>NC_071622.1:0-2400000 GCF_014839835.1 Dryobates pubescens
CTCTCCTGTGAGGACAGACTGAAAGAGTTGGGGCTGTTCAGTCTGGGGAAGAGAGGCTCCGAGGTGACCTTATGGGGGCCTTCCAGTACCCGAAGGGGGCCTACAAGAAGGCTGGGGAGGGGCCTCTTAAGGTATCAGGTAGTGATAGGACTAGGAGGAATGGACTGAAGCTGGAGGTGGGGAGGTTCAGGCTGGACGTGAGGAAGAAGTTCTTCCCCGTGAGAGCGGTGAAGCCCTGGAATGGGTTGTCCGGGGAGGTGGTTGGGGCCCCGTCCCTGGAGGTGTTTAAGCCCAGGCTGGAGGAGGCTCTGGCCAGCCTGATCTAGTGTGAGGTTTCAAGCACTGGCCCTTGACATGCGCACCCCTTACCCTCGCACCCAGCAGAAGGCTCTCTGGCGGAACACTCCTGTGGATGACTCCCAGCTGCTCGACAGCACTGGTGGCCAGCACAGATCCAGGCCTGTCAAACTGTGTCTCCTCTTCTGGTAAGGTCGCTCTCTTCATTAGTGAGGTCATCCTGTCAGCCAAGCAGAGAGAAGAAAATGCAGCTGTGGAATCAGACCGCTGGAATCCTCAGCCTCGTGCTGTGTGAGACCCCAGGAGAATCCACACCTAACCTTGCAGCTGGCCTTAGAGCTCCTCTTTGGAAAACTCTCGCTGCCAGGCCCCACACACCCAACATCCTCTGTCAGCAAACAGCTTACCTCCCAGTAAGAGCTCCATGATGAGGTCAAGATTTCTTTTACCCTGAAAGCTGTAAAACGTTTTCACTACCCAGGCTCCCTCTGCTTCAACCAAAAGCTCTCCTGCTCAGATGGGCTACCTAAAGTTTATTTCAGTAGTACTTAGTACTAAAGGACAATTTAAACACTTCAACAAGGAGCATGGGATTATATCCCCAGTCCTACAATCTATTGCCATCTTCTTTAGCCAACAAACTGCTTCCCACCCTCTCCTCAGCAATCATGTTGTTTGTAATGGGGAAGGGTCTGGAGAACAGGGCTGAGGAGCAGCTGAGGGCGCTGGGCTGTTTAGTCTGGAGAAAAGGAGGCTGAAGGGAGACCTCATTGCTCTCTGCAGCTCCCCAAAAGGAATCACAGGAGGGGTGGGGTTGGAAGGGACTTCCGAGGTCATCTAGTCCAAGCCCCTACAGCGAGCAGGGACATCCTCCACACACAACAGTTTCAATTGCACAAATAGCCTGGTTCTAGCCTTTCAAAACTTTGGGGTTTATATTCTTGAGTGAGTTTTTCCACCCAGACTTGGGCAGCTGGGTAGAAGGCAGAAAGGAGCACGGGGAGCACATCCTAAGATTGTACAGGGGAGGATTCAGAATGCTACACTAGTCAGAAAAGGCACGCTCTGACTGGCTCTGAGCTCGTCATCTGAAGTAAAACGTTGCTCAAGTGTTGGACTTAGCTGCAAGCAGGGAGAGTGCTTAAAGCCTCACAGAGGAATCAACAGCTACAGATTAGATCATTTTCAGGATGTGAAAAGTATGCTGTCTGCATGCTTCAAAGCAGAGTCTACTGACTGAGATGACCACAACCCTCCCAGGGACTGCTTCCTCAGATGCTTACCTGGGCTGAGACAAGCATTACCTTCATCTCTCCTCTCTCTCTTCAGCAGCACATTTTGCCAGGCTCCCTATCCTGACCTGCTGCCATATAAAGCAGGCCACAGTAGTTGTGATCAAGATAAGCCTGGAAGAAGAAAAAGGGCAAAAAATGCAGATAAATGGGGGGAATGAGGGGGGAAAAAGCTAAGCTAAGAAGAACCAGCACTCCTCAGCCATGATGAGGGAAGGACAGAGGACCGGTTTTGAAGGTAGGAAGGCCTTTTGGGCAGCATTTGCACTGCCAGCTGCATGTCTGTTATGGGCTGGGTGGCACAGAGGAATTGCACTGAGTCACTGCAAAAGACACTACAATAAATGTGCTTAGATGGAGGCTTCTGCAATCAAAGCTACAGGAATCGACAAAGGCCACGGCTTGCTCACTTGTTTCTTTACCTGAAAAGTTTCTCATTTTGTTCTAATTCCCCAAAGCTTTTCCCTGCATTCCCAGGGCAATCAGAGCCTTGCTCTGGCTGTACTTAATACCTAGAGATTCCCATCAAAATCTCTTTAGTACAAGAAGAAGAAAAAACACAAATACTCCCCTGAGCCTCCTCTTCTCCAGGCTAAGCAACCTCAGCTCCCTCAGCCTCTCCTCGTAGGGCTTATGTTCCAAACCCCTCCCCAACTTTGATGCCCTTTTCTGGACTCGTTCCAGGAAGTCAACCTCCTTCTTAAACTGAGGGGCCCAGAACTGGACACAGGACTCGAGGTGCGGCCTAACCAGTGCAGTGTACAGGGGCAGAATGACCTCCCTGCTCCTGCTGGCTACACTGTTCCTGATGCAGGCCAGGATGCCACTGGCCCTCCTGGCTGCCTGGGCACACTGCAGGCTCATGTTCAGTCTACCGTCGACCAGCACCCCCAGGTCCCTCTCAGCCTGACTGCTCTCCAGCCACTCTGACCCCAGCCTGTAGCTCTGCATGGGGTTGCTGTGGCCAATGTGCAGAACCCGGCACTTGGATGTGTTCAATCTCATGCCGTTGGACTCTGCCCATCTGCCCAGCCTGTCGAGGTCCCTCTGCAGAGCCTCTCTACCCAACAACCAAACCACAAACTAATTTCTATTGTTAAGTAGGAACTCCATGTCCGGCACAGCCCTGAGGCCACTCGCCAGCTAGCAAACAAGCACAAATCCAAATCCAAATCCAAACCCAAACCCACATCGAGACACCCCCAGCTCCAGGGTTACTGGCAGGTACTGGGAGGTATTGGGAGGCTGTGGAAGGACTCTGAGGGGGAACTGGGGTCTCAGGAGGGCAGTGGGGGTTACTGGGAGGTATCTGAGGGGTTGTAGTCATCTCCAGTTGTCTCTCTTACAGTTGTGTCCCAGGGCTCCAGCAATGCCTCCACTTGGTCCAGGTATGTTGCCCAGTGCCTCCTGGTCCCTACCAGTCTCCTCCCATACTGGGATAGGAGTAGAAGGGATTGGGAGGGACTGGGAGGAGAGGATACCACAAGAACTGAGTCTACTGCAACCCTTGCAGCTTCAACTTCCCTTCTCTGCTACTTCTCTTTTCAGCTCTATGTTTCTCAACAGGATTGCTGGATAGCAGAACAGGATGGATGACTGGGCCCCAAGAGCGGTGGGGAACAGAGGTAAACCCAGCCGGCGGGCGGCCGGGCACAAGCGGTGTTCCCCAGGACATGGAGGTGATAGAGGGTGTCCAGAGAAGGGCAACAAAGCTGGTGAAGGGTCTGGATAACAAGTCTTAGGAGGCGTGGCAGAAGGAACTGGGATTGTTTCATCTGCAGAAGAGGAAGCTGAGGGAATTATGGTGTGGGCTGGCTTCAGCTCTCAGCTATTTCCCTGTTGAACAAGGACAGCTTGTACTCACAGAAGGCACTGGCTGCCTGGGTTCAAGGTTCCTGGAGAGCTCAGGTCTCTGAGCCTTCTGAACAGCTCTGCTTAGCCCAAAATCAGACAGTTTCACGTGACCCTGGGGAAAAATCAAATAAAAGACTTCAGAAAGATTGTGCTTGAAGAATAGAAGAGGTTTAACAGCTGCACAGCCTTCTGAGCCCACGGCAGACTTGCACAGAGCTACTGCGAGCACCACTCTGCACGGCCTCAGCTGCAGACTGCGGGGTTTCAAGCACAGGCACCCCAGGAGAATCCAAACCTAACCTTGCAGCTGGCCTTAGAGCTCCTCTTCGGAAAACTCTCGCTGCCAGGCCCCACAAACCAACATCCTCTGTCAGCAAGCTGGATGCAAGAGCTGAAAAGTGTCAACAGAAACTGTAATTGGATGGCCCAGGAAGATCCTGCCAGTCTGAACGCACCAGACCTGGAATGCACAAAGAAACTCTGTTAGAAACTCGGGGGGTGTGTGTTCATAGCTTTAGGAGTAACAAAGCAGAACCAATTCCCAAAAGGTTTTCCCTGCATTCCCAGGGCAATTAGAGCCTTGCTCTGGCTATATTTAATACCTAGAAAGTTTCATCAAAATCTTTGCAGCACAACTAGAAGGAAAAAAAAAAAAACCCAACACCCAACCAAACCACAAACGAATTTATATTGTTAAGTAGGAACTCGAAATCCTACAGGAATTGTTTTTTTATGACAAATTATTCCTTTTCTTTTTTCCTTCTTTTGGTGTCATCCCACCTAGCACACACTCACCACCTAACTGAATGTCACAGTTGTGACTCAAAGCCAAGCAAGACAAAGTGTATCAAGGGAAAAAAAAAACATAGAGAGAAAGCTAAAGAATTCTCCTCCCCTTCACTTCTCCCCTTGAGAGATCCAAAACTATAGTAAGGCAGGCCTGAATTTCATGAGCCCTGGGATTCGGATGAGCTCGGGAAATCATTTGGTTTGCACTCCGTGGGTCTTGTGGTCAGTTGTAGAACGACCTCCTTGCAACGTGAACTACAGGCTTCTGAAACTGGAGCCTCCCTCCCTCTGATACTTCCACGACCTTGTGTCCAAACCCTAATTACACGTAAATTAAATTGTCCGCAGCTTTTACCACAGGTCAGTCTTAGCACCTGAGTTTCAGAGCCTAGATGAGTCTTACTGCTGTCTGAGCTCAGGAAAACATGCCAAGCTGCTGGCTAACTGCGGACATCACATCGATAGGACGGCATCGGCCCAACTTTAGATTTCAAACAGGCAGCACCTGTCTGAGCGCTGGAATCACGTAAGCGTGCCCAGGCAGATCACACAAGCAGGCTCCCTGTCCGGCACAGCCCTGAGGGCACTCGGCAGCTAGCAAACAAGCATCACACCGCCGCTCCCGGCACCCAGACGATGTGGGGGGAAGAGAACACACGACAGCTTCAATTGCACAAATAACCTGGTTCTAGCCTTTTAAAACTTTGGGGTTTATATTCTTGAGTGACTTTTTCCACCCAGACTTGGGCAGCTGGGTAGAAGGCAGAAAGGAGCACGGGGAGCACATCCTAAGATTGTACAGGGGAGGATTCAGAATGCTACACTAGTCAGAAAAGGCACGCTCTGACTGGCTCTGAGCTCGTCATCTGAAGTAAAACGTTGCTCAAGTGTTGGACTTAGCTGCAAGCAGGGAGAGTGCTTAAAGCCTCACAGAGGAATCAACAGCTACAGATTAGATCATTTTCAGGATGTGAAAAGTATGCTGTCTGCATGCTTCAAAGCAGAGTCTACTGACTGAGATGACCACAACCCTCCCAGGGACTGCTTCCTCAGATGCTTACCTGGGCTGAGACAAGCATTACCTTCATCTCTCCTCTCTCTCTTCAGCAGCACATTTTGCCAGGCTCCCTATCCTGACCTGCTGCCATATAAAGCAGGCCACAGTAGTTGTGATCAAGATAAGCCTGGAAGAAGAAAAAGGGCAAAAAATGCAGATAAATGGGGGGAATGAGGGGGGAAAAAGCTAAGCTAAGAAGAACCAGCACTCCTCAGCCATGATGAGGGAAGGACAGAGGACCGGTTTTGAAGGTAGGAAGGCCTTTTGGGCAGCATTTGCACTGCCAGCTGCATGTCTGTTATGGGCTGGGTGGCACAGAGGAATGGCACTGAGTCACTGCAAAAGACACTACAATAAATGTGCTTAGATGGAGGCTTCTGCAATCAAAGCTACAGGAATCGACAAAGGCCACGGCTTGCTCACTTGTTTCTTTACCTGAAAAGTTTCTCATTTTGTTCTAATTCCCCAAAGCTTTTCCCTGCATTCCCAGGGCAATCAGAGCCTTGCTCTGGCTGTACTTAATACCTAGAGATTCCCATCAAAATCTTTGCAGCACAACAAGAAGAAAAAACACAAATACCAACAACCAAACCACAAACTAATTTCTATTGTTAAGTAGGAACTCCATGTCCGGCACAGCCCTGAGGGCACTCGCCAGCTAGCAAACAAGCACAAACCCAAACCCAAACCCACATCGAGACACCCCCAGCTCCAGGGTTACTGGCAGGTACTGGGAGGTATTGGGAGGCTGTGGAAGGACTCTGAGGGGGAACTGGGGTCTCAGGAGGGCAGTGGGGGTTACTGGGAGGTATCTGAGGGGTTGTAGTCATCTCCAGTTGTCTCTCTTACAGTTGTGTCCCAGGGCTCCAGCAATGCCTCCACTTGGTCCAGGTATGTCTCCCAGTGCCTCCTGGTCCCTACCAGTCTCCTCCCATACTGGGATAGGAGTAGAAGGGATTGGGAGGGACTGGGAGGAGAGGATACCACAAGAACTGAGTCTACTGCAACCCTTGCAGCTTCAACTTCCCTTCTCTGCTACTTCTCTTCTCAGCTCTATGTTTCTCAACAGGATTGCTGGATAGCAGAACAGGATGGATGACTGGGCCCCAAGAGCGGTGGGGAACAGAGGTAAACCCAGCCGGCGGGCGGCCGGGCACAAGCGGTGTTCCCCAGGACATGGAGGTGATAGAGGGTGTCCAGAGAAGGGCAACAAAGCTGGTGAAGGGTCTGGATAACAAGTCTTAGGAGGCGTGGCAGAAGGAACTGGGATTGTTTCATCTGCAGAAGAGGAAGCTGAGGGAATTATGGTGTGGGCTGGCTTCAGCTCTCAGCTATTTCCCTGTTGAACAAGGACAGCTTGTACTCACAGAAGGCACTGGCTGCCTGGGTTCAAGGTTCCTGGAGAGCTCAGGTCTCTGAGCCTTCTGAACAGCTCTGCTTAGCCCAAAATCAGACAGTTTCACGTGACCCTGGGGAAAAATCAAATAAAAGACTTCAGAAAGATTGTGCTTGAAGAATAGAAGAGGTTTAACAGCTGCACAGCCTTCTGAGCCCACGGCAGACTTGCACAGAGCTACTGCGAGCACCACTCTGCACGGCCTCAGCTGCAGACTGCGGGGTTTCAAGCACAGGCACCCCAGGAGAATCCAAACCTAACCTTGCAGCTGGCCTTAGAGCTCCTCTTCGGAAAACTCTCGCTGCCAGGCCCCACAAACCAACATCCTCTGTCAGCAAGCTGGATGCAAGAGCTGAAAAGTGTCAACAGAAACTGTAATTGGATGGCCCAGGAAGATCCTGCCAGTCTGAACGCACCAGACCTGGAATGCACAAAGAAACTCTGTTAGAAACTCTGTGTGTGTGTGTTCATAGCTTTAGGAGTAACAAAGCAGAACCAATTCCCAAAAGGTTTTCCCTGCATTCCCAGGGCAATTAGAGCCTTGCTCTGGCTATATTTAATACCTAGAAAGTTTCATCAAAATCTTTGCAGCACAACTAGAAGGAAAAAAAAAAAAACCCAACACCCAACCAAACCACAAACGAATTTATATTGTTAAGTAGGAACTCGAAATCCTACAGGAATTGTTTTTTTATGACAAATTATTCCTTTTCTTTTTTCCTTCTTTTGGTGTCATCCCACCTAGCACACACTCACCACCTAACTGAATGTCACAGTTGTGACTCAAAGCCAAGCAAGACAAAGTGTATCAAGGGAAAAAAAAAACATAGAGAGAAAGCTAAAGAATTCTCCTCCCCTTCACTTCTCCCCTTGAGAGATCCAAAACTATAGTAAGGCAGGCCTGAATTTCATGAGCCCTGGGATTCGGATGAGCTCGGGAAATCATTTGGTTTGCACTCCGTGGGTCTTGTGGTCAGTTGTAGAACGACCTCCTTGCAACGTGAACTACAGGCTTCTGAAACTGGAGCCTCCCTCCCTCTGATACTTCCACGACCTTGTGTCCAAACCCTAATTACACGTAAATTAAATTGTCCGCAGCTTTTACCACAGGTCAGTCTTAGCACCTGAGTTTCAGAGCCTAGATGAGTCTTACTGCTGTCTGAGCTCAGGAAAACATGCCAAGCTGCTGGCTAACTGCGGACATCACATCGATAGGACGGCATCGGCCCAACTTTAGATTTCAAACAGGCAGCACCTGTCTGAGCGCTGGAATCACGTAAGCGTGCCCAGGCAGATCACACAAGCAGGCTCCCTGTCCGGCACAGCCCTGAGGGCACTCGGCAGCTAGCAAACAAGCATCACACCGCCGCTCCCGGCACCCAGACGATGTGGGGGGAAGAGAACACACGACAGCTTCAATTGCACAAATAACCTGGTTCTAGCCTTTTAAAACTTTGGGGTTTATATTCTTGAGTGACTTTTTCCACCCAGACTTGGGCAGCTGGGTAGAAGGCAGAAAGGAGCACGGGGAGCACATCCTAAGATTGTACAGGGGAGGATTCAGAATGCTACACTAGTCAGAAAAGGCACGCTCTGACTGGCTCTGAGCTCGTCATCTGAAGTAAAACGTTGCTCAAGTGTTGGACTTAGCTGCAAGCAGGGAGAGTGCTTAAAGCCTCACAGAGGAATCAACAGCTACAGATTAGATCATTTTCAGGATGTGAAAAGTATGCTGTCTGCATGCTTCAAAGCAGAGTCTACTGACTGAGATGACCACAACCCTCCCAGGGACTGCTTCCTCAGATGCTTACCTGGGCTGAGACAAGCATTACCTTCATCTCTCCTCTCTCTCTTCAGCAGCACATTTTGCCAGGCTCCCTATCCTGACCTGCTGCCATATAAAGCAGGCCACAGTAGTTGTGATCAAGATAAGCCTGGAAGAAGAAAAAGGGCAAAAAATGCAGATAAATGGGGGGAATGAGGGGGGAAAAAGCTAAGCTAAGAAGAACCAGCACTCCTCAGCCATGATGAGGGAAGGACAGAGGACCGGTTTTGAAGGTAGGAAGGCCTTTTGGGCAGCATTTGCACTGCCAGCTGCATGTCTGTTATGGGCTGGGTGGCACAGAGGAATGGCACTGAGTCACTGCAAAAGACACTACAATAAATGTGCTTAGATGGAGGCTTCTGCAATCAAAGCTACAGGAATCGACAAAGGCCACGGCTTGCTCACTTGTTTCTTTACCTGAAAAGTTTCTCATTTTGTTCTAATTCCCCAAAGCTTTTCCCTGCATTCCCAGGGCAATCAGAGCCTTGCTCTGGCTGTACTTAATACCTAGAGATTCCCATCAAAATCTTTGCAGCACAACAAGAAGAAAAAACACAAATACCAACAACCAAACCACAAACTAATTTCTATTGTTAAGTAGGAACTCCATGTCCGGCACAGCCCTGAGGGCACTCGCCAGCTAGCAAACAAGCACAAACCCAAATCCAAACCCAAACCCACCCCGAGACACCCCCAGCTCCCACGGGAGCCTGCAGAGACCTCCCAAAGGGTCCTTCGGAGGTGCCCGGCTGTCTGTACACGACCCTTGAGCCTTTCAGATGACCCCACGAGCACGTTAGATATCCCCAGACCCTTTTAGGTGCCCCCAGACCTCCTCTGGCACCCCCAAAAGCCGTGCGGATGCCCCCAGCTCACCTCCAGACGCCGGGAGGAACACACCCGGGAGTGCCGGGCGGGCAGCGAGACCGGAAGCCGCACTACAGCCTCCCCGATGCGCCGGGACCCCATCCCCCGCCGAAGGCTGGCGGCTCACAGGCACGCCGGGCACAGAAGGACGTCAGGAGCCGAGGCGAGGGCTGTCCGTGACCGCTCCTGTGCTAAAGGCGCACACGGCGGCACCCCCGTGCGCGCCAGGAAACACGCCACAGGCGGCCAGGAGCGCGCCTGCGCGGGACCGGCCCCGCTGCGGCGCATGCGCGGTATCCATGGCGACGAGCGGGACGCTCCCACAGGGGCGCGAACAGCGCCTGGCTAGGGCGCATGCGCTGTATCCACAGCGACGAGCGGCACAATACCACGGGGGGGGCCGAACAGAGCCTGGCTAGGGCGCATGCGCGGTATCCATAGCGACGAGCGGGACGCTACCACGGGGAGGGGCGAACAGAGCCTGGCTAGGGCGCATGCGCTGTATCCATAGCGACGACCGCGACGCTACGACCGGGGCGCGACCAGAGCCTGGCTAGGGCGCATGCGCTGTATCCATAGCGACGAGCGGGACGCTACCACGGGGTGGGGCGAACAGAGCCTGGCTAGGGCGCATGCGCTGTATCCATAGCGACGACCGGGACGCTCCCACTCTCGCGAGAACAGAGCCTGGCTAGGGCGCATGCGCTGTATCCATAGCAACGCTCGAGTCACTCTCTCCGCCCTCCCCTTTTCCCCTAAGAATTTTCAAGCATTTCAAGCATTCAGCGCAGTAAGGCTGCAGCCCTGAGCTCCCGCGGGGCGGCACACGCCGCGGCACGGCTGCACTGCCGGCCATTACACACGGGGTGCCAGCCCTGAGCTCCCGCGGGGCGGCACACGCCGCGGCACGGCTGCACTGCCGGCCATGAGCACACGGGGTGCCAGCCCTGAGCTCCCGCGGGGCGGCACACGCCGCGGCACGGCTGCACTGCCGGCCATTGCACACGGGGTGCCAGCCCTGAGCTCCCGCGGGGCGGCACACGCCGCGGCACGGCTGCACTGCCGGCCATTACACACGGGGTGCCAGCCCTGAGCTCCCGCGGGGCGGCACACGCCGCGCCACGGCTGCACTGCCGGCCATTACACACGGGGTGCCAGCCCTGAGCTCCCGCGGGGCGGCACACGCCGCGCCACGGCTGCACTGCCGGCCATTGCACACCGGGTGGCAGCACTGAGCTCTCGCGGGGCGGCACACGCCGCGGCACGGCTGCACTGCCGGCCATTACACACGGGGTGGCAGCACTGAGCACCTCCCTGGCCGTGGGCAGCCGCGGGGGGTCGCTTCCAAAGCTGCCTTACGCAGCACTCGCTCCCGTTCCTCCCTCCCCAGCTGCAAACCAGAGGTTTGGCTCCGCCTCGCCTCCCCCCAGTACTTACAGGTTTAAAGATTCTGCGGTCCCCTCCGAGAATTTTCAGCACTTTAGGGGGGTGCCCCCAGCCCTCGCTCACCTGCTCCTCTGCTGCTGCAGCCCCCTGCCCCACGTGGCAGAATCACTCCACCCAGAATCCCCCCACTCCCTTCGATTCACCCCAAAAACGTCAGAAAAGAAAGCAAACTGCTCAACCAGTGTCTTGGTGAGGTCAGAACCGCCTTGGTGCCTCCAGTCCTGTTTACATGTCCCGAGACCCCCTTTGTCACGTTCTGAAGCCCTTGAGGTGCACCCAGCTTACCTTTAGATGCAGGGGGAGACGAAGCTGGGCCATCCCAGGGCTGCAGGTCACTAAAACCCAGAGTGAGAACTCCCCAGCTCCTGCAAGACCCCAAAACCTGGAACTCCACAGAGATACCTGAGCCTATCCCTCCCCCCCCCCCCCCCCCCAAACTCTTTCGGGCCCCTGCAGAGGCCCTCAGAACCATTCAGATACCCCCAAATTCCCCTTTCATACCCCCCAGGCCCACTTTAGATAACAGCAGACCCCTGTAACAGACTCCCAACACAGCAGGTCTGGGGCAGCTCCTGCCCCTGGGGAGGAGCTTAGCTGAGCTCCCTTCAGGGCTTTTTCCATTCGAAGAAAAAACATCACACCACAAGCACACACAAAAGCCAATCACTGTTTTAATTGAGAGAGACACTGTTGATAGTACTGTTTCCAGTTCAAGCCCTGAGCTTTGTTCTCATCCATTAAACCCTTCGGTGGTTTCCGCTTTCTGAGCCTGTGTCGGTACAAGTCCTCATCAGGGCACTGCAAACAGAGGGGGACAAACCTCTCTTCTGTCCAAGAGATCCAGGAAGAGGATGGCTGAGCAGACACTTCTAAAGAGAGTAACTCACCTCAGCCTCACATTTGTCCCAAGTTTGCAACAACAAAACACTCTGTGAACAACAGAGTGGTGCTCCCACAGCGGGCACCAGCTTGCAAGCTACAGTAGAAATAAAAGCCTTTTTATCACAGAAGCACTGGCAAAATTTTACAGACAGTAATAGCAGACAAATAAGTGCTGTGATTGAGCTAAAATGTTCCCTGAAGAATCCCCCCCGGTGTTTAGGAGGGTTAAATAGGGCAAAGAATGCCTACGACAGATGCTTAAGCCTAGAAACAAGCCAGGATGCCCTGCAAGGGAAGGAGCAGTTTCTCCATTTGAAAGCACGATGTGAAGCTTTGGAGAGTTTGATTTGAGTCGGCCCTCTCACCTGCATTGCCTGGCACATGGACTAACTGAAAACTGGTACTTGGTGTCCCTGCTGAATACTGCTTCCATACCACTTAAAATTTCCTTCCCACTCATTAAAAGCACTGAGGCATCACATAAGAGTAACAGAACAAAAATTATTCTTTCCCAAAGAAGAGGATCACTGGGAACACAAATTCACCCTCACACCTGTGGTGTGTTCATCCTGTGCACAGAAAAGCTGTCCAAAATCAAAGCAAATTGTACTTCAAATGGACACAGTAGGAGCTGCATGGTACTCCAAGCATTTTCACTACTGCAAGTGACAATCCACATGGAAGAAGGACGGGATTCTTGCACAACAGGACTGCAGCTCACTTTGCCAGGTGACATAAACAGGCAAAACATTCAGCTGAGGGTGGCCTTTGATGCAGCATGCTGTGGTGAGGACTACTCTGAGTGTGCTTTCCACATGAAGACCATCTGAAGGAGCAGGACAAGAAGTGAAGATACACAGCAGCACTATGTTCTGGCTGCATTGACAACGATCGCCAATAGGACAAAATAAGGCATTGGCAGTGCCAATTCCCCCCAGGGACAACAGGACATGCACCTGCATCAACAAACCTCGCGTGACATCAGTGGTTGGACCAATAACCTACAATAGTGTGATGCGTGGTCACTCATAGGGAACCAATGAGTCCATGCCAGCAAGGCACTCTGAGTTTATATAAGCTGAGGAAGTTCACTTATAGGCAGGTCTGCCTGACCTATCCCTTCTCCTTCCATGCTTTACTTTACTGTGCTACACTCTCACCTTAGGCCTGCACCATAGGCCTGCAATACTGGAACAATAAAGGATCGATACATGATCATATAGGTCAGCTGTATTGATTCCAATCATCTCCGCTGCCGAAACGGGTGGGTCGAAACCCAGGGAGCAGCTGCTGGGGACAGAAGGGGACAGAAGGCTCCACAGCTCTTCACACAGGCCCCGAGCACAGGGCTGTTAATCTGACAGGGTGCCAAGAGAACAGGCTGCCATGAAGGCAGAGACCCAGGCCCTGAACTACAGGCGGGTCACCTTGCCGCAGGACGACTAAGCGGCTTCGCTGTGTCTAGCCAATCAAAGGAGGGGCAAGCCGAGCTCCCACCCCGCTCGAGGCCTCCAAGGAGACTGCCGTGGAACCGCCCAGAGCCCCTCTTACCCTCCTGGGAAGCCTAAGCTAAGCTACAGCCTTTCCTAAGGCACCTAAAGGACAAGCAGACTCAGGCACACAGAGGCAAGAGGGGCCACACACACACAGCCCTTCCCAAGAGAGGGAGCAAGCTCTGGGCAGCCACTGGTGGGGCAGGCATCCTCACCCCTGAGCAGGAGAGCAGAGGGTCAGACCTGGCCCCCCCGGGGATGCATGCAGGCAGAGGGGCCTCAGGATGCCAATCGCTGTGACACGCCCCGAGTACAGGGGGTCACGCTGGCCAGGCCGCCAGCAGCCAAGAAACTGTTTAAAGGGCCCTCCCCTGCTTACAGGGGGGGCTGGGGTCCAGGGAGCTACACTTCCCCCATACGGGTGGAGACGCCGGCTCGGACCCTCCTTACAGGGTTGCCGGTCTCCCAGCAGCCAAGGAGCTAGGTGGCAAAACGCCTGCAACAGCTAAAGCAAAGACCGAGCCCTGCTTACAGGGAGGTCGCCCAGCACAAAGCCAACCAGGGCACCCTAACGGTGCTGGCAAAGATCTTGTGTTACCACAGCCAAATTGAGAGGGAGGTCTCATTGCCCAGGGCGCCTTTCTCCTGTCCTGCTCTTCAGCCTGACGCTGCTCCTCTTCCCTCGCCGCCTCTTGCCTCCGCCGCATGTTGCCTCGCCGCCTCTTGCCTCCGCCGCATGTTGCCTCGCCGCCTCTTGCCTCCGCCGCATGTCGCCTCGCCGCTCCACAGCGGGCCTCTTCTTCCTGCTGTGCCAGCCGCTGCCGAGGAAGGAGGACAGAGTTAGGCCTCCCTAGTGCCAGTTGCTCCCCGCCTGAGGGAAAGAGGGACGCCTCCAGCCCCGCAGGCAGCTCCCCACGGGCACCCCCCGGCCAGCTACCCGCCCGCAGACACCCCCAGCTCTGCAAAGCCTTCCCGCTTCCGCTCGACTCACCCAAGCGGCGCAGGGCACACTTCCGGTCGGGATGGCAGACGGGCGCCGCAGCAGACACCCTGGGCAATGGAGCTGGGCATGCAAAGCAGCGGCCAGAGCGGCTGCACGACCCTGCTTACAGGGGGCTGGGGCCGCCGCTGGCGTTTCAAAGCGCCCGGGATGCCAGGACACTGACCGGGCCCTGACTTACAGGGCGGCCCTGCTCCCAAAGGCCCACGGAGGCTCCTTCTCTCCGCTTCAGGGGCATCTTGACCCGTGCCCCGCTAGCCGGGGGGGGTGCCCCACACAGGCTGCCAGCTGAGCGCAAAGGCACTCGGACCCCGACCCCTCTTACGGGCGGGTCGAAACCCAGGGAGCCGAGAGCTTGGCCTGGCCCCGCAGCTACAGGAACACAGCAGCCAGGCAGTGGGGCATCACGGCCAAAGGCCGGGGGGCTGTGGCCCCAGCCCCGAAGACGGGGCGGGGGGGAACACGCTAAGCTAAGCCCCACACACTCCCTGGCCCCATGCCTCTGAAAGGCCGGGACCAGATCTACCCCCCCTGATTACAGGGGGGGTCCCTCCTTGAACCTCCCGCCGGGCACCGGCAACACACTGCCCTGCCTACAGGGCGGTCGCTCTCGGCCCGGCACTCCCAAAAAGCCCCACCGAGAGCCAGGGGCTCTGGCCTGCGCCCACCTACGGGCCGGCCCGCCTGGCTGCAGCACAACGCCACCTCTTCAGGAGCCCAGGGACTCACCTCAGCCCTCTAAGGCTTTGTTCCTGTTAGCTGCCAAAAGCAGCCTCCCCAGCCCTGCTTACAGGGACCTTGGGCTGCTGCGGGGGACAGAAGGGGACAGAAGGCTCCACAGCTCTTCACACAGGCCCCGAGCACAGGGCTGTTAATCTGACAGGGTGCCAAGAGAACAGGCTGCCATGAAGGCAGAGACCCAGGCCCTGAACTACAGGCGGGTCACCTTGCCGCAGGACGACTAAGCGGCTTCGCTGTGTCTAGCCAATCAAAGGAGGGGCAAGCCGAGCTCCCACCCCGCTCGAGGCCTCCAAGGAGACTGCCGTGGAACCGCCCAGAGCCCCTCTTACCCTCCTGGGAAGCCTAAGCTAAGCTACAGCCTTTCCTAAGGCACCTAAAGGACAAGCAGACTCAGGCACACAGAGGCAACCCCCCCCCGTTTCACAGAGTCGAGCAGCACAGCAACCCCCCCCGTTTCACAGAGTCGAGCAGCACAGCAACCCCCCCCGTTTCACAGAGTCGAGCAGCACAGCAACCCCCCCGTTTCACAGAGTCGAGCAGCACAGCAACCCCCCCCGTTTCACAGAGTCGAGCAGCACAGCAACCCCCCCCGTTTCACAGAGTCGAGCAGCACAGCAACCCCCCCCGTTTCACAGAGTCGAGCAGCACAGCAACCCCCCCCCCGTTTCACAGAGTCGAGCAGCACAGCAACCCCCCCCCCGTTTCACAGAGTCGAGCAGCACAGCAAACCCCCCCCCCCGTTTCACAGAGTCGAGCAGCACAGCAACCCCCCCCCCGTTTCACAGAGTCGAGCAGCACAGCAACCCCCCCCGTTTCACACAGTCGAGCAGCACAGCAACCCCCCCCCGTTTCACAGAGTCGAGCAGCACAGCAACCCCCCCCGTTTAGACAGAGTCGAGCAGCACAGCAAACCCCCCCCCGTTTCACAGAGTCGAGCAGCACAGCAAACCCCCCCCCCGTTTCACAGAGTCGAGCAGCACAGCAACCCCCCCCCTTTCACAGAGTCGAGCAGCACAGCAAACCCCCCCCGTTTCACAGAGTCGAGCAGCACAGCAAACCCCCCCCGTTTCAGAGTCGAGCAGCACAGCAAACCCCCCCCCGTTTCACAGAGTTGAGCAGCACAGCAAACCCCCCTCCGTTTCACAGAGTTGAGCAGCACAGCAAACCCCCCCCGTTTCACAGAGTTGAGCAGCACAGCAAACCCCCCCCGTTTCACAGAGTTGAGCAGCACACCAAACCCCCCCGTTTCACAGAGTTGAGCAGCACAGCAACCCCCCCCGTTTCACAGAGTTGAGCAGCACAGCAACCCCCCCCCGTTTCACAGAGTTGAGCAGCACAGCAACCCCCCCGTTTCACAGAGTTGAGCAGCACAGCAACCCCCCCCCGTTTCACAGAGTTGAGCAGCACAGCAAACCCCCCCCGTTTCACAGAGTTGAGCAGCACAGCAAACCCCCCCCGTTTCACAGAGTTGAGCAGCACAGCAAACCCCCCCCGTTTCACAGAGTTGAGCAGCACAGCAACCCCCCCCGTTTCGACAGAGTTGAGCAGCACAGCAACCCCCCCCCGTTTCGACAGAGTTGAGCAGCACAGCAACCCCCCCCGTTTCACAGAGTTGAGCAGCACAGCAACCCCCCCCGTTTCGACAGAGTTGAGCAGCACAGCAAACCCCCCCCGTTTCACAGAGTCGAGCAGCACAGCAACCCCCCCCCGGTTCACAGAGTCGAGCAGCACAGCAACCCCCCCCCGGTTCACAGAGTCGAGCAGCACAGCAACCCCCCCCCCGTTTCGACAGAGTCGAGCAGCACAGCAAACCCCCCCCCGTTTCGACAGAGTCGAGCAGCACAGCAAACCCCCCCGTTTCGACAGAGTCGAGCAGCACAGCAAACCCCCCACATTTCACAGAGTTGAGCAGCACAGCAAACCCCCCCCCATTTCACAGAGTCGAGCAGCACAGCAAACCCCCCCGTTTCACAGAGTCGAGCAGCACAGCAACCCCCCCCCCGTTTCCGAGTCGAGCAGCACAGCAAACCCCCCCCCATTTCACAGAGTCGAGCAGCACAGCAAACCCCCCCGTTTCACAGAGTCGAGCAGCACAGCAAACCCCCCCCCCGTTTCAGAGTTGAGCAGCACAGCAAACCCCCCCCCGTTTCGACAGAGTTGAGCAGCACAGCAAACCCCCCCCCTTTCACAGAGTTGAGCAGCACAGCAAACCCCCCCCCCGTTTCAGAGTTACATAGAATACATAGAATAAACCAGGTTGGAAGAGACCTTCAAG
Organism: Dryobates pubescens; assembly: GCF_014839835.1. Lineage (NCBI taxonomy): Eukaryota > Metazoa > Chordata > Aves > Piciformes > Picidae > Dryobates > Dryobates pubescens. The sequence goes on from NC_071622.1 coordinate 17,215, forward strand.
ATCATCGCGTCCAACCCATCAACCAATCCAACTCCGCCCAAGCAACTAACCCACAGCACCAAGCACCCCGTCAAGTCTTCTCCTAAAAACCTCCAGCGATGGCGACTCCACCACCTCCCCAGGCCGCCCATTCCAATGTGCAATCACTCTTTCTGTATAGAACTTTTTTCTAACATCCAGCCTGTATCTCCCCTGGCGCAGCCTGAGACTGTGTCCTCTTGTTCTGGTACTGCTTGCCTGGGAGAAGAGACCAACATCCGTCTGTCTACAACCTCCCTTCAGGTAGTTGTAGAGAGCAGCACAGCAACCCCCCCCGTTTCAACAGAGTTGAGCAGCACACCAAACCCCCCCCCCGTTTCGACAGAGTTGAGCAGCACAGCAAACCCCCCCCGTTTCACAGAGTTGAGCAGCACATTGTAATTAAAGCAAAACAAATTTTGGAAACAAATCTATAGAGACTGTATTGATTACAAACAGGTGACCTTCTCTCGTATGTATCAGGAGACATTTATCATTCTTTGTTTATTTTTTAATTTGATGTGGAATTATTTGGTCTTTGTTTCTTTGATTTTAATTTGAATGGAAAACCCTCTCAGAGCCTCGCAAAGCTGCTTCCCCATGCACAAGGGCAAGAGACGCCCCTAACAGGGCTGTTAGCACACCTTTCAAGGGGTTCTGATGACATCCGAGGTGGGTCTGGGGGTATCAGAGGAGAATAGGGGGCATATGGAGGGATGCGGGGAGCCTCTACAGGGCCCCAAATGGATCTTTTAGTTGGACACTCAGGGTTAGTTAGAGCCAACAACTACTATGGCACCCGCCACCAGCCACCACCGCCAACTACTACAGTGTCTGCCACCAGCCACCCTCAACTAACCCTCACCGTCCAACTAAAACACCGAGAGGAGACCCTTTGTTGGCACCCACACGCCCCTAAATTCCCTTTGGGCGGCCCCACATCCATCACAGATGCAAACAGAGCCCCTTAGGAGGGGTGGCAACACTTACCGCTTAGGAGGGATGTCTCTTGCCCCTGTGCGTGGGAAGGAGCTCAGCCAGCCACTGTTCCCGTTTTCCATGCAAATTTAAAAACAAACATACACACACCCCCAAACCAATGAATATTTTAAAACCCCACAACACACAAAGGAAAATCCATTCGTTGTGTATTACAGATGCACACTAAGTTTACATATTTCAGAACCCCATGTGGCTCATTTCAAAGCCTCTTTTCACACAGATTAAAACCACACTTCTACTCCTACTTAAACAGGAGAGCTATGGAGTTGGAGCAGAGGGGTCAGGGTTAGCTGGCCTCCTAGGGGTCTTAATCCCCTCCAAGAACATGCAGGCATTTCAAATGTTCTAAGTTGATGCAGAAGAACCCCAGAGAGAAAAACAGGCTTGGACTTACCTTGAGAGGAGCCCAAAGGAAATGAGGAAAAAGCTGAGCAAAGAGCCAACCTCAGCTGAGACGAGCCCCACCAAGCCCAGTCTGAAGTAACCAGGCTTGATGGAGCCACCGTCCTTTTCGGGAAAGGAAATTCTCTCGCTTTGCTGACCCGTTCTAAACGTACAGTTACTAGCCACGCTCCCGTTCACAACTTGCGCTTCGTCCGTCTCTGGCCGCTCCCCTCGCGGAGACACGGAACCGCAGATCGGGACTCCCACTCGCTTCGTAGATGTTTTCTACGTCTCAGTCGTGCCCATGCTCCCCACACACTCAGAAGATCAGCAAGGTTTCTAACATTTTCAGTTCTTGCAGGAGCTTCCCCTGCTTCCACACAGACAATACTACATTCTGTAAGTTCCTAAGTGATCCCCCTCATCCCTTACATATTGCCACTTTTTCCCCCTTTTACAATTCACATAATATAACATAATACCATCTTTTTGCAAGGTACAGAACGCATACCAAATGTAATTGCAATAACAACGACCGGTCCTAAACATTCCATGACTGGCCACACACCCATTCGCAACTTGCGCTTCGTCCGTCTCTGGCCGCTCCCCTCACGGAGACACGGAACCGCAGATCGGGACTCCCGCTCGCTTCGTAGATATTTTCTACGTCTCAGTCGTGCACACACTCACCCACACACTCAAAACATCAACAGGGTGTCAAACATTTAAAATTCTGTGAGGAACTTCCCCTGATCCCACACAAACCATCCTACAATTCATTAAGTCCATGACTTCACAGAGAGCACTATCATTGCACTGCACTTCATTTCATTACACAGAGAGCACCATCATTGCATTGCACTGCATTTCATTTCATTTCACAGAGAGCACCATCATCGCATTGCACTGCATTTCATTTCATTTCACAGAGAGCACCATCATTGCATTGCACTTCATTTCATTTCACAGAGAGCACCATCATTGCATTGCATTGCATTGCATTTCACAGAGAGCACCATCATTGCATTGCATTGCATTTCATTTCACAGAGAGCACCATCATTGCATTGCATTTCATTTCATTTCACAGAGAGCACCATCATTGCATTGCACTTCATTTCATTTCACAGAGAGCACCATCATTGCATTGCACTTCATTTCATTTCATTTCAGAGAGAATCATTGCATTGCACTTCATTTCATTTCAGAGAGAATCATTGCATTGCACTTCATTTCATTTCATTTCAGAGAGAATCATTGCATTGCACTTCATTTCATTTCATTTCAGAGAGAATCATTGCATTGCACTTCATTTCATTTCATTTCAGAGAGAATCATTGCATTGCACTGCATTTCATTTCATTTCACAGAGAGAATCATTGCATTGCACTGCATTTCATTTCATTTCACAGAGAGCACCATCATTGCATTGCACTTCATTTCATTTCAGAGAGAGCACCATCATTGCATTGCACTTCATTTCATTTCAGAGAGAGCACCATCATTGCATTGCACTTCATTTCATTTCAGAGAGAGCACCATCATTGCATTGCACTTCATTTCATTTCAGAGAAAATCATTGCATTGCACTTCATTTCATTTCAGAGAAAATCATTGCATTGCACTTCATTTCATTTCAGAGAAAATCATTGCATTGCACTTCATTTCATTTCAGAGAGAATCATTGCATTGCACTTCATTTCATTTCAGAGAGAATCATTGCATTGCACTTCATTTCATTTCAGAGAGAATCATTGCATTGCACTTCATTTCATTTCATTTCAGAGAGAATCATTGCATTGCACTTCATTTCATTTCATTTCAGAGAGAATCATTGCGTTGCACTTCATTTCATTTCATTTCACAGAGAGCACCATCATTGCATTGCATTGCACTTCATTTCATTTCATTTCACAGAGAGCACCATCATTGCATTGCATTGCACTTCATTTCATTTCACAGAGAGCACCATCATTGCATTGCACTTCATTTCATTTCATTTCACAGAGAATCATTGCATAGCACTTCATTTCATTTCACAGAGAGCACCATCATTGCATTGCATTGCACTTCATTTCATTTCAGTTCACAGAGAGCACCATCATTGCATTGCACTGCATTTCAGTTCACAGAGAGCACCATCATTGCATTGCACTGCATTTCAGTTCACAGAGAGCACCATCATTGCATTGCACTGCATTTCATTTCATTTCACAGAGAGCACCATCATTGCATTGCATTGCACTGCATTTCAGTTCACAGAGAGCACCATCATTGCATTGCATTGCACTTCATTTCATTTCACAGAGAGCACCATCATTGCATTGCATTGCACTTCATTTCATTTCACAGAGAGCACCATCATTGCATTGCATTGCACTTCATTTCATTTCATTTCACAGAGAGCACCATCATTGCATTGCATTGCACTTCATTTCATTTCACAGAGAGCACCATCATTGCATTGCACTTCATTTCATTTCACAGAGAGCGCCATCATTTCATGAAGCCAGCCAACACCACCTAACCCTAACCATCCCGCTAAGATACCCACAGGAGACCCTCCATTGGCACCCACATGCCCCTAAATTCCCTATGGATAGCCCAAACGCCAAACCGATCAGTATTAAAAAACCCTACCCCGCACACAAAGGAAAAATCCATTCTTTGTGTATTATAGCTACACATTAAGCTTACATATTTGAGAACCCCATGTAGCTTATTTCAAAACCTTTCTTTTCAGAAAAATTAATACCATACTTTTACACATAGTTAAACAGGAAATCTATGGAGTTGGAGGAGAGGGGTTAGGGGGAGCCGAGCCACGCCCTTTCACGGGACGGAAATCCTCTCGATTCGCTGAGAGAGCTAAGCCAACTCACCTTAAGACTAAAAATCTCTTCTGGTAACCTAGATATTGAAGAACAGTATTAATTCATAAGTCAAAAGGCTTTGAAATCACCCCTACTGTATCTCTGTTACATGCAAAGGCTTCTAGAATGCAAAAGCAAGTTCTAGGTACAGCAAAACCGGGTTTGAAAGCATAAATATAAAATCTCTATCGCTTACTTAAAACCAGTTGTCCTTCTGTAGGGCTTTGCATTTCTCTTGCAGTGTGATGGTTTAACGCACGGACATCGACGAGAACTCAGCTGACTCTGGTCAGAGAAGCGAATGAAGCTGTATTTTACAAGCAAAAATAGAATGCAATGAATATGTACAGAATATACAGTACTTGCAATATTATACAAGGATTTACAAAGGGGGACAAAACACCTTGCCCCCCCCCCCCCCCCCCAACACCTCCCTCCCTTTTCCCTCTAGTTAATTAGAGGAAAAGAGAAAAGAAGAAATGCTAGAGGAAATTTCAGTTAGCTCAAAGTGTTGTTAAGAAGTTAGTTTTGCTTATCTCAAGTCTGCCGATGAGCAGCGTCCGTCCAAGGGCAGCGTGGGTGCGTTCCAGCGGAAAGAGACACCGTCATCTACCGGTGACATTTGTCTAGAGTTATTGCTCTCTTGTTTTCCCTTTTACACCAACTGTAGCTCCGAGCCTAAAGGCACAGCCTCAACTGTCACAGTTTCATCTGGGGTTTTTTGTTTCTTTGTTCTCGATACACACGGCAAAGCCTCTGAAGAGCGCCCGGCTAAACCGCTTCCCATGCGCAGGGGCAAGAGAAGCCCCTGACTGGTCACTGTTGAGAGCGCAAAACAGATTTTGAAAACAAACCTATAGAGAGTATATCAATTATAAACAGGTGATCTTCCATTGTGTGTATCAGGAAACATTTATCATCCTTTATTGTTTAATTTGTTGTGGAATTATTTGGTCTTTGTTTCTTTGGTTGTAATTTGAATGGAAAACCCTCTCAGAGCCTAGCAAAGCTGCTTCCCCCGTGCACAAGGGCAAGAGAGGCCCCTAACAGGGCTGTTAGCACACCTTTCAAGGGGTTCTGATGACATCCGAGGTGGGTCTGGGGGTTATCAGAGGAGAATAGGGGGCATATGGAGGGATGCGGGGAGCCTCTACAGGGCCCCAAACGGATCTTTTAGTTGGACGCTCAGGGTTAGTTGGAGCCAACACCTACTATGGCACCCGCCACCAGCCACTACCGCCGACTACTACGGTGCCTGCCACCGGCCACCCACAACTAACCCTAACCGTCCAACTAAAACGCCAAGAGGAGACCCTCCGTTGGCATCCGCACGCCCCTAAATTCCCTCTGGGCGGCCCCACGCCCATCACAGATGCAAACAGAGCCCCTTAGGAGGGGTGCAACAGTGACCGGTTAGGGGGGTGTCTCTTACCGCTGTGCATGGGAAGGAGCTCAGCCAGCCTCTGTTCAGAAGGTTTCCCATTCAAATTTAAAAAAAAAAAAACACACACACAATGCCCCGGAAAAAAAACCTACACCCCCCTCACCCCCCCCAAAATCAATGAATATTTAAAAACCCCTAGAACACACACAAAAGGAAAAACCATTCTTTGTGTATCAGACATACACACTGTAAGTTTACATCTTTCAGAACCCCATTTCAAAGCCTTTTTTTAAGTCAGATGAATACCACACTTCTACACCTAGTTAAACAAGAGAGCTATGGTGTTGGAGGAGAGGGGTCAGGGTTAGCTGGCCTCCTAGGGGGTCTTAAACCTCCCCAAGAACATGCAGGCATTTCAAACATTCCAAGCTGATACGGAGGAACCCCAGAGAGCAGAAGAGGCTGGCACTTACCTGGAGGGGAGCCCAAGGAAGCCAGAAAAAAGCTGAGCAAAGAGCCATCCTCGGCAGAGCCGGGCACCGCCGAGCCCGGTCTTAAGTAGCCCGGCTTGACAGAGCCACCGTCCCTTTAGGGAGAGAAAATTCTCTCGCTTTGCGGACCGGTCCTAAGCATGCAGTTACTGGCTACGCTCACATTTACAATTTTCACTTCATGCGTCTCTGGCCACGCTCGTCACAGAACCGCAGATCGGGGCTCCGACTCGCTTCATAGATTTTTTTCCTACATCTCAATCGTGCCCATGCTCAGCTGCACGCTCCAAACAAACTACGTTTCTAACGTCTTAAGGTCTTTGAGAAACTTCCCCTGGTTCTACACAGACAACGCTACAATACCTGAAGTTCTTGGGGGATCCCCCCGCAATCCCATACGCTTGGCCCCAGTTTCCATTTTCTATAATGCAACACCGTACCGCCTTCTCACCGTACAGAATACGCCACAAAAAACCCCATTACACACACAAAGGAAAATCCACTCTGTGTTACAGAAGCGCACTGTATACTTACGTATTTCAGAACCCCACGTAACTCATTTCAAAGCCTCCTTTCATACAAATTAATACTATTCTTCTACATCTACTTGAACAGGAGAGCTATGGAGTTGGATTGAGACTCCCTCTCGCTTCGTAGATTTTTTTTTCTCCTGTGTTTCAATCGTGCGCGCTCAGCCACGCGCTCTAAACAAACAAGGTTTCTAACATTAAGTTCCTTTGGGGACTATCCCTGGTTCCCCACAGACAATGCCTACAATACCTTAAGTTCTTAGAGGATCCCCCGACCCCATACACTTCAAACAGAAATAACACCTGTAATACTTCAAGTTAAGCAGTACCTGTAATAAAAGAACAATAAAAGAAACAATGCTTCTAATGCTTTTGGCGCCTGAAGCCCTGTGTGCCAAACAACTTCACAAACTCGGTTTATTTCCGTAATACAGGAAGTGGCACTGGTTTAGTGCCAGAAATCTATTGCCTTTTTTCCCCATTTTCTGTGGGTTATGGCATATGTTTTTCATACTTTGTTTTAAATCAGCCACTTAGCTACCCATTGTGGTTATTTTGCTCCTTTGACACTCACAGTTTAACATTCTTATTTCATATAAAAGGTTAATCTTTTCCCATGTTAATTCTTATTTTATACAAAAAGGTTAATTTTTCCCATATCAGGCTCAGCCAGCCTCTGTTCAGAGGGTTTCCATTCAGATAAAAAACAACCGATCAACAAAATCAATACATTTCAAAAAGCCGCTCTTCGCATATTATAGATACACATTGTACATTTATACATTTGAGAACCCCATGTACCCCATTTCAAAGCCTCCTTTCATACAAATAATACAGTTGTAGTAGAGATGTTTTAATTACTTCAAGCAGCGCTTTCTGGACCAGAGGTAAGCAGCTGAAGACGTTTATTACATTATACAGCAAAGTTATATAGTCTATCAGAAGGCACATGTGGCACATCTCAATTGGCCATTTTCTACAGGCGTACGCGTAATTAAGGCATACAATAGCTCGTAATAACAAAACTATTTTAACACATCCAACCAAATTCTGCCCGGTTTCTCTTCTTCCGTTCCCAAGTGTTTACATTACGTAAAAGCATAAAATCGCAATCACAAAAAAGGTAACACCTTACGCCAATATCCCTGTGACTCACAAACCAGCAGCACCTGAGAGAAAAAGGGAACTGCAGAACACTGCACAAACTGCTAGATGACATCAAGCCCTCTATTTGTCCTCCTTCATTGAAAAGCCACCTTGTTATTTCATAGGATAGGGTACCTCTTTATCCCTGCTTGGCGATTTCACTGAACTGTACTCCTGAGATCACGCTCTCCAAGACAAAACATAGCTTTCTCTAACTCGAGCAAAGGCAAATCTTCCCCATAATCTAAAGCTACCTGAAAACACCCTCTTCCCACATCTCCCCTTTTCTGTGTACTAATAGAACACCGCTTTTGATAGACCTGTCCAAAATTCTTCGCATACATAGAAGCGAGCAAGTTAAAAACCATATAGCAAAAGCTACAGTTCTATGAACGCAGCGTGTCTAACAGACTGATGTAACCCATAAAAGACGCGATGCTCAGCTAATCGAGTTAATTAGAACATTCTAACAGAACTGGTATAATATATGGTTAAACATAACAAAACTCCCAGCAACACCTCAGCAATTAGTTCACATTCTTTTCCATTTCTCTTACAAGGTCAGAACACAAACAGAACAGTTGCTTTTTTCAGACAAAGCTGCATCCTACTTACTCCCTTACTTCAAAGAACTCACTTTTGTCACCTGCTTAATCTGTCAAAGAACTTAGATCTTACTAGTTCAAGTTCTCACACTTCACTCCTCTTACCAACAGAGATGACTCGCTTAGGCCCGAATACATCATACACGTCAAGACGCGATGACTTACAAACACAGCAAACCCTATCCTCACCCCTGTCTTTTACAATACGCTTTAAAGGTATGTTACATCCTCTCTTGTCTAAGACGCTCAAAAATCCTAAGTTGTTTTATGTTAGCAAGATTCTCCTTGATCCGTAAAGATAAAGCTGGCCAGGCTCCATCTCCATAAGTAAAGAAGAATCTTGCAGGTAAACGGCAAAAGTGAAAAGGTTTCTTTGCCGGGTCAAAGATGACGCCTTGAATATTCACGGTTCTGCCCGATATAAAATTGACCGTAACATAACGATCCATCCTTACTCATCCTAACAACGCTGATCTTCTGATACTTTGTTTTTGCTAAGGCACTGAGCCCTACTGATACTATCTTTGGCCTAAGGTTGTTTGTTCTTCTTTCAAATTTCTCCTAGGTAAAACTTCAGAATTCTTATATCCTCCATAAACTTTGTTAAATCGCACTTGAAACCGCACATAAAATGAAAGTTTGAAAACATAATATACTTTAGCCTTTTTTTTGGTGATGTAACACCCAAATTCTCCGTATTTTTTTTTATAACCCAAAATGCAAATGTATTTTGTGTTACAATGAAACTTTAACTATTTAAAATTATGACAAACCGGTGAGTTAACATACAAGGCCATGTCAACATATTCTCTAATCACACAGCAATTAAGCGATCGTGATATTCAGTCCTAATAGACATAGTTTTTGGGTACATTCTTCTGATTGATGCTTTTGATCTCAGATTATCTTTACAGACATTGTGATCCGTGTCAGGCAGATCTGCCGATTTTCACCTTCATGTGAAATGCTATTTGTCCCATCCTCTTGATTCTTGTGCTGCTGTTTGTTAAGATGATCGCAGTACTGCGTTGCAGAAGTGATGTTTCCAGGTGTTGACATGGGTTAGCTATTTCTTGCTGGTATTACTAAAAGCCTTAGTTACAAGATATGCATCCTTTTTGTTTTTTAGTATATATAATCCCTATCTTAAAAGAATTGAATACAAAGAAAACAAAAAAAATCATTCTATAATATCCCTATATCAAACTCTTATGCTAACACCAAAAATCTCTACAGAACTGAAAGAACCGTGTTAAATTATCAAATCAATGTCTTAAAAAGAAACAAATAAAAACTTAGAGCTCTTTCAAAATGCCATGGCACCAAAAAAAAAAGTTTGAAGCAAAAGGAAGTTAAAATTTGAACTCAGAAAAATGAAAGTTTGAACTCATTACTAAATGGTTATACCTGACTACAATTACTAAATACTTAATACTTATAAACACTAAATACTTACTATTCCTTATGCTTACTGGTAAAACTTAACTATTGAAAACATGAAAAAAACCCAAATGTCTAAAACATCACAATCAGAAATAATGAAATAATCATTGCTGCTTTAAATCAGAACACAGCTTTCATAGACTAGAGAGGTTATCAGAAAAGGGGCGGTGGGGGAGGTGGCTGGCTAGCAAAGGCACCGTAAGTACAGACAGGGGCAGGGGGGAAAAGGAGGGTGGGGAGAAGGCCACCGAATTCACAGCAGCTGCCCTTTCAGGCAGCCTCCAGGTCAAATGTAGGATCCCCTGAAGGCACGGAGAGTTCCATGGGACGTGATAGCAGCAGTTTTGAGCTTAATTGATGTTTTTGAGCCTAAAACTCGAGGTGCCAGATGCCATTGTTTCTTCTCCACTCCGTATCGCTGGATGTTAGTGTGTACAACTTACAGCAGCGGTTCCTAAAGTACACAAAACTATCTGCCAATCAGTGTTTCTTACAGGCTTCTAGGACAGTCATCCTCTCCCAAGTCATGCTTTTTGCCTAAAGTGTCCCTTCTGTCCACAATTAAAACACATGGAAGAACTTTTAAGAGTTAGTGGGGGAGAGGGGGTGTCCAGCAGCAGGGGGGGAGTGGGCCGCTGTTGCTATCGGCCAGGCACCAGCGACTGCAGCTCCAAGGGTGCGGGTGAGCTTAGTGGCCGTGGTAGGGGAGGGGGGCTGGGGGGGCGTAGAAGTCAAAGAGCAGCTTTGTTCTGGTGAAATGGCATCGATTACTATTGTAACAGCTTTGTAAGACTCTGCTAATTGATCTAAAGAATCTTTAATTAGTCCCCATGCCATAAGGGAAGATGTAACAATGTTGTTAACTTTTGTTGCCGCCCTGAACGACGCCATCCCTCCCCGCTCCCGTGTCTTTTCATCCTACGTTGTTGCCCTTTTTTTTCCTCCCAGATGTAAGTAATGACTCCCAGTATCAACTTATCTTTTGTTATTTGATTACCCATACGTGCTCATCAAAAGGAGGCACCAACCCTCAGTTTCCCCAGTCGCTTACCTCGGTCCGGAGTGACCATTTGTTGAGGTATCGATGTTTTAATTACTTCCAGCAGCGCTTTCTGGGCCAGATGCAAGCAGCTGAAGACATTTATTACATTTTACAGCAAAGTTAATATAGCCTATCAGAAGGCACACGTGGCACATCTCAGTTGGGCATTTTCTACTGGCATACACGTAATTAAGGCATACAATAGGTCATAATAACTATTTTAACACATCCAACCAAATTCTGCCCAGTTTCTCTCCTTCAGTTCCCAAGGGTTTGCACTACTCTCAGAGTCAAAGACAAAACACAGCTTTCTCTAACTCGAGCAAAGGCAAATCTTCCCTATCGTCTTCCAAAGCTATGCCAAAACATCTTCCCACGTAATACTATTCCTCTACATCCGGTTACACAGGAGAGCTTCTAGAATGTAAAAGCAAATTCTAGGGAGAGCAAAAGAGGGTTTCAAAGCATAAATATAACAGGTGTATCAAGTAAAAACAGTGGACCTTCCTTTTTGTCTGCCATGGGAGGGGGGGGTTGCCCTTCTTGGTTTCTTTGGGTTTTTTTCTGTTTCTTTGTTTTCAATACAAATGGAAAAACCTTCAAAGAGGGCCCCACTCGGCTGCTCCCCACACACAGGGGCAAGAGAAGCCCATAACTGGTCAGTGATGCCATCCCTCTTAAGGGGATCGGTTGACACCTAAGGTGCACCTGGGGGTATTCCAAGGGGAATTTGGGGGCACATAGAGGGATCAGGAGGGCCCCTGGAGAGTCTCCCAAAGGATCTTTTAGTTGGATGTTTAGGGTTATTTGGACACACCACCCCCCAGCACCCCCCTCCAAAGGCCACTACTGCAAAGCTTACCACCATCACCACCACCCCTTACCATCCAACTAAAATACCCACAGGAGACCCTCCATGGGCCCCCACAAGCCTCTATATGCCTCTAAATTCCCCTTGACTTCCCATTCAAATTAAAAAACTACAAATAAAACCAGGGATGGTTCCTTTGTGTGTGTCTTGGGGGGGGTGTTAATTTATAAATAAGAGTAATTTCAAAGCCTTTTTGCATCCACATTACTACTGCTCTGCAATCTCTCGATTAAGAGCACAGCTTTTTCTCTGCTGGAATACCTCACACTAATACATTTTTCCATGGGTTTTCATCCCCTCTGAGAGCATTCCGGCCTTCAAGCAGCTTTTCTGGGCAGCTTCCCCCACCTCTCGCTCACCTGCTCCTCTCCTGCATCACCCACCCCCATCGTGGAAGGAAAGAGAGACAGCTGAGGGGCTGCCCTGCTTTTTATCACCCCGACCCACGGGCGCCCTTCTCGGTAGGATTTGCACCTTCGGCACACAGCTGAGTTTTTGCTGCGCTTCTCTGCGAGCGCTGCTGTGCGGGTCCGCATCTCCAAGCGCATTACACGTTCTGGGATTTACTACCCCAAAAGTCACCTTGCAGTCCGTGCATTTCTTGCTGGCAATCAACCCATCTCTTCCATCTGTTGCTCTCGTTGTTTTGTTTCTGCTTTCTGAGCCCGTGTCGGTACAAGTGCTTCTCAGGGCACCACAAACAGAAAGAGACAAAGCCTCCTATTCTCCAATAGTTCCAGGAAGATTTCCAGCACCCCTAGGCAAGCAGCAACAGAGTGACAGCTGTGAGGTGACATCAGCCTGGCACTGGAGCTGGGCATTCTGAGCAGATGAGGAACCCTGGGGAATACCTGCAGAGAAATCTTGGTTCCTCTGTGGAGAAGCGCTGGCCTTGGAGACAAAGCTGTCTTTGATCTGGGCACCGGCTGCAGCTCTCAGCGGTGCCCAGCTGCAGAGCAACGCCCTGCACCTTCGTCCTGATCCAGGTGGAGAGAGAACTGCCAGGAACACAACTTCTCTGCTCCGGTTGCAGCATCCCCAGGTGCCGAGCGCAGCCTCGCCGTTAGCCTGTTGGAGTGGAACGCGGCCCCTGTGAGAAGCTCCTGGGGTCAGGGGACAAACAAGAGGTTTTCCACAATGGAAACAAGGGAAGTCTCTTTGCCACCCCCATTATACCCATCAGAGGACTTCTGCTTGCCTACCTGCTCGGTTGGAGTCGACACTGGCAGAAATTTCATCTCCTCGGTAAAAGCGTGGACTGAACAATTTCCTTTTCAGTCTTTCCCTCCTGACTGACAGATCAAACCCTACCTGGAGCCCACACAAGCCAAGCAGAAAGAGATCCCCTGCTAGGCTGCAGGGCGAGGCTGCACCGTCGCGGCAGCCGCGGCCCTCGTGCCGAGCGTGTCGCTGCTGCACGTCTCACTTGCTCAGTCAATGCAACCAAACCATGGTATTAAGTGCCTCACCCAGTCTTAGTTTAAATACTTGCAGCGATGGTGACTCCATCACCTTCCCAGGGCAGCGCATTCCTCGTGAGTGTAACACAAAGCAGACTTACTTGTGGTCTTGTTCTCCAAAGCACACCGTACAGGCTGCTCCTGAGGTAAACACACACACAAATACAACGTGTATAGAACAGCAAGAGTCCTGCAGACGAAACTCCTAAAAGGAGTGGGGAAACACTGGGTGTACCAGAAAGCAGACACCCCCAGCCTGCCCGCGCCAGCGGCCAGACACCCCCAGCCTGCCCGCGCCAGCGGCCAGACACCCCCAGCCTGCCCGCGCCAGCGGCCAGACACCCCCAGCCCCCCCCAGCCAGCCCGCGCCAGCGGCGAGACACCCCCAGCGCCCCCCAGCCAGCCCGCGCCAGCGGCGAGACACCCCCAGCGCCCCCCAGCCAGCCCGCGCCAGCGGCGAGACACCCCCAGCGCCCCCCAGCCAGCCCGCGCCAGCGGCGAGACACCCCCAGCCCCCCCCAGCCAGCCCGCGCCACCGGCGAGACACCCCCAGCCCCCCCCCAGCCAGCCCGCGCCACCGGCGAGACACCCCCAGCCCCCCCCAGCCAGCCCGCGCCAGCGGCGAGACACCCCCAGCCCCCCCTAGCCAGCCCGCGCCAGCGGCGAGACACCCCCAGCCCCCCCCAGCCAGCCCGCGCCAGCGGCGAGACACCTATAGAGAAACCCCAGAAAGCAGCAGAGGCTAGCACTGACCTGCGACACAGCGAAGAAGCAACGAGCTGTACCAGCCACAGCCCTGCACTCACGCGTTTTAAAGCATCCGGCGCCATGTTGTTGAGGGCGGTGCCACCGTGGAGAGGGCGGTGCCTGCTTGGGTAGGGCGGTGCCTGCTTGGGTAGGGCGGTGCCTGCTTGGGTAGGGCGGTGCCGGCTCGGGAGGGCGGTGCCGGCTCGAGAGGGCGGGGGCGATCTTGGGCAGGGCGGCAACCTTTTGGGGAGCGCCGCCGGCAGCTGGGATAGGAAGGTCGCCGTCGTGCGGAAGGCGGCGCTGTCTGGGTGCCCCCCGACCCGTTTACGTGTCTCCAGACCCCCTTTGTCACCTCACAGGCACAGCTTTCCATGGGGTTTATTCCCCTTCAAGACTGTTGAGTTCTGAGCAGCTGAGCCCTGTACAGAAATGTTCCTCCAAGAGCTGTCAGAAAAACGTTCGTTCCCCCAGCAGGCAGCTCTGGCTTCAGAGCAAAAGCCTTCTGTGATCATTCTGTTTAGCTCAGCACCAGCTGCAGCTGTCAGTATGACCAAACTACAGAGTAATGGCCTCCTCCCAGTGCCCTCCCAGTCCCAGCAGTTTCCTCCCACCGAAAGACTGGGAGAGAACTGGAAGCGACTGGGAAGAAACTGGGAGTGACTGGGAGGGCGCTAGGTGGAATCTGGGAGGTAAGGAGGAGGAAACTGTCAGAGACTGAAAGAAAACTGGGAGAAAACTGGTAGAGACGAAGAGGTAGTGGAGGCTCGGGCGGGAGGCACTGGGAAGAACTGTGAGAGAGCTCCGAGGAAACTGGAAGGGACTGGGAACAGCTGGGAAAAAAGTCCCAAACAGGACCCTAAATTGGCCCAAATGGCCCCACAGTAAACAGAGCCCAAACTGGGGTGATCGGGACCAATGGAGCCAGTGGAAGCACTTCCCACCTACACTTCACCGACCGATGAGAGCACAGCTCTGCTTTCCCACTCCGGGAAATCTGCCACACTGCAAGATGCAGTACCAGAACAAGAGGACACAGTCTCAGGCTGCACCAGGGGAGGTTCAGGCTAGATGTTAGGAGAAAGTTCTATACAGAAAGAGTGATTGCCCATTGGAATGGGCTTCCTGGGGAGGTGGTGGAGTCGCCATCACTGGAGGTTTTCAGGAGGAGACTTGATGGGGTGCTTGGTGCCATGGGTTAGTTGTTTGGGTGGTGTTTGATTGGTTGATGGGTTGGACGCGGTGATCTTGAAGGTCTCTTCCAACCTGGTTTATTCTATGTATTCTATGAGAAGGAGACTGGGAGGGACTGAGAGGAACTGGGAAAGGACTAGGAGAGATTGGGAGGGGACTGGGAAGGACTGGGAGTGACTGAGATGGGACTGGGAGAGGATTGGAAGGGATGGGGATGGGACTGGGAAGGGACCGGGAGATGATTGGGAGGGATGGGGATGGGACTGGGAAGGGACTGGAAGGAGATTAGGAAGGACTGGGAGAGGGATGGGAGGGACTGCAAGGAACTGCAAAGGGAATGGGAGGAACTGGGATGGAAATTAGAGGGACTAGGAGGGACTGGGGGTGACTGAGAAGAACTGGGAAAGAACTGGGAGGGGCTGGGATACCACTGGGACCCTCACAAGTCTATGGGACCAGATGGGATGCATCCCAGGGCAGAGAGCTCTGGCAGATGAGCTCCAAGCCACTGTCCAACAGTTGCCACCGGTCCTGCATGACCGCAGAGGTCCCGGGTGGCTGGAAGCCGCCAGTGTGATGCCATTCACAAGAAGGGCCGGAGGGAAGAACCTGGGAACTCCAGGCCTGTAAGCCTGACCTCAGTGCCTGGCAAGACTATGGAGCAGATCATCCTGAGGGCAATTGCAGCAAACCTGCAGGACGGGCAAGGGCTCAGGCCCAGCCAGCAAAGATTTGGGAGGGGCAGGTCCTGCCTCACCAACCTGATCTCCTTCTATGCCCAGGTGACCGCCTGGTAGGTGTGGGGAAGGCTGTGGGTGTAGTCTGCCTGGACTTCAGCAAGGCCTTTGACGCCGTCTGCCACAACAAACTCCTGGCCAAGCTGACACATCCTGGACAGGAGCACTCTGTGCTGGGTTAGGAACTGGCTGGAAGCTGAGCCCAGAGAGTGGTGGTGAATGGTGCCACATGCAGCTGGCAGCCAGGCGCTAGTGGTGTGCCCCAGGGATTAGTGCTGGGCCCCATCCTGTTCAATATCTTTATTGATGATCTGGATGAGGGCATTGAGTCCATCTTCAATAACTTTACAGATGACATCAAGCTGGGGGCAGGAGTTCATCTGTTAGAGGGTAGGAGAGCTCTGCAGAGGCACCCTGACAGGCTGGGCAGATGGGCAGATTTTGGAAAGCATGCACAGACTCCCTGGTTGGTGAAGCAGGAAGTGTTTATTGGTACAGAACGAGCAGTTTATGTAGGAAAAAATCAAGCAGGCTAAGCAATTCCCTGACATTCTTGCACCACTGCTGCTCATTGAGTTTTCTCCTTTGATATGCAGCTGTCCATTATTATCTTCATCCCATATCAGGTTGAGCTTCTCCGGCGTGGAGGCAAGCGTCCTCCTGTCTCGCGCTTCAGGCTGTTTACTGCGGTCGGCTCTTCTTCGTCATCGGACCGTTCTTCTGTTGTCAGCAGCCTGTTGTTCTTTCTTGTCCTGAAACCTTCCATAGATACTGTCTGCTTTCCTACAGGCAGAGTCCAAGGGGATGATATTTAACACATACAAGTGCCAGGCTCTACACATTGGCCACAACAACCCCAGGCAGTGCTACAGGCTGGGGTCAGACTGGCTGGAGAGCAACCACGCAGAAAGGGATCTGAGGGTACTGGTTGATAGTAGGCTGAACATGACCCAGCAGTGTGCCCAGGTGGCCAAGAAGGCCAATGGCATCCTGGCCTGCATCGGGAACAGTGTGGCCAGCAGGAGTAGGGAAGTCATTCTGCCCTGTGCTCACCACTGCTCAGGCCACACCTGGAGTCCTGTGTCCAGTTCTGGGCCCCTCAGTTTAGGAGAGATGTTGAGATGCTGGAAGGTGTCCAGAGAAGGACAACAACGCTGGGGAGGGGTCTGGAGCACAGCCCTGTGAGGAGAGGCTGAGGGAGGTGGGGTTGCTTAGCCTGGAGAAGAGGAGGCTCTCCACAACTACCTGAGGGCAGGTTGTAGCCAGGTGGGGGTTGCTCTCTTCACCCAGGCAAGCAGCACCAGAACAAGAGGACACAGTCTCAAGCTGTGCCAGGGGAGGTTTAGGCTGGAGGTGAGGAGAAAGTTCATCCCAGAAAGAGCAATTGGCCATTGGAATGTGCTGCCCAGGGAGGTGGTGGAGTCCCCATCCCTGGAGGTGTTCCAAAAAAGAACTGGATGTGGCACCTGTAGCCATGGTTTAATTGTCAGGAGGGGTCAGGGATGCAGTCATAGGTGGGAATTGATGAGCTCTGAGGTCTCTTCAAACCTGGCTGATTAGGTGATTATGTGCGACTGGGAGGTACTAGGAGGAACTGGGGGCTACTGGGAAGTACTAGAAGGTACTGGGAGGCTGTGGAAGGACACTGGGGAGGAAGTGGGGGGGGATCGGCGGGGGGGGGGCCACTGGGGGTTACTGCGAGGTACTGGGAGGCTGCAGAAGGACACCGGGAGGGGGGGGGGGGGGGGGGGGGGGGGAAGGATTACTGGGGGGGAGCGAGTGGGGCACTGGGGAACACTAAGGGATAACTGGGAGGTACTGGGAAGGGCTCTGAATGGCACTGGGAAGAACTTGGAGACTGTGGAAAGACTTTGGGGCAGTCCGGTGTGGTGAAGAGGTTATAAATTTATGAATTATGAAATATGCATTACAGAAAATATTATTTTTATTAATATTATAAAATTGTTAATAACTGATGAATCACCAACTTATATACATGTTCTAGTGCATGTTCGTGAAATATATACCATAACTGGCTTAGTATTATGATTAGAACTTATTTGAATTAATTGCAAACTATTTCTGTATTTATATGCAAGAAGGGTGCAGTTCCGGCGCTTGGCCACTAGATGGCGACTCAGCGGAACGTGCGCGGCCTCTGGTCGAGCGGAGACGAAGCTCACTTCTGTGCAGGGCCAGTTCGAGGCCGAGTCCTCGCGGAGCTGGCTCGCACGAAAGGGCGGGCTGGCAGGGCTGGTCTGGAGACGCGCTGGCCCTCAGAGTCAACCCGTACCACAGGGCGGGACGACAGTCGCCGGCAGGCGTGCCCGGGGGACGCAGCGGCACGCGGATCTGTAGAGGCGGCCCCGGGAGTGAGGGATCCCGACAGGGATCGGCCCGGCTCGGCAGGTTCCCGGGCAGCGGCTTCTCGTTCGCTGGGCTTAAAGCAACAGCAGGATACCCGGAGCAGTCCGGGGGTTCGGTGCAGTGTAAGCACGAACACTGTTGAGTAGTCCCTGGAGTTTGACAGGGTTCGGAGCGGCACGTAGCGCTCTTCTCTCCCACTATGGTGGGGTTAAACAATTGCGCGGACGACCTGGCTCGGTCAAATCCCTTCTTCCCCGGCAACTGAGCAGATCTTACCCTCGAGGGTTGGTCCAGTCCATACGATGGCGACGGGGGTCTCTCCCCCAGTCGGCGTGACTGGCTGTGGCGACGCTGGCTCCTCAGCTCAGCGTGGTGTCCTTCCTCTTGTGGAAATAATTCTTCCAGTCGCTTCTCACATGCAGATGCTTTGATATGCGTGCATGTATGTAACAGAAGCTAGACAACAATAAACTCAATTGCAGAGGCTGCGGCTTGCACTTACACTCTCGCGAGAGTACAGAGACTAAATGGAGGAGGAAGGCACTTGTTTACTCACTGGGGTAATACTTATAGAATCCCTCGAGGCTAGGTTTGACCAATGGGCATTCTCATAAACAACTGGCTTCAGCCTATGGGAAAGCATGAAGCTAGAATTCTTCCATATTTGGTGAATGCACGAGCACAGCATGCACTAGATGCGTGCTCTTCTGGCTTTTGTCTTCCTCCTGAGGGAGGGGGAGCTCGCCCACATGCTGGGGCAAGATTCAATATCTCGGCATAATGTGCCTTCACCACATCTGGAGAGGCTCAGGGAGGCACTGGGGGTTATGGGGAGATACTCCCAGTGCTCCCAGTACTCTCCCAGTTCCTCCGAGTGACGTCTAGTGCTCCCAGTTAGGTTCTGACTGCTTCCAGTTGTCTCCCAGGGCTGGAGGACTGACACCAGGTAGTGCAGGTATGGCTCCCAGTCCCTCCCAGTGCCTCTCAGTCCCTACCAACCTCCTCCCAGACTGGGAAAGGACTAGCAGGCACTGGGAGGGGCTCTGGACAGTACTGGGAAGGACTGGGAGGTTGTTAAGGGCTCCGGGAGGGAAACTGGGGGGGCACTGGGAGGTACTGGGAGGCTGTGGAAGGATTCTGGGGGGGAAGGGTTACTGGGGGGGAGTGAGTGGGGCACTAGGGAATTCTAAGGGTTAACTGGGAGGTACGGGGAAGGGCTCTGAATGGCACTGGGAAGAACTTGGAGACTGTGGAAAGACTCTGGGGCGGTCTGGAGGGGCTCAGGGGGGCACTGGGGGTCATGGGGAGATACTCCCAGGGTTCTCCCAGTTGTCTCTCAGTTCCTCCCAGTGATGTCTAGTGCTCCCAGTTGGGTTCCTGCTGCTTCCAGTTGTCTCCCAGGGCTGGAGGACTGACGCCAGGTGGTGCAGGTATGGCTCCCAGTCCCTCCCAGTGCCTCCCAGACTGGGAGGGGACTGGGAGGCACTGGGAGGGGCTCTGGACAGTACCAGGAAGGACTGGGAGGCTGTGGAAGGACTTGGGGGGAGGGGAGGGTTACTGGGGGGGGGTGAGTAGGGCACTGGGGAATTCTAAGGGTTAACTGGGAGGTACTGGGAAGAACTCAGACTGTGGAAAGACTCTGGGGCAGTCTGCAGGGCCTCAGCAGGGCACTGGGGGTCATGGGGAGATACTCCCAGTGATGTCTAGTGCTCCCAGTTGGGTTCCTGCTGCTTCCAATTGTCTCCCAGGGCTGGAGGACTGACGCCAGGTGGTGCAGGTATGGCTCCCAGTCCCTCCCAGTGCCTCTCAGTCCCTACCAGCCTCCTCCCAGACTGGGAGAGGATTGGGAGAGGACTGGGAGGGGGGCTCTGGACAGTACTGGGAGGCTGTTAAGGGCTCTGGGAGGGAAATTGGGGGGCACTGGGAAGTACTGAGAGGCTGTGGAAGGACTCTGGGGGTGGGGAGGGTTACTGGGGCGGAGTGAGTGGGGCACTGGGAAATTCTAAGGGTTAACTGGGAGGTACTGGGAAGAACTCAGAACAAGCTGGGTTCTTGGTTGGGCGGGGGGCAATGATTTGGGGGGCTCTGGGGGATGATTTGGGGGATCCAGGCAGGCTAAAAAGGGTTTGAGGGTGTGCAGAAAGGTCCTGAGAATTCCATAGGGGATTGTCTGGGGGTGTCAGGGTTTTGGGGGGGGGCGATGGGGGGTCCTGAAGTGGATCATAGCTGGCCTGAAAGGATGAGCTGGGAACTGGGCGGAAGGGGGGGGGGGGGGGGGGCATGGATTTCGGGGGCTGGGGGCCTCTGTGGGGGTCCAGGCAGGCTACAAACGGCTTTAGGTTGTGCAGAAGGGTCCCTAGCATTTGAGAGGCCTTTGTCTGGGGATCTCAGGGGCTTGGGGGCATCCTGGAGGGGCCTGAATGGAATTGTTGCAGGGTAAAAAGGACAAGCTGGGTTCTGGGTTGGATGGGGGGCAATGATTTGGGGGGCTGTGGGGGCGGGATTTGGGGGTCCAGTCTCAGTCCAAAGGGTTTGAGGATGTCTGGAAGGGTCCCTAGCATTTTGGAGGGCTTTGTCTGGGGGTGTCAGGGTTTTGGGGGGGGGGGGGGGCTACTGGAGGGGCCTGAATGGGATCATTGCAGGGTAAAAAAGAGGAGGTGGAAAGTGGGCAGGAGGAGGGGGCATGGCTTTGGTGGGCTCTGGGAGGCTGTGGGGGGGTCCAGGCAGGTTGAAAAGGGTTTGTAGGTGTCAGGAAGGGTCCCTACGATTTCAGAGGGGGTCGTATGTGGGTGTCAGGGTTTTGGGGGGAGTGTGGGGGGGCCTGAATCGGACTGACGCAAGGCAAAAAGCCTAAGCCGGGAGCTGGGCAGGAGGGGAAGGTATGGTTTTAGGGGGCTCGGGGGGGTGTGTGGGGGGGGGTGGTTTGAAAGCATCACTATAAACTCTGTATCACTTACTTCAAAGCAGTTGTCCTTCTGTAGGGCTTTGTGTTTCTCTTGCAGTGTGATGGTTTCACGCACACACATCCACAAGCGCTCGGCTGGCTCCAGGCAGAGAAGCCAATGAAGCTGCATTTCACAAGCAGAGATCGGATGCAATGAATCTGTACAGAATGTACAGCACTGACAATATTAGACGAGGATTGACACAGGGGGACAGCAACACCCAAATCCTCCTTGGGCAGGACTCCACCTTGCCTCCCCCCAACACCTCCCTCCCTTTTCCCTTCAGTTCATTAGAGGGAAAGAGAAGAGAAGAAATGTTAGGGGAAGTTTCAGTTAGCTCAAAGTGTTGTTAGGAAGCTAGTTTTGCTTACCTCAAGGCTGCTGGGAAGCGGAGTCTGTCCAAGGGCAGCATGCGTGCGTGCCAGCAGGGAGACACCACGAGAGTTTGAGTCTAGGGTTGTAAAACTACATCCCACTCATCTCCCAGTGCCATTTGTCTAGAGTTATTGCTCTCTTGTTTGCCCTTTGACACCAGCTGTAGCTCCTAGGCTAAAAGCACAGCCTCAGCTGTCACAGTTTCGTCTGAGGTTTTTTGTGTCTTTGTTTTTAATACACATGGGAAAACCTCTGAAGAGAGCCCAACTAAACTGTTTCCCATGCACAGGGGCAAGAGAAGCCCCTGCCTGCTCAGTGTTGCCACCCCTCTTAAGGGCCAAAGGCCAGAGCTGCAACACCAACACCATGCCCCACTCAGGGCAGAGCTGCAATACCACCACCACGACCCCACCCCCCACACACACAAAGGGCAGAGCGGCAGTACCACCCCCATGACCCCACCCACAAAGGGCAGAGCGGCAATACCACCCCCATTACCCCCCCCCCCCCCCGCAAAGGGCAGAGTGGCAATACCACCCCCGTGACCCCACCCCCTCCACACGCAAAAGAAAATCTACTCTTTGTATATTATAGAAACACACTGTAAAATTTATTTCAGGCTCGACCCGGCGCCTAGCCTGCCCGCCGCGGCTCGCCCCCGCCCGCCCCGGAGCCCCCGCCGCTGCAGAATCCAAACGGTCCTGACACCATGAACCTGCCTCCAGCTCTGGGGACCCACCATCACCCACAAGCAGAGCCCAAACAGAGTCCAAGAGCTGCTCCATGCAGACGCCAGAGTGCGGCAGAAGCATACACTTACCGGAGACAGGGCGCAGCGACCACCAAACCCACCAGCCAGGACGCTGCCGCGGGAGCCCATTTAAAGCCCCCCGCGCCGTGCGCGCACAGACCCCCGGCTGCGGCACATGCGCTGAATCCATAGCCGCGACCGGGACCCTACCACTCTGGTGCGAACAGAGCAGGGCTAGAACGCATGCGCTGTATCCATAGCAACGACCGGGACGCTACCACAGGTTCGTGAACACAGCCGGGCTAAGTCGCATGCGCTGTATCCATAGCGACGCTCGAGTCACTCTCTCCGCCCTCCCCTCTTCCCCTAAGAATTTTCGAGCATTTCAGGCATTCAGCACAGTTAGGCTGCAGCCCTGAGCTCCCGCGGGGCGGCACACGCCGCGGCACGGCTGCACTGCCGGCCATTGCACACAGGGTGCCAGGCCTGAGCTCCCGCGGGGCGGTATACTCCGCGGCACGGCTGCACTGCCGGCCATTGCACACCGGGTGGCACTACTGAGCTCCCGCGGGGCGGTACGCGCCGCGTCACGGCTGCAGTGCCGGCCATTGCACACCGGGTGGCAGCACTGAGCACCTCCCTGGCCGCGGGCAGCAGCTGGGCGTCGTTTCCAAAGCTGCCTTACGCAGCGCTCACTCCCATTCCTCCCTCTGCAGCTGCAAACCAGAGGCTTGGCTCCGCCTCGCCTCCCCCCAGTACTTACAGTTTTAAAGATTCTGTAGTCCCCTCCGAGAATTTTCAGCACTTTAGGGGGTGCCCCCAGCCCTCGCTCACCTGCTCCTCTGCTGCAGCAGCCCCCTGCCCCACGTGGCAGAATCACTCCACCCAGAATCCCCCCACTCCCTTTGATTCAGCCCCAAAAGGCACAAAAGAAAGCAAACTGCCCAGCCAGCAGCTCCTTCCTTTCACAGCAGGGAGCTGGGCAAGAGGGGAAGGTATGTCTTTGGGGAGCTGGGGGAGGGGGGATTTGGGGGTCCAGTCTGGGTCCAAAGGGTTTGAGGATGTCTGGAAGGGGCTCTAGCATTTGGGAGGGCTTTGTCTGGGGGTGTCAGGGTTTTGGGGGGGCTACTGGAGGGGCCTGAATGGGATCGTTGCAGGGTAAAAAGGACGATCTGGGTTCTGGGTTGGGTGGGGGGCAATGATTTGGAGGGCTCTGGGGGATGATTTGGGGGATCCAGGCAAACAGAAGCATCCATGATTCCATGAAAAATCAAATCAGATGTGACAACCTGAAGGCCAGGTACTTTTGAGCAGCCTGTGCTGCAAGAGGGTGGCTGTGGCTTCCCATGACGTCTCACCTGATGCTCTCAGCAGTTTCTGCATGCTCTAAGGATCCTGCCTGCAACCAGACAGAACCTCTAGCACATGGGCAGGAGGAAAAAACTGAGGGGGGGCAGCAAGAAAGCCTGTGTAAATATTAATCCCAGAGAGGGCATGGAGATAGACTGGAAGTCTGCAGGACACTAAGCTCCAAGCCTGGATGGTAATGTAAGGGGAAGGGGGTTTAAAGGAGAGATTGCTTTGAGACAGACACAGTGAGATGCACTGTCCTGTTAAAACTGCTGTAACTGAAAAGGCTTTCCTGGGAGGCATGGCCAGTTATTTGGTTGGTTTACCGTCACCTGAGAAGGTGTCTGGTGAGCTATGAAGTGGAGGGTGAGCAATGCCATCAGAGCCCCCATCCCCATTAAAAGGCTGCAGATCAGAAGAGCTCCCTAGGGAATGGCAAAACCAACTTTTAGGGCTGACAGAGGGTTAACGAGAGCAAAGAGATGCTGCTGTTACATTTTCTCCCCCATCGCAAGGCCCCTGGGGCACTCCATCCATATATTCCAAACCCTATGGGAGTGGTCCTGCAGTGCTTTCCTGGAAGGATTTTTCTCACAAAAAATGAGGAAGGAGAGTGTAGAAAAGCAGATGAAAAATGTATCTTTAGCCACATTCAAGAGAAACGAGAGCTTCCCGGGGAACCACTGTGACGCAATTAATGCAGAGCAAATGTGAGCTGAAGGTTCTTGTTTGCTTTCTGGCTTTGTGTAGCTGCAGGTGCAGATTATTGTCCCCCAAGCGGCACTGCTGGCTGCTCTGGAGGGCTCTGCCCAGCCTCCGGCAGGGTCCTTCTCATCTCTCACTTCAAAGATGAATGTAGCTGCACATCAAAGAGGTGACTATCACTGGCCCCGGGGAGCCATGGGGATCGAGGGGCCCCACTGCTCCCCGGCAGGCTGGCAGCACCTCAGGAAAGTCTGGCTCATCCTTGGCTGCTCAGCTGCAGCGCTGTGGTCATACCGGGTGGCAAGATCAGAGGGGTCTCTGGGAAAATGACCTCCATGAGGCCAAAGGCTGCTGCTGGCTGGCGTCATGCCCAGCTGGTCCTGGGCTGTTTGCTGTGGCCAGGGCACTGTGCTGGGGTTTACTCCCCCTCGGTACAGTGAAGGATCTTCCTCCTCCCAACTGTTTTGACTGAAACGCTCCATGCAGAAGCATACGGCTCTTGCTGTGGGTGTTGTGCTGCATCCAGTGCCCCTGAGCCTGATTCAGACACAGGACAAGCAGTGTGGCAAGCTGCTGCCAAGCCCTGGACCAGGGTGTGTGCCAAGCATCCCCCCAGCTGCTGCTGCAGGGACCCTTTGCAGGCAGCAAAGGGATCAAAACTGGAGGATTTTTCACACTCTGCTTTGCTCCTGCTACCAGCAGAAGGGTTGAGTGTGACTGCAGAGGGGCTGGGTATGGTGGCCAGCAACCCCGACTCACCATCCACACTGCTTCTTAGTTAATGAACACGCGTTGCTTGGCGGAGCAGCCCTGGTGGCAGCCAGGACAAACAGAGATGCAATCCTATGAGTGGCTCACAGGGCTTAGGTTACAGCGTGCACCAAGGCAAACTGTGCTATTGGCCTCTCATGGTTCCTGTCACTGCAGGTTGTCCCCAGTAGGATTCCTGTTGCCATGCTGTGACCCTCTGGGGGCATCTCAGGGAACCACCTCCAGCCTCGTTTATGCTGCTGGTGTGAGGCAGCTGTGAGCTGGAAGAAGGCAGGCTTTTGTGGGTGACACCACTTTGTCTTGACTGCTCTTGCTCCTTTGGAGGTCAGGAGTTTTCGTCTGCTCTGGCTTTCCTGTAGCATACGAGAAAAAGTCAAACAGGAGTTTCCAGATGTTGTGCAGAACTACCTCTGGCTTTTGATTAATTTTTACCCCAGGGACTTTTGAACACCTTCACTTTTCTACTCTGCACTTTCCCACACCTGCACTGCTCATTCCCTTTGTTTTCCTTTGAGAGAGTGGAAAAAATGTTCAATTTTTTTTTCTTTTTTAGGAGAATGACAGCTTGAAAACTACGATCTAAGAGGTCCAGAGCCTTTTCTTCTTTCTTTGTCAGCACTTGATAGCTGTGTCACTCCAAGTAAATGATTGACCCTACCTGCACCTTTGCTCCCCTCCTGCCCTGTGCTGACCTTTCCCATCCCCCCGACAGGGCCAGGAGCAGGCAAGTTCTCTTGCTGGGAGTCACTCCTGGATGTAATTTTCCGACAAACGTTTTAGCTCACAAAAGTCCTTTTGCTCCTCCAGATGCTGTCCTGCAGAAAAGGATCCACACATCCTCTAGACTGGGAATCCATAAAGCTAACTTGGCAGGAGGGGTTGTATTAAATCAGCTTAACCGTAACTCCCAAACTGATCCCTTGGAAAGCCCAACCAGTTTGTCAGATAGTGGGGAAAAAAGGGTGATTTAATTCTTTTTCACTTTGTTCAATCTTTTTGGTTTGGTTTGGGTTTTTTTGGTTAGGTTTGGGTTTTGCATTCTTTGCTCTATTTTAATTCAAGTTGGTTTAGCATGAATTAGCAGCTCAGCTTAGACAGCCTTAAAGGCTCCAGCAGCTTTCAACTGGGCATGCTCCCAGTGAACAATTCTCCCCCAGGCCCTACCTGGCAGGGGTTTGATGGATGAACTCACACAGTGAGACTTACATGAAGAGTGGAGAGATGGACTGGGATTCGCAGCCAGGCTCCTCCACATTTGCCTGTGCTTTGTCCAGCACAGGTCTCCTCTCAGCACACTCGCCCCATTTATTAAAGAGGAGAAAGTGGTCAGATGTGTCAAACAGGAACATGCCTGATGCCAGGATGGCTTGGCCCAGGGGTGGCACTGCCAGCTGCCCTCCTTGCAGGGGAATAACTGCAGTGCTAGGTGGAAGGATGGGGTGAGATTGGGAAGCCTGGTCCTGCCTGCTGTTCCTGATGACACGGATATAACCGTAGCATTTCAGAGAGGTGAGTGCATGTATATGAGATGTATATAAGATGCTGCTCCTTGTGGCTGCTGCTGCTCAGTGACCTTAAGGTTTATTTTGCAATAACTTCAGTCTAACATTTTGTTTGTAATTTGGGAGCTCTGAGCCAACAGCTCCTCCTCACGTTACAGTTCCAGGCTTGCTAAAGTCCAAACAGCGCAAGTCAGTCACTGAAATAACCCCTTAGCCCTGGCCCTGCCTCCCGTGCAGCGCTGCATAAAAGAGCTTTGCTCTGTCAGGGGAGCTTGTCCGGAGCCACCACTCCTCTTCCTGCCCCAAACCCTTAAGCGCTCACCTGGGGGCTGCAAGGCAAACGGGTAAGCAAGCATCAGTAAGAAACCCCCTCTCCCCCCTGGTGCTATTTAAGGAGCTGAGATATTGTGTTGGGGAGGAGGTGCCTGGCTCCTCCGGGTCATTGCCTGGGGGCAGACCCAGCTGGGTGAGTGTGCCCAGCTCTCCCCACCCCACCCCACCCCACCCCACCCCACCCCACCCCACCGCAGCCAGGATCTTCAGCCCAGCAGGAAGAAGCATGGTGCAACGTGTGGCAGTGGTGGGCGCAGGCGTCAGCGGGCTGGCAGCCACCAAGTGCTGTCTGGAAGAGGGGCTGGAGCCCACCTGCTTCGAGAGGAGCGAGGATGTCGGGGGGCTCTGGTACTACACGGTGAGTGGCTGCCCAGGTCAGGGCTGGCTGTTTCACATCTGTGTCCTCGGGGCTGGGAGGCTGCATCCTGCATGTCTGTATTCACTTGCTCAGCTCAGATGGCTGCATGGGGGAGGGCTTGGCTGGTTCAGTACCAGTCCCCAGATTCCTTCCCCTACCCTGGGGACAGCCTAGCTGTCCCTTGGCTTGCTGAACCAAATCCCCACGACATTTCCAATCCTTCTCCATTGGGAATGAAGGGAGCTGCTAGCTTCTCCCAACTATGGGGCTGCAAATCCCTTGGGGCTGCACCAAAGACATGCACCTGCTCCCCTCAAATTCCATGGACACAGGGACAGCCCCGAGAAATTAAGCCTTCAGATCCTGCAAAAGTTACCCTGTGGGGCTGGCAGCATCACCCCACCTCGGGGAGCACTCACTGCTGCTCAGGGCAGCTCTCAGCCCGCTTTTAAGTAATGGTCACACATCACACAGCTAAAAAGGACTACAGATGTTAATTAGAGGGTCAGGCCCAGAGGCACCTCATGCCAGGTGCCCCACTGCTGTCAGGCCAGGGCTGAAGGGACGGTGCAGGGTGTGATCAGGAGCAGCTCATGGTGCTGTTAGGGAAAGGAACTGAGCCTGCCTGAGTTAAACCCCAGGGCAGAGCAGAAGGCCAGAAAGCTTGTTTTGGATGGTCTGAAACATTCAATCCATCTCAAAACACGGACCACATGTTTCCTCTCTTTTCTGGGGAGGACTCCAGCAAATTCCTGCAGAACGTTTGGCAGTACTTTTTGATATGTATAATGGAGAATTTCATATCAGAATATCACTATAGAGGGGAAAAGCAAAAACCACTTCAGCTCCTTAGCTGTTTGGGCTTTCTCTTTTATTGACAGTTTGTCATCATTTGGCCAACCCAAATGTTAATTTTCTGGCACAGAAATCTCGCTGCATTTTTCCCAGCTCTACCCTGGCATCAAAGCCATCAGCAAAAGGAAATGTGATAAAAACTGCTGTTAAAAGCCAAATGTCAGTGCAGGTATAGCAGGTGCCCCCCACAGTGGGGACAGAGTGATGCCTGAGGCTGGCTATTTTGGGCAGAATTGGGCTAGGCCAGCTTGGACCCCACCGCCTGCATGGTGGTTTTGGGGATTTTGACAGATCTCCCATGTCCTGCCCTTCTAGATGTCAGTGGGACACTGGCCAGCTGGTATGGGCATTGCTAGCAGAAGGCACAAGCCTCCATCCATGTTCCTGGCTAAACCTGTTCCATAGGCAGCCAGGTATAAAGCACAGGCAGCCAAGCTGCTGCACCAAAGCAAATGCATCTGGCTGGCCTTCTGCCTTCATCTGTACAGTTACCGAGACTACAGGCACAAAGGAGCAGTATCCAGGAGCACTCACAGCGTTTTGGAAGCTTTACAGACAGACCATAAGGAAGCTGGATACTGGGGCATCCCATGCTACTTGTCTCCTGTGTCCATGTGCTTGACTGTAGCTGTGTTACACCTGACTTCCTGAGGCTTTCTGAGCATGCAGTGGAGAGACTCTGGCATGGTCCTTCCACAGCGCTCCCTTCCTCTGAGGTTTCCGCTTTCCCTGGCAAATGTGCACGTAACTGGCTCCTCAATGCCTTGGGTGGTGCAACCCCTCCTCTCAGCTTGTTAGGACACTTCTGTGCTCATGGGGGTTATTTGGTGGTTGTGCTTGATGGTTTTGCTGTTTTCCTCAGTCTTCAGTGTGGAGGTCAGGAAGTGATAGCATCTGGAGGAGTTAGTTCAGGGCTCCAGGACGGGCAGGGGTCATGTCCCATCTACATCTACATTGCTCCCACTCCAGAACAAAGCAGAGGAAGGCAGAGCCAGCATCTACCGCACCGTGTTCACCAACTCCTGCAAAGAGATGAGTTGCTACCCTGACTTCCCCTTCCCTGACGACCACCCCAACTACATGCACAACACCAGACTCCACCACTACCTCTGCAAGTACGCCGAGCACTTTGGCCTTCTCCGGCACATACAATTCAAGGTAACGAGCCCGGAGTGGAGAGGGACAGCAAACAGCCAGGGGACCCAGGCAGGTCTCCCTGCCACAGGGAAAACCATAAAGTCATGTGATCATTTTGGTTGGAAGACACTTTCAATATCATCAAGTCCAACCATCAACCCAGCACTGCCAAGTCACCACTGTATCATGTCCTTCAGCACCACACTTACCCATCTTTTAAATTCCTACAGGGACAGTGACTCTGCCACTTCTCTGAGCAGCCTGTGCCAGGGCTTGACAACCCCTTTGGTGAAGAATTTTTTCCTAATATCCAACCCAAACCTTCCCTGGCACAACTTGATGCTGCTTCCTCATGTACTGTAACTTGTTACTTGGGGAGAACAAATCCTGGGAGAAAATATTGAGGGAAGAAAACTCTCCTGTCTTTGTTAAACCAGGTCTCATCAGCTCCCTTCTCTGTGCATTCCTTGAAGGTGCTAGAACAAAATCACAGGACAAATATCCTCTGGGATTCCTGTGGCCTCTGAATCCCACTTAAAGCTCTCAGTGTTCTCCCCATATCCACCGATTTCCTTCTTTGTTTCCTTCCTCTTCACCAACAGGGAAGGGCTGGTGGGTGATGTGGTGGTCGGAGGGTGTTTAGGGGCTAGCGACCAGGAGATAATTGAATTTTCAGTATTCAGTCAAGCTAAGAGGGGCAGCAAGAAGACCTCCACTCTGGACTGCTGGAGGGCAGACTTCAGGCTACTCAAGGAACTAACTCAGAAGGTTCCTTGGGAAACAGCCCTTAGAAACAAAGGGGTCCAGGAGAGCTGGGACTACTTCAAGGAGGAACTCTTGAAGGCACAGGAACAGGCTGTGCCAATGCGCCGGAAGAGGAGCCGCCGGGGCAGACGGCCAGCCTGGATGGGTGATGAGCTTCTAAAAGAACTAAGGGGAAAAAAGAGGGTGTATCATCTTTGGAAGAAAAGGGAGGCAACCCATGAAAAGTTTAAGGATGTTGCTAGGTCTTGTAGGAAGAAAATTAGGGAGGCAAAAGCACATTTGGAGCTTAGACTGGCCTCTGCTGTGAAGGACAACAAAAAGTCCTTTTATAAATACATTAATAGCAAGAGGAAGCGCAAGGACAACCTCCACTCCTTGGTGGACACGGAGGGGAACGTTGTAACAAAGGATGAGGAGAAGGCAGAGTTACTTAACACCTTCTTTGCCTCAATTTTTTACTAGCAGGACAGAATGTCTTCCAGACAGCTGGCCTGCAGAGCTGGCAGAAGGAGTCAGGGAGCAGCATAGTCTTCCTCTGTTCCAGAATGGGGTAGTTGGTGATCTGCTTAGCCACTTGGATCCCCACAAGTCCATGGGACCAGATGGGATCCATCCTAGGGTGCCGAGAGAGCTGGCAGATGAGCTGGCCAAGCCGCTCTCCATCATTTTTCAGCAGTCCTGGCTCACTGGAGACATCCCAGAGGACTG
Organism: Dryobates pubescens; assembly: GCF_014839835.1. NCBI lineage: Eukaryota > Metazoa > Chordata > Aves > Piciformes > Picidae > Dryobates > Dryobates pubescens. Next base: position 48,060 of record NC_071622.1, read on the forward strand.
GAAGCTGCCAACGTGGTGCCCATCCACAAGAAGGGCCAGTTGGATGAGCCAGGGAATTCCAGGCCTGTCGGCCTGACCTCACTGCCAGGCAAGATTATGGAGCAGGTCATCTTGAGTGCAGTCACACAGCACTTACAGCATGGCCAAGGGATCAGACCCAGCCAGCATGGGTTTAGGAAGGGCAGGTCCTGCCTGACCAACCTGATCTCCTTCCACGATCAGGTGACCTGCCTGGTGGATGTGGGGCAGGCTGTGGATGGAGTCTGCCTGGACCTCAGCAAGGCCTTTGACACCGTCCCCCACGGCAGACTCCTGGCCAAGCTGTCAGCCCATGGCTTGGATGGGAGCATGCTGCATTGGGTTAGGAACTGGCTGGAGGGCCGAGCCCAGAGAGTGGTGGTGAATGGTGCCACATCCAGCTGGCGGCCAGGCACCAGCGGTGTGCCCCAAGGATCAGTGCTGGGCCCCGTGCTCTTTAACATCTTTATTGATGATCTGGATGAGGGCATCGAGTCCATCATCAGTAAATTTGCTGACGACACCAAGCTGGGGGCAGGAGTTGATCTGCTGGAGGGCAGAGAGGCTCTGCAGAGGGACCTCGACAGGCTGGACAGATGAGCAGAGTCCAAGGGCATGAGACTGGCTTCTGCACATTGGCCACAGCAACCCCACGCAGAGCTACAGGCTGGGGTCAGCGTGGCTGGAGAGCAGCCAGGTGGAGAGGGACCCGGGGGTGCTGGTTGATGGTAGGCTGAACATGAGCCTGCAGTGTGCCCAGGCAGCCAGGAGGGCGAATGGCATGCTGGCCTGCATCAGGAACAGTGTGGCCAGCAGGAGCAAGGAGGTCATTCTGCCCCTGTACACTGCACTGGTTAGGCCACACCTCGAGTCCTGTGTCCAGTTCTGGGCCCCTCAGTTTAGGAAGGAGGTGGACTTGCTGGAGCGTGTCCAGAGAAGGGCGACAAGGTTGGTGAGGGGCTTGGAGCACAGCCCTGTGAGGAGAGACTGAGGGAGCTGGGGTTGCTTAGCCTGGAGAGGAGGAGACTCAGGAGTGACCTTATTGCTCTCTACAACTACCTGAAGGGAGGTTGTAGACAGGCGGAGGTTGGTCTCTTCTCCCAGGCAACCAGTACCAGAACAAGAGGACACAGTCTCAGGCTGCGTCAGGGGAGGTTTAGGCTGGAGGTTAGGAGGAAGTTTTACACAGAGGGAGTGATTGCCCATTGGAATGGGCTGCCCGAGGAGGTGGTGGGTTCGCCGTCGCTGGGGGTGTTCAGGGCGAGGCTTGACAGGATGCTTGGTGCCATGGTTTAGTTGATTAGGTGGTGTTGGATGATAGGTTGGACTCAATGATCTTGAAGGTCTCTTCCAACCTGGTTTATTCTATTCTATTCTATTCTATTCTATTCTATTCTATTTTTTAAGACCCTGGTCACCAAGGTTAGAAAACATCCCAACTTTTCTGTGACGGGGCAGTGGGAGGTGGTGACCCAGAGGGATGGGAAGGAAGAGACGTCTGCTTTTGATGCTGTGATGGTTTGCTCTGGGCATCAAGTCTACCCAAACCTCCCCCTCGCTGACTTTCCAGGTAAGCTGCACACAGGGAGTTCATCCACTGGGACACAGCTGGGCAAATGCCTTCTATCACAATGTTCTTCCCTGAAAAATAGACCTCATCAGCATTAGGAGAGCAATATTTGGGGGAGTGGGGTTTTGTTTAGGGAATCAACAGCCTGGGTTTTTTAAATAAAACACTCCAGCCATCAAACAATATCAAAGTGGGGTCAATGCTTATCCTTTCCAGGAAAAAAAAAAAAAAATGTAGGCTATTTCCGTTGGCAGGAGACTTTGCATAGAAGGATTTTGTCAAACGCTTTTGGGGGTGTTTTTCGGATTTCTAGTTCAAACATCACGTGCATTACCTTTGCCTCTCTGTTTACAGCTACATTACTAGGAATAGCTTTCTCTCTGGCAAGAAACATGAGAAACGGCCAGAGGGATTCCCCAGTAGTGTTTGTGGGAAAGGGAGATCCCCAAATCAGCACAAGCTCTCCTTTTCATTCCTGGGGTGAATTACAACCCTCTCTGTTCTCTTCCTCAGGAATAGAGACGTTTAAAGGCTGCTACTTTCACAGCCGAGAGTACAAGGAACCAGAGAAGTTCAGAGGCAAGAAGGTGCTGGTGATAGGCTTGGGCAACTCTGGTTCTGACATTGCTGTGGAGCTCAGCACCGTGGCATCTCAGGTATGGGGACCTACACCAGAGCCACTGGGGAAGGGAGAGTCCCCATCTCCTGGAGCATGTGCCACTGCCCCCATGAGACAAGCCCCAGGGGCTCACAGCCGTTACGACAGGGTCAGGTTACCCCTACCTTGCTGTCCTTCCAGGTCTACCTGAGCACTCGAAGTGGATCCTGGGTGATGAGCCGTGTCTGGCACAAGGGCTACCCCTGGGACATGCTTGTCATCACTCGTTTCCAGACCTGGCTGGGGACAGTCCTTCCCAGGGCGCTCAGCAACTGGCTGTATGTGAGAAGCATGAATCGGTCCTTCAAGCATGAGAATTTTGGCCTCATGCCGCTGGAGAGGTACATGTGGGGCCATCCACACCCAAACGCCACAGGGGTGATGGTTCGGGCTGGCACTGAACTGTGTGCCTCTCTTGGGCCAGCAACAGAAGCTGCCTCTGCGACAGCCTCTTACAGCCCCTCCGCCTTTGCCCTTGCAGAGCCTCCCGCAAGGAGCCAGTGCTCAACGATGACCTCCCAGGTCGCATCGCCTGCGGCGTGGTGGTGATCAAGCCAAAGGTGAAGGAGTTCAGAGAAACATCCATCTTGTTCCAAGATGGGACCGTGCAGGATGGTGTCGATCTTGTCGTCTTTGCCACTGGTTACATCTGCTCTTACCCTTTCATGGAGGATCATTCCATCATCAAAAGCAGGGACAATGAGGTCACCCTCTACAAAGGCATCATCCCTCCTCAGCTCGAGAAGCCAACCATAGCAGTTATTGGGCTGGTCCAGACACTTGGAGCCATCATGCCAACAGTGGACCTGCAATGCCGCTGGGCGATCAAGGTGTTTCAGGGTAGGTGGAGAGCCATGTGCTGAGTGGAGATCTGTTTTCTGTTGACAGGAAGTAGCATTCCCCAGCAGTAATGGGCAGGCTCAAACCGGCATCCAGGACAGTGTCTGAGTGCTGAGAAGCACAATCGGGTTTCCATGAGATGGGGTACGTTTCACTATGGGAGCAGGCCACTTCTCAGCTTGCTACAGCTGCCAGAGAAGTCCCTCTGGTGGGGCTGAAGAGCCCCTTGGGCATCACTGCACACCTTTAAGAACAGGGGAGCCAATGTAGTCACAGCTTCAACACCCAAGTCTTGACACTAAAGGGAAGAGAGGCACCCAAGGGCTCAGCCAATCCTTGCAAACCCAGTCTGCTGCAGGACAGAACTCCTGGGCATAGCTCTCCTTTGCCAATGGTCTTCCTGCTCTTTGCAGGACAGTGCATGCTCCCTCCCGTCAGAGAGATGATGGATGACATTGATGAGAAGATGGGAAAGAAGCTCAAAGGGTAAGTGCAGCTCATGGAACCCTCCTGTGCTGGCAGAAGAGCCCTGCCATCACCTCAGTCCAAAGTGAGTTGGATACAGGCACTACAGAGGCTTGAATCAGGCAAGTTTGGGTGGAAAAAATGTGATAGAAGGATTTCCTCTCTGAAAATGCTCATTTACCATCACTGAATGTTATCAGGCTGAAAAAGCATTTCTCATCCACACATAATCAGGGTGAGGCCCCAGCAGAAATAGAACATTTCCATCATTATTTTTCAAAGTGACAATTTTTTTCCCCCACAAAGCCCATGGAAGTGCCTTGCTTTCCCCTCTCAGTGTGTCTGATATTATAGTGAAGCCATACTTTAAAAAGATTAATACAGTCTGTGAAAGCTGAACCTGACCCAAGCAGTGCTTTGTTGCATGGCAGGAACTTTCAAAGTGCAGGGTTTTCTTGTCAGCCAGATTCCTCCACTGACATGGATGTGTATCCCCTGGAGCCGTGACCCCTAGCCAGCTCAGCTGCCCAGGTCTAGTGGGGAGAGCAGGAACAGATTCTGCCTTCACTGTGCTTAAAGTAAAAAGTCATTTTAATATGTGTAAAAAGGGAAAACCTAAAGCAGCCTCTCCTTTCCTCTCCTGTCTCCCACAAAGGCACGGGAACAGCAGCATGCTGCAGACAGATTATGTCACCTACATGGATGAGCTGGCCTCAGCCATTGGAGTAAAGCCCAGCATGATGAAGCTCCTGCTGACAGACCCACAGCTGGCCTTGCAGGTCTTTTTTGGCCCCTGCACGCCCTACCAGTTCCGGCTGGTGGGCCCTGGGAAGTGGAGTGGGGCCAGAAAGGCCATCCTGACCCAGTGGGACCGCACCCTGCAGGCCACGCAGACACGCATCACCCCTGTTGCTCCCACCACCTTTCCTTGGTTGGCTGTGCTGGGGATGCTCTTCCTCCCACTCCTTCTCCTTGCTGCCCTTTATAGCTAGAGGACCCAACCTAGAGAGGATATGGCTCTGAGAAGGCCTTACAGCAGCATTTCAGTGTCTGAGGCTGGGGAGGGGCTGATTAGAAGGGCTTGTAGTGATAGGATGAGGGACAATGGTTTTAAACTACAGCAAGGTAGATTTAGGCTGGACATAAGAAGGAAGTTCTTCACAATGAGGGTAGTGAAATCCTGGAACAGGTTGCCCAGAGATGGGGTGGAGATCCCTGGAACCATTCAAGGTTAAAACTGATGGAGCCCTGAGCATCCTGATCTTGTTAAAGATGTCCCTGTTTACTACAGGAGAGTTGGACAAGATGACCTTCAAGAGTCCTTTCCAACCCAATGCATTCCATGATTCTGCAGTGCTGCAGAAGTACTGTGCAGTGTGTGTGCATGGGATGCTTTCTCCAAGTGGGCAACGTGTCCTGCTGCTCTGCTCGTTACCCGAAAATGTATCATCAAGAGATCCCTAAAAAATGGCATTGATAAATCAGGTGCAGTCTCCACGCATGGTAATTTTGGAAGGTTTCTCAGCTAGGGCTTTGAAAGACTGTAAATACCAACTCAAGTAATTGTGGGGTTTTTATCCCTCTAAATGTGTTCCAAGCAGTAGTACTTTGTTACACAGCTTTCAATCTCTGTCTGCTGCCTCTTTTTCCAGTGGAAAGTCAGAGTCAAAGCGTTTGTTTTTTTCTGAAGTTTTGGTGTAGAGCTTGTGCTCTAGCTAAAGCAGAGCTTGTGCTCTAGCTCAACCAGAGCTTGACTCAATTGGCCCATTTGAAAAATAACTTTCATAAGAAGCAAAGCATTCACTTTTTTTCCAGGGGGAAAAAAACACCCAAATGGGGGGAAAAATCAGATTAAAATATCTGGTATTCCAAAGTATTCTCTGAACAACCTCTGGACTTTGCTGGAACGTGTAAGCATCCAAGACCTGAGACGAATTGTGTCCGACAGCCACATTCCCTTTCCGCTGCCTGAGCGCTCTGCTAACATGCTGCATGCTCCTTCCTACCAGGACATGCAGAGAGGTTTGTCTGCTCTTAGTTATTCGGTCCAAATGCTGCGTTTGCTTCCCACGAAGGGAAGCAAGGTCTTAGCTCTTCTTTTGACTGTGGTCTAGCTCTAAAGACCTCAGACACGCTCTCTCAAACATAAATAAAAATATCATCTGAGCAGGGTTTGTAATTCTTTTGCAAGTAGCAAGTTGTGCATGGTCTGTCCTTGTGATTTGGTTTTTGTTCTACACGATGAGGGCAGCCTTGTTAACCAGCTAGGACACAGACAACAGTGGTGGAGGATGTTGCTGCTGAGCTCACAGGGTGCTGGCAGGACCCACATTAAACATGATGGGAGATGGGAGCCCTTGATTTTGAAAAGCCCAAGTACCATGTGACATGGAATTAAGGGCAACAGGGAGAAAGGGCAGCTGTTGGCCTTGGCAGCTGTAGGGTGAACTGGGGAGGTGCCACAGTTCCAATGACGGGAGCAGAGATGAGGCCGGGGAACGAAGGAAGAAGGTTCGTGGGGTTCCGGCAAGCCGGTCCTGCCTTCCCTAGGTATAGTCAACATGTGAACATGGGGCAGGCTGTCACAAGAGCTCTCTAGGGCTGGCTAAACAGGGTGGAGAACTTCATCACTGTCAAACATGAGATGATGGCCTGTGTGCTGCTGAGGGCACCTCAGCTGCACTGCTCTTCCCCTGGCAGAGTGCAGGCCATAACTGTGGTGGGCTGAAGTTTCCCCCAGCATTAACTTTAGCCAGACTAACTGTTGGCCAGAGGATCATGGGGAAGCTACGTCTGGCTGCTGGTTTGGAATTCCACTGTTCTGCAGCTGTTCTCGAGTGTGTAAGCCCACGCCAGGGCCATACCAAACAGCATCTCCCCTAGTGACAGCACCAGTCCTTTGCAGAGCAGGGACATGTCCCTTGTTTCATTTTACACCTGCATCCACCTTTGTCTGCTAATTGAATAATTAATTCTTTTCCACATTGTTGCAGTTTGAGCAGAAGCAGAAGCAATAACCACCCATGACACTTTTCACCCCTTACCAGTTTGCCCCAAAAAGTGAGAATTTTAGCCAGAATTTCATGACATGGCTACTGCTGAACACCTTGGGGATGCCAACACTGGGGATCGCTGCAGGATGAAGGTCAAGTGAACCTGCAGTGTCCTACAGACCAAACACCATGACCTTCACTGGAGCTCTGTCTTCATTCACCTTTCCTTTATCTCTTGGTCTCGTAGGTATCGTCTGCCATATCACCACCACCGAAGCCTGGGTCCCAGCAGCTCTCAGATTTTAGGCTGTACTCAAAGCTGTTGAAAATTGCAGTTCAAGGCTCCTGCACTTCACTGCAAGCCTTCCACCTCTCCTTGCAGGGTTCAAGGGCAAATATTTCCACACTGTATAGGTTAAACTGAAGGTCCCAGGCCCTCTTTTTTTCATCCCTCCTTTCAGTCAGAGCTAACAAAAGAATCGGAGCTTGGGTCTTGAGTTCCCCAAGCAGCATCACATCTCCTTGCTGCACCAATCTGTGCTGTTGTTTCACCTCCTGAAATCCACCTTCTGGTGTCATCAGTATGTTTGTCTCTTTGAAGTCTGCCTGCCTTGGCCACAGTGGTCCAGCCTCTTCCAGTCCTAATCTCATCAGATGGGTGAAGCTCCCAGATAAATAATCCAGTACTCTGGCCCTTGCAGAACAATTTCTTTATAACAAAATATTTTCCAGAGTATAAATAGGAAAACAGCCAGAGGGGCTAATCTTCAGTGCTGCTGAACAGCCCCGTGGTCGCAAGACCACCTGTGGGTGCTCAGCAGCTTCTCAGACCAATTAGGGAGCCAAGGAATGACCCAGTCAGAGCTCACCTATCAATTTCATCTGGAACTTCCCACCTGAATCGATGGAAGGCTGGTTCTGCAGAATCTCTTCAGTTATAGCCAAATGTCAGCTAACAGCTTGTCTCTGCTGTGAGAATAAGAGAGAACTTGACAGCCACTTCAAAGCAGGCATCAACTTTGGTGGGGGGTGCTAGAGTCTCCATCACCAGAAGTTTTTGAAACAGGTGGTGGAAATAAGGTTGTGAAGGTCAGCTAGAGCTGCTTTTGGAGGAGAAGATGGGTTAGATGTTCCTGAGCTCCCTTCCCATCCTGTCTCCTAGGGTTTGGTGAAGCTGAAGTGAAAGGTCTGCTAGCTGATGTGAACTAATGCAGCTCCACAGTGCATGTGCTGGCATCTCATCAAGGTACTTCTGAGTGGTCTGGGAGCAGTGCTTTGCTTAACGTTGAGGGGTTAGTCCTCTTTAAAAATCAGACTTCTGGCGCTAAATGCACAGAAGTGCTCCTAGGTGGGAGGCCAAGGAGGAACAGAAGCAAGTCTCTGGCTGACTTAGCAGTGGCGCTGAGGCCCCGTGCTGGGGGGTGGGACTGTTAGCCACGGGCACACCTCTGCCGGAGGTACTCTTGGAGAGGCAGCAGGAATTGAAAGCATTCGAACTGCTCAGCTTGGGAGCCTGGTCAATATTTACAGGAAGGGGTCACATTCACTGACTGAATCTTTGAAAACACTTGAAGGCTGACGGTTGACTTTGCCTGGTGGTGGTAGTACGGTGCCTCCTGGTCGGGCTGTGCATGTCTTAACCCTGCGCTTTCGAGACAGCTCTTCCTTATGATTATTCGCGTACAGGTGACCTTAACTGTAACTCCTGTCTGCTCTGATGGTCTCCTCAGTAGTTATAAGTAACTAGCTGTGAAATGACAGAGAGAGACTCCTTAAGCCTGAGGTTTGGCTCAGAAGAGCTGAGGAGGGTCTCAAGCCCTTCCTTGTGCTGCATGCTTTTAGAATGCACCTCCCATAGTACATGGGGAGGGCATGTGTTTATCTGCTTGGAGTCCTGGTACACAGATGGGGTGGGCAGGGGAAGGGGTGTGCGTGTCCGTCGGGGTTGTTTTTGTGAAGATTTTTGAGCAGTTGTACGAGAAAACTGTCAAATGTACATTTTAAACCCTTCCAAAACAAGAGGTTTAAACCTGCAGTTCTCCAGGCTTTGTTAGCACATCAGTTTAACAAGGGACAGCAGCTGCCTCTTGACAAATTCCATAGGTTACGCACTCAGAAAACACGGTGACTTATTAGATCAGGTTAAACTTTGCCAAACACATTGGAGTGAAACACTTGTGCCCTCCACGGAGAGGAGGGCTTGTCTAGCAAGCAAGGCTGCTACAGCCCACCTCTGCTCCAGCAGGTCCTTTGAGTCTCCTTAACAGTAATGTCTTTTGAGAGGTTTCAGAAAGAGTTTAAGATATTGAACATATATCCTGGGAATAGTAAAGTAAATAAATGGGAGAACAGCCCCTGCTGCTTGGCAGAAAGGTTTTGCCTTTTTTTGGTTTGTTTTGTTGGGTTTTTTTTCAAGGAGGGATTTGCCTTAGTCCAAAGCACAAGTAGTTGTTTTCAGTGCCAAAATACAGACTCTAAGAAACGGGGAGTGGAATATACACTTTTCCACCAGCAGCTTCTTGCAGCCTCCATCGATCCATGGATTGCCATATCCCACAGCCTCATGGTAAGCCATGGGAGGCAACAGCCACCTCTGGGGCAGCCTCACCTCCGTGTGCAGTGAAGCAACGGTGATCAGAGCCTCCTGGGCAATAATGGGAGGCAGTGACAATATTGGAGAGGGGAGAAATCAATAACTTCACTGATGAGCCCGTACTCCACGTCCTGTCAGTTCCTGAGGGTGTGTGGCAGCAGTGGCTGTGTGATGGTGAGCACCCCACTTTGCTTAGAGACTGGCTTAACAAGAACCCCCACCCTTTTTTCTTTTTTGTTTTCTACCTTCACCATGACACACACACCAAAACCTGCTGACACAAGCCTAGAAAACAGCAAAGCAGGCTGTGCTGAGACTTCTTTGTGTACAGCCTGGCTCCTCCTTGGCTTAAAGCATTATTTTAAACAGAGGTGGCAAAACTGATGCTGCAGTTCTGTGGTGGAGGTGCCTTTCCCATTTGATTAAGACTAAGTGGATATATTCAGTTTCTCCTTCCTTCTAAGGATAAAAAGCCCATTGTAGAACCCAAGCTTCCGCCACAATGCCAGGAAGCTTTACTTCTCAAGAGGAGAAGGGGCTCAGCAGCAGGCAGGCATGTGAACGTACCCATCTGAGCTCTCACCCTGAGCAACCAGTGGTTATTTGCAGCTCCTGGCTTTTCCTATGATCCCCTGTGACTGATACACCCCAAAAGCTAGTGAGGCTTCTGCCCCAGCATGTCGCAAATACAGCTGTTTGGTGTTCCAGGCTGTGCAGAGGGAAGGTGGTAAAACAGTTCCCCAGCGTGTGCCCTCCCTTGGGCTCACTCCATCCCTTGGTGAAAGCTCATTTTCCCCAGCAGTTTTTGTGTGTGTGATGGTCATGGCAGGGTCCATCTCTTTCTGGTAGAGTGGCAGCAGATTCTGCTTGCTCAGATATGAGGACAGGGACCTCTGAGGCCATGTCTGCTCCTGTCTCTGCAACAACAGAAATTCAGGGTGGATTGACCCAAGCGTGCCAAGGGATGCTCTGCTTAAATGCCAGGCCACAAAGCCTTTTTCCATCCCTGAGAACATATAAAACCCCAGTGATATGCTGTCTGTTCTAGACTGTTCTGCTCTGCACTGACTGTCCCTGGAGAGAAGCTGGAGAAATGGGTCCCAGGTGTCCCAAGATGACATTCCCTGATGCGCCAGCAGCAGAGGTGAGCGGAGCAACCAGAATTACCCTGTGTGTTTCCAAGGGCTTTTCAGCACCCTGGGCATGCATGTACCGTGCATAACTACTGTAATGCTCTGGTCAAGAGCATTGCAGTGATATTTGTGGAGGAGAACACCACAGACCTGAGGCAGATCACAGGAAAGTGAGTTGTAATTGCAGGGCGCTGAAGCTTTAGAGGTGTGCCTACCCTAGACACACACAGTACCATTCACTACATCTCATCCCATGTCTCCAGACTGGATTACCCATCAAGGATGGCCAGAGCCACCACTGTGTAAGCTACTGCAGCAGAGGTATTTGGTCCCATTTATCACAGAATCGTAGAACTGCCAGGGTTGGAAGGGACCTCGAGGACCATCCAGTTCCAACCCCCCCTGCCATGGGCAGGGACACCTCACACCACAGCAGGTTGCTCACAGCCACATGTGGTCAATGACACAATGCAGCCTCAGCACCCTGTGAGCAGTGACTGCAAAACCAGCTTACTCTTTTTTTAAGGTTCTCTGGGTGCAAAGTCCTACCAAAACCCTGCTGCCTGTCAGCAGCTTCTCTTTCGGAGGACAGCAATGAGGCAGGTGAAAAAAATCCACAGCTGGAGCCACCACAGCTCCTCCTTGCATGACTGAAGAATGCATCTGGACCACTCCAGCATCTCCCACCCACTCAATCCCCTTCAGGGATTCATCAACCAGGTCATCTGGCTCACCCTGCACAATAGCAGGAGAGTTCAGCCACACCTCCCACTGCAAACCCGAGTTGCGCAATCGCTGTGGGTGTCTGGTGTCCACGCCAGGGCGGGGGGAGCCGCCCACCCTCCCCTGCCTCTGCCAGAGCGCTGCGTATTGCCTACAAATTCGGAGGAAGAGGGTTTCTGCCGGACGCAGCAGCGAGACGGAGCACAGGCGGCTGAGCCTGCGAGGTAGGTGTGCCCCTGCGGGGATGTATCCCTTCCGGCCCCTTGCAAGCACCCCACAAACTGAGACTTCTGAGGTTAGTTGCTACAAATACTTGCAGGGACAATATGGAAAGTGTGGCAGAAACAGGCACGGGGAAACAGAGAGTGTTTCCTAGAGTTGTTCGGGATTTTTCTAGCTCCTCTGCAAAAGGGTGTGGGATTCAATATCATCCATGGCTGGGAGACGTTTGGGATACAGGTTAAGTCCCACCATGCCAACGACAACTCCCCCAAGCAGTTAACGATCAGCAGCTTCTGCTAGCATTTTCTCCATGCAAAAAGCAAAGAGCTCAGTTTTCATTCCCACCTTGGAAGGCAGAGTGTTCATTAGGTGCTGCCTTCCTACTGAAAGCTGAACTTGTTCGTGGGGAATTCGATGGGGTTTAGAAAATGCTGTGTTTAACCCCATTTTTCTACTGAAGACTTTTGGGTGGGGGGTGATTTTTTTGGTTGCTTCTTGTCGTGGTGGCTTCTTTTGTTTGGTTGGTTTTTGTTTGGTGGTTGGTTGTTTTTTTCCCTGATGAATATACCATCCTCTGTGTCCAGTGAAGGCTTCTTGTGGCAGAGGACCTAGTGCCACCTGGGTGTAGTGCCATCCCAGTATGCCAGGTTGATAACTCAGTTTGATAACCTGATAACCAGAGCTGGGGTTAAATCACGGGTTGCAGCAGCACCCCCATTGGACCTGCGTGGCAGTCCCCATTCTGGGTTTGTCCAGCCCACGCCACAACACCTTGCCATCACCCCTTGTTTCATTGCCCAGCACTATCAGGAAGAGTTCAGGTTCATCATCTCTACTGCGTCCCTGGAAGTTTGTAGGGCTAGACATCAACCCTAGGGCTGCTGCCTTTCAAACACCTGGGTGGAGGCATTTGCAGCCCTGAAAGAGACTGCTTGTCCAACCCAGACCTCTCCAGTGGGGTAGCCTTGGATACAAAAGCAGCCCTAAAGCCAAGGTGTGCTATCTACCCACAGTCCCTCCGTTGGCTTTGATAGCCATGTCAAAGTCAACAGCATCTTCCCTGGGGACAGGGAACACGACTCGGTCAGTGATGCACAGACAGAATAGACCTGGTGCATGATTTGTTTTCTTTTCTGAGAAAGGCAGGGGCAGATCTCCAAAGGTAAACTACAAATATTTACCAGACTGATAAGGATGGATAGTTTAAACATAGCTTGGAAAGAAAAATTGGCAGCAAGTTGTGGCTTAGCTACATTCCTTCAAAGCAAGTCTCCAGGGCATCTACAGGGTTTTGGAAGAAAGTTGGTGAGCTGGATGGATTTATTTAAAAACAAACCCAAACCAAACACTTTAAAAATAGAGAAAATTAAGACTTAAAGACATTTAACCTAACTTGTACATGAAGAGCCCAGAATGCTGGTAAAGGGAATGATGTTTTGGAGGTAGTATACAGAGAAATCCCCTATGCAGACAGCTGCTCCCTAAAAGAGTGGTGACCGTCTGTCTGTTTTCTCCCAGGTTAGGTGCTGTTTGCAGTGTGAGATCCCAGCGAAGATAGCCAGGATGAAAGTGGCCGTGGTGGGTGCAGGTGTCAGTGGGCTGACGGCCACCAAGTGCTGCTTGGATGAGGGGCTGGAGCCCACCTGTTTCGAGAAGAGCCAGGACATCGGTGGGGTCTGGCGCTTCACGGTGAGCCAACAGTGCCTGTCCCCCTTCCCACTGGAGCTGCAGCTTTGAGAGTTGGGGAGCAGATTGAGCTGGGCTCCAGTGGGTGGGGAAGGGGCATGAGAGCTGGATGCTGACCTCCCCTGTCTGCACTCCCCGAGATCAGAGAAAGGGGAAAAGGGGAACAGTCCCTGCCCCAGGGCAGAGAGCTGATGCACCCTGTGGTGCCATGCTAGGAGCACATTGAGACTGGCCGGCCAAGCCTCTATGCATCAGTCATCAGCAACACCTCGAAGGAGATGTCATCATACTCTGACTTCCCTTACCCTGAGGACTTCCCAGTGTTCCTGCCCAATGCCCGGTTCCTGGAATACCTCCGGCGTTATGCTGAGCACTTCAGCCTCCAGAAGCACATCAAGTTTGGGGTGAGTGATGAGTGTCCCAGCACTGCCCAGATCCTCATGCATGCCAGGCAACTGTGATGACTCTGCTTCACTTCCACGTTTCAGACCACTGTCACCAGCATCCGGAAACGCCCTGACTTTGCCAGCACGGGCCAGTGGGATGTGGTCACGGAGCTGGATGGGAAGCAGACGCTGCATGTCTTCGATGCTGTTATGGTTTGCACTGGCAACCACTCTGAGCCGTCCCTTCCTCTGCACTCTTTTCCTGGTACAGTACATGGCTGCATGAAGTTACCTGCTTTCAAGGATAGGAGAGAAGGAAAATTAGCAGCTCCTAGGGGAAAACTCTTCCTTTTCTTGCTTCTGCTTTTCAAACCTTGTGGCACAAACAGCAGTCCTCGTGCTTCTGCAGCATCGTTTTCACAGGCTCCGGTCACCTCAGAGTAACCTTTGCAAGGCAAGGTGGCTTAGCCTCAAAGAGGCTGTTCACACAATATGTGAGATAGGACAAGGCCCTCTCAGTGAAGCTCCGCCATCTTTGGCAGGGCTGTATTCACCACTGCTGCAATGAATCTCCCTGGTCCTCAGTATTATTAAGTGCTTCTATAGCTGCTAGCAGGACAGAAGGGCTGCAAGCTTTTCTGAACTTTCATCTGCATCTTGTAGAGGCTTCGTCCCAAGACGGTACCAGCACAGCTCTTGTACACGTTTGTTTTCCAAGTCCCCCCTCAGCACACGTGTCCCTGCTCACTGCCTTGCAGGCACACATGAGACCCCATTTTGGAGAGGAAGCACTAGGTCTGTGTGCGTGGGATGTAGGGCTGGACCTCCCTAAGCCCCTGGTGGCCACAGACCGTACTTCCTTTCTCTTGCCATCTGGATAGTTCTCCCAACAAACCCCACAAATGCTCAAGTGAAAAAGCTTTTGTTTCTTTTCCTCCAAGGCATTGAGAAGTTTCAAGGGCAGTACTTCCACAGCCGGCAGTACAAGCATCCTGACCTGTTTCGGGGGAAGCATGTCCTCGTGGTGGGCATGGGCAACTCAGGAGTGGACATTGCAGTGGAGGCCAGCCGTGTGGCTGCGAAGGTACTGCCACCAGCCACCCAGGGCTGCAGGGAGGGTACTGCTGGGGACAGGAACTTAATCTGCCATCACTGCAGGGAGAGCAAGTTGGGGTTACCTTGCTTAGTGTCCAAATGCCCTTTCTGAACTTGTATTTCTTGGTCAAAATCCTACCCTGAAAGCAAGCTGGTTGTTTTGTTCTCTCCTGTTTCATCTTCACTGCCAGCTGACTATTGCCGGTTTTTAATTGTGTAGATGTCTGGATGTCTGCACTGTGCCCATCTGGGGTTACTTCATAAAGGCAAAGCAGCACATTCCTCACCTGAACTGCTGATTCTCTGCTCTCTCCCAGGTGACTATCAGCACCAGCCGAGGTGCTTGGCTACTCAGCCGTGTGCATGACCATGGCTACCCATGGGACATGGTTTTCAACACTCGCCTTATGAGCTTGATCAGAAACAGCCTCCCTGGACCCCTTGCACATGAGTTAATTAACTACAAGGTGAACCAGAGGTTAAATCATGAAAACTACGGCCTTCAACCAGAGAAGAGGTACTTCATGGTGGCTTCCATACCATGCAGTGTCACAGGGTTTGTGCCGTGGGCAGGGAGGAGATCTCCATCGATCAGTGCCCAGACTGACTGCAGCAAGGAGTTTATAGCCAATTAGGAGAAGATAAGCTGTAGCCCCCTTAGGTAGTGTGATATGGAGCAAGCTGGAGAAGCCCAGGAGGGACCAGAGGAGTGTTCCTGATGAGGCTCCCTGGGAAAAGGGAAAGAGAAACTTAAAGCATGGATCAGTTCTGAAAAGCAATGGTTTAAAGAGTAGTTGAGTGAATGGAAGAAGGTGGCAAGAGATGCCCATGAATCACTCAGGCTATGGGACAGGGTGAGTAGTGGTTTGAGCCTTAACTGGGAGTTAAGAGCTCAGATGGGGGCAAGGCTGAGAATCTCTCCCCTGCTCCCCCCTCCTCCCTCCCAACAGAGAGGAAAAAAAAGAAAAGGGAAGGAGCAAATCCACCAAGCAATAATTTTGGAGTCCGCCTGAAAGTAGAGAGGTAAAGAGTTTTCTTTAAACAATATATATATAACAATAACAGGTAAGGTTCACAAGGGCAAGGAACAAGGATGGATGGGAGGGGAAAAAAAAACCCAAAAACAAGAATACAAAACCAGTCTCTCTCTCTGAAGAGGCATGGAGGCAGCAGGGAGAAGGATCAGGCCCAACCATGTGGCAGAAGAGCAGGAAAGCAGCTGCAGTAGCTCTTGTCCAGGAGAGGCAGGAGCCAAAAAGGAGGCCTAATGACTGCAAAGTTGCGCTTTTTTATACCCTAGCTGGGCAGGGAGGGGGGAGCGGAACAGACTCAGCTTCCCAGGGGGAAAACCCCCTGCAGGGAAGGCAAAGCACCCGCAAGCCCTCCACCCGGTTCTGGCTTTTTTTTCAGGATGGGCGTTAACCCACCACAGGGTGACATTGGTGTGAGGGTGAAATATGCCAGGTTTTGGAGAGATGGGGGAAGAGCTCAGAGCGAATGACAGTGGGAGGTCATGGGGCTGGAGGGCCCAGGGGGAGGAGAAGGGACACCGGCAGGGCTTGGTTTTGTGATCTCCATTGCTCAAAGCCCCTCGGCTCTCCACAGCTGCCCGGTGCGTGAGCCTGTGCTGAACGACGACCTGCCAAGCTACATTCTGACAGGGAGGATCACCATCAAGCCGGGTGTGAAGGAGTTCAAGCACAATACTGTTGTTTTCCACAACTGCCCCAAGGAGGAGCCCGTCGATGTTGTCGTCTTCTGCACGGGCTATGACGTCTCTTTCCCGTTCCTAGAAGAAGCAGTGGTCAAGGTGGAAAACAAGCATGCGTCCCTCTACAAATACGTGTTCCCCACGCACCTGCAGAGGCCCTCCCTGGCCGTCATTGGGCTGGTCAAGACGCTGGGAGCCATGATGCCCGTGACAGAGATGCAGGCACGCTGGGCGAGCCGCACCTTCCGAGGTAACGGCGGAGCTCCTGCCTACCACAGTGCAGCTCAGGCTGCACGTGGCTCATCCCCTCTGCACAGCAAGGGGGAGTTCTGTCCCTGGAAACCCCAGAGCTGAGAAGCTCACTTTAAAGGGGTCAAGGAAATATTTCTAGGGCTTGGACTTTGCAAGTTAGTCTGCTTCAGCTGAGCTATAGCAACGTAAGTGCCTGCTTGGTCCAAGCTGCATGTAAGCTGATGACATCTACTTTAAATCACTTTTTTGCCCATTAAGCTGATGCCCGCTGTGAGCCAAGAAGGAGTGCTCCATTCCTTATTGTGATGCAGCTGATGTGCAGTCCCGCACCTGAGCTTGCAAACTATGGTCTGAATTAGATTGCTCAAGATAGCATATTCTCCCTAAAATATTTTAGAAGCCAGACAACGGAGATGAAAACATAAACCTGGATGCACAGATAAGAGTTGTCTTCAAGACACAGTGGTGGATCCATCCTGGCAGGATCCACTGCTCTTTAAGGGACAGCTCTGGGGTTTCTTTTTGGGAAGATCCTCTCTGGAGCTCGCAGGGCCCATCTTGCCCCAAATCAACTGGCAGTGCCCTGACAGCACAAATCTTTAAGAGCAGGAGGAAGTGCAGGTGAATTTGTACCACAGTGGAGGGCTGGCCTTTGGCAGAATTGCCCCTGCCGAGCTAAATCTGAGCAATGAGAGTTTCCTGCCCTCCCAGAGAAGGGCTTCCCATGCTTTGCATCACTAAATGAGTTTGCATCACTGAACGAGTTCACAAGTTCCCCCAGGAATTAAACTCTGCAGGACATTCTCTTCTCTCTTCTAGGCTTGTGTCAGTTGCCTCCTCAGTCTGTCATGGAGAAGGAAGTAAATGAGAAGAAGAAAAACCAAGTGCGAAGGTAAGCCAGTCCCCCAGAGCCCTGAAGGGTTTTGGGGGATTGAAAAGCCCCTGCAATTGAGGGGAGAGCAGCACAGCTCACACTCTGTGGCTGCTCCCTGAACATATAGTGGAGGCAAAGGGAGGGATGCCCAAATCCAGCCACCCCTGTATTTGCTTGCATTGAGCCAAAGCGACCTTTGATCTGACACCGATATTCTGCCTGTTGACAACGGGAAGAAAATAATTCAAGGTAGTCAAGATTAAAGCTTGCTTGGGAGTTGGGGAAGTATGTCAGAGTGTCCAAGGACCACGATAAAACGGTGGATAAATTAATGGTAATAAATGCAAAATAATTCAGCAAGGGAAGTAAAAGCCAGCCCAAGGTGTACACACAATCATCTCTCCTCTCAGCATGGCTGGCTGATTCACTGTGAATAGGTTTCTATGCAGACTGGTGTAGCTCACAGGCAGACAAAGGGTCAGATCAAAGGCTAAGAAACATTAGGAAAAGAATGAGATAAAACCAGGGTGGGGTATTAATCCGTGGTTCCTCTAGATCACTAGAATAGAACAGGTGCAGAAGAGTGAAATACAGAACTGCAGAGAGCAACACGAGGCTAAATGCACCTGCGTTTTTTCTGCCCACATTAGGTGGGACATGGCAGAAATTCTCCAGTTCACCAGGTGCTTTTGCAATCCTCACTGGAAACGAGTCTCAGGGAAAATAAAGGGTTCTGCCTGTTTCCTGCTGCAGAGAGCAAAGGGAAAATAGTTCAGAAAAAAACCCACAACCAACCGACCAAAAAACCAAAACCCCCGAATGAAACCAATAAAAAAATGAAACAAACAAAACCCCCAACCATAACTGGTTTGGCAAAACCTTTTAGAGAAGGTGTACTAAAGTGAAGAGAATGGTCCAGATACAACGTGTGAGTGAAGGATCAACTGATGCACATGAGCAGGGTGTGTACCAGAGCCAGCATCACTTCCCGCACGCTGTGTAATGGGCAGCACCCAGGTCTGGACAAACCCTGGCTCCCAGTGCATGTGCACCCAGCCCTTTCCTATGAGGAACCCAGCTGAGCTCAGATGCAGTAATACTGATGCAGAGAATCAGAATCTGACCTCCCGTTCCTCTCAGCCCCACTGACACCGGTCCCACTCCCACCTCTTTTTCTTCTCTGATTGGTTCAGGTTTGGTCTGTCGTTTGACGAAGTGCTCAAAACCGAGTGGGTGATCTACATGGACGAGCTCGCCTCGCTCATCGGTGCCAAGCCCAGCATTCTGGGGCTGCTCTGCAGAGACCCTCGGGTGGCACTCACTATTTTCTTTGGCCCTTGCACCCCCTATCAGTACCGGTTGGAGGGTCCTGGAAGCTGGGAGGGGGCACGCCAGGCCATCTTTACCCAGTGGGACCGAATCCTGAAGCCCACGAGAACACGAGTTCCTACCAGCTCCTCCAGTTTGTGCCCTTCTGTTCTTCTTGTGGTGGGGTTGCTTCTGCTCCTGGCTGCCCTGTTTTTAGGTTTCCAGTAGACTTTTAGAGCCTGTTTAGGTTTTTGTCCCTGGAAATATTGTCTTAGGTCGCACAGCCCCACAGAGTGCCATGGGACAGGGGCAAAGTGATTTTAGCAGATCACAACAAATTTTAAACATTAACCAGCAGTACAGCTTCAGCTCACATCCAAGCACAGCTGGGGATGGCAGTCTTCCCCCAGCATGTATTGCCCCTCTGTTGTGCTCCTGCCTCCTGCTGTGAGCCGAGCACAGCTGTGTGGCATGGCTGTGTGGCATGGCTGTGTCCAGCCCATGTTGACCAGGAGGCAGTGAGGACAAGAGTAGCAAAAATGGCTTTGACTGTTACAAATTGAAAGGAACAAAGATAATCGCCTGGGAACTGGGGACTTTATCTAGGCGGCTACATAGGTCAGGCTGTCCCTTCTTCCAGCCTCAAATCCTATGACTCAAAAATCCCAGTCTGAGTTGAGTTGGTGCATCTTCACAGTGAAAGGGCCCCTGCTGTGCTGAAAGGGTTCTGGCTGTGGTGGTTTCACAGAATCACAGAATTGCCCACACCGGAGAAGACTTCTAACAGTCATTGAGTCCAATCATTAGCCTAACACTGACAAGCTCTTGACTAAACCATATCCCTAAGCCCTACATCTGCAAGACAAATAAGAACAGTGACTCCACCGCCTCCCTGGGCAAGCCCTTCCAATGCCCGATAATCCTTTCACTGCAGAAATTCTTCCTGATACCTAATCTAAACTTACCTCGCTGCAACAGGAGGCCGTTTCTTCTTGTTCTTTCACTTGTTACTTGGTTCACCAGACCAACGCCCACCTCTCTACAATTTTCTTTCATGTAGTTGTAGAGAGTGTTATTATCCATGAGCCACCTTTTCTCAGGAGGAGCCACCTTTTTTGGCTGTGACTCCCACCACCACAGTGGTACCTTGCAGGGCTGAGCACTGATAGCTCTGCCTCCCTGCTCTTCCCACCACCAGACAATGCTGGGGGCTCATTTGGCACGTGGGGAGACTTTTCAATCAATAAAATTTCATGGGCTGTGGCAATATCATGTTGCAGGCTGCTGCCTTTTCACCTCCCTGTATGCACAGGGAAAGTTGGGAAATGTCATGCCCGGGATTGGGGCCATGCCAGCGGGTGCTGCGGGTGACCCACAAGCCTGGGCTTTGTGGCCATGAAGAACTGGGCTGGACTACGCACCGTGCCTCCCATCCCCACTATACGCTGGCATGCAGACACAGGGAGTGCTTTGCTGGTTTCACAGGGATGCTGAGGAGCCCCCGTTCGGTGCCGGCAGCACATGGTGGGACAGATAGGGACAGTCCCCTGCCGCTGGTGCAGCGGCAAACCCAGCACACGGGGTCTTGCCAAGCGGCCTTGGGTTCACAATCCGGATTTACTGCCACGGGGAGGTGGTTGGCTTTCTGCCAGCACATTTAAGCACAGCAGGAGAGCGTGGGTGTAAAGGTCAGCAGTGCAAAAGTCGTGGTGAGCTGCCTGAACTTCAGCTTTTCCCTTGAATCTGCAGCCAGAGAAACTCCAAAGCAAAGTTTGGCTGAAGCCTGAGCAGCGAAGGCACGACACTTGCCGCGCAAGGTTTGCTCCTCACTTCTCTCTGGCTGGGTTTTGCAGGTTTTAAAACTGGGCAGCCAGCCATCCGCGGGGTTGGTGTTCGCCTACAGCTTCACCTCCCTGCTAGCAGGGGGCGAGAGGGGGTGTCGTGGGGACCCTCTGGAGCAAAGCTGTCTGTAGGCAGTGCTGGCAAAGAGGGGTAACTTTAGCACCCTAGGGACGCTGCTTCCCTTTTCCAACGCCAAGGGAAGCTCTGGGAACGGAGCAGGGGGTGTGTGAACGTTGGTATGTTCTGCCCTGTTCCTGCAATTCAGGGAGTGGCTCAAGCTGGGCTTTTGGACGCAGAAAGGTCTTGGGTTTTTTCACCTCCCCCATGTGTCCCCGGCTTTCTGCACTTTCCCCCAGTTCCCGCTTATGTTAATTTACTTTTGGACACAAAACGTGTAGGGAAATGCTTAAGATGATTCTTTCTTGAGAGTCTGCAGTAGGAATGTTTGTTATCTAATCAAAGTTCATGTGTGTTCTATTGTTTATCTAGTTTCTGTGCTTTCTACTCGAGCTCAGCCCAGCTCAGTTTACACACCCGGAGCTCTGAGTTCCTCCCATTTATACCCTGACTTTCCTGGGTTTCTTACCTATTGTGTAATCCCAGCTGCGCTGCCCCTGTGCTAACTTCTGAATCCCTGTTCCTTGCCCCTGCTCAGTCAGGCAGCACCTTTGTTTTATTTTATTTAAAAAATAAAAACAAAGCACCTTTTAGTTTTCAAAATAATCCCTTTAATGAGAAACTTACGAAGAAAGCATGAAAAAGGGCCAGCTTGACTGAAATTGTTTCTTGACAAGATTTCAGGACGATCACTTTATGCAGGCAGAAGGTGGCAGCTGTGAGCCCCATTCCCTTCTTTGCATGCCCTGGTTTGGGCCAGGAAAGGGAGTAAGTAGAAGCAGTACCACGGTGAGGTTTAAAGGTGTCTCCTTTACCCCCATTGGCAAGAGGAGAATTGCTGAGCCCTCAGTGTGGGCTGAGCAAAGTGGGAAGGGTCATGAGAGGTATGGGTCCATGACAATGGCAATGGCTTTCTCCGAAGAGCAGTTTTTCCCCTGTGGACACCTGCAGCCAGAGAAGGCCCAGGGGTGTTTTGCTGGGAATGGGAAGAAGAGCCTGGTATTTCTGCTAATAACTGGGCTGTTTTATTTTCAGTTCCTCATAAGCTGCCCCACTGCTTGCCACAGGACAGCATGGTGCGGCGTGTGGCTGTTATCGGTGCCGGGGTCGGCGGTTTGGCCTCCATCAAGTGCTGCCTGGATGAGGGGCTGGAGCCCACCTGCTTCGAGAGGAGTGAGGACATTGGGGGTGTCTGGCACTACATGGTCAGTGGGCACTGAAGGGGGGGATTGTCCCTGGGTTTCTTCCATCCCTCAGATGTCCTTTGCTTGCAGCAAAGAGGAAAGGGTGGCCGTGCCCTCAGGGAGTGTCCCTGTCCCAGGCACCGGGCCCCCTCTGACTCCAAGGTGGAAAAGGAGACAAAGGGAGCCGAAGCCACATTGACCAAGTGTTAGTCCTGGGTTATTCCTTGTACCCAAACATAAGGGGGAAACATGCTCAAAATGTGGGGAGAAGGTCCTCTGCACGCTTGCACGTGGCACCACTGGCTTCACACAGGACTCCATGGACAGCAGGAGGGTCAGTGTGTACCGCTCGGTCATCACCAACACCTCCAAGGAGATGTCCTGCTTCAGTGACTTCCCCTTCCCAGAGGATTTTCCCAATTACCTACACCACAGCCTTGTTCTGGAGTACTTCGGGATGTATGCCCGGCACTTTGACCTCCTGCGGCACATACGCTTCGAGGTGAGCAGAGACCCCAGAAGAGCTGGCAGCGGCTGCAGGCACCGGGGCACCATCTAGGTGGGATGGGCCGATGCCAAGTGCAGACCTGCAAGGGGCCACCTACCTTTGCATCCTGAATGCAGCCTTTTTGGCTCCATGTTTTTAATTAGGCTGCTCAAACATGGGCTGCCTGATACATCCTCCTCACAATGCCATCACCAGGATAATGGTGCAGGGTGGGATTTAACAGCTTAAGAGGTGACATTGCAGCTACCTGGGTACCCAGCCTGCTCCCAGCAGCCCCAGCCCGTTGCAGGCAAATCCTCTCCAAAACACATCACAGTCCCTGATTGCTGTTTTGTTGGACTTCGGTTCAAGACAACAGCTCTGAGTGTGAGGAAGCGCCCAGATTTTGCTGCTTCAGGCCAGTGGGAGGTGGTCACTGAGACTCATGGTGTCCAGGAGCTGCACATCTTTGATGCTGTCATGGTTTGCACTGGCCATTACCAGGAGCCCTACTTACCATTGGCTTCTTTCCCAGGTGAGCCTTGCCTCGGGAGTGGGGTGGGCTGGGGCTACCCCCTGTTGTTTCACCCAAGCACCCATGGGCCCCTTGGATGCGTTTTCCTCTACAAGCCTTCCTGCTGCACAAAGCCTGTGTGCTGGGCAGGCATGACTCTCACACCATGGAAATAGCAGGGGGCATTCCCAGGAATGGGAAAAACACCTCAAAATATGCAGCCAGGCTCTTGCGGGGTAGCATCGCCTAGAGAATTGAGACCTCCACAGGCTTCTCAGCTGCAAGATGTGGAGGTAGAGGGTTGGGGGGGATACAGAAGGTCCAGGCATGAGGCTAGGTCAAGTAACTATATCTGGCGGTAGGAGAAGCTCCCTGATCTCTGCCTAGGTATCAGCAGTCGCTTCAAAGGCCAGTACCTGCACAGCCAGCAATACAGAGATGCGGAGGCTTTCCGGGGAAAGAGAGTCCTCGTGGTTGGCATTGGCAACACCGGCAGTGACCTCGCTGTGGAGCTGAGCCGTGTGGCTGCAAAGGTACAGGTCTGCAGTGGTGCTGAGCCCAGCCAGGGACCACAAGAGCTGGCAGCTTGGGAATACACAGGAAGCTTTGCTCACCGGGTTTCTCAATAGATAGCGCTTCAAATGCCGGGCAACTGAAGAAGCTCTGCGGTTCCTGAAGAGTTTGGGCCACCCAAGGAGTGACCATTGGGTGTGGAAAGTTTGCAGAAGACACCACAAGCTGCTCTGCTCAGCTGGATGCTTTGTCCTTCCCTTGGGATAATCCTCTTGGCTCCCAACTACAGATGGGATTTGCCATTCAGGGCAAAACTGGCGACGAGCTGCCGGGGCAGAAGGCCAAGACCTGTCTTCTCCCGCAGGTGTACCTCAGTGCCAGGAGCAGCACGTGGGTGTTCAGCCGGGTCTCAGACCACGGCTTCCCCTTTGACATGGTCCACACTACGCGTTTCAAACACCTTCTTGACTGGCTTCTCCCATCAGCCCTCACGAAGAGGCTCCGTTTTGGAACGTGCAATGCCTGGTTTAACCATGCAAACTATGGCCTGGCTTCCACCAAAAGGTTGCTTTTTCTGACTATTTTGCTTGTTGATCAGGGGGTTAATGGTATGAAATGCTCAAGTTTAATTCCAGGGATACTTGTGAAATAGCAAACCATCGAAGGGGAACACTGTCCACAAAAGGTATTTTGGGTCCCTCGGAGATGCTGATATTGCTTCCTTTTTTCCACCTGCAGCTCCAACTTTCGCATAATTGTCAACGAAGATGCTGCCGTTTTGCCTCCTCTCTGGCACTGTTGTGTTGAAGCCCAGCGTGAAGGAGTTCACTGAAAGCTCTGCTGCGTTTGAAGATGGCACAGCCGAAGACAACATCGACGTGGTGCTCTTTGCAACAGGCCTACATCTTCACATTTCCCTTCCTGGAAGAGTCCTGTTCGCAGCCTCTTCAATGACAGCCGTTCCCTCTACAAATGCGTCTTCCCTCCCCAGCTGGAGCAGCCAACGCTGGCCATCATCGGCTTAGTCCAGCTGACGGGATCGGTGATGGTGGGATCAGAGATGCAGGCGCGCTGGGTGGCAGGGACCTTTGCAGGTGGGAGACGGACTGAAGAGATGGGATCTGCTGAACTGGGAGGTCTGGGGAAGACTGATCTGCTACCCACAGAGCCTAGGGCCATATTTTGGCTCCTGCCACGGTACCCATGGTGGCTATGGCCATTAGCTGCACCACCAGCCTTCTGCCCCCTATCCACATCCTCATATCCCTGCTGCTGCACGCATGCCGTCGTAACTGGCAAGCGTGAATGTTCTCAGTAAAGGGGATGTGAGCATGAGAAAGGGACAAACTTTTCATCTTAGTGTGCTGCTGGAGATGTCTGCTTTCTCTGTTCTTCTCAGGCTGGAACAAGTTGCCTCCCACCAGCACAATGATGGCTGACGTTTTGAAGAAGAAGCTACCAGTCAAAAGGTGCATGATGCTTCTGCACTGGGGGTGCAATGGGCACCATGTGCCAGGATAATCCCAGGGATTATCACGTAGTGGTTGCCTGCCTAGGTCCTTCCTGCATCCCATCCTGCCTTGGATGTATTTATTCCCTCACCACCTGCAGCAAGGTGGGGAAATGCTGTTGTGGCTCCCAAATGGATGACAGACTAGAACACCGAGGCACAGTGCTCTTCACCAGGTCATGGCCAGGGCTAGGACCTGCAGATCTCCCCTACCAGACCTCCAAGCCATGTTCTTATTTCCAGCATGCCAAAATGGAGGTTTGGTTTCCACCAGACTAAGGGTGCCACCCCGTGGCTTCTCTCTCCCAAATCCAGGCACTGGGGTCAGGGCCAAGCCCCATTCAGAAACTCCACTGGGCAATGCAGGCTAGGGACAGGTTTTGATGTGTCAGGATATTAGACAAGGCTGGAATTCCTGTATGTGGAAGCTAACATCCTGCCTTGTTGGCACTGGGATATTACAGGAGGTGGAGACGTGTCTTCAAGGCTGTGACACGTGTGATGGTGGACATGCTGCCTTGGAGCAAGGAGGGGACCTTGGGTCAAGTGGGGGATTTAGGATGGGCTAGGTCTGCCAAGACAGAGCTGGCTTCTAAGACACTGATGAAAATATGGGACAAAACAGAGCCATGGGGATTGTCATCAGGAGCCCCGGCAACTGCAGATACAATGCTGTTATGCAGAAATATGGGGAGTCTGAGGTGCCACAGAGACCGACGCAAGGCTGTCCCAGCTTTGCTGAAGCAGACTCAGCACATGTCCTCCCTCCTGCAAGGGAGATGAGGCCTCAAGCAGAAATATCCTGGAGGCCCCTCCCAGCATGGGAAGCTTTCCATATCTCCCAGTTTTCCCCACTCCCCTTGGCAGTCTTATCTGTGAAAGCCTACTCCTCTGCCTCTCAAAATCCACACCTGAGAAGCTCGGGGAGGGGTGCAGCAGGGGTGTTTGTGGCATTACAGTGACAGCAGTATTATGCCAGAACCATTTTTCAGGCCACAACTAGGCTGTGGAGGCAAAACCATCTCCTGCCTATTCCCTGCCCCAGGTAACTGTTGGGGACCAACCCTGCAGAGGTTCTCTGGGTGCCTTTAGGGTTACTTGGGGCTGAGGGAGCTGGGCCCCAGAGGCCAGGGCTTGGCTGATGACTGATGGCCAGAGCTTCTGTGTTCTGTGAAGCTGGGCACCATGATGTGATGATGCTACTGATTTGGTCTCTTTTCTGTCCCACTGAAGGCATCCATCTGAGAGAGAGAACTTGAAGATAAGTTTTCTCAGCTACATGGATGAAATAGCTTCATGTGCTGGCATAAAGCCCAGTGTGCCGTCGGCTGCTGCTGACAGACCCCCCGGCTGGCCCTGGCCATCTTCTTTGGGCCCTGCACGCCCTACCAGTACCGACTGGTGGGACGGGGGAAGTGGAGTGGGGCCAGAGTCGCCATCCTGACCCAGTGGCAGAGGACGCTGAAGCCCTTGAAAACTCGGGTGGTGGATGACTCCTCCAACAGCTCCTCCAGCTGGTGCTGGCTGTGTCTCTTGGCCCTGCCAGTGGCTCTAACAGCAGGTTTCCTCCTTTCTAAATACCCCCGGCCACGCTGGAGCACCTTGGCAAGACCACAGCTGTAGAAGAAACCCAGTCCTGAGGATGGTGCCAAGCTGTGCCACTGCCTGGTGCTGTCAGCAGGGCTGGAGCTGGCCCAATTACCCACGGGACCCTAAACCCTGGTGCCGCCTGGTGTCTGAGCTCCTCCTGCCAATGTTTCACACCTAGCAAGGGCCACACAGAGCATTTACCCCAAACCTGCTGCAATCTGTGCTTGTGTTGCCCCAGCACCAGGCTGGATTTCCCTTTTGGGAAGGGCCATTCTAGGACAGGCTGGTGTGCATAGAGCCAGCTTTCCTTCTCTTCTGCTCACCCAGAGCTTCCTCCATAACATTTCAGCAAGACCCACAACATTCTGAGATTTTCTGAAACACTGTCTTTGTATTTGTCTGGCAACTTTGGGGACATGAAGTGGGGAGCCACAAATAAAGCTCATGGATTTGGTCTTCTTTACTAGTTTTATTAATGGATTAGTGGGGGTTTCGAGCTTCAGAAGTGGGCCCCTGTGAACCTCCTAACATTCAACAAGGCCAAGTGCAAGGTTCTGCAACTAACTGGGCTGGGGCAGTCACCGGTATCAATACAGGCTGGGGAATGAAGGGATCAAGAGCAGCACTGTGGAGAATGACTTTGAGGTAGAGGTAGACAAAAAGCTGAGCGTGAATTGGCAATGTGTGCTCTAGTGAGACTCCACCCACAGTGTTGTGTCCAGCTCTGGGGTCCTCAGCGTGTGAAAGGCATGGACCTATTTGAATGCGTTGAGGAGACCAGAAAACCAACCAGAGGGCTGAAGCACCTCTGCTATGCAGAAAGGCTGAGAGATTTGGGGTTGTTCAGCCTGGAGATGAAAGGACTCTAGGGGGACTTTAATGTGGCCTTTCAGTACCTAAAGGGGCCTATTAAAAAAACATAGGGACAGAATTTTCAGCAGGGCCTGTTGTGACAGGACAAGGGGTGATAGTTTTAAACTAAAAGAGGGAAAGTTTAGACTAAATATAAGGACGCACTTTACAGTGGAGGTGGTGAAGCACTGTCCTAGGCTGCCAGGAGAGGTGGTAGATAGCCCAGTCAGGTCAGGTTGGATGGGGCTCTGAGCAACCTGATCTAGTTAAAGATGTCCCTGATCACTTGCAGGGGGCTGGACTAGATGGCCTTTTAAGGTCCCTTCCAACCCAAACAAGTCTGTGATTCTAAGAGGGTCCTGTCCTGAGAAATCATATATAGCGTGACAAAACCCAGAGGGACGAGTGCTCCCGCCATGGCCCGAGCAGCCCCAGGCTCGTAGGGAAACCTGGAGCCTGCGGGAGCAAGGCAGAGCCTGCCCACGTGTCGGCGGGTGCCGGAGTGGACAGCCGCTGTGCGGCAGGGAGAGCGTGTCTGCAGCCCAGGAGCTCTGGCGCGGCAGCAGCGAGGGCAAGGCGCGGCCGGACCCCCAACCGCGGTGCCAAAGCCGGGCATGGGGACGAAGGGTGGGGCAGCGTTCCCGCCCGCGATCCCACGCCGCCAGGGGGCGCACCGGAAGCCGCGCGCCCGCCCGACTGCGGCACAGCGTGACCACGTGAGCGGCTGCGCGCGCGGGTGGCGCGGTGAGGTCAGACGTTGTTGGCGCCGGCTTGGCCGCCCGCCATCTTGGCCCTGTGTGGAAGCGGGTGAGGCGAGGCGTCGCGGCGCCGGGAGAAGCAGGGGCCTCACCAAGTCCGGGAGTCCCCGGGGAGGCCGGCGCACCGGCCTGCCGCGCTGCCCGCCAGGTAGGCGGCGGCTCTTCCGCTTTCCGCGGAGCTCCGCATGTCTGCAGCGCGGACCGGTGCCGGGAAGAGCGAGCGAGCGGGCGGGCGGCCTGCGCCGCATGGCCCCGGGGCGGGGGCGGCTTCCGCCCGGCCTGGCGGCGGCGGCGACACCAGCAGCAAGGAGTCCGCGGCGGACGAGGAATGGGGTGACCTCGGGAAACGGCATCCCGCTGCCCGCCACAGCCGAGCGGAGGGATGCGGTGCTGGGCCCGCGGCGGGCGGGCAGGCCGGGCGGGCTTCCCCGCGCCGCTGGGCCGGGCCGCGCCGCGCCGCAGCGGTTCGCCGCCTGGGGCCAGGCGCGCTCCGCACCGGGCACAGCGCCGGGCCTCGCTTCGGGGCGGCAGGAGGGGGCTGCTGTGGTTGGGGCGGCTGAGGCCCGTTTTTGTGGGTGTGCTGCTTTCTTCTCCCGCCTTTCCTCCTGTTCGTCCCTTCCCCCGTCCTCTTTTCTTTTTTAACGGCTCCAAGTCTCCCTCTCTCTCTCGGGAGATTAATCGAGAAACTCGTTCCCTCTGCGTGTGCATTCACTTTGTGGCTGTGATTTTGCTTCCAGAACCGCAGAGAGAGGTTGAGCCTTTTCTTAGGGGATGCTGGAGGTACATGCTGGGCACAGTGCTGTAGCTTCTTAACTCTGAAATATTCATCCACAGCTCTTGAGATGTAAGGTAAAAAGCTGTTCCTGGGCTGTTTGATGTCAGACTGGGAGGAGCACCTTTCCAGGAAGGTATTGTTTCTGCTCCTAAGGACAAGATATGTGGAAGGGTGAACAGAATCAGTGGCGTTCTTATTGATAGTTTGAGAGCATGGTTAGATGACATGGCTAAAATTCATGCAGTTACTCTGCAGTGAACATAATGCAGTGGGCATAATGGGAGCCGTCAACCAAGGGATGCAGGGATTGAAAATCTTGGGGCTAAAGATGCCCCAGCTAGTTTCTAGGTCATGGCCCCATTAGGAGGAAGGGGACAGTCCATGAGACTGTGGTGCTGGGCGTTAAATGGAACATTGTAGTTTTTCTATTGCCATGTTCCTTTGTGAAAGGTCTTGGACTGGGTATCATCAAAGGACTGTTTTTCTTTGTTGCTCTTTGACTCCTTGGGTCGTATAAGTACACTAGTAGGAATTAACATTATTTCCAGTAGGAGGAATAGGTCTGTTTTTTTAACAGCTTTGATGCCTCTCTAGTGAGGCATCAGGCCTACCCGTTGTCTAGTCTTGAGAGCTCTGCTCAGACAAGAAGCTGCTTTTGAAGGGGGGAGGAAACAGGACGTGATCTCATTTGCCCGTCAGTGGGAAACAAAAGGATTACCATTTAGTAGTGACTGGTAGGAGCTGAATGGCTGTCAATTTTCTTTGAACTACTTACTCTAGAGAATTTTTCTTCAATGCTAATTTTGAAGTGTTTGAATGCAGCTCTGATTAAAGAATCTCAGTTTTTCAGGTTCTTTGAGCTCGGTGAATGTTCAGTGAAAGGGCAGTTTGTCCTTCAGAACTTTGTGCTCAGTGCCTGAGGAATATGACTGCTTTGGTGATGTGAGCTTAGGAGGTGGCCTTTTAAACTGAAGTGAGGACTTAGTTGTCTCATAAGCCAGTACTCTGGTGTGGAGACCGTGATTATGTGTGTGGCTCTGTCATCTAGAACTCTGCCTTTGCGTGTATATGTTTCCTGCATAAAGTTTATTTCTTTGGTAAACAATAGCTTGTAAAATACGTATAAATCAATACATAGTCACTTCTGCAAGTCTTGTTAATAGAAATATTCTGTCTGCAGCTTAGCAGCAATTGCGATTTCTTTACTCTCATTTAGACTTCTTAACAGGAGCCCCTTGTAAGGGTTTTCAAAGCATTTTGTAGAGCAAAACAGTTAAATCAGTCTGCGTTTTTAACTTGGCTACTGGAGTCCTTGTTTGGTACATATTTATAGTATGCATTTTCTTCAGGTCCTGGTTTCCCACATCCTCAAGTCTGCTAGGGCCACGAGGAGCAAGGTGAAGATGAAACAGTTCAGAAGGGAGCTCTTGTGTAGATTTTGTTTTGTCTAAATTAATGCTGTAAGTCAGTTAAGAGAAAGAATGTAAGTCAAAGCAGTGGGTATGTTGTATGGCATTGACTTTAGCCAGGTGTCCTAGGTTGCTGAAAATAGAAGCTCTTTGCCCAGGCTAACTAGTGGCAGCGATCTGAAAGTGGCGAGAGGGTGGAAGATGTGGCCTAAATACCATATAAGGATGGCATGGATAAGAAGCTTAGATGTAGAGATAAAAAGAAAAAGGTGGCTCTTGCAGAAGGTTTAAACCCTTGCAGTATGCTCTTGCGGAGGAATCAACCCTTGTGTAGTGTTAAGGAGACATGAGTGAAGAAAACACGTTCCACTTGTGTGGAAGGAAGAGTGGAACACCTTCATAGGTCGTATACAGTAATGGAGAGTTTGAATGAAAAAAAAGACCTCTGCTCTGAAAATGCACCACCTTTCCACTAGTTAGGGATGGATGTTGGGCTTGTAGTGACGGGAATGCCAGTGGTGTTTTACTGGTAGAACCAGTTGTTCATCATCTGCAACTTCTTTGCAGAGTTTTATGTCCTCATTTTTGGGGACGTTCTGGATTTCGGAAAACCCTGTGGAAATTTCTGATGGGTGAAAAGCAGGTGCAAAAATGGAAGTTGAGGTTTGTGTGAGGAGGTGGTAGGAGATCATACTCTCTGTTGGTTAAAATGAAGACAGAGTGCACAGAAGTCTTAAATGCATAAACAGCAGAGGACGATGAAGTCCTAATAAAAATCAGATGAAGACAGCCTTTATGTCTATGAAGAACAGGCTGACAGAAATAGACTGTTTTTATTACAAATACCTCAAGGATTATGTAACATTCTAACTGAACACCAACAAATGAGTGGTACAGATCACAAACACGTATTAAAGGGAGAGGCGGTGTATCGTTGGTATTGCTCTGGGGTTTGTGTCTGACACTGGCCCGTTGAATGGTGAAATTACAGTGCAGAATCAACATTGTGTGTGTGTATATATATATACACACACACACATATATATATACTCCAGAGCATGATGGTGATGAATTTTAACTGCTGTGTATTTGAAAATAATGTGGGCCGTGTTTTCAGCTGCTTACAGCATCAGAGTGAGGAATTACTGCACTTTATATTCTGATACATCAGACGCACAAGCAGTGCCTGAAGAACTGTGGCATCACCTGCTGCTGGGTGGCTGAGAGAAGAGTTTACTAAATCTCTCTTTAAATCAGTATACAGCTGATTTCCTAAGTGAAACAGCAGCTTCACTCAATTTTTAGTTAGTTGGGATGTAAGATGCAGTCCATCATGCTCAGAGGTACCAAATGGTTTTTCATAATAAAACCAGCAAAGGATAGACACTTACTGTTTAAGGTAGGAAATCCATCTCTCTCTATTTAGAAGAGCAAACCTTTTTAGGCTTTACTCATTAAATCACATACACAGCTACAGCTTGTAGAACTAATGTTTTCTAAGCATGTGACCTTAATAGTCCTAGATTTAATATTTGAAATTTTAATTCGTACTTCACAGTTATTACTGTAGACTTACCTATTTTTCCAAGAATAAACTTTAAACTATTTATGATTTAACTAATTTGAGTCTTGAGCTAAAGTAGAAGTGCAGGAACACTCATTTTGTTTGAGAAGCCAGTAGCTTTCTTCCATTGTAAGACTTGATATCCTTCAGAACTTAATATATTTCTGCTATTTCAAAGTAACCATATATTCCATTGAAGGACCTCACTGTGTTTAGATCAGTGCATTGATGCTTGCATTTTGCAAAAATAAATTACTGTATTTACAGTGCTTTTTTTATAATAGCATTTAGGACTGTGTGCTTCCTGTACAGATGTATCTAGGTGTACATACAGGTGCAGAGTACAAGTATTTAAGAAAGAACAATACCATTTTTCTCTTGCCAGTGTATGTAATTAATCTATAGGAAAAACTTGTTCTAGGAAGAAAACCCTGCCTTTGGCCTGTGGCATAGCTACTTGGTTAATTTTATGGAGTCACCTTGGTTAGATATTTTTTGTGCCACAAATGAAACTACTGGCACAGACAGAGCTTTGTAGTGTGGTGCACTTAGTTGTGAATAAAGCAAAGTTTATTGGTAAGTATTGTGATAATATATTGAGCCTTAATTCTTTACCTACTGCATCTTGAAAGCAGAGTATCAAGGGACATAGGGGATTTTTTTTTTTTTTTAACTAAGTGAAATAAACAGAGCCAAGAGCAACTAAAGCTGTTCAACATCCCTCTGTAGCCATTTGGCAGATGCAAGTTCACTTCCATGGAAAATGGGTTATGTAATGCTCAAGGCAGATACATAAAGCTGGGTATGCTGATAAGGCTTTTCTAATGTACATAGAATACATAGAATAAACCAGGTTGGAAGAGACCATCAAGATCACCGTGTCCAACCCATCAACACCATTTTGAGCTTTGGTTTTGTTTGGTGTTTTTTTGTCCTTTCTTTTAAAGAAATCATAAATGAATCCAGTCTAAAGCAGGGGGCTGAATTTGACCCTTACTGTAATTAACCAGTTCAGAATTGTGGCCAGTGTGGTTTTCACAGCTGCATCTCTCAAATACTGAGCCTCCTTTTGGTGAAGAAGATTATGGTCTCTGTTCCAGGAACCTAGCAAGTCATAAGGCAAAATTGTAACCAGAGATCCAGAGGGAAACAGGCAGCAGGCAGAAGACTTTCTGAGTAGCTTTGAGCTCTCTCCAAGCTGGACCAAACCAAGGAGTAAATTCTACCACCTTTGGATGCATGGGGTTGAAGCCGTTTTTTATGAATGCTGTCAATGGTGCATTCTAAGCTGGTGCATCTGGCAGCCTTGGCTCTCAGTATCGCAGTGGGAGTATCTTAAAAGCTTAAAACCAAATACGCTGTAACATCTCTTAATGGAGAGGAAAAATTACTGTTATTATTACTGAGATACACGAATCAGGTTGGAAATACGGTGGGAGCCACAGGCAACACAGAATTTGAGCAGGGTGGGAAGTTTCAACGTTGGTGGCAAGTAGCATAAGTCATTGTCTAACTGTTTAACGGTTCTGAGCATTGTTTTATATTGTCCTAAGGCCGTACAAAACTCTATGCAAGGTCCTGTATCTGGGTACGGGCAGTCCCAAGCACCAGTATAGGCTGGGCAGGGACTGGCTTGAGAGCAGCTCTGAAGAAAAGGACTTGAAGGTGCTGGTGGATGAGAAGCTCAACAGGAGCCACCAGTGTGCACTTGCAGCCCAGGAAGCCAATCACATCCTGGGCTGCATCAAGAGAAGCATAGCCAGCAGGGCCAGGAAGGTGATTCTTCCCCTCTACTCCACTCTGGTGAGACCCCACCTGGAGCTCTGTGTGCGGTTCTGGAGCCCCTATTACAGGAAGGATCCAGAGGTGCTGGAGTGTGTCCGGAGAAGGGCCATGAGACCTTATTGTGGCCTTCCAGTATCTGAAGGGGGCCTACAAGAAAGCTGGTGAGGAACTTTTTAGGGTCTCAGGTAATGGCAGGAACAGGGGGAATGGAACAAAACTAGAAGTGGGTAGACTGAGATTGGATGTTAGAAAGAAATTCTTTCCCATGAGGGTGGTGAAACACTGGCACAGGTTGCCCAGGGAGGTTGGTGGAAGCCTCATCCCTGGAGGTTTTGAAGGCCAGGCCGGATGTGGCTGTGAGCAACCTGCTGTAGTGTGAGGTGTCCCTGCCCATGGCAGGGGGGTTGGAACTGGATGATCCTTGAGGTCGCTTCCAACCCTAACAATTCTATGACTGTTAGCTTACTTCCTTCTTCAGGTTGGACTCTTCAATAATAGATATATCTTAACAAGGTGAACAGAAAAAAAGATTGAAAAAACAGCTAGAGAAGAGGGCATTAATTTTGGCACATCTTTCGAAAGAGTGAAAATCCGTAAGGATGTAGTCCTACAATGATTCTTGTGCACTTCCAGATTATCCTGGAAAGAGCTCATGAACAGAGGAGCTTGCTTGAATATTCTTTCAAAGCAGCAACTAATTCATTCCTAAACTTAGTTGTAACTGTGTTTTTTAAGGACTGATCTATGACTATGGGCTTTGGAAAAGCAAGTTTTGTATGAAAACTTTTACTTACTTGCAGCTGAGGTCAGGAGTACTTTAGAGGTGCAGAAAGGTATGATGTATGTGGCAAGTCATCCACTACTCAGAGCAAGTTGCAGTTCCTTGGGAAGAATGCTCGAAGTGTCACTTCCTCTATCAAGAAATGTTAATTGTTGTGCTGGGGCCTTGGAAGTTGTGGTAAAGAAGCAGGAAATGAAGTCTTGAAAAAGATGGAGTTATTTGCAGTGAGGGATGGCTTTACATTTATCTCTTAATCTGTCCTGCCCTCTTCCACTGCCCGATACAGTATGGGGTGGGTGGAGAGGGTTGGAAATACGCCACCAGTTTAACTGGCATTGTTTCAGAGTTTGTTATAAAGCGCAAGGGCTTTCGCAGTAAGTGTATTAAAATGAAAGGGAAAGAAACACGGTGCAGAAATGGGTAATTTTAAATAGCTACAACTTCTGCTGCTCTTCTGGTCTGTTTTAATGTACTCATTGATTATCTTTCATCAGCTTCCTAAAAGCCGTGACTGACTTACAGAGTCAACTCTTGTTCAGCTCAGCTGTTCTTTCTGGTACCCTGTAGCAGCAAGCTGCCTGCAGAGGAACAGATCTTAAGTGCTGCTGAGCCCGCAGCTGGAGTCAGATCTGCTGAAGTCCATCCCAAAGGGAACCTCAGCTTGCTGCTATTCTCTCTTTAGCAATAAGAGACAATTCAGTAATACATGGAGAATTCTTTTCATGCCTTTTTCTTTTTGCGCTATAGGGCGCAAGCAGTTCTGTTTCCTGTATTGCAAATGGATCCTAAACCCCTCCATCATGACCAGCTCTGATTATTTTTCCTGTGCAATTAAATCCAAATGTAGCAAGTGCAGAGAAGTGCTGACCCTTTGAATATTTTCAGTACTCTCATTTGAACAGACATGAGAACATCTGCGTGCCATCAGTTGTGTAGTTCATTTTTGCAGCCCGACTGCGGACTCACCTTTGCTCTCCTGTTCTCGGCTTGACACAGCAACCATTACTCAGGGTGCCACTAAGAAGGAAACTCTCCATGTCACCTTCTGGGTGTATGAGGACAATGCGTACATTACTATTTTTTTGCCTTTACAGGCTTCTGCAGGATGGTGTAATGCAATTGAGCAAAACCCAAAGTGGTACTTGTGGCAGCATGCTGAGTGCATTTGTCATTATTTTAAGGGACTGTTTGTGAGCTTAGCTGCTAACAGATGCCTTTACTGAGAGTGGCTGTGGTCAGGATAAACGGACCTAAATCAGTTTGTAAGAAGCTTAATGAATAGTTGTAACTTTTTCCGTTAAAAAAAGAATTCTGATGGGTAAGGCAGGTTGCGTTAGTTTTCTGTGTTCAGAGAAATGTGCTGCCTGCCAACCTATTTGAATGCTGTAGTTTGATAGCAGGTACATGGCTTGTTTCTGCAAGGATTTGCCTTAATTTATTCCCTTATCTTTTTCTCAAATAGGCAGTGATTCATTTTGGAGAGCTTTGAAGTTTTCTTATTCCTTTAAATAATGAAAATTTCTTTAATAAAGGCTTTTGCAAATCTTGGGGAAAAAAAATCTCATTCAGCATCTGATAGTTGAAAAGCTAATTGGGTGAAAGCACTTACATTGTTCTGTTCCCAGGAGTAATGAGAACACATCTCATTCTAATGCTCTCTTCAATTGTATAGAAACTGCTCTTATATTCATATTTTCTCTTGGTCCTGGCTTCTTTCCAGCACTTCCAAACTCCTGCCACAATTAATAATTTACAGTTTTAGAAAGTGTCTTAACCAACTGGAAACTCAAAAAAGCAGCTGTGCAAAAAATTTGCTTCTTAGTGGCAGGAAATAAAAGAAATTGTCAGGCTAACAAGGAATAGACTATTCCCCCCCCCCCTTAAAAGTGAGCTTGCAAAGAGGTTTTGGATCCCACATTTTCAGAAACTGAATAAATTTTTGGTTGAAGTGTATTTGGTAGACTTGCAGAACACCTAAATTATTCTAATTTATGTTTGAGGATTATCCGAACATGGCAGGAATAGCTGTGTTGGGTTAGTGTATTAGCTTTATAGTGTGCTAGTTCTGATTTAGGTGTGATACGCACTGTCAGTTTCTTTCCTCGAGTGCCCTGAAAAAGCCATTGTGACCAATTCGCTGTTTAAGTGTACGTTATCTGCGCTTCTAATCCAGCACAGTTAGTGGTAGTTAGTTGTCTTCATGCTTTTTACTGGAGCAGTGTTGGTAGGATTAACTTCCTTTCCACTAGTGTAGCTTGTGTGGAACAAAGGCTACACTATATTATACATGGTCACTATACCCCACTGGTGAGATTTTTAGTCTAGTAACTGTGTTGTTCTCACGTAATATTGGCTGTAGTCTTCTTAGGCTTTGGAAGCTTTTTATTCAATTACTAGTGAAAAACCAGTATTTGTTCTGCATTGTTATGCCTCAGTTGCCTAAACTGGGAATTGCTCTGAAAAGTTGTAAGCTTGTTCCACTAGTTTGTTGGTCTTTACTATTTGAGTTTGCCAGCGGACTTAGAACTATTTCTTTAAGCCCAATTCCATGTTTAGTTCAGTCATCAATGGGGAAGCTATCTGGGGCAAATGCAGCCTTCCAAAACAGTGATTGTAAGGACAGAAGCACGATGTGCTGGTTCAGTTTTGACGTCAGTGTATTTATACAAAGTTCATTCTGGTCCGTTCCAATACAGGCGAATGCTGAACCCAATGTCTGGTCTAGTGATAGAAGGGATTTCTGATTCTCATAATTTTATGGTGTCTGTGACACATGCAGTTGTGGTGTACAAATTCAGCCCTGAAGAATGTTCTCTTTCTTACTTGTTTGTATGGGAATTCCATCAGTATAGTAGCATAAAGAACTATCCCTCGTGTTGCAAGGGAGTTTGAAAGAAGTACCCAAGTAGATTTTCTGTATTTGGAAGCCAAATCAAAATCACTTGTGTCTAGATCTTTGAACCCCATCATCAGTATGTTTGACTACACAGACTTAAGGCTGAGTTTGGGCATGGGATGTTTAGCTACTTGAAAGTGCTTGAATGGTAAATTGAATAATCACTTATTTTTTGAGTGAGCTCAGGAGTGGATTTCTCTAGGCATTTTGTGTGCCTAGAAGTCCTGCTGCTGGAGATAGCAGATGTTGTATTTTGAGTTCAAATTTTTGCTGTAAATTTTCTAAGCAGAACATTTTGGGGTGGAGGTTGTGTATTTCTAGTGTAAGATGTAAAGTTACTCTTGAGTTTATTCAGCTGTGCTTAGGCGTTCAGAGGGAGTGAATTCATGGCTGTGTGTGGAACGTGGAGGTGCAGTGCTAAGTGTTGATGTTGCACCCTAGGAAGCTGTAGGCAGGATTTTTTTGTTTCAGCTCTTTGGTGATACTTGTACCTGTTTTCATTATCCAGCTTCTGGCAATTCAGAGAATTGCATTCTACTACTGTGTTCTTCTGAAATCCTGGAAATGGTCTTTAATGTGACAAACAAGGGTGTGGGGCAGCTTTGGATCATCTGTATTTAACTTGAAGATGCAAAATACATGGAGGGGACCCTGTTTGATGCTTGACTTTGATACTTGGTACTTTTAGAATAAAAATACATTTTTAAGTGTGAACTTGTCTTTAAAATACAAGGGTATTGTCCTTCCTTTACAGACAATGTAAATGTACTAGAAAACTGACCAGGAAAAAAATGGAAACCCTAACATAAAGACATAGGAGCAGTAGTCTGAGAAAATGTTTTCTCCTGCTGGGCAGAAGGACAGGCTATGGCTCTCAGTCGGTCCTGAACTCCTTTTAAGTTACCTGCTCATCTGTTGCTGGTTAGTAGGTGCCTGCAGCTTCAGAGCTCATGCACTGTCTGCTGCTTGAGAACAGCTATTGCTCTGCTAGGTCTCCTTTTCCAAGGTGATGTGCTTCCTCCTTTTGTATGTTGTGTGGGAAGCCCCAGTGGATCTGTTTGTATCTTAGTAGTACAAAGTAAAAGTTGAAAACGTTGCTGTCTCTCCATGGGTTTTTTTGTTTTGTTTTCTGAATGGCAATAGTGGAACTACCCATAAAAAGTTACTAGCTGTTTTGCAACTTCAACTCAGATTGTACTCTGTAGGAACTTAGTTCTCATTGACTCTAGCAAGAGATAGATCCCTAAATAGATTGAAGTGTTGTGGCTTTAGTCAAAAAATTAAACTGAAAATTAATTTCATTTGGTGAACCTCTTCCAGTAAGAGAAGTCATCATGCCAGTGTTTTATCCTTTTTCTTGGAAAAGAGATTTCCTTCCGCCCCTCTTCAGCTGAACCGCTTCTGTGACACAGTGTGTCTAGAAGAAGGGTAGTCATTGTTCGGTTGTCTTTTAGTACCTAGCAAACTTAAAAAGTCTGCTTGCTTTGTACATCTCTGTTGTCGTATAGGTGTTTGAATCACCCTGAGCACAGGACAAGATTTAAGCAGGCAAGGACGTTTATTCCATTACACAGCAATATTATCTAACCTATCAGAAGGCACATGTGTCACATCTTAATTGGTTATTTTCTACTGGCATGCGTGTAATTAAGGCATACAATAGGCTAAAATAAAACAATATTTTAACACATCCAACCAACTTCTGCCCAGTTCCTTCTCCTCAGTCACAAGACGTTTAAATTCTTTTCCAAGTCAGAGACCACACACAACCTTCCAAAGCTATCTGCAACAGCCCTTCTCCTACACATCTCAGAACTGCGGCTCTTTGTTCTTTGATAATTTGTAACTTCTGTAATCAGTCTTACTTACTTTAAATGTTTCATTGATAGTACTTTGTACATTTTAGATTTAATTCTTCTAGTGATAAAGGTGGATTTATGTGGAAGAATCTACAGCCAGAAGAATACTTCAAAGTGTAGTTACCAAGCTAAAGCAGATGGATATGTACAATCGTAGAGAATAAGGAAAATTTTAGGAAGGTGCTTAGTAATTTAGCATTTTGTTCATAAGAATAGTTGTATTTGAGTGCCTCCTGCCATTAGCCCCTCTACTCATTTTGGCTGGGGTAGAGTTACTTTTTTCCATAATAGCTAGTATGGGGCTGTATTTTGGATTTGTGCTGGAAACAGTATAGATAAAACCAGGATATTTTTGTTACTCCTGAGCAGTGCTTACACAGAGTCAAGACCTTTTCTGCTCCTCGGCATCACCTCACCAGCAAGTGGGCTGGGGGTGCACAAGTAGTTGAGAGGGGACATGGAGGGAGAGCTCACCCCAAATAACCAGAGGGGTATTCCATGCAATACGATGTCATGCTCAGGATATAAAGCTGGGGAAAGGAGGAGAAAGGGGACACGCACTTTTGGAGTAATGGCATTTGTCCTCCTAGGCATAGCTGAACATCTGCCTGCTAAGGGGACAGAGTGTATGAATTCCTTGTTTTGCTTCACTTATTAAATTGTCCTTATCTCAACCCATGAGGTTGCTTTTTATTTTTACTCTTCCAATTGTCTTCCTTATCCTACAGAGGGACAAGCAGCTGTGAGGTGCTTGGTTAAACTACACCACCTTCCTTCCTTACAAAAGACAGAAGTAAGCATAAGAGCTGTTGATGAATTGCTTCTATTATCCAGTAGAAAGCAGGCGACCAAGATCTGGCCACGCATAAAATATGGAAGATAATGACATACATAACCATAAAAAGCATTGAATCCCTGGGTAGCAACATTACCTTAGAGAAT
Organism: Dryobates pubescens; assembly: GCF_014839835.1. Lineage (NCBI taxonomy): Eukaryota > Metazoa > Chordata > Aves > Piciformes > Picidae > Dryobates > Dryobates pubescens. The sequence continues at coordinate 87,965 of NC_071622.1, forward strand.
ATTTAGGTAGTATTTGTCAAAATACTGGATAGCTTTATTTGATATTCTGACTGTACGCATGCAAAAAGAAATGATGCTCAAATGAAATGAAAACTGTCCTTTCTTTCTCCAGTTCTTAACTAGCTGTTCTTGCATCATTCTACCTGTGAGGGGAGTGGGCCATAACTGAGGTCACTTCAGAAGCAGATTTTATAAACAGTACAGATACCAAAAACTGTCCTTAGTGGAAAGAAAGAAGCTGTGTGGGCCATGAAAATATTTAGTGCATTTTGACAGTTTTATTGCCAGTGTGTTTATCCTGTCTGTGGCTTTTTAATCATGATGTTGATCATGATTGATCCTATGGATCAAGCTGCTTCTGGTAGGGCTGTTCCACAGGAATATGATTTCTATGCATACTAAATAAAATGCTCACGGATGTGCAGTTAAATATATATTTAAATCTGTGGATAGAGACAAATTTGAAGTTTGTATGGTTGCTGTCCTTGTATCTGTGTACTTTTCACTCCAAGCAGCTGCTTGTAGCTCATTTTTCCTTTTGTTCTCAAGAATGCACCGAGGAAAAAAACGAATAGAATTGACAGATTATTTTTCTGTTTCAGGATGTGTCTTAAAAGTTTATTTTAAAAGTTCTAGTGCCCTGTTATACTTCAGAGATTCCTAATAAAAGTTCTCTGAGATGGCGATTGTTGCTGGTTGTCCAGTTGGAAGGCCATATTCTAGGTGACCGGTGTATCTTTTAGAAGACAATTCAGCAAACTGTCTTCCAGTCCTTCTAAGGCAACAAAAGATTTGTTGCTCTATAGATTGCTAGTTTAAACTAACATATTCTTTGTGGTAAAGTTAGCTTCTGTGTGTACTTTTTGTGGGTGGCTAATTTTAGTTATTTTTGATTGCTTAGCTACTCTATTTAGACTGTTGTTAGGTGTCTCAAAACTGGTGCAGATGTCTTTGTGGGTGCTCTTTTCTGGCATCCACAGACTGCTTTTTTGTAAGATGCATCTACGAGTTAACATCCTAAAATGGCTTTCTTCTGTTATGATCTGTTTTCCACCTGACGTGTAGTTCTGGTAGTGTTTTGGAAAGACTTTCTGTGGTCTGTCGAGGTGAATAATCTGAAGAATAATAGAAAGTATGCTTTGCTACATCTTTGTCTCATGACAGGTTGCTTTAGTTCTAAGGAACAGAACTAATGTTGATTTTCTGTTTGGTGGCCGTTAGCAGCACTACTCTATAGATTTGTAGTGCCCTCAGGGATCGGCTTGTGCCACAGAAAGAAAAGGCGATGAATATTGTTTTCTTTTCCCCCCTCAGTCACCTACCTTCACAGAATTTATAGAATCGGTGCAATCTTTGCACCTTCTTTCTAGCTCTGCTGTAAACTTGAGCCCAAAATCTAGAGATGAGGAGGGAGAAATGAAGATGGAAAAGTGTGTTAGTCTGGTTTTTGAAGGAAATGATACTTAGTATGGGTCCTGCTCTGGAATGAGTTGTTGAGATCTACCCTGAACTCTTTGAAATAGCAGGATTCTTTGATAATGACTTCTATTTTATTTAGTGTACTTAAAATAGGGTATGAAAAGTCTTCCTGAATCTTTCCTGTTTTCTGTTTGAGAGAGGTGCAAATGTGTCCCAGTTACGAATAAACTTTCGTGTCATGGTCTTCTATGATGTTTCCCACTTGTCAGATGGGCATTTGAGGCACCAGGAGTTGAAATCTTCAGGTTTCAGCCTTGGATGGTGTGCTTTGCCCTCTCCAAATTTAGCCAGAATACAGTTCTTGGAGTTGAGGTAATAGGACTCCTCTTCCCCTTTCCTTGCCTGTTTGTGCATGTTCACAGAGAAAAACTACTGTGGCTTACACGGAATGCTTTTCTGTTCTTGCAAGTGTGTAATATTCTACAAAAATCTGATATGGATGTGGTGGGAGAGAAGGAAGGAACCAGACAAGAATTGCCCACTTACTAGATATTTTAAGTTTCTTACCACTCCAGTCCTCAAAACTGACCATAAAATGTGTGATACTTTCTTCCTTGTTTAATCCCATAAGAACCTTTTTCGAAGTGGAGGTAAAGTCTCCTCTAGTCTGCAGTTGATCCTAATGGAGCACTGTGCAACGTTTCCAGACATGAACTAGTGCCATGACAGTCTAAATAAGTTGTCTTGGAATTCAGATATGGTGGGCCAAGCTGGAACTTTGTGGGAAAGGTCTGTGCGCTATGTATGTGGGGTTTAGGTGCTGGGGTTGTGGGTTTTGGGTTGTTTGTGTTTTTGGTTGTTTTGTGGTTTTTTTTTGTTTTTTTTTTTTGTTTTTTTTTTTTTTAAATATGATCCTGCAGCCCAGAATATACTGCTCTACCAGCTGTATCACAGAGGTACAAGTTCCTTCACAGAGACCAGGGTATCTAGAATTTGGGGGGGCTACTGTGTTCATTTCTGTACACATATTTCTGAGTTTGTGGAAGGATCTAAACAAGCCAACCGGTTGTAGTCTGGAAGGACAGTCTAATACAGGAATTACACTAATAATTTCAACCACAAAATGTAGTGTGAGGTGTCCCTGCTGATAGGTGGGGGGTTGGAAATAGATGATCCTCGAGGTCCCTTCCAGCCCTAGCAATTCTATGATCCTAAGGCCATAGTGGAGGTCAGTCAACTTGGTAGCATTGCAGAGCGCCTGAAAGGTAATCTTTGCTCCAGAATTTTGGGAGCGTTGTGCCTTCTGTGATTCTGTGTCATAGCAACCATAGTCATTCAAAATGAACGGCTGAATTGCTTTAATAGTGCAGTGAGCTCTGCCAGCTGCTGCTACTGCTTGTGTTGTTGCCTGTCCTGTTCACTATCGTGGTAGTTACTTAATTCTGGTAAGTAGTTCTGACATCTTTTATATGTGGCTGCTGTTCAGAGGTGTACAGCTGTCTCATGTTCATACAGCAGCGATTCTTAACCTTGCAGAACGCAGCACTTTGGATTTGACTGGTGGAGTTCAGACTTAACAGCTAGCTTACTGACAATAACAATAAATATAAGTACAAGGGCAAATTTGGGATGGCTTGATAAGTCTAGTACTTCTCAGCCTATTGTATGCACAAAGGAAACCTATGTTGAAATACCTGGTACATGGTGCTACAGGGGAAATGATTCCAATGCTGCAGTATATGAATGTAACGTATACAAGTAAAGTTTATGTGAAAAGGAAAAGTTCTTGGAGCTGGTTACAACTCCAAAATTTGTTTTGTATGGCTTGAAACCGTGCAATTATCTCTTAATAACTGTTAAATGACACTGGGTGCTTGTTTAATGTGTGACCTGGCTGGTATGTTAGTAGAGGGCCAGATGGGCACTTCAGAGGGAGGATTTGTGATCCCTGGCTTGAGTACCTGCTCTGAAGTCTAATTTTGCAAGAATACCTTCTTTGCCAACCAATATCCAGTCTAAACTTAGTTAAATATGAATGTATTGACTGGCCTAATTTAAAAGAGCCACTGTTTGTAGTGCCTGGTGTGTTTTCTGCAAGTCAGGTTACTGAGGCATGTGCAATTTTAATCCATTTGAAATACTGTTTATTTTTCTTTGTAGTGTAACATTGGACAAACTTGTCAAGCAGTATGAATTTTAATAATCTAAAAGGCAGAGAGCTCAGCTGTAATGAGCAGACCAATTTTTGTAAATTCGACATCAAAAGCATTATTGGGGAACATGGTCACTGCCTCCTGTTCTTTAAGCTATCAAATGTTCTAGAATGAACAATTGCTATAATTAAGATATGCTGAAGTATGAATTCTGTCTTACTCTGTAAAGAAGAGAGTTATGAGTAAGATTTTCTATGTTTGATCTTTACCAGAGATACAGGCTTTGGAAAGTATGACAAAAATTCAGTGTTACCTTAAGCCATCCTCAAACTGCCTGCATCTCTTGGGGCATCGCTACTTTTGTGAACTGAGGAGGGGCAATAAATTGCCTGAATCATCTTCCCCCATGCATGGCCATGAATAATAATAATGGGCAAAGCTTGACACGTTGTTGAATTGCAAATAAGTATTGGGGCAGCTGTGAATAGTGAATGGTTGCTTGAAATCTGCTTGACTGATAGCTCCAAAGATAAGCTTACTCACTGCTAGGCTGGCCTCAAGACTGGCCAGGTCTGAGACCAACCCCCCACCCCCTTCGCCTTCTCCTCCTGGCATTAGGCCTAGCCAGGCCTATGAGGCCTTGAGATAACCGTTACCAGATAGGGAGCATCTCTCCCGGGAGCAGGGAGGGAAGAAAGAGGAAGAGAGAGACTTTGCAGACAGATTTATAGGGCGCAGGACGTTATGGGCGTGAAATATGCTTTTTCTTGTGTCCACCTACTGGGCTGAACCCTGGGGACACAGGAGGTGTATCTTGTGTGGCAGCAACAGGGGGCACCCTGCCTAAACACCACAGCTTGCCTGAATTCCTGTATCAGGCTGAGGTGGTTTTCCATCCCCGTGCCTGTAATGATGCTTGAATAGTGAGCTGTGGCTTCCAGGAAAACCCTGCAGCCTCGGTATGGGTTGGATTTTATTTTTTTTTGGTAGATAAGGGATGGTTTAGCAGCCATATCCAAGGTCTGTGTTTGGATTACATGATCCACTTAGTGAGCTTAGCTTAGTGTCCTTTCCTCCTGTATTTCTTGCCTTTAGATGACACAAGGAAAGGCTGTTGGTGTTTCATGTGCTGTTGAAATAGCCAGATGCTGAGTAATTTGGCAAAATAATCCAGGAGATGTTTTATCCTTGGGAGAGAGGAGAATATATTCCTTTGCAACGGTATACATGGGTTGAAACAGAAAAGTATCTGGCCCAAATCGTACTGAAACTGGACTGTCCCAAAGTTATTTGCCATCCTAGTTTCTTAGTCTTGTCAATCATGGCTTGTAAATTGAGGTAAAAGGCAGAGTATGAGTGTGTTACCATTCCTATATAAATGAAACTTCCCTGATCTTTTGACATTGGTTAATGTCTGTCATGATCAAGTAAGTGCTTTAATTCTTTGGACTACTTGCCCTTGTGGACTTTTCTTAGCCTTGCATTGAAATTGAGTTCCTTTCGAATGTCCTTTGAGGCTCTGAGTTTGGCCAGGAAATTTGTTGGTTAGGCAAAGGCTTCCATCAGGATGTACAGCTGTGTCTTTTTTTAAAGTGCTCTCTGCTGGTGGAATGAGAACACAAGTATTTGAGCATACATAACTGTTTGGGAATTCATATGGAAATACACAAAAAATTGTAAGGAGGGTAGCAGGGGTTTGAGTGTTAAGAGAACCCAACTCATCATAAAGTTCTGTTTAAATGAAGCCCACTTGTAATCCTGTCTGCTGATGAACAGCAAATCTGTCAAGTTCCTTCTAAGAACTTCGAGTGAAATACCAGTGATAATTACAGGTGTTTTTTTCTCAAGACCTGCCATTCTGGAGGAAAGAGGGAGGAGAGGGACTACTGACTTTTAGCACCCCTGTAAATTTACTGCAGCAGGAAGAATGGTATTGTTCTTGGTCTGTAGAATTCTTCATCCTCCCTGTCTGAACATACTGTGTTCCCAGTTTTGATAAGGAAAACTTCCAACTTACTGTATTTGATTTCTCTAGCTGCAGACTTCATGATGGTTTTAATTGGGAAGAGAACAAATTGCAGAAGTACCCTACCACAGTTAGGAGTATCTCAGTGCTTTTGGGGGGTGGTTTGTGTGTTTGGGCTTGGGTTTTTATTTTTTTGCTTGGGGGGCAGTTTGTGCAGGTTTTTTGTTTGTTAAGGCTTTTTGAAGTGAAGTTATGGACAGTATTCACCATTTCTACAGGATTTGATGTTAATTAAATGCTGACCCTCCTGATTTTGTGACGTTCAAATTGTGGAGATAGAAATACCTTAAAATAAGGTTTTGAGGGCTATTCTATGGCATCTCCAGTATGCTTAAATAAACCAGTGCTAATATTGTCAAATAAGCTGTCTACTTTTGTCCTATGAGCTCTGGCCTAAGTATTGGCTTTTACTCAAATTGCTTTTCTTTTCAGGCAGATTTTGAAAGGTGAGCAGAAGGTACCAGACTCGATGAGTTTCCATCGAAATGTCGGAAAAGTCAGGCCAGAGTACAAAAGCAAAGGACGGAAAAACAAAGTATGCGACGCTCAGTCTGTTTAATACTTACAAAGGAAAGTCATTGGAAACACAGAAAACCACAGGTGAGTGAGCGACCTGCAGTTTTGCCTTCTGTTTCATCGTTGCTGTAATACTAATTAAGCGTGCAAGTTATATGAGCACTTAACCACACAGCAAGATGTTAGAACTGCTTGATACGACAGTTAAGTGGAAAGCAATGTTGACGACGGTTTCTGGTTAGCTGCCAACAGAGGTATCTGTTCAGAGACACAGTCTCTGCAGTCAAATAGGATGTAGAATATAGGTAAATAAAAACTTCTGTAGCTAGTCTCCTTTTGTTGTCCGCATATGAGGTGCCATTTCCCAGCTGAGCCTTTTACTGTGTTTCATAAAATGTTTGTGGTACTGGATGTGTTTGAGGAGGAGGCGGTGCTCACTCTCAGATCAGGTGCTTTGTTTTGCAGGCAAACACTCAATGCAGCTTACACTGTAGTTTCAAATAGGGACACTGTGTGCCTGCTTTTCATGACTCGTTGGACTGAGACCCAAGGCGGGATGACACTCTGAAGTATTGGAATTTTATTTGACATACTTGCCTAAATTGAGGTGTGAAAGTGGGGAAATGTGTTCAGAATTCGTTGAAGTTTGCCACAGTAGTATTTTTCAAGGTTGTAACTGAGATGCTTGTAATGATACAACATGCCTAGGGTAATACCTTGTATTTGTTCATCTGAATTGATTAGCTGGTAGCTTGACTGTCCCATACAGTGCATTAGCTTCATGTTGTTTTTTTTTTATACTTGTGGTCTGGAGTAAATGTAATTTGTAGGAATGTTTCTGCAAGAGCAGCATCTGCCAACTGAAACTAGAAGCAAAAATTAAATGGGCTGGATCTGTGTGGGTATCCTTGCAGACTCATTAAGGTACATTAAACACTAAAAGGGGCAAGAGGATGATGCTTGACGATGTGTCAAAGGATACTAAGACATCGGCATTTCTGTCACTGAGCATTGTGTATTAAGGTGGGGACACAGATCCTTTTTAATCTCTGAACTAGGCTAAGCAGTGACTCTGTTAAAAAAGTTCTCAAGTTCTCCCAAAAGAAACATTTCAAATTCCTATTTTTTAAAAATTAAACTATGAAGAATTTCTAACTGTCATGCTTTTGTATTTTCTTACTGATTTACACAGCTTTGCACAAACACTGCCTGCTAAATAACGTTGTTAACTTGTTCTGTTTTGACGTGCAGTTGCTGCACGCCATGGATTACAGAGTCTCGGAAAAGTTGCTATTTCAAGGAGGATGCCTCCCCCAGCTAACCTTCCCAGTCTCAAAGCAGAGAACAAAGGCAATGACCCCAATGTGAACATTGTACCTAAAGATGGCACAGGATGGGCTTCAAAACAAGAACAGCATGAAGAAGAAAAGTAAGTGGCCAGCAAGATCAGGGTTGTTTTGTTGTGCCTTCCCAAAAGCAGCAGTGGGTAGAGAGAAATTATTTGGCTGGCCTCAAGATAGCTACCAGAGAGTTAATAGCACCACTATTAATGTTTGTTGCATCTACAGCTCCCTGAAGGGCGGATGTAGTCAGGTGGGGTTTGGTCTCTTCTCCCAGGCAACCAGAACAAGAGGACACAGTCTCAAGCTGCGCCAGGGGAGGTTTAGACTGGATGTTAGCAAGAAATTCTTCACAGAAAGCGAGATTGGCCACTGTAAGGGGCTGCCCAGGGAGGTGGTGGAGTCGTCATCACTGGAAGTGTTTAAAATAAGACTGGATGAGGCACTTGGTGCCATGGTTTACTTGATGAGATGGTGTTGGGTGATAGGTAGGACTTGATGATCTCAAAGGTCTTTTCCAACCTGGTTAATTCTGTATAAATTGTTCTGAAAAACACTCCAAGATAGATGGGGGCACTGACTGTCACCAGCACTTGTGAAAGCAAAAGGTGGGGGTTTTTTGTGGTTTTTCTTTTCTCCTTCTTGCTGTCCCTTCAACCTGCATACTTTTCCTACATTTAAATATAGGTCAGGTTTTGACCTCTCTCCGAAAAGGCTGATCTTCTGGAGTATTCTATTGTTTAAATTTTACACTTGGTCTACTTAAATCTGTTGAGCCAGTGGCTTGTTTGACTAAAACATTTTGTCCACGTCTGTCTGCCTTCTCGTAGCCAGCTGCATCTGTTAGAAGTATACGTCAGCAGTTCCTCTTGCATTTGCAAGAAATAGCAGTCCCTTATCTGCAGCTGGAAGGTGTTTGTCTTTATATTTTCATACCTGATATTCACATAAAGGCTTCAAAGTCACATACTAGTAAAACTGGTTGGAGGAACTCGTTCCTAGGGACAGTATGCCCAGGCTTCAAGTAAGTTCTTCTAAATTCAAACCGTTGATGTATTTGCTCAGGTCTTCATACCATTACTGTAGCTACTGCTGTATTTCTTCAGCATTTTAATATGCTTTAAAATTCTGCAGATGACATGTAAAGTGTTTTGGTAATCCTCTCAAAAGTCTTGTGGATAAAGGTAACATCTTGATATCAGCTTGCCTTAGTTTAATTGGTTTTCTTCTGCAGCACAGTTAATAGAATGCTCATGATGGAGCTGTTGCCTGTGATTATGAACATCTTTTCTGCTGCTGCTTTCCCCAGTTGTCGCATTTTCTGTGGGTATTGCTTCAGCCCCTTTTTCCCGGATAGCACAGCCTGTTGTGTGTTGACTTAAATTAATTCAGCTAGCACCTAGCTGATTTGTTTCCCTTATCAAATGGTAGTACACCTATGGGAGAGTATTTGGATAACTCAAAATCTGAATGGGCTCAGCTCTGAAGCAGTAAAGCTGCAAGAAATAAACTCTTGATGGTCTTGTTTCTTATTTCACTTCTGTGTGACACAGTACAGCCGCTAACTTCCAGTTTCCCCAGTCTGGTTAGAAAATGCGCTGCTGCAAGAAAATTAGGTGGAAATGGAAAATATAGGTAGGGTTTGTTTTTTTTTTTATTTTGGTAGTCTATGGAAACAAGTCAAAACTGCATTCAGTTAGCCTTGTGTCTTTCTCCCCAGAAATGATTTTTGGTGATGCTTTTAGACTGCCACCTTTACAGTTGTTTGTTGAAAGCTAATTGACCTGATATTCCACTAGTTACTTCTTTACCAATGTAATAAAGTGAATCTGGACTACTGGATTTGCCCCATAATTTCCATTTTATCAAAAATGAGTACTGCTAAGATGGAGATCTTAACTTGCGGACACTAATACTTTGGGTCTTGAGTTACCTGAATGCTCAGATTTAAGAAATACCTGTTCTTCAAGGACGTTAAGCAACATCCCTAAATCTGTAAACTAGTCATAGCTTCAGCAACATGCCTGGGTTTTATATTGGACAAAATGTGTGCTCATGTCTGCCTCTTCATTAAGATGGTGGAATTGAGACTTTGTTATTAATAGACTTAAACTTCTGGGTTCCAATTCACAGTACCCATAAATATTTTTTTCATGATGTCTCTAGCTTTCCTTACCAGTTCCTTTTTCTTTGTAATTTCAGGCATATATTTGCCTTCTTTCTCTCAGTTCATGTTGGTCTTTTATGTGCTTGCCTCTCAAGTCCTGAGACAAGAGAATATTGTTCCAAATTACTCCCTACCATGGCTGTAGATTAATTGGATTTTGATTGTCCGATACAATACTCCAAAAGTTGCAATTCTGTTCCAATCCCTGTTACTGTAACAACTTCTTTTCTATAAGAAGGTGCTTTTTCTGCAGAAAAGTAGTTACTGGTCCTTCAACTGCATAGCTACCTCATTTTGATGACCTTAGTCTGTGCTCACCCTCTTGTGTTCACAAGTGCTTTCCCTCTAATTCCAGACAGCCAGACGTGCCACAGACGCAGCCAAAACCTGCTGTTCCTGCTCCTCCAGAAGCAGCTCCTGTTACCAAATCGTGGGCCAACACCAAACCCAGCGGACAGGATGGTAAGTGATGTTCAATACTGAGGGGTGATAGTGATAGTGTTTATGCATTTTTTTTTTTTCCTGGGAAGAGCATTAAAGGTGTGGTTTGGGTTTTTTTCAGCATTGTTTGAAAGGATGGGAGATGCTATTTTCACTAGCATCAATATCAGCTTGAATGTTTTCATTGCAGATGTAAGATCAGAGTTAAATATTTGGCAGGTATATTTTAAACTGCTTCTGGTGGATGTGGGACAGGCTGTGGATGTTGTCTACCTGGACTTCAGCAAGGCCTTTGACACCGTCCCCCACAGCAAACTCCTGGCCAAGCTGTCAGCCCCTGGCTTGGACAGCAGCACTCTGAGCTGGGTTAGGAACTGGCTGGAGGCTGAGCCCAGGGAGTGGTCTCTTCTCCCAGGCAACCAGCACCAGAACAAGAGGACACAGTCTCAAGCTGTGCCAGTGGAGGTTTAGGCTGGATGTTAGGAAGAAGTTCTTCACAGAGAGATTGGCCATTGGAATGTGCTGCCCAGGGAGGTGGTGGAGTCACCATCCCTGGAGGTGTTTAGGAAGAGACTGTATGAGGCACTTGGTGCCATGGTTTAGTTGATGAGGTGGTGTTGGTTGATAGGTCGGACTCGATGATCTCAAAGGTCTCTTCCAGCCTGGTTTATTCTGTTATATCCTAGGATGGGAGAAATAGAAATCTGAATTAAATCTGTAGAGTGAGAGGTTATTTAGAATTCCTGTCTCCATTATGAGAAATAACCTACCACATGTTTTGTTCCTTAAATTCAACATGTGCAAGCATTCTGTGGCTATAATATAGTTCTGGCTTTCAAGCTGAAAAAGCGCGCTCTCTTCTGGGTGGACGTTTTGGAGCAGGAAAATCTGACTTGCGTGGAGGCAAGTTCTTAGCCATTATTTGAAGTTTAAACTTATGTGATGATTTGGGTTTTTGCAATAGTTGTTAGAAGCGACAATTGTAGAGACTTCACTTCTTCCTCTCCTCTCTAATGTTACAGTGTTTCCTTCATTGTCAAATACAGGAGCTCTCGGCTTTTTCAGGCGTTTGGTAGAATGCTGCCAAACGATCTGCATAGCAGCCTCTCTAACGTAAGCCGATAAGATCATCTCTGTGACACAGGAAATAGTGATTTGGCTCATTGGCTTTAGAAGGCATTTAGCTAATTATTTTGTAGTTACCATGGCAGCCTACATGCCAAGCCCAGATGGCACCCTCATTTCATTCAATTAATGCAGTGGGTTTGCTGTTTCAAGAAGGCAAAATGTGAATTGGCATGAGCTGCTTGCTCTCCTCCTGTTTGAAACTTGGGATACACCTGTTGGTGCTCGTGGTTTGCTATATGCAGTTGGCTGGCAGAACTCGTAGTTTTTCCAGATGCCTTGTACATGTTCCAGCAGTCATTCAGCCAGCTACCTCATACTCTTAGAATCATGGAATAGAGTCATAAAGTTGTTTTTGTTGGAAGAGACCTTTAAGGTCATCAAGACCAGACATTAATCCAGCACTGCTAGGTGCCCAGGCACCAAATCTTCTAAGACTTCAGCTGAGAGACAAAACTAAATCCTTCTCTGCAGTCGGTGCCTGTGTAGAAAGGGAAAACTTACAGAATGCAATGGCAGCCTGTATTTTTCAGCTCATGCGTTGTCTAAAGGTTAAGGCTAATTGCTGTCATAACATTTTCAAATTCTTTTAACTGTGAACTGTTGGCTGACAGTCTGGCTGTTTCACATTGATAGCATTCTCAGCGATCAGCTTGGTAGTGCTTTAGCTGTTGCGTTGCAAGTAAAACATTGTTGCTGTTGCTGTGTCGACTGTAGCAGGAAACATTTCCCAAGATTGGTAAGGCTCATGAATGTTGCATGCCATAGGACCTCTGCAGAGGCTCCCTTTCCTAGCAAGCCACCTGGTTAGTGTGACTGCAGTTTTCTGTCTGGTTAAGTGAGTCATTGGATGTAGCTGCTTGGGATCATCAAGAGTTTGATGTCCATTAACTGAAAATAAGGTAACGTGATCTGTAGTACATGAAGTTGAATAAAGATTGGAAGATTTCGAGGCAGTTTGTAGGCATGGAGGGATAAATAGTGGCATTTGCTGCCATGCCTTTGCAAAGAATAAGGCATTTATCCTCAGCTTGACTCTTAAGATAGATAAATCATCAAGATCCCTCTGTTTGACTGTTGCAAAGGTCTCTTTGACTGATCAGAGAGAACAGAAGCTTTTTTAGCTGTTAGCTAAAACAGAACCAAAAAAAGGCGCAGCATGGGCATTAGGGGATTTGGGACAGCTGATGTTCAGATCCTTTTCTTGTGAGCTTGCCCTGTAGTCAGTGTAGCCTGACAGGGTATCTCTTACGGTAGCCTGCAGACAGGTATAGGAACAGGGCATTATTCAGGCTGTTGGAATAGAAATCTTCCCTCAGTGAGATGATTGGTGATTTGATACTAAGATGTTTATGGGAGGGGAGAAATCAATTCAATGCAAATGCTGACAAAACATTCTGAAGAGAGAGGCTATTTGACTGTCCTATCATGTGCAACAGAAGTCTTAAATTCCACTCCTGAGTTGTGATTTCAAGGGTGTTAGCAATCAAAAAATGCTACAGTTTTGATCTTCTCTCACAATGTAAAAGCTGTGGCCTTTTAAAGCCCTGAATAATTATTGTTAGAGCAGCAGTTAATCTTAAGGGCTTTTACAGTAACTTAGTTGTCCACTCAGGAGGGGAGAAAAAAAAAGTGTTAATAGAGCTGAGGAACTTCGGGTTCCACTCTCCATTATTGCTCTCTAGTGCTTCTTGATTTTTCTCAGCCCCAACAAGCGTGATAGTTGGCCTAGCAAATTTAACAGCTTGGGTAGCAAGTGTGAGTGCTTTAAAAGGATTGCTCTTCACTTGTGTGAATTACGTGAACAGGAGATCAATATGGCTTTAATGTTCACTCTTTAAGGATGGTCAAGCTTTTATCACTTTCTGAACTGTTCTGACTACAGAAAGTTGTGACTTTGTGAATATCCTATTGTGCAGGTCCAGCTATTCCAGTAAATAGTTATTTCCAGCAAGAGTTTCCCAGTCTGCCGGCAGCTGGGGATCAGGAAAAGTCAGGCAAAGACAAAGATAGCCCTGAGGAGCTCCATGGATCAGGACCCAACTTGAGACCACAAAGTAAGTATATGATTTGAATTTTTGTAAAATTGCATGGATTTGTGTGGAATTTGCCTATTAGAAGGTTACTCATGCCCCATACAAAGTAAATTGACTGATTGTTCTAATCAGTGCATTCCTACCCTGAAGAAATAGATGTTTGGAGCTTTTCTCTGAGGATTACTTAATCACACAATACTGGCATTTCCTTACTTTCCAGCTGCTGGATGTCACAGCTCTTAAAATATGTATTTAAGGGAAATTCCTAATATTAACTAATTATATAAATCATCATTAAGGGTGTTCTCAAATGGTTAGTACTCGTAAGAGAGGGGCCTAGAAAATCCTGAATGAGAGGTTTAATTGGCAGGATACCAAAAGAGTGGACCATCATTTGGAAGGTGTTGGCATCTTTAGCTCATGGCTAAGGTGTTCTGATGAGCTGGGTCTGTTTCAGCCAGAGGATTTTAGATCTAGTGAAAATAGTGCTGGTTTTACATGTCTCAGTGAAGAAATGTGTGTTGCTTCCCCAGATCCTTTTAATGGTTTAGACTTGTGCTTGTTTCCTGTGAAAGCTAGGATTCCCTTTTTTCCCCCCCCTCAAAATCTTGTTTTCAATGGGGTTTGTGTTGCTATGGATCCTTCTCTGTGCTGTAGGTGGTATGGTCCTGTGCTGGTAGTAGGCAAGGTGCACACTGCTCTTAGGGAATCCTTAAGATTTCTGTGTTACAGGCCTCTGTTTTCCTTGATTAATTTGTCAGGTCCTACAGACTGAGACCATGGGCTTGTTCAGATCCTTCCTTGCTTTTGATGTAAAGAATAAGTTGTCAAGAAATGTTTGAGATGTCCAACACCAAGTTAGGAAAACAGCTATGCATGTCTATTGCAGCCTCCTGCAGGCAGTTTGAGTTTTGATCAGCGCTGTACGTGCTATATTAAGGCCTTCTTTCAGGTCTGACAGCAGCAAGCTAAACAAATTTGGCAAGTACTGTCCTTTTAGCAGTTGTGCTCACCAGCAAAGATAAGGGGAAGAGCTGTAATGGATACATTGGACTCCCTGGCACTAGTGATAGGTCATTACAGTCCCTTACCTTTCCTGGACTCTTTGCTTAAACTTTCACACCCAGTAGTAAAGCCCTCATCAGTTTGATTCCATCCTTGTCAGACAGAGATGCAAGCCAGATTCTGGATACCCGTCTTCACTTAGAACAGTGATGTGCAGCAGGTATATGTCATTTTGTGCTGCTTGAGAGTAGGCCTGTACTGCTTAAGAAATTTGATCTGTCCCTTGACAGCATCTTCACACTGAGTCAGCAGTGGCCCACTTATCACATCTAAATCTGTTTTTTCTTCTGTGCTGTTATCAGTACCCTTCCTAAACTGCATTGTGTTTTGGAAGGTAGAATAGGACAACTAGAGCAGGCTATAAATAGAACTCTTACCCTTCAGGAACATAGATGGATGTAGGGCTGAAGCAGGTTAGAAAACAGCTTCTGTTTTCTCCAGTGACTGCTGTTCGTATTTGGTTCTGAAACAAATGCGTGTCTGCAGAGGTCACTGTAAGCTCGGTAGGAAGAATGTTTATTAGCATTCCAGTCTGTAAATCTGTAATATAAAGTCTGTTCTTGTTTTTTCCCCTACTGATTCTGTCCATGCAGATGCTACTAGTTGGAGAGAAGGTGGTAATAAGAGCAACTCTACCAGTTCTCCAACTGATCAAGAAGCTAAGGCTCTTGGACAAGAAGATGGTAGTGCTGCACCAGCAGAACAAAATGATGGCCAAAAGGCAGCAGAGAAGAGGGATCTGCGGTTACCACAGATCCCTCAACCCAAGCTCAATGGCCAGCAGCAACCACCCATCTCCTCCCAGTACAGAGCTATGATGCCACCATATGTAAGTGGTGGTTACATGAAAAGTTGCAAAGCTGCAGGAGCTGATCATTGGCTGCTGTGGTTTCCTTACTCCCCTTTCTCCTCCCTGTATGGAATGCTTTGTAGTTCTGCTAGAAGGGTGTGATTGCAGCCAACTCCTTAAAGGATATGGCTACCTGTTTCTGCTCCTGTTTCTCTGAGTTTGAACTTGTCAGGAGCTGATTAGCACTTAAAATCTCTCCCCCTTGGTGTCTTGTAGTATGAAGCCAACTGCCTGGAATGAAGACTTTTGCTTTACTTCGGTTGTGATTCTTTTGGTGATCTCAGTATGCTTTATGTAATATTTTTTTAACAAATTGCTCCTGTTCTTAAACTTTTCCTAGATGTTTAATCAGTATCCTAGAATGGCATATCCTCCTTCCATTCAAGGTCCAACAAGATTTCCCAATTCTGAACCTAGCAGGTAAGAAACCTTACCAGTGTTAGTATTTTGATGATTATATACTGCACAAAACCTGCCACTGGTTAGTCTTACAAACACGGCTTGTGTGGAGCACTGTCACGAAGTGATTGTGTTTCGCAACTCCACTGCAAGACTTGAAATTCTGTGTTACAGAATGTTTGTCTGGAGAGAGCAGGAGTCTCTTGGAGACACTTCTGAAACTTCAGCCGGAATTTTGCCTGTAAAAGGGACTCTTCCACTGCTATAAACCCCATTTACTTCCTGGTTCTCAATGCTACCGCACTCCAGTTAAAGAAATGTATTTCATCATAAAATTAGTTTTCCTCCTTTCTGTGCGTTTCTCTGTAGTTGAAGATGACTGAGTGCGTGCATGAGGAAATGGGATGCAATAGGCAGGAGGGTACAAACTTTGACAGGTGGCTGGGAAGGCAAAGGCTGAGAGGGGTCGCTGGAAGAACTTAAGTATAGGGGTAGGGAGAAGTCTGTACAGAACCTTTTGACAGGGGGAATGCAAGAAATATCTGAGATGGACAAATTGATGTAAAGAAGGATGGCAGATCTGCACAGTGTGTGTTTGAAAGCTACAAGGCTTGTGATTTTCCACTGTCACCTGATGCTTGGCATGTTTGAAGTGTGCAAGCAAGGCTTGTAGTATCTGATCTTTGCTGTAAAGACCCATCTAGTGATGTAGTAGTAATTATTTAAACTACAGTAGTTGTGCATATGGGCGATACATTTATACTGCATTTGAGAATGCTACTGTGTACTTTCCTTCTAGTAATTTTGTGAATAAATAGTGACAGTGGCCTTTTTTTCTTTTTTTTTTTTTTTTTTTTTTTTTTTTTTTTCCCTCAGAGGGCCAAGAGGAAGAGGACCACCTTCGTGGTGTGCGGAACCTATTGAGCGCCCCTCCATTCTCAGTGCTAGCGAACTTAAAGAACTTGATAAATTTGATAATTTAGATGCTGAGGCTGATGAAGGCTGGGCCGGTAAGATGATCAGATTAATGGCTTTTTATTTGTATGTTTAGTTTTTCTGAAAGACCAATTGAACATTTGCTTATGCATCAGGTGCTCAGAGTGAAGTGGATTACACTGAGCAGTTGAACTTCAGTGACGATGATGAACAAGGAAGTAGTCAGAAAGAGAAGGAAAGTGGGTGAGTTGGTGTTGTCATTTGGGTGTGAGAGCCACTTAACTGGTTTAGCTTTTGGGAAGGTTAACTGAGATATCCGAGTGCAAGTACTCATTCCAATAGCGTTTGGTCCAGTAATACCGCACAAAATTGCACAACCACCCGCAGACTCCAGTCAGATGGATGCGCAGTAGAACTTGCCCTTGCTGAGAGGAGCTTTTGCTCTTGCTAAGAAACATTCAGGATAGAAGTTAAACCACCTTCCATTTTCCTTATTTCTTTGCATGAAGCGATGAACAAACACCATCAAAAGATTCTGAGAGTGCTGATGGCCAGAAGGAAGCAGAAGAACACACAAGTGCAAAGTCTGCCACCCAAGTTTCCACAGCAACGACCAAAGGGTCTTATGGCAAAAGCTCTCAGCTTGATCAGGTATGTGTGTGTTCTTCCCTTCAGCTCTTCTGGCAACAGCCTGGGCAGAAGAGGTCTGACTCGGGTGTATTTCCAAACTGTCAGGTCAGTAAAGGTTATGAACATGAGTGAAAACGTCAGCTACTGAAAGCATTTTCTGAGCTGTGGTAACTGTTTGGGTGGTGCTTAGTCAACTCGGCTCCTCCCGGGTCATAAAATAAAAATGGGCTGTCCTTATCTAGTGCCTTCTAATCCACGGCTGTGAGGGGTGAGAACTTCTGGGACAGTTACTGTGACTCAACTGACAAGCTTAAACTTGATACTCTGCTGTCCGTTCCTGTAACAGTGAATGAAGCTGTTCTGTCCGTCATGTTTTACAGTGACACAGAGTGAAACAGCACCTGGTTGACCCACAAATTTCTCCTGGGTGTGGGGTTGAGATTTTTGGTATCGTGACCCATTTCCTTATTGTAGCTTAGCAATGATGTCAACTCACTTCTGATACCTTGGGCAGACAGATTTTAAACATAGCGTATAGAGAGTTCATTAGCTCAACCATTTTGGCTTTTAGTTTATGCTCTGGTAGAGGAGAATTGGCAAGCACCTCATCTTATGCCTGCCCCGTATTTATTTTCCCAGAAAAAAATACTTCAAACTTTGGCTGAAAATTGCTCAGTAGTAGTGAAGAAGGGGGATTTAGAATTGGGTTTACCTGCACCTTTTCCATTTTGTAAACGGCCACTTCTTTGAGGGTTTACTACCGCCTTGAATCTGAGGAGAAGCAGTGCAGTAACGTAAACTCTGAAATGTGGATGCATGAAATTTTAAAACAGTTGTTTAACTCTCAGTGTATAAAATGCAAATGTTTTTGCCCTTGTTTTGCATGCAAATTTGTGTTGTATGTGTATGTTTGCTAGACCTAGTATCTTAATGCAGTAGAAAACAGTAAAGTCTGTCGGTTATGAGCTTGCTTAACCCTGGTACGATGTTTGATCCAATAGGATCGGGGTCTGCTGCAGCCTTCTATACATGACAGAAGTGGTCCTGCTCTTCATCCAAAATCTATTCTACCACCGGTAAGAAAGATTGGAGTTGTCCTTATTTCATCTAGTTACAGTCTTTAACGCTGCGGTGAAAGGATGTAAGCTAAAAATAAAAGTCATAAGCCTTTTCTTTAACAAGTAAAATAATCATAGTGCCTGGGCCCAAGAGGAATGGAGCCCCAACACAGCTGTGCTGCTAACTGTGTAAAGTGAGCCCATCTTGTAAGTGGCATGTGAAATGTATGAGAACTTGAAGAGCTTTCAGTTATTCAGCCCCATTTGGGAACTAGAGAGGACAGTGGCATGCTAATGGTGGTGGAGGGCTGGCTGCTGAGGCAGATGAGGAGATGAAATTCCAAATGAAGTATGTATGTAGCAGCTTCTTGCCGGTTTTCAACAGTCCTCATTGAAAGCTCTGGTATCCTGAGCTTCGTTGAATTTCTTTGGCTTCTTGGGACGCTCTTGTTGGAGATCTGCCTGAGTCTGTGTGATTTAGAGCAGTCTGTAACCAGCTTTAAAAGATGTTTGTTATCTTTGCTGTCACTTGTCTTGGTGATGGGGAGGAGGAGTGACCTAAGCCCAACTAAATCTTTACCTTTCCTTTCTGAGGTCAGGTTGCATGAGTTGAGCTGGATCAGGAAGCTGGGGGCTTGCTGTTTCTTCCAAATGCTGCTTTTTGAAGGTGCCATGCAAATACACATGTGGATAAATAGTTGAAATGTAGTATTTCAGCTCTGTTCTACATGACTTAACTGATTTTATTATTGCAGCACCCTCCTCCCCCTGATCGCCAGATGGGACCTGGAAGGCAGGGACCCTTTCCCCCTAAACCAGTACCAGATGAAGATGAAATTTGGAAACAGAGGAGAAGACAGCAGTCAGAGATATCCGCTGCGGTCGAGCGAGCCCGTAAGCGGCGAGAAGAGGAAGAAAGAAGGATGGAAGAACAGCGAAAAGCAGCTTGTGCTGAAAAGCTGAAACGATTAAATGAGAAATTTGGCTGTGTGACAAAACCCTCTCGGGAAGACCCTCTGAAAGAGAGGGAGAGGGAAAGGGAGCGGGAGAGAGAAAGGGAAAGAGAAAGGGAGCGGGAGAGGGAGCGAGAAAGAGAAAAAGAGAGGGAGAAGGAAAAGGAAAAAGAGAGGGAAAGGGAGAAAGAAAAGGAAAAAGAAGAAAAAGAAAAACTGGAGAAGGCAAAAGAGCTAGAAAAGGAGAAAGAGCAAGAAAAGGAGATGGAGAAAGAAGAGAAGGAGAATGAGAGAGAGAAAGAAGAGGAGAAACCAGCACCTGAGGTTCCTGAGCCTGTAGAACCTGTGGCAACAACTGTAGTAGAAAAACAAGAAAGTGAAACGAGGAATAACAAGGAGGAAAAAGGTATGCTTGCACACAAGTCAGAGTTGTCTGTCTTAAAGGTGAGCCACAGAGCATAGCTGTACTTTAGGAGTTTAATTAACCCATTTGCATTAGCCCAGGAGTCTAATTAACCTATTTGTCCAACCCATCAAAATGTTAAAGGAAAAACTGATCTCTGTGATTTAGCCTGAATTCTGAACAATACAGAAGAGCAGCCTTTCTTTTCTTGCTAACAGAGGGTCGGGAACTCATGTTGCTAAAAAGCAATGCAAATCATTCAGCTATTGTGTTCTGTCAGACACAAAGAGCACATATTTAAAGTTAGTGCCTAGAACTTGAATGCTGCAGGAGAACTGTTAGACTGTGCTTAATAAGGCTGTGTTGTTATCCTTTAAATGGGCAAAAGTGATTGTAAAACCAAACCTCATTTCCTAAAATAAGTTGTTTGAAATGTAATTTGGTAGCACTGATAAAGCACTTAAATCACATAATAGTTACAACCTAAAATGCCAGTGGTTAATTACCCAGTGTATTTGAGTTTAAAAGGGACACAGAGGCATCTGTTTAACAACAGTTGTTCTCTTTTGAGGCATTGTTTTTTTGCCTTTATTAGTTTCCGAACCTAAGACTGAGTTTAGAGAAGGCAGTCTTTGGGTTTTAGAACAACATTCTTTATCTGATATTCTGGTGAAATTGCTGTAGTTTCAAGATTCACTCTTGTTTCCCTTGTGTGGGTTGTTTTTATTGGTGGTTGGTTGTATTTCTTTTTTCCCCAGAAGATCAAGCAGTTTTTACTCGGCAAGATAGCAGTCGGAATGAGAAAGAGATTTCACAGACAACTCATGAGACTGAGCCAGATTCAGGAGCTCAGCCTCGGCCTGCTGTTTCCTCAGGCTATTCCAAGCAGTTTCAGAAGTCCTTACCACCAAGATTTCAGAGGCAGCAGGTAACTGACCAGTTAATTAGAAGAAGGAGGCTCATTAAAAGAATGATGTCTTCTGCCTCATTCTGAATACAAATGTGACCATAAGTGTTTCAAAAAGCCTGAATTGTTAGTTTCCGGCTTCTACAACATCTGTGGTACTGGAAAGAATTACTCTGCATTAAATGCTTCTTGTCACTTGTGAAGTCTGTAACAGCGAGCAGAAGGCAGGAGGCTTTGGAAATTGCCCAGTTTTACTGGAAGTAGAGCATTGCCCTGTGGTTTCCTGTGGAACCTGGGGTCCGATGACCATTGTTTATGCATCTTTGGACTTGAATCCGATGTTCTGAAGAGCGCTTAACATTAATAACATGCATGAAATATGGGTTGTTCTGTATCCCAGCTGAACACCTACTAGCTATTCTAAATTGTCCAGTCTCTTTTTCTCCCTTTCTCCTTGTTGATCCCATTTGCAATTGCCCATTTGCAATTAACTTTCCAAGTGCTTGGTGTCCTGGAGATAAATGTGCCTGCCTGCAAGGGTTATTTGAGTTCCGCTCAAGTCTTCATCTTAACAAAACATCTTGTAATACCGTTTCCTGTTGTACAGGAGCAAATGAAACAGCAGCAATGGCAGCAACAACAGCAAGGTGTCCTTCCTCAGTCTGCTGCCTCACAGCCTTCTAGTGGCCCTGTCCCACCTCCCCAGCACAGGCCCCTTTATCAGCCCATGCAACCGCATCCTCAGCATCTAGCTTCAATGGGCTTTGATCCACGGTGGCTTATGATGCAGTCTTACATGGACCCACGGATGATGTCCGGAAGACCTGCAATGGATATGCCTCCTATTCATCCAGGTAAAATCTGGCAGCAGCTTTTTGGCTTCTGATCTTTCTTGAGTTTGAAATGGAAGCTATTCCCTAAACACATTGTGTACAGTAACAGCAAACAGGTGAGGCTTTTAAAGAGAGAAGTATGTTGTTTCATTGTTTCAGACTAATTTAGTATTTAGTAATACTACGAAACTAGTAGTTGTGTCAAAGTACATCTTTAGTAAAGTAAAATCACAGCTTGCTTTATCACAGGTGTGTTAATGACAGTTAAGGATGTATTCAGAATGCCAGCCTAGGCTTTGCTTTGTTATAGGTATTAGAGCTGTTGGGAGGCTGAACTGAGAAAAATAGTGTATTTACCATTTGTGTTTCATTATACCTTAGCACTTGGTCATTAAAAGAAAAACACGAAGATGTGTTTCTATATAGTCTGTTAGCACCTCTAGAGTCTTACTAAAGTAGTGGTTTCAGATTCCTGGCACTAAAATGTCCTTTTTAATTTGTGGAATGGCCATCTGACTTGCTATTAGGAAAGCTGTTGTGCATAAATAGCACAAGTGTGGCATGTCGTGTAACTGAGGAACTAATGAGGAAGGGAATGGCTGTTCTGAAAGAGTGCAAGGAATGAATGGCGGAAATGGCAGGCTCAGCAAAGACAGTGATAACTACAGAATTGCATTAAAATGTTACCAAAAAGAACCAAAACACTATACTCGGAGTCCATAACAGAGCACAAAAACCCTCAGAGGCATACCCTCATCTTACCTTTTGCCATTCGGATCTTGTAGCAGAAACCTCATCCACAAGTTTGCAAGTTACAGACCTGTTTTATGCCATTGTAGTGGAAGCAGACAGCTTTTCTTTCTATGCCTGCATAGGGTGCTAGTGGTGAATATGATTTAGTCATTCTGAGGTCAGCTGGCAGTGACTGCAGAGATTTGGTTTCACCATTGGAAGGTACGAAGGAAAGGAAATTGGAGGAGAGGGACCTTGTTGCTCTCTACAGCTACCTGAAGGGAGGTTGTAAACAGGCGGATGTTGGTCTCTTCTCCCAGACAGCCAGTACCAGAACAAGAGGACACAGTCTCAGGCTGCGCCAGGGGAGGTTTAGGTTGGATGTTAGGAGGAAGTTCTATACAGAGAGAGTGATTGCCCATTGGAATGGGCTGCCTGGGGAGGTGGTGGAGTCACCATCACTGGAGGTTTTCAGGAGGAGACTTGATGGGGTGCTTGGTGCCATGGGTTAGTTGTTTAGGTGGTTTGGATTGGTTGATGGGTTGGATGCGATGATCTTGAAGGTCTCTTCCAACCTGGTTTATTCTATGTATTCTAGTGTTCTTCATTACCTCCTGATACGCTTTGTCTTGAGGCAAGTTTCTTTGCTAATGTTAAACTGTTTTCAATTGTTGAACTTAAATCTGTCACAGGAATTATGCCTCCCAAACCGCTGATGAGAAGAGAGCAGATAGAGGGATCAGCAGCTGGTTCAGACTCATTTGAACATATGGCTCGCTCGGCGAGAGAGCATCCTGTTCCTTTGTCAGAGCCCCGCATGATGTGGGGGTCAGACCCCTACCCCCATGCAGAACCTCAGCAATCTAGTTCTCCTCCCAAGGTGTTAGAAGAGCCTGACAATTTGAGGTAAGCCTGGGTCACCCCCTCCTGCAGGACACTTCTCTGAGCCATACCTACTTAGACACTTGGCTTTGTAACTTACGTCAGAAACCAAGGGTTAAACTGACCAAGTTTAGCTGCTCTTCACAAAGGTATTGTGGCTGGAGATGTACCTAGTGCCATGGTATAAAACAGACATGTCTGCTCTGTAGTGCAGTGTAGAAAGACAGTTTACCCCTTGGTTAAGGATCCTTAACCTAATCTCATGAGTAGTAACTGCCATAGTGCTTGAATTTTTTGAGCTGGTGTTGTCCTGTTCTCTGTCTGCTTTCCCCCTATCAGAGAACTTCTGTCTGATGTATATTGGTTTCAAGAGGGATGTGTTAACTACAAGAAAAAGCAGAACAGGCACTTTTGACCTGTATACTATGATGAATGGTCAGAAGCTCTTCCTCTTCATCTAAAAAGTACCCTAAAATTGACCTCTACAACTAGCAGCCACTATGAAAACTCACACAAGTTATTTCCTTGACATCAGTCCTTCATAGAAATACAAAATTACTTAAGTACTTGTGAATAAAATTTTCCCCACACCACCCCCTAATGTTCTTGTTTGCTGGGTGCTTAGGTCTGAGGCACACTTGGAGCAAGAACGAGTTGCTGTCCCTGCCACTGCCTATCCTGTAGAGCACAACCAGTTGGACTCTCATCCAAAGACAGACTTTTTCAGAGAATCAGCAGAGGTGGAGGTACAAAAGTTCACAAGCAGGCCTTTGGAAGATGCACAACCTCTCCAAACTGACGCACCAAACACAGCAGTTAATTTTGAAGGGGCAAATGAGAAAGTTACACGTAGCTCTCCGGAAGAATTGGTCCCTGTTGGGGAAAGTCACTCTTCACTAAAGAGAAGCATTTCCCATGGTTCAAGTCACTCTCTAAAATCAGATGATCAGAGGAATGAGACAGCCACAAATGTCTCTAAATTAAATAGCAGGCCTGTTGAGACAAAGGACGCAATTGAGAGACTTGAGATGAAGCCAAAAAAAGACATTTTGATCAGTAATCGGACATCAGAAGGACCAAAACCTGAAAAAACTTTCAAACCCAAGTCTGAAACAAGATGGGGTCCTAGGCCAGGTTATGGCAGGAGAGACGAAGGCAGTGATAGACCGGTGAGAAGATCAGGTCCTATTAAAAAACCGGTGCTTAGAGATATGAAGGAAGAGCGTGAACAGAGAGAAGAACGTGAGCAGAGGAAGGAGAAAGAAGGAGAAAAGACAGCTAGTGAAAAAGCTAGCAAGTCTGAAAAAAATGACAAAAAGGAAGCACCTCAAGTGCCTCTGCCTCAGGCTGAGCCAGAGACATCTGCCTCCGGCAGTGTTCCTCTGGCTAAGAAGATAACCCAGGATGCTGCTCCAATGCCAGCAAGCCAGGAGAGCAGTCAAACTGAGGCTGCAACTAAAGCTACAGTTCAGCCACCCACACCTCCAGTCCAGCAGCAGCTACCAGCTCCCCAGCCTGCTACTCCGCAGCCTCCCGCTGCAGGACAGCAGCTGGCTGCTCAACCAGCAACACAGCAGCAGCCCCTCGTTCAGCAGCCAGCTACTTCAGTGAAGGAAGAAAAGCAGACTGAGAAGGCAGTTAGCAAGGAGGTTGTAGAGAAACCACGCTTAGAAACCAGACCAGTAAAAAGAGAGCCTGGCTTACCACCCAGGACATACTGGAAAGAGGCTCGGGATAGAGACTGGTTCCCAGATCAGGGATATAGAGGCAGAGGTCGTGGGGAGTATTATTCTAGAGGTCGTAGCTACAGGGGTTCTTATGGAGGACGTGGCCGGGGCAGTAGAGGCCACAACAGAGAGTACCCACACTACAGGGATCCTAAGCCTAGATCAGACCATGTGCCTTCAGGGCCTGTTAGGCAAAGAGAAGAAAGTGAGACTCGTAGTGAGAGTTCTGACTTTGAAGTAATCCCCAAGCGGCGGCGACAGCACGGTTCAGAGACAGATTCTGACAGTGAAGTTCATGAAAGCGCTAGCGACACGCTGCTCTCTGACAAAGACAGCCTGGTCAAAGGCAAGCACCCAAAAAGGGAAGAGAGAGCTGATGGTAAGAAGCCTCAAAAGCCCCTGTCGTTCAAACCTGAAAACAGCATCAGAGTAGACAACAGAGCCCTAGAAAAAACCTATATAAGAGATGACGACAACAAACCCAAACCAGGATTCCTTCCTAAAGGAGAGCCTTCTAGACGAGGCAGAGGGGGAATGTATAGACGTGGTGGCAGGGATCCTGGGGGGCGTCCTCCACGCCCATCTACAATAAGGAGACCAGCCTACAGAGACAACCAGTGGAACCCTAGGCAGACAGAGATCATTAAACCAGAAGATGGGGAGCCTCCAAGAAGAAATGAACATTATGGTCCTATACCAGTTGATAAAAGACCTCCAAAATTTGAGAGAAAGTTTGACCCAAATAGAGAGAGGCCACGACGACAAAGGCCTGCTCGGCCTCCAAGGCAAGACAAGCCACCACGCTTTAGGCGCCTGAAAGAGAGAGAGGCCGCATCGAAGATCAGTGAGACGGTAGCCAGCTCATCAGCAAGCGCCACGGTTAGCAACGCCGTCAGCGAGCCCTCTAGCGCTGCGCTGGATGTGTCAGGAAGTAAGACCCCGGACTTGTCCAACCAGAACTCTTCAGACCAGGCAAATGAAGAGTGGGAAACAGCCTCAGAAAGCAGCGACTTCAATGAGAGGCGGGAAAGGGATGAGAAGAAAACAGCAGATGTAGCAGCACAGGTGGCTGTCAAGGCAGGAGAAAACGCTGGAGCTCCAAAAAGGGAAATAGCCAAGAGAAGTTTTTCTAGTCAGCGGCCTGGAATAGACCGTCAGAACCGACGTGGCAACAGTGGGCCCTCTAAACCAGGGAGGAACTTCTCTGGGCCTAGGAGTGAAAGGCGGAGTGGGCCTCCCCCCAGAAGTGGAAAGAGGGGGTGAGTACCAGCTTCTGTTGGTCTTGTGTTGTCTTCTCCTGGTTCAAAATTGTTAGCAGTTTCTTCAGATTTGTAATATCTGTTAGAATAACACATGCATCTGTGGCTGTGTACTTCCTGGTTTTTCCTGGTTATATACAGATGCTTGGAATATGGAGGTAAGAGAAGAGTATTCCTGTATGTATGCATAGTGTTTAAAAAAACCCAATTAAAAACACAGTGCTGTTTCTCAGAGCTGAGCTGTCTTTCTCAGGAGCTGGGTGCAAGCTGAAGTCTCCAGGTGAGCAGACTTGCAGTTCAGTACATAGATTGCCACACTGCATTTGGATTCTTGTATTCTTGGATCAAGCACCTGACACAGGTGAACAAGTTGAGAAGTGCTTGCCATTGAGGCATACATTTTTCTCTACGTGCTAAAATTAGAACTTGATAATTATCTAATGTTACTATTTGCCCACCGTTCTGTAGCCAGAATGCACAGTAGTCTAAGCGGGAGGCAGGACAAGACTTTTCTTCACTGACTGCCTAACCCCTATATTCTAAGATTCTTGTGCTTGTAGGTTACGGTATTTGAAGTTCAGGTTTTTCCTGGCCTTAAACTTGTGATCAGTGCTCTAACTTTTGAGTTAAAATTAAGAGTTTAAGTGATGAGGTGTTAAAGAAAAACTTGGATGCTGCAGGTTCCACAGCAATGTCAATATGATGCAAATCTGATTCTTGCAGCTTCAGATCGTTTTTTAGCGAACAAAACTGTAGAGCATGTATGCTGAACCTTGCTCATATTGCATACTGTAAGTCTCTGGGGTGGGTTGGTTGGGGGGTTTTGATTGGGTGGGTGGGGATTTGGGGGTTTTGTTTTCTTTGTTTTTTTTTCTTCATGGAAGGCTATAGTTGTGTGCTTTTTTAGTTCTTGAGTTTTGGTGTGTCAGACCACATAGAGCGAGCCAGAGTCAACCTTAAAACTATGCTTGCTTTTCTTTTTGGCAGCAGGTGTGTCCCCAAAATAGTTCCTCCTCAGGAACTAGCCTGGAGCTTACTGAGGAGTTGCACAGTAGATATTTGCAGCCCTATAATGTGATCTGAATTAGATTAACTAACTCCTTTCTGAGTGTTCTCTGTGGTTAGTCATTAGTTTTACTTTTCGTGGTTTCCTTCTAACACAGGCCGTTTGAAGAGCAGACGGCAGCTGTCCCTGGTGTTGATCCCACCAGTGGCACCTCTTTACATCAGGACGACGGAGCTGTTACTGCCACAGGACAAAAAACCACCAAGGATACAGGCGGCAAAAAGAGAGAAGAACCTAAGGCTGGTCCAAAGAAGCCCAAGGAAAAAGTGGATGCCTTATCTCAGTTTGATCTTAACAATTACGCAAGTATGTACTGCTCATATGCTGAATTTTGACCCCTGCTAGCTTTCCTGCATGAAGAGCTAGATGTTTGAGAGTTTACCAAAAAGGAAAGGTGATTTTTTTTTTTTTTTTTTTTTTGAAACACCAAAGTGATTGTGTACTTGAGTGTTGCCATCTTTGTCATATCTAATTAGCAATGTCTGTGCCTCTGAAAGGTGGCAAGTCTCATTGTGTTTCTATATTTGGATAAGAACACTTTTTTCACTTGATCTTAACTCAGTCATTCGGACAATTTTCCACCATGGTCTAATAATTTGTTTAACCTTCATAAGTGAAGGCATATCACTGATGAGCTTACAGCTGATATTCAGGAAGGCTGTTAATTATTCATTATGATGTTTTAGTTCTTACTTCCTGGATATTTCAGCAGAGGAACCTCCAATTTTTCAGTTCTTAAAGATTAACTGCTTGTGTTCAAACTCAACAGCAAAACATTTGCTAAGCAGAAGCTTACTTTTAATTGGGGCCACAGTTTGTGTCTGTGGGGAAACTGCTTCCACTCTGAATCAGATCTGACTTGGTGTGCTGCATCTGAAGATACTAAAACAGCAGCATCTATACCTTTCCTTTTTCTATAGGTGTTGTGATCATTGATGATCACCCTGAAGTGACAGTACTTGAAGACTCCCAATCTAACTTGAATGATGATGGTTTCACAGAAGTGGTGTCTAAGAAGCAGCAAAAACGCTTGCAAGATGAAGAGCGCAGAAAGAAGGAGGAACAAACGGTGCAGGTACAAGACCAGCATTTATAGCGGGAAAGAGTTCCTTGCATTACTGGGAATGTTGTGAAGCATGCAGAATGTGCTTTCCTAAAAAAACCTCTATTTTCACCTTATAAATATAACTAGATGCTTGTGTTAATAATAAAACCAATTTTTACTTAGTCATCTTAGCATTCCGTACTTTCTGATCAGACACTGTCAGGCAGGTGGAGCTGGCAAACCAAAATGATCATTTTTCATACTGTGATAAAGATTTATGCTATTGCTTGTATTTAATTTGATTCAAAGAGGAAAATGGATGAGAAGTCATTGCTCCTGTAGTTAAATGGCCTTTGGCTTAATCTATTTGGTTTTTGCTACTACAGAATGCACAGTTGGTTGTCCATACAGACTGTCACCTGTAAGAATAAAATCAACTTCTGCTTACAGGTTTGGACCAAAAAAGGATCAAGTGAAAAAGGCCGAGGTCAGAATTCCAAGCTTCCACCCAGGTTTGCCAAGAAGCAGCAGCAACAGGCAGCGGCTGCAGCTGCACAGCAGGCTCAAGCTCAGGCACAGCCTCCTGGTCCGACACAGACTCCAGTCCAGCCGCAGACTGCTGCTCAGACACCAAACCAGGCAGCAGGAGGGACAGCCAGTGCAGAATACACAGCATCAGGCAAAGTTCTGCAAAACACCCAGGCTCACAATGGGCTAGGAGCTGAATTATGGGAAAACAAGGTGCCTCCTTCAGCAGTTCTAAATGACATCTCCAAAAAATGTAAGTAGTGTCTTTTGGGTTTGGGGTGGGAGCAAGTGTCGCAGTTAGAGAATGCCGATTGCCAGCACTCTGTTGATGTCTCATTTGTACCTGCAAATTTATTTAGCGCAGGGAATACAGGACAGCATTCCCAAGTGCCGTGTTGTAACTTATGAATACCCCTGGAAGGAGGTTTTTGCAGTGTGGTATTGCCTAGCAGTCTACATCATGTTCTTCATTCACTATGAATGAGCAGGTGTCACTGCTTTCAGGAGTCTCTTTTGTCAGGCTTGGTCATGCTTCCAAACATGATTGCCCCAGCTAAGTAGGGAGCATATTGTTAACTGCTGAATAATAGGTTAAGAGTTTCTAACCAAAGCTTATTTAGTCAGAATGTTTTTTACTAGATTATCAGTCAATCAGTAATTTTAGTTGAATGCTGCATTTAGCAACAGTGGTTTTTTTTAACTCTCTCTTTTTGTCTTAATTGTCAGTGGGACCTATTAGCCCACCTCAGCCACCTTCAGTTAGTGCTTGGAACAAGCCTTTGAC
The DNA here is from genome assembly GCF_014839835.1 of Dryobates pubescens. NCBI lineage: Eukaryota > Metazoa > Chordata > Aves > Piciformes > Picidae > Dryobates > Dryobates pubescens. Next base: position 117,245 of record NC_071622.1, read on the forward strand.
ATCTTTTGGTGCAGCTACACCTCCAGAGGTAAGAATGAAGGGAAGAAGAGTAGCTGTTTGTGAAGCTTACTCAAATTATATCTCATTGGGATCAAATACATATGATCCATATATTCAGGTTTTCACATACTTAAACTACTGCATCTAGAATTGTCTGAAGTCAGGAGACAGTACAGATTACTGCTTTTATGATTGGAGCATGGAAAAACTGTTCTCTGCATAAACTCAGTTATTGACAGGCACCTGCTGACTGCTGTTGTGCAGTGCATTCTAAAGTAAAAATATTGCCCAGGTTGCATGCCAGCACTTGGGTGTAGAGCTCAATAGTGTAGGCAAAAACAGCATGTCTCAAAAGAACTAAATATCCCTTATTAAATCAGAGACACAAAAAGCAGTAGATTCTTTCCAACTATATTAGCTCTATTTACCCCATGGAATTTGCATAACCCTATAGCTTGTGGTTTAAGTCCTGTGATTTTGTTTTGATGACTTTTTTTGGTCTTGACATTGTTTCTCCTAGAAGAACATTTTAGCTTCACTGTGAGATTTGAAAATATTTTTTAATTTCTTATTGCTCCTTTTGAAGTGAACTTCTATGAGAATCTTGTCAACTTGAATCTGGACATTTTAATATTGCACTTCTTTCCTCCTTCTCTGCCACTTCATCATCTTGATCTTGTTTATTGTATTTCTTCGCTGGTCTTTTTTCTCTCTCCTTGCTTTTGAATTCGTATAAGCAGTAGGAACTTTAGGAAGAGCAAGCGTACATTCATACATTCTTTACTCCTCCAAATAATGTTTTTGCTAGCAGAAGGTAAATGTACCCTTTTAGTGGTTTTCAGCTGAGTGTATTTTGTGCTCTGAACCGGTGGGATTTTACTGATCCAAAATTTTTTTTAATGCATTAAATATTTACCTTTTAACTAGGGTACAAAGCCTGGGCAAGAAGGTGGAGTCGATCTTGGTATAGAAACCATTCAGTTTGGAGCCCCAGCTTCCAGTGGCAGTGACAATGAAGTTGGCCCTGTACTTTCTGAGAAGTCCACTGAGAAGCTACCAGAACCAAAAGAGCAAAGACAGAAACAGCCTCGGGCTGGCCCCATCAAAGCACAGAAGGTAAAACTTTTAAACGTAAAGACGTTCCATTGAAAAGAGGTTGCAAATAGTGGAACAAAATATTCGTTCAGTTCAGTTCCCTAAAAACATCTTGGAGAGAAGATGGGGAGTTCAGTTCAAGAAACAAGCATAAGTAAATGGGATCCTAGCCCCCTAGCCTGTCTGATTCTGTTGGAACAAGGGATGTGGCTAGAGCAGGGCTGGCTTTATGAAATTGCGATAGATTTGTTGGGAGACTCTGGATATGATAGGGCATTTTGATTTTGTTTGCTGGTTTTGGTTTTCTCTTGACCTTAGTTTGCTCAGTCTTTGAGCTCTGTTTTGAAGCAAATGTTCTGTTTCTGCCCTGGCTGTATGTCCAGTTTCACTAGTCTTCCTGTTACCATGCTTGCTTTACCCACCTCTGAATGATGCATCATGCCTTGCTTAGTTCTGAAGTCTCAACTTCAGTGATTCTTAATGAAACCGTTTCCTGTTATTTCTGCTCCCACGTGTACTGATCTGTGCATTGTTAGCACTCAGCACCAACTTCTTGATTGGTTCTGTGGCCATCAGATTGAGAAACGTGATTCTGCTCTTGTGAGGCTGCCCCTGGAGTACTGCGTCCAGCTCTGCTGGGTTCCCAACACAAGACAGACGTGGATCTGTGTGAGAGGGTCCAGAGGATGATCAGAGAGCTGGAGCGCCTCTCCTGTAAGGACAGGCTGAGGGAGTTGGGTCTGTTCAGCCTGGAGAAGAGGAGGTTCTAGGGAGACCTTATAGCAGCCTTCCAGTACCTGAAGGGGACTACAGGAAACCTGAGGAGGTTCTATTTATAAGGGTCAGTGGTGATAGGAAAAGGGGCAATGGGCAAGGTAGATGGTGATTGGACATACAGAAGAGAAGCTCTTACTGTGAGGATGGTCAGACTCTGGCATGGGTTGCCCAGAGAAGTTGCAGATGCCTCCTCCCTTGAAGTGTTTAAGACCAGGCTGTATGAGGCTTTGAGCAGCCTGGTTGAGTGGGAGAGTCTCTGCCCATGGCAGGGGTATTGGAACTGCATGATCTTTAAAGGTCCCTTTCAACTTGAGCCATTCTATAATTCTTAATTCGAGGAAGATGTGGTTGTGGCCCACGAACTTGACTGGTGACTTACAGTAGAACCAGCTGTTTAGTCCCTCTTGATATCTGAGATTTGGCAGAGGTCCTGATGTAAATAAAGCCCTTTTGTTTTTTTCTAGACCCAGTGTTTCTTTGTGTGTGCTGGCAGTTTGGGGGTTTTTTGGTTTTTAAAAAAGCTGAAATCTGCAGTCATGCATAGAATGAATTTAATTCTGCATGAGGGACTCGGTAGGCATGATGCAATTCATGGGGTTTTTATAGCAAAATACGAAACGGGTACAGCAGAGAAATACACAATAGTTAATACTACCGAAAGCTGGGCTCTGCTGGCCTCCTAAGGGTACCAAAGTCCTTTGAGAAACTCCACCCTCTCCAAAGACATTGTATTGTAGTCTTCATCTACCCCCAAAACAGCTGGTTTGCGTTTATAGAGACAACGCCAGCACCTTATGCCTTTCCAATATCAAAGCTTAAGGAAGAGGATTTTAAGGACTGTCTTTAAGGAATTAAGATCGTATTGCTCTCTACAACTTCCTGAAGGGAGGTTGTAGACAGGAGGGAGTTGGTCTCTTCTCCCAGGCGGCCAGCACCAGAACAAGAGGACACAGTCTCAAGCTGCACCAGCGGAAGTTTAGGCTGGAGGTGAGGAGAAAGTTCTTCCCAGAAAGAGTAATTGGCCATTGGGATGTGCTGCCCAGGGAGGTGGTGGAGTCACCATCACTGGGGGTGTTTGAGGGGATTGGATGTGGCACTTGAAGCCATGGTTTAGTTAATCATGAGGTGTTGGGTGATAGATTGGACTTGATGATCTTTGAGGTCTTTTCCAGCGTTGTTGATTCTATGATTCTATGAATTACTGTGCTGCTCTGTAGTGAAGTGGGCTGAGCAGTCTCAGCCAGAAAGGCTATTTAAACAGCAGAGCATGGGGGTTCCCCAAGGCTCTTCACTCCGCTTTAATTCAGCAGCACGAGGAGGAACTACTAAGTTGCAGCAGTTGTTCCAGCCACGGTATCTGCAGCATAAGGGAAGCTTGTGTGTAGGTGTTTGTTATTTTTTCTCCTGAGTATCCATCGTACACCAAGATAGCTCCAAAGGAAGGTAGTTCTGTTCTAGTTTCCTGGGGCACTGTAAAATCCTGGTTCTCTGAAAATTAAACTAACCAGTGTGGCTTCTATACTGTTTTGTGTTTTTCTTATCAAGCTGTTTGGGTTTTTTCTGTAAGTTTTAATTGGATCTTACTGTAGTTGAACTCTGCCACTTCACATAAAACACGTACTGCTTGAAAACAAAGGTTTAGATTCCCAGTGTTCAGAATGAGTGCATTTTATATATGTATGGCTAACTTAGTCTCAAATGAGTTATCTCTTAGAAAATGTTTACTCTTCAGGAAAGCTTTGTTAGATCTCAACATTATTATTTTAAGTATGTTAAAATCTTTATGTGGGACAAAACATGGGGGGAAGATATAACTGACAAGTTAACACTAACTTAGCTTCCAGACTTGAGTCCGGTAGAAAACAAAGAGTATAAACCTGGTCCTATTGGGAAAGAACGTTCTTTAAAGAACAGAAAGGTGAAGGATGCCCAACAGGGAGAGCCTGAGGGACAGGAGAAGCCATCTCCCACCACTGTCAGAAGTCCAGAACCTGTCACTACAAAGGAAACAAAAGCACCAAGTGAGCTGACCACGGAAATAGGAACGATGATATCGGTCTCTGCTCCTGAGTTTGGAACGAGCACAAAGGTAAGAAAAGTACTGACAAATTGCCGAGTACCCTTTGTAAAACATGGTGACAGGCATGTAATTGACACTTGGTTGCCTGCTGGTGATCGTTACCACAACAGCAGAACCCACTGAATGGCAGATCCAAAACACGCTGGCCCTGCTTGAATTCAGCGGTTCCTCTGGACGTGGTATGGAGATGTGTCATTTGTCATACCCCTGTTCAGAGAGCAGCTTGGAAGGTTTTAATTTTTTTGCTGCCTTGTGAATGTGAAAACTCTGTCCTGAGCCTTGCTGCAGAGAGTTGTGCTGAAGCCTGGCATAGGCAGAATGTGTAAACTGGGATATATCTGCTTATGTGCAGGATGAGCGCTTGACTTTCAGCAGATAACTGTAGTGCACTGTTGCTGGGTGAGTGCAAGGATGACCTGAAGCTGTGAACCGAGTGCTGTTCTGTGAAAAAAGAAATCTCTAAACTAGGGAGATACTAAAGCATTGTATAAAGCTCAATTAGTTTGCCTAAAGGATCTGTATGTCAGCTTGTGTTGGCTTGGATATTGTTGAGGTATCCCTTGCAGAACTTCAGGATGTTACCATAGCTGTCTGCATGGAATTTCCCTGACTTACTTCTAACTGCGTAACAATGAGGTGACTTGCTGTCAGGAATCATTGTTCTACAGGTCAGTTCTTAGCTGTGGTGCATTGATAGCGCTGGCTGATGACATCAACAGAAGTATGCTCTCCTTTTCGCCTACAGACCAGTGTGAGGACTGCCCTTGCTATGGCACCATTGTCTTGAGCAGCAACTGTGGCTGGCTTATACCGGATATAAAGAAACCAGGCAGTTTGAATAGTTACTAGTGGATAGTTATGCTGCTTTGGTAAAGGAAAAAGTGCTTCTTGTATGTTTGCAAAGCAGTTTTGTGAGTTTAGACTCACTTGCTGCGTGCTGTCTCGGCCTCCCTTTTCCTACTCTTGAGTAGAAATTTTCTGATGCCATTTAGGAAAACCAGCCCTCTGCAAAACTTACAGTAAGAGTTGAAGAATTTGAAATGCAAGTCACTCACAAATTGCCTTTGTCACCTGCAGTTAAAAGACAAGACAGTTTTGGCAGCTTCTTGCCAAGGTGTCACTCAAGCAGAAGGTGCTCTCTCAATGACGTGTTGTTACAGAGAAGTGTTAATCATTTGCTTCCAACATGGTAACTGCAAACTTGTTTTTCCACTGGAATGGGAAATTCTGAAAAAAATTTATTACTGGGATTTCTTGTTCTTCCTGGCAGTTTCCATCTTGTAAATTGATGTGAATGGTTAATGTTGATTCCAGAAATGGATAATGTGCTTTTCTTGTGTGCAGAGTCATGATCACCAGCTTGCTGGGTTTTGATTAAAAAGGTTGCTTCTCTGTGTCATGTGGTTTCCTGCTGTCTTTCAAGCTCCTGTGACCAGAGATCACGATAACTGGAGGTGCCGCTTCTAAGCCACATAGGGAATGTGTCTTCAATTGATTACTCCAGGTTAAAAGTGATGTAGAGTAGCTCTACTGAAATCAGCATAATTTTCATCTCTGTAGTTGTATTTTTAAAGTATCAGATCGTCAAAGGGGAAGTCTGAATTTTGTGCCTTTCTGGTCTTAGTTAAACATGGGTTGCCAGGGTTCTTTAGAACCAACGCAGTATAAAAGTGCCAAGCTTCAGTCTTCTGGAGGGAAGAGCAGAGCGAAAGGAAACTTTCCAGTTTATGCTGGACATGAAAATGCCAAATAACTTCCTCATTAAGTTGTTGCTAATAGAAGAATTTAATAATAGGCCTGAATATTCCTGTCTCAAGGTTTGCTTTTGAATTCCTTTATCATGAGTAGTTCCCAGGGCACCAGTAAGTTGTTTTTCCTAGGAAAGGGATGTAGTTGTATTTTATATTTAATTCTATGAAAGTTGAACCAACAGCCTGCAGATCTGTTGGATAGGGAAAGCTTCCTCTAGATTTTGCAGGAATAGAAAAGTCTTGCTACTTTTTAAAGTGACTTTTAATTCAAACAGTGCTCCAGCCTTGGAGTTCTTGTATTGATTGCAGTTGCTTTCTCTTGTCTTTGTTCTCTTTCCATTGGTTGTTTGTGAGGGAAGCAGTGATGACATCTCTGATCTGTTGTTTGAATGGCAGATGTTGAAGTTTTTAGCACACCTACATGATTTATCTTTTGACACTCTTGAACAAACATCCTTCTCAGAGGCTACTGCTCATCTTCCAGGAAGGCACACTTTCTGTAGTGTATTTGATGATATAAATGTCTGTAAAAGTCTAGCCAGCTGTCCTCCTTCAGAAGCAGAAGCTTTGTAAAAGTACCCCATCCATCCCAAAATAAATGCTTTAAGAAGAGCACATGAGTTTGATCCTACAAGACTGTTTCACCTTAGAGAAACTACATAAATATAAGTTGACTCATACTGGTGAGATGCTTAAGATTAGAACATAATCATGGCGCCCTGAAGCAATTGCAGCTGTTTCTCCTGAGTGTTGCAATCTTTTTAGAGAAAAGACAATCTGATGTGTAAGTCTCTGGATCAGAGAGACTTAGCCCTTGCCTTTCCCAACCCTAGCATCTCAAAGGTTTTGAAGCTTTCACATTACAGGAGGGATCAATACCTGGTTGTGGACATGGCAGTGAAATGTTTGTACAGGTACCTGGTAACATCTGTTTTAGATTATGTCTAAAAGAGTAAATTTTGAGTATTTAACAAGCTCTCTGGTTTGGGTGGTTTTACATAAATTTGGAACAAATCAAATAGCTGATTAATCCTACATACTAATCTGATTCTTTATAGCAAGATCAATTCTGAGGTCTGCCTTGTCCCTTTGTTCATAAAGCCACTTCAGGTTCTGTGATCTCATTCAGAGTTTGCTGATTCTTTTTCTTCAGGTATAAACAGCTTGTAGATAAAAAACCATGTATAGTCTCTGGCTGTTACTAGTTTATCATGAAGTAGTCTGTTCACTTCTTCAGTAGAACCGCTGTAGAAGAAGAATCACTTTAATTGAACTACAAAAAGCTTCTTAGATTTACTGTACCAGTAAATGAAGGCTGATGGTTAACCTACAGTTCATGGAGTAGTGTTGTTATGGCTAAAGCATTGTCCTACCTGCGTGTTCAGCATGGAACTCGTCCTTGTGAGGTGGTTCAGCATTGCACATGCGCTTCTAAGGGCATCAGAGTTAATGTGATTGTTTGATTTTCAGCACTTCTGTGCTGTAAATTTCCAAAGTGAGAAAGCTAGCAATAGCTGTAATCTGATATCTGTTGTAAGGAATTTTAGTGATGAGATCCTGTAAAACTTACATACAAGCCTTGAAGGAATTTCAATAATACTGTACTAAAAACTTCCTCTTTCTTATGCAGTAAAGCATCGTTAGATACTAGGAAGCAAAGTAGCTCATGGGAAGGACCTTGTGATTAAAGCAACCTCATGTGCTTGCCATATTCCACCTAAGTGTAGGTTGCATGTTGGAATCAAATGTAAGCCTGTGACTTCGCTTTGCAGGAAACGTGCCTTGTATTTCACCAGCTTAACGAGTGAGGGAAGTAACTAAATGGAGAAAATACTCTCTCTGTTTCCTTTGTAAATATGTGTACATTGTGTCCTCTCTCACCCCATTATGCTTTAGGTTGTTGTTCTAATCTTTACCAAAATGAGCTCATACTTGAGGATTCTTTGTTACTTGCCAGTTTAGTATCTTGATGCTTTTACTGCTCTTTTAGAAGACATTTTCATAGGCTTGAGGCTAGATTGAGAGTGCACTTGTTAAACAGCTTATCACTGTACTAATCAGATGCAATTAAACAAGCCTGATGTGGTTTGTGCCTTCAAAATCATTTTATGGGCAAATCCAGGCACTCTTCAACAGTCCCGCTGCTTATTTCTCCTTCGGTTCCTTCTTGCAGTTTGGTTCTGCAAAAACAATAGAGCCTTTGCTGGGCTTCAGACATGCAAAACTTTGGAGTTTGCACTGCTTACTGGAGAGTGTATCTTGGCTAATTCAGGGTCACTGTTCATCTAACAAAGTCTGTGGGTCAGGTTCCGATAACACCTGTTTGCCTGTCCAGAATACAATCACAGAATCCCAGAGTGTTAGGGATTGGAAGGGACTTCCAGAGATTGAGTCCAACACTCTTGCCAAAGCAGGATCACCCAGGGTAGGCTGCAGAGGAACAGTGCTCAGCATGGCTTCACATGTGTAGCAGTGCCTTTTTTTGTGCATTGTAGGTCATTCTCCAGAGAGCTGGCAGTGTTATCAATGAAACACTTCTATCGGGCAGTTTATACTCACAACTGCAGTAGGCACTGGCTGCAGCTTGGCCTTCTTCATTGAGTCCTTAAAGATCCGTTTAACTGTGGCAAGCTTCAAGAGTAGCCTCTGGTTACAGTGGAAATTTCAGTGCTTGTCTTCCTTGAAATCACTGCTCAGCACAGAAATTGGGAGGTGGACTTCACCATCTAACCGAGTCTTGTGTCTTTCAGAGACTTGACTTCAAGGAAAGAAAACTGTTTTGCAAATAGCAACCAATCCCTACGTGTTCTTTTGAATCTGGAGGGCCTTGCTTGTTATAGGTTTACCCAAGAAATGTCTGATTTATTTAAAGCTACAGAACTCTTTCAGCTAACATATTTTACTTGTTAAATGGGCTGAAACTGCCTGCAGATGGCTAAAGCATCTTGGGTGACAGGTGATAATTGGTTACGCCACCACAGTCGGGTATGTCTAGTGCCCAGGCAGTACATCGCTCAGTATAGTCTTGCTTTGCAGCCTGGGTTTTGACTTGTTTCCAGATGTATATTGTGAGGTCATGAGGCAACCTGTAATCTCCCAAGATTTCTTCTGGCCTCAGTAGCAATTCAGCCACAATGATTGCTGGACATGCCTCGTAAGGAGTAAAAAATAAATGTGAAATTCTAATCTTCTGTTGCTCGGTGTACTCCTCCTCTAGAAAGGCTGACATCTGCCCGAGAAATTTAAATCTCATTTAGGTAAGGGAGACATTTTAATGGAATTATTTTTCTTCACAGGAGTCTGTAACAGACTACACTACACCTTCTTCTCATCCTAACACAGTGGCTACTAGCACTACAAAAATGGAGGAGACTTTGGTGACGAACGTAAGTCTATTGCAGTGATCGTCTTGACTTTGAAGACAAGAAAATATTTTCACGCTTCTTTAAAGCACCAAATAGTGCCTTCAGCTAGGGCTTCTTTCATGTTAACTAGCTGTGCATTATCCAGTGGTCTTACTCCGAAGGACATGGGGTTTGATTAGTGTCTGGTCTGGAATTCTTCAGGGATTTTCTTGTATTTTGAACAACCACAATGAGCTAAAGAGCACAGAAAGCAGAGTTATTTCTGGGAACAGTTCTAAACCAGCAAAGGGAGGAAATGTGCTCTCAGAACTTTAAGCTGGCACCAGTAGCAAAGGTCTGTGGGTGAGTTTGAAGAGAGGATTTTACAAGCAAAGCAATTTTCAGCTCTAGCCTGAAATCATAGCACCTGCATGTGAAGTGAGAAGCTTAATGGTTTCTGGACGCAGACATCAGGCTTTCAAGTTGTTCAGCTGCTGCTCAGAGGAGGTGTTTGCAGTCCTCATAAAGGCAGTGATCCTGAACTGTGTGAATGTGGTACAGTGATGGAGAAGACAAGCTGGGTTGTGTGACTTGTAGTGAAATAAGGTTTGTCTTGAGTGTGCTGGGCTGTTAGGCAACTTGGATCTTGTGATTTTTGTTGTTCAAGCAGCAGAAATAGAATTAGTTCAGCGTTGAGTCACTTGTTCATTGGGGGAGGAAAGAATAATACAGTAGGATCTCAGATTTTTTTATGACAGTGTCTTGTGAATTCCATCTAGAAAATGTTTTTCAGCTTACTGCAGCATCCTTGAATTCAGTTTTGAAGCAATACTGGCTGAACTTCCTCTTCTGCTGGATTTTCTTGTGTTGGTGTGGTTTCTGTCTTTGGTTAGTGTGGAAGAATGAATTCTTTTGTTAACAATGTCAGTGTGTGCTCCCCTGTGGCATGTTGGAGTTGGATTTCCAACACAGGAAAGAAGGTCTCCTGGCTGCAAAGCATCTGTGCTATCACCTGCTTCAAAGCTTCAGTATCTCTATCTTTTGGATTAGCCTTAGCTCATGCAGTCGAAGTCCTCTAGCTGTGCCCTGAATGGAGAAAGAAATGGTTAGCAGTAATAGACTGGCCACTGAGGAGTTCTGGTACACTTCATTTAAAACACCTAGGAAATCCATCAGTGTTTCCTTAGGCTAAGACAGCCATAGCATGATAACAAATTTGTTTCCTGAAGTTTGAAATCTTTCATCTTTTGAAAGGCAAGGTAACTGAATGGCAAATCTGGTTTGGTTTGTTTTATGGTCCTGTGACTTTGAAGGTTGGTAGCTTCCTCTTTTCAGAAATGGCATCTCGGGACTCAAGGCCACAAAGCCCCACGTACTGTATTGGTACCAGAGGGGTCAGACTTGGCTTGGGAAGAATTTTTGCATACCAGTAAACTGAAATGGTACTTTAAAGTAAATCCCAATGCAGAAAATTGGTATTTGTCTGTGCAGAAGACATGGACACTTAAGAAGCCTAGTCTTCAACCTCTTAAAGAGAGATGAGACGCATCTCAGCATCTGCTGGATGGCCTTTTCCCACCTACTGAATTTTTGCCTTTTCCAAAATTTCCCTGCCAAATGCTCAAGCCTTGAAGAAGTTGTAGCTCACATAATAAAGCTTGAGCTTTGCTTTTCTGGGGCTTTTGTAGTAGACATAGTTAGAATGTGATGTGTGTTGCCTGCCTTTCAGGTGCCCCTGCCCCACACCCTTCCCCTCCCTAGGAGGGAGACTCTACAACAGAGCTCCAGCCTAACTCCAGTTTCTCCCGCTACCGTCGACCTCACCCTCAAGGTATGTACCACATCCCTCTAAGGGTCGTTTTCTTGCATGAAGGGGAAAAAGTTAATGGAGAACATGCTGGTGAACCTTTTTTTTAGAGCCTTCCTTTGTTTCTTCTGCTGAACTGCTTTTGCATATAAATGGATGGCTGAAACACAAGACTACAAAAGGATGCATTTAAATTACAATCTCTAACCCCATTTTGCATTAACACTTGGCATTTCAACCAATCTTGGCTCCCACTGCCCTGGAAAAAAGTCCTAGCATTTTAACGTTGTACCATAGTGTTCACAACAAACCATCAGAATCTGACTGAAGGTTTTAGAGAGTTTAGCTTGGAGTGAGTTGCCTGGTTTGGTATTAAGGGCTGTAAGGAGTTGCTTGGTAAGCCGAGCTTGATTTCTTCTTAGCTGTAAGATTTTGGTGCAGTGATAAAGTGGTTTGGAGTTGGATGGCTAAAGTTCCAAGTAACGAAATGTAGATGGTGTGTTGGTGTCTGAATGGCAGTTTGATCAGCTAGTCAGAATGTCTTTTGTTGTGTTATAAATGTTCTGTTGCTTTCTGCTCTCCAGTGTAGAGCAGGTGTGTAGAGGATTTTGAATGGCGCTTTCCCATTTTGTTGGGTTTTGGACTGTGTGCATTGTATAACTCACTAACATCGAGTTGGGCTCTAGCTTTGCTATTGTGTCTTTAGAAGGTTTTGGTCGTCTTTTTTCTTATGTTGTAGATCTGCTTTGGGGTTTACTGCAGGTGGTTGAACTGGTAGAAGTACTGTAGTTGCTTCTAGTCTTAAGGAGGAGCTTATTGTCTCTAAATTTGTAAAAGAAGAAATTAAGCTAGGGATTGGTTGCAGAACTGACATACTGGAGAAACCTACTTTCCAGTCCCAGTGAGATTTGGATCTCACTAGCATGGTTTGATAGCTGCTTGTTCATGTTCTCTAGAGGTGACAGTTAAAATCATCTCTTGTTGAATCTCTTCTTTTGTTAACACTTTATTTGCTGAAAAAATCTGCAAGATCACTTTGAAACATTAGACAGCAAAAAAGCAGAAAGGGCTGGAGAAGGACAAGTAATTAAACAACAACAACAAAATATCTTGTGTATAAGTTTCCATATCTGACTTTCTGGCGCCTGAAAGCTTTTTCCTAAAAGAGTAGCCTCTAACTGTTCAGCAGCTGGATGTCTGATTCCCATGTAACACAGGTAGGAATGTTTCTATAGCCTGACGCTGTGAAGAATGACACCAGCTCAGTTACAAAGCAAACTGCAGTGTTTGTGTTACTCATCCTGCGGTTTTTTTCTGGTGGTGTGGTGTCAATGATTTGATTGCTTTCTCGGTTGGTGATAGATCTTGGATCTGTACTAACAAAGTATGTTGAGGATCCACATTTTGAGGCTACCTTGAGGTACACTAACCAAATGGAAAAGCATTTGGAAGCAGCTTTGTCTCTAATTTCTCCCGTTCCAGCCGCTGGGGCTCTACTTCCTTTTTGCGGACGCTGAAACCAACAAGCTTGTTTTGAAGCACACACCAAAACTGCCACTTTCACAACAGGCCTTCAGTCCAGAAAGGGCAGAGCTCTTTGTCATGCTCTTTTCGGTATCATATTTGTTTCTTTTAAACAATACTTCTGGAACACCAGAGGGGAAAACATTTTCCCTCCTTCTCTTATGAACAAAATCTTCAGATTCTGCCTCCATAAAGGAATGGTCTTAGTACCTCCTCACCTCCTCTTTCCTTCATCCCCTGTCAGAAAGCTGTCTGTAAGGAGGCTTGGTGGGGGAGCTCAGCCACAATTGCTCCCATGGCTTGACATCATTCTACTAGGGTGTATGTATAATGTGCTCGTAAAGGAAGGTTTGTTGAGGTCTGGTTTCCCTGGAGTAACTTTGCTGAATACTCCTTTACTAAAGCAAACATCCTCTTAAGGGCTTAGCTGATGGGGCCAATAGTAGGTAAGGAGCTCAGCAAAAAAAAGTCCAAAGCGATCTTAGTCTGAGCTGCCTAACCCTCTTCCCTATTCCAGAGTTCCATCTAGAATTCCTCTGTAGGCATCTGGTCCAGAATCTTGATATATTTCAACTTTCTTTTTCTGGCATCCTTAAAGATACGCACATTGGTATTTGTCTTTAGTTAAGTTTTTGGATAACATGTATTGGACTGTTATTGCAATATGAAAGTCCCTGTGGGTCAAGGGTGATGAGAAGCCTCAAGCAAGGATGATGTCCAACTTTTGCTCTTCTTTCCCCATAACAAAGCAAGCAGTGAGGTTCCAGGGCCTTTCCCAGCCTCACTTAATTTAGAGCCTCTGACTCATTCATACTCTGGTCTGTAGATGGTGCTGCATCAGTGCTCCTAGTGTACTAATCTCTCTTGCGTCTTTTTTCTGGCTCAAGAAGTTAGAGGTTGTTAAGGAGCTGCTAAAGGCAAAGCTGTTGGAAAACTCAGGACTGTTACATGCCCTTTACTACAAACTGAAAATGGAAGACAAACTGCAGTATGTAGACTCCAGCTTTTGTTTTCAGTAGTTTCTTCAGGACATCATGTAACTCATGAACGTAGTAGCTTATATGCTTTCTCTAGTCGTTCACAGGTACTTCTTCACTTTCTCTTAATACCAGTGCAGTAAAAGGCTGTTACCCTGTCTTACCAGGGCCTGTGGTAGTCTTTCTTTTACTGCACCTTGAGCAAAATCATTTCCAGCAGAACAGTAGCTAATGTTGAAATTTGCCCTGTCTGCGAGAATTGGAATCGGTTCAGAGGAAAATCTCGTAGAGGGGCAACTGATTACTGGGGAGGATGGTCTCAAAAGTGATAATCATTTCACGTGTAACAGTTTCCTTCCTCCCCCTTTACTTTCTTGAGGAATGTAGAACTCCGTTTTCCAAGGTGTGTATGGATCACCTGTTACCCACTTTTTTTGATGTTGTTTTGCTTTTATCACTTCTGAAGCACCTAGACTAATAACCCAGGTCATATTTGGTCTGTCCAGGCTGTGTAAGCCATGTAAAGCAGGGTAGATTTGAAGTGTGAACTTTCAGAGACTGCAAGTCCCGATTAGTGGGCCCTGTTGGTCCCAGTGGTGAGGTCAGATTTGTTTGTGAGTACGTATTTGCCCCTTTACATATGCCATTAAAGACAGAACCTGGCCCTGAAGCAGGTGAGCAATTTCAGCCTGTGGCATCCAGCTTTGCAAGCAAAATGAACTTTCAGCCGTCCCAGCTGAAAGAGTCCGTGGACTGTGTTTGAGCCTTTGAATTAGCAAGTGTGCCTGAACATTAATATTTCCTTTTCACTAGTTCCTCAAAATTGTCTGAGTTGTGATTTGGCATTGTGTGTCTAATGGAGCAGTAATTAGATTCTTTCTACCTTTGGTGGAAGATAATTGCATATGAAATATTTAAATTGAAGTTTCATCTTCCTCACTGTGCAAGGCTTAACTCATAATCATTACAGGAGTAGAGGATCATGAATGTAAAGCCGTGCACACAAGCTGTGTCATGATTGCTTCTTGAAAAGCAGTTGCTTTAGAAATCTAAACTTGACTGCTCTCATATTTACTGAAGAATGCATTAGATTTTTTTGGTGAACACTCGAAGTGGATGAGTTACCAAGAAAGCAAAGAGCTGTTTTGTTTAAATGACCCAAAGAACTTGTAACTAAAGGACTTCATGCAAATATTTAGAGGGTTGTTTACGTGGGTTTTGCTCACTGTCTTTTGATCATTGGGTCCGACAAAACCAAGCCAGATTAGTGAGTGAATTCTTTTGAGCGTTGAAGGCTAGGATGAACCGTGCACGTGTGGAGTTGGAACAGATAAGAAGCTCCAACTTAAGGCTGTATGCTTTTTGCATGAACAGTTGCACGATTACAGTGACTTACGAGAGAGGCTCGCATGAAGCCTGAGTTGCCGTTTGAACTAAAAAGAGCTGCTAAAAGAGGAAGACTGCTTTACTAGTTGAAGCTTTCTAATAAAAGAAATTTTTGTTTTCTTTTAAATAGATGGAGTCTGCACGCAAAGCATGGGAGAATTCCCCAAACATGGGGGAGAAGAGTTCACCAGTGACCTCGGCAGCGTCTCCCATTGCTGGTGGCAGTGGCGGTAGCGGCAGCAGCAGCAACGCTGGGCCAAGCAGTGGTACTTACAGTTCTTTCTCCAGTGCATCAATGCCTCCTATTCCTGTGGCCTCAGTTACTCCAACAACTTCGCTATCAGGTACCAGATGTCAACATTGTGCTCTTCTGTTGAATTGTTCCATGGTGTTATTTCTCAAGGTAGTAGATTCCCTTTGGAATTACGCTGAAAAGCTAACAGAAGTTTTGTGCTAGCATGATACGTAAGATCTGAACAGCAGCTTCCTACGTGCCTTTGAAATAACAAGGAAATTATTCAATCGGCTCAAAAAAATATTCAAAAGGCATCTCTCTGCCTGTGCTGTTCCTATAGACTTGAAAGAGAAGGTAAACTCCTGTTGGCTGCTGTATTGGTTACATTTTGTTCAGTTACATGAAGACGAGCAAGTAGATTTCAAAGCAGATGGTAGTTCTGATATCTACCCAACTGCAGTCTTACCTTCATTTGTACACTTGCATTTAGAGTCAAATCTTCAACAGCTCATGCCAAAGCCATGTTGTGGTAGAGCAAATGTCCAGCTAGTCTTCATCAACAGTGCTGGCTTTCACCTTGGTTGTTTGCAGCAAACAAAAGATACCTAAATAGTTAAATCTTCACACCTTACAGTATTAGAATAGTACACCCAAATTTCACTTGAAGTGCTTGGAGCAAGCTCTGAACAGTGAAGAGGTATTACTAATGTATGTTGCAGTATTTTGTTGCATAATTAACCAAGATGCCTACTTCAGTACTTCACGTGCTCCTGCACTTGAGAAGAGACATGTATTATGGTTGCAGCACCTCTTACAGTGAACTTAACAAAATTGTCTTCACTGTCCATTTTAAGCTGATGGAAGAAGCCGTGTTAGGTTTCAGCATTCCATACCACTCGTGGCTGTCTCAAAACTTTGACCACTGTCAGATGAGGCTTTGAAATATCTTGACCTGGTTTATGATGTACCACTTGCTTCTCTTCTTCTAGGAGCTGGAACATACACAACCTCCTCACTGAGTACGAAGACTGCAAGCACCTCAGACCCTCCAAATATATGTAAAGTGAAACCACAGCAGTTGCAGACAAGCAGCCTAGCTTCTGCCAGTCACTTTTCCCAGCTGAGCTGCATGCCATCCCTTATTGCCCAGCAACAGCAAAGTCCCCAGGTCTATGTGTCTCAGTCTGCAGCAGGTAATAGTGTTTGTGACTGAGAAGCCACAAGTCTGCTTTTTTGGCGTTCTGAAGCTGGAGAGCTGAATGCAATTCTGGTTGTATCTGCAGTAAAGACTGATGGAGAGCATTCTCTATAAGCAAATACTCCCTGTTTTACTCTATGCAAGTTTCTATCAGTATGTGTAAAGATAATGCTGTGGTTTTAGCTTTTTGAGGAAAGTAAGCTTGAATCTCCTGATGTACCATTTTTAAGTTGCAGAATTTTATATCATGATTTAAGACCATGAATGTCTTAGTCTTGACTTGAAGTGCTGCAGTAGTTTAAGAGCAGGATATTTTTCTTTAAAGAAAACCCTCCATATAGTTAACAGAAGTTACATGACAGTGTAGCCTGTTCTTCCTCTTCCATCACCCAAATGCCTGTTTTGGCCAGAATCTATTGCTCGTCCCTCAACAGTCACTGGGGCCTGAAGATGCTTGTGCAAGACTGATCACTTCTGAGGGTGAATTGGAAAAGATACCAAAGCTGGCTAGGCAGCTCTTCAGTTCTGCTGTTCTCCTAGTCTCTCAGGTCACTGTCACACTGAGAAGTACTGGCAGTGGCTGCATCTTTAAATCTTTATTAAAGTCTTTCTAGCAGGGAGATGTTTGGAATAAGGTGCTAATGGTATTGTTCTTCCTGAGGTACAGCAGCTCAGATCCCAGCGTTTTATATGGATACAAGTCATCTGTTCAATACCCAGCATGCGCGTTTGGCACCACCTTCTCTTGCCCAGCAGCAAGGCTTTCAACCAGGGCTTTCTCAGGTATTTGGGAGTTTTTCTTTTCCTTTCTTTTCCCCCTTCTCTGTCCATTTTACCTTTAAAGTTCTACTAATGAGCTAATGGGGACAGGGAAGGGTGGGACTAAAGACAAATAAACTTTAGGTGAAAGTACATACTCACAGGAGGTGTTTATATGACCATGTTAGTGCAGGCTTGTTCAACTTCTGTAGTACAAAGCAGTTTGCAATCTTGTGATTCATTTAGTTTCTACTGGTTATTTGCAAGCAAAATTGTGGAATTCAACCAGACAGTAATTTTCTGTACAGGGGCAATGCCAGCTCTGTGTACAGCCATGGAATTTCATGTTCTTAGTTTACTTTGTATAGTGTTACGCAGATCCTGGCACACATTTAATTGTAGCTTTTCTGTGTGGATTTTGTCCTTAGATATTTAATGGTTTAATTTTTATGCAGCCTGCTTCAGTTCAGCAGATCCCTATTCCCATGTATGCACCTCTGCAAGGACAGCATCAAGCTCAGCTGAGTTTAGGAGCAGCACCAGCTGTTTCACAAGCTCAAGAGTTGTTCAACTCCTCCTTACAACCTTATAGGTAGGTAGCATTTGCATTTTCCTTTGGGTTTTGAGTGGCAGAACTTACAGAATTTGCTTCCCTGCACATTTGTGTTCCATAATCAATAGCTGCTTCATCTTCCTGTCTTCCCCAAAATCTCTCCTGTTTGTCTGAGAGCCCTGTGGGTTGTCTTAACAAGTCTGCACGTGCAGATGTAGCTATCAGTTCAAAAGCTATGCGCAGTATTTGTGTCTTAAGGGAACCAGGGAAAAATGCTTAAAACAGTTTTTCATACTTAGAGAACAGAAAAAGAGTCTGTCCCTTTATTTCATTAATTTGTGTTTATTTTTGAATCAAACCAACACTGGAGTCTTTAAATGCTTCTAAATCCTAGTTTGAGCCCCAGAGGTGGTCGAAACTTAACTTCAGGTGCACAGAGGGTAGCAGGCTGTGTTTAGAATAAATGTTGTTTGCTACAGAAGGTAAAATGGGAAGACCAATACCTCTCAAATGACATTGATATTCAGACAGATTTCCACTGTCTCTTCAGAGCTTCCGTGCAGTTCCTATCAAAACCAATTCACAGAGGTAGAATTCTGACCAATTTTGTTAGATTCTCTGTGGAAGTTTCTTTGGGAATTTAGTTGTAGGGTTTATCATGTGCCATAGAAAAGGCAGAAGGCTGAGGCCAGGGATGCATGGCTACACACGTATCCCGACTTTGTGCTTGGCTGACTTTGCTGGGCCAAACACTGCTTGTCTTGCTACAGCTGACAAAGACCATTGCGAACAGTTGGCTAGCTGCAGAAGCACGCTCAGTCTGGCATGCTGTCCAGATGAGCTAAATGCTTCCAGCTGATCAACACAAGCCCAGTCCTGATGGAGTGGTGATTGTGGTCTTTATACTAGAGGGAGTACTTTCCCCACATCTTTAGAGGTGCAGAGAGGGACAAGCTTTGAGATGTACGGGCTACTGGTTTAAAAAACAGCAACAACAAATAACCAAAAAGCTTGTGAAAAAGTTGTTGGCTAAATTGAAGACAGTCCTCTCCATGCACTTAGAACAAGTTTCTCCAGTTCTCACAGTAAGAATGTTTTCTTGTCCAGGAACGGTACAGAGCAAAGATACACTGTCGTGCCAGCATGTGGCCACTATGCTAACAGGTCTAGAGGGCCAATGCTGTGTGATACATACTGACCGAATGATAAAGTGACAACTGGTTTTACACCAGAAACACTCCTCTGAGCTGAAGAGCTTCGAGAGGGGCATTTGTTTAAAAACTGATTCTTCAATTTGAAGGTAGCTATTCAGCAGGCACTTCATGGAAATGTTCGGATAAATACATCTGATGGACTAGGACAAGCTGACCTGGCTGTGGTGCTTTGCTGTACTGGTTTTGGTCTTTGTTCTTAAACAAACTGCATCTTCCTTAGGCTGGTGACAGGAGAATCTGATATCTAGTTAAAATTAAAGGCTGAGATGTCTCTGCATTACTGCTTTGAAGCCAAAGCATTCATTTGGAAGCTACAACTGTCAAGTTTCCAGTGATTCAACCTGTAAATATTAGAAGCTGGGCTGCAGAGATCTATGAAGCCAAGAGAGCAAAGCAGTTTACTTTATGACTAAGTGGAACTACTCATGTGGTGCTTCCCACCACCCTACCTTATAGCACAGGAACTAAGAACTGGTTGCTTCTGTATGTTACAGTTATGCAAAAGCTATAGAATAGAACAGAATTAACCAGGTTGGAAAAAACCTTTGAGATCATAAAGTTCAACCTATCATCCAACACCACCTAATCAAATAAACCATGCAACCAAGCACCTCACATACGGTCTCTTCCTAAACACCTCCAGGAATGGTGACTCCACCACCTCCCTGGGCAGCACATTCCAATGTCCAGTCTCTCTGTGAAGAACTTCTTCCTAACATCTAGCCTAAACCTCCCCTGGCACAGCTTGAGACTGTGTCCTCTTGTTCTGGTGCTGGTTGCCAGAGAGAGGAGACCAGACCCCACCTGGCTACAACCTCCCTTCAGGCAGCTGCAGAGAGCAAGAAGGCGTCCCCTGAGCCTCCTCTTCTCCAGGCTAAGCAACCCCACCTCCCTCAGCCTCTCCTCACAGGGCTGTGCTCCAGACCCCTCCCCAGCTTTGTTGCCTTTCTCTGGTCCCATTCCAGCAGCTCAACATCTTTCCCAAACTGAGGAGCCCAGAACTGGACACAGGACTCAAGGTGTGGCCTAACCAGTGCTGAGTCCAGGGGCAGAATGACCTCCCTGCTCCTGCTGGCCACACTGTTCCTGATCCAAGCCAGGATGCCATAGGCCTTCTTGGCCACCTGGGCACACTGCTGGCTCATGTTCAGCCTGCTGTCAACCAGCACCCCCAGGTCCCCCTCTGCCTGGCTGCTCTCCAGCCACTCTGACCCCAGCCTGTAGCACTGCCTGGGGTGGTTGTGGCCAATGTGCAGAGCCTAGCACTTGGATGTATTAAATCTCATGCCCTTGGACTTTGCCCATCTGTCCAGCCTGTCAAGGTCCCTCTGCAGAGCTCTCCTACCCTCTAACAGATCAACTCCTGCCCCCAGCTTGCTGTCACCTGCACATTCACTGATCCCCTCGTTCAGATCATCAATAAAGATATTGAACAGGATGGGGCCCAGCACTGATCCCTGGGGGACACCACTGGTGCCTGGCTGCCAGCTGGATGTGGCACCATTCACCACCACTCTCTGGGTTCATCCCTTCAGCCAGTTCCTAACCCAGCTCAGAGTGCTGCTGTCCAAGCCAGGGGCTGACAGCTTGGCCAGCAGTTTGCTGTGGGGGGTGGTGTCAAAGGCCTTGCTGAGGTCCAGGCAGACTCCATCCACAGCCTGCCCCGCATCCACCAGGCAGTCACCTGATCGTGGAAGGAGATCAGGTTGGTCAGGCAGGACCTGCCCTTCCTAAATCCGTGCTGGCCAGGCCTGATCCCGTGGGCATCCTGTAAGTGCTGTGTGACTGCACTCAGGATGACCTGTTCCATAATCTTGCCTGGCACTGAGGTCAGGCCGACAGGCCTGGAATTCCCTGGCTCATCCAACCGGCCCTGCTTGTGGATGGGCACCACGTTGGCAGCTTCCAGTCCTCTGGGATGTCTCCAGTGAGCCAGGACTGGGCATGTCTAAATAGCTAAGTGTACTTTAAGATTGAAATAAACATCTGAGTCATTTTTTCCCTGTACCTTTTGTAGCTTCTGTTTTTGTATTGTGTGCAGAGTAAAAGGAAAATTTACCATTCTCGGGTGAAAATCTGTTCAGTAGCGCTAAACATGTTAATTAATGTGTAACTTGTGTTCTCATGGCCAAGCTGTGCCTGCATTTTTATGTATGATTTTTCAATCTTTTGCAGGTCCCAGCAAGCTTTTATGCAGAGTGGTTTGTCTCAGCCATCACCAGTAGTTCTGTCTGGTACAGCCTTACACAACTTCCCAGCCGTACAGCACCAGGAGCTTGCGAAGGCACAGTCCAGCCTGGCATTTCAACAGACTTCTAATACACAACCTATTCCCATCTTGTATGAGCATCAGCTTGGTCAGGCTTCGGGGCTGGGAGGCTCTCAGCTGATTGATACACACATCCTCCAGGTAGGAAGTGCTCCAAAACACAGAACTTCTGCATTGGTTTGTTGCAAAGAATGCAATAATAAATCAAATATTGTTCAGCTTGGTATAAGCCCACCTCTGGGATAATTAGATAGTAGCCAAGGTGGCAGGAAATTTACAGAAGAGAGTACTACTTTAGTTACACTAAGATACATTGGCATGATCTCTCAGTTGAGAATTGTTCCCCAAACTACAGGGATTTTTGCACTTCTGACACTAATTGGAGCTTCAGGTTTAATTTCTGGTCTGGTGGGTAATACAGGGCTATTTTACCACTTATCATAAGATGAAACCTTCAGGTTATCAGCTTCCCGTGCTGTGATTTCTACAGTACTGGTTGGAAGTACACATGATGTGCCATGCTGTCTCAGAGCTGCTCTCCTAAGGAATATAATGGTGTCTGTCACTCTTTCTAGGCCAGAGCTACGCTCACTCAGGCTTCAAATCTCTACTCCGGGCAAGTTCAACAGCCTGGCCAGAGCAATTTCTACAACACTGCACAGTCTCCTAGCGCTCTCCAGCAGGTAAACTATGGCATGGTAAATTTCCTAAATTGTATTCTTCTTAAAAGCATGCTGCTGATGGCTTTTGTATGGTGGGGTCTGAGACAATTTTTAGTTCTTCCAAAATGAAAGAGTTGGAAATTGATAGCAAAGGAGAGCTACTGCATCATTGCTGAAAGATGGAACTGCTGAGAAGTTGGATGGCCTACAAGTTCGTGTTGCTCCTTTGTCTCTGGCATCCATAGTCTATTTTCCAGTGACAGGCAACAGATTTTGTTGGCACAAGTGATGTTGCTAATTGTTTGAAGCACGTGCTGCCTGTATTTGGGCAGGTTTCACTTAGTGATGGTGGAGGGAGAGAGAAACTGCAGGTGCTCAGTGCAGCAGATACTCATTGAGATGAAACCTCAGAGCTGCTGCACGTGTCAGTAATATCAAATATGTAGAAAACTAATGAAGTCAGCAGGCAAATGATCATGCAGGCAGGTGGGAAAGACTCGAGTGATTTTAAGTTTTGGGGTTTTTTTCACTGTTTTGTGAAAGAACTGATAATTTGCTGTATGGAAGCATTCTGTCATACTTACAGGATGTGTCTGCTGGTTTGCATCTTCTCATTCTGTGTTTATAAGTGGCTTTTTCAAAGCTTATGATGGACTGGACATGGAAGGCAAATCACACTGGGCTGCATCTAAAGAAGCGTGGCCAGCAGATCAGGAGGTGATTCTGCTATTCTGCTCCGACGAGACCTTAGCTGGAGTACTGTGTCTAGCTCTGAGGTCCTCAACACGAGGAGGGCATGGACCTGGTGGTCTAGAGGAGGGCCACAAAAATGACCAGAAGGCTGAAGCACCTCTCCTACACAGGACAGGCTGACAGAGTTTGGGTTGTTCAGTCTGGAGAAGAGAAGACTCTGGGGAGGCCTTAAAGCAGCTTTCTGGTACCTGAAGGGGGCCTGCAAGAAAGCTAGAGGGGGGCTGTTTACGAAGGCTTGGAGCACTAGGACATGGGCAGTGGTTTTAAACTAGAGAAGGCAGATTTAGATTGGACATTAGGTGGAAGTTCTTTACTATGTAGATAGTGGAACACTGGAACAGGCTGTCCAGGGAGATGTGGGAGGCCCGCTCTGCAGAGACATTCAAGGTCAGGCATGATGGGGCTCTGAGCAACCTGATCTCCTTGGGGATGTCCCTGCTTACTGCAGCAGGGTTGGATTAGATGACCTCTAGAGGCCCTTTCCAGCCCAGGGCATTCTGCATTTCTATCATAACAGCTTGCTTCATATGCATGAGAATTTGCCAAGACAGAAAGCCAGAAGAGTCTTAAAAAAACTAATCTCATCTGTTGGAAATCTAGCATGCAGTTTTAAGGACCTTTTAGAAAGATTAGTGCTTTTGATGTGTTCAAGCTTGTCTGTATCTATACTCCTAATCTGTTATCCTGAACACCAAGTCTAAACATCTGGAGAACATCACATCATCATTGCTGTCACAGTCAGAACACACTTTCGCAGGTTGTGGATTGATGGTCAGAGTAGGAAATGCAGTAACTCTTGCCAGTCAGGTCACTCCTGTGGTATTTGCCTGTTTATCACTGCCTTTCTGTGGTGTTCTCAGCCCACTGCACTCCCTGTTAATGTCAGCAATGGATGGGCTGTGGTTTAGGAGTTTAAGCTCAGGCTGCTGGCTGTTGGGACTCCCAGAGAAGGACATCTAGCTTTCATGGCAGATAGTGTCCTCATGATGACTAGTTATTCCAAGTAAATAACTACCCTCATATGCCCCTCCTCTGGTTCTTTCATTCTAGTTTTGAGTTCTGAGTTGAACTAAATTTAGTTTTTCATACAGTGATGGAGGTAGGGGCTGGTATGCAACTTTGTTCCTAAAAAGCCAAGATCCAAATTCTGTTGAAACTGATCATAAAGGCAGGTGAAATAATAAATTCACTGATTTGCTTGCCTCTCCCTGGGCAAGTGTATGAACTCATTTAGAATAGAATAAACCAGGTTGGAAGAGACCTTCAAGATCATCGAATCCAACCTATCATCCAACACCACCTAATCAAATAACCCATGGCACCAAGCACCCTATCAAGTCTCCTGAGCACCTTCAATGATGGTGACTCCACCACCTCCCTGGGCAGCACATTCCAATGGGCAATCACTCTCTCTGTGCAGAATTTCTTCCTAACCTCCAGCCTAATCCTCCCCTGGCACAGCTTGAAACTGGTCCTCTTGTTCTGGTGCTGCTTGCCTGGGAGAAGAGACCAGCCCCCACCTGGCTGCAGCCTCCTGAGAGAGCTGGCAGATGTGCTGGCCAAGCCGCTCTCCATCATTTTTCAGCAGTCCTGGCTCACTGGACACATCCCAGAGGACTGGAAGCTGCCAACGTGGTGCCCATCCACAAGAAGGGCAGGTTGGATGAGCCAGGGAATTCCAGGCCTGTCGGCCTGACCTCAGTGCCAGGCAAGATTATGGAACAGGTCATCCTGAGTGCAGTCACACAGCACTTACAGGATGCCCACGGGATCAGGCCTGGCCAGCACGGATTTAGGAAGGGCAGGTCCTGCCTGACCAACCTGATCTCCTTCCACGATCAGGTGACTGCCTGGTGGATGTGGGGCAGGCTGTGGATGGAGTCTGCCTGGACCTCAGCAAGGCCTTTGACACCACCCCCCACAGCAAACTGCTGGCCAAGCTGTCAGCCCCTGGCTTGGACAGCAGCACTCTGAGCTGGGTTAGGAACTGGCTGAAGGGATGAACCCAGAGAGTGGTGGTGAATGGTGCCACATCCAGCTGGCAGCCAGGCACCAGTGGTGTGCCCCAAGGATCAGTGCTGGGCCCCGTGCTCTTTAACATCTTTATTGATGATCTGGATGAGGGCATCGAGTCCATCATCAGTAGATTGGCTGACGACACCAAGCTGGGGGCAGGAGTTGATCTGCTGGAGGGCAGAGAGGCTCTGCAGAGGGACCTCGACAGGCTGGGCACATGGGCAGAGTCCACCGGCAGGAGATTGAACGCATCCAAGTGCCAGGGGCTGCACATTGGCCACAGCAACCCCATGCAGAGTTACAAGCTGGGGTCAGAGTGGCTGGAGAGCGGCCAGGCGGAGAGGGACCTGGGGGTGCTGGTCGACGGTAGGCTGAACATGAGCCTGCAGTGTGCCCAGGCAGCTAAGAGGGCCAATGGCATGCTGGCCTGCATCAGGAACAGTGTGGCCAGCAGGAGCAAGGAGGTCATTCTGCCCCTGTACACTGCACTGGTTAGGCCACACCTCGAGTACTGTGTCCAGTTCTGGGCTCCTCAGTTTAGGAAGGAGGTTGACTTGCTGGAGCGTGTCCAGAGAAGGGCGACAAGGTTGGTGAGGGGCTTGGAGCACAGCCCTGTGAGGAGAGACTGAGGGAGCTGGGGTTGCTTAGCCTGGAGAGGAGGAGACTCAGGGGTGACCTTATTGCTCTCTACAACTACCTGAGGGGAGAATAGAATAGGAATAGAATAAACCAGGTTGGAAGAGACCTTCAAGATCATCGTGTCCAACCTATCATCCAACACCTGCCCCACAGTCACGTGATCATGGAAGGAGATCAGGTTGGTCAGGCAGGACCTGCCCTTCCTAAATCCATGCTGGCTGGGTCTGATCCCTTGGCCATGCTGTAAGTGCTGTGTGACTGCACTCAGGATGACCTGTTCCATAATCTTGCCTGGCACTGAGGTCAGGCCGACAGGCCTGGAATTCCCTGGCTCATCCAACCGGCCCTTCTTGTGGATGGGCACCACTTTGGCAGCTTCCAGTCCTCTGGGATGTCTCCAGTGAGCCAGGACTGCTGAAAAATGATGGAGAGCGGCTTGGCCAGCTCATCTGCCAGCTCTCTCGGCACCCTAGGATGGATCCCATCCGGTCCCATGGACTTGTGGGGATCCAAGTAGAATAGAATAGAATGATGCACCCTCTTGTCAATATAGCTCAAATCATAAAGCTGTTAAATAATGGCCCTTATGTATGTTACTGGTGATTTTGTGCCTTTTTTTCCCCCAGGTGACAGTACCTTTGCCGGGATCACAAATTTCTTTGCCCAACTTTGGATCCACAGCACAGCCACTCATTGCCCTACCCCAGTCTCTGCAACCACCACTCCAGCACACACCACCGCAAGCGCAGGCGCAAAACATGAGCCGGCCTGCACAAGTAACCCAGCCCTTCAGAGGCCTGATCCCAGCAGGAACACAGCACAGCATGATTGCTGCAACTGGAAAGGTAACCACGTGGGTAAATGCACAGCACATAAAGGAATACAAAGCTCAGATGAATGCTGCTTTGTAGAACCAGCATTGCAACGTGTGCTGACCCTTGAATCTCAAAATTGGCCTTGGTTTTAAAAGGTAGGTAGGGAGGGGAAGGTAGAAAAGCTGGTCAAGGTTAGTTCCTTCATGTCTGGGTCTGTGCATTTTGGGAAATGTTCAGCTGAGATTTTGTAGCTGACTTGCTACTAGTCCACTTGCACTGTAGGAATACCTGTTTTGATAATGACTTTGTGGACTAGTAGGGTATTTTGTGTACAAGCCCAGTAGAAAATAGTCCAGAGCCATTGTCAGAGCTGCAGGCAAACAAGGATACACCGCCAGGGCTGCTGTCTGATTCTGCTCATCCCTGTGCTTGTTCCTTCGTTTGCTGTACAGCATCAGGTCTTCCCAGAGCAGCAAACTGGAGTTTTAGGGATTTCAGTGAACTTTGTATTATCTGTGACCTTAAACTGGAATTCAGCTGTACTAACATTGCTTGGAGGTCTGCTTTCCTGAGTGGCACAGCAAGGTGCATATTGAGAACTTAGCATTGCATGCGAGGCAGGAGCTTTGACAAGTTAAAAAGCCAAAACCACCATCAACAGGGCTGGTCTTGCAGCTGAAGAAAACTCTCCAGTAAGGAGGTAACACTGAAGCAGTGCAAGAAGCTAGAAGTACTTAGGAGGGAAAGCTCCTCTCCTTTACCTGGAACTGATGTGATAGTTGCCAATGAGGAGATGTGTGGAGCTGCCTTAGATGCAATCAGAGATTTACAGGCACCTGGGGCTTTTTGGGTAGTGTGCAGCACAATGCAGTTGCAGCATACTTTCAGGCAAGCAGTGGGTGATAACATGGGATGTGAACACAACTAAGTTGTCTGATAGACACAGCAAGGTCTTTCCCCAGCTCTGGGAGTAATCTAGCTCTGGAGCTGCATCTGAAATCCTGAAGAGTGTGTGGCCTCAATTTTAGGGTGCTTTTGAGTATAAAGTGCCCCCTTGTCCCAGTGGTTTACAGCTGTGATAAGAAAAATCTCTCTTGGTGTTGGACACATTCTGGACAATAATGACAACCAGGTCCTGTGACCATTCTGTCACTCACTAGAGTATATGGTGGGTTTTGTACCATGCACTTTTCTGGCTTCATAGGATCTGGCCAAACTTTCTCACCATTGTTACTTGTAAGAGCCCACCTTCCAAGCTGCAGTGGCATGTTTCTTGCTGCAGTTGTCTGTGGAAAAGTGGTCACTTGTTTCAACAAGAAATTAAGAGCTGCAGTACGATGATGGCCTTAGGTGACATCCTTGCCCTGTGTTAAGGGTTCTTTCGTGTTCCTGCTAAATAAAGTCAGCTTAAACCAGCGCCCTACTTTTAATTGATTTATGGTTGATGTTGTGCTTCATAGCTATGTGTGGAAAGATACTGTTCCTGAGACTAATTTATTCTGTTGAGTGTATCTGCAAAGCAACATGGAAGATTCATTGTTCCAGTTACAGATCAGAGCTGTTTTGCATGAATGACAGCTCCATTTTTGCTATGCTTTTGGTGTTTGGGCTTGGGTTTTTTTAGAGCTGGAATGGTTTATAGCATTCGTCAATATTTATCAGGATTCTATCTTGATATTTTCATGTGGTATTTGAAATGAGAGAGGCAGTTTCAACTCCGAAACACTTTTAGGGCCAAATCCCAGATTGGAAGGGACCCCAAGGACCATCTAGTCCAGCCTTTTAATGCAGGGAGGTCAGAGTAGAAAGCCAGTAACATTGCTGGAAGTGCCAAACCATGCAGGGAAATTGTAGGCAGGAGGCTGACAATGTGGCTTCCACTTCCATTGGAAGCAGAATATACTTTCTCAGGTTACTTCCTCACATATTGGGGAAAATGTGAGGTCAACAAGCAATTAGTAAATATAATTTGTCTTTGAATTAGAATGTATGTGTCAATTGCCATATTTTTCAGATATCAGAAATGGATCTGAAGGCCTTTGGAGGTGGCATTGATGTTAAACCTGGAACACCGCCAGTCACTGGTAGAAGTACCACTCCAACCTCCAGTCCTTTCCGGTGAGTCTGTGGTCATCAAATCTGCTGTAATTGACCAGAAGCACACAGCTGAGAAATAAAACAGCAATGATTTTTTTTTTTTTTTAAATTAAACAAAATTAAGTTATGTAAAATGGGATTGTACCAGGAAAACACAGAAGTGGCAGGGAAGATGTACTTCAGGATAGGAGTTTATCTGAACTCTGGTGCTCGAAGTAAAAACCCTTCCAGGCTTACTCCGCAGCTGTGGCAGCAGTGGTTGGATGACCGAGCGGTGTCGCAAGGTCTCTGTAAGTTCTTGGAACAAAAGCTGCTAGTGAAGTTAGGAAGCTGTGTACAGATTTGCTTGGCTGACAGAGCTAACAGCGTTTTTCTCCTGTGCCCATGCACTTCAAGGGAAACAAGGCTGACTGCTTGTGGATGAAGTTACTAGCGGGCTGAAGGCACTTGAAAATGGAGTTCTGCTACAAGATAGTTTTCATCTTGAAAGCTGCACTCCTGTGTGTAGTGACTGTATTTGGTGGCTCGCTCTGGCAGACAATAGTGTTGATGGCATAAAAACAAGAGTTTGAACTCAGTACTTCACCTAATTAAAAAGTGAAGGGATGAGGAAGAAGAAACTTGAATTGGGAAGCTGGTCAATATTTAGGACAGCTGACTCAATGGCATCTTACATGCTTCTAGCAGCTACAGTAGGGCTTATCATAAGCTTTTGCTCTTAAGTGTAGAGGTACTGGTGAGATGAACAGTCTAGCAGATCTCAGGAGTTCAAAGCGAAAGCTGAACAGAAACTTCTTTAAGCTTACAAAACGTTGTTGTGTATTGAGCTCAGCTGACTTGCTTGCCTCTGGTGCCCTGATGCTGATGTTAAGTGTATCACCTACACGCTCTGCGCGAGACCTGCAAACCAGGCTCCGCTTCCTGAGAAAGCTGACCACTCTGTTTGGTGCCCTTCCCCCAGATAACCTTTCAGGCTTCATTTAATTCACAGTGATTCAACACCTCTTAAAAGTCTTAATGGAGATCATGGGGGAGGGTTTTCTGTGGATTCTTGAAATCTGTTCAAGTGCATTTTTAAATATTTGACAGCAGGTCAGGGTGGAAGCAGCTGCTCGTGGCAGCTTCTGCTGTGCATGCCTAATGCCTGTGGTGACAAGCTCTGAACTTGAGATCACAGACCACACAGTGTAAAGGGGTAGGACTGAACGTAAGACAGCAGGGTTGGGAAGGGGAACACACCTGACAGCAGTGTTTGTCAGCAATGCTTTGGGCAACGGTGTGTTTCATACAGACTTTATGCTAGAATCTCGCGGTGTCCATAGTTCTGTTTATGGTTTCTCACTGTATTCTTAAGCTCTGAGTTTATTTGCATTTGATACTAACAGTAGAAGAATATTTGATACCAGCTTCTCTAAGAGATTATTTTTCCCACTCCAGTGTTGAATTTCTAGTTAAGTTGTAACTGAATATCCTCTGAGTGAGAATAGCTTGATTCTAAATGGTGTTCCTTTCTTTAGGGCCAGTTCTACAAGTCCTAACAATCAGTCCAATAAAATGAACAGCATTGTCTACCAGAAGCAGTTTCAGTCGGCAGCTGCTGCTGTGAGAATGACACAACCATTTCCTGCACAGTTTGCACCACAGGTAGGTGACTGGTGACCTCCTACAAAGAAATCAGTTTGTATGACCTGCTAACTCACTCTTGTATTTCCTCAGGTTTTGTCATGGGGAGATACAAAATGGAATCCTTAAATGAAATGGCATGAGAAAACTGGATTTAAGATACAAGTCCAAAAACCCCCTCTGATCATGCTAACCAATAGTGCAGATTTGATGGTGTCTCCAACTTTGGGAGCTCTGTGCACACCAAGGAATTTAGTGTAGTGAATGGTGTAGAGCAGGCAGGTGTTCTGCTGGCTCCTCCATGCAGCTGTAGTGTACCTCATCCTGCAAAACCAGATTGTTTGGGGAAGGAGAGAAGCTTCATGTCCCAGAAGGGTCCCAGTGCAAAGCAGATGTGCAATTGTTTCTTTGAGATGCAGCTCTGAAATAGTGATTGAGCAGTTCAGGCTGGAAAGGGTCTCTGAAGGTCATGCAGTCCATAGAAAGCAGGGCTGATGGCAGAGGGTTTGGTTCATTTCTGGCATTGCAGGGAGCACAGCTCACAGGGGTGGTGCATTCTTGTTTCAGGTGACTGTAGCCAGGGTGCCAGGAAAATGTAGCCTCTGTAAAAGTGTAGGAGATTTCTGTGTCTCTTAGCATTTGGAGTGTTTGACTACAGGACTTGATTGTTGGATTGCCACCAGCAGAAACTACCTAGACTTTCAGGGCTTCTCTCACTAGTGACTCCTCCTCTGCCTTGCATGGCTCATCTTCCTTATTACTTGCTGGGTTTCAGTTGCTGGTCCTACTTTCAGGCACAGCAGCACTACAGGGCCGTTTTTCCCTGGAGTTCTTAACAGCCTGTTTTCTTGTCCTCAGTTGGGCAGCAGAGCAGCAGCTTTTCCCCCTTGAAGATAATGCCAACGTGCAGTCTAGTTGGCAGTTTTCTAATTGCAAAATGTCTCTTCTTGTTGTTTTTCCCCCACTTAGATCCTCTCTCAGCCTAACCTGCTCCCTCCATTGCTCAGAGCCCCATATACTAACACCTTCCCAGCACCCCTTCAGAGGCTGCCAGTAGTACTGCATAGTCAGAGGCCGTCGCAGATGACCACAGGCCTTATGAGCCACCCTCATTTACCACGTGTGGCCAGAGGGCTTTGTGGATCAGTGTCTGGAGCCAGAGGCAATCAGGCCCAGGCTGCGATGAAGGCTGAACGAGACATGAAGGTTAGTATTTGAACAGCAGTGCTGTGAACACCAGTGCAGTCTTGACAGCTTGTAGGACAGGAATGTGTCTACAAATCATGTCTTAATTACAATGCCTCTAGACCCAGAGCTGGTAGTCAGACCTCCAGCAGCTAAAGAGACCTCTTCTAAACCCTGGGGGCTCTAATAAGACCTTTAGACTGAAAAAATTGTAGGGAGCATTCCTTTCTCAAGTGGTCTTGTACTCAGAAGGTGTGAAGCTGCCACTGCTCTCGGAGGGTGTCTGGCAGCTAGGTGTCAGGAGCCTGGAGTCTGTGAATGAGTGACGAAACCTACAAATCTGGCTGCTGGCTCCCATTTCGCATCTGCGTTCCCAGCTCTGAGCAGCAGCATGAACTGTCCCATTCCAGCCAGCCTCTCTCCCTGGTGACTGGAGATTGATTTTACAGTGGTTTGAAATGCCTGGGATGAATTCTCTCTGTGGTAGAATGCAGTGACTTGCTACAGTCCACAGAAGAGGTGGCTGCATTTCAGTACTAGGTGATGGGAGATATCCAACTTGTTAAAGCACTTTGGGACCCTTCAGGTTGAAGCAGACTCAGGACTGCAGTCTGTGCAGGGACACCGTTGTACACATGGCCTGTTTCTGCTCGTAAACTGCTTGTAGATGATACCAAGGGCCTCCTTCATCTACTGCCATTCACCATAACCCATGCACTGAAGTGTAAAAGCAGAAGTGTGGTTTTCTCTGGCTATGTCTGGTTGCCGGAGAGTTGATTACCCCTTAGATGCTAGGTGTTTGGTCCATTTAGTTTTCTGCCACCAGCTTTTGCTAGCTCACTGGGTGATGCTTAGTGTATTGCCCGAGTCTCTCTTAGGAATTGAACCTAGCCAGCCATAGCAAACATCAACACATAGCCCTGGGTTTCTGAAAACAGAGCGTGAGTTATTCTGTCATGCTTGGTTACTTGTGAGCCAGTCTTCCAGTCTGCTAGCCCTAACCTCAGGGGATGGCTACGGTCCTTGCAAAATATTTCAGGTGTCCATCTGACACCAATAAAATCAGCCTGTTGCTGCAGTGCTGGACAGCAGAGCTCACCAGTTGAGTTACTTGGATCAACTACATGGTATTAAAGCCAAAACCTCTTGTTCCAGGCTTTTACCGGTTTGTCTCATCTTGTCCCTCCCTCTCAGCCCTGCTTTCCGTAGAAACCTAAAAGACACTTGAGGAGGTACATGGAGGCTTAGTCTCTGTGGTGTAGGTAGGGCTCTTTGCATTAAGACAGGCCTTTTAAATGGTATAAAAGGTGCTTGACTGGCAAAATCCATGCAGCTGCTAAAAGATCGAACTCTTACTGTGCCCCCTGCTTGGCTGAGTCTGGGCAGGAGAGCAGAGTGCTTGGTCTGAAGCATCTGGTCAGCACACTGCTTCTAGTGAAAGCTCCAGTGCAGGACCGGCTGAAACAGTGTAAAAGGCTGAGCTTCCCAGGCTCAGTCAGGGTTACCAGCAGCATTCAGCAGAGGGATCTGCAGGAAGCTGGGCAGCAGTTTGTGCTGCCTGGACCAAGCTCCCAGTTCCAGTGGTTAGCAGATAAGGCTTTGGCTTACCTACAACACAGCCTTGAACCTGCTTCACTTGCACGTCCCCATCGCGGGCTCAGAAATCTGACTAGACTAGACCAGGTTGGAAGAGACCTTCAAGATCATCGTGTCCAACCTATCATCCAACACCATCTAATCAACTAAACCATGGCACCAAGCATCCTGTCAAGCCTCGCCCTGAACACCCACAGCGACGGCGACCCCACCACCTCCTCGGGCAGCCCATTCCAATGAGCAATCACTCTCTCTGTGTAGAACTTCCTCCTAACCTCTGCATCTAGAACAGGGAGAAGAATGTGTGTGCTCAGACTAGATGCTGCTGCTGCGGCAGCCCCTGTGCTCGGGAAGGCCAGAGCATGCAATGGGACAATGGCAGCTGGCAGGGCCCCAACCACAGCGTCAGGGCATGGGCAGCATGCAGATGTAGGCATCTTCTGGTTGTGTCTGACCCTTACTGGGGAGTGAAGCTTCAGATTTGAGCCTGCTATAGGCAGAGTTAACACATTTTAAGCTATGCGGTAATAATGGCATAGGAAGATGTTAAATAGTGCTTCAAACTGTTGGCCTTGCTTCTTTTTTCTGAGGTGAGGATTAGGAAGAGCAAGGGAAGCCTAGGCATGACATTAAGCTACTACTGAGGAGCCGAGCTTCCACATGTTGTGACATCTTGGCAAGCAGCTGGATGGACAATATGTTTCTAGAAGGTCTGGCCGCTGCCGTCGGTCCTTCCTCTTTCGTTTAGGAAATACTTTGGTGAAGTCACTGTTCTCCAGTGCCCCTCTGCAGT
Organism: Dryobates pubescens; assembly: GCF_014839835.1. Taxonomy (NCBI): domain Eukaryota; kingdom Metazoa; phylum Chordata; class Aves; order Piciformes; family Picidae; genus Dryobates; species Dryobates pubescens. The sequence continues at coordinate 150,393 of NC_071622.1, forward strand.
AAACATGTTTTCTCCTTTCCCTTAAGGCAAAGCAAAGAGCAGAGGTACTTCAGTCCACCCAGAGATTCTTTTCTGAGCAGCAGCAGCAGAGCAAACCCATAGGAGGCAAAGCGCAGAAGGTGGATGAGAATGGGAGCAAACCCACAGAGGCAATTGCTGACTCTTCAGGAGTCTGCCAGGACAAAGCAGAGGAGAAAGCTGCCCCCGCGCCTCCTGCCGCAACCAAGCCTGTTAGAACTGGACCAATCAAACCTCAGGCAATCAAAACTGAAGAAACAAAATCTTAAGAGGCTGCTGTTCTCCATGGAGGTGGGGGAAGGGAGAGGGTGGGTGAGATGACAGCAGCATGAATATTGTAGCCCAAAGGGCAAGACAGCAGTCCTCTCTCCCTGGAGGGCTCTCAGCAGCACAGAGGGACACAGGGGCTGCTGGCAGTTCTGGTGCAAACTGCTGCCTGTCCAGCTGAGCTGCTGGGTTCTTTGGGCTTGTATCTCTTCTCAGCATGAAGGCTGCTTTTGGTGTGTGCACGTTCTACACGTGTGTGTGTGTGTGTGTGTGTGTGTTTGGCTTACACACACCCCTGTGCTTCCCAAGGGGAAAACAGTTGAGAAACAGAAGGGTGGGGAAGAAGATGCTTGGGGAGGCTTGTTCCTAGCTGATGAGATGAGTAGTCTTATTTTTTTCAGGCTCTGATCTTCAGCTGCTATTTATCTTTTTATAAATCCATGCAGATCTGAAGGTGGTGCTGGGCCAGGCCACGTGTGTTAAGGTTTTAGTGACTCGTAATAAAGTGAGGGACTCGCAGCTGGTATTTTGCCTTTGCCAGGCAACTTCTGACCCCCTGTAGCACAAAGAGTAAGGCTGATGATGTTGAGTTTCCCTCGGAAGGCAGTGCTTTGCTGGCTGCTGCTTGGATGACAAATTACTGTATCTAGATCACCGTATGAAAATGCTCCTTGGCCACTGTGCTCTCTCTGCCCGCTGCCCCTCAGTCGCTCACCTCTGGAGCTGAAAGGTTCATTGCATCAGTAGTCAGGTTTGTTCTGCTCACCTCTGTCCAGCTGTCTCTCTACCATGCGAGTGATCTTTAAACGGTTTCCAGCTTATGTCTGTATACAGCAACGAGCACTTAGAGCTGTGCCACGAGAAGAGAAACCTTACCAGGTGAAAGAGTTTTTCTCCAACGGTGCATTCTTTATATCAGAGCTGCGTCGCACCACCTCCTTGCCCACAGTGTGCTGGAAAGTAGAATCAAGTCAAATAAATGCCTTTTTAATTGTATCCTCTAGTATTCTAGCTGTAGGACAGTACTGTATGATACTTCTGTGAATGTAAGATACCCTGTACCCGCTTATGATATGTAGTAGTGACTGTGCTATACTGGAGCTGTTTTTAATAATGTTATTCTAGAGGTTTTTTTCCAGACAATGATTGAAAAAAGCTAATAAAAAGCACCAGGTACCACATCAGTAGCAGAACTTGCTGGGTTTCTTGCTGGGTTTTTCTTTGTTTCTCTTTTCCCTTTTTCTTTTTTACTTTATTTGGAAGGAAGAGTGAGTTGAGAGTCTAATGTGTATAATTTCGTTCAAATGACTGCAGAAGCTGGAAAGGCTGTTGCTGCTATTGATGCCCTAGTGAATTGCTGTTGGTTATCTTTTTATATAAATATATATATAATTTGAATTTTTGGAAACTAGCTGTGATGTCAACTTTGGAAAAAAAAAAGTATCCCACTTGTAGTGTGAGTTGGCATTGTACAGAAATTAACAGCCATATTGGTCTAGAAATGTTAAACTTAATTTTTTTTTCCATTTGTACAGGGGTAAGGCACTGTATTAAATATGTATGGTCTTATTTACATGGGTTTGATTACAGAACTAATAAAGTATTCTCTAAATAACGCTCCCGGGGTCCTCTCGTGATTAGCACAGCGCTGCGGGCTGCAGGCAGGCCACCCAAGCACCATGCACCGAGCCCGGAGCGTGCCCTGCAGCTGGGAGAAACAGACTCCTTCCTGTTTCACCTGGCCCTTCCCATCTTCTCCTCCAGTGCAGCTCCCTGGGGACACTGCTCTCTAGCTCTGGAAGGAGGCTGTCAGTTGTGATGGCAAGTCGATCCATCTCCAGCGTACTGGTGAGCTGCCTGGTGGTGGAGGTTTGTGCTTGCTTTTGTAGAGAAGAGCTTCTCATCAGAGCCCAGGGTGAACCCAGCTGGATGCTATCATTTTTGCTGGTGGGTGACTGCAGGTGCTGGCTGCACAGCAAGGGGCTGCTCAAGCAAGAGGTTTGCTTGATGTGAGCCTTCCCACGGACACGGGAGGCTTCCTTGTGCTCTTGCCGAGCTGCTCCCTTTCCACCTTGGCAAGCAGCACACAGATGCTTATCACAGTTACTGACTTGTGCCTCTCAGCACGGGGCTGTACCAGGGGCTAAGCATCCTGGCCTGCAGTTTTGGGGCTGAAGGCATCCCTGGCTCTCTGCCAGAGGGGGAGGGTAAGAGGCACCAGAGAGAACACCAGAAACCTCATGTTTGGTCTGAGAAGTAATATTCCTGCCTTGAGAGAAGAGGCTGGCTTGCACTCACCTCAGTGCAGGGGAAAGAGCCAGCTGAGGGTGGGGGTGTCGCTGCCAGCCCCATGGTGGTTCAGAGCAGGCAGAGCTGCTCATGCTTGGCTGGGTGGGAAGCAGTGATTTGGCAGCACCAGAGGAGCTGGAGCCCTCTCCTGTCAAGGCTGGTTCTTTCGGGGGGGGTTAGAACTGCAGCAATACAGAATGCTGTAATCCTGAAACGGAGCAGTGGACAGGAGTAACCTCTGAGTAGGTAACACCACAGGTTAATGGCCTTTTCTACAGGAACTGTACCAGCACAGCTGTGGTAAGGGCTTGGGGTGAGGAGGATGAAGGCTGTGGAACTATTTTGATCTATACGTGTGCTGTGAAAGTGCGTTATGCTGCTCTTCGCCTGTTTTGAGGTTGTCTTCTGCCTGCTTCATACAGGAAAGACTCCCTAAACATGGGAAATGTTTCACTGGACTCTCCTCTTTCTGAGGAAATGCTGCTAAAGGACTAAGCTTGAGTTCTCCAGTAAAAATGTAGAGAAGTCAAATCACAGAATGTTAGGGGTTGGAAGGGATCTCAAAGGTCATCCAGCCCAACCCTCCTGCTGAGCAGGATCACCGAGTGCGGATCACTCAAGATCTCACAGCCAGCTCTGGGAATGTACCAATTTGTTGGTGGTTTCTTGTGCTGAGCAGAACAAGCAGGCTCTTTCTGCAGAAACTTAATTAAAAGCCAGTGCCGGAGCACTCAGTGCATCCAGATAACCCGGGCTTGATGTGTGCCTCTCCAAAACGGCCCTGAAACACCCTGGCTGCCGCGGAGGCCAGGTTTGAGCTTTCAGTCACTGACCTTAGTTCATTGCATGTTCTGACGTTTAACCAGCAACCTTGCTCCTGCCCATTTATGCTGGGATAGATCTGGCTGGTTTGGTTTGAGTGGGATTTGGGGTGTAATCTCCCTCTCTTTTTTTTATTTATTCTAGGACTCTGGTCATCACAAACAATTGTGCTGAGCCTCCCATAAATTAGGGACCTGTTTTGTTTGGGGAACTGACCGTTTGGGGGCTTTCTTAACAATGATCAGTCTGAAAGAAAAACCTCAAATACCACAAAACAAACCTAACGGGATTTTTGTTTGCTGCTTTTCTCAAGGGTGGGAGCTCAACTGGTCAATGTGTGACTGGGGCCGGCTCCAGCACACACACACCCCCCCACCCCACCCCCCCTCTGTTCAGGCTGGCCTCCTGCTGGGACGCGGGAGGGGAGGGACTCTGGGCTTGTTTTCGAACAGCCAGTTAAGTAAAGCTGTGTATTCAGCGCTGTTCAGCTCCAGCCCAGCTCTCTGGAAATCCTGTGCACGCTGGCTTGTCTTCATTTATTTTAGTCAATTAAACGATGGACTTCCCAGCCTGAAAAGATCCCTCTGGTGCTGGCAGCAAGTGGGGAGGTGGGAAGGGCTGGGGCTGTCTTGCCTTTGGTGTCTCAGCTCACTGAGAATCCTTTGGTGCTGCTGCTCCGCAGGGACCTTCAGACAAGCCTTCCCTTTCATGCTGGGGCTTGACTCGTGTATCTGGGGAGCTGTGGCCCCATCCTGCTTTGGGACAGAAACCTCGGCGGCAGCTTTTCTGAGCCTTGGGCAGGCGCCTGCTTGCCCAGCTACCCCTGGATGGATTGGGTCAGCTGCCTGCCTTCCTCCTCTCGGCTGTGGTGGGTACATGACAGCCCCCTGCCTGCTACTGCCAACCACCCGTAGCTGCCTTCCTCTCTGGCTATGTTGCCCTGGACTTAGCCTTGTTTCTTTGCACCAGGGCCCAGACAGCTGCCCCTCCCAGATAGACTTCTGCAGCAGGACAGCCCATGATGAAGCAGCAGTTTATTGCAGCAGCTGTGTTCAGTCACGGTAAGTGTCCTCTCCCCATAGTGGGAGCAGGGAAGCCCAGACACATGTCCTTCTACACCCCTCAGGTGTCCTTGTCCTACCATCATGCACAGGGACAGTGGGGTGGTGAGGGTTTGCCAGGCTGCACGTTGGCAGCTGTGTGGGTGTATTGACTGACTGGGGGACACACCTTAGAATCATAGAATCAATAAGGTTGGAAAAGACCTCAAAGATCATCAAGTCCACCTTCACTCCTAGTAAGCATCCCAGCCCCATGCCAGCCCTGCCAAGGCGTGAGAAAGGTCCCACCCTATGCCCCCATGCCCCCTATGGTCTGTCCCATTCCCCCACCCTCCCCAGCCTGTTGCCGTGGTCTGGCAGGGCCCTTTCCCTGTTTCCCCCCCACCCGAGACTCACCAGGACCACCCTCACCGTGGAGCATGTGCTGCCTGCAGAGCGCACCCCCTTGTCTCCTGCCCCTCTAGAAGTGGTCAGAGCTGACTCCGGGCAGGTCCCAGCAGTGCTGTCTTCTCGCTGAGCAGCCCAACATTCTTGTGCTGTGGCAATAAGGAAGGGCTGCCTGTATCCCCAAATCCCTCCCTCCCTGTGCTGCCCTGCAGCCTTGGCCAGCCCAAGCCCCATCCCTGTCAGCTGGAGCTCTTTAATCTTTCCCATTTGGCAAATCTCTGGACTTTAGTTCTGAAGCTTTAATTCTGAGGCAATGTTGTGGCCAAGTCACAGTCCCTATTCACACTACAGAAAGGTGCTCCTAGGCACATCATGCCAGCAGCTGCCTCCCAAATACGGCATTTTCCTGGCCAAAGCTTCACACCTCTCTTCCTCAGCACCCTCAGCCTGTCAGTGCCTTGAGGGGGGGCTCCAGCCCATAAACCCCTCAGGAAACCCCAAGTTCAGAAAGACAAGGTGCAAGGTGGTGATGGGCAACATTAATTGTGCCAGGTTCCCATGCATCCCCTGGGGGATGTGGCTGCTGTTGCCCCATCTGCCCCAAAATCCAGGGAGGGAGGGAGGGAGGGGAAGAAAAAGCCTCCTATAAACTTTCTACAATAGTCACAATGATGTGCTCTGACCTGGCCCTGGTAGCTGTACATCGTGTGGCCGGGCAGGGCCTGGAAAGCTGAAGTGTGTGGCTGAGAGGGGCTGGGCATGCCCAGAGGCTGCTCAGCTGTGGGATGCTCTGCCAGCACTCCTCACCCCTGCTCTGTTAGCTTCTTTTTTTCCCCCAGTCAGATAAGGCTATGCAATTAGTGTCTGTACTCCCTGCTGCGTTCCCTCCTGCCAGATGATGGAGGGGGCTGAGCTCTGGGCTGCCACAGGGCACCAGCAATCTGGGATGCAGAAGGGCTTGAAGGCTCTCTGGAGGAGAGCTTGGCTCTGCAGGGCTGCTGTCCTCTAGGCCAGCCTGCACTGGGGAGGTCTCCCCACAACTGCTGCTTCTGGGGGAGGATCTGGGGGGCAGCAGCAATGCTCCTGCTTAGCTGGAGCCTGCAAACACAAACCATGGCCTCATAGCAGGGATCACTGCTTGCAACCAGGAAACACATTTATTTTCAGGTGGGTCCCTCTCAAACAGCCTCCCCTTTGCTCCCACTGCCAGCCCTGTCCAGCCTTTGCTATACCTTGACACACACCCCCCGCCACTACTGTAACTTCAGGATAGCTATGCTGGGTGCTCCCAGGGTATGCTAGCACAGCATAGGGCTGGGTACCACCATGGCACATCCAAACCATGCTGCAGCTGTGGAGAGGTGTTGCACTGGCTAGGCCAAGCTCTGGAGAAGCACTTAACCTCCCTCTGCTGCACTCAAGCATGACAGGATGTTGATGGAGGTGCCCGTGAAGATGTTGGTGGCCCTATCGTGTGCACTGGGCACTCCTGGCCAAGCTGGGGAGAGCTGAGGAGCAAAGTAGGATGCCAAGGCACGGATGGGAGTGGCAGGGGCTGAGCCAGCATGTCCCCAGCCCCAGCTCACGCACGGGAGAGGCGCACAGGGTAGGTGACCATGTTGAAGCTGTCCCAGGCAAAGAGCTGCCGCTCGGTGGGGTTGTAGTCCACCATGCTGAGGTAGCGGAAGCGATTCTGGAAGGGGATGCTGAGGGCCCGGCTGGCACCAGTGGCTGTGTCATAAGCGAAGTTGATGGTAGCATTGGGTGCCGAGTAGCTGCTGACGGTGTAGAGAGTGCCACAGATGACAAAGGAGTTGGCCACCCCCCGCTTGCGGATGTTGGTCTCCCAGGTCTGCTGGATGTCCAGCGTCTTGGGATTCAGCTTGGAGAGGACGATGGCTCCTCTGGCCTTCTCCGTGCTGTAGATCACCCAGAGCCCCGTCTCGTCCACCGCCAGATCGATGTCAGTGTAGCCGCCCCAGGCGTAAGGGTACTGCCCGTGGTAGCCAGCGCCGGGGATCTCTCTCCTCGGCCGTGACAGCCTCTTCCGCAGGTCGTATGCGGACCACGGCTCGGGAGCGGCGCGGCTGGAAGAAGAACCCCCCCGCGGTAGATGACGGCCCCCGTGCTCTCCAGGGTGCCGCGGCAAGATGTGCACCTTGTCGGGGGTAGCCGCGGGCCAGTTGCTCGGCTGCCTCGTACTGGAAGAGCTGCCGGACTTCCGTGCCCACCGCGTCCACGCGCCAGGTGGTCTCTCGGGTGAAGGGGGGCACGGGCTCGGGGTCCTTCATCCACACGCCATACTTTCCGGCGATGGACTCTGCCCGGCCGAAGACGGTCGGCTCCCCTACCCACACCAGCTCGCCGCAGCCTGCTCGGGGCGAGGAGGGGAGAGAAGGGGGGGGGGGGGGGGGGGGGGGATGTCACAGCTCGGCACGGCCCGGCTAGCCCCGCGCAGGGCCCCGTGGGGTGCGTGAGCCGGAGCACGGAGCCGCCCGGCCGTGCCCGTGGCGGTACCTGAGTCCTCGCCTCCCGGGCGGCCGGTCTCCTCCAGGAGCCGGGACACAGGCACCTCGGTCCTCTCCGACTGCAGCTCCTGGTAGGCGAGGGGCTGCGGGTCCCATCGGGGGGCTGTAGCAGGGCCAGGAGCAGCGTGAACAGGGGCTGAGCCAGCCCCACTCAGCTCTGTGCCTGCTTTCATCGCCATCGGGGGCTCCGCGCCAAATTATTGCCCCACAAAGCGCCAATGCCTTGGTCAGAAGCCCGGTGCCCCATCCCACTGTGTCAGGGCATATCCGTGACATGCTGACGGGGACCTCGCTTCGCAGCTGCTAACGCTGGTGCCCTCCCGGTGGTGAGGTTTAATACTTGCTGGCAAGAAACTCTAACCACCACCCCCCCCTAGATTAGTCTGGTCCCCTGCATGGCCCCTCTGCTGCGGGGCAAGTGATGGGATAGGGAGTACTCCAGTGGCAAGCCCTGATTTAGGGATCGGGGGGGGGGGGGTTAGCGCAATGGGTTGCGACACCTCACACCCCCGCACCCGGGTAGGGCCGATCTCTACAGCAGGTGAGCATCCCGCCGGGGTCCCCAGGAGCCGGGAACAGCAGTACGTAGTGACCAGCAAAAAGGGATTTAAACAGCGCCTGAAAGAGATGCGGCGGCGGGGACTCGGTGCCCCCGGCACTTACCTTTGCCAGGCGCCCGCGGTGGGTCGCGACCGGGCCCCTCCCCGCCGGGGAGGCAGCGGTTGGCCCGCAGCCGTGTGATCTCCTGGGCGCTGCTCTCCAGCCGCCTGCCTAGCTCCTCTTTTTCCCTCTCCAGCCTCCCCTTCTCCTCCTCCAGCCGGGACTTGGCCCGCAGCAACTCGCTGTAGGCAGCTTCCAGTCGAGAGGCTGAAGCTGTTTGCTGGGGATCCCATGCGTCCCCCGCCTCCTTTCCCCGCGGCCCCGAGCTCCCCATGCCCCGCTCCCAGCTCTCCAGCCGGCTCAGGCGGGCGGCAAGGGAAGCCAGCTCCGCCCGCAGCTCCAGCACGCCACCGGCATCGGGGCAGGCGGCCTCGACGGGGCTGGCTACCGAGAATGAGTAGGTGCAGCGGCCGTTGCTGTCATCGGCACGCCGGAGAAAAGCCTTCTCACCCCGGCAGCCCAGGGTCAACACCCCCCAGAAAAGCAGCAAAGCCCCCAGCATGACCTCGTACCGGCCGTGCCCTCGGCGCCTCCGCTCCGCCGCACGTCGGGCGCTGCCGCCCGCATTTATAGGACGGGCAGGAGGACGGCGGGGAGAGGGTCGGGGCAGCAGGGGGTGGGGGAACGGGACGGACGAGCCGGAACTTTCTAGATGCCTGCGGCGACGGCGGCTTTAGCCCAGTGGCAGCCGGCACAACACCCCTCACCCCCCCTGCAGCCCGCGGCCGCCGCTAGAGGCTTTGCTACCGGGGCCGTCTGCCAGGGGCGATGCCGGGGGCCGAGACGGCCGGGCTTTCCCTGCCAGCAGCGGGGAGCCGAGCTGGGAGCGCTGCCAGCGCCCGCGCTCCCGAGGCGGCGTGCCGCCGAGCTTCGGCTGCGGCCCCCGGCCGGCAGAGCCGCGGCTCCCGCCCCGGGACCAGCCCCGCCCCCCGGCATCGGTAGCTCGGCACTCGGCGCGGCGGGCGGAGCGCCGAGGCGGTCGATGAGACAGCTGCCTGGCCGCTGCCGCTGCACCGGCCATTTCCCGCCGGCCCGGCCCGAGGCGCAGCCCGGTAAGGGGGCTGCGGAGGGGGCTGTACCGCCGCAGGGGTGGGGGGCACCGGCAGTGTTTGCTAGTGGGGCGGACGGGAACGGCGAGGCCGGGCGAAAGCGCAGGCGCCGGGTACCGGCTGTTCTGCCATCACCCCTCTCCTGACATCCCTCCTCCCTGGGGCCGTTACGTGACCCCGTCCTGGGCCTATTTCGTTCTTCCTCCCTTCTTCTTCGCCTCACCCCTCCGAGTCTACCGGTGCGGGGCTCCGGCCGCCAGCGGGGCCCGCCGAGCACTCCCCGCGTTCTCCCGGGCCCCGGCGAGGCGGGACGCGCGTTTCGGGCTCCGAGCATCGAGGTGAGCCGGTCGTTGCCTGCACCTCCCCTGCAGGCTTTTCCTCCCGGGCAAGAAGCCGCATCTCCCGCAGGCAGAGACTATGCCCCCGAAATTCAAGCGGCACCTGAACGACGAGGAGGTGACGGGCTCGGTGAAGAGCGAGCGGGTGAGTGCCGGCGGGGCCGGCCCCGGTGCCGGGGGCCGCAGCGAGCCCTTGCTGACGTAGGGGTGCCCAGGGTAGGTGCCTGTAGCGGGCAGGTGAGTATTAAGATGCTTTGGGGACACTAAGGCTACTGGCATTGTCTCTTGTGCCATTCACTGCCGGGCTGGTGTGGGCTAAGCTCCATCTCCCTTTGCTGAAGCTGTCAGCCATGGCCCAGAAGCCCAAGAGAGTCACTGTTGATAGCAATATTTGATTAGTGAGGGGACTGTCTGTGCAGCAAGCCTGGTCTGTGTTTTAAAACAACCCACATTAGGAGATATGGCTGTTTTGAGAACCTGTTCCGGTTCCTTTTGGCTGCCTCTATGGCCTTGAGGTCCCCAGCGTGTTTCAGTCTCCTGCCTCTGCGCAGAGCTTGGCCTGGGCTCTCCTCCCCATGCAGCAGCTGAAGGACTCATGTGAAGTTACTCTGTGCTTCACACTGAAGTTTTCTCCTGTCACCAAGGTCTCCCGATGTTTCAGACTTTGCAATAGGGGTCAGGGTGATACAGTTGCTTGTTTCAGACCAGGTTTGTCCTGGGACCGTACTGTGCTAACCCCAAGCTTAGGCTGTAGTCCAAAGTGTTGTGACAACTCAGGATGGCTGTCAGGGAGAGGAAGGATCCTCTGTTGCCCAGAGCGATTTGCTCATCCCTTGAGGGAGCTGATGGCTGCAATGATTGCATGGTCTCCTGGCTTGCTTAAGTTGATTGAGCAAATGTGACAAGGTTGGAAAAGTAGGTAAGCTTCAAAATAAGAGCACGGTGCTTACAGGTGGGAGCCTGAGTTTATGCACAAGGGAAACAGCAGCTGCTGATATGCTTCTGTGCCTACCCATTTAAGGTGCCACTTCCCTTTCTTGAATCTTTTTAACCCTAAGTAGGTGTTACTGGAAGCCCTCAGCTTGGCTAGGAAATTTGTGCTGCCCTGGTATGAGGAATGAACTCTACTAACATCCAAAACTTTGAGGCTGAAGTGAGGTTGTGGGGTTGCTCTTGAAAATCATCCCTCGGATCATCTGATGGGGTGTCGTGAGGAGCCCTTTGGCACAAAGCAGAGGACCCACCAGCCCACTCTGCTTTACAGCCCAGCCATAGCCTTTGCCTAAGTTGGGGGTTTGGAAGAGCTGACTGCCCTGGATGTGCCATGCCTGCAGCCTGGTGTGTTTCTTTGCAGTTATCCTTCTTACACTTGCTGCTGTTGCAGCTGGAGAAACCAAATCCTCCAAGTCAGGAGTGGATCTGAATTCCCACACGGATGGGGTGCCCCAGGGTGGCTGCAGGCAATGCTGACGCATTTGGAGCAGCTGCTGTTGACAGAGCACAGTGCTGGGGGTCGTCCCTTGAGCAGAGAGGGCTTTTTTTCCACAGCTGGCCTGCACAGGGGCTCTGTCTACAGCTTTAAGAGCCTGGATGGGGCACTTGGTGCCATGGTTTAGTTGATTAGATAGTGTTGGATGATAGGTTGGATCTCAAAGGTCTTTTCCAACCTGGTTAATTCTATTCTATTGTATTCTTCCAAGGCAGGAGTCTGCTCTGCAGACACATTTGGCCCCTCCTGCGTCACAGGGAGTCGAATTTGTCCCTGGAACGGGGATCTGAGCCTGCGCAGGCAGCTGGCCGCTGACACAAACCCAGTTTGGCTCAGTGGCAGAGGCATGGTTGTCCCCGGCTGGAGCTGCAGGCCTGTGCTCTACAGGGGTGATAGCAGTGGTACGGAGACAGCCAGCTTAGCCCTTGGTCACGAGCAGAGAGAAGCAGCATGGCTCCAGACACCCAGGAACTGTGGCTGATCCTCCCCCAAGGAGGGCTTACATGTAGCCTGTAGCTGGAGGATGCTGGCTGCATCCTGAGGCCTGGAAACAGGTATGCAGGGGTGGCTGCTCACTGATGAGCTGCTCTGTGTTTTTCAGAGGAACCTGTTGGAGGAGGATTCAGATGAAGAGGAAGACTTTTTCTTGTGAGTTTCTGAATGGCTGTTGCAGGGAATGCAATGTGTTAACTGCCTGCTGCTCTGAGGCTGGAGGTGTCCAGTACCATACAGAGGGGGGCTTGGGAATCAAAGGCTTTGATTCCTTTGGGATGATCTCCCAGAGACTTGGCATTGAGTATGAATTCAGACTCACCAGGTGTGACTTCTCTAAGGTGGGATGGCTCACGTACCCTGAGACATAGGAGGGACTGCTGGGAGGCATGAGAGCAATCCTCTGTCCACCAGGCATTGATTCTCTCCTGCATATCTTTTGAAGTCTGGTTTAAAAACATCTTTTTGTTGTGCCTTCCATCCTGATTGCTTTCTCCTCTGCTTGCAGGAGAGGGCCTTCTGGACCAAGATTCGGACCCAGAAATGACAAGATCAGGCAGTAAGTTGTTGTTCCTCAGTGTCACAGAGATGTGAGCTCCTGCTGCTGTCTTACTATTTCTGTGTGGTTCTGAATATGAACATGGCTTGGCCTTGCTTGCTTTTAATTGATATTTCCTACCCTATGGCCCAGATAAGGGAAATCTCAGATTTGAATCAAGCTGTCAACAAACTGTGCATTAATAAGAGCTAAAGGGATAGGATTGTTTCACAGTAGCTTGGTGGAGTTTCTGAAGCCCTTGCTGTATGCTGCTGCTGACCTGTTGTGTGTTTTTTGTAAGGCTTTTTCCAGAGCATCAACCCTGAATTCTAACCTTTGCCAGCATCATTTTTGTTGTTGTTTGTTTTCTTGCTTCTTTTCTTCATCCTGTAAACTTGCTCCTCAGTGTTTCAAGAACCCAAGTGGTCAGGAGCATACCAGAAACATGCTTCGGGCAACAGCTGGCCTTTTGGACTCCTCTTCTCCAGATAAAAGCCTGATAAAAGTGACCTGGAGATGAGCAGTGACTCAGTGGGGTCAAAGCAGCTGGAAAACAGGAAGCTATTACAGCTGGAGGAGGATTGCTGACTGTATTAGGGCAAGAAGGAAGGAGTGGATGCTCTGGATCCTTCTCCCATCAAGTCACTTCCTGGGTGATGCTAGTTCTAGGCCCCAGTTTGTCCTGCCTCTTCCTACGAGTGATGTGATGGTGGTACCTCATGGAAAGGGGGGTGGATATTCACAGCCCCTAGTTTGCATTGCAGTGTTTCCTTTGCTGACCTCTGCAGAGCCAGAAGAGGGGTCTGTGTGGGGACCAGTGACCAGGCACTGCTCAGTGTTGCTCCTCAGCAGGGATTTTTCTCATGCCAGGAAGAAGCCAGCGCAGCTCTGAGATGACTCATGGCCAACGTCAGCGTCGGGCAGTGCTTGCTTCTGTGCCCACTTGCCACCTTACCTTGAGGGGCAAAGTGCACTGCAGTTAGTGAGGCAGTGCTCAGTCACTGCTTTTTCAGAGGCCTTCTGCTCCCTCCAGGGTGTGAGGGTGATGTTGGTGGAGGCACGCTGGTCTTCAGAGTAGGTCAGTGGGGATAAAGCCTCTCTTCTAGGGCAGGGCCATGCTTATCTGGCATGAATAAGAAGCATGAGAATTGGTTTTATGAGTGGGGTCCTGCTTCCATAAAAAGATGGAGAGGGGGTAACATCCTTCATCCTCCTCTGCCAGAAAGTAATTTCAGAGTGTCTTCTGCCTTCCCTGTGTAGTGAGAGGAAACAGGAGTTCTGTTCCTGCTGTCTTGGCCAGGCAGAAGGGAGTGGGGGCTTAGGTAGAGGACAGCACCACAGCTGTGAAGGGGAGAAAACCAAAAAGAGTTCACTGGGGAGCTGGCAGGCTCACAGGTGTGATGTGACAAATGCCAGCACGTGTAAGACTTGCCTGTTGCCAGGGATTGCCTGGCTGGAGTGGGCCTGGAATGGGATATGTCACTTGAGGCAGCGTGTGGCTACATCTGTCCAGTCTTTAGAGCACCTCTTACAAACCAGTCTCTATTTTCTGCTCTCATTAATGTCCATTGCTTTGCTTTATAAGCACTTGCAGCATTCAGCCCTCACTTCTTGTCTTGGAACTGCTCAAACCAGCCCTTGTGCTGCATGGATTGATGCCTGGTCTTGTAACCATGTAGCTTGCTCTGCTTTCAGCAAAGGAGAAAAAAGCTTGGGTTGCTGCTGAAACACTGTAAGGAAAAGACGTTTTAAGGAGGAATTTGAATATTTGGATTGCAGAGGCATGGTTGGGCAACCCTAGAAGGACTGTAGCTGTATGGGAGTGGAGGAACGAGGTGTGAAGAGAGGCGTAGAAGGAAACTGGATGGAGGATTGGGTGGAGGAAAAAGTGATAGGATTATGGGAGCAAAAGTGCAGAACATGTTGAATGTGAGGGGCAAGGCTGGAAACTTTTACTAGTTGTCCTTGCTAGCAAAAGGGTCAGGGTGGAGAGTATGGCAGCAGAGACCCTCCAGGCTGGCAAAGCTGCAGAAAGAGGTGGTGAGGGAACACTGCAAACCTCGTAGGGAAAAGAGGGGAGTTAGAGCCAGTAACAGCGACAGGAGGATTCATGGCAGACCTCTCCATGCTGTGTTTGTTCAGGCTCTGTTGTCCCAATAGCTGTTCAATCAGGAGGGATGCTCCTGTGGTAATTAAGTGGCAACATGGGATCCCTTAGGCTCCCTCTGAGACCTCCCTGCCCCTGAAAGGTAGCTTTTAACAGGCTTTTATCCACTTCCCCAAAGTTAGAAAGAGCAGGTAAAGGACAGAGAGCTGATACCTCTTCGGTGCCTTCACTTCCAAGCTTCATGAGAACTCCTCAACGTGTGTTGTGAGAGCTCTTAGTGCCTTTTCCAAGGAAGGTGAAATGCTCATCATCCACCTGGGTGTCTTTAGAATAGGAGCCTCTCATCACAGACCATCTTTTCAAACCCGCTATTAACATCACCCCCTTTTATGCGCTGCTTGACTGCCTTTGCTGCTGGTATTTCTGCTTTCAGGCAGCAGTGCTGCTTGATGTGGGTTTCTGCTTGCAGCGAGGATGAGGCTTGGCATGCTGCTGTGGTTCCTGGGGAGCCACGTCTTGGTCCCTGTGATTCCCTGGCGGTGCTGCTGAGGGTGGCCAGCACCCCTGGCCTCAGGGCATGGCCCCAGTGTCTCTGTCTGGCTGCAAGCCCCACATTATGTCCCAAGGAGGGGGAAGGTTTGGGGGATGGATTGAAGCTTCCCAGGGCCTGATCATTCGTTGCAAGGGTCTGGTTGTGCAGTGGACCCCAGCCATAGTCCAGGACTCCTTTGATACCAAAAGCATGTTGTTGGGCCCTGTCTGGTATAGTCTTTCCAATGAGGCTTAGGCTGCTGTCTTCCTCTCAACTGGGAGGAAACAGCAACCTAAACCCAGGGATTTGTGTCATGGTTCAGTGCTGATACCCTGTTCCTGAGGAGAGCAGGGCTGTCTGCTGGGCAGCCCCTCTGCAGAGGGCTGTGCCTTGGGGAGCAGAGTGCTGGCACTGTCTGTCTGGCTTGGCTCCCCATCCTGTTCCCTCTTCCCTGGGTTACTGCCACAGCGAGGGGTGCTTGGGTGTAATTTGCACCAAAATACACAGCACTATTAATACCACTGGGGTGGAAAATCCAAGTGTGTCATCCTGGCTGTAAACAGCCAGCTTGGAGACAAGCAGCAGCCTTGAGCAGCACATCCCATGGTCTGTGCAGGGCCTGTTTACAACATCTGAAGAATGCAGCACTGTTGTTAGCCCAACACCATGGCCAGCCCAGGGAGTTTTTCAGCAGCTAATTCCATGCAGCCAAAATGGAAAGGCTTATTCCTCCCGCTCTGGGCCCAGCAAAGCACAAGTTAGTTAAGAGGAGTCTAAACCTAGCTGAGCACCGCTGTGTCTCTTGTTGCTTTGCCAGTGTACACTTGCTGTCCTTGCTAAAAGCATCATGTTTGCAGCAATTAGTAAGGAGGAGGGTCACAGGAGATATATTTGATGCTTTTGCCTTGCTCCCTTTCCTGGCAGGTATCTATTCTACTTTATTTCTTCTCTTGGAAATCTGGCAGGGGTGAAGCAGATGAGATGTGTGTGTCAAAAGCCAATAGCTCCCTAACAGGAAAAACACTTTGCACTGGAGGATTCATTCTCTCTTGCTACATAAATGAGAAGATACCCTCTTCTCGATGCACCTTGAGTTTGCAGCCTCCAGCATGTGAAACCAGGGGGAAATTTTGAAGCTGCTGGCTAATGTGTAGGCTGGGCATCTTTCACCCCATCCTGGAGAGGCATTTTTCCCTCCCCCCAGGTTTTTCTGTCACATCAGATACCAAAAAGTGTTGGGGTGCTCAAATGTGTCTGTGTTCCGTGGGCACCTCAACACATGCAAGAGTTTAAGCCTTGGTTCATCTCTGTTCCCATTCCCCGTCGGTGAGATGTTCTCTTGGGGATGGATCACAGCACGCCCAGGCTATGGGCAGGCAGCAAAGGTGTGCCACATCTTGCCAGCAGCTCAGGTGAGATGCTTAAGCAGGCTGGGTCTGTGCTCCATATGCTGGTGCACACTAGAGCTGCCTGAAGTTGCATACCTGCCTGCTCTGCCTTAAACTCTTGAAAGTGCCCTGGGGTGCGGCAGCATGTCCAGGCTCTGACCTGTGCTGGTGGGGACGTGGAAGGCTTTGCATTACGCTGCACGTTCCTAGATACCTCGTAGCCTTGCGCGCTCCTGCTCCTTAGTCGTTACAAGGTAACTTGGTTACAAATCTGTTGTGGGAAGAAATCTCTTTGTTTTGGAGCCAGCAAACGGTTATAGAAACATTTACAAACTGCAAATGGCCTTCTGCCTGTGCAACTGCTGTCTGAGGCCTGAGTTTTGCCAAGCTGGCTCCAGTGGGACAGCAGATGTCTCTGCTTTTCCTCTCTTGCCCCAAGCCACAGCCGTGTTGTTGGCATCTCTGAGCTGGGACTTGTCTGCTGTGCTGAGGTGAGGAAAGCCCCTCGCAGAGCATGACTCTTCCTCGCCTACTGCCCCAAGGAGGGGCCACAGGACCGCACACGTCCTGCCTGGGGTGGACGCTTTGTTCCACAGGGTACTTCCACCTGTGCCCAGGCAGCATCTGCTTGAGTCCTCAGTGCCACCTTCTGCACCTTCCCCATGGTGGTAGCTCTGCTGCTCACCTCCTAACTTGTAAAACAAATGGATCAGAAGAGGCTTGTGGGCATGGGGCACATTCCTGCCGAGAGACACTGGGGATTATCTGTGCCTTTTTCCTCCAGATAAACTCCTAGCAGGCAGCTGCCCTCAGCGTGGAAGGCAGGAGCTGCCCCCACAGGGCGCAGATGAGTGCAGGGAGACCCCACTCCCATGTACCCTGTGATGCAGCCCAGGGAAGCAGGTTCCTTCCCTGCAGGATCCTAAATGAAGCAAATGTTCACATGCACTGCGGCAGTCCAGCGTGTGCCAGACAAGGGCTGCTGGGTCAGAAACTGCCTTCAGAGGGGCTGCCTGGTGTTGCAGCTCCAGAAGCTGCAGTGTAGTGAGCCCGACCTGAGATGCTAAGATGGGAAGCCCCTTCATCTTCAAATGCCTGGACCACTTCCTAGAGCTTTTAAGGGAGAAGAAAGCCTTTTCTTTCAGTGCCTTCCCTTGCCTCATTTTGGAATGCTCAATGTGAGCAGGGCATCTGCTTCTCCACTGGGACCACTGTTGCTTGGTGCAGCTGCTTCTTGTGTGTGTGTCTCGGTGCAAGTGTCTGCTCCATGAGAGGCACATACCTGCTATGGAGACAAGCTCACAATGACTTATTTCTCCTGTGTCTCTAATGAATGAATCAGAGGCATGGTGGCTAGGACAGGGCCTCGTCCTCACTCTGCAGGGCCCCATTGATTTGCCGTAGGCAAATTGCCCTCTCGCTGCCTCGGTTTCCTGGGCCATGGTGGGGGATGTGCTGTCCTGGTTGTACCAAGTACTCTGAGCACAGGTACTAGATAATGACTGTAAGTGGTGCAGCTGTGTCTGGGGTTCCTGTGAAAGCCTGATTAGGCAAATAACAGCATTGATCTCTTGCATCTGTGAGATGGCAGTGGGGAGGAGAAGGGTTTGTGTGGGTCCAGATAGGAAGATGATGTGACTGGATAATCTGGGGAATGGGATAGTATGGATCCTAAGCAGGCACCCACGAAAGATGAGGGGGTAGCAACCCTTCTTCCCTCTGGGGACACCAGTACCACGCTGTCAATAGGAGCTGCGTGGTTTTGGTAACAGAGAGAGCAGCCAGAACTCATTTGTGCTTATATTTAGCAAGTGCAGGATGCATTTTTATATGCTTCAAGTGCTTAAATGTGTTTTAATCAAGGCAACCTAAGTTGTCAAACCTGAGGCTTAGGCAGAGCGAGTGGCCTGGGAGCTATTTCTGTTCTGTTGCCCTGTGTGTAGCATTGCCTCCAAGATGCTGCTGTTGCCATTTGCTTTCTGGGAACAGTATGTCTTGAGCAATGTATTGTCTCCCTAGGGCCCCAAGAAATGTCTTACTTCTATCTTCAGGAAAATAAAAGTGTGTTAGCTCCAAAGTACACACCAGAATGGAGCAGTATTTTTCCACCAGGAGAATTTTTCTCTCTTACCAATGTGGAGTGAATAAATGCATTTATAATAACCCCGTGGGTATGATTTAGGCTACTGTTCACTGAAACAACTACCCACAGAGTTGCATAACCTGTGAGGAGATGGTTTGTAATAGATGGTTTAGTTCATATCAGCCATTTCTTTACTGACCTTTTGATGCCCCTGGAAAAGGGGGTTTCATTCAGCAGCTTTGTTCCTGGAGTGGGGAACATACCTTGCTTTGATTTCACTCCACTGCAAAGGTGCAGTGCAAGATTCTGTGATATCTGGAAAAGATAAGGTGCAGCTTTTATATGATTTTTTTTCCCTTTGTGAGCTCTGCCCATTGCCCACTGACAGCAATCAGGTGGCATTTGTGTGTTAATGCTTCTGCTGACTCCCCAGCACTCTCCTCGAGCCCCATGTGTTCTCTCGCCCTACCTGGGACTGCCAGAGACCCACCCCAGGTGATGCCATCCCTATGGCTTTCTCATCATTCCACCAACCTTCCTCCACTCTGTCCCTCACTGCTGCTCTCTTTGTTTTTTGTCATAAGCTCTCCATTCCTGCCAGGCTGGGCAGCCCTGAGTGGGGACTGATGCTGCAGCATAGCTGGTGGTGCTCACCCCTGCTCCTCACACTGCATTTGCTCTGCTCTAGTGTCCAGAACCAGGTGGATGAAGTCATTGATGTTATGCAGGAGAACATCACAAAGGTGATCGAACGAGGCGAGCGGCTGGATGACCTGCAGGATAAATCAGGTGTGACACTAAGTGCAGCTCCGCTGCCTCATTCCCCTGGTTGTCTTCTTCACTGCTCCACCAGGTGACCTGCTTTCAGCTCAGAAAGTGCCTAATCACAGACCTGGGCTTGTATTTCTGTCCTTACTGGGAGCACTTGCCCAGCCTTGGGTGCAGAACTGATTTTTCTGCCGACGCTGTCCTCTTCCCACCTCGGCCTCCCGCTGCTGGGTGCAGAGCAGCAGCTCGGGGGCGCTGGGTGCTGTGCTGCAGTCGGTCGTTCAAGCAGAGGTAGGTTGGTCTGTGTCTGAGCAGCCACGAGCACTGCAGCTCCCTGCTGGCACGCCTGGCAGACCCTGTGCTCAGAGGACAGCCAGCACAAAGGGGGCTCAGAGGGACTGGCAGGCCTGTGCATGCTGCGGCACACCGCTGTGGCTTTGATGAATCACACTGTGGCTGGGTTTATTGCCTGGAGCTCCGTGGGTGCTCTGCCGGTGCCGCTGAATCGCCTCCTGTCTTTCCTCCACAGAAAGTCTATCAGACAACGCCACAGCCTTCAGCAACAGAGCCAAGCAGCTGCGCAGACAGATGTGGTGGCGAGGCTGCAAGGTGAGCAAGAGCAGGAACAGGCAGGGCTGGCTGTGTGGAAGGGTGGCTACCTGCCCTCCCTAGGAGGGAATGGAGGGGCTTTACTTCCTGGTTGAAAAGGCTGGAAGGCAAAGGTCAAAGCAGCTACCCATGACACCCTGTGTCATGCTCCTCTGTGCTCCTCTTGCAGATGAAGGCAATCATAGCATTGGTGGCAGTCATTGTCCTGCTTGTGATCATTGGTGAGTAGCTCCAGATCACCCCAGCCATGTCTGGCATTGAAATACTTGTGGCACCCCGCACCATGAGCACCACTGTGGTGCTGTTGTCCCCAGGGGAGAGTACCTGAGCCACTCCTGTTGGACCCTGGTCTGCCTTAGAGTCCTAAATGGTGCCTGTAGACCACTCCATGCTGCTGTTCTGCAAGGTTTAAACACAGAGGGGCAGGCTCAAACCAAATTCTACTGACTGGGGCCAAAGAAAGCCAACGTTGCCCTGCCCTGATAGCATTGCACTGATTCAGGGTTGGCACTGACTGATCCTGAGGCTGGTGGGAGTAGATGGAAGAGTTCCAGACCAGAGCAATATCTCCCAAAGGCCTCTCCACATACATCAATCATCTTGCAATGGGTCTGCCCTCTGCAAACACTCCTCCCTGAAGTTCACAGGCTGCTTAATTTTCAGGAAGTAACTGTTGTGGCCTTGTTGGTCACTTTCCCTGCCATCTGCCCTTTCTGGTCTGTCTGGAGCTCCCCAGAGCAGAGATTTTGCTGCTGTTCTGAGCACACAGGTGGTAATGACCAGAGTCTGTTTCTTCCAGGCAGGAGTAATTCAGGCCTCTGCCTGCAGAACGATGTGCTCCAGCGTTCTAGGCAGCCCAGCACAGCTCTTCTGTGCCACTGGCTCCGGAGGGTATTTTCTCCCACCAGCTGTGGCTGGGGGGCACCTCTGTAACTGTTCTCATTTATTTTGGCAAACTCCTCGTGGTCTGTTGTCCTGCTGACACACAGCCTGCAGCAGGAGAGGCAGAGCTGGCAGAGAGAGAGACTGATGGAAAATCCCATCTGGTTTAGTTTTGGGAAGCTGGAAGGAGATGCAGATGGCAGGAAACGTTGTCTAGCAGCTGCAGGCAGCAGATTTCATTAGCATGGGCTTGGCAACACGCTTGCCCTCCCCTGCTGGGTTCATTCATTACAGAATGGGGAGATGTCTGCGTGGGGATGGTGTTGCTTGTGAAGGTGTATGGCTGAGAGCTTGTTTCTTTGTTTTTTCTAGTACCAATAGTCTTGAAGTACCACACCTGATGGGGCAGCTGGAGGCTTTGGTGGAGCTGGCACTGGGATAACCAAACTGCTGTGTAATTTAAGTGAGATATCTGTATATAGCTTGAAGTTGTTTTGCTCCAGGAAGCCAGGAGGCAGCAGCAAGTAGCCAGTTCTGAAAGTGTTTTAAGAACTGCCAAATGATTGTTACTTTTGTTTTTCTGGTTGAGTACCTGCTCCTGCAGCCAGAAATTTTTTTATAACAGAGGATTCCATTCCCAAACTGCCTGTTGTGTGGGATTTTGAGTCTCTTGTTTGGAGCTGGCTACTTGCCACTACAGTTTATCTGTATATATGGTCTAATATTTAATAAAAATACTACTACCATTTAAGCAGTTCCCTGCTGCCTGCTGTGGAATGCAGCAGGGACTCTGTCCTTTCAAAGCAAAGGAGAGGAGCAGCATAGCATTATCTTACAGGGAACAGACCCTTACAAGGGTGGTCTTCTCTTATTGAAAAAAAAGATAATGAAAAAGATTAGGTTTTGCAGTGCAGAAGACTTTCTGGTCCTGCCATGGGAATGCACAGGCTCAGTGTTTTCAGTATTGCTGCTTACAGCTGTAACTAAAGACATTCCAGTAAACCTATTTTTGACTGTACACCTGGAGTTCCTGCATGTCTTAATCATGTAGTGGAGGTCATTCAGGGCTCTCTGCTGCCAGGAGTCCCTGGGAAAGGGCTGTTGCAGTGTTTTCTTCACCATAAGGAAGAACTGTGTGTAAAGCCCAGCGATCAGCCCAGTGATACAAGAGACACAGCAGGGGGGCAGCAACTCTCCTGAAACCAGTCCAGGGTAAACAAGCCCAGTTCATACTCGGAACCCTTCCCCTGGCTCTGGTGGTTGTGGTCCTGCATGTCAGCCCTTTTCACTTCCTTGCAATCCAGTGGGCTGGGGGTTGTGCCCAGACAGATGCACTGCAGTGCTTGGGGAGGTGTAGGAGCCCCTGTGTTTGACTGAACAAGAGCTGAGCTCCTGCATCCATGGGTGAGGTTGTTGCATTTTAGCTGCCTCCATCCTTGGTCTTGGGTGCTGATGGCATTTCTGTCTGCTTCTCATTTTTGGGACCCTTGTTCCTTCCAGCCCCGAGTGTGGGACTTGAGCTGAGTCAAGACCAGGCTCTCCTGCTTCTTTTTGCTGTCTCTGATCTGATGAGAGAGAATTGTCCTGCTTAGTGTGTGTCTGAAGTAATGATGGAGAGGGGAAACGGTGCCCCAGAGAATTCCCTGTGCCATGTTCCACCCTCCTCTTCCAAACCTGCCCCCGGGATCTTGTACATAGTTTCCACCTGAGTGACTCTGTGGCTCCATGCAGAGAAGGGGATTAAAGCTGAGCACAGCAGGCTGGAGGGTGGGATGTGATTACAAGCTCTTCTTGCCCAACTGGAATGCAAACAGGGCTTTTCCCCTCTGCTGGCCCTGCTCTCTCCAGGTGGGAATTAGAAGGCCAAGCTGGGATTTTCCTCTTGGAAGTGTGACCTGGTTTTAAGATGATGAAGCCAATGTAAGGGATGAAAATCATCCTGCCTATACCTTTGGCTACTCTCCACTGGCAAAAGAACACAGAAGGTGGATGATGAGGGACAGGGTTAATTGCACTGAGCCTGCAGAAGGCCCATGCTGAGCCTGCTCTGGGCTGCCTGCTCGGGAAAGCTACACTCTCGCTGCTGGAGAGTCCTGTGAGTACATCTGCCTTTCGCTCCCAGTCCCACCTTGCTGCTGCCAGCCACAGAAGGACCTTGGTGCTGCAGCAGCATGTCGGGATTTCAGATCCCTGCTGGCATCAGGTCTGAGCAGCAGAAGTTAGTTTTGCAGTAGCTTGCTAGCTGGCTTTAAAGCTGGGCCGAGACCCTTGGAAAATGGATGCTGGTAGGATGAAGGCTTCATGTGCTGAAGAACTGTTACAGCTGCCAAATTTGGGGCTTGGTGCTGTGCCCTCCAGAGCCCTGTCCTTGCTTGCTTTGGTAGACCTCAGTTAGCAGCATGTCCTCAGGGAGAGCTTCCAGATACTGTTAAACTCCCTTCAGTGCAGGCACTGGTGTACCACCCTGAGAAGTGCCACTGTTACCACCATGACAGGAATGTGCTGCTTCCAACAGGCACAAACTTTTCTAGTTGACCTAGATCCATGGGAAATGAGGTGGCAAGGTTACTGCCCCTGACCCTCTGTGTCTTGTGCCTGCCTGGGACTCATGCTTCAGTAGCAGCAGGACTGGGCCAGGCCTGCTCCTGCTTTCCTCAACACCTTTGCCAGTGTGCTTTTGCAGCGTCTTCCATGGAGGTTGGGGCGCAAACAGTTGGACTTGAGATGCAGGGCAGGGAAAGCTACTGTGGCCAAAGCCTTCAGTGCACTTCAGGTTGCCAGAATGAGTTGATCAGGTTTAGGTCAACAAATGCTGGGGTTGTCCTGAGTACAGACCTCATGGGACCATCTCTGGCTATGAAAGACAGCAGCAAATCAACAGTCCTGGTCAGTAACTTTACAGTAATAGAATTTTACTGAGCAAGGGCTGGAGCACCTCTCCTGTGAGGACAGGCTGAGGGAGTTGGGCCTGTTCAGCCTGGAGAAGGGGAGGCTCTGGGGAGACCTTATAGTGGTGCTCCAGTGCCTGAAGGGGACTACAGGAAAGCTGGAGAGGGACTTTTTATAAGGGCCTCTGGTTACAGTGGCAATGGTTTTAAGCTAGAGAAGGGTAAAGTTAGATTAGACGTAAGGAAGAAACTCTTTACCATGAGGGTGGTGAGACATGGGAATGGGCTGCCCAGAGAAGTTGTGGATTCCTCATCCCTGGAAGTTTTTAAGACCAGGCTGGATGAGCCTTTGAGCAACCTGGTTGAGTGGGAGAGTCTCTGCCCATGGCAGGGGGATTGGAACTGGATGATCTTCCAACATATAAACCATGCCATGATTTTCATTCAAGGCTGAAAAGGCCATTACAGTGTCTGCTCTCGGGTGTACTACAGAGCAGTCCTTCTTTATGCTTCTTCAAGAAGCCATCATCTTTAGATTGCAGCCTGTGCCATCCCAGCCTGGACTGGAGGCCAAGAGAACTGTAGTGAGTGGCGAGGATTGTTGTTTTTATGGACTGTCTGTGTGCTTTGGAGTTGGTTTTTATTTAGATGTTGTGAAGGAGATTTTACAGCAAAAACACTTCTTTCACCCAAGTGCATGGTCTGTTTTCTCCATTCCCTCTTTGTAGCAGATAGACCTCTTCATTAGCTGCTGTTTTCCACATGATTGCATTTTTACAGGGAGCAGCATGTTTTGGCTGGAGCTGTGTTCCTCCCGCAGGGCTGGTTCCTCCTCCGAGGCTTGCTGGTACGACCCACGAGGGGAGACCGAAGGGTTCTCACGCCCAAGGGCAGAGGGCTGCAGGTGGGCAGAAGCATTTCCTTTCCCAAATCTGGGAACTGGGCGGACCAGAGGGGAAGAAGTCCACCCTGGGGAGTCCCCTTGGAGGAGCTTCTGGGGGGGTAACTGTGTGGGAGGAGGCAGCACAGGTAGCACAGCCAGAGCTCCCAGGGGCCCACTGTTTCTTACGGCAGTACTCCCCGTCGCTGCTTGGGTGCGGAGCAGCGGACGTCCCTGCCTCATTCCATTAGAGCACCACACTGGCAGCAGGGCCCATCTCTTGCCTCTCGAGTCCAGGTCTTGCTGCAGCTGCCAGCTGGACCTGCAAACTTCATTGCTCCCACAACAGAAATCTGGTGTCAAGAAGTGCAAAGGCTTGCCAGAGGTCGGGGAGTGAATAGCGGCAGGTCTTGGAGCACAATCTGTTGCCTAATTCCCCCGACAACGTGTGATTCCACTTCAGGGAAAACAGAGCGCGGCCCTCCAGCCCTGGCTGCCAACCGCTGGGGAAGTAAACAGGGAGGCGGCCAGCGGGGACACGGCCACCCCCCGCCCCGCTGGAGGAGCCAGCGCCTGCAGGCGGCGAGCGGCGGCAGGGCTGCCTCAGGCGCCGAGGAGCGCAGGCGCTGCCTGCGGCGGCTGACGGGGACAGAGGGGCAGGGCCGGGCCCCGCCCTCGCAACCGCCACGGCGACCCGCGCTCCTCTCGCGAGACTGCCCGGCACGGCCCCGAGCCGCCCGGCCCCGCACCGCCCCTCCCGCGGCACAACGGAAGTCCCGCCTCTATCGGGCAGAAGCAGCAGCCGCAGCCTTCCTATTGGCTGTGCGTTGCGGCGCGCGGTGCCGCCGGCGGCGCTGATTGGCAGCTCTGCGCGCGGGCGTGGGCGCGGGGTTGGGATGGCGGTGCCTGCCCGGCGGAGCCTGGTGTTCGTGACGGGCAACACCAAGAAGCTGGAGGAGGTAGGAGCTGGGGCAGTCGTGGCCTGGCCTGGCCCGGCCCGGCCCGGCTCGGCGGGGCCGGGGCCTGATAGTCGAGTTTCCCTCCGTTTTCCCGCTGCAGGTCACTCAGATCCTCGGAGACTCCTCTCCCTACACTCTGGTAGCGAAAAAAATTGACCGTAAGTTGGCGGCGGGACCTTGGGGGAACACTGGGCGCGACCCACTCCGGTTGTCGTTTTTCTCAGTGCCGGCCTTTGTGTCCGCAGTGCCCGAGTACCAGGGTGAGCCGGATGAGATCTCCGTGCAGAAGTGCCGCGAAGCCGCCCGGCAGGTCGCTTGCTTTCTCTTTTCCCTCTTCCCGCCAGTCAGAGCAGTGGTGTGCGCGGGACGACCGCAGCCCCGGCGGGTTGGGGGGCGGCTGGGGGCCTTGAGGCTTCTGACCTGGCCCTGGGGAGTGTTAGGATACCTCTGTGACTGGCCTGGCCTCTCTGCAGACCTGTCACTGGGCTTTTTCTGGTGTGTGCTGGGTGAGAGTGAGCTCTCGTTGGTGACACCGTGTTCAGGCAGTCCGGGTGCTGATCCTTTGGCCTCTTCTCGAGCAGCAGGAGGACACGGCACCTCCTTCAGACCAGCCCCAGTGGCAGAGAGACTGTTTTTCTGTCTGCTGGAGCTTCAGGGAGATCACCTTTCAGAGCTGTCTCTGGGATGGGAGCCTTAGAAGAACTAAGTGAGGGCTGGAACTCAAGGAAAACGCAGGACAGAGGCTTTCCCATTCCTTTCCCCTGGGAGGGCAGGGAGTGTTGAGCTCTGTCTGTTCATTTTTCTCCATGAGAGAGTTTTCTTATTGTTCTTTAGCTGGCCTGGGGGGAGCATGGTTAGGTTGTGTCTGTGGATTGCCTCTGAAGTAAAGAGCTGTAAGAGCTGGTGAACTTTTGTGATATTTCTGTTATCATGGCAACATGAGACTACAATAGAGCAAGACAACAGGGTTGGAGGCATTGCCTTCCTGTAGGTCTAATGTTTCCATTTCTTGGGCTTTTGCTGTAGGTTCAGGGACCTGTTATAGTAGAAGACACCTGCTTGTGCTTCAATGCCCTGGGGGGTCTTCCAGGGCCATACATGTAAGTAGGAAGGCACTTGTTTCACCTTTTGTGTCAGGAGTGCAGGCTGGCAGGGTGTGCTTCATGGGGCATTCTCCCTGTGCCGGGAGCGATAGGGTCCGGGAGTGATCGCTGGTCTGTTCCCTCAGCTTCATCATGCACCCCAGGACCTGGATTTCACACAGAATCACAGAACAGTAGGGACCTTGAAAGATCATCTGGTCCAACCCCCCTGCCAGGGCAGGATCACCTAGAGTAGGTCACACAGGAATGCATCCAGGTGGGTTTTGAATGTCTCCAGAGAAGGAGACTCCACACAAACTCTCTGGGCAGCCTGTTCCAGTGTTTTGCCACCCATCAGTGAAAAAGATTTAACTCTTCAAGCCCTGAGGTAGGTACAGGACAAGAGAGAGATCTGAATTGCTACCTCTGGCTCCCAATCTCTGGTGCCTGCTCTTGCAGCTAGCTGGGGAACCTGGGCTCACAGCATGCTTGGTGTAGCTAAGGCACTGTGTGTTTAAGCAGGACTCTGGGGTGAGCGCTTTGTAGTCAGTAACAAGATTATTGTTACAGTGTAACTCCTCTAATAAAATATTTCCTTGGCTCCTGGAATTAACTTTTGGTGTGATTAATATTTCCCAATTCTATCTGCTGAGGTAAGCAGAGACATGAAAGCTTTAAGTGAAGAAGCTGGCACTAGAGCTGAGTGTAAGGTGTGAACGAGTTGAGAAACGTGCTTCAGCACGTCAGTGCCCACAGCTGACAACTGGGTTATGTACACAGACCCCAGTACTGCAGCAGATTAAATACTCCTCTGCTGTTGTCACTGTGTGCTGTTCAGCTGAAGAGCCAAGGCTGTCATTGTTGGTAAACTGGTAAATAGTCCAGCATGAAGTACTTTGACAGCACATTTAAAAGGGACTTAAAAGGCTATGAAAACGTAGGCAATAAAAGCCTCAAGGATGCCTGCATTTCTGAGAAATAATAGAAAAAAATTAATCTTTCCTCTATTCTTCCTCTTCAGAAAATGGTTCCTGGAAAAACTCCAGCCAGAAGGTACTGCCTGCTGTACTGCTCTGCACATAACTCTGCTCTTTGCAGGTGGAACCCAGGCTGGGCTCTGCTGAGCATGCTTGCCCACTGCCCATTTCACATCTGTTCCCTTCCTGTCTGTTCCCTCGTGTGCTCACATTGTTTTGTTTCTGTGTTGTTTTCCCTCAGTAGCTTCAGCATCATGCCTGGATTTCCAGGCTCCTTGCCTCTGCAGGCTGGTGGCAGGGCCCGTGGAAACTTTTTATCTGTCAGTGTGACCTGGAAGACCCGCTGCTCCCTCTGGCTTCTGTGCAAGCCCTTCACTAATACTTGCCTGCCCTGGTGTGCAGTGACTGCCTTTCATCCCAGGGTTCTGAGTGTGACTGCAGCGCTACACTGGCATCATGAGCATAAGTTACACTAGCTCAGAGTAGGCATTACTCCTCTGTGGTGGCACTTGCTTGTTTCCTTCCACTCCTAAATTAATAGCAGGATGCTGCAGCTTCTGCTGTGTTAGGTCTGCAGCCCTGGCTTCAAGTCATGGGAGAGACTGGGCCAAACGAATCCTTGGTCCCCAGCTTTGTCACCTCCTGTAGCGAGCTCTTCCTGTCCCTTCTGCGGGAGCGCCGAGGGCTCCCCGCTCCGGCTGTGGGTGGGCGTGCTGCGCTCCGAGGGGACGGCCCTAACGCCCAGGTCCTTTCTGTGTCGCTCAGGCTTGTACAAGCTGCTGGCTGGCTTTGAAGACAAATCTGCCTACGCTCTCTGTACCTTTGCATTCAGCACTGGAAACCCGGAGGAGCCAGTGAAGCTGTTCAAAGGCCAGACTCACGTAGGTGGTGTGCTTGGGGGAGGGAACATACTGAGAGGAGGGCAGTAATGTTAATTTCAGAATGGTGTTGGCTCTCTTGAGGACAATTTTAGTGCCCCCTGGGTCACTGAATGCCCTCAGAGCTTGGGAACAGACAGAGGGAGAGTACAGCTGGTGGGTGATGAATGCTGCAGCCCTTTCCCCAGCTGTATGTACCAAACTCTGCACATTACCTCAGGCTTTTCAGCCCCCTTGTCTTCCCATGTGACTGTGAGGGAAGTGCTGCAAACCAGAGCTTACTGAGCTTTTTTGCTTTCTTGTGGCAGGGGCTGATAGTGGAGCCCAGAGGCCCCCGAGATTTTGGCTGGGATCCCTGCTTTCAGCCAGATGGCTACAACCAGACGTAAGTGGTGCTGTACCTACAGCTCTTCACCTAAGGAAAGCTAGGGTCGAGGTTGTGTGTGGGGAGGAACTGGCTTATGAGAGGATGGCAGGCAGAAAACAACCTCCTGTGGTGGGTTATAGGGAACTTCTGGATCAGGATGGGAGCTGCTGGCTTTGCCAGTGGGTCCCTACAGACACCCCTGCTGCAGCTGAGCGGGGAGACAGTGAGCAGAGGGGAGCCCTTGGTGACTGGAGGGCATGTGCTGCAGTATGTTTGCTGCTGAAACTTGTGGTTTCTCTTCCCCTCCAGCTACGCTGAACTGCCCAAGGCAGTGAAGAACTCAATCTCACACCGTTACAGAGCACTGAGTGAACTCTCTGCCTTCTTTCTTCAGAGCAACTCATCAGAGCCCTGCTCTGGCCCCAGCTAGCCTTCCTGGGCTGCGAACATGTTGTCCATATCACATACAGCCCTGGGAGAGCTCACATCTGCTGTGGGCTGCCATTAAAGCTGCTCCTTCTGAAGCAAGCCACTGATGCCTTTTTTGTGCCTGCACCCCCTCTCCCCCCCTTATTTTTGTTGCTTCATAAATGCTGTGCAGCCCAGCAGGCCTGGATTATTTAGGCTGCACGTTTGTGCCGCAAGGAGGGGGCCTTCCAGGGGCTGCTGTGCTTGGTAGGGCTCTGGCCTGGACCTGTGCAGACATTCCCTGCATCAGTTTTCTCTTGGGGAATCACAGAATCATTTAGGTTGGAAAAGACCTTTAAGATCATAAAGTCCAACCATTAACCTCGCACTTCCAAGTCACCACTAAACTGAGTGCTGCATCTGCATGGCTTTTAAATTCCTCCAAGGATGGTGACCACCACTTTCCTGGGCAGCCTGTTCCACGGCTTGACAAGCCTTTGGGTGAAACTTTTCTTAATATGGAATCTAAACTTCCTCTGATGCAACTCAAAGCAGTTTCTTCTTGTCCTGTTGCTTGTTAACTTGGGAGAAGAGGCCAGCACCCATCTCGCCAGCACCCCTCCTTTCAGGTAGTTGCAGAGCAAGAAGGTCTCCCCTCAGCCTCCTCTTCCCCAGGCTAAACAACCCCAGTTTCCTCAGGCACTCCTCACAGGACTTGTTTTCCAGACCTTTCCCCAGCTTTGCTCCAGCACCTCAATGCCCTTCTTCTAGTGAGGGGCCTGAAACTGAGCTCAGTATTCAAAGTGTGGTCTCACCAGTGTTGAGTACAGGGGGCAATCGCCTCCCTGCTCTTGCTGTCCACACCATTCCTGCTCTTTACCTTGGCCACCTGGGCACAGTGCTGGCTCATGTTCAGCCGGCTGTTGACAAGTATTCCCAGGTCTTTCTCTGCCGGGCAGCTTTCCAACTACTTCCCCAAGCCAGTAGCGTAGCGCAGCTTGTGAGCTCAGCGCTTGGCCCTGCTGAACCTCACTGGCCTCGGCTCATCGGTGCGGCCCAGAAACAGCAGAGCTCTGAGTCCAACAGAGTACCGAGACCCGAGCTGCCGGTACGCCCGCGGTGGCGGTGTCCCAGCGGACTGGTTCGCTCTCCGCCGGGCCCGGCAGGGGCTGCCGCTGGTGAGTGGTGCCGTGGGCGCGTGAGGCGGGCAGCCAATGGAAAGCGGCCGGGGGCAGAGGCAGCCAGTCGGCTGTGGGGCCGCGACATCCAATGGGTGCGCTGCGCAGCCGTGTGACGTCATCTGGCGGCGCCGTTCCACGTGCGGCGGGAGCGGCCGTGGGGCCGAGGTGGGCGCACCATGGAGCTGCTGCCCCGCAGCCCCGGCGACTTCGGATCGGCCCGGTACTGGGATCGGTTTTTCCGGCAGCGCGGGCAGCGCCCCTTCGAGTGGTACGGAGCTTTTCCGGAGCTCTGCCCCGTCCTGCACAAGTACGTCAGGCCCTGCGACAAGGTGAGCCCCGGGCCAGACTCCTGGGGGGAGAGCTCTGTGCTGCCGTGTCCCGGCTTAAAGTGCCGTCGTGTGCTGACACAGACCATGCGAAAACCCCGGTGTACCGCAGGAGAGACCCGCGCGTTGCCCTGAGACGAGGAGCTCTGGAAGCTCTGTGTGGAAAGTTAATCTTGGGGTCCTGCAGGGTGGGTTTGCTGGTGCCATGGGTGTGGTTTTCACAGAGGGTTCATGGCCGTGGCCAGCACTTGCTTGTAAAATGCTTTGTTGCACATTTTGAGGGTGTTCTCACCATCACATGCCTGTTGTGCTGTTCCCCAGGTTCTGGTGGTGGGCTGTGGGAACTCGGAGCTGAGTGAGCAGATGTACGATGTGGGGATGTGTGAGGGTATTGTGAACATTGACATCAGCGACGCAGTGATCCGTCAGATGCGAGAGCGGAGCGGCAGCAAGAGGCCCAAGATGAGCTACCTGGTGATGGATGTGTTCCAGATGGACTTCCCTGATGCCGAGTTTCAGGTGGTGTTGGACAAAGGCACACTGGATGCCATCCTCACGGATGAAGAGGAGGCTACTCTAGCCAAGGTGGACAAGATGTTTGCTGAGATCAGCCGGGTCCTGCAGGTGGGAGGGCGCTACCTCTGTGTCTCCTTGGCTCAAGCCCACGTGCTGAAGAAAGCAGTGGAATACTTCTCCCAGGAAGGCTGGGTCGTGCGTGTTCATCAGGTAGCCAGCAGCGGAGACAAGCAGCAGTTTGTCCTGCCTATCTTTGTCTACGTCATGACAAAGTTCAGGAAAATCCCAGGCTCGGCACCACGGATCCTGGAGATCTGCCCAGATGAGCAGCAGAAGCCGATGCGGGTGGAGAGCACGGAGCAGCTGGTGGCAGCAGTGAGGGACAGGCAGCATTATGCCCTGCTCCGCAGCCAGCTGAGTGGAACGCCCTGTGGGGAGCAGGTTGCCCTGGACCTGTGTGACAGAGAGAGCGGCAGGCCTCGCTACACACTGCACGTTGTTGACAGTCCCTCAGAGAAACCTTCCCGTGACAATCACTTTGCCATCTTCATCAGTGAGTAGAGCCTCTGCTGGCTGCAGTAGGATAGCGCCCTGCCCAGGAGCTGCAAAATGGCCACGGGTCCTGGCCCTGCTGACACAGAGCTGGAGACAGGAGTATCCTGCCTGGGTTGATGTTTTAGTTGTGGCTTTTTAGTGGGATGTGCTTGCCTGGTGGTGCAAAAGTTTGCTGGCTGAGCAGGTGCCCCTCTGGCAGCAGAGGGATGCTAGCTGCCCTGCCTCCAAGGTGGTGGCTTCCTGCCTTGATGCTGGTCACAGCCACCACAGTATGTCCTTGCAAAAAGAGCCCAGCAGGTGCAGCTGGAAAGGCTTTGCTGGTCTATGCAGGTGTCCTGACTTTCCAGGGTCAGGCTGCTTGGGGCTGCACTTCAGTTTTGTGCTTGCACCTCATGGCATTTGCCTCTGCCAGCAGCACTTAGCACAGCCTGGAGACGGGTTGTAAGGCTGTTGGCTACCTTCTTATAAGATGTGGCTTGTCCAGGCTCCCCAGAATGGGGAATGCCTTGGCTGTCATGATGGCTGCAAAGCACAGCTAAGGCACACAGAGTGGTACCTGCTTGTGATGTCTGCCATTTCTTACAGCTCCTCTCTTGGAAGCTGGGGTGGCACTGGGACTGGCACTGGCCCAGGCTGATGACAGCTCCTTCTGCAGTCCCACAGGGCAGAGAAACCGAGTGGCTCTTTGGGATGGAGGAAGGGCGGAAGCAGCTGGCCAGCAGCGCAGGCTTCAGGCGCCTGGTCACCGTGGCCCTGCACAGGGAACAGCACTACGAGGGCATGGCTGGCATCCAGGCGGAGCTGTCGGCGAAGGTGATGGAGCTGGCCCCGCCAGGCCTCCCTGCCCAGCAGCAGGTGAGCCCCACACGCTGCTCAGCTTCCTGAGGCTAGGGCCAGGCTGGCTGCCAACAGTGAATCCCTCTTCTCCAAGAGAGATGTAGCTGTAGTGTGTGAGCTGGCTCCCTGGGTGGGGAGGACACTGGTGTCAGCTGTAGCTCCTCAGTTTTCCCTCCAGCTGGCTGCCTTGGCTTGGAGGCAGGATTTGGGGTGTCTGTACGGCATGATTCAGTGTGAGGTTACTGCCCTGGAAAACCCAGCATCCCAGGAAAACCAGGCACTCTGAAACCCTGGGAGATCCAGCTCCTTCTTAGTCCTGCTTTTAACTTCTCCTGTTGCTTTTGTCTCCACCTTCCCACCCCAACTCCCCAAACCTGAACTCTTGCAAAAAGTCTTGGGGTGTTTGCTTGCTGTCCCCAGCACATATCATGGGAGGGAATCTGGTGTCCCACATGCTGCAGCTGCTTACAGCACATCTGTCTGCTCCTGCTTTGTGTCCACTTGTCCCAGCTCTTTAGCCGTGACAGGGACAGCAGGAGTGCCAGGGTCTGTTCCTGTGGCCTTTCCTTCCTCACACGGGCCCCTGTCCTCTCTGCAGGTGCCCTTCCTGTCCGTGGGAGGGGACATCGGGGTGCGGGCGGTGCGGCACCGTGGCAGCAGCCCCCTGAGCGGGGACTACGTGGTGGAGGACGTGAGGGGGGATGGCAGCTGCCACTTCCGGCGCCTCATCTTCCTCCGCAGCAGGAACGTGGTGCAGTCAGAGGCTCGACTGCTGCCCTCCCTGCCTCTCCAAGGTACATGGGACAAGGGAGAAGGAGCAGGGGCCAAGGATGACATTTTGGGGTGGCAGAGAGTGAGACCAATACACAAAGGAGATAAAAGTCCTGTTGAGACCTGCCAGCCTTGTCCCGGAGGAGCTCTAGAGCTGTTTTTACACTCTGCTGCTTGCTTTATGAGTGGGACAGAAGCTGGGAGTGTCTAGTCCCCAGAAAGCACACACCCCTGTCTCCCACCTTGCCCCTTAACAGCCAGTGTCTCCTGTTGTGTAGGCCAGAAGAAGCGGAGGAAGGACAAGAAGAAGCCCAGCCCTGCTGAGCCACCTGCGGCCGTCGACAAGAGCTACCTGTGCTGTGAGCACCACAAGGCCATGGTTGCTGGGCTCTGCCTGCTGGGGGGCCCCGACCCCCTCCCAGGTGAAGAGGCCAGTGGTGGGAGGCTGTGCTGAGGGCAGGCACCCCAGCACCTGGGGCAGGGTTTTCCTGGCCAAGTGGCCCCATGCAGCGTTCTGCAATAGCTTGGGGCTGGCAGGTGGGAGCAGGGCTGTCTTGGTGGCTCACTGGGTGCTCTCCCTTGGCAGGAACCCCTCTGGCGGTGCTGGTGGTGGGGCTCGGCGGGGGCAGCCTGCCTCTCTTCATCCACGACTACTTCTCACAGGCCCACGTGGCCGTGGTGGAGATTGACCCTTCCATGCTGGAGGTGGCTACAGGCTGGTTTGGCTTCTCCCCGGGTGACCGGCTGCAGGTGCATGTCTCGGATGGCCTGGACTACGTGGCCAAGCTGGCAGCTGAAGGTACCATCTTGTAGAGCATCCTGGGTGCCCTGCTGAGCCCAGTGGGTGACATGCTGGGCACCAGAGTCCTGGGCTGCTTTCACCCTCTGCTTCCCATTCCTGCTCATGTCCTGCCATGTGTGGCAAGCTCCAGCCTCCCCAGGCCTGTCTTTGCAAGCATGTGCAGGGGAGCTGAGGTTTTGCCTCTCACAGTGCTGAGGGCTGCAGCTGTCAGTGTTCCATGGAAAGACAAACCCTAGGAGAGAGAAGCAGCTGTAACACGGCAGAGGGGGCATCTGGAACCACCCCCCCCATTCATTGCTTCCCCACAGGGAGTGGCTCATCTCTGTCCCATGGGTTAACAAATCTCTGTGCTCCCTCCTGCAGCCCCAGCCCAGTATGATGCCATCATGTTTGATGTGGACAGCAAAGACCTCACAGTGGGGATGAGCTGCCCGCCCCCAGCCTTTGTGGAAAAGCCCTTCCTGCAGAAAGTTAAAACCATTCTCAAGCCAGAAGGTAGGAGGGGGGATCTGTCCATGCCCCTGCAGGCAGGCTGGCTGGTCCTGTGTGGGGTTTGAGTTATGAGGCAGTGCCACCATTCCTAACCCTGGACAACAGGAGCTGTGGCCAGGAGTGCTGCACGGCATCTGCCGCTCCTGGCAGCCCCGGATGGCCATTGTGACCTCAGGGAGCAGGGTGGGGCAGGTGGCCTGTGGCACTGCTGGCTCGGGCAGGCTGAGACGTCCCAGGGTGCCCAGAAGGGTTGTGGGAAGGCAGAGGGTGTAGGCGGTATCTGGGAACAGATCGTGTGGCCACCCACGACTCTGATGGTGGCAAGGACGTGGAGCTGGGCCAAGGGCACTGGGGGGGTGCTGGTACTCCTCGTGCTGCCACAGGAGAGTTTGCAGCAGGGTGGCACAGATTCTGCTGCGTTCCCGCAGGGAAGCAGGGAGCAGAACAATGTGTGCAGGCTGATTGAACTCCCATCTGTCTTGCCCCGCTGCAGGAGTGTTTCTGCTCAACCTGGTGTGCCGTGATGCCCAGCTGAAAGAGTCTGTCCTGGGCACCCTCAGGGAGGTCTTCCCCCTGCTCTACGCGCGCCGCATTGCAGGAGAAGTCAACGAGATCCTGTTCTGCCAGCCCAGCCCTGAGGCCCATCGGGACACTGCAGAGCTGGGGGCTCGTGCCCAGGCACTTGAAGGGGCCCTGCGGCAGCCTGGGTGCCCCTGGGACAGCTCCTACGTGCTGGCAGACATGCTGCAAGCCATCCAGATCCTCTGAGAGGGGCCCTGATACTGCTTGATGAGCGCTGTCCCTGTGTGGGTGCTGTGCCCCACAGCAGAGGGGTGCCCATGGCTGAGACTGCTGCCCTGGACGGGCTGGCAGTGTCCTGGGTCTGCCTGAAGGACGTGACTGGTGTGAAGAGCTGCTCCCTGCAGTGTGGCTTCCCAGGCAGGGCTCTGGGGGTGTGGGAGGCTGTGCATCCCAAGGGGTTACATAGAGTGGTGCGGGGAAGATGATGTGGGACTAACAGTACTTGGGTTTGGGTCTGTCCTCATTGCTTTCCCATTGTGGGAAAAGCATCCCTCCAGCCATCCCCTTCCTCTCAGCTCCTTCCCTCTGGTGCTGCCTCTCCCTGCATCTCCAGCATTCCTGGTCACAGGTCTCGGCAGAGCTCCAGCCCTGCCCCAGGCCTGGTTATGGATGCATGTGGGCTGAGAGCTGTGAAAATAAAAGTGGTCAGGGCTACTCTGAGCCCCCCAGTGCTTTGCTAGGTATATGTCTGGTATCCCTGGAAAAAAGAACAGTCGCCTCCCCTCCTTGGGACAGGCAGCTGCCTCTTGTACTCTGCTAGCCCCTCCCCATTTGCCTTCCTGAACTGGACTTCTCCATGTGCTTTCCCCTCTTCATCTCTCCAGTTGTGGCCCCTGTGAGCTGGGACCTGTAGTCCCCTGGTGGCACCCCAAGTCTTTTTCCCCTGTCCCCCTAGGCCAGCAGCAACCCAGCCCTGGGTACACCAGTCATCACCACAAAAAAGCAGCAGGAAAATGCCTGTTGGGGTGTTCCCACGGCTCCCCGTTCCTGCCCAGCCAGGCTTTCTGTCTCCTGAGGGTTTCAAAGCTCGGTTTCTCCCTGCGAGGTTTAGCTGAAGAGTTGACCCGTGTGTCCTGGCCTGTTACAGAGTAGCCCAACCACTTTGTTCCCATGTTCATCAGAAGTCATTCTGGGAGGCCTTGTCTTTCTCCCTTGCAACAGCTGGTACCAAACCGAGTCAGACATTGTACCAGAGCTTGCAGCCATCAAGGTGACAACCCGCTCAAGGACCATGACACTTTGCCATTGATCCTGCACCTTCACTCCTTGCTGCCTTCTGCTGCCAGCACCCTGAGCAAGGACATCTTTCTGGTAGCTGCTGCTCAGAGCAAACCTTCCCCAGCCACTTTTCCACAATGGAGGGTGGTAACACCACACTCAAAGCAGCTCCCTGAGGGATCTGACCTAGATGTTGACCTGGAGGCAACAGCAGCCACTGGAGGCATCGCTGCTGGAGTTGTCTTGCCAGCTTTGCAGCTTGTGCACCCTGTCCCATCAGGGTGTCGGTGAGCTGCTGCTCCTCATCCTGTGCCTCCTCAGCAGGACCCAGGTCTCCCTGACCTGCAGAAAACAGCCTTGTTCAGAAATTCAAGCGAGATTATGCATTAGCCAGAGGGTCTGCAGTTCCCCATGAAAAGGGTATCCCAAGGGCTCTTAGCCCTGAGCTGGTGGGGAACTGCTCTGTTCAGATTCCTTCTCTGCCTTACTCCCCTTCCCACAGAGGCACAAATCAGTGCCCTCCTTTCTCCCTGAGCTGACCCCCTTCTACACAGAGGGAGCAGAAGCCTTTTTAAAACGTGTTTCTGATGGTTCCTAGGCACAGGAGGGGAGAGCTGGCTCGCTCCCTCCCTCAGCTAAAGGATGGCAGTGTGGGCGCATGCCCTCTATATCACGCTCAGCACCCAGTGCTCAGGGCAGCACGTGGTTGCTGGTCAGCTGGACAGCCAAGGCTCCAGCTGGGTGGAAGTCTGCCTGCCCCCTTCAGCACTTTCTAAAGCTCCTTTGTGATGAGCATGTTTTTGAAAGGTGGCTATTATCCATTCACCGTACTGATGGCAAACTTCTCAACTGGAGCAGCAGTGCTGCATTTAGTCTATTTTTACCTTAGTCTTCAGTTCTCAGTTCCAGTGGCACAGGTTTGTATGTGTGCCCTTTATTTCTTCCCCAGGAGCTCATACAAAGGCTGTGTTCATCCCTGCCTTGTCCAGTCTTGCCTTTCTGTTGTGCTTCCTGATCGCTGCTCACGCCAGATCCTGGTAGACAAACAAAAGCCATCTATGAGCCATAATGTAAGGATGAAATCTGCCTCGCTGCAGCTGTCCTTGCAGCTACTGGCAGCCTGAGCTGGGTCTGGGAAGAGGTTTCAGCTAACAAATTGGCAAATTCAGGAGTGCTGCGAACACCTGAAAGCCTCTGCAGGTAAAATGCTCTCAGGCTGGAATAACTGATGTAAATATTTCTCTTCTGGCAGCCAAAACGTGCAGCTCATGTTTGGCAGCTGTGTTTCTGTTGAGTGCTTTGGCAATATACTCCTGTTTACATCCTTTACTTCTCACTTCCTGCCTTTGCAGGCTAGGCATGCTGTAAGTGGCAGGGTAGAAACAAGCACTGCTGTCACTTAGCAACCTCTGCTGGCTTCCAGATGTTGATTATTTTTTCCTTTCTGTATTTCCCAGCACAAAAAGAGATTTCTGTGTATCTCATTGCATGGTTTGGGTGTGAGGCTGTAGCCAGCTGGGGATGCTTCGGTTGGGTCCAGCCTGAATTCCTTCCAGAGCATTCTACCTGTGTCCTGCTACTGCTGCAGTGAGTCACAGGTGGTTCAGCCCTGAGTTTTGTGATCTCAGGTGGAGGGATGCAGCTGGTCATGCCTAGCCATGGAGACTCTTTGACCCAAGGTGACTGTGGCCAAGGATGGTGCTGCTGTGGGGGACCCTGTATGCACCCTGCATTGTATAATCCCCTTGGGTGTCACAGGTCTCTGCTTAGCAGGGCTGGAAGTGGCTAGGCTCACAGAAAGAGGATGGAGGGGGACAGGGGACATGCTGTTACCAGCTAAAGGTACATCCAGCAGCTGGGGGAGATGTTGTAGTAATAAAAGCCGCAGAAACTGAGTGCTGGGGCTGAGTCCTTCCCTGGGAAGAGCTCTATCAGGTTGAGCCTGGCCATGCTGGCTGGGGTTTCTGCTGCCACCTGGGCATGGCAGGGTCATAGCACAGCAAGGGCTGCAACAGCCACATCTTGGAAGGTGGAAGTGTCTGGGAATTGTTTTGTGCACGAAATTTTCTCTCAAGGAAGCATGTGCTTTGCCTGGCTTTGTGACCAAGGAAGCAGGAGAGCTGCCAGGCTGCAGGGAAGGGAGTATGGCTCTTTCCTGGGTGCTCAGGGCCACAAGGAAACATCTCTGTGGACTGCAATGCAGCATGGTGGGTTTTTTTCTACCCTGCAACTGGATGCACTGAATAAAAGGATGCAGCTAGAGGTCACAGGGCAGGAAAGAGGCCACCATGCTGGACAAGACAGGGAGCTGAGTGTCACTGTCTTGCAATCTGTGAGTCAGCAGCGCCACAGGCTTCAGAGAAGAGGCAGAAAGTGCCTCCTCTTTACAGGGGAATATGCTGCAGCCGCTGCTAATCACAGCTCTGCAGCCATTCTGGCTTTCTTTCACTGGCTTTAATTTTGTTTCTTACAGCTCCAAGATCTAAGTTCTCCTCCTGGCAGTTACACAGGCATAATGCTGACCAGCACCTTCATGCCAGCGCTGCGGAGCCAGGTGCTGCTGAGAGCCTGGGAGCTCCCCTGTGTACAGGGCTCCTTGCCCACACCTCCTCCTGCTTTGTGCTGCTCAGCTGCCTGAAAAGCTCTGCAGGGTTCCGGGTTTGTATCTGAAGCAAGAAGGAGGTGAGAGAAGTGCCTGGAGGGAAGAAGATCATGCATGAAGGAGCCTGCCTCTGTAAAACGTGTCCAGCAGGGAGGACAGAGCTCCCCTGGGGCCCTGCCTGCTCTCCTGGCAAGGCAGTATGCCTGGTGTTTCACTGCAGCCATCTGCACATTTCCTCTCTGGCAGCTTACATAGAACCCATTTTTCATGAAGGGAATGGCACTGGTGTGTGTTTGTAAAGCAGCCTTGGGACCTGATCCAACCGGCGTCAGTTTGAGCATCACACTGCTTGGTTAGGAAGAAATGCCTCTGGATGAGTTTGTGGGATCAGATGCTACAGCTGCACCCTGAACCAGACTGGTTTTGCCATATATTTTTCTGGAAGTCAGGGAAGGACAAAGTTGCTGTCCGTAGGCTTCATCTGCAATGCACTGGAGGCTTTGGCAGGGCTGAGGGCCCCAGGCAGGCTGTGTTGGAGCTGGTGACATCTGGAAGTGAGCAGAGCTGTGCTGATGGAGACAGTGATGCCAGTGTGCCACCCTGGGGAGCAGGGCACCCTTCCTGCTGTGCTGGGGAGAGGTGGTTGGCAAAGGTCTTCTCTCCTTGCTGAGTCTGTCACGTGGCTAAAGTAAATGATAAATACCGTGAGACACAACTGAGTGCAAGGTAAAAATAGAGCATGTTTAGCTGGCTAACCAGTGAGCAATGGAGCTCTGTGCTCCTGAGGATCATGCCTCATGCTCCCCAGGAAAATAGTTTCTTGCATGACTATGACACTGGTCTAGATCTTTCTTTTCAGGGTTATTCATTGCAAGAAGCTTTGCAGTGGTCTCTGTTAGTACTACCCCACTTTCCTTTAATGTGGCCACTCTGAATCTTTGCAAATTCAGAAAGCCAGGCTGGGCTCTGCATGGGGTTTTGGAACAAGGTGAAGTCAGAAAAAGCAGAGACCTGAAGATATGCTCAGATGCCTTTCCTCTCTTCACTGCTCTCTTGGAACTGTTGGAAAAACAAGCATCCTTGTGATACCACAAGCAAGCATAATGAAAATGTTCATGCTTTACCAGGAGGTGGGAAATCCTT
This sequence comes from Dryobates pubescens, assembly GCF_014839835.1. Lineage (NCBI taxonomy): Eukaryota > Metazoa > Chordata > Aves > Piciformes > Picidae > Dryobates > Dryobates pubescens. The sequence goes on from NC_071622.1 coordinate 190,164, forward strand.
ACTTGGCTGCTCATGGCTTTCTGCTGTGAGGGAGAGTGGATTTTTGCAAGTGATGGAGTCAGAGGGTGAGTGTGGTCACTTCATGGCTCTAACTCAGCTTCAGCAGACCAAAAAGCATGGTTTGGAAACTTCCCAGACTCGTGGGAGTATCAAACTTTTCCTAATCATAGATGTTTCCTTGCTGTATTTTTTTTTTTAATTATGGAAGCCAACAAAGCTGCAATTTAAAGACCTCGTGAAAAGCATAGTTCCCTAGGTCATCAATCTGAAGGTGTGCACAGTGCTGCTCCTGAGGCACTGTGCCTTCTTAAATCCTCGTTTGTAGGGATGTGATCCTATTGCCAGGCTGCTCTTCTACCAATCTGAATTTTTCCAGTGGGGCAGCACAAAGTGCTCCAACACTCGGGTGGATTTGGCCAGCACACGGAGCTGTTCCTCCTAACTTCCAGCCTCTATGGAAAACCATGAACTGGAAGAAGGCCAGGCAGCTACTCTAGTGCCTCCTGGCATAGCCTATTCACTCAGGAGTGGAGAAAAAAACAATCATGCTGGTAATTGGCATAATTATGTCAATAGCCCCCAGGCTCCATCTAGATAGGAATGACTGTAAGGCTTTTCCCAGAGGGGGTGGTGCTGTGGAGGCGATCTAACTGCAGAGCCACTGCTAGAGAAACCTTCTCTGTGTTATACCAATTTAAAAACAGTTTAGCCACTCCGCAAGCTGCGCTCTTGTTTCCTGGGTTAGAAGTCAGTCTGCTGTAGAGAGTAATTTTTTAGAATTGAGAGCTCTAGCCAAGAAGTTTTGATAATCCTCCAGGTTGTTAGTAGCTGTCAGTCTGCGGGATGTTCGCAGTTCCCTTTTGTTTTGCTGTTCATGCTGAGTCAGGCTGGTGTCTGGTTTAATACAGAGGATAACTTTTATCACTGCAGTACTCCAAAGCTTCTGTTTTGGATAATTTTTCCTGTTGTGATTGCTGCCAGTAATCACAGGTAAGTCTCATCTCTGTTGTGGTGCCTATGCCTTTAGCTCAGCCTCAGTGTGCATTTTTAATTGAACCCATTTCAGTACTATGGCTCGGACCTTGTTACTGCTTCCCAGCCTGTTCCTCAGCCCCTCACATGCTACCAGCCTTGCTGGACCCAGCTTCTATGGCCTGCCCTGAGATGGTTTTGGTGAACTGCCTGTCTGACCATGGCAGCACTCCTGCCTGTGGCTGAACATTGGTGCCGCTTGCCAGTGTCCCTCATGTGCTGCAGGGATGGCTTCTGATGCTGTTCCCGTCATGGGGCCCAGCTCTTCCACGTGTGATAAACAGATATGGGAGGTAATTTTGCTTTAGCTAATTAGGGTATAGGCGAGCGGGAAGAATGTGAGGCTCCACCCCCGGGGTGGAAGTGGAGGGCATTTTGCGATCAGGTAAGGGACAACTGCATAGCAGTACTCAGGTCAGAAGTTTGAACCTGAGGCTTCAGCAACTGACCACCGGAGAGACCCCCCATCTGCCATGCAGCGACGGGAACTGAGGCTGCAGTGGCCAAATTCATGTTGTGGGGCAGGAGTGCTTCGTTCTTGGATCCGATCAGGATGTTGCGCGGGAAGGGGTTCTGTGACAAGGACGGCCCCCAGTAGGGGAAGGAAAAGTGTACGTAGGTCGGAGGGTGGCCCAGGCAGGTGCGGCCCTGCACTGGAGCTCACAGGATGCATTGCAGCCCTGCTCGCCAGGGGGACAGGGCGGGTGGCTGGGCTTGGCGCTCTCGGAGGAGATGGGCAGCGCAGGGGAAGTGTGGGCAGGTGTGTGGATGCGATGGAGGCGCGGCCCTCGCCGCCGAAGCGGCACGTGGGCCGGCGTGTCCACGCGTAGGGACGACGAGCCCGTTCGGCTGCTCAGGCACCGCGCCTGAGGGCTCCCCGAAAGCTTCAAGTCTGTGTCGGTGACCGGGTGGAGGCTCTGCCGGTGCCGGGCCGCCCACACCACGGACCCCCGGAGCTCCCGACCCGCTCGCACCGGCCGGGACCGCAGCGAGGAGGGGCGGGGCCTCACCGCCGAGTCCCCACCCCTGGCTGGGGGTGGGGCACATGCGCAGTGCGCGGCCCCTACCTGTCAACGGCGGAAAGGCGGGGAGGGGACGACGCGGCGGGATGGAGGGGCTCATCCCGCTCGTCAACCGGCTGCAGGATGCGTTCGCGGCGCTGGGCCAGAGCTGCCTGCTGGACCTGCCGCAGATTGCGGTGGTGGGCGGGCAGAGCGCCGGCAAGAGCTCGGTGCTAGAGAACTGCGTCTCCAGGTGAGGCGGCGGGCGCGACACCCTCCGCAGCCCCACCGGCGGCGCTCACCGTTCCGGCGGCTGCTCCCCGCTTCTAACGCTCTCCGCGCGCCCCCCTCCGCGCCGCATCCCCGTAGCGGCGACGGGAGGCCGGTGGCAAGGGGGAAACGGGGTGGGGTAAACGGAGAGGGGAAACGGGGCGGGGGGACGGGTTTCCGACTCCGTGCTGCCCGGGGATGCTTAGTGCGCTCCGCGGTGCCGCGGGGGCGGCGGGGCGGGCCCTGGCCCGGCGGCGTCCTTGATCTGCGTGCTGCAGAGAAGCCGCCGCAACTCCCTTGTGAGCACGGCCGTGTGCCCGGTGCGGGTGTCTTAACTGGTGTTTGGGCAAGGAATACGTTTGGAGCCCCAGATTCTCGCTGCAGTGCGCTTTGTGGATCTGTTCGGTTAACGGTTCTCAAACCTTCGCTGCACGCAGTTCTAATGTGCATATAGAGGTGCTAGCATCTTCCCTAAAAGTAAGGAAGGAGAGGAAGCCGGGCGACTGGGGTGGTGCTTTGGGTGGACAGACTATGTCCCTGACGATCTCCTGAGGTTAAACATGAGCTTCACTTGCTGCTTCGTAAAGTTCCTGCGGCGTTTGCTGCAGACGGCGTGCGGGCTGCTGGAGGGAGCGGGGGGGATTTCAGAGCGTAGCTGCAATCGCGAGGCAGCACGCAGGATCCGAAGGGCTGCCCTGTATCAGCAGCTGGGGAGCTTTCATACGCAGAGGTCTTCGTTAAAGGTGATATTAAATGCTGTGTCTCACCACAAGCTGGCCCGTGTGTCAGAGTGCAATAGCTCTGGATGTGCAGTATAAAAATCCCACACGGTTCTTTATCTCCAGGATTTACTGTGTTAAATGTCAGTGCTTCCTCCTCTTTCTACTTGAAGACTGTAGCTGATTACTGATGTTGACAGAACTGCCAGTCTCTCGAGCTTAAAAAGCACAAGCGAGAACCTCGGAAAACACGATTGGTCATCAGATTATTACCGTTTTCTTTAAACAACCCTTTAAAAAGTATTTTTGCAACCTTTTGACTCTTTGATCTGTGTATCCACAAAACTCTGAAAGCTGAGGAGGAAAAGCGTCTCTGTGAGGATATTTTGGTCCTTGTGGCAAGCTTTGTCGGGTGCAGCACCCACCTGTGATCACGGCTAAATGTGATGGGCTGTGAGCTGGTGTCTTTGTCTGGATCCAGCTGCTCTGATAGAAGATCTTACTTCTGCCGGATGCTTGTGCTTGCTCCCCTGATTGAGGCATCTGCTCCATCTGATTCGCAGGTGGAGCTGCTCCCTCCCGTGCAGCCCTCTCCCACCTCAGCCACCTGGAGCAAAACGAGAAAATGAGCAATTTGTCCTGATCTGGTCTGTTTGAACAAGAGGCTCCAACCAGCTGCATAAGTGAGATGTGCATATTTCTAGGAAGAATTATGGAGAAAAGCTAAGAACAATGACATTTTTTTTCACCAATGTAGTTAGCACCATGCAGCCTGCAAACACTGCGAGAGAGTCCCTTCAGCGAAGAGCTTACAGACTGCTGTGGAGCACCACAGTGTTTCTGTCACAGGGGATCTGAGATTTGGATTTTTCCAACTCTCTCTCTGAGTTCCACATCGTGGTTTTGCACAGCAACATTTTAAGATACAGAATCAGCTTATCTGTGGTACCTCCCTGCTTGCAAGTTGGGAGCCTGTTGCAAATGTGACATTAAAATGCCTAACTTCAGACCTATTCCATGAGAGCTGAGCAACTGTTTTAACTTGTGCCTTTCCTCCTGAGTAGGTATGTGTGGTTAGCAGATGTGTACTTGCCAAGCTGCAAGAACTTGATTGTGAATCCTCTGAACCAGATTAATAAATACCCAGGAGATCAGAGGAGCATTTTGCTTGTTGAATCAGCCTGTGGCTCTTCTGAGTAAGCCACAGGGCATTCCTCTTTGCACAGGATAATGAAGCTACTCGCTGCAAACAAGAAGTTTGTTATATCTGCATCTGTCCTCTGTGTTAAGGGCACATTTCATGATGTGTGTGAGTAACCCCAGGGTGAACACTGACTAATAGCAACACAGCTTTGAAACTGACATCAAAATAAAATGGTCCTAGCATTGCTCTGGAGTTTGAGCTTTAATCCTACTTTTTGTATTTGGGTTTTTGTGTGTTTTGTTGTTGTTGTTACTGTGTTGGCATTTTTTTACCACACAAATCATTGTCATTGGTAGATGTTGAACTCGGTATTCAAGATCTCTTCTCTTCAGGAATATCTGTAATTAGTAAGAGGAAGGCATGCTGTCCTCTATGTGGATGCCAGGGTCTTGCTACAAGCATGCTGTTGGCTGATAACCTGAATAATTGTTAGTGGTGCTCTAGTGAAGTTACTTAGGTTCTCCTTAACTTTAGGATCAGATTGCTGCCTGTAGCTTCTAGACCATTGTACTCATTTCAGCCCTTCACAGGGCCTTTCTTTGTGCAAGGAGGACTTTTTTCCCCCACTTTGATAGAGGAAACCTGTTTTCTAGCCTGCAGGTGGTATCAGAGTTGAGCTTCTTTATAGAGCCAAGCAGCCCAGGAAACATGTTGGACTATAGTGTTACCAACCAGCTATGCTAGAGTTTTCCAGAAGGGTTGTGGCTTGGGCATCATTCTGTAGGCTGGCAAATGGTTCTGGAAGTAGGATCCAAATCCTGTTATTGCTGAAGCTAGTGAATGACACAGCCATCGCTCTCCCCCGGGTGGCACCAAGCCTTGTTCAGGTGCACATAGCATCCTTAATTACCTAGAATACTGAGTGAATATCACAGAATCAACCAGGTTGGAAAAGACCTCAGAGATCATCAAGTCCAACCTGTTGCCTAATACCTCATGACAACTAAACCAGAGCTCCAAGTGCCACATCAAATCCTTTTTTGAACACCTCTAGGGATGGTAACTCCATCACCTCCCTGGGCAGCACATCCCAAGGGCAAATTACTCTTTCTGGGAAGAACAGTCTCCTCACCTCCAGCCTAAACCTCCCCTGGTGCAGCTTGAGACCTTGTCCTCTTGTTCTGGTGCTGGTTGCCTGGGAGAAGAGGCCAGCCCCTGCCTGTCTACAACCTCCCTTCAGGTTGTTGTATTTGTTGGTGCTGGTGTTGCATGAGGACGCGTGTTTGCCTTCTCCAGGAGCTGTGTGACATCCAGAACTATTTGTGGCAGTGTAGGCTGGCTTGGAATAAGGCTGGAGCGAGGCAGTGTCAACCCTCCCGAGGTAGCTCTTGTTGCTGCTATTTGGATTGGCATCTGCTAAGGTATTTAGAGTTTGCTCTTCCCTTACTGTTCCTCTGTGTGTAAGGAGATTGCTTCTTTTCATAGTCGAGGACTGTTTGAAGAGTTTCCTCTGAGGATTCTGGTTACATTTAAATGGAAAGAGATTCCAGAGAGCACCTGAGGACAGCACTCACTTCCCTTTATGGGTTAGACCTTCATGTGTTCTGTTCCAAACTGGAACTCATGGCACTTGTTTGAGGAAATTGTATTGTCTGAAGAGCAAACATTCTTACCTGCTTCTCTTTGTAATGGAAGTAAACGTGCCCTTAAAAATATTGAGCCCATGTTTGAAGGAAAGGATCTAATGCAACCTTCTAGTAGGAGTGGGTGGGAGAGAGATTGAGAAGCCCAGAGGGGAGGCAAATATCTAATCCTAACAGATTCCAGCTGGAGACGGGTACTTCTGGTTTTACTCCTTTGCCACAGATAAGTACAGGACCAGGACCTTGTATGTTGTTTGTCCTTTTCCAGCGTCTTGTCATTTGATAATAATAGGGTTGCTTAAAAGAAAGCTAATGGCAGGAAGCACTCACTTGGGAGAGAAAGCATTTTCCATTATTTCATGTATGCAAAACAGCTTTTAAGGTAATGAAAGGCACAGATGGCAACCCTCCTTGTCAGGGTCTCCTTCTCCAGATTTTAATCAGAACCTTATTTTATCCTTAAAAATAGAAAGAAATTAATAATTCGATTTCAAAACTGAAAGCTCTTTAGTTCCTACTCTGCTTAATACTGTCTAAACTGCACGTGGCCCAATAACTGCTTTAGAGGAGATCTGAACTCTCGATTGTAAGCCTGTCAGTCAGAATTAACCACGCACTTTCATTTTGAGAGCCTGAGAGCTAGTTTTGTAATACAGCTTTGCAGCTTTTTATCTGAGATGCTTTTGATAATCTTATGGCCACTGCATGCCATTTATCATGACATATGTGCTGATTTATTTTTTGTCTGTTTCTAAATGGTAGTTCCCTGTGTGCTCAGCTCATTCTTCTTTTGCTTGAGATGGCGGTTGTGAAAAGACTGTGTTGAGTCATTGGGGGAAGAAAAAGGACTCTGAATCTGGCTGCTGAAGCAGAGGATTAGTCCAAAGAAAGTAGACAGCTCCTTAGCTTGTCTGTTTCCTGGGGGAGACATAGTTAAAACTGATGCAGATATTTTATTCTTTTAGTCACTAGTCACCTCCAGAAAAACTCTTTTACAGTAAATTCTCCTCTTTTGTGAAGGAGGCACGAAACAGCTAAGCAGTTGGAGATGCAGGCTGAAATGTGGTGCTGTGCATTCTTAAGGATCTTCTGGAAATGAGAATCAGCCACTCCTTTTCCTGACTGATTAAGCCATTGTGCAGCTGTATCGAGTGTATCAGTGTATTTATCAAAGTTCTCTGGTGCACTGAAGGCAAGAATTGTTTCTCAGTGCTCTGTTAAATAGGAATAGCAGCAAATACCTCATTTGGGTTTCTTCCCCACATACTCTCTTGCATTTGGAGGCTGCAGAACAAACTTTAGGTAATGTAACAGGCAATTTTCTCCTTATTCAACTTGATTTTAATTTTATATGCACAGTGTCAATCTGTGTTAGAATTACATAGAATAAACCAGGTTGGAAGAGACCTTCAAGATCATCGCATCCAACCCATCAACCAATCCAACCCACCGAAACAACTAACCCATGGCACCAAGCACCCCAAACTTGCACAATTAGATGGGGTATCAATGCCCTAGTTTTGTCCTTCAGTGTAACTCACTTGTGGGGTTTAAGTTCATTTTTATATCAAGTCTTGAAAGCTGCTACATGCAAAGCAAAGCCAATGTGTAGTTAAAAGCAGGCATGCAAACAAGTGTGCTGACTTCTTAGAGTTTTGCCTTTCCCTCCATGTAAAGTGCCTGACCTGGCATCTAAGTTCAGTGTACCAAGCACTTTACAGAGATGTTAACTCAGCCTTTTTGTAAAGGAAGTGTACCTGTGAAATACCTCTGCCTATAGTCTTAATATGACTTGGACATACTGTGTATGGTGGTTGTAGTGATTTAGCGAACACAAGCTTCGCATGTGGAGTCTGACACCTAGACTCAAAAGCCTGCAAAAAGCAGCCCTCAGAAAAGTCCAGGCTGGTCTAGAGTGCCTTCTGAGCAATCAGTGCTACAGCTTCAGTGCCGGTTGTTATTGGCAATCCATCGAGGTACTGCAGACGGCTGCACACCTCTGACAATGTTCAAAGATGAGTAGTCATCTGCTGAGAGGTTTGTGTGGGTATTTTTTGTTTCTTTTCAGACCATAGGTATCCCCTTTACATAAACTTCTGCAATTCTTAATCCAGAGACCCTTCTGAAAATCCAACAGCTTGTCAGACCCTGGTCTCTTATAAAATGTTATAAATCCCAGTGCTCACTGCCTGCAGGAAGGAGCCTGTGCATGGGATTTTGTGGTGCAGAAAGCAACAGATAACAAGCACCATTGTTGCCTTGCTGTTTCCTGACCACCGCTGCTCCCGCCGCGGCTTTGGGCTCAAGTTACTTGCTTTTATAGAGGAAACAGAAACCAAGGCCTTCCAGTTTTGATAAATAGAAGTTAACAGTATGACTGCTTGGAAAGTCACTTGTAAGCATAGGGAGTGATGCTGCTGTGGCTTGCAGCAGAGAGGTAAGGACACTTCTCTGCCACCGCTTTACTGTATGGTCTCAGACTGGTTTGTAAACCTCACCTGCTTCCCTAATCACATGGCTAAGACTTGAGTCTTGGCTCTCTTGTAACTGAGTATATTCCTTTAAGTTGTGTGTATTCCTAAAGGAAGATGCTAGCATATATTCTTAATAAAATCCAGGGGTTATAGTCTGAAACTTGTTGTTAGGCATTCCTCTTCTTTGTGTGATGGCTGCTTTAGATATCTACAGGGCATTAAAACTGAGTGTCGGGTTCTGCTTTGAGCAGCTGAGATGCAGCAGTGTTTCCTCTTCCCCCAAAGTAGTTTAGCTTGTGCCTGTCACGTTGTGGGTAAGATCTTGACGTCTGCCTGTCACAGAGCTGTAGGACTACAGCTTAGTCATTGAGGGGTTGTGTTTGTGACTTGTTATCCATCAGCTGATCAGTGAGCAAACTGATGATATTCTTCTAAGTATTGACGGGTTTCTTAAACAGCGTCTGCCTAGACTGAAAGCACAGAGGAGCAGAATCCATTTTTGCCTTTTGTTTTGTTTTGTTGTTTTTTAAACAGTAAAGCACAATATAGGCCTTGTAGTAAATAGAAGCTTGTTAACTACCCTTGTTTGCTATGCTCATATGTAATGGGCTATTGGGAATCCCTTCAATGCTGTGTGTCTGCAGTGTAAAGCCTGAAGTGCAAATATGCTGAGAACAGGAAGTGAGCATTATTTAACTGTGACCTTGCATCTTTTTCTTCAACAAGTTGCACTGAGATGAACAAGGCAGCATTATTGAACTAGAGGGGAGCAAAATCCCATTTAACTGCATGCTGGGCTTTGATGTACTGCCAAGTACTGTTGTCTGTGATAGTCTCTGGGATGCAAGGGAGACTGTAGCTGTAGATAAGAGAGGTTTTCAACTGAAGTATCTGGCAATAATATCAGCTTTTATGATTTGTGTAACTTATGCTTTTAGTTCAGTACCTGGCTTGGTATTTCTGCATCCCAGTTCCCGTGCGAAATAACCAAGATTTCATTCTTCAGCAGTGCAGGAGACTTACTCTCAGCTCTGTTTTCCACTCTCAGAGATAATATTATCAAAGCTGGATATAATCGCAAGCACACAGTATTTTGTTTACTATTTATGGTGCAGATACTAAAAGATGTACACATATATTCAGTGGTACTTAGCTGTAGAGGATACTCTAGGATGGTCTGTGTGTAACTCACCTGCAGAGACTTGTCAGGGCTCTGTGTATTGAGCATGAGAACCACTGCAAGACATCTCTAGCCTCTGCTGCACAACAGTGAATGAAGTTGGCTATGTTCCAGAGCTGTTTATCAGCAAAGCTGTAGAATTTTTTAGCATAATCCATCTGAGGCAGTGTTGTGTCCTTGTGTGCTCACCTGTTAGTTTGTTCTGCTGCTAAACAAATGTTGACAGAGCATCCCCAAAGTCTGTCAGGTCCAGGGAACAGGCTGAAAAAGCTTAAGCTGACACCTCCAGCCTTAGGACTTTATTAGTGTCCTGGGAAATAGCAGCATACAACGCTGCTTTGGTCAGACTTCTAGTACAGAACAATTCTTAGGGTAATCAGTTTCTGGTGAGTTGAGAGATGTGAGATCAAAGCTGATACTAAATGTCAATGTTTAGCCTAACAGACCTTAGGTTGTCCTGGACAATACAATCAATTGTACATACTACAGGCTCAAAGAAGGGTGAACAGATAGGTAGAAGAGAATGAGGTGGCAAGAAAAGAAAAGTTGAGAGACTTGGGTTAGTTCTTTTGGAAACGTTCCTCTTCTGCTTTTCCTACACTAGCTGTCTGTCTGTAAATCCAGGCTCTGGGCTGAGAGGGACCTGGGGGTGCTGGTCGACGGTACACTGAACATGAGCCTGCAGTATGCCCAGGCAGCTAAGAGGGCCAATGGCATCCTGGCCTGCATCAGGAACAGTGTGGCCAGCAGGAGCAGGGAGGTCATTCTGCCCCTGTACACTGCACTGGTTAGGCCACACCTCGAGTCCTGTGTCCAGTTCTGGGCCCCTCAGTTTAGGAAGGAGGTTGACTTGCTGGAACGAGTCCAGAGAAGGGCAACAAAGTTGGTGAGGGGTTTGGAACATAAGCCCTACGAGGAGAGGCTGAGGGAGCTGGGGTTGCTTAGCCTGGAGAAGAGGAGACTCAGGGGGGACCTTATTACTCCCTACAACTACCTGAAGGGAGGTTGTAGACAGACGGATGTTGGTCTCTTCTCCCAGGCAGCCAGCACCAGAACAAGAGGACACAGTCTCAGGCTGTGCCAGGGGAGGTTCAGGCTGGATGTTAGGAAAAAGTTCTATACAGAGAGAGTGATTGCACATTGGAATGGGCTGCCTGGGGAGGTGGTGGAGTCCCCATCACTGGAGGTTTTCAGGAGAAGACTTGATGGGGTGCTGGGTGCCGTGGGTTAGTTGTTTGGGTGGTGTTGGATTGGTTGATGGGTTGGACGCGATGATCTTGAAGGTCTCTTCCAACCTGGTTTATTCTATGTATATTCTATGTATTGCAGTTTTCATTGTGTTTACATCCTGGAGGGAGCAGCAGAATTGGATGCATTTGTATTCCAGCTCTGCAATGGTCTGAAATGTATTGTGCCAAGAAAGGAAATTGTTTGACACCTGGTCCGCCGTAAAACAGGGAAATGTATTTTCACAATGCTGCTGAAGAGGCAAAGTGTTTTGGACTGGACTGGGATGTGGCATAGCTGAGCTTATTCTATACCATTGCTCGGAAAGTCTGTGCTCAGGACTATGATTTAGGAGGAAGGGCAGGAACTTATTTTGTCTGGGGTTTGATGACAACAGGGAAATTTGCCACATCTAAATGTTCTGCGGTGACAGAGTATCCAGTTCAAGTAATTATACAGTAGTTCACGTGGTGCAGCTGATGCCTGCAGTGTTAGGGACATGTTTGGCTTCCCATCCTTGCAATCAGATTTTAATTTTGTTTTAAATTCAGTTTATATTTGATTATATTATAAAGAAAACCTCTTTACTCACATACTTTCTAAAGAATCGTTGTTAATAGTATTTGACAGCTGTAGTTAGCCACCCCCCACCCTCCCCAATTATAGCACTGACAACAATTTAAAGTGAATGAAGATTTTTTTATTGTTCATTTCTTATTGAGGTACAAAATCTTGCTGCATTAGTATTCATCCTGAGGATGGATAGGCTTTTGGGCACCAGCGTCCTATGCAAATTAGTCCTTTCCTAAGAGCAAATGTATCTTGATGAGGGAGAATACAGTTGTCCTGCAAAGTGTGTTTTACTCTTTTCAGCACACAAATTCTGTGAATTGTTGGGTTTTGGGTTGTTTGGGTTTTGTGTGTGTGTGTTTTGTGGTTTCTTCCTCTCCAGCCCCCTGCTTGGAATTGATGGAGAGCACTGTTGGGCAGGAAATAGCAGAAGCTTTTGTAAAATCTTGAAAGAGAGAGAGGAAAAAGGGCATTTTCACAAATGGCATTAGGACGATGCAGCAAAGGTTTGGATGCCTGCCAGGGAGGACAGATGCATCGTGCATGCAGTGCCGACGAGCCTGCGCTGGGCAGCTTCCCCTGCTGTTCATACAGCCAGCCTACAGCCCCAGCACAATCACTGCAAACAGAGCACTCTTCATCCCACCACTGGGGTGGTTTTCCCTGGCACGTTTCCAGAGCTGGATGTGGCAGGTTTTTAGCATTACAAGCATTACTGAGACTTTAAACCTTTCTATCACATGAGAAGTATCTTTAATATCCGGAAGTGCTTGCCTTTTTCTGTGCAGAAACATGATGTGAGGTGCTGTCAAAATAGGACACTAGATTTAGGGTCCTAATAATGGTCTGTTCCTTCTTCAACTTCTGTTCAATGTCCCCTACTTTGGAGAACCTGTTGACTCCAGTCATGCTCAATAGACGGCTTCACTGCTGGGACTGGAGTAACCTTGGCGCTGATTTTCTGATAGCCCTTTAATATTTACTCTAATGAGGGAGATGTACTGCTGAGCAGAACTGATGCTGCTACTTGAAGAAAGTACCTTCCAGATACGAGAGAAGTATGACAGTGACTTTTACGACTGCTCTTCTCCAGTCTTCCGCATGAAGAGCAAATCTCAGGCTTTGCTTTCTCGCCTTAGCGGTGCTCTGAAATCGCTGCCATCTCATTTGGAGTTCTTCAAGGGCTTTAAAAAAATACCTTATTTCTCACCTTCAGAGTCAGTACTCACCACATTCCCATGGTGAGATCTGCTTCAGTTTGTTTATTTGTTGCATTTTCCTCTGGAATTTTGTATAGTTGGTTTCAAGTCTATAAAGGAGTAGCAAAGCGGAGAACCCAAGAGACATCTTAGGCTCTTAAGTTGCGGTGCTGTGTAAGATTATTTCTTAATTCTTCTTACTGACTCGATTTGTTTGCTTAGGTGGAAATGATGGGTAACTGGGATGTCACTGCTTTGGCTGATCAGTTCCAGCAGTTCAGAAATGGTGGTGAAGGACACTGCTGGGCTAGAAAATGACTTTCAAAGACACCAAGTTTATCCACTGTACATGAAAGGAAGAGGTAGTTTGCAATCCTGGGATGTCTGAATGCTCAGTTTCTCACCCCTAAGAACATACCCAAACTGCAAGGGCTGCAATGTGTAGTTTACTGCTCTTGAGTAGTGGACTGTATCTTGATTCAGCAGGTTAATTAAAATGTCCCAGTGGAGGCCAGGGACAAGCAGAGTCTCTCAGGGATCAGTTCTGGGACCAGGCTTGTTCAGCATCTTTGTGGGTGCCATGGACAGTGGCATTGAGTGCACCCTCAGCAAGTTTGCTGATGACACCAAGCTGTGTGATGCAGCAGACATGCTGGAGGGAAGGGATCCATCCAGAGGGACCTGGACAGGCTGGAGAGGTGGGCACAAGCCAACCTCATGAGGTTCAACGAGACCAAGTGCAGGGTCCTGCATCTGGGTCGAGGCAATCCCAGGCACAAACACAGCCTGGGCAGGGACTGGCTGGAAAGCAGCCCTGAGGAGAGAGACTTGGGGGTGCTGGTGGACAAGAAGCTCAACAGGAGCTCTCAGTGTGCACTTGCAGCCTAGAAAGTCAATCAGAGCCTGGGCTGCAGCAAGAGAAGAGTGGCCAGCAGGGCCAGGGAGGTGATTCTCCCCCTCTGCTCAGCTCTGGGGAGACCCCACCTGGAGTACTGCCTCCAGTTCTGGAGCCCCTATTACAAGAGGGATCTGGAGGTGCTGGAAGGTGTCCAGAGAAGGGCCAGGAGGATGAGCAGAGGGCTGGAGCACCTCTCCTATGAGGACAGACTGAAGGAGTTGGGGCTGTTCAGTCTGGAGAAGAGAAGGCTCCAAGGTGACCTAATTGTGGCCTTCCAGTACCCGAAGGGGGCTACAAGAAGGCTGGGGAGGGACTTCTTAAGATATCAGGTAGTGATAGGACTAGGGAGAATGGAATGAAGCTGGAGGTGGGGAGATTCAGGCTGGAGGTGAGGAGGAAGTTCTTCCCCATGAGAGTGGTGAAGCCCTGGAATGGGTTGTCCGGGGAGGTGATTTGGGCCCTGTCCCTGGAGGTGTTTAAGCCCAGGCTGGATGAGGCTCTGGCCAGGCTGATCTAGTGTGGGGTGTCCCTGCCCATGGCAGGGGGGTTGGAACTGGATGATCCTTGTGGTCCCTTCCAATCCTGACTGATTCTATGATCTCTCAGCTGGAGGAAGATTTACCTTCAGCTGAGATCAGACTTAATTGGAGGACTCGAACTAAGCACAGAAGAGTCCTGAGAAAGATGCCAGCATCTGTGCTGTGTGGTTTACAAAAAATCTCTGGGAAGATACCGAGTTTTAGGAGATCACTAAAAAGCCACAATCTCTGAATGCATTTAGCTTGCCTAGTAGTCCTAATTAAGAAGGCCATTGATCTTCAGTAAATATGATTAATTATTTTAGTACATCTTCATGTAAGCCCAGTTGTGTTAGGCTGACATTTTGCAGCCCTGAACAAAGCTGTGGGAGACTCTCCTGACTGACAGACACTGTGCCAAAACAAAAACCATTTGCCCTTCCGTAACTGATGAGGAGGTGAGGGATCAAGTACTGACTGGTAATAACAATTGAACTCTGTGCTTGGAGCTAATGAGGAAGAGCATCTATAGCCAAACAGCAATGTGATGTAGGAAGTGATTTCTACTACTGCATTACTGGAAAAGAAAAAGGTATGTGATTGAGAACACCCAAGCACAACAGAGATAGTGCCATAAAGCTTTTGTGACTCCTTAAAAATGTGTCCTGGGATTATCTTCGTGCTGTCATCTGGAGGGTGGAGGAATTGTGGTTCCAAATGCACTAAGGAAGAATAAACACAGTGGGGTAGTGTCAGTAATGACAACCCTGCTTTGAGAAAGTAGCTGACACAAATTTAACCCTGAAGAAAGCCTCTGCCTAAATGCAAAGTACACTTCCCATCACTCAGCCAGACTTTGTCCTGACAAACAAGTGTGGGGAAGGATCTGCTGCTGGATCCTCTGTGATGTTGGTGACTACATCGAGAGCAGGTGAGACGGAAAGAACTTGTCTGTCAACATAAGGCTTCAGATGTATAATTTTAGCATTAAGAGTTCTTTAGTTATAAATTAACTGATTTTGGTTTGTGGGTTTTAGAAAGTGAACTTGAGGAAAGAGTTCAGAAATTACCAATGTCTGTCCTTTGTAGGGTCACACTGGACCATGCCTTTCCCTCTTTTGCTCTTCTGTAGCGCTTTGCTCTTCCCTGTTCTGGTCTTTTGTGGCACTTTTCTTGGAGGCTTAAATATGGTAAGTACAAGAAAAGTGAAAGCCTTCTGCAGCACTTCTGTCTGGTGTCCATTTGCCCCTGGACTGGAAGATGCTTGGCTGTGTCGCCATGTGTAGGTGTTCCCTGTGAAACAGTGTTCTGTGGCACGAGATATGGCTGTCAGCTGCCAGCCTGAGCTACAAGGACTCCATGTGTGCCAGGCTGCACTTGCATAAAACAATAAACACTGCGTTGGAACAAAGCCCAGGAAAACTGTTGACTTTTGACACAATTGCTTCCTGTAGCAATGGAAGCTGCAGTCCTTGGCAAATCTTGGGAATAAAGGCTTGTGTGGCAGTGTTGTTCACAGGAGCAGCCTGTGGAATATGACCTTCCTGCACTTGATGGAAGGTTAGTGGAAAAGGTTTTGTAAGGAACATTGCCAGTGCTATTAGGCAAAACAGGGTAGACTTAGATGGGTTATTTGTGCTCTTCTGTAAGAGAATGGTGGCTTTCTTACCCTGAGCCACTCTTGTTTCTATCTGTTGTGGAAAATGGGGAGGCTTGTTTCCCACTCTTTAATTAGTGCAGCTACTGTGTCATCATTGACATTTTCTTCCATTATTTGACTTCCTGGATTCCTCTCATGAATGAATTAGTGATATCAGTATTATTGCCAGTTAATCACCATTTATCCTGTATAATACTGACCACGTTACTGATGACAGTGGGGAGCATTTCTCAGTGCTTTCCTGACAAAGGAAAGCAGATTTACTCTTTGGAAATTTTAATTAAGGTTTAAGTAGTGGATGCCTCGTTGCTCTTTGCGCAAACTGAAGATTGTTTTGTTTTGTCTGATTTTATTATTTTATTTTTTTAACATAGTAAGTATTGTTAGTGTGCTGGAGCTCCTAAATGAAAATCCCTCCCCTACCTGGAAAATCCCCCTTGGAATACATTATGTTTATATGTTGGTTGTTTGGGGTATGTTGTTTTCTTTGTACACTGTAGTCCTGCATTACAAGGAGACAGCTACCGAAGGAGCCTCTGTATAGTTTGCTTTTCAGCATTTCACTATGGTTAATGCCCTTTCTGAAAGTTGAAAGGGTGTCCTCATCTCTTCCCATTAATGACTTGCCTAGTTACTTTTTCAGCTTACAGCTTCCCGAGCCTCAGAGTGGGTGATATGGTAAAGGAAGGACAGTACACAGAGACATCAGCTTCCTTATTGGTTTTTTTCTTGCACTGGACTTGTCTGCTGTAGCACAGCTCAGAGCCTAACTGCCTTGTTATAATGAACTACTAAGGTGTTGGTATAGCCATTGAGAACTTTCACCTCCTCTGATAGCAGTTTTTGAGATGGGTTTTAGCAGGTCACATTCAAATTTGTAGCTGTTGAAAGAAAATGTTTTAGTAGATTCTGTGATGCTGATTCTGTGATCCTGTGGTACTTATCCTGATCTCTGATGCTGGCAATGAGCTGTACTGGAGCATGAAGACAGGATCATTTATATAATTAACATGTGAGTAGTTTTGTAGTTTTTAGGGTAAAAATTATTTGGCAGTGAAAATATTTTGCTCTTGAAAATATGTAGTGGCATTCTAACAATGAATGCATCCTAAAGTTGAAGAGTTTTTGAAGTGCTGTGCTGGAAGACGTGGCTCCTTGCACCTTGCTTGCGTGTGTTGTACTCAGTACTGGCTGGGCAGGCTCTGCCGCCGGGCTGCGGGCTGTGCTGTCACGGCCGGCCTGTGTAGCTGTCCGCAGAGTATTCTCTGCTGAAAATGCTCTGGGAATTCAGATGTAAAAAGTACTTTGATTCTTTATGTAGGATGCATGTCTTTTAGAGAAGCATATCTTAACTCCCAGCTTTATTCCTGCTCAGTTTCGTTCTTGTCTGCTCCACCTTGGAGTTGCTAAGTGGCCTTGCAGTGGTGCACACAAGTGCTTCACGAGCTCACCCCCCCAGCACAGCAGACAGCCCTTTGTCTCCTTCGTTGGTGTCTTTGTGTGCAAATTGTCAGGCGTGTCCTTTTTACTGGATGGATTCCTTTGCAGCCGCTTCGACTCTGATGTGCTTTTCCTCACAACTTTCCTAAACACATCTGTACAAACTGACCAAAAGGTTTGGAAAAGCAAAGGCATGAAACCTGTCCTTTAAAGAACATGTAGTGTGCCAAGCATTGAGGGGCATCATCCTTTTGGTCATAAAGAACCTTGCTAATTCACCTCTGTTCAGACCTATAAAATCTCATGCTGCTGAAGCCCCTCCCTCCCTCCCCTAGTTTTTTAACACCTCTTTCTTTAAGGATTTTTTTATTCAGGTAGATGTTTTAGGGAAAAATGAGGGTATGGTTTTATTGGCACCACAAATAAACTCTTTGTAGAAGTTTTCCATATCAAGGGGAGGGGGAAACGATCTGTGTCCTGTCTTGTGGGTGTCAAAGCAACATTTCTTTAGAAGCAGCTGTACAGCATTTAATCTGATTCCCTTACTGTAATGTGTTACAATGTTGTTTTTCCTGCAAAAGTGCAAGTTATGTCTCAGACATGAACTCCTTGACCCCCTTTTATTCTTATCCCTTGTAATTTTTTCCTTTTCAGGACTGTGGATCTGAAGCCTTACCATCTTCTGCTGCACACTCCGCAGTTTGCCCTCTCCCCAAGCGGCAGCCTCTCTCTGCTGCTTGCTGGAGCAGACCGTGGCCTTTCTGATAAGAGGTCCCTTTGCCACAGCAGGTATCACCTGCCATCAAGGTTTACTGTGCCGTAAGAGAACGTCAGGAAGGAAAATTGTTGTCCTGTGTCTCTTTCTAATGTTGCTGTTGAGGAAAGGTCATTGTGGCTTAAGTAGGAGTTGTGTTAGTGCAGTGCTCTTATCTCTGAATGTTACTTCATCTGAAGCACAAAATCAATACATCTTTGACTCCCTGAAGAAGGATTTTACTACCTCATGTGATACTGTGGAGTTTGATTTGTGTGATCAGTTTATTTTGAATGGCAATTCCTTTTAGCTTCTTGACAGAAAAAATATGTTTTTTCTAACTAAGATCTGAAATGTTTGAAAATCAAAGCCTGAAGCTGCCATCTCAATAGGTGCTTCCTGCATCCTGGCCTACTGTCATTTCAGTGCATACAGAGAGAGATGTTTTCATTAAAATGTTTTCCCTCTTCCCCATCAGAAAAGATCAGTAGGCAGCATTTCCCTGAGACACAGGCTCCTCTCTGTTGGTAACTATTGCAGTTGTGACAGACCTCTTGAAGGCCTGTGGCATCTCTAAGCTAGTTCTTGTGTCTTTTTCCTTGCTCAAGTGTTGTCAAGCATCACAGCAGATATAAATCAGTATGTGGGATTTTAATGTTTTTCATTGTCTTTGTTTCAGAGATAGCTTGAGTTCCCAATTAACAGTGCTTTTGCCTACAGATCTGTATTAGAGTATAGAATGTAATGAGCCAGCTTGTGTTTGAGCAGCCTCTCCTCTTTAGCTTTAGCATGAGCATGCAACCCAATCGCCCTGTAAGTACACATTAACAAGTGCTGAGAAGGTGAGACATTTTATCTGGAGATTAACATTATTTCATTCAGAATGCTGAGGACTTCGGGGGTGGTGTAGGGCACTGCTGACAGCCACTCTTGTTCCTCAGAGCCTTCTTTCTCGTGTGCTATTTTTTTTTTGTTCGGTTGGGAAAAAAGTCTTCAGATCTTGTGTGGTGGATAGGGTTGGCACGTTTCTCCTTTGCAGGCTGCTGTCACTTGTTACCTCTTTGGTAGCTGTGGCAGGAGGTCTACTGTTGTCACATTCCTGAGCCTGTCTTGACCTGGGACTCCTCAGATCTAATATCCTCTGACTTGCAGAAATAACAGCCTGGGGTCTGATGAAATATTTGCTTGCTTTATTTTCATAGATGTACCCTCTGGGCTTGCTTTAATCCTTGTAGATTTGTGTGCTGCCTTAAAGGAATTGCTGAAGTCAGGCATCTGTTAAATAGCACAAGGTCAGCATGAAGATATGCAAGGATAATAGCTAAGATATAGTTGCTCAAGTGACCTGAGGAGACCCATCTCAGCAGTTCTGCCTGAAAGGCAGACAGGGCTGTACCTTTCTTCCTTTGACTCTTTTGTCCTTCTCTCCATGCCTCCCAAACATACTGCACATTCCTGCCTTGCTTTAAAGTGCTTGTGAATCTGTTTACCTTTGAATTTTATTCTTCTGAAGATGCTTATTTGAAGGGACCACACTTAAAAGCCTCCCACTGAACCTCATGTCTAGTTGTGTAAGAGTTTAATAGGTATAGCAACTGGAGAAGACCCTGGGGAAAAAATGTCCATTATTTTGCGTTGGATTTCTGATCATTGGTTTTGCAGCTAAGGATTTTTCAGGGTTTCAGTTTCACAGAGTCTTTGAAGGCATGGAAAAGATGATGTGGTGCATAATGAGTTGCTATCTTTCGATTGTTTTCTGGTCCAAGGACACTCCCTCCTGGTATCCCAGAGTACTTCTGGGATCCAGCATTTTCTCACTAATGTCTCCGTGGTTGTGTTGCTAGAAGGGGTATTTGTGGATCTGAACAGGCAGAAGCTGAGTGTGAAAGTGTAGCTGCAGAGTGCTGGCAGTTTGATTTGCCCAGAGCTTTGGTGTGCTGTGTGAGAGTGCTTGTGGCCATATCCCCTGCAAATCAAGTACAGGACAAGGACTCAGCTATTTAGAGAGCCCTAGGAGTGTGGGCATGGCTTCAGGTACTCTAATGGTGCAAGGGGAGATTTGGAAATGTTCCATAGGATGGGCATGAAGAAAAGGAATTGGTAATGCCCCAGACAGTAATGTAGTTCTGATACATATTTGTCTCATGACTTGCTGCTCTCCCAAACCAAAACGAACAGCCTGACCTTCTACTAGTGTCTGAATCCATCCCCACCAGTTTTCCATTTTCATTCCAGCTGAAGGCGTAAGGGAGATTCCAAACTGGCCCAATACCTTATGTAACTGGAGAGTGCTTTCTGGGGAGTAACATTTTTTTGTAATGTTTCTAGGGATTTTCTTCCACGAGGTTCTGGAATTGTAACAAGACGACCGTTGGTCCTGCAACTCATCACTGCCAAAACAGGTAACCTCTCTCTCCCTTTGCTTTGGTGGCTTGACAAAGTGCTGATGTACTTCACCAGGAGGAAAAAAAAACATTTCTAGGAAAACTGAAGTGATGTGAAGAAAGGTGCAACGAGAC
Organism: Dryobates pubescens; assembly: GCF_014839835.1. Lineage (NCBI taxonomy): Eukaryota > Metazoa > Chordata > Aves > Piciformes > Picidae > Dryobates > Dryobates pubescens. The sequence goes on from NC_071622.1 coordinate 210,412, forward strand.
TGTCTAGAACCTTCAGAGGCCTGCTGCTTCCAAACTGCGTGCTTAGGCTCAGCTAATCTCATTTTCCTTTCTGGGGAAACAGTAAAATCTGAATCCGAGAGCACACTGTAAATGTAATCCAAGATCAAACTTGAAGCAGTGGAGCAACATGATTACATGCAAAGTGTTTTAGAAATTAGCTTGGATTTATTAATGTTTTGGTGAGCTTTACAGTTGTATTAGTTAAGGCACCAAACCTGCCATACTTCTACCTTTAGCTTGTGCTCCAGTGCACACAGGTTTTATTCCACACAGCTTGGTTTTGTGACTTGTCTTTTGTGGTTGGGCTCACTGCACTAAGTAGAGCAGAAGGTAGACTGTGGGAGAGCAAGGCTTCTGTGTATTAGGGGTGCAGCTTGGAACCATCTTCTCTGGTCCTGTTACTGACACCAAGGAGCAGAGGCTGCTCCCTGCTTGCCCCAACATCCCTTCAGGTAGTCGTACAGAGCAATGAGGACTCCCCTCAGCCTCCTCTTCTCCAGGCTCAACACCCCCAGCTCCCTCAGCCCCTCCTCTCAGGTCATGCAAATTCACCAATTTACACTCGTCCAACAGGCACTTGATCTGCTGTTGTGTGGCTCATCTCCCCAGCATACATAAAAGCAGCTATGGTTCCCTGTTTGTTTTTTGGTTGTTTTGCTTCTGAACCACTGTAAGCAACAAGATCACCGCTTTACTATTGGCTTCTACTTAAAACAGTAAAAAAGTGAACTAACATCCAAACCAGCATTTAAAAACCACAAAGTGCTCTTTAAATTACCAACCATGATGAAGCTGGGGAAGAAACAAAATCGAAGTTGCCTGTAGAGCTTCAGTCTGTGCCTCTGTGCGAAGTGTAATTAAGTTTCTGTGTGCATTTGTTTTTCTCCTGAAAGGCCTCTTTGTTTTTCAGTAGGAAGGTAGACTTTGGCCTGCCTGGGCTCTGCTTTCTTTTCTTTTTTTTCTTTTCTTTTTTTCTTTTCTTTTTTTTCTTTTCTTTTTTCTTTTCTTTTTTCTTTTCTTTTTTCTTTTCTTTTTTCTTTTCTTTTTTCTTTTCCTTTTTTTCTTTTCTTTTTTCTTTTCTTTTTTCTTTTCTTTTTTCTTTTCTTTTTTCTTTTCTTTTTTCTTTTCTTTTTTTCTTTTCTTTTTTCTTTTCTTTTTTCTTTTCTTTTTTCTTTTCTTTTTTCTTTTCTTTTTTCTTTTCTTTTTTCTTTTCTTTTTTCTTTTCTTTTTTCTTTTCTTTTTTCTTTTCTTTTTTCTTTTCTTTTTTCTTTTCTTTTTCTTTTCTTTTTTCTTTTCTTTTTTCTTTTCTTTTTTCTTTTCTTTTTTCTTTTCTTTTTTCTTTTCTTTTTTTCTTTTCTTTTTTTCTTTTCTTTTTTCTTTTCTTTTTTCTTTTCTTTTTTGTTTTCTTTTTTCTTTTGTTTTTTCTTTTCTTTTTTCTTTTCTTTTTTCTTTTCTTTTTTCTTTGCTTTTTTCTTTTCTTTTTTCTTTTCTTTTTTCTTTTCTTTTTTCTTTTCTTTTTTCTTTTCTTTTTTCTTTTCTTTTTTCTTTTCTTTTTTCTTTTCTTTTTTCTTTTCTTTTTTTCTTTTCTTTTTTCTTTTCTTTTTTCTTTTCTTTTTTTCTTTTCTTTTTTTCTTTTCTTTTTTCTTTTCTTTTTTCTTTTCTTTTTTCTTTTCTTTTTTCTTTTCTTTTTTCTTTTCTTTTTTCTTTTCTTTTTTCTTTTCTATTTTCTTTTCTTTTTTTTCTTTTCTTTTTTCTTTTCTTTTTTGTTTTCTTTTTTCTTTTCTTTTTTTTCTTTTCTTTTTTTTCTTTTCTTTTTTTTTTTCTTTTCTTTTTTCCTTTTCTTTTTTCCTTTTCTTTTTTTCTTTTACCACCCAAACAACTAACCCACGGCACCTAGCACCCCATCCGGTCTCCTCCTGAACACCTCCAGTGATGGGGACTCCACCACCTCCCCAGGCAGCCCATTCCAATGTGCAATCACTCTCTCTGTATAGAACTTTTTCCTAACATCCAGCCTGAACCTCCCCTGGCACAGCCTGAGACTGTGTCCTCTTGTTCTGGTGCTGGCTGCCTGGGAGAAGAGACCAACATCCGTCTGTCTACAACCTCCCTTCAGGTAGTTGTAGAGAGTAATAAGGTCCCCCCTGAGTCTCCTCTTCTCCAGGCTAAGCAACCCCAGCTCCCTCAGCCTCTCCTCGTAGGGCTTATGTTCCAAACCCCTCACCAACTTTGTTGCTCTTCTCTGGACTCGTTCCAGCAAGTCAACCTCCTTCCTAAACTGAGGGGCTCAGAACTGGACACAGGACTCGAGGTGTGGCCTAACCAGTGCAGTGTACAGGGGCAGAATGACCTCCCTGCTCCTGCTGGCCACACTGTTCCTGATGCAGGCCAGGATGCCATTGGCCCTCTTAGCTGCCTGGGCACACTGCAGGCTCATGTTCAGTCTACCGTCGACCAGCACCCCCAGGTCCCTCTCTGCCTGGCCACTCTCCAGCCACTCTGACCCCAGCCTGTAGCACTGCATGGGGTTGCTGTGGCCAATGTGCAGCCCCTGGCACTTGGATGTGTTCAATCTCATGCCGTTGGACTCTGCCCATCTGCCCAGCCTGTCGAGGTCCCTCTGCAGAGCCCCTCTACCCTCCAGCAGATCAACTCCTGCCCCCAGCTTGGTGTCGTCAGCAAATTTACTGATGATGGACTCGATGTCCTCATCCAGATCATCAATAAAGATGTTAAAGAGCATGGGGCCCAGTACTGATCCCTGGGGCACACCACTGGTGACTGGCTGCCAGCTGGATGTGGCACTATTCACTACCACTCTCTGGGCTCAGCCTCCAGCCAGTTCCTAACCCATCGCAGTGTGCTCCCATCCAAGCCATGGGCTGACAGCTTGGCCAGGAGTTTGCTGTGGGGGACGGTGTCAAAGGCCTTGCTGAGGTCCAGGTAGACTACATCCACAGCCTGCCCCGCATCCACCAGGCAGGTCACCTGATCTGTCTCTGACAGAGCATGCAGAAATGCAGGAGTAAGGTCTAACTATGAAGAATCTTTTGTTTTGGAGCTGGAAAAAACAGATGAAGAGTGAAGCTTTATGCTTCATTCCTAACAAAATGGCTGAAGTGCAGGGACATGTGAATTACTGAGTGAGCTCTTGCATTCTGACCTCCAGTGGTTAGAATCACAGAATTGGAAGAAGTTCTATACAGAGAGAGTGATTGCCCATTGGAATGGGCTGCCTGGGGAGGTGGTGGAGTCACCATCATTGAAGGTGTTCAGGAGGAGACTTGATGGGGTGCTTGGTGCCATGGTTTAGTTGATTAGGTGGTGTTGGATTGGTTGATGGGTTGGACGTGATGAACTTGAAGGTCTCTTCCGACCTGGTTTATTCTATGTGATGTAATTCTATGTAATGAATTGTCAGGGCTGGAAGGCACCCCAAGGATCATCCACTTCCAACCCCCCTACCATGGATAGGGACATCTCACACTACCTCAGGTTTCTCAGAGCCACATCCAGCCTGGCCTTAAAAACTTCCAGTGATGAGGCTTCCACCACCTCCCTGGGCAACCTGTGCCAGTCTCTCACCACCCTCATGGGGAAGAATTTCTTCCTAATGTCTAACCTAAGTCTTCCCCTCCTTTAGCTTGGATCCGTTCTCCCCAATCCTATCACTCCCTGACATCCTAAAAAGTCCCTCCCCATCTTTATTGGAGCCCCCTGCAGATACTGGAAGGCCACAATGAGGTCTCCTGGAAGCCTTTTCCTCTCCAGATTGAACAACCCTAACTCCCTCAGTTTGTCCTCATAGCAGAGCAGCTTCAGCCCTCTGCTCATCCTCCTGGCCCTTCTCTGCACATGTTCCATCACCTCCATAAATACTTACTCTTAGACAGCCATCCCAAGCTCATCCCAACTGCTCTGTACTGCTCTCTTTTCTCAACTCATTGCTCCCCCTTGGTTAAGGGACATCTCCCTTTCTGGGATCTTCCCCATCAACACATTTGCACAGTAGGTTTCCATATAGGTGCCTTCTAAGCTGAAAAGAATTGCTTCATTACAACGTACAAAGTTCTAGAGAGCTGAGAGCTTCAGCCTGGTTTTGTGTTTCCTGAATGTCATGGCACTTTTCTTCCTTTGGGAAATGCTGTGTATTCCTTGTTTGGGATTAGATGCCATGACCTTTAAAATGCAAGCTTTAATTATTTTGTTACTTTCTTTAAACTTTGTTCTGCTTTTGGTGGTGAAATTCCAAATAAATTTTATCTTTTAAGCCAACTTTTTCCTCTCTGAGCTAATTTTAAAAATGAAAATAAAGAAAACTGCTCGGAGAATGCAGTGTTCTTTTACAGGAAGCAGATGCTGGACTGATTTTTATCATGTCTGTAATTATCAAAAATGTTATAGAAAGGAATTAAAGAACTGCATCAGGTTCTTGCTGCTGTAGCAAGATTAACTGATCTCTAATCCCAGCATCTTTCCTGACTCTTTAAAAGAGTGGCTGTTCTTAATCTGATAGTGTTCCTTGGGAGAGCTTTCTGCTCAGGCATGCAGGGATGACTGCAAGATAGTTCAGCAACATTTTGGAACTGGCTGGGAATCCTTTTGGAATGTGAATTTGATTGACAGAGGCGGTTCAATCTTCATTTACCTTGGAGTCGTGGCACTGAGGGATAGAGATTGGCAGCTGGGGCATTTATGCACACGCAACTAAGAGGAAACTTTGACCACTCATGATTAGGGTTGGATGTGTTACAGAAGGGTACAGAGGATTTGGGTTTGAGGAGATATGACACATCCAGGTGGAGAGCTGCTACTCCTCTGGATATGCAGCAAGCAAACAATTCAGTACTAAGAAACTGATCTGATGGAGTGGAGTGGTATTCGTTTCAGAATTTTGTTTGCTTCCTCTTTGAAAGGACTATGTAATTAGCACAAAGCTAATTGTAGTGACCTGCTGACCTTCTTTAATCACTAACACATTTGGCTGAGAAAGGCACCGTTCCTCCGTGGCTTCGTGCCATTTGCACTTCCACATCCATGTAAATACTGTGCTCTGCTGAAAGCCTGAAGGCAAAGGATTTCATTAAATGTTGGAACTGACAAGTCAGTCCTTAGTAGACTTTGGTTTTCATCCAAGTTTGATAGTGTGAGATATACCTAAGTGGAATATATGTCACTATTCAAAATATGGAGGTTAAAAATAGTTTACAGTTCTCTGAAGGACTCTGACTTGTTCTTGACTATCCTACTTCGAGTCTCCTGTGGGACTGCCTAGCTGCATTTCAAAGGAAATTGTAAGTGTGGCCTGTATTCAATAAATTACTGCACTGGTTAGAGGAGAGATGTTGGGGGGGGGGCGGGAAGAAAAACCTTAAATCTCTATCTTTTAAATATTCTGAGGCTCTAAGGTGGCTTTCTTCTTGCAGTGAGAGGCTGAAAAAAGTAGTTCATTGGCAGTCCTGTAGGCAAGGGTCAGCAATATTTCATTCTCACTCTTTATCTTGTTCTCAATTCAATTGCTCCTGTTCCACTGAAGAAAAATGGTGCAGAGGATACCTTGCTGGAAGAGAGAATTGAACCAAATGAGCCTGCAGTCTTTGTTCTGTAATAAACAGACCTCAGTTCTAGTACAGCAGCCGTGTTTCCAACTAAAAAGCCACCACTGAAAACAAATTCACATCTGACATCAAACCTGCTTAACAATACAAGTGCAGCTTCATATTCATCTCTGGTCACTGCATTTGGCTCCAGGCAATTCCACAGCACCAGGAATGTCTTGAGTCAAGTCCAAGAAGACTTCTGTGCCTTAGCTAGTCTGAGAAGGAGCTCAGAGTAGAGGAGGGTTTTGGAGAAAATAGTCCCATTTGGGAAGATGCAATTCGGTGACCTCTTAGAAGGTACGGGTGTGGGCAGGATGCTGCTAGCTGGGTGGCTGTCTGGAGAGGAGCTTCAGGCTTTACAGGGCATATGAGGTAGCTGTGATGAAGCAGCTTAGCCATTCGGAGGATGTACATGGTGGGAGTTCCACCTGCTCTTTGTGTGGGGGAGATGTTGGGTGTGAGGACAGTTTATTTTGTGGGAGTCTGGTGCTTGACTTCAGGTGAAAGATGTGCTGATTCTGTCAGTATTTGCTGCTGTGTAAGACAGAGGGAGCTTGCTCTGCCTGACCAGACAGCACTTCTTTTCAGTGCTGAACTGTTGTGATATTTCTGCCAGGCACAAGTGAGTGTGGAGTGCTGGCCTCTCACTTTCTTACTCGTGATTTCTTTGCAGGAGGAGGAGTCCACTGAGCATTCTGTAGTTGTGGTTCTAGAAGGACTTTTTCCCCTGTGTAACTTTAAGATGTAAGTGTTGGCACACAGCTGACCCAGGACAAGAATTTTAAGGCTGCATTAATTGTTCAGTAGTCTTGGAGCAAGATAGCTGCATTCTGTGTCAGTTAGCTTAGTTCCTTTTCAGGAGAAGTTCAGCTGGTGAGCTGTGGTGGTTTCTTGCTTTGTGTTGGCATGCCTGAATTTATATGTTAAAACCTATTTCTTAAACATTTCAAGTTTTTGTTTCACAAGTTTCAGTATGCTCCTTAGCTCTTTGATCAGCAAGATCAAATACTCTTTGTAGGAGTCAATCAATACTCAAAATCATGCTGCTTTGGGAAGGTAACGACTTGAAATACCTGAGAAGGTCTAGAGAGGTGATTTTTTGTTTGGTTGATTTGCTGTTTGGTGTCTCTGTTTCCACACATTCAATATAACCTGAGGCAACCAGGTTTTCCTCTTGCTGTGCTTTCTTCTGCCCATGGAATTGAAATAATTATCTAGATTTCTTGAGGCTGGGTGATGTGCTTGTCAATGACAACAAAAACCTACTTAGGTTTTGGCTGAAGCCTTCTGTAGGTCTTCTGGATGTTAAAAATACATATCCCGCTATATAAGTTCTGTTACTTGTTAAAGTATCTTGGCTCTAGGAGGGTTTTTTCCTCCTGTTATTTTTGGAGGAACTTCAGATTTTTTTCCATGGTCTTGCATTAGTTTCTTTGCTAACAAAGTGGCAGATTAACAGTTTTTGAGAATCATTCTTGAGATGAAGGTTTTTGAGATGAACGAACCACATGTGCAGTACCCACATTTGTTTCAGTTCGCTTCAGTAGAACTCCAAGTGGAATAAGTCACCATAAGTCACCATAAGACATTCTGACTGGGGTTTTTTCCCCTGAAGTCTTGCAGATGCTCTCTTGTGCTGAAGTGTTGAGCTTTAAGGTTAGTACCTTTTTGCTGTGAGACTACTTGACTCCTTAAGCATAGCCATCTTTTATTGCCATCTGGTGGCAAAACCAATCCTCTGACATAAAATGAAAAAAATATGGTTTCTAATTTCAGCTAACAAATGAGTTTAGAGACTCCATCAGCAGGAGGGCATTTGGAGATCTTCAAGGACAGACTAGAAAGGTGCCACAGTGCCAGTGGTTAGGGAGAGATCGAGCACTTTGCAGGGAAGAAGAAGGAAGACAGTGGCTGCTGTTTTCTAGCTCCCAGTCTGGCAGTTATTCAGATGATGGACAGGGATGCTGTGGAGACCAGTAAAGATGTGGGAGGTGTGTACCCCAAAAGATAAGAAGTGACATCATCATGGGGGAAAGGTGGTGAGTGGTGACACTTCCTGACACAGTGAAAGACTCATCACCTGAGTAGGACTGATGTGCTGGAAGAGGGATAGTGCTTCTGCTTTGAAACCTGAATTTCAGCTGTTAATGTAAGGCTGCAGAGACTGCAGATCTTCCTTGCTGCTGTTTGTCTCTCTGATTGTACTAGGAACAGTGCCTGGAGTAACCTGAGCTGGTGAGCAGGGACTGCTGAGGTCTGGCAGCACAGGTTTGAGGGCTCAGCCAGTTCTGTGTCAGTGCCCTCTAACAGGGTGTGGGACAAGTGGATCATACCCATGGATACTTTTACAAGTTTTACAAGTGGTTTTGCCTGGTTTGCTCCCATGGTCCTTGGCTAGTGCTCAGTGGCATCAGGGCAGAAGGAATTCCCTCATTGAAAGACAAGTGACAGAAGAATCAAAGTTCACTTTTGGGAAAAATAAATCTGCAATCAGCTATTAGCTAACAATCTAAAAGGTGCTTAAGATGAATAGCAGCCAAGACAAATTCATCGAGGGGAAAAAACCCCTTCACAGAATCACAGAGCTGTTGAGGCTGGAACAGACCTCTGAGATCATCCAGCCCAGCCCGTGACCTAACACCACCACCCCAACCAGACCATGGCACTGAGTGCCACATCCAATCTTGCCATAGACACCTCCAGGGATGGCAACTCCACCACCTCCCTTAGGCAGCCCATCCCAGTGTCTCATTGCCCTTTCCATCAGGAGGTGCTTCCTAAGATCCAGCCTAACCCTCCCCTGGCACAGCTTTGTATCAGTATAATTTATTTTTTTATAACAGAGTAGCAGGCTTGTGACTGAGGGCATGACAGGTGTCTTACCTTGGGGGCAGTAAGAGTTTTTAAATGATATTTTGTTTTTGTAATGTAATAAAGGATCTCAGGAAACATGGTCCAGAGAGGACTCCTGTAAGGTGGATGCAAGTTGCTTACAGAGTGAGAGGGAGATCCCTCCAGATTGAGTTCAGTATTTTGTACTGCTGACAGGATGACAGAGCAGAGTGTATTAAACTGGTATTTGGCAAATGCAACCAAGACTGTGAAATACTGGAGGGCAGAACTGGAATCCAAATTACTTGCCAAGGAAGAGAAATTCCCCCAAAGAAGCTAAAAACTGAGCTGGGGTAAGAGCTAGTATTTGACTGGCTAGTATTTGGCTGGCTTTCAGGAAAGGACCTGGGGCTCTCCTTGGGTCTCTGACTGAACAGAAGTAAATATTGTATGATACCTGCATCAACAGAAGTGCTGTTGTGAAGCTAGGGTGGGGCCAGACCCTCTGCAGTGGTGCCCAGTGATAGGGCAAGGGGCACTGAGCACAAACTAGAACACTGGGATTTCCACATGAAGGAAAGCTTCTTTACTTTGAGGGTGCTGGAGCACTGCAGCAAGCTGCCCAGAGAGGCTGCTCTGGAGGCTTTCAAAACCTGTCTGGATGTGATCCTGTGGAATATGTTTTGGTGACCCTGCTGTAGGAGGGGGGTTGGATTGGATGATCTCCACGGGTCACTTCCAGCATCCCGTGCTGGGATTCTGTGATATTAGAGCTCAGCCAAAGCACAGCTATAGCTAGAAAAGCATTTACTTAAGCGTGGTTTGGGTTTAGAGTACAAGTGTTGAGGAAGTGAGAAGCTGTTAAAAACATGAGTGTTTTTAAGTGATTTTATTTTCATTATGAACTAGTAGAAATGCACAGAGCTCCTTTGTTTAAAGCATGAGTAACCTGGGCTGTTAGTTTTTGGGAACAAGTGCTGGTCATCTTTTATGATACAGAACTTGAATTAATTTTCTTCAATGTAGTGAAAGGCAAATGCAATGGGATGAAAACTCAGAATCCGATCCACAGTCAGCTCCTTAGTCTGTTACTGTAAATGGTATCCATGTGAATCTTTCAGGTTGTTCCAGCAGATGACATGCTGAAGATGAAAGCAGTAAATCATATTCCCTTCAGCCTGATTTTTGACCCTTTCCAGTTGTAGGCTGGCGGTCATCCGTGCAGTTTTACCTATAGCATGTGCTGACATCCTTTTGTGCACACACATCTGAAGAATACAAGGGGCTTGAAAGTGGATGCCCAAGTCTAAAAGCTCATAAAACACAGTTCCTATTGACATTTTTCACAGAGTATGCTGAGTTTCTACACTGCAAAGGAAGGAAATTTACTGATTTCGATGAAGTTCGTCAGGAAATCGAAGTCGAAACGGATAGAGTAACAGGCATGAACAAAGGCATTTCTTCAGTGCCTATTAATTTGAGAATATATTCTCCACATGGTAGGTGAATTATTCTATTTTATATTTCTGTCATGTGGCTCTGTCTGTCTAGCTGTCTCCATTGGTATATGTTCTTACTGCTCAATCAGAAGTTTTCAGGAATGAAAAAAAAGGAAGGTGACTTGAACCAGAAGCAGAAAAATCTTTGATTTTCTTCTGCATTATGAAAGCAGGATATGGTGGAGAGGTGAGCTGGGCAGAGCGCAGCCTCTCTGTCCTGTCGGTATTCTCATTTAAAAGTGCTTGCACCCTGCATCAGGAGGGAGCCAGTCTCTGCCCTAGTCCATACATCATGAGGTAGTAACTCACTAGTAAGGACAAAGCACAGGAGATGGGATACTTAGTGGCAAAGCTTCAGATGGATTCCCTGATCAGTGATGTGGAAAGCCATTATGTCTCCTTGCCCTACTGGATGTTTACTGTTTGCTGTCACTAAAAATACATTCAGACAGTAATGGTGTTTGAAGCTGCTTTCTGTCACAGACCCCCCAGCACAGATCAAAGTTTCTTCCTCTGGTTGCCATCTCCCCAGCTTAATGACAGCAAGCTAGAGAAAATGTTTTGCATCGAATCTGTCTTGGATACAGGAGCAAAGTGCTATGTTTGACTGAAGCACTTCTATTTTTCTAACCACTTCATCTGATGTCTTCACTGCAAATCAAATGACAGAGTAAAATAAGAGGAGAGCTAATTAAAGAGATGCTGAACTTCCCTTTGATATACCATAAACAGCCTTGTCTCTAAACGTATGCCCCTGAGCTCTGCTATACAGATGTGGCATAGCTAACTGCAGAGGAGCTGAACTAAATGCCCAGCCTCAAAGCTTGTTTGTTGAAAGTGCTGACTCTAGGAGAAAAGGAAAATCTCCTGCCTAACATTTCTCTTTGTTTTATTAGACTCAGTCTTCTAGTTCAGCAACTGTTGCCTGTGTTAGCCAAATCCCAAGTACACTTCTGGTGTTTCATTTCCAGGAATCACATTTTTCTGCTGTGTCTGAAGCCCTGGTACCCAGTACTGGCTGAACAAGCTGGGATGCTTCTCGTTGGCATTGTGGCCTGTACCGAGTCAATCGTACTGAAGCAGAACAGGGGCTTGTTAATGGAGAAACCTTTTCATATTTCTTACTTTACAAAATAAAAAAAAAAAAAAAAACAAACCCCAACAACCCCCCCAAAACTGAACACCACAAACAAACCAGAAAAGCCCCCAAGCCACTAAGATAGTCCAAACCCCTTATGAACACTTCTGCTCTGAGGTAGGCTGGATAGCGAATTTTTACAATGTCTTCATTGGAGACACTGTTGGAAGCATGGCCAGAGAAGGTCTGCTCTGGCTGTAGGAGGAATGGTCTGTTGTCTGTGCTCAGAAAGCCACCTTCATTTCTCTAAGGACATTCTCCTATCCGGTTATAATGTTTAAAACACGAAATGGTGCTAATGAGTCCCGAGGCGAGAGGCCAGCAGTGGAACAAGTGTCATTTTCAGATGATATTTATGAATCTCTAAAGGTAATGATGTGGGATTTGATGTGGCAAAGGCTAGTCTGCAGCCAGACCTCTTTGGACATGTCTGGCGTGCGAGCTGGTTTCCTGATCCTGTGTTTTCCATGCAGTATTAAGCCTGACTCTTATCGACCTGCCGGGGATCACTAAAGTGCCAGTAGGGGATCAGCCTCCAGACATCGAGCAGCAGATCAGAGACATGATCATGCAGTTCATCTCTCGAGAAAACTGTCTGATACTGGCTGTGACTCCTGCTAACACTGATCTGGCCAACTCAGATGCACTGAAGTTAGCTAAGGAAGTGGACCCTCAAGGTAAGCATGATTGGATGTGACCACTTTTCGTTCTCTGGTGCAATACCATAAGTGGAAGCAATAGACTAACTCTTTCATGTAGTACACAATGTAGGTGTGTGTATGTACATTCTCACGCAGCCTTCAGCATCCCAGTAACTGTTTGTTATGGCAGCATTGTTCAGGTAACAATGCTGTAAAGCTGTTGGTAAATTTTTGTCACTGTCTCATTAGAATTTTCTGTAGTACCTAGCAAAAGGGACTGTGGTGCTGATGGGATTTCTGAACACTTGCACCATGAATTTGACACGATCCTATCGTGGGAATGCTGAGCCCTGCTGAAGAGATCTGGCGAGCACATTTCAGCCATGATCTCTTCCAGCCATACTGTAACTTGTGTTTGCAGCTGGTGCTGTGTGAGGCAAGCTTTGGAGAACATCACATATCTGTTGTGACATAACTGCAAGAAGTGATTGTTCCTCCTGAACAGAAATGATTCTTCACTATCTTTTCCTCCTGTCTCCACCCTGGAGGCCTTAGGACCATCGGTGTGATCACAAAACTGGATCTGATGGATGAAGGGACAGATGCAAGAGAAATTCTAGAGAACAAACTACTCCCTCTCCGCAGAGGTGAGAATGGTCAAGTGCTATATTCTTTGCAGTCTGGAAGGTGGTTTGGATAAGGGTGATGCTTGGGAGTCCTGGAGGTGCATCAAAGTCTATGCTGGACTCTGTGACTTCCTAGCTGGTTATCATTACCTGTTCAGCGAATGTACAAGGCAGCTGTACTATAAATACCCTGCAAGTACAATAATGGTTTTTTTGGACCTGGAAAACCTGCATGTTCCAGAGGAAGCAAGAAATGTCAGCACAAATTGTTAACCAGGGTTCTCTTCTGTGCCATGTTGCTGTTGCTTGTACTGGAAGAAACTTTCTGGTTTCTTGCACATGACAGAAGCATCACACCTTTGGTCATTTCACTGTAAACCAAGTTTTGAGCCCTTCCAGAATTGTTCCATGTGATTGTTCTGGCAGCTACTGCCACATACTGTTAACAAAATCAAGAATTCTTGAATCTAATTGTAATTTATTGGTGAGATCGCCATCTCCTCCCACAAAGCACCTTGGCTCAGCAAGTGAGAAGAATTTTTTTCCTGTATTTTGCTAGTGCTATATAATTTATCTGTGCAGACCTGTGTGTTTGGTTTTGCTTTGGAATTTTTATTTGTTTGTTTGTTTTTGAAGTGGTTTCTTCAGGGTACACCAAAGTTTGTTCCATTTCTGTATTTGAGTTGGTGGTTTAAAAGGAACTACACGTAAACATGATGAAAAGTCTAGACACTGTTAAGGTCATTGCAGTCCTTGTAAACAGCATCTGAAATGCTTATATGGTTTGAACCAAGGCAGTCTAGTGCTGTTCAGTGTGAATTCAGTAGCTTCATTAACTTAGCCATTGGTTTTGTATTGGTTTAGGTTATATTGGTGTTGTAAACAGAAGCCAGAAGGACATTGATGGGAAGAAGGACATAAAGGCAGCTCTTCTAGCAGAAAGGAAATTCTTTCTTTCCCATTCAGCATATAGACACATGGCAGATCGGATGGGGACACCATACCTCCAAAAAGTTCTAAACCAGGTAAAACTTGAAGGCTGGTGAGATGCAGCTTCTATAATCACAGAATTGTCATGGTTGAAAGGCACCCTGAGGATCATCCAGTTCCAACCCCCCTGCCATAGGCAGGGACACCTCATACTACAACAGGTTGCTCACAGCCACATCCAGCCTGGCCTGCAAAACCTCCAGGGATGAGGCTCCCTGGGCAACCTGTGCCAGTCTCTCACCACCCTCATGGGGAACAACTTCTTCCTGACATCCAATCTGAATCTACCCATTTCTGGTTTTGCTCCACCCCCCCGCAGTCCTATCACTTCCTGACACCCTCAAAAATCCCTCCCCAGTTTTCTTGTAGCCACCTTCAGATTCTGGAAGGCCACAAGATGGTCTCCTGGGAGCCTTCTCCTCTCCAGACTGAACAGCCCCAGCTCCCTCAGTCTGTCTCCTGCTCCAGCCCTCTGCTCACCCTCGTGGCCCTTCTCTGGACAGGAGAAGGGTAGATGTAAAATCGTTATTAAAATGGATTTTGGTCAGTGAACCTCAGTTACTCTTTCTTGCTTTTGACCTCCTTAATTTTCACAAAGTAATAAGAAGGCTGTGTGTTACATGTAGCATACAAACACTTACTGTGAGATGTAGTTTGTGACTATTACTGACAGTTCTGGACTCCTCTCTTCCCTTAAATACTGATTATGAACATAAAATTTAAGATTTGCCACCCTCCTGGCAGCCTGCAATCTGACCTCTTAATTATTACTTCTTTTTTTTTTTTTTTTTCCCTACTATAACAGAAATTTCAGAATTCAAAGTTAGATATTGCAGGGGAAAGAAGAAGACATTCTTAGAAATCTTATACCTGAGGATTCCCTGTGTGCCTGTGCTTTCCAAAATGTACACTTCATTGTAGTTTTTAATAGAAACAACCTACTGTGTACTACTGGGATAAATGACAAACATATTAATCAGAAGGCTTTGTTCAGCCAACCTTCAGTTTTGCCCAAACCATTAGTTAATTTCTGTGAGTCCATACCAAATTGTGTCATATCACAGCTTCCTTCAGCAGAAATGGGCTTATTTCCCAGTTATTCGGAGCAGGAACCCATGGAATCAAAGAATGTTAGGGGCTGGAAGGGACCTTGAAAGATCATCCAGTCCAACCCCCCTGCCAGAGCAGGAGTACCTAGAGCAGATCACACAGAAACACATCCAGGTGGGTTTTGAATATTTCCAGGGAGGGAGACTCCACAGCCTGTTCCAGTGCTCTGTCACCTTCACATCCTCCTTTGTCATATCTTCCTCTGGAGACTCAGGGGTCTGGGTAAGTTTACTGTCCTACAACAGACTTGGAGGAGCATATCATTCTCCTCATCACTTTGGCTATCTTTGTGTCTTTGGCTATCACTCTTTTTGTAGTGCCCTCCCTTAGCTGGGATAGCATTCATCCCTAATGGTGATGCCTCTTGGCAGGTTTAAAGAGGAGAAGATCAAGCCATGCCTTCCCCTCTAAAATTACTGGTAGTGCTATGATCTTTACTGTATTTTTAAAACTTGGTTTATCAGCTGAGCAGTGCTCTTGGCCTTCCTACAAATCAAACTTTATAGTGCTTTTTTTCCAGTTTGCTGTCAAATTGCAAATGGACAAAGACCAGGTCAGCCTGGCTTTGTCCATGTTGGACAGCAGCTGGGAACAACAGAGAAGTTTATTAAGGTAGGAAATTAAGTGGCTGGCCTGCTTAATTTCTTACTGAAGTGACTTGCAGCTGCAACTTGACAGCCAGGTTATGGCATGCTCTGGACTCGCTCAGAGGAATGCTAATGCCATTTATTGGTGCCTCAGAACTGAAGTCTTCAGCAGGATGCAGGAAAAGTGCTTATGCCCTGCAATTTTTTTCTGTGGATGGTTTACCTCCTTTTATTTCTTGAAAGTTTAATCCATATGTCATAGTTATGAGACTGAAGCATGAGCTGCATATACCTTTGGACTCTCTTATCTGTCCTGACTTAGAATCATCAAATGGCTTGGGTTGGAATGAATCTCAAAGATCATCCAGTTTCAACTCAATACCCTTCACCAGGCCATGCCACTCAAGGCCCCGTCCAACCCACCCTCAAACTCCTCCAAAGAGGGGGCACCCACAGCCTACCTGTGCAACCTGCTTCAATGTCTCACCACCCTCACTGCAAAGAATTTCTCCCTAATAGCCAGTCTAAATCCATTTCACAATGATGCACTTGATAGCTGCACCATTAAGGTTAGCTCATGCAGAGAATTTATCCTATTTGTTCTATTTAATGACCTTCATATTAGCAGAGATTTTTTTGTACAAATGCAGAGAAGCAACAGAAGCCTGGCACACAACTTGGGGGTGAACACAGCCTTAAGTTGGGTTATGTACTGCTAACTTTTTTAATGAGGAGTTCTTTAAATTTACATATTTCAATCTGAACTGTTGGTCTGTTGTTGGTATTACCATGTGTAGAGTATTAAATGTGGAGAGATCTGCTTGACTTTCATCCCCGAGACGTTAACCCCTTGCTAGTGTTTGCGGTTTCAGGTAGTAGTTCCTCTTCCGTGTATCCACAAGGTGGTGCTCCAGGGAAAACCCAGCTGCTGATTTTTGTGCCTGTCTCTGCTGAACATCTCTTGGTTTGAGTTTACATAAGACATTGGTATATGGCATTCATCGTTTATAGCTTGTCTGACTGGGGATAGAATAAGGTTTCCAGCATAGTGTAAGAAATCTGCCTTGGTTTTAATTAAAGAACAGGTACAGTGCATGAGAAATTATGGCACAGGAAAGACATTGGTATTGTTGCTGAAACACATTGCAACATGTATGTGCAAAACTAAGTTAAGCATAAGTCTAGCTAGCTTTTTACTGCTCTTCTTCAGGTGGGTTAGTATTATTTTGTTGTTGGTTTTGTAACAGGGCTCAGTGAGTCAGAGGGTGAAGGAGTAAAAAAAGTCTCTTTATAATGTGTATTAAAAAATGATAGTGTTGCTCTTTAACAGCCTCCAATGCTTCAAAGATCAAAAGGAACTACAGTGGTAAACTAGCAGAGGTCATGGCTGGTATGCTTGGCAGTCAGAAAGAAATGGCTGTGCTCTTGCTTTCATCTTTACTAAAAGTAAAAGGACTTTTACTTACTTTTTAGCAACTTACCAATCATATTCGGGACACCCTGCCGGCCTTCAGAAGCAAACTCCAGGGCCAGCTGCTTTCTATAGAGCATGAAGTAGAGGTATACAAAAACTTCAGACCAGAAGATCCAACCAGAAAAACGAAAGCCTTACTGCAGTGAGTGTCCACTCTCTCATCTGCTTCTCTATTTTGTATAAGTTTCTTTTGTCTCTCTCTCTTTTTCTTTCTTCCCGATGAGTGTAAATGTAAAAGTTAGGATACGCTTAAGGATTCTGTGCTCGATGTTCCAGAATGCTTTATTTACTTTACAATTTCAGCAGAGTTTTCCCTATAATAATTTTAGTAATCTTAGAAAAGAGAGAAAGCAAAACAGAAAAAGGTACAAAGATGGGCAACAGAAGTGATCAAAGGTAAGAAACACCTTCTGATACTATAGACACATTCTTTGACCTACCAAACATCTCCAAGGGGAAGAGATTCTGTTAGAAGTCTGGGAGCAGAATTGAGAATGCTTCTTTTTCCAGGACAAAAACCTGACTCTCCAAAAGAACTCAAAGATGGTGAGATAAGAGTTAATCATAGATGATAGTCCTTTGTGTGATGTGCCCCTAATCCACAGAGCCCTTTGCTGCAGGAGCTGATAATCTTGTGCTTTCAGAAAGCAGCTAGGCAGATTCATGGGATGAGAAAGACATTCAAGGTTAGTAAGTGCAAGGACAAATTCCTGCTGCATGGAATCCACAAATAGCAATTTATTGAGGCCAAGGGAGTGTTCTGGGGAAATATAACTGTGTGCTTGCTCTGCTGTTGGTGTCTGTTGTGAAATGGTGTTTCACTGCAGTCCAGCCATTTTTATGTGCAAGTGTATTGGGGTGAGCAACAACCTCTTCCTTGCTGTTTGCCTCTTAGCACTCGCTAGCATTGAAACAGGTGTGTGATGTGATGTGCCACCTGTGCTTCTGTGAAAGCTGACCTGGCAGATACTGACCCTTTGGGCTCAAGAAGTCATGGACTTGAATACTGTTGTTTGTCAGAGGAATTGCAGCTATTTCTGGAGCCACGTTGTTACCACAAGCACTGACCTCGAAAGCTTTGTCACTGCTGAAGCCACTGCCCAGTTTGAGACTCATCCACAAAATAAGTCTGTCTGATGAGACTGATAACACTCTTGTAGAGTGATGGAACAGAGATGGCTGTTCATCAGCCTTTGAATGCAGTGGGTGTGGAATTAGCACCCTTTCTTTATTGTGGTTTTAGCACTAAGGGGAAAAGACAGTGTTGACATTTGAGGTTGAAGCCCAGTTACCACCTGCTGCTTTGCTTCATGCCACTTCCTTATTTGGTCTATTTCCAGAGATGTTTGGTACACAGTATTGTGTATGTTTTGTTCCCTTCCACCTGAAAGGGCTGACATTTTCTCTCTCTTTGTTGTTGTGTTTAAATTGTAGCCATCTGCAGCCACTTCGACGTTCATCTGTGATTAAAATTTACCTCTTGAGAGAGGAAGCATATAAAGGAAGAGAGAGAGGGATGTAAAGTGTACCTGTCTCTTCTCTCTATTTTCACATTCCTGCTTTGAATGATTTCCTAAGTTTTCAGCCTCCTTTGTGCTCTGGCATCAATGGTGATAGCACTGGATTGTGAAAATACTGAAGTTCTGGTCAGGATTCCTTTTCCTTTTATTAGGAGTCCGATCACCTGTACTGGAGAGGCTTTTGTGAGCCATTTGAAGACTCTTGATTTACTTCTTGTTTTTGTGACAGCTGTGTCCAAAAGAGGATGCACAAGTCTGTCCCTTATGACTTCATTTCAGATATTTTGGTTGCAAAACCAGAGTGATACTAACTTTGACTATTCCATGTCAATATAACACAGATAGATGTTTGTTTTGTTTGGGTTTGGGTTGGTTTTTTTTTGTTTGCTTGGGGTTTTTTTGTCACTCAGCATATTTGGTGACTTAATTGCTTGAAGCACATATATGAAATGTTGTGAATTGTTAGGTGTTGCTGGTATCTCATGCGTGTTCTACTACTGTGGCATGTTAGAAAGGAAAAAGAATTGAATTCTGTTCTAAGCAAAGTCATCTTTCTCAATGCTTCTCTGCGTAGTTTTTTCCCCAATTGCTTCATTGTAAGTAGGTGCTACAGGAAAAAAATCTTTTGTCAGTAAAAAGTTCTCACTTTCTGTTTTTCTTTTGGGGTGTGTAAAGTAACATAGCCTGAACCCTTTCCTCTGATTCTTGGGAACAAGTTCCATAATACATATATACCCCCAAACATAGTATCATAGAATCAGGGTTGGAAGGGTACCACAAGGATCATCCAGTTCCAACCCCCCCTGCCATGGGCAGGGACACCCCACACTAGATCAGCCTGGCCAGAGCCTCATCCAGCCTGGGCTTAAACACCTCCAGGGATGGGACCCCAACCACCTCCCTGGACAAACCATTCCAGGGCTTCAGCACTCTCATGGTGAAGAACTTCCTCCTCACCTCCAGCCTGAATCTCCCCACCCCCAGCTTCATTCCATTCCCCCTGTCCTATCACTGCCTGATATCCTGAGAAGTCCCTCTCCAGCCTTCCTGTAGGCTTCATCCTGCTACATCTGCTACATCCTACATCTGCTTCACCTCACCCCATGTGATCTGAAGTTTCTGCAATCCTTTTAAAAAATTAATTGTTGTTACAGATTCTTTTGTCAGTTCTTGCACAAGTTTTAACAGGCACCACCACTCACATAGTACTGAAGCCAGAGTTGGTAACTGATGTACTTAAATGGTTGTGTATGTTTGTTTTTCTCCCCTCCTGTGACATTTAGGATGGTACAGCAGTTTTCAGTGGACTTTGAGAAAAGAATTGAAGGATCAGGAGATCAGGTTGATACATTGGAACTGTCAGGAGGTGCCAAAATCAATCGTATTTTCCATGAGCGTTTTCCTTTTGAACTAGTGAAGGTATTTATCCAGCTTGCTGGTGTGCTTTGTGTTTTATTTGTATGCTCTTATATTCATGCTGATGTCAAGGTAAGGTCTGATTGGAAGAACCTGCTCTTAACTGTGGAAGAAATTACATGAAGTTATGATTGAAACTTTTGACTTAACTTCCAGGTTTGGATATTGAGATATCCATGCTAAGAATGCTGAAATGTAGGGATGAGAATATAATTATAGTCCGAGTTCTTACTATTTTCCATAATTCCTTATTGGCTTATGACAAATAGCATCTTCCTTCTTGTTAGGCGAGGCAGGCAAACAACTGCAATTGGTAAATTTTAAGTTGCTGTATTCAAGAAGCTAGTGCCCAGTAAAATTAGAGTTATGGAAGGGGCCATTTTCTGTGCTTTCTGCTTCCTGTGTTCAATGCATTAGGTCAAAGTCAGCTTTCAGCCCTACCCTTTCACAGTGGGAGGTGAAGCAGAAGCAAATTTGGAGTTTTGAGAAAACATGTCTTCTCTTGATATATCTCTTCTTGCTTATTTGTCTTCTGGGTTACAGAACAGAGTCCTAGTGGAGTGTGAACTAATGAAACCTGGTTTCCTATGAGTCTGTGTTACATATTCCTCAATTTTTCTTTCCATGTGCACTGTGCTGTGTGTCTGGTCCCCATATTTGTACACTTTTTCTAAGCTTTCTTTCCTATGGCTGGTTCCAGGGTCTAGATGTGGTAGGTCAGCTGGTAGTCCAAGGGAACAGCTGACAGGTGGGTAGTGACCCTTCTGCTTGTGACAACACTAACTACTCTTCCAGCTAGCTGGCTTGCAAGAAGTGCACAGAAAAGCTGCATCACTGCCTAACTGAAACCACTCCTCTCTTAGACTTGTTTGAAAAATAGTAGAATGAGAGGGGAGACTGAACAGACCGTAATCACAGGAGTAAACAGGCCGTAATCACAGAAGTTGAAACACTTTAGGAAATTTGGTTTAAAAAAATCCCCAAAACCAAAAAAAAGTTGCATCTTCCAAATCCTGTTTCTGGCTTACTTTATGAACTCTGCAGAACTGTTGCAGCTGCTGGTCTATCTGGAATGGAAGGCTGCATCACGTTCGACAGCCCTACTGCTGCACGTACCCTTGCCAGTTGCGCTTGTCTGTCTCCCAGTCACATCGGAGAGGTGATGTTAACGTGCCTCCTCTGACTCGGTGCCCTGTGCTTTCCTATCTCTAGATGGAGTTCAACGAGAAGGAGCTGCGCAGAGAAATCAGCTATGCCATCAAGAACATACATGGTATCAGGCAAGTGCCGCCACGTTCCCAAGCCCACCCCCAGTGTGTGTCCTTTGTAACCTGCGTGCATGCTGGCAATCGATGGCTGGACCAGGTTCCTGACTGTCCTGGTTGTGAGCCACCAGCTGCCCAGGGCAAGAGGGCAGAAAAGATATCTGTTTCTCTCCCAAGGACTAAATATTGGGAATATAGTTTAGGGGTGAACCTTGCAAGGCAGGGTCCTGGGTTGGCCTTGGTGATCCTGAGGGTCTTCTCCAGCCTGAATGTTTCTGTGATTCTGTGATAAGAGTGCTGCACGCGGATGGGACGTTCCAGTGGAAATCCTATTTGCAAACATGTACAACAGAATTCAGGCAGAAGGAACACATTCACAGCCTAGACTCAGTCCTTCACTGGGGCCTACCAGCCAAAGCTTTCCAGAGCCTTCCTGAAACCTGCACCCCCCTCAGCCCAAGAGCAGACAGCACTGCCCTCCCTTACAGTCAGGCCCTCTGCAGGCTTAGTTGTGGCATAGCTGGAAATTCCCTGCCAGCCCACAAGCCATGTCCCCCCAGACCATGAGATAATGACGTGTGCTCTTCCCCAGGTGGAGAGAGGAGGGAGATGCTGGCTGTACGCTCCCTTAAATAGATGGATACCATGAAGGGGAGTAGAGTAACAGTGCAGTGTTTGATCTTTTCCGGTCACTGATGGAAAGGTCTTGATGAGCAATTTATGGTAGTGCACTGATAGTTTGGGGCATGTTTTCATAATTTGCTTTCTAATATAACTTATCTGCCAGGATAGACCTTTGCATGCACTGTTTGGACAAGTAAGGTTTATTTGTTTAGAACTGGTTCTGTGAGGTTTCTGTTGTACTGGTTCACATATATCCTGCAGTGATCAAATGAAATTTTCCATGTAGGAGTCTGATTAACACAGCTATAGGATTCTTGTGCAAGGGATTGTACGTGGGCTGGTGCAGCTGCCGCTCGTCCTTTCTCTAAGGTTCGATATGCTGCTGAAGGGGCTTTACTGCATTGTATCAGTACTGTTTAGATGTCTCACAGTCATCTTTAAGTAGTAAGGCATGCTCCTACTTTGATATTCGTACTGCAAATGGTGCTGTTTATTAGAGAAAGCAGCAAACTTAGCTCTGTGGAAGTCTGCTTGTGTAGGGATTGTCGCCTGGCTGTAAGCCTCTGAAAATGGAGATATGAGCAATTCAGTAAAAACAATCTTCCTTGCTGAATGTTTTTATTGCTGTCTTACATGTTCTTTTATGTCCACAGAACGGGCTTGTTTACTCCAGATATGGCATTTGAGGCCATTGTTAAAAAACAGATAGTCAAGCTGAAAGGACCTTGCCTAAAAAGTGTGGATCTGGTGATGCAAGAGTTAATCAACACTGTCAAGAAGTGCACCAAAAAGGTAATGTAACTAAAATGTAGTGGTATGGTCGATAATATAAAGCCTGCCTTACACTTGATGGTATTACAAGAGATTTCTGATCTCTGCTCAGGGTGTAGGGTGGCCTAATGGTAGCAAATACAGGATCAGTTCTGAGGTGTAAGCACAGGTATGCTGAAGTTGCTGAGAAATTTCCTGTCGCATCCCTTGTGTTCTGACTCAGGCAGAATTTTTTGGTACCAGTGAGCAGGTGAAGGAGCCATTTCTAAAGACAAGAACGGCTGACAATAGTTTTTTTTTTTGTCAGGGCAGCAGATTCTTTGCAGTATTTTGAGCGGTTTCCAGATTTTTTTACTTCTGTCAGAATTTGGAAAGCGTGCCACTAGAAGTAACTGTCCAGATTTCCCCCCCCCCCCCAGTATTACTTGCCAAACTTACCACTGTTTAGCAGTTTAAGTACTGTTACCCAGATGTAAAGATGTTGCCACGAGGTGGAGCCTTCAAAGTACTAGAAACGTTTTCTTTGTTTAAAGCCTCACTCTGGAATTAGGCACAGTAGAAGAGAGAAGCATGGGAAAACCTCACCCAAGGCTGATAAACTGTGTTTCAGATGTCCAAAGTGTCTTTTCCTTGGTGTTCACAGCAACAATCCGAGGGCTTAGGTCTCCAGTTTTTCTGGGAAATGACTATTAACAGCAAGTAAGGATTGCCTTGTAGAGTGGCCAACCTTTAGCCCAAGCTTCACAAGCATTGCTTTCTTCCAGAGAGGAAAGCTGGAGGCTTCTCTGTTTGTATTCTACTGAAGCCACCCTGCAAGTGTAAATTTCTATTAATTTTGCTTTTCAGTTGGCAACATATCCAAGATTGTGTGAGGAAACAGAAAGAATTGTTGCTGGTTACATTCGTGAAAGAGAAGAGAAGACCAAGGATCAGGTGAGAATAAGTAGGTGACCTAACTGCCTGGGGAAGTCTGCAAGAGGAAAGTTCTTATGTACAAAGTGCAGTAAGGGAATAAAAGATTCAATCCCACCCTTTAACTGCAGCGAGGCCCACAAGCAATTGAACTGGAACATTTGTGGGAGTGACAAACTTTCCTTCAAGCTTAAAAGTGTTAAACCCACCCCCCCACTCACCCCACCCCCCCAAACAATGCAGACAAACTTGTTTAGAACATTCATCACCCAGCTAAGTGCTCCAAATCCAGGAAACTTCAAAGCTTAGATTATGTGAGAAAATCCACTGGAAGTGGAAACAGGAGTTGTTGTCTGGAGAGTGCAGAGTGTGGGGAAGAAGAGCTAGGCAGAGCTCCTGAGTGGTTTTGGACTTCTGTCTCTCTACCCATTTCCCTGTGCAAGCTTGGGGACTGTGTCCTGCTTCTTTTCCTTTAACATACACTGTGCCTGAAGTCTTCAACAGCTTTCCATAAAATCGTATTTGCTGGGCTTGTACTTGCAGGGAGTTCTACTTTGCACACTCAGTTATTTAAAAAATTGGAAGAGCCATTTCCCAGCGCAATGTGCAAAATACTGGCTTCCTGAAATGCCAAGACCTGGCCAAATAGGTTATTGACATGTATCCACATCATTAATTACACTTTTGGCAGTTATCATTAGTAAATCAAAACACCAGTGAGATTTTTGGAGGTAGGAGCTAGACCCAAATCCCAACTATCTTTTGCTTTGAGCAAGACGTGTGATATCTCCTGGAAATGATGGAGAATCTGGGAGGGATTCTGTGTTTGAGGAGCTGTGCAGAAACAACTATATACACTTTGTAGGGATTAAATGGTAACAATAGGTTTCTTCCTTGCTCCCTGCTGGCAAACGGAAGTCTGAAAAAGTGGAGAAGTGCAGTCTCATGCATGTTCAAGAGGCTGTTTAAGAGTGGGAGTGAATTTCAGTGTTTTGGCAAGTTCTTTGCTGAGTTAAACTATCAAGTTTGAGTCAAAATGTGCCTCTGAGCTATTGAAGGACTGGCAAGTGCTAAGTACATCAGCCATTCATTCTGTTACTTCATTGACTAGCCCATTTCTCAAGCCAGAAGTATGCACCAGGGTAGCTGCCTGTATGTGGACTGTAGACTTTCTGGGCCAGAGCTGGCTTGCCTGTCACTTTTTTGTGTATTGCCTAAAATAAGGGCACCTAAATTTTCTTTACAGTTCACATTTCTTGCTGTGAATAGAAATATATTAACTTGTGAAATGTGGAGCTATGTTATATGTAATTGAACTCTCTCTGCCCATGTACGATTGATCTTAATGAAGTGGGCAAGGGCCAAGGTAGTGAAAAATGAGGTCTGTCAGGAAAAAAAAGATACGAAGGGGAAATAACTCTTCTGTATTCTAGCATATCAAACAAGCACATGAACAGAAGTGGTGGCATTTTGAAACTATTGATTGTTTTGGCTTGAATGATTACGAAAGCAATATTCAATAATGCAGAAAACTTAGAAGTTCTGTTCTGTTCTCCCTTCCTTTTCCTCAAATTCTCTCTCCCACCTTTCCCATTCTTTTTTTCTCCTGTTTTCTCCAATAGGTGCTGTTGCTGATTGATATCCAGGTTTCTTACATCAACACCAACCATGAAGACTTCATTGGCTTTGCAAAGTATGTATATAGAGGCTTTGTTATAAACACACTGTCTGTTGGGGTTGGTTTGGGATTTTTTTTGTTTTTATTTTGGGGTTGGGTTTTTTGTTTGGTTGGTTTTTTTCTCCTTGTTTTAGTTAAGCTGAAAACACAAGTCCTGAAATGTGACAGTGTAGATGCTGGCTGTGAAGTCCCAAACATGTAGGATCATGTTCTCTCTCGATATACACAATGTTTAAACTCTGTCCCACTTGTAGGGCACTCTCTACTCCAGTTCACAACCCTGGTTTCACTGAAGCTAAAGCTTACATCTTGGTCTGGAATCACATTCCTATTGGGAAGCAGCTCTGGCAAGCTGGTGCCCTCACTATATGTTTTAGGACCACAGAAACGTATAACATTGGTGGTCTCTCCACATTGTTGCTAGGGCAGATTTGGGGAGCTGTGATTCTGTGTGAGAGAGTTTTGCTCAGAGTAAGGGATGTCACTGAATTGTTATTGTGCCTGCTGTTTGGCTGTAGAGAATAATAGTAGCTGAATGCCCTGAGGGCCTAGTTTGACGTTCTCCTCTGTTAATTGAAACGGCTGTGAGAATGTTCTCCAGTGCGTTCTCCCTCAGCTTCCAGCAATTGTGCCTTAGGGACTTCATACCAACATTTTGACACCAGTAAAAACATTAAAGATGTCTTCACTCTTTGAAGAATAAATGTTCCTTCAGTCATGTTTATGCGTTATTTGTCGTAACCGTGTTTGGAAACACAACAGGTTTCATCCATGTGGGATTCTAGCAACAAAGTTTGGCACTACAGTGCATATTATGCCATGGCCCATTCTAGCTGGCTCTGTGAAGGAAGGTCTCCTCCTTTGTCAGGATGCCTTGAAGGCTTCAAACATGGAGTTCAGTAAGCTGAGAGGGAAGAAGGCAAAGCCAGTTTGTTTGTGTTTGATTTGAGCAACTTTCTCTAGGATTGTTTGCAGGTCCTAGATAGCTTTATCAGTTCACTTGACAAATGGCAGGATGTTGTAGGAATGGTAGCTGGCCTTCTAGGGGTCAAGATAACAAGCTGCCTGCTATTTACTTCTCTTCATCCTTTTCTGACAGGAAAAAGCCTACTAAAACCACTCCATATATATTCATGATGTGTGTTGTGACCTGAAGAAGTCACATAGTGCAGCCTCCTGCTCATGGGAGGATCAATGCTGAGTTCAGACCAGGTTACTCAGGCCTTTGTCCAATCAGATCTGAAAAACTCTAAAACTGGAGATTCTCCAACCTGTCTGTGCAGCCTGTCCCAGTGCTTGCTTCTCCTCAAGCCTTTGCCTTGTCAATATGGAACCTTGTACATTTTATAGCCTTGGGTTCTGGAGTGCCAGGCATACCTGGAGCTGTTCCATTGTTCCTACCCTGGTAAAATCCCACTTGTAGATGTCGCTGCTGGGCCCCATGGTCAAGTCTGTGGTCCTCACTGCTGTCTTTGCCAAGGAGTTGTGATGCCTGAGTTCAATTTGTTGGGAAAGCTGCTTCCTCTTTTGCCAACTGAGATCCAGACATCCCAGCTGCTTTGCACAGGGCATAAGCAGGTACAGTGTGATGTGAATTGAATTGAGAAGGATTTAAGGATGCAAATATTTAGAACAACTTTGCATAGTTATGAAATGGTGAAATCTTGGAATAATAATGTCTGTCTCATTTAGCAGAGTGAGTAGTAAAATGTTGGGATTTGGTTTGTTTCCAGCTGTAGTCACTTAGACAGGTGCTTCAATGCAGGTAACGAGTAATTTCTATTTAGAAGGGTAAATAGAGGACCGGTTGCTGGGCTGTTGTAAAAGGCATGAGTGTCTCAGTATGATGCTAGTGTTCTAATTAGCTTTCCTAAGGCAATAAAAGAAAAAAGAAAACCAAACAAGCCAAAATGACCAAAGAAACACCCCCAAAATCCCCAACCCCTGCTACCACAACCAAACCAGAAGAATGTCAGTTGTTTCCTGAAGCTGCCCCATGTGTGTTTCTCAGGCAGACTGGAATGGGTGAGGGGTCAGTGCTGTGTGTTCTGTGTGCATGTTACTTCATCAGGATTTATGCACCAAAGCTTATGCAACTCAGACAGGCATGAGAGACATGTGGTGTTATTTGGTCAGAAGGATCTGGATGATTGAGAGCTAAGCCCAGTGAACAGGCACATGGAATAAACATCCTTGTGGATTTTCTCACAGGCAGCATGTGGACTGCTGGTTTGATAGAGTATGGTCCAGAGGGCAAGATCAGAGTTGGAAAAAGCGCTGAGTTAGGTGCTTCATCAGTTCTTTGGACCAGCAGCTGTGCACAAATGAGTTGCAGGATTGACCCATGGGCTGGGATCCAAGCACGTATTTTTTGGTTACCCTTTGAGAGCCACATTTGTAGCTGATCTAGTATACATGCCTTTTTTCCTTCAGTTCAGTGCCTGCTGAAATGGTCTAAACTAACCCAAACAACACTTCTGTCACCAGTGGCCACTCTTGTGGCCGAGTAGCCAAAGCCTGCTTTCTGAACACTTTTCTCCTTTCCAACAATATTTTAATCTCGGCCCAACACTTACAAACCACGAGATAATGCAAATGCTTTTAGAGTTAATGGCAGCTCACACGTTTTTAAGGCCAGAATGTGTTCTGTTTCAGTAACTAGTATTACCAATGTTCAAGAATTGAACAAAATACTTTAAATATGGTTAGATTTCAAATATACTCTGTTCTTATATGATTGCAGCTTTGTGGTGGCTTCATCTGTTGGTTATATTTACACCCTCAAAATGTGTATAAACATTAGAATAATCTCCACGACAAACTGTCAAGACAAAGCTATTAAGAAGCTTCCTACAGGGGAGGATTTTGTTGTTCTGAGCCAATAAGAGAAATGGTTTGTTTTTTGAATATTTATAGAGGTTAATGTTTCCAAAGTTACCCCCATAAGCCATAATTTCTTTTTGCTTTTAGTAACCTTTACCAATCCACGTAGAATGTTGTTGTTACTCTGGTTTTCTCTGCTGGATTCAGAAGTAACTGTTGCTGCTAAAACCTGTTCCTCGGGAACTGGCTTAGTTGGAGTTTCTTCAGCGTAACTCTTCTCCTCTGCTTCCCTTAGTGCCCAACAAAGAAGCAGTCAGGTTAACAAAAGTGCAGTGGGAAATCAGGTAGGCACCTAACAGAGAATGGATGCTGGCATGTGCAAGTTAATCCAAGCTGTTTGGTTTTCTTGGCTGCATTTATTTGTTGTGAGTGTATCATTCACTTTTTCTGCTTCAAACATCTATAAAAAGCATCATCATTGCCTCCTTTTACCAAAGTTTTCAGAGCCACCTGACTTCCACTGGTGCCATCACTTATCATTTAATATTTCTGCTACTGCTTGCACTGCTGGGGAGAGTCTCTCCTCCCATGCCACTTGGTGCATTGAATCTTTTTTCACGTGACACGTCACTGCATTTTGTCATTAACTGCAAACTTGTGAATTTCAGAAGCCAAACTGCTGGTGAGTACTTGCTTGTGTGTGCTTTCTCATAGCCATTTACTAGCTTTCAGTGTTCACAGCTTAAGAGGCAATCCAGCAAGCAAAAGTGAATTTGCCTTTACCTCTCTTCTGCAAACTTCTGGTTGACTTCACAAAGGTGTTGAACCCAGCTTAACCGGTTGTTGCCCTCAGAATAATTAGCATTTTCACTGAGATGTGTTAATGAAATTATTTGTGTGTTTCTTTCTGTCACAAAAAACCTGGGACTGATTCTGTGAGATGCTAAGTGCTCCTGAGCTCTGCTTCTTGCTTTGCTTTCGTATGAGCCAGAGGTGCTTCGTACTTTACAGGATCAGTCTTCTGTTTTCGTATGAGATGAAAGTAATGAAAATGCTACAACTTTGAGGGTTTCTGCTCGCTGTGAGGGTTTTGCAAAGTCTGAAACAGAAAGAAAACATTATGGAATTAGTATGTAATTTAAAAGGAAAAAAAGAATTTGACTAAAACCAAGACAATAAAATTTTGTACGAGTAATTACTGTTATTGAACATCTTTCTGAGGTGCAGTTTGGTCAAACAGTGCTCAGGAGGTGAAAGGTTTTCAAATGTGATCACTGAGCTAAGATCCTGCAGGTCTTGTCCCCCAGATAAACCTGACATTTCAGAGTCTCTTGTTCTGATGTTGTAAATGAGAGTGCTAGCTTTGTTTGTAAACTTAGTCATCTTTGGGGATAGAAATCCAACTTCTTCCCCCCTCCAAGAGATGGCTAATTATTTTTGAGATGTTGAAATAATCCGTCAGCTTCTTGGATGTGGTGGTCCCCTGCAGCCTGACCACTGCAAGTGGCATTTTTGGTGTAATGTATAGTTTGGACCAAAATGAAAAAAAGAAAAAACAAACAAACAAAACCCCAACAAAACACCAAAGCTGATAAATCTAACCACAGAAATTCCTTCAAAGAATAGCTTCTCCCTGCCAAGGAGAGATTTCCTCCTTATCTAGCTGTGCTGGAACATGTGTCAAACACAACAGCCAGCATCACTTTGGAGTGTCCCAGAGAAGGGAAGTCAACCAATTATCTGACTCCCCAAAAATGCACAAGTGAAATGAATGATATTTTAATTAAGTGACTGTGTTGTCTGTACAGCAGTTGAGACAAAGCTTGGTGTTTTAAAATTAATGCTGCAACTCGATTGATTTTTGCATCAAGGACTTTGCTGAACCTTTTATTCTGAAGACTGTAAACCTTTGTTTGTAAATTAATTGTTTGGAGTTGAAAAGAATGAGAAAATGTTTCTGAAATAAAACTTCATTTTTGCAATTTGCTATTGCAGGGAACCAATCTACCGCCTTCAAGGCAAATTGTACGAGCTAAGTTCTGTAAGCTTTATTGTTGCTTTTTCATTTAGCTTCTCAGAGGGCCAAGTTTGTCTCTAACTCATTGGTTTGTTCAATACTCGCTACTAAACTAGTTAATGTTAAACTGTCCTGTCTATAACACTTCTCAACAAAGTGTAATTGCAGTTCATCACTTAACTGCTACTAACTTGCTGTTACAAGTATGAACTAGTGTCACTTAAAATGTAGAAAACTCACTATTTTTATAATTTACTGAATTTTTCAAACTAAAATGACTAATTGGTGTTTATTTTATTATACAACTGGAAAGCAGTTTCTATCTGGTTTCGGTGCCTCTATGCATAGTAAACCTCTTTTGGCAAGGTGAGCAAACAGGTTTCTGGTAATCCAAGGGAAGCATTAGCTCTGTGGGTAAATGAACGTGCTGTTTATGGGTGCAGGTACTGTTCTTGCTATGTTGCTTATATAAAGGAATTACTTCTGATAGAAAAATAAGTGAGTTTATTAATACAACTTAGAAGCATTCAAAGGCATTTTAGTATTCTTCTCATAGCACCAGGACAGTCAGTGTGGCTTGGACAGACTCTTTGCTAACCCTTCCACTTCATGAGTAAATAAATATGTGAATGCCTTTAATATTACTAATTAGAATTAATTGTCTAAACAGCAGTTAATTTGATAACAAGTTACTCCTGGTTCAGTGATGGCTAGGTGTGAGCAGTAAATCTCTGTACCATGTGCATTCTTTCCTAATCTCTGTGATGAGAGCCTACAAACTTTTCCAGCCTGGCACATCACCAGGTTACACTGGTTACCATTTCAAACGAAGTTCAACGATGCTTACGCTCAACAAAGGAAAAGGGACTAGGCAGCATTGACTCTGACAGCAGCCAAATTCAGTCTCTGGGGAGGTCAAGATCATGAACTTTCCCCCACACAGGGGGATGCTCATTTACGATTCATTGCTTTTCTTTTTCGTAGCTTGCTTTATCTGGCATGATGCAGATAACCATTTCCCTGGATCTCAGAATTAAGATGGGTGCAGCAAAATTGCATTTTTGGAAGAAGTGTAATGCCAGTTCCTCTTAACATGTTTTGCTCCTTTTCCCTCTCACTTTTCCACTCCTCTAATTTATCCTCTCATGCTTAATCTTTGGCCTTTTCTTTTGTTTGTTTCTTTTTCCTTTGCTACCGCCTGAGGTTTTGACCTGACTCCACAAAGTTTCTTTTTAAGCCGCAGGTTAGTCTGTCTTCTAATTTGCTTGCAATGACCAGTGTGATGCTTGGTTTTACACAGCACACTAGCAAGATCTGGTTCCTGAAAGCTGACCCATCCTTAACTGTGTATTTGGTGTGCTAAGATTTGTTTTGGTGACTAAAATTTAGTGATTGAAACTCCCTTTCATGATAAATCTTTGCAGATGAAAGTGTCATTGCTCTGTGTGCCTGATACTCTGTGAGAATGCAAAATATTCAACTTAGAGATTATATATAATTTATACAAAATTCTGGTTTGTGTTTTCCTTCTGTGGCAAAATCATCTCCTGTGCTTGAAGTAGCTCCTGTAATTGGAGAAAGGCCTTAATCTGAACTGTGATTTTTCAAGTCACTGTCCAAGGGATCTGAGGGTTTGAGTTCCAGCCTCTATTACAGTGTGACACCATCAATCTGATTCACTTGTCTGGACACAAGCAGCATCCAGACCCCATCAGTTGGCCTGAACTATAGTGCCAGTAAGTAATTTCCCCCTAGTAACTCCTTTTCTCTTTTTAGTCATGCTTGGGAGCATACTTTGCTGCTACTTTTTCTTCAAAGACACTTAGATCCCATTACCTTGCATGACCCAAGGGAAAAAGATGTTTACAGAATTTTTTTCAACTATGGTGATGGGAATTTTGCCATGGTCAGTGAGATGGTTATGAAAAAATCCTGACAAGGCTGTTCTACAGAGAAATGTCAGAATGTTTGCCCATGGCCAATCACACGAGGCTAAATTGTGACGTATCCTTGAATGAAACATGCAGCTGTTGACTTTTCACCTTCCCAAGATGAGAGAAGTATTCTGTTCTCAGTGGCCTTTAATTATACTTACCTTTTAGGCTATGATTTCTTCATGATTTACCTAATCATCCCAGTCTTTGTTTAACTACATTTGGAAGCATGTTGCAGGTTTTCACTACTAGGTACTTTGCTTCAGTAAAAAATAATTTTTTCTTTAAAGGAGATGTGTTTAGGTCTTAAGCCACTATCATTATTTTTAAGTTATGTGCTATATTGCACAGTGATTTATTGTGCATTGGGGAAGCAATGTCACAAGATCTTGGCTGAGTTCAGTATCAAACAGATCTGATCTGTTTCTGCTCTGACATTTGTCAAATCCCAGTGAAATACTGTATGAGGATTCTGCTCTAATCTGCTGTTCCTTGTTAGCCTCTGTAATGCAAGGTCTTCATATTTGAACCCAAAGAGCTTGTAAGGATGCCTCACAGAGTAATCTTTGCAATTTTGATTCTCTCAATCTGCTTACTATTTGGTTGTTAGGGGAGTGGTTAGAAGGTAGAGTAGTGCTGGGGGTTGTGTTGTGTTCAAAAGTATTTCAGTGGAGTTATGTAGCACAGTTTGAGCTGTGTTAACTCAGCAAATGCTGCTGCTTATATTATTGTGGAAGTAGCTGGTCTCACGATGTTGACATTTGTGCTTTTGCCTGCCTAGTCATTTTCACTTCTCGCTCACCTTCCTAGAAATTATCTTTCAGGTACTTCTTTTAAAGAAATTCATCACTTTCTGATTCTCGGATGTATTTCTTTTACAAATACCTTACTTGATTTACTGGCGCAAGTCATGTAGCAATGCATAATATGGACTTACTGTGTCAGATCCTGCTTTCCTGTTTATCCCTGAAGTGCTGGAGAATAACAACAACAGATATGATTTGGGTTTTGTGCAGCTGAACTATCAGACAGTGACTTCCTTCTCAGTAGTTCGTGTACATTCATACCCTCTAGGTTTCATTTTTCACCAGGTTAGGTGTCGGGGCCCTGAAGGAAGGAACTGTGTCATCTCTTCTTCATCCTGTGCATGGGGTCTGACTGCCGGCTGGAATATTGTCTTCACTAGCTTCTGGCAGTGCCCATGGTTTTCACCTTCCTGAAGCTCATAACTCATGTCACTACTATCCGGTTTGCACTGAGTGACATTTAGAAATGTGATAGAAAATAGCGGAATGAATGTCTTCAGTGCAAGCCAGCCAGTAAATGAGCTACTGACAAGACTACTGAAATGCACTGCTTTCATTTTCCAAGCTGAAGTGCCATACAACATAGCTAACACAACAGATTTACAAACCCAACCCCCTCTCCCCACTGGAGATTTTTGAACTTGAAAATCTCTTTGAAAACCCTTATTGCTTACTGTCCATGGAAGGACATTTATTTCTAGATTAGAGCTTGAGCTTATTTTTGAGAAACTGGCTGGAGTCTGAGATGTAATCCAGCTTCTCTGGAAAGTACAACTGTGTTGCTTATTCTCACTTTGTTTTGCTCTTAAACCTTGGTCTAATATCTCTTTTCCCCCCTTGATCCCCACACTGATACTGAGTAGTTTCAAAGTGTAACTTTTTGTGTGGTTAACAACATGCCTGGGAAACAGGAACAATCCAGTGAAAAGGACATGAGGTTTACCACACACTAAGATCATCTTCTCCCTCTTGATGTCCCCTGGAACTGCTTCCAAGTATTTTGGATAATTGTGATCTGTTGTAGTGCCCAGGACATTGCAGTGAACACGGTACCCTGTTTGCCCAGGGGAATGTAGACAAACTGGTCTAGGCGTTTGCATGTGAAAAATATCAAGATACTGTTAGAACTTGATGCCCTGCTTTGTCCTGCCGTGTTCTGTGGGAATGACAGGTGGATCTAATCCTCAGCACATAGGATTGTTGAGGGAAGAACTTCCTTTACAAAACAGTGACCCATGTTTGTATTAGCAAGTCAGCTTGTTCCCATCCACACCCTGGGATGGTTATGCATCTATGGGGAGATGTCCTGGACTGGAGCAAGACAGCCTTCTGGAGCTACACTAGAAGTATTGAAAGCTTCATGGCACTTTAAATGGCTTGTATAGTTTAAACTCTTGACTTGGTCTGTTGTGAGACCTCTTTCACAAATGCATTCTTGTCAATTTGAGAGAATTTGACCTGCATTAACAAGCTGCAAAGTCTGTGGTAATGATGAGGGAAGCACTGAACAGAACAAGTAGGGATACTGTTTCTCTTCCCGTTTAGGTGCTCATCACCTGTAAGGTTCTTAAGCATGCTACTAGAGTGTTTCTTACTGGTTTGCTTCTAGAAACCACCTCTTAAACCCCACTGTGACATCTGCCTTCAAATCTTTTCCCCACTTTAAGATGTGTGTGCAGACCAGTTTTCAGTGTTGTGCTGGCCTGGCTGCCTGTGCTTCCACGTGGATTAAGTGCTTTAGAGGGGCCAGCACAGCATTTTCAGTTGCAGACAGCATGGTTCAAGAGCATCCTCTCACAGCCCCTAGTTTCAGTTTCTTTGTAACATGGGAATAACCGCCTTGGCACATTTGTTGTGAAGCATTTTGTCTACTGTACAAAGGTAGCTCACTTTGAGTGTTTGAGGAACTTTAATTTTCTGAATTTTTCCTAAAATTCCTTCCATTTGCATAGTTCAGAGCAGAAAAAAAACCGAAACCAGCTTGGTTCCACAACGTATTCTGTGCCAGCAGCTGCCTGAAAACCAGTACATTGGCTGTGTATGCATGCTGCTTGTTTCCTTCAATAGACATTGTAAAGTAAAACCAGGATTTGATGAGCAATCAGGTTCATGTCAGCTTGCACTTGGACAAGCATTCCATGGCTATCTGGACTCACTAATGCCCCCTCTCCACTTCTGTCTTCCTACTCCCCCCCCGAACATAAATACTGAAAGTAGTGACACACTTCTGCAGAAACCTTTGTGTTACAGGCTGTGCTACACCCTTGAGTCTCTCCACAGGAGTCATGTCCAGTTTTCTCATAGCTTACTGAGTCTTCAGAGCCAAGCTAGTGCTTTCTTAGTGATTTGCTTACAGGCTGAAACCCCAGAGTCTGTTTTTGGACCATGAGGGGTTTTCTCACCCTGCTGGCCTGATCAGTAGTGAGTGGGGAAATGGTACTTTGGATTCTGTGCTTTGCCAGTGCTTTAACCAACTTTTCAGGAGCAACTTCTGATCTCTTTCTTTGGTCCAGTTATAAAATATAACTTAAACTCTTGCTCTGTGCAGTATCAAAGTTGTTTTTTTTCAGGGAGCTTACATGACTGTGCATGCTGAATGGGAGTGAATTTCAGTTCTGGAACTTTTGTAGATAACAAGGAATAGATACAGAGCAATGCTTTTCACTGGCTGGCTGCTGATTTTGGAGTTACCAGTCTGGTAAAGCCCTGGGAGAGGAATGTCACAGTCTCGTATGCTTCTCTAAAAGCAAGAGGAGGCTCATGGTTGATCACACAAATCTGTGCTTGTGTGAGTTGCTGAGAGAGTTCTGAAGGGGTTCTCTAAGCACTTCTTCCATCTCAATGCTTCTTAGGCAAGTAAAGGGTGTTGCTGTGGGGAGAAATGGAATGGCTGAGG
Source organism: Dryobates pubescens (assembly GCF_014839835.1). NCBI lineage: Eukaryota > Metazoa > Chordata > Aves > Piciformes > Picidae > Dryobates > Dryobates pubescens. Next base: position 245,592 of record NC_071622.1, read on the forward strand.
TTCCCTGCATCTGTGTGATAGGAAGGGAAATTGAAAGATTCTTTATGATGCATAAACTGGTTCTCATGACCATTTGCTCTTCTTCATGTCTGAAGTTGTCATTCGCCTTCAGTTTTCTTTTGCTCCCCTTTGTCTTAGCGTGCTGTAGCCTCCTGGCTAGTTATAGGTATGCTGTTTCCCTCGGTTCTTTCATCTTTGGCTTGTATCTATTTTATAAAGTCCCACTTTACTCATTTTCCCCCTGATTTTTATTGGTGTCCTAGGTGTTGATTTTTCCCCCCTCTTTTAATCTCTTCTACCCTGTAAGAGGGAAATAGCTCTCCTGTATCTCTCCTTACCACGTCCTGTCTGAATTTCAAATTAACTGCAGAAGATCTCTCCACTTTGTAACTCGATTCAACCCCTTCTGAAAATTCCCTGTGCATGCCAGAAGACACTCACTTTGCCTGAATCGAGATGCTTTTCCTAGTATCCAGATGTACACGTGCCCTTAACAATTGGGCTAGAACAGAGTAGTCATGTATAAAGTTTATGGACTTTTACAATGTGTTATTACACAGCAAATGAATATCTCCAAATTTAGATGATCCATATCACCCTCATACTTGCTTTTAAGTACATCATGATACTACTTAGGCTTGTCTCTTTCTCCACCTTTTCTTTTTTTCTTGACTGAAAACACTATATTCACTTGTTTGTTTTGTTTTCTTGAATGCTAGGAACCAACAAAAGCCTTTGGTTTTGCCAGAGACTGAAAATATGCACTTGTTCTTTGGTTTATTTAGCAAGTCTTTCTTTAAAAGAATGAATGCAGGAGCAGAATTATGCCAAGTGTGTAAGGAGCTAAACTTGTGTCTGACTGCACCTCTGCACAGGTGATCCGGAAAGGCTGGCTGACCATCAACAATATTGGCATCATGAAAGGAGGATCCAAGGAATACTGGTTCGTTCTGACTGCAGAAAGCTTGTCCTGGTATAAAGATGATGAGGTAAGGATTGGAGGAATTTTTCCTACTGTGGAAAAAAAACACTCCAGCATTTATTCAGTCTTATGATTTCACCTTAAAACATGGAATCAGCTTGTGGAGACGTGAACTGAAAGAATGTTTTAAGGTATTACCTGTGTTCTTTAAATTCTCTGGGTTTGGTTTAGGAGGAATGCTCAGAAACTTCTGTTGAAGTGTTCGTATCATAAATACAAGATATTTGTGTGGAGGTATTTTTGTTTGGGTTTTTGTTTGTTTTATTTTTTCCTCTCTTCCTGTGGTTTTCACATATTGGTATTTAAAAAAGGAAGAAAGAATTAAAACAAAAAAGCTGTTTTGGAATGTTCTGGTTGTAGTTCTATGCCTGTTTGAGCTACTCTTGCACAGCTAATGGAAGTAAGCTGATCATAACTTGTCTAGGTAGTTACTTCTAAAAGTAACTACAGGGATCGATTTGATGGTAACAACTGCTCTCTGTCCTCACATTCTGAGAGGATGAAAAGCCTGTCTGCAGATTCTGTAGGTATGGATTTTCAAATTTGATAAAACACCTTGGTAAGAAATGTCACTGCACATCAGCAAAGCTGTGGTGAGTGGCAAGAGGACTGGAAAAAGCGTTTCTATGATAAGCAGGACATCCAGGTTGCTCATTTTATTGGATATGTTTTTAGGTAGCTTTTCCATTCTGATTTGCTCTACGATTTGATTATTCTGTCTTGGGAAAGAGTTCACAAAGTTGTGTTGGGTTTTTTTAATTATTTTTTATCTGGGTCTTCGGCAATAGCTCTTGGAACATTAGTGAACTGTTTGAGATACTTTCTGAAGATGGTCAAAGCCACAGCTTGACCATCAGGTTAATCAAAAGACCAGTGACTTGTTTCAGAAACAGAGCTACTGGCTTCTGAAAATAGAGAAGCAAATATTTGATCTCCTGGCTGAATTCCAGTTTTTGTAATTACACTTTTCTCCTTAAAACGTTCTCCTCTCTTTCAGCTTGGTTTGGTAGTTGTCACATCCTGTTCTCAGATGATTACTGAAATGGCTGCATGCTGTTGTATTTCCACCCTAGTAAGATATGAAGTCTTCAGTGATGTGTGAGGTGATACCCATGTTTATGTGTCTGGGCTGTGCCTGGGCTCAGAACGGCTGTGCACGCCGTGAGGTCGTAAGGAGTTCAGATCTGTGCCTCCCGCTCGGGCTGGTCACTGCTGCAGTCTTTGCACAGTAGCAAGAGCCTCTCCATTGCAGCTGGGGAAGATGCGGAGAATCAGGTCTCACCTTTGATCTCCTGCCACAGAGAGGAGTTCTTTCCCCCTGCACCTCTAGCCCTGAACAACAAAGGTTGTAGCAGCTATGTGTACCAGTGAGCTCTGGCAAAGTACTTCACAAAGCCAGAGCGCTAGCTAGGAGCTTTAGGGCTGTGTAGGCTGTGTACCCCCTCTAGTGTAAGCTGAGCCCATTTTCCGTAGTCCGGAATTTACTCTGAGAAAATCACTCTCTGAATGCGAGTGGTTGCATGCTAGTGCCATTAAAAGGGTGTAAATGATTTCCCTGACTTGTGAGCTGCAGCTTTTTCAAGCGAAGGGTCCACAGTGGAGTGCATTTTGAAGCAAGTTACTTTGGTAAAAGATTTCAGAATTTATTGGGTGATATCAGGATCACAAAAGAAATGATTTGTTTCTGGGTTTTGTTGCTGCTTAAAGATACAAAAGTATTTTGTTCTGGGATGGGAATCAGTAATTAAGAATGCTTTTTAGCCTTGTGATTATGGAAATACCAAGTTGATGGTTGAACAGCCTGGGTAAGGCATTGTTTAGTATTAGTGGCATATATACTAATCTGAGTCAATTGCTGGTCCTGCATTCAGTTGCTTGCATTCGTAGGTTTGTTGTGTGACCAGTACATGACTTTGTCCTTTTCCACTTGCTTCAAATCAAGCAAAGTGTGCACCACTTTGAGGCTATTGTAAATGAGTGCAAATATAGCACGTGCATCCACCTCACAAATGACAGCTTTTCCTTTGGAGCGTATTCCCTGTACTACTAACTAAAATAGCATAAGGCATGCCTACACGAAACCAAAGATCAAATCTAAGCATATTAGCTCTTGGTTGTTGCTCCTTTGGTAGGTAGCGCAAAAAGCTGTCAGCTTTCGTGCTGAGGCTCATTTGAGAGTCCACATCCAAGTTGGAAGTTTGCAATAGGATAAGACGGACTTTGGGAGTGTGGAATGCCACGCTGGCTTGGGAATCCAAAAGCTCCTTGTTGGGAAAGTGCTGCAGCATTGTTACTACAGGGCATGGCCAAAGTACATTGTGGGTTTTTTCTAGTGGTGGTTTTTTCTTTGTTTGTTTGTTTTGATTTTTCTTTTTTATTATTTATTATTATTTCACTGACATTGTTGGTGTTGGCCAAGTTGGGTTCTAGAACTTCTAAAACTTTGAAATTTACATTTATTAGGAAAATTCTCTTTAGTGTTATTCCCAAATGTAATACTTTCATTCTGTGTCAGTAGGGAAGGATGTTGTTGTCAGCATCCAGTGGTAGATGCAGTCTGTATTATAATTTCACAGTTCATTCCCAAGTATAAAAATAAATAAATCTGTGTGGTTTGGGAAGGAGATATGAAAACAAGTGAGGAAGTGAGAGAATGGAAAGGTGAGAAGTTATTCTAAGGTCTAACTTTGTGTCTGATGGTAGAATTAATTTGCCACACAACAAGCTGCTCTCGGTTCCTGTGGCCAGCAGGGATGCTGGTGATTTCTACACCGACAATAACCTAATAACGCAGGTTGCTTGACTTGTGCCTGGGAAGTCAGTGGGAGGACGAAACACACAGTGGTGCCGCAAGGCTGCGTACGAACAAAACTGGTGTTAGCGAGTGAATGAGAACAACTAGGAAAAGAGTACTATAGCAAGCACAGTAAAAATTTCAGCAGTGGGTTTTATTGTCTTTTATAGGCAGTGTTGATTTGACTCTAGGTGGGTTGCAGTACGCGGCTTGGTTACTGACCGGCCGTCTGGGATCCAGAGTGACTCTTGGCTGGAGCTGCTGGTGAAGATGCTCTGGTGTCTCAGAGCGCTTTCCCACTGGCGGCTGTCCCTCAGGCTGGGTTGTCATGCGACTGCCTGTCTGTGCCTGCTGTACAGGTGAGAGGATGTTCTGCACAGCAAGTGTAGACAGGCAGACACATGACAACTCCGTCCAGCCAGTCCCTTGGAGCCGTCACCGCTGGTGTGCAACAGTTTGTACCATTCCAGTTTGGGGGGGGGGCTTTGAGAGGGGAACACACATAACAGAATTAAACTTTAAAACATTGGGAGCTGCAGAACAAGAACAGAACTTGATTTTATTTGGAAAATAAGCACTTTGTTACATCGGTTCTCATCGTGCCGACATGTGTCGGAGACGCGATTTCACCACACCGGTCACATCGAACATTTGGAAAACGAAAGGGTGGAAGTCATGGTTTATTTTATATGCAACTCATACAGGGTTGTGCCTGCATACTGTACTCACTCACAGCAGTCTAGCCAGATGTTTCTGCTCTTCTTGGAAGCACAGAAATACTGGAGTTCAAGATAAAGGATATGTTTACACAGTACATATTTTCTAGGAGCAGATAAGTACAATAATCTCGCATGTTAGAAATAAAAGTCAGTCTGTGTAAATGGAGGAAGCCATGTGCACATTCGCCAGTTGAAAGGAACATGCTGGAAAGAAAACTGGTTGCATTTTGTATCTTTTTTTTTGCTGATGTGTTAAAGCTATGCACTTTCAGTGATACTGTAGTGCTTTGCTTTGCATGTTATTTAAGGTTAGCTGTCTCTCGAAATCTGTACTTTCTATGGAAACAAAACAACTTTGTAAAGCTTCAGTAATGTTTCAGTTAAACAGAGGCTATGCTACAGATCAAAAAGTTTGTGAATAGCGCCATGCTGCTTCGCTAAACTTTCCTGTTTATAAAATAATGCACAGGGACTGTACTGCAGTCTAGCAGTGACATTTGCAACATCACTGAGCTGCTGCTTCAGAAAGTATGAAACACGTTGGAAGCTTAAAGGGGGGGCGGGGGGGTGGGGGGTAATCATTGCAATACTTTTCCATGCAGATTAAATGATTCAGTGTTATAAGGGTGTTTTAATATCACCATTGCTCGCTAGTGCCTCCATAGGTAAGCAATAAAGTTGTGCATTCAAACCCTTCTCAAGCATAGCCTATACAGAATAGTAGCAAAAGACATTCCAGCCTGAAAACTGATTATAAAAGGGATGCATTTACCAAAAGGCTAAGGGGGGGGGGGGGTGGGGGGTTTGTGTGGAGGTTTTAAATGTGACCCCTAATAAATGAATATGTAATTATTCCAGCGTTCTACCAATAATCATTAATTTTACCTAAATAAAAATACACATTTTAGCTCCTATACAGTCAAAGTGTACAAAATAAGTTTATTCTATGAAGAATTTTTTTCTTGTATCTAACAAGCTGGAATAAGACATCTTAAAAGAATGAAGGAAGCACGGAAGATGACTAGCGAATTCAGACATGAAAAGCATTAATTGTGAAGCATTAAATATTCTTGCTTTAACTTTGTGATATGCTCAATTGTTGCAGCTTTAAGTGAAATTTGCAGTGCATGCTTTATGTTGGCATGTCTTCCTACCCGCCTGACCATTTTGCTTTTCTTTAAAAGTGGCAAATCAGAGGTACTTCTAAAACTTGTTTTATATATTTTGCCAAACGGAATGGCTGCGTGTAGTTGTTAAAACAAAGACCTTTAATCTGCGAGAAAATCAGCTTCTATGTTCTGTATCCTTGAAATAGCAAAGAGATGTGCAGTAAAATCCATTGGCAACCCGTGCGGTATAGAAGGGTCGGGGCAACAAAAGCGTGCATTTTAATTAATAGGTTTTCTATTAACAACTGTCAGGGAAATTAGTCTGGGAGTAAAAGTTGTAAGTGGAAAGATTGTGTGGTCTTTCTAGTAACTGCACGAGGAGAACTCATCAGAGTATCAACAAAGAGCTTTAAATCTTGCACTGAGGCAAATTTATTTTGGCTACCACTAGCTGAATGATTTTGGGTGCTGCATCTGCTCAGTCAATTCATCGAGTCGGTAAAGGGCTTGAGAATGTTTCCAAATACTTGTAGCAACAAAAGAACACTCTTGTGATTGCCAATAATGTATTTACAGAAACCTATGCTAAGGATCTGACTTTAAATATTGGTGGCTTGGAAACAGAGTTCAGAATTGTATTCTCTCCAGCTGTGATCAGGACTTTGTATTTAAGGGCAGGTTGTTATTTTTAGATACTCTCTTGCAGAGCAGCCTAAACTGCAGTGCTGAGGTACAGTAGCATTATTCAGGAAAGTTTCATTCTGAACTCTGGCATTTCCTGTCGTTTTGTAGCTTTCATCCTGACCCATAAGGGGTGGTGGTGGTTGTTGTTTGGTTTTCTTTTAAATTTTTTTTTTAATTACAGTCTAAGCAGCAAAGTCTTTTGCAAGTCAAAGTAAAATTAAATTCTTGATTAAAATGTATCAAGTTAAAACATAAGCACTCTAAGATTTGGGGTTATATATTTTCCAATCTGCTTAACAGATTTTGATTAAGAGATTATAATAATAATAATATTAATTAAACAGTCTATTTAGAAGTTTGGAAATTTTATGTAACTATTTTGGATGTTAATATATTTGCCACCTAGCAGTGGCACTTGGGTGGTCTGCAGACAAGTCTGTGGACGCACGGTGATAGTACAGGAAAGAGGACAAGGAGTGTGGAGAGGGTAGCAGTGGCTTTCAGTCTTCCGAAAGCACAGATGTGTTAAATAAGGCTGGAAATGGTAATATAGAAGATAACATGCAACTTAATGACAAAGCAGGGAAATGTCAAATTACATGGGGTTTTTAAAGTAACTGAGTTTTTTTCTTACATGTGGATGCTTATTTGTTCTATATTTGTTTCTGAAAAATTACTTTCCCCCTCCCCCCTTTTACATTATAAGAATATATAGAAAAAGTTAGAAATATTTTTCTTTCTCATCCTCTTATAATTCTGTTGGGTATTCTAAAATCATGCTTCCTAAAGGTAAAAGAAAATCCATTGTATTGAAGCACCCAGCTATTTAAATGTTCATATTGACCTTAATTTGCTTTTCCCGTTTTCGTGCATTCTCTGCTAATACGAGCTTCATACGACAGGCTTAGGCAATGAGCTAGTCCTGGTTCTACAGAGCTCTCTCACCATGATTTAGCATACACTGGACCATTGCAGAAGTAATATTTATTTCTTTGTGTTGTGGGTTTGGGTTTTTTGGTGGTCGTTCTTAGTTTGATTTTTTTTTTTTTTCCCCCTTGAAATATTTTTACACAGCTCTCCTGTTTGCTGACATGCATATTTAAAGCCTCTTGGTTTATAGCTATGGAACTCTTCTGTATGGTTATGGTCAATCAGAACTTGTTTCAACCAGCTCTGTTTGAAGGACCAGAGAATCATTTAATTCACTTTGAAAATGTTTTGATTATGGAGCTGAAGCAGATATGCTTCCTTATTCACTCCTAACAATACAGGCTTTCTTTCCCTATCTGTTGCTTTGCATGCTGCATTCCCCCCCCACACCCTCCCTCCCGCCTCCTTTCCAAGCCCCATGCCAAGGGGGCCTCCTAGATCTCAGCCTTACAGTCTAAAAATGCAACTTTGAGGAGTCATGGGTATATGGGAGGGGAATCACTTCCTAAATCCAGAAAGGTCATTTAAAATAAAGATTAATGCAAATAGTGGACTAGAGATAAGAGAAGCACTGGCTCCGTGTGTTTTCATTGTCTTTGCTTATTTAGCAGAAGTTAACGCAAGCTATCTTCAGCAGTATTTTCACTGAGAGCTTCTTACAGCCTGGATAACAGCAATTCCTTTCTTAATTTCTAAATGAGAGTTATAAAAGTAGCTATGCAGGTAAGCACTGGTTAGACAACAGTATTTGCAAACAGTCATGTCCCCCTTGAAATCATCACTGAGTGATTTTCTTAACGAGATTTGGAAACTTTTCCTACTCCTGAAGAAAAATCTAAGGCACAAAACTTTCCAGATTTGCTATGCCTGAAGCAGCAATCACAATTACAGACAGACTGAGAAATGGTAATGCAAGTTTGAATCCCATTCCATTCCTTTAACTTCTTCCTCTCTCTTCAGGTTTTCTATTAACAACTGCCTTGAGTTGTGTGTTCTAACTCCATGTTAAAGCAGAAGGATTCCATCTACTCATACTACTATGCTACTGCTGATTTCATCCTAAAGATAATCTTCCACAGACTAGAGGAAGAGAGGATGAATAACCTCTAAGTGTATTTATACATTAACAAAGAATTCTAGAAGTCAAAATAGGTAAGTTTTGATGGGAGGCTAAAGGAAATGCCTGCGCTAGTTCTTGCGTTGTAGGCTTTCAAGACAGCCGCTATAGGCACAGTCACACAAGTGCTATGCAACCATCTCCCCCCCATAGGACTTCTATTGACTATTGAAGGAGCAATGGAAAAGCTAATAATAAGTATTTGTCAAAAATAAACCGTACAGCTCCAAGGCTGTATAAAAAATACAGCATGCATTCTACAGAACTGACTGGTTATAATGATGGTGGCTGCATGTTGATGCTAATTCTTTTTATAGCATAGCTATTCAAAGCCTTCCTGGCAGTAATCAGCACCATATAGATGGCTTTTTTGCCTGGTTGCAGTAGTTTGTTACTAGTGTTAACTTCGGGGGAGCTGACTCTGTAGCTCGGCTGGTATCAAATTGCAGTCCAGGCTTTTTGTATTATTTTGTCCGTGGGGATTTCATTCAGCCTGAGGGGTTTTTTCCCCTACCAGGACAACTGGAAATTCACCAAAGCAAACTTCTGCATTCGTTTACAAATTCCATTTTTATCAGTGGGATTCAGGACAAAGTCACTTAGCATTTTGAATGTTAGAAGAAATATCAGAGATCCAAAGTATGCAGCAATCAATCGCTGCTGATCGCTTCTATGCCACGGCCAGCCAGGTATCGTGATGGAAAGCTGTTTGTTCTGGTCTATTTACTGTTTGGGGTTATTTTTAGTTTTTTCCATCACATTCTGAACTTTCAGAGGCAATTTTTTCCTGACAGTTAAAGAATTGGCATTCTACACGGCAGAAGCCTAGCACGGAATGATCAAAGTTTTCCTATGGTTTCCCTCCCATTCTTCATCAGCACATACAGCATAGCTTTCTTGCAAAGAAGTTTCAGCTGCATATAAAAAAATCTAAGTACAGCTCTCCCCAGAGTGATATAATAGATTTTTACAATAATTTAAGATAATATTCATGCATTCTTTTATATTATTTTATTACCTTAAGAGAAAATAATTTCTCAAAATTGATCTTCAGGATCTACTCAGAATACATACTTCTAGCAAGCCTATTCTGCTTAAAAAAACCCATAAATATACTCCTTAAATATTTATACTGATTGCTTCAAGTTAAAAAAATTAATATTAAATTTACCTTGATAGTTTGTGGGGGAAAAAAAAGCTTTATTTTAAATTTAAAAAATAAAAAAGAAAAAAATAAATAAAATTAAAAAGCAGTGAGCGACTACCTCTACTCTTGAACACTTCTCTAGGTAGGATACCTCTAGGCAATATACCTCTCTCGTTTCTTGCATAGGTTTTAGTAAACCATCAGAGCTCCATCTTTCTTGCAGTGATGACTGGAGGAAGGGGGGAGGGGAGTCACCTAGGTTCGCCAGGTCATAGGCCAGGTGTTCTTCCAAAGTAGGCCTTACCAGAATGTCTTCCCCGCTTTATTCTGAAGTCCTCCTTTTTCACAGTGTCCCTTAGCGTTTCTTATTCCCTAGTGTGCAAAACCTGTGAAGAAAAATACTGTATATGAGATCTGAAAGGAGCAATGACTGTCTTCTCCTTGGCAATAGCGACTCGCGTCCCCAATAGTCCATGCCGCCGCTCTCCCTTGCCCAGTCTAACCAATGTGCAGACTACTGTACAACAGCATTGTCCTGAACAGGTAGTCTGAACACTGGGGCGACGGAGCAGGATCTCCGGACGCGTCTATTTATTTATTTTAAATCCTCTTTTAGTCTCGGGGAAGAACTGCCTTCCTGCATCACGAGTTGTGCTCGGCTCTCCCTCACACTCTGCAGCACTCACTGAAACACACTGAAGTGCTGTGATTTCCAGTCTTGACGTGGCACATTTGCAGCAGACTGGGGATCTGGCAATGAATTTAGGACCAGGAAAAGGGGGAGGGCTGGGCCTGAGAGTCCATATATGGGATGATGTCACCCTGGGGAGGTTTGGGTATGCACTGTGCCGCTGGTGAGACCGCTAGAATTGCCTGCTCTCAGACATGGGTCTGTGTATAAAATGGTACCAGATGTTTTAGTGTAATGTTAAGCAGTCATTTCATCTTCAGGCCAGATTTTTTTCTTCAACTGGGCAGGAAGTGGGCCCCAGTATGGAAAAGCTGTAAAAAGTCAAGATGTACAGTTTCACTGCAGCCAACGGAGAGCGAGCTAATGTAGGCGCAGGATCTGCTGGTTTGTGAAGGCTGAAAAACTGAATTTATAGAAAGGGTTCTGCTCAGGAAGCTATTGCAATAAGCCAGTGCTTATTTTCTTTCTTTTTAATGACTCTAGTTGTGCTTTTCTGTTTTGGCATTTCAGACCAAGAAAAGGGCAAATAGGTTCATTTTTTCTTGGAACTGTCAGCAGCATGCAGGCTGCCGAGACTTGAACAGTAATTAGAGTTACTTCCTGAAAGTGAAGCCCCCATGAAAAGTCTGGAGAAATGTTCTTTGTCATAGCCTCTACATGAGTAATTAGTTCCACATGTGGCCTTCCTATTTCCCTTCAGCTATTTTGGCTGGCTGGTTGAATACTTTGCTATAGCTCAAGACTTAAAGAAGCTTTAAAGTTTTCATTTCAAGTATCCACTGTGAAAATAGCTATTTCTGGTGTCATAATAAATTGCTTCTGGTAGATCAGTGCTATTAGGCCTGGCATTGTTTTTCACTGGTAACCCTGCTGGTCCCATTTTCCTTTTAATGGTGCTTGGTGGAATTATCCTGCTGAATTTTATCTTTGATGTTTACCAGATCTATTGAATTTTGCCAAGTATGACTTTACCGTAGATTTTAAGATATTCTCCCCACAGGCAGCTCTCCTTGTCCTCCTGTAGTTCTTTTCCTTTGTTACTCATGATGTGGAATCAAAGTGTTGCCTTAGCCCATGGTCTGAACCCACAGCTAACATCCATTTAGGTCTTCTGAAGCCAAACCTGGAGGTGTCTGTGCCTAGGTCTGTATACACACTGTATGGAATTGTCGCTAGTAGCTTTATTTTATCTCTGCCTAGAAGTCTGGGGCAAATGTCTGAGGCAAATGGAAGTATATTCTGCAAGGTAGATCTCCAGCAACTCCCTCGGCAGGAATGGGTGTAGGTCTAAATGTGTGCTGTGAGCTCTGGTGATCTAAATAACTTCTGTGCGATTTGGTTCTTCCTAGACGACAGCAGGTTCTGTGAGAGCCATAGCTCCTAGAGGCACACACAGGGCAGGTTACAGAACTGTAACTTCAGGGCGGATGAATGCAATAAAGTTGGATGCCAAAGAAGCTGGATTCAGAGTCTCAGGCCAATGAAAAGCAAAAGTGACCTTCAGGCTGCTTTGCAGTGGTGGCAGGCCAAGTGCTGTGTGTCTGTTTCAGATTGCACATCCGATTCTACCATTTGGATTACAGTAGGCTAGTGTGTGTCCAAGAAGTGGTGGGGGTTCTTTTTTTCATTGGCTAAGGCAGAGGTTTGAAGAAGCTGGAGAAAGAAGTTTAGCAGCTCTCTTAGACACGGCCGCACCATGTCAGTGTGAATTGGTGGGCAAGAGCTTCCGGAGGTAGAGCCCTTGCAACGGAGAAAGGAGAATGCACCAGCAAAAGCCAGGAGGGCTTCCAGTCCTGCATGTGTAGGAGCTGCCTTTGTTATAGTCCCATTTGGCACTTGCCTGTGGAAGAAGAATATGATTTTGGAAATACTGAGTAGTGTGAGATGTGTTTTTGAGCAGGACCCTCAGTAGAATTGGTCAGATTTTCCTCAGAGAGGAACTGTCAGGGATGAATGGCTGTGCGCGCCACCGAGAGCAAGAAATGTCTTGTGCAGACAAGATAGTGGTTCAGGGATCTCCTTTCCATGCCAGCAGAAGGTGAGGAAGGCTGAGTAAAAGAGGGAATATGTAAATGAGTCAAGCCAGTTTAGGGCCTGAGGGAAGTGAAGTTTTCGACCTTACTGATGTGTGCAGCAGCATTATCTGGGGAATTGTTCCCGAGGTGGTTAAACACAAACAGAATGTCTCACCACAGCATGGCCTGGAAACTCGTTCCCTGTAAGTTTTGTTTCCTGGCAAAAGCAGATCTTCAGAGGAACAGTGTACAAGAACAGGGCGTTTGGGTAGTTCTGGGAGCCCAGGAAGATGCTAAAGCCTTGTCAGTGAGGACCTCTAATACAATGCAAAACTATTCAGAACTCTTATGTACGTTTTCTTTTTCTTCTCAGGGCTTCTCAGCTAGCTGCACTCATCTGTGTTAGACATTTAGGTCCAATCGCTCCCTTTCCACTTGATCATTGTTTGGAAAGGAATAGACCCAAAAAGCAGTCAGTGTCTCCATTCCTTCTGATAGATACCAAGGTCAGGCCAGACTTGAACTATTTGAAACCTTCCACTAAATAGCTCCCTAGTTATAAGTGCAGGACTGAAAAGTGCTTCTGCTCAGCTTCTGAGGCTCTCATGTAGCTGTAGTTCCTTAACTGGTGGCCTACTTTCATCAGTGCAGTAGTCTTGACTCAGAGAGTTGATAACAATAATGAGAGCTTATCGTAAGTGCCTTCCAAAGGTGGTGATAAGCTTTCATTCCTCATGAATTTATCATCTTGCTTATGTATCTGTCATGCCTATGAACTCGGTCTAATAATTAAGCCTGAAATATTTGATTTTTAACTTGGTGGAAACTAAGGATTTGGAAAAGTCCATCTTCTTCATTAACTGCTGTTTGGAGAGCTACCATGAAGTAAGAAAATGGCTGCATTTCTGCTTGACGGTTTTCTTTTCCTGGCAGACAGCAGTGTAATGCCAGACCATCCTTCATACTCAGCGTGATGGGCATCTTTGAAATGGTAATGCAGCGCGATGGCTAGCATGGGAGCTGTAGGCTTCACCTTGTTTGTAAGGCATTCTAGGCTGCTTTTAGACCAGTGAAGTGCCTGAAATGCTGCTAATGTGCTTTGTTGTTGTTACTGCAGAAAGTGTCTGGGCAACTCTAAATTCGGTATTGCTGTTTTTCAGAAGCTCTAGATGCAATCCAGGAAATTACAGAGCAGTAAGCAGGATGTCTGCTGCTGATAAATGAGTTGAAATAATATCAGACAATTGAACATAGTTATTTTTGAAATGCTGCAAGAGAAGGTTGTCTGCCATGATTTGGTTTAGGTTTTTGTGCACACTCAGCAGTAAAGGTTAACCCTTTTCAGCACTCAGTAAGCTAAATTGTGATTTAAGAGGACTAGAAACAGGTAGGCACAAGACACAAGGAACAGTACAGACAGGCTGTCACTGGCATCATAGCAAAAAACCCAACACTTGGAAAACTACCTGCAGGGGCTGATTTTGGAGCTGAGTGAACAAAGCGAGCAGAGAATTAAATGCCAATGAGAGTCAAGTAATGCAAAGTAGTAGTCTTTATTTGTAGAAAGCCCCCTGAGTTACACTGTGAAGTTAAGTTCACTTTTCTCCAGAATGCTTGGGATATGGATGCAAAAGAGGGAGAGAAGAGGTGAGGGTGGAGAAAGCATCAACACGTGAGATGAAAGTAACTAATTTCTTCTTGCTTCTATATTTTTTTGGCTTTCTGTTAATCAGTGCATATCACTGATGGTTGGGCAAGGTCTAATGCAGTCTTGCAATCCTGACTCACGAAGTTTTAACACCCCCACACTCCCCACCCCACCCCCAAAAAAAGTAAAAATGAAAAGTGTTCATTTTGACAATTTTATTGCTTCTGGCCAACGCACAGAGGAATGATCTGTGCCTGCAGGCAGCTGTGCCCGTTGTTAGAAGAGCCTATTTTTGAAGTGTGCTGCTGGTTTTTGAGCTTGTACCATCATTCTCCTCTATGGATTGCATTCATGATGTCTGAAATAATTGCAAATTGCAATTGATCAGCGCTGCCTGAAGCCCTCCTTTGGTTGGGCACCCTTGTATGAAGGTTGTAATGGTTGCTGAGCCATGTATGTGCACAGTTTTGGGAGCAGTCTTGCCGTGGTGCTGCAGGTAATAATTTGCTCTTCTATGTGCTGGATAATGTTCCAGCCTAATGTCCCTCAGTTGTGAGTTCCTGTGAGTAAAACATAATGGACAGGTGAAAACTATAGGCTTTAAGCACTATCTTCCCTGTTCCAACTCCTTTCTGTTCCCCTATCCCTTTTTCACTTACCCGCTTCTGTCCTTTCCCTCCTCATTAGACATAAAACTTGGATAATTTTGTATATTTACTTTCCCACCTACTCTGGAGCCTTTCTGTCCCCAGTCTCACTTTTCTGCTCTGCATATGTGCTTTACCTCACACTTTGAGATGGTGGGAGAGAAATGACTGGGGAGAAAGCAGAGCTGAAAAGCATCAGTCCAGCTATTTTGTGCATAACAGTGTTGAAATTCCTCACAAGTTTGGGAGCCTGTGTTTCTTACTGCCTTTCTAGCCAGTGGTCAAAGTTGACCAATGTATAATTGGAAATGTTGGAAATTAACCAGAGTACCATAAAGCAGGAATTTTCATACATGAGTGACTTTTGTGCTCGCTGTATATTTTCCAGCTTACATTTTTTGCATGCACTCATGCATGTATGTGAACATCTGAACTGATTTTTGGACAATGAGTTGGTTTTAAGGAGCCATGTGTGCTTAGCACAGTGGTAACAAGTGATTGTAATGTCGGGCAACAATCAGATTGCATAGAGATTATTTCATTCCTGCTAAAACAAATAGCTGCCTTGTTGGATTGTTGTGGCCTAATGGGAGGTATCCTCTCTGCCTGTCATGTTTTTCTTCAGGAAAAGAACAGGATATGGAATAGCTTTGACATTTCCTTAGTCATTGCTTACTCATACACAACACACAATTAGTGGAGATGCAAAATTAGCTGAGCTAAGTTAATTTTCAGAGTGGTGGTGAAGAGCATGATATGCCCTGGATTAACACTGTCTTCTTTCTCGACTGCTGTGCTCTCCTCAGACTTTGTTTTAGCCCTGAAGCACATTAGTGTTAAGCTTTTAGACCCTTTATAAAACCCAGATGTGCAGATGAACCAAGTGTTCTTTTTCCCCACTCAGACTCGAATGATTCAGTCAGGTTACCACATCACTGAAAATCATTGCTTCTCTCACAGAAGATGTCACTTCTGCTATGAAGTGATTGTAGTATTCAGCAAAGCAAAGTAAGTGGACAATAAAAGGGGATGAAGCATTTGAGTGAGTGTGAGGCCATGTTGTTTACTGCTTAACCAAAGCAGAAATATAGAATGGATAAACTTGCAATGTTTTTTATTTCCTTTTTCATTCCTTTCTAGAGAGGGAAAAAAAAAGAAGTGCTGGAAAATAGAGCTGCCTGGGCAACCAGAAGTGTGTAGGTTACAGAAGTTTCTAGCTTAAAATCTAGTTTAAAATGGGTTTAAACTGATAGTTTTGTCTAATTAGAATTTGGGGATTGGTTACCCCTCCAACATATTTTTATGAACATTCTTCTGCCCAGATGAGAGATGAGTTTGTTGTTACTTTTGTGTTGGGGGGGTTGTGGTTTTTTTTCCTCTGGCAAAATGTTGTGTTGCAGCTATTTCTATGTTTCAGTAACATAATACACTCTGGGGGCAGATCTTGGAGATCTTTGGCTCTAATGAATACCAGTCACGTGAGGGCAAACACATGATTTATTGCTCGAGTATATTTTCAATAGTAATGCCTGGAGAATTTTTTAGCTGGGGGAGGGAAGAGAAGGATGCAGTTGAAAGAAATTAGTGGCAAAGTGATGTTAACTCTCACCTCTGTTCAGGCCTGTGGTTTGCAATGCCAACATTGTGAATGATCCCAAAACATAAACATCCATCCTTTTCACATTTAAGAGCAGTCTCCAGGGAGCTGTGTTGTAGAAGCAGATTTTAAAATGCACACCAGCAATATTGCTCAGGGCCTCTAAAACTGAAAGCCATTTCTTCTAGTATTTATTGTCTTTGGCAGGACTCTTATCCTCTCTTTATATTAACTGCTGCATGAAGTGTCCTCTTTGTCTTGCCAAAACTTCTGTTCATGATATAAGTTTTTCATAGGTTGACTTGCTTTTGATAAAGGCTTAACAATAACAAGCCAGGTTCTTGAATGTGAAACTGAGAGTCGCTTTCCTGAGGCTGAATATTGAAGTCTGTCCTTTGTGCTGTGCAGAAATGTGTGGTCTCAAAAGAGGCGACTGTCAAAGAGCCTCAGCGTAATTGTATTGCTCCAGCTCCAAGGAACGCTCCGAGTGCACCCATGCAACAGAACCATTCATCCTCCTTTACGACTGAGCTCTAAATCACATTGCCAAAGATTAGTAAGTTGTGTCCAAGGAGCAGTCATGTTATATTTTGTCTGGCTTTTCCTGTAGGTTCTGAAGATTTAATCACCTGCTTTTGCTATCTGACTTGAGTATGTAGGGATGAATATTCCAATTAGAATTGAGGGCCAACATCCAGGCGGTTTGATTGTTTTAAAATTTTGAGGTGTCCTGTGAGATCTGATTTCCACAAAATGGTCATGGGAACTGATGCTCCCAGGCATAACTTACAGACTGGATTTTGTAGGGAAGTTGCTTCTTGACAACGTGTGAAACATTAGAGTCAACAAATAAACGTTAGGAGTCAAGAAACAAACATAATTTTTTATTACAGTACCCTGATGTTTACAGTTGTTCTTTTTATCAGTGTCTTCCAGGAAGAGAGGTTTCCAAAGGGCTCATTATCACTCTCCTGTATATTCCACTTAACAAGAACAAGAAGTTATGTGTCACCTGAGCATCTGTAGCTAAAAATATGATTCTGTCCTGCATTCATGGCAGCATGTGTTGGTTGTGGTTAGTCAGTTAAGCAAGCTGTGGTTTATCAGTTGAAAACTCTGACAAAACTGAGGTGCTAATGGATTTTTCTGTCTGTTATTTACTTCATTTGGTTGCTTTTACAAATAAAGTTGTAGTGCTTTGCCTTAGCTGTAGCTTTACATGCAATACAAGCAGAGGTGTGTTTATTGTGGCTTCACTGATGTCATCTTAGCACTTGGGAAAAGCTGTCTTCTAGAACCTGCAAGCCATGGTGCCGGCCAGGTAGGTATTTCTGACTATTGAACGTCACCCCACTGTCTAAATTTACTGCAGCTACAAAGCAGTAGTTGAGTAAAACATACCCCGTTCAGGCATGTTGTATTCATGGTACAGTTTCCTTTTCTCAAATGACAAAGCATTTTCAGATGTTTGTCTAAGTTCTAGAGAAACTAAACAAGTTACTGAGATAGTTTGTGAGATGGAGCTGTGGGAGAGAGCCTATGAAAAGCCTTTTAAGAGTAAATTGGTTCAGGTCCCTTTCTTCCTGGATCTTCTTAATCATAGGGAATGCTTTAAAACTGTTTGCTATGACAGACACCTCAATTGATGGCTCTTGGCTCACACTCTTCAGAACTCAAGAAATTCTTTCCCCTCCTCATTATGATCTGAAGAGCAACAACTTTTGCAAGGTAGAACCCAGGAATAGTGTTCCTTCTTTGAAGTCCCTTTTTCCACTTCAGGATTGTTTTCTGCTGGATCTTTCATGACTCCTCTCTTCCCATCCATGTTCTTGCTAGGCTGATCTCTACTCTATAATCTCTCACTGACAATAACTACATATTGATCTGTTCTTTTCATGGAAGTCTCCATAGCTTCATTCCAGGTCTTCCTCTGATGGAAAGACCTTTCCTTGGCCATACAGAATTTCCCCCTCTGCTGTCCAACTGAGTACTTCATCCTAAGAGAGCAAACACTTCACAGGAGTGTTTTGTGTATGACACTTCAGTCTCTTGAGGATCTGATCTTGATTTAAAAACAAACTCCTCAAAACCAGCAACAAGCTTTCCATCCACACCTCTCGCAGGGTGCTGCTGTAATGTGCTGTAACGCCTGAGATCAACTCCCCTGTGCTGTTGCTGACAGTTCATGTACCTGCAGTGGTTTCCTTTGTTGCTTTAGAGACTTGTACCCGATCTGTGAATCTTGGTACCTTCTGAAGATTGCCTAGAGTTTTGGGATGAAGTAGACAACTACGTCCTTCATTCCCTAGTGGACCTTCTGGCATCTGACCTTCTGTCATCTTTTAATCCATTTATGAGGTGTGTTTATTGAATGTGTCTCTTCCTAAAGCCTTACAAAAGCTTTTATGGTTGAGCAATGAACCAAAGCGTTGCCTTGTGTTGGGAATTGTATGGGGAATGCAGAAAAGGCAGAAGCAGCAGCAACATTTTATAGCTATTAATGTGGCTTAGAATATTATTCACAGATGATATGCTTGTAGGGTGAGACCTGAAAAAGCAGTTAAGTGGGCAAGTCTGAGAGAGACCCAGGAAAGTCGTGAGTATAGATGCTTGAAACAAAGATGCCTAAGTACACTGCTGAAAAATCTCTGCAGCCAGGCAGGTTTCACCAACCTGACCGAGCTGAGTATCTTTACTGCAGAAAAAGTGCACTTAATGGTGTCTGTATATATATATATATAAAAGAAAATAGACTTCAGAGCACAATGTTATTTTGCAGTAGTTTCTCATCTAGGATCTGTTCTGGAGTATTTCAACAAGGCTTTTAATTGTTACTAGATGTGTTGGTCTTCTATGTATCTTGTAGAAGTTCAACCATTTCAGCTTTTTGTGACCTGTAATACATGTCAGGTGGTTACATGGAGGAAATTGCACAGCACCATCAGTCTCGCAGCACTCACCATCCAGGTTGCAACCAAAGCACGTTGTGCAAGCTGTTTGCATTCAGTTCTGATCCCCAATTTTCAGTTATCTCCACAAATTCAGAGTATCAGACACCTGTGTTGTGTACTTGTATACAGAGGAAGAAGGTGGTTAGACTGTGTGCCTCATAGATCAGGCCTGGCTGAGAAAAAACAGGGAGATGTACTGGGTTATTCCACAGCTTCCCTCTACAGGTGGACCTGTGTGCTTCTTGGAATGTGGAGATCACTGAACAAAGAAAGTATTCAACAATAGATTCAACAATAAAAATTAGCAAACTGGAAGGAGTTGTCAAGGATCTGAAGATCCTCTGAAAGCAAATTCAGTTTGGAAAACTGGAAACTTGGAAGAGAAATAATAGGGGAGTGCAAGGGAATAATCAGTGAAAAGGTTTACTTATGCAAATTTGGCTTTGTTTGGAAATGAACTTATTGTGAGGACTCTGGGATTAGAAGGTGTCCCAAGCCTTCAGTACTTGCTGCTCTGTTAGCAACCTGATGTAGCTGGATTTCAGGGTCAGCAGGTTGAACAGAACTATAGACTTGTGTGGGGATGCAAGACCTGTTACTAGACTCGAGTGCAGAGGACGCTGTACAGACTGCTAGGTTAGCAAGTACAAAAATCAGCAATTACATCCATCCATCATATATTCATGTGCTTCACCTGGGGATTTTGTTTTGTTGTGTGTGGTTGGTTGGTTTTGCTTGGTTGCTTTTTTCTTTTCAGTTTTCTGCTGACTGCTTCTTTCCCTAGGTAATGTTGTTGTTGTTGTTGTTGAATCAGCAAAACTTCCTTTTCTTCTTTTAACTTGTCAGAGAATTCTCAGTCCACAAGTCTCCATCAAAATGAGACGTTCATAACAGGTGACCTTTGTGTTCCTGATTTTTGTGAACAGGCACATAAATACACGGTGGTGAGCACCACTGAAAATAGAGCCTGTGTCTGTCAGGTAGTATATGCTCAGCCCATGCTTGTGCACTTCCTCTCAGTGAAAAAATACTGCCCTGATTTTCCTAAGTTTTGCTAAACTCAGTCTTAGCTTCTACCTTGCAGCTATGGCATACTCAAGTGTCTTGTCTTTGCAAGAAGGTATGTGCTGTTCTGCTGTGCTAACCAAGTAATGCATCTTGGGCCCATCCTCTCCTACTTGGGTTTTACCTTGAAGAGGAAAAAGGGAAGGTGCTCCAATTTTTCTGCTGTTTCAGTTTTGCATCTCACTTATGCCTCCCTTAGAACAGATTTTAAAGGGAAGGAAATACAAACAATTGTGAACTTGTGGTAACAGCAAATGCTTCTGATAAACAGCAGCTCATCATTCATTCTCTTCCATTGACATGTAAATCCCTTGGGAGTATCTATGGAAAGAAGGAGCTTTCTGCTTTGTAAACCTCTCTTGGTATCGATAGAAACATGGCATGCTTGCCTTGGTGTTTGCATGTCACCAGGAACCACTGAGAAAGAAGGGGGGAAAAAGCGTAGGCTATGAGGAGTAGAAAGAAAAGATATGTGTTATGTAAACAGAGTCAGAAGCAGCTTGGCAGTAATTGTTTGAATCAGCAAGGAAAGCTGAAAATATAATGGTTATGGAGACTTCCTGGCAGAAGTAGTATTTATTGGCTGGGTTTAGTGTAGCACGGAGCACAGCTACTAGGTAAAAGTTGTTAGCAGTGGAAAACTCTGTACATTGGGAACAGGCATAAAATGCAACAAGCTGTGTGGCGTGGACCAGACTTAATATGCCTGAAAACAGAAAACACTGCGGCAGGTTCACACAGACACAGCCAGCATCCTTGGAAGGTGCATATTTTAAACATCCTGATTTGTTAGCTAGCTC
The DNA here is from genome assembly GCF_014839835.1 of Dryobates pubescens. NCBI lineage: Eukaryota > Metazoa > Chordata > Aves > Piciformes > Picidae > Dryobates > Dryobates pubescens. The sequence goes on from NC_071622.1 coordinate 266,488, forward strand.
CAGGGGTGCTTCTTAGGAGTAATTTACCCTAACGAGATAGAGCACAGAGGTATTGCAGCATTTTCGTGCACAGAGTGTCTCCTGACTCCTGTGCTGACAAGATTCTGAAAGTAGACTTCAGATCTGAATTTGTGGGAGGGATTTCTTCGTTGACTGCCTATGAAACATTGCATGAAGGAAAATAGAAGCCATATGCAATTCACTACACAGATCTGTTTTTCATTTAAATCTTTTCCTGTATTGTATTTTCTGCTAGTAGAAGGGAGAGAAGCAAACTGCTGGATGAAGCTTAAAATAAAAGGCAGTGTGGGGTTTGGTCGCTTTCTGTTTTTAACCTGATTTAAAAATGTGTTTGCTCAGTAGTATAATTTCACATAGGAGTCCACAGAAGGAGAACAATCTGTATGAAGTACGCTGGAACATCTGGTGTGTGAAGTCTTAGTGGGCTGAACCGATAAGGTATCAACCGAAGTGCCAGGCTGCTGAGTTAATAGAGCTGTACCTTTCCAGCAGTGGCATCATAATGTACAAGTTTTGATGAGCTCTGCATGCAGAACTTAAAGACGTAGTAGTCTCTAATACCCTTCAAAACAATCCTTGATCCAGTGTGGAGTTGTGGAAAATTTCACCATGTCTGAAAACAGTCCAGTAGTCTCAGGGTTTGGGGTTTTCTTTTTTTTTCCCTTTCCTTTTTTTTCCTTCCTTTTCCCCTAGTTTTGAACAAAAGTTCAGTTTTTAAAAGTTCACTGAGTCTCTTTAGCACCGAGGCAGTCTCTTGGTTTTTAGCACAGAGCCTGGGAAAAGAAGCGCCTCAGGACAAATAACACAGAATACAGCACTTTTTAAAAAGGGGAAAAAAAATAAAGCTGAGCTTTTTAATGTATTGGATATGTTATACTTCAAGATCAGTCTGTGAATGAAGGACTTAACTGGCTTGAAAGGGAAGTCGTGAAGATGATCTGCCTCTTGGACTCTTTGGAAGCGGTACAAAATGGAGCTCTTCAGCGATAATTACCAGGTGCTCAGCAGCCTGTGTGTGCGCACGGCAAACCTCTCATTTGTGCAGTGCTTTCAAGCCGTGCTATCCAGCACTGCAAACAGCCTGGTAAGGAATCTCTTTCGTTTGCTCAGGGTAGTAGTGAAGATGAAGCAAAGGAGAGGGATCCCTAGATCCACTTTTCTTAGATTTCCAAGGCTCACATTGTCTCGATCTGCTCGCAGGATAACCACACCACCATAAAGGAACACTGCACGCCTTTGAAACTCTTTCTGCACCTCCCATTTGCTGCACAGATTAAGGAAGGTTGAAGCACCAGATTCAGCTGCTAGATGTCTTTAAAGAGACTTTCAGTACTTTAATGTAACTACTATAAGATTGTTAAAACCACTTCCGAGCACTAGGAATGTGTGGCTCGAATGGCAGCACACTTTTTATGCGATGGAAAGCTGCACCGAGAGGCACTGGGCTCACAAAAGCCATCAGAGGGACTTTTAGAAAGCCTCAGCAGATTGCATGCTGATGATGCTGCTGTCATGCAGTTGGTTGCAATCTGGCTTGATTTAATTACCAGCAAAGACCTGAAGGCACACAAGGGCATGGCCGAAAAGCAAGTCAGAGACACTGTTGAATGTTTTTGCTGCTTTGTCAGTGTCGCACTCAGAGTATTTGAATTCTGAGCAGGAAGAGAAGTGGGAATGTGAGTCAATGGAATGTAACTCTGAATTCCTGCTCTTTCTAACGTTGATTGCAGGAGAGAATTGTTTCCACCTCAAAAAAGATGTTAATAAGAAATACCTAATTCCTGTATTTGCCTTTTTTCTTTCCCTTCCCTTTTATTTATTTCTAAAACACACTGAGATTCCTGCCCTGTCAGTGTAGGTGCAGCATAGTGTGGGGTCGGTGCAGCCAAAGCCTCATAGAAAACCATGCATGGGGGGTGGGGGGGAAGGATACTTTAATTTGTGCAGTAATAAAGTGCCAAGTGGAGATGTAATTATTGCATCCTAGTGACTTTTAGACAAAGCATGTAAGATCTTATTTTGATTGCTATATAATAACCTGTAAGCATTCTGCTCCTCAAAAAGCCCTAATTAAAGCACTCTAACAGAATTATGTTAACCCTTGGGGTACCTCATTCCCATTCAATGTTCTCTGCTTGTGCCTTTAAGTTGTAAGCACTTCAAAGTATTGATCGTCTCTGGGTGCATCCAAATCTCAGTGTAGAGGATGTGAATCTGAGTCACTGAATTCAGATCCCACTGTAACAAAAATATTCACCGCCAATACTATGAGCATTTGGCTTGTGTCCTGTTCCACAAAATCTCTTTGGGCTTTAGAAGTTTTCTTTTGGGCTCCTTAGTTTTGCAGGGATGAGAAATGTTTTGTTTTTCACATTGGGTGAATCACTTTGGTCTGATGTCTTCCAGGTAGCTAGAGAGAAACATGTTTTTCTGTGGAAAATTTAACTGTTTGAATGCATTTGAATTATCTGAAATGTTATTTATATGCTTTCCACCTGTTGAGAATTATTTGTGGTGTGCTTTTAGCTTTCATTCATCATCCAAGCCTCTGTTTTGAAACTTCATATTTGGCATGCTCTGAGGTATTGAAAAGCTGTTGCCTTGACTGGGAAAACCAATCATGGCCATTAAAAACAAACAGGCAAACAAAAAAAACCCCAACAAACCAAACCAACACATTCTGGGTGGTGACCTTCCCTTCTTCACTTTGAAGATTCACCAGGCATTTGATTACATAGTCAGCACGCTGCTATTTTGGAAGTCTCAGTTATGGTTATGTGCATTCAGTTCCAGGGCTGTTGGTGTTTTGCTCATTCAGAAAAGGGCTTACAGAAAATTTCCTGTGAAAGATTGCAAGCTTGTATGAATCTCCATGTAATGTGACTCTTTGTTTTTATGACTACAGTTTGTCTGCTTATTACACCATTTCCTTTCCCGTTTTAAGTACTGCACATATCTTGCAATTGTAACAGCATCGTAACACAGGACTTGAAACAAACATTGGAGTTGCTCAGTCATAGGAGACAGAGTAATTTATAAAGGCAGTATTTAATGACATGAAAAGGAGTGACCATAATAGACTGTCAGGTGTCTCTGCTTACACAGCCTGCTCAGAAACTGCAATGCCACTGTCCTCCCAACAACCACATCATCCCTGCAAGTTACCTTGTTCTTAAAGCAAACTGGGTCAGTGAAGAACTCAGCTCTCACTGCAGCTGGTGCTCCAAAGGGATGGTGTAGCCCATTGTGAGGTCTGTGTAAGTCTCTTCTCCTAAGACTGAGATGGTGCTCTGCATGTCCACGTACAGTGCTTCATGTAAGGAGAAATCAGTGAGGTCTGGTTTGCATTGGTCTGTTTTTTTCACAAGTTGTTAGTTTTCATTGTGGTATAGACTTGAGGATTTAAAGACACAATGATAATGATTCCTTTCACAGGAGATGATGCAGAGAAAGCATTAGCTCAAGAAAGATAGGATGGAAGGAAGCTTCGTAATTCACCAATGTTGAAATATTTAGAAGTATTAAATGTGTTTATTGATGCTAACAAGTTGGGAATAAGCAGTATGATTGCAGTGAAAATTGAATCAAGATTTTTGTCTATGTCCCCTACTTGTATGACCTTGAGCAAATTCTTTCTGCTTTGGTTTCCCTTTTCTGTAAAGCCTTCAGAAGAAGACTGTGTTATAGTGCAACACAAAGTGCTTGGCTGGAGCTGCAGTGAAACAGTAACAAAAACAGGTAGTAGGGACTGTTTGGAGATATGCAAGATGTGCTAAGTATGCAGTGGGAGATGGATTGTGTATAAGTTATCTTCTTTAGGCTCTAAGATTGAATTCTGTCCCACAAAATCTCCTGTGGTGTCCCCTTTATGGTGGCTCCCAGAAATCCTTCAAATGGCTAAAGGAAGGAATAACCCTCTTGACCAGGATGTTGCCTCAGTCTTAGGAGAAGAGGTTTACAGTTTGGACACAGCCTGGTCTTGGAATATAATCTGTCACTGATTCTGGACCTTTCCATCTGTAAATGTTGTCTCGGACTGGTTTGGCCCTCAATGAAGTGGATTCAGTGGACTATTCTTTGTCATGTGGCCTGTAGGCTGTATTTTTGAATCTGTCTTGTTGAAAACATGTTGCTTGTGACACCTCTCACGCAATCTACTGAACCGACTCTGCCAAGCTAATTTTGTTCCCTTCTCGGAACTGGAGAGGTGTTTCCCTGTCCAGGAGGCGAGGAATGACTTCCTCCAGGTCTCAGTAGTTCTTTCCCTTCTAGCTATCTTTATCATACTACCGTCATCATTTATCAGTCTCTTACTCCAGGGACCTTCAAGTCCTTCCCCCAGTGATTTTTTTTTCCTCTTTCACTGTCTTATCTGCAAGGCACAGTCTCCTGAGAATTGCCATCCATAAGATGTAATACCTCAATTCTTTCTGCGCCCGGTCCCTTTACTCCCCAGCACCAATTTAACCATTTCTGCACTCTTCTCCTTCATGTCCAGCATGTGTCAGTCACATCAAAGTTTAGTGGTGTTTAGCCCTGTTGCTTTAGTTATGCTTCACCAGGATTTTACCGAATCTTCCTTGCCTGTAGCATTACTCCAGCTCTCAAGGATGACTACCCTGACTCTTGTTATTCCTTTCAAACTTTTCTGTCCTCCCCACAGATATCTCACCAATACATTCAAGGGGTTTAATAGTTCATTCACTGTGCATAGAAATAAAAAGCACCACCAGAAGGATTGTTCAAGACAAAGTAACTACTAATGTGCCAAAAAGGTTTGGGTTGTTGTGGTTTTTTCTCAGATGAGATTGAGTTACCAGTAGATTGTTTTCAATAAGAAATAACTGATCTAAACAAAGAATGTTTCTCTCAGGACTTTGGTTTATGTGGTGTCTCAAGTCGCTCAAATGTGATGGACTTGAACATTCTGCTGGGGATCTCTTTATTTATCTTTTTTTTTTTTTTTCTTGTTGTTTTGTTGGTTTTCACTCAATTGATCACAGAAGAAAAGTAGTTTGCAGCCAGTCTGTCATAATCCAAGACCTTGATATACCACATGTAGTTGAGTTTGGAGAGGAGAACCTGTGGAAATCATTCCTGGCTTGTTCACCTAATTGCAGCTGCAGTCTCATCTCCCACAGAATCTCCTTTTACACTGAGGTTACATTTATCATCACTACCTATCATAATTCCAGTATTTTAGAATAATTAATAGAAATGTCTGCTAAAGGCCAAAAAATGCATGGGAAATTCCTTTTAAATGGTATATGTGGATGTAATTAAAGAAAAACATTCTCTAGAGCCAGGAAGTCAGAAATGAGGCTTTACTTTATGGTATCGATGGTAACATCAGGGAGAGCTATTAAACATATGCCCAATTTATGGTCTTCTGTGAAGAATCAGATATTTTACACCATGCTCCATGCTTTATGAAGGCGTTGGTGATTCATTCTTTCAATGCAGCTCTGCTGATAGATGTGATTTTTGTTCTCTTTTATTGCGTATCTGAACTTGCCTCTCTGACCAAGTCTATTGGAGACAGAGCCCATGGTCTGTTGTGCAGTGTATCCTGACACCTTACTGTAGGTAAATCACAACTGATTTGCCTGTGTTTACCCACATTTGGACTCTCTGTCCTAAGGTAATTTTGTGACTTAATTTGCAGTAATAATGTTACACCTGATGTGAGGTCAAAAGAAGTGTGGATCCTAAGTGGAGGAAACTGAAATTGTTTGTGTGTCTCCTCAGAGTAAATGTTATTGGTCTCATCTTGTGCTTAGTTTCCAGGTTAATATTTCTGTGAAGAAAGGGAAAGTGATGTCTGTGTTCTAAAACAGCAGAAAAGATGCTGACAAAATACTGTCAGGTGGAAGGAGATTGGAGAAGCGTGCATAAAGTTTTTCTCAGCATCTTTTTTTGATGCTTTTCCTTTACTGTACTGACATAGACTCCACTTTCCCTTTCTTGGGAAGGAAGACTGGGTGAAGGAGCAGTGGAGACTCGTGTGGAAGAGGTGGCACTGCAAGTCTTAGTAGATGTTGGTAGAAGACCATAAGGAGCCTAAATAATATTGTTGGCCTGACAAAAATCTACGTGTGACACCTTTGACGATAAAAATTCAACTTGTTAATAGCAGCTAAGTTCTCCAAGGGTTTGGGGCACAAATGCAGGTGTTGGACCCTGAAAGAGCATTCAAAGGTTGGAGTAGGTGTGCCTGAAGACCTTGTTAGCTGATTAAGAAATGAAGACGTTGATGTTTAGTTGATCCTGCAGCCTTGGCTAGGTGGCTGCTTAGTAATGAACAATGCCAGTTCTGTCTTGCATTGTGTGGAAACACAGATCATCAAAATTCACACTTTGTGCCTGTTGTACCTGAAGATGTTTACCTTGAACTGGTTTGAGCATGTGAAGGTCATTGCATGAACACTCTGATCAGGCAATTAAAGGTTAGCCCTAAGAAGCCCTTTCTATATTTTCATTACTGTTCAAACTGATTTGCTAATATTGTTCTGAACAATGTTGATTTTAAATCAAAGCTGGTGCTCGGGGATTTTGTTGGAAAATCCTGCTTTCCTGTCCTATAATAATCTCTTAGAGGCTTTGAAAATGAATTGCTTTGTTATTACTTTTCAGCAAAGAAGTTACATATTGAGGCCATTGCTAAAGCACAGTTATGCATATTAACAGCAATCTGTACTTGCTTCCACACTGCTTTTGTGATAAAATCCCATTTAACCTGAAAATGCTGCATTCTAGTTTCTATTGTGACCCACTGCATGCCAGGTTTTGAAAATTCCTGAATGAATTGCACTTTTGGAGACCTGCTTACCTGCTTCCAGTAGAAATGAGAACCTCAGCTTACCTGAAGCATTTAGTCTGTTTAGTGAAAACCATGAATTTGTTGAGGGATAACCTCCTTCTGAACTCTGCCCCAGCATCTTCCCAGTGTCAAAGGGAAAGTCTAAGCGTTTCTGCAAGTGCTGTATAGCATGGAAAGCAGCTAGAAGAGATGGGTATTCAGGGAAATACCACACCTCTGTTTGTGTTCTGCTCAGTGCTGACTTAATTATTTGTCATTTGGATTCTCATTTTACTGCTTTCTTCTGCTCGCTGCCCTGCTAACTCACATAGCTGGGAGGGTAAAACAGTAAGAGCTGTTGAATGAGCTGGATTTAGGTGAGTACCTGAAATCGTGGGACACATGTGACCTTTGGAGATGTGGCAGAGATCCCCAGCTGAGTTGGCAGGATTTTCCTCCATGAGCTGTCAAAGTGGAATTAATGGGACCTGGTAATATAGGACCATTCAGTGTAGTTTTATGGTTGGTTTTCAAAATGGAGCCCTGGTTTACTGATCAGTGTTTTTAGCTGCCTAAGAAATCTGCTTGGGGGCTATGGAGTAAAAGTATCTTATCTGTATTAATCCAGTGCCACCTGCTGAGCCAGCAACTGCACTGTCCACTGTCTCTTTCCTGATTGTAGAGTTGTGTTGAGCCAAGCTGATACTCTGATAGTGTAACTCAGGTGTGAAAACTACTGCCTCTGAAGCCATGCTTCTGGAAATGTGTAAGAGGCATTTTCTGGTTTGTGTTTTCAAGTTATATTGCTTAAATTTTGTGTCTTCTCCTGCAACTAAGAACTTCTCCTTTACTTATACATCATCACATTCTCCAGTAGCTTTAAAGGCAAGACAGAGCTTATTTTATGCATTACTGTTTTCCTTATATTCTTTGTGGGGCTGCAATTAAAATGTTGTTTGCTATAGGTTGCCCTTCAACCCCCACCCCCACACTTCTTAATTGTTCACTTGGAGCTCAGAGAACATAGTTCATTGTTAGGAAGAAAGAGAATTATTCAGACAGCTTGGTCAATCAGTGTGCAGCTTGTTTTAATTTTTACACTGCCTCTATTGTGTGGAAAATATGACTTACATGATAGTGCAACCATGAACCGAAAATGTGACAATGCTTCATCCATACAATAAGGGAGTTTCAGACATGGCCTGTGTACTTTTGAATGATGCTGTAACGTAAACTGTTGCAGCGTTCTTTAGGTGTATGCTGTACACCTATCACAAGCAAGAAACGGACATGAAAGGAACATTGTTTGCCAAGTCAAGCACTCAGAAGCTAGGAAATGCTGGATTTATGGTTGTTTGTGCAAATGTAAGTCTCCACTCTTGTATGTGCTTTCAGCAGGAGAAAGCATGCAGATGGTGTGTGAGTGAGCAGGAGCCTGTGGAAAAGCAGTGCACAATCACGTAATCAGATACTTAATCACAATGCATGTGCATCTGGAGCGGAATTAAGGTTGTGTGTGCAGCCATAAATCTGACATCCTCTGGCTCTCAGGTACTTGATGTTGAAAGAATTTAATTGACGTTGCAGCATGTGTTGGTTATAGGTATGATTTCCTAACTCTGTAAGTAAAAGGCTGAAGTACTTCATGCAACTGTTAAGGTTGGCTGCAGCCCTAAAGATGGAAGTTCAGGGTGAGGGGCTGAACTTCACATCTGGTTCAGCTCTTCAGTAACACAGCATGAGCTACTTCAGGCTGGAGCAGCACAGTGCTGGGGACATCAGTTATGCTTGCCCCAGTAATTAACCCACTGCAACTGCAATCACTCTCCCTGCCTTTTGGACCTTCAGCACTGCAATGGAGGAGCCTTAGGGATTAGCGGTGGTGGCTGGCAGAGTGAGAGAGTTGTCTCTGTGCAGTGGCAATTAATTGCCAGATTCAGGTATGGTGGCCATGAGGAGTGCCAAACCCAATCTCCTGGCCTTCTGAATGAAAAGAAGTGGAGCAGAATTTTGTGTGTTGGGGGGGGAGGAAAAAAAGCTCATAGCTTGAGGAGGTGGTTTTTGGTTTCTTTTTTTCTACTATGTATTATCAAAAGCCTACTACAAACTGCAGAGATTTGAGAGATCTTCAAATATATATCCGCAAGATGGATTCATAGCGGGAAATGTGAGGGAGTTAAAATATTTCAGATTACTATCCTCTGCTAAATTTCAGATGGTGTGCCCAGATTGACTACTTTACAGTGCATTAAGACTTTTGGAAAAGGGTAAGTGGTTGTAAGATGGTTCCAGTTCAACTGACCTTCAGTGAATAGTTCATCAAACCTGGTGGGTAATTGCTCAAAAATGTCACAGCCATCTTGCACAAGGCAAGCCACCCCAAAACAACCTGCCGCTGTCCAGCTGTTCCTGCCAGCAGCTAACTGCTTTTGGAAAAGCTTTGTAAACCGGGCACAGTTCAGCTCCCTTGTCATCCTGCCTTGACAGCTACATCACAACACAGAACTGCCTTGTGCTCTTGGAGTGCAAGTGGCATCTGAGCATCCAGTGCTGTACTTGGGTCAGAAAGCTGCAGTCCAGTGAGTGGATTCTTGGCCTCCGACCCCTTGCTTTTTAATACATCACCTCAGTTCTGTTGCTCTCGTGTGGAAGTGCGCTGATCAGAAGTGTAATGTGAAACTGATTTTGCAAAACAATAAATTGCAGAGAGCTTGAGGAAACAGGTGGCTTTGGTTAGTAAATGGCACATAAAACACAAAACATCAGTAAATGGAAGTCTTGGCCCCAGGAGAGGAGAAGTGGTGTTTTAGCCCCCTTGCTTTCCCCATTCTGGTGATTGGCTTAAGCCGGCTCGCCTTTGGCCCCAAAGGAGGCTGTTGTAGCAGCCTGGAATAGCCAGAGACTGCAGGAGCCCAGTCACAACCTTCCTGTCCGCGCTTGCTGAGGGCTGTAAATAGCAAGTTACAGCAGCAAGGAGCTCGAGCTGCACATGGGAGTCCCTCAGATGCGGGGAGGGATTTCCCAGGGTGTGAGATTTGCCAGCTCTGTGACCCTGTTAGCAGCCAGTGGCATGATCTGCTATGTTATCTGGACTCCTTTGAGGCTGTACAGCACTCCTCTTCCTCGTGCTGGCATATTGTTCACAAAGACAAATGGAATCATACCAACAAAAACTGAAGCCAGCAACAAAAACCCAAAGCAAGAACCAGAAAACTCCGAGGAAAAATGAAACATTTAAAAAAATGCTTCCTTTGCAATTTGCACTGAATAACTTTCCATAAACTCAGACTGACTGTGGTAAGAAAGCGTAGCTGGTACGGAGTGAAGCTCCCCAGTTTGCTGCATGTGGTAAGGAGGATGGTTGCTTCAGCCCTTACTGTACCAGAGATGTATAAATGTAAATTGTGTGTTCTGAACTGGAGCTCTCTTTAATGTTGACTTCTAGCTGTGTTGCAGCTAAAGCCGTGCCCAGATCCAAGGCTGCAGACGCTCACACACAATTAATCTCACAAATTTATGAATGCCAGAGCATGCAGCAAAACGAAAACAACTGGAGGAATGTATAAGGAGAAGAATTGGACTGTATCCAGACGTGCATGTGTAAAACATCACCAGCTGACTCCTCCCCCATATCCTGTCTGAAGAGAGGAATTTTTGCAAAAATAAGCTGGGGTTATTTGAAAGAAGTTGTGGTGTTTGAATGAAATCTAATAGGCAGGATTACTGGTAATTAGGTACATTCTTGGGGTTTTTTGGTTTGGTTTGGTTCCTCCCCCCCCCACCCAGTTCTTTTAGTATCATCGAATTTAGCAGACGCATTGCCAGTTCCAGTGCTGGAGCTGGGGATTTCACTGCACGGATTGGAGCTGCAGGGGAGAAGAGGAGAGTCACGAGGGGTTTATGAGTCTGTGTGGTGTGCACTCTAAATCTGATGATTAGCCACAGTCAGTTGTCTATCAGGATATTTGTGTAGCGAAGGCTGGTTGAGAGGCAGAGGGACACTTGAAATATCTTACATAGAGAGACTTTACTAAACTGGCAAACAACAGCAGCAAAGCAGAAACGGCCCTTCCCCGTGTTGTATTTGCAGAGTGGAGTAGAATGAGAGTGACAAACATTCTCTTCCCTGGATTTTGTGACACGGCCGGCTCGCGGTGGCAGAGGACTCGCAGTGTACGCAGTTAGGGACAGTGTCTTTCCTCTCAGCCACAACTGTCTACTTTCTGACAGATCTGCAGTTACAGCAGGGAAGGGAAGAAACAGGGAAGGGAAGGAGAAAAGTCTAGCCTGGAAAAGTCAACTTTTGCTTTGTTGATTGTTACCTTTTTAAAGAAGCTAAACTCACCATTCCCCTTTGATGCACTTCTCACATTCTTCCTCTTCCCTAAACATCATTGCCCACCTTTAAATACTTGTGTGCTTTCTCAGCACAAGCTTTTCCTAGACATTTTGCAACACTTATTTTTTTCCCCAAATTAAAATAGCAGGAACCTTGGCTGAGTTTCACAAAACACCCTCACAGGCTTGCTCTACTGTCTTATGTTTACTTTGGTTCTATACCCAAATAAGTTGAGAAAAAAGAAAGAAATAGTACTGAATCTCCTTAAAAGCTGCAATTGATACTTACTGTGGGGAAGACTCGTAATGTTCTGATTCTTGTTCTAGTCCTTGCTCACACAGCAGTGTCCCTGAAGCCAAGGACATGAAAATAAGAAATTCTTTGGGGTTTGGACCACGAGGCTCTAGCCACCTCCCTCCACAAAAGCCTTTATCACAGAAGCACTCTCTGCCGATTTCTTTTCACCAAACCTTGGTTTGCATTTCAACCTTTGTTTTAGCTCTGCTTAAAAGGGAGTTGAAGCAATATTATAATTTGGCTTCTGCTGAAGAAATGGGTTAGAAATTTAGGCTTTCTGTGCCTCAAGTAGTTTGGCTTTTTTTACCCCTTCTCCCCTCCCCCTCTAATGGAAGAGGGACATGCTAAGCTGTCCAGGCAGACTCATATATTTGCCAGAGATGTAAATTCTTGCACTTAAACTGAACAAGCACAGAGGCACAATACTGCTTTTACACCAGGTATGATATTGCCAGACACGAATCTGATTTCACAGAATACATTTTTGGGCTTGGTGTCACAGTGTTTCCACCAGAATCGAGTGAGAGCTATTTTTGAGGAATAGCAATAGTCCTTGGATAAAGAACCCCAGAGGTTCATCTCAAAATGCTTCATAGTTGGAAAGACTCTTAACAAAAATAAATTAATGCAGAGTTGCCACAGGTTGTCGTGTTGGTTCGCTGAAGCTGCAGCAGCTGTGGAGGTGAGATGGAGTTGCCTTGGCAACAGCACATATTGTATAACAGTACCACACCACCATCAAACCAGGGAGGTGAGAAGCAGTTTAAAAGCCTTACTAAAGTTTTACGATATGTCTGCTACGTTTGCAGCCTTGTGGTTGGCTGAGCTTACCCAGCTCAGCCTTCCTGGAGCCCAGAAAGCTCAGCTGCTGAATGCTGGTCAGTGAAGAAAGGGGAGGGAAAAAGTACTAATTTGTGTTGTTTAGGGTTTGTTTTTTCCTAAGTGCTAAAGTTAAGCTGTCTCTGTTTAACTGTTCCTGTTGATTATGCTCACAGTGCAGAGTTACTGCTGTACGTAAATGCATTTTTCTCTCCTTTTTGTACCGAGGGTGACTGGTTCTTTCCTCTGCACAGCTTTTGGTAATGAAAGCAGGCGATACTTAGAAAAATCAATTAAAACTTGGCAAAGAAAGTCCCTAAACATGTAATTAGCCTTGGTTGCATTGCAAATTTTGGGCAAAATCCCTAAAGCGCTCCAACGGTGAGGCCTCATCTTTTGTGACAACACCTGGGTGCTGTGCTCTTTCCCATTTGCTTGGTTTCCAACCCTTTGTGCTTCCCACAGCTATTCAGTTTAACAGAATATGTAATCACCTCCAACCACATTACTCACGAGGGATATCTGTTGCATGCCCCACCCTGTAAAACATACATTGAATAAGAGAACTTAGAATCTGTTCCTCCAAAAGATCTTCAAGGCTCTGCTCAGCACTTCTGTACTAACAAGCATGTGTCTTGGTGGAGTGATTGGTCTGGGAAAATGTTCACCTGAACCATTTCACTTCTTTTTTGGTGAATTTTGACAAAGATTCAGAGCACCTTGAGTCTTTTCTTGGAGTGGTAGTTAGGTGACTTTAGCTAGAAACCAGGCAAACCCAGTGACTAAGTTATTTCATGCTTCTAAACTTATATTTGAAAACAAAACAAAAACCCCAGGATCAAAGCCCTGGTATCAACCTTGCAAGCAGCAAGAGGAGCAAATGTTGTGAAAACTGCAAATCACAGCCACCTGGTGAAAGAAGGGAGTCCCACGTGACTTACAGAACTGCCTTAGCTGCAATGTCCAAAAAGCAAACTTGCAAGAGGCTGCCCAAAGCACTAGTTAATAATTACTGCATACAGCTTGGAGTTGGCCTGGGTCCTGCTGTGCTGTTGGATCCTCTCATGGGTTCATACATACCACAGTGGTTATTGAATGCTTTTCCAAGGTCTATTGTATGTTCTTCCCCGTGGGACTTGGTGCCTCTAGTGTTGAGCTGTGGAACTATTTAACAAAGCTGTGTCAGCAGCAGGTATGGGAGCGTTTCTGCAGGGATCTCAGGCCCTCTGTGGCTTCAGCTGCTTTTAAGTGTGACACAGATCTGATGCCTGGAACCTGCTCTAGCTTCAGAATATTTTGTGGAAGTGATTTGAGTTGACAGAGTGACTTGCTGCTTCTATTCTTTAGAATCAGAGGGTGTTCAAAAGGCATTTCTCTTGCTCATGTGTATTTTTGAGGACTGCCTTGCACATTCAGTGTCCTGGTGAGCCAGGAGAGGCTGAAGGTGTGTCCTTGGGCACAGTTTGCTCAACTGTCATACTTGGAGCAAGGGCAGGCTGGATTGTGACTGTTCGTTGAGAGCTGTTGTGGAAATGAAAGCACTGCAATCTCACCTTACAGCTACCTGTGCTGAAAGTCAGGGCTCACTAACTTGAGTCCAGCTTCTTGGAAACAAGTCTGTGCTGCTTCCAGATCTGGCTCAGTATCTTTGTTCAGTCTCTCCCTGTGCAGGACGATACCACACTGACATTAATCACTTTGGCAGGCTTCCTGCATTTCCTTCTGGGTGTCCTTAACACAGGTGACCCTTTATTCAATGTTCTTGCATTGGTCACTTTAGCAAACGACAGTTGATGTTTGGGAATTTTGAAGACTAGGAAGAAGAATCTTTCCTCAGTCTAGACTTCAAAGCCTGTTGAACTATTTATCCTAAGCACTACTTTGTTCCTAGCAGAGGTAGTTTTGTTGTGTAGTTGCACAGCTTGACACTCCATACTTAAGTGAGGCTGCGTGGAGGCAAGTCTTAAAACAGTTATGGGTTTGTAAATAATCCTCAGTTTTTCCTAACGTGATATGATTTTGCAGCCTTTGAAGTAGTGTCTAGCTGCAACATGAGAGGAAAGAGCATGTTACTGGAAGACTGCCAGATGACCTCCAAACTTCTAGTCAACATGATAAGAATTGTTAGCCCTTGGGGCATGAAGTATTTTTACAGTGCTAGTTCAAAATATTCTCTGGAGGCTCCCACAATGATGATCATGGTTCTGTCACTAGTCTTGAGTTTCACAGAATCACAGAATTGTCAGGGCTGGAAGGGACCTCAAGAATCAGCCAGCTCCAGCTCCCCTGCCATGGGCAGGGACACCTCACACCACAGCAGGTTGCTCACAGCCACATCCAGCTTGGCTGCAAACACCTCCAGGGATGAGGCTTCCACCACCTCCCTGGGCAACCTGTGCCAATCTCTCACCACCCTCATGGAGAACAACTTCTTCCTAACATCCAATCTGAATTTTCTCAGTTCTAGTTTTCCTCCATCCCCCCCGACTCCTATCACTCCCTGACACCCTCAAAAATCCCTCCCCAGCTTTCTTGTAGCCTCCTTCTGTGCTCATAGGAGAGCTGCTCCAGCCCTCTGCTCATCCTCGTGGCCCTTCTCTGGACACCTTCCAGCACCTCCAGATGTTTCCTGTAACAGGGGCTCCAGAATTGGATGCAATGCTCCAGGTGGGCCCTCAGCAGAGCAGTGTAGATTTTAGCAGTAGGCTGACCATATCTGCATCTCTCAGGCCTGCCTAATGCCTTTTGCTCCTGTTGCATCTTAGACCCACGTGTTTGTGTATTTTTACCAGGCGCTGGGATATGACTGAGTTCTACTGAGCTATTTCACTTGATTAACCACAAGTATCAGACCTAGTAACTGTAGCATTTTTTGGCTGAAATGTTTTGTGACGTGCTTGTTTGGGTTGCTTGGGTGAGCAAGTTAGCCTATTACCCAGTTGTTTTGAACAAATAGTTTGACTTGGGGAAGAGATTTTCTGTTAACCAAGGCAACCAAATTACTGCCTTGGCACTCAGAACATGACGTACATAGCAGAGCAAAAACTATTGGGACAGGGATCAGAAAACTGATTAGTACATCCCACTGTTGTCACACAGGTTTCTGTGTTCTGGACAGGAGCAGATTTGGGTTTTGTTTGTTTGTTTGTTTTTGTTTTCCATACAGCTTGGCTATTTTTGAATTGTTGATAACTGTCCGTTGGGGAATGGGGCAGTAGATGCTCTCCTTTGTCACTCTTTTCCATTTGTTTAGGGATTATCTTACTCAGATCCTTAAACTGGTGTTTGAATTCGGTCTGTGTCACTAACAGCAAGTGAGAGAGGATGATATTTGAACACTCTTGTTTTGCTGAGACCACAGCTGCAATCCTGTGTCCAGTTCTGGGCTCCCCAGTTCAAGAGAGACAGAGACCTGCTGGAGAGAGTCCAAGGGAGAGCCAGGAGGATGCTTAGGGGACTTGAGCATCTCCCCTGTGAAGAGACTGAGGGCCCTGGGGCTGTTTAGTCTGGAGAGGAGAAGGCTGAGAGGGATCTGATCAATGTCTATCCATATCTGAGGGGTGGGGAACAAGCTCTTTTGGTGGTGCACAGCAATAAGCCAAGGACCAATGGATACAAACTGGAACAGAGAAGGTTTCAGCTCAACATGAGGAGAAACTTCTTCGCAGTGAGGGTGACAGAGCCCTGGAGCAGGCTGCCCAGGGGGGTTGTGGAGCCTCCTTCTCTGGAGACTTTCCAGCCCCACCTGGAGGCATTCCTGGGTGGACTGCCCTGGGTGATGCTGCGCTGGCAGGGGGCTGGACTGGGTGATCTCTGGAGGTTCCTTCCACCCTCTCATGTTCTGTGATTCTGTGAATGCTTTCTTTTGCATCAATGTCCTTTCTCTGCCAGTGCTGAGGGTGCAGACTGCCATCTGCCCATGCAGTAGATAAGAGCTGTTGTATCATCCACTAGTTCCCTTGTATTTGAGGTCTTGCTGTCTGTAGAGATGGTTGTCATCAGCACTGGAGTTAACATCCCCTCTCCTTGAGAAAGTCAATATGTATCAGTTAGGATCCATAGCTCATGGGATTGAGGTGTAATGACCATCTTGGCATATCTAAGTGGAGTAGAATGAGAGTAGTCCTGAAGCCTTCTGCCTCTGGAACAGCAATTATGCTCTGGCTGCCACCACTGAAGCTTCCATAGGTGCAAGTGGGAACAGCCAGGCAATTAGTGAGTATGCAGCCCTTAACTCTGCCAGCAGTGGTATAATACCTACCGTAGAACAGATGTGCAGTGAAGTGCTGTGTGTGCCCTGGGGATGGAGATGAGTATGGATGTGTGTGCAGCCTGTCTGCAAGAGCTTTGACTGTGCTGCCTGGCTTCTGGGGATCCTGAAGAGTGCCCATGGTGGTCTTGGTTAGGGAAGTTTTCCCAGTGGTAAATGAGTATTGCTAGGGAAGTGCTGTCACGGAACACACCTGTTGAACTGATTGCAAAAATGTGAGGCCCCAGCAAAATTAACACAGGGAAACAGGGACTAGAAAGAAAGCATTTAACTATGAGTTGGGGGTCTGTTAAAGTCAAATTTGTCATTTTCCCATCCATAGAGTCACTTAGTAAGGCAGAGATACTACACACGGCATGGGGATGGTAAAAAGATCATCCTAGCAGATCACAATGGCTCCACCCTGAAAAGGAGAGTTTTGCAAGTAGGAATGTTCTTCTTTGATGTGACAGTGTAGGAGGAGTTGTTGTGGATGAGATAGGTGACAGGACTGGGTACAGGATCTCTTCTGGGTTTCGGTATTTGTATAGCTTCTACTCAGCCCTCGGCTATTAACAAAAGTCATGAAAACAGAATCAGCATGAGTAGCTTTTATGTGGTACATCATCTTTTATGAGGGGCATCCCACGTGCTAATCTGTGTTTCTAAGCAGATCTACTGTGCTGCCTGTTTATCCAAATGTTTTGGTTTTGGTTTCCCCCTTTTGCATTGCCCTTCTAATTTTATTAGCTCTCTCTTGTTAGCCAGGTAAACTCAGGGTAGCGTTCAAATGTCCTGCAAGACAGAATAGCCTGGTAACTAAAACAGAAGTGAAAAGCTGTGATTCTCTTCCTGTTTCTGCTGTTTATCTTGTTGTTAAACTCACTGCACGGAGATGCTGGCAGTGTAAAATCAAGCTTGAATCTGTGATTTTGTTATGTTAGATGTAGACAAAACCTAGTGACCGAGCTAAGGAAAGCAAAATCTCTTCTTTTGACATTGTGTATTTGACAGCATGTTGAAAAGCAGTAATTCCTGAATCAGGTCAGTGTGTCAGGAAAGGAGCAAGTGCTGGATGCTAAAAAGGAGCTAAATGGAATGAACTGCTTCAGTCCCCACGGCAGACAGCTGGCCAGCATTTGGCCCACTCTCTGATGTTAGGAAACATTATTTGCCCTGCATCAGTCCTCTTTTTCTTTTCTAATGCAGCTGGGGGCATCCATAGGAAAGGATTCATGGAATCACACCAAATTCTTAGTCTCAATGCATCAGGGGATGTCCTAGCTTAAGTGTGTGCTTTGTTTGGAAACCTTTGTTTATCAGCCTTCACAAAGGACATGCAAGAGTCAGTCACCTCTTTGATTCCATCTTCTGTTTATGTTGGAAGAAACAATATTCATGAACATAGACAATTATTTTTAAAGCTACAGAATGGTAGTTGAGTGCTTAGAGGTAGAAACTTGTCCTGCTGCCCATACTATTGGTTGTGTTCGTTTCAAATGAAAACATCAGATCAATGTCTCTGATTGCAGACCCTCTCACCCATAAAATATCCTGGATCTTTCCTGTAAGATTCCTGTTTAGTAATGAATGTTTAGAGAGCGTGCTTAGAACCTCTGTGCAATGCATAAAGGGAAAAGTGAATAGTGCCTAAGCATCTAAATGCTGGTGCTCAACAGTGGGTTAAAAATGCTGCACGGTTTTGGTAACTTAAAAGTCCTGAAGGGTGGGTGGAGTGTCTAGGGGACAGGGGTTTACTAACCCTTCGTTGTGCAGCTGAAATGCAAGAAGACTGAAGTAATGACCAGCAAGAAAGTGGATTCTTGGGAAGCTGTGTTTGATGAAGCCTGTTTAAAAACCTCTTCTGAGCAAAAGAGATGTGGTGTTTTCAGCTGCAGGAGGAGCAAGGATTTAAACTGTTTCCCAACCACTAGCTGCTTCTTGTAAATACTGCAGAAAAAGCAAGAACAGCTTTAAAGAGTTAGGAAAGCTCATTAGCAACCGGTTGCCAAAATAGCTGTTCCTACATACCGAAGTTAGAATAATCATCTTAAATGAAGGATGGCTTTTACATCTGGTTTGGAATCTGGAAATAAGTCGATACAGACACACTCAGTGGACAGTTTAATTGCTGTAATAAATTTGCAGTAAACCTTGTGGAAATAATATTGTCTTTTTTCACTGTGAAGATGTGTGCATCGTAAAGAGAAGCTTGCTTCCTCCTCTGTCCCGTTGTTGACAACTACACATTTTCAGTTAGATTTTTGTAATGGATAGCTACACAGAAGAAATCCCAGCTCTGTGAAAAGCTGTGGAAAATGTAGGCACCCACAGAGGTGGTCAGTAAGCTGTGCTGGTAACAACAGGGACCCTTGGAAGAAAGGCCTTTTTATTATGCTTTTCCAAAATAGCCTCTGAAGATTCCACACGAGTGCTTTGTGGGAGAGCATTCCACACTGTGGGAGCAGAACAAGTGCCTTTAGGCATCTGAGGTCAAAATGTGACAAGGACTTCAAACATTTGTACTTGGGTTTCTCCCTGCTGATGAAGAAAATGCTTCAACAGTTTAGGAAAAGATTATACAGCAAGTTTAATCATCCAGCCCTTACTTTAAGTGTTGGGGCAAGTCACGTGAGATGGAGGATTTAAAGCTCTCTAATATTTCCATGGTGACCTTCTTTGCTGTGTGCAGTGCACATGTTCCCATAGCCTTCATGTAAGACATGTGAAACGATGCTTTTCTGCAGATTATTTGCTGCTGAGATGATGGACCAACACCCCACCCTAGCAAATGGAAAAGACGAGTAGCTACTCCTGGGCTAGGCTGGGACCCAGTCAGAAGGGGATAAAGGAAGCTGTGCTATGCTGTTTCCCAGAGCCTTGACCCCTTTGTTTTTTGGAGCAGAGCCAGCTGCTGACCTCTTCTCTGTAAGATGAAGGTGGCTGCATGCATCGAGTCTCCTGCTTAGCTGGGCTTGCTGTTGCTTGTGGAAAGCAGAGGCCCATCTTCTCTGAGTTTGGTTTGTGCTGGCAGCTTATTCTGCAGACTAACAGCTCTCATGCTGGGCAAGTGTGGGATGCTGTTGCCTTTCAGCCCTGCACTGGTAAGTAGTTCACAGGATGTTATAGTTGCACCATTCCTAGTAAACTGAGCTCTTTAGTTCTGTCATTAGAGCCTTTGTCTCATGCCTCTGTCTCAAGCACCTCTGCCAAGGCCTAACATACTGCTCTGAGCACCTTCCTGAGGAGCAGGGCACGGGAGCTGGGACTTCAAAATAAAGTTCAAAATAAAGAAGGAGCTAGCAGATACAAGTAGGCCACAATTGCCTACAGTGGCCACAATTGCCTGCACTGAAGCAGAGCAGAGAAGAAAGGAGAATGTGCTTAAACCAGCAAAGCATCTCTGAGTTAGGCTGTGTTTGGTGAAGACTGCCTGTCCTCTTAACAGCAAAGGTGCTAGCTGCAGTGTGAGTGGGAGTAGGGCTTACTGCCAAGTACCTCATGTGCTTTTAAAGTCAGGTTTGCTTTCTGTGCATGCAGTGTAATCTAGATAAGAGGCTTACACACACCGGTCGTGGAGTTTTCACGCTTGTGACTTTAATGACTCCAAACTGAGGCACTTGAGGGAGCTGAAACAATGGGAGGGCGGTTATTGAACTTAGCACTTTCTTTAACTTCACTGTAATCACTCTTACTGCTGCTTAGGCTTTTTAGTGAAGAGTGATGTAGAAGAGGATTGACTACCAGAGCTTTCTCAGCATTGTTTGTCAAAAGGTCTCCCCTCAACAAAGCAGCAGGCCAGCTTTATGTATGGTGTCCTTCGCTTAGGTAAAACACCTCCAATACAGAATGTCAAGTCCTGTACTGTGAATCATCACAGTGATCACTGAAAGTCACAGCGATGATGTTTGTCCTAGCTGGCTCCAGGAACGATCAGAACATCTCTCTCCCTATTTGGTGGCACCAATAAATGTGCTTTTGATATGAAAGATGATGCTTTCCCAGTTATCTTCTATCTGACTTCCTAAGCAGGAATGTAAAGATATGTCAGTTTTCCAGATTCTGCGAAGGATTTCCACTAGGTCTTTGTTAAATCAATTAAGTAATAATCTTGAATCTGTACTGAAAATTTCTAGTGTCTCCTGTTTATTCTCATGTGCCATTTGAGAGTCAGTCCACAGACATTTTACGTACATAGAATACATACATAGAATAAACCAGGTTGGAAGAGACCTTCAAGATCACCGCGTCCAACCCATCAACCAATCCAACACCACCCAAACAACTAACCCACGGCACCAAGCACCCCATCAAGTCTCCTCCTGAAAACCTCCAGTGATGGCGACTCCACCACCTCCCCAGGCAGCCCATTCCAATGGGCAATCACTCTTTCTGTTTTAGATACCTGTGGAGCAGTTCCTTGCATAACCCTTTCCTAATCTTACTCCAACCTCTACAGCCTCTAGTCCATGTCCATGTGTTGTCAGTCGGTCTTTCTGCAATCTCATTTTTATCTTTGAGATACTCTGAACTGCTTTAAAGTCCTCCTTCCTAGTTTCTTCTCCTCCACACCCCCACCTCCCTTTTAGGATATGGATAAATAGGGAACAAGTGTTGTAATTCTGTAATTAACAGGTTGGTTGTTTTGGGTTTGGTTTGTGTTCTGTTTGTTAGGTGTTTTTCCCCCTTAAAGACAGTGCAGGTTCGTTGTGGATGCGTGTGTGAGGGCAGTGTGGATTTTCTTTGTGAGATATGTTGAGAATTTATAACCTAATTCAAATTAATTAGATATGTGTTTTTATAAAACTGGCATCAGTCAATTTTGTGCTAAATGATCCTAATAATGAAGGTCTTTTCAGCTGTGTTTAAGCTCAGGGAATTTAGAACCTAGTGGTAATTAGAGTCCAATCATTTTAGATGAAGAGGCATACCCTGTTGCCAGGGTAACATCTCCTCCTTTTCATTGAGCATAACAGAAGTTCCATGCTGTGCTTCTCTTGGAGATGATCTGGTGTCCTGAGGGGTGTCCTAGTGTTCTGGAGGGGGCTGGCCTTGTGGGTATGTCTCCTGAAAGTATCAGAGGCTGCTGCTTTGGCATCTTTGCTTACCTTCTTAGGAGGAGGTGGTGTCTGTTTGGTAAGACTGCACCACATGGTTTGGGTCAAGCAGTGGCCCTCGCTGCAGGAAGTCCCCAGAGGCAGTGGTCTTTCTCCACGCACAATCCGTGGCTGAGGTCATCTTTGCATTTCAGTGGTTTGTATCTTCAAAAACACTTCTTGCACCAAATGTCCTCAGCAGCAGATGTGAAGGGTGAGCAGGGAACTGAAAAGAACTGGAAGGAAAGCAAGGGGAGTTGGGGTTCACCTGTAAAGACTCTGCAGCTGCCAAATGAATTTGATTTTGAAATCTCAGCTTTGTGTTCTGAGACTGAAGTGTGTTTTTCCCTTGGCTGAATTAGGTTCTCTCTCTCTCCATTTCTGAAGTGCAATTTCAGGGCAGATTGAAATGTATTTGAAGTATTCTGTTTCCATTAGGGAATGTGAATTTCCTCTAACTGTAAATTTTCCAGGCTTCTAACACTTGGGTTCAGTAGGACTTTTTATTTATTTATTTATTTATTTATTTTTACTTCAAAGAGGTTGTGGAGTCTCCTCCTCTGGAGACTTTCAAAGCCAACCTGGATGTATTCCTGTGTGGCCTGCCCTGGGTGATCCTTCTTCAGCTGGGGGCTTGGACTGGGTGATCTCTGGAGGTCCCTTCCAACCTCTGACATTCTGTGATTCTACAATTTTTATTCATAGTTGTTGTTAGTTATGGCAGTAGTCGTGTCATGTATTTTATTCAAACATAACTGCATTTAGCCTGCCCTATTGATATGGGTTCCACCACCCCCCCAAGTCGTCCCCCCCCCCCCAGGAAATTACTAGTAATTATATTGTTTGCTAGTGTGTAATTATCCTTATTTCAAGCTGTTTCAATGTGTTAGGTTATTAAATGTTTCACCCGAGTCTACGCTGCCAGCCAATGCAGCTGTGATGACCTTGGGAGTATTCTCAAAGGGAAGAGAGTTCAGTGACACGAATGGATTGTGAAGGGAAGCTGTGGTGGTTTGAAAGGAAAGGCTCTGCTTTCCCTCCCCCACTGAGAAAGAGACCACGGCTAAACCCAGTTGGAGAAATGAGATTATATTTTACAAGGAAACAGATTATATGTAACACAACAAATACAGGTATTTTACAGTATATACAGGAATATACAGCCAATGAACTCAACCAGAAACCAGACCCCCCACAGAGGGGGCTTCCCCCTGTGCCCCCTTCACCCCCCTACCTCCCTTCTCCCCCAAAGAGGTAGAAGAAGAGACGAGGACGGTTAACAGGGCAGGAAAGGAATAAAGGCCTTGCACAGGGAGTTAGTATCTTATCTTAGTTGGCCAGAATCCCAGAAGCAGATCCAGCCAAGAGGGACAGCGAAGGAAGGAAGACTGAGAGAAAGTTCCCAGCTCCCCCGGGTCCAATCTGACCTCCCACAATCCTTGGCCAATGAAATTCGTTTAGAATACCAAAATATTTTACAAACATTTAGCCAGTGTGCCCCTTTCTTAAAGGCACAGCGTCAAACGGCCACAATCCACCCCTTCTAAACAATTTCATTGGTCGTTCACACTGTCCATCCAATCGGAAACAATATTTGCAGTTCGTGAGTAAAGTTCATAGTCCGTTCCGGCTATACTCAGATGTAGACAATTCATAAGTCCAAAAAAGTCAGGAAATAAGAGAATGGAAACCAGCTTGTCTCTCCGCAGACGAAGTGAAGAAAAGGCAAACAGGAACACAGGGACTCTCAGTTGACTCAGGGCTCTCAGGGTTCGTGCACTGTAGATTCCTCAGGGATTCTTCCTTTGGGCGCGTTGTAGCTGTACAGCAGTCTGAAATTAAGCTCTTTCAGCTAACGTTAAATTTCTTTGTGGAATACACTGAATTTGACCATTCTCCTGCATTACCCAATAAGTGTGACCCGGACCTTCTGCTGAAACCACCCCTCGGACAGGTTTAGCCTCTCCTGAGGGTGAAAATACCCAAACAGTTTTACCTAACAGATTCTTTTCTCTAACAACAGGAACTCTATCACCTTCTACTCTCCGTAGCAGATCAGAATGTGCAGGTCCAGCTCGGTTCACTGAACCTCTACTATTCACCAGCCAGGTTGCTTGTGCTAAATGTTTCTCCCAGTTTTTCAAAGATCCACCTCCCATGGCTTTGAGAGTGGTCTTCAACAAACCGTTGTAGCGTTCAATCTTCCCTGCAGCTGGTGCATAGTAAGGAATGTGGAAAATCCACTCAATACCGTGCTCTTTTGCCCAGCTCTTTACAAGGTTGTTCTTGAAATGAGTTCCGTTGTCTGACTCAATCCTCTCTGGAGTTCCGTGTCTCCACAGGATCTGTCTCTCCAGACCCAGAATGGTGTTGCATGCAGTTGCATGTGGTAAGTGCAGAATGGATTGGAGAAAATCAGATTGCCAAACAGAATGTTTCAGTAGCTGGTAGGTAGACTTGGAATATTTTTAATGAACATTTTATTTCAGTATTTTTGAGGCGGGGGGGAACTGGCCGGAAAGGTTTCCTTTGTACCACAGTTCTAAAATTGTCTTGCATGGGCAACTTTGCAACATGCTCTCCTCCCTCCTTCCTAGCTTTGGGTGGCTTGAGCACAACGTGGGTGGGGAAAATGTTTGACTACAATGTTCTCCATTGCTTTAGAACACAATTCAAGATTATTTCTGTTGATATTAGGGACCAGGGGCAAGGGCTTGGACTGGATGGTCTTTGGAGGTCCTTTCTGGCCCCTAACCTTCTGTGATCAATTCTGTGTAACTGTGTCTAAAGTTGACTCATGGACTACTAATGAGACTGCTTATGCTAGTAAGGTTTAGCTGCATGAATTCAGTTTTCAGAATCAATCTTAGGATGAATTTATATGTGGAAAATTCAAAACTTGGGAGTTGCAGCACATGGTAGCTTGTTTCATGATTCTGGATCCCTTACTGGAGTTTGTACCTCTATTGCTGAGTTAGTTATCTTCTTTTCAGTTGGACTTCGGTTGCCACCGTGGCTCTTTCACATTGGAACACTCTCAGTGTGTCACTGTTAGAAAACAGTTGGGATTCATTTTTTCCAGCAGCAGTTCCTTGTTGAGTGCAGTATCTGTAAAAGCTAAAGACATTAAGGAGTGGTGGAGTCTATCTTTCAGAGCACAAGCACGGAGCAATACGAGTGTTTTGACATCGTGTTTAAAGAAAGGGAAAAAAAAGAAATCATGGAATTTGGTTTCCTGCCCAGAACTTTGACTGTCTGGGAATTCAGAGCTATATGTCAATGTTATGTAGAATTGGTGTAGGTGCTTTGGAGTGCTTCTTTCTAACAGTGGCCTGCAAGTCTAGGGCCAGTGAGTTGATAGTCTTGCAATTACTTGGAGGCAGGAGTGGGGAAGACCTTCAGGAAGTGCTGTGTTTCCTAATGAAATACCTCCCTTTTTTCCAGACAAGTAGAGGTGTTCTCTTTCTCATCTGTAATACAACTGTGTACTATAAACACTGAGTGTCTCTGCAGGCGTGTTTCAACTTTGAGATGTCAGTATGCCTCTTTTCTTGTCTTCTGTGTTTGTAAGGCAGCCATTACCTCTTGCATTGCCATTGCTCGTTTATCCCTTCTGAAACTCCTGGAGGCTTTCTAAGATTTGTACATTTAATAGGTTCTTTGAAACAACTGAGGATAGCTGCATCCAGTTCTGGAGCCCCTATTACAAGAAAGATCTGGAAGTGCTGGAAGGTGTCCAGAGAAGGGCCATGAGGATCAGCAGAGAGGGCAGGAGCTGCTCTGCTATGGAGACAGACTGAGGGAGTTGGGGTTGTTCAGTCTGGAGAGGAGAAGGCTCCCAGAGACCTAATTGTGGCCTTCCAGTATCTGCAGGGGGCTACAAGAAAGCTGGGGAGGGACTTTTGAGGGCATCAAGGAGTGGGGGGGATGGAGCAGAACTAGAAATGGGTGGATTCAGATTGGAGGTTAGGAAGAAGTTGTTCCCCCTGAGGGTGGTGAGAGACTGGCAAAGGTTGCCCAGGGAGGTGATGGCAGCCTCATCCCTGGAGTTGTTTGCAGCCAGACTGGATGTGGCTGTGAGCAACCTGCTGTAGTGTGAGGTGTCCCTGGCCATGGCAGGGGGTTGGAACTGGCTGAGCCTTGAGGTCCCTTCCAGCCCTGACAATTCTGTGATTCTATGTATGGACAGTTCTGCAGGAGGGAAAAAAAAAAAGAACATGATGAAGATAGTTCTTGCAGCTATTTTGATTGTTGGTTCATTTTACTTCTTAGGAAAGAGCTCCTTCCCTAATTGTATTCTTGGAGAGTCCAACTGACAGTACCATAGCAGAGATGATTAAGTGACTGCAGGTGTTTGTCATCCCAGCACAACTTCTCGTCTACACAATGGTGTAATCCACTTGTATTTTCCGCCTTAAGAGAGCAGTGTGGAACTAAAGAGGGTGTTAGATATGAATCAGACTAATACTTGATTGCAAGTGTCCCAGCAAGGGAGAACTGGAATTCTTGAAGGATGATGTTATTTTGTACACAGAAGACATGACATCTTTTTAAATGTCACAGCAAGACAAGGTTTGGGCTTAGTTTGGTTTGGAAGACACACAAAGTAGAAAGACCATTACAAATATTTTGAAATTATTAGTGAGGATGTTAGAACACAACTGCAATATTCTTAATCTAGCAGCTACCGAAGACCTCCCCCACCATGCAGGACCAAGGGCAATGCCGCCTTCTCCCAGGTGCTGCCACTCTTGAGAGATACTCTCATTGCCCTGTTTGTGTGCTCATTGCTCCAAGCAGCTCCTTAGGGTCTCTGGTTGACTGAGACTTCGTGGCTGCATTGAATCTGGCAGCCAGCAGCATCCCAGATGTTACCTCCTGACTCCAGCACCCCCTTCCCTCTGGTGCCTCTCGCGCTGCACAGTGGCAGTCCTGCTTTGTTCATAGCTCTTGGCTGCGGCAGTGCACAATCTGGCTCCTAGCAGAAGCCTCTGGTTGTCACCTCCCATTTAGTGAAGCTAATACCACATGACTGAAGATTTCCTTTAAGTTTATGCTTGCAGAGCATTCCACTAGCCTGTTTCTTAGCTATGTGCTCTGCTCTAGCTGGCTGCAAAGCATCGCTTTGGATAATCTGGACATAAACATTGTCTGCCTTGGGCCTTCTGTGGCAGTGTTTGGCAGTCTCTCCAACTTGGGCATATGGGCACTGTCCCGTCACTCTGATTCTGCAAGGACACAAGGGTGATCATGTATGGAACTAACAAAGGTGATCTGGCAGTACATGAATCAAGTTCTGCCATCACACAAAAGGGTGGTGATGACATTGGACCAGCTGTGGTTATTTCTGGCTGCGGATGGCTCTTCCCTTCCAGAGGTGCTGCTCTAAGATTCCCCAGACTGTGGTACCTCCATCTGAGTTCATCATCTGCCATGGTATTTAAAGGGAACCTGTGGCCAAGGCAGTAGAATTTGTCACTCTGTTTCACATGTTGTATAAGGTAAAGCATAAGCTCGACTTACTTTTCTCTTAGAGTGATAGTGGAACCTACTGGTGACATACCCTGAGAAGTAATTTCTGTCTTTAGATGGCTACAGTCTAGAGACAACTTAAGCTTGGTTTGAGGAAAAACTTTGGACATAAGCTTTGGGAGTGTTTCAGTCTAGGATAGTTTCATGGAAACAGTCTTCCTGATGGATGTTTCTAGGGAGGCTTCAATCTAATAGCTATTAGTTTCCCAGGATGGAGGGCTGGAGGTTTTCTTGCACATCACCATAATTATTTTAGGATATACTTTGCCAGATTCTGAGATACATTTCAAAACCTGCTCCCTTGAAGATTTGATGGCATGTGTCACATAGTGGTTGATGGTAACGTTCTTTATATGAAGTAGAGATTGCTTTTATTGCCGTGACCCTTTCATACCTGCCCAGGTCACAGGAAAATCTCTGGGAGTCATGGTCAGGCCATAGATCAAGCAGGCAGGTGCTATTGGTTTTAAGCTGAGGGAGAGTAGAATTAGACTGGATCTTAAGAAGAACTTCTTCAGTATGAGGGTGGTGAGACTCTGGAATAGATTGCCCAGGGAGGCTGTGGATGCATCCTTTCTGGGGGTGTTCAAGGCCAGGTTGGATGAGGCTTTGAGCAACTGAGTCTAGTTGAGAGGTGTCCCTGCCTATGGCAGGGAGGTTGGAGCAGATGATCTCTGAGGTCCCTTCCAACCTGAGCCATTCTAGGAAATAGTGCTTGATGATTATGGTGTATTCAATTTTATTTATTACAGGAACAGCCCCAGGGCTACTTCTTTTGCCAAAAATACCCAGAAATGTTGTTGTGACAGAGCAAGCAGGTGGTTCTCTCACTCTTTTGTCACAATTCAACAGTTTGTGTTTGATGAAATTAAGAAGCCAGAGTATATTTATACATATTATGTAGAGCAAGGAGGGGGGATATCTCGAGACAGTCGTCTCAGAAGTTAATGTTTCCACGATCCAAGTATCGTAGCTTGCTTTAATTAAATCAGGAAGGAAGAAGAAAGCTGAAATGTACCTTTGAAAAATTGTTGCAATGAAAACTTTTGAAAGGGGGGGGGGGAAGTCTTGACACCAGGAGCTCTGTCATAGCAGAGCTCCTCTCGGATGTCTGGGAAAAGCCTTACACTTCTGGGATGCTTTCCAAAATATTTTCAGTGACCATTGCCACAGGCCTGAACTTCTTAATGCAGTTTGCAGTAACCTCCACCACAGTGAAACTGATGACTGTCTGAAAGCTCTTAATGATAACAAGCAAGGAGGGCAGCAGAAATGCCATAAACTAATTTGTGTTGTGTATGTTTTGTTGCATCTTCAGGAGTTTTGCAGAGACAGATGTGCTGCTTCAGGACGACCCTACTGAAAGGGTTTTTACATGATTATGTAATGGCATATTCATCACTTTGATTTCAGTAAGAAGCATTTCTTTCCCCACACACGTGTGTGCAAGCACAGAGGATCTGTGGTCTCTCCAGATACTTCACTTGGTACCCAAAGAAAAGCATCTCCTGCTTTCCACCCTTGGAGCTTTCCTAGAGTTCACTTCATAGGAACTGAAATGCATTCAATAGCTGGAAGAGTTCAAGAAGAGCTTTCCCAGCAGAAAACAATGGTCCTGTCGCAAAAGTCTCTCTGCTTCATGCACCTACCAAGGAATTTCAGGAGGCTTATTAATGAGAGGCTCTCTTGTTGTGTGCACAGTAAGGGAGTCCAGGAAGCTGCAAATGCAGTTAAACTTACTGTTGTCTTTGTTTAATCTTAACTTGGTATTCCTAATGCAAAAGATCATTAGAACTGGAGAGGTTCATCCACCCAGACCATCACCATCTCAAGACTGAAATCTGAGCTGCACTTCTATTCAGAGAATAGATTCCAGGAGTTAGGTTTTTCCTTCAAATGAAACAATGCTCCCCACAGCACACAGGTGTGTGCGTGCACGTCTTCCTGGAGGGATCTTTATGCACACACACACAAATGTAATAAGCAACTGTACAAATGGAAACCCATACCCGACCGAAAAGCCAGATGTCCCAGGCACTCTAACACAATCTTGGCTACCCATGGTTTACATCAAGATACAGATCAAGGTGTGGAACCAGTTACCTTACGGTGATGTGCCGCTGGCACAGACACGCTGCACAAAGCCTCTCTTCCTGCGCTCTCGCTCCCACAAACCACTGTGATTGTTGGATGATTCACAGCAGGTGAGGAACAACAGTTAAAACCTTGAGCTCCAGTAGAGGAAAACCAAGCTGTCAGAGGCAGGCTTCACTGCAAGGGATAAAAAGACAGAAGGTTCCCCTTTACCTTTGGAGCTAGATGGACCCAGCAGAATTTGTCCAGACTGTCAACTGGTTCATCAGTGGGGGCTTTCTCTCAGTTTCCAATGCCAGCACTTCAGTTCAGAGGAATTGCTGGCTTCTTTCCCAGACAAGATTTCCCAAATTCAAACTGACCTTTCAAGATCCTAACTAATAGGAGCTAAACAGAGATTTCCTCTTCATCAGGCACTTTCTCAGATTGATCCTTTTACTGACAGCATGTCCCCACAGCACAAACCAGTGAAAGACCAGCCCTTCCACTTGTGATAATAAACACCCTTTGGAAGAGGAGCAGTCTTACAGCATGGTGAATTTGTTATACATGCCAGAAACTATTACCCTTCTGTTTGATGCATTAATTAGATAAAGGCACAGGGAGGACTGGTGAAATAACTCACTTTTCCCCTTCTTACTAACTTTTTAAATCCAGGCATTTGAGCTCTTCACTGATGCAATGGGATGCCTGCTCAGCCACCCCTCATTCTTGAGGCAAATGAGAGATGGGCAATGGGAAAGCTCTTTATCTGGGTGCCACAATGTGGGGACTGCTGCGCAGGCAGCAACTCGGTGAAGTTAGCTTGATGCAGCAGGTTTGTTAGCTCGCACTTAAGGGTCAGGTTGATTGCTTATTACAGCACTCTCCAGGAAGTGGGGAGTCTGGTGGTTCATCATTGTATGCTGTGCCTGTCCTCTCCTCCAGGCAAGGAGGAGAGATTCAGGGCTGCCCAGGTCTGGGCAGGTGGATTGTGAAGTTCTGCTCTGGTGTTTGCCGTATGAGCAGCTTCAGCACCTTATAACCCCCTCTCAATTAAAGCTGTACATTTGTTCTGCAAAATAACTAGGAGACAGATCCTGTATTGGTCCCCCTTGTGAAGGCCTGAAGTGTAGAAGGATAGTGGACTCCTTTCAAGAAAGACACCAGTGACCATTTCTTGAAAGGATCAAGTATTTCAAACAGGAGGAGCAGCTGAGGGAACTGAGCTTCTTCAGTCTGGAGAAAAGGAGGCTGTGGGGAGACCTTCTCATTCTTCATTCTCTACCTGAAAGGAGGCTGTGGCAAGATGGGAATCAGTCTCTTAGCCTTAGCAACGGGTGATGGGAAGAGAGGAAATGGCCTCAAGTTGCACCAAGGGAGGTTTAGATTGGGTATTAGAAAGGTATTACTGAAAGGGTTTTCAAACACTGGAACAGGCTCCCCATGGAGGTGGTTGAACCCCATCCCTGCAGTTGTTTAGAAGACACGGAGATGTCATGCTGAGAGCTGTGGTTTTAGCACCAGAATTGGGAGAGTTAGATAATGATTGAATTGGATGATCTTAAAGGTCTCTTGCAACCAAAACGATTCTATGGTAAGTACAGGGTTGTGAAGTCTTGAAGTTCTGTTCCTGAAGAACTTTGGGCAGGAGAAGGGTGCAGAAACAAATATAATATCAGTTCTTGAAAGAGAAGAACACAAGAATGTTGTGAATTTAACATGAATGGCTGATTCAGCATTAGCATCAGGTTTACTCTCATGTCTGAATGCAGAAGAAACAGCAGAGACCAAACATGCCTCTTGAATATTTTGTTTTAATAATATACTGGGAGAAAAGGTACTACAAGACTGGGGGGGAAATTGCAAGTGGCAGGCGTACACATAATTTCCTAGAAAGGATATTACAAATGCAACATAGAAAAAGATAAGAATTCAAACCTGAAATCTCCATGTAGGAGCTGACTGTGGGAGTCTGGGGCAGTAGTGCATAAGTGGAAGGAACACGGTCTTCTCATCTGCAACTTATTAGGTATTCTTTTACTATACTTTTCATTACAATCTTAGAATGTTTAAGCATGCCTCCCCCCCCACTAAAGCAGCTCCTTCTTCATTTTATAGGCAGCTTAGAGTTGGGTTTTTCTACAGCTGTACCATGAGCACACATTACAAAGTCGTCTGTATGAAAATAAATGGCTTTGTTTTTCTTCAAACATTTGCAATACTGTGCAAGTATCTCATGGGTCAGCGCTAGGCCTGGATCACTAATGTGGGTGCAAACACAGAGCAGGGCAGTGTCGGCCTGAAGATCTAGTTCAGAATGCCAACCTTCTTGTCTGCTGTTCCCGAGCTGTAATTCAAAGCCCTCTCTCCTTGGCTTATGATTTTGAAGTAGTTCAGTATTTTGCCTCATCAATGCCTAATACTCTTAAAGCCTAATGCCAATGGGAGAAGCATTTCATGGAGCTCTGTATTGCTATCAGTGTGCAGTAGTTGCTCTTGAGAGAGTAACTTTCCCAGTGTGCCCTGGACTTCCAGTTGGGACTCTGATTTCTTTGAACTTGTGGTCCCCACAGTAAGCAGAGGCAGATTTTGTTTGGTGTCATGACACCCCAGCTGGAAACTGGTGTTCTAAGAAGGAGGTGGTGTTTGCTCAGTTCCCTGTGATGTAACTGACAGTGCCATTAGGCTAAGGTTTGGGCTCAAGCTTGCCTCTCAGAATCTGAGCATCATATGCTTGAATTGTCCTGCATGAATTTTGCTTCTATTCTTCAGGATACCAAATGGGGAGTAAAGTTTGTCCCGCATGGAGCTGTTGTACAGCAGTGACAAATAAAAGTAAGAATCACCTTTGGTAACTAGAAGGAGCTGAAATAATGTAACAACCTCTTGTCTTTGAAGCTAAGGAATTCTGTTCCCCTTCTAAAGCTGTAAGCTAACATAATTTCTAAAGTTTCCTTCTTCTCTTGCTCTGATGGATCCTATAAAATTCCAAAAGCAGAGAGTGATTTCTGCCTCTGGCTGAAAATGAAGTTCATTAGCTTGAAAGTGGTGGCTGAGACCTTGCTGAGGGGGAAGGGGACTCCTCTTGTATTTTCTGCATCCCTTGTGCCATTTGGGACTTGAGCAGTATTTATTTTTAGTCCATTTAAACACTGCAGAAGGAAGGGTCAGTTGTAATATGGCATATTTACATCATGCTGTCAGATCCTGGCAGCTTGCTTGCCTGCCAGAGAACAGAACTAGTCCATTAAGGATGTGAGTGCTACTTATACCCAGGAGTGGTGAAACGTCGTCTGGAGGGTGGGAAGGCCTCCCCAGGCTAGCAAGTGGTTTGTTTTTCTAAGGTGCATTATGGGGAAATTTTTTTTTCATATGTCATAGAGCTAGGAATGGACCTTGCTACCTCCTGCTTTTAACTTCTCTGCTCTGTACAGAAAAAAGAGAGGCAAGGCCTCTACAGGAGATCAGCATGTGCTGGTTTTCCCCTTGTGTCATGCTGAAGTTCTCTGCCCCATTATAAAAATAAAAATCTATAAATAAAAAAGAACAAATGCTGAGGGGTACAAACTGGACCCACAGTTATGTGCATGTCATCACTTGCAGAAGTGTGCCTAGCCCCATTCCTCCCAGGCTTCATACGTTCCCTGTTTCTTATGCTGTCAGCCTCTCAGTTTGGGAAACAGGCACAGACAGCCTGGAGTGGAGCTTTGTGTGCCCTGCCGTAACAAAACATTGAATTAGCTGTAGCTGAAATGATTTTGGGCTTATCTTAAAAGGGCTCCATTTAAATTTTACCCTCCTCTTTGTTTAAAAAAGAAAAAAAGACAAGAAAAAGCAAGCTGGTAAGGATTTTGCCATGCTTTAGTGCCACAGTATTACCCTCTCCTGGAATGAAGCAGTATTCAGGTCTGATCTCTCGTGTGTGCCATGCTGTCTCTGTCAGCTTCAAGCACAGGCACCCTATGATTTCCCTTTCTTGGAAACTGCTCTGTCTCAGCATGTGGGTAGAAGGCCATGTAAACAAATACCAACCACTTCTTAGCCTCCAGTAGGCATTTCCTTTTTCCTGGTGGCTACAGAAGAAACACTTTCTCACAGCTTGGCATCAAACATTTATAAAACTTTCCTGCTTGTGCAATTTTTGTTTCAACAATCAGATTCTTGGTGCAGATTTTTCATCAGTTTCCTTTTGTACTCCTCATGGTTGCTTGGTGTGTCAGTAAATAGTGTCTGTCCAGGCAAACACTTCATCAGAATCTGCTTAAGTTTCTGGTATTTGAATAGTGAATCACTGCGAGGCTGTTCTGTAACAGTGAAAGCTAAGTTTGAAAGAATAAAAATGAAGCTCGTGTGTTTTTCTTTCTTTGTTCTGGTGGAATAAATAACCTGGATATGTCTGCTCAAAAGATTTTGTTTGTTTTGTATAACCTGTCTTAAATGTTTAAAATAGAAACCCCAGTGCCTTACCTGACCACGCAGACCAGCTTTCACCTGAAAAAAACCCCTACTGTCAATACAAAGTGTAACATCCCCTGAAGCCACGCGGCTTTCCCTGCGCCTGTCGCCTGCCACAGCAGCGAAGGTAACACGTTGTTACCTGCGAGACGCCGCCAGGACATATGTTTATCATAGCAATAAAAATCAGTACTGGGGGACAGTGTACTTCTCATTTTTATACATCAATATCTGATTGATAGGTTTTATAGTTTCATTTTCTACTATTTGTGTATCTTTAAACTGGTGAATTGTAATTTGTGTAGTTTTTATTTACCTCGGTGGTAATACTGAATGGGGGGCAGTGTGCACCCCCTTCAGGGAGAGCCCCAGCAGTCCAGACCATGTCTGCCCTGGAGGCAGAAGAGAGATATGAACTGTGAATACTTACAGCCTGGGAAGGATCTGGGCTCCTTCATTGGAGTTGTTAGGTGAGAGAGTGAAAGACTGTCTGTATGCGTGACCTCTGATGGGTAACAATTTCTAGCGCAGCTGAGCTAGAGGCAGTTTGAAAGTCCATCAGGGCTCTTCTTGTGTCAGTACTCCCACACTGGATTTGGTAACTTCAGTGTTCAACAAAACAAGTCAGCAGAAGCCATGCTTTTCCAGAAGGGCCTTTGAAATATCTCTTTCCTCTGCTAAGGCCTCTTTCGAAGCTCTCTAGGAAAGGGAGCTGTTGTTGGACACATCACTGTGTTTTTATAGCTTCACTCGCAGATATATTCTCATCCAGTTTGCTTTTGCAATCTGCTGAAGCTTAGCCAAGTTGAATTGCATCTGCCCTTGCAGTACACACATCTCACTCTAGCTAGGACTTCATCCAGTTCTGTGCAGTGGAAGTTACTTTTGTGTATTTCTTCTAGGAAATATGTACTGAGAAAAATGAGCCTCAGTTTGGTTTGTTACTTTTGCCCCGTTTCATCGCCAGGGGAGGTTTAGGTTGGATGCTAGGAAGAAATTCTATACAGAGAGAGTGATTGCCCATTGGAATGTGCTGCCTGGGGAGGTGGTGGAGTCACCATCACTGGAGGTGTTCAGGAGGAGACTTGATGGGGTGCTTGGTGCCATGGGTTAGTTGATTAGGTGGTGTTGGATTGGTTGATGGGTTGGACGTGATGATCTTGAAGGTCTCTCCCAACCTGGTTATTATTATCATTATCATAATCATTATTATTATCATTATTATTATCATTATTATTATCATCACAGGCACATTTCTTCCTTGAGTCAGGGTTCTCCAGTAAGTGCAGTGGGTGCTAGGCTTCACAGCTAGGTCTGGTGATGGCTGGACAGACACACTGCACAAATTCCAGGGCATAAAAGCCCTCCTCACTTCACTGCTGCTAAGGTAATGGACCCAACCTTAACAGCACTCTACTGGCCTTCGGAAGCTGTTAAACTCTGCGCTGGCTTAGTTGCCTTGTCAGCAGTTTCACTGTGATGTGAAACACCAGAAGGGGTGTGAGGATGTTGCCCCTCTTGTCTTTGGGTCGTACCAGGGGCATTTTCAGAACAAAATGTTTTGGCATCATACAGTAGCTTAAAAGTGTTACTAGTCCTTAATTTGGAACGACATGCAGCAAAAAGCCTGGAAGAGGTGAAACTGTAGTGACTGTGCTGTGAATAAGAATGTGCTGTAAATGAGAGTTGTGAGGAAAATGCTAAAGAAGCTGCCTAGAGCAAGAACAAATCTGTGATTCCTGCTGTCTGCAGGAACAAGCTGGTTAGAAGCTGGGTTTGTTTGTGTAAGGTATGTATAAAATCTCAGTGGTGGTGTTATTTCAATTGATCAGTGTGATTGTTGTATGTTCCACCGTAGGAATGAAGACTTCTCCCTGGGATCATCCGATGCCACCCTTAATTAGTAACAGTAATTTAGTTTGAGATTGCTTTTCTGTCCTAATTTGCAGCAGCTGCTATGCAGACATGGTGAAAGTGTTCTGTATCGATCAGATGCTTCTAGTGTTTGCTTTGTGTCATTATAAGTCTGACCTTTCTCTTAGGATTCAGAGGAGTGAAGATAATAGATGTAGCTGCTTGGGGGTGTTTGAGATGGAATGCTTTTAGTTAGGAAATGTTTTAAAAGGGTCAGTGAAAAACAACTGGAATTGAGGTCTCATTTCTGTTGCAGGTCTGTCTGTGAGAGATAAGCAGACATTTCGACTTTGGGCATTCTCTTATGATCATAAACTTACTGAAAGCATTGCCAAGTAATGAGAGCTTGCTGGGATCCTTGAGACTTCTCACATGCTGTTGTTTTAATCTCTTTTTTTCCTTTTTTTTCCCTAGGAAAAAGAGAAGAAATACATGCTGCCCTTGGACAACCTGAAAGTGCGTGACGTTGAGAAGAGCTTCATGTCTAGCAAACACATCTTTGCCTTGTTTAACACGGAGCAGAGGTGAGGGAAGATGCTGCTCTGCAGATACTGCAGTAAACCTGGTTCTAAGCTGGACATTTGAATAACTGGGAGTGCAGTTCTGGTATTTCCACTGTGTTGAGTGAACAGAGACCTTGATACTCTTGATGTATCTGCTGCTTTGTTGTTGCATAACCGCAGGATGAAAGGTTAGTGTCCTTCTAGGCTCTTGTGGGGTGAAAGAGCTCTGTGATTAGTCACCTAGGTCTTTTTAGTCATCTAGTTCTTCTGTATGACTGAACTATCATCTCCTGATCCAAGTGTTGTTTTCTTTGGCAGTCACCTAGGCTTACCAAAACAGTAATGACTCCTGTACCTTGTGACTAGATTCAGTTGCTGTAAATCACCAAATTGTCATTGCATTTCACTTTCTCCAGTGGAATATCTTGCCTGGCTGTAATCTTGGGAGTCTTTCTGTTGTTTGGGTTTAAATACTGCTGAATGGAGAACAAATGAGATTCCTTTGCGTCACTTATTAGTAGAACCTTTGCTTTGTAGCATTTGTCTCATGCTTTTCCTTTCAGGCTCCATCCTCTGATTTAAGTGGTGTGGTACTCTGTGGCAGCCTGCTCCTGCTGCACAGCCAATTCAGATTACTGGGCACAAATAAGCCAAGAAAACACGACAGCACTTAAAGCCATACAAGGGACCTGTAAAGCAGTTTGTGGTTGGGCTTTTTTTTAACTGAATAGGAGAGTGGCATTTGCAGGTGTCTCAGTGGAACTGTATTTCAGCAGATAAGGTGCTTAAAGACTCTTTTTTCAGGAAAATAAGTTAAGCTAATTATAGTAATATCAGGGATCCCCCCAGGTGCCCTTGTTGTCTTCATCTCTTCTGCTGGATCCCTTCACACCTGCGACCCCTTGCATCACCAAAGCTTGACAATACATTCTGATGTTGTTCAAGAGGATGAAGGCTGGATGTGGCTCCCTGCAGGCCAGCTGTTGTTGCTTCTGAACTGGCTAGAAACAGTCAATAGTCCTTTCAGAAGCAAGGACTGCCCCTCCCTCCTGCAAAGCAAAAGCAAAGCACAGGATTTCTGGGTTGTCAAGTTTCTACTGGCCCCAGAAACATGAGGACACAATGTGAGTCTTGCTCTGAACCACCCCAGGAAGGCTTTGCCTGCATCTGCTGACATCTCAGCTAGCCTACATGTGGACATTGTCTGCCAGGAGATGCCCTTTGGAAGTATGTCACACACATTCTTGCTGGGAATAAGATTTCAGACACTTGGCTGCTTGCATTTTGGGAACGCAGCAAAAACTTTTGAATACCTTTTCTTGTTTTCAAAAACATAAATTATCTTCAGATGCTGTATGGAAATCAGTGTGGTTCTGACTGCTCTGCTGTAGATGTATGAAATGTGCCAATGCTGCATCATACATCAGTCAAGAGAGATGGCTTTGTCCTGGCAGCTTGATATCAGCTGTCCATATGAAGCTCTTTCCATGAGAAATGTCTTAATTTGAGCTCATCGTTACTGACTTCCAGTAACCACTGAGCTCTGTGCAAATGCAAGAGAAGCCTGCATTTGCATGGGCAAGTTTGAGTTGTGTTTGGGCTGTATTTGGGTGCACATCCACATCCTCACTGGATCCTCATACAGAGGGGACTGCGCAGATTTCAACATCAGA
Source organism: Dryobates pubescens (assembly GCF_014839835.1). Lineage (NCBI taxonomy): Eukaryota > Metazoa > Chordata > Aves > Piciformes > Picidae > Dryobates > Dryobates pubescens. Next base: position 304,261 of record NC_071622.1, read on the forward strand.
TGTCTGAAATGTTTGCCGTGTCTGTAGTAACCCTGCCCATGTGGGCTGGGAGAAGACCCTGCAGCATTTGCAAGCTGCTCTAAAAACATCTTTATGTCTACATGGGCATGTCAGGACGTGACAGCACAGTGATAACAAAATATGTTGGAAGAGGCTGTTTATGGAGACAGACTTCCACCTTTAAAGGAGGCAGAAGTTGGTCTTGAAATGTTTATCAGATTCTAATGACAAAGTCAATTTCTCTGTTGCCAGAAACCAGCTGATTTTTGATGTTCTTAAAAACCTGCCTCTGGCACAAATTGGTGAAAACCAATCTAGTATCACTTTCCACTGGTCTCCTGAATCCATAGATTGTGTCAGCAGAAGCAGGATATTTGGGCTTGAGTAAAGTGGCCTGGCCCTCAGCTATGGACTGTGGTCCCTGTCCCAGATTCTTAGGGAAAGTGGAAGAGGGTATCAGCAATAGGAAATCTTGTTGGTTTGCTTTCTGTTAACCCATTGATTTCTGGTGTTTGAATCGGGGGCCATGAGAATATGGCTTGCTTTGCAAAATTAATGTGAAAATGAACTTCATTTCTGGTTAGGGCTTTTTGTTGCTGGTCGGTTGGGAAGTTTTTGGTAGTTTTGTTTGGGTGGGTGGGTTTTTGTACTTGGGTGGTGGTGGGTTTTTTGTTTTGTTGGGGTTTTTTTTAGGGTGAGTAGTTGGGGGGGTTAATTAAAAACACCTTAGCAACTGAGAGAAAAATTAACTTTCTTGTTCTGAGTTTGCCCACTGAGGGTTCTGGTTATGGAACCATTTTGCTGTTTAAGATGTAGGTCATTAAAGAACAAAGGCACAATCATCTGTTCCAGCTCCCACCATAGCATGCAGATTATTCTGTATCTTTCCCCCCCCCCCCCCCACTTTCCATAATCTGCCGCTTTTTTACTGGTTTTTGTCATTGGCTGTGCAAACTTTCTTAATGTTCAATTAAAGGTTTTTTGTTTTCAAGCAAAATCCCTTTAGGAGAAGAATTTTAATAAGCTTGTTCTCCTTTTCCTTCCCTTCGCTGCATAGGTATTTGCTACAGCCATATGGTTCTGATCCTCTACATTTCAATAGTTTCCTGGATTATGCACTGCATTTTTTCCATTTATGAAAACCTTTCCAGTTCTGAAATACAGTTACCAGGAAAACGCTCATTTCGCTGCATGGAAGGAAAAACCATCTTGAGCTAGCTGAGGCTGGGGGATAGATGCCGAAGGAAACTAACAGTATCTGTCAGTTTGATTTACTGCAGAAGTCAACAGTGCTCTGACAGGAATCAAATGTGACTTGGTAATGCATAGTAAATGGAGACTGTGACGATTGATTTCACAGCGAAGATAAATTCTCATGAAATGAACGTAATTGCATGCTTATGAAAAGGCTGCATTGTGAAACAATCAAATTCTTTTCCTGTTACTTTCTAATTAAAATTAAAGGGAATAAAACAACAAACAACAACAATCTCCCCCCTCCCCCCCCCAAAGCCAACAACAACAAAACCCCAAAACAACCTAGGGGAAAAAAAAAGAAGGAAAACTCTCGGTGTGAAACAGAGATAGCGCTGCTTGAAGAACGGGAGGGTGAGGTTTCTTTTTCAGCAAACTGATTTATCTAAAGCCTTTTTCCTGGGCTCAGCTGCTGAATGGAATTCTGCACTTTCCTTACTTTGGACAGCACTAGATAGTAACCCAAAATAGGTTACAGTGAGTGCCCTTTGACTCCTGGATCATTTTTTACCGTGCCCATATACACAGGTCTGTCTTTAAGAACTAAAGTTGAGCTGTATGATCCAGCAGGATGTGTCTAAAGTTCAGGCTGTCAGGGAAGTGAGGGCTCTTTTGTGCTGATCATCCTTTTCTCCTCCACAGCTGACTTCTGGTAAGTCTTTTAGACCAGCAAAGAGAGCAAATACATTCAAAGTATATGAAAACAGTTCTGCCATAGGAAAAAGCCTACTGTTTGCAGTGCTGCTGTAGAACTGAATGTGAAGTTGTGTAGATGTAGCCACTGGTTGACTTCCTTAGGTAGAGCTAAGAAAGGAGAGAGGGTTTTGTCAGCTCCTGTGCTTACCTACCCTAGATCAACCTGTGATGTCCTCCTTGATGAATGGGTAAGACTCCTGGGGGGAGTTAAAAACCAAACCAAACAAATTCTGCCCATCCCAGAAAGTTTACTTTCCTTCTAGGGTTTCATTCCCAACACTTTGCCTATTCCCCATGTATTTACTGCAAAAATAATTTGCTAATTGGTGCTTCTTTTTCTCTTAGGTAGGTAGGTGGTGTAGTCTGGGGCAGGAATCGTAATGTTGGCCGTGCCTGCCTGTAGAAGCTATGCAGCAGTCCCATCTCTCCACACTGGAGAAGACCAACCAGTCACTGTTTGTCTTGACTTTGCCCCATGGGCAACAGGATCCAGGCTGCACTGCTTTACTACATACATCCTGTGCTGTTCCGAAGTAATCCTTTGCAGCAGAGTAGTTGCACTTGCCTGATTTCTTAGTCAGTAAATGATAGTACGGTATTGCAACTCTAAATATCAGTCTTCTTCTAAGTAAAGGAGAGTTGATAGGTAAAAACTCTCTTCTTTAGCTTCAAGCAGATAAAAAGCTTCCTTTCTATATCTTCTCCAGATCGAGAGAGGTTAATTCTTTCTCTTCTGTGGGATAAGCATTTCTTACTAGGTAAAGGTTTTGGGGGCCATAAAATGGTAGTAGGCTGAAATGCTGAGGTAGTGAATTTTCAGACCTTTCTTACCGATACTGGAAGTAGCAACTGTACAGAGAGTTACCTGATGGAGAGTCCTGTATCAGCAGTCTTTTGCAGGAAGCTCTCTTCCTTTTCAGACTATTCCTTTCCTTAGAGCCAAAAGAAACAGAACCAGTGTGTGACATGCTCACTTCCTTGCAGGGGAAGATCCCACCAGGTCTCCCTGTCTTTTACTTTCTTGCCCAACCAGGATCCAAATGAGACTGAATAATGGTGCTGCTTTCCTCCTCTCTATGGTTCTATATGACAGGGGGATGTGAGGAGCAAATTCAAAGCACTGTTCCTGTTTGCCTTCACAAGAATCCTCAGGTTCCTGAGAGCTAAATACCTCTCAGTAATCATGAAGCAATGTGACAGAATTTGCCATCCTTGCATGAGAGCTTACAGTCTGAGGCAGGCTCATTGTAGAAACAGATCCTTAATCTGAGAAACAGATGAATGTCAAGAGGAGAGCAACCAAAAGGAATTTTTGAGGGCACACAATAGGACTGGAAATAGAACTGCCAGATGATAAATTTTAGCTACTGGCTCCAGAGTACACTCTGTCAGGAATCACATTGCACAAGAAACTGTCTTGTCTAGCAGGACCCAGAAAAGTAACTTATGTCTGCTAAGTGAAAGCATTTCTTCTGGGTGCATGCTGTTGGCTGAGTCTTGCTGTAGAAGGGGATGGAGCACAAATCTTCCCTGGGATTCCAAGTGCACTAGAGCTCTAAGTACTGAATTCCTTCATGTGGACAACAACTGGTTAACTGCTACCCATGTATAAGGGAAATTGGGCAAGAGCCAAAACTAAGGGAACTAGTGAAAGGAGACCAGGTCAGAGGAGGTGTTGGATGGAAGCCAGGCTAGAGGAGTGAGCCTAAGATGAAATGTATGTTTAGTTACTGTTTGTGAATTACTCAGAAAGCTAAGCCCCAGGAAGAGCTGGACTGTAAGCTATTCAGAGCCCTCTCTGTTAGAAATGGAAGAATCAGAATCTATTTAATTAAAACCCCCCACAAATTTAATCCAGAAAAAATCTGCTAGTGTTTGTTTACAAACTTGTAAGAAGCTGGTGAGGACAATATTTAAGAATAGGAAAAATGTGCAAGCCCAAGGAACAAATGGCCTTTATCCCCCAAATCCCTTCCATTAAATTAGAAAAGAAAAGAAAAGAAAAGAAAAGAAAAGAAAAGAAAAGAAAAGAAAAGAAAAGAAAAGAAAAGAAAAAGAAGTGGTGGGGTTTTGTGTGTGTGGTTTCTGTTTTAATATTTCCTTTTTAGCATTATTGCCAAGGGTTCTTTCTATTGTAAATAAAAAACACTATGGTGGGTAGGTGGTTCAGGTGTAGAGGATTAGAACTGGTTCTCAGGGGAACGAAAGAGCAGTGCCAAGCCCATCCCATCAGTATGATAATTGCACCTAAATGATGGGGTGGGATCTGAAACATTACTGACACCTACCCAAGGCAGGGAGTAGGTCTGGAAAACTTGACTCAGTGTGCAGGGCAGCTTCACTGTGCAAGGCCTGGGTCCCATTGCCCCATCCAGAGAAGCAGAGGGCTGGAGCAGGAGGCTGTGCTCCCTCTGTGTGTGATGAAGCACTGACGGCTGTCAGCAGCTTTTGCGTCTGTGTGGCCCCAAGGCAGGTTCCAAACAGGCTTCCACCCCTCACCACAAAAACGACCAAACTTTCTTCTCCAGGGAGTTATGGAATATTTTAGTGCCAGTTACTGTTACTGCTGCAGATTTTGGCCTATGTGATGTTAGTTTTGGCTGCAGCTCTGTTCTGGATCACATGCAGAACTCCAGATACGATACTTCATTGTCCAGCCTCGGCTCTACACTTCTCAGCATCTCTTCTGTTCACTTGCACCTTAGGATTGTGGGGGTTATGTGTGTGAACTTGAAAAGATCCGTCTACTTCTGGGAGGCCACTCACATGAGCTAGGTGGTAAAATCCTGAAGTGCAGTTATTTCATGACAGTGTCTCTGAGATTGTCACTTTGGCTTTCCTAGATAGTAAGAAAAAGTCCTGAGAGAGGTGTGTAATTACCTGTAATTAGCATTCCCACCGGGCTGATATGCCGTGGCAGAAAACCTTAGTCACTGCTAACTCGGAGCAGATGCAATTTGCCTTTCTTTAAAATATATGATTTGCAGAGCTTCTAGGAGAGCTTTCTCACAGGGCAATACTGAAAGCAGCCATTTTGGCATTGCAGGTGTCTGTGATGGGAGACAAAGACAGCTTGAATAAGCAAAGGGTCTGTGTCCACTGAGATGTTCTAGATCCAACTCAGCCAAAAAGCTGTCTGCGTATAGTTGTGTGTGGCTGTGCACAGACATTGTCTGGGTTTGAGGAGAGATTGAGGGAGCTGGGGTTGCTTAGTCTGGAGAGGAGGAGACTCAGGGGTGACCTTATTGCTCTCTACAACTACCTGAAGGGGGGTTGTAGTGAGGCAAAGGTTGGTCTCTTCTCCCAGGCAACCAGTACCAGAACAAGAGGACACAGTCTCAGGCTGTGTCAGGGGAGGTTTAGGCTGGAGGTTAGGAGGAAGTTTTACACAGAGAGAGTGATTGCCCATTGGAATGGGCTGCCTGAGGAGGTGGTGGGGTCGCCGTCGCTGGGGGTGTTCAGGGCGAGGCTTGACAGGGTGCTTGGTTGTATGGTTTAGTTGATTGGATAGTGTTGGATGATAGGTTGGACATGATGATCTCGAAGGTCTCTTCCAACCTGGTTAATTCTATTCTATTCTATTCTATTCTACAGTGCTTGCCCTTAAAATCTTCCAGGTTTGCTGGAGTTAAATATCTAACCTTGATGGTATTAAGGAAGTGCAGGACATACTATAGCTCTCGAGGTCCAGCAGCTGAGTGTGCTCAGATAGCAAGCAGTTCTGATGTGCAGGACCTACTGGTGTTGCCTCCCCAGTAGCTGGCAACTAGAAAGCTCTTTGTCGGTGATTTTCAGTCGTGTGCTATTTGCCTGTTGCCTCCTGGGCTCTATATTTCTGGTAGTTTATGCACAATTAAACCTTCTCTCTGCAATGTTGACAGCCCAGGCTTCAGGACCCAGAGGGACAGGAATCTCAGTAAGGCACAGCTGGGCTCAGTCTCCAGACCTGCCTGACACTTCCCCTTTTTTGTACACTTCCATATTCCTTACTCCATTCCTGTGTTTTCATGTTAGGTTTCTTCTGTCCTGGGAAGGGCTTAAAGAAACACATATGGACAATGTAAAGGTCATTTCTGCATTAGAAAGCTCATGGTAGGCTCTGAAATATATGAGGGAAAGGAATCCAGCATGCTGGAAACAAAGGTGATGATAATGAAGTGAAGAAGGTGCTAGATAAGCAGAGTTACAGCTGAGTGTCCTGAGGGAGGAACCATTTCAGAACTGGAAATGCTTTTAGTCCAATTGCCTGTTTGTCCCCATACACAATTCTGTTGGGGTTTGGGCTTTCTTCTTGTTACTGAGGTTACAGTTTGGTTGTTTGGTTGGGGGTTGGTTTGTTCTTTCCCCCTGGAATGCAGCTCTTGAGGTTTATTTACCTGGAGTATAACAAAATCTGCAGATAAGTAATGCTAACCTTTTGTATGATGCTAATTTCCAGTCTTGCCACTGCAGACACATTTTCAGGTGCCGTGCAGGCTGTTAAATGATGGTGAGACTCTCAGGGAGGAAGCAGCACAGGTAGATGTGGTACATGCCTGCAGCTTTGCATGTGGCGTCCCTGCTCATGTGTTCACATTTTAGAGATGTTAAACACTCACTTTGTTCTGCTCTGGTGAGACCTTACCTGCACTACTGTGTCCAGGTCTGGAACCCTCAATAGAGGAAGGACATGGACCTGATGGAGAGGGTCAGTTCCTGGAGGGGACTACAGGGAAGATGGAGGAAGACTGTTTGCAAAGGCCTGCAGGGACAGGATGAGGAGCAATGGCTTCAAACTAGAGAAGGGCAGATTTAGGTTGGAGATTAAGGAGGAAGTTCTTTACCATGAGGGTAGTGGAACACTGGAACAGGTTGCTCAGGGAGGTGGTGGAGGGTCCTTCCCTGGTGAGGCCTTCAAGGTGAGGCTGGGCAGGGCTCTGGGCAACCTGATCTAGTGGAGGATGTCCCTGCTGAGTGCAGGGGGATGGACTGGATGAGCTTTGGATGTCCTATGACCCAAATCGTTCTGTGATTCTATGATGCAAGGGAAATACTGCACACAAGCTGTACTTCTAGGCATGTTCCCATTTGCTGTTCTGTACTGTATCTGTTTCATTTCTGCAGCCCTTTACATTTAAAGATGTCTGAATATCAACAAGATCTGTATTGCAGAGTTCATCTTTTTGCTTCTTGGTATCCTGTATTATATCATTCTCTTTGATGGATAACATCCCACTTAGATGTTGCAGAGATGACAATGAGAACATGCCTTCACTGTCTCCCATATGGAGTAAGTAGGTGAGGATTGACTAGTAACTGTTTCTGTGCTGATACCTTCAGCAAGAAGAGTGGGAGTGAGAACAACCCAGAAAATGTGAACTGTTTTCAGGAAGGGTTTTACAGCTTTCCATGGACTCCAGCAGACTCCTAACGAGTAAACCATGCTAATGTGTTGGTGCCACCAGTCACAGGAAAAGGACAGCCTCTTTCCAGAAATTACTCTGGCTTTTTTTTTCCCTTCAAAAAATTCTTGTGCCTATGAGCTTCTCTGGAAGAAAGAATGGCAAAGGAAGTATAGAAGCAAGGAATCTAATTTGGGAGGCAAGCATCCATTTTCCTGCCCTGCTGTAAGCTCCTCAAGTTCTGGCTCAGTGTGTGTGTGTCCTTCAGTTCCTCACTTATGCTGAAATGTGTCTCTGGTGATGGTGGTGGGGGAAGATTAGCTACGCAGAATAGTGGAGCTCTCGGATACTGCAGGTAAGAAGCCTTGCAGAGCTGCTGACATCAGCTGCTTGGCCATAAGCTGTCTGTCCCTAGACCTATGAAAAGCCTTGACAGGGAGACAGGAACACAGGGCTGTGGGAGGTGGTGGAAGCCTCATGCCTCGAGGTTTTGAAGGCCAGGCTGGATGTGGCTGAGAGCAACCTGATCTAGTGTGAGGTGTCCCTGCCCATGGCAGGGAGGTTGGAACTGGATGATCCCTGAGGTCCCTTCCAACCCTGGCAATTTGTGATGCTGTGACCACTAGCCCCCATGTGCGCAAGATCCCTTTCTGGCTGAGATCCCTTTTTGTACAGCTATGCTTCATGCAGCAAGTCACAAAATGCCAAAAGGTTTAATATATAACATGACAGTCCTGAGAAAATGCTTTCACAAGCTGCTGTCATGTTGGTTTGCACTTGTAGATAAGTCTTTCTGGAACTTCCCTTTAGTTATGTTTCACAGCATTTATTTGCTCTATTGTTATTTTTAGTCATCTTTCCTCAGAGCACCCTTTTACCATTGCAGTTTCCTAGTTCTTCAGAGTTATAGCTGCTTACTTAACTTAGCCAAAAATCTTATCTCACTGTTTCTTCTAACAATATTTCCCCCCCCCGCCCCCCGCCAAGTTTCATTTCACTTCTCTTTATTTCTTTGAGTTCTTTGTTTTGTTTAGTAAACGTGGACTTGGAGTTCCAAAATGTTGCAAACTGAATCAAATTCAAGTGGTCTGTCACCAGTTTAAGAGAATGGCATCTGAAGACCTTGTCCAGGCAATTATTTGCCTTAAGGCAGGATCAGTACATTTGGAGTCAGGGGAGAAAAAGGTTTAATTTTGCATCTCTTGTCAATAAAAAAGTTAAAAATCTGCAGAGCTTTCAATCATTCATACTGTCAATGGCTTAGCCTAGACTGTGAGACCTGACCCTCTAGTGTCTCTTTGTCCCTTTGTGGGCTGGCCTGGGAAGGAAGCACAAGTGTGCTGGCTGCCCTGAGCAGCACTGCAGCATGTTCTGGTGGCATCTTCCATCTGAATGCTTGCAAGGAACAGTGAGAGCTGGGTTCTCAGCACACCTGCCTGGCTGCTCAGAGGCAGCCACTGAAATTGGTGAGAATGGCATCAGCAATGAAAGGAAATATGAGTATGTCCTTTATTCTTTGCAGTTTTGAATGCAGTCCATAAGCCTGCTAGAAATACCTGATGTGCCTCTGGTCAGGGGTGGCTGTGCTCTGATTGTTACGCTGTGATTTGATAGCTGATAATGTAATGATTAGGTGTCCCCCTTCTCCACAGCTTGCTAAGGAAAGAAAGCAGTCTGATGGTGATGGAAGAGTGATTCTTGTGTAGCTGTTAAGATCTAACAAAATGTGGTTTCCTAACCTTTGTCAGCTAAGCTTGTGGACTTTCTCCTGGAAGTGCTGTTAGCTGACACCTTGATAGCTGTCTGGTCTGTACATAGAATTTGAATTCAGAAACTAATGGCTAAACCATAAGGGGAAAAACCTGTTCTGCTCATTGGAGAGCTTAGAAGTGCCACCTTCCTACAGGCATATTTTCCCTCCTTTCTCTCTTCTCCCATGAAGTGATTCCCTCTATCTATCTATGTGAGTTATCTGTGAGAGGTGCAATTTAAACGCATCCCAATTTTCTTGCTATGGCAGCAGGCATCAGAGGTGTGTTTTGCTTGTTTAAAACACCTGATTGTCCTTGTTCACTTTCCCCTGGTGATGCATGAAAGCTACAAAGGGTATCAAATGCAACAAAAGGATTTGGCATGGGAAGAAGTTGCATAATTTATTCTTTTGCTACTGATTGGTTCCAGCGATCAGTCACAAGACGTGAGGTTTTACTGGCGTGTCTTAATGTGTTTGTCCTCTGCACCATACCAGCCTTTATTATCCTAAGAGCCCTCCATTTTGGCCAGAGCTGGACAACTTGCTTTCATGTTGTTTCCTGGTGCTTTCAGATGGTTATTCTTTCCAGAGCGGTGAGACAGAGCATTCTGAGACATTTTGAAGGGCTCCATGTAATGATGAAACAAGCACCTGTCCCACAAAAGCTCTTGTCCGACACGATCACCAAGTCATTTGTGATCCCTGAGGATTTTAATCTCAAGTGCTGTGTGCATGGTAGAGAGCAGCCAAATGCTGCATTTACAGTGTGGTGCTCTTTGTTCTAGGAATGTTTACAAGGATTACCGCTTCCTCGAGCTCGCCTGCGACTCTCAAGAGGAGGTGGATAGCTGGAAGGCCTCTCTGCTGCGAGCTGGTGTCTATCCTGATAAATCTGCAGTAAGTGAACTGCTCAGTGCTGCTCCAGTAGCTGCTCCTTGTGAGTCAGAACAAACCCTCAGGTCGTCTGGGTACAGACAAGCGTCTGCAGACAGCTCAAGAAATGGCAGCCTTGCCCTTCTACCCTTCTCTAGTACCTTTGAAATACTCCTGGTGAAATATTTTAGGATCAACTAGCATATCAAGACTCAATATAAAAAAACAAACCCAAACTAAAATAAACCAAACAACCCCCCCAGAAAAACCCAAGCCCAACCAAAAACCACCACCACCAAGAACAAAACCAACAAAAAACCTCAAACGACCAACTCTCCCCCAAAAATCCAGACCTTTCAAAATGTTTTTCACTAGATCTGAGCAGCTTGGGGTTTCATGAGCCTCATTGTTTCTGTTACCATCTTCTAGGGTAAGGATGTGCCTTGAAGAGTTTGTTGCCTTAAGCTTTGCATGGCAGAAGGGGCAGAAGCCTTCCAGGCGATCGTGTATATTTATTTTCTTGATCTGTGGCAGGGGTTTTGTGTATGAAACACATGCCAAACCTTTCCAAAGGCAATTTCATTCAGCTAATCATCATGCAGAGCAAACTGAACAGGAAACAGCAAAAAGGCCTCTATTAATTTAGCAGAAAGGACAGAAGCTGAGAACCTGAATATGCCAAACAACTAAGCCCAAAAAATATGAAAAGGTAATGTTGGTATTTAATATCAAGTAAAGGTTTGAGGAGCTGCATCCATGGAGAAGACTTGAAGAGCAAAATTCCCTGTCATATGGAAGTTTCTTTTGACAGTTTTTGTAATGCATGCTTCACCATTCCTTAAGTCTGCTGATCCACTAGATTCCTTCAGCAGGAGATCTGTTCTGAGGGATGATGCTTGGGCCTTATGGAACTGGCTGCTCTTCCTGCTTGTTTGTTATGGGAAGGGTTCCTTGAGTCAAGCTGTCTCCTGTCTCTTCATCTGCCTTGAGTTTCCCTTAGACTTGTGATACCTCCATGGCTTCCAGTGTGATTCTGTCTGCATCTCCTCTGGCTGCTCTTTAAGCAAACAGCCCTTAGCTTCCACTCACCATATGGAATTTCAAGGCTACCATCAGAAGATAAATCGGAGAGTCCTTGAACTTCTGCATTCCCCTATTGCTCAAGGAATAAACAGTGATGATGTTGATGATGTTTTAAGAATACTTCACACACTAATTAAACAGGGGACCTATCAGATGTCTAAGACTTTACCTTTTTAAATAATAAAAAATTGGGTGCCTCTCCAGTATGTTGCCTGTCCAGGTAGATCAGTTCCTACCCGAGGCCATCAGAAGGCATTATGCAAGGATAAGTTATGAGAGGTTACCTAATTAATAACTAGGAACAACATTCTGTGGTGTTGGTTTCTTTTCTTGCTCGGGTTTTGATAATGAAAGCCTGTTGCTGCCTCTGGTTTGACCTTGTGTTCTGTGGCATGTTTCTCTCATTCGTGTATCTGTCACTTTATCTTCAAACAAGACAGACTGGTTGGATTTCTAAACTTCTGTCTTTCTGTTTCTCCCTTGCTCCCCCTCCCCCCCCCCCCCAAAGTATTTTGTATTCAAAATATGTTTATAAAGAATTGGTTTTGTTTAAAGTTGGTCTGTCAAAGGAGTCCTAGATACAAGATAAGAGACTTCCTTGAAAGTCAGAAGTAGAAGGGATTTAAAATTCAGTTCTCCTTGGAGCTGGAATTCTCTTTACATTGCAAAAAGAGTGAATATTGTTGTTCCCAACCCCTGGAGTTTGACATTGACCCAGCAGTCAATCAAGCTGTTCAGGAAAGATGCTTGGTGCCCCTCTAGTCTTGCAAAGCACTTTGTTCTTACAGGACTAGGGTTCCAAATGTGGCCTGTAAGTCTGATATTCAAGAACTGAGTTCTGCAGAGTGAAGGCTCCAGGTCCCAGGGTACCTTGAAAGCTATAGTGGAACTTAAATAAAAATCAGCAGAATTTCATTAGAATCTTGTTCCTTCTCAGTTTCCTACCTCCCTCTTTACAATATGTGATAGCTTCAGAACACCTCCTCCAGCCTTTTATTCTCCTTCAGAGATTGAGAGACCATGTTTCAGTGTAAGAGACTGCCAGGAAATGGCAGCAGCTTGCATTTACTTCAGTGCTTCCCCACAACTTTGCAATCCTGCAGTTAAAAAGGCAAAGAGGAACTGCAGTCCCTTCCAGACAGACCTTCTTGCTCTTTTTCATGTGCAAGTCACAGCTGGTGACTTTGAGTATGCAAGGTCTTGGCCCCAGGGTTAGAAAAATTACTGCTTAGAAATGAAAAATAGATGACCAGTGCTGTAAAGCTGGAGTAGGGCAGTGGTGAGGCTGCCTGCTTCTGTAACTGCCAGAGCACCGTGAGCAGCCTGCAATCTGGAAGCCAAGCTGTGTGCTTTCAGCCACACTTCTGCTGCCCACGTACAAGGACACTGATGTAAAACCCAACACAGTTGCCCCTAGCTATGTTCCTCTGCAGTGGCAGGAAAAGTAGGGATTTGTCACAGAATTAAAGAGATTTCTTCTGAATTCTCACCAGGGGCGAATCTCTCAACTAAGAAATATTAATTTTGCTGTTGGGTTTTTTTAGTAGTGCCGCTTAAAATCGCGTGAGCACAGTAATAATGGAGCTCAGTGCTTGCTGCTGCTGCTGTGAAGTCTGTGTTACTAATTTAATCCTGTAAGCTAAGTCCAAGGTTGCAGATCCTTAATTTATCTTTTTCTTTTTTTTTTTTTTCCTAAACTAATCTCATTAATTTATTAGAATTAAAGACCAGCTATCAGTCCATTCCTCCCTTTGTTTTGCCTGCCTTCCCTGCCCCTCCATGCACGGGGAGGCATACTCACATCCATACATTCCACTGTCTTTAATCACCCCTCAGTGCTGCTCCACGAGCCCCAGACTTCTTTTACCGTTTGCCAAGTCACCTCCTTCCCCCAGGAGATTTGCTTTTGTCAAGGTGTGGGATTTGACAGCTACCCAGATAGCAAGGAATCTGTGTTTTCATTCTCCCAATGCACATGCAAGTCAGCTTGCTTGATACAAATCACACTGTGGCCAGTTCACTTTGGAACGGGATATCCATTTGCCAGCTGACTTTCCTGCTGGCTCTCTGCACTGATGCATCCAAAACCCTCCTTTTTAAAAATGGCTACAACTTTGTGACTAACTTTTCCAGCCTCTATTTCTCAGCTGCAGGCTGGTGTTTACTTTGGCTGACTTCCCACTGTATAATATACACCGCTCAAGCCAGCTCATGGCAAAACTCACAATTAAGGAAAAAAAAGAGCAGCACAGATGTTTGCCATAACTTGCTTTGCACACTTCACCTTGCTAGCACCATCCATGCTTTTCCCTCTCTCACCTAGTGCCATCCCCTCTTCCTTTTTATTGTTAACCTAAAAGTTCAATATTTGCTTTTTAAAAAGCACTGGCTCGTGGAACTTTCCCTGCATTGGGACGCTGTGGGGAGTGGCTGTCCTGCAAGGGTGAGCAGACACGTTCAGCGCCTTGCTTTGCGTACTGCAACTTACCAGTGCACCAAAATCCCTCTGGCTCCCATCCCAACCCTCAGTTATTTCAGGCCTCATTTTCTTCTCCCTTGCGTTAGTGTCCACTGACTTCCCAGGAGCTGCTCCTGATTTACAGAAAGGAAGCAAAAGTGGAATGGGAATGTTTGTATAGAGAGGAAATTTTGGAAGGCAGTGAGAATTTACAACTTTGCCCAACGTTTTAAATCCTTTGTGAGCGTTGTGTGCTCCCCTGGAAGCTGTCTAACTAAAAGATTCAGTGAATGTTCTTTGAGTCAGCTCCTCCTTTGGCCTGAGCTGTTTCCAGAACTGTGTGACTGAGGCTGAATGCATGCAAAATTAACGTATCTAATGTTTCTTCTTTTTCTCTCTCTTTCCTCCCTGCTGCAAAGGGGAACAACAGAGTAAGTTGCCTTTCACAAAATCCTTTCGTATCCTGTCTCAAAGGTTTTGTCAGGAAAGTTGGTTTGGCTCTTAGCTCACACAGCCATTGCCTGCATCCCCTGAACAGCAAACCCTATTAAAATGTAGGTGCAACAGCATCTTCTAGAAACCTCTTACTGGCCCTTTCTTTTAATTTCAGGGGAGGAGATGTGTTCAGTGTTGCTGAGTGTTGTTTCTTTAAGGTGGTTCAGCATACTATAAAATGATATTGGGACCCAGGATTATGAAGGTATAATAATAAAGGCCTTCTGAGGAAGGGTTACTACAGTCTGATGAAACTCATTACAGCTGGATTTTTTGACCATACATCAAAGCTTGTATTAATGGGCAGTTATAAAAACCCAGCACTAAAGCCTTAAATAACAGATTTGCTGGTGTTGTTGGCTAAGCTGAACTAGATCAGTGTACTGGCTTTGAAGGTGCCTTAAAATGGATGGAGGAGGGTGGGGTCAACATTTGACTTGGCTTCTAGACCCTTGATGTGTTCCAGCTGGACAGCAGCAGAAGGGTGTGGGGTGTGGAGAGAGAGAACTGAAATATGCATGCTTGGGTTTTTTCTGAAAGTAAGCAGCACATAAAAAGAGTTTTGCTGATGTTGTTCTGATAAACTAACAATCAAACAGTTCCCAGGGTTAGAGCTTCTCAATGCCACTTTTACTGAGCTTAAGAATGGAAATTGCACATCCCACACTTTGGAATATGATGCAGAGAGAGTTTGTCATACCATGGAAAGAAGTTCTACAGCTTTTGTGCTGCCTTTTCCCCCCCTTCTTCCTGTTTTGGTATATTAACCCTTAAGAAGATATATCTGGAGCATCAAGATACCTCAGAGCCAGTGTTTAAATTAGACGCTGAATAACTGCCTGGAGCATCTTATTGTGAGCTTGAAGCATTTCTTGGGTGTTTGGGAAAGAGTCACATAGATTTTAAATGTCCTGAAGGTTGTGGAATTTTGTCTGCTTTTAATTTTTGTATTTCTAAGACTTTGGGACCACTTCTGTCTTCATAGTAACCATGCTCAGAAGCACCAAAAACCTTTCGTTTGGTTGGCTTGCCTGAGAAAAGGGTCTCTTAGTGTTGGGCAGGGTGGTGTTAAAAGAAGTGGTGTATTGATGGCATGGAAAGAGGGACTTTACACAGGAGGCAGTGTGAAATGTAAATGTTGACTGTGTACACTAAAATGTCAAGGTAGTGTTCAGAACATTGCTTTATGATATGCTGACTTAAGGCTTTGCTGCTGCAGCGGGTGCTGAGCTGATCTCCAGAGGAAAGACATTAGACTGTAGATGCTCTGTCAAGGGAAGTGGGCATAGATGGGGCACCAAAGAGCTATTGGGGCTGGCAGAAACAGGAAGGCAGGAGTCTGTTCTCCAGAGACTGGAGCTGTGATGTGCTCCAGGGAGGATGCAACTGACATAGCACCTGACATAGAGTTAGTTGCCTCCATAAGGCAGGATACCCATAAGTAAGTGTAGGGGGAACCTGTGATGTGTGAGGGCTGGGGAAGCTGCTAGCTCTTCTTTCACTCTGAGCAAAGGGCAATTCTTACTGTAGGTTCAAAAATGTTTTCCCTCTGGGCTAGGCTGTCAGCCAGAAGGTAACTCCAAAAGAAATCTCCAGAAAGCCATTCTGATCCTTGGACCTAGTTCCTTGTAAGGATTCTTGTATCTTCCTCTGTGCCATCGTCCCCCACTTCTCTTTCAGATAAGTCACTCATGCTGGATTTTGGAGCTTACATTACCCCTTTTAGACAGAATTAACCTGCAGCTGCCTGCTGACATTTCTGTACCTAGTGATGTGGAAAATGAAATGATTAAACTTGAGAGCTGAGAAGACTTCTTTTAAGAAGAGGTTGGGGGAAGAGAGAAATGACAGATTAAGGAGGAGGATGGCTTCTCTTATGCAGCTTTATGCTGCAAAGCTGCATAATCTTTCCTTACTGTCCTGGTTCACATTTACTGGGTAGCTAGCAGAGGTGGAACCCCTCCTGCTACTGCTGCCCAGGGTGGCATTTGTACCGTGCATCACACTCTACATAAAGGTCCTCTACCTACCCATCCACTCAGAGTGTGGCTGCTTTTTATCTCTACCTTCAGCTTTACACTCTTAGATTTGCAAAAGTAAAAAGAAACATTGGACTAATGAGTTCCTAAGAAGGAGGGGAAGGGAAGTGAAGAGGGTTTATAATCATCAGCAGACTACTAGTCATTTTTAATTTTGCTTTTTATTGTTTCACAGTCATTAATTGAGATTTCTCACACAGCTAAAGATGAATAGATCTATAAAAGGGTTTGTTGGATAAAATCTGTAAAAGGGTCGTGTGGAATGAGGTAATGGAGACCTACCTCATTCAGCAAGCACATGTTGGCAAGCCTCTTCTTACTAATATTAAACCTGAACTCCACTCTGCAGTCTTGCACAGAGGAAGAGAGGAATATTCCACAGAGCAGTGCAGCCTCAGCCCAGATACTGAAGAGAGAAGAGTTGAACGCTGCCTAGTGTCTGAAGCCACCATTGTGGTTTTTCTTCCTCCCCTGTTCATCTGCATCACTCTCATTTTAAAAAAAAAAGGTAATAAAACCCCTCCTCCCCACAGCAGCCCTCCGGAGCCTGCTGCTTGAAAACCACAGCAAACCCTGCGACGCTCTCCTGAGGGCCAGCTTCAGTGCGCTGCTAACTCTGCCAGGTTAGAAGATTAGACAGAAGTTGTATCCTCAGGCTGTTTGGATATCAAATCCCTAGGCACCCAAGCAGCAGAACAACAGGAACAAACCCCAGCCCACACAGCGACACTTCTTAGCATAAAAAACTCGCCTGTCTTGTGTCATCCTGAAGCCCTGGGTCAGCCAATCACCTCTGCCCAATCTGGAGCATCCAGCACTGATGCTGAGCTCAGATTTGAGAAAATTCACCATGTAAAACAAAAAATCCGATCACTTCTTGTGGATAAAGTGACTACAAAGTTCCTGTCTTCTAATTATTCCTTATATGGTAGTTAGGTTATGGCTGGACTTAATGATGTCTTTTCCAATCTTAATTTCACTACTCTGCTTGCTGACAGACTGCAAAAGATGCAGAACTGAGGTGTGGGGATTCTGTACTTGCATCTCAGGTAGCAGAGTTGTCCCAGTGCAGATAAGACTGCACATGGGAACGTGCACTGGAGATCAAGTCAGTTCATTTAATTTAGTTTGAATTTTCTCTTGAGGAAGACAGAATTCCCTTTGAAAGGAGAAGGAAAAGATTTCTGTGCCAGGTCAGCTTGCATGTTAGCCCTTAAAATACTCTTTGCTGACATATTAATTGCTTAGATTGAAGTCTTTCTTTTTTTCATTTTTTTCTTTTCTGAGGGAGGGTCATTTTGCTAAACCCAGATTCCAGATCAGCTCCTTCATTAGGAGGACCAGATGTCCTCCTGTCTCTTGAGACAGTCCTGGAAAATGGGAACTTAGTTAAGTCAGGATACTCACTCTACCTACATACATGAGAAGAGCTCTGCTGGTGAATCTGCTTCACGGTTAGCTATGAACATGTCCTGCAGATACAGTGCCAGGAGCCTCATGTGCCTCTGTGTTGAAATAAGGCTCTGAAGCTTTCTTTTTCAGACTCAGCCATGTTACTGAAGGCTCTTCATTTAGCTCCCAGACATAAACTCTGAGTCAGCCAGTCACCGGCTGTGCTGATGCTCTACAAGTGTCCCAGCCAGATTCAAACTGAAAGTGTTTCTGCTCGGGGGGTGCTGGAGGCTGTGTTGGAGTTAAGTTCTTAAACTAGAAAATGCGAAGCCTCCTTTGGGTTTGTTGCACAGCAGCAAGCTGAAAAGCAAACTGCTGATCTGTCAGAGGGTGAAACAGTGTAGACAGAAGTGTGAACTGTGCAGCCTCTGGGTTTGCTTTCTTTTCCCTTCTTGTTTTGTTAAAAAACCCTCAACAAACCAACCAGCTAATATCTTTTAGACAAGCAAGGACTGCAGGAAAAGAAGAACCTGCTTCAGATATGACTAAAATGGGCTGCAGGCCAACTGGGTTTAAAAATTAACTTTCACACGAAGTGTTACATTTTTATTTATGTATTTTTTTAAGTGGAAAGATGCCATAGTTGTATAGACAGTGCTCCAGCCATTGCTCTGAACAGAGCTGAGCTTGACAGCGCAGCCACAGTGCTGAGGGGCAGCGCGAGGAGGCAGGGAGCATGCGCACGCACGCTGGGTGTCCGACATACAGGGAGGAAAGGAAATGGCAGGCAGCTTTTCAGACCCTTGCTTGCTAACCTCACTGTTTGTTTGCAAGGCTGTGAACAAATATTTCAGATAAAATCCCTTGTCTTGTTCTCCTAGATATTCGCTGGTTCAAAGAACTGGATGCAACCCTTGAACCCAAATATTCCCTAAGAAACAGATCCCTGGTTTATATTCTTGTAAGAGTCAAATATTTACTGGCAAGAGAGAGTTAAAAAAGTGCTGGGGAGGGGGTGGGGGAAGGCATTCATGATATTGCATCAGTTGTGCTGACTGTAACAAGATGCAGGCTAAGGGACTGAATGATTTCAAAACCAGTCCCGGCAAAGCTGGCAACTGCCTGTGGCAGGGGTCGGGGGTTCAGTGGCTGTCCCAGGGCTTGACGTTTCTGCTCTTCAGTGGCACTGCTGACATTAAGCAAACTCCAGGAAGCTTAGAAAGGAGCAAACATCTTTTATTTCTGAGCTGTGTTCATGGTGGGCTCTTGACTGTGAGCTGTGTTCATGGTGGGCTCTTGACTGTGCTTTTGGCAAGCCATCCACATATTGAAAATATTGTAAAGCTCTTTGTTCTTTTTGGTGCAGCTGATTTTTGAACCACTAATACCTGCAGCCTGTGCCTCCAGGTCTCAGAATGGCAGCAGCTGGGAAGGTCTGATTGCTACAGGGCAGCAGTATGGAGTTATCCATGAGGGGCATCTGGCAGAAGGGGAAAAAGTCACAGGTGGCACGAGGCTTCGAGACGATCCTGAGATGCCTCCCTTGTCTCCTAAGGCAGTAATTGCGCAAAGACCTACTCCCAAGCAGTACAAGGGAGTAAATAAAAATCTGAAACACTTTTTTTTTCTGCCAAAAACATCACCAGACTCACCCTTCCATAGCATTTACAGTGTAACAGGAAATGTAGTCATTGGACATGAGGGTGGAGAGCAGCTGGTGTATGGCCAGACACTTCATTCTTCTGATTTATATGGGAAAACAAAATGATCAGGAGAAACTGAATGCTGTTTGATTCCATTTTGGAGAAAACCTAACATATGTGATCTCTAGTCTGACACATAGTTCATCCTGAATTACTTTAGCCTTTCCTACCTATCACTTTTTCATGGAAATAGGCCATGATTGGTCAGAGTGGCTGGAGAGCTGCCAAACAGAGAGGGACCTGGGGGTGCTGATTGACACTCGCCTAAACATGAGCCAGCAGTGTGCCCAGGGGGCCAAGAGGGCCAAGGGCATCCTGGCCTGCATTAGGAATAGTGTGGCCAGCAGGAGCAGGGAGGTCATTGTGCCCCTGTACTCTGCATTGGTTAGGCTGCACCTTGAGTCCTGTGTCCAGTTCTGGGCCCCTCAGTTTAAGAAGGACATCGAGACACTTGAAGGTGTCCAGAGAAGGGCAACAAGGCTGGGGAGAGGCCTTGAGCACAGCCCTGTGAGGAGAGGCTGAGGGAGCTGGGGTTGTTTAGCCTGGAGAAGAGAAGGATCAGAGGTGACCTCATTGCCCTTTACAACTACCTGAAAGGTGATTGTAGACAGGACGGGATTGGTCTCTTCTCCCAGGCAACCAGCACCAGAACAAGGGGACACAGTCTCAAGCTGTGCCAGGGGAGGTTTAGACTCGAGGTGAGGAAAAGGTTCTTCACTGAGCGAGTCGTTCGTCATTGGGATGTGCTGCCCAGGGAGGTGGTGGAGTCACCGTCCCTGGAGGTGTTCAAGGGGAGATTGGACGTGGCACTTGGTGCCATGGTCTAGTCGTGAGGTCTGTTGGGACAGGTTGGACTTGATGATCCTTGGGGTCTCTTCCAACCTTTGTGATACTGTGATACTGTGTGATACTATAACCGCTTCCCACGTGCCGAGTCAGACTCGGGTCCTGCTCTGTGCATGAAATCCTCCATTCTGAAGCTTCTTTCTTCACTCCTGTAACTCTCCTCCTGTGATCCCTTGTGCCTCTGTTCTGTGGTCACCCCTCTGCTTCTGCCCCCCCTGCTTCCCAGCTTCATTGTGGCCTTTGTCCTTCTGTTTGTTGTTGTGTGACACCTGATATTCCACGTGCACTGATCTGGCAGAACTGGGGTTTCCCACTCTGGACGTTGTGTGGTGTTCAGTCAGTGTGCTTCTGTGGTGACTTGAATGCCTTTGCTCCTAAGACTCCTGTTCTTGCAGTTGAGAAACAAGTGATCTTACTCCATTTCCTTTGCATTCTTTCCCTTTTAAACTCACCCTCTGCTTTTGGTCTTTTATAACCAAGTTACTTCTAATTCAAAGAGAGAATTCTATGTCATTGATGGTGCTGCTAAGCTAAAATAACATATGTTAAGTGATTTGGGTAGGTGTAAGCTCTGGGTTGGGTAGACACAAAATTACCATGAGCTGTTTGACACTGAGTGTAAGGCCCATACCAGACCCTTTACAAAGCAGTAGCTCAAACTTTCCAGTCACATTTGTTGCACAGTGTTATCTTGATCTGTCCAACACCTGAAGTTTCTGTACTGGGTGGCAGCATACCCAAGGGCATGTAGGGAAGTCTGCTAAAGACACTAACATAGAGCATGGAAGAGACAATTGACATTAGCTTTATGCAGTGTAATTTGGCTTTCATCTGTATTGTGGTTTAAAACTTGACTTTATCTGCAGACCTACATATTCACCAGTGGAACCAGGAACCTCCATATAGTGAACAGAAGCCTTTTCACTCACAGCTGGCCCTAGCTGTGTTCTACAAACAGTGTGTACAATTAGTCTGTAGTTGCTCAGGGCCATGGTCTGGAAACAACTGCTTTACCACAGTTCTAAATTAGAGTCATTGAAGGTTATCTGGCTGATTCTGAGTGCATCTTCTAAGGAACACTGAGGGATATTGCCCTTAGCTCTGCTGTGCAGACAGTGAGCAGAATGGCAGGGGCCACCCTTTTATCTGCTTCTGCAGCAGCATGCAGTCAGGCATCCTCAAATCACTCAGCCTGTCTTTTGCACCACCTGTAACCTGAGATGTGGCTGCAAAGACTCAAGAGATGTGAAGTTTTCCTGCCAGCTCTGTGCAGGGATTTCTATGGTCACAGTTCCTTGCTGTTCCTCAGCTGAGGGCTTTGATGTTAGTTTCAGTCTGACTCTATGAACAGTGACACCAGCAGGCAGCCTCGGATGTGTTGGTGTCTAGAGCTGTGGGGTTACATATGGTCCAGAGCTGGTATGCTTATTTGAGGGTCAAAGTATGTCTCTATATGTACATACAAGTAATCCCTGTACCATCATTTGTGGGACTTCCTCCCTTCTAGAGCAATGGCTTCAGCCTAAGGACTCACTGCAGATTAAAATGTTGACGTTAAGGCTATCAGTGAGCAGAATGTTCAGCACTGTCTGCAGTCCTTAGCACCGTCTGTGTTGCCCTTGGTACTGTGACAATCAAGGCTTCTGCTTCAGGAAGCTCATCCTTCACCTGTCTTCAACAGTGAAAGCATCACCTCTCCCTGCGTGCTCCCGGTTACACGCTGCCCTGCAGCATGCTGCTCTTCACCCGGTGAGTGAACACACATGATCAGAAATGGCTTTATGGTAGCAATGCAGCTCATGGGCAGTTTGGAAGATGGGCATGGTGGAGGCAATGGCATCAACTTCCAGAGTCAGAATTTGCACTCCTCATGAGTGGGTGTGTTGCTCTTAGTGCTGTATGGGATTCTTGAACCATTGTTTTCCCCGTGCTTTCTCTAGTCTGATTAGTGTCCAGCTAAAATGAAGTTCTCCTTTCCTAGAGCCAGCGCTGGCAGGGTCTGACTGGGGCTGTCGTTTCTACCCCATGGTGTATTTCTTTTATTTAGTTCCATCTCATTTGCACAGTTTCTTTTGTAAGGCACAGCATGATGCCTTTCCAGCAGCTGGGTTTAATAGTGTGAATAGATACTATTTGTCTAGAAGCTGCAGTCATGGACCAGGATCCTACTTTGCAAACTTAGAGTGAAAAGATGGTTCCTTGCAGTCAAAGGAAGGCATGAGAGAGTCGATGAATAATTTATGGAGCAGTGCCCTGTGTGTGTGATTTGTGAACGATTTGTCACCATCCCCTGAGTGACTCTGGGAATGGAGACCCTTGAGGCAAACTACCTGCTTGTCACTGCTCTGACTAGCAGAGGCCATGGCATCCAGGATTATGTTGTTCCTAATGAATTCCCTAATGAAGGAGCATGATTTCTTTCGTGGGAGCTCTCTGTTCAGGGCTAGAAAGCAGTGTTGTGAGTGGCTTGGAGTAGGTTTGGCAAGATGTCTTCAGATGTCTGTCTTTGACATCTTTTGAGTATGCAGTGATTTCTTTCTGCCTGTCTTTTAAGAACAAATGGTGAATATCCTCCTGTTGTGCTTGTTTACCAGACTCTCTTCAACTGATCTCTCAGTCTGAGTCTGTGCCCTTACCTGGTCCTTGAAGTGTGACTGGGAATTTGCTCAAGTGGTTTGTTGGGTCACTTGGTCAAGAATCAGTAATCCTTGTGAACTGACCCAGATGTAAGCATGATTATGAAGTTCTCCATCCTTCCACTTCAAGGATTTTACCCAAGACAGAGTGAGAGTGTGTGTGTCTTGAAGGGGTTTTCTTTAGTCTATACAAGTACCAACATTCTCCTATCAAAATGTAGATCTTTCTGGTGTGATCCACTGGGGAACCACAGGTGTTTCTAGGAATCTGTGCTTGTTCCTTCCAAATGTGCATCTCTTGACTGGAGACTACTTCACTCTCCTTTTGTAGACAGTTGGTCCTTGGTTCTGAGTGCCAGCTTCCTGGGTAATTGCCTGTGGGCAGCGTTACAGTAAAGCAAGACAACTACAATGGGGCACTTAAACACGCATCTGCTCTCTGGAAAGGCTCAAGAACTGCCATGAAAGATAAAAGGATGGAACACTACTCGGTGTGCCCTGTTCCCCTTTTGTGTGTCGGTGGGTTTTCAGGCAAAGCCATTCCTGCCTGTGCTCTTTCTGGTCGAATCTGCTGTTTTGGATGCTGGAGTGGCTTACCTGACCTGAAAGCTGCTCCTGTTTTAAAGCAGTTACTTGCAGCTGCAGTTTGCCTGTGCAAAGCTCTTGTTTCTTCAGTGCTGGTGGGCTTTAAGCTGCTCTTTCATAACTTTTTATAAAACATATTCCATCATATACAGAAGAGCAGTAAGCTGTCCACCAGAATTTACAGATAGTCACAAATACCTGAAAGATTGTCCCAAATATCCTGTTCCTTCCAGATTTAATCCCCAAATGACAATAGAAAAACATAGTTCAATGATCAATGGTATCCTTTTCTGCTGAGCATTTTGGTAAAAACACTGCTTTACTATGGTAACTCCACAGCCCCTTGGGAAGGGCTTTTCAGCTCTTTGCTTTGACAACTTTCTGGCTATATCCTGGAAAATTTCTGGAGTCTGCTATGGATCCATAGCAAGAGAAAATATGGGGAGCAGAATAAACTAAAACACACCACATTCAGTATGAAAAGGAATAGCTTTGAGCAGGGGAGGCTTCCAGTGCAAATTGAAATGTCCACATTCACACTTAACAAGATGAAAACTCCTTGGAGAGTGAGGTAGAATTACTGAGGAGTTGGTACCAGTTTTCCACTCCATCCTACTGGGCATGTGTGAAAGCTAAGTGGCTTTGCTGCAGAACCTCAGCTCTGCTTGACACAGAAAGCTTTTGTTAATGTTCATACCTGCAATCTCCAGCAGCAGAAGTTTTTTGAGTCAGCCCAAGTTGAAGCATCACAACATTCAGATCTGGTCATCTGTTTTGCAGCCACTGTCATGTCTCTTATTTTTATGAACTTACTTCACTGAGCTCATGGTCTCTCTGCCTGAACACAGCTAGCCAACACACGAGAGGCTTCCAAAGTGTTGTGCTAATTAACAAAAAAAGAGAGAGAGAGAAAGAAAAATAAATGAAATTAAAGAAAAAGCCCCTAACAGCCGAGGCAGCTCTCCATGACCAGTTCCATCCATGCCCCCTTTGGACAGGGTACCATGTCTTGCACAGCCTGCCGTGTGCCCGATAAGGTGTTCCAGAGGGGCCGCGCCTGCAGCCAGCTTTCCTTTCAGTTTCTTTGGGTGTAGCACAGCAGCATCTTTAGGTATAAAAGATGCTGCATGGATTGAAATCCAAGCAGTTATACACCTTGAGAATATGACTGCTTGTAGCCAACAGAGAAGCACTCTCCAGTGCAGTGTTCTCTGCACAGCTCTCCCCAGTGTGTGTTAGCCACGCCGTACAAGAGCTGCAGTGAGGCAGACTCTGCAAGCAGCCACGGCAGCTTTGTACTGGGTTTTGGGTTTCCCAAAGAGAGCTGTGCACAGTAGGTCGTTCTGCTGCCAAAGGTTTTATCCCGTGGACTGAGTATCGTAAGGGAACAGACACCACCGTCTTCATGTGTTTTTAGACATGTTATTTACTGGGGTTTCCCTGAAGAAAGCTGCAGGATTCTTTCCTTATGAGTCACTAACCAAGTGATTGTTTTTATATAAACTTCCCTTCAGCTGGGCAGAGTTGGAACACAGTGTCTTCTGCTCCTTCTGGCATCTGACTTTTCATTTCTTTTAACGGTTGTTCCTGGAGCCAACAGGATGGTTTGAACCCCATGGCCTCCCCTGCACCCTTTCTGAGCTCCATATTCTTGAGAATCCCTGGTCCAGCCGGTTGAAGTGCTGGTGGCAATGGCTATTTGTGTGTCATTCCACTGCTGAGCTTTCTACCTTGCAGTGCTTTTTCAACTCTGCCCCTTGTGTGTGGCATAGGGACAGTGTGCTGTTGATGTTAGCCAAACTGGAGTTTGCTTTTCATGTGCTGGAACTAAACCAAAAGGTTGATGCTTGGCTTCAGTGGCATAAAGGTAAAAGCTGTAAGGTGCTTTGTTCCATGGTGGAAATCGCTGATGCTGGAAAGACACATGCCCTGAATCCTCTCCCACTCTCTTTCAGTGGCTGCAGCAGGTATTGCCAGCCAAGTGGTGCAGTCACTTTTAATTACCTCCTTCCACTGTTTTTGATTTGAAGCCCAACTGATGGCGCCAGGGGCTGAACCGCGGGGAGATCTCCAGGCAGCTCCTGCCTGTGTCAGGCAATCTTGCCAGGCAGATGTTCTACAGCCCATTGCACTTCTTTGACATGTTCTTGTCTTCATTATTACATCATTATTATTATTTTAGCCTAAGATGGTAGTGAAGTTGGAATCCAGTATCTGTAGTGCACTTGTGCATGTGAAGTGCCAGGTTGTGCTCACCAATTTCTCTTTCGCTCCCTGGCCTCACTTCATATTTCTACTCTGCTTATCCATGTAGTCACGTGTGTAGCCATGTGTGTCCAAAGACACGTGTGTTTGACCTCCCAGGTAACAACACATGCTGCATATACAGATGTGTTAAAATGCATGGCATCATTGTAAACCAAGAAGCATGCAGAGTTCTTGGAGTCTTTTTCACAGCCCGGGACTGGGGTTCTTTATTTTCACAGGAACAGGAACGGTTTAGCTGGAATGAAAATGTTCATTGCACTGCGTCGTTAGCTACAGGCAATCCTCACTTCAAGCCTAGTTCATTTTTCATGCTAAACCTCTAATAGTGTGACTATTAATCAACATGCAGGATGAACTTCTGGGGCTGAGAGCTCGTCTGCATGCCTGTAATTTAAGCTGAACTCTTTTTTTTTCTTTTTCCCTTATGAAAGGAAGGTAGCCAGGAAATAAATTATATTTTAAAGAGTTCACCTCCCTCTCACCCCCATCTACCATTCCCCTTCTGATAAACACCCCAAAAGTTTTCACTAGACAAATAATGAGATTTAGCTGGAGTAGCAGATCCTCAGATGTGTCACTTGATCCTGCAATAATTCTGCACAGCAACCTTCCGTTAGCTGAGGTTCGTCACTGACACAGTGATTGTCCCAGGTGTGGTATTTAGTACCAAGTGTCCATTCCAACTTGCTTTTAGCAATGTAAATGTTGATTTTAGGAACTCAGATATTTGCTTCCCTTCTCTACTGCATGGAAGCTGTAACCAGCAGCCCACACGATAATGGTCAGCTGTTTACCTGCCTCTTCATCTGCCAGCTCTTCCCACACAAGGGTCATGCCCTCTTGCCATGCCGGATGAAGGCTTCTAAAAGTGTGACAGAAGGGAACAAGTCAAGCCATGAGAGCAGCTTGCTGTACTGACAGGGACAATTTCTGTTTGCCCCTCCTCCACTCTTTATGGCCAGGCCCCTACATACCAGCTTGCAGAAGGTGAAGATTCAGAGGTCTGATCCTCCGGTTCAGAGAGAGGAATCACACTGGGACTGCCACTTCGCTACTCAGGTCTGAGCATGCTCCCTGAATCACTCTGCACAGACCTGTGGAACATGCAGTCATCTCCAGCCTCCACTAAGAAAGTGCTACAACAGTCTCCATGCCTAGTGGCTTCTTAAGAAAAATCTTTTCCAAAGGCCACAGTGCTGTTTTCCCAGGCCTGGTAAGCAGCAGAAGCAGCTTTGGGTCAATCAGCATGGGCATGGGAGTTTTCAGAGACTGCTAACCAGGTATCTTTGCTCTTTCCTCCCAGATACACTCCCCAGCTTAATGGGAGAGCTGATGCAGAGCCTTTTCCAGCTTGGAGGCAGGGGAATAGAGTTTGGAACATGGACAAGGACCTTGTAGGGCAGGAAGGAAGAGAGCCATATAGTTCATGTAAGATGCAGAGCTATTTCAGTTTAACTGTTGAGGGCTCTCAAAGACTGCAGTACTCTACCCTGTAAAGACTGAAATGGGGTTTCAGTTTGTGATAAAATCCTCCTGTTCTGGGCATGCAGTTTAATTTTACCCTGCAGGAAATAAGGAAGCAGCCTGGGGAAAAAAGGAAATGTGCCTTTCACCAGAAGGCAATAGCAGGGGTACCATACCAGTATAGTCTCTACTGGATGTGCACTGCTCATAACAGAGACCATTTGCCCTTTTCATGGCCACATTACAGCAGTGTCTCAGAATTATCCAAGGCTCAGTTAGAGGTGTTTGAACTTTCTTTGTCTTGTTATTGCTAGCTGATGAGCTCCCAGTCCCACACAGCAGCAGTCATTAGTCTGTCAGCATATAACTATTATTTTATCCTGTTTCTGTTTTTCCAATCCTTGAAGTCATCCATGTCTTCCAGGACACTGTTCAGTCCCTTGTTGTGTTGACAGTACCTCACAATTTTGTGTCATGGGCAGAAGCAAAGCATTTTCTCCTTTGACTTTATCAGCTATCCCATAATACAGCCTGTGATTCCAGGCCATGGTCTTTGCTCCCCGCCACCTTTGCTGCTGGCCTGGCCACTGACTGGCTTTCCTTTTCAGGGCTTTCAGGTTCAGTTCTCATTCCTCTTCCAATCGTAAATTGTGTTCTCTCAGGCCATCTGGTCTGTTAGTAAGCCTTCAGTTTCTCCAGCCCTGGTCATTCATGGCTGATGTGAAGCATGGTTCACATGGGTGTAGGTTTTCCTGCCAATAAGCATTGCCCCTGCACACGGTACCTGCGTGTGGCTGCGACAGCTGGAGGTGTTGGTAGGCATTTGAATTCAGACTGTGCTGGGTTACACTGAGGTGTGTCTCTGTCAAAGCCCAGAGAGTATGAGGCACAAATGAGAATTGTTTAATGTGGAATATGTACTTATCAATTGAACCAAAAAAGGTCTGCAGCCTCTCAGATGCCTTGTCAACGCTTCATGTCTCGGATTGTGTGCTGTCCACAAATGGTGGTGTTAACCTTTTCTAGTCCACGCTGGACACGTGAAAAATCAGTGCTTTGTTGTGTTTGCATGGGATCTTTGTTCTCTGTGATTAATGGTCCACTAACAGTGTCCAACACAAGTTCAGTGCAGTGCACAAAGTGTCTTTGATGCCAGACATTCTACAGTGCTGTGCAGAAACTAAAGCTAATAGTTGTAAGCCTCAGAGGGCTGGAATGTTTTCAATTTACTTTCAAACAAATGACTTTATTGTGCCATTTTCACATGGGAGTAAATTCCACAGCTTTAGTGCCACATTAGGCAAAACTTTTTTACCTGCTGATTTCTGTTTATACTTGGAGAAAAGAAATTAACCTTGGTTAGAGATTGGCAGGAATAGGACAGGACTATTAAACTTGGTGGGAATTTTGCCAGGGGCTTTGCTGGGAGCAAAGTGGGATGCAGGAGTACAGGATGTAGTTGAAGGATGATTTGTGGTGCAGAGCAGAGTTCAGGAATTCCATGTGCCTAAAAATCAAACTCATGAAGAGCACCTGTAGGAAAAGATTTAAAACTTGTTTTGCCACTCCTGAACTGTAAGAAAGTAGTTGCTGTAGTCTGAGTAAATGCTGGTGGATGTCGGGAGGAAGATTCCTAGTGGCCGCAGCTGGAGATAGACAAGGCCCAGCTCCTGATAGTAACAATTCTCAAGTAAGTAATGGGCACCTGTACCAGTAAAGGAGTGACATCTCTTGACCTCAGGGAGAGAAAGGGTCTTGGAACTCGCTGCATTGCTGTTGTAATGGTAAAGGTTTTCTGCCCAAGGCAGGGAAGTTTTGGAAGAATGAGTCTTTAGTGCTTATAGGATGGTCCAGTACCATGGCTCTGTGAAAACATAAACCACTTGCAAAATGCCTAAGCAGGGAACATGGATCCATTCAGCATTGCTCCACATGGGAGACTCTCTGATGCTCTAAGGGCCTCTAAGTCTTTTGGTAGCTGTAGTGGAACACCCATTCCAGCAACGCCTTTTGATTAAAACCTGAATGTGCTTTAATTACTAACAGAACCAAAGCCACTAGATTTATTTTTTAACTAACTGCTCACTAGGTCTTTTTTAATATTGCATCTGTTTTACAAGGCGTTTGTTTCATGCCTGTTCCGTGGGTCTATTGCTTTGTAAATCCATCAGCAATCAAGAGATGGGCTGGGTTTTGGTGTGGCTGATGTCTGCACTTTCACTCTGCCCATCTACACATCACCAGTATGTTTTGTTACATGTCACTGCATGGCAATCCAAAAGGAAAAACAATAAACATGTAATGCTTAGGTAAATACAACTCTAGAAACTGGACAAATAAATCCACTGGCCTGAAAATGGCAGTAGAGCCTTTTGTCTTCCTCTGAGGTTTCTAATCACTGTCTGGTCTTTCCCAAAACAACAGCTCATCTCTGTGCAGTGACCTCCCAGAAAACCTCACCTCGGCTGCAAAATGAACAATGTAAGTGGTGCAAGCAGTTCTGCAGTGTCCTCAAAGCCCTGCAGCCATTGCTGCTGCTGCAGCCTCTGGAGGAAGATACACCTAAGGCTTCTGTAGACTGTCAAGAACGATAGTGGGGAAAGGCCCAAAAGCTACTTCCTCATTAACTTGTGAGGCAGGGTCAGCCTGTTGAGGTGGTTCCTCCTCACTTGGTAGCTGTTGTCCTTTTTTTTTAAAAAAAAAAAGAAAAAAACACCCAACATAAAATGTATGTTGACCACTACTGAAAAGAAGCCACCACGGGTACAGAGCACCACAGCTTTGCAGAGCCAAATGCCACCAGGAGTCAACACTGACTTCAGGAGCATTACTCGGCAGCACAAAGGCAATGCCAGTTCCTTCCAAGGTCATGCCTGTATGTGGTTTAGTTCCATGAGCAGAACCATTGTATTACAAATATGGTTTTTTCTATGAAGTCTAAGATGTGCTTTAGGAGTCGTTGTACAGCCTCTCCCCATGTAGCCGGGAGGAAACCAGTGTGGGAGTGGGCAGGATCACTTTGCCAGGCTGAATGTTCCTGGGCAGCAGCTCTTCATCGTGTCCCAGCAGCAGGTGACCAGCTGCCCTCTTCAAATGGGAAACATAACTGTGGTAAGGGAACATTACCAGGGCCTGAGCTGTGTTGGCTTTCCAGACTGGGTAGAGTCAGGAGCAATTATACGCTGATGCCTAAGACCCTTCAGACTCTAACCAAGCTGCTTCCTGCCCATCGGGAAAGGCAAGCTCTTCCCTTGCAGAATGTTGTGGGAAAAGAGAGGAGGAGGGAAGATGTTGCTTCAGTGGAAGCATCTCATCTCCTTTGTCTCCCAAATGCCTGTCTACAGTGCTTAAAGGTGGCTTCCTGGGGGACAGCGATTTGGCAGGCAGACTGGCAGGGAACATGTGCTCTGAAGCCAGAGTGTCTCAAGTGAAATGATACCAGGCAGGTCTTAATAATCCATGAGTCTTAATATGGCCATAAGGTTATAAATTCAGGGATTTTGACCTCAAAGTCACTGAGTATGTTTTAAAATAGCTCACCCATCCTCATTTTATCACTTCATATACTCTGACTCAATTCTGGAACCTGGGTCTGTCCCATCTAGCAGGGGAATGCTGTAATTAAGATCAGTTTTGAAAGGCTGTTCTCTCTTAGCTTACGGCAGAATAAGGCTTTATGTATTTTGCAGGAGATTATAAACAATTCCTTGGCTAAAATTAGCAGCAAAAAGGGAGCCCCAGTTCTTTCCTGCACTGTGGTTTGTACCACAAAGACTTAGTGTTTTTAGATCATGACAGAGCTCTCTAAAAACCTTGAAAGCATATTATGGATGTGTCACTTTGGCTCGGTTGAGAATAGTCTCACCTCTAAGCCATGAGTTCAAGTTCCATGCCTGCCCTTGGACTTAGCCATCTCACAATAATTTTATTACAGAAAACATTTTAAAATAGAACCATAAGGGAAGAAGAGTGAAACTGTTGTATCTGTGAGGCACTAAGTCACTGGGGATGATAAGTTAAAGCACTGCTCTTACCAGCCAGCTTTGCTCAGCAGACATAAACCCTCTAAGAGAGAAGGGCTAGTCCTAGTGGTGTGGCAGAATTTTCTCCTCTTGACAAAAACTCTTCTAATCCTGGACACTGTGTGCACAGCTGAGTGTTACCTGTCTGAAACAAGTTCCATTTTCATCGTGCTACCACAGGCATGGGGTTCCTTGATTGCTGCGCAAGAGCTGAAAAATGAGTCTCAACTTTACCGTTTGCTGATGACCAACAACAGAAGTGAAAATGCCACAGGTAATTAAAGTTAATCTGTGAAAATATCTAACTGAAGTGCGAGGTTAGGGTTGTGTGTGGCAACAGTAAAGCCATGTGACCTTACCTGCAGAGGTAAACTCCATATTGTGTCTGCTTGGACCTCCGGCTGGATGTCCTTTAACTTCCCCATAGAGAGGAGAACAGAGTGACCTAGAACATGAGGTGTTTGTTAGTTGGTTACAGACGTGTGCTGTCGTACCAGAATCTCACCTTCTCTTAAATACAATTTGCTTTCATTTTAGGGAGGGGAAAGCAAAAATCTTTCATTGTCTACTGACTTTGTAGAACACTTGGGGAGGTTTTGGCTTATTTATACAGAACAGAAGCCTTGTCATAAAGCAATACCTAACTTTATTTGGCCCAGGATTAGGGGCAGCACACAACTGCTCACAACTGATTTCTTCTCCTGAAAATAATTTTTCCCAATAATTCTCAGTTTCCATTCTGATGACATGAATCCAAAATGCTCCTGGATGGACTTTCCTTTGTAACACTTCAGTAAAGCTCTTGGTGCTTTCAGATCTGTTTTGAGGCTCTTCTACAAATAGAATAGAATAGAATTAACTAGGTTGGAAAAGACCGTCAAGATCATCAAGTCCAACCCATCACCCAAGACCATGTAGTCAACTAAACCATGGCACCAAGTGCCTCATCCAGGCTCTTCCTGAACACCTCCAATGTTGGTGACTCCACCACCTCCCTGGGCAGCACATTCCAATGGCCAATTACTCTTTCTGGGAAGAACTTCTTCCTAACATCCAGCCTGAACTTCCCCTGGCACAGCTTGAGAGTGTGTCCTCTTGTTCTGGTGCTGGGTGCCTGGGAGAAGAGACCAACCCCCACCTGGCTACAACCTCCCTTCAGGTATGAATGTTGCTGTTCAAATGTTTGCTGCAAACTTCCAGTAGTTTTAAAAGGGGAGTATGGCTGATGGGTGATCTTTGGTGCTCTACTGGGGTAAGAGTACCTACCTGGATTTGTAGACCACTGCCACCCTGCTTGAGGGAGGGCTTATGGAAAACCCATTAATGTGTATGAGAGCTTTGAATCTTAGGACCAAAATCACCAAATGAAATGTGTCCAAGGTATGTTTGGCATATGACTAACAGCTGAGGAAGGTAGATTGGTCTGTGTAAGATGCTGGTGGTTCCTGTATGTTCACTTGCTAAATTAGATTAAATGCATTCCTGTGATTAATTATTTTCAGATAAACAGTTACTGCTACAGAGACTGTGAGAAGTAGGGCAAGAGCTGGTGGACATAATCCCATCTCGGGGCAGGAATGTTGGCCCACATAGTCACGTCTGGGATGCGGGTGGGGTGCCCTGTGCAAGACCTGGGATTCAAGGTGAGGGTCTGTCAAAACTCGGGGTAAAGGGTGGGCTAACCAGATAGTGTAGAGGGGAAGGCATCCACAAGACAGATGTCTGCACTAAGATGTGGCTCATGCTGGGAGAAAAAGATTGAGAATCCTTCCTGTAGAGCCTGGCTTAGCAGTGCTGCTGGAATACGAGGCAGAGGGGAAAGGAAATGGTGCCGCTCCAGAGCACAGGGATCCAACTGTGTGAAATCAGTGTGGGTGCCATTAAAATGCCATCTTCCTCTCCCTTCCCCTTTCCTTCCTCCCTCCCTCCCTCTCTGCTGTCAGCCTGGCTGAGGAAAAGTCAAATAATGTACGACTGTGTTCCTTGGCATCACAACTGCGATTTCCCTTTAGGGGCTTCAAACTTGAGAATGGGAGGTTTTAAATCTTGCTGATTCGTGCTGTTCCAGCAAGCATATGTGTGAGCAGAAAGAACAATGCCAGTTCAAAGCAGAAATCACAAGTGAGAAATCATTGCTGCTAAATCAGGTGTTGCAGA
The DNA here is from genome assembly GCF_014839835.1 of Dryobates pubescens. Lineage (NCBI taxonomy): Eukaryota > Metazoa > Chordata > Aves > Piciformes > Picidae > Dryobates > Dryobates pubescens. The sequence continues at coordinate 337,366 of NC_071622.1, forward strand.
GGCCAGTGGAAAAATCAGACACTAAGAAAAGTAGGAAATGGCTTTGTTTAGAGCTGGGAAGGTTAACGAGAAGGAATTAAAGTGCTCTCTGTGTATTCGGCCCCTAAGGATTCGAGCTAAGTTAGAGGGATTTATTTACTGATTATCCAGACTACACAACTGGCAATAAGATTAAGTGAGGAATTTGGGAACACGCTGACATTTCTGATTTGCATCATTTACTGTGGAGATCATTTGTCGGTGCTGCGCTGAGCTTGTGGTGAACCAGGGCTTAGTCTGGCCCAGCAGAGATGGATCTGGTACTTCTCATGGCTTGAGGGACATGGGGGTGAGAACAGTTGAATGTCCTCTCTGCCTCTCGGAGAGGAAACATCCAGTTTGTCCAGGTGCTTATCAGAGGAGAATTTCAGAGTATTTTCCTAGACATCATTAATTATGGGCAAGAGTGCAGTTCCAGGTGACACATTACATTAGATCAACTAAAGGCAAGGCTCTCATTTACAGAGCCTCTGCACTGGACGCTGTGCAGAGCTCCCCTGCTGCAAGGCAGGGACGCATGCTGCCCTTCTCCTCTTGCACTCAGTGCCTCGGAACCAGGCTGCTGAGTACCCAAATGTTACCATCTCAGCTGGAAGGAATGAAGGGGGACCACTGAATAGTGGTTCAGTACAAGAGCTAGGGAAAGATGGAACTTTTTTATCCTTTATTCTGGGTGCCTACCTTTAAAATGGTCATATTTTGTGAAAACCATCCAACTCTTGTGTATTCTACACATGGACAGGTGACATCACAAGGTGTGCTTTAAACAGGTAAACTTGGGCAGTGTGTTTCACCAAGCCACTGTCCATGCACTGAGCACTTACTCGCCCTATTTTGATCTCATAAAATACGACAATTCCTTGTCCCTATAAGGGACAGCCAAGACTTCTGCACTGTTGCTGGAATCAGGAAGGTATTGTTAGTGACTCTCTTGCCTGGTTACTGCAAAGTAAAAGTCCTCAACAGTGATCAGTTCTGCCAGTGTTTCATCTAAGAATGGTTTTGGTAAGGAGGTAGATAACTGAGATGAAAGGCAAGGTGTTATTTCAGCCTTCATGATGACTCTTCATACTTCTCTGATCAGCATCACGGATGACTAATTCTCCTGTTTTCATCATCTTTGGTAGAAGCTCCAAGGCTTCTGTTTGTTTCCTTTCTTAGGGGAATGGCATACCACAGCCAGCAACTTTAATCCTTTAATCTTCAGATGTCCAGTTGAGGCCTCCACCCATTGATTACCTCCTCTCACAGAAACTGATCCTGGTCCCTTCACAAATGATGTCCCTTGCTGGATCAGACTGTTGTCTCTGGGAATGTAGTTCATCCATTTGCTAAAAAGAGCACCATAAATTTCAGCCTGAACGTATTCTGGGCTAATCATCACATTTCAACTCTTCATCATCGTGACTCACCATTATTTGAGACTTCCTGATCTCTGCTGGCCTCCTTCTCTGAAATAATGGCAAATATCACACCAATAACATCTCACATCCAAGATTAATTTTTTTCCTAATATGCTCTTATAAATATGGGGCACTTCATGGGTTGTTATGACAAGGAAATTCTTTGACTGAGAAGTTTGCAAATTCCAAAGTACTATTTGTTTTATAAACAAAGGTGCTGTTTTCTTTATGCCAGCTTCTTTCTGCTTTCCCTTGTCCAGCAGTCTGTTCTGAAAGGCATGAAGCAGCTGTTGGCCCTGAATCAAAACTTGCAGCGCAGGGAGTGTTATATAAAAGTCCTTTGTGTGAGAGATGTACATGGCAGCAAATGGTGGAACTGGAGTATGGATTCTCTGAGGGGAGATGGCCAGCCATGACAATGGTTTCTCTTTTATTTGATTTTTGCAACAAGTAGGAGATATTGCAGTGTCTGCCTTTTCAGAAACACCTTTTCTCTTGCAGTGTTGTGAGACTGTCATTTCATGCCACCCTGCTGGATGGAAGGGCTCTAAGAGGTTGTTTAGTTCTTCCCCTGCCTCAAGGAATGATCTCTGTAGGGATCTCTGCTATCCCTGAGGAATCTTGGCCTAGTCTTTGGAGGAGATTCTGCAGCTCTCCTTGTCCATCTGTTTCTGTGATTCACTTTTCCTACCATATAACACCAGCCATACATTTGTTTGACATCTTTTCCTACCTGCAAAGACATTAATCTTTCACCTTCCACAGGTGGTTTCTTCTGAACTCACCAGTCCCAACTGATCTTAGCTTTTCTTTTCACCCCGAGCATCATCTGCTACAGTTTCCCTTCAAAAGGTGCCACAAATGTCTCCTTGTGTGAATAAGCAGAATAGGATGCACAATCCTTGTACTGATTTCTTAACAGCAAGACATTGTTGACCAGTGCTCTGTTTACATTGCACTGCAGCCACAGTCTTTCCTCTGCTCTTTAAGTGGCTACCCTCATGCTGTATGTTTATAACTGACTTACTCCTGACCAAGTTGAGTATTTTCTATTCATAATTAATTTAATCTAGATTTTTAAATCTATTTATCCAAATCTTTGTGAATGCTGATCCTGCCATCTAACATATTTACTTCCCTTTCTAGTTTCTTCTCATCTGTAAATGTAATAAGCACAGACTATAATCCACCATCCTGAGAATTAAGGCATTCATAAGCACGTTAAAAATTACAGCCCATATCAAAGTCATCTTGATAGCGTTTTCCAGTTGGGCAGTGAACCACTGGCAGCTTTTCTATGGAAGTGAGCATCCAACCAGTAACTGCAGGAGAGCTCACTTCCACAGTGAGAATGTCACTTGAGGCTGTGTCAAAAAGCTCTACTGAAGGCTGAAAAGTGTGACATCTAATGGTAATACCTTACCCATAAGATCGGACTCCCTGCTCTAAAGAGAGATTGGACTGATTCGATGTGACTAGCTGGCAACCTGTTAAGAACTATTATGACAAAAGTAACTCCAAATGTGTCAGAGTTCTGGTGATACTTTCCTTTCTGTCTCATAGTTCCAAAACAGCTTCTTGGGTGAGGAAGGCAGGGGGAGAGCCTCACATGGGGTTTGGATGTTTGGGGTGGTTGGAGCTATGCAAATATCTGAGGAGCAGGGTGTAATTCAGCAGAAGGTTTTAGCTAATAGTCTGTACTGTACAATGTCTGCAACCACAAAGGAGAATCTAAGCAGATGACTGTTTAAACTAATCCAGAGAGTTAAATACTTCTCAGTTAAACTCAGCCTGGCTATATCTTTCTTCTCCGTGGGTATGAAGTGAGAGACACCGTGTGTGTATGGGAAGATGAATTGTAACCTCTGCTTAGAGCGCTGCCAGGCTGCTAATGAAAGCTCAGGAGCTGAAAGGGGCAGGCTGTGGGTGGCTCAGTAAGGCAACAGCAGTACAAAGTCAGGAGATGCTGAAAGCATGGAAGAGTGTGGCAGAGTCACCCTCTGCGAGGCAAAAGGACGGCGTCCAAGCTACCCGGGAAGTGTTCTTTTTCCGCTGCTTGCTTTGTTGTAAATACACAAAAGTAATCTATTGTCATTTAGTTGTGGTTCCTTCCAGTAAGAAAACCTCACTGTGGGAAGCCATCATGTGGTTTCAGCAGTCCTCTGGCAAAAGGCACGCTATGTACAGCTGAGTGGCTTAGCTAAACTGTATGAGCTGCATGAAGCTGCAGTTAGGAAAGTGTATCAAGAAATCAGATGTAATGATTCAGGAAAAAGCAGAGGGCATCAGGGCAGCTGCAGTCTGCTGAGTGTTGGTGCATTGCAGGGAAAAAACATACTTGGAGAGGAATAGATAAAGCAGATTATAAATTCTGCAGCTGTGAATGAAAACAGAGTCTGGAAGGAATGCTTCACTTTCAGGTGGTGCTGGTTGTTAGGAACTTGCATCTGTAGATCAAAGATGCAAAGGCAGCTTTTAAATGGTTGGTTTCTCACTGCAGCCATGGACTTGCTCTTAGCATACAGAGCACTGCTTTGCTGCTGCTTTGACTTTTACCCTCTAGTCAGCCACCTTCCAGTCCGTTTCCTCTCATCATTTTTAATGGAATGCCTTTTTGATTACAGAAAATTGCTTGATACACTGCTGTCATGAAAATGCTAGACAAACGCTCCTTCTTGGAACTGACATCAGGAATGTTATACAAGGCATTCTTAAATATGCTGGCAGCTGCCCTGAATGTAATGAAATCATGGAAATTAGAAGCATTGCACTCTCTGTGTGGCCAGCCCAGGACTGGCTGCAGTATGTTACCAGTTTTACTGTCAATTTCAGAAGGAATCACTTCTGAATTCTTCCTGGAATGTTCTTCAACATGATTACAGTTCCCACAATCAAGGATATTTGCCTGATAGTGTGAGGTACTGGTCCTTTTTTCTTCTTTTTTGACTGTACACAGTCCCTCATGCCTGCATCCCTGTGTGCCACACTGAGCCGTCCCTCTTGCAGCAGAGAGCTTATGGTCTTCAGAAGCCTGGTAACTGGTAGAAAAGCAAATGTAGGGTGAGACCCTGTTCCCACTGCAGCCAGCAGGGAAGTCCCCACGAACTTAAGTGGCTTGGATTTCACATACAGCTTTTAGTCTTCACTCGTGTGGCACCCATTAATCCTTAATACATTTGTAAAACAGAAGGTATCTAAATGCAGGATAGATAGAGGGGCAGCAATTATGCAGGCTGTGTTTCACTAGCACCTCTCCATGCAAGGATCACAAAGCTTAAGGTGAGACCTGCTGCAGAGCATAAGGAATAGGAATTACTGCAATTCTTCTCAAGTGCAGAGAAGGTAGAAGGGAAGGACCCTCTCTCTGTAGCAATGTATGTGTAGGTATAAATGGAAGCATCCTCCTGGTTTCTCTTACCTTCCCTTCATTTGTGGTGGGGTTTTTTTTATAGCCACCCCTTCACCATAGCTTTGGTCAATTTTCATCAGATATTCAGAATTTGAATTTTCCAGGATGAATCTTCTTTCCATTACCTGGTTTTTGGCTGTCTAGAGTCTTCTATAATTTCTTTGTTGGAGGCATAAGAAAGTTTCTAAAGCTGCAGTTGTGTTAATTTGTTGTTGTAGTAGTAATAATAATAATATTCCATTCCTGGCAAAAACTAGCAGCATTATTAAGCAAGAGTCAGCTGAGCAAAAACTTAGCCCAGATTCACTTGCTATTGCCAATACTTGCTGTTAGAACTAGCAAGTCTGGCTCAAGGATGAGGAGCACTGAAGGGATGGTGGCCACCAGACACCTACTTCCTATTTCCAGCTTCTTCATTCTCCTTTTCTGTTCCTCATGAATGTTCTGTAGAGGATTGGTCAGAGAGATGCAAGAGCTTTGCTGCTCATTCTGGTTTGCATTTATTCACTGCAATGTATTTGTACAACGCTTTCTAGGATGCAGAGTGGCAAGGACTCGGGCTGAGGGCTGGCTTGCACCAAAGGCAGAGTCACTGAGATCCTCAGTGAGGAGAGCAGCTGTTTTGAAAGGGTGCCCTGGAGATGGGGTAGGGCATCTACATCCCCGGGGTCACCCTGTGATGCCAAGTTCCACTGGGCAGCCTCACTCTCAGCTGTTGCTGTTGGCACAGTGCAGAGACAGCTTACAAAAGAGAGCCTGGTAACATGTGTAGGTGTACTGCAGAGCACAGAAATCTGTTAGAAGCAGACTTCCATCTGCATGATGTGATGCAAACAAGATGGTTTCTGGCATGAAAAGCCTTCAGTTGAGACATCAAATCATTAAGAATCCCATAATAAATTACTGTAAGCTCAGGGAAGACTGATCTTTTTCTATTTCAGAGACAATACATCAACAATATGCAGGCAGCTCTCTTGCAGCTTCAAAGAGGCAGAGTCCTGCAGTAGTGTCCCCTGTCTGTAAATATCACCTGTGAGCCTGTATGTAAAAGGTTAAATGTTTGCAGACTGTTACCCTTTGCCTTAAAGATCAGAGACAAATTACTATTTTTACTTTGCATTCTCTTGATGAGAATAATGATAAACATCTGTCACTCTGCTGCTTAGCCAGCTAGGACTCTTACTGCAATCTGTAATTTTAAACAGTAAAGAGGAAAACAAAAACAAAAAAAGGAAAGAAAAGGGAGAAAAACCCATGGACAAACTGCACTTTCTATACACAGTGAAAAGAAAAGAAAGAGAGAGAAATCCCATGCAGGGGAGCTGGGAAGGGGACATTTTCAGAGTGCAGTTCCTTGGCTGAAACCTGTGGGCAGATGATAGATGTTTGATTTTCCATTCATTTGGTATTTTGTAGGGGAAACTACAGTTGGTTTCTTTTCAGACATGGAGGCTAAGGGAAATACTCCATCTGCATGCTGTGACATTTTGGCATGTGCAGTTTATTAACAGAACGATTAGGGCTGATGTGGCAGTGTGTCTACTGGTGTTACAGGATGGAGAATGCTGTTTCCATCCAGAGCTCTTTCAGTGTCCTCCCCAGTCCCAACGTTTTAAGGAAAAGCCTCTGCAGTGACATGTTTGGGTGTCTGGCTCTAATGGTCTCTTCTCTAGTGGGGTAGCTGCTGGTTTCAGCTGCTGCAGAGATCTGTGGAGCACCAGTTGTGCAAATTGCAGCTAAACACTATGTTGTAAAGGGAGCTGTGCTGACAGGGGTCTGGCTGGTATCTAAGCATTTCTGGTTTCTGTGTTACTCACTTTTTGCAAGCGCTTTCTCTTTGTGTTGCGTTGCCAGGTACCAAGAGAACAGGTTCAGATTTTACAGCTGGTGCTAACATGGCTTTGGTGGTCATTTTCAGGGAGGTGTATTATATGTCAGCTTAGGGAAAGAGCATTGTTCTTTGTGCTTTCCAGGCTGAAATTTCATTCTTTTGCATCTTCAAGCCTCAGAAAGCAGCTTGATTTTCACTGAAAGGCTCCTTTCCTTTTTTCAGGTTTTCTTATATTTATACAGGCCAGAGCAGAGCAAAGTATTTACCTTTTTAGCTTCCAGTTAAAGTTCCTGCTATTTTCTTTAATTAGGTCAGCTGTTTACATACAAAGAAGGGTTTTTTTCTGTCCAATTAAAAAGAGACCTCTCATGTGTAATCCAGCCTGTTATGCCAAGCTTTGAGCACTGGAACCAAGGATGCTTTTGCTGTTATGCTTCATAAACCCTTTGTTTACGTAGGTGCTGCTCACCTCTAACAAACTTGGAGGCCAAACTGTGGAATTTGTCACAACTGACTCAGTCTTAAATAACAAGGATGGGTTTTAGCCATAGTGGGGTAAAAGTCAAAATCCATATTTGTGGTGCTGCTTTCCTGCATGGGTCAGGCTGGCTGAGTCTGAGTGGTAGAAGATTTGGTAACGAGTATTGCAGTAAGTGATCTGAGAGAATTTCTTGGGCTTTCATTTGCCACCTTGGTCTGAAAAGTCTCTTTAATACAAAATCTGTGTGCAAATGTGTAATGTACTTTGTCAATTTCATATTGCATGAACCTCCAGAAGTGCAGATTTCATGACACTAAACAGGACAGTGCTTCACATTTTAACTTCCAGACATTCTTTGTGTGAATTACATTGCCGGATTGCTCAGTGTAAATCCAGATTCCCTCCCAGTATACTTCCAGTTTATTGTAGTCTGAAAGTCTTGACTTTTCTTCCCTTCTTTTTCCTGTGTAGACTGAAAATGAGGAGAATGGCCAAGCAGACAATTTTTCAATGGATCCCCAGCTGGAGAGACAGGTGGAGACGATTCGAAATCTTGTGGACTCCTACATGTCTATTATCAACAAATGTATCCGAGACCTGATACCCAAAACAATCATGCACCTCATGATCAACAACGTAGGTACCAGCCAGGGTTCTAACTTGTTTTAACAGACCTGTGTAATCCCTTCCTCTCAAATGCAGGATTCTTGAATATAGCAGCAGCAGCACCTTCTGAAGGGAAGAACATGCTCCCACTAATGCCACATTTGCAGACAAAATATCTTCCAAGGTAGTAGAAGGTTCTGCAGCCTTCTGAAAGGCTGGCACACTGCCTCAAGTGCCTACTCCAAGATGACAAAGATTGAGTTTAATTATATCCTAATCAGAATATGTTAGCTTTTAAAGGGAAATCAAGGATGATTTTGTTGTTGTTTTCATCCTGTCTTGCTTTTGATGTAACAGGAATGAGGAGTTGGGAGAGCAGCAGAGCAGGGCTATGCTTGCTTGATCTTCACTCTGCACCTGCTTCTCATGGTGTCCTAAAGCAGTTCCTACTTTATTTGGGTTTCTCTATATTTTCAGGTTACTATTTTCAAGGCATAATGTTGTTTAGCTAAGCAGATGTGGTGGTTTGATTTAGTGCGTGTGCCTTTCTTACGTATGAAGATGAAAGAAATGGCTTTGAGATATCACTGGTTTATCACTGTGCTAGGATCTCAGCCTTCACCTCCTGGCAGAGGTCTGAATGGGCCTTGCTGAAAGCTAAGCCTCATATTAATGCTACTGCTACCATATGCATTAACAGTGGAGAGCACAGCTCCTGTTAGCTGTGGGGAGCACCTTTTCTGCCAGGTCATCAAACCCATCAGTCCTTACAATACACAGTAACACAAATCTGGGTAGGGGTAGCATTTGCTTTTAACTCAGGGATGCCTCTAGCCTTTGCCTGATGGATTTCATTAGCACTGTGGAATTTGTGTGGCACTTAAGATTTAGGTGGTTGGGCAGGAAATTTCCTGGTACATATAACATGAGAACAAGAGAGATTCCATTGACTTCTTTAGGCACAGGGGAGTCAGCCTCCCAGTCCTGCTCTGCTCATGGGTACCTTTTTACCAATGAACATGGACTCATGGGTGAGGACTTCCACAAAAGAACATGGGAGCAGTGGAACCGTTCCTTTTGTCCTGAAGTCAGCCAGGCACTCGACTTTATAAGGGTGAGCATGTTTGCTCTGCTCTTTCCAGATCACAGCTAGCAGCTTGCTGCTTTGACTTTGCACAGCTTCAGGCTGGACTTTAGTTCTCATTTCATAAACTGCAGAGTTCAGTGAGGAGTTCCTTTTGAAAGCTGACATTAAATTTTCTGCCACTCACCTCCTCATATGGAATAGCTTAAGAGTCTCTGAAGTGTGTGCTTTACTCAGAAGCAGAATACTGTAAGATTTTCTACTTTCAGTCTCATCAGCTGTTAGTTACATCATCAAAGTCTGTCATGCTGGCTGACCATGGTACACAGAAACAACAGACTTACAACATCACCCACCTTTCAGCTGACCTCATAGTCCCTAGCTCACCAGCATGCCCAAATACAGCTTGGATGTCCACCTTCATCCTAGACTTCCAATCTGTGGCAAAGAATCAAAACATGTTAAAGGGTTGTGAAGAGTGAGACTACAAATTTTAACACACTTTGTTCTGTGCAACATAGGCAGTAAAGTAGCAAAGCAGAAAAAACTGCTCAAATGTTTAGATTTTAAAATCGGTGCTACTAAGAAAGAGAAAGAAATGCTTGGACTGAGACTGCTGAGCCACAACTAAGTGGTGTGCAAATTGCTGCAAAGCAGTGGAGTTGTGATGAACAGTGGGTCCTGCTCAGCTGTGTGTGTTTTCCTTGGAGTCTTCAGAAGTCCAACCCATCCATCAGCAGTTCAGTGAAAACACCCTCCCTCTGCATCAGCATATTCTGTACTTGCTGCTGCCCCATCACGTTGCCTCCAAAATGCTGGAAACAAATCGATCCCAAAGAGTTTGTTTCCATGACAACCATAACCTCCCAAGTACTCCTAGAACTTACTTTCTACTTTGTGGGCCTGCAAATGAGCACTTACAGTTCAAGGGAAGTATCAGATTCAAACTCAGTACACAGAAAATTAGATGCTGTCCCTGAGCATACTTTGAGGCCTAAGCCTAGACTGCTGTATTCCAAATGCATCTCTTATTCTGCCCTTAGGGTGGATGTTGATTACCTTAAAAGAAAATACATTTACCACACAGACCTGCATTGAGTTACCATTAGCAATTCAAATATGCCCAAACAAAACACACATTTCTGGGTGCCCAGGTATCACAGACCATACCCGAAGGGTGGCCTTAAGCTAGACAGTGTGTGCCCCTTAAGCTGATAGTAATCTTGGCTGAGTAGAAAAACTCCAAAGTACTTGTTACTACTGAGCTTAAGGGATGGGTTGTGTTTGCATTTGAGACAGTGATGTACATTGTAGTCTGCTCACTGAGGACTGACGTTTCCAGCCCATCTCACTCCACTCCAGAGGGACAGGGCAGGCTTTTGGGGCATTGGTGTTTCAGATGCTTGCTGTGGTTCAGGTTTGACTGCAGGTCTGTGAAGGAAAATGTTTGAAACTGTTCCCCTGAAGCTTTCTGTTTTCTAGAAAGGAGCAGAGGTGTGAGTAAATGTCACTTTCCCTTCTTTTTCCAAGCTGAAGAAAGTGACTGTTGCGGAAGATCTTCCCCTGTCTGGTACAGTGCATCTGACTGCAGAAGGCAGGAGGTTGATCCCAGAACCATCCTTAACACATCAGCCTTTCCCTTCCAGAAGAATGGAGGGAGTTACTTGAGTCTCCTGCTAATGGCAGACAGTGATCTCTCTTGATAATTGCCACAGGCTGATTATTTTCAAACAGATATTTGTGGTTTAACAATGCCTTTACAATCAGCTCTGGCCTTAATCTAATTTTAGGATGATGACTTTTTTTTTGAAGTGTTGCCATTGAAATGCACATTTCATCGAGTAGAATGTGATGCTGTTTAACTATGATATCTGTTTTTAATGTGGAGTGTTTGGCAGTCATGAGGAAAGTAGTGTACTCTGGCTCTTGATCAGTACCATCTACTGGAAAACAGCATGAGACTCATGGAAAAGTTTTGCAGGCTTTGCTGAGAATTTGTGCATCTCCTGTCATACGTGAATGGGAAATGACAGCCGAGCCCAGACAATGTGGTTTTGTTTCCCTGTAACGTCTGTCCTGGGCTTCTTTTCATTGCTAGGTGACCATCAAGGGTCCCATGCCTGGGCAGCTTGACTGCTCCTATTGACCTTGTCTGAACAAAAACATTGCCACAGTCTAAATGTTAGGATTTCAGTTGATGGTACTGAACTAGCACAAGCCCATCTGCAAATGGAGCTCAGGTTTATGTAATCAGGATCTTGAGAATGTATTATGGTTAGTATCTCCAGCTCTAAAAAACTTTATAGAGCAAAAAGCCAGGTGAGAAAGAGATCAGAACAGCAATGAAAGTCTCAAATGCAAGGTTTTAGTAGGTCAGCAGTTGGTTTATTTGCCACTGCCTTATTTAATCAGAGTACTTCTAGCTTTTTATCTCTCTAATGTAGCCCAGGTTTCCATAACCAGGGCAAGCATAGCAGGAAATCAATACAGTAAATCAGATTACTTGGAGACTTCTCCCTTCAGTTTGAAAGCCTGTGGATGGGATATTTAGAATCTGACAGCGTTTTTGGAGATGAAAGATGCCATCTGCAGTAAAGTAAACTGTTGCTATGAAAATAATTGGCAGAGGTGTTATAATGCTGGGAAATTCCCAGGAGAATTTAGTATCTGATGGAAAAGCTAATAGCCTGCACTTACCCCTCAGTCAGCCATTCAGAACTGGACCAAAATGCCAGCTGGCTCCTGGGAGTGGTTGGGAAGCCTGTGTCAAATGAACTGTAAGCATAGATGTCACCTTACAGCTTGAGACCTTAACTCCAACCATTTAAAGTGTTTCAAAGACAGAGCAAAAGAAGGGCACAGTGCATTATGGAGCTATTGCACAAGCCCATCTTATCCTCATGATGCGAGTCCTTGGCTCCTGGTGTGGCTTTGTAACTGCGTTGAGCCCGTCTGCTTGGAGGCGGCTGCTAAAAGGTCCTCTCTATCCATTTCCAGCTGCTCTGCCCAGCTGTGTCTGCCAGCCTTTCCCTCAGCTGCAGCTAGACCTCAGCATGCTCCACCATCAGCTCCGTCCAAGTTCAGCATTTTCAGGTCCCTGATCTGACCTAACAAAAACTGCATGACCAGCAGAACTGATGTGGCAGTAGGACAGACCAATTAAGTTGAGAGAATGTCTTTCCTGGTTCCATGCATCTCACACTCGGTTTGCTCAGCAGTGTATTTTCAGGAGGCTTTTATTGTTGTTCATTTGTTTGCTGGAGTTTTGTTTTGTCTGATGAAACAGGTGAAGGAATTTATCAATGCAGAGCTCTTGGCTCACTTGTATTCTTCTGAGGACCAGAACACTCTGATGGAGGAGTCCGCCGAGCAGGCGCAGAGGCGCGATGAGATGCTCCGCATGTACCAAGCGCTGAAGGAAGCCCTAGCAATCATCGGGGACATCAGCACCAGCACTGTCTCCACCCCTGCACCCCCTCCCGTCGATGACTCCTGGCTTCAGCAGGCCCGCAGGTAAGGGTCCCCAGATCTCTATTGCAAGGAAATCCAGGACAGGCAGATGTTGGCAGCAGCAGCAGCTCCCTCCCTGCCCGTCTGTGGGAGCGGTACCTCTTCTTTGCCTCAATTTTTTCTAGCAGGACAGAATGTCTTCCAGACAGCTGGCCTGCAGAGCTGGCAGAAGGAGTTAGGGAGCAGCATAGTCTTCCTCTGTTCCAGAATGGGGTAGTTGGTGATCTGCTTAGCCACTTGGATCCCCACAAGTCCATGGGACCGGATGGGATCCATCCCAGGGTGCTGAGAGAGCTGGCAGATGTGCTGGCCAAGCCGCTCTCCATCATTTTTCAGCAGTCCTGGCTCACTGGAGAGATCCCAGATGACTGGAAGCTGCCAACGTGGTGCCCATCCACAAGAAGGGCCGGTTGGATGAGCCAGGGAATTATAGACCTGTCAGCCTGACCTCAGTGCCAGGCAAGATCATGGAACAGGGCATCTTGAGTGCAGTCACACAGCACTTGGAGGATGGCCAAGGGATCAGGCCCAGCCAGCATGGGTTTAGGAAGGGCAGGTCCTGCCTGACCAACCTGATCTCCTTCTATGATCAGGTGACTGCCTGGTGGATGTGGGGCAGGCTGTGGATGTAGTCTACCTGGACCTCAGCAAGGCCTTTGACACCGTCCCCCACAGCAAACTCCTGGCCAAGCTGTCAGCCCATGGCTTGGATGGGAGCACACTGCGATGGGTTAGGAACTGGCTGGAGGCTGAGCCCAGAGAGTGGTGGTGAATGGTGCCACAGCCAGCTGGCAGCCAGTCACCAGTGGTGTGCCCCAGGGATCAGTGCTGGGCCCCATGCTCTTTAACATCTTTATTGATGATCTGGATGAGGACATCGAGTCCATCATCAGTAAATTTGCTGACGACACCAAGCTGGGGGCAGGAGTTGATCTGCTGGAGGGTAGAGAGGCTCTGCAGAGGGACCTGGACAGGCTGGGCAGATGGGCAGAGTCCAACGGCATGAGATTTAACACATCCAAGTGCCGGGTTCTGCACATTGGCCACAGCAACCCCATGCAGAGCTACAGGCTGGGGTCAGAGTGGCTGGAGAGCAGTCAGGCTGAGAGGGACCTGGGGGTGCTGGTTGACGGTAGACTGAACATGAGCCTGCAGTGTGCCCAGGCAGCTAAGAGGGCCAATGGCATCCTGGCCTGCATCAGGAACAGTGGGGCCAGCAGGAGCAGGGAGGTCATTCTGCCCCTGTACACTGCACTGGTTAGGCCACACCTCGAGTACTGTGTGCAGTTCTGGGCCCCTCAGTTTAGGAAGGAGGTTGACTTGCTGGAGCGTGTCCAGAAAAGGGCAACAAGGTTGGTGAGGGGCTTGGAGCACAGCCCTGTGAGGAGAGGCTGAGGGAGCTGGGGTTGCTTAGTCTGGAGAAGAGGAGACTCAGGGGTGACCTTATTACTCTCTACAACTACCTGAAGGGGGGTTGTAGACAGGCAGAGGTTGGTCTCTTCTCCCAGGCAACCAGTACCAGAACAAGAGGACACAGTCTCAGGCTGTGTCAGGGGAGGTTTAGGCTGGAGGTTAGGAGGAAGTTTTACACAGAGAGAGTGATTGCCCACTGGAATGGGCTGCCTGAGGAGGTGGTGGGGTCGCCGTCGCTGGGGGTGTTCAGGGCGAGGCTTGACAGGATGCTTGGTTGTATGGTTTAGTTGATTGGGTAGTGTTGGATGATAGGTTGGACACGATGATCTCGAAGGTCTCTTCCAACCTGGTTAATTCTATCCTATTCTATTCTATTCTATTCTATTCTAGATCTTTACTGACACCTGAAGGGGCTATGTGAAGGCTGCAGAGGGACTGTTTGCAAAGGCTTGTGGTGATAGGATCAGGGCAATGGTTTTAAATTAGAGAAGAGTGGATTTAGATTGGAGGTTAGGAGGAGGTTCTTTACCATGAGGGTAGTTGAACACTGGAACAGGTTGCCCAGGGAGGTAGTTGAGGCCCTTGGACACGTTCAAGGTCAGGCTCGACAGGGCTCTGGGCAGCCTGACCTAATGGAGGATGTCCCTTCTCACTACAAGGGAGTTGGACTAGATGATGTTTGGAGGTTCCTTCCAACACAAACTCTATGATACTATGGCATTGGTGAGTGAAAGCAAAACATTTCCCACATATATTCTATGGATACACATGTGAACAACAGACAGGATATTTGCCTTGCAGAAGGCATCCAAAGGGTTTATAGCTTGCCCCATCCTTCATAAGCAGCTGCTCCTGCCACCCCAATTGTGCATCCACGAGGCCTCTTCTTTCAAGCAATTACAAGAATTCATTATCTCAGCTCCATGTCCTAGAATATCCACTCAACATTGTTAGAACTCTGATCCTTTACATTTACTTCTTTGCTTGAGTGTTTATTTCTATCATGAGGCTGGAGGAAAGGTAAGTGTGATGCTCTGACACTGACAGCAAAGGAAAACACCAAGAACAGAGGATTGTCATAGCCACAAAAAGGGGTTAATTTCTGATTTTATATTTTGAAGAACACCCAGAAGCTGACTTGAACTTCTGAATGTCTTACATCTCTGCTGTTTCGCTAGATCACCACCTCCAAGTCCCTCAACTCCGAGGAGGCCTACGTTAAACAATCCCCCAACCAGACCTTTATCTGGCCGAGGACCTGCTCCTGCCATCCCATCTCCTGGCCCTCAGTCAGGGGCGCCCCCAGTCCCATTCCGCCCAGGACCACTGCCTCCATTTCCCGGCGGTGGCGAAGCCCTTGGAGGACCTCCTCAGGTTCCCTCTCGGCCGACCCGGGCTCCTCCCAGCGTCCCCAGGTAAGCTCTGATCTCCCTGGCGGCAGGCATGGTTCTCTCCCCCCAGCACTACAGACAGGTCCTGCACTGGCTTGGGAAGCTGAGCACCATGGCTGAGCAAGTCTCTGCAACAAAGCAAAACTGCACTCCCTGCAGAGAGGCAAAGACATTTTGGGGAATCAGGTTTTAGCACAGACAGGAGCTGGGGGCAGGGAACAGAAAGAGCTTTTATGGGGGAAAAAACAATTCTGGTTCCTTCCAGTCAGTTTGAAGACACAAGATTTCTTACATTGAGAATCCCTCCTCTGGCTGTGTCCTACCCACACTGGGGTTCACAGACACAGAGAGGTCATCTACCCCACCACCAAGGCTGGGGCAAGGGTACAGCTCCTCACTTCTGCTGTTCTGACTCCTCAGCAGCAGGAGGAATGTCTCTTCTGGGAGCCAGCAACACCAATCCTCTAGAACTAGTGTGACGGGCTGATAGCATTCTGAGTTGTATTCCACAGTGCACGACACTTGCATTCAGCTGACAAGAGTCCCCAGCTGGCTAACAGTGTCGCTCACACGGCACAAAGCGATCAGCTAAGGAACAGGAGTTTTGTGGCCACATCATTTCCTTTTCTTCCCTTTCCATTTATCAGTACTTTCTAAAGTAGCTCTGTATTATTTTGTGTGGCATGAACTGCTTTTTAATATAAGTTGTCATGAAAAAAAGTCCTTAATATTTCTTTTCACGCTCATACATATAACCATTCATATAAAAATAATTTATGTATATCTATGTACGAAAGCCTCCAAATCAGAGGGCTTTGGTAGCTTCCTCACTTGGGAGATGCAGATTAGGCAATGCTGGAACAAAGGGGTTTCTCCATTCCAAATTAACTGTTACATTAAAGTTAGTCACAGTTTGCAAAAACAAAGAAACAATGCCCAATCCTCAGCAGTTAAACAGAAAGGAAAGGAAAACGTGCACATCGTCAGCTTGGGAAATGGCAATGAGAAGAGAACCTGTGGGGAAAATCTTCCTTTTGGAGGGGGGAGATCTGCTGCCGCTGTCAGCAAGTTAAACCCGAGGCTCGGTTTCTAGCGTAGTTACTCTGTAACACGGGGAATAAATCAGAAAGGTCTATCAGAGGAATGAAGTGTTCCTAGGTATTTGCTGTAGATGGCATCAGTGCCCAGCCATGAAGTGTGCTCTTTCACCTTGGTGGGTATCTCACTGCTTGCAGCAGGGCCACTGGGGACCAATCCAGGACTGTCTTTCTGGGTACTAAACCTTGTGCAAAAGGGAAGAAGCCCAACCATCATCCCCTTGCTGGGAGAGCCTGGGGCTGAGCTGAAGGGCACTGGCCCCAGTCTTTCCCCTGTGCCTTTATCAGAGGATAAATCACATCCTAGACAGAGAAATGAGGTCCAGTGTGTCGTCAGTTGTACTGCTGGAGAGAACCATAGCTTCCTGCTGTATCTCACCTTGCCGTGCCAATGAGCATGTCTCCTTTGTCCTGCCTGGCTGTGGTTGTGCATGAACATTGCTTTCCTGAGGTGCCTTGCCAAGAGCATGTCTGGTGCTAAAGTGGTAGGGGGGATGGAGACCAGAAAGGGAACGTTCTAGAGCACAAGAGACCCTCGGGTAAGCAGCCTGCGAGCAGCTCAGCTCAGGAGTGCCGCTGGTGGCACGCAGAGCAGTGGCTGGTAAAGGAGGGCAGTGTTTGTGCAGTGCTGGAGCTGGAGCGATAATGGAGTGTATGACTGCTTGACATTTTTGTGGAAGAAAATATCTGCAATACACATCTGCTGGACTGGATCCTAGATGTCTGTTTTAGAGCTATGAAAGCCTCAGATGTAAAAAAATAAAACTCAAACTCTCAGCTGCCTGAGAATGAAGGAAGGGTTTTGCCTTTTTGCTGAAACTTCAGGTTTCTCCTGCTGACTAAACTCAGAGAGAGGAAATCCCAGGGAAGGGGCTGCAGGGGAAATCACCTGAGGGGGACAGTGTGGCCAGCTCCTGCGCCTATTAAATGTTTCTTTTGAGCCCTGGAATTTCTGCTACGCTTGGTCTGGTTTTAATAACAGCCTTTGCAGGATCATAGGAAATTGACTCAGAAAATGGGTCTGAGATATTAAAAGGAAAGGGAAGGGGGGGGGGGGGGGGGGGGGGGGGGGGGGGGGGGAAGGCTTTTGAGGAAGAGTTCTTGTGGAAACTTGAGCTTTCTCCGTGACTTGTTTTTGAACTGAGGCTCTGTGCTCTCTCTGCCACCATTTTCTGCAATGATTCCTTGAAGAGTCAGAATCTCTCCTACCTAGGGAAACAGTTTAGCTTCCTGAGAGGAAAGTTGTGTTTTTAAAGTTCATCTGGCTTTCCAGAGGATCTTTTTGTGGCAGTCACTGTCACGTGGAGCTGAAGCTCCTTACATGCTGAAGAAATGTATGCTTTGTGTTTTCTCCTGTTCCACCTTAAAATGAAAAAAAAATCATGTTTGGGGGTCAGACTTGGAGCATCCTGTTCCAAGGAGTGACCGAGCACGTATCTGAACAACTGGGCACTGTATAGTGAGATGCATCTCTTCAAATAATTTCCCCCTCTACTTTATTAACATTCAAAGAACTGTACAGAAATGGTTGGCTCTTGGCATTTTCTCACTGCTGCTCACTTACTGCACAGGGAAAGGAAAAGAGGTAGGGGAGCTCTGCTCTGATTCTAAAGCTGGTTTGGGTTATGTGCTCTGAATATTTCTGTAAGGAAACAGAAACTATTTGCATGATACATGCCTCTTTTAAATAATCCCACTTGAGGTGGGTGGATCTCTCCCAGCAAAGCCTGTGAGTAAAGGCCCCTGGCTTTAAGGGCTCCATGCCAAAGCATATATGATTTGTGAAATACTTCTTGCTGCCAGAATTTAGATATTCCCTCACTCTCTTAAAAGGCTGCAGTAGTATTTTGAAAGAAAATGCAGCTGTATGCCTGCTTTAGTAAAATGGCTTTAAGCTAGCACTAGAACCTCTTTAGCCTACCATGATGTGTGTTGTCCTGCCTGTTTAGAAAGCCTGATCTTGACCAATTTTAGTTCTACTCTGGATGCCTTGATTTATGGCTTTTAAATGTCCTGAATGGGAATCTCAGCTTTGCCACAAAGAAAACAATTGAATTGGAAATGTTCTTCTCTTGGCAGCAGAGTCCGTGGTGCTATTGGGGTGGGAGGGTGCTCCCTTGCTCTCTCTTGTGTCCTGCTCTGCAGTGCTACTGTGGATGCATGAAGCCTTTCCCAATGAAGGGAGAGCATTACTTATTTTGCCATTAAAGCACACATGATGTGCAACTCTGGGACCTGGTTAAATGGGGGCCTTGAGGGGCTAGACCATCTGCTCCAGCAGGCAGGAACATCAATGGCCTTGAGCACACTGGTGTCACCCTCAGGCTTGCTAGTGCTTAGTCCCTGGGGACTAAGGGTGGTCTTCACACGTGAGGCAATCAGCAGGGAGGGAATTCATGTTGTGCTGTTCATGAACAGTCACAGACTGCCTACAATTGACTTCAAACTACAGCCAGCACAGAAGGGGGGTGGCTGCTCTGCAGCTATGTTTTATTATGCCACCGAGGCTAATTCTATGGCCTGTTGTGTTTGCAGCTAACCTACATTGTAAGCCTGATGGCTTACACATATTTCTGCCAACCCACCACAAAAAATACTTATGTTGGACAGTAGTTACAGTTAGAAATTCCCAGACAAAGCTAGAAGCACTGCTGAAAGCACCACTGCCTGACACTTCCTGGTCCACGGCCTCTGTGCTCAGCTCTGCGATGGACAGGTACCAACCACTAAGCTTTCTGTGATGCATTTTTACAGATTAGAGTTCTTTGGAAAGATTCAATGTAATGTCTAGCCCTGTGCACTGTATGAGAAGAGGATCCCTTGTAAAAATTGCATGTGATCTTCTGATGACAATCTGCCATAGTGTATAGGCATGCAAGGCCAGAGAGTTATCCTGCCTTAGCCTGGCAATCTCCTCTCTATGAAGTTTGGCCTTGCAGCCTTAAAAGCTTACCCTGCTGTATTTTTGAATGGAATATAAATGCTAACCCAATATTGCATCAGACTCTTCTGGCAGGATGAGTAAGTGCCCACCTTAAAGCATTCACACGATGAGTTGGATGATCTCAGTCCGAACACCCAAGCAGAAGAGCACAGCTCTGTCCAGCAGCAGCACCCATCTGTCCTCTTGAAAGTTATTTTCTAAAAGCATAATCAGCAATCAGAAGTGTTGCACACAAGCAAAGAAACAGAAATGCTCTCTGGAGGGATTTCAAAATCCTGCTGAATTTCAGAGCAAAGAGAAAGCCAAAGAATAACTAATCTGTCCTGCATCACTAATCTATCCTGCATCTCCTGTCTGTGATCAAATACTGCTACACAGGTGATGCAAAGCCCCAGCCCA
Source organism: Dryobates pubescens (assembly GCF_014839835.1). Lineage (NCBI taxonomy): Eukaryota > Metazoa > Chordata > Aves > Piciformes > Picidae > Dryobates > Dryobates pubescens. Next base: position 356,973 of record NC_071622.1, read on the forward strand.
TCACAGAGGGGATACTGCTCTTCCTGCATATGTTTCCACTCTACCTGGCCAAGGACCCCAAAAGCACAAGGCTTCTGAGAATGCCAGTTGTTCTCTGTGAGTCCTGCCCCAGGGAAGGACACTCCTGTGTAATTTGTTACCAGACTAATTTGCATTGCTTGTCGAAATGCATACCTGGGAATATGTTCCTCTTGCTGCTGGCTGCTTCAACAAGGAGAATCCATTTGTCTTCTCTTATCTCTGATACAGGACTTCTGCTTTCCCTCATCTTCCACTAGCTCCTTTATCACTATTTTGTTTTCATTTTTGTCTGCCTTTCCCTTGCTGTCCCTTTCTTGACCATCTTGTTTGCTTCCTTTCTCACCTCTTCCCTTCACTTGGTTTCCTGCCTGGTACATTTGTCTCTCTTCCCTCCTTTCTTTTTCACTGTCTTCTCTTTGTTTCTTTCCAACTTATCCCTTCCCTGGCACCTTTGCAAATCTGTCTCCTGCTCCATGCATTTCTGTCTTTCAAAGTTTTTCAGACAGCTTGCAAACCAGAAAATGCAGTATGTGGCAATCTTTCTTAACAGAAGCCTGGTGGCAGTGGCTGTGCCAACCACTAGAAATGCTATCTGCACTACTCAGGGTAAGCATCCTGCCCATGTGCAAAACCAGCTGAGGACTGGGCATCTTACCTGAGCTCACCTGGCAGCTTCAGTCCTAACAGAAGCAATGACAGAATTAGAATGGACAACTATTGGAGGATGAATATTGGAGGGATTGGGCAGAAAGCAGGTCACAGCAGGTTTTAAAAACATGTAAACTGTCAGAGTACAGCAGCCTTTGTGGTTTCATTATAATTGTGCAATACTGATCTTAGGAGAAGCCTGGAATGGCATTTGCACAGAGCTGATTCTTAGCTGCCTGACTGTAACGCTGCGAGAGACACAGTAGGGTTTTCACTTCTGCTCCGGGAGCTTCACCCCTCCCTGTATCCAAACGGATGGCTTTGTTCTGGACTGGCAACAGCATTCCATTAACTGCCTTCATACACCCCTCCTCCAGATGACTGTCCTGAAGCTCAACTTAAAGTTCATGGGATGGCAGACATTGCAGCCTCGGCGCTCTGTTGCCACTAACTCTCAACAAACATCAGCATCATCTTGTATCAGCCAGAGGCAGGCTTTCCATGCCTCCCCTGGTCTGGGAATTCCCTGATGGGCAGGACACTGTCACAAAGGCATGGGAAGGGTCACTTGCTTTACCTGTAGTTGATGTTTGAGCCCATTTGTTGTATCTCAGGTAGTTTGGTCATCTTTAGCATTGTTCCTGAGCTACTCACCCCTGCCCTATTCCACACAAAATTGCTTTTAAAACAAGGTGAACTAGGAGAGATCCATTCAACTGGGGCTCTTGCAAGTTACTTTCAAAGCTCAGCAACAAGAATCAGGCTGGGAAATGGCTTTTCATTACTCTTGGCTTTTCATCACTCTCAGTGTAGACCAGTCCCATGTGATGGAGAAGGGTAAGCAAAAATGATGCAAGAGAGAGAGAATAAGACAGGAAAAGAAAGAACCTGCAACAAGCTGAAAGAAAGGATTTTTCAGCAAAGCTTTCCTGTGTTATTCCTTAGCCTTTTCTCTCTCAAGATACTGCTAGTAGAAGGAAGCTTTCCTTGAAAAAGGAATTGGAGTCAAATAGTAGATGTTGTTTGCCAGCAGTGCAGGAACCTGAAGATGTGTTTTGTCCCCAGAAATTGTTTAATCTCATAACAGAGTAGTTTAATGAAGGTTACCATGAAGAGCATGCAGGCTTGCAGCAAGGGTGTTTAGCAGGAAATGGGATGCCTTTTTGAGAAAGAGCGGGCAGTACAGCAGTCTGTTTCTAGCCTTCCTTATGCTAGGAGAGAAAACATGACAGTAAATATAGAGCAAGCATTGATGCTTTGAACTTCCTGAACTTGCAGGCATCTTGAAAGGCTCTCTTTGAAACTCTGCCGTACCCTGCAAGCTGTATTGGATCCTCAGTGAATGAGGGCACTCAATGGCTACACAAACAGTGGCCCTGAGAATCACTTTAGTTGTCATCATGGACAAGAAGAGGTGCAGTTCCACCTGAGAACCAGGACTTATGCTCCTTTCTTGCACCAAGAAGAGAAGAGAAACAAAAAGGCTGAGGAAGGTCAGCGGTGAGCAGGAAGGATAACAGAATGGGCAGAAGTAGCTGTGGTGCTCAAAAGACAGGGTACATGGTGGACACTGATGCTGCACAGGATAGCTAAACACAGAGCAGTACACAAGAGCTGAGCTTCTATGCAAAGAGTAGATGTTCCTCCTGCTGGTTTTGTGGGTCTTGTGTTGTCATCTTCTGTGGGCAGAGGAAGGTAGAGCAGCATTCTGAGTGTATCACTTAGCACTCCTGATTCTCTCTCCTTTCACAGGCAGTTTTGATCCTTTTGACCATCCTAGGGTTTCTAAAAGGTTCCTGAGGTATTCTGAACCTCTTTGCTTTGTATGAAGTCTTTCACTGAAGTCTGGCACAGGGGAACCTCAATACCTGATGTTTTCAAACAGCCTTAGCATTTGAATGAATGGAGATTCATCTTGCTTCATTGTAGAGGTGACTAGTGGAAGGGCGCATCCTTCCCATTCACTCTTCTGTTCCTTTCATTTAAAAGAAATAGGTATGGGATAAACCAGCATAATCCAAAAACTTCAGCCTGCTTATGCTTAGCACAAAATTTCTGCCCCTGAGAGAGGAGGTGGGTCATTTGAAAGTGAGGTTCTCTGGCTGGCTGTGCAAGTATCTGGCAGTACAGTTGCAGCACACCCTCTGTGCATTAGTGGAGCCTGATACATATATGCTGCAGAACTGGCATGCATCCTCAAACACTGAGCTTTGTGCATCAGTGCTTCTGGTCCTGGCTTGCCTGTGGTAGTAGTCATAGAATCCTAAAATGCATTGGGCTGGAAGGGACCTTCTCAGCATGGCTTCATAGCAGAGTGCTCTGGAACTGCTCCATCAGGTCCACATTGGTTTTGTGTTGAGGTCCCCAGAGCTGGACACAGTACTGCAGGCAAGGTCTCACTCCTGTGGGCATGTTTACCAGAGACATTTTGTCTTTGACAAAAATGACATTTTTCAGTATAGAAACAAATCTGAGAAATGTTCACCCTCTCAGACCATTCCCTCAGGCTAAGGACCATGTCAGATTCCCCAATTACTTCTTCCTCTCATCACCACTGAATACTGTTTGTTGTATCTCCCATCATCACCTCCTGATCCTTGTCCAGAATTCCTGCTTTAATCCTCTTCACTTTATCACCCTTTTTCTGCTTTTCCTATTTTCTTATGACCTGTGTCACTACTGTCAAGTGCCTTTCCCTGTCTTGGTTTTCCCCTCAAGAACCTTCCTCATGAGTGGATGTTCAGGAGGCTGCAGTAGCCATGCTGCATCTGCTGTAGGCCAGAAAGAGGTTAAGGTATGCACAGACTGCAGACTAACACTAAGCAGGCCTGCAAGCCATGTCTCACCTCTGTTCTTTAACCGTGGTGGCTACAGGAGGTTTACTTCTGGTTTGGATTTTCTGGAGGTTGAGAGGTACCATATGAAACACAGGTTGATGCAAGAACTGGGAGAAGTAGGGGATAAGCTGCGTGGCTCTTCCAGGATCTCATGGAAAAGAGAGGGTAGCTTGTAAAAATAAAATCAAAGCATTATCACCACCCCAAGAAGCTACTTGGTCTCTCTAAAGGATCATCCAAACAAGAAATATTTCCTCACCTGAACTAAGTGACTCTCCTAACCTCTTCTTGTACATCTCACATCCAGATTTGTATCATTACCTGAAATAAAACTTGTCTGCAGTCAGACTTAAAGCCACTTAGAGCTTTTGTTTGAATACTTTCTGGTTAACTTCTCCAGCGTCACGCCGGAGTGCTCCGAGAGGGCTGCTACAGGGAGAGCCAGATGATGGAAAAGGGAGGGAGCCTTTTGTTTACCATTTCAGATCTGTAGGCTGTACTGTAGAATGTGCCTGCCTCCTGCCAGTGTTCTCTGGTGGTCACAAGCAAACAAGAATGTAAAATGGAAGTGGGGATGAAAGCCTTTTATTTAGAAGGCCGTTAGCTGTGCTCCAGGAGGAGAAGCCATCTTCTGCAGAGGGGCCTCCCGTGGTAATTACAGCCAGGCTCTACTGAAAGCGTGTTTTGTGGACTCTGTGTGGGGAGCGATAGCACTTCTCACAAGGCAATGCCTGAAGAGCTCCCATGTGTTTCTGATCGAGCTTCAAGTCTAGACTTGCTTTATTTAGTTTCTTTTGCACTGCATTTGCCTAACTAAAGCTTTTAGGAGATCTTTTAAAGCTGGAAAACTGGGGTGTGCAGCTTAGGTTAAAAATAAATGTAAAACTTTTCCTTGTTTTACAAAGCCTTTGCACGGGGGTACGAGTAACCCTCTGCTCAAAACCCCACTGAGCTCTTCAAAGGAGGAGTCTCTGCAGCAACATCAGGAGGTTATTAAATACATACTTGGTCCACAATTTTCATTGGTAAATTCTTTATGTCTGCTTAATGTGTGCTAGTTAGAAGAACTGATTCTTTCTGCAGACTCGTTTACTCAACCCTGGGGACCTATGATCCCCTGCCCCTTTAGCACTAACTTTTACAAACACTGTTTTCCTTTTTTTTTAATAATTAGAAAAAAAAGGCACAACAGACTGAGCAGCCCCTTAAAGGGGCCAGGCACTGGGACTCGGCCCCAGAACTCGCAACCCGGCTGAAATGTTGGAGACAATAAGCAAAGTGGAGTTACTGCAGCTGTGACATTTTTATAAGGAGCTTTCTGTGAACCGGGAGCTGCCTTTGGGGCCCGGCAGCAGCTCGGCACCGGCAGCAGCTCAGGCCGGGGCCGTCGCAGTCCAGCCGGCAGGGCAGCCACAGCGTCCAGGCCAGCCCCACCGCTATCATCCCCTGGCCTCAGACTAAACATTGAATTGGGCTTAGTCACACGGTTAGTCACTGCCATGGCAGGGAGTGCGGAGCGGGGGCCTGGGGGAGGTTATTTGCCTCTGGCTTCCCCTCGCTCGCGTCCAGAGGCAGGCAGCAGCTCCCTCTGCTGCTCCGCGCTCCGGTCGCTGCCGGTCGCTCCGCACTGCGCCGCATTCGCAGCGCCTGTGGCTCTCCTTTATGTAACTCTGCTCAGGAAGCAGCGGTGCCGACAGCACGGCAGGCTTCCCGCAAGCCTGCGGGGTCTGGAGGTGCCTAGAGCAGAGGGGAAGGTGGGACGACATCTGCAAGGGGCAGTGCAGTGCTGGATGTCGCGGGGTGTCAGGCTGGGCGTCCAGCCTCCTGCCCCCACGTCCGGGGAGTGTTTGCACTCCCAGCCCCTGCTCCGGGTGTGAAGGAGTGGCAGAGACGGGACACATGTGGCTTGACCTCTCCTCCTGTCTTTGGGGTTAGATTTCTGTTGGGGGTGGAGAAGTCTGAATCCTAGTCTTGGCATGAAAATGTTCACATAATGACTTGTCCCCTTGACAGGACAATCTCATGACAGGCAACTTCTGTGCTTGTCCTTTCCTTCCCTTTGACTTGAGCTCTGGTTAACAGCGAAAATGTAGCTCAGACCTGACTGTGGTTCAAATCAACTGATTATATCCAGGAAATCTTCCCACTGTGCTCTCCAGTTTCTAGTCTGCTGGGCTAAATAGCAGTTTGAGTAAATTACATTATCTGAACCCAGCGTGCTGCATCCAACCTGGTATGAAAACGCATGCTGGCGCTTGGCTCTTTTAAATTTGATATGAAGACAGCTGTGTGCATTTCCCCTGTTTGTAAATTGTACACACATGATACGATGTTTTCAGTAAGCACTAAACAATGCAATGTGAGGCATTCCAACAAAGGAATAATTTAATGTAACCCAGCAGAAAAGCAGAGCCTCAGAAGTGGTTCTTTATGGAACTACGGATTTTGGAAACGGGTCCAGAAGACCTACACTGGAGCAGCACAAGAAACAATAGTTAACATAGGAACAGTTGTTGTTGTTGGGGGGGGTGTTTGTACCAAAAAATACACCATGAAGAAATTATATTTTGTCTATTTTTTTAAAAACTTGTTGATTTTCTTGAAGGCTTCATTGGCACATTTGGTATTTGTTCCATGTTGGGGATTAAAACTCCCACTTCTTCATCAAGAGAACATTGTCGTGCAAGATGCACTCTGAGCCAAGCCAGGCTTTTCTTTGTCAAGTGCAAAGTTATCTCTCATGTTATGTTCTGGTTCAAAGGAGATGAACACAGTTGCATCCTTTTCATTTTCTGTTTAGCTTGCAGAGTGAGACATGTTTCTCCAGAGACAGAGCTGTTCCTCCTCTCGCAGGTGAAGGACAGTGTGAGAGAGAGCTGTATGGTTGTTCTGGGCCGTTAATGAGATCCACTGGAGGTGGATGAGAACGGCAGAGCCCTGGGCGCCCCACCTTGCTGCAGCCCTGGGTCTGTGCCTCTCTTAGAGCAGCTGTGCGCTCTTGTGGTGATCTGGGCTGTGTAAGGGATAAAGAGAGAGCTTAAAGAAAATGGGGAGCAAAACGACTGTGTAAGTAAGGGGCTGGAATAACTGCAGCGACAAAACCTCGCTGGAGGGTGCTGAACGGCTAGCTAAGGGAGCAGGCTGGCTGTGAGGAGCAGTGTCTAAGGTATATTTATACAGCACAAAGCAGTGCTAGTGCAGGTGCTGGAGGCCAGACAGGTCTTGTCACTGCTTTGCTCAGCAGTGGGATGTTTTAGCCCAGGTGGAATGGAGCATTAACAAAATGCTCTGTGTAGCTAAACTGATGCAGTTATCTCTCTGCAGCTCTGATATGAACCATGTACCCTAAATACACACAGAAATGTAGGAGGCACATATCTAGCTACAAAGCATTTGTCTACAATTCCAGTACAGTTGGTTTGTTATAGATGGATGAACTGAGGGAGGGGAGGGTCTCAGCCTCAACTATCTCTGTTCAGCTTGGACTGAGCTTCCACTCAGGTGGAAAACACCTGGGGATTCACTGCTCTTGCACTGTGGTCCCTTATCTGATGATGCCATAGTCTGAATTGAAATGCAGGGGTTTCAGTACACAGGAGTGAATCAGCTGTTGGAAATAGGGCAATAAAGACCCAAAAGCCTTCCAAAAAAATCTCGCACTCCCTTATCCTTCACCAAAGCTGACAGAGGAAGGCACTAGTGGTAAATGAGCCAATCCAGACTCTGTAGCCACAACTGGCATATTTGTAACTAGCCATTGATGGAAAGCTTGAAATCTGTACTTCAAATTCAGGCACACTAGTGTACCTCCAGCTGCTCCAACTGTGCAGGAAGCTGCAGGTTTTCTGCTTCTGCAAACATCAGCTGAAGTTGCTGCAGGCTGTCTTCCCAAACCCAGCTGTCCGCTCTGAAATGTGCCTGTGAGTCCACTCTGGCTGTCCAGGCTGGGACTGACCTCTGAAAACAGAGGACTCCTGATCCTCCCCTGGTGATTTCTGTGGCGCAAGAAGGTAACCGTGTCTGGAGAACACCCAGGCTGGCTGGTGTGTGAGAGGGCTGCACGGCATGCACGTGTCCCTCCTGCAGGGGCGTGGGGCTGTCATGCTGCAGTGCATGCAGATTGTGGTGCTGTGCAGCGTGTGCATGCAGATTGTGGTGCTGAGCAGCGTGTGCAGCATGTGCACAGCCAGAGCCAGCTTTGTTCTCAGTCTTTGTGCTTACTGTTTCTTCTCTTTTTCTCTCTAGTCGAAGACCACCCCCTTCACCTACTCGGCCCACTGTAATTCGTCCATTTGATTCATCCCTGTTAGACTAGGAGGAGTGGCTGGCATGTCATTCATTCTTAACCAAACACCTGGGAACAAATTGCTTGGTAACTGTTGCAATAACCAATGTATAGTCGCATGTCTGGACATCCATAGGCAAGTAACCAATTTTACTGATATACTCTGTCCACTCTGCATTGTTGATGAAGTCTTCAGTGTTTTGGGAAGGTCTGTGCTGCCTTGACTGCTCCGTTTGCAGTAGCTGATGTTAGCTAACTCACTGACACCTGTCCGCACCCGGGCAACCGTACAGCAGTTGGAGGGCTTGACTTTACCTGTGTTTCTGTTGATTTGATCTGCTTCTGGTTTTTCACCCTATCTGGAAAGAATCTTGCTTTAATTTGTACATCTCAGGTTTTCTGTTGTTTGGACTCAGAGAGTGATGCCCATTTTCTCTTTAAATGCTTAAACTGGGCAAAGAACAGCCATGTGGTTTCTTACCAAGCTCTTCTGAAGGCCTTCTTTCAAGAAGGTAGCTGGATGGCTGCTTCTCCTATAATTTCTCTTTATCCAAAGTCTCGTTTTTAAGGAATGTTGTTGAACAGGAAGGGTGTGTATGGGACAATGTATGCCTTGCTTTATTTCCACACTGCCAGCTGACTTGCAGAGTTGGTTGGGTGGCTGGTTAAGAGCCAGTCTGTAGTGGCTCAGCTTGCAGGGCTCAGTGTGGCGTTGTCTCACCCTGCAGCAAGGATGTGAGAGGGTGGTTTGAAGAGCCAGTAGGTGACAGCAGTGTGTGCCAGCTTGCTTTGTGCTTGCTCATGTTCATACTCCCACTGAACGCCTGGGAAGCTGTGAGGGTATGCGAGTGCATGTAAAACATTTCAGAGTACTGCACGGCTGGATCCAGGCAGCTGAGCCTTGGTTTTGTGAAACAGAGGGCAATATAGATACAGATATGTCTGCAGCTGGAAATGGGCTACTGCTCCTCTGCATACTGTGAGCCAATTCACAGAGCTATGGCCTGGAGTTGCATCTGAACTTTCCAAGGGTCCAGTTTGGATTTGAGGTATTTGCTCACTCCAGTTGGTAAAGTTCCATTATGCCTTCTGTGTAAAGAGTTTTATCTCTGCATCACTTGAAGTCCTGCACACCTTGGATTAAGGTCGCTTTAGCCAATGAGGTACTGAGAACTGCTGAGCTGTGAGAAGTCCTGGCAATGGATTATGGTAGCAGATGTGCACTTGCAGAGGTCCTCTCTGCCTATTGTTCTGCACTTTGTATACAAAACCCTTTTGTCTTAACTGCATTACTTTAAACACTTAGGGTCAGTGTCAGCCTTGCAGCTTGAAACTGAGTTAACAGAATTCAATTAGAGACTCATTTGGCCAAATTTCTTTAGAAAATATTAATGTTCTTACAATTATGGTTACAGATCCCTAGGCAAAGCAGTTGGTGGTTGCAAGGGCCCCTGGTATAATCAGTCTAATAAGCTGTATTTACTGAGACTGCATGCAGGGCTCCTGCCTGCTGTAACCCCATGGTTAGGAAGAATCCAATCAGAGCCACAACAAATGGGGATTTAGCCTATGAAGTACTCCCAGACTGCTGATTAGCTGTGCTCACCACTGAAGCAAATCATGTTCCAGCTTGCACAAAAGAGACAGGCTTGGGAAAGCATCATGATTTGTGTGTTAGCTTAACTTTAATTTCCTGTCAACCTCGTACTTGTGACACACCTGGGGAGGCTAGAGGTCAGCATCCGAGGCACAATGGAGACAGAGTTTGACACAGCACTGGCATCTTAGTGATCTTAGAGGACTGCCTAAGGGGCCAGTGTTTGTTTGGAGAACAGGCCCACATCTCCCTGCCAAGTGCACAGAATCAGCTTTCGAAGGAAAAAACAGGCTGTGTTGCAAAGCCAGTTACAGGTATGTTCATTTCTGCTGCCAAAGAAGAGAAGGCTTGGATGACTTCTCCTGTGTTCCACGCAGCTTTCTACTGTGCAGCTTGCTCTGCTGCAACATGCACTGCATGTACTGGGTGTGCTTTTAGCAGTGGCCATTAGCCCATGCAGTTGCACAGCCACCAAACCGGTGTAGAGCTTATCAGAACTCTGTTACTGACGGGCAGCTGCCTGCTGCGGGAAAGCCAGGAAGGTCACTTTAACCCCACGTGCTGATACTCACTCAGTGCTTCCACAAGGCAGTGGTCTGGGTTAATCCCATCCTGCCCCAAGCGCTCTTAATTGTCTAAGATCCCTTAGTTCAATGGAAAGAGGAGGTACTTCAGGCCAGCTGTGTGGTAGGTGAGGGTGGCAATGTTAGCAAGTGAGGAGCCTCTCTTAGATGACACAGGGCCAGGCCTAAAAACATGCCTGAAAATCTGCTGTACCTGGGGGTCCTTCATTTACTTTAATGACAGTTTCTGTCAAGCATAAGGAAGTAGGTAGCACAATTCATTGCTGCCCTTAACTCTGCTCCTTAAGAAATTGTCTTTCTCAGCAGTAATCCTGAATTAGGGTGGGTTGACCCTAGGAGGTGGAGGAGGAGGCAGTGAGGTGCCTGTGGCCCCACTGTCTGCACCATCTGGTTCTGTGCTCAGCGGTGAGGTTGCAGGACACAGCTGCACAGCCCTCCCTTCCCCTTCCTCTGCATCCTCATTCAGGTGACATCTAAACCTGGCCTGTGCCCTAAATGCAAGAACTTAAGGTGTGCAGGTTAATGATTACCCTTGAGCACTGATCCAGAGCTAGACGATTCAAGATCTAACTGCTTGCATCTACGCTTTTCAGAGTGAACTACAGGGATTAGGAAACAGGCTAAGTGCTTCCCAAGAAATTGCCACATCCAGTTGAATAAGTGCTGTCCTCCCAGCCTTGGCCTGTGCCCTCCTGCTGTACAGTGCCTGCAACAAGTTTGTCCTGCTCGCTCCTGGTGCTGGGGAGCCGGTGTCTTTGCCATCCCTTGTTCTCAGAAGAGCAGCCCTGGCAGCAACTCGATCCATGCCTGAAGGACAGCAGGACAAGTACCCTGTGGGTCTGCTAGAGGGACTGGCTGCCTCCGGCTGGCCACTGCCCCCTCTGCAGACGCTCACACAGAGTGAGCAAAGCCTGAGATCCCATGGCTGAGAAGTGCAGGCTGCTCTCCCGTTCTTTGGTTCCCTCTGGCAAAGCTCAGGAGGTTGCCAGAGAGCAGTGCAGACTCCCATTGGGTAACAGCAGGGCTTCTGGTGGTATGTGAGGTGTGTAATTAGCAAAGCTTCAGGAGAGTGCCCACCTAGCACTGCATTTAGGCTAAGCCTGGGTCTCTATGCCTAGAGAACAGGTTCCACCTCACCTCGTGGTGGCTGAGTGGCAGCTGAGGAGCTTGTGCATGCCTGTGGATAGCTCCCAGCCTTCTGGGCTCAAAGGATCTTGAGCCAGGATTGGAGAGATTGTATGTTCAGTGACAAGGCTGATGTACATAGTTCCTGTGTGCTTATGTTATTGGTGCTCTTGCTGCACGTTCTGAGTAAGCCCCATCCAGGTAGATCATTTATGGTAATTACAGGAGATACACTGTAGATGCTGGCACCTCCTGTTAGAGCATAACATAGAAAATCCTCTGGCCTGCAGACAGCTCCACTAACCACCCTGTGTGCAGCACTACTGAGGCTACTTCTGTCCTAAAAGATCCAAGCCTCCTGAAGTGGAGGCAGACCTGTTTTGCACCTGTGACTCGGGGAGGCGTCCGACCTCTTGACGTGCTTATGGCACAATTCCTCCTGCTATGGCATCGAACCTCCTCCCCAGGCTGGAGCAGAGCAGCTCCCTTGTGCAAATGAGTGTTACTCTGCCTGTCTTTCCTCTTGCTTTGTCTGCAGGCGAGCTGATACCGACGTCTCCTCTCGTCCAGACAGCCCTCCGCACTTGCTTGATGTATGACTTGTCCCTGCCCTGCCGGCGTCTGCTTTGCTGCCTCTCTGCTTTCCCAGGACTCTAAACCATGACTTCTTTTTGTAAGAAGCAAACACTTAATTTCTTTCTGAATTTTTCTCTGTATGTTAATGCCCTACTTCACACGAGCCAAACCATCTGCCTGGGGTTTCATCTGTGTATCATCTCTAAATGCTTCCTGGTGTTGACCTCTGAGCACAGCAAGTCGGTTCCCAAAGCCACGCTCGTTACTGAGCGCTCCTTACACCTGCTGTAAAAATGTTATGCTGCATTTCTGAACCTGAAATAAACTGTAACTCTTGATGGGCTTTTATTATTCCTCTCTGGATGAGCATGAGTGGTCTGTCTCTCGCACCACCATCTCAGCACACCGCGCTCCACCTCTGCTGGCCTGCAGCGAGGGTGTGTCAGAGCTGCACGTTGCCCTGAGCTCAGTGGAGCTGTCCTTGAAGTGGGAGATGGGGAGGTGTACTCCATGGGAAGCATTCAGGCTGCTGCCCTGTGAGGGGCTCAAGAGTGCCACAGAGACATTTTGCTGAGAGATGGATGAATGTTTGTCAAGCAGTGTCTGGTACTCACTTCACTGCTGGGGAACCCATGGTTTTGGGGCAGCTCAGAGCAGAGTAGAAGGCGAAGCTGACTCCTCCAGAGCAGGAGCTGGGGTAAAAGTGCATGTATATGCATTATGTCTGGAAGGGATTTCCCCCTGGAGTGGCTGTGTACGAATGTGCAGATGTCTCTGTTACTCAATTCCTCTTTCAGATCAGTGAGCCAAGGAACTGGGATTGGTGCTTGGAGGAGATGGTCTGCACAGCATGAGAAGCACAACAGCTTCTTAGGGGGGAGGATGTTTCTTACTGAGTGTGGCAGCCATTAGGTTGGTCCTCTGACAGGTTTTGGGATAGGGGGAAGCAAAGAGTAGGATGAACAAAGCAGCAGCACCTCCCTTGTGTTTGCTTGCTTGCTGTCACAATTGGAGACTTGTCTTTTTTGATAGCCTGCAGTGGCTATGCCTGGGGCAGCCTGTGCCTTCCCCCTCAGTGCACAGCAGTGTCACACGTGTCCCATCCAGCTGGAGCACGTTACGGACCCTGTGTGAGTGTGGCTCCTGGCACGCTGGTCAGCAACAGCTCAGCAGCTCTCTGCTGGGTAACAGGAAGAGCACCCACGCTCCTCTGACCTTTGCACAGGGCCATCAGCTGCCAAGGGTCTCTCCTCTAGGGCTGGCAATGGATTCACTGCACTGTCATCACCCACGTTGCTAATCTTCCCCAGCAGTGCTCCCTCCAGATACCTCTGCAGCCCCTTGGCCTTCTCATTTGGATCAGCCTTGATTTCAGCAGAAGCCCGCTAGAAAGGGTCTGCTCCAAGAACAGTGTTTGAAGCAGGCAGTGGTGCAATTTTTGAGGCTGGCTGGGAAAAAGCTTTTCCAGAGGATGCTATCTGCTGCAAGAAAATGAGAAGGCCTCTGACCAGCAACCTCCAGGCTGGCTGTGACTGTCCCCAGTGCTCTGGCGCCAGCCAGGCAGATGGGAAGGGTGAGGGTGGAAGCCGAGGCTGTGTTGGTAGCCAGCTGATGCTAATCTTGCTCTTGCTCTTTTCCTTCATGTGCATGTTCTGGGCCTTTTGCTCCTAACCCCTTTGATTAAGATCATTTTGTTTATGAGTGGATTTATTGTCCCTTGGCCTTTTGCTTTCACTCTCTGTCCCTGCCCCTTCCCCTCCATTTTGGGTCATTTTTTGCCTTTTTCCTAGGCGGCCTCCACCAGCTGTTCCAGGAAGATCATCCTAGCACACACATTTCTTGTTATATACACTCTGTCCTTTTTCTTTGTCCAAGGTTATCTTTAATTTGCACCAGCCAATTTGTAAAGGAAAGATTTTATTTTCAGATGTCAACGAAAAGTCTCTGCATATAAAGAACACTGACATTCTCACCCAGAACCCCAACCCCAGTGTGCGCTGGTTTTGTATTGAAGCCTCAAATGGAGCCGTTCACACCCCGTGGAAGAAACTGTCTGGGCTCTGTCAAGACTCCCACTCCACAAGGTGGTGGAAGAAAGGGCACTCTGTTGGGATCCCACTACTGCTTCTGAATTCCTTGACCACCAGGACTGCTCTGTGTAAATGCTTTGGCTCAGCACTAGCAGGAAGAACAGCCAGCTGCTGCTAAAGTATGTCCAACACCACAGCAGCAGCACCTGGCTGAGTGGGAAGTCAAAGGAGAAGATTGCAGAAGGCTCCAAACTGATGAGTCTGCAAAATTATAAATAAATCACAGCTGCTCTGACCTTTTTTTAATTTAAGCTAAACCTCTGAATTCTTTGTGAGCCAACCTCATTGGATCATCTGAGCCCAAAGAGCTGTGAGTAGCTACCTCTGGGATTCCCAATGTGTCTGTCCCCATGGGAAAGGTCAAATCTGGGATTTAAGATTCAGAGGGTGTGCTTGTTTGGGGTGCCAGAGAAGTACATGAAGAGCTAGTCTGAAAAAAAGGGAAATGCAGAGTTTTGCTGACTTTTTCCCTTCCCCCAGGGAGGGATATCTCACAAACCACGCAGGTAAATGAGGTGGTGCTGCACAGGTACAGACTGGGGGCACAATGCAGCATCCGATTCCAGCCTGTTTCAGTAGCACAACCAAGACATTTCCTCCCAGTAGGAAGTTCAGGGTGAGAGGGAGCTGCAGTGGTGCTGCTCAGGGGGTGGGGGCAGGTCTGCAGCTTCTTGTGTGGGGAGGGAGCCTGACAACCACAGCCTGGGCTTGATTTCAAGCCAGCTTTGCTGAATTCAGGCAGCTCCTCTTGTTGCAGCTGATTTAGCTCCATGCTGATCTCTGGTATGCCCAGGGAGCTGCTGAGCCACCTGCACGTGATAGTGAATGCCAGACACGGGGTTTGCTCAGATTATAAAGGGGTGCAAGGCCAGGCAGCTGCAGACTCTCACTTAGACTTTGTCTTTTGGTAGAGTACAAGAAACAGCAATGGTATTAGTAAAAAGGGGGGAAAAAACCTCCAAGTGCAGCAGCTCTTAGAAGAGGGAGTTAAACAATCATTCCTGCTGGACCTTTGGAACTAGGAACTGCTGCAGCTGGAAAGCACAGAGTGTGCCCTGGGGAAAGGGAGAAACAGAGCCTCCTAGCAGTCCCATCAACAGCTGTCCCAAGAGTGGGGGATGAGCAGGGGAACTCTGGCTGTGGAATTCATCACAGTCAGGTACTGAGGAATAAATTCACCACAATCAGGCACTGAGGAATAAAAACCTCAGCAGACTTCAGGAGTTGTGTATTTTCAGGATTACTGCAGAAGCAACAGCATTGGCATCCACCAAGCCCTTGAGGAGGCTCTGGCCATGCTTCACCCATCAGGTAAGAGGGGATGGGAAGAGGCTGGATTTCACAAGCTGTTTTTCGTTCAGGTTGTTCAAAAGTCTGTTCCTCGTTGGGAGAAGCTCTCACTGCGTTCTCTCTGGGATAAGGCATGGTACTGGCAGATGAACCAACAGCACTTGTGTGGCCTTACCTCTAGCACCCCAACCAGGAGCTGCTGCTGCCCTTCTGGCTGCCAGCTGGCCTCCATTCAGTAGATTCAAAGGCACAGAATTCATTCTGGGGGCATTTTATGGTGTTAAACCTTTCACAGAAACCTCTACCTTGTTCTGAAACATTTGATAACAATTATTGTGGGGACTCAGGACCTCATGGGTTTGGGGTAGCTGTTCCTAAAATCTCCTAGGTAGAAAGAGAAGAGCGTTGGTGTGCTGGGAAGCCTTGGCATAGTGCTCAGCATCAGGGTGACTTGCTGAAGCTGTTCAGCCTTGCCTGTGCTGCTTTCCCCCTGCCATGTTCTGTGGCCAAGGGTGTGCACCAGCTGGTGCCATTCCATGTCCTAGGCTGCTTTTCCATGGATGGGTTAGGATGGTTTCCCGATTGTTGCTGTTGCCTCTCACATCAGAAAGCTGGGAAAAGCTTAGTGATTACTGTGGGACTTGAAGAGATAGAAAGGTCTTGCCTTCAAAGACTAAAGCTTCACTCTTTCCAGGCTTCCAGATGCAGGCCCCCTGGGGGGGAGGGACATGGCCCCCTGACAGCAGTGTGGGTGGCTGATGCTTGCCTTCCTCTGCAGCAGGGACCGTAGATGGGAGCTTCCAAAGTGCATGTGTCAGCAGCTCCCCCAGGAGCAAGGCTTATCCCCAGCCAGTTTACAATTGCTTGCATTTGGGCAGCTTCTAATCAACAGAAAGTGTCCCACTGAAGCACTTGGATCTCAGTGGTCCTGCACTTGCTGGTAATGTAACACTGAACTCTTTAGAGGTGGTTGGTGAGGATTTGTCTGCATGCAGATGGAGCAGGACCTGTTTCTTTGGTCTCAGCCTGTGCTTCATCAGAGAAGCTGCAGACCTTCAGGTAATGAAAGCTTAGAAGGCAGCCAGCCTCACTGCTGGGCTGGATGTGGAGTTGTGGCAGAGGTGTTCTGCAGAGGATATCCTAACCTCAGGCCTGAAGATGTAATGGCCAGCCACTGAACATCCTAAATACCTCAGCAGCAGTGCAGAGCACGTGTCCTCAGCAGGTCAGAGAAGGCCAAAGGAAACTGCTTGGCCTTTGTGACTCCTATGGTCCCTGTGTCTCTCTTGCACTTTTCTCTCCTTCCAAGTCCCTTTGTGTGTGCAGGCCATGGACTGGGCTTTACATTTTCATCTCCCAGGTTAGGGAGAGCAGGGTATCTGTGTGGGCAAGCTGAGGTGAGGGCTAAGCTTTTTCCCAGATCTCTGGACAAGGACTGAGGTTAAGGAGGTGAAGTGAAGGAGCTGGGTGGAGCAGAGACACCTGGGGCTGTGGGCTGGGCTGAAACTGCCTGCAGGGGGCTGGATGGGACACATCCTGCCTGCAGCTGGGCAGACTGTCCTGCTGCATCTACCAAAGCCCAGGGCGTCAGCACAGGTGAGCTGCTGGGTTCCAGCTGTGGCTGAGGTGGCACTGGCAGGCTGTGCCCATCTCCACCCAGGGTGTCTGCACTTTTCCTAACCCAGAGCTGGTTCTGAGAGTTTGAATTTGGGAAGAGTATTTTTGGGGAAGTATTTCCCCTTAGGGGGAAAGGGTGCAGCAGAAACTGCTTTCTGGTAGCCTCCACCATGAGAGGAGCCAGGCAGGCAGGATGTGATTTGCACTCAGGCCTTGCCCCACCGATGGGCTCCGCGAATGGGCTGTGAACGGCAGCGTTACAATGGCATCAGCCCAGCCCGCGGTGGGACATCCTGGCTGCTGATCCACTTTCTGCGAAGCCTCTGAGAGAGTAAACAGTCTGCTTGCCGAGGGGCTGGGAAATGTCATCCTGACCGTGAGCATCTGGCTCCTCTGTGCTCCCTGCGCGGCTGCAGCACGGGCTCTGAACTTCCACAGGTTTTAATTAAACCCAAACCGAGATGTAGTCATCACCATGACGACAGCAGCAACATTTCACGCTTGGCAAGAGCGCTAACAAAGCACTGGAGGTGTTGGGGACTCCGCTGGGGCTTGCTCATTTCCGAGAAAGTCGGAGGAGGGCACGGCAAGCTCCCGCTCGCCGGGGTGAGCCGCCGGTGCTCAGCGGGCTGGGGTGCATCCAGGAGGAAGCGGAGCTGCTGCAGCGCTGGGTTGCCAGAGAGGTTCCCTGAAAACCTGGGGGACTCCAGATGCATCCCTGTGGGGTGCAGCTGGAGCAGCTGTGTCTGTTCCTTCCCTCTCACGGTGCTGGCTCTGTGTGCTCTGCTCCTCACAGTGCCCAGGCTGCATGGCTGGGCTGCCGAGGGATGGTGCCAGATGGGAGCAGGGACAGGGAAAGCAGAGGAAGCCCTCCTGGCACCTGGGCCGGCCGCTCTTCCAGCGCGACTTGCTTGCCAAGGGCGCCCTCTGTTGCGGTGTGTGCCGTGCTCGACAGCCAGCCACCGGACAGGCAGACAGACACGGGACTGCACCTCACTGGGCCCTGCCCCTGTTGCAGCCCCCTGGCATCTCCCCAGCTGGTAGGTGCACCCCTGCGGGTCTCTGTTGTGCTGATCCCTCTGGCCAGCGCCACCCCTGGGGGAGGGGTAAGGGGCAGGAGGAAGGCATCTTGCCCCCTCACCTTCCTCTTGGCTGCAGGATTTTGGGTGATGTAGTGTCTGGCACTGCTGTGAGGCTGTTCTGGCACTGGTGACCAGAGGGGTGCAGGTCAGCAGAGCTCTACACCGCACCCATCCCAGGTGCTCAGTCCTGCAGGTCTAGCAGCAGCCACCACCCTGCACCTCCACTCTGCCCACACTACCCCACCCAGCCCTCTCTCCCCCCAGACCTCTCGGGGAAGTGCTGTTACTCCTCATAGCAAGCATCGTGGTCCCTGGGGCCGAGGACCTCCATGGGCATGTTGTGAGGCACAGCTGACCCAAACATGCAGCTGTGTGCAGGGGATGCACACCCCCTCTGTGCCCACCCCCAGTGCAGCTCGGGGTCTGTGCGGGCAAAGCGCTGTCACGCTGCCTGCGCCCCGGGCTGCTGCACGGACCAGCCACGCTGGGCTTCCACTCCTTCCTTCGCCAGAACCGAGCAGGTCAGATCTGGAAACATGCTGAGGGGAATGCAAGCACGGTGTCCCCTGCTGTGTGAGAGGCTTTATTGGGCTGGTGGCCTTGTCCTGGGGCTGTCCCCCAGCAAGGGCTTTGCACTGCTCACAGGAGAGAAGGTCCCTTCCTCACTTTGGGCCAGGCCTACATGAGGAATCTGGAGAGGTCCTCCTTGATCTCAGCTTCATCCCAGGGTCCGTGGATGTTGTCCTTCAGCAGCTGAAGGCGGATGAGGCAGTAAGGGCAGAGGCAGGAGACGGCAAGCAGCAGCGAGGCGAAGAGCACCGCGCCCACCCTGGAGACGGTGGCCAGCGCCAGCAGCGCTGCCAGGGCAAAGAGCAGAGTCACCCCCACGTAGCAGGGGGGCATCTGGGCCTTCAGCTTCTGCTGCAGCATGGGCCAGAGGGCGAAGATCTGCATGGCGAAGGTGACCATGACGAAGGCGTGGAGGGAGCGCGGCAGGCGGGAGGCCAGGCACACGGAGGCGAAGATGGCCATGTTGAGGGACAGCGTGCTGGAGACGATGGCAGCGCTGGCGCCGTAGTCGAAGAAGATAAGGTGCCCGAGGAGCATCAGGGCCGACATGGCGTAGATGGTGTCCGTGCTGATGGACTCCGTCAGCGTCTTCAGCACCGGCGAGAAGCCGTAGGTGAAGGCGGCGAACACCAGCGTGCTCTTGAGGTCCGCCCAGCGCGTCCGGCCGCTCTGCCGCCGCCCGGCACCGCCGTCCACGGCGTCGAAGAGCACATACCCGAGCAGGGAGGAGAGCAGCGCCGCGCCGAAAAGCCCCTGCGGGCTCAGCATCCCGGCGTCCATGTACCACCAGGTGACGACGAAGACGCAGACGCTGCAGAGCTGCTGCACCACCGCTCCCGACTGGAAGACGACGGCCCGGTACCGGTACTGCCGGGCGCGCACGTTCTTCCGCAGCTCCTCCAGGAACCGCTGATCCACGTAGTTATCGGGGAAGGGCTGCCGCTCGTACAGCACCTTCTGCCACCGCCGCCCGGGCACCGGCTCCATCCCCCCCGCACCGGGCAGGGGGTGCCGCTCCGCCGCCCCCGCTGACGCCCCGCAGGCCCCGGGCTGGGCCCGGCCGCCGCAGTCTCCGCCGGCCCCCGGTGGCGGCGCAAGGGCCGCCGGGCGCTCGGGGCTGCCACCTGCCGGCGGGAGCCCGCACCCACGGGGCGCCGCGCCCCGGAACGGCGGCGCGGCGGCGCGGGGAGGCTTAGCTGCGGGCCAGCTCCGAACCGGGATTCTGGGCATCCGGGGTGCCACAGCCCTAATCCCGCACCCGGGCTTCTGCTCGGCCTCCTTGCTCTGCCCGTCCCCAGAAGGGGCGAGGGGCAGCTGCGGCAGGTGCTGCCGGCCGGAGGCTCCTGGCGGTGAAGCACTGTCCCGGGTGTCCCCATGCCTGGGAACGACCCATGCCAGATTGGATGGGGCTCTGAGCAACCTGCTCTAGCTGGAGAGGTCCCTGCCCACTGCAGGGGGGTTGGACTGGGTGACCTTATAATGTCCTTTCCAACCCAATCCAGTCTGTGATTCTATGATACTGAAAGGAGAGCTCTCCCTGCTGTGGCTTCCACACTTTCTGTACCCACACGTGGTGGTAAAAAGCTGCTGGGGCATCCTCTGGCAGCCCCCATGTGCCATCCTGAAGCAGGCATCAAGAAGGGCACAGCTGGTTGGTGGGGTTTGGTCTGCTCCTCTCTGCTTAGACATTCCTGCGTGAGTGCAGCCCTGCTGCTCAGCAAGTGGCCCCAGCCCTTGGCACAAGTCCTGCTGCTCCGGCCCCAGCAGGATGCCTGCTTTTCTGGCCAAACCAGGCTCCAGCACCCCTGTGGGTGTGATACTGTGAGCACAGGTCCCCGTCCCCTGCAGCTCCTGGCTGCTGGCAGCTTGGTCCTGCCCTGCTCCCCAGGCCTGCCAGCCCTGTAGGGACCCCATCTCCTGTGCTG
Source organism: Dryobates pubescens (assembly GCF_014839835.1). Lineage (NCBI taxonomy): Eukaryota > Metazoa > Chordata > Aves > Piciformes > Picidae > Dryobates > Dryobates pubescens. Next base: position 377,220 of record NC_071622.1, read on the forward strand.
CCCATCCCCTCGCCCAAGGGACTGAGCTGGTGTGCAGCGAGGGGAGTGGGGAACAAGAAGAGATGAGGGGAGGCTTTGCAGAGGCAAGAGGAGTTTACCACAAGTCTGTGTTTGTTTGTGCTCAGGTCAGAGCCTTCCCAGCCCAGGAGAGGTGCTTGCTGCAGAGGAGCTGCTTACTTTGGCCTCACTCAAGAGGCCTCAGCCTGGGATAGAGAAGCCTCAAACACTGCCCTGTCTGTGCTTCAGGAAGGGGCATTCGTGGCTGCTCTGTCACGGGGGAGCAAGCGAAGAGCTGAGAGCTGTTTTCCCTTCTCATGGGCAGGAGCCAGCCAGAGCCTGCCACAGGGACACCACAAGCAGGACCCCACCTCCTCCACGTATGTGCAGAGCAGCAGGTAACCCCCCTGCTGCTTGTGTGCCTTTGAGGGACACCTCAGGCTGAGACACCCCCTGGTGACATCTGAAATGTGCCTTGTGCCAGCTCTCTATCACTGCACTTCCCCCAGGACAGGAGGGGCTGCTCACCCAGTGCAGGTACCCCACACTAAGGGGCAAAGCTGGCAGCTTGCAAGCCAGGCTGGAGCTGGACTCAGTCCCAGCTGCCCTAGGCAAAAGCCCCCAGCCCTGCACAAAGCCACCTGTGTGGCTCCGTGTGGTGCCCGCAGGGACAGGGAGTGCTGCCAGCTGCCGCGCTTGCTGGCGCTGCCTCGGGGCCCAGGGCCTGGGAACTCAGGGCTCTGCACGAAATGCTGCTCTCCCAGCATCACAGAGTAAAGCTGGGGCACGTAAGAGGAAAAGCTCAGGGGCAGTGCGCCCTTCCTGCTTCCCAGAGAAGTTCTGTGGCAGAGGGGTGCCACCTCCCCTGGGCGCAGGCAGGATGAGGCTGTGCTCTTGCCAGTGGCTTATGTCAGATTTGGTGTGACTTGGCTCTTGGGCATCACCATGATGCTCTGGGCACTGGCACCAGTGGGCTGGGGCACAACGCTGCCTCGATGTGGCCAGGCCAGTCTGGAAACCCCATGGGGAGAGAATAGACACAAGGGTGCCCCTGGAGATCTCCTCTGCTGGGAGCCACCACAGCTCCCCTGGGAGGCAGGGAGAGGAAGGAGATTGCTGCTTCTCGGCTCACAGCATCCCCACGTGGTGTGGCAAAGCCAAGCTCCTCCGGGAGATGCCAGCACAGCAGCGGTAGCCCCCCACGGGGTGCCCAGATGTCCTGCACCCTTGGCAGTGCCAACCAAGTGTCAAGCCCCACAGGGCCTTGTGCTCACCTGGTGCTTGGGAGACCCCAGGGGGCTCCAGTGCGAGGCAGCTGCTGTGCTGTGGCCGTGTCCCTGCCTGGGGGACAGTGTGTGCTGTGCCCTGCCGTGATGGGAAGGTACCACCCACAGTGCAAAGGGCAGCTCGGCCCTGCCCAGCCCAGACTTTGCCTGCCAGGAGCCACTGCCCTGTCTGCACAGACTTACCACGGGACTGCCACGTCACCCGCAGGGCCACCTGCCCTCTGCAGCCACCTGCCACCCTCCTGAGGCCGTGGGGCTGGCAGAGCTCTCTTGGCAACGGCAAGCAGGAGCTAAGGTCACGGAGGCCTTTGTGAGCAGCTTGATGCCTGCAGCAGGACCTCCCTCACCTCATGCTCAGGTGTCCCCAGGGGCCCCTGGCCACGGGGGAAGCTGCAGGCTGGCAGTGCTGAGCCCCTCTGGGAACGCAGCAAGGAGCAGCTGCACACTGCAGCACTGCAGACTCCATGCGTGCTGGGGGCTGGCTTGCTGTGCCCTGCCCTTCACAGGGGATGCCACTGCAAGTTGGTTTAGTGTCTGCCAGGCTCCAAATGTTTGCATACACTGCTAGGGCTGCGTGGGAAGCAGGCTGGAAAAGGTGAGAGGCTGGGATGGCAATAGCTGTGACTGACCTGGGCCTGCGCTGGAGATATTTGAATAGCAAAGTACCAAGGGGCACTGCACCCCCCCGCGGTGCCAGCTGCCTGCAGCTGTGTCTGCTGCCCCCCAGGCTGGGACCCTCACTGGTGCTGCAGAGGTACAGCACACCCTGCTCGGGCCGTGGGCTCGCCTGAGGCTGCAGGGATGAGGGCAGACCCTGCACCTCTCCATGCGTCTCAGCTGGGCTCTTGCCCCGCATCTGGCTTCTCCCCCGCCGGGGACAGGGCTGCCCCAGCGGCACGTCTGCAGTGCTGCTGGCCGTTTGCTGCATCCTTCTGCTGTCCCTCTGCGGCAGAGCTGTGCTGCCTGTGCTGGGCTGCGGTGGTGAAGCTGTGCCGAGGCCTCCTGCGGGTGCAGTGATGACCACTTGGGTCCCGTTCTCTGCCCAGCGATCCCCCAGCCCCCCGCAGGAATGTTGTGCAGGGGCAGATCGGCGCAGCTCCGCTGCGAGTTTTCCCACGCCCGGAGACTGTCTCCTACCTTAAATGGCCCTGCGGCAGGGGCTGTGTCTGCTCCCTGCAGCCACCTACTGAAGGCTTTGTTAGATTCAGTCCCCCGCAGGCAGGGGGACAGCACCAACCCAGCGCCTCGCAGCTGGGCTGAGCCCTGGTGGGGGGCAGGGAGATGCTGGGGCACGCAGAGCTGGTTGCCCTAGGGTCTCCCACAGCAGTGCTTGGGGGAATACAGTGCTGCTCCAGCTCACCCAAGCAGCTCCCTTCCCTGCCTGAAGGTCAGATTTCCTGGGTACAGGTCCACACCCTGGTCCCAGGTGGGCCTGGGCCACCAGCAGTGGCATACCCTGGGCAGAGCTGCCCTTGCTGTGGGCAGCCTGTGTCACCAAGGGCTGCTTCTGGGCCCCCTCAGGCACAGCTCCTGCCCATGGCTCACTGCCCAGACCCAGCTGAAGCTGCCCAGACTCCTGAGCCCTCTCACCCTTCGCATCTTCCACCTCCCAGGAAGCCTCCCTGCGAGCTTGGTTGAGGGAGGCTTTGTCCCATATGGGCTCTTCAGAGACGCCACTGGCCCTAGCCATGTGCTGCAGTTGTGTTGCTGCATCCAGGGCAGGGTGCATGCCACGATGCCCACAGGCCTCCATCGTGAGGGTGGACAACATGGGAGCACCAGGAGCTCCTGGTAAGGATGTCACCAGGTCCAGAGTCAGAGCTCCCTGTCCCAGGCAGGTCATTTCCAGAGTACAGCCTGCCCTGTGGAGAGGAGCTCGGCCCAGGGTGCAAGCCAGGACCTTTCTGGAGATCTCCTGGAGGCATTTCTGGGTGAGCAGCCCCTGTCCAGGACAGAGAGGACCTTAATCCTAGTAAGTCACTTGCTTTTTCTCTCGTGGCAGCATCCCAGGTGCATGGGGGACAGGCTGGGTAAGACACAGGGGCTTTCAGGGGAGAATAAGGGTGGTGGGAAGAGAGGCATAGCAGCCAGGGACAGGAGAAACTCGTTAGCCTGCCAGGCAATGAGCTGAGCTGAGGAGGTGCCCTGGCTGCTGGAGAGACACAGCAACGCTGCTCAGGGCTGGGGAAGGGCTATCCCGAAACGGGGCTGGGTCTGAGGAGCCTGAGCTGCACCAACACCTGCCGGGGGAGGTGTGGGATTTCCTGAGCCTGTGGCAGGGGAAAAGGCTGGGAAGGCTGTGTGGAGTTGGGTTGAGGAACTGGGGCAGGAGAGATGTGATGTGGCAAGAATGCTCATGATGGCAGGGCTGTGACCCCTGGAAGACAGCCTCCAGGGGGGCTGTGAAACTGAGCTCCCTCGGTCCTGGCATTCCCCAGCGGTCAGCAGGACTGGTGAAGTCCTGTGGCAAAAGGTCCTCCCCACCGCCCACAGCAGGCTGCAGGGGGAGGGACAAAGCATCCCAGGCAGGGTCCTGGCCAGCTCCAGGGCAGTGAGTCAGTAAGGTCCTGTTTTGTAGGGGAACTCCGTGGAGGTGCAGCTGTCACCTAGTGAGGAAGTTCTTGGCTTTTAATCTGCTTACAAACAAACATAAACCCCCCACAAAAAACAACCAAACAAACCCAACCAAACACCAGCACAGCTACAACAGAGAAACAAGCAAGCCACCTTTGACACATCCCTGGCACAAAGACACAGGGAGCAAGCCAGACCCTGGGATAAAACCCTAAACCCTACCTCTGGGACCTGCGTGGGAAGCTGGAAGATGAAAAATGGCAGAGGTTCAAGAGTTGGGAGTGAGGAAGGTCTCATGGTTCACATGGGTGCCCCTGAGACCTGGCCACGACAGAGGGGGCTCAGAGCCAGGCAGAGGAAATCTCTGCACGCCGGGCTGTGCTCCTTGAGGGCTGTGCGGGGGTCTGAGCCCCTGCACGCCGGGCTGTGCTCCTTGAGGGCTGTGCGGGGGTCTGAGCCCCTGCACGCCGGGCTGTGCTCCTTGAGGGCTGTGCGGGGGTCTGAGCCCCTGCACGCCGGGCTGTGCTCCTTGAGGGCTGTGCGGGGGTCTGAGCCCCTGCACGCCGGGCTGTGCTCCTTGAGGGCTGTGCGGGGGTCTGAGCCCCTGCACGCCGGGCTGTGCTCCTTGAGGGCTGTGCGGGGTCTGAGCCCCTGCACGCCGGGCTGTGCTCCTTGAGGGCTGTGCGGGGGTCTGAGCCCCTGCACGCCGGGCTGTGCTCCTTGAGGGCTGTGCGGGGGTCTGAGCCCCTGCACGCCGGGCTGTGCTCCTTGAGGGCTGTGCGGGGGTCTGAGCCCCTGCACGCCGGGCTGTGCTCCTTGAGGGCTGTGCGGGGGTCTGAGCCCCTGCACGCCGGGCTGTGCTCCTTGAGGGCTGTGCTCCTTGAGGGCTGTGCGGGGGTCTGAGCCCCTGCACACCGGGCTGGGGCTGTGCTCCTTGAGGGCTGTGCGGGGGTCTGAGCCCCTGCACGCCGGGCTGTGCTCCTTGAGGGCTGTGCGGGGTCTGAGCCCCTGCACGCCGGGCTGTGCTCCTTGAGGGCTGTGCGGGGGTCTGAGCCCCTGCACGCCGGGCTGTGCTCCTTGAGGGCTGTGCGGGGGTCTGAGCCCCTGCACGCCGGGCTGTGCTCCTTGAGGGCTGTGCGGGGGTCTGAGCCCCTGCACGCTGTCCCTGCCACACCTCCTCAGTGCTGTTGAGAGCTGTGGCACTTGGCCACTCTCTGCCCGAGCCAGACTTCCAGGCTCTTTCAGGCAGGATTGGTGCTGGCTGGCTGCAGATCAGAGAAGCTGCTCTGTCCCTGCACCAGGTCACACAGCCCCTGCCAAGTGTCACTGTGTGCCCCTGCCCCAGCCACTGCTCCTTGGCGCCGTCACACACTGCTGTGCTGGCCCGTGCCCACCCGTGCCGGCCCAGGCTAAGTAAACCTCACTTGGCTCTGCACAGAGCAAGCACTGTTGTGCCCTGGCCCCCAGCTCTCCCTCAGCTGGTCCCTGTGAGCACAGCCACTGCCTGGCACAGTGCCCCCGGGTTTGAAGGAGGGATGTGGGAGCAGCACTCAGTGTCTGTGCAGGGGGTGTGCAGGACCCACGCTGGGGGCTACAGACACAGGGCCCTCCCTGTGGGCCAGCGCGGCAGCCGCAGCCTGGCAAAACCACGGCAGGAGCAGGACCGCCAGGGCAAACTTCACCCCTGCTGCACAGCCCAGGGGTGAAACCCTGCACGGCAGGGGGACCTCCCTGAGTGCCGAGAGAGCAATTGCCCGCTCGGCCGGAGGCACAGCTGCTGCTCCGTGGTTGTGCAAGCAAAGCCATTCCAGCCCCGCCGGCTTTTTTCGCGCAGCTTGTTCCTGCTTGGTGTCAGCTGCAAAAGAGATAGAAGACATCGAGGACTTTGCAGAAGCTTCACCCTGGTTTGCTGGATTCTCTCCTGCAAGCGGTTAAGGGTTCATCTAAAGTTGGAGGAAACCCTCTGGAGCAATCTTGCAATTTATAGCTTTTCCTTTGCTAAATAAGAAATGGCCAGGAAATTAAACAGGAAATTGTGTCTGGAAGGAGCAAAAGTTGTGTGGCCAGAACCTGTTTGCAAAAGATTTGCTTTATTTTAACCAGCAAGGTGCCAAGATCAATGGTCAGAGGAGGAAGGAGTTTGTGCAAAGGAAATCACCTGTGAAAAACAAACCCACCTGGGAAAAGAAGAAGCCTTTGTGGAGAGCAGGTGGGGACAATGGGAGAAAAAGCTCAGCATCTGCAGCCACCACATGCTGGGAGGTGCTGAAAGACAAAGGCCCAGGGTGTAAACCAGGGTCAGGTGTTTCTCCAGAAGTTAAATTGTGCTCCACATCTCTGGGAGGTACTCCACAGCCTGCACAACACTCTGAGGTCCTCTGGAGTGTCAGAATGCAACAGGCAAGCACTGTGCTGTCACTGCACAGGGGCTGCAGGGAAAACAGCAGCACCTTGGCTTTCCTCCTGCTCAGAAACACTGCACCGAGGTGGCCCTCAGGTGGGCACCTGCAGCTCTCCCTGCCTGGCATGCTGAGCACCTTGGCTTGGCATTTATCCCTGGCCAGCAGCATGATGCTCATACCAGTCCCAGCATGACCTGTGGTGCTCTGAATGCTGGCAGCCTTCTGCCTGTTGTGTTGGCACTGCAGGCAGGGAGAGTCCTTCCTGCCCAGGGTGTGCAGGTGACGTGGCCCAGTGGGTGACGTGGTGGCTGCAGCTCACCCCACAGCAGGGCTGACCCTCTCTGGAACTGCATCAGCTCAGCCTTCTGGGACCTGGCCAAGAGAATGCCAAGCCCCTGCTGCTGCAGAGGTGCAGCACTGCTTGAGAGCCCCATGCAAACACTGTCTCCCAGGTGCCCCTGGGCTGGGCTGTGGGTCCATTATGGCTTCTGCTTGGCAGACTGGCTATTCTGTGGGGGTTTTAGCACTGTGCTGCCCGTGTTATCAGTGGCTGAAAACAAGCCTGGCAAGTATGTGGGCAGGTCAGAAGTGATGAGTCAAAACCTCTGGCTGCTGTGTCAGGCTCTCCAGGCAGGTGCTCCTGGGTACTGACTCGAAGAGGCTTTTCTCTGCTCAGTCACTGTAGGGGTTTCCTGGAAGTGATCTGTCCTCTGTGACAGCTCCTTAGCTGTGTTTGGTCTAAGCTGTATGTGATCAGTCCCCAGCTGGTGACAGCACCGTGGCATGCAGGAGCTGTGCCAGTTGAGAGCAGCCACGTGCAGTGAGCAAGTGTGGCTTCACCACCTCTTCCTCTGCTCTTGGTGAGGAGGCTGAGGAGTTACTGCCCTTGGAGCACAGCAGAGGCTGACCATGGAGATGATCCCAGCTGTAAGCTGTGCTGTGGCCCTGCACAAACCATCCCCTGCCAGCACCACAGCAGAGGGCTAAGCAACGTTCTCCTGCTCTTACAGCAGACAGCTAAGCAGTTCCTTAAACCTCTGGTGCTTTCTGACTAGATTTCTCTACTGCCCTTCTCCTGGCCGTGCACAGGGCTTGTGGACAGCGCTGTGCTGCTGGGACTGGGAAGTGCTCTCTCTGTGCTGGGTGAGTTGGTCGTGGTTGGAGGCAGGACACCAAGTGTGCAGGTGTGTGCCTTACCTGGCATCTCCTTCTGCCAACACGCTGCTCTCACTTGAAGAAGCAACCCTATCTCTGGCAGCATCCATGAAGGAGAGGAATCCTGTGTGCTGCCCCAGGGGTCATGTCCCAGCAGAGGGAGGCAGCTGAGGCTGACACTTGCGTTGTTCTGCCTGTCTGCAGCATCTCCAGCCCCAGAAGGGGACATCTGGAGCACCCCCTGATGTGGTTAAGCAGCTGCAGGTGGGACATGTGCTGCTGCTCCCACAGCTCGGGGAACTCCCCACCACCGAGGCAGCTCCCTGGGCAGTGTGGAGGTGCACCCCAGAGCTTTCTGCACCCTTGCTGCTCTGTGTGCCCCTGCTGTGACTCTCTGAGGCTTGGCTGGTCCCTCCACGCATTTCTGCTCGTAACCTTCCCAAGGATGGGCATACGGCCACGGGTCCATGCTGCCGCTTTGCCCTGCAAAAGGCTGCCGAAACCCTGCTGGCAAGGTGCTGGCTCCTGCCCCGCCGGTGCCGCGGAGCAGCTCGTCGGTGTTTTCCTCGCTCCCGTCCCCGGCGGGGCAGCCTCCGTACCTGCCCGCTGCCGGGTGAGAGGAGCTGGCCGCGCAGCTGCGGTGCTGGGGCAGCCAAGCTCGCTGCCGGCGGGCTCTGCGGTGGGCACTGCTGGCAGGCACACAGCAAAGCTGCCCGCTGCCACGCACCCCCTCCTGACCTGTGCCGTGCTTTTACCGGCCCGCTTGCCTCTGCCAGAGGACCCCACGGGCTCCTTCAGCCTGCCCGTGACGTGCACGGGGGTTTCCATTCAGCCTGACAAGTCACAGGCTCATCCAGTGGCTTCTGGCTGAGCTGCAAGCTACAGAGCAGTGGGTGCTGCTTTGGACCCCGTGCCGTTATCCCCCCGCTCTCCAAAGAGACACGGTGGGGATCTGCCCGGGACCCTCCCGTGACAGCCCTCTCCTCAGGCACTGCAGCACAGGCTGTTTCTGCCACAGGGCAGCCCAGGGTTTGCTGGCCAGGGGCTTTCAAGCCCAGGCTCTGTGGAGCTGTGGCACACAGCTGGAGCTTCTCCCTCGTCCTTCCCCCGCCGTGTGCTGGCACGCAGGCCTGCCTGCTCTCCGTGGCACATGCCTGGTGCTAATGAAAGCACAGGGGGGGCAATCAGGACAAGAACAAAGACTCTCCACAGGTTTCCACTGCTGGCTGGGAACGTTCATCTGCAGCTGGCTGACTGCAGTCACGCCACCCAGCAGCAGCAGGCTGAGCCCCACGGGCGCCCTGCTGCTGTTCGGGAGCCCTCCTGGCTGGCTGCAAGGAAGGGCTCATGGGGCTGGGGCTCCTCTGTGAGCTGGGAGGGCCCTGCTCGGCACGGGATGCCTGGATTCACACCCTGCCACCGGCTCCCTCTGGGCCAGGCCAGAGTCCTGAGAGTTTCCAGCGTGGCATGCTGGTGACTAATGCACCTGTGCCTCCCAGGGCTGCCACAGTGCCCTGGCACAGCAGCACTCCTGCCAGCTCCCCGAGGCTCTGCTCACATGCAGTGGCAGCAGCACCCCAGAGCCAGGGACGGTGCTTTAGCCAGGGTGGGCTGCAGGGGTGCAGCTCCTGCTGTTGTAGCTGTGTCAAGGCCATGTTACACTGCCGTGCTTCAGATGCACAAGCTTAGGCCTGGCTGTGCAGGATCCCTGCTGTTCCGACAGTAACTGTTGTGGTTTTCTGAAGGCTGCCCAGTACCAGGAGCGGCACCCTGGGCCTCAGCACCCCCAGATGCCCAGACCCGGCTTACAGCTGCCTGGCCAAGCACCGGCGCTGTGCAGGAGGGGGGTGGGGATGAGAGGCGCTCCCTTTAGCGGCCTGAGGCCAACCCCGGCTGGGCTCCGGCTGCCAGAATGAGCAGACGCGCGCGGCCGCGCCTCGAGCGCGCCGCTGGCACTTCACGTGCCGACAAGCACGGCCCAGGCTGCCATCCAGCGCAGCCTAAGGCCAGCAGCGCCCCACGCCCCGCCTCAGGCCGCCTGTAAAATGGCCGCCAGCGACCCGCGCGCGGCAGTGGACCCCACCGCCTCACCCGCCCGAGACTACAGCTCCCAGCAGACCCCGCGCGGCCCGCCCCGCCGCTTCTCTAGGTGTTTCTGCTGGGGGCCTAGGCCGACGCCCAATCAGCGCTCGGCTCTGTGGGGCAGCCCGCAGAGAAGCCTGATCAAAAAAATTTTAGAAACACCGCACGTGGAAGATCCTTTCTTTCAAGTGTCCCTCCCACCGGAGGTAATGAAGTTCCTCGCGCTTCCCGCGGCCTCAGGGTTTGCTGTCACCGACGTTTATTACTATGGCGATTTCCCTTTAACGTCTTGTTTCACGCGGAGGCCTCACAGAGGTCCTTGGAGAGGCGGGGAAAGGGACGGCCGCTCTTTCGATTCGCCGCCGTGCCGGAAGGGAAAGAGCCAATCTGCGCCGGCAAGGGGGGGGTGGAAGGCGGAGCCACATGGAGAGCTGCAGGCCATTGGTGACGGCGGAGGAGGGGGGCGTGGCGCGGCGCCGCGGAGGGTGACGCGTATCCTTCCAGCTCAGCGCGTGAAGGGAGCAGGGGCGAGGGGGAGGGGCTCGCCCCGGCGGGTAGTAACGGCCGCGCTCGCGCTGCCGAGTGTCGCGTTGCGTCGCAGCCGCGCCGGGGAGGGAGGGGCTGCCCCCCGGCCGCTCTGTCCCAGTGCCCGCCGCTCCGCTCCTCGCTCGCCTCCCGCCGTGCTTCTGCCTGGGAGGATGCGCCGCCTCTGCCCGGCCGCCGCAGGTAGACGGGGAAGACGATGAGGGAGCCGCCCCGCCGGTTTCTGGCCCTGGGCTCCTGCCTCTTCCTCTGCGCCCTGCTCTGGTGAGTCTCGCTGCTGGCTCTCCCTGTCGTGGTGGGGGAAGCTCTTCCGTGGTCTCCCGAGGGCGGGGAGTGCTGGTCCCTTCCAGGCTTTTGGGGGGAAAAGCGGCGGTAGGGGAACTTGCCGCCGGGCCCGCCGGCAGCCGTGCTGCCGCCACCCTCCCCGGCCGCCGGGGACCCCAGGCCTGGCGAGCCGTTTGGTGCTGGGGAGCAGCGCCCTGGTGGGGCGGCGCGGCGCGGGAAGTGGCGATGGAGATGGTGCTGTCGGGGGAAGGTGCTGGCAGCGCGCGGGGCTGCGGTGAGGGGCAGGCAGGGAGCAGCTTTCGGGAGCGTAGCTCGCTCCTGTGAGCGATGGTCACTCGCCTCCCTGAAAACAAGCGGTGTCAGGCGTGGAGTTAGTCCCCGAGTATCAGGGGTTCAGAACGACACCGCACGTCTCTTGTATGCGTTTTGCTGGCGCTGTGTTTTTATCAGGAAGGCTTATCTGCTTTTCCAGTTTCAGGAGGAACTCTGGCAGTGTTCTCTGGAAGACCACGGAGCTGCCTTCTTGAAGCGGGTCTGTCTGTCACTGCCTAGAGTCGGGCTAGATTGAAGCCAGCGGGCCAGAGCGTGTTGTGTTGGTTACGTCTTTGAAAGCGGTGGTTTTGTCGTGATTGTTTTAGCTATATCATGTTCTTGCATCTTCTGTTTGCTCTCTTTTCAAACTTCCTTAATATGTGGCATCTATTTGAACACAGATGTTGAAAGAATATATTTCTGTATGGTAAGTCCTAAGCTTCTTAAACTTTGGCCTTCTTTGATCTCCATGACTCAGTGTTTGAGAAATGGTAGCCAGTTTCAACAGCAGACTGCAAATACAGAGAATGGAACAGCAGCAGTTGTTGGAGGTAGCTGTGTATCTGGTGTGTGACTTCAGTACATTTCCTGTAAATTGTTTGAATAATCTATTAAAGAAAAAAAAGAAGTTGCAATAGTCTTGAAATTGTGGGTTGTCTCACAGTTGTTTCTAGTTGGATGGAGAAGCATGAGCCCAGAGGTCACTGTGCAGCAGCTCTTGCGACTCAGGTGCTGACACTTGCATTACTGGGTGGTTCATACAATCCCGGAGCAAATTTGGCTTGTGTCATCCCATTTCGGGGTTTAGAAGACAACAGTGTGTTCAAGCCCCTCTTGGACTCACTTTTATCTTTACATTTAGCATGAGTGCAAGAAAGCTACTGGCTGTATAGGTTCGATAGCTGTGAACCTGATGAACTGCCCCTAGACAGCTTTTCCTTTGCTTGTGGGACAGCTAAGTTTCTTGTCACATAAAGATCTCCTTGTACAGCTGGAATTCTTATTGGGGAAAACAGTTCTTGCTTGTTGTATCTTGAAGGCTGATAACCTGGTTTCTGCCTGGGGGGAATTTTGGTTAGAGTAAGTTTTTGTTGCTGTATTCTTAGCCTGCTGTTATAAAGGAACTGTTTAAGGAGCAGTTCAGGCATCTGTTCCATGGAGATAAAGACATGTGTTCAACTAAGCTGTTGAAACAGTATACTTCTCTGTAGAGCTTAGGCAACGTCTGTGTTCATCTTGGGAGAAAAATTGAGCTGACTTGTGCTTTTCTTGCTCTTTAACTCAGAATCTGCACTGGAGTATTTCAGTGCTGTTACTTTTAAATCCCCCAGCGTTCAGATGGTGTTCACCCTGCGTGCCCTGGCTGCTATTGGTTAAAGAACTAGTGAGTTAGGTGCCGGCAGAGGTGGGACTCTAGTTTCCCGGTCTCTGCCCAAACATCCCTTCACACGGGAGTTTAAAATCCTCCGTCTGCAGGGTGGCGTTGCAACTTGCTTGATTTTCTGTTGCCCTGCCGGGGCTGTAGTCAGGTCTCAGCTGTACTCATTGCTGCGTTGTGGCTGGACTATGTAATGTGATAACCTGTGGCACATTCTTCCTAAAAAGATAAGCAGCGACTTTGTTCGTAAAAGCGGTTGAGTAACTTTAAGTAGTAAAGTGACGGCTTTGTTATAAATGTTGACACATGTGACAGTGTTGTCTTTGTAAAGTTCGTTGTCTGGAAATGCAGTCTCCAAAGGACTCGATGGCAAGAAGCCCTTTTCTCAAAGGTAAAACTGGTGGTCAACGTGTTAGAAACAAAAAAGCAGGGGAGGGAAACCCAGAAGACAAAAGAGAGTTGCTGAAAGAATGCTGTTAGGGCTATTGAGGTGCTCTTTGGTTTTAAATGCGGGTTTGTTTCTTTGAGACCAAGCTTAAAACAGAGGTTTATCTCCCACAGTGCTTTCTAAAGCTTTTCTGAGGAAGTTGCTTCAATGGAGAAGTACCAAAAATCAAGTGTGGTGAGGGGGGAATTTATTTGACTTTCCTGAACTGGGAGGTGTTTAAAAAGATGTCATCCTTGAAGTGAAACATGTGACTGTGTTACTGGGAAATGTACTACAGCCCCAGAAGCTCAGGGACTTCTTAGCCCCGTCGTTTCAGTGAAGGCAACGTGATCCTCTTTGGGAGTGCAGGATCAGAGTGTTACTGGTACTTGAGGCTTTCTGAAGCTGGAACAAACACAGGTCTCTGACAACCCTGAGCCAGCAAGGATGTTCCAGGTAGTTTAAATACTTTGGAGGTAAGACTTAGGAATACAGTGCTCTAAAAATAATATGCCTCTGTGCCAGTGGAGCTTCAACTGTGCAGGATAAATGGCTCCTGCTGGCCTGAATCTACAAATTCCTTTTTTGATGCTTGTTAAGCCTGTTGTGTGGATGGTCATGATCTAAAACATACTTTACAAACTTGTAGTGCTTGGTAGTTTGACAATATACAGAGCTGAATAAGTGGAGTAGGTTGAAAAGCTGATGGGAATGCTAGTCCGATCTGAACTGAGGCTGTGACAGTTGTTTGAAGAGTAACCTGTGTAAACTGACCTGGCAGCAGCTTTTGCCTGCTGTGAGCTGCACTTGCAAAGTGTTTGCTATGGGTTTAATAAAGAAATCATGCCTGTGCCAATTTGTCCTTCTCATTCATTCTATCCCGGGAAGTGCTTTATACATCCTGATCTACTTAGCTTTTATGAGCCCTTTTGTTATCCTTGAGTTTACAGTAAGTAGAAGGAAGATAGGGATAAATGCATGTGCCCATCAGAATTGTTTCATTGTCATCATGCTGCATCAGCAAAGTAAGGCTTGTGTCAAAGTCACTGAGCAGCAGGATGTGTTGTTGCTGGTGAGAGCCCTGGCCTCACAGCTCTGACTCCCGAGCTTGTAATGAGTGTACCCTGACGTTGGCGAGGGTCAGACTGGGTCAGTGGCATAGCCAGCAACAGCTGGAGCCTGGGTACAAGCACATTGGAAAGGGGTAGAGCCTGATGCTGCTTTGTTTTCCCAGCTGTTAAAGTGAAGATGTATGTGAATTTTAACGAGAGAAGATATTTCTAGTGCTGGTTTGTTTACAGTTTTCTATGTTTTCAAAGGTGTGCTTGTTGAAAGCTGCTGAGAAAACCCCCAGTGCTTTGCTGTCAGTGTGGTGACATCCCTGGCGTTTGTCTTGCTGCTCCTGTCCTATGCAGGCAAGCCAGGTCAGAGATCACAGAAATAGGTTTTGCTAATTGAGCACTGATTGGCCCCATTACTGACTTTCTGTTTAAACCTTAAGCTTGCACCCGTTAACAGAAAGGTGTTGAGAGCCAGTGTAACATGCCTCTTACACTCTGCTGAAAAGAAGATGTCTGTGGTGTGTGCCCTGGTGATCTGGATGGAACTGCTCATGTTAGGGTTGGTACAAAGCTGCACTGGAACTCTTGGAGCCTTAAAAACGAAATTTGAACATTCCTAGTTTGCAGCCTGCTCAAATGGAAGGTGTGGTGTGCAAGCTGAGGCTCTGGTGTCTTATGTAAAACAATGCTTGACCCAATTAATTATTGAATATTTACCTTCTGAAACTATTTGAAAATCAGCAGAGTGTTTTCATGCAGTACCTCCTGAAAGATGTGTCCTAGAAACATCACATTTGTTTGCTGTGCAAGCAGTGCACTGGAGTGGCACTCGCCTCCTCCTCCTGAGGTTGCTCGGTTGCCTGCTGCAACGAGATGTGCCTCACTTGGGCACTTAATGGCAACTTTTCATGTCTTTCTCTAACCTGTTCTTAGTTCTTTTCCACTTTGCTCTTCTCTCACAATACTTTTGGCCTTTTTTTTCCCCCTCTTGTCTTTGTATTCGTTTTAGTTTTTGGTTAATTCTGTGCCTTTTTTCAAGGGGAGAATGTACAGGGTCTTTGAAAGTTACCACTCAGAGGTGCTGCAGCTTGAAGAGGGTCTTGGTTCTGTGCATTAAAATCTTTGGCTGAGAACAGGGTAAGAATGAACTGCAAGTTTAAAAACTTTCTTGGTGAAAATACTGAGCCAGGCACAACAGACAAACTGATCTCAAAGTTAGTGTAAAGAACTTCTTGCTTGAGTGGAAATCTTAATATAAATGATTTAAACTGGGTTGGAATATCATTAAAGGCTTCCAACAGTTCAGAATTAGCTCAGGTACTCAGAGTAACCTCCTTGGCTTGGCTGAGGGTGGGAATGGTAATCAAGCTGTTGCCGAAGTCCTTTAAAGAAGTCTATTAAAAATACATTATGAAATGTCTGGGAGCTAGGTGATAGCAGCTTTACAGTGATCTAGGGCAAAATTCATGTTACTAAATTTATGCTGAAATTCCACTTCTTGGCACTGTGTTCTGCTGTGTTGTATTTGCAGTGAGTTTCGAGCATGGGAAGCTGGTGCAGAGCAGCAGCTGCTGCTTCTGAACCTGCTGTTGCAGGATTGTCTGTGTAGACAAGCTGGTGAACCTATGTGATGAGGAGCATCTTCAGGGCTGTGTAAGACATTGCTCCAGGCTCTGAAAGCCTTAGAGCTTCCTCACCGCTCATGTTGTCCTGTAGTCTTGCTGCTCAGCATGAGCTGTTGTTTCCCCAGAACACATTCTTTCCTCCAAGCTCACCTGCTGAAGGTAGTAACTAGAGTTTGGCAATGCAGGGAGATTCTGTTAAGCTGCAATCTTCAGTGCAGTGTTGCAGAAGTCATTCTTGGGAACAAACTAGGAACCGCCCGTTCCTTTGAGTATGTCCCAAGAGACACCTTCTGAGGGCTGAGGTTTGTACCCTCTGCCTGAAATTGGGCACTCCTTTGAAGAAAGGAGTATGAGGTCTGTGTTTCAGTGTTACTTTGCAGCATACATCTAATACAGGCTGTTGTCTGTTACGAGCACTGTTTGAAAACACAGAATTTCAGTGCTGGGAGGGTGGCTGTTACCTCAGCAGCCTTTTCTGGGGAAGGATGAGACTAGTACTGGTAGCACTGTTAGAAAGGAAGGGAGAGGTTTCCCACTGTTAGTCCTCACCTTTGGTTTCTATTGGTTAACTTAGGGCAGTCCTGAACAAATTGTGTGTTCTCCATCTGCCTTCTTGGATCTTTATATCCCTGTATGCACTGGCTCAAAGCTGACTCTTTCCCCTCCTGCCGGAAGTTACTGGCATGTGTCAAGAGCAGATGGGGGGATGCAGAGGGAAATGTGGCTGGAGCTGGGATGCAGGAAATGGGTGCAATCTGATGGAGTAGATAGTGCAACTGTAACCTTGTTTTGCAGTCTCTGCAAGCTAATGCATTTGACATGCTGAAAGCAGTATTTTAAACTGGTGTTTGGAATCTCATTGTCTGAAGCAATGAAATTCAGTATTGTCAGAAGCATCTTTGTGCCAGTCCCTGCTGAATAAGGGAAGTGACTGTCTCTTTGTGCCACATTCCAGTTAGACAGTTTGGAGAGTGTGCTCTTTGCAAAGAGTGGGCAGGGTCTGCAGAACTTGTCTATTTGTGAAATACAAGGCATTGGTAAAGGATTTGCAAAACCCTCCCACTTCCCCTTGCTTTGGGGCAGTTGTCCAGCATGTGAGTGAAGTTAGTGGGCAGTTGTAGTAATTGAGATGTAATTGCTACCTTGCTGTCGGTATCCTTGCACAGCCTGCATCTGTAGGTCTCAGCAGCTGCTGTTCTCCCTTAGAGGCTCATGATCACTTACAATTCTTAGCAAGGCGCGGTGCTCTTCTGTGGTGATAAGTAGCTTATAAACAAATGGCCTGTGTTTTGTTTTCATGGTTTTTCATTGTTTTTCAACACTTCTTTCCACTTCACCAGCAGGAAGGAGTGTTGTCTGGGGAGATTGTGCTGAAGCGGTGCCTCAGAGTTTTCCTCTTCTGACTGAAACAATCTCAGTTCTCAAAGTCCAGTCTTCATTTTCTGAGTGATTTACTTTGGCCTGCAGGCCCTTTTGAATACAAGTCTCTCTTGTTGAACTATTGAGAGAGAGACTGATCTGCAAAGTTCCTGGGGAGAGGGTGAGTGTTCCCTCCTTTTGCTGTTGTCTCTGCATTGCCAGAGGTTGGAAGGCAGGCTTCTGTTGACTCCAGAGCCTGCTTGTGGGTCTGCTGCGCTCTTACTCTTACAGAGCCTTCTTTCTCTTTGACAGTTAGGCTAGTAATGGCAGGCTTACAAGACTTTCTTAAAAGCAGAAGATATTTTTCTGCCTTTTTTGCCCTTTCATAGCTCCTCCCCCCCAATTAATCCATACTAAATGATTCTGTGACCAAGAAGATAAGTGTTAACCAACAAGCAGGCACCTCTTCCTCTTTCACAGACCTACTTTGCCAGTTCTCTGGCTCTAGGCCCAAAACTTAGCTGTCTTCTCTTGCGCTGCCCTATTCTGAACTGATCCTGTGAATGCTTTCAGTAGACATCTTCATCTTCCCCCTCAGCTGTTGACTAAAAGCCACATCGTTGGCGCAGCTGCACCCCTTGGGAGTACAGCCCTCAAAGGTGCAGAAGGGGCCAGTGGGCATGCTGGAGAGGCTGTTGCTTGTGCATTCAAGGAGGGCTCGATTATCAGTGCACTAGTGGTAGCTTCCTTTTCTTTTCCCTTAGCTTGAAATTCTGTTCTGCTCTCACAGGTGTCCACTGTAAATTGTTTCTAACTGCTTCGGTCTCTGGTACCCAGAAATAGGCCTTGCTTGGGAGGAACTTAAGAAAAATCATTTGGGAGAGAGATGTGTTTGAACTGAATCTTGTGGAAGGGTTTTTGTATGAAGTCTGGAAGGGAAAGCTTAGGCTGGTTTCCTCTGGTGATACCTAATGTGGAAAACCTGCTCTTACCTGGAGACTTTGCTAATTTGATTTTTTGGTAAGCATAACTTGTTTAATTTTTTTTCTTGCCACTTGTTTCTTTTCTGCTTGATTTTGGTGCTTGTCAAAAGGGTTATCAGTAGCTTCATTATCTGATAGTCTGCGGCCTTCGTCATAATTGCTGAGTTTGAGCCAACTTAGAGTTGGACAGACTTTCACATGGCATCTATGCTTCACTTTCACCCCCTGCTCCTAGGAGTGTCAGCCTGTTCTTTTCAAAAGCCATCAGCAGACCGTGGCTAATGGTATGGCAGTGAGTGTGCTGTGCCATTCAGGCAGGGCTGAGCAGGCTTTCTGCCTCAGAGAGCCACACTGTGTGCCTGACCTGTGAAGAGCAACGATTCCACATGCACACACCCTCACCCCCCACCCCTCCTGTGTCTGGGCTTGCAGCTCTTTCCTGTTGGATTTGTTCATATCAAGCTGAAAAATGAGCAGCATGTTAGAGAAAATGGCTTTTGAACCACACTCATGATACCAACAGACTTGTGCTTAAATTGTTGTTCTTCTGAGTTTAGCAGTGTCTGCTGTTTTCAGTCATACTTAGCAAAAATGGAATTACTGAGAACTTCTGGGGTGATGTAAGTCACTAACTGTTCCTTATGTGTTTGGAACAAGCTCTGTAAGTTTCTCCACCATTAACATCCTTTCAAGACATACCTTGTACCTCAGACAGTACATCTAGTAACTCACCTCCAGGACCATTTGGGCATTAGATCTGCTTGCTTCCAAGGCAGCACTGAAATACTGATCTCTTGTGATGAGAAGGGAAGGATGTGTTCTCAGATGCAGAAGCTGATGAGCTTTCCCTGGCCCTGCTATGCAGGGTTACTAGAGGCAAATCCTGTTCTCTGTGAACTGACAGCTAGGTTTTCGTGTTCATTGTCTAGCTGCACCTAGAGAAATGCAGTTTCTTTCTTCATTGTGTGCTGTGTGACTTAACAGCCTGTGGCTGAAGAAGCCTGTTGAATAAGTATGCAAAATGTGAAAAGAGAAAAGGAAAAGAGCAGTAATGGTGCAGATAAGGTGAGTAGTTTAACTTCTCACAGAGTGCCTGGTCCTGCCTGGCTTTGTGTTCTTAACCTTCTGTCAGAGCTTGACGGCAGCAGTTGCCATCTGCCTGCTGCGGCAGGGCTCAGGCTGTCCTGTGGGTGCCTGCATACACAAAATGAATTCACAGTGCCCTCCCTTGCTTCGAGGGCTCTTGGGAGACTGGAGGCACTGTGTTTGAGACAGAAGAATGTCTGAGAATGAGCAGATCAGATCTTGGATGAAGGTTGTCAGAATCCATTAAATCTCCGAGCTGGCCAAGCATGTGCCTCTAAAAGCTGCAATCATGTTGCACAGAGCAGGCTTGGTGCAGCAGACCCATGGGTGCATGCCTCTTGTGCTGAGGGGCTTTTGTGGCTGCAAGTTCTGAAGTAGTTATTTATGGGGTTGTGAAAATACACCTTGTGTCTTACAGTGCTGATTCACAGCCAAGGATCCCTTTCCTTTCCTACAGTTAAGGGACTTGGTGTTGCTCTGTACAGCTCACTGAAGATGCCCCCTGAGTGTGAGCAAAACAGAAGTCACATTTATGTGCGTGGATAATGAAGGGGTGGAATGAGCTGCACCATGTTCTGTAGAACTTTTCTCTTGTATTTCTATGACGAACTAGGGAGGTGGGAGGGAGAGACCAGGGGTACTGGAATTAAGAGCATGAGGAAGTTTCTTCTTGCAATGATTGAAACCACTTTTCAGGAAAATAACTACCTCAAAGTATTTGCATAGCTAGCTGTCAATAGGAGAGCTGCACTGGAAGTCTGATGGATGTGGTTTAGCTTGAGTTCAGTAAAGCATTTGGCAGTCTCCCACAGCATCCTTGCAGCTAAACTGGGGCAGTGTGGTCTGGATGATGTGGATTGTGAGGTGGATGGAAACTGGTTGAGGGAAAGAAGTCAGAGTTGTGGTCAATGGGACTGAGTCTAGTTGGAGGCCTGTGTCTAGTGGAATCCCTCAGAGATTGGTGCTGAGACTGGTACCGTTCAGTACATTTATCAATGCCTCTGTGTTCCAGTGTGAGCTGCTCTGGCAGGAGGGTTGGACTGGATGATCTTTTGAGGCCCTAACATTCTGTGATTCTGTCATTTCATTTCATCCCTTAAACATATGTCTTGTGCTTAGGATGAGAGAGGTTTGGTGGCAAACAGTGCAAATGACTAAGTGCATGGTGGGATGGGGATTTCAGATGTGTGAGAATGCAGACCCCTCAGGCTCAGCTGAACTGTGAGGATTTGTACTCACCACAGTGTTTTTCATACCACAGTATCACCAAAGTTGGAAGAGACCTCAAGGATCGAGTCCAACCTGTCACCACAGACCTCATGACTAGGCCATGGCACCAAGTGCCTCGTCCAGTCTCCTCTTGAACACCTCCAGGGACGGTGACTCCACCACCTCCCTGGGCAGCACATCCCAGTGGCAAATGACTCTCTCAGTGAAGAACTTTCTCCTCACCTCGAGTCTAAACTTCCCCTGGCACAGCTTGAGACTCTTTCCATACTCTTCAGTGCTTTACTTTGCCATAACTGCAGCAGCCTCTGCTTGATTGGAACCCTTACCTCAGATGAGAGGAATTGCTGAGGTGCAGTGGGGCTGAAACAGACCTGGGACATCTTATTTGCCCCTCACCAGAATAGTATGTGAGGTCCAACAAGTTGCTTGTGCACTGTTTCCTGCTCTTATGGAGGGTATCATACCTGGATTTAGAGTGGCTCATGTCTTGCTAACCCTCTCTGCTGATATGGGTGGAAGAGGAGCAGTAGGTTTATAGCTCTACAACAAAACTGGGATGTTGTTGCCTACAACCTGAAGAAGCAGTGTCTCTGTGTGTGCATGTATGCATGAAATTGGCTTTAGGACTAGACTGGTCTGCTGCAGTGTGGGCTCCTTTTTAGTGGAGGACTCTACACTGTGTATACTTTCCAATGAAGTTGGTCACCGAGTTTTTAAGACAGGTGGTAATTCAAGTTCTAAATGCTAGGCTGATCCCAGTGGTGTAAGCAGACCTGACCTACCAATGCTCTTGCTGTTGAGGCTGGCTTAGTTTTCAAAAGCTGTGTCAGAAGGTTGCTTAAAGATGTGCTGTAGATCTGTCTCAGCAGGAGGGGGCAGCCTGTTTTCAGGGTGCAGAGTGGTATTTGTGTGACTTGCTGGGGAGGTCATAGTGATCACCTAGCTGCCAGTATTGCCTGGAAAGGTGCTTGGCTTTGAAGTGGAAGGTGACTGTGATGTTCAGGTACTGTTGAAAACTCCACTAAAAGCTCAATTGGCATAGCATATTGCTGGACTTATGTGAAGTCTGCATGAAGACCTTTGCTGGCCTTTGGGCCCCTAAGCCTAGTGGTTCACTGTGTGGGTGTTACCTAGGATGTGAGGAGCCATGCACTGAGCAGCAACAGCAGTTCTGCTGCAAATGTTTGTGTAGAAGTTGGCTGGTTTGCTACAGAAATAACTCCCTTTCTACTTAGAACAACTGTTCAGACTGGAAGTGCAGAATGAATCTCTGTGAAGGTTGTAGCTAAAACCAGCACCTGGTTTGTCATTTGCCTTATGTCCTCATGGGGCTTTGCCCGTTCTCTTAGATGTGCTTGGTGAATTCTCTTGGGTTTGACCAGTACAGGGAAGTAATGAGCTTTATGTTCTTAAGCTGTGGCTTTGTTTTGCATAGTAATAACCATTGCTAAAGAGATCCCATTGCTATAGGACAAAGGATATAGTTGATAGAGATTATTTCTAGCTTGTGGTAATTTAATTTGTCAGCTCCCACTTGTGACCTGGTATCACCCCTGTTACTGTTGTGCTGATGCTTTTTGTCTTCTAAAAGTAGTAACTTGTATTCTGTTGACCAGTTTCTTCACTGTGAGTCCTCTGATGGTTTTGATAATGAGGTACCTGGGAGCTGTATGTGCTTATCTGTATTGTTAGGCATTGCATGGAAACAGTGGAAAGAAGCTGAGGGTATTTTGGAATGCTTGTTTCACACCAAGACTGACTCTAGTTTTCTTTTCTTTTGAAACAGCTTTCCTGTTTGGCATGTCTTTTGTAAAGACAGTCTGTCATCAGCAGTGCAGTATGCTTCAGGTGATGCCTGTGCCCTGGCAAATGAGGATGAAAATACCCAGGAAAAGGTATGCTGAATCAATCCTGTTCAACAGCTACTCGGTCTGATTTGAGATTAAATTACCTCCCCCCCCATAATTTATACTGTAATTCATAAAGCCTTCTTGGCCAGAAGGTTCATTGTACTGAGCTGCTCTGTGAACAGAGATGTTCCAAAGTGTTTGCTTTCCTTTGTTGCAGTTATGACAGTGCAGTGCAGCTGGTTGGTTTGTGTATGGGCAACAAACGGCAGAGTTAGTAATGGTAGCTCTCTCTCTTGGTGCCATGTGTCAGAAGTGGTCATCAGGGATTGCATGTGGCTTGTCAGAGACCATAAGAGATGATGCCCTGGATAAGTCTAGGTCAGAGTATGCCAGTTGCATCTGTTGTGCTAAAAACCCAGTGTGCAAATGGTTGCTGTCCTGAATAGAAGACTTAAGGTTAATTGTTTTAAGTCAGTATTTATCACTTTGTTTCCTCCTGTTGAATGGCAATTAACAGCACTAAAATATGCATGTCAAACTAATGACCAAGGCTCTGTCCTTTTCCTTATTTGTTATTCAGCACTTGAGGTTAAATGGAGTTCAACCATCCCACCCTGATTAACTCATCAGGAGCTCCTGCATACTGCAGTTTGGTAGTGAGTTCCCAAGCTGGTGAGCAGTATCAGAAGGTCATGCTGATGTCATTCACTTTTGTACAAAGGCAAGGAGTCAGACTTGTGAGAAGCAGGGGTAGTCCTGATGTTATTGGTCTCATTGCCTCCATCAGTAAGTAGTAATGCTAATTGTGGTCCTCATTCCCAGAAAGCTTTAATATGCTACATCAAACCTGGACAATGTTTAGCCTGACCAGGAAAAAAAACCCCAATTATAACTATTGTCTGTCTTAAGCATTTTTCCAGAGGGTAGCTATCCTTTTGCCAGCTTGGGTGAGCAAATAGCATTCCTTCCTGTTCTGCTGTATGCCTGAAAAGTCCTGCTCAGGTGTAATGGCTCATGTAACAAAACTGGAAATGCCAAGTAAGCTTTGAGACTGGGAAGCCACTGTTGTGTTTTCCCGCTTTTCTGCAATACTCTTCCCTTCATCCTCTGGGCCTGGCTGCATTAAGAGATTTCTGGACTTAAGCTCAAAGATGTGAAATCTCATACATTATACTGTACTTCTTATTCATGAAAGAAAAGTCTCTTGGGTGTATGGGGAATCTTAAGCCTATGTCTCTTAACTAGGCTGCTGGAGCTGTCTCAGAGAGCAGCCTTGCAGCTCTTGATCAGTTGTCTCTTGAGGCATTGATGCTATTTATTCCAGGGACTAGGGTGTGAGCTAATGATACTTGGGGGAGATGTTGCTGAGCTGCTGTCTTTAAGATGTGCCTGCTCACATTTGTGTTTCCTGCTTTGCCAGTGTGTGCCTTAGCTTTCTCAAATCCATCTGATCATGTAATCTGGTATGGCATAGCAGCCTCTCACAGGATTTTAGATGGCCCTTACAAGACAAGGGGTGTGTAAATTCCACCAGATTTCTTGTCACCTTTTGAAGTACTGCTCAAAAATAACTTGTGTAAGTTGTAGTCGCAGCTTAGAGTCTTGAGGAGCAAGTAAATTCTTGTTAGTACTACAGTCTGGGTTTAAAGCTCTGCTCTCAAGTGTTCTTATTTGTGAATCACTGCACTGATGGTAAGTCTTTGTCAAAGAGAAAGTAACTTTAAAAGAGTCCAGCAGATGTGGAATTAGTCTAGTTTTGATGATCTGCTGTGACTGAAATGTGCCAAGGTTTATTTTTAATGGTTGCTAGTTGCAAGTCATCAGTAGGCTGGAGAGGGCAAGTTTCCTCCTGTTTTGGGGCAGCAAGGGGGATCCCTTGACATGAGATCCTATCAGAATGATTAACTTTCCTTGGCACACCAACAGAATGATTCTAGGCTGTCTTTCCTGGGAAGATTTAACTGAATTGCTTCAATGGGCTTTAATCCTTGTCCAGGTGAGAGTTTAAACATGTGGCCAGTTGCTATGGAGATTGGTGTAGCTCAGCTGCATGTTGATACTTTGGTGGTAAAGGTCTGCACCTAGTACTTGGCCTATGCCAAAGGGAACTCCCCTTACTAGAACAGAGAGCCTGTTTTACTGATGCTTGCTCTTGGTTTACCTTTACACTAGAGGGAAGAGGCTGGCCCCAGGCTGGGGTCTGACCGTGCAGACTCCAGTACACAGAGTTCTACAGAAGAGCTGCTTGTTGATCTTGCAAAACCTGACCAGGCAAGACTTTTATTTCATTTACTATGTACATTCCTCAAATGCTTCTTGATTTCAGTCTTTCCTTTTGGTTATCTAAAGCTCGTGGCAGCCATCGATCACATTTCGCTGGCATGCAGGGCTGCTGTCAGACTCATGTTTCCAGTGAAGGATAAAATGTGGGAGCTGACAGGTCTTGTGCTGCCCATGTGCATATGTAATAAGAGTCATTTAATCGTTGTAGGTAGTGACTACATCTTGTAAGATAGATTAAAATTGGATGCTGTAGGTATGGATGTCTCTCTGTAGATAAAGCAAAACTCCTTACTGAGGTCTCTTGTGCACATCAGGCTTGGTGATCACAGCAGTCCAGTTAGTGTCATCCTTCATGGCTCCCGTTTGGGTCATTTCCTTGTTGAAATGGAAAGGGGGTTGTGTTTCAGTTGTATGTCAGTGCTTGATGTCAAATGTTACAAAGACCACTGTTAGAGAGGATTTGTGTGTTGTGGATTACATGACAACATACATGGGATGTGCTTCTGAGTATATACTGCACGGGCTAGATATGTAACTCTCTTACTGGTAAAACATTCCAGACCTGTTCAGTTAGATGACTGAGTAATCCAGCTGGTGCCCAGAGGCTCTCCTTGAAGAGTATTTTCCATTGCTCCAAGAGTCAGTGTGGCCTGTTTGGATGCTTGTGTGCTTTCCAGATTTAGAAAGCCTCCTTTTGATTATGCTGTGCAAGGGTTTAGGAGAACTGAAGACCAGAATAAATAAGACTCAAAATTATTAGACTCTCAAAAGTGAGAAGCAATTTATCCCTTTCTTCAGTTACAATGGAATGGACTTCTGAATGGTTTTGGACCTCTGTTTGAGTGATAAAATTGACAGCCTTCCCCAAAATGAAACTGAGGCTGAAAAGAGAAAGCATAGATTCTATGACCATGGAGCATGCAAACAGAGGAATGCATTTCATGCTGAAACACTCAAGCATGTGTTCTTGAGGCTGTCTCTTTGCAGAAGTGGGTGGGTGAGGAAGCTCTTGCACAAACTTTTCTCCAGTTAATATTTTTACACTTCTACTGCAGACTACAGAATAGTGTTGCTCCTACCCTGGAGTAGCACTGAATACCACCTGGGTTTAGGAAGAAAGCAAAATACCTGGGAAACATTTTTCTGCCTGTTCTTTAGGTTCATTGATGACAGGAATCTGTGCTGTTAAAACTACCACAGCAGATGTTACTGCATGAATGCTTTTGCTGTTCAAGTTGTGAAAAGTCTGTTCCTCTGATGTTTTCCTAGACTACAGACATGAGTGAAGCTGGCCAACCTGAAGTTCAGACTCCACCTTCAGCAGATTTAAATAAAGCTTCTTCTAGCATAGTTGCAAGCACTGAAAACATTTCCAGTTCACCTACCTCAGAGATGCCTGCAGTCTCACAGCCTGAGTAAGTTTTGAGGTTATTTGTATGCATTGTTTTGGCCTTTGGGAGAGCATGGCTTACTTTGATATCATTCAAAGGGCTACTTAGTGAGGTTAGATTCTTCTGCTGCACTTAGATTTTTATGGTGTCAGTGCTAATGGAACATGCCACTTACTCAGTGTGTGGATTGAGGTGTGTACCTGCACAGAGTGTCATGTTATTGCCAGTATCAGTTTCCTAGCTGCTATTCTGGCAGAAAAACGTCCAGCTGCTTACATGTGCTAAATAATCTGTGCTGTGGAAGCCCCCAGCTCTTTAGGATTTCTGGCCTTTCACATCTGTGCTAACAAGTATCAAAGCTGCTTCAGTGATGCTTCTGCTTTGTTTTTAGGAAGAACTTTGCATGATTTTATTTCAGGCCTTACACCAGAACAGTCTTAAAGGTCTGATTTTGACAGACTTTTGATGAAACAGCAAATTTTAGTACCCATGCAGCCATGGCAGTTTGCAATTGTGGTGTCAGTGTCTGGATTTCTGTGTTGCAGAGCTACCTCTGCTGGAGGCAGTCTTCAGTTGTGCTTAGTTTTGTGCCTCTGTTTTGTGGAATGCTGTGCTGTCAAGTGTTAACTTGAGTATGGGAATCCATGTGTTTGCTTCTACTGTGACAGTTCTCCTGGAGGTTATAATGTGTACTAAGGGGAATATATTCTTCTGATTATCTGTTGACAAAGCTCTGATATTTTGGTAGATAAACATTCAACACATGAAAAATCAAGTAGGCTTCTCCTCAGTGGTGTGGTGGTGTTCTGGTTGTGGTGGTGGGTTTTTAATGGTCCAGTTTTTCTGCTTTACCAGATTTAGTTTCTTCACCACAGGAAAGGTCTGGAAATTTTTGTTGCTTGATCTTACCCTGTGTGCTAAGCAAGATCAAGTACTTTGGTACATCCTAACTATCTTCAACTGCAAATATCCAGCAATCAAGTTTCTCAAATTTGTAGTTCTAATCAAAAGTGGGGTTTCAGTAGGGATTTTGTAGCGCTTGTTGACTACTGCACTGTGTAAATGCATTTTAAACCCTGCTGTTGTCAGTCCAAACTATTTTTACCTTGCAGGGAGTATTTTCCAGTGGAGCATTTATTGTAGCTTTTCTATCCAGACCTAATTTGGGGAAACACATTGAAAAACAACCTGACAACCTCTTCTAGCTGCAAGTGAAGAGAGCACCCATACATAGTGGGCTTGCTAATGCACTTGAGTAATTAAGGCAAAGCCACTGACAAAGTATTCAAAGGGGAGGGGATGCTGCAGTTTTTAGGGCTTGTGCTGCTTGCCTCCTGCAAAAATTAATTACTCAAGGCCCTCTGGGTGCACTCTGATAGGAGAGTATTTTTAAGTCCATACCTGTGCCATATTTACTTGGTAGTTATTCAAAGTGTCATCTACCCACCCAGGTCAGGAATATGTGGAGCTCTTCAATTGTGGTGATTGACCTCCCTTCAGTCATTGAAGTGTTCCATGCAGAGCTGAACTCTGCATCTCAGATGTATGCCTGTTGGGGTGTTCAGAGAAACTGCTCCCTGCTTGTAGCTAATGAATTCTTAGATTCCTAGTAGTTGTTAGATTTTGCTACTTAGCAAAAAGCCTTGACTGCCTGTGAGGGGTTTTGTTTTTAATGTTGTGGGAGTTGTTGTTTAAGAAGTACTGAAATTGGCTCCCTGGGTGTGTTGTGGTTGCTTCTGTTGGCAATTGCTGCAGCTGGAGTCAAGAAGATCCCTTTTTAAGTTGCTGACATGCTGTTTGTGTTTTGGCATCTCTGCCATGTTATTGGATTAACCTAGTTTGCTGTGGGCACTGTAGAAAGCTTATGTTGAAGTTTAGGAGGCAGGATAAAGCCCTTACTGAGATCTGGTTTATAGCCTAAATGTGGAAGTCATCTCTGCAGTGGGTAAGTAAGGACAGTCACTGACGTTGCCAACTGGGAGTGACTTGCCCATCTTCTGCCCACCCCTTGCAGCCTTTCTGGAGAGAGGCTTTATTTTCAGTTTCTGCCTTGGATTTGTCTGATTAAGTGTTCTGCCTTTCTGGGAGAGAAGTAGTAAAGGGAGTGGGCTGATTTAGCTAGGGTGGGCTGCTGGTGCAGCTTGGATGATGGTCTGCTGGTTTACCTCACTTTTATTGCAGTAGGAAAAAAGAGTAGTGCAAAGGAGGGATTGTGGCTGGCTGTACTGTACAGCACTATGCCACTCCTTTTCTCCTAGTTTTAGCCAAGTGCTATTCTGATTGTTGCCCACTGGCTTGAGAACATTAGGAGCTTTTAGTGATGGACTCAGTCTTGTTTTGATTCCTTTGAAAAGGAAAATTGCTGGCAGCTGGGTAACTCTGAAGCTGTTCTTAATTTGTAGTGATGATGGGAAACATTGTCCTTCCCAGTGTTTGGTTAGATGCTTTGTGTTCCTTTGAGACAAACAGTCTGGAAAAGGAAATTCCATTCTTGCATGGGTACAGCTGAGAATGCAGTTCCACAAAGCAGAGCATTCTGCATTCCTCTTTCCTGATTTATTTCTGTAAGACTGTATTTAAAAGCTTTCAAATAGCTGTGGTGTTGTGGTTGGTTAGTGGGGTGGGTTGTGTTACCAGAAGGGTAAAGCCCATATTATTTCTTTTCCCTCAGTGCAATACAAGATTCCAGTGCTGATATCCCTGTAGTCAGCTCCAGTGAAACTGAGCAGTCAGAACCTGACTGTGATATTGGTGGAACACTTGAGGCTGAATTGCAGAGTGAACCTTCCTCTTTTGTCAGTCCCCCAGAAAGGTGAGTGTTGACATTTTAAACAGATTGTGAGTTTGAATCATTTAAAAGTAATTGTTCTTTTCTGCCCTGGATGCCAGCACACACTTGTGTGTGTTTGCTTATCTTCAGATTTGTGTGATTAATATTGCCTGTGGCTGATAATGTGATTGGCTTATAGGTGCTAATAGTATGAAAACTTTCAGCCTTGCAGGGCAGCATATAGAGAACATATCATCCTCACATGGCAAGGGAAAGAAGACAAAATCAGAGTTTGAGTCAAAGGTTTCAGCACCTGAGAAGGGGACAGATGAGCAAAAGTCTGCTCTGAATGCCTCAGAGAACTTAAAAAGGGAGGTAAGCATTACTGGTACCTGCTTGGGACACAGGAGCTTAATGCCCTCTGTTAGGTTGTCACCATTGTGAAAGACGAATGATGACCATCTGATAGCCCCTCTGTGAATGCACAGCACTCCCATTCTGAGCACTGTGTGTTGCCATCTCCACAAGGGAGAAAAACTGGGAGAGAAGGGCAGCAAGCTTGATCCATTGGCACAGAACAGGTTTCTGAGCTAAGTCTCTTAAGATATGACTTGGGGAAATCAAATAAAACTATCTGAAGTGGAATTCAGAGGAAATCTTCACGTAACAGAAAACCAGATGAGACTTCCCCAGGATGCTGTGGATGCTTCAACTTTTGCATAGGTTTAAAAGAAACAACAACACAACCCCAAAACAAAACCCAAACCCCACAACAAACATCTGGAGGCTGTTGCGTGGTCTGGGTAAGTTTGTAGAAGTCTGAGGTCTGGCTCTTGACTGAGTCAGGAAATTCCTGAATAGCAAGCAGATGGCTGGAGGCAAAGATGACAGTTGGAGGAAAGAGAAAGCATTTGGGGTTTGTTTTATTCTTTCCTAGATCAGTTATTCAGCCACTGTTTGTGGGATATTGAGCTAGACAGGTGGTCTCTGCTTAACTGTGGGAGTGCTTCTGTGCTGCTCTGTGAGGCACTTCCTGAAGCTTCCATTTTGCAGGTGGGTAAGGAACAAGCCAGGTCTCAGCAGTGCCATGCTTTGCTTGTTCAGGTTCCTGTGGGGGTTGAACTGCCACTGGTAACTTTATTTTCTGAGATCACTGAGCAGAATACAGTGTGCTTTAAAACAATCCTATACAGCCAGGAAAAGCCTTCTAGAGAACTTACTACAAGCAAATTGCTGTAAGCCACTACTGTGGAAAAACCCCAAAAGCCAAGATTGTCTTTCTTCACCCCAATGCTTTGAGTGCAATTTGAGTCATTAGGGTATTGACTTGATGCCGTAGTTAAGCAGCAGCATGATTTGGCATTGCTTACTTAAGAGGTCTGACTTAACACTTTCTTCATAGTCCAAAGAGGATCTTGTGTCCTGAGCTTTCTTGGGAGAAGGAGAGAGAGGTGTTTTTAGGCCTGCTCATTTCTAAATAGACGCGAGGATGTATTTGTGTGCAATGTCTAGAATTCTGTTGCAGTGTACTCAGGTGGGCTTGGCTCTGGTTGAGGGCTTTCAGCTATAGAACTGTGGTATAATTCTTGCTTTCACTGCAGAGAAATGATCAACCTGCCAAGAAGTCATTCTGGTAACTACCTATAAAATGTGGTCTACAAAATAACCTCTACTTGATGTGCCTAGAACAGCTTTTTGCACGGCTGGTGATGTGCTGGAAGTTAGCTTGTACAATGGGGAAGCTGACTTGAGATGGTATAGCATATGCTTAATTGAAAGGGGTTTCTGCTTTGTCAGGCAACTCCAAAACATTATTTCTTTGGTCACTGAACAGTAAAACATTTTAAAATAGTATCTTGTTCTGCTGTTTGAGGTTTGGAGAAACTCCTGGAGACCTCTGGAGTTCTGTCATGACCAGCATTCATATTTGAAGAGTTCTGCTACAAAAACTTTTTCTCCTTAGGAGGAAAGAACAAAAATCCATAAGGAAAGATGTTTTGAGACAAAAGGATTGTTTTACTTAGTGTATGGAGCCCCAAAAATGACCCAAATCTCAGTGAGAGAATGCACAATCCTGTCAGGAAACAATCACATGTCTCTTGGGGCCCCGGGCCTGCCTTGGCGGCAAGTTTTCAGCATGGGCTCAAATGGTGCATCTGCTGCTGAGTTGGTATTATTTTTAGCTTCTTTTTTTTAAGCATTGAAGTTCATCTGTATTTCATGGCTCCTGAGACACATTCACAGTTGATGCTTTGTTCTTTTGCAGAAAGACTATAAGAAAACAGGAGAAATTGACCCTACATCAGTGATGACCCCAAAGGACCCTGGAGACATTCCGACATTTGATGAATGGAAGAAGAAAGTCATGGAAGTGGAGAAAGAAAAGAGTAAGCTTAGGATTCCTTGGTTTGGTCTAATTACAGACCACTTGCATCTTCACAAAAATCATGTGTGACTAGGGAAACTGTCTGCTGTGCAGCCTGCAACAGCACTAGACAATTAATAGCAGTTACTGTAGAAAAGCAGTGAGCAGAAGTTCCATGGAAGTGCAAATGCTGTCTGTGGTGGTTGCAGTAGCAGTATTTCTCGTCCCTAGGTCAGTCAATGCACCCTTCTGCAGCTGGTGGGCAGCATGCCACAAAAAAAGTCCAGAAGAACAGAAATAACTACGCCTCCGTAGAGTGCGGTGCCAAGATTTTGGCAGCGAATCCGGAAGCCAAGGTAAGCATTACTGTGCGTTCTTCCAGTTTACTCTTAGGCAAGTAGTGGTGCAAAGTGCTGTAAGTGGAAACTGAACACTGATTTCTGAAGTAATCTTTTTATGGTCAGGTTTATTGTGATTTTTGATTCACAAAATATGGGACATCAACCTAAGTGAATCTGGAAGGGGGAGAAGAGTCTTAGTACTGAAACCAAGCAACTGAACAAAGTTGTATTAAGCAGCTCACTGCAGTACATAGCCTGTGGCTGTCCCAGGTAACACAGCATACTGTCTGCTGCCTGGTAGCCTCCTTAGATTTGTGAGACTTGGCATTAGTCTAAACAGCTAATATGAAACTTTGGAGAGAGGGGAAAACCTCTTGGTGCTGGGTTAGTATCAACCATACAGTCTAAAATACTAATTCTCTTCTTGCTACAGAGCACTTCTGCTATTTTGATGGAAAACATGGACCTTTACATGCTAAATCCTTGCAGTACTAAAATCTGGTAGGTTGCTGAGGCTTGCTTGTGTGACAGGAGTGAGTATCACTTCCCCTGTGGGACTGACATAACATGGTGTGTTTCTGACTGATTTGTGTCTGTGAAGAACTTTGGATTTACAGAATCACCAAGGTTGGAAGAGACCTCAAAGATCAAGTCCAACCTACTTAGTTGATACCTGAACAGAATAGAATGTTGTCTGCCTTTTTTTCTTACTGGACCTAACCAACTGTCTCCTGAATGCAAGATTAGTATAGATGCTTTATGATGTCCCCCATAGAACTCTGCCTGTGGTGTTGAGAAGGTTAAGGGTTCCCCTTCATTCACTTCAGTATTTGTGGGTTTTCCATCATTAATGACTTTACAGAAGAGAGTTCTGGTAAAGACTTTTCTTTCCCCAGCTGTCAATTACTTCCAGGACACATAATCAGAATGTACCATATACTAACTGCTGTTTCAGGTGGGGTTTGAATGGTGTTTGCTATCCTCAGTTATTAGTTCTGTGACTTGTTGCTTTTGAGCACAAGATGAGGAAGCTCTGTAGGTGCAGGTGTTGCTGAGATGTGCAGGGAAATACCACTAGTGATTTTGAAGGGAGCAGCAAGTAATGCCTCCATATTGTACAGCATTTCATATTGTTCTTTTACACCCAGTGAAAGATGCAGTAACAAGGTGAGGGCCTGAGGGCTGCAATTGCAGAAGGAAGAGTGCTTTTGAAACAAATCTCTTGTTTCTCTTCAAGGTTTGTTATCGAGCTCTGTGAACCAGTCCAAGTAAAGCAGTTCGACATTGCAAACCATGAATTGTTCTCCTCCACTCCCAAAGACTTCCTGGTGTCTATTAGTGACAGGTATGTGGTCAAAGCTCACCCTTCTGAGGGACACATGAAGGATGAGTGTTCAGCAGACGGCCTCACCAAACATGGTCTCTGTGTGCCTCTTGCTGTGCGAAGTGGGATTGTGAAACTGTACGGATTTTTTGCTGGATGTTATCAGTTTCAGCACTTTTTCTCATGGAAGGGACAACTGTGAGGTCGTAGAACACATGGCTTGAGTTCTTTCCATGCTTCCTGTGTTGTTGTGGCATGTGAAAGAGGAGAGACTGGACCCAAGGCATCAACCCCCACTTGCTGCTTCGGCGCTTCAAACGCGTAGATTCTGATTTCCAGCGCTTGGGCTGCTGCCTGCTTCCAGCTCTGGTTTGCTCACTTCTTTTGCTGCTTGCATACAGTAATATTTGCAATCTGCCACTTGGGTGTCATGTTGCTCAGTGTTCATCTGAGGTAACTTTTTTCCATTCCAGAACCTCTGCTGCAGGCTGGATTTCAGTAGTTGGATCCAGTATAGGGTTTCATGCTTCAAGGACTCGCACGCTGTTTCCACTGTGTGAAGAGATACTGCTGAGGTTTTGTGTTGTGCTGAGCTTTATCTTGCAAGTCCTCTCTCCACAAGCACATTGCTGCTATCTTGCAAGTGAAAGAAAAAGGGAAGGGAAAAAAAAGCAAAAGCCCTTTTTCTGTGAAAAGATGCTTTGGGAAACTTCAGCAGATGCCTGTGAACAGTAGGTTCTTTCATTTCTTTTAGCTGATTCCATTGTTTCTTTTTTAGGTACCCAACGAACAAATGGATTAAATTAGGTACTTTCCATGCCAGAGATGAGAGAAATGTCCAAAGCTTTCCTCTGGATGAACAGATGTATGCAAAATATGTTAAGGTAAAGGGTGGATTTGCTGTGCTTACTCTATACACCAGCATCCTGAGAAGCATCTTATCAAAGCATGCCCTGCCATGAGCAGTGCTGGTTTGCTTAGTGGCAGTGGCCCTTCTGTGACTGTCCATGTACTAAACCTTCTCAGGCAATCACCAGTATGTTGCCTTTCTCACAAAGGTGACAGGATCTGGAGAACATTTGATGCCCAAGCACGTACCTTGTGTCCAAGGACATATTTAGTTGATACCTGAATAGAATAGAATGTTGTCTGCCTGTTTTCTTACTTGACTTAACCAACTGTCTCCTGAATGTAAGATCAGAAGTTTTGACCTATTTTGACTCTTGGCTGTACTTGCTTGGTGCATATATATGTAAAATGTGTGTGCATATATATAAAAAATATTTTATATATATATATAAAATATCTGTGGTATGTGTACACAATCACACTCCCTGGAGCACAGATTGAAATATGCCCCTTTTTTGGGTACCGTTGTGCCAGTATTCTGCTATGCAGTTTAAAGTGAACCTGAAAGAGTAAGCATTTGAATTCTGCTTCCTGTCAGTAGTCTCTAAGTGCAGTTTTGCAGTTACTTAATCAAAACTGTGACTCATGGGAGTTACTTAGGTTACTGCTACTGCAGGTCTTGCCATGATCTCTCTGCCTTCAAAATAACTGAGCAAGCTCTTCCCTCAGGAGCCTCTGAATAAAATTCTGTCAACAGTGTGGTACTTGGACTGATATGAAAGCTAATGTGGGACCTAGTGGAGGTCTGAATTCAAATAAGGTACAAACCTTTTAGGTCCTCTAAGTGATGTTACCTTCCAGTTGTGGTGCTGCCAACAAAACAATTGTGCTGCTGAATGACAGTTGGTGCTTCAGAGAAGCACCAGCTGTGAATGATAGTTACCTAACTTCTCCACCCAGGAATTCTGCATGAGTCACAGGATGAAGAGTTCATTTGAAATTCTGCTTTAATTAATTAATTTAATTCTGGCTGAATTAATGCCCTAAGGTAGCTTGTTGGAGTGCTAGGTTCACCCTAGGTGCTTCAGCCCTTAGTCTCTTGGCAGATGGAGTGTTCTGCCTCGGGAGTGTCCATTTTCAAAGGGTCATCCTCACAATGTCTTTACTTTGTACCCCAGAAAGTAAGCAAGCCGAGGTGTGCCTAGCCTACAGGTTTTTGAAGAGGCTTGATGAAGTTGTATCCAAAGTGATGGAAATTTTTTGTAAGAGTGCTTTTATGGGAATAGTTTCATGACCTCACTTGCAGATCATTCGTTAGTTGTCTGCATGCTGGCTTAATAAATGTGTTTTATCTTGCAAGGTGGCTTAGACTGATTAAATAGCAGTGTGTAGTCAAGCTCTCTCTAGAAATACACATCTGACAGAAGATTCCAAATGTATCATTAATTTATATGAGTGCTGCTGGAAGAAAATGTATAGAGGATCTGAAGCAGACTACACTGAATGTGAAGCAGCAGTACACAGTGTCTGCTGTGAAGGGAGTTTTCCTTTGCAGCCACTTTCTGTAATCTGTGCTCTTTAAGGGGGGAACAAATACACTTACCACTTAACACACTTAGGTGTTCTGTCTGCAATAATGCTGCCTAGAAAAATTGAATAACTGAAGTTCATTAATAAACCCCTTGCTGCTTGTTACTTTTAATCTGCAAAGGTACAAGAGCTAAATGACATCTTGCTACCCAGGTCAGATGAAGTAGCATTGCAGCTTCATCCTTCGTAATTAGTTGTCTTGGCCAGTTGTAGTACTGAATTAAACCCAAGCAACCTGTAATTGCCTGTGGCATGTGTTCATCCTTTTGTACTGACATCTTTTTTTTTCTCTCTTCCTTTCTTGCTTCAGATGTTCATCAAGTACATAAAGGTTAGCAAACTCTTCTTTTGGAATGATAAATGCATGGGGCTTGGGGTGCTCTCTGCTGTGACTCATCACTTTAATGCATGGCAAGAACAACCTTTCAAAGTCTTTGCTGCTGTGGGCGATTTACAAATCTCTTGAGTAAAAGGTTGCAATTTCAAGGTTGGATTTGTCTGAAGTGCACTTCTGACTCTGGGGCTTTGGAGTTTTAAGTACCTTTTGTTCTTCAGGTGGAGCTGATATCGCACTTTGGATCGGAACATTTTTGTCCTTTAAGTCTTATAAGGTAATCTCTCAAGTGTTGTGTTCATCTTTCTACCTGACTGCAGTGGGGATGAGTGTTGCAGTGGCGATTGGACAACTTCTGTTTTCATCTTATTTGCAAATACTGAATTGAAGCAGCTGCCTAACTTCTCTGATTCCCATCTGTTTAAAGAAGCTTTGTCTTTTGCTCTGATTCTCCTGTACATAAGGAGCAGTTTATATTTGCAGGGAGTGTTAGGGAAACAGGAGCCTGAGCAGCCTTACAGGAGCCTTTTGGGAAGCTGTTGTGTCTCTTGCTATCCCAGGCACATGCAGTTAGCAATGTCTGGAATGTCTCAATCAGGATAACTGTGTGTAATTCAGAGAGTAATCAACCTCTCTGCTGCTTGGAAAAAAAAAGAAGTTCAAAGGCAAAATTAGAGGTGTAAAAGCTCCTGGAGGTCTTGAGCCAAGGAAGTCTAGATACCAGTTCAAATTAAAAAGGAGAAAAAGTCCCAGAATTACTAGAATTAAAAACAGGATTGTGTTTTGGTGCAGCATTTGAAAGTATTCAGTGGTCTTTGTGGGTAAGTGTGAGAAGATAAGCATGCCTTCTGCTTTGTTTCCTTAACTGAAAGCAACCATTGCTTATCTAATGTATTTGCTACCCAACTTTGTTGAGTCTTTGCATGATTGATGGACTAATAGTAGGTATTTACTTTTAAAACTTTCTTCAAGGGTATTTGGTACAAGCATGGTTGAAGAGTACGAAGAGATAGCGGATTCCCAGTATCAGTCTGAGCGACAAGAACTCTTTGATGAAGACTATGGTAGGCAAACGTCTGCTTCCTTTGCTGTTCAGACATCTTCTGCTACTCACATGGCTCTTTGCTTGCCTGGGGTAAAGGATTGTCAAATTTACTCCTAGTGCTGACAGTGTTTCAGCACTTTGGGGCTTACCCAGCCATCCTTTTAAGTTTTGATGTATTGTAACTCTTTGGAGGGTTACTTGAACATGCTGGAAGTAAGTCTGTTTGGCTTACCTTTCACTCCTCCACATGTACTGACAGCAGTTAAGGAGACCTGAAACAATCAAAGCAGCTGACACAAAATAGCTTTATGCTTGGTGTCCATAGCCTATTTTCCTGAGACTCTGTGATCAGTGCTGCAAGCTGCTTGTTTGGGCTTGCAGACTTTGTATGGAAAGAAATAGGAGAACCTCCAGCCCTCGCAAGGAAGAGCAGGATAAACATGTGAAACTCAATGAGGTGTTGCTGCATCTGTGTCATGAATCCTGGGGAAACTGAATCTTGAACCCTGAATCTCCTTGGGATTCTCCTTGCCTGGGGCTTGGTATTTCTATATATAATGGCTGACCTTTAGCTTTGTTTCTGTAGTTTTACTTTCACATTGTCAGATGACAGCTGAATGAAATGTTGAAGCATTTGTCTCATAGTCATAAGTGTTCTTCTTTATACCTAGATTATCCACTGGATTACAGTACAGGGGAAGAAAAATCTTCCAAAAACCTCCTTGGTTCTGCTACAAGTGAGTATGTTACTGTGCTGAAACAAAATGAGCTAGTTCTAAATGCAGGGAGATTTTTGTCATGCAGCAGCTATGACTTCCTGACTTTTCTGCCGAATTTGTTGTGACTCCTATTTAATTGCACAGGATCAAGCAGTAGCAGTTTTGAAGCTGGGGCATTGTTCTGAAAGTCTAAAAATAGAGCTTTCCACATCTCTTTGTAAACTTCACCTTCTGTACTTCAGGATCCTGGGTATTTAGTATAATGACCATTGCATAGGGCTGTAAACAAGTGGTACTAAAGTGCTGTAGAACCACAATCATTCACAACTTGGAGAGCTGCCTTACCTAGGGGAGGCAATAGGCAGTTTTGTTTGATACAGCTTGAAAGGAAGGGATGGAGATCAGTTTCAGAGAAGGCTTTATGCAAATGTTGCTTCTGTGCTCTTCATAAGAGCTGTATTTTGGGGGGGCTTGAGAGGGAGTTCTTGACTGTCTCTTGTGGGTTTTCCATGGGGAAACCTCCAAGTGTGGGGTTAAGAACACTTGGCTGTCCAGGTTCAATAAGCATTCCCAACTGCTGAATTATTTAGGAGAACATCAAGTGTCAAACAACTTCCAAAGAGTTCTTGCACTGTAGTACTCTTCCTTCTGTCCCGGTTAGTGAGATGTAGATTTGCACCCAAAGTGAATGCTGGCTGGGCTTAGGCTTTCCTTGTACTGCAGTGGATCAGAGCTGCAGAGGTCTTTGCTACTGTTTCCTAGAACGTAGTTGTCACTTGGATCAAAAGGGTCATGGAGAGGAATATTGCACAGTCTAGAGCAGTTTTCAAGGGGGAGTAGTGGAAAAAGCCATTTATTTTACGTGCTCTCCTCTCACAGATGAGGGAAAGCAGTGCCTGCCTCCTTGACACTCTTTGCCTCTTGTTCTCTGGCTTTCAGAGTTTGTCTTGGAACTGTCTTGATGAGGCTTATTCACATGTTCTGTCTGCAAGTGCAGTATTGCAAGTGGGTTTTTTGCTGTCTAAAAAAAATGCCAAAACTGTGTGTTAGAATAGGAAGGCTGTGATGAAAGGTTTGAAGTGTCTGTTAGTGACGGTGCTGTAGAAGTGCAGCTGAGCGCTGAAACATTGCTGTGGTCGTTAGTTTGTTTGGCTGGTGGATATGGCGAGTGAGACCTTTCATCTCTGGCAGGGTACTCAGTGGCCTTGTTTTTAAGGAATACTGAGTTCTAGGTGTCTGTGTGTGCTTTTAGTGTTGGTTTTTTAATGTGCCTGTGGACAAATGAGGTGGACTTCCAGCTTGCATTTTGTTTGTCTTGAACAGTGAGGAAGAGGGTCTCCTGAGGAGGAGAGAGTGGGCTTCAGATAGCTGCCCTCACAGATCAAACCAGATCAGCTCACTGTTCTTCCTCCTGCTGTTCTTCTCAGCTGGCAGGCTTCTCCCCCTTTTTCCACTTCTCAGTAACAGCACATCATTCCTCCCTGAAGCTTAATGCCTGCTGTTCATCATGACTTTTTGAAGGCGGCAGCCCTGGATCAGAACTGTGGGGCAGTATTGTAGTGTCTGACCTGTTTTGGAGGAAAGGCAGACCCAAGGCTCTGAACAGAGCTTCCTGAAGTTTAAGAAATGTGGCATTTCTTCTCAAATGCTTCTCTGACTTGATGAAGTTATCCATGTGACACAGGACAGGTGTGTGTTGATGGGTGGGGGAGAAATGAGCAAAATTGGGATGGGCTTTGCTTGTCTGTAAGAAGATGCCCTTTCCTGTGTGGAGAGGAAGTAAGCCTGGCAACATTCTCAGTACAAAGACCGGGGGGTGCTGTATCCAATCCATCTGCTGGCACAGGCCAGAGCCTCTTTGCATTTACTTCTGTGATTTTGTTAAAAATAACTTTATTTAACAGATACTTAATAAATCTAAGCCAGACCTGTGGATCCTCAGTATGGTTTTCCTCCAGTTGCCTTAACTGATCTAAATGGCATTCAAGTGCCAGATTATAAGTTGTAGAATTCATCTTCAAATTTTCAACTTTTGTAGAGCTGTCACTTTGCAACAGTATCAGAGATGAAAGTCAGATTGGGTGTTCTGGAGGGAGGCATGATGTGAAATGACAGAGTCCAGCTTTATGCTGTGGGCACCCTGTGCTCAAAGGCAGGATTCTGTCCTGGTCATTTAACAAATGACATCTACTGAGTCACTTCTTCAGTGCTGTGGGGACAAATGATCCAATGTGTCTTTATTGGAGCTCCTCTGTTTGAATATTTAAGCTGGAAATTTCTGACTTGGGACCTTCTGCAGCAGTTCACACACTCAGGTTGCCAGAAAATTCCATGCTTAAGTATTCTTCTGTTTGTCTTGCTGTTCCTTGCTTTCAGGTAGTACTTCTGTTGCTTTAATGGCTGGCTGGCAAAAGTTGGCTGTGGGTTTTCAGAGACCGGTTTCTAGCTTATAAATTCAGCCTTTAAAACCAGCAGATGTATCCACTCTGATACAATGGCCAGCTTATTTATTTTCTTGATGGCCCTATGGTGTGATGAGCTTCAAGCAAGTGTTATGGGATGGATTGCTCAGTGGTGCTCATCTCTGGGTCCTTTGACTATGTCCTCTGAGCTGTTGTCTCTTTTAGATGCTATCCTGAGTATGGTGAATATTGCTGCTAACATGCTTGGAGCCAAAACTGAAGAGTCACCTGAAGCTGAAGGTAGTTTTCAAGTTAATTTTTTTTTTTAGATGACAGACCCTTTTTATTGCAATTCTTTGGTGAGGAGTTGAATGGTCTGTGTTTAAATGACTTTTTCACCCTTTATGACATACCTGATTACTGCCATAGCACTTTTGTCCTACTGACTGGTAAAAGTGGACCAAAGATTGCTGAACTTGCTGAGAGGGAAACCACCACAAAGATCTTTACTCCTGGTATTTACCCAGCTTCAGTTGTGAAGTCTAACTTGCAGCTTCTGCCTGGAAATGTTTTGAGACTGTAGCTTTGTATGCATAAACCATCAGCAGCACTTTCATTAAGATAGCTTTGACTGACATTTGCAGCTAATCTGTTTTAGTTTAACTACATCACCAAGAGCCAAATCCACAAAACAAGCAACCCAAACAAACCCAAATGCCAAACAAACAGCAAGGGAAAAACCAAACACCAAACCCCCCCAAAAACACAACAACAAGCTAGCCACAAAATTCATTGACAATGAGGATGGTTCTTCAGTGCTTATGTTCACATCTTCCTCCTTCCTGCAGCAGGGAACAAAAGCGTGTCTGAAAATGTCACTGCCACCCCTGCAACTTCAACAGCTGCACCAAGGCTGCCTGAACCAACTCCTGTCCCTTCACCAGAGTGAGTGATTTGTCTTGGGGTAGTTTGTGGTTGTTTTAAAGCGTGTTCCTAGCAGAGTAACGTGTGCCAGTCTGGATCCTTTGGCAGTAGAATGCTCAGGTGTGGCACTTACTGCCCTGAGTTAAGAGGTAGGAAATTGGTGAAACCTGTAGTATGGTCTTGTGCTCACCAGAGCAGTGTACCTTGAGGTTTAGGCAACTGTTGCAACATATCATAAGGGAAGTGGCTACAAACTAACTGCAGTGATGCATCACTAAGTCTCCATTGTTTGTTGTTTGGAAGTGTCTCACTGTACACTGACTGTATCCAGGCTGGCCCCTGGTCACTGCAATAAGATTTGCTAACGCTCTAGCAGCAGGCATATGAACCTGTTGAAGTAACATTCTGTCTCTAACTCTTTGGTTGCAGACTTGTTACTAAAGAGATCCTACAGATAGATAAAGAGCAACTAACTGTGGATTCCACCAAAGAAAGTCCTATTGTTCAGCTAGTACAAGAGTATGAGGAAGACACGAGCCAGTCAACGATAACCTTGCTGCCCAGTGATGATCAGGAAGAGGAGGCATCCACATGGTTTGAACTGGAAACAGAGAAGTACTGCTGTGACATGGCAACAGTGTGTTGTGTTTCCACCTTTTCAGAGTACCTGTTGAAGTGGTGCTCGGTTGCAGCAGCTGTGTGCCGGCAGCATGGTAAAGCTGGAGGTAAACAAGGGCAAGATGACACTGCTGGTGTTCAGCAGCCACAGGCAGTTCTGACCGAGTCTGTACATCCGTCAGCAGATGAGCCTCTGCCTGAGCAAGCAGCCAGCCAAGCTGAGAGACCATCTGGAACTCCTGTGGCAGTCGACTTCAGCAGCGCGGTCCATGAGGAGGTCAGTAACGACACCATAGATTCAGTCGAGCTGGAACCCAGCCATCCTCAGACCGTCTCTCAGTCCCTCCTCTTAGAAGTCACTTCTGAAGTGAAGCCATTGCCAACAACAGACATTGTGTTGGAGCCTGCAAAAGAAGATGCAGGCCGGGCAGCAGCAAGGGTGACTCCCCCAGTGGATGTAGCTGACATCAGTGCAGAAACAGAGCAGGCTGAGAGCTCTGTTGCAGAAGAAAAGCCTCTGGCTTCTGAGACCAGTGTGGCCACTGAGGTAAAGGAGATGAGCACAAAAGAGATTGTGGCCACTCCAGTGATTGCAAGTCCTGCAGACACTGCTCTTCAGCCTGAACATACAGTGGGGACTCCAGCCAGTGATGCTGGGGAAGGAAAGGAGAGTGCTCCAGACGTGCAAAAACCTGTTCAGCCTCCTGCGGAATCTTCTGTGTCTGCCGAAACAAAGGAGGAGGATCAGGCAACTGAGGAAGCTTTAATGGCGATTCAGGTCTCAGGGGGACCACAGAGAACAGCTACAGACTTCTATGCTGAGCTGCAGAATTCAACAGACCTGGGCTATGCCAATGGGAATCTTGTTCATGGGTCTAATCAAAAGGAGTCTGTCTTCATGCGCCTCAACAACCGCATCAAAGCCCTGGAGGTGAACATGTCTCTCAGCAGCCGCTACCTGGAAGAGCTTAGCCAGAGGTATGTGTGAGGAAGAGTGGCAGGAGTCTGCCATAGCTAAACGTCATGGCTGGCCAGCTCTGCAGGGGGTGGACACAAAGTAGTACAGTGAAAGCGGGGTCCAACGTAAAGCAGGGCTTAAAGCTTGCTGGGAAGTGAGAAATGCCTAATCCTGGGTATCTGATCTAGATGTGCGAGGGTGGTAGGGCTGCCCTGGCTGTGTCTGGGATACAGCCACATGGATTGTTTGGAGGAGCAGTGCTGTGGGGTTTTAAAAGGATAAGGTGTTGCCAGGGTGTAAGCACTAATCCTTCTGACAAAGGGGCACATCCTGGTGTTAAACTGAAGGGCAGAGAATTACAGTGCTGCCTTTGCTACGTGGTTTATTTCCACTTCAACTGCTGTGTTACCTGTAGTATTACTTGGTGAAGACGGCATGGAGAAGGAGCCAAGACCTTGCTGTGAACAGTGTAGATCCATCACCTGTGGTGCTGCTCAGTCACAAGAGAATAGAAAATGTACCTGTTTCAGGAGTGATTCCAAGGAAGGGCTCTGTTCTATTTACTGCTGTGCTGTCTGTCTTGGCAGTCAGGCTTTGGAGAGAACTCTGCATAGTGAGCTGGAGTAAATTGGTGCTGAGCTCTGAGGTGTTGAAATGGGTTTGATTTTTAACCTTGGGGGGGAGAACCAACACACACAACTCTAGGAAGAGACACGTCCGTTTTGTGTGTGAAACTTCAAAGGAAAAAGCACTCAGTGTTTACATTTGTGTGAACAAGGAGAAGTTTCCTGCTGAAGACAGCTCTAGTGCTGAGGAGGTTTGTGAAGGAGCATTTCAGACCTCTGCTCTCTGTTGCAGGTACCGCAAGCAAATGGAGGAAATGCAGAAGGCTTTCAATAAAACAATAATAAAACTCCAGAACACCTCAAGAATAGCAGAGGAGCAGGTATGGTTTGCTGGAGTGCTTAACTCTTCTGCCAGTTAGGGAAGTTCACTTTGAGGAAAGAATTGCCAGAAGTTGGAGACTTTGTTCCAGGGGCAGATGTATTTATCTTCTTGTTAGCTGCCTGTCTGCAGGGTCAGCAGCCACATTCCTGCAGTGTTCCAACCCTTGACTCCAGCAGTGGAAGTGTGGCCATGTGGAGCGTGTGTGTGACTGGTGCTGCCTAAGCAGCTCCAGGTGTTGCATGCCAGTGTTGCTGCGGAGCTGCTGTGCCTGCAGGGCTCCTGGCTGTGTCAGAGAAGCCTGACTCAGTGTGTGTGACTGTGACTGACTGGCAGGGCCTCTGCTCTCTCCGCAGGACCAGCGGCAGACGGAGGCCATCCAGCTGCTGCAGGCACAGCTCACCAACGTCACGCAGCTGGTGCACAACCTGTCAGCAACTGTGGCAGACCTCAAACGAGAGGTAATTACACTCCAGTGGCCTGGGAGAGGGGCACAAATGTATGCCGGGGGCTGTAGTGAGCTCTGAGAGCTTGTCCGTAGCGGTGGTTTCAGCCTGCTTGAGCTGCCAGCCAAGGGAAGAGGCTAGTGGGAGGGGGGCTGGAACTGCATGGTCTTTGAGGTCCCTTCCAACCCTGACAATTCTGTGAAGAGGGGAAAGTTTGAGTAGCTTAAGCTGTTCTGTGCACAGCAGTGCTGATACTAGGCTGTACTACTAGCCCCAGGATTGTAGTCTGAGCAAACAATAAAAATACAGTTTAGGTAGAGTAACTTAATGTCTCAGACTCCCTGTAGTGCAATGGAATTGACACTGTTCTGTGAAATGGTTCTTGATGAAATTAGGCTGATCACTGACTTGGGGAGGGCAATAATGGGATCTGCACATGAGGCATGTCAGAGGGATTGGTGAAGTTGATGCTTAAGAACCTCTCTGGCACTTGCTGCATTATATAACCAGTTGTATGGCATGACTGTGAGCTTCGTCACGAGCCATTGAGCCATTCCCTGTCCGTAACAAGTGCCTCAAACTCTTGCAGGTGTCTGATCGCCAGACGTACCTGGTGATTGCCCTGCTGCTCTGCGTCACCCTGGGCCTGGTGCTGTGTGTGCAGCGCTGCAGGGGCCCTTCTCGCTTCTGTGATGATTACCTCTCCAGAATTCCCAAAAGCAATCACTACCCCAGCCCCAAAAGGTAATGTGTTTGTACTTGAAACTTCATTGTTCCTGCACCTTGAATTGGTATTTCATGTCCAGTGTTCAAGGTCACTTCCAGCCTGAGCCACTCTGAGATTGCTGAATCTGCTGGGGCTAGCAATCTGCTTCAGCTCCGAGTCATCTTACTGCAGATTGATGGCATAAAGCCACTGCTGCTCCAAAGAGGATGGTCCCCTCCTTAGGGGCATGTTGTAGCAGCCACACTGAACATG
Source organism: Dryobates pubescens (assembly GCF_014839835.1). Lineage (NCBI taxonomy): Eukaryota > Metazoa > Chordata > Aves > Piciformes > Picidae > Dryobates > Dryobates pubescens. Next base: position 421,138 of record NC_071622.1, read on the forward strand.
CCTTGATAGCTTGCTGCAAATACACAGCACTGTGCTTGTCAGGCTGTCTTGGGCAGCTCAGTGAGTAATTGTCCTTCTGCCACAGATGTTTCTTAATGAAAAATGTGACCAAGTCCTGAGAACCAAGTGTCTATGAAACCTTTGGCTTTTCTTCCTAGGTGTTTTTCCTCCTATGATGATATGAATTTGAAAAGAAGAACTTCTCTTCCCCTGGTCAGATCCCAGTCTTTCCAGCTAGCTGGTAAAGAAGGTATTAGTGCCATATCATACATCTGGTCCCTAATGTCCCTCCTGGTGCTGTGCAGTGTGTGTGCTACTGCTCAGGGTGTGGGAATGGAACAGCAAGTTGATGGCAAAGCACACTGCATTATGGCAGTGCATGTGTATGTTCTGGAGGAGAAGATGGTTCATGAGCAAGGTACTGACTGCTCTCTAATGTCCCTCCTGGTGCTGTGCAGTGTGTGAGAATGGAACTGCAAGTTGATGGCAAAGCACACTGGATTATAGCAGTGCATGTGCACCTGCTGGAGAAGCTGGGTCATGAGCCACCAGATGCTTGCAGAACTGTGCAGAGTGATGCTCGAGTCTTTGCTATCATTTATGCTCTGCAGATGTTTTCTTGGGTTGGTAGCAAGCACTGGGGGCCAGAGCCATGCAGCCTGCAAACATGTCCTTGTAGATTAGTTGTCTTTTTTGATGGTGGCTGGTTTTTTTAATGCCATATGTGGAAAGTCTGCCCCAGTGCCAAGAAGTCACAATAGCCAGTCTTTGAAACCTGGCAGATGTCTGGGATCCAGATTCATTAACTCTCTCAAGAAAATGTAGCCTGCTTGTCTTGGTGCTGAGGTTGCACTCGGGACAGCTGAGTGCCATTCCTTAGACCATGCCTATCGTGCAAACCAGAGGTGGTGCAGAACATGGTCAACCACCACATCTGCAGCTGGCACTGCTTTTCTGGGTCTGGCAAACTTGCTTCACTGGTTGGCACTGGGAATAAAGCTGCTGAGTTGGGAATGTGTTGCTGTAGAGACGTGCTGCAGGCATAGACTTTGCTGCTTTGGTTTGTTTTTCAGTACCACATTGTTGTTGTTGTTGTTCTTTGGGGTTTTCCTTTGGGTTCTTTTCTTTTTTTCTTCTGAATTTTCTGCTTCAGCCTGGAAGAATGATTTACAAAGCCCTGATGAGGGAATGCCAAGCTGGTCTCATGTCAGTCTGAACATCTGTGTCCTTGATAGGTACTTGTGCTTCTAGTATCTGTCCTTTCCTGGGCAGGCTGCACATCAAACAATTCTGTCGGTAGCTGTTGGTGTAGAACCTGATGTGGTGGCTACTGTTCCTTGTCCCCAGAGGGTGTTCTCTCCTATGGCCTAAGCAGGAGGTCAAGCTCTCCCAAGTGCCTGTCACTGACAGCTGCTGTGGCAGCGCAGGGAAATTCCTCTGTGTGTTGTCTTCACTTGCAGTGCTGGTGTGTTTTGCCTCCACTCCGTTAATGGGAGCAAAACCGTGTGCCAGAAGTGGAATACTTTGCCCTGCTCTCGTGTTCAGAAGGGTGGCGCTGTCAGGGCTGCTCAACTGATGTTCTCTCTCTTACAGTGGACCCAGAGGACCTGTACATTGTGGAGCCCCTGAAGTTCTCCCCAGAGAAGAAGGTAGGGTGGCTGTGAGGAGGGCAGGCTGAGCTGAGTGTGTTTCTGCTGGCAGGTGGTGCCCGGCTCAGCCGCTCTGCCCTGCAGCACCTTAGGCTTGGGTGTGATGCTCTGCCTCGCAGCCCCTGACTCTCTGTCTGCTTCTGGTTCCAGAAAAAGCGTTGCAAGTACAAAAGTGAAAAAATAGAGACTCTGAAGCCAGCAGCAGAGCCTCTGCACCCCATAGCCAACGGGGAGGTTAAAGGAAGGAAGCTGTTCACCAACCAGAGGGACTTCTCTAACATTGGGGAGGTTTATCACTCTTCCTACAAGGGCCCTCCGTCCGAAGGGAGCTCTGAAACCTCGTCACAGTCTGAGGAGTCCTATTTCTGTGGCATTTCAGCTTGCACAAGTCTGTGCAATGGACAGGCCCAAAAGACAAAGACTGAGAAGAGGGCTGTGAAACGGAGACGGTCTAAAGTGTCCGAGCAAGGGAAGCTCATCAAAACTCTGATACAGACTAAGTCGGGGTCGATGCCGAGCCTGCATGACATCATGAAAGGAAACAAAGACATCACAGTGGGCACACTTGGTGTCACCACAGTCTCTGGACAAATCTAAACGTAGCTGAGCTTCTCAAACAGGAGAGCCTTTGTTCGTTTGAGAACAGCCTGTGGTATTCGGTGGGCGGACAGTGGGAGACCAAGAGCTCAACTAATTGGAAAGCATTCAGAAATTTGGTTTCTGCCTTTTTAAATGGATGGGATTGTGTCAATCTTGGCTATAAGCTGCAGCATTACAAGGCTGATCATTTCCTATGAGAACAGCTCGGGGGGAGGGAGAGCAGGGGTCATTTTATAAAGGTTTTTTTTCACAGTTCCTAGGGCAGAGATTTTTTGAAACCCAGTTTGTTGGGTGGAATAGGGATAAAAGCCTAATCCTCTTCCTTCAGCTTTGTTCCTATTTCTTGCACCTTCCCATATTTATGTGCCTTTTGTCTATTTATAATGCCACTGGAAGAGGGGAGATAGAATTGTTTGTCATTGGATTTCTTTTGTAATTTCTCTAGCTTTTTTTGAAGATGCAACACTACAGTGCTGTAAGGGATGTGTTGGCCTCCAGCTGGACTCAGCAACGTGGGCTGGATACTGTAATCATACTAACCGTTGGACCTGCCTTGACCAGGCTCTGGTTTTGCAAACTCCCTTGAGGAGAATCCCTCCCCCGGGGCACTGGTGACCCTCTCTGCTCCCAGCTCCCTGTGCCGTCTGTTGTACTCAGGGGCAGCGCTGGCTCCGGGATCTCCTCTGCGCGGTGGAGTCCTGGGCCACCAAATGCCTTTGTTATCCAAACTGTCTGCTGTACCTCTCTGAGGGAAGGGAATGGGGAAGGCTCTGGTGCCTGTGCTGGGAGCCCGGCAGAGAGCTCAGCTGAAGAACACATCTGTGGCAGCTGGGTCCCTCTCTGAGCCAGCCCTGGGTGGGCTGAGTTTGCACAGCCTGGAAGTCTGGGCAGTCAGGCTGGTTCCGAGCAGGTATTGCCATAAGGTTTGCTTTTGTATTGGCTAACAAGTGTGCAGTCTGTGTGGCTGGTGTTTCATAGCCAGGTGTGCTTTCTCTTGACTGTGACTGTATTTGGGTCCTCTAGGATGTGTGAGTGCTACGATGCTGAGTGTGCAGCCGAGTGAGTGGAGCAAGAGGTTATTCCTTTTGGCAGGTGTTACAGGTTCGCCTTGTAGGAAATGAGTTAACTTATTGAGCACTTTTAGTGGTACCCTTTTTAACAGATCCAAATGCCTTTCCTGGGTATTGTATGTAATGTGACTTATTTAAAGCCTTTGGTTTTTTTGCTGCTTCCTTGTTAGTTTGAGTACTTTAAGGTGATGTGCTTTTGGAGTTGATCTGCACAATTAGCCAGTCGGAGCACAGGAGCCGTTGGACAGCGTGACTTCAGAGGAGCTTCAAACCTGGATGAGGAGAACACAGCACCTGAGCGCAGCATACAGTGTTGTGGGACAAGAGTATGTAACTACAGAGCTGTAGTGCCATTAGAAACTGTGAATTTCCAAATAAATCTGAACACTTTGTCTTTCACTTGCTGGTATTTTTTCCTTTGGAAGTGAAAGCTGTGGCTTAAATTATTTGAGGAGGACTGGACTTGGAGTTTCAGTCCAGGGCTGGGCATGGAGGTGCTTTGGCCACAGCACGGAGTTGATAAACACATTTCAGCCTAGGTGTGTGTGGCTCTTCAAAATAAGAAAAAGGGAGGTGGGCTGAGGGAAGCTGAAGGCTGAGTGCTGCCTTCTTTGGAAGTTCAGCAATCGTGTCCATGTACAACTGCTGGGAGAGGTTTCCAGCAGCTCTCAGGTCACATCCTGATCTGGGGGATCCTGAGAAGTAGTAACTGTCTGAGAGTGACTGCATGAAATGGCCTCCTGACACTCAGAGCTAAGGTTTGTGAAGGGTATAGAAGGCCATAACAAGAGGGAGTTACTGATCACTTCAAACCAGAGTTTTCACCTTGGAGTGTGCCGCTTGCTCTTCAGTTATTTCTAGCAAACACAGCAGCCAAAGTCACCAGCACTGCAACATCTCCTTGTCAGATGAGACCTGCTCAGCCCTCCTCTCTTGCTGGAGTGTCTGGAAGTGCTCCCTCATAGTGCTATGGTTTGGAAGTGGTTGAATGTGGGGCTTGCTGAGGGGGTGGGGGGTGCTAGGGGTGTGGAGGTGGTTTTCTCATGCTGGGGGAGTTTCTGGCTTCCTGACCTTCCTCTTCATACCTCACTTGTAGGAAGCGTTCACTGCCCTGACAGTCAGGGAGCTGTCGGTAAGAAGCAGCTCGAGCTGGACGTGACTGAGTTCTGCAGACAGCCCATCCCCAGCACCTGGTTATAAACCAAAGACTCTCAGACCTAGAATATGCTGATAGGTGTAGAATGAGGCCAAATGAGCTGTGGTGCAGTATGCAGGCAAGAAATATGTCACTCGGGTTTGGGTTTGCTTCATCCTGGGCAGCCTGGAAGCGTTAGATGCGTGCAGACTGGGTGTGAAACTGAAGCTGGTGGTGGTCATATCTTTTATCACTTAGATAGTGTGAGAGTATGGGACAGGCATGGTTGCATTTCCTGGAAGCAGCGTTCTGTGGATGGCCAGAAACTCCTCCTCAGCCTTCTCTTTTGCTGTAATGGACAACTTGTGCTGTGTATGTTTGCTTCCTCGGCTGGATTACCCCAGGGCACCAGGGAGCAAGCTTTGAAGCTCATTGGACCTGAACAGCCAAGGGGTTCAGCAGCACCCCCAGTGCTTCCTCACAAGAGGAATGCTTCGTGTTTATAAAGGCATCCCCAGTCCCTCTCAGGAAAGGGATACTTGGCCTTGAACTGGAACAGCTTTCTGCCAGCACCCTTCTGCTGATGTGATCTGGTTTACACCTGAGATGCAGGTTGTGCATCTTTAACTTCCAAGTTAACCATTTCAGATGGGAAATGAAAGTGCTTTCTGAAACAGCCTTTTAATACCCCATGCTCTCTGTCTTAAAAATGGAGCATGACTTAGATCTGACAAGGTGCTGCCCTCTGTGGAAAAATATCAGCCATAAATCTTGTCCTGTGATGAGAACACAGGAAGCAAGCTGTGGGAATAAGGCAATGCCTTAAATGGACAGAGCAGAGGTCTGTGGTGAGAATGTGGCTTGAGGCCACCTGGCTTCACACTTCTCTTGCTGGAGATGTGGCAGGTGCTGTAAGGGGCAGGTAGCACAGGCCAGAAACTTCTGAGTAGGTTTCCTGTGTTCCAAGACTTGAGAAGGCCTCAGAGTATTCCCAGTTCTGAAAGTGTGCCCCACGTCAGTGGACAGAAGTGATGTCATGGGCTGTGTGGGTTCTCTTTCCTGAGCACTGCTGACTGCTCCTAGGCTCCTGCTGAGCCAGAGGCAGCATTTCTTGTGTGGATTCTGCGGGTGTGATGTGGAGCAAGGGCACTGCACACCCTGCAAGCTTTGCCAGTACTTCTAAGTGGCTAGTGGAAACTTGGGTGGCATGGTGAAAAATGTCAGCCTAGTTTTGTGGTGCCAGGGGCCTGGAGATGGCTGCTGGCGGCAGCGAGTCCTGAGACTGGAGCACAGCTATTGCAGAGTGCCTGGTGGTGTGTCAGCCAGGGAGACCTTCCTCTTCTCAGGCTGTTCCCTGACTGCTTCAGCTATGTCTAGCTCTGAACCTCCCAGCTGGAGTGTGTGCTGCACTTCAGCTGCTGAGAGCCAGCATCTAGGGGAAGCAATGGAGCTGGCTGCTCTGGCAAACACAGGCTGCTCCTCCTGGCAGAGGTCTGAACCACAGCTTCCACCTGCTGCTGCCGTGCTCTTAATTACCTGTAACTCCTTCTCTTCAAAAGCAGCCCCCACACAACCAGAGGCTCTGAAAGTCAAGTCCCCATTGCCTTGTGTTAAGTCTTTCATGTGGGTTCTTGAGTAATTTTTTACTTCCAGTTTTGTTACTCTCTCCCTGACTCTAGCTTCCAAAAACAGGATCTTGGAGGTAATCAAGTCTCCTGCTCAGACTGTGTGGAGAGAATAGCTTCTGATGGCCAAGTCCTGTGGTGTGGATGCTTGGGAGGAGGGCCTGGTCCACCTTGTGACAGTGCATACTGAGGCTGGGGAGCTGTCAAACACCACAAAGTCGGCATGTGTGCAGGCTTGAGGGTGGCATCCTTGCAGTCCTTGGGCAGGTCCTGAGCCAGAGGCCAAAACCCGTGTGAGCAACGTGAAGGCTTCCACGGGAGCAGGGACAGTCGCAGGCACTCTCGCTGCAGGAGTGACTGGCCTTGATTGCTGAAATAAAGCATTTGGGATTCCCATTCTGGTGCTTCCTCTGTACAGCCTGCTGTTTCTGAAGCATGCAAACCACCAGCTGTGTGGTGCTGGTAAGCAGCTCACCCAGGAGCTGTGTGGCTTCTGCTTCTGTCAGATGTGAGATGAAAGCAGAGGGCAGAGCTCGGCCTGCCTCACCCCCAGCGGAACATGTTTGTGTCGCAGCAGCTGGAACAGTGTCAAGCCTGACCACAAAGTGCTGTGGGCAGGCCACGAAGCAGCACATCTCTCATCTGGAAACACTGAGTGTCAAACAGCAGCAGGTGCTGCAGAAGGCATCCCTGGGCTTTGAGGCAGCTGGAGGAGAATTCGTGTGCCCTGAGCTTGTTCAGATAGAAGGTGTTCAGGAGAGGACAGCGAAACTCACAAGTCACTTACACATCCCCTCTCTGCTTTAAGAGTAGTCGTTTGATGATGAGCTACCAAGGAGCTTTCTGCTGCCTTGCTCAAGTCTCACTGCTCTCTCTAAGAGAGCCTGTGAGCTGCAGCTGCTTCTGCCTGTGCTGGTTTTCATGCTGTAAGTCACTGACTAAATCATAGGCTGGAGTGTGGCTTTTGGTGGGGAATGGATTCTGTGCTTCCATCTTGAGGCTGGCTTTTCCCATTGTCAGTTGTCCTGGGTTAACACAGCCCAATCCCACACAGAATCACAGAATGTCAGGGGGTGGAAGGGACTCCAAAATATCATCTGGTCCAACCTCCCTGCTAGGACAGGGTCACCTAGAGTAGGGCAGGCAGGAACACATCCAGGTGCATTTTGAATGTCTCCAGAGGAGGAGACTCCACAGCCACTCTGGGCAGCCTGCTCCAGTGTTTTGTCACCCTCTCGGTGAGAAAGTTCTTCCTGATGTTCACATGGAGCCTCCAGTTCTCCAGCTTGTCCCCCACACAGCCAGGAAGGAAAAGTAACACAAGCCCCTCTGGGCTGAGCTAAGGAAGGTAGTGATCCAACACACAGCTCCTTTAGCCTGTGTGCAGGACAGTGCACGTCCCCCTGACCCACAGCCAGTCCAGCAGGAGCTACCAATGCCCCCAGCAGGAAACCAGAAGCAGCACCTGGCACACCCTGACCTTCAAGCCCTGTGATGCCTTGCTCCAGCCAGCACTTCTGTTGTGAAGCTGGCATGAGAGCAGCGTGGCACAGCAGCAGATTCACCTCATCCCAGGACACAGGTGGAGGCTGCTGGGTCTTCTGTAGATTCACATCAGGAATCCTTCTCTGGGTTTTGGGTTGGTGGTGGTGTCCCCCCCCAAAAATAACTGGAAGCAACTAATTAATATCTTCTGTTAGTCATAATCTGACACTGCTGAAACATCAAGGTTGTGTGGATGGCTTGTGAAGGACCTGTAGGATGGGGAAGTCAGGTTGAAGGTCCCCTGAGGTTTTGGGAAGCTGTGGGGTCAGGGTGCTTGGTACCTGAGACTGGCTCTCTGTATGCCACACTTATGCCAGAAGGCCTGAATTTGCTCAGTGACAGATGAGCTGTGACCCTGGTGGAGCTCGGGAAGGATCTCAAGGTAGATCTCAACCAGTTTTGTTGTTGGGTGTTTTGTGTTTGGGGTTTTGTGTTGCATTATTTGTTGGGTGGTTTTGTTTCTTTCATGGGCTGGGAGCTGCTGCCTGGGGCAGGTGTGGGTCATGCTCAGGGGTTGTGAATGCAGTTCTGGGGAGCCCCCAGGGAGGGCAGGAAATCAACCTTTGCACATTTGCTGTGGCCTTCTGGCAAGTGCTGAGCAGCCTCAGCACCTTGCTCCCTTTGTCTCCCAGCACCAAGGTGCTGTCTGTTCTGAAATGAGCTACCTCAGATGTTCCAGCAGTAGTTCCCATCACCTCGTGTGACTCTGCCTCACTTCCTTGCTCTTATTACAGATGCAATAATGAACTTTTGCTTTCAATTCTTCTCAGCTGCCTTGGCTCCTTCCCTTCTTGGATTCTCTCTTGCCTTGTGTCAGAGCCCTGTAACTTCTGCTGAGCCCAGGGCTGCTGTTGGAATCATGGCAGAGAGAACAAAGCATCTTGCTCGCTGGAGGAAGAGGAGAGCCATGTTAAGGACTGCAACACCAGGCCAGAGCCATTAGAGACAGCTTTTGGAACCCATCCTTGAGTGTGACTTGGTGAGTGTGTCTCGTGAGCTGCTGGCTCCAAGCCATGGCTTCACAGGTGCTAGAGCTGCTTCTAGCAAAGAGCAGTTGTTGAGGAAATGAAAAGCATCGCCCTTGGCTGGGAAACTGAACTGTTGAGGTAAGAACCTGTCACCAAGAGTGACATGAAGATGCCATCACAAGTGCAAGGGCTGTGGGGGTTCTGGTGTCTCCCAGGCCCTTTGGAAGCCTTGCTGGGTGGAGACAGCTCTCTCAAACACCCACCCCAGTGTCCTGTCAAAAATCCATGTCTGCTACACAAAACCTTTTCAGCTTTCAGTCTCAGTGGCTCACTGGGAGGGATTTTTTTCCTGAGGGGTTCAAGAGCCCTTAGCTCTGGGAAGTGTCCCACTTCACACAGGTTGTTCACATGCTGTCTGTCCATCCCTCTTTGCCCAATTACTCCTGAGTGGACCAAGCAGAATGCCTTTGCCATCCCACAGCTATTGCAGCTTCTTCTTGAGCCCCTCTGAAGTTGAACATGAACTTGCAGTGCAGGTTCTGGGACAATCTGCAGCTGCCTAGTGCTCTGTGTGAGCTCTGGGAGCCGCAGGGCTTTCCCTGCTGGAGGCTGATGTCCAGCTGCACAGCCTCCTTATCAGTACCAGAGCTGCACCTGCTTTCTGGGGTGTTGTCTGCTATTGAAGAGGTTTGGTCTGCAGGCTTTTTTTCTAGACTTGTCCTGATTACACTCTCTGTCCTCATGGTTACTTAGGGTCTCTCACCAGTTGTCTTAACCTGCATATACTACTGGTGTCATGCTTTGGTTGTCTTTCTCCCTGTCTGTGGTAACAGTGCTGAAGCAGAGCTGTGTGGAGGACAATCCTGGTGGAAAACCAGCAGCTGTGTCCTGGATGATGCTCTCAGTTACCCTTTCTCCCCCCCCCACCCCAGTGAGCACTAAATGGTTGCCATCCCTGCTGCCAGTGACAGCTCATCCTTGCTGGGTTTGCAGCAGCTGCCTCTCCAGGCTCTGCTGGCACACTTCAGCTTGCTACCAGGAAGGGGTTTTGAGACTGTTAGTGTCTCAGCTTGACGTTTTGAGTCCTGTGTTTGAATGCAAATGACTTTCAGCCACTTCTCTGGTTGTTCTTGGGTGTAACTTATGCAGCCCTGTGGCTCTCCACTAGTCACTGGTGTGACAGGAAATGTTTGTCCATCACTTTCAGACAGACACATATCTGACTCTGTCCACAGCCTGGTGAGAAGTGTTCACAGAAACCACACAGATGTGGCTCTTCAGGACACAGCTTCGTGGCCATGGCAGTGTAGGGTGACAGTTGGGCTTGATGATCTGAGAGAGCTTCACCTACACAGAGGTTCACACTTGCAGGTTTTTCTTAGTTTTCTTTTCTAGCCAAGTGTTTAACCTGGGCTGTGCTCAGGTCCTGCTTGCTCTGGTGTGCTTCCAGAGGCTCACTCTGTTGTCCTTCAATCTGCCAACACAAGCCTGTAGCTGCTGGCTGATTCTCTTTGCTGTCAACACAACAGTGTGTGTCAGTAATGAGAGTTCACCCCTCTCCTCTGGGGGTGAGCTGGGCATGGAGGAGTTCTGAACAAATCCTCTCCTTCTCTCCATGTATCAGTGGCTTGCCCTTGGGTTGTGACAAAGCATGGAAGAGGTTTCCATATGAAAATGCTCCCTCCTGTGTAAAAGACATAAGGCTGCTGAGAACAGAATGTGCACCTTGCAGAGGTGCAGGTGCACTGGGCAGAGAGGGGGATAGAGAGGTGGTGGATAGACAAACTTGACACCCCTGTTGTCCTCCACATGTCATCCTTTCCTGCCCAGCTCTCCTTGCTCCACGTCCTAGGAGAGATCAACCTTATCTAAACTCTTTCTCTGGGCCTTCTAGCAAAAGAGATTCACAGGACATAAGCATCTGCCCCCAGCAAGTTGTCCTGCTGCTCTTTCAAGAGCCTTGTTAGTGCTGTGTGTTGCTTGGGCATTCAGGAAGCCAGCAGACTGGAGCCTGCAGGCACCATGCCGTGCTGCAGGGGCACAGCCCTGCCTGCCACTGTCTTCCAGACTGCATCATCCTGGTGAGCTCTGATGGGAGACAGGGGAGGCAGAGCAACCAGCACAGCAGTGTGTGCTAGGAAGGAAGAGGTGCTGGGGAGCATGCTATGCGCCAACAGTGATCCTTGGCTGGCAAAGCAGCCCCAGCCTCTGGCTTGCCACACTGTGTGGGATTAGCAGCATCTTGAGCTGGGCATCTGAAACAGAATATGCAGTGGGCATGGCTGGAATGGCTTCCATTGGTTTCATCATCTCTGCTCTCTCAGCCACCTGTAAGAAACATCACTTCATGAAAGTAGGAAGCAGGGGGTGAGAAATAATTACACTTCTGACGTTTAAGGGAAACTGCAACTGTGCCTTGAATCCCACCAAGATGCTCTCTCTGCATTAAACAGTCAGTGTGAGGAAAAAAACTTGAGTGGCCTCTCTCCAGGCAAAGCTGTGAGCATGACTGGAAATGCTTGTCAGCAATGCCTCTGACCCCGAGGAAGCCCTTGGGCTTCAGCCCCTGAGCCATCCCTGTGTTTTACAGCACGTGAATGGGCCACAGAGGGTGTTCAACAGGAACTCCTTGAAGCCCATGTCTGTGGTGCAAAGAGCCCCAGGCACGCTGTGCTGGCTGCTTTGAGAGCAAGGCACTGGCAGCTGAGCAAGGAGCCTGAGTGGGTGGCAAGTCCTCCTCTGTGTGGCTCAGGTGCCCACAGCAGCAGGGCTGGGCTGGTGGAAAGTGTGCTGGCAGGATCAGAGTGTGCTTCTCCAACCATCCTGCTGCCTCTCTTGAATCCCTGTGCCTTGGAAATGTCTCTCTGCCTCTAAGCCCAGCAGTGACTGGTGGGCTGGAGTTCACCCCAGGGTAGGGTAGTTGCAGGGCTGAGCCTAGTCCTCTGTGTTGCTCTCTTGTAATGTAGGATATGGATCTGTCTGCGGGCTGGCTGGGGAGCACCGTTCTGGGGTGCAGAGAGAGAGGAGGACTGAGTGAGGGTAGGCTTGAGCAGTCTTGAACCACTAGATCTGGGTTTATGTTTCTTTTGTATCTTTTACATCAGAAACCTAGAAGCAGAAGGCAGAGCCAGAGGAGCTGCTGAAATCTCTCATGTTGCAGATCACTGCTGCAGCAGGCAGCTGTGGTGAACACCTTCAAAAGGCAGTGGGGCGTTTGGTGGTGTAGACAAGGCTTTGAGGACATCTGACTGACTGGTGTGGTTGGAGGCAAAGCTGAGCCCTGGCTTTGGAGAAACAGGTGTGCATATACTGTTAAAGCATTCTGCTCCCAGACCTCAGTTTTGATGCTCAAGATCAAAGCCTGTGCTGGGATCACTTCCTTCAGACTGAGGAGATAAATCTCTGGCTTGTTCTGGTATTCAGCATTTCCCTTTTTAAAGCACCAGCCCACAGAAGTACTTCAGCCTAGGTCTGTAGGAATAGGAAGGGCAAAGTGCTGTTCATAATCACTCCTGTGCACCTGTAAGTCCATGCTGAAAATCTCATCACCACCCCTTGGAGATCTGCAGTCAGTGAGGAATGGAAATGGAGAAACTGGAAGTGGAGGAACTGAAGTGTCCCCATCTCTCCTCGTGGTGAGTTTGTGATAAGCTCTGTTAGGTTCCAGACCCTGCAGTGTTGCCTCGATCCTGGGTCCTTTCTGGGAAGATGAGATTCTGCTACCACCGGTAGTGCAGTGCTCACTCAAGACACTCAGCCTGGTTAAGTCCTGCTGCAGTGCCCAGCATGGAGCTGAAGAGATGACAAAAGCACCCTTCCTTCTCTAAGGCTTCTTCGAGTCAGAAGAGGCTGTGGGCTTGGAGAGGGTCTTTGCAAAGACGAGGCCAGCAGGAGCTGCTGGAAGAGCTTACTCGTGCCTCAAGGCGCTGTGTGCTCCCCCGTGACAGCACACTGCTGCTCCTGCCTGGCCAGTGCCCCACGCTGATGTGGGAAGGCAGCTCTCTGAGCTGGCTCCTCGTGGGCTGTTTAACTCTGGGTCTGCTCTGCTGAGGCTGCAGCACTGACAATGTCCTCCTCTCCTTAGGCTGGCTTTATCGCAGCGGGGTGGTGTCTGTGTCGGATGTTCTGTGACTCGGCGTCTGTGGAGTGGCCCAGGAGCAGGTGAGATGTGCACCAGCCAGCAGTGGTTTGTCCTGCGTGAAACGAAGCAGTTCCTCAGCCCCACAGCTGCATTAGGGGTCAGGGCTTCATCTTTCTGGGGGGAAGACCCTCAGCTCTGCTTCTCCCCTCCTGCACAGGGTACCAGAGACTTTGCTTTGCTTGTGGTGCAGGACACGGCAGTGGAAAAGCAGCTGCCTCTGCCCGAGTGGGCTGCTGGAAAGGTGTTTGGGCTTGGTGGGTGTGCACCGGGCTGATTACTCAGCCGCAGCTACCAGTGCAGCCCTCCCGTGCCCTGCAAGCGCGCCGGTGCTGAGCGCCCCTGCCCCCTGCAGCATGCGACCGCCGTGGGGGAGGAGCAGCCGGAGCCCCGAAACTATAGCTGGGGCGGAAGCTCTTTGGGGTTTGCTGTTAATGCTTGAGGCTCTCACAGAGTTGCGGCATCTGAGCTGGGTGTTCGCTGCCGGAGTGATGCAGGCATCTAGAAACAAAGCTGGGTCTTCCCCGAGGGCTCAGCCTGGGACAGCCCCGACGGCTTTTGGCTGCCGTATGGAAGATCACAGCAAGCACGTCCGGCCCGTCCCGCTCCCAGCCGTGCAGCAGAATTTGAGCTATGTGTACCCTCAGATCTTCTGGGTGGACGGCAGTTCCAGCACCCCCGCGTCCTGCCCCCCAGCGCCCTCCGCCGCTCCTTTCCCACCGCCAGTACCTGACCGGAGGAGAAAGCCGAGGAACAGGGAAGGGAGGAGTGTCGGCTTCCTGGTGACCTCTTTGCTGATCCTGCTGGCCCTCACTGGAGTGGGGCTGAGCATGTTTCAGATTTTCCACCTGGAGAAGGAGCTAGCTGAACTCAGAGAGGTGAGTTCTGCCTGGCTGGTCGCAGAGACTCTGGGGAAACAACAGAGAAAAACCAAAGAAAACTTTAAATCGTGTCTGAGTCGCTCCGGTGGTGTAAAGCTCCCCAGGAGGCAGCCTGGGGGCATTCAGATGTCTGCCACTCCACTGTAAGTGGGGCTGCTTGTTCCTGGGGGGACTGCTCTGTTGCTGACTGGCAACTCTGCATGGCTGAGTGATGCAGGGTCTCCCTTCCCACAGGTTTCTTAGCACTTTGCAGCTCCTCATGAGCCCCCAGAATGAGCCAGTCCTGGGGCAGTCCGTGGCTGCTTTAGGTGATGCCGTTATGCTCTCGCTTTGCTGAGGCAGCTTTGTTGCTCTTCTCTTTTGACAGTCTACCACCACTGAACACATCCCTCCAGCTCTGGAGAAGCTCATAGGTGAGTTCATGGACACAGAGGAGTTGGCACATGTGAATGGTCCTCAAGCTCTTCAGACTGAGAGAGTTGGGGCTGCTCAGTCTGGAGAGGAGAAGGCTCCCGGGAGACAACCTTGTGGACTTCCAGTATCTGAAGGGGGCTACAAGAAAGCTGGGGAGGAACTTTGTAGGGTATTAGGGAGTGACAGGACTGGGGGGGATGAAGCAAAACTAGAAGTGGGGAGATGCAGATTGGATGTGAGGAAGAAGTTGTTCCCCATGAGGGTGGTGAGAGCCTGGCACAGGCTGCCCAGGGAGGTGGAATTGAAGCTCTCCACAGGAAGCTGCCTGTTTGTACACACTGCCTGTGGCAAAAGGCTCAGAGCTCCGACCTGAATGCAGCACCTTCAGAATCAGGTCGGTGACTTCCAAACTGCTGTTTCACTTCCCATGCTGATGTCAGAAGGGACACCATCTCTGGAGGTGGACAAGTCAGACATTTCCAGCAACCCTGACACCTCCTGCTAGGTCTGGAAACATTGCTTAAGTATGTGTGTATTTATTTGTTTGTTTTCCACCTGAGGATTTTGATTCAGGAGGAAAGGGGGAAAAAATGATTGTTCTGATCCTGGGTGAAAGCAAATTTGGAACTAGCAAAAAAGTCTCTGGAAAGGGCAGTCCTGGTTCCCTCCCACAGCCATGTCAATGTGTTTTGTGATCTACTGCTGAGGGGAAGGGGAGCTGTGGTTGTAACTGGTCGCAGGCTACTGCAGCAGTAGTGGAACCTGAGTCACAAACAGTAAGCTGAATTTCTTGTGGGGGATGGATAGATAGAGAAATGATGTAAAGGAGGAGGTGGTGGGAGGAGAACAACACTTGGCTGGCTCGAGAAAAGCAAAGGCTGCTTATGGCTAACCTCTCTCCTTGTGCAGGGCAAAGGGAGCAGTTACTGAAAGCAGAGGGCAGGAAGGCAGCTCACTTAACAGGTACGTGAGGAGGGCTTGGCAGGGTGTGGGAGCCTGGATACCCTCCTGTGCAGCCTGCCCTAGCTGATGCTGCCCTGGCAGGCAGTTTGAGCTCGGTGATCTCCAGAGGTCTCCTCCCCCTCCCATCGCTCTGTCACTTGGCAGGTGTGGCACGGCCGTAGCTGTGAGGAGCCCACCACACACAGGCTCTGCTCTTGCCCACTGCAGCGCTGTGCTCTGACGCTGGGCAGGTAGCCACAGTTACAAATCTCGCCCTCCTGCAAGCTTTTCAGCCAGGGCTCTGGTTTGGTTTGAGTTTTGGTTTGCACCTGGGGCATGTTAGGGTGGAAAGCTGCTGCATGCACCTGGTGATGTGAGGGTGAGAGCTGCCTCCAGCACACGGCTGGGGTGGACTGCCCATGCTGCAGCAGAGGGCTTGGCTTGTGAGGTGGAGCAAAACACACAACCTCTTGTGCCTACTGCAGAGTCTTTTCCTTGCCTTGGCTTGCAGGGAGCCCAGCCCAGCGGGACCTGCCCCTGGAGTGGGAGCCCACCTCGGGGCATGCCTTCACCAGTGGGGTGCAGTACCACGCCCAGGGCCTGGCCATCAACGAGTCTGGGCTCTACTTTGTGTACTCCAACGTGCTCTTCCGCCACAGCCTCTGCACCGCCCAGGTGCTGACCCACGTCGTCTACAGGAAGATCCCAGCCTCCCCCGGCAGCCAGGTGCTGATGGAGGACAAAATCATCAACTACTGCACGGGGCCCAGCAAGTGGGCCCGGAAGAGCTACCTGGGGGCTGTGTTTAAGCTGGGGAAGATGGACAGCTTGCACGTCAATGTCTCCAGAATAGCTCTGGTCAGTTTCGAGGAGTCCAAGACGTTCTTCGGCATCTTCAAGCTTTGAATGGAGCTGTTGGAGCGTGGCTGGCAGCCCTTGCACGCTGGGACACGTCAAGAGCAAGTGCTGCCTGGAGGCCAGAGGCCAAGCCAGGGTCTCTCACCACAAAGCCCACCAGGATGCTTTGGCCTGCAGCGTGAGAGGGTTCAACCTACTTGTAAGGGACTAGAAGCAGACCTCTGGGAACACTGGGGCTGTGCTGCATCCTTCCTGAAGAGAATCTACATAACCCCCTCCCAGAACACCCCACCAAGAAACCCAAGACATGGTGTGCTGGAGCTGCCCTGGAAACTCACTACACACTACCTGAGAATGTGCTGATGCCAGCAGCCCCGTGTGGCACCACAGCCCTGGTGAGCCTCTGCCAGCAGGTATGCAGGGAGCCCCTTGAGCCAGGAATGGAGGTGCCCAGGCTGTGTTGTGCCACACCACAGGCGGCAGTGTGGCAACAAGTAGTGGGGATGCCTCAGCTGCCTGCCCCCAGCCCTGGCTGACCCTGGCACTTGGCACTGTGATGGCTGCACGGCAGGCACCTGCCTGCTGGCCGGCTCACCCAGTGTGGTACTTTCATTTTGCCTTAAGTTATTGACTGTTCCTGTCCCAGAAAATGTCCTCAGCCCTTTTATTTAACTCATCCCAACTGCCTTGCAAGGAATGTGCCAGAAGCAGCAGTGCCACGGGAGGAGTCCCTGCTCCCAAGAGAAACCATGGCTGGGCTGTGGTGGGGAGCTGGTGGGGAGGGCTTGTGCTCTGCTGGCAGGACCTGAGCACACCAGGGGTGCCCGAGGTGAAACCACCATCTCCAGGTCCCTTCCCACCCTTCTGTTACATCAATATCCCCCCTGGAGTCTGGCTCCTGCCCCCCCAGCACGTGCTGGTCCCCATCAGCGGCACGGCTGGGCTGGCCCCTTGTCCTGCTCGGGGGAGACTGTTCTGTGACACAGAGGCTGTTCTGTTAGAAATAAAGGCATGTCTCTCTGCTCAGTGGTGCTGTCCTCTTCTCATTTGTGCAATGGCCAGAGCCCTGAAGGTCTGTGATCAGGGGCCAGCAAAGCTGCTCCTCCTCCAACATCAAGGCAGGAATCTAGGAGCCTGACTAAACTTCACTGCCCGCTTGACAGGGCACAGGGTCTCCATCATGGAGCGCTGGGGCTCCAGCATCAACCACTAGAACTTGGGCTCAGGAAGGTGTGGTGTGGGCAGCATAGATGCAGCACCTGAAGCCCAGCTGGGTGATCAGGAAAGGAACTGATTTCAAAACACAGGATTGAGCTTGGGTGGAGAGATTTCTCACTGAGCAGAAGTGCTGCCACCCACAAAAGCACCGTGCTCCTCTGGGTGCCCTCTGGCCCCAGCAGCACTTCCCATGTGGGATTCTGAAGGGCAAGGAAAGGAAGGGGCACTTTTGTGTTAAACCCTCCCATTTGCTCACTCTGGTGCCTGCTCTGTGGAGCACTCACCTCTGGGCTGTCTGCCACGTAGTCACCGAGCAGCACACCGTGTGCTGCTTCATCACCTTTGCCTGTGGTCCAGCCTTCTGGCAGCTCTGATGTGGGTCACAGTGAGCAGTGGCTGTTCAGCAGCCTCTACTATTCATTTCCTTTTCCACAGTGCTGCTCTGTGGCCTGTGGTTTGCTGTCACTCACTTCAGGAAAACCTGCTTCTGTGAAACCTGGCAGTGGACTGGCTCCTGGGGCAGGCAGCGTGAGCTACCCCCTCTGCTCACACAGCTGATCTGGCACTCATGGATTTCTCAGGAGAAAGTCTCCAAAGCTCAGGGACATTTTTCACTGGACTGATGCTTTCTCACTGTCAGAGGGGCAGGGATGGAGGTGCTGCACCCAGCACTGCCAGGAAAGGCTGAAAGTTGTTCTCCTCTTTCTGGTTTCTCCTTTGTGCTGCGTTGCTTTCTCAGTGCCCAGCTCTCCAAACAGTGAGTGGCCATCAGTACCTGCACAGCCCACAGGCCTGCACCCATTCCTGGGACAAAGCCACCTGAGAGCGCTGCAGGCTTCCCTCCTTCATTGGTGAGCAGCTTGGAGAGAGATGGTGCCCAGAGGAGACCCATGCCGAGTTTCACTCTCTGCTGGTGCTGTGCTGGTGAAGGAAGCTCCACAAGCCAGAGCACAACAACTGCCCCAGGCTGTGAGCGCAGTCAGCTCTCTCGGGCACGCTGCGGCAGTCGCCCTTGCTGCAGAGCAGAAGAGGCCAAGGAGCAGTCAGTCTGTCTGTGTGAAACGCTAAGGGCAGTGCAGACCTGCAGGTTTCGAACCCAGTGCCCAGTGGAGTGGCTGGGGCAGGACAGCCACCTTATAGAAGGGATCTCCTGAGCTGCATGGAGCTGGCTTGTCCTTGCAGGATGAAGCTACTTGCTGCTGGGCTTGCTCAGAGAGCAGCTGTGGCTGTGCTGAGCCGGTGGCATGGCTGCCAGAAGGAGAGTTCTGCTTTGTGATCCCTTCCTCTAACCTGCCCAGAGCAAAGCTGCTCAGCTGGTGAGCTCCGACTGAAGCCTCACAGTAAGGTCAGGACAGGGTTAATCAGTTTCATGCTGCATGGAGTCAGTTCATAAACTGCTTGTGCCACAAGGGCTTTGTTAATCTGTTTATCTAGCTAATGAGCTGCCCCTTCAGTTAAATACTTGCTTGTTGCTACTGAATATTTAATGCTGACATTAACGATAGCTCTGGGACTGTACTTCAAATTGTTTAGTATATCACTAATTGTTTTTACATTATCAGATATTTTGTTCCTGTCACAGGTAAGAGGTTTGTTGGGGTTTGGGTTAATGTCAGTGTGTGAAGGTGCTCAGTGTTGAGGGTCAACAGACCGCTTGCTGCATGGAGACACGTGAGAATCCCTGCAGAATGATTTGCTCATCAGGCACAAAATGCTAGGGGCGACCCTCTCCTTGAGTCACGAGGTTCAGAATGGACCCCCCCTGCTTTCTAAACCCCTCCTCAGAGGGGAGTCTGGGTGTGGCTGATCCAGACTTAGTCCCAGACTGGGTCAATGGTTCATGGATTTCATTGGTGCTAGTCCAGGATGCTGTCAGTCCCTTACTGGGGATCTGCTCCATGTGAGGGTCTCTCCACTTTGATAGGAAGGCTCTCAGTCTCAGGTGAGGAATCACTGCTGTACTTTCCTTCCAGGTCTAGTCTGAGAGACCTGGCCAGCGTGGAGTCAGAGGGTGTGCTGCAGGCACACAGGCAGCTCTTGTGGTCAGCTGAACCCTTTCCAGGAGCTGTTTGGGTGTGAAGCTGGCCAAATCAGGGCTCTGCATGACAGAAACGTTTGTGCTGCACAGTGAGCTCCTCGATGACAGTGGGGCCTCTTTTGTGGCTGATGTGTATCAGATG
Source organism: Dryobates pubescens (assembly GCF_014839835.1). Classification (NCBI taxonomy): domain Eukaryota; kingdom Metazoa; phylum Chordata; class Aves; order Piciformes; family Picidae; genus Dryobates; species Dryobates pubescens. Next base: position 440,361 of record NC_071622.1, read on the forward strand.
CTGCATCCTATTTCCTTAGCCTAGTGGAGGAAAGGGGAGGGCAGTCTGCTGGTGTCTTGAACCCCTTGGGTAGGCTCAGTTTGTGCAGAAGGAACTGTGTTATAGGAAGAACTGCCCGGGCAGAGGGCCGCTGCTGTGCTACAGCAAAAGCACAGTGGAAGCAAAAAGATGCCTGGTGAACTCAGAGTGAGGCAGGGTGAGCAAGGAGCAGGGCTGTTCGAACAGATCTGAGGAGATGGAATGTGCTGTCCATAGCCTTGCCAGTGCCTTCTGCAGCCCTGCTTTCCCCAGTCAGAGGGAGGTGAATATCCCCTGGGCAGCTACAGCCAGCACCCCTCCTATCAGTACTGTGTGCTGCATCCATGTGTCCAGGCTCTCACCAGCCCCTGCTCACTCGTGACAGGGAAGGGAACTGGTGCACAGCAAAGGACAGAGGGCACCTGTAGCACACAGGCAGCAGCTGCTGATCTTCCACCTGATCCCCAGCATGTGCTGAGGCACCAGGGAGCCAGAGACCAGAAACGGAGCCACAGCGTGGGCTGGCTTGTGTCAGGAGTGCTTGGGTACAGATTTTGGCTCGGAAACATCCCAGCCTAGTTGTGGTTAGCTGGAACTGTCCCTGCTGAGAGGTGCTCTGCAGGGCTGTTCCCGCTGCACTCGGGGAGGAGAGAGCAGGAGCAAGAATGGAGGAACCGGCGGAGCTGAAGTCGCTCCGACCTGCGGGGCCAGACGGCAGCCTGCTCTCTGAGCTGGTCAGTTTCAGTGCTGCTTTCTTTGCTTTTGTTTAGAGGTTGGTTGTTGTTTTTTTGGTGTTTGGGCTCTTTTGCTTATTCATTTTACTCAAAGCCACCTTTGAGCTTTCTAAGTTTTTGTTACAGTGTCCTGTAGGGTTCCTTCTCCCAGCTCATGGAGCTGTAAGGACTCTGCTACATCTGCCAGGCTGGGAAGAAATACTGCTTGGTGGCTAGAGAGGAAAGCAAAAGGGAATGGAGGTAAACCTAAACATGCTGTTATTGTGCTAGTACCCTGGCATGAAGGGCTACCACATCATGGGTACAGGAGTGTAGTTTCAGGCATGAGTAAGTGACTGAGGTTTGATGCAACAGAGAGGATGAGCTGTCTAAAGAGAGCAGTTCTGGTGCAAGGTGAGGCAAGCCCCATGAGAATTGCTTGTTGATTCTCACCTACAAAAAGGAAAAAAGAGAGGAGAGAGAGGAGGAAAAGCTCAGCAGGGTGTTGCTGATCCATCTGTTGGGTACCATGGGGGAGCAAATGTTGCTTTCCCTGTAGAAGTAGACTGAAGCTCTGCAATGGGGGACGTGGGACTGCAGGCTGTGGTGCAGGAGGCTGCTGGCAGTGTCTGCAGTGGTATCTTCTGCTGGACAGAGGTGTGAGGAGATGCCTGAGTTCCCTGGCCCTTCCCATGGGGTGATCAGCAGTGCTGCTTTAGGATCACAGAATTGTGAGGGCTGGAAGGGACCCCAAGCATCATCCAGCTCCAACCCCCCCTGCCATAGGCAGGGACACCTCACACTGCAGCAGGTTGCTCACAGCCACCTCCAGCCTGTCTGCAAACACCTCCAGGCAGGAGGCTTCCACCACTTCCCTGGGCAACCTGTGCCAGGCTCTCGCCTCACATCCAATCTCAATCTCCCCATTTCTAGTTCTGCTCCATCCCCCCAGTCCTATCCCTCCCTGACACCCTCAGAAGTCCCTCCCCAGCTTTCGTGGAGCCCCCTGCAGATACTGCAAGGCCACAATTAGGTCTCCTGGGAGCCTTCTCCCCTCCAGCCTGCACAACCCCAGCTCCCTCAGTCTGTCTCCAGAGCAGAGCAGCTCCAGCCCTCTGCTCATCCTCATGGCCCTTCTCTGGATCCTACCAGCAGGACTGGTTACCCCTGCCAGGACCCTGGCAGCCACAGAACAGGCACACAGGCTTTGTGCTGTGAGGACTCACGGAGCTGCTCTTCCCACTGGGTAGTAAATGCATCAAGACAACAAATCCCAAGGTGCTTTCCCCTGGCTCAGCTGTCCCACCACTCCTCAGAACACTCTCCATGACTCAAGCCTTATCCCTGGAGGTCTGTAAGGCCAGGCTGGATGTGGCTCTGGGCAGCCTATCTAGTGTGAGGTGTCCCTGCCCATGGCAGGGGGGTTGAAACTGGATGATGCTTGGGGTCCCTTCCAGCCCTGACAGTTGTGTGATTCTCTGTGTCCACTGCTTTGCTGCTGAGAGCTAATTTCTGGTTTGGCTGTGGCAGGCAGCTGCTGTGGCTTAGCCAGCTGCTGAGTGTTAGCAGAGCTGTGGCCATAGCAAATGTGCCAGTGCTGTCAGAGGCTCAGAGGTCTGGGGGTGGAAGGATGTTTCTGCCTCAGCTGGAGCACAGAGCTTCGGGAGGGCTCCTCTGCCAGCCTGGTGTGTGAGCTTGCAGCGAGGGCAGGGAACTGTTTTGAAGGTGTGCTCAGAACTCCCCACTCACATCCTGTGGTGACCCTGCTTGTTGGGGTGGAAGATGTGACTCAGGCAGCGCTGCTGAAGGAGAGAACAGGATGGTAGCTTCTTGATTCAGCTTGAATCATGCTTAGGTACCATCTCCCTGTGGCAAGACATGGAGTGATGCAGCTGTCAGCTCATGCATGCAGGTAGCCACTGTCTCTGGTGCCCTCCTGGTCACACAACAAAGGTGTTTCAGACCTGGCAGGGTCACCTGCGCAGTGCTGCATGAGAATTGCCAGTGCTGTGCAGGAGGCCTTGAGGTGTGACTTTCAATTTGATGCTAATGTAACTTGCTGCCCTGGGTGGTCCCCATCCCCAGAATGCACACAGGGTAGCAATAACTGAGCTGTTATCTAGCCTGGGATAAAGGCCTGAGTAGCCTGTCCCCAGTGCTTCCCAACACCTGTCAGTGTGTGTCCCGAGGGGCACTGGTTCTGCTTAGGACGCTCAGGAAAATCATCCAACTCCCTGCTGCTTCCTCCTGTGTGAGCAAAAATCATTGGGAAGGCTTCTAGGTGCAGAAGGCATCCCGTGGGTGTTGTAATTTCTGAGCTGTGCAACTTTATCTCAACAGACAGGCTGAGGAGGGAAGCAGGAGGGGTGAGAGAACCTGCAAGTGGGCCTGGGACCCCTGAGGGGCAGGGGCAAGGCTGTGCTGGCCGTGAAGAGAGCACTGACAGCTCCCGACCCTGCTGCCATCAGGCTCTTTGCCCAGGGCTAGTGGTGGCCACAGGGGACAGCTGCATGCTGAAAGCTTTCACTCTATGTCCTTTTGCCTTTCTCCTCCAGGTCCCTGGCCTGAATTCAGCCAGAGCTGTTCCCAACACCACCTTCCTTTGCCTTCATGCAGACAAACCAAACGAGTAAACCAAAATCCAGCCCTGTTGCTTGGAGGGAGCTGGAAGAGACATTGAAGGGGCAGGGTAAGAGAGCCTGGGTAGAGGTGGCAGAGTTCAAGGCTGCCAGGCTCAAGGCTGGTGTTAGAGCTGAATGCACAGCATGCTAAAAGCCATAGACCCATGGAGCTCTTCGTTTAAAAGAAATGCAAATCCCAAACCTGGGCCTTGGTAGCAGCACCTCAGGCTTGCTGATAGCCCCTCAGTGAGGAGATGGTGACAGCAGAGAGCCTCTCCCCTCCATCAGCCTGCAGAGGGTGAGTCAGCACACTGAGCCCTCTGGAGACACAGAACAAGATTGTATGAGCAAGGGACACAGCTGAGAGAAAACAAACTCTTGTCTTGAATCGCTGACTCTCCAGGGGCCTTACTTGGACGGCAAGAGCTGCTGCTTTGTGCCACTCCTGAGAAGCCTGATCTCATCCTTCTGACCAAACTGTTCTTTGTTTCCTTGCAGCTGTTTTCTGGTGACCTGTACCCTCTGCAAGTTTGGTACCTCTGCTGACCCCTTTGCTTGTTCTCCTGGGGTGTGCCAACACCTTGCAGAGCCGTTGAGTTGCCAGTGAGCCTCGCATCATGGGAGTGGAAACTCAGGCTTTCTTCAGCTGCTTTTGCTCAGCTCATTCTTCACTTCTGATTTCCTACGTGGGGAAAAAAATAGAAAGGGAAGAAAAATGCTGCTCAGCCTAGCCCTACTCTTTCAAAGTGCTATTTCCTGTGGTCTTGACATGCACACTGAACGCAGAAATGCGACCCTGAAGCACCTTTGTGCTCTCTAGCTGAGTGTGAAAGGGAGCAGGCAGCCGGTGAAGCCCTGTGCTGCCCCCCAGTAACCCCCAGCCTGGCACAGAGCTGCTGAGTCACCAGGGCAGTGTGCTGGGAATGCCTCCTTCCACGCTCTGTGTGGCACAAGCCAAGCTGAGCAGCTGGACTGAGCTGCAGGCAGGGCAGCTGCAGGCTCCAGCTCTGTGGCACCGTGCAGTCAGTGCCCTCGTGTCCTGCCTGTGTTCGTTGGCTGTGCCATGCAGTGCTGCCAGGAACACCTCTGCTCTGTGATGTTAGCACCCTCACCTGCCAGGGCAGAATGACACTGAGAGCAGTGTTGCTCTTCCAGAGCAGGCTGGAGAGTGTGAGGTGATTCACAAACATTTGCATGCTGCAAGTGACTCTTCTGCTGGGGTGGGTGAATCACCTCTGGTGGTGGTGAGGGTTTGTGGGCAGATAAAGCTCCTCTTGCCATGAAGGGCCGTGGAATTTCCTCTAGCCCAGCTGCTCTGGCAGCATGGCTTGTGCTGCACTGAGGACCTTCTGGAAAACCCTTCCTTCCCACTGCTGAGCCAGGTAGCTGTGCCATCCTGCAGCAGTGCCCATCCCCTGGGACCAGGTGAATGCTTGGGGTGGTGCTGAGGGTAAGCCTGGGCTCCCTGTGTGCTGCTTCAGGCCAGTGTTCACTTTTCAGAGCTCCAACGTCTCCTGCAGGGCCATGGTGAGCCCTGTGCTGCCCTCCCTGCATGGTGGGAGCTGATGCTCAGATGTTTCCATGAGGCTTGGTGCTGGTGGGGACAGGAGTGCTGATGATGAAGCTGTGAGGGAGATCCTCATCCCTGAGACTGCTGGGTTTAGCCTTGGGTGGCTTGTGGATCTTGGGAGCCCTAGCAGGAACATCACTAATGTCTGCCAGGGTTGACAGGGGTTTATCCTCATCCTAGCAGAGGCTTGTCCTGGCTGGAAGGCAGGGATGGTGCCTTGTGGCTCAGGAGGCCTTTGCACCAGTGAGCATTTCCTACAAAGCCAGCAGCCTCCCTTGGGAAGCCTCAAGCTCAGCAGAACATCCCCTAAGAAGACTCTGGCTCCACACAGAGCAGAGACTCTGGGACTGAGAACTACAGAGTGAGCTGGCACATGCCAGCACCGTGCCCTGTGTCAGACCTGCCAGGTGCAGGAGGGCTGGGCAGGGGCTCTGCAGAGAGCCCCTCCTGCCTTCTGATGCTAGGGCTCCATGCAAGCTCCTGGCTCACCCCTGAGCCAGAGCTGTCCTGCCTCTGTCAGAGTCCCTGCACTCAGGGTGATGCTCTAACCAAAGGAAACCCTCCTCCAGCAGCCAGGGAGAAGGAGAGGATGTGCAGGAGGGGCTGAGCACCTTCCCCTCTTCCAAACAGCTCCACAGGTGACAGGATTGCTCCACCGCGGGTGCTCATGGCAGCCGTCGCCTGCGACACCTCTCCCCACCTGCGCGGGACTGTGGCAGTAGTGCTCATCATAAACCACCTGGGGTTATTTGATTGAGATACAAACAGAAAACATTTCCTTTTTGCTTCGTGTAAACACAGCCGCAGGAAATCAGCTGCCTGGGGCAGGAGGCAGAGGCTGCTGAGGACAGGGACACGACAGCCAGGGCGGAGCTGCGGTGATGACATATCTGCAGGGCATCGGGAAGGCTGGGGCAGGGGGGCTCAGAGGATCAGCACTCTGCTTTACACATGCAGACTTGCTGCTGGGTGGCCTCTGGGTGCAGACACCAAATGGGACTCTGTCAAAGAGGGGTCTGCAAAACCCTACTTGGATTGCTCTGAGAAGGTTAAGTGGGAAGCAGAGTTCAGAGTAATCGCTGAAGGAAGATCCTCAGGAGATTCAAAAGCAGATTAAGACCCAAACCAGCATCTGACTTAGTCCAGAGAAGTCAGAGGTGGCCATTGCCAGTGTTAGGTTGTTGAGACCAGCCAGCAGCTGGACACAATAATGTTAGTGCCAGCTGTAGCCTGCAGAGCTTTAGACAAATCAGGCAGCATTAAACCTCTGTGTCTGGAGCTTTCCCAGTCCTTTTGAAGATCTGCCACGTAGGTCTCTTGGGACCACTGTGGGCTGTGTGATAGGAAATACATCAAACTGGAAGTTTTATGCTGACTTCTCAGCAAAATGCTCAGTGCTGATGTGAAAGCAAAGGGCCAGAGTGCAGAGGAGAGGTGTCCTGTGGTAAATCTTCACTGGATATAGTTTGCAGCTTGCCATTGCTCTTCCTCTGCCTTTGGTAATCTATTAACTGAGACATCCTTGCCAAGAGATGGGGAGCTAGGGTCTCTAGTGCTAAGCATGCACATAAAGGTCCTGAAAGAGTCCAGCACTTGTAACCAAACTGCTGCAGGCTTGGGAAGTGCTGGGGTTTGGGTAAGCAGGACTTGCTGTGGGAAGGGCAATGAAGTGAGAGGAGAGGTCTGCTCCCTCACTAATGAGAGGGCTCTAAGTGATTTCTGACCTTAGGCACTCAGGGACTTGTTTCTAAGAGTCTGAAAGAGCTGTGTGAGAAAAGGTGTGTGAACTGTGCAGGAGAGGAACATTCCTGAGACAGAGAAATTACCAGAGACCTGTGGCAGTAGGTAAAAGAGTGGCCAAAGAGCAACCCTAAGGACATACTGGGAAAGGCAGCAGGGTTCCAGCATGGTCAGCAGGAAAAGCTGAAGCTGTGTTAGTAGTCTGAATGGCTCAGAAGTGCTATCTGGAGCTGATTTGCTGCTTGCAGGTGCTTTTAATGTCAGCCTGAGTCTGCAGCCCTTAAGGGCTCTGGACTGTTTCTCAAGGGACAGCAAATGACAGCTCCAAGTCGTTTAACTCCCCCCCGGTCATTGGTGTGACAGATCAGATTCCCCCTGCAGAATGAGGGAGTGGGCAAGCAGCAGCAGAACAGACCGGGAGGAGACCCCGAGAGGTGACCGACACCTGGGTGTGCAACTGCCCCTGAAGGATTTGTCACTGCCAGTCCCAGCCTAAGGGGTGCAACCCTCTGGCACAACACAAAGCCACTTCCTGGGATGGAGTGACCCTCAGGAAGAGCCTCTAAGCTTGTCCTGGGCAGGCTTCTCCTTGTGGCTCACTCATGGCAGAGGGCAGGAAAGCCTTCAAACTGGAGCAGAGAGACAGAGGAGCAGAGACCAAAGGCAATGGTGAACAACTTTCATTCCTCCTACCCCTTGGCAACTTCTACAGCAGCTACCTTGTGGTGAGTGAGACTGAAACTTAAAGCACAGTGTGCAGGGAATTGTGGGCAGGGAATTCAGCTCTGGCTCTGTGCCTGGGGGAAAGCTGCTTTCCTTAGTGGGGATTTACTGAACTTGGATTTGGAATAATCCACCAAATGCCTGCTGCTGAGTAATGCTGGAGAGCAGGCAGAGGCTGGGGAGGGCTTTGGTCTGCCCCAGGAGCTGGTGCAGTGCTGTGTGGTCATCACATCTGCAATGAAACTGCTCAGCACCATGTCCCCTGTGGCTCTGTGGGTCAGAGGTGCTGGACAGAAGCTGGACAAGCTCTGAAGGCAACAACATTCTGTTCAGCAAGGGTTGTTCTGGTTGCCTTCTGTGTCACTGATGGACTGCAGAGGATTTGTGCACCACAGCTTTTGAAATCTCAAGTCTCAAGTGCCTTCTGCAGAAGTGGTAAGAGCTGTGCCCCTGTGCCCCTGGCTAATGTGCATGAGCTCCATGCTGCATGCTCCACGCTCCCCCTTGGGAGTGGCTGCCTCTAAAGCTTTGGGACTGCAGCCACGAAAATATTCTGCCTGTGTTTCTCACCAAGGGAAATGCAGTCAGAGCAAAGGGAGTGAGGCTTGGCTAGCAGGCAGCCACACAGGGATCAAAAAGCCTTTGCATGAAAGGGAACTGCCTGTGAATCAGCCTGGATGATTTCACCTGACCCAATCTGTGCTCCCTTCCTGCCTCTCCCTCAGGCTGCTGCCTGATGCACCAGGGCTGAAGTGACTGAAACAGCCACATGTGAGGCTGTTCCCCAGCACAGGCACCTCAGCTGGAGCATCCTCTCCTGCCCACTGCTGCAGACCAGGATGTGCTGCACTGCAGTGAGGCAGGTGCTGGATGGAGCTGACTGAATGCTGCTGTGGGAAGCAAGAGGGGGAAGGTGTGGAGGGTTTCCTGCCCAGAGGCTGGGCTGGGTGCTCTGCCTGGTGTGGGTTTCGGTGTAGGAGCAGTGTTGGCAGTTGGTCTCAAACCCTCTCAGGCATTGTTTGATTGAAGCAGTGCAGTACAAATGCACTTTGGAAGCTGATCTGGTGAGATAAGTACTACCAGTAGGTATTTCCATTAGACACAGCAGAAAGAACCCCTTCCCACCACCACCACACTGTTCCATGCCAGTGCAGGGAGAGCAGCTCTACCCACCTGGCCATCTTGCCTCCTCTGCAGACCAGTGCTGGCCCAGGATTTAGCAGCAGGGGGGCTGCTTGCTCTAAGCCAGTCTTCTCTCTGCTCTGGCAGCCTGCACAGAAGATGGAGCAGCAGCAGGCTTCAGAAGGGATGGGTCTGTACTGGTGCCTCAGCCTCTGCTGCCAGCACCCCTCTATCAAGAGCTCTTTTAACTCCCTCCATGCCTTGTCTCCTTGCTCCTTGTGCCTCAGCTGAGCCTGCTCCTAGCCTTCTCCTCTCTCCCAGCGGGCAGGGCAATGGCAAAGCAGCTCAGTGTGTATTGATTAACTGCAGAGGGGATTGAGAGGCAGAACACTCCCATCACTTATTGTCATTGTGTTTGTAACTCTCAGGTACTGCTCTGCGGCTTGGTTGAATGCCCAAGGCTGAGAACCTTCCTGCCAGGAGCCTCAAAGCTGTGCCCAGAGCGAGGCCCTCCGGCTCTAGCTGCTATGTAAACTGAGCTCCTCTGTGAGTGCTGAGTGAAGCTGGAAGGTGAGAATCCTCTTTCCACAAGTCCCTGGGAAGGGTTTTGAAAGGTCTTGAGCTGGCAGTGCTCCCTCTGCCCTGAAGAGCCTCAAGTTCCCATTGGTGCTGAAATGATTCCAGCTGCTTCTGAGATGTGGCAGAGGTTTGTCTCCGAGGGGTTTTGTGAAGGAAAGGAGCTGCTCTCAGTGGCAGAAATCCCATCTCTGCAAAGCCCTTTTGTCCTGCTCTGACCTCCCTGCTCAGGCAAAAGCACTGCAGCTGCCCAGCCTCGCTCAGGTGGCTTTGCCAAGGGATGCTTTGGCGTTACCAGGTTCAGGACAAGCTGTTTCCCCTTCACAGCTAGCAGGATGCTGTTGATTTGGGTGGTGCTGAAAGCAGTATTGGGGACTGATTTTCCCGTGCTGGCTGCTCAAGGGAGTTGGTTTTTCAAATCCTTTGCAAAATCACTCCCAAAGATACAAGAACTTTGTGCTAGCCACAGCTCTGCTGTTGGCACAGGACTGCTCCTGGGGTGCTTTTTCCTCTGTGGTTCTGCCCCATGCTTCTGGTCTGAGTGTGTTTGTTTGCAGTGGTAATGCTGTGAGCGTTGCTTCTGGGGCAACTGCTGCCACTCAGCCTGGGTGTGCAAGCAGAGGGGTGGTGAGGGTGGCCAGTGCCATGGAGCACAGCCCTTGCCAGCTTTATTACCATGTCTGTGGCTGTGTTCTGGGTGGGGTGAGAGCTGCATTGATGCCTTGGGTAGTGCAGAGGTTTGAGCTTACCAGCTGCAGCTACTGGGCTGTCCTGGGAAAGGTGTTTTGCTCTTCCTGAGCAGGTAGTCTTCAGCAGGCAGAGAGCAAGGAGAGGCTGAGGAGGAGGCCTTTGTCTGTGGCCGTGTGGAGGAGCAAATGGGAGAGCTGTGACTGTCTGCATGTGAGAACTGTACCTTAGGCCTGGTTGCAGCCCAACAGTAGGCAAAGCTGTGCCCTGGGAGGGCAAGGGGGTGGAGAAGGGACCTACTAGCAAACTTGAGTCAGCTCCTGTAGCTGTGCCTGACTCTGCCCTCCAAAGGGGCATGTGCCAGGTGGGGCTGGTCCCTCTACCTGAGTGAGGGTTGTCATCGAAGGTGCATGGGAATGGATGTTGTCCTCCCAGCAGGAGTGTATGGAGGGAGCTGCTGGGTGGGAAGCAGAGAGAAAGAGCAGTAAGTGTGTGTGGAGGCAAAGCAGAAATGTTGATGGCAAGGCAGGATGGCAGGGAGCAGACCCAAGGGCCCCAGACTCTGGGATGCAGGCACTGTGCTTAGCATCTCTGGCACAGGGGAGGAGAGTGGTGCAAGTGGCTCTGCATGCTGGTGTGATGCATGTTATACACACCCAAATAAGCAGGGAAAACACGATCCTCCCGGTGCTGCTGCCTGCCCCCACCATCACCTGCAGCTGCATTGGTTTTACCCTGCCCACACATTTCAACTGCTCCAGTAGGTGCCAGCAGAAATCAGCCTCCCACTGCCGAGTGACTCAGACCATCACCCCTCCAGGAAACCGAGAGAGAATCTCTCTACGGCTGACAACTGCAGCTCCTCCTCAGCTTCAGGGGCGGTAGCACAGCTCTCAAGTGCTGCTGCAGCTCCTCCAGGGGCATCCCTACCTCCACAAATTCAGATGTGCTCTGGAGATCAGAGAGCTGAGCTCCTTAGATGCGGTCTGGGTCACCTCTGTGCAGAGCGGGTGGGGACTCCTCCCAGGGGTGGCTTTTCTCTTCCCTGCTCTTTTGCTAGGCTGCTCTTTGCTTTCCTGCCTGGCTCTGCCCTGCACTCCAGCCCTTCCCTCTGCAGCTGCCATGTGGAGCACACTCTCACACCTGGGATGGAGTCACAGTGTTGCTGAGCAGAGCAAGTCAAGGATGCCTGACTTCAGAGTCCAGAGCAGTGTGGGAGGAGCAAAACCTGCCAGAGCAAGGGGAAGCCTGGCTCTCTCCATTCTGGGATGATGTCTGCTTCCAACCAGAGCTTAGAGAACCAAGAAAATGTGTGGGCTCAGAGTCTAGTGTACACACTGCTGTCAGGGCAGCCCTGACACAATTGTGACTGCTTCTGCCTTTCCTGCGTGAGGTTCCTGCTCTGGTCAGCCACTCCATTGGTGTTCAGGATTTCTCTTGTCTCCCTTGGGTACCTAGATGGAGACCCATGGCTCTGTGACTGAAAACTGCCTGAAGCCTTACTGTTGTGAAGCTTCAGTTGCTCCCATCTGCTGCCCCAATTATCCTAAGTGAGTCTGAAGTAAGATTCAGTTGACTCTCCTTGGGGTGTGCTGGGGGCCCTCACTGGATGGAGGGGTAAAACCACGATGAAAACAGGATGAAACTGCCTGTTCTGGGGACTGCAAAGCATCTGGCAGGGTGGTGTGTACACTGATTACAAGGAATATCTGTCAGGACTCAGCATTCACTCTGTTCAGACACCTAGCTCTGTGCAAAGTCAGCACCAGCTCTTCATCCCACCAGCAGATGCCTGCCAAAAGTCACAGGGGCGGTGGCTGAGGAGTGCCACCCTGGCACTGTGCCTGCTGCCACAGTGACTGCTTTGAGCAAGGACTCGCAGCTCTTTGGAAAAAGAGGTCAAGATGGTGAGAAGTTCCCTCTTTCCTGGCAGCTGGCAGAGCAGCGAGTGTCCCTGCTCCCCAAACCCTGTGACGCACCCCAGAGAGCTGCACTCTCCTGCCAAAGCGGCCTGCGCTGCTTCGCCTCTGCCAGATGGGATTCTGCCAGTGCCAGAGGGCAGCTGCCCACCTGCCTGCTGGGGAGGTAGGGGAGGGGGAAGCGACGCTCATCCTCTCGCACAGCCCTCCTGGAACCACTAGGGGGCAGTACAGGGCTGCGAAAGGGCAGGGTGGCCTCACGCCTCCTGCGGAGAGCTCGCCTGCCCCTGGGCGGCGCTCTCGCACCTGAGGAAGGATCCTGCTGTCTCTGAAGGGGTCCTGGAGCAGCCTCTGCTCGCTGCAGCCTGGCCAGGTGCAGCGGCAGTCCCTTACCGCGGATCAAGGGTCAGTCCAGGGCAGGGGACCATCCGAGCCAGGGAGAGAGGAGAAGTGGCTTTGGAGTGACCCACAGCTGCACCTGAGCTTGCCTGCGTGAGCCTGGAGCTCCCGGAGCACGCCAGGACTGAGAGGAAGGTGCAGCTGAGGGGAAAGAGTTACTGCAAGCTGTGCTGCTTGTACTGCACCCCCAAACGCGTGCATGAAGCCCCTGAACCCAGGGACTTCATCGGGATGTGGCTGAAGGCTGGGAATGTGACTCGGTCAGAGCTGCGGAGGTCTCCCCAGTTCCTAGGGACACGGAGGGGCTTCCCGAGCACGCACACGGCAGAGCCAGGCTGCTGCGGCAGCTGGCAGAGCCCGGGGGGAGGCAGCCGGGAGCAGAGTGGGCAGCAGCTGCAGAAGGCACCGGAGGAGGCTGGGCTCTGACTCAGAACCATTGCGTGGGGGTAAGTCAGGAAAGCAGTGATGGGGCAAAGCTGCCCCTGTGCCCTCCCCTTGCCTTTACAGGACCCTTCCTCTCTGGCTTATCCTGAAGGAAGCTTCTGCCTTCCATCAGGTCCTGCCTATGGGTGTCTGTGACCGGTTAGGGTATTGCTCAATGATGCTTAGTCCAGAGTCAGCTTTTGTAAGGTCTGCAGCAGACTTTGTGCCTCTTAAGCATCCTCTTTTTTCTTTTCTTTTTCTCTCTTCCCCCCCTCCTTTGTTTCCCCTTTCCCAGGCTCCTATGGCCTGGTCTGATCACTGCCACAGTGGCACTCTCATTTGAGATGCTGGGAGAAGGCTCAAGGACATCAGGTGGGCTCATGACAATTTGCTGTAAGCCTTGGCTGGCTCTGCCTTGTGTGAGTGAGGTGACCTCTGTGTGGAGATGATGACAAGAGAAAATACATCTTGGAGGGTTCAGGGGAGAATTTGCTGCCCCCAGCTGACCTTGTGAGGCTTTCCCAGCTATCCTGACAGAAGCTGTGTGAGTAGTCCCTAAGTTTGGGCTAACACCCAGCCCTAACCAGGCTTGTCTCACACTCCTGTGAAATTATGGGGTTGTAATGGGCCATGGAGTGAAACCCTGGACAGTGCTAGTGAGGTGAGTCAAACGCTCCAGCACCCAGCGCACTGCACTGAGCAGCTCTGACTCTGCTGAAACACGATGCTGAGCAGGTCTGGATGTGCTCCTGTCTGAAGCAGCTGCTTGTTTGCCTGGCACCTTCCTCTTGACGAGCCTGGAAACATACTGCAGGAGAGCCTTGCTGTAAGGGGAAGCCAACTGAGCCTCCCCAAGAGCCAAACATTGCAGCCCCTTCTTTGCAGGTCCCATGGATTCACTCTCTTGCTGTTCAGAGAGTGCCTCGAGAAGCTTTGCTTCCTCTGCTTGCGGGATCCCTCTGAGCACCCTCTTCTGAATCAAGCCCAGAGCTGCAGCTTCTCCCCTCTCTGAGCTGGCTGGCTCTGATGTGGTTTGTGGTTACACCTAACCCTGCTCCCGTGGCCCTCCTGTGCTTTTGATTTTCTGCCTCACCAGTGAGGGCACTTTCACAGGCAAGTGTCAGCCTTGCTCAGGAGATCTGCGAATGCCACGGCGAGGCACTGAGAGGGTCACTCTCTTCCAACCTCACTTGCAGGGTCCCTATGCCTACTGGAGGTGTGGGTGTGCAGTCTCCAAGTGCTGCTGCAGCACACATTGTGGAGCCTGGCACTGCTCTGCAGCCCCAGGAGACACCCCCCCAGGCAGTGAGTGGCTGTGATTCCAGCCACCCACCAGCATGGAGTGAGGTTTGTCGGGGCTAGAAGTTATTCACTGGCTGGTGAGAAGCGAGCAGGGGCTCCAGCCTCACTCCTTCCTTGCACAGCTATTGCTTTTGCATTGACCATTTGGTGCAGTGCTTGAATCCTGAGAGGTTCAGAGAGTTCTGTGGTTAACCTGTCAGAGTGGCTTTGAAGGCATTTGTTCCACTGGTGCCCATGCCCTGTGCCTTTTGCAAACAAAAGGCAGACTGGTGGTCCAGGCTGCCAACCCCCCCTGGCATGTCAATGTCACAGCCCAGGTGTGATGCCACTGGGTCATGGTGTGGAGTCAGTGCAGTTTCTGCTGAACATGGCCAATCAAGTGGCACAGTGCACTCTGCAGGAGCACTGGTTTCTCTGAACTGCAGGAGAGGCACAGGTCTGTGGCAGAGCCTGGGGCCAGCAGCTGCTAATGTACTTTGGAGCTACCACACTGTAGCTCTCCAAAGCCTGAGGTATTTCATCCAGGTACCCATTCTATTGGGCTGTACTAGAAGTAGAGAGCACAAAGAGCTGAGGTCAGTGCACCTGTGGAGAAGTATCCTGACTCTCACAGGTCCAGGAGTGTCATCTCTCGACTTAGCAGGATGATCATGAAAAATGTGGCACAGCTGCTGAACCACGGTGCTGTTCAGAGGAGATGCCCAAGAATAGGAACTGGTGCTCAGCAGGGTCCTTCTGGCACACTAGAAGTCACTTGCAGGTTATCTGAATCTCTCTGGTGCGTGCCTGATGCCTTAACTGCATCTTCTCTCTGCTTGAACGCTGCTGAGCTGATGGCAATAAGTTTGCCATCCAGCTGAACCACACAGAGCCTTCAACGAGCCCTGACAGCATTAATCAGCAAAGCAGAGTTTGCCTCCCTGGCCTGCTGAGCCCCTTCCTAGCCAAAGGGCACACTGTGGTGGAGTGGCACTGGTGCTGAGCAGGAGTGGCAGGGTGACAGGAAAGAGGGCTTCCTAGATGAGAAAGTAACTGCAGCTCTGCTCCAGAGTGGCCCCCAGGGAAACAAAGGCTGCTCAAGGAGAGGCACAAAGGAGCAATCATGCAGCTGGAGGTGAGAAATAGAAGCTGGTGACTCAATCTGAGACTCAGTCTGAGAAGAGCTTTCTTAAGAAAACAGGAATGCAAAGAAAGCTCTTGCTAGAAAGGTGAATGCCTTCCTGGGGGAGTTCCCATGAAACCTCTTGCCTGGGTGCTTTGGATCTTGATTCCTTGGTGCCACTTCTGTCCCAGATGCTGAGCCAGCACTGTCTCTTGGAGAGGAGGTAATGCTAGCAATACAACCTGGTTCTGATTCTCCCCTCACAGGTGCAGAACAAACCCTAGGATGCTGCAAGCATCATTGCAAGAGTCTCTTTAGTTCAGCAGCTCTTCTGCAAAGGAAGTGACATTTGCCTGTGGTGTTTTGGTGCTCCCATTGAGTTCATCCTCTGCTGTCTCCTCTAAAGAATGATTAAAAGCCCACACTAGGCACATTAGCCAAATCATTCCAGTGTATCCAGGATGGGCTCCAAACATGTGCTGCTCAGCTTGCTGAGGTTTTCCTGCAGATATCTCACCCTCTTCAGGTAAGTCAAACATTAGTGAGCTGCTGAGAAATATAACCCCCAAGGTGCTCTCTGTGCTCTTGCCATGGAGGGAGGTCTCACACACTGCTACTGGCAGAAGCACAGAGAGTTTCCATGCCTGTAGAGTACCTTTTGGGTCTGAGTCTTCTGGAACACACTGCTTAGAGGGGCCTGGGTGATGCTCAGCTCCACCTCTCAGCTATGGGCTTGCCCATTTCCTTTCAGTGTGCTGTGCCTTGGACTCCCAGTGCCACAGCCTGGGGGTGTGAGGTGGCTGGCTGAGAAAGGTCACCGAAAGCCAGAGGAGTTTCACAAAAAACAGAGATGGAAAGTTGACTCAGATTCACTGAAAGGAAGAGAGCTCTGCTCCTTTTCTCTTAGAATCATCTGTTTTTTGTGAAACTGGCTGGGTTTGCTGTGACCTTTGTCCTTCACTCAGTCACAAGAGGCTTTGTTTTCGCAGGCACGTGGCACAGGACTTGGATACAGAGCTTGCATCCTGCGCTGGATGCTGCAGGATGGGTTGAGGTTTCCTGTGGCAGTCCTGTCACTAATGGCTTGCTTGCTGGCCTCTGGTGTTTCTGGTGCCACTGAGCAAAAGGCTTACAGCTGGCTGTGATGGGTGATGCTGCAGTCCAGCATCTGACTCTGGCAGCGGTGCTGCCTGCCTGGGTTGCCCTGGACTCTGCTAAGCGATGTGTGTGCTCTGGGGGTTGCAGCCAGCATCCTCCCTTTATCCCTGCAGTGTGGTGGGAGGCACTTTCTCTGTGATATGATGCCATCAGCTCAAGTTTTTTCTTACCCACCACTGACCAATAAAGATCCCAGTAGAGACAAGAAGAGCTGGGTCCTCTGTATGAGCAGCAGTCTCCAAGGCCACTCATCGGCCTGGACTGAACTTAGAGGATTTTGCTGGCTGCTCTGGCATCCAGCTCCAGGCAGCCCTGATGTTAGTGTGGCTCCCACAGCCTTTGCACCTAGCACAGTTCATCTTTTCTGTGTGTAACCAGCTAGGTAAAACAGACCCCCAGCGTCTGATGAGGCGTCAGGAAGCTGCCAGCGTAGGACAGGGAGCCGTGTGACACGATGCCCCAGAGGGTTGAGGTAAGAGGTCACAGCATCAGGTGACTCCAGGATGCTATTAATACCCTGTCAGGCATCCTCTCGTGCTTTGAAACCAGCTGCAGTGGGTTGGTGGTTCCCGCAGACACCACCGAAACCAGAGCTCTTACCTTGCCACCTCCAGAGAGCCTGGGGAGCCCCAGCGGCACCGCTGCGGACGGGGGGAGCACGTTCCTGGCTGGAGTGCTTGCCCAGCACACCTGCTTTCCCCTGGGGAATCCCACACGGGTGGGAATGGCACACCACTGACCTCCTAACGAAGCAGGGGCGTGCTGCAGTGCCTCATGTCAGCGGGGGCAGGCTTAACTGGCTTCCTAGCAAGTGCTGGGCATGGGCCTTAGTGGGACAGGGGTGTGGATAACACACCGAGGTGTCCAGGTGTGGCTCAGCAGTGCTTATCACAGGCCAAGGGCTTTTCAGTGGCCATGCTCTGCCAGGGAGCAGGTGCACAAGCAGCTGTGAGGGAGCATGGCCAGGAGTGCTGACCCAAAGTGGCCGGAGGGGTTGCATCCACAGGACATCGCGGCCAGTGTTTAAGCTGGGGGGAGCTGTCCGGGGTGCCTGCAGCTCAGGCATTGGTCGTCAAGTGGGGAGCAATTGCCTCGTGCATCACTCCTCTTTTGGGGCTGAGTTCTCCCTCTTTTGCTTAGCTTCCTCCTCATTGCTGTGATGGTTAGCTGTTAGTTTTATTATTACAACCTCTGATTTAATTTTAGTTATTAAACTGTTCCTGTCCCAGCCTGCCCTAAAGGAGAACCTGCACCCATCCATCACTGAAGTTCACAACTTGGCTCTGGCCAGCAGAACTGGCTCTGCCCCTTCCCCCCAGCTGGGCAGCACTCAGTGTGTAAGTCCTGAGGAAACAACTCCTGGTTAGAGCTGATGGGACTGCCGGGAGCTGCTTTGCTGGGGGACAACCAGAGGCACCGGGGGGGCTGGGGTGCGCTGTGCTCTTTGGGGCTCAACCTTATCTACTCTTTTCATTAATTCCTCTGGATCAAAACCCTGGTGCTGGTTAACAAAATGTGCTCTGGATAGAAGTTAGTCAGCGGTGTGGGGTGCCAGGGTGCTCAGTGAGTCATAACAAAACCCTGTTCTTAAGCAGGGGCCTCATCAGTTGGAGAGTACTGAGAAGGTGAGGGGTGGCAGTGTGCTGGCTGATCACAGGATGACTGTGAACCAGCACTTCTTGTGAAAAAGGAAGATTGAGGATGCACCAGGGGAGTCCTGATGGTCCCTAGTCCCCTGCATGGTGCAGCTGTGAAGAACAATGATGTAGGTGTCTGAGCCTACCTTCCCTTCAGGCTAAGAAGAAAGTGGCTAAGCACAATGCAGGGATTGAATGTTTGGAAGGAACTGGAGCTTAAACTGAATGATAGTGCTGTCAGAAGAGAACAGCCATCAGAAGTGGTGCTGAACGTATCTGAGCTGCAAACTGGGAGGTTTTCTAACCACCATGGTCTAGAACATCCTCCTCCTGGAAACAGAAGCCTCAAGAAACTGAGCCTTTCCCCGGGGACAGCACAACAGGCCCAGAATAGCACAGGGTTGGCTTTGATGGTCCATAAGCTGCCTGCCAGTTCAGTGCCTCCAGACAAGCTCTTGGTTAAGCTGCTGCGAGTCTCGTAGACAGTTTGTGAGCACAAAGCTCCTCAGTGGCAGCCAGTTTGCTGGGAATCCATGGAAGCAGGCTGTGGAACTGGGCTCACTACAGAGTTTTGCAGAGACTTCACCTAAGGATCAAAAAGTCAGCAAGCAGCCCTAGAAAAAAATGAATTTAACACAGAGTTATTGAGGCTGGAACAGACCTCTGAGATCATCCAGCCCAGCCCATGACCTAACACCACTACCCCAACCAGACCATGGCACTGAGTGCCACATTCAATCTTGCCATAAACACCTCCAGGGACAGCAACTCCACCACCTGCCTGGGCAGCCCATCCCAGTGTCCGGTTCCCCTTTCCATTGGGAAATGCTTCCTAACATCCAACCTAACCTTCCTCTGGCACAGCTTCAGGCCATGCCCTCTCCTCCTGCCACAAGTTGCCTGGGAGCAGAGCCTGACCCCCACCTGACTACACCTTCCCTTCAGGCAGCTGTGGAGTGTGGTAAGGGCAACACCACTGCCATGTGGTGCATCTGCTCCTGGGGTACCCTGCGGGTGTGGGGCCTTGGCTTCCTCCCACTGCTGTGCTCCCGCAGGCTGAGCTGAGTGGGGCACCACAGGGCACAGGGACCATGCCTCTGCTTTGCTTGTCTGTACTTCAGATCCAGGGGTTGCTCACTCTGTGTACCTCCTAGAGCTGCTTCCCTAAATTGTGAGCAGAGGAAGGGCTGTATCGGGCCAGAGGGTGGCCCTGAAGCAGGGGGCTGTGGCAGAGTATGAAAATAGGGTGAGCAGGTGGTAGATCTCTACACCTCCCTCTGTGGTCCATTTCCTATACCTTCTTGCAGCTTTCCCCTTAGGTTTGGAACCTTTGTTACATTCCACACTGGCCTCAACCAAGCCGAGTGTGTTCCTGTTACGGGAGCAGCTCTCCTTACCCACGTAGGACCTGCTCATCTGAGGGGGTCTCTAGTCAATGGATTTTTAGAGCTCAGGAGACGGTCCTGAGCTTGCTCCATCTGTGCAGCACTTAAACTTCTGCTGATGCTTGGAAGGGTTCACAGTGAGAGACCCAAATGCTTTTTCAGCAAGCAGCTGCAAGGAATGCAGAGCCAAGGCACTGCTGCTGCCAGCAGCAAGGTCAGGAGCAGCTGGTTCCCGTCAGCACGGTGTCACAGCGCTTGTGCCGGGAAGCCATCTGCTGCACCTGGTCGCAGAAACGGACACCAAAGGCTCAGAGCCGTCTCCACTGAGGTGCTTGATGCTGCTGAACCAGTTGCAGCTTGGCTAGAAGTGGTAGGAAATTGCTGTTAAAAGTATCTCTAGCACTGTGGAGTTGGAGAGGCACTGCTCACTCCTGCTTGGGGACATCAAAACCGCACCCCAGAGAGCTTGTTTCAAAGCACTGGCTGATGCTTAGCAAAGCCAGCATCTCCCCCGACTGCCACCTTCCCCTGTGCTTCCTGCTGGTTCTGAGAACTGCTCTGGGCTCCCTGGCAGCAGCTCATTCTCTTTCCTGCTTTTCACCAAGCTTATTTTCCATGTCTGCCTTTTCCAGCCCTGTGTAGCTCCACTGTGGCCACTCTCTGGAAACGGTGCAGGGCTCAGAGCAGAGAGCCAGGGCATCCTGATGAAGCAGGAGCGGCTGATGCCCAAACCCTTCTGATTGCTAGGAGTGGTTTGGGCTGCCAAGGGCAGCCAGGGCAGCTGGAGAAGCTTGGAGCTCCCAGCAGATCCCAAAGAATGATTTCCTTGGTTTCTTCCTCCTGCACTCATGCACCACCAGGCAAAGCCAGGGAGTGGTGCCTCTGTCCTTGCCTTTAGCTGAAGTACCGAGCAGTAGCTAGCTAGACCTGGCTTTGCTTTGTGTCAGAGTGGTGCTGCTGTTTGAAAGGGCTGGCAACTGCTGTTTCGAACTCTGCTGGAGAGGAATGAGCTGGGTTTGTGTTTAAGCAACAGGGGATAGATACTTCTTGCCTGGAGCCACACAGCCATGTGTCAGTGGCTCAGTGGGGGATAGGTCACACTGAAGTAGCTCTTCAACAGGAATCCCAGTTTGGAGAAGCTAAACTTTGTTGGCTTTGTTCTCTTTCCTCTTGCATTCTCCTTTCTGAGCTGTTACTCTCTTAGTTCGTTGGAGCTATTCTGACCCACCTCAAGGTGAGTAAAATCAGGAGGAGCTCTTGTATCTCTAAACACAGCTCTGTGCCTGTAACAGCTGCCAAACACCAAGCTTGCTCCTAAAGCCGCTGGTTTTAGAAGAACCCTGCAGAGCTGAGGATTTCACTTTGACTCACACAATGCTTTTTATAGGGACATCACTAAGACTCTCCTTTCTTGATACAGTTTTGAGCCAGCAGGAACTGGGATAGCCCCTTTGGTGGAGCAGGGTGTTTGAATTTCATAGGAACTCAAACAGACTCTAGAGTGAGAGAGTTAACATCTCAGCAGCATCCATGTGTGTGCTGCTTTGTCATGGGAGAATGTTTGCAAGCCAAGGGTAAATGTTAGACCTTGTGCTTTCCCTGACTGGATACTGGCCCCATCCAGACACCAGACTGTGGCAGGTTTAGGCTGTGCCTAGGAAAATTTTCCACAGCTTGAGTGGAGAAGTGGTAGAATGTCAATAAATTAGCATTGGATGTAAGAGGGAAACTAATGCTAAGGCCTGAATGCTCCCCTTGGTCTGATGACTGACATAAAGGTAGCTGTATAAAATAACTCTTGCTCTTTTAGGCTTCTTCACTCTAGCAGATACCAGCTGGTGGCTTTGGCTTGGCTGTTGCTGGCCTTGGCTGTGTTTCTTTCTTGTGGCTAGGTACTAACAGCCACTCTCTGCTCTTCTCCCCTTTCCCTTTCCCTTGTCTGGGAGGGGAGAGGGGAAGCTGTTGGCAGCCTCCTGGTTTTGTCCAGGGGGTTCTTGTGCTGTTTGTAAATGGCAAACCCATGTAAGTGTTGTGTATTTTGTACAGCTCCATTGCATTTCCTATCTCCAGACTGCAGCCTGCTTGTACACAGAGCTGCATTTGCTGCCCACCTGCGCGGGGTGGCAGTTTCATTCGGGGGGTGATCTCAGCCCACCACCCCACCTTTCCAGTAAGAATTGATATGTTGTCAAAGTTTTTCTGCAAACTGAATGCAGAGAAGTCTCTGTCTCAGAAGGGAATGAGTTTTCCACAGCAAAGTCTAAGCAGGCCAGACTTCCCCTAGCTAAAGTGTATGCAATGCTCTGGGTTTCACTTCTTTAGTAAGCAGAGGATGTTTGTGTTGCTGCCAGTCAAACAGTAACCAAGTACAGGCTGTCTGGCAGTGCAGCCTGATAAACTCATCGTGGTATGAAACCAAGGCTCTGCTCCAACAGCACCACTCACAAATTCCCTGAGACTTGCCACTAATGATGTGGTCTAGCTTGTTAGGGAGAAAGAAATTGAAGTGGGTAGAATTTTATTATTAAACCAAGAAGCATACTGAAACTTTGTCAGAAGACAATCAAGCAGTCACATTTATTTACTGTAAGCCTTCTCTGCTTTCCTCTTCTGCCAAAGAGGAGGACTGTTTGGATTACCAGCACTTGCCTATGTACATTTCCTTATCTGGAAATGATATCTGGGTAATTCTAATTAGGAGACAGTCTGGGCCAGCAATACAGAGGGTTTTGGCAGATGAGTCTGTGACTAACTGCAGCACTTTCTTGGCCTGCCACCACAACCTCTTACAGCTCTCTTAGCTTGAACTGGTGCTGGAAGTCACTTCAAATTATATCCTGTTCTGAGAAGTGTAGCCCTGAGCTCAGGTGCCTCTTTTGTCTGCTTCTGGAAGAAGAGCAACTCCTTCCCCTGCCCCAGGGGTCTTGCTCTTTGTGCAAGAGCTGCTCCCCTTGCTGCCTGTGCCAAGGTGAGCTCTGCAGGGCTGCTCACCCCCAGCAAACCACAACGGGGCCACCAGCCCAATGCTGCCAGTGGGGAGATGGTGCTGGCTGTGATAGGGCAGGGTGTCCCTGGCAGGGTGTCTGTGATGGGTCCTGTGCACAGGGAGCTCGTCTAATCCTCACCTCTGGAGAGTTTCTCCAGCATTGCTGCCTGCAGACAAGGTGCAGGGGCGGTCTGGCCCCTGTGTGCTGTGCAGCCTCTTGGTTTCCCAACAATGGCCAGCAGCAAAGACACCACAGAGGCTGGGTCATGTAGGCAATGGATGGGTGGCATCTTCCCACAGGTTTGTGGCTGGCACAGAGGCACTGAGCTGGAGTGAAGCAGCTCATAGCACATGGGTGTCAAACTTGGGCTCCGTGCAGAGACGTTGGTGCAGTCATGAAGCTGCCAGGACCTGAGCAGTGCTATCCCTGAGGAGGAGGCACTTGGAGCCATGGTTTAGTTAGTCATGAGGTGTTGGGTGACAGGTTGGACTTGATGATCTCTGAGGTCTTTTCCAGCCTTATTAATTCTCTGATCTGAGCAGAGCTGTCCCTCTGTAAGAGGAGGCTTACATCTGAGCAGTGGCACCATTCTGCCTAGGCCTGCTCTGGGCAGTGCTGATCTGAAGAAGCTCTTGCTGGCTTGGGGGCACCATCACACTCTCATGCTCACCAGCCTTGCAGTTGAGATGCCCCTGTCCTTACAAGAGAGCTCTCACAAGACCAGAGCTTATACTCAGGCAATCCCAAAGTGCTGACAAGCCCTTAGCACACAGCCTGGACTCATCTCCAACCCAGTGTGGGGATTGTTTATTTTGAATTAGTCATCTGGAGTGTGCACTGGAATTTGTTTCCCCCCCACAACTCCCATGGATGTTTGTCGTTAATTCAATCTGTCTGTTGTGTTGTCCTCCTCAGGATAGGCTCAGGCACAGCCTGGGCACATCCCAGCCACCTGCTAGGGGAGCTTGGGGTCCATCCCACACAGCAGAGCTGTGGCTACCTCTGACTGCTGCCCTGCTTAGGGCTCCTCCTGCAAAGTGCTGAGCAGAGAATGGTGCCAGAGCTGCAGTGATCATTCTGGCATCACTCAGCTTTCCAGTTGCTTGATTTTGGTGTGTGAATAACTCTTGGTTATTTCAGAGTGCTTGGAGATCCCCAGAGTGTGCTCTGTGTTGACAGACTGTATGTGGCTAGGGTGATCCCATCTTGTCCATGAAGTTATGGTTTGGCATATACTGACCTTTGACTCTTAAAGCTGTCAGAGCTTTCATATGTAGGCAGAGCTAACACTTCCTGCAGCCATCTGCCCTGCTGCAGCCAGCAGAGGTGCTGAGGCTCCTCTTAGAATCATAGATTCAACAAGGTTGGAAAAGACCTCAGAGATCATAAAGTCCAACCTAATACCTAACATCTCTGGATGCCATCCAGAGGGACCTGGACAGGCTGGAGAGGTGGGCACAAGCCAACCTCATGAGGTTCAACGAGACCAAGTGCAGGGTCCTGCATCTGGGTCGAGGCAACCCCCGCACAAACACAGCCTGGGCAGGGACTGGCTGGAAAGCAGCCCTGAGGAGAGAGACTTGGGGGTGCTGGTGGACAAGAAGCTCAACAGGAGCTCTCAGTGAGCACTTGCAGCCTAGAAAGTCAATCAGAGCCTGGGCTGCAGCAAGAGAAGAGTGACCAGCAGGGCAAGGGAGGTAATTCTCCCCCTCTGCTCAGCTCTGGGGAGACCCCACCTGGAGTACTGCCTCCAGTTCTGGAGCCCCTATTGCAAGAGGGATCTGGAGGTGCTGGAAGGTGTCCAGAGAAGGGCCAGGAGGATGAGCAGAGGGCTGGAGCTGCTCTGCTGTGAGCACAGACTGAGGGAGTTGGGGCTGTTCAGTCTGGAGAAGAGAAGGCTCCCAGGAGACCTCATTGTGGCCTTCCAGGATCTGCAGGGGGCTGCAAGCAGGCTGGGGAGGGACTGCTCAGGATCTCAGGCAGTGATAGGACTGGGGGGAATGGAATGAAGCTGGAGGTGGGGAGATTCAGGCTGGAGGTGAGGAGGAAGTTCTTCCCCATGAGAGTGGTGAAGCCCTGGAATGGGTTGGCCAGGGAGGTAGGTGGGGCCCTGTCCCTGGAGGTGTTTAAGCCCAGGCTGGATGAGGCTCTGGCCAGCCTGATCTAGTGTGGGGTGTCCCTGCCCATGGCAGGGGGGTTGGAACTGGATGATCCTTGTGGTCCCTTCCAGCCCTGACTGATACTATGATACCTCCTGACAACTAAACCATGGCTCCAAGTGCCACATCCAAGCCTGTTTTGAACACCTCCAGGGATGGGGACTCCACCACCTCCCTGGGCAGCACATCCCAAGGGCCAACAACTCTCTCTGGGAAGAACTTTCTCCTCACCTCCAGCCTAAACTTCCCCTGGCACAGCTTGAGACTGTGTCCTCTTGTTCTGGCGCTGGTTGCCTGGGGGAAGAGACTTGTGGCTGTGCCTGATGCTGCTGTTCCCCAAGTCAGGCAGGCCTGAGCCAGAAGCACCGCTCCAGAAGCCGCAGTGAGGGCAAGCGAGGCACTGCTGGCCTTGGCGGAATCAGCAGGAGGCGCCGGGAAACCAAACCGAGCTGCGGCTGCTGCTGCTGCTCTGGGCTAGATAAGCCAAAAGGCTTTCAGAGCAGTTTCCTTCTGGTTTCTGGCTTGTTGTCTTTGTTAGAGCAGTTATCACTTAACATCCTTCTCCAGCACATCCCATTCCTCGTTGATGCCAAACAACTGTGATAATTCCCTTGCTGTTCCTCTAGGGTATGGGCACTGAGTCGCTTCCCAAGTGGGCCCAGGTGTACCTCAGGAGGCTCCACAAGACCAAGCCTGGAGAATAGGAGGCTCAGGGGAGACCTTCTTGCTCTCTACAGCTACCTGAAGGGAGGTTGCATCCAGGTGGGGGTTGATCTCTTCTCCCAGGCAACCAGCGCCAGAACAAGAGGACACAGTCTCAAGCTGTGCCAGGAGAGGTTTAGGCTGGAGGTGAGGAGAAAGATCTTCCCAGAAAGAGTAATTGGCCATTGGGATGTGCTGCCCAGGGAGATGGTGGAGTCCCCATCCCTGGAGGTGTTTAAGAAGAGCCTGGATGAGGCCCTTGGTGCCCTGGTCTGGTTGATTGGATAGGGCTGGGTGATAGTCTGGCCTGGATGATCTTGGAAGTCTCTTCCAACCTGGCTGATTCTATGATTCTAGGTGCAAGGTCCTGCAGCTGGGTCAGGGCCATCCCTGGTATCAACACATGCTGGGGAATTAAGGTACTGAGAGCAGCCCTGCAGAGGTCTCAGGGTACATGTGGATGAAACACTGGAGGTGAGCCAGCAGTGTCAGCCTGTCAGCCTGGTGATGATGGCTACACAGGCAGTGCTTCATGGCACAACTTAGCTGTGTCCAGAAGGCACTAGAGGTGAATCAAGCATGACAAGTGGCTTTCCAGGAGTGGGGGTCCCTAGCTACACAGGAGGCAACAGTGGATGCTGGCCCCACAGTACAAGCAGGAGGAAGTGCACACTGCCTGGCTTGCTGCTACCTGTCTTCCTCCAGGGCTTCCTTAGCAGCAGAGGTTCACAAACACCAAAGGAGAGTGACTAGGGAAGTGTAGGGTGTTGGAGGATCTGGCTGGGGCGAGGTTTCTCCTAGAGACATTTCAGTGAGTGGGATCTCTCTACTATTTCCATTCCTGGGGGTGGGGATCTCCCAGATGGAAGTCAAGCAGCAGTGTCCCTGCTGCCAGACCACTGACAAGACAAGATTGAGTCCTGTCATTAGGAACAGTTGGAAGATGGTGACATATTTTGTCTAGAAGAGCTGTTTCCTGTCCCAGGTTTTGGATGCTGGTGAGGACCTCCGTTCCCAAGCTTGCTTGTTAAGCTCTGCAGGCCTCCTGTTACCAATGGTGTCAGGCAGAGCGACTCCAGAGGGTAGTGCCTACAGTCCCGGCAGTCTGGCTGGAAGGAGCACCATGCCCCAAGGAAAGCACTTCCCCAACAAACCCTTGCAGCTCAGGGAGAGGTGAAAATCGTTCAGGTTAGGGTCGTGACTGTTCATTCAGTGCTGTTGCTGCTTCCCTTTGTGCTTTCTTGTGGTAGGTTGAGAGAGGGCTTAGCTCTCCCTCCTCCACAGAGTAAGAAACCACAGCTAACTCAGTCGAAGAGCAACAGCTATATATTTACAAGCATATATGGAAAGCAGGTTATATATAACACAATATATACAGGTATTTACAATATATACACAGAAATACACAGCAAAGACAAATAACACAACAAAAATCCCTCCCCGAGGAGGGATCCCCTCCTTGGAACCCCCTCTCTCCCCCCCTACCTCCCTTCTTCCCCAAAAAGGGGTTAGAGAGAGAGAAAGGCAAGTTACTAAGGAAAAGAGTTGTTAGCAAGCTTCACAAGCCCATGCAGGATTAGTGTTTGCTTATCTGAAGGCCAACTCCAGCAGTTTGCAGAGAAGCAGGCAGGGAGAACAGGCTGAAACCTCCAACTCCCCCAACTCCCAAACCGAACTGAACTGAGGAAAAAAATTTCCAACTGCTCTACAATCTAAAGCTGCATTTTTGTTTATCAACCAATGAAATTCGTTTAGAATATCAGAATGTTTTGGTTCTAGTACCGAAAACATTAGCCAGTGTGTTCCAGCAGTGTTTGTCCTTAAAGGCACAGCCTCAAACGACCACATTTCTGAAAGAGGGAATGAAGATTGCTAACAGCGCGGTTATGAACTAATCTGGTGAGGAGTTTGACGAGTTAAAGTTCTGCCAGCAGTGCTGCTGTTAGCAAACCTGTGGTTTACAAAGCATTTCCCTTGAGCACCAGCAACAAAAATCCCCAAATACTTGCAGAGCAAAGGCAGTGCCTTCAGCCTGCCCCTTCACAGGAGGCTGCTGCAGGCCCTCCCGGCTCCCGGACTGATCACTGCAGAGCAATGTGTGTAGGCAATGGGAGCTCGCCCTAGGGATACGTGTGGACAATGCAAACAGCCTCTCTGGAAGCCTCCTGCCACCCTTGTCGATGGCTGGCTGAAAAGCTCACCCTAGCTCTTAGTGGGAGGAGAAAAGGCAAGCAGACATAAATCCATCTCTCACCCACAGCTGCCGTGCTGGTGGCTGCTCCAGCCTCTTTAGCTGACCCAAGAGGGCTTTGGCATCCTGGGGTGCACTGAGGAGTGTGTCCAGCAGGTCCAGGGAGGTTCTCCTCCCCCTCTACTCTGCCCTGCTGAGACCTCACCTGGAATATTGCATCCAGTTCTGGGCTCCCCAGTTCAAGAGGGACAGAGATCTGCTGGAGAGAGTCCAATGAGGGGCTATGAGGATGATGAAGGGACTGCAGCACTGCCCTATGAGGAGAGACTGAGAGCCCTGGGGCTGTTCAGTCTGGAGAGGAGAAGGCTGAGAGGGAATTTAATAAATATCTGAGGGCTGGGGGCAGGAGGGAGGGGACAGGCTCTGCTCACTTGCACCCTGGGGTAGGACAAGGGGCAATAGATAGGAACTCCAGCACAGGAGGTTCCACCTCAGCATGAGGAGGAACTTCTTCCCTAGGAGGGTCCCAGAGCCCTGGAGCAGGCTGCCCAGAGAGATTGTGGAGTCTCCTTCTCTGGAGCCTTCCCAGCCTCATCTGGATGTGTTCTGTGTGACCTGTGCTGGCTTCTATGGTCCTGCTCTGGCAGGGGGGTTGGACTGGATGATCTCCAGAGGTCCCTTCCAACCCCTAACATCCTGTGAGCAAGACCACTGTGAGTGTGTTCATGTAAAACTAGGAAGTGCTGTGCTGGACAGTGGCATTGTGTGGGCAGCTCTGCAGGGAGGCCTTGGTTTCCTGGGAGAAGATGTTTAACCTCCCTTCCTCTGCAGGCTCTTTGCATTGCGAAGTATGAGTGAAGGTTAGGGTTAGCTCTGCCTGTAAAGGTGGTTGAAAAATCCAGACAACAGCCTTGCACATGCATTAACAGACAGGCTGCTGGGGAACAAAGAGGTGTCCAGCCTGCTCCAGTCCTACTTTATAGCATCAGGCATGGAGCATGAACACAACTCCAGAAGCAGGGGATCTCAGATGAGAGTGAGTAAAGCTGAGCAGCTGTGCAGATTAAATCACAAGACCCCTTATAACAGCTGCTGGCTGTTAGCAGGAGTTAGCTGCTTATCACCCACCCTGCAACTTCCCTAATGTCTCAGGTTTTGCAGAGATTTGTCTCTGAGAGGAGTGCACATTTGCTTTCTATTCTTTGTCTTCATGCTTGGGTTGCACAGGTTGTATGTCAGCAGATGAGGAGGAACAGGAAGGAAAAGGGAGGCTCACAAAGTGTTTGTGGTTCACCTGCCCAAGAGCCCAGATTTCCTCTGTTTCCATGCTGTCCTTTCCCTGGGGTAGTCGTGCCCCTCTCAGGTGGGCTGTGTTCCCTCCTCACAGGATCAGAGAGTCCTTTCAGATGGAAAAGGCCTTTAGGATCTGCCAGGTGGTGACGATAAAGTCATTCTTGAAGGACACAGAGCTGTGCTGATTCACTCCACAGAGAATCTGAGCTTTCATCAATGGGTTCCTGATAGCTTGACCTTGCACTTGAGTGTTAATCTGCCTCCACCCTTGCAATGCAGAAGGTATCTGCCTTGCATTCTTTTGTTCTGACTTCTGCTTTCCAACCCCTCTGTAACAATGCTACCTTCTTCTATTTGTAGGGGTGGCTTGAGGAATCCAGAGCTGAGAAACCTGTGTTCTGCCCACTGCTGAACTAAAGGTCTTGAGTTACACCACTCAGCTACATCTATCTGAGAGCAGCAGGTCTGTTCCCTTTATAAGCATGCAGATACTTTCATGTGTGAGCTGGGTAGTGCCACCAGCTCGGCTCTCTGTGTGGTCAGCGGCTGTCTTTTGACATTTCTCTGGCATAGGAGCAGATGTGCTTCTGGTTCATGACTGGAGCATCCCTCCTCTTGCTACTCTAAAGAGAAACGAGAGCATGATCCCTCCTCTGGCCTGACCATTGCTAAACCTGTGTTCAAAATGTCTTTCAGAAGCAGTATGTGTAAACTACTCTGGTCTAAAGCAAGAGGTGCAAGTTGGTGCAGTCTGTATTGGGGAACAAATGAATGGCATTAGACCAAAAGGGGAAAGGTAAGAAAGCATGAGAAAAGCTGATGAATGAGCCTGATCCCTCATCCTGTCTGAACTGGGACATGTCCTCCAGAGTCAAGAAAGCAGCATTACTGTTGTGAGAGAAGGGTCTGGTGTATGAAAGACATGAAATCAGATTGGCCTTAAAGCTCTTTAGCAGCAAACCTGCTTGTTAAGCCCTCATTTATGTGTGACCAAGATGCTGCATCCAGCCCAGCATCAACTTGCTAGTGCAGAGTGTGTTAAAGCTGCCCCTGCCATGGACTCCTCTCATGCTTTGGGCTGGGTGGTGTTTTTCAGAGAGAGAGTGCTGTGGCTGAGAGCAAGGTGTCCACGAGATGGTTGCTCTACAGCTGCCAGCCAGAGCTTGGACCCCTCTGCTGGTTGCTACCCTTGTGGCCTGATTCCTCTCCTCCTTTAGCAGTGCAGGGTTTGCTTTCTGATTCAGGATCCCTGCTGCTTATTGGCTGGAGGAAGGAGCTAACAGTTCTTTCTCTCTCTTGTTTGCTCTTTTCAGCAGTGTTTCCAGCACAAATACTTATGAAGAGCTATTTATGCATTGCACTTAGCAAGTTTCAAATTGTTCTTTGAGTCATTCCAATCTATCTTTGCTCCTCTTTTCTCCTGATGCTAACAGGATATCCTGTGTTGATTCTGTGACATTTAACCTCCTGGCTTTCCATTCAGACCTCTCCTGGCCTTGAGGCTTGAACCTTTGTTCTGCTGAGTTGCATCTGGCCAAGCATCCTTTGCCTCCAGGTGGGTTCTGACTGCTGTGTGGCACTGCCTTGTCAGAGCTGTGCTTGCTCTGGCCCTTCCTTAGAGCTATGCTCTTGTTTGTATTCCAGGGAAGCTAAGGTTAACTCTGCAACAGTTGTGACAGTGTCTGAAATGCCCTGTGGTGGAACACAAAACCTACCTTCTGTGTTTCTACTCCTTCACTAGTTGTAGGGCTTGAAAAGAAACCTTTTTTCCCCTGCTTTTCTGATGGGTCCTCCTTCCACTGCTGAGGTCTGATGCCTATCAACTCTTGCAGTGTGGTCCTTTGCCACCTGAACTTCTGGTGGAGTATTGCAGAGCAGTCTGTGCAGGCAGAGCTTCTGCACGGCAGGAATGGTTCTGTTTTCTCTCTGTTGTTGAATTTCACAGAGGTGGTGCCACAGAAAAGGAGCAGTCCCTTTGCAAGGCTCACACAGGGGAAATGTGTGCAACCTGTGAGGCACACATCACTGCTGCTGTTTTCCTCACCCAAGGTCAGTGGATGCTTTCTTTTGATGAATGGATCTGTGAGGACAGGCCTTGGATTGCTAAGCTGTGCATTCCCAGAGGGTGCCCTGTGGGTGTCTCTTGCTTGTCGGAGCAGGCAGGCTCTCGCTGCCCCAAGGGTATGATTCACGCTGTAGGTACAGAAGGTACTGGACTGTGTTAAAAACTGACCCAAACCCCAAACAAACAAAAGCTCCTAATCTCCTCCTATGGAAAATGTGAATGTTTAGAGATGCCATTTTTGTCCTGCACTAGGAATAAACAATTTGTC
The DNA here is from genome assembly GCF_014839835.1 of Dryobates pubescens. Lineage (NCBI taxonomy): Eukaryota > Metazoa > Chordata > Aves > Piciformes > Picidae > Dryobates > Dryobates pubescens. The sequence goes on from NC_071622.1 coordinate 471,121, forward strand.
TGCTCCTCCTATTTGCTACTTGAAAATCACCTTGTTGCTTGCCTTGTCGTCATAGCAAACGTCAGCACCTTGTGATCTTCCAGTAATTGTCTCCTAATTAGCTTCAGCATCCTCCAAGGGATGCACTGTGTGGGAACCTGCCTTTGGGAGCAGTTCCTGTAAACTCTCATGCTGCTGCTGCTGCTGGAGAGGAGGCTGTGGGGCACTGTGGGAGCATTGGTTTGCTCCCAAGGATGAACAACTAAAGCACTTGGGTGACAGCTCTGGTGTCTCATCAAGGCCTTCTAAGTTGACAGAAATTGACCCAGAACAGAAGTGCTTCAAGAAGTGGCCATTTTCTTGCCTTGGAGAATCTAACCAGGAATGTGGCACTTCAGGTCTCTAGAAGGAAAAAAGGTGAATTTTCCTAGGAGGGGAAAGAGCATTTTGTTTTTCCTGGGGAAAAATGTTCCCCAGGAGAATGTTTCCCAGACCTAAGTCAGCATTACCAGCAGGAGGTGGAAGAGAAAGCCTGAGAGGGAGACACTTGCATAGAGCAATACTGGGTGCCTGTCAAGGTTATGGAGAGAGTGGGGAAGGGACTGGAAGGAAAGGCTGATGAGGAGAGGCTGAGGGAGCTGGGGGTGTGCAGCCTGGAGAAGAGGAGGCTGGAGGGGGATGGACCTTATTACTCTCTACAACTACCTGAAGGGAGGTTGTGGACAGACAGATGTTGGTCTCTTCTCCCAGGCAGCCAGCACCAGAACAAGAGGACACAGTCTCAGGCTGCGCCAGGGGAGGTTTAGGCTGGAGATTAGGAGGAAGTTTTACACAGAGAGAGTGATTGCCCATTGGAATGGGCTGCCTGGGGAGGTGGTGGAGTCAGCATCCCTGGAGGTGTTCAGGAAGAGACTTGATGGGGTGCTTGGTGCCATGGGTTAGTTGTTTGGGTGGTGTTGGATTGGTTGATGGGTTGGACGCGGTGATCTTGAAGGTCTCTTCCAACCTGGTTTATTCTATGCATGTATTTTATGTAGTATCACACTCTACAGCTACCTGAAGGGAAGTTGTAGTCAGGTGGGGTCAGGCTCTGCTCCCAGGCAACTTGTGACAAGACCACAGGGCATGGCCTGAAGCTGTGCCAGGGGAGGGTTAGGTTGGATGTTAGGAAGCACTTCCCGATGGAAAGGGCAATGAGACACTGGGATGGGCTGCCCAGGCAGGTGGTGGAGTTGCCATCCCTGGAGGTATTTATGGCAAGATTGGATGTGGCACTCAGTGCCATGGTCTGGTTGGGGTGGTGGTGTTAGGTCATGGGCTGGGCTGGATGATCTCAGAGGGCTATTCCAGCCTCAATAATTCTGTGGTTCTGTGAATCAAGCCAGGAAAATGGCTTTATTTTTTTTGATGAGTGATCTCTGGAGGTCTCTTCCAACCCCTACCACTTGGTGTTTCCATGTGACAGTTCACCAGGATTGCAGCTGGTGTAGTGTACTTCTGCTGCTGCTCATTGACTTCTGGACAAGTGTTTTGCTCAAAAGCTGTTTCTGCCTCTGAACATCCTGTCTGAATCCAGCAGGGTAAAGCCATTGCTTTGCTTCAGAGGCTTTCAATGAGCATAGACCTGGTTTAACTTCTTTGCCTTTGCTATACAATTTCTGCCTTTTGGAAGGTAATTAGAATCACAGAACAGACTCTAAGCTGCTGAAAGTCTCCAGGCGATGCTTAGTGAAAGCTAAGTGAAAGGACTCAGTGAAAGAGTGGCTCAGCAGGGCCTCTAGAGTATCAGTGCTTAATCCTCAGGGCACCAGGGCAGCTGCTGCTTTTGGACCCTGGAAGGGGGGAGCCCCTAGTCGCAGCCTTGTAGCTATCCTCCTGTCTGGGCAATGCAGTCCTCCACCTGCTGAGATACAAAGTGCTGGAGCATGGTACTGCTGTTCCTGTTTATTAACTGCAGGAAGCAGAACTACTTGATTCCTTTTTGTGTTTGCTTGTGCATCAGTCTGAAGGCAAAGGAGTCTGTAAGGCTTAGTCTGGACTTTGGAACCTATGTTGGAGGTAGTAGCAATGGGGAACAGATAAGAGGATGATTTCTAACAGCTGCTTTCCACACTGAGTTGCTCTTGGGGAGCTGAGGATTCCACAGCTTCTGAGAGGATTGTGCTGCACCGAGGCAGAGGAGAAGCAGAAATTGTTTTCTCTGTGGCAGCTGATTGCTGCATTCTGCAAATTCTCAACCAATTCTCTGACTCAGATCTCAAGGCAGGGCTAAACTATGCGTCCTTACTGGGTCCTGTGAAGGCAGCATGAAGGAGGAAGTCCTCTACTAAGCAGGAGAATTGCTCTGAGTTTGAGGGGTGTCCAGCATCCCTTGCTGGTAGCCTGTTCTTCATAAGAATAAGAACATCCTTTTCCCCCAGTGGTCTGACCTCCTGGGAAGTGGTAGAGGTGCAGCTGGTTCCTTTTCATACTATTAATAATAGTTGAGCCCTGCAGGGAGTGCGGAGTACCCGCGAGCCCTCCACCCTGCTTTGGGTTTTGTGTCAGAAGGGGCATTAACCTGCCACATTCCCTCAAAGGCAGCCCTTGTGGGGAGTTTTAAGGAGGTGAGATCAGCCCCCCAGGGTAATTCTGCCTGTCCTTTCACTAGCTCTTCACTGGAGCACAGTTCACAGCTGCTGCAGCCAAGTCACCTCTCGCTGCACCACTTGCTGTCTCCTGGCACTCTACTTCCACCTTCATCTGCCTTTGCTTTCAGTCACATTTGAACACACATCAAAAACTCAGCTGCTGCTGTGAAAAGCTTTCTTGGCCCTGTCACACCAGAGGCAAAGCCTCCCTCATTCTGCATGCTCTAAGTGGAGGGTTTCAAAACTGCTTGATGAGTTAGCCAAGATAATTGCAAGGAGCAGATGAACTGTTCCCTACTGTGCTTTAAGACAGCCCCACTCCCAGGCTCTAGGACCAAAGGGGGTCAAGAAACCCCCACAATACACAACAGCCATGCAACTTCCTTTATTCCAGGGCTGATGAACACTTCTTATCCAGCAGTAGTTATTATTGACACAGTGAATAATACAGCAAGCTGCAAACAATGCTGCTCTAACAGCCCAGCCAGGGCTTTGCTGGCTCTGCTGCCTGTGGAAACTCTTGAAGAGCCATGTTGCAATTGCACTTCATGCTGGGCAATCCTGGCAGTGCTGTCTTCTAAATACAAACCCAAACACAGGGCAGTGTCAGTCTGAAGCTGAGATGCTGTGGATGAAGAACTTTCAAGGAAGCAGAGTTGGATTAACATTTTTTGGACGAAATAGGAAGCAGTGCTCAGGGCCCCCAAGGCTTTTCCTACGTGTAGAAATGTTTCATTGGTTGCATTTGTGTTGATCTTTGGGCAGCAAACAAACAGCAAACCATTTGTTGTTCCTCTCTGGCCTGCCCATCAAAACCTTGGCAAATGGCTGAGGAGGAGGCAGCCCCAGCATGTTCTGGGGTAGGATGTGCCATGACTGTTTCAGGGATATAGCCTCCCATGGTGGTTTTTGCCTTCCTCACCTCATAACTCGTTGCTAAATAATGCACTGTAGGATCCTGACCCTTTTGAAAGCATTTTTCTCCCATGTTCTGGTAAACTTTCTTTCACTGACCTGCCTTTGATATGGCTGCTTCTGGCATTTTTTAGTGGAAATTGATTTCTCTCACACTTAGGACACTAATTCCAAGCACATACTTGGAATGCTGTCTCTAAGGAGGAGAATTCTTTCTGTGATGAGCTCAGTGAGCCTCCAAATTTACCCTGGTGGAGAGAGGATGAATGAGAAATGCTGATGTGCCACCAGTGTTAGGAGATCTCAGCTATTACTCTTCTTTATGGCTTTATGCTCTTTTGATGCCTGGTTTGGACAGAAAGAATTCATAGAATCATACAATTTTCAGGGCTGGAAGAGACCTCAAGGCTCAGCCAATTCCAACGCCCTGCCATGGGCAGGGACACCTCACACTGCAGCAGGTTGCTCACAGCCACCTCCAGCCTGGCTGCAAACACCTCCAGGCAGGAGGCTGCCACCACCTCCCTGGGCAGCCTGTGCCAGGCTCTCACCACCCTCCTGGGGAACAACTTCTTCCTCACATCCAATCTCAATCTCCCCATTTCTAGTTTTGCTCCATCCCCCCCAGTCCTATCCCTCCCTGACACCCTCAAAAGTCCCTCCCCAGCTTTCTTGGAGCCCCCTGCAGATCCTGGAAAGCCACAATTGGGTCTCCTGGGAGCCTTCTGGGTCAACAGCCCCAACTCCCTCAGCTTGTCCTCAGAGCAGCTCCAGCCCTCTGATAGGAAATGGAAAATGGAAAATATCCAGAATGCCTTTGTTTAGCAAGTTTCCAAAGGATGTGGTCTCAGTGGGATGAGCTTTTGGTAATTCTTTCAGGCTTTCCAACTGCAGAAATCAAACATTTGTCCTTAAAAATAAAACCAGAAAAGAGTATGTAGTAGGTTAAAGGTCAGAATCTAGAGCAAGTGTCTGTCTGAAGGAGCACTTCAACAAGCTTGCTTTCTGGAGTTGGGAGACATTAGTTCCTATCAGGGAGCAAGCAGTCATGTAGGGAAACGATGCAGACGTGAGCTGAGCGTTGTTGTAAGACTTTAAACCTAAGCAAAGTGCTTTGCAGAGGAAAGGCTTTGCTGAGCCCATGCTTAATGAAGGCATTAGCCAGCCCGTGGCTGTCCAGCATAAACTGAGACAATAAACTACGGTCTGCAAATGCATTCCTCTGACTGTCAAGTTAAGATGGATGTTCTACCACCTCACTTCTGTGCCCATAGCTCCCAGCCTCCATGGTTCAGCAGTGCCACCCACAGCCAGCTGTCAGTTCCCACTGTCTGGCTGTGTCTTGCCTCTTGTCTACGTTTCAGACGCTGCTCACCTAGCACGGGGCCAGCGCTGTTGGCACATGCTCGAATCCCTCACCACCATGCCTTGAAGCACTGTGCTTTGGCAAGGGCCATGCTGAGAACATCATCTACAGTGATTCTGAAACTCCTCTGCCTTCTCCTCTCTTAGGCTGCAAGCCTTCACAATCCTGTTTCAGACTCACTACAGAGTAGCTCTTACTGATATTTTCCATTGTCTTGTACCCTAACCCTCCAGCAGAGGCTGGAGAAGGGGAGGTTCTGGGGAGACCTAATAGCAACCTGCCAGTACCTGAAAGGGGCTACAGGAAGGATGGAGAGAGACTGCTTGCAAAGGTCTGCAGGGACAGGACCTGGGGCAATGGCTTCAAACTAGAGCAGAGCAGACATAGGTTGGATGTTAGGAACAAGTTCTTTCCTATGAGGGTGGTGGAACACTGGAACAGGTTGCCCAGGGAGGTGGTTGAGGCTCCTTCCCTTGGAGACATTCAAGGTGAGGCTGGACAGGGTCCTGGGCAGCCTGATCCAGTGGAGGATGTCCCTGCTGACTGCAGGGGGTTGTTCTGTATGAGCTTTGGAGGTCCCTTCTAATGCAGACCACTCTATGATTCTATTTTAGTGACTGATGAATGACTTTTCAGGCTGAAGCCTAGAAGGCAGGGCACTGGGAAGTTGGCAGGGTTCCTTCTGCATTAGTAATCAGTGTTCATTTGATAGGAGAGCTGTATCCATCTGCAGTCTGAGCAGGGTTTTCATGACTCACCTGCTGCGGCATATGGGTAGCCTGCCAAGCCCAACGTGGTAGCACCATACATCTGGTCTGGGGCTGGTCTGGCTGAGCACTCAGTGTTTACATCCCAGAACTCACTCCCTGCCTTTGCTGCAGTATTTATTGCTCCTGGATGAGCATAGGGATTTCCCAGGAGATGCTTGGAGCAGTGGTGACACATAACAGAAACGCTGACTGAAGCAGGTCTGCAGCTGTCCCCCTGGGGAAGAGATCATGGTCAAGTTTTGCATACATGATAGAAGTCTATCAAGCACTTTCCTCCTCTCCATGGCCAGGTTTTATCTTTGTCCTTCTCTTAGCTTGTTGGGGAACAGTGGGAACTGCAGCCATAGTCAAGAGCAAGCAGGCATGGCCAATTGTAAGAGGTGGTGGTTGTGGCTGAGCTGACCAACAGGTGTATGGCAGCCTCTGCAGGGGGAGGTCTCTGCTGCCCTGTGCCACTACTTGGTTGCTTTGGTGCTGGCTTCACCTGGAGCAGTGGGAGAACTTTGTATGTCCAAACTAGCCAAGCCTAACACATTGGAACAGATGGATTTAGAAATCTTTTGTGATCATTTAGTTAACCTGCAAATTCCTTACCTCGACCATCACCTACTTTAGTTGTTGTAGATGAACATCCCAGCACACTTGTGTGCATTCCTACTTACACCTTGGACTGGGGCTGCTTTCAGTTCTGTCACTGCCATCTACTAATGCAGAGAGCAACAAAGATGGGGTTTAACCTAGGTAATAACCTGGACTTGTGTTCGCTGGTGCTACATGGGGGAAGAGAGGGAGGAAGATGGGGTGGGGAAAATATGTGGAATAGCAATGTTTGACCTTTAGCACATTAATTTTCCTTCTCATTGAGTGGTTAATTTATTGAACTTCCTTTCTCTTTGTGGCTGTGTAAAATCCCCACGGTGTGACCCCGGTGGCAACACCCAGCCTTCAGCTGCAGCTGTGCTGCCAAGGGGCACATCTGCTGCTCCAGCAGCAGCCTCCCACGCCTGCTCACTGAGCACTTCTCCACCTTGGCTTGATGCAAACAACGTCCAGCGCCTGCAGGAAGCACCTACGCCTCCCTGGGAATCGGGCTTTGCACCTCCTAGAGGCTGAGCTGTGAGTGTGCAGTGGGGATGTCCAGTGGATGGCAGGGACAAAGGAAAGGCTTTTTAGGAGTTATCTGATGATGGGTGCTTGAAATGGAGCTCATTTCCAAATGGTGCTGAGTGCTGGACCATTAGAAGCTCAACTTCACCGTGGTGTCTGTAGCAGAGACAAGTGGAAATTGAAATCTGCCAAGGGAAGAGCTGGAGGTGACACATCCCCTCTCTGGGTCAGTGCAGCAAATAGGTTTAGTCCAGCTCATAGAGTGCCTCAGGATGCATTTCAGATGAGAGATGCTAACTGGGTTGCATGCTTCTAGGCCATGATTTGAGGCAGACAGCTGTTGCCTTGGCAAAGCAAAAGCCTCTGGTAAGAAGTGGTGATGTGCCAAGCCAGTCTGAGTGCTGGAGAAAGGACACCCTCTCTTTGCCTGAAATCTTCATATCCCAAAGGGCACTGCTGCCCTGTGCAGCAGGCAAATGTTTCTGCACCTACATTCTAAATGGCTGAAATGTCTTAATCCAAACCTTATTCCAAAGTCACAAATGGGGAAAGGAAGTCTGAGGGCAAAGTTTTGACTTCAGCTCTTCCTTCTCAGTTGTCAATGTAATTTTGAAGTTGGTGGTAGAAGACTGAAGTCTGAGCTGAGAAAAAGTGGAGGCTTCAGTTTGCACATCCTCCCTTTTCCTCTGCAGAATGCCTGCATGCTGCCTTTGGGTGCAAGCTGCAGCCCGAGATGCTGGAGAGCAGAAGCTACCTTTAAGAGCTGAAGATAAGCAGGGAGGTACTTAGAACTTAGGGCTCTCCACTGATGTTCCTGTTTTGCACCCATCAGAAAGGGCAGGTCCTGCCTCTCCAACCTGATCTCCTTCTATGATCAGGTGACCCGTGTGGGGGATGTGGGGCAGGCTGTGGATGTAGTCTACCTGGACTTCAGCAAGGCCTTTGACACCGTCCCCCACAGCAAACTGCTGGCTAAGCTGTCAGCCCCTGGCTTGGACAGCAGCACTCTGTGCTGGGTTAGGAACTGGCTGGAGGCTGAGCCCAGAGAGTGGTGGTGAATGGTGCCACCGCCAGCTGGCAGCCAGGCACCAGTGGTGTGCCCCAGGGATCAGTGCTGGGCCCCATCCTCTTTAACATCTTCATTGATGATATGGATGAGGGGGTTGAGTCAGTCATCAGCAAGTTTGCAGATGACACCAAGTTAGGAGCAGATGTTGGTCAGTTAGAGGGTAGAAAGGCTCTGCAGAGGGACCTTGACCGACTGGACAGATGGGCAGAGGCCAACAGGATGGCATTCAACAAGTCCAAGTGCCAGGGGCTGCACTTTGGCCACAGCAACCCCATGCAGAGCTACAGGCTGGGGTCAGAGTGGCTGAGAGCTGCCAAACAGAGAGGGACCTGGGGGTGCTGATTGACACCCGCCTAAACATGAGCCAGCAGTGTGCCCAGGTGGCCAAGAGGGCCAAGGGCATCCTGGCCTGCATTAGGAATAGTGTGGCCAGCAGGAGCAGGGAGGGCACTGTGCCCTGTACTCTGCATTGGTTAGGCTGCACCTTGAGTCCTGTGTCCAGTTCTGGGCCCCTCAGTTTAGGAAGGACATCGAGACACTTGAACGTGTCCAGAGAAGGGCAACAAGGCTGGGGAGAGGCCTTGAGCACAGCCCTGTGAGGAGAGGCTGAGGGAGCTGGGGTTGTTTAGCCTGGAGAAGAGGAGGATCAGGGGAGACCTCATTGCCCTCTACAACTACCTGAAAGGTGGTTGTGGCCAGGAAGGGGTTGGTCTCTTCTCCCAGGAAACCAGCACCAGAACAAGGGGACATAGTCTCAAGCTGTGCCAGGGAAGGTTTAGACTCAAGGTGAGGAAAAGGTTCTTCACCGAGCGAGTCATTCGTCATTGGGATGTGCTGCCCAGGGAGGTGGTGGAGTCACCGTCCCTGGAGGTGTTCAAGGGGAGATTGGACGTGGCACTTGGTGCCATGGTCTAGTCGTGAGGTCTGTTGGGACAGGTTGGACTTGATGATCCTTGGGGTCTCTTCCAACCTTAGTTATACTGTGATAAAAGTAAATGCTCAGACAAGAAAGGGTTGTGGGCCAGGCAACATCCCCCTCTGACAGCAGCCATTTATGCAGCTCTAGCCAATGGTCTGAGGCAAAAAGCTTTGGCACCTGTGTGCGAGTTTGCCAGGTCTCCTTTGGCCACATCAGGTTCTGAATCAACTTAGAGGCCAGTTCTAGATTGCTCCCAAAGTCTGCTCTCTTCACTAGGATCAAAGGAAACTGTGGTGCAGGATGTGTGGTGCAGGGTGTGCTCATCTTGGAAAAGTAAACCTAACAGCCTAAAAATATGCCTGAAATGATTTCCACGTTGCAGATGTTTGTTCATGGGGTACAGAAGGGATTGAGCTGAAGCTCTGAAGTCAAACACTGCAAAAATGTGCAGGTCAGAGCATTTGCTGCTCTAAGATCACTGCTAACAGCCTGTGCCTTACCATCTTCATGAGCAAGGAGCTGCTGGCCAAACCTGCAGATGTCTTTCCAAATGTCTGTAATTATTATTTTTTGCAGGGGGGGACCCCAAACAAGATCCAAACAAAACAACACAACCCCAAACGAATGAACAAACCAACCCAGCAAAACCCCACAACCCCCCAAGCCTCCAAGTAGCCTGCACTAAGGACCTGAGCATACTGAGTCATTAGTGCTAAGAACTTGGGGTTTTTTGAAGGAGGCAGGCAATGTGCCCTGCAAAGAGGAGATTGTGACTGCTGAAAACAAGGGCTGCAACCCCAACAGCTCTGCCTGTGGCTACAGGAGGACTGCTGGAGGGGAACCTACTGGTTAATCTCTGGCTGAGAGTATCACAGAATCACCAAGGTTGGAAGAGACCTCGAGGATCATCAAGTCCAGCCTGTCGCCACAGACCTCACGACTAGACCATGGCACCAAGTGCCACATCCAATCCCCTCTTGAACACCTCCAGGGATGGGGACTCCACCACCTCCCTGGGCAGCACATCCCAGTGGCAAATGACTCTCTCAGTGAAAAACTTTCTCCTCACCTTGAGCCTAAACCTCCCCTGGCACAGCCTGAGACTGTGTCCCCTTGTTCTGGTGCTGGGTGCCTGAGAGAAGAGACCAACCCCCACCTGGCTACAACCTCCCTGCAGGGAGTTGGAGAGAGCAAGAAGGTCTCCCCTGAGCCTCCTCTTCTCCAGGCTGAGCAACGCCAGCTCCCTCAGCCTCTCCTCACAGGGCTGTGCTCAAGGCTTCTCACCAGCCTCGTTGGCAAGCCTGAGGTCACAGCAGTGAGGGCACTGGAACTAGTGACAGAGTTTCCTAGAGGAGGAAATTATGGCAAGTGCCCTGAGTGTGTTAGTGAAAAGCCTGAGCACATCTCCATGGGCTGAAGAGGACCAGCATGTTTCTGTTTGCCAGGCTCGTGTGTCTGAGGCAGGAGTGGGAGGCATGAGCTGGATGCAGCTGGACACAGCTGTGTGCCTTCATGGTGAGAGGGACAGTGATCTGAGGGCATGTCAGGAACCTGGCCTCCCGGAGAGCATTCTGGGCAGAAGGAGAGATGTTTATCTTTGGAAGCACAGCACATGGTTCCCCCAGTGATCACCCCAAGCTCAACACATCTGCTCTGAAGATTCAGAATGGGTGAGGTACATTTGGAAGCAGAGAGCTGATTGCAGAGATGTTGCACAATCAGTTCCTGCTCTTTCTCTATTCCTGTTTCCAGCCTCTCTGAAATAAGGTTTAGCTGTTACAACATATAGTTATCTGGAGTTCATTTCCTTTTGATACAGAGCCTTGTTTTCTCCTTCATACAGGCCTCCTGAAGCCTTGCTGGGATGCTGTTCCTCTAGCAGAGGAGACACTGCTCCGATAGGATGCTGCTCCAGAAAGCCAGCATTGGGCCACTGCTGGACACCTCTCCATCCTTAGGTCAAGCTCTGCCCCCAAAGGGTAACACCATGAACATCTTGAAGGCACTGTACTGCATGGTGCATGTGGCAGCAGCGTGGGGCTCGTGGGGGCACTCAGCTCTCTGGCACAGTGAGGTGGCATCTCTGTGGATGGGGCTGTGGGGAGAGCTCTCAGTCTCTAGTGCTTCAGCTTTCCCCATTGCTGTGCATTGAGCTCTGGTCCTGGCCCAGTACTAGCACCATGTGAGTGCAAGGCTCTGGGATGATGCTGTGAGTTGTCTGTCAGTTGATATTTAGCCTTTGTCGGTTTTTCCCCAGTTTGCCTCCAGTAAGTCTTCTTCCCTCGGCTGACAGGAGGTGCCAGCTGAGCCTCTGCAGGCTGGCAGCAGATGTGGTTGGCTCTTTCCCACTAGAGGGCAGCTTCACCGTGGATGCCTTGGCACAGGCTGCCGCTCTCCTTCCGCAGCCCCTGTCCTCAGCACCAAGAGGCGTTTGGATGCAAGCCACGGTCAGCGTTTAGCCGTTGCAGCAGCTGCCAAATGCCTGTGTGGATGATAAACCCATTCCTTTGGAAATACACTGATCCATGTAAGGCACATACTGATGAACTAAGTTTTTAAGTGCACTCCATGTCTTTGGGAACAAATTCTTCCCAGGAAGAGTGATTGGGCGCTGGGATGTGCTGCCTGGGGAGGTGGTGGAGTCACCATCCCTGGAAGTGTTTAAGAAGAGCCTGGATGAGGCTCTTGGGTTAGTGGTTGGATGGTCTTGGGTGAGAGGTTGGACTGGATGATCCCTGAGGTCTTTTCCAGCCTGGTTGATTCTGTGATATGCGTGAGCATGACTGGGGCAGATGTTCTACACTGAGAGCAGGCACACAGCTCTTGGGTGCAGCAGGTTTGCAGCAGGAAGCTGAATGTAGCAGTCATTTTATCTAACAAAAATTAATCTATTCTGAATCTTTATAAAGCAAACAAAAGACCTCCAAAGACCCCAGTTCTCAGTGGCAGAGACAAGTGCTGCTTGCTAGGAGACCAGCAGCCCTGAGGGGTTTGTTTCTGAAATGAGCAATTATATACTATCAGGCAGTGATATTTTAGAAGGCCAGGTCAGTGAGAGCTGTGCTTTCAGGCTCACTTAACCTAGAGCTCAGAGGCAGCCTGGGGAGCTTCCTGCAGGGTGAGGTGTGGTTGTGTTTGGATTGTCACACTCGGCTCTGCTGAGATGTGAGAGGATGTGAGCTGAGTTTCTCAGGACCTGGTCCTTTAACTCCAATGTGGTCATGTTCTAAAGTAAGTGACATTTCTCCCTGACATACAGCTTGTCTGCATCTGCTACCCTCCACCTGCCCATGCACAGCAGTGGGAATGTGCTCCTCTGCTCCCTCTAGATGTCTGGAAATATCAGGGGGTTGACCTCCTGAAATGAGAGATAATGTGAGAAAGGGGAGATGGTGACCTTGCTAGGACAGAGAGCGGGCAACATTTCTTGCTTGCTTTTGGTCTGCTTATGCTTGCTCAGGCTGTCTGTCCCTGAGCCAGGCCCAGTGTCTGGGAAGAATGGCTGCAGACATGCCTCATGTCTCCTCTCCTCTGGGGTTAGGATTTCCTGGGGCTTTGTCTTACAAACATTTCCAGCAAAGCCGAGCCCTGATTCAGCTGAGACAGGGATGGGATTGTAAGTCTGTGCTGCCCTTCCTGCTGGGAAGTGTGTTCCCCAGGAGGCAAGCTCTGTGTGGGCTCCATTCTCCTTCCCTTCGTGTCTGAGTAAACTGTAGCGCCCTTGGGGTCACAGATACCTTCTCAGCCCTTGTGGAAGCTGCCTGCTCCTGTCTGAAGCCATTCGTGCTGGGTGAGAGCAGCAGGGCTGTGCTCCAGAGGCAGGACAGCTGGAGAGTGAGGAGCACTGTGCCAAGCAGTTACTGCCTGAGATGGTTACACAGAAATGGTTTTGTTTTCCCTATGGCTGCCTGGTGCATCAAACATAAAAGGCTATGCAGATTGCTCAGGGCATCCACAGAACACCTGAGAGGATATGCTAGATGCAGGTGGAGGCTCCTGTTAGCCTGCAAGGCTGTGCCCTTCCTTCTCTGCCTGAATCTTGCTTGTATTGGGAGCTCTGGCTGCGTTGCTCCTTCCAGAGTTTCTCTCTGCATGATTCATCCTTCCAGGACAGTACAAGCAAGTTTTCAGTTATCTGGAGCATAAGCAGGATGGGTTCCTTCTGGTGGCTGGATGGGGCTTAACCCATTTAAGTGCTGAGTGAAGCTTTCGTCCTAAACGGACCAGGCCAGTCTCCGTTTTCATCCGTGACTTCCTCGGTGCTGTCCCCTCCTGGCAGCGTGTGCGGCGGCGACTCCTCTGCCAGCCGGAGGTTATACAAGAGTAGGGCAGCTCAGGCTGCTGCTACAGGCTCTTGGAGTGTCCCTAAGCCGCCTCCCTGGGGTGGTCTCCTCCTGCTCAAGGGAAATGTCCAGAGAAGCTGTCCCCTACCTCCACGAGGGGACACAGCTCGGTCTTCAGCCTTTCCACTCCTGTGGCTTTGGCCTGGCCTGGTTGACTTTGCTTCTGTGCTGGGCTTAGCACACAGCTTGGGATCTCGTGCTGCTTGTTTGTTTTTCTGATTATCTCATTTTCTAAGTGCTCCCAGTCAAAGTGTAGGCTGATTTCTGCTCTTCTCCATCCTCTCTCCACCTACACTCATTGGCATCTTCCCTTTCTCAAGTTTCCCATGAGAAACTGTAGCTGTTCCTTAGGATTTTTGTTCTCCTTTGGTTTCTTTTTTGCCCCTGTGCAAGTCTCTGTCCACAGTCCTTTCCTTCTCTGGAGGGGTAAAGCTGTTCTGACCCAGGCTTAAGAGAATTGTATCAGCAGCTTTCTGCCTCCTTCAACAATTAGGAGGAAAGTTGGTGGTTTGTTCTCTGTGGGGCTCAGATACAATTGTATGGGCAAGATCATATTCCAATACCATTTTGTGGCCACCAAAGCAATGGAAAGTCCTTGACCACACACACACACAAATATAATTCCTGCTCTTTAAACCATGCATTTGGAAAATGCTCTCAGTCTCTCAGATTGTACTGGACTCCCCCTGGTTTCTAGGCTGTGCTGTGTCACCAGAGTGTCTCTGATTCTAGCAGCTGGGAGCTAAAATCTGGATTTATTTCAGACATAGTAAAATTTGTGATCAGCTCCCTGGAGCTGGTGCCACAGATTATTCACTCCCTGCTCAGCAAGGACAGGTATTAGAAAGAAGGTTTGCAATCTTGCAGCAGTTCCTGCCTCAGCTGAGGTGCTGTGTTCAGCTTCTGCTCACATTCCCTGCCTAACCTCACCAGAGGTCTTCCCAGGTTTTGTTCATCCTCTTCCCAGCTTTTGTGTTGCCCATAGCAGGTGCTGGGTGTTTACTCTCTTGTGCTTTCCTTCAGCCACTTAGAATACATAGAATATACATAGAATAAACCAGGTTGGAAGAGACCTTCAAGATCACCGCGTCCAACCCATCAACCAATCCAACACCACCCAAACAACTAACCCACGGCACCAAGCACCCCATCAAGTCTCCTCCTGAACACCTCCAGTGATGGTGACTCCACCACCTCCCCAGGCAGCCCATTCCAATGGGCAATCACTCTTTCTGTATAGAACTTTTTCCTAACATCCAGCCTGAACCTCCCCTGGCGCAGCCTGAGACTGTGTCCTCTTGTTCTGGTACTGCTTGCCTGGGAGAAGAGGCCAACATCCATCTGTCCACAACCTCCCTTCAGGTAGTTGTAGAGAGCAATAAGGTCCCCCCTGAGTCTCCTCTTCTCCAGGCTAAGCAACCCCAGCTCCCTCAGCCTCTCCTCACAGGGCTGTGCTCCAAACCCCTCACCAACTTCGTTGCCCTTCTCTGGACTCGTTCCAGCAAGTCAACCTCCTTCCTAAACTGAGGGGCCCAGAACTGGACACAGTACTCGAGGTGTGGCCTAACCAGTGCAGTGTACAGGGGCAGAATGACCTCCCTGCTCCTGCTGGCCACACTGTTCTTGATGCAGGCCAGGATGCCATTGGCCCTCTTAGCTGCCTGGGCACACTTCAGGCTCATGTTCAGTCTACCATCAACCAGCACCCCCAGGTCCCTCTCAGCCTGACTGCTCTCCAGCCACTCTGACCCCAGCCTGTAGCACTTCATGGGGTTGCTGTGGCCAATGTGCAGAACCCGGCACTTGGATGTGTTAAATCTCATGCCGTTGGACTCTGCCCATCTGCCCAGCCTGTCGAGGTCCCTCTGCAGAGCCTCTCTACCCTCCAGCAGATCAACTCCTGCCCCCAGCTTGGTGTCGTCAGCAAATTTACTGATGATGGACTCGATGCCCTCATCCAGATCATCAATAAAGATGTTAAAGAGCATGGGGCCCAGTACTGATCCCTGGGGCACACCACTGGTGACTGGCTGCCAGCTGGCTGTGGCACCATTCACCAACACTCTCTGGGCTCAGCCTCCAGCCAGTTCCTAACCCATCGCAGTGTGCTCCCATCCAAGCCATGGGCTGACAGCTTGGCCAGGAGTTTGCTGTGGGGGACGGTGTCAAAGGCCTTGCTGAGGTCCAGGCAGACTCCATCCACAGCCTGCCCCGCATCCACCAGGCAGTCACCTGATCATAGAAGGAGATCAGGTTGGTCAGGCAGGACCTGCCCTTCCTAAACCCATGCTGGCTGGGCCTGATCCCTTGGCCATCCTCTAAGGAGGAAGTGTGGCAGATGTTTAGGTGATGTCTCCTGGTTCCTCTAATGAGAATCTTTTTTGATGGCTTGCTTTCGGGGTCCTCTCTCTGCCTGGTTTTGCTAACTGTCTGCTTTCAAGGCAGTAGTAGAAGCAGACTGCTGTCTGCTTGTCTACAGAGCACATGCTGATGATGTCCATTTCTTCCACCAGTCTGGCCAGTTAAATCCAGCTCATGCTTTTGCTGCCTCAGACTGCTGTTTCTCATCTTGCCAGGGACAGAGGGCAGCTAAGACTACATCTCTGACTCTTTAGGGCTGCTACTGTGTTGTGAGGATTTGAGAAGATTCTGTTGAGCAGGAGAGTTTCTTTAGGAGGATCCTTGGTCTGTCCTGCATATGGGTTACAGGCTGCCTCCAGAACAGAGTGGAAGCCCACCAGTCGAGCCAGCTTTGGCAGAGGGAGCACTGCTGAGTTGTCCAACCTGCTCTTCACCTCTGGGGTCTTATTGCAGCCTTATTCTCATGCCAACATTTAGACTGTCATGCAGGTTGGTGCTTTTTGTTCTGCTTCCTTAGAAGCTGAAAATATTGCAGTAGAGTTCATCTCTACACAGAGCAGAGCAATATCTGATTGTTTGGGGGTTTCCTTTGGTAACACAGGAGTGTGCAGAGGCACAGTGACTCATTTTGATTCAGCTGAGGTTTTTCAGAAGGGGTAAGGCAGAACGAGGGCTGAAACCCTCTCAGGGGTTTGTGTGGAAGATGAAAGGACTGCACTGACATGTTTTGAGAATTCTGTGTCAGCCTCAGCATCCCAAGACATCAAGGGCAGCCTCGAGCTCCCTTCCCAGGCTGGCAATGTCTCCTACCAGCCTGATTCTCTGAAGCAAGAGAGCCATGCCACCTTGTGCTCCCACTACAGCTGCAGGAGCACTGGTGGTTGGTATGGCTGCGGGATCCATGTCCTAGCTGGATGATTCTGCCTTGGGTTGGGAGTCACTTTTTGTATGTAAGAAGGTGTTTGGGTTTTTTTCTCTACCCCTCTTGTACCCTTGTTGAATTGTCCTCACCAAGCTGACCAAGGACTTTGCCACCCATGGTCTTCTGTGTCTAGGAGCATGGCAGTGCTGGGGCACGTGCTCTCTCATCACCTGTGCTCATCCCCAGCTCCTGGAGCACCACTGTTTCCAAAGGCCTGTGGGGACAGGATGAGGCACAATGCTTTGCAATGAGAGAAAGCAGATTTAGACTGTATGCTAGGAGCAAGTTCTGCACTGTGAGGATGGTGGAACACTGCAGCACGTTGCCCAGAGAGGTAACTGAGGCCCCATCCCTGGAGACATTCAAGGTGAGGCTCAACAAGGCTCTGAGCGACCTGATCTAGTGGAGGATGTCTCTGCTCACTGCAGGGGGTTGGACTGGGTGCCCTTTGCCTGTCCCTTCCAGCCCAGAGCATTCTGTGATTCTAAGGCACGTCAGCTGTTAGCCACACTTCTCATTTGCTGAAGTTTCCTCCAAGGTTCTATTGCTTGGACAGAGATCCCCAGTCTGAGCTGCTGTTGAGATTGAATAATTTTGCAAAACTCATACTCTGAGAAATATTTTGGCTTCATTCAGAGGAAATCAGCCTTTTGCTGCTCCATGTTCATCTGACTGTTCAGCTCTTGGTGTCTGCATTAACCTCTCTGCAGGACAGCTGTGTTCACATCACACAGCAGAGTGAGCTTCCCAGGAGCTCCTGCTCTGTTCTCTGTGGTCTCTTGTGCTTACTCTTCCATCTCTCCTTGTTGCCTCTCTTTCAGACATAGACACTTGTGAACACCCCACAGTCCATGCTCTCCTCCCAGGGAAGATATCAGATGATGCTGTCTCCAGCAGTAGCAATGAGAATTAGTGTCAAGGTACCAGCCCAGGCTTTGCAAAACCACAAAGGCATTTTCTAATGAAAGTAACTGTTTCAGGAGAACATGCTTGTATGTGCATGTATGTCATAAGGAACCAGCTGCCTTCCCTGGGAGGTAGATGTTTTTTCTTGCCCTAATGGATTGATGAGGAAGTGAAAATTCAAGCTAGGTAAAGAACTGTGCTTAAGAAGGGAAAGAGTAAATGTGTTTCCCAGTGTGGTGGTTTGGCTCTGGCCTGGAGGCCAGATGCCCACCAAAGCCTCTCTATCACTCCCCCTCTTAAGTGAACAGGGGGAGAAGGGACAGAAAATATAACAGAAGCCAGGAATAGGATAGCAATTTAATAACACTGCTAAGCAAACAGCAACAGACCTCATGGAAGCAAAAAAGCAGAGAGAGAGCTGTTAGCCTCTGCTGCCCAGCAGCAGGACGGTGTCACTCTGGGGCAGCAGGGCTCTAAGTTTGGTGGTTCCTTGGGAGGATAAACGCCATGGACAATTCCCCACACTTCCTTCTTTCACTTCCCTCTTATACCTGAGATGACCTCATATGGTATGGAAGACCTCTTTGGCCAGTCTGAGTCAGCTGGCTCAGCCGTGTCCCCTCCCAAGATCTTGCCCACCCCTCAAATGTACTCTTGGGGCAGGGAAACATTGAAAGGACACAGCCTGGGTACTGGATTCAGCAGCAGCCAAAGCACTGCTGTGTTATCAACTGCTGCTGCAAACTCCACAGCACTAGGAAGATGCTGTGAGGAGAATTAACTCCAGCTCAGTTCAACCCAATACTCTCTCCTCCCCTTATTCCATACCATTGGCACCATGCTCAGGTTCTACACATTTCAATGCATTTCACCATCTCATTTGATCCTTACACTAAAACAACAAAAGAAAAATGTCTTGCTTCCCTTCACAACCTGATCTACATACTTAAACTATCTTAAGACTCCAACATCTAGAGACTTCTGTCAATGTCTCAGTCCTCTATTAAAATAAGCTTTTTTTCTGCTCCTCCAGATGGTACTTGGGAATATTCAAGACAGGAGAAGCAGGATATTCTGTTCTTGGACACCAGCTCCAGCTGGCCTCAACCATCGTGTCGCTCTTGATCCTTGCAAACCTTCATCAGTCTGGGAGCTTCTTACAGTTTGGGCTGGTGTGGTGGGCTGAGATCACCCCCCGAATGAAACTGCCACCCCGCGCAGGTGGGCAGCAAATGCAGCTCTGTGTACAAGCAGGCTGCAGTCTGGAGATAGGAAATGCAATGGAGCTGTACAAAATACACAACATTTACATGGGTTTGCCATTTACAAACAGCACAAGAACCCCCTGGACAAAACCAGGAGGCTGCCAACAGCTTCCCCTCTCCCCTCCCAGACAAGGGAAAGGGAAAGGGGAGAAGAGCAGAGAGTGGCTGTTAGTACCTAGCCACAAGAAAGAAACACAGCCAAGGCCAGCAACAGCCAAGCCAAAGCCACCAGCTGGTATCTGCTAGAGTGAAGAAGCCTAAAAGAGAGTTAGTTTATACAGCTACCTTTATGTCAGTTACCAGACCAAGATTATTTGGACCTTAGCATTATATTCCTCCTTAATCCAATGGTAATTTCTTGACACTCTACCACTTTTCTACTCAAGCTGTGGAACAATTTCCTAGGCACAGCCTAAACCTGCCACAGCACTGCTTTGCTTCCAGCAGGCTTTGAGTTCCTGCCCCTGCATCACTGTGGGCTGCTCACAGATTTTAGCAGGCTGCATTATGTTGCTCAACACTTTTTCAGACCTGCTTTTGGTTTTGGCCTTTGCAGTTTTCCCTGGGGCCTTCCACTGTCTGTGTGGTGGTGTGCAGCCAGGCTAAACATTCCTTTTTGTTCCCTATCAGTCTGCTGCCTGAAAACACCCTTGGCTGCCCCTAGATTTAGGGCCAGCCTCTTCTACAGACCTGCTTATCACTTAGGGCTGCATGTTTGTCTGCTGCCTGCTCCTGCTCAGGTGAGGTTTTCCGAACTGAAAAGTCCTTCTTTGCCTGATCTCTACTCAGCTTCCAAGCCTCTGCTTTTTCACCTTGCCCCTCTCTTTGCCTCTCTCATTCTAGCACATCTTCCATGCAATAATTCCCAGTGCTCTGTCACACCTCAGGGGTGCTCAGTCTGTGCCTGCAGGGCATTCTGCACAAGGGCACCGGGCTCTGCTTCCCCAAGCACCGTAGCTGCGAGCAGGTGTTTGTGGGAGCAGGGTGTGTTACGTGGCTTCACCTGCTGGTTTTCTGCTCACTTCCCGTGGACCACAAGGACCCTCTGTGACTCTGCACAGTCACCTTCAGATGTCACTGCTGTGAAATCTGTGTTTTGAGCAAACTTCATCATCTCACCATTCACCCTGGTGTCATTTATCTGTGGTGTGGGCAGCACACCTGTCACCTGCTGAAGGTAGAACAGCAATACATCTTGAAACTCTTTGGCATGATGTGAGGAAAGACAGACATCTTTGATCTTCTCTCATCTTCACTCCCTGATGTCTTGTTTTGTTGCCAGAGTCTGGAACTGGCCACAACGAAATCCCAGACTGGGTGTTCAGCATGGGTAGCTGTACCTCAAGCATTCACAAACACCTCTGCTTATTTGTCTGCTACAGAGACTCAATCCTGAATCACAGATTCCTACTGCAAGGAGGTGACGTTCCCCTGGCCTTCCATCCTCTGCAGGCAAGTGCTATGGAATGGGAATGCTGTCTGCAGGCAAGTGCTATGGAATGGGAATGCTGTCCACAGAAGTGCTGTTGTCAGCTCCTTGTGTCTGTCAGACTTCCTCACACTTGACTGCAGCTGCTGGGTTCACCTCCTGTCTAGAGCTGCAGGAAGCTTTCCCTGCTGATCAGGGCATCCCCACCGCAGTTCCTGCACTGCTCAGGGCTTTCTCCTTGCCCCTGGCGTGTCTGAGTTTTCAGGAGGTTTCAGGAATACAGTTTTGCAATTAAGGCAAAACCTAATCCAGAGCCAAGCAGTGTGTGAGGATCTGTCTGCCTAGCAGGAGCGTGCTCATGTCTGGCAGGCAAGCCAAGCTGTGAACGTGTCTGTCTGAAGGCTGTCTGTCTCCATGGCTGGGCTGTGGGTTTCCCAGGTCATTTCTTCTCTGCATCTAAGCCAGGTTCTGTTTACAGAACCAAGGAACAAGGAGTCAGCCCCTGGCTTGGACAGCAGCACTCTGACCTGGGTTAGGAACTGGCTGGAGGCTAAGCCCAGAGAGTGGTGGTGAACGGTGCCACAGCCAGCTGGCAGCCAGGCACCAGTGGTGTGCCCCAGGGATCAGTGCTGGGCCCCAGCCTATTCAACTTCTTTATTGATGATCTGGACAAGGGGAGTGAGTCCATCATTGGTAGATTTGCAGATGACACCAAGTTGGGGGCAGGAGTTGATCTGTTAGAGGGTAGGAGAGCTCTGCAGAGGGACCTTGCCAGGGTGGACAGATGGGCAGAGGCCAAGAGCAGGAGATTGAACACATCCAAGTG
This sequence comes from Dryobates pubescens, assembly GCF_014839835.1. Classification (NCBI taxonomy): domain Eukaryota; kingdom Metazoa; phylum Chordata; class Aves; order Piciformes; family Picidae; genus Dryobates; species Dryobates pubescens. The sequence continues at coordinate 491,928 of NC_071622.1, forward strand.
CCAGGTTCTGCACATTGGCCACAGCAACCCCAGGCAGTGCTACAGGCTGGGGGCAGAGTGGCTGGAGAGCAACCAGGCAGAGAGGGACCTGGGGGTAATGGTTGACAGCAGCTGGACATGAGCCAGCAGTGTGCCCAGGTGGCCAACAAGGCCAAGGGCATCCTGGCCTGCATCAGGAACAGTGTGGCCAGCAGGAGCAGGGAGGTCATTCTGCCCTGTCCTCAGCACACCTTGAGTCCTGTGTCCAGTTCTGGGCTCCTCAGTTTAAGAAGGACACTGAGACTCTCGAAGGTGTCCAGAGAAAGGCAACAAAGCTGGGGAGGGGTCTGGAGCACAGCCCTGGGAGGAGAGGCTGAGGGAGCTGGGGTTGCTTAGCCTGCAGAAGAGGAGGCTCAGGGGAGACCTTCTTGCTGTCTACAACTACCTGAAGGGAGGTTGGAGCCAGGTGGGGGTTGGTCTCTTCTCCCAGGCAAGCAGCACCAGAACAAGAGGACACAGTCTCAAGCTGTGCCAGGGGAGGTTTAGGCTCGAGGTGAGGAGAAAGTTCTTCCCAGAAAGAGTAATTGGCCATTGGGATGTGCTGCCCAGGGAGGTGGTGGAGTCCCCATCCCTGGAGGTGTTCAAGAGGAGATTGGATGTGGCACTTGGTGCCATGGTTTAGTAGTCACGAGGTGTTGGGTGACAGGTTGGACTTGATGATCTTTGAGGTCTTTTCCAGCCTTATTGATTCCATGACTCTATGAATTCTCAGTGCTATCAGAGAGGTTTTCTAAGTCCAAAAGGGGAAACCATACAGAGGCAAGCAGGGGCAAAATGCACAGCACAGGGGCAGCGTAGTAGTGTGGTTAACCCCCAGGAGAGGCAGGCTGTGGAACACCTGTGGCTCATACACACGGGGCAGGAGTTCTCCTTAAGAGAGGATGTCCACAGGATCGTGGAATGCTATCAATGCATCAAGTGCAGCTGCAGTCCTTCCCTGTCACCCTGCCAAGCCCACAGTGCTCTTTCTGCACTGGCTTCCCTTCAGGAGGAATTTCTAAGCTGCTTGGCTTATCTTAGGCAGCTGTATCCTCTGTGCCTGTGTGAAGCAGCACGGTGCTGTTCCCCCGCTGTTTCAGCTTTCCTTGGTGTTTCATCAGAGCAAACAGAGTCTGTCCCAGCAGAGCTCAGCCCTGCAGCTGCTGGCTCAGCTGACCGGCGCGTCCGTGCCCGCGCTCCCGTCCTGCTGGGCAGCTTCCGGAGAAACCAAGCGGGAAGCAGCGCAGGAGGCAGCAGTGCAAGGTCCTGGTATGAAAGGGAGGGTGTCAGAATAACCAGCCTGACCTCTGGTAGTCTGTCTGCTTTTCTTCTCTCCTTCCATCGCAGCCAAACGTTTCGTCACAGGGGAAATGTGGCAGCGCACAGCGAAAGAGGCAACGGCAATGCCCCCTGCCTGGGCACTGCGGCTGCCACGGTGACAGCAGCCACCTGCAGACACGGTGTGATGGGATAGCTCTCCTGTGAAGAGAGGCTGAGGGCCCTGGGGCTGTTGAGTCTGGAGAAGAGAAGCCTCAAAGGCCTTCTGATAGACATTGTCAATAGATCAATGTCTATCAATAGCTGAGGGGCAGGTGCCAAGGTGAAGGTGCCAGGCTCTTTGTGGTGGTGCGCAGTGACAGGACAAGGAGCAGCAGGTACAAGCTGGAACACAGGAGGTTCCACCTCAACATGAGGAGATACTTTATTCATCGTGAGGGTGACAGAGCCCTGGAGCAGGCTGCCCAGAGAGGTTGTGGAGTCTCCTGCTCTGGAGACTTTCCAAACCCCCCTGGATGCATTCCTGTGCGGCCTGCTCTGGGTGATGCTGCTCTGGCAGGGGCGTTGGACTTGATCTGTAGAGGTGCCTTCCCACCCCTAATACTCTGTGATTCTGTGCTTAGAAATAGGTGGTCATCCTCTTTAAAGGGACATTTCTTTCTCTGCAATGCACATGAGGGTGTATGTGGTGCTGCTTGTGCCCACTGGCTGCACACAGAAATGGGCAGAACTGCCACTGGGTGTCTGTGAGGTTGGAATTCCTTCAGGGCTTTGGCTGCAGTGCTGAAAGGTTGGTCTGCAAGGCAGTAGGAAAGGCTCACATCCATCTTAACACCTACATCCACCATCTCCTGCAGCCACAACAGCAGCACAGACCACCCTATGGTCATGAATAGCCATGGCTCTTGAGCAGATCCCCTGCCCTTGGTATTGCTGCTCTTAATGTTTCTGCTATGTAACCAATCATGCCAGACTTCCACTCATCAAATCCTCAATGGTTCCATCTCATCACAACTGGGTGATGCTCCAGCTCTTAAGTCTGGAATGAATCTGGAGGCTTGCCTGTCACACTGATACTCTTTTCTTTGCTTGGGGGTGGAGTAAGCACCAGCAGCCTTGCTCAGGGGTCACTGCTGGAGCTCGGTTACAGTGCGTGTGTGAGCTGCAGCAGATGAGCCTCTGTTAAATGAGTCCCTAGAGAACAAATGTCTCCAGCTGGCTCTTGTCCCATCGTGAGAGAAGTAATGGTAGGGACCTGTTGAAGCCGAGGTGGAAGTGGTTTTTCTGTTGGTGGTACAACTATGTCATAGCCTGTATGGGTGGTCCACCCCACACCTACAGCTCTCCACATGTCCTCTTTGCACAGGAACCATTCCTGTTCCTCACAGAATGTTAGGGGCTGGAAGGGACCGCAAAAGGTCATCCAATCCAACCCCCTGCCAGAGCAGGGTCACCTACACCAGATCCTCTTCTCCAGGCTCAAGAGCCCCAGCTCCCTCAGGCTTGTATGATAAGGAAGGTCTGGCAGTGGGAAGTGGGGAGCTACATCCTTCTGCTTTCTGCTGCTGCTTCTGCATATTTGTGCTTTGGCTGTTAAGCTGAGCCTGATGGCAGCTCTATGCTGCCATGCTCAGAGACCAGGCCATGCTCTCTGGGTACAGCCCTGGGCAGAAATGCAGGGGAACTAGAGGCAATGTCTCTTGGGAAACCTGTTCTGCCCCAACTCACAAGCAGCCAAGCACACACTCAAGCTGTCTGAACAGAAAACTAAAATCTGTCCAGGGACTTCTGAGTCTGAGCCCATCTGCCCATCCATTCCTTTCCTCTAGGCTCAAAAGGAGCCTGCTGCCAAAGGTGGCTGGTGTTTAGCAGTCACACCACCCTGATTCAAATCCATGAGTGAAGAGGATTGGTATTTAGAACTTTAGCCACACAGGAGGACCAAGCTAACTGTGCCAAGCAACAGGTATCTTGATACCTGCCATGCTCATCTTACTTCAGCTGGTAGAGTACTAACTTATGTTTTATACTCCTGGTACTTGGGTGCTTTGTTGCTTTTCATTGTCTGTCTTTCATTGAGCTAAGAAGTTCTCAAGCTGTGCCAAGGGAGGTTTAGGCTGGATGCTACTAAGAAGTTCTTCCCAGCAAGAGAGATTGGCCATTGGGATGTGCTGCCCAGGGAGGTGGTGGAGTCCCCATCCCTGGAGGTGTTTAGGAAGAGACTGGATGGGGTGCTTGGCCCCATGGTTTAGTTCATTAGCTGGTGCTGGGTGAGAGGTTGGACTTGATGATCTCAAAGGTCTCTTCCAACCTGGTCTGTTCTATTCTATTCTGTTCTATTCTATTCTTGCATTGCTTCAGCAGAGGAGAGCCATATTTAACCCTAACTGAGCAGAATACTCCCCCTGCCTTTGGGAGTGTAGCAGTCTCTGGGGGTGAGCATTCACAATGCAGAGGGTGGGAGCAGGCAGCCAAGTGGAGCAGAAGGCAATTAAAATATTGGAGAAGTTGTCTTCAAGTTTTGCCAGTCGTCTGCCAAGAGATTTTCCCCTACCTCGTTGTGCCTTGGGGATGCAGTTGGTGACGTTGCCCTCAATCACCTCTGCAGGAAGCCTGCTGGCTCAGCCTCCCTGTGCCCTGGGAGGTTTCCTAGGGCTGAGCAATAGCAGCAGCTGTGTAGTATCAGCTTGATGCCCAGATTCCCAGGGGGATGCTGTGAGTGCAGGCTGGGATGACAAAGCACAGCTGCAGTGGCATGAGGGACATAGCTTGCTAAATGAGGACTCCTGTTTCCCAAAGGGCTGTGGCCATTTCTAGTTCCTCTGTTCTACCTGCATCCAGGTACTCACTCTCCTGCCTTGAATGGCAGCACTGGGCTGCTGTTAGATCAGTGACTCTGGAGGTGTTGCTGTTGCCCTGCAAAACAGGGAGGCAGGGTTACAGGAATGAGTTGGGCTCTCCACAGTGCTTTGGAAATGTTGGGTGGGGACAGAAGGGATGCAAAGAGATGACAAACGAAATGGCAGTGGTGAATCTCTAGAAGAGGTAAGAGAGGTCAGGAAGTAAGGCAGCACCTGCAGCCCAAGGAAGAGGTGCAGTGAAAGTTATCAGATGAGAGGAATCATTCCAGATCCGAACTCATGGAGTCCTGGTCTACCTGGACACTGTTAATGGACTTGAACTGCATTGCTGGGCCTCATTCTCTGGCCAAGGCTGCCAAGCAGGTATCACTGAGCAGGGATTTACCAGTACAGCTCCAGCCTGGCTGAGGCTGGGACCCTGTGTGAGATGCAGTATAGCTAAACAGAAATCCTGAGTCCTGATGGGCACACAACTGCCAAAGATGAGCAGCTGCAGTACAGGCAGGCAGAGGATGGCATCAGAGAAAACATATGGCCCTCCAAAGGGCTTTGGTGCACACAGATCTGTTGTGAGGTGTGAAAGGTGGGGATGCAAAACCAGCAAGGTCCCTGAAGGGCATAGGGCAGAAATCATGCTCCTCATGGGGTAGGAAAACCTCTGAGCCTCGTGGCCCCTCTCTGACCTTCTTTGTCAGAAAGCTAATTTGAGATGGGTATTTCATGAAGCTTTCTTCTTCAGTCTTGCAGAATCATAGAATCATTGAGGTTGGGAAAGACCTTCAAGATTATCAAGACCATCCACCATCTAACTCTAGCAAGTCTGGTCCTGATTTCCAAAATAAGAATGAGGTCATCTCAAAACTATTGGCTTCCTGCATTTTGTTTTCCCTTTAAAACAGCTGCCAAAGTTCTTCACTTTGTGTGGGCATAGTGGAATGACACAGACATGATCTGAATCTTCCCCATCCACTCTAGAGAGTCCCATGACTTCTGCAGCTACGCCAGCATGTGTCTGCAGACACTGGCTGCACTGGCCTGCCATTAACATGCTCCTCTCCATTGTCTTGTTAAGGGTGCTGCTGGGAGTCCTGGGTTGTGATGTGCAAGACAGCCACACACAGCCTAGGCTGATCAGAGTGAGATCTTTGATGCTCTCCACTGACACCTGTGATGCCAGTGGGGGGGAAATGCAGCTAAACTCCCTGAATTTGTGAATAAGAAGTGAGTGGTTAATCAGTTTGTAATCTTTGAAGGGAGGCACTGAGAGCTGGGCAACCTGTGCACAGACTAAGCTAGAAGCCGGCTGAGTCCATTTGGGAGAGCCACCAAGGTTGATGTGAGCAATGACTCAAAACTCTTCTCCTGGGCCCACCACTGCAGGTGGCTAAGGTGGATGTTGCTGTCTCGCTCTGTCTTTCCCCATGACCTGTCAGTTACCTGTCCAGATGTCCTAGCAGCATTCTGGCTGGAGGCTGAGACAATGTCCAAAGCATTAAGGATCAGCAGCTGCTTGTCTTGGGAAAGGAATCTGCTGTTTGGCAAGGTGCAGAGCAGCTGTGCAGCAGGGAAACAGCCCAAGCTAATTTTGTTCACGTGGTTCTGGAAGCAGGAGGCTGTGACCCTGGGTTGGTGCCGGTGCTGTACCAACCCCAGCAATGGAAGGGAGAGCAAAGGTCTTCGTTGGTAGAAGTGCCTGCTTTGTGGTTTGTGCTCGTGTGTGCTGCAGATACTAGGGCTGCAGAACTGTCAGGGGTCTTTGCTGTGTTAGAGGCTACCTTTTCATCAATTATTTCAGAGGAATGGCAGGGAGGAATCAGAAATGCAAGAAAAATACGAGGGCAAAGATGAGTCCTGGGTTAAGAGAGAAAATAATTTCAGCAAGGATCTCTGAAGTCCTAACCCTAAACGGTATTTGCATCCAGACATGCCATTGGGCTGTAGAATGTGAGCCTGACTGTTTCTGCTGGGTGCATTGAGCCTGGAATCAGACCTGCTCATTCAGAGCCGACTGGCACTGCTGTACACTTGTCTTTGAGAGGGCAGTGGCCATGGTGAGGATGACTTTGCCTTGCTCTCATTGTAGCAGATTTAGTCTAGCACAGATCTGCTGCCCATGAACATTCTGAGCAGGGTCTAGCTGGTGGCTGTTACATGCAGATGGTGAGGAAAATTCTGTCAGAAGGAGGAGGTGCTGTCAGTACAAAAGGTGGTATGCAGAAACATCTGGCTGACCTTGCAAGTGAAGTGATAGTATCTGACTGTGGAGACGAGGCAGAGGATTTCAGACAAAAACACAGAGCTTGAGCTTCATTGCAATTAACTACAAAATTACCACAAAGAACAGTAATGGATCTGCCCAGCTGAGCCACCACCTCCAGGAAGGGTAACTCTAGGAAGCACAAGGGATCAAAGAAAGCATGAATACCCAAGGAGCTCACATCCTGGAGCCTATTCATGGATAAAAAGCTGAAATGAAACATGGAAATGAAACAAGTAGTGAAGGGAAAGGTTTCAGCCTCATAAAGAGAAGGAAAGCACCTGTGGAGGAAGTGAGGATGCTGTTTGAAGGATGTTGTGTAGGCTGAGATGGAGTCTGAATACCCAATTAATGGCATCACTCAGTCTTCAGGGAGGAAGGTGCACAAGGTTAGGGCTGGAGTTTAGCAAAAATGTGAGTGTGGCAAAGGACCACCTAGAGTGGGAGCAAAACTTAAACTGATCAGTATGAAAATACTATGATCCCTGAGGAAACTTTTCCTTTGGCTACTGATCAGACTGGGACATTGAACTGCAGATGTTCTGAAGAGAGTTTTTTAATGACTGTGTGAATCTGGGAACAGGGCAGTGGCAGACAGAGTGCTTGTCTTCAGAAATGGAGGGAAGAACCTCCCAGAAGTAGAGTTCCTAATCTGCATCCAAGTCTTGACATGCAAGGGGAAGGATGGCTGAAGGTGGGAAGACAGTGCAAGAGGATAAAGAGGAAAAACCTTCAAGCATGCCCCACCCCCCAGGTCAGTGATCCCAGAAGTAATTGAATGTATTTTGTTTGAAGATAGCTAGTAGTGTCATGGAGAGAATCAATAGTAAGTGAAACATTGATCCATAGCCCTGTAAGGACCTTCTCTTTCAGGGTGGAAGTGATAATGGAAGCTACAAGACTACCAGATGGACTAAGCTAAAGAGACTCTCCAGGAGCCTGAAAGCTAGGACTGACCCTATTTAATATAATCCCTGGGTACAAAGATACTTGGCCATGATGCTTGCAGATGACACATCTGGGATTAATCTGTTACTGTGGAGGACTGGCTTTTCTCTTACAGGAAAATCATTAGAGGAACTTCTGAAGGTGAAGATTGAAAGCAAGTAGCCTGAAGTGCACAGACAAAGGGAGGAAGAGCTTTTGCAATATCCTGACAAGTTGCTCCTGAGAGAGGGTGAGTAGGAGAGAGGAGGGTGGACTGCCAATGTGACTCAGCTGTAAGAAAGCCTTGTAAGGTTGTGGGATGCTTCTGTGATTCTCTGTGGTCATAGCAGTTGGGTTGTGTTTGACTCGATGATCTTAAAGGTATTTTCTGACTCTAATGATTCTATGGTTTAAATAACTCAATACATTTAAATTCCTAGTAGAGAGATGCAAGGATTGGTGTAGTTGTAGCAGCTGGTTTTAACACCCTGTTTGGAGTATTTGCTGCTTTGCATCCCTGATGTCCAAAAGAAAGCAAATGGCCAAAGTGGAGTGGAGCAAAAGGCCAGGTCAGCTTCCAGTGATTTATTCTCATGAAGTGAAAAAAAGAGTGGAGGCTTTGCTGTTTAGCTTAGCAGGGAGAAGATTCACAGAATATGCCAAGTTTCTCCACAGACATATAAAGAAGGAGCCTGCTTCAGCTGAAGGTTAATGCTGAGTACAAGACTAATTAAGGACAGATTACCTTGAGCATTGTCAAAAGCTTTGTAGCTGCTCAGAGCGGCAGTTCTGGGTGCCTGGTGGGGTTGCTTCCACCTGCAGCTAAAGGAGGACATTTTCTGAGGGGGACCTTAGGTTAAGGGGTGGAAGTTTTAGTGGTACAAACCTTTGGCTTACCAGTAGTGCTAGCTGTGATATGAAAGGGGTGGGGAATATTTAGCAGCTGTTAACCTTGGGCATTATTATTGTTACAGCTCTGGGACTCTGCTTCTCAGCTGCTGAGGTCAAGGATTTTTTGCTTTCTCCATGGTGCCTGTTGCATGGGTGACTGTTGCAGGCAAGAGGCTGTGTGAGGTGTGTTGGCCCTTGTGGTGGTGCCACAGAATTGTCAGGGTCAGAAAGGACCTCAAGGATCCAGTTCCAACACCCTGCCATGGGCAGGGACACCTCACACCAGATCAGGCTGCTCACAGCCACATCCAGCCTGGCCTTCACAACCTCCTGGTGCTCAGTGCTCTCTCACTTGTGTGTGTCTGGCTCAGCTGATGGCCACACTCCAGAAGAAAAGGGATGTTTTTCTCTGAGACTGGCAGCAGCTGCAATGTGGAGCTTAGCATCCTCCCTCCACCAGCAGGGAGTTTCACCTGGTAAGTTTCCTTCTGTTGCCAAGCAAATAGGACACAAGAGTGTCTCTAAACATCCTCTGTGTGGTGATTTACAGAGGACTCGAGTAAGGCAAAGCAGAAGGCCACCCTTGGCTGACAGCAGGGATGGCTGCTGGTTCTGGGATACCCACTGGCTGGAAATGCTGCTGAACTCGTAGTGCAGCTGCAGAGCACACAGGTTCAGCTCCTGGCTTCATCACAGGCAGTCTTCCCATGGGAAAGATTTCCTGCTTTCCCTTTCTTCCTCTTCCCTGAGGAAGAGAGGAGGTTAGAAGCGACGCTGACATGTGCTGTGCAGTCCTACTGTGGCTTGTTCTATAAACCCCTCTGCAAGGTACTTCCTTTTACACCATTCAAAGAAAAAGGAAAAAAGAGTAAGCTAAAGGGAGCGAAAAAAAAGGAAACTAAGAAATGAAATTATGCCCTGAACAATTTTGTCACTGTCCTGGAGGCTTTTGGTTTGTACTCCAAGTGCTTCCCCAAGGGCTGCAGTCGGCTGAGCCACTGCATGCAGGCTTCCAGAGGGAAACAGCGATTCAGGAAGGGCTGCTAAGCCTCGTTTCTGTCAGATCAGATGATTGAGAGTGAGTTACTGCCCTTGCTGTTACTGTGCCTTCTCATGGAGCCTGTTTCCCTGTGCCTAGGACTAACGGCCCTGCTGCAGCACACGAAACGCCTGGAACAGAGCGAAAATCACCAGAAGACAGTTCAGGAGGGTTGTGCAACCGTGCAGGCAGGCATGAGCAGACAGAGAGCTTCAGCCCTTCCTCAGGCTTCGACCAGGGTGTCGCTAACACTTTTAAGTACATCTTCACTATCTCACTCCCATGGGATGTGGCCTTTCCCTACCCTACAGGGTAAGAGAAGTCTCACACAGAAGCAAGAACCAAAGCGAGCGTGATTGTCCTGTGACCTCAGCTACCTCATGGTTCAGGGAGGGAAGAATACTGCTGCCCTGGTCAAGGAGTTGTGTGCATGGCCATCTGCCCTCTGCTCACCCTGTGGTGCTCTCAGTCAGGGCAGGGGAAGAAAATAAGATGAAAGACCCTCGTGAGTCAAGATAAGGGCAGGGAGGGCATCCACCGGTTGCTACCATGTGTGGAACAGGCTTGACCACGAGATTAATTTAGTCTATTGCCAGTTGATAACAGAGTAAGAAAGAAAGAAAAAGCCTTTTCCAACCTAGACTATTCTGTGATCCTGTGAAAGGTGATGGGGCAAAGCTGAAGTAGCTGCTGTTGGTCACCTTTGGCTGTATGGAGCTCTCCTGTCCCAATACCGGTGTGAGAGTGAGACATGCATGCAGCAAACCCACTTCATAACCTTAGACAAAACATCTATGCCCTGCTGGCTCTGCCTTGTTTCCTGTCAAATGGGAATGACAGCTTCCTCTTAGAAGTCCTCCACCAGCTGTGTGGGGCTCCAGGCTGCAGCAGTCAGGGAGCACCCTGTGCAGCCGGGACTGGTTACTTGTGTGGGTAGCTCCTCACCAGCCCCTGCTGGCAGAGAGCAGTGCTGAACCTCTGTGAGCTGATACCCAAATGGGATAGTGAGGGCTTGTGATCTGTGTCTTTTGGTAGCTTCTTTTCTGGATATCTGAGGTGCTTTGAACCTGACTTCCCAGGGGCTGAGATCACAGACACCCACCTGATGATGGGGGATTACTTCTGAACGCTGAAGAGAAGCCAGGGCAGGGTGGGTTTTGGTATTGGATTATGGAGTTTGTGGTGAAAAGGGAGCTGGGAAGGAGGTATTTAAGCATTTAAACTTAAAATTTAGTCTGATTTTAGATTCCTGAGTATCAGGAGTTTAGAGGAAGGTAGGCTGTAAGAATTTGGGGTCTTTATTTTGCATATGAATTAATGTGTGTTTACTGCTAAGCACAAAGAGCACAGGCATGGTTGTTTTAAACACAGCTAATAGTGCAGAGCTGAAAATGGGCTAAAGCCAGTGCTGGAAACAGTGGACAGCACTGTGAGGCTCTACAGCCACTCAGGTGCTGGTGAAGCTGCACTCCTCATCAGCCTTGCAGAGCTCACAGCAGGTAACAGATGTGCTCAGAGAAATATGCAGAGAGGAGCTCTTGGGCATGGTCTGGGAAATTGTAACCTAGCAGTTTCCTCAGGAAAAAATTCCTTGCTGCTCAGCATGGGAGACAAATCTGAGACTTGATTCTTCTCTTGTTTGTGAATGCTGAGTAAGCAGTCTTTGTGCATCATAGCCAGAGAATCACAGGACTGTTTGGGTTGCAAAAGACCTCTAAGGTCATTGAGCCCAAGTGCTGAGCTAACAGCACCATGGCCACCAAACCACGTCCTGAGGAGCAATGCCCACACATTCTTCTGGACACCTCCAAGGAGGATGACTCCACCACCTGCCAGGGCAGCCTGTTCCAAAGCCTGACCGCTCTTGCAGCAAAGAAAGTCATCACCACTTCCCTGTTCTTGCTGGCCACATTATTCCTGATGCAGGCCAGGATGTTGTTGAGCTTCTTGGCCACCTGAGCATGCTACTGGCTCATGTTCAGCACCCCCAGTAGCTCCAAAACATCACTCTGCCAGTTTTGAGGGTACTTCAGGAACTGTCCCACTGATGTCCTGAGCAGCCAAGTGAGCAGGCAGACCTAACACAGAGAGACTTCAGTACCTGCTGACCCAACAGGCAGGGCCAAGATGAAGCATGCATGCACATTCCAGTAATGACAGAGTAGTTTTCTGATCAGCCTTTGAAGAAATGCCTCCTGGGTCTTAGTTCTGATCTGAAGGCAGGATGGTGTCCTCAGCCCCCACATATGAAAAGGCCAGAAGATTAAACAGGATATGCTACTGTATTGGCTTTTCCCCTCGGGCTCCCCCACCTATGGAACAGTTACTATAAACAGGTACAGATAAACTGTTTATATGGACTCCTCCATCAAATAATATAGTAGGAAACTGGGCTTGTGTTTGCAGAGCCAGGGCTGTTGTGCAACCACCTGCACCTCAGCACATGAGCAAAACTCATCTTTAAAAAGCAGACACATAATAAGCATGTTGACCCCAAGGAAAATGTTTCCTTAGGTTTCATCAGCACTGAGGCTAAATGACATTCTGCTGGTGATAAGTGATTTCATAGTGGCAGGAAAGGTTCATTGCAGAAGGGTTCCAGCTCTTTGTCCCAGTCTGATTTGCAGTTTAGATTCTTGTCTAGACAATTGCCAGCAGTGAGAGAAAAGTGAAGCTCACTGTTTGCTGGCTCCTCTGGCTCCATCCTTGGTGAGTCCATCAGGAAACTGAGCACTCCTTCCAGGGGTCTGGGAAATGGGAGGCTGCAACAGAGCAGCTCCATGGCATGGGATTGAGAGAGTGTTAAGGTAGACAGGACATGGACTGATGCAAAAACTCAAAGGGGATACCAGTATGGGACATAAATATGACTGTGAGCATCTGGGCTGGAGCAGAGTGACTGCAGGGCATCCCACTTCTTCCCAGCCACAGAGAGCTGCTTCAGAGGGATGAGAGGACAATTGCTTGCAAGAGATTCTTGTTGCAGGCAGAGCAACAAAAGGAAGCAATCCTTCCCACCCTAGCAATTCCATGATTCTGTGTGAACATGGAGATTAAAATTCATCAGCCTTTAGACCTCACAAGCTGTTGTGTTTAAGAGCAGACAGGTGATTTCCAGCTCCAAATGACAGGTGATCCTGTGCCCGGCTCCTAAACATTGTGAGGGGTTTGTATCTTTTGTCTGCTGTTGTCCTGAGAGGTTATTCTGATGTGTGAAAACAACCATCCTCTTACTCTATGTATTTGCTGAACAGCAAAAGAAAAACCCATACTAGGAAACCAACCAGAGGCAAACAAACAACTGGCAAAACCCAACCCAACCAAACAAAACCCCCACAAGACACCACAACAGAACAGGAGCTCTTCACAAAGGAGGTGGCTGAATAAAAGCTGTGGGTGCCTGTTGTTCTAGACCACCTAATGCTTGATCTCGTGATGTGTGAAGACTACACTACTAAAAATGGTCATCTTTCCTGAAGGGAGGTTGTAGACAGACGGATGTTATTCTCGTCTCCCAGGCGGCCAGTACCAGAACAAGAGGACACAGTCTCAGGCTGCGCCAGGGGAGGTTCAGGCTGGATGTTAGAAAAAAGTTCTATACAGAGAGTGATTGCACATTGGAATGGGCTGCCTGGGGAGGTGGTGGAGTCCCCATCACTGGAGGTGTTCAGGAGGAGACTTGATGGGGTGCTTGGTGCCGTGGGTTAGTTGTTTGGGCGGTGTTGGATTGGTTGATGGGTTGGATGCGGTGATCTTGAAGGTCTCTTCCAACCTGGTTTGTTCTATGTATTCTATGTATTCTAAAATGCTTACCATTCTATTCCTGTGTAAAGGGGAGCAGCAGGTCAGAAGGCATGCAGGGAACGAAAGAAGCATCATAAAAGTGTCAACCTCCAGGAAAGATTTCAACAGCAGTGATGTGAAAAAGCTGCCTGAGGTTAATCCTTTCTGGCTAGGAAGCCTGAGACCAAGATGTTCTCTGCATGCATCCACAGCTGCTCTCACCTAGATAGGAAAGAGGAATCATCTCAGCTTACTACAGCTTTGACACAGGTGGGCTGCCTGTTAGGAGGGAGAGGAGCAGCTGAACCCCACCACAAAGAGCAGGGTAAGCTCCGAGTCCTGGAAGGCTTCTCAGAGCTGTATCCATTTTCCACATGGGATAATCTGAGCCCAAGATCCAGGTGTATGGAAGGAGTAAGCTTTGCTCACCTCACAGCTTGTCAGGCTGTGTGTCTGTGCCTAGCCAGTGAGAGCTGCATGTGCTGGTAGTGCATGGAAAGTAAGTTCTGAGTTACTGTCCCTGAATTCCAGCTCTGCTCAGTCACTCAGTGCTGTGAGCTCATCTCCATGCACGGCCCTGACCTCACCAAGGAGGGATGAAAACAAAACAAAGCTGCAAAGACAAACAGCATTAGAGAACTGCAGACAGATAGAGTTTGAAGAGAGGTCCTACACCCACTCTGACTGCTCCTCAGTACTCACAGGAACAATGCTGAGTTTATAAATGAGGGCTGCAGAGGCCTCCCAGAGCTCACTGCTGTGTGGGTTGCTTGGTCCTTGTTCCACTCCACTCATCCTGGCCTTGCTATATGTGAAGGGGTCCCTCCCTCCCTGTCCTGTGGGGAGGTACATTTTATGCTCTTCATATTGGAGATAAGTTTTGTCTCTAATGTTTGTGACAACCCTTCAGGATGATAGAATCACAGAATGCTCTGGGTTGGAAGGGACCTCCAAAGCTCATCCAGAACAACCCCCTGCAGTCAGCAGGGACATCCCCAACTAGATCTGGCTGCCCAGAGCCCTGTCCAGCCTCACCTGTCAAGCTGGCCAGAGAACACTTGTGAATTTGACCCTGGAGGTGATCAGAAGCCAGTGGTGCTACTCAGCCTGGCTTTGAGCTGAGAATTCAGACATGAACTGAGATCTGGGATTTGAAATCTCTTCCCAGCATTCGGCTCCAGCTGTATAGTTTTGACTACCATGGGAAGGAATTTGGCACAAGGGCCAAATGAGCACAAAACTGGAACTTGCTGTTGGTATTCCCCCCACCCTGTGATCTAATATTTATCCCAAGCTTCTCAAAGGTTTGTAGAGACTTTCCTGAGTGAAATCTCAGGATGTGGTCCACAGCAGGTGAGGGTTCAGTGGTCCATGGCTTGTTGACAGTGTCAAAATTGGTTCCACGGAGCTCTGACTGTCAGTATAATTTTTCTATGGGGTACTTGGTCTTCCCTTATTGCTAGCTGCAGGTATTCAAGCCATTTGGCTGAGAGCTGGAGTCCTGTGACACCTGAAGATTTTTCAGAGGCTAAATGCTCAGAGTCTCTTTTCTTAGTGCTTTTTGATGGCTTTAGGTTGTGGTTGGGTTTTGGGGTTTTTTCCCCCAGTTTCCTCCAAAGCCTTTTAGGTGAAAGTTGCACTGCTGGTGTCTCGTGCTGTGGGTGGGCAGCCACTGGCAAGGCTCTTGAGGAAACTACATGTAGATAAGACGTGAGAAGGGAGCTCTTTGCCATGAGGGTGGTGAGGCACTAGAGGAGTTGTGGAGGCTCTGAGCCTGAGTGTTCAGAGCCAGGCTGGATGGTGCTTTCCTTGAGCAACCTGGACTAGCTGGAGGTGTCCCTGCCCATGACTAGATGACCTCTAAGGTCACTTCCAACCCAAACCACTCTGTGACCCAAAGGACTCTGTGATGGAAGTTGTGTGGTGCAGTTTGAAGAGAGGTGGCAGTGAGCTGTCAGACTGCTGCTGGTCTCTTCTCACAGGTAATAAGTGATAGAACAGAGGGAATGGCCTCAAGCTGCCACTGGTTCAGGTTCAGACTGGACAGTAGGAAACTTTTTTTCATGGCAAGAGTGGTCAGGGACTGGAATGTGCTGCCCAGGGAGGTGGTGGAGTGCCCAAGCCTGGAGGTGTTTGAAGGTGGTTTGGCTGTGGTGCTTGGGGCTGTGGTTTAGGGGTGAGCCTTGCAGAGCAGGGCTCTGGGTTGGACTCGGTGATGCTGAGGCTCTGTTCCAACCTGAATGCTGCTGTGATTCTGTGACTGCAGAACAGCTAAAATGAGGGAGGGAAATCGGAAGTCTTGTACACACAGGTGAGGGCTTTGATCAGCCAGACCTCACTTCAGGGTGGAAATATATGAAGTGCTTGAGGTGCCCCAAAGCCTTCCAGTGGGAAAGAGGAGTGTCTGGAAAGCTACAAGGGTGGATCTGGGGAGAAGGCACAGCCTGTGGCAGGAAGCAGTGAGCCTGAGGTCTGAGGATGAGGCAGCAGCCAGCTCTCACTCCGCACTCTGTTGTGTGTTGAAGCACTCTGTGATTTTTCTACCCAGTGAGTCACCCTCCTGTGACTTCCCCTCGGTGGCTCTTCTGTGAATTGTTTAGTGTGCAGACAGGACATCATGCTCCCAAAGCCTTCCCACTTCTTCACAGCTTTACTGGAGGAGTAGGCAGCATGCTGGCCTCTGGCACCCAGTGTTTTCTGCAGCAGCACGGCAGTCTCTGCAACACCCTTTGGTGGCTGAGCCTCTGCTCTCTGTCAGTGGCTCCAAACCCAAAGGTTTTCTGCCTTGTGTGTAAAGCCTGTGCTAGCAGCACCCAGGGGCTGCTCTGCAGGCACTGCAGCCCAGATGCTGTGGCATCTTTCTGTGCAGGCATCACATGGAATTAGGTAATTGTTGGATGTCAGAGGGGGACAAAACAATGCTGTTGCCTCCTTTCATCTCAAATGAGAGGGAAGGTGGAACTTGCCCGGTTTACACGGAGAGGGCATTCAGTACCAGATCCTCTTTCAGAAGAGCTGAAGCAGAAATGGGTTTCTGCTTCCCAGCCTGTCAAAGCCCAGGGATCCATAGCACAGGAAGGTGTCCAGGGAGGCCTGTGGAAGGGGTGGGTGAGCACTGTGCTGGCCAGCCTGCTAATGCCACAGTACTCTGCACCACAGCCACACTTCAGGTGTTTGGAAGCTTTGTCCATTGTCCACCTCTAGCCCATTGTAAATATATTGCACAGTTGTCTTCCAAACAGGAAAAACAATCACTGAGAATTGAATCCAGATGTGGCAGTTTCTGTGGTTATTTCCTGAGTGCTCTAACTCAGTGAGAA
Organism: Dryobates pubescens; assembly: GCF_014839835.1. Lineage (NCBI taxonomy): Eukaryota > Metazoa > Chordata > Aves > Piciformes > Picidae > Dryobates > Dryobates pubescens. Next base: position 508,302 of record NC_071622.1, read on the forward strand.
CATTTTGTTAATACCTTCCCTGTGTGCTGTGATCAGTTTTCCTTTCTACCTGTTTGGGACTGCTGGTGGCCCTGAGGAAATCAAGTCACATTGCTGTGCCTCTCTGCCCTATCTCTGAAGTGCTCCAGGATAGATATTGCCTATGAGGCCCAGCCCTGTGATGGCACAGGCAGTCTTTTGGTGCATGTGGAAGGGAAGAGCCCAGCACAGTGGATTCCCAAAATCAGGAGGAGCCAGGGCACACAGAAACCTGGATGTGGGTGGAGAATGATTCCTCCCAAAGCATCTGCTAGTGTCACCTCCCCTGGTGAGGTAGCCTCTGTTGCGCTAGGGAGATAAAGAGCCTGAACCTGATGCAAACCCTTCCCTGAAGCCAGAGTGCTGTACCTCAGCTGGGCTATGTGACTTGTCACTAGCAGCCTGTTGCCTAAGCCCTTTTGGGCTGCACTCTGAACTCTCTAAGTGGAGAAACAAGAAGGGTAAGACCACCACAGGACCTTCTCTCACCAAGAAGGTTTACAGGAAGTATTACTACAAGCTGTTGCCACTCTGCAAGGACAGGAATAACACAAATGATTCTCTACCAGCTCTCTCGGCAGGCTGTCTTCAGCAGTGCCAGACTTCCATGCACTCCTCTTCAGAGCTGAGCTTGCCAGTGCATGGCCTCTGTGCTGGAACTGCTCCATGGAGCTGTTAGTCCTTGCCCAGGAAACGATGGGCAGCAGCATGGTGTCCAGAGGAAAGGCTTCTTCAGGGCACCCTGCTTAGGAAGCCATTCTCCCAGCATGAGCAAAGGCAGCTTGCTTAGCTTCCGTGCCCTAAGCTGCATTACCTCCTTGGGCTGATTTGCAGGAACCTTGAGCACCAGGAGCTGCAATCAGAAGCAGTGATAGTTGTGCTTGTACAGGAGAAACCGCTCTGAAAAAGCAGGTCTTTAGGTAGCTTGCTTTGAGCAGCCAAGGTTAAAGGCTGGCATTTCCCTCTCCTCCGTGACTGGGACCCTATTCATGAAGAGAGGAGAGCATCATCTGCTCCTTTCACTGGTCAGGAAGCTCACCTTGGTTCTGAGACACGTGCATGAGTGTTGTGCAATGGGTACTTGACCTGCAGAACAGGGCTGTGTGTGACAGGAAAAAACTCCTCATGCATTCACTCAGCAGCAGGCACAGAGAGCCTGTGGGAGCAGGTTTTCAGGTACTGCTGCTGCAGGTTGTATCACTCACCTGTCCTCCAAGAGCAGATGATGGCTCTGGGCACAGGATGCCCACAACACATCAGCACTTTCTGCCTGGAAGTCTGAATTACCTTTTCAAAACCATGCTAGAGAAAAAAACATAGGCAACCTCTGTTGGCTTTGGAGAGCATGCTGTGCTGAGATGTGCTGATGACAGCTGGCTTGTGGCTGTTTATGGAACAGAAAAACCACTGAATGTGTTGTGGTTACTTACATTCAGTTATACTGTGCCAGGGGACGTTTAGGCTGGAGGTGGGGAGAAAGTTGTTCAAGAGGAGATTGGACGTGGCACTTGGTGCCATGGTCTAGTCGTGAGGTCTGTCGAGACAGGTTGGCCTTGATGATCCTTGGGGTCTCTTCCAACCTTGGTTATACTGTGAGACTGTGAAGTTCTTCACAGAGAGAGTCGTTAGCCACTGGGATGTGCTGCCCAGGGAGGTGGTGGAGTCCCCGTCCCTGGAGGTGGTCAAGAGGGGATTGGATGTGGCACTTGGTGCCATGGTCTGGTCATGAGGTGTTGGGTGACAGGCTGGACTTGATGATCTCTGAGGTCTTTTCCAACCTTATTGATTCTATGATTCTGTGTGTATAGGTAGATCGGGGGGGGTGTACATACAAGATGTGATTATTCCTTTCATAGGATCAGATTTTGGCTAATTTCTGGAGACAATGAACTCAGTACTTCAAGGGCCCTTTGCACTTTGGCTCTATTGGTGGGCTGGGCGGGGTCCTGGCCGGGCATGGTCCAGGCTGGGCAGTGAGCTTCTGGGAAAGCACCAAGTCCCTGAGCCCTGTGAAAAACCCCACCCCAAGGAGCATTTCTGCCTGCCTGACAGCACGTGGGCAGCTGTTGCTGCAGGACCCTCCCGCCCTGGTCACTGTCCCTCAGGTGATGTTTCCCCTAGGTTAGGCAGCAGCTGTCTCGAAGAGGCAGCCCAGCACAGGGAGCTGCACTGCCTCTCCATAGCCCCACGCCTCAGTGTGCCGCCGGGGGGGCTTGTGACCGGTGCAGGCTGTGCCTTTAAGAAAGGGACAGTGGCTGGAGCACTCTGGGTGAACGGTTTGGTGGGGAATGAAAACAAAGATAAAGGCTGAACGAGTTTCATTGGAAGATTGGTAGAATGCAACTCGAAGTTTTAGTTCAGTTTGAGTCTCTGTCTCAGTTCTGCCTCTCTGCTTCTCTCTCTCTCTGAGCAACAGCTGCTGGACAGAGTTAACCTTGAGCTAACAGATAAGAAAACTAATCCTTGCTTATGCTTTGAGCTAACTGAATTCCCTCCTTAGTAACTACCTTTTCCCTCTCTCTAACCCTTTTCGGGAAAGAAGGGAGGTAGGGGGAGAGAGGGGGTACGGGGGGGGGACTCTCCTGGCTGGAGGAGGGAGGTTTGTTCTGTATTACTCTCTTTGCTGTGTATTTCTGTACATATTGGGTATACAATCATCTGCATTTCATCCTGCTTGTAAATACAGCTTCAGTTCATCTCTGCTTCTCTGACTTAGCTGTGGTTTCTTTGTGTGGGGGGAGAACTGAGCTTTCTCTCACCACCACACCATTTCAGCCCCCCTTCCCCCCTGCCAGGACAACAAAAAGGAAAGCTTTTTGTGTAAATTGCTTTTTGGCACTGCATTGACTTGGTAGCTCTGCCCACCAGAGAGGCAGGATTGCCATCCTGAGGCATCTCCTTCTATGATCAGGTGACCCGTGTGGGGGATGTGGGGCAGGCTGTGGATGTAGTCTACCTGGACTTCAGCAAGGCCTTTGACACCGTCCCCCACAGCAAACTGCTGGCTAAGCTGTCAGCCCCTGGCTTGGACAGCAGCACTCTGTGCTGGGTTAGGAACTGGCTGGAGGCTGAGCCCAGAGAGTGGTGGTGAATGGTGCCACATCCAGCTGGCAGCCAGGCACCAGTGGTGTGCCCCAGGGATCAGTGCTGGGCCCCATCCTCTTTAACATCTTCATTGATGATATGGATGAGGGGGTTGAGTCAGTCATCAGCAAGTTTGCAGATGGCACCAAGTTGGGAACAGATGTTGGTCAGTTAGAGGGTGGAAAGGCTCTGCAGAGGGACCTCGACCGTCTGAACAGATGGGCAGAGGCCAATGGGATGGCATTCAACAAGTCCAAGTGCCGGGTGCTGCACTTTGGCCACGGCAACCCCATGCAGAGCTACAGGCTGGGGTCAGAGTGGCTGAGAGCTGCCAAACAGAGAGGGACCTGGGGGTGCTGATTGACACCCGCCTAAACATGAGCCAGCAGTGTGCCCAGGGGGCCAAGAGGGCCAATGGCATCCTGGCCTGCATTAGGAACAGTGTGGCCAGCAGGAGCAGGGAGGTCATTGTGCCCCTGTACTCTGCATTGGTTAGGCTGCACCTTGAGTCCTGTGTCCAGTTCTGGGCCCCTCAGTTTAAGAAGGACATCGAGACACTTGAAGGTGTCCAGAGAAGGGCAACAAGGCTGGGGAGAGGCCTTGAGCACAGCCCTGTGAGGAGAGGCTGAGGGAGCTGGGGTTGTTTAGCCTGGAGAAGAGGAGGATCAGGGGAGACCTCATTGCCCTCTACAACTACCTGAAAGGTGGTTGTGGCCAGGAAGGGGTTGGTCTCTTCTCCCAGGCAACCAGCACCAGAACAAGGGGACACAGTCTCAAGCTGTGCCAGGGGAGGTTTAGACTCGAGGTGAGGAAAAAGTTCTTCACTCAGCGAGTCATTCGTCATTGGAATGGGCTGCCCAGGGAGGTGGTGGAGTCGCCGTCCCTGGAGGTGTTCAAGGGGAGACTGGACGTGGCACTTGGTGCCATGGTCTAGTTGTGAGGTCTGTTGGGACAGGTTGGACTTGATGATCCTTGGGGTCTCTTCCAACCTTAGTTATACTGTGAGACTGTGATCTGGAGTCTTTTTGTCTGCTAGGCACTGCCAGGTGGCAGGGGCAAGGCCGGGGGACACATGGCCATTTGCAAGGAACCCGAGCAGTTTGGTCCCTGGCAGGCTGGGGAGGAAGGGCTGGAGTGCTGTGATTATTTCTTCACATGCCTGATGCTGTGCCGCTGCTTGTGAGTAGCACTGTGTGGAGAGCTTTACAGGCGCGCCGTGGGCAAAGCCTGGCTCAGAGAGAAATGGGCTGAGCCTCCCATGTCTTTGGGAGGTGGTGTGGGCAGGCATAAGAGGCCCAAGACTCGCATGAGAACCCATAGGAAGCGCTGCTGTTGCTCTGAGTGGCCTTCTGCTGGGCATGTTGGAAGCCTCCCAAGGAGCAAGGAGGCCTCCAGGCGGTTCCGCTGCAGTGGCATTTCCTCATCTCCCCTTTGCTTTCATGGCTGCTTTGGGTGCCTGGATCTTGGAGCTGGGTCTTCAGGCCAAGGTGTTACAGGCTCTGGGAGTTTGCCTTGTAGAACAAGGAGGCTTTCATCCCCAGGGCACTTTTTGTTTGGCTTGGTTTGGGTTTCAGAAGGTAACTGGGGAGGGCAGTGGTGTGTGGCTCTTGACATAACAGCTGCCAAATACCGGAGCCTTGCCTGCTGCTTTTCCTGCCTGCTGCTTTTCCCTGCCTGCATCCAAGGCTTCATGTGCTTTGCTGTGTGGGCTGCCCTGGGTGCAGACATCCCTTCTCCTCCTCTTCCCCACTGGGGTGGGCCACATGCAGCTCCCCTGTAGGCTGAGAACAAGACTGAGTTGGGCACAGCCCCAGGACCGTGCAGTTCGAGCTAATCATACTCTGCACTGCTACTGCCAACCCCCTGGGGCAGAGCAGGCAGTTCAGTGAGAGCAGGTGAGGGAAGTGTGCCAGACAGTGTCAAGGAAGTGAGAGTCACCTGAGATTTGCAAGGTTGTACTTCACCTTTATTATTATTTTAAACAAAAGGAAATCAAGAAAGCAAACAGGAACAAAAGCAAAGCTTTAGTTGCTAACAGTTTGTGTGGAAGAAAGCAGGAGGCTGCTGCTGACTGCAAAACCTAGGCTCAATTCCTTAGGGTTACAATACACAGACTATGCAATCAGAAAAGCAGCTGGCACCCCCGGCTGCCCCAACCCACCCCAAACCATTGTTTATTCCCAGCCAGCTTCTCAGTGGCCTTGCTTGCCCATGAAAGTTCATCCACAAGGCTGTGATGTGCTCTGAGGAGTGGCACAGGCAAAGGATGTGCTGCTCCCCACTAGCTCCTGTTCCTGCCTCCCTGCTGTGGCCCTGGCACAGCTTGTGTTGTGCTGGGTACGGAAGCCGTGCCTGTGAGGGGGCGGCAGCAGGGAGGGATGCTCAGCCCTTCCTCATTTCATGTCAGAACTGTGTCTGCTCTGCCCTGCCCTGCTTACACCCACTGCACAGCACACTACAAAGGGCTGGGAACAGCTCTCCATCCTCTGCTCCCCACCCCGTGCCCACCTCCATGCAGGGAGGTGATGTGGATTCAGAGGTGCAGTGATGCTTGTGCTTGGCTGGGAAAATCCTTGTGCTCTGCATGATGGAGCTGGGGAAGCTCCTGCCTGGGGTTCCCCTCACTAGTAGCAAGGCTGTGGATGGAGTGAGAAGCTTTGTCCTTCAACACAGGCTGCTTCAGAGCTATTTCTTCCCTCTGCTGAAGAAATATTGCTTCCCAGGCAGGTTGTGCAGGAAGGCTATGGATTACTCAGCTTTACACAGCACCTTTCGTGAGAAGGGAGCCAAGGTATTGACACACAGACAGCTCTGAGAGACAAGCAGCTGCAGAGCAGAGCTCCTCCCCAGCTCAGAGCAGACTGAACAGAGGGATTGCTTTTCTGGGGTATGAGAGTCCGTCCCACCATGCAGCACAAACTTTTCCTCCCAGGAGAATTCTTTCTCTCCTACTTGGTGACAGTCAGCTGCCATACATTACTCCCAAAGGGTGCTGTTGGCTTTGCTTTACACCTTACTCTGTCACTGCAGGATACCAGCCTACCGTGGCACGTCCTCCAGCAAGCTGAGTTTCATACAGAGAGGAGTCACCCCTGCTTCATCCGTGCCCTGAGCTTTTCTGGAGGGGCGAGGGGGGAGCTGGCTCTGGGCAGGGTGCTGCTACATTCTGTAGAGCCCCCAGTAAGTCTGATTGCTTCCCAGGAGAGACTGAGGTTCAATGTTGACTCGACAGTACAGCTTGTCCCCCTTCTGCAGGAAGAAAGGTCTCCCAAAGTGTACTGTGCCACTGCTGGTGGTGGTGGGTCCCACAGCCTTGTTGAGGACGATGCCTGGCTCCTTGTAGAGCATCAGGGTGAAAGCCTCCTCCATGGCCTTGATGCGGTTGACCTGGGCGTAGATGAAGTACTTCCCACTCTGCTGGATCCTCAGGTACCGCTCCTGGGCCTGCTGCACAAACCCATCACAGTGCTCCAGGGTCCACTCCCAGCTCATGATGCCATCCAGGCTTTTTGGGTACGAATGGTCTACTGGGGAGAGCACAGACAGCACAGGGGTGGGGATCAGCTGCGGTGGTGCTTTCGGGCTGGTGCCTAGGAAGTGTTCCACACATCTCGAGTGGAAAGTGGTAGAATGTCAATAAATGACCCTTGGATGTGAAAGGGGAAACAATGCTAAGGTCTGAATAGTCTCCTTGGTCTGATAACTAACATGAAGTCAGTTGTATAACCTAACTCTCTCTTTCTGGCTCTTGGCTCCAGCAGACACCAGCTGGTGGCTTTGGCTTGGCTGCTGCTGGCCTTGGCTCTGTTCTTTGTTGTGGCTAAGTGCTACTTAGCTACTCTCTGCTTTTCTGCTTTTTTCTCTTGTCCCATGTACAGGGGGAAGGGGAGAAGGAAGCTGTTGGTGACCCCCTGGTTTTGTCCAGGGGGGTTCTTGTGCTGGTTATCAGCTGTGTGTACACGTGGCTGGTGTCTATTCTGTACACGTTCATTGCCTCCCATTGCAGGTTGGCTTGTGATCAGAGCTGCATTTGCTCCCACCTCAGCTGCTGTGGCAGTTCTATTTTGGGGGTAGTTTCAACCCACCACAGTTATGGTCCAGGTCAGCTTTGTTCTGCACATGAGTGTGTTACCAGTCCCTGCTGGCACATCTCACTCCCCCACTCCCTTCTTGGCTTTATCATTGTCTATTAATTCTCATGTTAGCATTATTGCTGTTACAAGTATTTATCTTTCTGAGTTTTGTAACTCCTCAGAGATGCTAGGAAGGCATCTCAGTCTGCCAGGAGGGGCTGGGAAGAATGCCCATGGCCATGGGTGGCTGGGAAGGGCTCCCCATCAGGATAAGTCAGCTGCTGAGAGCAGCCTGGGGTCACAAAGCCTTCAAGGCTGTGAGCTGGAACCAAGCTGGTCTCTAATGAAAAATAGAATAATAATCACAGGATCACAGAATCACCAAGGTTGGAAGAGACCTCGAGGATCATCGAGTCCAACCTGCCACCACAGACCTCATGACTAGACCATGGCTCCAAGTGCCACATCCAGTCCCCTCTTGAACCCCTCCAGGGATGGGGACTCCACCACCTCCCTGGGCAGCACATCCCAATGGCTAACAACTCTCTCTGTAAAGAACTTTCTCCTCACCTCCAGCCTAAACCTCCCCTGGTGCAGCTTGAGACTGTGTCCTCTTGTTCTGGTGCTGGGTGCCTGAGAGATGAGACCAACCCCCACCTGGCTACAACCTCCCTTCAGGGAGTTGTAGAGAGCAAGAAGGTCTCCCCTGATCCTTCTCTTCTCCAGGCTAAACAACCCCAGCTCCCTCAGCCTCTCCTCCCAGGGCTGTGCTCAAGGCCTCTCCCCAGCCTTGTTGCCCTTCTCTGGACACCTTCAAGTGTCTCAATGTCCTTCTTAAACTGAGGGGCCCAGAATATAATGGGCAGCTCTTCAGCCTGATCTGAGGATGATGAAGGCAGTTACAGGAATCTTCTGGTGGCTGCCTGCTGCAGTCCTTCTCAAGAGTAGAGGCTGCAGGGTCTTCCCAGATGTGCCCCTCCCTGGGCTGGATGCCCAGATACTGTCAGCATTAAAGCTAAGGAGGGGTGGCAGCTGTCCCAGCCCCCCCTGTGCACCCTGGGTGAGAGGGCAGCAGTGGCAGACTGTGCATGCTGTGAGAGCACAGTTGCCTGCAGTGGCTGATGTGCCTCAGTGCAGAAGGCATCAAACACCAGAGAGCACAGACACGCAGCTCAGAGCACAGTGCTGGGCAGTACCTTCAGCCACTCCAGCTGCCAGGGCAAGAGGGCTGCCAGCTGCTCAGGGTCCTGCACCATCAGCAGGCATTAGCTGAAGTTCTGTGCATGGTGAAGCTTTTCACTGATCTCTCCGAGGGTCTCATCAGGGCTGTTTAGTTTGGAGAAGCAGAGGCTGAGGGAGACCTCATTGCTGTCTACAGCTCCCTGCAAGGACCTTGTGGAGAGGCTGCTGCTGGTCTCTGCTCACAGGTAATCAGTGACAGAACAGAGGGAATGGCCTCAAGCTGCCACTGGGGAGGTTCAGACTGGACAGGAGGAAGAATTTTGTGATGGCAAGAGTGGTCAGGGACTGGAATGTGCTGCCCAGGGAGGTGGTGCAGTGCCCAAGCCTGGAGGTGTTTGAAGGTGGTTTGGCTGTGGTGCCTGGGGCTCTGGTTTAGGGGTGAGCCTTGCAGAGCAGGGCTCTGGGTTGGACTTGGTGATGCTGAGGCTCTGCTCCAACCTGAATGCTGCTGTGATTCTGTGAGATGCAGCAGCACTTTAGGAGCTCCCCAGGCTGAGCTTAGGAAACTGGTGACTAGCAGTGGGCAGCAGTAAATCTGACTCCTGTGCTGCTGATGTGACTGGCTGTTTGCAGAGAGCTGCATGTGGCTAATTCTGACACAGAGTTGCTGGCTACAGCCCAGAGTGCAGAGCTGAGAGCTCTCCTTCTCATGGCCTCAGTGCCCTTTGGCCTCTGTATTTCTGTGGCCAGGACTTGCACCTGTCCTTGGAGCAGTTATAACCAGGCACAAGGGCTGTGAGACAAACACCTTTGCCACAGCACAAGCCTGTCAAAAGCAGAAAGTGGGTTCAGCATCTCCATACTTACAAGATCCATGTGCCCAGCATGGCTCCAGTGCCTGTGGAAAGAAGCAGTGCTTGGTCAGTGTTTGCTGCTGCAGTATTTCCAGCTCTCAGTGAGCTCAACAGGGAAGCACAATCTTTGCAGAGCCACTAAAGCATTCTCCCCCTTCTATCCATCACTCCAAACACACACCAGCACTGATGCCTCACAGAAAAGCAGCTGGCTCCCCACAGAGCTTGGAAATTCTCCTGTCCATTTTGGTGATATTGTTACAAAATCAAAAAGACAGTGAGCAGCAGTGCCTGGGGAGGGATCTGTGCCCCTCTCAGATGGCAGGACTGGCATTTCATCCCTGCACTGGCACAGTGATGGCTCTGTGGACAGGGACTCGAAGCTGGTAATTCTCCCTCACTAAAGCCATCAGCTTGCCCTTCTGTGCATCATAGCTTTAGTATGGAGCCAGCCTGTGTCAGAGCTGGGGAGCAGCTGTGCACCACAGTGCTGCTTTCCCACGGCACTTTGTGCTGCCAGAGCAGGGAGGGCTTGCTGAGCAGAGTAGCCTCTGCTTTGGAGCCACTCGTGGGCTTGGTGGCCCTTGTGCAAGGAGGAAGGAGGAAGCATGCAGGGCTGGAGGGATGCCCTCAATGTCACACCTAACAGAGTGGGGAGGATGGCTCCTGGCTTTTCAGGCTGCTTCTCTAAGCACCACACTTTGCTGAGTGCTTTCTGAGCCGCCCGTCAGGGCAGCTCTCCCATGCCCTTGCAGCCAAGGGAAGGAGGAGGTGTGTGGGAGCTCAGGTGGCAAGCTGTGAGTGGCAAGGGATTTCAGCCTGTTCCTGTGACTCATGGCTAGGTGTTTGCTTATGGAGGTCAGGCTCTTCCTACATAGCAGCCACGTTCTCACTCTGGCCAGAGCCCTTAAAAGGCTTGGAATCAAACACAGGCTCTTAATCCTGACTCACATCTTACTACTAACAAGCTCTGACATGCTTAAAATCAGTGCTGAAGCACAGCCTTTCCTCTGGAAGTTGCTGTCCTGAGTGCTGGGGAAGCTGTCAGCTCCCTGGCAGGGAAAGACTTTCCCCAACTAGTGTGACCCAGGGCAGTCCTTTCACTTGGTAAAGCAACTCTCTGCAATAGGAATAAAACAAAACAGGCTGAGGAGTGGAATGTGTGTGAAAGGCTACGTGACCTGCGTGCTCCTGGAGTCAGAGGGATGCAGATGTCACTGCAGGTCTCAGAACTGCTGCTTCACAGCTGCTGAATAGATGAAAAAAGCTGTGGGACCAGGGCTGAAAGTCCCAATGCAATTAATTCATCTATTTTTTCATGTTGTCTAATCAATTCTAGTGCTGTAAGGTGCAGAGCAGGCTCCTCCCCTGTGGGAGCTTAGCAGAGTTCGTGTTTTACCAGACAAAAGGAGTTCCTTGCGGGGCCAGGTTCAGAGGTGATTTTTGGTGTCATGATGCCAGGAGAAGGTGGCTCACCCCTGCACTTCCTTCCCTAACCATGCATGCAGTTACAGATAGCAGCAGCCCTTTGAAATCAGGCAAGGAAATGCAGAAGCTGCTTGGGATAGCTTGTGGGATCGGCAGAGAATCAGAACAAACAAGTGAAATTCGTGGGTTGAGGTAAGAACAGTTTAACAACTAATATATATAAATTGTAACAGTACTAAGATATAAGTAAAAGGATTATTATAGCAATGAAGCCCAAGGAAAGACAAGTGATGCACAATGCCATTGCACACCACCCATCACTAATGGCCAAGCAGTGACCAACCCCTCCCAGCCAATTCCCCCCAGTTTAAACACTGGCCATGATGTCCTATGGGATGGAATCCCTCTGGCCACTTTGGGTCAGCACTCCTGGCCCTGCTCCCTCACAGCTGCTTGTGCACCTGCTCCCTGGCAGAGCATGGCCACTGAAAAGTCCTTGGCTTGTGGTAAACACTGCTGAGCCACACCTGGACACCTCCTCATTGTCACACTGAATCCAATACCCAGCACTGCACCACTTCCTAGGAAGAAAATCAACTCCCTCTCAGCCAGTACCAGGACAGCTTCAGTGTATTAGCACACCCAAAAGTGAAAATGCTTCATGCCTGGGCATATTCCTGGACCCCTCAGCCTCTCCTGTCCTGACAGAGCTGGTAACAGGAGGACAGCGAGCATCATTGGTGCAGAAGTGGAAACAAAAGAAGAACAAAAGCTGGTTTTGTTTTTAACTGAAGACATTTCCCCTGGTGGGGCCGGTGGGAATGAGCTCATCTGAGATCTTGGAAAGTAGGAGAGTTATCAGTCTCCAAGGGAGAAAGAACGGCTAGCTTGCAGCTAGTCTGCAGCACTAAGACAGCAGTGTTAATCATGAGGAGTAACACTTGTGTCACATGCTCCAGAGTGAGGAATTGTGCTTACCTGCTTGTGATAAAGCAAACAGAAGACTACAGCAGCCAGGGTTGAAATCATGGCAAGTACTGAAGTGTAAAGAGCCACTCGACGCCACTGGGGTTCCCTCTGCCGTGGGCTGTTTCCAGTCTCCAGAGAGCCTAATGGTTCCATGATGCTTGTCCTTGGGACAGCGGGAGGCAAGCACACAAACACCACCGCAGCTGGGAACAGCACCACCAGAGTTGCTGAGGTCCTTGTTGCCACAGTGGAGCATGGACACGATTATATGCTGGAGATCTCCCCATGCTAATAAAGCCAAGAGGAGGAGCCTCGGCGCGTTTCATCACTAGCCCGGGCTAAGCAGCAGTAAGTTAGCATTTCCTCATGGAACTGAGGCAGAGGACTTTCATTTGGCTCCTGGCCCAGAATGACCAAAATGAAACTCCAGCAAGAGGCTGCTTGGCCTCTGAAAAGCATCCTGGGCTTCCATGCTAGAAGGGGGAGAGTCACAAACCCCCCAGCAAATGCAGAGTGAAGGGCTGAGGGAGCACAGCAGCCTCCTGAAGACCTGCAGGAGATCAGCTTCTGCCTCCAGAAGTGCCAGTGGCTTCCATGGCTGAGAGCTTTGCACCAGGATGGCACACGTGGAGCACTGATGGAGAGGCATTTCTGCCGTCCCTGGAGGGTATGATTCATGCAGTGAAAGTGAAATCTCACACTCTTCAGAAACAGGACTGCCAGAGAGCACTGCTGTGGAGCCACGAGGATAGCCCAGAGGGAAGGAGTCCCTTGCAACCACCTGCCTGGGCTTCCAGGGAACACTCTTCAAGCAGAAGGACAGAGAGTAGGAAGAGAGCTGGGACTTCGCAAAAGGCTTTCAGTCTGCAGTTTGAGCTGAGCTGGCTGCTTCAAAGTGTCCTTCAATGTGTCTTAGGTTTGCCTCTTTTTGTTTAACTTTTTCTTAGCCAGTTTTTGAAGTCCTTACTGCAGGGACAAAGCTGTGAGGAGCTGTGTGAGCGAGACAAGAAAAGGAGACGGGCATGAGAAGTAAAGAGCAAGGGGAGACTGACCACCACCTAAGAGACATCACTTTAGCTGCCAGCTTTGAAAGCAGCTCCTGGTTTGTGCATCCTGCAGATGCTTTTGCATTTTCTTCCAATATGAAGAATTGTTCTTCACTGGTGGTTGGCCAAGGAAACTCCAAGGCACAGAGTTGTGACTTAGAGATTTCTGCCAGATCTGCCACACTCCCCTGCTGGGGATGGGACACAGGGGAAATGTCCCTTACATGCTTCAGTCTTGCCCCTGCTCTTGCCTCTCCTCTTCCCAACCTGCAGAAGGCGGCTCAGCTCCTCCAGCTGCACAGGAGTAAAGTCAAATATCTCTGTGGTGGAATGGAAACAGAAATTTGGAAGGGGCACAAGAGCAAAACTCGAAGCCCTGAACCGTTGTGGGAATGCTCTGCTTCCTCTTTCAAATTCCCACTCGTAGCAGAGTGGCTGCTTGGAACACCTTGGATTCAGGCTGAGACAGGAACACCTGCTTGTGCTGCCTCCAGAGAACTCAGCTGAGCTGTTGTCTGCTCCCAGCCATGCTTCTGCCACGCACGGAGGACATGCCACTGCCAGCCCAGAGCCACACACCGCTCCCCTGCCTTCTTGCAATCAATTCTGGAGCAGCTCGGAGGGAGGGAGTTGCTCAGAGCAAACTTGGGAGGGAATGATGGAGGCAGCAGGGAGCTGCCTGCTCAGGACTGACCCCTGGCAGGGTTGTTTGCCCCTGAGAGCACACTATGGGAGATGTTCAGTGTGAGCTGTGGGATAAGTCCTAGACAGCCTCGATGCAACTTTCCACTGCTCCCTGCAGCCCATGTAGACTGTCTGCCTGCCTTAGTGGTGACTCTGTCTGACTAATGCTCAGGAGGCAGAGTGCTTTCCACTAACAGTGCCTAGAGAAGAGGAGGCTCAGGGGAGACCTCTCTACAACTACCTGAAGGCAACCAGCACCAGAACAAGAGGACACAGTCTCAAGCTGTGCCAGGGGAGGTGGAGGCTGAAGGTGAGGAGAAAGTTCTTCCCAGCAAGAGAGATTGGCCCTTGGGATGTGCTGCCCAGGGAGGTGGTGGAGTCCCCGTCCCTGGAGGTGTTCCAAAAAGGCTTGGTTGTGGCACTTGGAGCCATGGTTTTGTTGCCAGGAGGTGTTAGGTCATGGGTTGGACTTGATGATCTCTGAGGTCTTTTCCAGCCTGGTTGATTCTATGATGCTATGAAAAGAGCCAGGAAGAACTCAGGCTCACCCCTGTGCCATGTGCCTGCCTTCCTCTGCAAGGGACAACAGAAGAGGAATGGCTGTCCCTGCACCAGCCTCCTCCCCCCCTGCCACAGACCCTGGGGGGGCAGGTGCTGCCCTCAGCTGAACCAAACCCTGCAGTCACCCTGGGATGGAGCAAGCCCAGCCAGGCAAATACCTCCCAGCAGCTGCACACTGGGGTTGTTTATAGCAGGCCAGAGCCTGCTTCTCCTTGGGCACTCCCACAGCCTGGTTCAAAAGTCCTGTTTTGACCCCAAAGCAGCATTGCCAACCCCACAGCTCCGGACACTAAGCTCCACTTGTTGAACTCCTGGCGTTTGCCACACACAAAAAAAAGAGGTCCAGGCAATTTCCCTTTAAAGCATGCAAATGAGACCTCCTGTGACACCCCATGTAGCTCAGGTGCAGAAAAGGGCCTGGAGAAAGTATATTGTTTAAAAATCAATTAATATTAAATAAATATTCAAGTAGTACTAGCAGGAAATAGTAAACTGGTACATTTTAAATTGCCATGAAAATAGATCTTAGAGCCTGATGGTAACTATTAACATATTGCATGAAAATATTAACACTTGCAAGCTTCAAACCATCAAGAAGCTGTCACAAGAGGAAAAGCAACTCTGCCAACAGCCATTTCAGCAACTTCTGTGTTCAAAGAAAAGCCTGCCCCAGCTGGAGCTCAGGGACAGGAGCTGCCAGCCTCAGGACTCAACATCTGCAGCTCTTCAGATGAAAGCAGGGTTCAGACAGGAAGGAGCATACAGGGGAGGGGTTGCAGAGGATCAGTAAGGGTCTGGAAGTGACTCAGAGGCATTCCACTTGGTGGAGCTGGAGCCCAGCTAGGGCTGCATTTATTTTATGTGAAATATATCACATTGTATTCTGTTAAGCATGGAAGCTGCTGAGAGCCCACCTGGAGCACTGCCTCCAGTTCTGGAGCCTCTGTGCCAGGAAGGATCTGGAGGGGCTGGAAGGTGTGCAGAGAAGGGCCACGAGGAGGAGCAGAGGGCTGGAGCTGCTCTGCTGTGAGCACAGACTGAGGGAGTTGGGGTTGTGCAGGCTGGAGAGGAGAAGGCTCCCAGGAGACCTCATTGTGGCCTTCCAGGATCTGCAGGGGGCTGCAAGAAAGCTGGGGAGGGACTTCTGAGGGTGTCAGGGAGGGATAGGACTGGGGGGGATGGAGCAGAACTAGAAGTGGGGAGATGGAGATTGGCTGTGAGGAAGAAGTTGTTCCCCAGGAGGGTGGTGAGAGCCTGGCACAGGTTGCCCAGGGAGCCTGGGCTGCAGCCAGAGAAGTGTGGCCAGAGGGCCAGGGAGGTGTCCCTGCCCATGGCAGGGGTTTGGAACTGGGTGATCCTTGAGGTCCTTTCCAACCCTGACAGCTCTATGGGTCTATGACTAAACAGCTCCTGCTCCACCACCACCATGCCTGCACCCATCCCAGAGCTGGGGGCAAGACCCTCACCAGCCAAGGCAGCACCCAGAGGAGCTCAGCCCCAGCCAGCACCCGTGGGGGGGATTGGAGGAGTCAGCAATCATTGCCCTAACAACCGGGGGGCCACCAGGCCCCCCGGCCTTTGGAGTCACCACCACCACACCCAGTGTGCCCCAGGGGCACTCACCAGGGAGGAGAGGAGGATCCTCAGCCCCGAGGGGCTCAGCTTGGGGCTGCTGCCCCTCCTGGCAGGGATTAAATAGGGGAGTGGGTGGGGAGGGCCAAGTGGCCACACCTGGGGTGGGAGGAGACTGCAACAGAGCTCAGGTGCTGTGGGTTTGAGGGGAAAAAGGGGGAAATGGGGCAGGGGAGGGACTTTTAGGGTGTCAGGTAATGATAGGACTGGGGGCAATGGAGCAACTAGAAATGGGGAGACTGAGATTGGATGTGAGGAAGAAGTTGTTCCCCAGGAGCGTGGTGAGAGCCTGGCACAGGCTGCCCAGGGAGGTGGTGGAAGCCTCCTGCCTGGAGGTGTTTGCAGCCAGGCTGGAGGTGGCTGTGAGCAACCTGCTGTGGTGTGAGGTGTCCCTGCCCATGGCAGGGGGTTGGCACTGGATGATCTTTGGGGGTCCCTTCCAGCCCTGGCGATTCTGTGATGCAGCAGCCTGTGTGACTCACTGTTGAGAGGCAGCACTGAAGCAATTCCTGCCTGCCTTCTCTCCCTCACTTCCCTTCCCTGGTTTCTTTAAAGGACAAGTGTTTGATAGGCTTTGTACTAGCCACTGCCACAGCTCAAAACACACAAAGTTCATCTCCAGCCTTTGAATTTCCATTGCACAAGTTCCATTTCCACTGCTCTTCAACAACAGTCAAACACAAAATAGCTCTTAGGATGATTAAAGCAGAGTAAGGATGTCATATGCTCCACTGCAGTGCAGTCCAAAGCTCATTTCCTCTGCCTAAACCCAGCCCTGGGACTTCTGGTGATTTCATGGCTCAGGCACAGAGTGGGACTCGCCGACTTCCCACCCACATAGCCAGGCAGGAACTTTCCATTAGCCCACTTGAAGCTGAGTGACGACCTTCATTAGTGTGCTTGTCCAGCCCTTCTCACTCAGACACTGGGCTGTGCCCATCCCTGGAGAGCTGCTGGTTCAAACCTCAGCAGTTAGAGAACTCTGCATTTTCACCACCAAATGGGAGGTGTAAGAAGAGGCCAATTCCCCTGAGACATCCACAGAAGGTTCTCAGAAGTCTGAGTGACCTACTGACACCAAGAGGTGCTCAGCATCTGAAGTGTTGCACTGCACAACAGCTGCTTCTGGTTTGGCTTTCCAAGAGCTGTGGTTCCTGACTCCTCAGCAGAGCTCTGAGATCAAAGGGCATTTCTTCTGATGCACTGGACCAGCACTGCTCCTACGTCTTCCCTTGGAGCCTGCATCTTCCCACCAGCAGCAGCTCTCCCCAGGGCTTTGTCTGGCTCCCTGGCCACACTGAGCTCCCCTCCTTGCTGTGTTGATAGGTGTGAGAAGGGCTAAGGCTGTCAGTTCAGGCTGCAAGGACTGGAGCAGCTCTGCTATGGAGACTGAGGGAGTTGGGGCTGTTCAGTCTGGAGAGGAGAAAGCTCTGAGGAGACCTAATTGTGGCCTTCCAGTGTCTAAAGGGGACTACAAGAAAGCTGGAGAGGGACTTTGTAGGATGCCAAGGGGAATGGAGCAAAACTAGAAATGGGGAGATTGAGATTGGCTGTGAGGAAGAAGTTGTTCCCCAGGAGGGTGGTGAGAGCCTGGCACAGGCTGCCCAGGGAGGTGGTGGAAGCCTCCTGCCTGGAGGTGTTTGCAGCCAGGCTGGAGGTGGCTGTGAGCAACCTGCTGTGGTGTGAGGTGTCCCTGCCCATGGCAGGGGGGCTGGAACTGGGTGGTCTTTGAGGTCCCTTCCAACCCTGGCAGTTCTGTGATTCTGTGTAGATGGCAAAGTCATGCTCTGCTTGTGAGCAGCCCCTGAGAACACAAGGGAAGGGCACAGTGGTAAGTGCTGCTCCTTTGCATCAAGCCAAGTGCCTCCCCACTGCAACAGGGACAATGTGGATGCGCCCTGCCTGGGCTGCCTCCCACCTGCCAGCAGCTGAATACAGCACAAAATTCATAGAATACATAGAATACATAGAATACATAGAATAAACCAGGTTGGAAGAGACCTTCAAGATCATCGCGTCCAATCCATCAACCAATCCAACACCACCTAAACAACTAACCCACGGCACCAAGCACCCCGTCAAGTCTTCTCCCAAGGTGCAGCATAAGCAGACAGGGAGGACGAAAGGAATGAGAAACCTGCAAGGAAAATGAGGGCTGAAAGGGAATGGGAGGCCAATAGGAACTGGGAATCTGGGGGAGAGTGGAGGTCCAAAGGAGGGGGAAGTCAGGAGGAATAGGAGGCTTTAAAAACTTGTGAGGACCTGGAAAAAAGCCTCATGTTTCAAGTGCTACTTTGTGAAGGGACTGAGAGTTTGCAGCACAAAGCCCTTGCCCAAGACCCACAAGCACAAGCAGGGGACTCCAAGTAGGGAGATACTTCTCTGTGTGAAACCCTGCAGTAAAATGGTTATCTGAGTGATCCAAGAGGCTACTGAGTCTGTCCTTATTCCTCACGGGCTGTACTTGGGGTGGCAAAAGCAGTGCAATGTCACTCTCTGTTCTCCTTCCTCTTGGCACACAGGCTTGGGAGCTGCAGCATGAGCCTGGTGAGTGGTAGCAGAAGCAGCATGAATGGGCCAGGGCTGAAAAGTTCTAATTATAGCACAAGCTATAGGAAACCAAGTAGAGAAGTGTTTGCTGTGGTGTTTACACTCTGCTCAGTGAGTACTGCTGGTCTTAGTCTATCTGGAAAATCTCAGTGGTTCTGCACTGTTTGACCTCATTCCTTTGCAGGCAGATGGGTGAGGGAGCTTCCAGAGCCTCAGTAAAGCTGCCTCAGAAAGCTGGTGCTTGTTTTCTCCTTTGGCTGTGAGTGTCTTCTGCTCTGCACCCTCCCCTCACCCCGTGGCAGGGCACTGGTACTTGCATGGTACCTGAAAGGAGATTGTCTGAAGTGCTCTTTAAGACTCCTGAGAGGACTCTGTTCCAGGACTCCAGGGTCCCTGCAACTGAGGAGTTTCTCAGCAGTCTCCCATGGGCTCCCACATGAAGCCTGTGGTCCCTCCCATGGGCAGAGACAACAAATTATTTCTTTCCCTTTGAACCAGTCCTTTACAGACCTGAACTCTGTCCAGAGGGCCATGGGACTCTTGGGAGGTGCTCTCTACACCTCCAAATCTTCCAGTGCTCCTTTGGGTTGTGCAGGGTTGGTTCATGCCTTTTCTGGAAGGTTGGAGCAGATTTCCACACGCCCTCAGGCTTCCCTGCCCAGCAGTGACTGTCACCTGCAGCCCCTGCAGCCCCAGATGCCTTTCGCAGAGTCACAGAAGCATAGGGGCTGGGAGGGACCTCTGGAGATCATCAAGCACAGCCCCCCTGCCAAGGCAGGGTCACCTGCAGAAGAGGAGGCTCAGGGGAGACCTCATTGCTCTCTACAACTACCTGAAGGGAGGTTGTAGCCAGGTGGGGGTTGGGCTCTTCTCCCAGGCAAGCAGCACCGGAACAAGGGGACACAGTCTCAAGCTGTGCCAGGGGAGGTTCAGACTCGAGGTGAGGAGAAAGTTCTTCACTGAGCGAGTCGTTCATCATTGGGATGTGCTGCCCAGGGAGGTGGTGGAGTCACCATCACTGGAGGTGTTCAAGAGGGGATTGGATGTGGCACTTGGTGCCATGGTCTAGTCATGGGGTCTGTGGTGACAGGTTGGACTCAATGATCCTCGAGGTCTCTTCCAACCTTGGTGATACTGTGAGACTGTGAGACCTACAGGTCACCCAGGAACACATTCAGGTGGGTTTTGAATGTCTCTGGAGCTGGAGACTTCGCCACCTGTCTGGGCAGCCTCTGCCGGTGCTCCATCACACTCCAAGTAAAGAAGTTCCTCCTCATGTTTAGGTGGAGCTTCCTGTGTGCAGGTTCGTGCCTGTTGGCCCTTGTCCTGTCACTGGGCACCACTGGACAAAGCCTGCCCCCTCCTGCCCCCCACCCTCCAAGTATTTATAACCATTTCTGAGATCCCCTCCCTTCAGTCTTCTCTTTTCCAAGCTAACAAAGGCCAAATCCTCTCAGTCTCTCCTCTCTGAACTGTTCTTTTAACTCTTCCAAACCAGTCAATATTTGTCTTCTCTTGCTGCCACAGGGCCTGGCTGGGCAGTGGTGCCCAGCTCTGCATGATGGAACCATGGAACACACTGGCTTGGAGGGGACCTCTAAGGCTCACCTAGCCCAACCCCACTGCAGGAACCAGGAACATCTTCAGCTGGAGCAGGCTGGGTTGCTCCTCGCTGCATTCCTGGTGCAGAAAGCTCCTGTGGAGGCAGAGTGCAGACTTGCAGTGGGGGTTTCCTCATTTTTTCACATCCTCTCTCCAGCTGCCCAGATCACTTGAACTTCACCCTGTCCTGTAACACTCCTGGGATGCTGCCCAGGCCTGGGAGACTACACTTGTTCTTCTGTACCCAGCCCCTCATACAGCACAGTAATCCCCATCAGTCCTGGGGTGTCTCTCACTCTAGGACAGCATTCACCTCAGCTCCAGCAGGACTTAAACTAGGCCCATGTGAACCTCACGAGGTTCAACAGAGCCAGGTGAAAGGTCCTGCACCTGGGTCTGGGGTAACGCTTGGCATCAATACTGGCTGGGGGGGGTAGGGGGGTGAAGGGGTTGAGTGCAGCCCTGTAGAGAAGGACTTGGGGGTGCTGTGTATGGAAAGCTGGACCTGAGCCAGCAGTGTACACTCACAGGCAAGGAGGCAAACCCTATCCTGGACTGCACCTAAAGCAGTGTGGCCAGCAGGGGAAGGGAGGTGATTCTGCCCCCTCTGCTCCACTCTGGTGCAGCCCCACCTGGAGTACTATGTCCAGCTCTGGGGTCCTGGCTCAGGAAGGACAGGGATCTGTTGCTGAGGCTCCAGAGGAGGGCCATGAAGATGATAAGAGAAATGTGACACCTCTCACATAAAGAAAGGCTGGGTGGGAGAGTTGAGGTTGTTCAGGTTGCAGGAGAGAAGGCTCCAGGGAGATGTCAGTGTAGCCTTTCAGTACTTCAGGGGAGCTGTAGGAAAGATGAGGATGATCTCTCTAGCAGAGTAATAGTTTAACATTAAAAAGGGGAGATTCAGACTAGGGAGAAGGAAGAAACTTCTTATGCTGAGGGTGGTGAGACACTGGCACTGATTGTCTGGAGAGGTGGTAGATGTCCCATCCCTGGCAACATCCAAAGACAGGGTGGAGATGTCCTGGCTCTCTGCAGGGTGGTTGGACTAGATGGCTTCTAAATGTCCTTTCCAAGCTGAATCATTGCATGGCTCTGATGCCAGCTCAGCCCACATCCATTACCAGAGCTGCAGGGACCTCTGTTAGCAGTGGTCAGGTTATTGTCTGAGGTGGGAGGTGGATTTCTTCAGTTACAGACTTGTCTCTTCGTTTCTTCTGCTACCTTTTTTCCCTCTTTGACATGCTGCCTGTGTAACAGCAGAGCTCGGCTCCTCTGCCCCAAATCCAGGCACTGCCACCGAGCAAGTATGGAGCAATGTCCCCTTAGTGACCTGGGAGACTGGGTACAGGAGGATGGGATCTGGTTTTCATGTGAGGGCATCGATCCTTCGGGCATGCTGAGGAGCGTGTGGGGCAGTCCCCCACACACTGCCGTGCCCAGAGCATGCTGCAGCAGGGAGCCAAGAGAGAGGGAAGGAGGGGAAAGGAGCAGTTGTTATCTCGTTCAGCTCTTTCGCTTTCCTTCCACATGGCTTTAAGAAAGTGAAGTGCTGTTTGTTTACTCACCCGTCCTTCTCCTCATCTGGCAGAGATCCCGGCTGAGAGAGACGTGAAAGCAGAAACCCTTCCGAAAGCTGTGAAACGCTGCTGCGGTATTTCCCCAGCCCGGGGCTGGCAGGCTTGCATCATCCACCCCCACCTCCGAAATTCTTCATCCAGTCCTTCAGAGAGCCCTCACACAGCAGCAGCTTGCCTCGCATCAGCAGCTGGCAGCCTGCCTCTCTCTGCCGCTGCCCTCCCTGCTGAAACAGAGCTCTGGCCCTGCCGCGCCTGCCTCCGGGGCTTGGAGCCGCTCCGGGCGAGCCTGCCGAGACTCAGCAGCCGCAGTGTCCTGCACGGCAGGAGCGGCCCTGGGCGGCAGCTGGTGTCTGCCTTCCGAAGACCTCCCCACGGGCAGAGCTGAGCCTGGAGATGAGGAGGCTCAGAGGGGACCTTACCACTCTCTACAACGACCTAAAAGGAAGTTGCAGTCAGGTGGGGGTCAGGCTCTGCTCCCAGGCGACTGAAGGCAGGACAAGAGGCCACGGTATGGAGCTGCAGCAAGGCAGGTGTAGGTTGGATGTCAGGAAGCACTTCCTCACAGAAAGGCTGATCAGGCACTGGAAAGGGCTGCCCAGAGAGGTGGTGGAGTCACCATCACGGGAGGTATTTAAGAGAAGATGGGATGTGGCACTTGGTGGCAATGGCTTAGCTGGTGTGCTGGTGGTAGGTCATAGGTTGGACTTGATGATCTCAGAGGTCTTTTCCAGCCTCAATGATTCTGTGATTCTGTAAAGTCCCCCAGCCCCTTGCACTGCCCATCCCTGCTCCCTGCAGCACTGCTCCAGCACTGCTGTGCTCTCACAGCCTGGTGCATGGGTGCTTGTGAAAGGTTCCCCTGCTCACATCCTTCACGTTGCACTGTCAGCCACTGGTTTTACATAGAATAGAATAAACCAGGTGGGAAGAGACCTTCAAGACCATCACGTCCAACCCATCAACCAATCCAACACCACCTAAACAACTAACCCATGGCACCAAGCACCCCATCAAGTCTCCTGAACACCTCCAGTGATGGTGACTCCACCACCTCCCCAGGCAGCCCATTCCAATGTGCAATCACTCTCTCTGTATAGAACTTCTTCTTTCCTTTGTGCCTGTGCAGAGCCAGTGCCTTGGCAGCAAAGCCAGCATGAGGGAGCCAGGGCTCTGCGAGCAGCCTTTTGTGTCCTGCCTTGCACAACTCCCAGCCCTTGGTCACGTCCTCTGCAAGAGAGGATTTCTCCTTCTGGCAGGGCAGTGGGTGGTTGGTGCTGCTGCAGGGGCACACTGCAGTGACCCTACTGAACAGAGCCCAGCCACAAGTGAGGGAAGCATCCAACCATCCATCTCCTTCAGGCATTGTCACTGCTAAGCTCTTGGGTTTGTGCTTCCTTGTGCCTGGGAGATGGCAGGATCACAGATGTTAGGGGTTGGAAGGGACCTCCCAAGGTCATCCAGTCCAACCCCCTGCCAGAGCAGGACATAGAAGCCAGCACAGGTCACACAGAACACATCCAGATGGGGCTGGAAAGGCTCCAGAGAAGGAGACTCCACAACCTCTCTGGGCAGCCTGCTCCAGGGCTCTGGGACCCTCACAGTGCAGAAGTTCCTCCTCATGCTGAGCTGGAACATCCTGTGCTGGAGTTTCCATCCACTGCCCCTTGTCCTATCCCAGGGTGCAATGGAGATGTCCCAGACAGGCCCTGTAGCTTGCTTGAGAAGGCAGTGGAAGGTTCCCTGCCAGTGTGTGGATGTCTGGGTAGCTGGCAACTGGTAGAGATCAAGGAGGAAAAACATCTTCCCCTGCTCTTTGCAGACTAAATATCAGCAGGTCAGCCATCCCCATAGCAAATGTTTTGCTCTTAGAGTCTCTGTTTGTTTGGCTTTGTCATTCCCACATGAAATGTTTTGCTTTCATGGTCTCTGTTGGTTTGCCTCTTTCACCCCCATAGGAAATCTTTGGGTCTTGTTTGCTTTTATTCGTCTGGCTTTGAAGCAGCGCTGTCAGTTTTGCAGTTAAGCCTCACCCTGACAAGAAACATGGAAACATTTCACCTTGAAAGGGATTCACAGAAAGCTGCTGCCTGTGGGAATGTGCCTGCTCCACTCTGAGTCTGCATTATGTCAGCATGACTCAGTCCAACCCTTCAGCCAGAGGCCAAATTTAGCTCAGCATTTGGAGGAAGGAGGTTTGTGGCTTTGACAGGAGTGAAGTGATTTTCACCCAAATCAAGTAAGCTGGCTCAGATTAGGAACAGTCACCAACCTTTTCCTGGAATCTGACCCATGAGCAGACCTTCCAAAGGCCTGATGCCTGAGGGACTGCTTGAGGAGCCATCACTGTGGTTAACCCCCTGCCCACCCCCTGCTCACGCTGACCCTCTGTCACTGAACTCATCTCCCTCTGCTTGCTGAGTTCCAGGCCCTTCTCCCCATCACCTCCTCCATTTCCTCTCTGGATCTGTCACTACAGTCACCCTCACAGTCCCAGCTGAGCTGCTGCTCAGCAATCCAGCTCAGTGTGTCAGGAGCCCAGCTGGAATTCACATTGCTCACGTGAGCTGCTGCGCAGGGCACAGCCAGCTGAAGAGTGGCATTGTGGCAGGGGTAGCACTGCTGAGCTGGGGTGCAGGGGGGTGGGCAGCAGCACTAACTGCTTCCTCATGAAGTCCTACCCCCAGGAAAGGCACACTGCACTGTCCTGCAGGCTTTGATTTGACAGGGTTTAGCTTGCTGTGCTTGGTTGGTGAGAGGGAAGGGTGATAGAAAGCAGCCCTGCAGGAAAGGACTTGGGGGTTCTGGTGGGGAAGAAGCTGGACAGGAGCAGGCAGTGTGAGCTTGCAGCCCAGAAGGCCAATGGCAGCCTGGGCTGCATCAAAAGATGTGTGGTCAGCAGATCCAGAGAGGTCATTCTGCCACTTTACTCTACTCTGGAGAGACCTCACCTGGAGTTCTATGTCCAGCTCTGGAGCCCTCAACACAGGAAGGACCTGGAGCTGATGGAGAGGGTCCAGAGGAGGCCACAAAAACAATCAGGGGGTTGGAGCAGCTCTGCTACAAGGACAGGCTGAGGGAGCTGGCGGTGTTCAGCCTGGAGAGGAGAAAGCTCCAGGGAGACCTCATAGCAGCCTGCCAGGACCTGAAGGGGCTACAGGAAGGCTGCAGAGAGCCTGTTTGCAAAGGCCTGCAGGGACAGGACCAGGGACAGAGTCTTCAAACTAGAGTAGAGCAGATTTAGGAACAAATTCTTTACCATGAGGGCGGTGGAACACTGGAACTGGTTGCCCAGGGAGGTGGCTGGGGCCCCTTCCCTGGAGATACTGCAGGTGAGGATGGACAGGGCTCTGGGCAACCTGATCTAGTTGAGGATGCCCTGCTGGCTGCAGGGGGTTGGAGAGGGTGACTTTGGAGTTCCTTTCCAACCCAGACCATTCTGTGATTCTATGACTCTGGAGAGTCAGTCATGCCTTTCCCTCTCACAGTCTGTGCTGGGCATCTGGATGTCCCTGCCACAGTACGAGCAGAAGTGAGCTTGTTTTGGGAGAGAGATGGGGAAAGAAGTCACTTTCCCCAGGTGCAGCACACAGGAACACAGCCAGAAGCCAAGCACAGCTTGCCTGCTGTTCCACACCCCAGAGGTGTGTGGAGCTCTGAAAGTGAAATTTCACCTTCTCAATGTACTCAGCTGCCCTCTCTATGTACTTTCAAAACAGGAAATCTGATCAAGCCTCAGCCTGAAGGAAAATTAAGGCTACAAAAGCAGTCACTGAGCTGATTTCTGCCCAGCCCAGAAACTGATGATCTGGCACTGCCAGCTGGCTCCTCTTAGAGCCCTGTCTAATTATTAACCTCCCCCTGTGATGCTCCCTGGCAAAAGGACAGACAGAGGCCTCCTCTCCTGCCCTTCTTGGCTAAAGGAAGTGTCATTTACGAGCTCCCAGAGTAGACAGGTTGCTGACAGGTCCCAGCTGCCCACCCAGCACCTGGCAGGATGATCTCATGTGGCACAGCACTCTTGCAAGGCGAGGGCAAGGAGAGGAGGAGCAGGCAGGGAAGGTGCAGCCAGAACGAGGTGTGCTTTTTGTTTGCAAACGTCCTGACCTCAGGGCATCCCAGA
The DNA here is from genome assembly GCF_014839835.1 of Dryobates pubescens. Classification (NCBI taxonomy): domain Eukaryota; kingdom Metazoa; phylum Chordata; class Aves; order Piciformes; family Picidae; genus Dryobates; species Dryobates pubescens. Next base: position 533,685 of record NC_071622.1, read on the forward strand.
ACAGTGATGTGAGCAGGGAGCAGCCTTGCCAGGCTGCTGCCATGGCTGTGAAGCAGTCCCTTGGAAGCTCCTGCCCCCATGGCTGTGTAGGGCTGGGTTTGGTTACCAAACCTCCAGCTGCTTCCCCCACGCCTCTCAGCTGCCAGTCACTGTGTTGACAGCCCCTGCCAGCACATCGGGTGGTATCTGGGCACACCTGCAGGTACCCAGGTGTCAGCACATCCTGTGCATCCTTTCCCCCAGGACTGCCCATGCTCAGTGCTGTGTGAGCCTCTCTCTGCCGCCCAAAGCTGCCTGGACAGAGTTTTCTCATCCTGCCATGACTCAGTCTGCCTTTTCTCAGGAAGCCTCTGTATCCCCTCCCTCTGAGCTGCTTTTGTGGCACTGCAAATGGAGACAGGAAATCAGCTCATCATCCATCCCCAGGGGACCTGGAAAAGTCAGCCAAGGACAGGAATCCAGCTGGTGATGTTGGTCTGCTTTGGGGTGGTGGTTTGCACCCTGTGGAAGAGGGCAGCAGGATCACTGAGCCTGAGAGAAAACTTGCTGCAAGAGAGCCAGCTCAAACCTTTCTGTTGAGCTTCTGCTCACCACACAAAGGTGATAGGACAGGGAGAAGAATAAGCCAGGGAGACCCCAAGCACACAAGCCACATCCTCCATGAAGTTTGATTTAGACCTTCTTTTGGATAAGCACAAAATCAGATCTGAGAGCAGAGATCAGAACTCCAGCCCTAACCTGTCCTTGCTTCCAGCTCCTGGCTCAGCTCACGATGACACTGCAGGTAGCAACAGGAAGGCTTCCGCTGGTCCCCAATGGTGCTGGCACACACAGGAAACCTGAAACCCAAGTGGCCAGTAGGGATCTTGGGAGCTGTCTGGGGAGAGAAAAGAAAGAGGAAGAGGAGGTGTGGGAGCAAGGTAGCCTGGATTGCCCTCTGCAGGGCTTCAAAGGCATCTTCCTCTCCGTCACTCAGAGGAGGAGGTTGCCCTCTTGGGGCCAGGGGTGTAGGCTGTGGGGCCCCAAGAGGGACTCCAGCTCTGCTGGGGTAGCTCAAGTTAGGCATAAGTCCAACACATCCTTCCATGTAAAGGAAATGGTTCCAAGCTGTGCCAGAAGAGGTTCAGGCTGGGTGTTGGGAACTATTTCTGCACAGAGAGGGCTCTCAAGCTTTGGAATGGTTGCCCAGGGCAGCGCTGGAGTCACCATCCCCAGGGGTGTTTAAGCAGTGTGGGGAGCTGGCACTTAGGGAGATGGTTTAGTGCTGACCCTGCAGTGCTGGGTTGAGGGTTGGACTGGATGAGCTTGGAGGTCACTTCCAACCAGATCTATTCTGTGATTCATCACCTGGCTGCCTGCAACCACAGCAGAAGGAAGCTAAGCTTCTTGTCACTTGAACAGCATCAGTGGCACCTGCCAGCCCCCGTGGCCAGCCTCATATTTCAGCCTGTGCCAAGTCACCACAGCAATTCAGAATCATTTCAAACAGAACTGGGAGATGAGGCCTGGGGTTCATTTCCCCACACTTCTGACTCCCTGTGCTTTGCCATGTGCTGCAGTCGGCATGGCAGGGGCTGTGAGGAGCGGGTGGTACACCTGGCACGCCCATGCATGCCTTTGAGGATGGAGCAGGGTGTGCAAGCACTGCAAGACAGGCTTAGAAACAGCCAAGCTGAGGTGGACCATCCTGAACACCAAACCCATGCCAACTACCATGATACAATAGCCACAGCTGCAGTCCCCACTCAATCTGTGGCTGCAGGGACAGTACAGCATGCAGCTGCCTTGGAAGTGTCTTCTTGTGCCCACCAACAGGCTTTGGAAGTGTTCTAACAGACCCATGCTGTCAATGATCATGGTCAGAAGGAAAAGAAGGGAGAACAAAGCTTCAGCCTCCAAGGTCTGACTGACTGTGCTCAGCCTGGGACAGAGCATGCAGTGCAGGGCAAGGAACAAAGCCCTGCTGCTCTCGTGCCATGGAAGCCCCAGTGAGCAGGGAGCCCTGGGCTCTCGAGGGGGAAGCTGACACAAGCAAAGCCACTCACACAGGGTTATAAAGCTGGAAAACCTTTCCCTCAGAGGGGGATTATAGCACAGCCCTAGGCCCAAGGAGAAGAGGCACAAGAAGTGAGAGATCTGGTGCACAGCACTGCTGAGCAAAGCAAGGTGATCAATGTGCTTCTGCACATGCCCCTCAGCAGAGGGCATCTCGTGTTACTGGAGAGAGAGCTGTGCTCTTTCTTTATGACTGTAGGATCTAGGACCATCTGCCTGTGACTGCTCCAGCCTGGTGTGTAACCACAACTACTCTCCTTTAAAGGATGTGATTTTACAGCCTCTTGATATGATGTGTAGAGATCTGTAGCACAGTCACCCCTGGCACTGGCTGAATTGGCACTTGCCCCCAGGTACTGCCACGAGAAGATGCTCTCCCAGCCTGCAGGCCCCTGAGCACTGGTGGCACATCCACCCCTGAAGCCTAAAAACACACAGGGAAAAATGCCCTGACTCAAGAAATCAACAGTTCCATATGCAGTGACCTCAAAGCTCCTCCTGCACCATACAAACCCAACTCAGCTTTCACAAGTTAGATTTTCCCAGGCAGTCCCTGAGATACCTGTGGCCCCTGGTGCTGCCAGCCTCTTCTCTCCACTGTTCTGCCAGCTTCATTTGCAGACCTCACAAGCTACAGAGCTGTCTTCACCTTGTGAGCAAGCAGGTTTTTCCAGGCTGGGAAGATCATAGTATCATAGTATCAGTCAGGGTTGGAAGGGACCTCAAGGATCACCCAGTTCCAACCCCCCTGCCATGGGCAGGGACACCTCCCTGGCCCTCTGGCCACACTTCTCTGGCTGCAGCACAGGCTCTGCTTGGCTCTCTGGGCTGCAAGTGCACACTGAGAGCTCCTGTTGAGCTTCTCCTCCCCCAGCACCCCCAAGTCTCTCACCTCAGGGCTGCTTTCCAGCCTTCTGAGACAACCTTCTGAATCCATTTCCAGCGAGGGTTACAGATCTGTGTGCCCTGCCCCAGCACCAGCCTGCTGGTTACCAGAGGCCCTGCTGTGCCTGCTCTGTGCTTGTGGCATTCCTGGGTTCCCAAACCTGCTGTCCTCAGGAGTTTGTGTGCAGGAGCAGTGCCAGCCAGCAGCTCCTGGGATGCTCCCAGTCACAGATGGGAACACTCCTCTGCAGGTCAAGAGCTTGCACCCTGACACACACAGAGCAGCTAATTGTCTCTTGGCACAGGCACCTTCAGCACCTGCTTGGAAAGCTCCTCAGACCTTTCCCCTCTGGGTATCCTTTGGTGGTGCTGCTGCTGGTGAGCTGCCTCCCTTCAGCTGTTGGTGAATGGCTTTAAGCACCAGGAGCTGTGCTGCCTTCTGTCACTGCAGGTATCCTTTGCCTGCCCCTGACTGCAGCCAGAGCTGGTTGTGATGGTTTCAATCTCCTTCCTCTTTTGATCAGCTGTGTTTACAAAGTGAAACCTGCCAGATGTTAATGAAGCAGGAGAGGTTGTTTCCAGTAGGGTCAGGGTTTTGTTTATCCTCTTCTCTGCTTCTGACTCAACTTTCTTTACAAGTCAGCATTGCACTGACCTAAAATCTTGCAGTGTTTCTGGAGTGCTTCTCCAGACCAGTGGCTCTGGTGCTCAGCTCAGACCACAGACTCATGGAACTGGGCTGGAAGGGACCCCCAAAGATCATCCAGTGCCAACCCCCCTGCCATGGGCAGGGACACCTCACACCGCAGCAGGTTGCTCACAGCCACCTCCAGCCTGGCTGCAAACACCTCCAGGCAGGAGGCTGCCACCACCTCCCTGGGCAGCCTGTGCCAGGCTCTCACCACCCTCCTGGGGAACAACTTCTTCCTCACAGCCAATCTCAGTCTCCCCATTTCTAGTTTTGCTCCATCCCCCCCAGTCCTATCCCTCCCTGACACCCTCAAAAGTCCCTCCCCAGCTTTTCTGGAGCCCCCTTCAGATCCTGCAAGGCCACAATGAGGTCTCCTGGGAGCCTTCTCCTCTCTAGACTGCACAACCCCAACTCCCTCAGTCTGTGCTCACAGCAGAGCAGCTCCAGCCCTCTGCTCCTCCTCCTGGCCCTTCTCTGGACACCTTCCAGCACCTCCAAAGCTTTCTTGCAGTAGGGGCTCCAGAACTGGACCATCCCCTCCTGAAGCAGAGTCCCTGCTGATGGCCATGGTTTCTCTGGCCCAAACTGTACAAGTGCCTGGGGAGCCTGAGGGGTCAGTGGAAGGTTCTCTTTCCATCGTTATTACTTTTTTGGCAGTTATTCTTACAAACTCAGGCAAGAGCAACGTCTGTGTGGCTGTACCCACAACAGAGAGGAAAAGAATCCTGGCTGCCTTCTGCTGTGGAGCAGCTAAGGTCCCTGGCTGCATCCCTCAGCACAACAGTCAGAACCCAACACAGGGGCCGTGAAGCCCTGGAGGGCAGGGGAAGGTGGCTGCCCCTGCTTCTAGAAAGGACACTTCCTGTAAGCAGAATCAAGCACAGCTCTAAGCAGCCCTGGGGATGGCTTGAGATGCTGCAGCAGCCAGCAGGGATGCAGAGAGCTTCTCCTCATACCAGGTGCAGCAAATCTTTCCTGGCAAATGATGAATGCTGCTGGAGACAATGTGAGGTCTGACCTGGAGGCTTTCCAGAGCTGGCCAGCAGCCACTAGAATTGGTCCTTCACATCCTCAGGAGGGGAACATATGACATATTAGAGAAGTTTCTTGTTGGTAAGGGTTTTTTCAGGGTACCCTGGCTGTTATAAGAAGTGATGAGGGGAGAAGCAGACAATTCAATGCTTCAAAATACTGCACATAGTCCCCAAAAGTCCTGGAGTCAAATCTCATCTGTCTGTGCCCTGCTACCTCTCTCAGGAGGGGGGCAGTAAGCCCAACAAGCAGACACTGGCAATTTGAAACAAGACAAAGGAGAGTCAGCCCTCTGAACCCCATGACAATGCCAGGGATACCTTCCTTCAGGGATCTACCTGGTAGTGCAGGGATGAGGTTGCTGCATGCTCTACAGACCAGATCCTGTGCTGGGTGAAGCGTTTGTTTTCCCCTGGAGATGTGGTCAATAACCATTCTTTTTGTCTTTATAGATAAGCCAAGCAAGTCCCTGGACTGCCAGGGGACAGGGGTGAGCTTTGCCCTGCAGCCAGCAGTGGAAGCCATTCCTAGGAGAGCACATTTCCTGCTCGCACCAAGTTTTGTCTTGCCCCAAGCCTTGTCCTGTTGACTCTCTGGTCACTGATGGATCACCTGAGCCAGAGGCTCAGCTCCACAGCCTGCTGTTCTGGCTGGCCATGGAAGAGCCACATGGACCACCAGCCCCAGCAAACTGCAAAGGCAGGAGAAAGTGGAAGCCCAGGAGCAGGAATGGGTTTGTGCTTGTGAGCAGCTCTGGCCTGTCCCCTGGGACAGCCTGGCCTTGGTAGGTGAGCAGCATCACAGAACAGCTGGGGCAGCTGTCATGTTCAAAAGGTGATTGTGCAAAGCTTTACCTTAGGAGGAGGAAATGGGCTTTGGAGGGGTCAGCAGCTGTGCTTAAGTGTTTGCAGAGAGCTGACTCACTGAGTGTGGGCTCACAGGAGAAATGCTCCTTCCCTTTGTCCTGCTCCATGCTCCCCAAGTCCTAAGCACAATCCATGGACCTGCTACCTATATTGCATCTCTCCTGAGTTCTTCTTCCCTGGGTTTCCTGACCAGTGGTCCCACTTGTGCTCAGCATCCCTGGGAGCAGTCAGCCAGCCCCACTGCCCTCCCCTGCCTTGGCCTGTGGGGTTTCTAATCCTCAGGCTCCTGCTTCCTGGTGGGGTGAGAGCAGTCAGCAGGCACAGTATGTGAGGTGCTGCCAGGGTATGTTCTGCCCTGGGATGCTGAGCAGCAGCTGCTAGCAAGAGAACTCACAGCTTGGCACCTTAATGAGGAGAATTCTCCAGCCCCTGCCCTGCTTGCTCAGTTTAATAGCTCTTTGCAGCCTTCCTCATCGTCTCGGAGAGCTAAACAAATGAGTTCTACAACCCTCCCCAGCCTCAGGGCATGCAGTGTTGCAAACGGCAGGTGATAAATCCTTCTGCAGATAGATCTCTTGCCATTGTGTCCTTTTGTGGCCTGGCACCAGCCCTGCCTTCCCCCAGGCCTCAACAAGCATAACTTGCTTAGCTTAACTTGGCAGACTACCACACTGCTGGAAGAAGCATCCCTGGGGCAACTCTGGAGCTCCTGGAAAACGAAAGTCATCAGCAGAGAGACCACAGCACTGGCTGAAGTCATGGATGTTGCCCAGAAAGACCTGACAGGTTCAACCTTCTGTTGTGCCTTGAACTCTCCTGGAGCCCACAAGCCCAAATGGAACAGATTTAGATTGCTTCCCCTCTCCCTTTTCCCCAGTAGGGTAAAAGCAGATTAGGCAGGAGGAAACAAGAGGTAAAATCATGAAGAAACAGACTGGAATCGATTCGGAAGTGAAAAGGTAAGTGTAACAAAATACCAAAGGCATCTGAGTAACAGGGAAGCTCCAAAGGAAAAAGGGTAAATAGAAAACTATACCAACCCAGGCCCAGCTGGCATGGGATTCGCCTGGTGCAAATGTGGATGCAGACCTCAGCAGCTGGGATGCAGCACGGAGCAGGCTTCAGCACGTGGCAGCGGCAGGAGCAGCCTCCAGGGCAGAGCAGGAGCAAGACAGAGCACAGGCAGATGGCTGCCTTTAAACAGGCTTGGTGGACAGGAAGGGGGAGTGGGAGACACCCGGCGACCCCTCCCCCTGGGAGGGGGAACCAAGTCTCTCTGCCCACCTGGGTCAGGTTTCTTTGCCCACCTGGGGGCTAGGTTCTTTTCAGCCCCCCGGGGCTGGGTGTCACCTAACACACCGTCCCTAGCAGGTGCTGCTGGAGGGTGCTGGGTTTCAGATCACACTTCCCCATCCTGATACCTGGATACAGAAGCTAAACTCCTGTGCTTTCTGCTGTCAGAGCTGAGCAGGGCTGACCTTGCAGCAGCAGGACCAGTTGCACCTCACCCAGCACACCAGCTCTCCTGCTGCCTTGCCAGCCAAGCAGTCAGGCACAGCTGAGGCTCATGCTGGATGATGAAATGCAGATGGTGTCTCAAAAGCACAGCCATGACTAGTGACCAGCTGTGGTACAAAAGGAGATGCCTTTTGAAGGAACGTAAACCAAGCCTAAACTAAAGGTCTCCCATTGTTTGCTTCTGTTCCCATGTAAAGAGAAGGAGCTCCTCAATGCCATTCTGCTCTGCATCACCTGCAGCAGTTTCTTCTTGCCTGGAGAGCAAGAGCCCTGCGGCTCTGGCGGGTGCAGAGGTCCCAGGAGTGTCCGTGGTTCTTATGTGAGTTTGCACCCTGTCCCTTGCTTTGCCTTTAGGTAGGAAAGAAGAGAGAGAGAAGGGAAAGGAATAGAGAGTGGGCAGCTCTGCAGTCTATGCAGCAGAATGTGTTAAACATCAGAGAGAGCAGAGATGGAGACTGCTGTAAAGTCGTGGAGGGGTCAGTGGTGCCCAGCTGATGACTGCATCCTGTGCAAGCAGCAGGTCCCATTTGGTAAGCACAGAAGGGGAACATGCTGTCCCTCCAGGCTTAGGGACTGTCCCCAGAAACTGCCTAGCACAGCTTTGCACTTCAGCACCTCCAGCTGTGATGAGCTTCGAGGGATGACCTGAAACCTCAGTGCACGGAGCTGGCTGAAGAGAGCTGCAAGATGAGACTTCAGCACCTTCCTATCAGAGACACCTAACCACCTGGGTTTCCACACAGGTGCTGTGGGAATTTGCTGGTGAGGTTAGTCACTCCCTCAAGTAATTAACCTCAGAAATGTAATTGTTTCAACCTTTACTTCCAGACAACTGCATGTACATGTGTATATGTAGGCCTGTCCAGTTCAGCCTGCAAGTGCAGGGGAGCCAGTGTGTGGGATGCCCTCTCCTGCACCCTTCTGAGGCACAGATCCATTTGTGTGGTTTCTTGCTGCCCTGGGCACATCTGTCCACACCAGTGCCGTGGCCTGCCTTAGCTGTGACAGCCCATGCTGGGGAGCACCAGCCCTGCATACCCTTGGGAAGAGCTGAAACTGAAGCCAAATGGTAAATAAAGGGAAGAATGTGACAATTTCCTCTCCTTTTCATACCAGTGAAAATTTCTGCTCAAGAAAAAAGAGTGAACCCCGTCCACATCCCCTGCAAGTGACACTGGAAGCCCAAAGGGTTACCAAGGAAACTTTTATTAGCCTTTAGGAAGGAAACACATTCTCACTTCAGCCAGGCAGTGTGACAAACCCTGAGCTTAGAAGCAGCTGCTTTTGGTCCTGGTGCTGGGGAGAATGGCCAGAGGAAGAAGCCCAAACCCTCCCTTGCTGCTGGGGAGGGGCATCCTGCAGAGGAGAGACAGAGCCCATGGCTCCTCAGCCCCAAGATGAGAAAAAGCTGCCCCTTGGTGCCACCAAGGTTTTCCTTGGGGCTATGTCTTGGGCAGGGAAGTTCATGAAACATGTCAAGCACAGAGTAAAGCAAGTGGGAAAGCTCACCAAGGGCTGGAGGATTTCCTTAGCTGCCTTTGTCACCTGAGCCTGAAGGAGTGCTCAGCCAGGAGTGCATCAGCTGGGGACGGCACGGTGCCTGTGTGGCAGGAACACTCAGGGGCACTGGGAGCTTCTGCAAAGAGGAGCTTACCACTGGCAACCCAAAGCCTGGCCCCCTCCAGTGTTTGTAAGAAGTCTGAAGCAACATTCTTGTGCCTATGGTATAAATACATAAATACTTCCAATAAAAGATTTTGCAGTGCACAGCCAGCAGCCAGGTGCTGAAATGCTGCTGGAGTTCATTGCAGACAGGTAGTCAACTTGCCTCACTTCAACCAAAAATGCAACAGCCAGCAGCTGTGCTGAGGCCACATGCTGCCTGCAGCATGGGCAGGGTAGAACTTGTCCTCAAGAAGAGGGATGTGCAGCCCAGGACCACCAAGAACAGCCTCGTTTCAGCAGGAGCCAGGCAGGGGCCACATGGGAGCACAGGCACAGGGTGGAGGTTGTGCCTGTGACTCTCTCTGCAGTGCACACCTGTGTGTCAAGGTCTGCTGCAAGCCTCATGGGAGCCATCTGAGCCCTCCCAGAGGACAAGGATGTGCACTCAGTCCATTACAAAGAGTCTTCATGTTTTTTCCAGTCTCTCCTGTGCCTGGATCATTTTTGGGTCAAGCCAGTCTGTCCACATGTGTTTGAAGGAGATTCTCCTTCAACTTAATGTCTCCAAGAGCTGCTGTCAGGACATGAATGTTCATCAAATGTTCCCTTGGCTCAGGCCTCAGTAGTCTGCAGGTAACTGGGACAGCCAGTGGCCCTCCTCTCTTAAAGGCTGCTCCTAAACCCCTCGTGGTTAGTGCAGGAGCTGCATTCCTGCCGTCCTGTGCAGTTAGCTCATGTCAACACACTACCTTCCTTTACTGGCCTTTCCCTCTCAGGGAGCATTTGTCTGGCTCTTGCTGCCTCTTCCCTGCCTTCTGCCTTGCCAGGCAAAGGGCTGTTGAGCACAGCTGCTCTCCTCCAAATGGCTTCAAGACACATGAGTTATCTTCCTGGTTTACCAGGCTTTTATTTCAGCAAATACACAGCACGTTTGCCCTTTGTACAGACACTGTCTCCCTGCACGCTGAGAAACCCAGAGCCCCTCTGAATATCAGCTAAGCTCAGGTGACTTTTCTTTGGCTCTTACCTGTCCTCAAGGGCTCCACACTTCCCCCAGCATTAGAAAGATGCCTCCCAGGCAGCAAGGCAGCTGCTCAGAGCTCTGCAGTGCACTTACGCAAAGCCCATTTGCACCGCGGTTTGCCTGCACTCCAGCCGAGGCTCTCCGCAGCCACAGGCAGGGCAGGGGCTGGAGCAGTCTGGCAGCGCGGTACAGCCCGTGGGAAGGAGCCTCCCACGTGCAGGTGTGGGCAAGGCTGTGCTTTACAGGTGACATTTCACACCGTCATCAACAGGACTCAGTAACACCAGGCTGAAGGACAGGCTGATGATGGCCTCGGAGCTGGTCAGCAGGGTGATGTTGTCGTGTTGGAAGAAAAACACCACCGTGATGAGGCTGACTGCGCTGCTGCTCTCCTCCACAGTCTGCTCCCAGAGGACGTGGGGCTTCTTATCTGTCTTCATCAACGTCAGCTTTAGCAAGCCCTGGACAAGGAAATGGATGTTGCCCTCCAAGGACATGAGGTAGAGGCCATCACAGGGCACCATGATGGAGCCATTTCTGATCTGAATAGAGCCTGCTTCAGCAGTGAGGTTCACAGCTGTTCCCTTGACGCTTTCACCTGGAACAGAAGAAAGCAAAGGTCATTCCATGATCACGGAATCATGGAGTGCTTTGGCTTGGAAGGGACCATAAGGCCATCTAGGCTAAACCCCTGCAGTGAGCTGGAATGCCCCTACCAGCTGGAGCAGGCTGCTCAGAGCCCCATCCAACCTGACCTTGAGTGTTTCCAGGGATGGGACCTTCACCCTCTCTGGGCAACCTGTGCCAGTGTTTCACCACCCTCAGTGTAAAATATTTCTCCCTCATATCTGGTCTGGATTATGACAAATGTCTTCTTGGAATTGGGTTGGTTTATGTGGACTGACCGCAGGAAAGGTGGAAAAAGACAGGAAAGGGAAGAGAGTGACCTAGAGACAGGGTAGAGCAGAGCTGCAATGCCATTTGCTCTAAGCAGGCAGCAGCTACAGCAGACATTGCCTGCTTCCCACTCCTAGGAAAGCTGTGCCTTTTGGATTACAGCTCCAGTTCATATGAATCATTCCTCCAAGGAAAAAAACTAACCCAAAGACAGTAGATGAGGAGAGGAAATAGATGTTCAGAGCTGTGAGGAGGAGAAAAAGTGCTTTCTGTGGAGGTGCTGCTGGCATAAGCTCTTTGGGTTTGGTTTGGGAATTTTTTAACAGAATACAGGGTGAAAGAGCAGCACAGAGACAGAAATGGAAGCAAAACCTTAATGCAGAGCAGAGTCAGGAGGAATTAACCAGAGCTTAGCATGAAAGCCTTTCTCTAGGAGCAAGCAGTAACAGCTCCCAGGGCTACGTTGGAAATGTTTCCATGCCAGCTGTTCCCGAGCTGAAACGTCTGGGAGCAGAGGAGCCCGAAGGTTTCCTGGCAGGCAGCACAGCCCCTCCAGGCTGAGGACAAAGCTTTTTAGCTTTTTCTCTCAAGAGCATAGGTACTCACGGGGTTGGGCTCTTTGCCAGCTGACAGTGCTGAAGCAAAACAATCAACGACACTTTTAGTATGATTTATAATGGTAGTGTTTGCTTCTCTGGCGGAGGTGTGCCACCAGACAGCACTCAGGGTGCCACTGCTGCCTCTGCCACCCCCTGTGCTCTCACTCTCCCCTCCCCAGGCAATCATTTACGCTCTCCACAGATCATCGACTTCAGAAATGCCCCAGGGGCACACAGGGTCTACTCAGCAAATGATCAGAAACAGGTTTCTCGTTCTCCTAGAGAACAGAAGCTTGTTGCAGAGGGTAGGGAAGGACTGCAGAAATTCAGGCAGATTTTCAGCGTTGTTTCCTTCCACTCACGGAGTGACGCTGGTTGGTTTTGGCACCTCACAGGTCTGGCCCCTCTCCCCCAGACTGCCCTCCTGCCACCTTTCTCCATCACAAGAGCCAGCCATCGCGGTGACACCAAGCGCTGAACAGCCTCTGGCATTTTATGTGCCGGCGGGGCAGGGACACCGGGAGTCCTCCCGGGTACCGAGGAGCCTTCCGGGTGCACCCCATTACCGGGGAGCTGCAAACTAGGGAAGCCGGGAGCCTCCACCTAGTAGCGGGAGAAGCCTTCCGGGGACACCTGTGTCCCGGGAGCCCCCCGCAGAAAACGCTGCGGGAAGCCGGGAGCCGTCCGGCACCGAGGCACCGGGTGCCCTCCCGAGATGCCGGGGAACGCTGCGCGGTAGCGATGCCGCGCAGGGGCAGCGCTCCGTGCTAGCGCCGCTCGCCGGGAGACCTCCCCGGGATGCCCGCTGCCCGGCGGCTACCTACCTGTGTAGCCGATGTAGGTCCACGCCACTTCGTCCTTCTGAGGCTGGAAAAAAACAAGAAGAGAAATCCTCGTTAAGGCCCCGGCCGGGGTCTTCTCTCCCGCTGCTACCGCTTTCGCTTCCCAGTCGGGACCGGGACCGGGACCGGGACCGCGCCTCCGAGCACAGCGCCAGCAGCCTCCGTTGGCATGGCTGCCGCCCGCCTTATTCGCTTCGCTGTCGTGGGTATAAAATACGATTCCAGAGCGGTGCCTGGCCAGTCCCATCTCCAGGCTGGTGCCCAGCCCTCCGGAGCACACCAGCTCGCATCCTGGCGAGCAGCAAGGCAGGAACTCGGAGCGCACAGCTTCTTAGGCTTCACCCCTTTGACGGGCAGCCGGCAGGGCCGGTTTGCAGACCTGGGCTCCAGGGGTGCACCCGATGCCTCCCGCTCCTCCTGCGGGCCACTCAAAGGCGGGGTCTGGCTTCATGCTTCGCGCACCCTGGGTCAGGCTGTTTGTGGATGCATCTCTCTCAGTGGTTCTGAGAAGTGCATTAAGATGTTTGAAACTGACGTGCATTTCAGGAGTATAACTGAAACGGAGACTGCAAATACCAGAGTGTGCAGTATCTGACTGATCAGAGACACCAAACACCAGGCTTCCCCATTAGATTTTAAGATCTGAGCTTTGCATCTCAAACCCATCCTTCGTTTTAACCACAGGAGGACCAAATCTGCAGTCTCTTCACAACCACAACTCTTCGGCATCATGCCTGAATAAAGAGTGAAAGGTTAGCCTCATTGCTCCGTGTTCCTCTCCTTACCTGTGCCACGGGTGGGCTGGTGAGGTGTGCGTTGGGCTGTTTTACCTCCCTGGCATCGTGCTTTAGAAGAACCCTCGGTGCTCTGGTTAAGGCAGGCGGCAGGGGAAGGAGGCTGGAGCCAGGCTGCCCTGTGCAGTCTGTTCCGGAGCGTGAGGAAGGTGCCGTGTGCTGGCGGTGGGAAGGGTCTGGTCTGGCACCCTCTAGCGCTGCCGCAGCTGATGTTCTGACGCTTGCTCCGCTGGCAAGGCTGGACTCAGCTGCAAGTTTTATTGTGCAGTGGCTCTGCGGGGCACTACCTCCCCCGCAGTGACTGATCGTATCCATTGTCTCAGGAGCTTGAGCCTTACACTTGCTCTGTTTCAAGGCACCTAAATGCATCAGCGCTTCCCTCTCGAAGTCCAGCACATGTGGGCTGAGAGTGCTGAAGGGCTTTGGGGGTCTTGACAGAGCTGCCACAAGCTGGGTCGCTTTCTCACATTCCTCCCTGCACACGTAGTGCAGTTTAAAATGCAGCCTGGGTTCTGATTCTTCCACATGCACTTGCTGAAAGCAAACATCTCCCCCCCCCACCCCCAACCAATCCCACTTGACTAAATGGAAATACACAGGAGTCACTGAAAGTAGGGGAGGGAGCAGGGAAGCAGCAAACCCTCTGGGGCCTGTGTGAAGAGTATTCTTGGAACAACCTACCTGCCAGACAACCTGTCTCCAAGCCCTGCAATACTGCACCTTGGTTTGAAGTCAGGCAATGCAAAGTACAAGGACTGACAATCACTAAGGAAAGGATTAAGAACTTGTTGTTTGAATAGGGATAAATCTAAAACCTTTTTTTCCTCTCCCTAAAAAATAAATTTTAAAACCAATGAATAAAGCCAATACAAAGCTCTGTGGCCAGCAGACAGGGTTGAACATAAGCTCTTACCATTGAGGGCTGCAGAGAACTTATACCAAGGTAAATCAAGCAGGCAAGCAGTAATATCCACTGAGCAGCTGCAGATACGAGGTGCAGCGTGTTCCTAACCTGTCCTCTTTGCCAGCTCTTCCACTCATCCTCTGCAGGTTCCCTTCCATCATCCCTCTGGTCTTGATTGCTCAGCTTTTCATCTGGCTGTCCTTCCATCCCTACTATGATGCCAGCAGCTGCTGGGGAAGGGGGCAGGAGCACAGCAGGAGGCTGAAGGAGCAGGAGGCAGATGAGCTCAGAGTGCCTAACTCATCTGGAGCAAAGAAGTGAAGCCTGCACCTTCAGGAGACCTCTTTATGTGCAGAGAGCAGCAGGCGGGGGAACTTCTTTGTGACTAATATAAATTTCCCCTTCCTTCCTTTCTTTCTTTTCTTTTTTCTGTTCTTTTTGTGTATGTGTGTGAGTGTGGGGGCGGATTTGTTGCATTCCAGTTCAGTTTTGAGTAAGGGCTTTTGAAAGTAGATGTGTTTATGTCTCTCGTAACTTCAGCTATGGATGCTTTGCGAGATGATGTTTCCAGCAACAGCTAAGAGCTGGCTGGACAGTGCTCGTCTTCACACAACCTCTTGTCAGTCAAAGTTCTCATCTTTCTGCTCAGCCTCGGAGCAGGGCTGGCTCCCTCTCTTGTGAGCATCACAGAGTGCTGCTGCAGCCACTTCGCTGCAAAGCAGCAGTGCATAGGAAGGGATGTGGGACAGCTGGACAGCACAAAGAGATGGAGAGTAAAACAGGCACTTTCCATTTCTCTTCACCTTTGACTTCTGGCTTTTAAAGCCATAGGATGCTGCATGAAGATTACAAGGGAGAAAGTGGAGAAGCCCTCAGGGAACATCCCCTTTTCCTCACCCACTGAAATCTAGAGTCCAGGGGACGCACTCAGAGTGCCATCCAATCGAGAATACTGCCAGGCCCTCGGGACACCAACAGCTCCCCTTCGCTTGGGCTCCTTGTGACATTTGCTTGTGGTGCAGAGCTGCTAAATGTCAGTTGTCTGTAGCAGGGACCACCTCCTGTGCTTATTTTGCATGGCAAGCTCTGCATCCTTTTCGGGGGGGGCAGTCCAGCACTCCTCTTTCTACGACTTTTTTTAGCCAGAATTTTTCCTCATTTAAATCAGCATATCGTGACTACAGTCAGGTGCTGCCTCCTCCCAGTGATGCTTGAGCCCATTGGGAGTGTTATCCTCTCTCTCTCTTTCAGGGATGAGTCGTCAGAAAGTTTCCCTTCCCCAAAAGGTGTTCTCACAGCCCGTCAGAAGGCACATGTCCTGACAAACACCAGCTCTGCACGCAGAGGAAGCAAGAGCAGCAGTCTTTCCTGTGCTTTTCCATCTGAGCAAAGATTTTTCCTAGAAAGGTAAACCAAAGGAAGAGGGGAGAACAGCAGCCTGCCACGAGGACACCCAGCCTTGGCCACCTTGCTCCTGAAAAATAACCTCAAGCTGCCAGTAACTTGTGGACTGAGCCAAGAATACTCTGGTTTGGCCCTCAAGAGCAACCCAAAATCCATGGAAATTACTGAAGGAAATTGCAGCTTCCACTTTGCCATTGGCCCTTGAGAGGATGGAAATTCTTGTCCCATTGTCACTAGTGGCCACTCACCGAGGCATGCTGGAGCCCCAGCTGAGACCCTGCTGGACAAGAGGCTGAGAGAATGTGGAGGAGATTGCTCCTGTGGCAGGATGTCGCAGATCTGTATCTAGATGATGGTTTAGGAGGTCCTTAGAAAAACATTCACCCTACTTACAGCCTTGGTGTCCATCCATAAAGGGTTTGGTGGTGTGGCTGAGCCCATCAAGACCTTGGAGATGAAGTCTCAAATATGACTTTAGAGCAGCTTCCTTGTGGAGAATAAATGCAGCCCTGGATCCTTCCCCCACAGCTGGGGGTCTCAGCTGCCTGCAGTGCAAATGAATGGCAGTGGTGTCTGGGAAGCCAGTCCCACAGGAGAGGCAAGATGAGCTTGGGTGGGGGGCTCTCCAGGCTGGACAATGAGCAAGTGCTTTCTCATGCCTGGGAGTCCCTGCCACGGGAACATCTAAGGGCAGTGTCCCCAGGTCCCCATCGCTTGTAGTCCCCACAGCTGAAGTTGCAGCGGAAGAAGGCAGGCTCGGAGGAGAGCTGTGGGACCAGAGACCTGTTCCTGCCTGTAGTGAGAGTCACCAGCAAGTGGCCGCAGAAGCAGCCAGCTGTGGTCTTGCACAATCCACCCATGAGCGTGTCAGTGTTTCAGTGGGGAGGCAGAGAGCAGCAGAGGGCAGGCACGGCCGGAGGGCAGGCACGGCCGGAGGGCAGGCACGGCCGTCAGCGCGGGCAGCCGGGGCTGCGGAGCTCCGTGCTCCCCACGGAAAAGAGAAGGTGGGATTGTTGCCGTTTGCTGCTTAGCTCCTGCAAGCAGGGCAGCGAGCTGAGCCAAGGTGCTCCCCAGCCCCTCATTCTCACAGTTTTGTGTGCGAGCCTCTGAACCAGCCGGGGCGCCCCCCTGTCTCTGCCCGCTCCGTCCCTGACTCTGGACCTTGCGCTGGTTTGGTTTCCAAAACCCTAAAAAAGATAAATTTTTTAAAAAAGAAGAGAAGCAATAAAAGCAGTCGTGGGGTGGGTGGAGGCTGTGCCTGTGTGTTTCCGAAATCGCCCTGTCATTTCTGTCCTCCCCGAGTGCAAGTGTCGCTCCGCCAGGGCCAGCGGCGCCGCGGCGCCCAAGCTGCGTTTCCAGGACTGCATCTAGCGCCGCGCCCGAAACAGGAAAGGGGACAGCTCATGCAGGGGCATCACAAACCAGATGCGCAGACCACCTCTCGCAGTTCCAATCGCCCTCACTTGCCCTCCCGCCTTGCATCTGAAAAGCCAAGTGTCATGCAAATTTGGTGGCTTTAGAGGTGTGCCGCCCGGGACCCTGCTCTCCCCCCCGCCGGACCCGCGGCACCTCGCTGCTCTGCAGGCTCGCCGCACACGCTGGCAGCTGACAGAATTGCTGCTGAGCCAAATTAATTTGGTCCCTCTCTTCCACAGGGACGAGGGGTAACGGACACAAACTGCAGCACAGGAGGTTCCACCTCAACACAAGGAGGAACTTCTTCCCTGGGAGGGTCCCAGAGCCCTGGAGCAGGCTGCCCAGAGAGGTTGTGGAGTCTCCTTCCCTGGAGCCTTTCCAGCCCTATCTGGATGTGTTCCTGTGTGACCTGTGCTGGGTTCTGTGGTCCTGCTCTGGCAGGGGGGTTGGACTGGATGAGCTTTGGAGGTCCCTTCCAACCCCTGACATCCTGTGATCCTATGACCTTAAACCTGTAATTTCTTGGGTTTTTCCTCGACCCTTTGCAGTGATCATGGCAGCCCAGCCATGGGGCAAGCAGGCAGGCTGGGGGGTTCCATGAGCCTGTTGGCACTCTGCAGCAGACCCTGATGACTTGGTCGTCTCTGCAGCTTTCCAAAGAGGTGCAGCTCAGTGGCACATACAGCAGCCACAAGGGCTGAAGGAAACCAGAGCTCCTTGGCAGTATGGCTTGGGGGGCGTTCTGGCAACGATCCCACACCTCTTACCTTAGGCTGTGATCCACTGGCTGAGGAGCTGGAATCTTGTCCAAACAGTGTTGGTTACAGTCAAGGCTGAAGCCTGCACTGCCATCGCTGTACCAGGTCTCAGATGCAGCTCAGAGCCCCAGCCTGACAGTGTCCCCGTGCTCCAATCAGGGAGACAGGGAAAAGAGCAACCTCACCAGGAACCACAGCCCCTGGCGCCTGCAAAGAACCACACTTGTGCAGGTCCTTGCTGGCATCCTCCTCAATTTAGTTCCCATTTCCTGAAAAAGTGCTTTCACAGCCCTGAAGGGAGGAGCTGGGGACTGCAGAGGAGACTTTGCTCTCACTTCTCAGAGGAACAGTGGAATAACAGATTGAGTTGTTTGTAAACATCAAGTAGCAGACAGGAAAGGTGCAGCAGCAAGTCCCAAGAACAAAGCCTAACGCTGTCCTGTGGGGCGAGGAAGCCTCCTGGGCAGCCCTGGGTGTTCACTGTGCCCTCAGTTACAGTTCTGACTCTTATTTCATAGTATTCTTAAAGCATGGTCTGTACAAAGCTGCTGCTCAGCAGAAGCGAAGCTGATTGAGTGATTGCTGCTGGTTTGTTATCAACGTGGTAGGACATCCCTTGTCCTCCTGGGGCCTGCCCTTCTGCAATGTGACCTTCACCTTGGGGGTGCTCTGGTCCCTCTGGCAATCCAAGCAGGAGTGGGAACTGCCCAGCTGGAAAAGACCTTAAGATCGTGGAGTCAGACCATAGGCTAACACCTCCCTGTCTGCAGCTGTTCAACCATGGCCCTAAGTACATCATCCAAACACCTCCAGGGACGCTGACTCCACCACTTCCCACAGCTGAGAGCTGTCCTCTCGGCCCTTGCCAGCAGTCTTTGCCTGTACTGTAAAAGGTTTGGCCTCTGTTGGAATAAAGCACTAGGAGAGCAGTGCTGTTCTGTCACTGCTGCAGCCAAGGAACACAACTGCTGTCCAGTGTTGGGTTTTCTCTGTGTGTTTATTTCCCACCATGGCTGTGCTTGCCTCAAGAGCAAAAGGTTGCATGGTTTGATCTAATAAAACAGTGGGAAATAGCAAAGGAAGCCTCACAGCTGTCCGGGGGGGCGGGGAATAGCAAGGTGCCACAAAGGCCAGATCCTCCCCTGGGTCCTGCTGCTCAGCACGGGCCCCAGCTACTGCCATTTAGTGCTTCTGTCTCTGCAGCTGAACCAGCTTCAGCTAGCAAAATCCAGGAATTTTTCACTAGAAAAGGGTGGGCTCCTGCTCTAGCACCTCTGAACCTGGTGAGGTGTCTCTCACCCCTGATTTCCCTCCCATGTGGCTTTTGCTTGGGCCTTGCTTAGAGCTACCCTTTGGCTGAGGCGTGCTGAGGGTTTCCACCAGCAGAAGCCCTGAGCCGGCAGGAGGGAGCTGATGTCAGTCAGAATCCTTTGGCAGTGCACAACAGAGTGAAGCTGTGAAAATGCTCTGATCTCAAAATAAAGATATTGACATTTATGTGGAGCCAGGATTCCGTGGGGAGGTCCCAAAAGAGCCTGCAGACATTGAGGCAAGTCCCACTGCACCTCCCCTCAGACTGCTGCCCTGGGAATTTCCCAGGCGAGCCGCTTCATGGGAGGGGTGAGCAGCAGATGGGCTCCCTGCAGCACACCCCCAGCAGCAGCAGGTCCCTCACTGCTGTGCAGTCATTTTCCAGGCTAGCAAAGTCCTCAGGCCAGCAGAGCCTTTTTTCCAAGGGGACACAATGCTGAGCTCAGCAAAGCCAGGCAGGATTAGGCTCTGCCCCTTGGACAGTGCTAGCAGCTCCCCTTTGTGCTTAAGGACTGTTGGCCTGCCCAGCACACCAGGACAAGCCATGTGGCATCTGTCAGTGGGTACAGTGCCTGGGGAAGAGCTGTGAGCTCAAAGGCAGCTTTTAGCAGCAGCACAATGCTGTGCAGCACAGCCCCTGACAGGCAGCAGTGCAGACCTCCCAGAAGGGCAGAGCTGGCAACCACCACATTTCACACCAGAGCTGTCAGATCTCTAAAGGTCAGCTGCTGCCTCCTTGATGACATGATGGGAGATTTTCTGTTGTTGGTGGTGACCTTTCTCCTGAGCATTGTCTCTTTCCAGTCAGCCCCTGCAGCCTCTGCCCTCTGTGCCTCGGAGTGGACTCCACCACAATATCAGCTGAGTGGGCAGGGGCTAAGTGTTCACTGTGACACCCTCAGAAGATAAGGTGAACTTAGTCAAACCAATCTCCCTTTCTTTTCCTCAGTAGCTGCTTCAGTCAGGAATCACATCATCCCATACTCCCATACCATAAGGTGTCAGAAGAGGAGATAAAACACCTCCTTGGCCCTTTTGCTGGTAAAGAGAAGCAGCAGTCACAAACTCGTCTGGTCTTGTAGAGCTCCACTCCCGGGAGGATGTGGAGCCTGTGATGATCCAGATGCAGCTCTGCTCAGGGTTAACAAAGTGCTTTCTCTAGCCCATCTGCATCCTTATTGTCTGCCTGCTTCCCCTCATCTCCCTCGGGGGAGCTCTCTTGGCCAACAAAGATGCCTCCAAAGTCATCCCTCCCGAGAATTAGGGCTTGTTGCAGCTCTTGATTCTTCCTGTGGGGCTCTGACCTGCTCCACGTGACAGGATTTTCAAGCAGTGTTTTGGGGAAGGCTTGCAGACAGAGGCACTACCTCCTAGTAGCCTCCTCAGCTGCTTTGAATACCTGGAGTGAAGCATGAGCAGAGGGAGGGTGGTCAACAGAGACTGCAGTAAGGAGAGGAGGGGTTAAGAGCTGATGACCTCTCTAGGACAGAGACTGCTCCTTAGGTGAAGCATAAGGAGCCTGCCTAGTTCCTCTGGCAGAGACCTGAACATAGCTGAGCTTCAGGGGCCTGTTTGGGGCTCCCTTGCCTGCACCAACCACCCCCCACATCCTGACCTCCCAGGGGGGGCTTGAGAAGGGTCACTTTCCTGCAGGCAGGCAAGCAGGTGTGGGTCCATAGCAGTGTCCCCCCGGGGAAGCCTGCACCAAGGTTGGCTTGTGTTGGGCTTTGCCTAGTCTGGCAGCTCAGTAGAGGCAAGGCAGCTGCAGCCCTGACACAGTCTGTATATACACACACAGAGTCAGCCATGCAGATCAGCACAGGCATCATACAAACAGCACCAATGGCCTCATCCTGTTGCCATCAGGATGGCAGCCCCTGGGCAGAAAACATGCAGCTGGACACAAGCAGCATAGCTTCTCTCAGCTGCAGCTCTTACACATAGAGTCTCTCCAGCTCATCCTCCTGACTCCTGAGCCTTTAAGCCTGATTTCCAGCTGGGCTGCCTAGCTGTTTGCTAGCCACCTGCACACACCACCACAGTGAGCAGAGACCTCCACCAGCAAATAGCTACAGAGAGCTTAATGAGCAGAAGGGACATGCTGCAGTGATCAGGAACAGTGCACGGCCAGACAGGAATCTGAGCAGTCCCTTTTGTCCTGTTTTCCCTCTCTTTTCCCCACACTTGTTCCTCCTCAAATCAGTCTTGGTCTCTCCCTTCCCCCATTTACTCCTTCCACCCAACACCCCACAGTAAGTCCTGGAGAGTCAGAAGACTCGTCCCAGCATCCTGCAAGGAGCTCCCCGTGCCTTTGGGAAGTGCCCCTCTGTGCTGGGCAGGCAGATTTCCCTGCTTCCCCCCCAGGGCACCACTCCAGCAGTGTGACCACACGTGCTTGGAGCTTTCATTGTCTTCTGTGGTTTGTTTTTCCAGAGAGCTCCAAGCCTCTGGACAGGCTGCCCTGCTGGCATGAGCAGCTGCTCAATACTTCCACTGCAGCACTGCAAAACCAGTAACCTACAGCTCAGAAAGTTCTCTTTAACTCATCCCCTCCTCACCCAGTGTTTGGGGAGTCTTTGCTTTTCTAGGGCATGCAGAGTCTTTAGAGCCTTCAAAGTCTGAGTTTTCTCAGTTGCATCTTCAGTAGAGGTGCCACAGATAACTCAGATCTGGGCAAGGAAGGACATTTATTTCCCTGGGACTGCTTTACCCTGCTACATGCTCAGCTCCCCTCCAGGCTGGGGAGGGGAGAAGGAGCTCAGATTACCTGGGCTTTGGAGCATTCCTTCTCGTTTCAGCGTCTGCCCCGGGGAGGGAAGCTGCTGCCGCGGTCACATCCACCAGCTCACATGGAAACCTGCTGCAGCACCAGAGCCTGGCTGCCAGAGATCACCTGCATGCCCCCTGCAGCACCTTGAGAGCTGGAGCAAAGGCCCACTGTGCCAGCTCTGCTTTGGGCAAACACCCCAGCAGGAAGAGCCCAGCTCCAGCCCTGCTCCTTCTATAGCTGCAGAGGCTGCAGCTGGCCCCAGGGTTGTTCCCTGATGTGTAATGAGCTGAACCTGGCTCCAGCACCTGCAGCCTATCCCTGCAGGTTCAGCTCCTAATGCTCTGTCCCAGACAAGGACACCCCAAGGCCAGCCCTCCCATCAGAGCAAGTTTTTCTTTTTGATTCTACACACACACCCCCAAAAAGAAAAAAAATACATTGAGCACACTCAGAGAAAAGGATTTTCATGAAAAACATTAACAGGAAACATGAAATGGGGGAGGGGAGGGGAAGGGAGGGGAGGGGAGGGGAGGGGAGGGGAGGGGAGGGGAGGGGAGGGGAGGGGAGGGGAGGGGAGGGGAGGGGAGGGGAGGGGAGGGGAGGGGAGGGGAGGGGAGGGGAGGGGAGGGGCCTGTCTCTGCCTTCCTGACTCAGTTCTGTGTAATCTCTAGTGCCAAGACTGATAATCTGTATTTTTTCCTGGAAAAGGCTTGCTGTGCCACAGCTTGCCCCGTTGGCACAGAGAGGGCCACAGCTGGTGGCAACACTGCCTGCCTACCATTGCCCTGGGTTTGGCACCCCGGGAGGAGGGTCAAACACATGTCCTGCCCCTGCGGGGCTCACGGAGCTGCCTGGCTTGGGTCTCCTGGAGGGCCGATGGCCAAACAAGGCACACCAAGCTACAGCCTGACACAGGGATGTGTTCCCTTTGAAACCCAAGCCAGAAAAGCACCTGCAAGCAGTGACCGTGTCTGACCGTGCTTGACACGTGTGAGCAGGGGGCTAGCACCCAGACAGGGCCCTGCAGGAGCTTGCCCAGTGCCCAGCTCCTTCCACCACCCCTCACCTATGGCTTCAGCGTGTGTGAGAGATCACAGCTCACAGGATGTTAGGGGTTGGAAGGGACCTCCAAAGCTCATCGAGTCCAACCCCTTGCCAGAGCAGGAGCGCAGAATCCAGCGCAGGTCACACAGGAACACATCCAGGTGGGGCTGGAAAGGCTCCAGAGGAGACTCCATAGCCTCTCTGGGCAGCCTGCTCCAGGGCTCTGTGACCCTCCCAGCGAAGAAGAGATGACAGAGACATCAGCTAGGAGAGAGCCCCCACCGACCTCCCTTGTTCTGTCTCTCTCTGTTCTGTCCTTTGCGCTTCAGCATGGGGAGCAGGGCCAGCCCGGCACGACACGGGGGTGAGAGCCAGCCCTTTCCAGCATTCCTGCCTTGGGGGACCGGTCTCCCACCACCCACCTCCGCGGGGCAGGCCTGAGCCCCAGGAGAAGCCCCTTCGGCTCCCCGGGCAGCGTCAGCACCAACCACAGCGCAGGATGTCTCTCCCCCGTGACTCAACTAGGTCAGCCCAAGGCAGGCGGCGGCGAGCGAGGAGGCAGCCGTGATGCAAGCAGGGCTGTCTCTTAATACCACAGGGGCTCAGCAGCTGGGCACATTTTCTAGCCCTGGTCTGAAGCCAGGAGTGATGGGAAACCCGTCTGCATTTCACTCTGCTCTGGCACACACCCTTGGCAGCTGCCCGTGGGCACCCAAACACACGTGAGCCCCGATGGCAGGAAGCGCACAGGCTCGCCAGGCTGGGCACTGCCCTGGGGGAGCCGGGACAGAGGGGAAAGCAGGTTAGTACCTCCAAGCTGGTGAGCCCCCTGCTTTGGTGGTGGGGTGCGCAGGTACTGACCTAGCTGTGAGGTACCATCAAATCTCAACCGCTCGGTGCTGTGCTCTGCCAGGTTTCATGCTCGCTTTCCCCTTTTTCAGGCAAAGTTTCTCCCAGTCATTTCTGCTTCCTCTGCTAATCTCTCTGTGGTTGTGCTGCTCCTGGCAGGCTTAGCACTGTGACTGTGCTAATGGAGAAATGATATCTGTGGTTATGACTCATCAGCTGCATCACCACTGGCTGCCAGATCCGTGTGTGTCGGGGCAGAGATGCTGGTTCACGCTGGAAAATGAAGCCCCCATGGCTTTATGTGGCACCCACACTTCTCTCAAGGCTGTGACATACTAGGCCGTGCCTGGTGAGCCCCCCCTGTCCCGCAGTGACACAGGAGTGAAAGGGGGACGTTTGAAAGTCACTGTCCCCAGCGGGCTTGATGGAGCCAGCAGAAGCATCTGCAGGGCTGCCCTTTGATCCACTTTGCTGTTCCAGCAGTTGCTTGCGAGGGGTTTGATGCAGTTTGGCTGCAAGGAAATCAGCATTTTTGCTGGGAAAAGACCTCTGGTATTCGGTGGCTGAATTTAAAAGATCCAAAAAAAGAAGTCCCAGGGAGCTGGCTGCCGGCGTGGCTCAGTCATCTGCGTCGTGCTGGAGCGGGCGCAGCCGCGTCCCTCCACCCGGCGATACCATCGGTCCCGCTATGACTTGCGCCGGCTGCGAGGTGGGCAACACCCAAAGTGCTCAAGCCGCCTGGAGACCTCCAGGGGCTGTATGAGTCTGCAGGAAGCACTGCTGGCTCCCGGGAGCCCACCACAGCCAGCGGCCCCACACACAACAGCCGCGGTCAGAGCCACAGCTGGCTGCAGGACCTCCAATGGCAGCCAGAGAGAGCCCAGACCCTGACAAGGCAACCCTGGGATGAAGAGAGCAGAGAAGGGCTGGGGGGCTGCTTCCATCTCCGAACTCCAGAGGGCTGGGTCTCCTTCAGCCACCTATGCTGCTGAAAGAGGGGCTGGGGGGTGTGGGGCTGCCCGAGAGGCAGCTGCAGGGCAGGAGCTTTGTCCCTCTCTCGCTGCAGGCAGCAAAACGAACAGCCCTGTGCAGAGCTCTCGATGCCTTCTCACTGAAATTGCTGACCCGGGCTGCCTTCACACGCAGTGGGAGCTTGTGAGTCCCTGCACCTGACGCCCCACGCCTGGGGCAGCATTGCTCCCCAAAGGCAAACGCCCCAGAGCTGGGAGGGGCCAGCTGGTCCCTGTCCTGCTGGCACAGGATCTCGGGCTGCCAAGGGATGCTCGGTGCTGGGCGCCGTGAGCTGGTGGCGCTCCTCCCCGCCCTGCAGAGCCACGTGTGAGCATTTAGCGATGTGGTTTGTGTGCGGCAGATCCCAGGGGCAAGTGCACTGCTGAGGGCTGCGACTGTCCCAGTGCCAAAGCAATCCGGCGCCTGCATCCCCAGTGCTTTTGGAACTCTCCTGAACATCTCCAACGACAGGAAAACAAAGCCCCAGCGGTCAGAGGCAGACACTCGCGGGGCAGAGGGCTGCTCTCATTACAGCATCACAGGATGACAGAATGCTAGGGGCTGGAAGGGACCTCCAGAGGTCATCGAGTCCTACCTCCCTGCCAGAGCAGGATCACCCGGGGCAGGCTGCACAGGAATGCAGCCAGACAGGTCCTGAAAGTCTCCAGAGAAGGAGACTCCACAACCTCTCCAGGCAGCCTGCTCCAGGGCTCCATCTCCCTCCCCACAGAGCAGTGTCTTGCGTGTTGAGGTGGAACTCCTCTGTTCTAGCTTGTACCCATTGTTCCTTGTCTGATCACTGAGCACCCCACACCATGCCACAGAAAGGCTTCTGAAGTCCCATTGATGGACACCAAGCCCTTGCATGAAGAGCAGGGGCACAGCTTTGCCTACGAGGTGCCACTCTCCAGCCTGCCCTCACTGCCAGCCTGCCCTCGCTGCAGGAGCCACTCAAAGGCACTTCTGAAGTCTGGCTGGAGGCCACAGTAGTGCCCCGAGGCCCCAGGAAGGAGCTGGGCTGCTGAGAACTGCATGACCCCGGCCAGCCAGAGCTGCTCCCTCAGAGGGTCAGAGAGCTGTGACCACAACTCTTTGGCACCAGGGATAGGTGGTGTGCCCTAAGTGGCATCTTGCTTGGGCAGCTCTCAGTTTCAAGCAGCCTTTGTCTTTACAGGGAAGCTGGCTGGAGAGCCAGGGGAAGCAGGTGTCCTCAGCAGGCAGGTTTGCTGTGCAGGTGGGTAGCAGGGGGCTACTTCCCTGAAGCCATAACCCAGCGATGCCCCAAAGGCAAACCAGAGATAGCTGTGGCAGGGAAAGCCCTGCCCTGAGCTCTGCAAGGGGCATCACATCCCTCTTGCCATGAGCTGGCAGTGCCAAGCCCACCTCAACCACAGCCCAGCTGCCCCTGCCCACCAGTACAGCTCTTCACGCTCCTTTTAGACCTCTGTTCAAGCTGATGCCTTCTGAGCTCAAAAGCTCTCTCAGCAATCTGCTGCCCATGTGGATGATCAGCTCAGCTGATAATCCAGTGGATGAGCACTTTAAGCAACCTTAATCATTGGACCATGCCACAGGGCATCACCCACCCTTGGCAGCCCTTGGCCACGGGAGGGCTGGGTGGCTCGCAGGGCTGTCTCCCTTTGCCCTGGCTCAGGGGAGGACTCCCAAGCACAAGCTGCTAAATGTTGGGATCCAGTGGAACTCACCCTCCAGTGACTGCCTCAACCACCAGATGTGAGCTGCTCCAAGAGACTGTGTGAGAGGAATGGAGGGAATGAAGTTCCTGAGTCAGATTTCAGGGCACTGGGAGCAGGGAAGCTAAGGAGTGGGAGCTCCCACTTGTGAAGCCAGCTCACTGAGAGCAGGTGCCTGCAGTCAGCGATGATTTACAGCCCCTAAGAGAGCAGCTTTTCATCACTGGCTGCTGGTTACCTACCTCATCCCTTGGAGTGGGGCCACGTGGCCCATTTGCTGCTCGCTCCAAGAGAAATGAGTTTACATTCCTCAGGTTTCCTGTCGTTTCTGCAGCATTAATTCCTCCAAGTTCCTGGATCTGCAGAGTCTCTGAGGCTCAGCCTCTCATCTACGGCATGGAAGTTTTGCAAGGGAGGATCAACCACAGGAAATGAGCACACAGAGAAGCAGTGGGGGGACAGCATCTGCTGTGGCTGAGCTTTGCTATGGACCACATTCATGGAGGTCAGGGAGGGTGCTCTGAGTGCAGCCTGAAGCAGCTCCCCCTTCCCACACCCACCTTGTGTCCTGCAAGCAGCAGCATGCTCCCATCTCAGCAGGGGCTCTTGGGAGCTGCTGTGCCAAAGCTGTCTCTCCCCAGGCTTTCCCAGGGGCTTCTCTTCTCTTCCTCCCCAGCATGAAGCTCCTCCTGTCCCTGCAGTGCCCTGGGGAGCCAGGGAAATGGTCAAGAGCCTTTATACAGGTTGTGGGTGGTTGGTTTGTTAAAAGAAGATCCTCAGCTGTGCTGTGCCTTGGGGCAGGCAGTGGTCTCAAGGCTGTGACATGGGGACAGGGGCTGGTCTCACCAGCATCCCCCCTCCTCAGCAGTGTGCTGCCCAGAATGGTGCCAGCCCAGGGCTCCAGCAGGACACTCAGGGAAGCTTCCAGCTGCCTGTGGCATCCCCTCTGCAGCCCATTTTCCCCACAAGCATCCCCACTGTCACTTCCAGCTCTCCACCCACCCACAGAAGCAGTGAAGTCCTGCTGGGCTGCATTTGACCTTGTCCTTCAGAACTGGGCTGTGAGAGCAGGCCAGGAGGAATCCTCCTGCTACCTTGCTGGTGCCTGCATCCTGGCTTTGTAAGACTCAGGAGGAGTTTTTCCCACCATGTGTGGCTGCTCAGGGACTGCACAGGCACCTGTCAGGGGCTGGCTGTGGTCAGGCTGTCCAGGGGCTGCAGTGATGAATCTCCTCTGCTCCACAGCTCTCCCACTCACCAAGATGAGTCTCAAAAACACCACAGGAGGAAGCAGACGATGAGCACAGCCCTGCGAGGGGAGGCTGAGGGAGCTGGGGTTGCTGAGCCTGCAGAAGAGGAGGCTCAGGGGAGACCTTCTTGCTCTCTACAACTCCCTGAAGGGAGGTTGTGGCCAGGTGGGGGTTGGGCTCTTCTGCCACGCAACCAGCACCAGAACAAGAGAACACAGTCTCAAGCTGTGCCAGGGGAGGTTTGGGCTGGAGATGAGGAAGAAATTCTTCCCAGAAAGAGGAATTTGCCATTGGGATGTGCTGCCCAGGGAGGTGGTGGAGTCCCCATCCCTGGAGGTGTTCCAGAGGGGATTGGATGTGGCACTTGGAGCCATGGTCTAGTCATGAGGTGTTGGGTGACAGGTTGGACTTGATGATCTTTGAGGTCTCTTCCAACCTTATTGATTCTGTGATCAAGGTCCCATTTGCCCAGGCACCACTGAGTCCTCCCTGCCTGTTCATGCACATGTAATTCACTGGGCCCAGCACACAAGGGGAAAGCTGCATCCTGATGCCAAGTGAGAGCCCAGATCCCCTCCAAGGAGAGCTGAGAGCCAGGGGGGACCAGGACAGATCAAGGACAGGCATCAGCCTTCATGCTTGTGAAAAGTGAGGGGCTTCTGTCTGGTGGTCCTGGGAGAGAAGCAGACTTTAGGTGATGTGCTTTAAACAGAAACCTCCCTTCTGAAGCAGCAGAAACCACAGATAAGGATGGCACAGAGATGTGGCTGCACTGCTAAGGAAGTCCCCTAACGGAGCAAGCCATGGCAGCAGCCCCAGCCCCCCCTGAAGCCCTCGCTGCCCCCCAGCCTCCCCCGGCCCCACGCAGCCAGCACAGCGTAGCCAAGGCAGCAGGGGATTTCTGACAGACCCAAAGCAGTGCAGGGGCACCCAGAGCCTCCCACAGCGCTGCACCACAGCCCCACGGCACCCTGGCCACTTGTTTGCAGTTGGTGACGGGCTCACAGTGCCCACCTGGCAAGCCATGACTCCCAGCCACATGCTGGCCCCCACAGGGGCTGGGAGGAGATGGGGGCAGCATGCAGGTGGCTGCTCCTTGGCAGTCCTGCACAGCTTGCACAGCCAGCACGTCCCCAGCTGCTCAGGGAAGGGGGCAGCTCCCTCACCCCCCTCACAGCCAGCACGTCCCCAGCTGCTCAGGGAAGGGGGCAGCTCCCTCACCCCCCTCACAGCCACCTGTGGGCTGTGTTTGGCTCGGGCTGGGCTCCTTGCAGCATCTCTGGCTCCTGTGGCTCTAGATTTAGAAGTGATGCCAGAGCTGCTAAGCCTCTTTGCAGACTTCTTTTGGCCAATGTAGCTGCAAAGCACTGCTCAGAGGCAGGAGGCCTCTGGACCACAGCTGCGAGCAAGGGCAGCAATGGCCTGGCTGAGGCTCCAGAGGAGCAGGCTGGGACCTATCTTCTGTCTGGGCAGGGCAGCGCAGCACAGGAGGACAGACACCGCTCTCCAGTCCCCAGCAACCTTTGAGCCCCTGAGAGGCCTGGAGACTGGCAGCAACCTCGTGCAGGGGGTGCAGGTCTTCCTTCTCACCCAGCCCCTTCCCAGCCCCACTGCAGCACTGGCTTTCTCCAGCCCTGAGAGGAGCCAGGGGAGCAGCGTGCCCAGGACATGCCCCAGATACGGCCCAGACATGCCTCCAGGCTCTGCTCTTTGAAAGAAATTCTCAGTGCTGCTCTCCCTCCCCAGTTTCGTTTTGAAGAGCAGCTGCAGCTCCTCGCCTCTGACACCAACAGGAAGCACAGAGCCACGGCCCAGGCTCGCCGGCGTGCAGGGTGCCAGGCTGGGAGGCAGGGGCAGGTGGTGCCCCGCTGCCCGGCCCCGTGGCACTGAAGGGTGCAGCAGAGAGGGGAGCAGAAGGCTGAGGCCACGGCCCTGCACCGTCCCCAGCCGTGACAGCCGCAGCCATCCACGGCCAGCCCGGCGGCTGCAGCTCAGCCTCTGCCTGCGGAACGCCTCCTGCCCCGGGGGAAAACTGCCCACGGCCCCGCGGAGAGGCCAGGACCGAGGGTCCCTGAGCTCCCTTCAGGTGTGGTGCCAGAGCACTGAACAGCCGCAGGAACACAAACCAGCCCGGGCAGCGAGCAGCCGGGGGCCCGAGCCGTGCCGCCGGGGCGGGGCCGGGGCGGGGCCGGGCGGGGCCGGGCGGGGCCGGGGCGGGGCCAGGCCGCACAGGCCTCTTGCTTGTCACATCCTCCCTGGCTCTAGGAGCAACACCAGAGCCATGGAGTGCCTGGGGGAGCAGAAGTGTTAGGGGCACCAAGAGGACACAGCCTGCCCTTGCCACGATGCCCACGGAGCTGTTCGTGGGTGCTGTGCTCTGCCTGCTCCTGCCCTGCTCTCCAGCAGTGCCTGAGGTTGTGCTTCCCCAGGGCTGGGTCCGTCCCAGCACCCCCCCCGGGCACCGGGGCAGCCCACGGGCACCTCGGAAGCCTCAGCAGGGGAAAGCCTCCGTTGATTCCCAGAGCAGAGGCAGCAGCAGGGCTGTGGTTAAGCACACCTCTGAGGTCTTGCTCATCTGCTTACCTCAGCTGGTTTGATGTTCCCGGGGGCTGCCGGCAGCTCCTGCTGCCCCAGGGCCAGGGCCGCTCCTGCTGCTCCCTGCTGAGCAGCATGGCCACCAGCCGGGCAGTCTGGGTTGCTGCAGCCTCCTTCCCTGACCCCACCACCAGCAGCTAGCCCTGCAGCAGCGTGGAACCCAGGGCATCTGGCCTCACTTGCCCACTGTTGCCTACTGAGGGGGGCCACTGAGGGCTGGGAGGGGGCCAGCACCTCCAGGCAGCAGGCAGGCTGCTCCCTCCTGGCTGTACATCGTCACATCACTTGTGCAAGACAGGGCAGGGCTGTGTTCTACATGGCCAGTGCCACCCCTCAGCACCCCTTGGCCCTCCCAGGTGGCACGTTCCAAAGGTGCCTCTGGCAGCTGCCCTGCAGGGCTGTTTGCCTTTGCCTCTCTGGTGGTTTTTTCCCACCTGAGGGCACTCTGAAGACACAAATGCTGCAGCTCAGCCCATGCCTGTCTGAGGGGGTGATGGAGCCCACAGCACCTCAGGCAGCACACATCCCCCTGGCAGTGGCTGGCAAAGCCTGTGCCTGCTGCATCAGACAGCACCAAGGGGGTCTCAGCTGAACGCAAGCCTGAGTGCAGCCCTGCACTTGTTCTGCTGGGCAGCCCCTGCAAAAGACAGGAGAGCTGTGCTGGGGGGGGTGGGTGAAGCCTCAGTGATGGGGGTGGGCTTCAGCTCCATCCTGGGCACAGCCTCAAAGCCAGCAGCCAGCTCTCACTGCCCCTGTCCTGACTCACAGGGGCACAGCAGAGAGTGGATCAGGACAGAGGGCAAGCTGGGGGGAGCATCACTCTGAAGCCATTCCTTGTGGAGTTATTCAGTGACTTCCTTTATTATAGAGTTAAAAAGCAGATCTGACAACTTGGAACAATCCCCTGGTGAAAACTTTGGCTAGAGGCTTGAGGCAGAGGCTCAGAAGAAGCCCTGCGAGCTCCTTCTGGGGGGCAAACAGCACTGGTGAGAAGTGCTTTTGTGCCTGCCAACTGTGCTCCTCCCCAGAGCAGCAGAGCCCCTGCCACGACTGGCATCTCATACTGCCCAGCAAGACCCATGCCTGGCACAGCAGCCCTGCAGCTCCCAGCCTCCTACAGCACACACACAAGCCCCTGCTGATGGCTCTGCCAGACCCAGCTGGAGCATCTGCTCCCAAGAAACAAAACCCAGCTGGGGGCCTGCTCCCGGCAGTGCTGCAGCCCAGGCTGCACTGAGCAGGGAAGAGCCAAAGGAGGTTTTCCTGTGATGAGCTGCAGCAGGAGCTGCCAGGGAAGGCTGCTCAGCCACAGCCACCCTCCAGGGCTGAGGGAGCAGCTGGCCAGCTGTGTCCATAGAGGGAAGGAAGCAAGAGGGGAGCAGGCTTTTGTCCACACAGGCAGCAGCACTACCTCTGCACTCCCCAACAAGGGCTCAAAGCCTTCAAAGAGAGGATCTCCATCGAGAAGCTGAAGCCTGAGAGACTGGAAGGGCTGCTGTGTGGCCAAGGCAAGCAGCCCTCCCCGGGGCAGCAGCAAGCCCAGCTCCTTCTCTCCCTCATGGTGAAAGGGGAGTGTCAGAAGCAGCCATCACTGCACAGCAGCAGCTCTCTGATTGGGCCTCAACACAACCCAGTGATGGGAAACTGCTTTCAGAAATTCACATGGAGAGTGCTGCTGTTGATGATAACCAACACCACCCCCCAGCAAGGCAGCCCCCCAGCTGCAGCCTGCCCCCTCCCAGCCAGCTCTGCTCAGAGACAGTTCCTCCAGGGCTTATCTGGGCAGCCAGGTGCCCTCCCAACCAGCCAGCCCTGCTCCCAGTCACAGGGCCCCAGCCCCTGCCCCCAGGGGGAAAGGGTAAGGGCCAGGTGGGTGGCACAGGGTCTGCCTGCAGGCTGTGCAATGGGAATGGCTCCACCAGGCACACCTGAGCTGGCAAGGAGGCCATCAGCACCACCCAGGGTGGCAGCTTCAGGTTCTCCTCCACACTGTGCCCACTGCAAGGAGGTCAGGGCCCCCCCAGAGCCCCAGCAGCACCTCCCACTGCTCAAATGCAGCAGCTTTGTGTCCTCACTTCAGTGGCCCTCAGGCAGAAACAAGAGCCCAAGTGCAGGCCTCCACTGCTCCACCTGAGCCTCCTCAGGCTGAGGATGGTCTGCAGTCCCAGAGCCCCCTCTGGACAGATGTTAGCTGGAGACAAACTCATTTCCTGGCAAGAAGGGAATCAAAGATGCTACAAACCCCTCTTCCCCTCTTGGGGAAGAAACACCCTCACACTTTCCCTGTCCAGGTGCAACTCACTGCTGCCTTTGTCCTGTGATCTAAAGAGAAATGAACCTCCCAGATCAGGACCTTGGACCATAACCAGTCAGGGCCTGAGGCAGGCCAGAGCAGCAGCTCTGTGCTGGCCAGCAGGCTGTGCTTCACCCAGAAATCTGCACCTTGATGCTGCCATTGCTCTACAACCCCCCCAGCTGGCTCTGCATCAGGATGCCCAGGACACTCCAGGACTCCTCAGGAGACAGGGGAGGTGCCCTGACCTCAGCACGAGCAGAGGTCTCTGTCCCCCTGAGGAAGGCAAAGAGCAGTGCCTGTGCCCTGGCTCTCTACACTTAACTGCTTGCTGCTGTGCAAACCATGCTGCTGGTGGATCCTGGGGCAGCAGACATCCTCCCAGCTGACTGCAGTGCCATCTGGAGCTGCTGCTTCAGAACTCAGGGGCCTCTCATTTTAGATGGCCGAGTGCCACAGTGAAGGCTTAGCTGCTGCTACAGTGAAAGCCACCAGCCCCCCAGGGCTCCAGGACCCACCCCAGGGCAGGTCCCCAGGACCAGTGGCCAGCTGGCTGCTGGTTACCAGTGGCACTCAACCCTGGGATCAACACTTTGGAATCAACACTGAGCCTTTTTATGCTGTAGTATCATTGCTACTGCCCCAGAGCATGGGATGGAGCACATGGGCAGCAAGCCTGCAGATGACAGCCAGCTGGGAGGAGTGGCTCAAACACTGGAGGCACCCAGCCAGGTTGGAAGAGGAGAGCAAGAGGAACCTCAAGAAGGTTAATGGCAAATGCACAGCCCTGCTAGGAGGATGGAGTAACCTCCTGAGCACAGGCTGGAGGCAGAAGGCAAGAAAGCAGCTTGGCAGGGAAGGACCTGGAGGTGATCAGCTGGACAAGCAGCCCTGCAGTGCCCCCACACAGCACAGGCAAACTGCTAGCACAGCAGCAAGGGTCTCCAGCTGGGAGCTGTGTCCACTGGGGGCTCCCCAGCACAAGGGCAGGGATGCACCACAAGCAGTTCAGTGGAGATGGTCAGGATGGTTTGGGCTGGAGCACATGATGTGCACAGAACAAGAGGCAGGTTTGAGGGGCCTGGAGGGAAGGCAAGGGGAGAGCTTGCTGTGACCTGGTACCCTCTGGAGAGGGCCACAGGGCAACACAGGGCAAGCTGAAAAGCAGCAGGCACAAGATGAGAAATCCTGAGGAGATGCAGGCAAAGCCTTCCCCAGCAGCAGGGTCACACACTGGTGCAGGAAATGCCACCAGAGCCACACAGCCTGCTCTGCCTTTGAGCTGAGCCCTGCCTGCAGCAGGGGGTGGGCACAGCAGCCTCCAGACATCCCTTGCAGCTCAGTCCAAGAAGCACACTTCAAGAGACCTCCTGCTTCGTGGGAGAGCTTTCCCAGCTGTGACAGAGGGCTGACAGAACTGCCTGGCTCGGGTCTCTGCTGCCCAGCAGGTGTCCCAGACAACACTTGGTTCGCTGAGGAACAGACTCAGCTCTTCAGAGCAGGACTACCTGCAGAGCCCTCCCCTGGCACCGGCAAAGGGAGCAGAGAGGCCCTGCCCCTGCCAGGCTGGCTGCTGTGCTTCAGAACTCCCTGCCGACGCTGCCAGGGGCTGCCTGCTCTCCTCGGACCCGCAGAGCCGCCACAAGGCTGCTCGCAAACGAACTCAACGCTTTCATTTTCCAGCAGCAGCATAACAATGGCCTGGGAAATCCCCCTCCCACACCCCGAGTGCTCACCCGGGGCGGCTGGAGGAGCCTGCCACGCACCCAGCTTCAGCGCTGCCCTCAAAACTGTCACACAAAAGCCACCGGGGTCAGCTTCCAGGCGAAGGCTGCCCCTGAGCAGCTGCCGGTGCTTCAACAGCCCCCGAGGCAGGCACCAAAACAAAGCTTCCACCGCCTCGCCCCCTCCCCTCCCAGCCACAGCCTGAGGCACTGCCGGCCACGGGTACCGCTGCCGGCTCCTGCCGCTTCTCACTCCTAGGATGGGCTTCCCCCAAGGAGAGCCACGGCTCCCAGCACAGGCACTGCCTCCTGCTGTGCCCAGCCCCCCAGCAGGGCATGCAGGGGAGCCAGACTGCAGCCGATAGCTGCACAGCCCTTGCTGCAGCTCTGGGCCAGCATCAGCGCTCCTGGGGGCTGCCAAAACACACAGCTGGGAGGAAGCACCAGGAACCCTCTTCAGCCCTGGGGGTGCAGCAGAGAAGAAACTGCATGGCAAGTGGAGAGATGAGGGCTCTGCTCTCCAAACACTGCCCAAGCAGAGGAGAGCCACGAGCTTCCCTTTCATATTGCCCCAGAGCAAGCTGCTCCAGTTCTGCTCTCTGGAGGCACAGTAAGGCTAAGCCATCCCCCAGCAGGTGCCTCCACAGGTGTGGCTCAACCCAGGTAATGCAGGGACTAAGACACTTCAATAGAATCCTCCTGGTGTAAGCTGCCTGTTCCCCTCAGCCCGAGGAACACAGGGAGACAGCAGAGTATCCAAAACACAGCAGTGAGATTTCCTCTTTCACAGGGATCTGCATGGCCCCCCACGGGGAGAGGTGTGACAGAGGGGAGGGCAAGCAGGCAGAGCCCAGCTGCTCTCAGGAGAAAACACAGCCCTGATTTAAACCCAGCTCCTCCCACTCCCACCTTTTCCTTGAAAGCCCCAAACAAAGCAACAGACACCCCCCCCCACACACACCCCTCCCCCCCAAGTCTCGGCAGACAGATCTCCTTCCCCCCTTCCAGCTCCGTGGGCCTGCAGGGCCGCAGGGACCTGCACAGCTCAGTCACGTTTCCATAGGAAGAGCTGACTGCCAGCTTACAGCAGCCCTGCAGTGCTGGCCCAGGGCTGCAGGAAGCACCTGAGTGCCAGTCCCAGGGCGCAGCACCGAAGGCACCCGAGGCCTGCAGCCAGCTCTAGCAGAGCAGGAGGCCCTCCCTGGCGGCCAGGCGCTGGCGGTGGATCCGGTCCTGCTGCAGCTCCTCGTGGTTCGGGTGCCAGAGCTTCATCACGATCCTCTCGATGTTCAGAGCATAGACAGTGTGGGCAGGGATCACCTCCTTGTGCACCTGGAGACAGAAGGTGTTAGAAAACAGCTCCCATTCTTTCAGACTGGCTTCCCCAGACTGCCTGCTGAATCACAGAGCTGGCAGGGCTGGAAGGGACCTCAAGGCTCAGCCAGCTCCAACCCCCTGCCATGGCCAGGGACACCTCACACCACAGCAGGTTGCTCACAGCCACCTCCAGCCTGGCTGCAAACACCTCCAGGCAGGAGGCTGCCACCACCTCCCTGGGCAGCCTGTGCCAGGCTCTCACCACCCTCCTGGGCAACAACTTCCTCACAGCCAATCTCAGTCTCCCCACTTCTAGCTCTGCTCCACTCCCCCTGGTCCTGCTACTCCCTGACACCCTGAAGAACCTCCCTCTGCTATGGGATGGCCAAGAAAGCCCCCCTCACAGAGCAGGAACACAGGAGGAGGGCTGCAGCTGGCCAGCAGTGTCACAGCAGCCAGCCCCCAGCAAACACCCCATGGTAGGGAGGTGCTCCCCCTGCTCTCCCCCTGGCTAAGAATGCACTGTCAAAAGTCCTAAACCCAGCTGTGAGCAAGCAGAGGAGGAATGCTGGATTGCAGCTGTGACAGGGGAGGCTCTGCCTCCATAACCAAGGCCTGTTGACAACAGAGATCAGGGAGAATCTCTTGCAGCTACCACGAGGTGTTCAAAGTGGCCTGGATCTCCCCAGAGCTGCCAGCGAGGGAGAGGCCCACGGGCACGCTGCGCCTCCATGGGAGGCATGCCTGTGGTGAGCCCACGGGGCTCACCTTGGGCACCTCCCCAGGGCCGGGGGGATCACAGCTAATGCGCTGCATGAGCCTGCACACAGGGCCCTTAAGGAGCAGGAGGAGACAGGGCCAGCCCCACGCTTTGCTGCAGCACTGTGCAAGCCTCAGCCCGGCGCAGTTCGACACAGAGCAGCTGCTGCTCCCCGCACAGCTCCAAGGGACTTCCCCAGCGGCCCAGGGGAGCGGAACCGCGCGCCAGCCGCTGCCCAGCAGCAGAACAAGGCAGAGCGCCGGGCGCCCGCCGCGCCCACCCCGCCCACCCGCCGCGCCCGCCGCGCCCACCCGCCGCGCCCGCGCCGCGCCCCCGCCCCGCGCCCCCGCCCCGCCCGCCCCGCGCACCTGCAGCGCCTCCAACAGGTCGAACATGTTCACCGGGGGCAGGCAGGCGGGCAGGGCGTCCCCGGAGCACGCCAGCAGCAGGGCTGCCTGCTGCTCCGCGTCGTCAGGCGGCGGCTGAGCGGCCAGGCCCTGGCCGGCCGACGGCGTCCCGCAGCTGGCAGGGCTGTGGAGAGAGCAGGCCGTGAGACCTCCGGCGGGGCACGCCCTGCCCCGCCCAGCACACCCCGCCCCGCCCCGCCGGGCACGCCCCGCCCCGCCCCCAGGCACGGCTTTCCGGTGCTGCCTGAGTGCGCAGCGGAGCCCTCTGGCTGCCATTACACATGCTGGAGAATGCCTGTGATAAAAGCAGCACAAACCCATCCTGCCCAGGCTGCAGCCTCACCCTGCTGAGCTGAACTCCCTGGGCAGCAAATGCTGCTCCAGAGAGCCACACAAGTGCCAGGGCTGGAAGGGACCCAAGCATCATCCAGCTCCAACCCCCTGCCATGGCCAGGGACACCTCACACCACAGCAGGTTGCTCACAGCCACCTCCAGCCTGGCTGCAAACACCTCCAGGCAGGAGGCTGCCACCACCTCCCTGGGCAGCCTGTGCCAGGCTCTCACCACCCTCCTGGGGAACAACTTCTTCCTCACAGCCAATCTCAATCTCCCCATTTCTGGTTTTGCTCCATCCCCCCCAGTCCTATCCCTCCCTGACACCCTCAGAAGTCCCTCCCCAGCTTTCTTGCAGCCCCCTGCAGATCCTGCAAGGCCACAATGAGGTCTCTTGGGAGCCTTCTCCTCTCCAGCCTGCACAACCCCAACTCCCTCAGTCTGTGCTCACAGCAGAGCAGCTCCAGCCCTCTGCTCCTCCTCATGGCCTTTCTCTGGACACCTTCCAGCACCTCCAGATCCTTCCTGGCACAGAGGCTCCAGAGCTGGCCCCAGAGCTCCAGCTGTGGTCTCAGCAGAGTGGAGCAGAGGGGCAGAATCCCCTCCCTGGCCCTGCTGGCCACACTTCTCTTGCTGCAGGCAGCATTTACAGGCAGCAGTTTCTATCCAGCATGAATAAAAAGGAAGCCACCCACAACATCAAATGGAACTACATCAGCTGTCAGGCAGAGCTGTGTGCTGTGGATTGCCCTGGCAGTGCTGCCATCAAACCTTAAACCACCCACAACCTCCTGTCAGCGGCTGGGAGCTGCCACAGACACCACTGGCTTCTCACACTCTGGCAGATGCACAGCCCGAGCTGTTTTGACACAGACACTGGAAAACAAGATGCCCTTGAAGCTCTGCTACCTGGAAAGGCACACCAAGGCCCCATGAATACAGCAGTTGGCAGGAAGTGACAGGCTGGCAGTGCCCTGCAGGTCCTCGCTCCGGGGCACAACAGCTGCGACCCAAAGGCTGCAGCGGCCCCGAGAGCAGCAGAGCTCTTGTGCC
This sequence comes from Dryobates pubescens, assembly GCF_014839835.1. Taxonomy (NCBI): domain Eukaryota; kingdom Metazoa; phylum Chordata; class Aves; order Piciformes; family Picidae; genus Dryobates; species Dryobates pubescens. Next base: position 571,447 of record NC_071622.1, read on the forward strand.
ACTCACTACAGCCCCCAACAGCCAGCACTTCCTGAGGACATTCAGAGGCCTAGGGGGCACCTTCATAAATTGTCAGGCAAGCACAGCAAGGGAGAGAGACTTGACATGACCCTGAACTCCACTGCTGAGAAGAACAGAATGAACCAGGCTGGAAACGGCCTCAGAGATCATCCAGACCAAGCCCTCCCCAGCACCATCTGAGCAACCAAACCATGGCACCAAGTGCCTCAGCCAGGCCTTTCTGGAACACCTCCAGGGATGGGGACTCCACCACCTCCCTGGGCAGCACATCCCAGTGGCCAATCTCCCTTTCTGGGAAGAACTTTCTCCTCACCTCTAGCCTGAACCTCCCCTGGCACAGCTTGAGACTGTGTCCTCTTGTTCTGGTGCTGCTTGCCTGGGAGAAGAGACCAACCCCCACCTGGCTCCAACCTCCCTTCAGGGAGTTGGAGAGAGCAAGAAGGTCTCCCCTGAGCCTCCTCTTCTGCAGGCTAAGCAACCCCAGCTCCCTCACTGGGCTGTGCCCCAGACCCCTCCCCAGCCCTGCTGCCCTTGAAGCCCTCCTGCTGTCCCTGCTCAGCTGTGCAGTTCCCCGCACCAAAGCCTCCCGCGTGCGGAAGCTACCGCGGGCGCCAGCAGCCGCTGAGCGAAGCAGCAGGCAGCTGCAGGCCGGGCAGCCGCGGGGCCGGGGCTCCTTACCCCTCCATCAGGCAGCTGTAGGCCGCGGCGCTGTTCCGCAGGTAGGGCTGGGGGCTGACGTTGCTGCCGAAGGCGTACCTGAAGTGGCCGTCCCGCAGCCGGTAGGCCTTCCTCCTGGAGATCACCGAGCTCAGGATGTCCTTCAGGTGGCTCTGCGGAGCACAACGCCCTCACCACGCCTGCGGCTCCACCCCTGCCCGGCCCTGCCCCTCCCGAGGGCCTCACCCGGGGCCGGAGGCGGCAGCGCCCCTGGGCCAGCGAGAGCTGAGCAGGGAAGGGGCCGAGGACAGGGCCCAGCCGCTCCAGCTGAGGCAGCTGCAGACAGGGGAGGTGGCACTGAGAGAGCTGTGTGCCCAGCCTGGGCTCCCTGAGACATGAGAGTGCCCAGCCTGGGCTCCCCGAGACATGAGAGCGCCCAGCCTGGGCTCCCCACTGCCCCAGGGCACCCCAGGGCACCCAGCCTGGGCTCCCTGGGATGTGTTGGCCCCAATGTCAAAGTCATTTCCTACAAGCTAGGCAGTTCCCAACCTCTGCTCTCTTTGAGAGTGAGTTAAGAGATCTCACAACTGCAGCAGTGTTCCCCTGGCACTGCAGCACTGGCCCCAGGACTGCAGTGGGAAGCCATTCCCTCTGCTTCTGCAGGCTGCTGACTGCCTGGGAGGGGCTGTGGAAGCAGCTGTCTGCATGTGAAAAACAACCAACCACCACCCAAGCCCCCCCCCAGCACCACCCAAGCCCCCCCCCCAGCACCACCCAAGCCCCCCCCCCCAGCACCACCCAAGCTCCCCCCCCCCCCCAGCACCACCCAAGCTCCCCCCCCCCCCAGCACCACCCAAGCTCCCCCCCCCCCCCCAGCACCACCCAAGCTCCCCCCCCCCCCCCCCAGCACCACCCAAGCCCCCCCCAAGCCCCCCCCCCCCCGAAGCACAAGCAGCCCCAGCAGAGAGCTGATGCCAGTCTAGGCTGTGCCTTTGAGGACAGGCTAGGTGCAGAGCTCTCCAGCTGAATGTCTGGGAGCAAAAGGGAACAGAGATGAATCCCAGAGGAATCTGAGTGGTCAGGTGGGAGATGTGCCACAGCAAACCCCTCTCACATTCTCTTCTCTCACTCCCTCCAGCCTCTCTTTTCTCTGGACAGAACTGCTCAGACAAGCAGCTAACCTAAGCTCTGCTTGGAGCTACCTGAACTGCTCCTCCTGGTTTTCTCCTAATTAAGTGGAGGGGAAAGGGAAGGGGGAGAGGGGCTGGGGGGGAGCCCGAGGTGGGATGCTCCTGGGGAGGGTTTCTGTGCTGTGCTCTCTCCTGTGTGTTTGCTGTGCATTCACTGCACTGCTGTCAGTGCTGGTAAAGCACAGCTTCACTGGCTTCCCTGACTGTGCCCAGCTGGGCTAACTCAGCAGCACCACTGCACAGCTGCTTGACTTGGTCTCACTCCCAGGTTGACCTCCACATGCTGGCTCCAGAAAGCCCTCCGCACATCAAGACTCCAAGTGGCAGCTGCATCTCTCCTGGGCAATACACTGCTGATGGCCACAGGCATGACCCAGCTCTGTCACCTCACTTCCCTGCCAGACACCTGTGCCTGCAGACTGCTCTTGACAGAACAGCTCCAGCTGCAGCTCCTGCTCTAAGCCTGCCTGTGAGAGGAGCAGCACTCCCCGGAGCAGCCACCCGCCGTGCCAGGAGCTCCTCCTGGGCAGCTGCTCAACGCTCCCGAGGCCTCCACCTAGGGTGCCACAAACCTGGCAGCCCTTTGCTTCTCATCTCACTCCTTCCAAGGCAAGTGGACAATTGGAGCAGCACTTCCCCCCCCACTGAGGGCTGCCAGCCTGCTGCACACAGGGCCCTGCCCAGGCTCACCTCCACGGCCAGCACCACGGCGGTGACCGCCTCCTCCGTGACGTTGTCCAGCCCGTGCTCGTAGGCCGTCACGATCATCCTGCCCTCCAGCTGCCCCCGAGTGGGCAGCATCATGGTGTGAGAGCACAGCTTCAGATCATCCTCCTCCTGAGGCTCCTTTGCCACAAACTGCTGGGCTCCAGACAGGGGGTTCTGAGGCTGGAATCGGTGCTGTGGGCGCAGCAGCAGAGCACAAGAAACGCTTGGGGCGGACTCCTGGCTCGCCAAAGCCAAACCTTCCTTCCCCAGCCAGAAAGCAAACAACAGCTCATCCCAGCAGGGCAGGACCCCCCCCAGCGTTACTGAGCCACCACAGAGCTAAAGCTACCTCTCAGCAGCCCCTGGAACACAGGCTCTGGCAGCTTTGGCATTTAGGTAGCCTTCCAGGGATTCTCCAGTGTCCAGCAAAGCCGTGTCGCGCCGCAGCCCGCCTCCCAAGAGAGAGGCAGCAGCCCCCAGCCCCCACCTCTCTCCCCAGTCCAGAGCTCAGCTCTGGCCTCCAGCACTGCACACTCCTCACCCCTGGTGACAGCAGCAGGCAGAAGCTGTGCCCCAGGGCCTGTGGCCATGCACACTCACATCAAACTTCTGTCGGACCGAGGAAATCTTCTTCTTGCCCTTGGGCTTTCCAGGCTTGGCTGCAGAGCCCCCTGGCCAGGGCAGAGAGCCAGCACCCTCTGCAGACAGGAGAGAGAAAGCCCTGCTCAACAGCTGCTGCTGACCCAGGGCCAGCATGAACACACAAGAAAACCCTGAACAGCTGGCCCCCAGCTAAGCCTTCAGCCCCAGCTTGGCAGCCCCGGCCCAGGGGCAGGACTCAGCAGGGAGGATGCTCTTGGCAGTGCTTCCCTTCCACTGCTAGCCCCTTGCTCACTGGGCCCACTCAAGATCCCATCACTGCAGTAGATGTTTCTGTCCACACTCCACACACACCCCCAAGGCAGAAGGAGAGAGAGGAGCACAGCCTGCAAGGCAAGGGCCAAGGAAGGAATATGCCACCTGCTCCATCAGGCAGACAGCAGGAGCTTGCCCAGAGGGAGATTCTCCTCCCACCAACTCCTGATCAGGTCAGATGCTAACCAGCAGGATCAAGCAGCCTGACTCATCACATCTGCCTTCACTGCTCCCCACCACCTCTGCAAGCTTTGCCCTGGGCCCTCGTCAAGCAGCACAGCTGACCAGTCCTGTCCCACTGAGCTGAGAGGAGAACTGCAGAGCCACAGCCTGGTAGTCACAGCTCTTGGCAAGGCAGAGTGCCTGCCAGTGCATGGACAGGACCTGCTCACAACTCCTTCAGGCACACTGAAGGGCAAGGCAAAGGATGTGCACAGGCTTGCTGGCAGGGAAGGAGAGCTGCAAGCCAAGGCCTGGACAGCCCCCTCGTGGCTACAGAGGCAGCCTCCCCCTCAGCACTGCACAGCAAGTGAGCAGCCTCCCTCCTTCAGGGCAGAGCAGGCCTTGTGCTGGGGCCCTGCCTGCCCCCTGGGAGCTTGCTCAGCTCTGCAGGCAGTTCAGCTGCTGCAGAGCAGGGCTGACAGCACTGTGGTGCCTCAGACACCCCCCAGCCACACTGGAGCCAGCATTTGGCACCTGCCCTGGGCATGGCCAAGAGGGGACAGCAGCCAGCTCACCATGCTCAAGCTGCCCAGCTGCAGGCACATTCACAAGCAACCAGCTGTGGGCCCTCCCTGGCATGCAGGCTGGTGCCCCCCAGCACCTCCAGCTCTCCCAGCCAGGTCTCATTTGCTGTCATCAGCATGACCCCAGCTGCACTGCAGCCCTGCCTGCAGGGAGTCCTTGGCTGTGTGGAGCTTCCCCCACACACAGCTGTTCTTTGCCATGAAAGTGACCCCAAACCAACAAACCAAACCTCTCACACAGGAGTTCAAGGCTCAGGCTAAGCCACAGGGTTCAGATGAAGCCTTGGCACGGGCAGCTGGTGGTTACAGACCACCTGCACACACGTGCAGGGGGCACATCCTGCCTGTGAGAGGCCAAAAAGCTTCCTGAGGGGTTCAGCTGCTTCCTCTTGCTGAGGTGGAAACCAGCAGTGCATGGCAAAGCCTGCTGCCACAATCCACCAGCCAGGAGCCAGGGAGAGATAATAACCCCCCCAGAACCCCTGCAGCTGGTGCCAGGCACCACTGCCACACTGGCCCTCAGCAGGGGCTGTGGGAGCACCATGGGCAATCCCCTCAGGGAGCACTCTACCCTTCAGCACCATCAGGGCTTACATCTCAGCACCTATCAAAATGCTGCTGCTTCTCTCGAGATGTTTTGCTGTCCACAAAGAGCTTTGTTGCCCCCCCAGCAGGCCAGACCCCTTCCAGGCAGGGGATGTGAGCTGTCAAGCACAGACACCAAAGCCACCTGGCCCAGCTGAAAGCTTGCAACAAAGGCACCTCTCTGAGCTTGCAACATCAGCCCAAGCCCCTCCTCCTTGGCCAAAGCCCCCCAGCAGCCTCTGCAGCCCCCTGCCAGGAGCAGCCCCAGCTGGCTGTGTCCCCAGGGGGCAGAGGCAGAGCAAGGGGAGGGAGCAGAGGCAGGAGCAGCAGGCAGCAGCAGGCAGCAGCAGGCAGCAGCAGGCTGCAGCCCTCCCCCTGGCAGGGTGCCACAGACAATGGGGTTCAAAAGATTGCTCCTCCCCCCTGGTGCCTGCCATGGAAATGGAAAGTGCTTGTGGCAGCAAGCCTGGGGATGGTGTGCAGAGGGCACCAAGGACACTCCTTCAGTCACTTGTTTCCATGAGGCAAACACCTTCCACTCCAGCAGGGGAGACAAAAGGCTGTAGCTTCCACTCCTGCGGGGGGAAGCTAAGCCACCAAAGCCAGCAAGAAGCCAGCAGGTGTCAGACTGGCACCTAGAGGGAGAGGAGGAAACCTCACCTCCTGGCATGGCACTCCCACTGCACCTCCACCTGCTGCAGCACACACAGCTGGCTGCTGAGATCTGCCACCTGGGGCCCTGCAAAGGGCACCCCAGTGCTGGGAGCACTCTGCAGTGATCTGAGGTGAACAAGAGGCTGGAGAAGGGCCCAGCAGCACTGTTGGCTGCAGAGCACAACCCCCTGCCCACACTCGACTCAGCTGAGTGTTTTCCAAGCTGGCCTGTGGGCACAGAGCCAGCAAAAGCCCACCTGAAAGCACTGGAGGTGAGCAGCTGCTGGCACTTGGTGCAGCCACTGGTCAGCTAGCACTCCATCACACACAGAGCTCCCTCAGCCAGCAGCCACAGGGCAACTGCTGGGCCTGGGCCTTTTCATAAGCCAGCTGTAACTACTGCAAGCCAGCTGCAAGGAGCAGCCAGATCCAGACCTAAACCTTCTGAATTACCCGAGTATTGACCTCTGAAGAGGGTCAGTCTGGGGCTCAGCAGGGGTTAGTAAGGCTGCAGAGCAAACAAAAGCAGCCTGGAGATGGAGGAGGTTACCATTTAATCAGCACAGCTGCTGCTGTTAGGGACCAGCTGCAAGACAAAAAGCTCCAAGTCTCCATAAATGCTTCATTTTCCCCTTGCCCAGGCTGCATCAGGCACCCCAGGAATCTTCTCCTCTCAAAGAAATGCCTCTCCTGGGGCTCCCTCCAGAGCTGTGGCCATTGGCTCTTCCTTACTGCACAGCAGTCTCCTGCCCTGCACTGCAGCTCAGCTGTCCTCCCTACCAGCCCTCTGGACTGGGAGTTCTGAGCAAGCCACCTGGTGACAGCCAGGCCAGATGCTTGCTAAGTGGAAAGGGTAACCCTCTGCAGAAGGCTGGGGTCAGTGGCCACAGCTGAGTAAAGACTCACTCCCAGTAAGCATTCCTGTCAGACATGGAGCTGACCCCAGGGGTAAGCCCAGCAAAGGCCAGAGCAAAGTGAGGGGAGAGGAGACAATGAGCAGAGCAGAGCCAAAGCAGCCTCTCCTTAGACACAGCAGCTCACAGACCCAGTCCAGAAGCCAAGCCACCCCACCCCCCACTGCAGCCTGCCACTGCCCACAGCCTCCCTGTAAAGCCATCTCTGCTGCAGCACTAACTGCTGCCCTCCTGCCTGCATGCAGGCTGCTCAGGCTCAGAAAGCCAGAGGGCTTTGTAGAGAAGCCAGGCAGAGAGCTGGCACAGAGCTCCCTCTGACTGCTTGCAGTGAGGCCTCTCAGGACTTACCTGGGGCAGAAACCAGGATCTGGCATCGGGTGAGAATGGCCAGGAGGAAATCGTTGTGAGAGTGCACTGTGGAGAGACAGACACATCAGCAGCAGCACCTCAGCCCCCAGAGGCACCCCCAAGTGCCCCTGGAGCAGCTCACTGCTGCCCGCCCCCCCCCAGGTGCCCCTGGAGCAGCTGCCTGGCCCCAGCTGTGCTCTGCCCCCAGCTGCTCAGCCACAGCCTGCAGCTGAAGCCTTCTTGTTTTCTCCTGTGGGACCCAGAACCTGCTGCTCCCACACCACCAAAAAGGACACTGCACAGGGCATGGAAGCAGTTGGGTCACTTCTTGCTGTGCCCCACACACCAGCCCAGCACACAGCATGAAACACCCAGGGCATGCAGCCACTCAGAGGGGGATCAGCTGCTGCCCCTGCCCCACCAGCTTCTGGCTTTACTAGAAACGGCCCCGAGGAGCCAGCCCTGGGGCACGGAGTCAACATGAAACAGCTTCCTCACAGGAGGATTACTGGAACAAAGAGTGAGTAATTACACATTAGAAAGAGCAAAGATGGACTTCATAAGGAGTTACAGGCTCCTCCTTGGCTCATAAACCCCAAGTGAAACCAAACTCACTGCCCCTCCCTGCAGGGACCACAAACATGGAAGTCCTGAGCCACCACGAGGCTCTCAGCAATGCCAGACAACTTCTGCAGAGCCACAGAGAGCTGAGGATGAAGGAATCTCACCCTTCAGCACCCCAAAGGCCAGGGAGGGGACCTGCCTGCTGCAAGGCCACCTGGCTGCTCCAGCTACACCACCTGTTCAGTGCAGCACAGGACTGCACCTCCATGGAGACACAGAAGCAAAAAGAACAAAAGGCCCTTTGACTGCTAGAACAACATCTCTTGTTTTAGCACATCGGCAGAGGATCGAACTGCCTGTGAGTGCCGGGCCCACGAAGAGGCTTCCTCCGACAGGCCAGGGCACCTCCCACCTCTTTACCTCTTCTTGCTGCCGGATCCTTGGCCGTCTTGACTTCCCTCACAGCAACTTACCCATTCAAGAGGCAACATGCAGCAGGGAGGAGGCCCCCGGGGCCTGGCAGGGGCAAGGTAGCATTAAAGCCGGCAAGAAAACAAGCACGAGATGGCTTTTTACCATTGTCTTGCGTGAGAAGCCTGCGCGCTTCCAGGTCAAACTCCTCCTTACTAATCTTTTGCTTGAACCAGAGCTTCAAGTTGGCCCAGTACCTAGTGAGGAACGGGGAAAGTGCTGACACCGAAGGGAAAGCTTTGCTCCCGCGGCTCAGAGGAGCCGGGGCAGCGCCGAGGAGTCCGCGCAGAGCGCAGTACAAACGCGCGGCCCTGCGAAGGCCGGAGAGGAGCGCACAGCACAGCAGCCAGGCGCGGCCCAGCCTGCCCCGGCGCGGCCCAGCCTGCCCCGGCGCGGCCCAGCCTGCCCCGGCGCGGCCCAGCCTGCCCCGGCGCGGCCCCCGGCCCTGCCCCGCACTCACTGCTTCACGTTCTCGCCCAGCGCCTCGCTCAGGCTCTTCTTGGCCGCCTCCAGCTCGCTCACGTACGTCGCCATCGCCCCCCGAGACACAGGCAGCGGCACCGCCGCGGGGCTCGCCGGCGGCCGTAAAGCGCGGCGGCCGTACAGCGCGGCGGCCGCACGTCACGTCACGTCGCGCCGCGGCGGGGGCGCGGCCGTGCGCATGCGCAGCGAGAGCGCCAGCGCCGGGGCCGGCGGAGCGGGATCGGGAGCGGGATCGGGAGCGGGATCGGGAGCGGGAGCCATGCCGGGCCTGCTGCTGGGCGACGAGGCGCCCAACTTCGAGGCGGAGACCACGCAGGGCCGCATCCGCTTCCACGACTTCCTGGGAGACTCGTGAGTGCCGGGAGCCCCGGTGCTGCAGCCGGCGCTGCGCGGGGAGTTGGGGCAGGAGGTGATCCTGGAGCCGCCACCGAGGGGGAAGCAGGCGCCCACCGGGAGCGGCCCCCACGGGCCGGTTGCCCTCCCACGGTGGCGGCCCGAGCCCGTGTCTGTGGTGGCGGGCACCGGCGGCGGGGGTCTCGTCCCGCCGGAGCGCGCGGGTGAGGGGCGCGTGCGAGCCCGGCTCGGCCCCTGCCGGAGCCCCGCGGGCTGGAGACCGGCGCGGGGAGGTCGGGCCGGGCCCGTCCGTGGCGCGGGCTCGTTCCGAACCGGGCTCGCCCGCGGAGGGCCAGGCCGGGCGGCCGTGCGCCGCGATTTCCCGGGGGAGCGCGGTGGCCGAGCGCACGCGGGGCTCCTCCGGGCCTCTGCCCATCGTCCCCCATCCGCTCCTCCGGGCTGCACGGCGAGACGGCAAGCCGAGCCCGAGTTCGGGACGGGAGAGGCCTCCGGAAAGCAGAGCCCAGGAAAGGGCAAAGTCAGGGTCGCCAGGGCAGCGCCCGGCCGGGCCCGGGGAGCAGCTCACAGGTCATCCTCCCTGAGCCGGCCCGGCCTGCCCGGGGAGCCGAGCGGTGGAAGGTGGTTTTGGCCCCCTATGAGCCCGAGGTGCAAAGCCACAGGCCTCCAGGCACCATTCCGCACAGAGTTCACTGCTCCACTTCTGTCACAGGCAGCGGGCTGCCGGCACAGCTGCTCAGGACTCGCGGCCGGCAGCGCTGGCAGGCTTGAATCGGTGCTGGAGCCACTCCTGGCAGGGCTGGGAGCTGGGGCGCATGGGCATAAAAGAGCCCTTGTACAGAGAAACAGAGCTACAGCCCTGCCTAAAACTGCCTGCTCCAACCTGATCACCCTAGAGGAGCTTTCCTGGCCAGCTTCTACACAGCTGCTGGCTGCCCTCTTCTCAAGTCGTATCCCTGTTGTGTACCACCAGGGGCCAGGTAGCTGCACAGTGAGACGTGGCTATGGCATGGCTCTGGCAGAGCTGCAGGGTGCCTCCCTTGCTGCCTCCAGCTTTGGCCCCAGATCTCCACGATGGGATTTTGCCCAGCTGCTGTGGCATGCAGCTGCACTCGGAGCTCTGGGGGCCAGAAGGGCAGTGGTGGTGGGACAGGGAACGCTGGGTGCTGGGGGTGGCTCTGTTAGGCTCTGTGAACTCCTGAGAGCCCTTTTGCCATAGGCCCACTCGCTGCTGGGCTGCATTGCTGCTGCTCTTTGTGCACTGGCTGCCTTAGCTGTGCAGTGAGGGGGGTGGCATTTGCCTGCTCCAGAGACTGCACAATCACTGCTGGGGAGCAGTGGGCAGAAGTGCAAGGGCTGTGCTGTTGTAGCTGTAGCCATAATGAGATGCTAGCTCCTGGCCTCCCCTGTTAGCTGATTCATTCTTATGGCAGCTCAGGGCTCGGGTTTGGGTCTATCCCATGTGTTTCAGCTGCCTGCTACTCAGGGGTGGTTCTCTGGAGGTGGTCGATGAGGTGCACAGGGCAGCGCAGCAGCGTGGCTGGCAGGTTGGCATCTGCCTCCCCTCACGCCTGTGGTCTTCAGGGTACTGAATGAGCATGTGGCTCCCCAGGCTTCCTCACATCTGCCTTCATGTCAAGCCCCACAGGCTCTTTCAGCATCCCATGTGGCAGCCTGGGGGGAGGGAAGAGGCAAGGCACAGGGATTTTCTCAGAGCGTGGTGCATGGGGCTCCTGTCATGAAGGCTTCCAGCGACAGGGCAAGAAGAGTCCCCAGGACAGGACTTCCACCTAGCAGAGAGACGAGCTGCTCCCACACAAGCCCCCCTGCAGTGCCCCCTGGAGAGTCTGCAGGACAGGCTGGAATGCCTCCTTGCCCTAAGCCATCTCCTGCTCTCTTTCAGCTGGGGCATCCTCTTCTCCCACCCCCGGGACTTCACCCCTGTCTGCACCACGGAGCTGGGCCGGGCGGCCAAGCTGGCGCCCGAGTTCCAGAAGCGCAACGTGAAGATGATTGCCCTCTCCATCGACAGTGTCCAGGACCACCTCTCCTGGTGCAAGGTAGGGAGTGTGGGGGGAACTTGCTGCTGCCTTGACGAAGGCCAGAGGAAAAGCAGAGCAGAGGCCCAGAACTGTGCATGCTGAAATGCAGAGCAGGAGCAGGGAGGGCTGCGGCGTCCTTGTGGAGCCCTTCACACAATCCAGGGCACTCCATGCACCCACTTCTTGAAACAAGTATGCTACAGATAGCTGGAAGGGTGGAACCAGCTGTGAAGGTGGTGCCAAAAGCTCAGGGGAAGGCAGTCTACCCACAGGCCCTCAAGAGGCTCCTGTAATAAAGCAGGAAACAAAAAAAAGGAGGCATCAGAAGCGAGCAGACAGCCTTCAAAGGGTGCAGCTCATGCCCAGGCAGGGCAAAGAGAGAACAGAGAGGGACATGTTGAACACAAACCACAACCAGGAGAGTGTCAAATATGACCCTGTCAAGAGGGAGTCCAAAAAAAGCAGAGGGGAATTAAACAGCTTGCTGGAGGCACATGAGAGGAGCTAAGGAACAGCTGCAAACAGCCTCAGCCATGGTGTGCTGCCAGGCAGCCGTGGCTCCAGGCTCACAGCTGGTGGAGATGTCAAACGAGCAGGTCAGGTGTGGCCACACTGTTAACCCCCATGGTGAGCTGCCTGCCTCTTGCTTTGCTCCTGCAGCTGGGGACGTCCCCCTGCGTTTCCCAGGGGCAAGACATGCACACAGTAAGTGGTGGTGAGGAATTGCCACTCTCAAACACTGCTTCATGACCAGCTGGCTCTGGGAGCTACCTGGCGCTGCCCTTCGTGCCCCAGTGGTGCGTGGCTGATGTCCCACGGAGCCTGGGGGGGCCTGGAACCTCCCACTCCAGGAACTGGGATCTGTGTGCTGGCCAGATGGGCTCAAGCCCTCCAGTCAAACCAGCAGCCAGCATCCCATCAGGTGTAACAGTTTGGGTGGTGCTTTGGTCGGGGAGTCTCCTCTCCTGGTTGGCTAAAGCCCTTTGGACAGCTCCAGGGGGCTGCTGACCAACACAGCCAGGGGACTCAGCGGTGTGGAGGGCAGGCTCCCCTGCAGGGCACAGGAGGAAGGGGTGAGCTGTGTGAGGGAGGGAAGCAGTGAGCCCTCCTGGGCTGCATGGGCTCAGCACACTCATCTGGAGCAGAGGTGAACTATGAGCTGCCTCTGCTGCTGCAATTACTCAGCATAACCTCAGGTGGAAGCAGGAAAGGTTGCAGAACAGCCTCCTGGGTGCTGGCTGGTGGGAAGTGGAGTAGCAGCCTGGTCAAAGCTTCCAGAGCAGACGTGAAGACAGGCAGGGGGAAGCAGCCCAGGCTGTGGTGAGCTCTGTCAGGCTGGGAGAGGCTGCAGAGAGTGCTTTGGAAATGTCAGTTCAGCACCTGCCAAAAAGAAAACTCTGAAAGTCTTCCAGAGCCACAGATCCAATCAGCGAGGACAAACCCACCACAGACTGGAGCCTTCCATGCAGCCTGTCTTGGAATTGTCCTTCTCCCAGACTGCAGGGCAACAGGAAAGGTGCAGAGGGAGAACAAAGCTGCCTGCAGGTCTGGGCAAGTTTGCTTCAGTGCAGAGCAGCTGGGGCTCTGCAGCCTGGCAATGGGAGTGTGTGTCAGGCTGCAGCACTGTGAGCAGGCTGGGGAGCAGGGGGAAGCAATGAGTACAGCGTGGTGGAGGACATCAGAGGACTGGGATGTGATTTGTCTGCTCTTAGGCCTTGCCCATGTGTGTGATCCTTTGTCCTTGGCAAAGCCAGGAGGAACTTAACACAGAGAGCTAAAGAGGAAGGCAAGTGCTAGGGCCTGCCACAAGTCTGAGAGCAGGGGCAGTGCCCCAAAGGTTCCTCTGCCCAGAGCTTAGAGGTACCTATGGTGGTAGAAGCTGCTTGGCTGGGCAGAAGTGGTCCTCAATAAATGCTAGGCTGGGATCTAGAAACTGCAACATCCCTCACCAGAGATGAGCTCAGAAAGAAGTCCCTGGAGAGAGCAGCAGTTTGGGCAGTCCTTGTGAGTGATGCTCCTTGACATACCTGTGCTTTCTCCTTAGGTGAAGCTCCTAGCAGTAGTGAGAGGATGAGGCTGTGCTCATCTGAGCACAGGCTGGGAGGAAGCAAGTGGGCAGGAAGGATGGGTGAAATCCTGTGTGAAACAGCAAAGAAACTTCTGCTTGCTGTGCTTCACAAGGCAGTGGGCAGAGGGCGCCTGGAGAGGTGGGCCTGGGGCATAGCAAATCATTCTCATGTCACTGTGCTCAGCTCTGCTTTCCTAGCCCAAGATGCCACAGCTGTTATTGGTCATCCCCAGCCAAGAGCCAGAGGCTTGCTCCAGCACTCAGAACAAGGCTGTAGCTCAGCCATGGTCTGATCCCAGCCCATGCACTGCTGAATGCATGAGCTCCTTCAGCAGGGGTGACTGGCAGAGTGCTGTGCATGCCAGAGGAGGCTTCAAGGTTCTCTGTAGTCACTGATGGCTTCACTTGGATGAGTCAAGGGTGAATAAATCACTCCAGTGAAGCCTGGTTTCAGCCTGGGCTCTGGGAAGAAGTGTGGCTCAAGGAGTGAGTCTGGGGCCTCCTGCCAAGACAGGGTGGGGTTTGTGAGGCTGTTCCACAGAGAGATGCCCAGCTCAGGAAATTCCATGCCTTTTAGAACAAGCTCCACAGGATTCAGATACTGCTTCCCAGAAGCTCTCTTCATCCCCCAGCCCCCACTCTGAAGGCATGGGCAGGATGTGACCTCTCTACAGCCTCCTGCGACTCTGTAGGGCATTCAGAAGCCTTTTGCCTGGGCTGACCTCTGTCTGTGCTTTCCTTCCCTGCTGTGCTTTGGCAAGGCAGGAGGACAGAACTGCTTGCTTCCTTCCAAAGCAAGCCTGACTACAACCAGCTGAGATAAAGGGCTCCTTTCTGCAGGGCAGAGCTGGCTTAGAAAGCACTGGGGAGAAAAGAAGCAAAGAGAAAAGCTGGGAAGGAAACAGCTTGCCACGAGTGCACCACTTGACCTGCTTGCAGCATCCTGAGCAGCCAGAGCAGGGTTGCAGCCCTGCTCATCACTACCATCAGCCTAGGAGGGCTGAGGAGAGGGCCTGCTGCTCCCACTGGCATGCTCTGAGCAGCAGTGGGCAGTGCCTAGGGGCAGCACTTCCAACCCTGTCCTCCCTGAGCAGGCCCCAGGCTTTCTCGCCACGGTCAAAGCCCAGGGAAGGCTTTGGCATGATCAGCTCAGCTGGTAACACCACAGAGGTGTGTGGCAGCCTTGCACCAGGGCTGGAGTTCTGCCCCTCTGTAGCACAAAGGGGATGGAAGGAGCAGGCAGAGACCTTACTTACTTACTTTACTGCTGGCAGCTGCTCCACTTCTGCTGCCTTGAGCAGGCTCCTCCCAGCCCTGCTGGGGCTCGCTGTGACCTGTATGGCTGGAATCACAAGCTGCAAAGGTAACTCAACATGCTTTGGCCAGGTCCAGGCTAGACTGAGAGACTCAACATACAGGTTCCCTGGTCTCTTACTGGGAGAGGGCTGAAAGAGAAACAGCTCTGTCCTCAGGGAAAGGTGGCCAAATGCCCATGTGTCGCTGGCATGGGCAGGACTTTCCCACTTGTCCATACCCACTGCCAGGCAAAGCAACAGGTCCAGAGACAGAGGTGAGCACCAGGCTGTGAGCACAGCCAGCCTAGCAGCTAACCTCCAAGAGCATGGCAGAGCCCAGCCTGGTTTGTCATCAGGGTTCTGGAAGCAGAGAAGCTTCTGGAAGGCCAGGAGACCCTGGGCCATGTTGTCCCAGCCTGAGATTTTGGGGTCAAGCAAGTCACAAGCTCCAGCAGGGCAGCAAGAAAGCTGCCTCACAGAAGAGGGCCTGGGGATGCTGGGTGACAGCCAGGTGAACGTGCCAGCCGTGTGCCCAGCTGGCCAGGAAGGCAAACAGCATCCTGGCCTGCAGCAGGAACAGTGTGGGCAGCAGGGAAGTGGTCACACCCCTGTGCCTGGCACTGGGGAGGCTACACCTTGAACACCAGGCTCAGTTTTGGGGCCCTCACTAGAAGAGAGAGATTGGGGTGCTGGGAAGTGTCCAGGGAAAAGCACCAAAGCTGGTGAAGGGTCTGGAGAGCAAGTCAGGAGGAGCAGCTGAGGGAACTGGGATTGCCTAGGCTGGGGGAGAGGGGGCTGGGGGAGACCACAACGACCTGACAGGAGGTTGGAGTGCTGTGGGGATTGGTCTCCTCCCCAGCAGCAAGTGATGAAATGAGAGGAGATGGCCTGGAGCTGTGCCAGGGAGGTTCAGATTGGTGCTGGGAAAAGCTTACTGAGAGGGTGGTGGTCAGGCCCTGGAACAGGCTGCCCAGGAGCGCGCTGGAGTCCCAGAGGTGCCCGAGCAATGTGGGGAGCTGGCACCGCAGGACAGGCCTCGAGGGCCCCGGCGGTGTTAGGCCTCCTCACAGCCCTCCCCCGAGCCCAAGGCTTCTGCTGGGGGGTCCTGCAGGGCCCCCTGCGGGCCTGGCCTCTGCCTGCCCGGAGCGGCAGCTCTGCTCCTGTGCCCGCAGGACATCAACGCCTACAACGGGGAGGAGCCGCGGGAGGCGCTGCCCTTCCCCATCATCGCCGACGCGCGGCGGGAGCTGGCCGTGCAGCTCGGCATGCTGGACCCCGACGAGAGGGACAAGGATGGCATGCCCCTGACTGCCCGAGTGGTGAGCGCCTGCCCCTGCTGTGGGGCTGGGCCTGGAGGTGGGGACGGCTCCCCTGGATGGCCATGGCCATCTTCAGGAGCTGGGTTGACTTTCCTGGGCTAACCCCAGCTGAAGCTGGTGCAGTGCTGGCAGCAGTTCCCTCCTGCTCTCGCTGCCAGCTCATGGTTTGCTGGAAGCCACCCTGAAAGCCATGGGGGGTGGGACTCTGAAGCCTAGCTGTGCCTGGCCTAACAGGGGACAAAAGCCCTGGGTTCATCTGCTGGGCTTTCCCCCTCCCCTCCCATGCTTGCAGTAGCAGGGTGTGCCTGTGGCTCACAGATGTTAGGGCTTGGAAGGGTCCTCCAAAGGTCATCGAGTCCACCCCCCCTGCCAGAGCAGGACCATGGAATCTAGGGGAGGAAATATTTCAGGCAGCAAAGCTGACTAGCATGGGGAGCAGGAGCTCTCAGGGCAAACAGCATCTTCCCTGCTCCTGGGCACCACCTGTTGCTCTAGGAGGTGCCCACCACGACACCTCCCTTGGCCCAGCGCCTGCAGTCAACCAGGCCCCCTGCCAGGAGAGGGAGGAGCAGAGGGCCGGGCAGGCCCAGCAGGGCAGCTGGACAAACACCTTCTGCCCAGCCCTGACCCTGCCCCCCGTGCCCAGGTGTTTGTTTTCGGCCCGGATAAGAAGCTGAAGCTCTCCATCCTCTACCCAGCCACCACGGGCAGGAACTTCGATGAGATCCTGCGGGTGGTGGACTCCCTGCAGCTCACAGCCTACAAGAAGGTCGCCACCCCTGTGGACTGGAAGGTGAGGAGGGAAGCAGAGCTCACAGCTGGCCGCTGGACACATGCATTCACACATGGACTGGCCTGCCTTGCAGGGGGCACCCAGGGGTGGGGAAAGCTGCTGAAGTCCTGGGACAGGAGTTGGACCCCAGCTTGGGCCCCGGGGCTGCTGCAGTCTGGAGGCGGCCGCAGCAGCCTCCCATCCCCGCCCCTGGTGCCTGGCGCCAGCGGGCCCTGGGCTTGGCTCTTCCGGCTATCAGCACTCCAGTGTTGGGCCAAGGCAGCTCCTGCCCTTGCTGCCCGTAAGGAAGGGCACTGCCAGCTGTCAGTGTGCCAAAGGCCACTCAAAGTCAGCGAAGCGGCAAGCCTGGAGCGCCCCTTCCTGGGCCATCTCGGTGCTCTCCTGCCTTTGAGCCAGTATGGACACAGCTCGCTGTGCCCAGCACCTGCACAGATGAATCCTTTCCTCATGGCAGGATACCAACTGAAGTGCCTTAGTTGTGGCCATTATTTACAGCCCTCAGACTGTTTGGGCAGCCAAAGGTAAAGCAAGAACGAGCAGCTCAGTCTGTGCTCCTGCAGCCCCGAACTGCTGCTCAGCTCGTGGGCCTGCCCTGCTGCTGGCTTTGACAGCCGTTGCTGGGGAAGCCTGCCTGTCCGGAGCCAGAGGATGCTGCTGCTGCAGCAACAGGCAAGCTGCAGCCAAGCTGTGCTCCCTGCTGCATTGCAGAGATGCCCAAATCCCCCTCCTGTTACTCCCTGTTCCCCTGGGAGAGCTGTGGGGAAGAGCTGGGCTGTGGGATCCTGCTGGCAGGGCTGGCAGACAGCGTGGCCCTTCGGACCTCACCCGCAGCGCCTGGTGCAGCTCCCACTCGGCCCTCGGGGCAGAGCTGCAGGGGATGAGCGCCCCCCCGCGGCCTGCCGGCTGCTCTGCCACCCTCACCGTTCCTCTTTGCTCCCCAGCCTGGTGACAGCGTCATGGTGGTGCCCACCTTGGCTGACGAGGAGGCCAAGCAGCTCTTCCCCAAGGGAGTCTTCACCAAGGACCTGCCCTCAGGCAAGAAGTACCTGCGCTACACCCCGCAGCCCGAGTGAGCGGCGCCCGGGCAGCCCCTGCGCCTGGCCCCGCACAAGCACAGCCTCCTGCCTCACACAGTGCTGCAGCACAGTGCTACACCAGCGCTCCCCATCCCTTTTGGCCCCCCCAAACTAAACCCCTGGGTGTTCTCTTACCTTGCACAGCCCCACGGGGAAGAGGCTAGGCCGGGGGGGCTCCAGGGCTCACACTGTGGAGTCTCTCCTGCTTGGCACCGGCTGAGCTTTTCCAGGAGGTGTGGTGAGAAACAGGGTGCCAGCAGCCAGGCCCAGGAGGGGTGTCCTGCTGGGCTCACACCTCCTGTTAGGGAGCTGCAGGGGCTCCAAGCTGCTGCCTGCCTTCTGGAGCAGCCATCACTAACGTGTTAACACCTCTGGCCCCGTGCGTAGTGAAGAAGCTGCAGAGCCAGACCTCACTTGTGCTGCTTTCTCATCTTGTGCTGGAAGGGAATTGTCTGCAGGTTTTATGGAAGAGGGAATAGGTCAAATAAACTGATTCAGAACTATCTGCATCATCCCTCCCCTGCCTCTGCTGCTGTCTGTGGCACCCTGCACCATTCACTTCGTTCCCTGTGCCCGTCAGCCAGGATGCGTGCCCGTGCTCCTGGGGTGGCAGCTGCACAGGCTGCCCTCCTCCTTCCTCTCTGCATAGGGCACCTTGCCAATGCAGACTGTCCCAGGGCCCACAGTGTCAGACAAGGCAGCAGAGCCCAGAGCAGTTGTGCTGCCCCTGCTGTGTGGCAGAGCCTCGGTGAGGGCAAAGAGGAAATACCTGCTCTGGGAACGTGCTGCGGCCTGGCCTGCTGTTGGCTGCAGCGTGGGGGGGTCCTGTGCTGCTTCCCAGGCATCACAGAATCCATGGGACCTCCTCCCTGCTCTCCTGCAGCTACACCTTGGGGATGTTTTAATAAAACCCTGGGAAAGAAGCTTGCTCCCCTGATGGCTCACAGGCTGCCTGCCAGCAGCCCTGGGTGCCCAGCACAGTCAGCAGCGCTCAGAAGGGGCAGCTGGCTCGGGGCAGACACCCACAGCAGGCAGGGCTGCAAAGCACTGAATGGCAGTGGGCAACCCTCCAGCACCCCCAGCCAGCTGGGATGTGGCTCATCACTCCTCAGCATGCAGAGCCACAGGCTTCCCCTAGCAGCCACTGCTGTCCCTCACCCTGCCCTGCAGGCCAGGCCACCCTGCTGGGCTCAGCCTTCCCCCACCATGGCTGTCTCAGAGCTCCCTCCCTCACTGCCAGCAGCAAGTGTCTGTATCAAGGTTTAACTGCCTGCAGGAGCTGTGCAGTGAAGGCTGGCAGCTTTCCCCAAGCCACTTGGAAATCCACCTTCATTACAGAACCCTGCACTATCCCCAGCTATTATTTATGCTGTAAGAAGAAAAGCTCTGGTCTCTGGGTCGCCTTTTGCTGCCTCTCCTTCATTCTGCAAGGAGTGGGAGCAGAATCTGCAATCTCAAAGGGAAAATCTCTCTGTTCTGTGTAGCTGTTCAGCCTTATCAAGCTTGGCAGCTTCCCTGGTCCCCCAGGCTGAGCTGCACGAGCTTCCTGGGCTCCTTGCTGTTCCACCAGCACACAGCCCTGGCCTTGGGGTGGTTTCCCAAGGGAGAGAGGTCTGCCTCCTACCCAAAGCTTTCCCACCAGCAGGTTTCTAGAAGCTTGAGGGGACAGCTCACAGCAAGCTTTGTGCCAAGGGGGAAGGGGCACAAGGTGAGCACAACCCCTCTGGAACGCCAGAGGAGCCACCTGTAGGTCAGGAGGAGTGGGGAACAAGCTCAGCACCAGAGCCAGAGGTTTAAAGCTGGCAGGGGCAGCCACTGGCCCCACCTCCAAGCCAGGCAGAGGCTGAGAGCCGAAGCCTACAGAGTGCTGGCTGCTCCCCGACACCAGCGTGGCCCCGGGGGTGCGGCAGCCAGACGCACTCAGGCAGACACAGGGTTTGGTTCCAGTACAGCTCGAGTGGTTGTCTTTTAATCCCAGAGAAGTGAAATGCAACATCTGTTGGAGTTGGTAATAACATCCAGAGACACAAGTCCAAGCCCCCTGCTCTCAGTCAGTTGTGTTTAAGGCACTCTGCAGCAGCAGCTTTCCTCCTCTCCCGGTTTTCCCCACACGGCAGCAGAATGCCTGGTTTGGCCTCTTCCCCACAGTGACTCCTGCACATCCTGGCTCCTCTCACCCAGCAACTGGCAACAGCAGATCCAGCAGGAGCCCAACAGAGACGCCCCAGGAGGCTGGGTCAGCAAATACAGATGGGCACGGGAGGGAGCACAGTGCCAGGGGAGGGGGCACAGGGGCCTCGAGCCTCTGTGGGAAGGGGACAGGCACCGAGGTGATTCCCCTTCCCTCCTCCCCCACAAGGCCAAGAGAGTGCAGGGGCCTGCAAGCATCCCGTGCCAGCGGTGCTCCTGAATGAGTGGCAGCACCCCACAAAGCAGGGGGCTGGGCAGGGGGGACCCAGCTGCCCCCAGCACACAGCAGAAATAACCCCCAGATTCCAGCCATCAATAAATACCAATAAATAAATAAATAGATGAATTAATAAATAAGTGAGCCAAGGACAGGGGGGAAGGGGCACTGGGGGGGGGGGAGGGGCACCCCGGGGGGGGGGGGGAGGGGGGGGGAAGGGGCACCCCGGGGGGGGGGGGAAGGGGCACCCGGGGGGGGGGGGGGAAGGGGCACAGCCTGCCCCTCCCCAGGCTCGGGGGGTGCCGGTGCAAAGGGGGGCACATGGAAGGCCTTCCAGAGGGGCAGCTGAGCCCAAGGCCCCAGGTGCTGGTCCCTGGCACAGGCTCTGCAGCTGGGGCTGCTGCCCAGGCCGGGAGGACGCGAGCTGACCCTGGAGCCGTGAGCAGGAGCTCTCAGCTGCCTCCTGCCACCCCTCCTCTCTCCTCGCCCCGCACTCAGCTCTGCTGAGCTGGGGCAGGCACTCCCCCAGCAGCTGCACCCAGCTGTGAACTTGCACCTTTGGTGACCATGCAGAATGCCTGCAAGGCTTAGCAAGCACTGCCTGCAAGCTCCTGCTGCTTCACAAGCAGCTTCTGCTTTTCCTTTTCTTCTTCCTGATGGGGAGCTGCCCCTGGAGAGCCCTCGCAGCAAACCGAGCTCAGTGCAGCCAATCCAGCTGCCAGGGACACCCCGCAGGAGCCTGAAAGGGTGAGCACAGGCACGACCCCAGGGCTCAAGCAGAGCCTGCCTGCAGGCTGGAGCTGCCCTGGGAGCTCAGGCACACGGCTAAGGCCAGGCACCAAGCCCAACGCTGGCACTGGGTGGCGCCAAGCAGCTCCGTGGGGATGTTGCAGGCACTCGAGGGACGGAAACAGAGACCACTGCAGTCCCTGTGTCATGGCAGGTGATGTGCAAAGGCTCTGGCTGGCCAGCAGGCCCCAAAGATGGCAACAAATCCAACAGCTCTCCTGCACCAACAGCCCCTCTCCCAGCCAGCTGGCACCACGGTGGTGCCACAACAGCTCCCAGGGCTGGTGGCCAGCACACAGCCCCCAAGCGTAGTCCTGGCCCTGCCCTGCGGGTTCCAGGGAGCTGGCTCACACAGCCTCTCTGGACACAGCTTCCTCTGCCAGCAGGGAGCCCATCCTGGGGCTGCACACCTGTTGGGGAACCCCTTCCCCTGGCTTTTTAGGCCTGCTGCTGCCAGAGGCATTCTGTGCCCCTGGGTCAGAAGTACACATCTGCCTCCTTTCAGACTGACCTGTGCTCACCCCCTCCTCCTCCTCCTCCTCCCCAGAGCATTAAGGAAAATAGTATGTAAAGTGTCTAACCCCTCCCCACACATGCTCCTGGAGATATGAAACAGCCAAAGCTGCCACCAGCCACATACCAGGACACAACCACAGGCAGAGTCTCACAAGAACAGGACATATTCCCCCACCAGCAAGCTCCCTGCAGAAGTTCTGCTCCAGAAGGAAAAAAACAGAAAACCAAAGCTGAAAGGCCTCTCTCCCTCCAAACCCTGCCCAGCACCAGGCCCTTGTGCCCCTCTCCCTCCAAACCCTGCCCAGCACCAGGCCCTTGTGCCCCTCTCCCTCCAAACCCTGCCCAGCACCAGGCCCTTGTGCCCCTCTCCCTCCAAACCCTGCCCAGCACCAGGCCCTTGTGCCCCTCTCCCTCCAAACCCTGCCCAGCACCAGGCCCTTGTGCCCCTCTCCCTCCAAACCCTGCCCAGCAGCAGGCCCTTGTGCCCCTCTCCCTCCAAACCCTGCCCAGCAGCAGGCCCTTGTGCCCCTCTCCCTCCAAACCCTGCCCAGCAGCAGGCTGCAGCCCTCAGCAGCACCCAGGCGCAGGCCCAGGGAGCAGCAGGCTGGCAGCCTGCGGCGGGGCCGGGTGGGCACAGCAGGGCTGCCAGCCCTGCCCAGGGAGGTGTGCATCACGGTGTCAAAACACAGAGCTCCAGAGGGAAAATGCAGAACCCACTCAGCAGCAACCTACTGAGATTTCACAGGGACCTCAGAGGGCTTTTTGGTCCGAGATGTCTGGGGAGCCCCTTCACCAGCAGGGGCCGGGGTGTGCATCCTGCCCTGGAAAAGCATAAGCCATGGCTGAAGCACTGCAGAGGTGATGCCAAGGGCATGTGCCAGCATGGGGGGGACCTGCCAGCACACGGTGGGAGTCCCAGTGGCCAAGCTGAGGCAGCCATGCCAGTCCTGCAGGAGAGGCTTTGCATGGCAGTGATGAAAGTGGGAACCCTCCCCAGGCTCTCCTGGCAGCAGGACAGCAGCTGTGACCCTCCCAGCAGAAATCACCTACCCCCCAGGGCACCCGCCGTGGTGAGAGGGCAGGGGCA
Organism: Dryobates pubescens; assembly: GCF_014839835.1. Classification (NCBI taxonomy): domain Eukaryota; kingdom Metazoa; phylum Chordata; class Aves; order Piciformes; family Picidae; genus Dryobates; species Dryobates pubescens. The sequence continues at coordinate 593,446 of NC_071622.1, forward strand.
TGAGCCACAGTTCCCACAGGCCTCCTGCTGGGGTGGTGGACAGAGCAGAGAAAGCAGCAAAAGCCACAGCCAGCCACCCAGGAGTGCCTCGGCTTACACCTCTGATGCATCCTGAGGGGAGATCTGCAGGTCACCACCCCCAGCCCTGCGCTGCCCCACGGCCCAGAAGGTGCCAGAGGTTCAGGCAGCGAGGCACAAGAAAGGCAAAGTCGACGACCCCCAAGCACCTGCAGCGGCAGCAGCTCTCCTCCCCCTTCCCGTGCAAACCCAGCCCTGCCCCATGCAGCCTTTGCTCACATCCCTGCCTCTGACCCACAGAGAGGGGACCTCATCCCCTGCACAGCCTGAGGGGCTGCCACCGAGCCTGCTGTCCCCTCCAGCAGCGTCCCTGCCAGCAGCCACCCTGCTCTGCGGGGGGCTGAGCAGAAGGGTCTCCACATGAGCCAGCACCGGAGTGCAAAGTGAGCAAGCAGCCAGCTTCTGGCAAGGGCCTTGGGTCTGCAGGGGAAGCAGGAGAGTCCGGGGGTACCCCCCGGCCGTCTGGGCACCCCACAGGCGCTCAAGCAAGCACCTGGTAAAGGACACCGCTCCCAGCTTCTCCTTCCGCTTCCCTGAGGGAAGAGCTGGCAGGACTCGGGGGGAGCGGCGCAGGAGCTGCAGAAGAGATAGAGTGCACCTCAAAACAGACAGGACATCTAAGCTGCCCTTAGACCTCACTCCAAGACGGAAAAGAGCTACGGCATCTCCTACACTCACGACGACTCCAAACACAGCCAGACGCATGCAAAACGCCAGGGTGCCGGCCAGCGCCACGGCACCGCCAGCCCCCGCCGGCAGGCAGGGCCAGGGGTCCATCACCCACCCCCACTGCATAGGTACGGACAGCGCAGGGACAGCTGGGCCCGGCGGCGGGCAGGGCCCCGCGGCAGCCCCCCGCGGCCGGCAGGCTCCGGCTGCTGCCTCCCGCCGGGTGGGGAGCCGGGGGCGCGGCTGGGGCGCGCTCCCTGCATTGCCCTGCAAGCAAAGATGAGTCGTTTGGGGCAGGCAGCCTCTCTGCCGGCTGCAGGCCCCTCCAAGGACTTGGCTCTGCTCCCCCCGGCTCCGCCATGCCTCTGCCGCACCCCCTGCCAGCCAGGCTCCGGCTCTGAGCGTGGAGGAGCCACGCCTCCGGCCACAGCTACGCAGCAGGAGAGCCCCAGAGGTCTGCCGTGGCTCCAAGCCCCATTCCTGTGCAGCAGGCTGACGGCAGCCAGGTCCTCAGGCACTGGCCCCAGCACCGCCCTACTTGGGAGGTATGACCACTATAGGCTGTCCTCGCTTGGGCCTCCACATGAGCACCTGGGCGTCGTTGGCGTTGGGCTTCACGAGGGCGTTGGGGGGGATGGGCTCCATCCTGCTGAGGATCCGGGGCTGCTCCTGCTGAGTCCTGCCCACCAGCCGCGCCCGCTGCCCCAGCAGCTGCATGGGATCCACCTCAATGTCCACTCGCATCCTCCACTTGATGGTCTGCAGGATGATCTTCTCCTTGGTGGTGGTGTTCATGGCCACCAGCCAGGTGGTGAAGCTCTGGTCCCTCTTGATCCTGGTCAGCAGCGGCACGTTGCTGTTGCTGACGGGCACGGCCCACGTCACGCTGGGGTAGAAGTTGTCGTTCATGCTCACCGAGAGCCTGGAGATCTTGTTCGTGGGCCCCACCAGCGTGACGGTCTCGGTGGTGTTCCCGTACCAGGGGTAGCTCACGCCGTCCGAGTCACTGATGGCTTTCACTCTGCCTTCACGCAGGTCGGGCAGCTCCCAGCTTGACCTGGGCAGCAGGAGGAGGAAGGCCAAGTCAGCAGGGACAGGGCAGCGGCTGCACCCAGGGAGGGAGCACAGAACATCAGGGGTTGGAAGGCACCTCCAGAGCTCACCCAGTCCAACCCCCTGCCCGAGCAGCATCACCCAGGGCAGGCTGCACAGGAATGCAGCCAGGTGGGGTTGGAAAGGCTCCAGAGGAGACTCCACAGCCCCCCTGGGCAGCCTGCTCCAGGGCTCTGGCACCCTCACACCAAAGAAGTTTCTCCTCATGGTGAGCTGAAACCTTCTCTGTTCAAGCTTGAACCTGTTCTTTCTTGCCTTATTGCTGTGCACCACCCAAGAGAGCTTGGCCCCCTCCCCCTCCCCCCCACCCCTCAGCTATTGATAGGCATTGATCAGATCCCTCTCAGCCTTCTCTTCTCCAGACTAAACAGCCCCAGGTGAGGCTCTCAATCTCTTCCCAGGGGAGATGCTCAAGTCCCCTAAACATCTCAGTCTCTCTTCATCGTGAGGCAAGCAACATGGGGACCCTCTCCCTGCCTGCAGTGAGTTCTCAAAGACCTCCTTCTAGAACAAATTTGGCTTTGGCTCCTCTGCCAAGTCCCTCACACCAGCTGAAGCCTTCGCTCTGCCAGCACAACACTCTGTTAATTAACCTGCAATCAGACCAACCAGGCCAAAGCTCCTTGCTGCATCTCCCTGGGGGCACTCTCTCCTTAATCCACTCCTGTGGTGAAGAGCAACATTCCCCAGCCACCAGCTGCAGCACCAGGACCACCACACCAGCCAAGCCTCTCAGCAGCCTCCCCCGGGAGGAAATCTGTGCTTTCCATTAGATCCCCACGCAGAGGCACCTCCAACAATGAAACATCACAGCCATGCCTGCCATCAGCACCACGAAATCCCTGCAGTATGGCACAGGGGAGGTGGAATTCCAGACCAAATCCTGGCTGCCAAACACGTGAGCAACACAGCAAGGGAGACAATTGCCAGGTGGTGATGATGAGCAGGCTTTGGTGAAACCTCCCACTGGCTTCAGAGGCATCTGGGTTCTGTGAGAGGCAGGGGACACAAGGCTGCCATCCCCCCAAACAAGTGCCAGCCTCTGCTCCCTCCAACAGTGCCTGGTGCTCCAGTGCCACGTGCAGATGGATCTGCCATGGCACAAGGATGTGAGCAGGCAGCAGGAGGGCCTGCTGCTCCCCAGTGCCCATGCCTGGTGCCCTGCCTTTGCAGCCCTGGGCACTGGCAGCAGAAGCCTGCAGGTGAACTGCAGAATGGACTCCTGGTCATCTCCAGCCCCTCTCACACCACCCCTTTGAAAGGGCAGAAAACACAGCAAGAGAGCCAACAGCTTTGTCCCTCAGTGTCCCCCTGGTTCACCTGCATGCTCAGCCTTGGCAGAAGCTGCGTTCCAGCAACCATTTCTGACAAGCAATGAGAAGCTTCCTCCTTTAAACACCAGCCAAGGGAGTAAGTCCCCTGGCACCACCCATGCCCACGACCCAGACAAAACGCTCCCCAGTGAGGGACAGTGGCCGCAAAGCCCTCGCCGGAGAGAGCTTCAGGAGACCCGGCCACGGCAGGAGACAGCCGCAGGGCAAGCGGAGCCAGCACTGCCCAGGCCGAAGCACTGCGGGTCGGGTCTGAAGGGGCAGGGACAGTGCCCGCAGCGTTGCTGGGGAGCAAGTGACACCCGTGCGCGGCAGCGGGTGCAAACGCACGGCGGAGGTGCAGCACCTGGTGCCCGGGGGTGCAGCAGCCGGGAGGCGGCAGGCCTCCACACCAGCCGCAGGGGTGCCCATGCCAGCCTCGTGCCCACCACAGGGCCTCCAGGCCCCCATCCCCGCTCTGCCCCAGCGCAGCCGCGGCGCGGCGCCCGGTGCCGGATCCCGTGCCCCAGCGCGGTGCGGGCGCCAGGGCGCCGGTGCCGGTACTCACACGCCGAGGTCGCTGTAGGTGTTGTAGAACTCCATGTGGTTGCAGGCCTGGATCCAGCCCACCACCCAGGTGTGCCGCCGGGCGATGGGCGGCATGAGGACGCGAGCCGAGGCGCGGAAGTAGGGCGTGCGGTACCGCAGCACCACCGGCGAGCTCTCCTCGATGGCGGTGGCCGCCGGCTCGATGGTGGCCGACACGTCCGAGACCACGATCTGCTCCCGCCGCACCCGTGCCTTGCAGGCCACGCTCTGCAGGCACCCCATCGCCGCCGCCGAGGCCTTATCACCCGCCGCCGCCGAGCCGCGGGGCCGGGGGGGCGGCCCGACCCGCCGCCGCCCGCCCGCCGCCGCCGCCGCGGCGCATCGCCGCCCGCGCACCGGTGCCCGCACCGGCGCCGGCAGGGTGAAGGCGCCGATGCCGCCGCGCCTCTTACGGCCCTCGCCGGCTGCCGTACGCCGGCCGGGGCGCGCACGTGCGCGGGGCCGGGGCCGGGGAGGGGCGGGGCGAGCCCACGAAGCCCCGCCCCAGGGGCGCGGCGGGAAAGTGGCCGCGGGGTCCTCCTCGCCGTCGGGGGGCGCCACAGCCCCGCCGCAAGGCGTTGTGGATCCATGGCAACCGGCTGCGTCACGGGGGGCGGCGGAAGGGGAAGCGCGGGGCTGCCCGGTACCGGGGGAGCTGGGCCGCGGGCGGAGCGTGGGCGTCCAGCTCCCGGGGGTGCCCTTGGGAGGGGGCGGCTGGGCCCCGGCGGTGCGGTAGTGGGGGGCTGGGGTGCCGGGGGGCTGCAGGCGGCGGGATCCGTAGCAGGTTGCGGGGAGGAGGAGAAGCGGGCCCGGGCACGGGGTGGCGTGTAGGGTCCTGGGCGCCTCGCCCGGGTCCCGCTGCCAGAAGCGGCCTGGCCGCCGGTGACAGGCCCCCGCCTCTCCTAGGCCACCAGCTCTCGCCATGCCGAGTCCCCGGAGCAGCCGTGAGCGACGCAGCGGCAGCAGCGGCGGCGGCGGCAGCCGTCTGGAGTTCCTGTCCCTCGTCAGCCAGCGCAGCCCCGGCGCCCCGGACAGCCCGTCGCGCCGCAAGGAGTCGAGTAGCGCCGCGGCCGCCCCGCTGCCCGAGGAGGACTGCATGAAACTCAACCCCTCCTTCCTGGGCATCGCCCTCAGCTCCCTCCTCGCCATCGACCTCTGGGCCTCCAAGCGCCTGGGCGTCTGCGCTGGAGAGAATTCGGCCTGGGGCAGCGCCCGCCCCCTGATGAAGGTCATCGAGGTTTCGGGGCACGGCATCCCCTGGCTGCTCGGCACCTTCTGCGGGCTCTGCCAGAGCGACAGCTCAGCGGCCAGGGAGGTGCTGCTCAACTTGCTCTTCGGTGAGGATGGGGGCAGGCAGGAGCCAAGGAGGGAGGGTGTGGGTCTGAAGGACTGGGAAAATCTGAGTAAAGCACAGCTTCCTGCAGCCCCCGGGGCGCCAGATGCTTTTGAGCGATCCCTGCTGGCTTACCTGCGGTGCCTGGTACCAGGGCGGGGGACGCTGCAGACCGCGAGTGCGGTGCCACGGGCATGGCGCGGCTGGCACAGCTGCAGCCGCACGCAGCGAAGCTCCAGACAGCTAAACTGCTTCTGCAGTTGCACAAAACTTTCAGGGATCCAAACCCTGGTTTATTTGAGAACAGCACATTCCAGGTGCAGCCGAGACACCCCCCGCTCCTGGAAGGCTGCTCTGGCACACTCTTGAGCTCCCTGCAGGCAGGCACAGCACAGATTGATCTCTCTCAGACAGTGAGGAAAACTTGATTTAAAACGTGCACTTTAACCTTGTGGTGTAATACCCGCCCCCGCCTTTGACCTGTCTCACTAGGCAGAGTTGGACACTTCATTCCTGCTCATTTGAAGCTGCAGTAGCTCCAGAGCAAGAGACCTCTCCAGCTTCCTAGTTCTTACTCTTTATTAAGCTGAAAACGATTGGCACCTCACACCTACCATGTGAATTGAAATCTGCTTGGTGAGGAACGTGCCTGTGTGCCTCTTTCTCACCTAGCAGCACTTGGTTCAGTTACGGTTCCACAAGGGACTGGGAGGCCTCCAGCATGACCTCTGCTCTGAGGAGAGCTGTCCCAGCACCAGGGCCTCCTCCAGCACTCAGCACTCTGGGGCAAGGCCACCTACTTTCGGGGGGTCCTGACCCAGGGTTGTAGCAGCTGTTTCCTAATGTCCCAGCTGAACTCTCAAGCCATATGTGAAAAACCCAACCCCAACCCAACAAAAAAGCAATGTGGCTTGGTGGGAAGAGCAAACAAACCAACATGACCTCTCCTAATGATTAACCTGAGGGGATGAACGGAAATGACCGAAAGAGCTGATGTCCGGAAGCAAGCCTTAGGACAAGCAAAAGTTGGTCTCCCACAAAGACTTCCTCAGAAGAAGTAGCTCTGACTTGAGCATTGGGCTAGCAGGGATGGAGCAAGCACCCTCTGCCCTGCTCATTTGCCTGCTCTTGCCAGATGCTGGCTGACCTTCTCAGAAGCACTTTGCTTCTGACTCCTACCACAACAGCCTTTAGCTCTCTGGGGAGAAGCCATTACTTGAATCAGCCTTTAGTCAGCTCTTGGAAACCACAGTGTGGTTCACCTTCTGGTGTTAATCCCTGCAGCAGCAGCAGCCCGACGGCAGGAGCGCTGCCACCACACCGGCTCAGAGCCCCTTAGAGCTGTGGCTGAGTGGCTGCGGTGGGTTAATCATTCGCCCAGCAGAGTTTGCCCCCAGCCATGAAGGCAGGCAGGGCAGTGCTGAGTCAGGCAGGGAGCTGTGGGGACCACTAACCTCTCTCTTGCCTTCACGTTAAGGGCCAGCCCTTTGGGGGCAAGCTGGGCTGCCGCTGGCTGTGACAGGTCGAGTGTGGTGGTGCCTGGGGGCTGTGTGCTCACGCTGGAGGGCAGAGCACTGGCTGAATGCCATGCTGTGCCCACCTGGGCATCGGAGCCGTGGCCAGTGCTGCCTGCCCTTAGCAGGTTTTGCTAGCCGAGTTCTTTCTTCTTAGCTGATGGCTTTGCTTTGACTCTTGCCTTGTGTTCCGTGGAGGGGGCGTGGGGAGAAGACCAACACGTCCCCAGACCTTGCTCACTGCCCCTTGCTGTTTCCTAGCCCTGCTGCTGGATCTGGTGCTGGTGGCCGTGGTGAAGGGGCTGGTGAAGCGGCGGCGGCCCACCCACAACAAGATGGACATGTTCGTCACCATCTCGGTGGACAAGTACTCCTTCCCCTCCGGCCACGCCACCAGAGCCGCCCTCGTCTGCCGCTTCGTGCTGCGCCACCTGGTGCTCGCCGTGCCGCTGCGGGTCCTGGTGGTGCTCTGGGCGCTCATCGTCAGCGTCTCCAGGGTGATGCTGGGCAGGCACAACATGACGGATGTGCTCTTCGGGCTGCTGCTGGGCTACGCCCTGTACAGCGTGGTGGAGTACTGCTGGCTGTCCCCGCTCAGCGCCCCGGCCCTCTTTGCGCTCTGGGGCCATTGACGGCCGGGTCCCTCCGCAGGGGGGCGGCGTGCGCCGGGCCGGCTGCGCACGCACAAGGAGGGACACGGGAACTTGATCTCTCGTCCAAAGGTCCCCATCTGTCCAGCCAAGACTTCAACACTGGCGGTGCTGCAGGCTCCTGGGCCCACACTTCAAGACATTGGTTGCTGTCTCCTGATGAGCTGTCAGGAAGGCCAAGCAGCTGCACTGACTGCTCTCCCGTGAAAGACTCGTCCCTGCAGAGCCTGGGAAGGGCTCAGCACATTCATCTGGCAGCTCACTGCTGATACTGTGAATCTGCATGCTCTTGCTGGGCACCTGCTGCATTGGCCCATGGTGTGTGTAGCAGCTGAGGCTTTGCAGAGGTTTCTCTCCAGTCATCTTTGTATTTGTGCGCTGTAAATACACTGATTGTGTTGGTGTCCTGTGCCCTGCACAGCCTGCTCCATGTCTGCCTGGAGGGGACTCACTGGGGTCTGTCTCAGGTTTATAAAGACCTTTGCCTTCCTAAGCAATGCATCCCTTCTGTATTGCTCTTGATTTAAGTACTGTATTGAGGCCCAATCTTAAGCAGTGAAGGCAGAGGCATCTGGCTCCCAGTGCCATGAGGAAAGGGTGGTGCACCCAAGGGCTTGGTCCACCCCTGCCATCTCCAAACCAGCAGGTAACAGGGGAAGCAACTCCCAGCAGCAGCCTGCTGCACCCCTTGTGCAGAGCTTCACAGTTTCTTTTCCCCTCCACAAGACTGTTGGTGTCCCAGAGGTACAGTGCTGCTGACAGTGCCCTGCAGGGACCTTAGCCTTACCTGCACCTCCTGCAGCACGAGACCCTGGATCTGCCACAGCTCCCTGTGCTCCCAGGAGGTTGGCTTTCCTACACTGCCTCCACTGCTCCTGGCAGCCTGCTTTATGTGTGCAGGACTGCTTGTCCTTGGCAGGAGGGACCACAAAGAGCCTCTGTAATGAGTCAGTGCTGAGTCTGAGCCAGAAAAGCACAGAATCCACATCAAAAGGCACCACAGCCAGGCAGGGAGCAAGGGCTCAGGACTGAGCTCAAATAGTGCTCCCAGCATGTGGTGGCTGATTGGGCCCACATGAGGCTCCCTGCACTCAGGCCCTGGAAAGCAGAGGTTAAGTCTCATAAAGACCAAGCAGTGCTTAAGTGTCTGCTGCTCCTCTGGCTGAAGGCTGCAGGAGAAGCCTGAGTGATGCTGGTACCAGCACCCTGTCTCTGAAATGAAAGCCCCTGTGTGACAGGGGTCCCCAGAGCCCAGCCCTGACCCCCAGCAGGGTGAGCCAGGGAAGATACTTGCTGTGGGCATGCACTTTGGTAACCCAAAAAAAACTCCCCTGGGTTTCAGCCCGTGCCTGGTAGCTGGCAGGACAAGTTGGGGCTGTGTATGCAGCAACCAGCCCTTCTGGGCAGCCCTCCCACCCCGAGGCAGAGGTGAGGCCTGCGGTGGCTGCAGGATTGTGAGCAGGCATGATGCTCAGGTGTGGTGCTCAGGTGTGGTCAGGGTTTGGGGTTATCAGGGCTTGATGAGCTGTGCCCAAGCATCCTCGCTCCTTTTCCCAAACAGGGCATGCTTCCCACCCAAGCAATTCTTACAGCTGCTGGAATCTTCCTCTCCAAGCCGTGGAAGGACACAGCAGCAGCTCTGCATCTGTGGCTGATTCCATTGCATGTGCCAAAGGCTGCTCCCAGGTCACCTGAGGGACCCTCCACAAACTGCTTGTGGCCCCCACCACCCAGCACCACCTGCCTTGACGAGTCACAGGCTGCCCTGTGCTCACCTCTGCTCTGCTTCCTCCCAGCTTTGCCAATGAGACCTTTTGCCTCTTCTTGTCGCTCCCAGGGTCATGGAGTCACTTGAGTTTGAAGACCTTTAAAATGAACCTAACGCTGCCAACTCCATTTTATCAGTTGGACTTGATGATCCCAAGGGTCTTTTCCAACCTGAATGTTTCTGTTTCTGCGATTATCACAGGCCATGTGTCCCTGGTCCTCCATGCCCAGGTGCCAGCCTGCTGATAGGAAGGAGGAGACAGGAGCTCTCACTTGCCCTGTGCCCACTGCAGAGGCCTTGACTGAGCAGACCGCCTGCACGCACTGCCCACCACGCCCTCCATCCTGGGTGCCTGCCAAGCGTGGGCACCCATGGCTTGGTATGGACATCACAAGCCAGTCCTGACCAAAGTGCCATGGCCTGACCCTGTGCTTGGCTCCTGCAGACATCTGTGCCTTGCAGAGACCTTTGGCTTGGCCATGTGCCGAAGCACAGCAGGGGCAAAGTCCCGGGCTGCGAAGCCCCTTGCAGCTGCCAAGTTCAAAGGTAACTTTTGCAGAGGCTTTATAGCTCAGCAGAGCAACGGAGAGCTGGGAGAAGGCCTTGGGCAGTCCCCGCAGAGCTGGCAGAAGAGCCAGGAGCCATCTGAGAGGAGCAGGGCGGGCAGTGCTGCCCCCTCGCCGTGCTGCGCCGACCCCTCTGCCGGGTAAGAGATGTTTAGGACTCTATTCCACAGAGCGGCCCAGGGCGCCGGCTGGCAGCGCAGCGCCTCCGACCCCTGCAGACATCAGCTCCTGCCAGCAGTGAGGGGCAGAAAGAGCCTTGTCACAGTTACTGCCACCATGCTGTGTGGCTTTAAAGGTTAAAACCCTTTCATCTGCAGAGCTTGGCCCCTCCCTAGCCCTATGCTTTGCTGGGCTCTGGGGTAGAGCTTCCCAAACACGGGAGAACAAAACTCCCCTGCACCTCCCAGGGCTGTCCAGCTGCGAGTGTGACAGGAGGCAGTGGTATGCTCCAGAGCTGCCTGGTCTGTGCCTCCTGATGCTGGAGAGAACATCTTCCTAAGGGGTCCCACCCGTCCAGCAGCAGCACCTCGGCTGCACAGTGCTCCTTGCACCAGGGGCCCGGGGACACCATGCCACGGCTGTGGGGACACTGTGCTGACATCAGCAGCCCGGGGGCAGAGGGAACGTGGGCAACGCGGTGCTGGAGAATGCCTCCAGGTACCGGCACATAGAGCCGGGCTGATCCCGATAATCCCCGAGACGAAAGCTCAGCACGGCACTTGATTACACGGCGTGCACGGCGCGGGCGGCAGCTCTGCCTCTCCTGCAACCCCATGTCCCTACACTGTCCCCGCACGGGCGTCCAGCGAGGGGCCTGGGAGGGCTCCGTACCCGCCCCCAAGGCTGTGGCGAAAGGCGCTGCCGGAAAGCCGAGCAGCTGGCCGGGATCCGGCCGGCTTCCTCCGCCAGCCCCGTGGGAGGAGTGACGCAGGGGCAGGCCCCGCACGGCACCCCCGCACCCCGGAACGGCGGCTGCCGCCCGGTACCGCAGCTCGGGGAGAGACTCCCGCGCGGCTCCCTGCCCGCTGCCAGCACTCCCCAGGCGCAGGTCGGGTAAGGGGTCCCCAGGGGCTGTTGGCAGGCAAGGGGCGCTGGGGGAGCCTGGTGGGCATGTCCGAGGGGAAGGGAGAGGGCAAAGGGCAGGCAGAGTGGCCGTCGCCTGTCCGGGAGTCGGTGTCCAAGGCAGGACACGGCGGCCTGGCATGCGTCCATCGCCCGGACTTGGCATGGGCAGGGAGATTTCAGGGCTTCTTGGCACTCGGTAGCGCTTTCGCCCGCGGCGCCCAGAGGCAACATCACGGTGGTGCAAACCCCCAGCGCCGGCCGGGTCCTTGTGGGGGCAGGGAGAGCAGTTGCCTCACCTTCCTAAGCAAACTTCTGGGGAGCTGCTTCTCACCTTGGGACCTCTTTGGTGTGCAGGACCAAAACCTTGTGCAGCTGCAGCCCTCGCACCTCAGCTCAGCACTGTGCCCAGGCAGAGCCCCGGTGGTGGAGGGCAGCATGGCGAAGAGGGTGGCCATCATTGGAGGGGGCAGCAGTGGGCTGTGTGCCATCAAAGCCTGCCTCCAGGAGGGACTGGAGCCCATCTGCTTCGAGAGGACTGGTGACATCGGAGGGCTGTGGAGGTTTGAGGTAAGCCCTGCAAGCCACACGTCCTGCTGGGGGCCAGCACCATGGCAGCCAGGGATGAAGGGCAGCTGGTGGGGTGGCACACCGTCAGCCACAACAGGGTGAGCAGGCTGAGGGCAGGGGCTCCATCTCAAAGGACACCACATCAGTCCCAGCCATCCCCCCAGCCACTGTCCCTGGCCGGCACCAAGCCATGCCCCACTCCTGCAGGAGCAGCCCGAGGAGGGACGTGCCAGCATCTACCGCTCCGTCATCATCAACACCTCCAAGGAGATGATGTGCTTCAGCGACTTCCCCATCCCTGAGGACTTCCCCAACTTCATGCACAACTCAATGATCATGAAGTACTTCCGCATGTACGCCCAGCACTTCGACCTGCTGCGCCACATTCGCTTCAGGGTGAGGCAGGCGGGGGCCGGGGAGCAGCGCCAGCGCGGCTGGGGGGTGCAGGGTGCCTGATGCCCGCTCTCCCTGTGCCCAGACCAGCGTGTGCCGCGTCTCCAAGCGCCCTGACTTCGCCAGCACAGGCCAGTGGGACGTGGTGACCGAGTGTGAGGGGAAGCAGGAGGCAGCTGTCTTCGACGCGGTGCTGGTGTGCACCGGGCACCACACCGAGGCACACCTCCCGCTCCACTCCTTCCCAGGTACTGCCCTGCACCCTGACATGCAGAGAAGCCCCAGGAAGTTTGGCTTTGGCAGTCCCTGTTCTCCTTGCTGCTCCTTCTCCTGGCCCCAGCATTTCTCTGCCTTGCTTTCCCTCCAAACGTGGTCCAAAGCCTCACAGGGGGTGTCTGGCAGGGCCAGGGAGTGTCCCCACTGCAATTTCCAGGGAGCTGTCCCTCCGGCCCAGCAGCAGGAAGCCAAGCAGCCCTCTTCCCTGCCCACAGGAATCAAGCAGTTCAAGGGGCAGTACCTCCACAGCCGGGATTACAAGCACTCGGGGGCTTTCAGGGACAAGAGGGTTGTGGTCATCGGGATTGGCAACTCGGGCTCGGACCTGGCCGTGGAGATCAGCCAAGCAGCCAAGCAGGTGAGTCACAGAACCAGGGTTCCAGTGGGCAGCGTGGCCCCAATGGGACACTCCCAGCTCTGAGACAACACCAAGAGCTGGCACAGCCACGGCTCTGTCCCAGCACTCGCTGCGTGTGGCAGTGCCAGCACCCAGCAGTCCCAGCCGCCAGGCGGTGGTGGCAGTTGAGCCTTGGTCCCCTGCAGACCCCTCGGTTTCCAGCCCTGAGTCCCTGCCTGGGGCTGCCCGCGTGGCTCTGCCCCACTTCTCCCTGCTGGGCATCAACCACCACCTGTCTTTGCCCTCTGGCTCTTCGCCCAGCGCTGGGGAAGCACGAGGGGGAGCGATGCCAGGGCAAGGCTGCGTCTCGCCCTCGGCAGCCCCCCCGGGCCGTCGGAGCCCTCAGAGGCAATGCTTGCTTCCGTGCCCAGGTCTTCCTCAGCACCCGCCGCGGCGCCTGGGTCTTCAACCGCGTGGCGGACCAGGGCTACCCCCTGGACATGATCCTAAACACGCGCCTGAAGGCCTTCCTGAGGGACGTGCTGAGCTACTCCCTGGTGAGCGACTACGTGGAGAAGCGACTGAACGCCAGGTTTGACCACTCGCACTACAGCCTCAAGCCAAAGCACAGGTACCAGCAAGCGCTCCCCCTGCCCTCCTGGGACCCCTGCCCCCTTCCCATGGCCAGCCCTGCTCAGGCATCTCCACGCCCCCTGTGCTCGGGCCGGGGTCAAGGCACAGCCTCACAAACCCGGTGCACAGCTGCGTGGCCCCCAGGCAATGCTCAAGGGAGCCACCACCATGCCTCCCATGGACCCTTGGTGGCACCAGTGCAGTGGCAACTGCTGAGCATCCCTAAGGGACCAACCCTCCTGGCAATGAGGATGGCTGGTGCTGAGCATCCCTGGGGACGAGCATCCCCAGAGCACTGAGCAGTGGCTGCAGCAGGACACAGAGCCAGGACACTCACCCCAGGGCCCGATGGCCCCTTGCATCTTCCAGGGTTTTTGACCAGCACCCGACCATCAACGACGACCTGCCCAACCGCATCCTGTCGGGCAGGGTGCAGGTGAAGCCCAACGTCAAGGAGTTCACGGAGACCTCTGCCATCTTCGAGGACGGCACCAGGGAGGAGATCGATGCCGTGGTCTTTGCCACGGGATACAGCTTCTCCTTCCCCTTTCTTGAGAGCTGTGTGCAGGTGGTGGAGAACCAGATCTCCCTCTACAAATACGTGTTCCCCCCTGACCTGGAGAAGCCCACGCTGGCTTTCATTGGCCTCATCCAGCCCCTGGGTGCCATCATGCCCATCTCTGAGCTCCAGTGTCGCTGGGCTACCCGCGTCTTCAAGGGTAAGTGAGGCAAACCTCCTCTGTGGCTGCACCCTGAACCTGTGCTCCCAGACCCAGGACAAATGGTGCCCAGCCCTATCTGGGAGGCAGCAGCCAGCTGTGCCATCCTGGCTGTGAACAATGGCATTTTGTGGTTAGCCAGCCTTCAGCCTGAGCAGCACAGGGACATCTGTACCTTGAGCTCCAGGAACTGCTCCTTCCCATCCCGAGGAGCGTGCACATGCCCCGGGTGCCAGACACCCTGCCACGGTGGTGGCAGCAGGGACACGGCACCCAGGCAAGAGCAGCACCACAGTGGCCGCTTGTGATTATCCTCCCTAGGGCTGAACAAGCTGCCCTCAAAGCACGACATGGAAGCTGACATCCAGCAGAAGAAAGATGCCATAGCAAAGCGGTAAGACCCTCCCTGGGAACAGGGCACCCAGTGCCACCTTGCCGGCACGCGGGGCCTCTGCCAGCTCTGCTGCCGGCCCCAGCCTGCCCTCCCTGCCCACAGGTACGTGAAGAGCCAGCGGCACACCATCCAGGTGGATTACATCCCCTACATGGATGAGCTCGCCTGCCAAGTGGGGGTCAAGCCCAACCTGCTCACCCTCTCCCTCACCGACCCCAAGCTGGCCCTGGAGGTGGCCTTCGGGCCCTGCACGCCGTACCAGTACCGGCTGCAGGGCCCCGGCCGGTGGGCAGGCGCCAGGGAGGCCATCCTCACCCAGCACCAGCGTGTCATCAAGCCCCTGCAGACGCGGCCCATGGGGGATCAGCCCCCAGCCTCCACCGCCCCCCGCCTCTTCAAACTGGTCGGGGCCGTGGCCATCCTCGCCATCATTTTTGCTTACTTGTAGGTGCCCTACAAGGGGGGGAAGGGCAGCTTTGAGTTGTGCCAGGAGGCTGGCCTGCCCCATGGCAGCCTGTGCCCCCCAGTGCTGGCAGGAGCCTTCCTCCTGCCCAGCAACAGCCTGCTACAGCCACACTGCAAGCTTGGGATGCACAGAGCCTCCCCGGCTGCTGAAAGAACATCTCAGTGCCTGCTCTGCGCCTTCCCCCGGGCAGCCTCTGCTGGCAGCAGAGGAGGAAACCTGTTGAGGCCCCAGGTAAAACCCAGCCCCTCTCAGTCAGCACTTCTGCCCCAGCAGGGACATGCTGGGCTTCCCTATCACCCACAAGCCAACTGTGCCACCAGTGGCACACCGAGTGGCGAGGGCCCAGCAGCCTTGTGGCTGGATAAAAGTATGTGAAATGGAGCGGCTGTCTGACTCCTTACTCACACCAGCTGCCCTGCGTGCCAGGGGCACGTGGCTTTGAGCTCCTGTCAGCAGCACACCTGCGTGGCAGCGTGGGCAGCAGGCACACACCCCCACCCCCCTGTCTGCCCACAGCCCTGCCCAGGCTGCGTGCCGCCGCGCCGCGACACAGCGGGCACAGCAGAATGGCTCAGTGCCACCCTTGGCACCTGCACACAGCCCCTCTGCAGGATGGCTGTGTGGATCGTGGAGCCAGAGTGGTGACAAGGGGTGCTGGCCACTACACTCCAGAGCTGGTGTGGCTTCCAGCCAGCAGGGAGCCAAGCACCTCCTTGGCATTGTTTGCCACGCCATGTCCTGGCAAAACCTGGGCCATGGCCACCGCACTCGGGAAGTGCCTGAGCAGCATCAGCGTGGTTAAATGTTTACAGAGCCTGATGAGCCCCTTGGGGAGGGTGGGTGTGGGCAGGAGGAGTAGCATGGAGGTAGGAGAACCTGTAGATCATGTCTAGAGTAAGTGTACCTTGCAACACCCCAGCTAAGCTGGGTCATGCAGACAGCACCGGGACAACCGCTCCCAAATGAGCAGCACCACTTGCGACCCACCAGGCTCTGCACACCACTGAGGCCCGGGGTGGGAGCAGGGAAACTGAGGCACAAGGTGCCATGACCCACTGTCACCGCTGCACAGCTCCTGCCAGCCCACAGTCTCCCTGTGAGGTGGGTGGTGGCACCCACAGGAGGGTGCTGGGACAGTGAGAGGTGCTGCAAACACTTGTGGCTTAATCCTGAACCAGTAGGCAGGGCAAGGTGCCAGCAGGGCCACGCTGTGCCCCACTCTCGCAGGAGCACCCCGGGGAGGGCTGTGCCAGCATCTACTCCTCTGTCCTCTCCAACACCTCCAAGCAGATGATGTGCTTTGGTGACATCCTTACCCCCAAGGGCTTCCCCACCTACATAGAATCATGGAGTGGTTTTGGTTGGAAGAGACCTGTAGGACCATCAGGTCCCACTTAACACTGCTAGATCAAGCCTGTCCCATGTCCCCAGGGGCCACAGCTCACGGCTTTTAAACACCTCCATCCCTTCCCTGGCAGCCTCTCCCAGGGCTTGACAACCCTTTTGGTGAAGAAGTGTTTCCTAATGTCAACTCTAATCCTCCTCTGGCACAACGTGAGGCCGTTCCTCTTGCCCCACCACTTGTGTCTTGGGAGAAGTAGCCAGCAGCCAGCTTGCTACAACCTCCTTCCAGGTAGTTGTAGGGAGAGACAAGGCCTCCCCTGAGCCTCCTTTTCTCCAGGTGAAATAGCCCCATTTGCCTCCAACAATCCTCATGAAACTTGTTCTCCAGACCCTTTGCCAGCTTTGTTGCCCCTCTCCAGCTGTGCTCCAGCACCTCAGTGCCCTTCTTGGGCCGAGCTGAATGCAGCATTCGAGGCGTGCCCTCACCGGTGCCAAGCGCAGGGGCACGATCCCTGCCCTGCTCCTGCTGGCCACACGATTCCCGATCCAGGCCAGGGTGCTGTTGGCCTTCTTGGCCAGCTGGGCACACTGCTGGCTCGTGTTCAGACAGCTGCTGACCAACGTGCCCAGGTGCTTTTCCACCAGGCAGCTTCCAGCCACTTGTGTCCCAAGCCTGTAGTGTTTGTGGGGTTGTTGTGGCCCAAGTGCAGGGCTCAGCACCCAGCTTTGTTGACCCTCATGCCACTTGCCTCAGCCCCTCGATCCAGCCTGGCCAGATCCCACCAGAGACTTCCTGCCCTCAAGCACATCAACACTCCTGCCCAACCCACTCTGCAGACTTACTGAGGGTGGCCTCAATCCCCTCCTCCTGGCCCAAAACTGAGCCCTGGGGAGGATATGTCCAACTCCAAGATCATGGAGTACCTCCACGTGTGCCCAGCGCTGTGACCTGCTCTGCCAAATCCACTTCAGGGTGAGATGAAGCGGCCCAGGGCAGGAGGGAAGGCAGCAGCAGTGGGGCTGGGGAGTGCAGGGTGCCCGATGCCCACCCTCCCTGTGGCCAGACCAGACCCTGTCATGTGCCCAAGCACCCCAGCTTTGCCACCATGGGCCAGTGGGACGTGGTGACCAAGAGCAAGGGGAAGCAGAAGGCTCCTGCCTTTGACACTGTGAGCATGGGCACCTGGCACTGCACCAAGGCACACCTCCTGCTCAGCACCTTCCCAGGTACCATGCTGCAGGCTGCTCGGCTAGGCCCCCACACCCCTGGGACCACTCTTCTCTCCAGCTTAGCCCTTACCCCACTCTGCCTGCTGCAGAAAATGCCTGCCCAGGGTAAGGCACCAGGTGGGGCTGCAAGGTCCTATTTCTGTCTTGCCCATTGCGGTAGCTCTTGCCATGCCAACACCTAACCTAGGTGCCCTGCTGGCAGGTGTCACCACTGCCAGCTCATCTCTCCCACCAGACACAGGCTCCCTGAGCTGCTGGCCACGCACCTGCTGGGCTCTCCATCTCCTTGGCACGGCTTGAGAGCTCAGCACTGGTGGAGCCCTTTCCTCCTCCGAGAATCCTCCGGGTTTTTTCCACACCACGGCATGACAAAATCTGCACCATGTCCACATCTTGGCCACTGCACCCAGGAAGTCCTGGGGCAGCTCTGGCATCATTTAAGCGCTTACAAAAGCTAACGAGCCCCTTGGGAGGGTGGGCAAGCGTGGGCAGGAGCTGTGGCAAGAGGCAAGGGAATATCGGGTCTGAAAGGTACACATCTTGCGACGCCCCAGCCGAGCTTGGCTGTCACAAGAAGCATGGGCACGGCCACCCTCAAATAGGCAGCACCTCAAATGACCTGCCAGGCTCCACACAGCCCTGAGCGTGCTTCACCCCCAGCAGAGGCTTCCCCAGCACCCCTGCCGGCACCGCACCGCAGGACATGGCTAACCAGCGAGTCGCCGTCATCGGTGCCGGCGTCTCTGGCCTCTGTGCCCTCAAATGCTGCCTGGATGAGGGGCTGGTGCCCACCTGCTTCGAGAGGAGCGGGGACATCGGGGGGCTCTGGCGCTTCGAGGTAAGCCCCGTGCTGTGCCGGGCTGCCCCGCGGCAGCAGCGCCGACGGGATGGGGACTGGCACCGCTGCCCTGCTCTGCGGGCGGGGGCAGGCAGGACTCCAAGGGAAACCACAGGACAGAAGAAATGCTGCGGCTGCAGGAGGTCCCCGCGGCGCCGGCCCCAGGGGGCTTATCCCCTTCCAGCACGGCAGACCTCCCCAACGACCTTACCCCAGGGCTTGCTCCTCCAGCTCAGCCCTAGCCCTGTTCATCCCTCCCTTCCAGGACTTGTCCATCCCTTCCCCTGCTGTTTTGCTTTTGGACCCCTCCAAGCTTTCCTTCTCACCCTGGCTCTATTCGACCCTGCTACTCGTGCCAGTCCATACTGCCTAGCCCCCTGCTCGTTTCTCTCCCTGCTTCGGTGTCGCCTGCCCATGCAGACGTACCGGGTGCTGCCTCCTCTGTGCCCGGGCTCTCCCCAGAGCCCATTCCTGACCCCACCTGCCGAGGCTGCTGACTTCTCCCCCTGGGGAGCCGCCAAGAAGACAAGCAGAACCATCATGTCCCACTGCTTGAGTGGGAGAGTCTGGGGAGAAACACTGCACCATGCTAGCGTGCGTTCAGGGGTGGCTCAGCTACAGACTGCTGCTTCTGCCCACAGTGGGTCAGAAACGTGGCTGGCAGAGTAGAACCAGGGCAGCAGTGCACAACTGCCAGGGAAGAGACCCAGTGAGCGGCAGCAGCCACTCAGCTGGCAGCACCATAGCTGGTTAAGCTAACAGCAGGACCCAATGAGGCAACCAGGGCACTTGCAGCTGTGGGAACAGATGTCCTTATGAGGGCCTGGAGCAGGACTGGGGAAACCGAGGCACAAGACTCCACAATCCACTGTCACCACTGCATGGCCCCAGCCTCTTTCCCTCTATTGCTGGGTGGGTGGTTGCACCAACAGCAGGGTGCTGGGTAGAGGGGAAGGTGCTACGACCACCTGTGGCTTAATTCTGCACCCCCAGGCAAGGCACAGTGCCAGGCAAGGGCGGGCAGGCAGCCCAAGGCTCCCTGGCCGGCACCAAGCCATGCCCCACTCCTGCAGGAGCAGCCCGAGGAGGGATGTGCCAGCATCTACCCCTCTGTCATCATCAACGCCTCCAAGGAGATGATGTGCTTCAGCGACTTCCCCATCCCTGAGGACTTCCCCAACTTCATGCACAACTCAATGATCATGAAGTACTTCCGCATGTACGCCCAGCACTTCGACCTGCTGCGCCACATTCGCTTCAGGGTGAGGCAGGCGGGGGCCGGGGAGCAGCGCCAGCGCGGCTGGGGGGTGCAGGGTGCCTGATGCCCGCTCTCCCTGTGCCCAGACCAGCGTGTGCCGCGTCTCCAAGCGCCCTGACTTCGCCAGCACAGGCCAGTGGGACGTGGTGACCGAGTGTGAGGGGAAGCAGGAGGCAGCTGTCTTCGACGCGGTGCTGGTGTGCACCGGGCACCACACCGAGGCACACCTCCCGCTCCACTCCTTCCCAGGTACTGCCCTGTGCGCTGCTCGTCTGCTCCCTGTCCCCCCTGGGACCACCCTTCTCTCTAGTTCAGCTGCCACCCCACTCTGGCTGCTGCCCAGCATGCCTCCACGGTGGGATTGCATGAGCATGCTTCTGTCTCACCCATGGTGGTGGCTGCTGACACACCAACACCTGAACAAAGTGCCTTGCTGGCAGGTGCCCCCACTGCCACCCCACCAGTCAGGCTCACCAAGCTGCTGGCCACACATTCTCTGGGCTCTCCAGCCTTGGTGGCAAGGCTTGAGAGCTGGTGATGCCCTTCTCCTCTGGGTGCCAGGCAAAACTGTGTGGGAGACCTGCAGCTGTGGAGACACTGTGTCTGAGGAACAGGCTGGAGCCCACCCTCACCGGGGCCTGCACAGACCCTGGCTGCTCCTCTTCCCCCAAACCCTGGCACTGGCAGGAAATGCAGGAGGATTTTCGTATGGGAACACAGAGGTCTCCAGTCCAAGCTCTGCTCCAATCCAGAGCAGCCCCAGAGCAGGATGCTCAGGGCCTCACTGAGCATCTCCCAGGCTGGAGGTGCCACCACCTCTCTTGGCACCATCTCAGGATTTCACTGCTCCCATTGGTCTCGCTGGCCCCAGCCTGTTCCCAAAACACACCAGCAGGCCAAGCAGGGGGACAGCCAGCTGCTGCCCCACATCCCTGCCTAGCACAACTTCCCTCTCTCTCTTCCAGGACTGGAAAAGTTCAAGGGCTGCTACCTGCACAGCCGGGACTACAAGAAGCCACAGCCCTTTTCAGGGCAGCGGGTGGTGGTGGTTGGCATCGGGAATTCAGGGGTTGACATCACAGTGGAGCTGAGCCACACAGCCAAGCAGGTGGGCAGAACCCGGCAGGCATCCAGCAACCCCCTAGCATGCCTTGAGGGGTCCGTTCTTCCAGCACCCCCTCCCCTCGCAACAGGGGTGGCTGTTGTGGTCCCTGCGCTAGGAGCATGGCAGGGGCCCAGCCCGGTCCCAAGGGTGCTGCCAGGCCAGCACCTCTCCTCTCCTCTCCTCTCCTCTCCTTCCTGCCAGGTGTTCCTCAGCACCAGGCGCGGGGCCTGGGTGCTGCACCGCGTGGGGGACGACGGGTACCCCTACGACGTGCTCTACATCAGCCGCTTCTACCAGCTGCTGCAGTCCTGGCTGCCCCTCAACGCCTTCACTGCCCTCGTGCAGAGGAAGCTGAACGCCCGCTTCAACCACGCGCTCTACGGCCTGAAGCCCCAGCACGGGTGAGCGCCCCAGCAGCGCCCGAGGGCCTCACCGCGCTGCTGCCCGCCCCAGGGCCAGGCTCCACACCACCTCTGCCTCTGCCTTCCAGGTTTTTTGACCAGCACCCGACCGTCAACGACGACCTGCCCAACCGCATCCTGTCGGGCAGGGTGCAGGTGAAGCCCAACGTCAAGGAGTTCACGGAGACCTCTGCCATCTTCGAGGACGGCACCAGGGAGGAGATCGATGCCGTGGTCTTTGCCACGGGATACAGCTTCTCCTTCCCCTTTCTTGAGAGCTGTGTGCAGGTGGTGGAGAACCAGATCTCCCTCTATAAGCTTGTGTTCCCCCCTGACCTGGAGAAGCCCACGCTGGCTTTCATTGGCCTCATCCAGCCCCTGGGTCCCGTCATGCCCATCTCTGAGCTCCAGAGTCGCTGGGCTACCCGCGTCTTCAAGGGTAAGCGGGGCGGTCTGGAAGGATGCAGCTGGGCTCTCTCAGCTGTGGCAAGGCTGGGTTGTTCAGCTGGTGGCATCACCTCACACTTTGCCTCCCTCCACTTACCTGTTTATCCTCATTTTGCATCTTCATGGGGACAAAAATCATCACTGAATTTTGCCACAAGCCTTGCTCTCATCTTCTCTTGTGAGGTCCTGCTGCCTGCAAACAACCTCCCCCCCTTCCTTTCCCGCTGTTACTTTCTTTGCCCATGCTTCCCACTTTGCTTCTGATGTGGTGCTACCTCCCCAAAGTCCCGAAGGCTTCCACGTGTGAGCAGAGGCCAGGCTGGGCTGCTGAGCCAGCCAGACCACTGCAGGAGCACAGCCCTCCCTCAGACTACAAACCTGCTCTTCCCCAGGGCTGCACAAGCTGCCACCTCTGGCCGACATGCTGGCTGACATCACACAAAAGAAGGAGACAATGGCCAAGCGGTAAGGACCCTGCGCGGGCACCGCCTCTGCCACTGTTACCCCATTCCCTCGCTGCCGGCCCCAGCCTGCCCTCCCTGCCCACAGGTACGTGAAGAGCCAGCGGCACACCATCCAGGTGGATTACATCCCCTACATGGATGAGCTCGCCTGCCAGGTGGGGGTCAAGCCCAACCTGCTCACCCTCTTCCTCATCGACCCCAAGCTGGCCCTGGAGGTGGCCTTCGGGCCCTGCACGCCGTACCAGTACCGGCTGCGGGGCCCCGGCCGGTGGCCGGGCGCCAGGGCAGCCATCCTCACCCAGTGGCAGCGTGTCATCAAGCCCCTGCAAGCCAGAGCCGGGCGCCGGGCTGCCTCCTCCGGATCCACGCCCCACATCTTCAAGCTCCTCTTCAGCATTGGTTTGATCCTGGCCATTCTTTCCTATGTCTCTCTCGTTAAGCTAAAATGGAGGGGCAGTAGAACCACCTCGCAGCTTTCCTCCTTGCCTCTGGGCACTCTGGGTGGGTCTGCAGCATCTCCCTAGGCTGCTGCCTCGTCGGGACGCACACAGGGAGTCAGTTCCTTGAAGGTGCAGCCCGGTCGGTGCCACCTCCCTGCTGTGCCCTGGCCACACCAGGTCTCGGCAGGGGCTGCTCCGAGGACAGGGCTGGCTCCCCTTAATCCTGGCCCGGCAGCTCCACGAGCTGTACCTGTGGGCGAAGCCAGCATGGAGGTGGTTAGCAAATCGGGAGCTCGGCCGGCCGGGGCGCCCCGCGAACGAGCAATAAAGCTTGTCCCCCCCGAGGGGACCGGAGACCACACCGCGCGGGCGCTCCCTCTCTCCAGCGTCTGTCCCGAGGCGTCTGTCCCGCGTGTGCCGGGGCTGGCCAGCCCCCCCTCTGCACCCCGCAGCCGGCCTGCTGCCCGCCCAGACAGCTCACGTCACAGCCTACCCCGCAGCCCAGCAGCCCAAACCCCCGGGCACGCCGAGCCCTTCCCCGCCACTCCCGGGCCCCAGCCCCAGCCCTGCCCTCAACCGACATGGCCGCCCGCCAGCTGCGGCGCAGGTGAAGCCGCAATGCCCTCATCCACCATGCCCGCGCGCCGGGCCACCCGCCCTCAACCACAATGGGCGCGTCTGCCCTCAAGAAACATGGCGGCTGCCCGGCGGCTGGTCCGCGGCGGGGGCGGGGTGGGGGCGCGGCCATAGAGCGGCGGGCGGGGGCGGGCCAGAGCGCCCCGCAGAGGCTGGCGGCGGCGGCAGGGGGTGTCGCCATTTTGGACGGAGGCGGAGAGCGGGGCGGCGGCGGCCAGGTGGGGCCGCGATCGGGGCCGGGCCGGGGGGTACCGGCGGGGTGTCACGGCCGGCCGGGCGCTGCTTGGCCGGGAGGAGACGGTGCGTGAGGCTTGGCCGGGCTCCCCAGCGGGTGACACGGCCCCGGGAACGGGCGGCCTGGATCCCTCGTTTGTGGCTGACCGCGGCCGGCTCAGCCCCTTAGGAGGGTCCTGTCCCTTGTCGGTGCGGCCCGCTCCTCCTCGGGGCAATGGCAAGCGCCGGCTCCAGGGCAGGGGAGCGGGCGGCGGGCCGAGCATGACAGCTCTGCTGCAGCCTGCCGGCGCGGCGCGGCTCCGGCGCGGGAGAGGCTCTGCGCTCTCGGCACCCACAGCTTCACCGCGACCTGGCGGCTGGAGTCTGCACCCCCTCTCCGAGAGAGGCAGCGGGGACAGTCCGCCTTCCCGGGGTGGTTCCGGCCGCAGCTGGCTGTGGGTGCTCTGCGGGGACCCCAGCCCTGCCGCGCAGCCCTGCCGGCGGCTCCCAGCGCTGGCGGCTGCCGGGGCAGCGGCCGCGGGCGGGACGCGTGGCGGGGGCACGGCTGTGCTCCGCGCGTGCGGGGCGGCCGAGCGGGGCGGCGGGTGGAAGCGAGCGGGCTTCGGGATCCCGCCGGCCCGCACGCACCTGACTGCGGACTGCAGCCTGCAGCCGCCGGCGGCTTGCCGCCAGGCTGGCAGCGGATGCACGGAGACACTGCAGAGGTTTTGCTTGGGCTTTGGTTTGGGCAGCGTTTCCATCGGTGACTTGGGCAACTTGTGTCACGCCGTCGGAGCTGTGCCGCGCTGCAAGGGCTCGTCTGAAGGCGCGGGGGGTTGAGGCAGAAGTTCATTCGGTGGAGCCGAGCACCACAGGTTGTGCTCCAGGCGCTCCCCGCCCGGCAGCAGCACGCCCGTGTGTGCCGTGCGGGCGTGGGGTGGTCTTGTCCGCATGGGGTTTGGATGTCGTGTGCCAGAACGGAGCCATTGCCTGGGAGAAACCTCGGGAGGTGTTTGGAGAGTGTGACTTGCAAGGGGCAGCCAGAAGGACTGGATTCCTTTCGGAGAAGAGAAAGGGAAGCTTTCACATGAGTTAACACATGCATGTGCCTCCGGGTTTGCCCGGGCACAAGGCAACGTGCAGCTTGTCCTGCCTGTAGATGAGCGAGGGAGCCGTAGTGGAGGTACTGGGGAAGGAGCTCCTCCACAGCAGGCCTAGTGGCACGGGGCAGGGCTGTTGAGGAGCTTGCTGAGCCTTCTCCAGGGAAGAGGGGAAGATGTCACAGCGAGCTGACCCGAGCAAGCTCGTCTGACCTGGATCTTCATGTGCGCTTGATCCTCACTGGGCGGGGGTGGGAGTAAGGGTTAGCTGCCCTCTTGAGCTGCCTTTTAACCCTCAGGGTTTAAGAAATACTTCAGTAATTGCTCCATAATGTTCTAAAGCCTGGTTTGGCTGGCAGCCTTGCCTGGCACCCTTCATATAACTTGATCTTTGGAACAAATCCCCAAATGTCACCACTAAGCACTCGAGGCAGGGCTGGCTGTCCTGCAGAGCCCAGCATCAGCACAGTGAGCTGCAAAGCAAGCCTGGGGACGGGGCGAGAGCCCAGCTCCATCTCCTCTGCTGCAGACAGGGGACAGCCTGCAGAGCCCCATGGGGCTTGCCATGGCTTTGCTGTTTGCCCTGGGAGGTGTGTGGCTGTTCATAGCTGGGGGCTGTATGGCCAGTCCTGTTTTGCATGCTCTGAGCTGGGTGAGGCTGGGGACGGTGGCCCACCTCCAGCTTAGATGGCACTGAGTCCTGTGCCTCTGAATGTCCAAGCAGACCCCAGAGTGCCCGGGGCGGTGCCACCGGTGAGGGTCAGAGCCAGCAGGGCCTCCTTGCTGTGCTGCAGCTGACAGGGTGACACAGCCAAGTGCCACTGGGCGCCGGGCCTCTTGCAGATGGCACAGCATTAGCCCCAGAGCCTGGCCAGGCTCCAGCTCGGATGATTCCACTCAGGCAGGCTGAGTGCTCCCGGCCACCTTCGCCGGGCGCGGGGCTGTGCGGGGCTGCCTCTGAGCACTTGGAGACCTGCTGGGAGCTGTTTCACAGTTGCTGCTTTCACTCTGGCTGCTCTCTGGCTGCAGGGCTTTGTCTGCCGAGCCTGGCCGGGAGGCTGTGGCAGAGGCTCTGCTCACGCCCAGCAGTTTGTTTGCCAGCAAAGGTCGGCTTTATTTTCTCCTCAGACCCTCCTCTCTGCAGGCTGCTGAGGGCTTTGGGGCACGCAGTGTAAGTTTTGGAGCCCACCACTTCCCAGCTGAACTGGAGTGATGGGTGTCAGGACACAGCTATAATTAGCCCGGGCTCTCTGGTTTGTTATCCCCCTTCAGCTGCCAAACTTGGCAGCGGCGGTGAACTTTGGGCCTTTTTTAGGACTGCTGTCAGCGTCTCCTGGCAAAGATGATGGGGAAATGGCGCCTTTGCTCCTCTCCTTGTTGCCAGAGCCCATGGGCACAGGCAGATGGCATCCTCTGTCTCTCCCAGGGGCTGCTGAGCCGCCATGGGAAACACCACCAGCGAGCGAGCGTCCGGGGAGCGGCACGGCTCCAAGTCCCACCGCTCGGATGGCTCCGGCACCCCCCACTCTGCCAAGGAGCACCCCCACAAGATCATGGTGGGCAGCACTGATGACCCCAGTGTCTTCAGCTCACACGACTCCAAGGTAAGGGCTGCCCTCTGGGGCCCTGGCTGGGGCTTCAGCTCACTGGTTGTGTGGGGCTGCGCTCCTGACCACACGAAGGGCCTGTGGAGGACTGGCAGGCTGGAGGAGCTCATGTCTGGGATGTGTAGGTGAGCTGGTGGAGGCCCAGGGGAAGTGAATGTGGTCCTGTTTGTGTCTCAGTCAAGCTCTGGCTTGCTTTGCTCAGATTCCTGGGGACAAGGAGTTTGTGTCCTGGCAGCCTGACCTGGAGGAGGCAGTGAAACCATCCCAACAGGCTCGTCCCACTGTCATCCGCTGGGCTGATGGGGGCAAAGAGGTCTTCATCTCCGGCTCTTTCAACAACTGGAGCACCAAGATCCCGCTCATCAAAAGGTAGCTGGGCCCTCAAGTCATCTTACTCTTTCTCAGGGGGTGTTTTCCCTTCCCTGTGCTAGCTGCTGCTCCCTTTGCTCTCCTGGCTTTTCTCACTTCAGCCAGGCTGGAGCAGCAGAGCACAGACACGTCGTCAGCTGCTTCCCTGGGTGGTTGTGCAGTGGGAGATTAGAAAAGAGAGAGCCCATTTTGCTTGCCCAGCTGGCAGTCCTGGCAGCAGAGCCCTGCCCAGGTGTGCAGCAGTCCTCTGGAAGTTGTCAGCTCTTGCCTTCACTATGGCCTTACCCCATGCCTAGTTGTGCTGTTGCCAGCAGGGCTTATTTCTTTGCTCCTCTTAGGTGTTCTAGCCCTAGTGATGCTCTTGCTGTTCTGCAGTACATCTGTAATGTCTGCAGCAACACTGTGTAGGACTCTGGGCCTAATCCCAGCAGAGCACCTGGGATGGGCTTATCCCAACTGCAGGCTTCGCAAACAGAGCCTCCCCACCTGCTGCCCGTGCCCCACAGTGCCATCCAGGGTTAGATGCTCTGCCCACACCCCCTCCCCGCTGTCTGTCACATCAGCTTTCCCTGGGCCTGCAGGGCTGGGCTGGCTGCTGTGCCCCTTGCTGCTGGAGCCTCGGGGTCTGAGCTGCTCTGAGCGCTCATGCCTCGTGGCCATGCCTCGGGTCCGCGGCGATGCAGAGGGCCTTGGGGCCGAGGCGCTGGGCAGGGTGTGACCAAGTGCTGTTTCCTGGGAGCCTGGGGAAGGGCAGCACCCAGAGCATCAGTAGGGTAATGCTGTCTCCTGTCTGCTCTCTCTGCACAGCCACAATGACTTTGTTGCTATCCTGGACCTCCCAGAAGGAGAGCACCAGTACAAATTCTTCGTGGATGGCCAGTGGGTCCATGACCCATCCGAGGTAGTGTTCAAAGCTTTATCCCTGTAGAGCTCATCTTCTTCAGGGGACTGGACATGATGTAACTGGGGCAGAGGGGCAATGGGAAGAGCAGAGGGTACCTGCCAAAACAAAGGGGCCATGTCCATCCCACGAGTGCTACCACAGGCTGGTTCCTCTGGCCTCAGACGTGCTCCATGGGAGAGTTTTGGGGGTACTGAGGGGCAGGGAAACACCAGAAGGTCTTTAAGTCCCGTTTAGAATTGGCTACATGGGAAGGTGGGCCTTGGGGTCAGCAGGCTCTCCTTCCCAATGAATCACAGTAGCAGCATGGGAAGGAGAGAACACTCAGTAGCAGGATGGAGGATGGAAGCAGGAGGTGATGTAGGAACCTGGGAGTGTAAGGAAATCCTCCCAGGGCACACAGCAGACATCTGCAAGCGCAGAGCAGAGGCAGGCAGCGGCCACTCGTGCTCTGAGGTCATGGCCCCTGTGCTGGGAGGATGCAGGCAGCATTGAGTGTGCTTCAGCTGGAGCTGGCCATAGGAAGACTCTTGGCTCTCTGCAGCCCGTGGTCACCAGCCAGATGGGGACAATCAACAACCTGATCCACGTCAAGAAGTCTGACTTCGAGGTGTTCGACGCGCTGAAGGTGGACTCCCTGGAGAGCTCAGAGACCTCAGGTCGGGGTGAGTTGCATTGCAGCTTTGCATGAGCCACTGGCCACCTCCTCTGCCCCAGGGCTCCCTGCCCTGGGGGGAGCAGCCCCCTGAGCACCCAGGAATAGTGGTGTTTGGCTGCATGAGCTCGGCAGCCCGCAGCTGAGGCCTTGTCCCCTGGAGGGGCTGTGCTGGTGGAAGCTCTCCTGTGCTAGCACTGCCCCAGGGGCCCTGTGCTGAGGTGGCCACTGCAGCCTGGTGGCGGTGGGGAGCAGCAGCCTCTCTGCCTGCTGAGCTGTGAGTAAGTCATCTGATCGGGGCTGCAAGCCAGGCAAGGGCAGGACCCAGGTTATTTTCAGCAGCTACTCTTGACTGTCATGCCAAGGTAATTTGTCCTGGCCCTAGCTCCTCAGAAGCCTCCCTCTGCACTTGTGTTACAGCAGCAGGTTAGGTTACCACGCCGGCAGCGGCAGCGGCTCGGGGCGTGGAGCTGGCAGGTAGCTCAGACAGGTTTCAGCCCGGGGCACCCTGACTGGGGCCTGCTATCCCTGCTGCCAGCCCCACCTCAGAACCAGCTTAGCTCCATGGCCTTGCCCAGCCTTGCCCAAAGATGCCTCGCTGGGAGGCAGCCAGCCAGACGCAGCAGGTCCGGGCGGGTGGAGCCTTTCTGGGTGCTGCTTGCTCCAACCCCATCCGTTCAGACAGGGCCAGGGCACAGGGCCAGTCCAGCTTCCAGCAGCCACAGCTCCCTCACACAGGTTGAGCAGCTGCTCAGTCTGGGCTTCCCTTCCTCATGAGGCAGTCCTACAGCACACAAGAGTGTGCAGTTGTGCGGCTTGCTGTGCCCCTGCTGCCAAGGGTACAGCTCTGGGGCAGGCTGGCTGCTTGCTGCAGGGAGGGGGACCCCACTGTGCTGAGAGCCACGTGTAGAGGTCCCAGGGCAGATGCCAGGGGGTGTTTGGGGGTGTCAGTGCACGTACAGCTTACAGCCCTGCTTGGAAATGCCCAGGGCCTGCCTGGCTGCCCCTTCTGCTGCGCAAAGGCTGAGCTGCTGCTGCAGGATTCGTGGCCATGGCTTGTGGATGATGTCTGTGCCTGAAAGACCCTGCTGGGTTCTGCCAGCTCTTTGGGAGCTGCTCTGTGCTCGCTGGCTCTGCTTGTGCCATGTCATGTCTCATCCTTCTCTTCTCCAGACTTATCCAGCTCCCCCCCCGGGCCTTACGGCCAGGAGATGTACGTGTATCGGCCCGAAGAGCGCTTCAAGTCCCCTCCCATCCTCCCCCCTCACCTCCTGCAGGTCATCCTGAACAAGGACACCAATATCTCGGTGGGTGACGGCATGCAGCACACACGCAGTGCCACACTGGTGGGAAGGGGAGTCCTGGCTGCAGGGAGCCCCTTGGCTGGGGCCTGGCTCTTGGCTTTTCCCATTAACCACACTGGCTTAGCCCCTTGCTCTGCCTGGTGCTCAGCTGAGCTCTGTTCCTGTTCAGAACAGCCAGAGACACCAGCAGCTCAGACTGCCTGAGCTGGCAGCTGCCTGTGCTGCCAGGGCTGGTGGGATCAGGGCTGCTGCTCCCCTGTGACATTCCTTTTCTCCTAGTGTGACCCTGCGCTGCTGCCCGAGCCCAACCACGTCATGCTCAATCACCTCTATGCGCTCTCCATCAAGGTAAGGGCAGCTCCCCCTGGGCTGCTGGGGTCTGGGGGGAGCTGGCCTGGCTCCCAGGAGCCCACAGCACCTGCAGCAGAACGTAGACAGCTGGTGGGTGCAGGTTGGTGGTGCAGGGAGCAGCAGGCCCACATGCAGCTGGCTGCCCAGGGAGGTGTGGCACAGGCAGGGCTGCAGGTTGTATTTTCTTTACAGTTCCCTGAAGCTGCCTCCCTGCAGCAGGAGCCAAGCAGCCCTGGGGCTCCTGCTGTGTGCCAGACCCCCCCCTTGTTCTGCCCCAACTCCCTGTCCTGGGTGTTGGGTGTGTCGTGCTGGCTCTGAGAGTTAGTGCAGCAGGGGCTGGGGCTGCAGCAGCTGCTTCCTGCTGGCCGCCCCAAGGCGGTGGCACAGGCTGGGTGGCACAGGCAGGCTGCCCTGCGCCCTGGCCCCCGCTGACGCTGTGCCCCGCAGGACGGGGTGATGGTGCTGAGCGCCACGCACCGCTACAAGAAGAAGTACGTCACCACCCTGCTCTACAAACCCATCTGAGCCCAGGCCTCGCCCGCCCCCGCAGGACACCGAGCGCCGCCGCAGGACACCGAGCGCCGCCGCGTCTGCACGGGCCGGGCCCGGCGCTGGGAGCTGGCTGCGGGCTCCAGCCTGCAGCCCAGGCGCGCCGCGGCGCTGTCCCGTGCTGCCGCTGTGGCTCGCTTTGACTCTCGGTCTCTGCCCACCCACAGCTCCCCTCGGCTTGTGCCAGCCTCTGGGGCCACGCTGCTGCTCACCAGAATAGCCTTTCCTCACGCCCAACACGGAAAGGGCTTCACCCTACCCATCTTCCCCAGCCTGCAAGGGCCCTGAGATGGTCCTGGCACTGCCACCAGCCCGAGCCTCCAGGAGCATCTTCTACCTGCTGAACATTACTGTGCAGTCCTGGTGCCGAGCCTCCCAGGCCACAACGATCCCTAGGCCTCTGGGACGTGCCAGCTTGCCACCTGCCCCCTGTGCTGCAGGGGCTAGGGGGCTGCCCTCCCCCTTGTGCTCCCCAGCTTTGAGGAGGACTCTGAGCTCTGGCTGCAGCCCCATCCCCCTGCCAGGTTCAGCGTGGAGCCAGCGGGAGCGAGGGTACAGCTGGACACTTGCCTGCTGCTGGGACAGAACCATCAAGGACTGAGTGCCCTGTCCCCACCCCTGAGTGCTTCTGCAGGGCAGGACTGACTGCATCCCAGCCCGAGGGACAGCTGCACATGCCCATGCTGGAGGGGGCCTGGGGAGAGCGAAGCCAGGCAGGGAGCCCAGGCGCCCGGCTCCCCGCCTGCTGCCAGAGCAGTGCCACCTGCCAGGGTTTTATTTATTACACTATTTATTGTTCTTGCTGCTGCTGCAGAGTGTTGGCAGGGGGCTCCAGAGCAGAGGTGGAGGGAAGGGAGCAGCCAGCAGGGCACGGAGCTGCCGTGGGGGTGCTGGGGTGGGACGGTGCCTGCAGGGAGCGCGGGGAGGCGAGCGTGGCTGCGGAGAGGGGCACGCCAGACACACCACGACCCAAAGGAAGCCTTTATTGGGGACTCTCCAGCCACTGAACACAACAGGGCCTTGCTTACATCTTCCTCCCGCCCTGGGGCCCCCGGGGAGCCCCCAGAAGGCAGCTCTGATGGCTTTGGCTATGTACATATACACACACCCACAAGCAGGCAGCAGGGGCAGAGGGGACCAAGGAGTGGTAGCACAGCAGGCTGCGAGGCCCTGCTCTGAGCACCGTGGACACAAGAGGGGTGAGCACTAAAGCACAGGGCAGGCAAAGCCCAAGCCAGCAGCTGCTGCTGCACTGTCAGAGGCAGGTGGAGGACACAGAACCACCACAGCAGCCCAAACCCACCAGGTGTGCAGCCCTGGGCACCACAGGCACCTGTCCCCCGTAGCCCTCGACAGCAGCAGGGACAAGGTCCGCTCCAGCCTGGCGTGGCAGCCACCAGGCTCTTCCATGGCAGGCGGTGTGGCACCCTGCCTTGCCTCGGGCTCATGCAACGGGCAGGGCCTGCTGGGCCTTCACCTGGCAAGAAATCGTGTGGCATGAGGGGGAGCAGCACCAGGGCAGGCCTTTGCCAGGGGCCCCCGTGCCCTTGGGGCCACAGGCTGGGGACAGCCAAGGAAAATGGGTCCCTGTGTTTGCAGAGACATGCTGCGTTCAGCTGGCCCCTCAGTGCCCCTGCCGGCAGAGCACGGGGTGTCGGCCGCCTGTGCCCATCCTCGGGGCACCAGGGCTCACCGCAGCCCCCATCCCACACCGGTGCCAGGGCAAACTCACCTCCAGGTTAGTCCTGGCCTTGCGCAGCACGTTGTGGGTCCTGGACACTGCAGGGCAAATGGGGCCAGTAAGGTCTCTGTGCTTGGAGCCACCCCGGGCTACCAGGCCAGCTTGGCCCTGCCTTCCCACAGCAAGATGCCCCCTGGGCCACGTACACTGAGTGAGGATGAACTGCTCCATGCTGTCCTTGAGCTGGGCCGTGCTGCGCAGCCGCCTGGCTGTGCTCTGCAGAGCCTCCTCCCTCTCGGAGAGCTGGGCCCTCAGTGCTGCAATCTCACCCTGCAGCTCCTGCTCCTGGGGCCAGGCAGGTGCAGTGAGCTGCCAACACCCAGCCCCACTGCCCCTCCGGCCCCTGGTCTAGTGCTTACCTTGCCCTGGTGCTGGGCAGGGTTGATGGGCAGCATGGTGCTCCAGAAGGCAGCCAGGAGAGATGTGCACTCCTCCAGGATGCGATGCAGGGTGCTGGTGCTGCCCCAGAGGTGCCTTGTGCCCACCCACCCCAGGGCCTGTGGGAGAAGGGTGCGGGAGCAGGTGCTGCCAGGGCACCCACAGCCCGCTGCACCTGGGCACTGGCCATGCCCAGCCCAGCATGGCAGGGCCGAGCCAGCCACAGTCCCCAGGCCAGAAGCTCCCTGCTGCTTGCCAGCCCTGCAAGCCTCGAGGCTGGCACTGGGCTCAGGAGCCGCTTTAGGCACGGTCCAGGGAGGGCTTGGCCCCCAGCTGCCACCAGCCCTGTCCTGCCCACACTTTACCTCCTTTCCCGGGAGCTGGCAGTTGGGCAGCCCCCGTGCTGGGTGTGTGAGACAGCTGAGCTCCTGGGCCAGCTGCTTCCCTTCCAGGAGGTGATGCTCCAGGGCCCGGTAGGTGTCCAGGCGGCAGACAGCATGAGCCCCTGGCAGCTCCTCGCTCTTCCTCACCAGGGGGGCTGTCCCGCCGGGGGCTGTGGAACGAGCAGGGTTGGGTGAGGACTGCTGCCTTATCCCCCTATGGCCTTCCTTGTCCTATCCCAGGGGCTCGGCGCCGCCCACGGCTCTCCACCCTTGCTCAGCAATGTTGCTGCCGTGAGTTGGTCAGGCCTCGGCGCCCCCTGAAGCAGGTTGGGGGCAGGTTCCGGTACCCACCGTCCGTCTGCGGGGCCACCGGCGTGTCAGAAGGCAGCGGGGAGAAGAGGGAAGCCTCTGAGCTGGTGCCAACATCCCGCACCGGCGGGGACGGGAAGCAGCCTGCAAGAAGCAGCATCTGAGCCGCTGCTGTCAGCCCTGTGCCGGGGGCTGTCGGGGGCCTGCCTCTGCTCCTTGCCTGCCAGCAAGGCCACCACCTTTCCCCCTGCTGCCTGGACAGGGGAGGGACGTGGTACCGCTCAAGGGCAGCAGAGGTGGTGGGCTGGGCACGGGTGGGGAGTACCTGCACGGGGCTCAGCAGCCGGGCCAGGGAGGCTCTCATAGACGTGCAGCTCGGCACGCAGCGTCTGCAGGAGCAGGCGGTGCTCTTCGCATTGCTGCTGCAGGAGCGTCACCGTGTGCTGCAGCCTGCAGAGGGGTGGCGCACGTGGGTCCGGTGCCAGCCGTGCCACGCAGCCCGGCTAGCCCCAGAGCCGTAGCGCCCCACGCCTCACCTGTTGTTGTCCTCCTGCAGGGAGCGCCGCTCGTCCCGCAGCCGTCGGACGCCCTCCTGGCGCTCGGCAAGCTCCTCGGCCAGCCTGCGCTGGTCCCCGCGCCGCTGGCACAGCTCTGCCTCGGCCTCCCGTGCCCGGGCACAGGCAGCCAGCAGCGCCTCCTGCACCCGCGCCAGCTCTGGGGACAGAGCACACAAGTGTCAGCGGCACCCGGCCCAGCCAGCGCTCTCCGGGATGCGGGGCTGGGGTCCCTGGTGGCCCGGCCCTACCCTGGGCGAGGTGGTCGCGCTGGAGCCGCAGGCTGCGGTTGTCCTCACGCAGAGCCTGGTTCTCCCCACTCAGCTGCAGCCCCGGCTCCGCCGCCTGCCCACCGACATCACCGGGCAATCCTGCACGGGGGGACGGGCGCTGAGTCTTTCTCCCTCTCTGCCACGCACAGGGCGAGCCCCCTCCCCGTGCAAGGGGGTCTGGCCCCACAGCAGCACCGTACCGCTGGCCTTGCCGGCCGAGGCCAGGCGGCGTTCCAGCTGCTCCCGGAGCCGGTCGTTGGTGCAGATGGACTCCTCCAGGCGCTGGCGCAGGCTGCGGATCTCCACCAAGTGTTCCTCCAGCAGGTCTGCCCCTGCCGCAGCCGAAGGGACCGTTCAGGGCAGGAATGGCTTTGCCATCTGCCACGTTCCATCCCCGCTGCCCTGCCCCATACCAGAGCCACGTCCTGCAGCCCTTCAGCCGGGGCTCCTCCTTGTTCCCCCACTCCCACCCAGGATTCTCCTGTGCTTGCCAACGTGGACCTTACCTGATAGCTTCTGGCTGGAGGGGTACCCGGATGGCAGAGCCCCACAAAGTGGCTGGCTGGGAGGGGGCACATCCCAGCGGGTGTGGGGGTGAGCGGCCCCAGGGCTCCCAGCCAGGCTCTGCAGCACACCGTGTGGGCAGGGCAGGGCTGGGGCTTTGCTGCTCTCTCCGAAGGGGCCCAGTGCCACTGTGAGCTTTGCTGGCTCCACAGGCAATGCCACACCTGCACGCACAGGGCAAGGTGGTGAGGAGGTGGAGAACGATAGGCAGGGAGGAAGAATGAGGGTAGC
Organism: Dryobates pubescens; assembly: GCF_014839835.1. Taxonomy (NCBI): domain Eukaryota; kingdom Metazoa; phylum Chordata; class Aves; order Piciformes; family Picidae; genus Dryobates; species Dryobates pubescens. The sequence continues at coordinate 627,529 of NC_071622.1, forward strand.
ACACTTCCACCACATGCTGTCTGCCCCCTTCTCACTCTGCCCAGCAGTGCAGCCCAACAGCCACCTGTGGTGATACCCCAGCACTGACCTCCTGCCCCAGTCGAACAGATTCCCCTCGAAGAGCAGGGACTCTCACAGGCCTTAAGAATTACATCAGCTGGAGGGTCTCAGCCTGGCTCCTAGACAGCACTAAGCACACCAGCCCTTTCCCAGAGGCCCTAAGATGTGCAAGTGCCCTCACCAAGGGCCAGTGCTGCTTCATTCTGTGCCCATCCCATCCACCAGGCCTACTCTACAGTGCAGAATCAATCACTCAGGTTGGAAGAGACCTCCAAGACTACCAAGTCCAACTGATCACCCAACCAGATCTGAATCCCCACTGTGCCCCCAGCCAGAGCGACTGGATCCAACCCCAAAGCAGGAGCTCCAGAAAGCAGAAGGGCTGGAGCAGGACAGGCAGGTCAGAGAGTATGGGGGGCCATGCAGCATGGCACAGCACGGCAGGCAGGGCACGGCACGGCACGGCAGGCAGGGCACGGCACGGCACGGCACGGCACGGCAGGCAGGGCACGGCACGGCACGGCACGGCACGGCAGGCAGGGCACGGCACGGCACGGCACGGCACGGCAGGCAGGGCATGGCACGGCACGGCACGGCACGGCAGGCAGGACCAAGCCCATGGCAGAGGCAGTGCTCACTTTCTCCCAGCTGCTTCCGGAGCACTTGCAGCTCCTGCTGTGCCTTGGCCAGGGAGCAGACAGGGGGCCCACAGCACCCCAGCAGGGGGGGTGCTGCAGGAGTGGGGGGCCCGGCAGGCAGGAAGGGGGGCAGCCCAGGGGCCAGTGAAGGCAGGGAGGCACTAGCAGGTTTGGAAAAGGACTCAAAGGGAAAGCCTAGAGATAGGAGAGAGATGGGGAGAGATGTCAGCGAGGCCCTGGCTCAACCTGGCAAGGACCTCTCCTCCCCAGGGGCACTGTGGACCCTGGCACACCCCAAGCAGCTGAGGGACCTCGCTGGAGATACTGTGGGCTGGGCCAGACCGCAGAGAGCTGGTCACAGCCTTGCAGGGCTGTGGTACCACAGCAGGACTCCTGAGATGCTCCCCTACAGCCTCAAGCGCTGTGTGCTCACCCTCCCAGGCTGGCACTGGGAGACAATGCCACGCAGGCAGCCCCTGCCCAGGCCTGAGGAGCATCTACTGCTGCAGGGACCCACATGCTGCAGAGGGGCTGCATGTGCCCAGCAGCACCCCACGGTACCTGCCGGCTGGGCAGGCTCCTCGTGGCACTGGCTGCACTCACTGGCTGCATCCCCATCGGAGCAGGGCTCCAGCCCCTCAGACACGAAGGAGGAGCTGATGGCAGAGCAGGAGGACTCGGAGGGGGGGAGGCTGCTGCCTGGCGACTCGCAGCGCTCCTGCAGCTTCGCCTCCAGGCTCTCGATCACCTTCTCCTTCTCCTGGAGCTCTCGGCTAAGCCTGTGGGGATGACCAAGCACCGGGCTGGGCAGGGCAGCGCAACCTCCGTCCCATGGCCCTCCCCACTGCACTGTGCACACCCCAGCAGTGCACCCCACACGCTGCAATCCACCTGGATGGAGCCATGGTTTGAGCAGCCTGAGCCTGACACTTGCCACCCCCAGAGCAGAGGGAGCCCCAGGCTGTCCACCTGAAGTACAGACCCCAAGGCTCCCCAGACCCCTAGCCCAAGAGTACAATTAGCCCATGGGGCTCCCCAAGCCCTGCCTAGGAACAGGTACCTCAGTGCCAGGAGTTCATGGCTGGTATTATCCTCCCCATCTTGTCGATCTGAGAAACCAAGCCAGAGAGGAGCCAGTCACCATCTGCATGCCCCAGGCTGCCCATCCCCAAACAGAGGCACACGCAGCAGGACAGGACAGCCCCTCTCAAAGCCGGCAGCCACACAGCACAAAGTGTCTGAATAGCCCCAGCCCCCCACAGCACTCGTTAAAGCATCCCTTCCTAGCCTGCTTCACCCCGCGGGGCCCAGCCCTTCCCCACAGAGGTACTTACTGGTGCCCAGCTTGTCACTGAGCCTCTCAGCCAGATGCCTGCCCTGGGCCAGCTGCTCCCGGAAGCCCTGCCCCTGGTAGTAGTCGATGTCAGCGCCACGGAGAAGGTCCTCAAAGGACCGCAGGGCATCGCGCAGGTGCTGGGCCAGGCTGCGGCTCACCCCACGGCCCTCCCGCAGCGTCTGCCGCAGGTGGGAGAGCTCCCGAGCCTGAGCCTGGATCAGTGAGTCGTATTTCCTAGGAGAGATGTGCAAGGGGTGAGGCCACAGGGCTGCGAGACCCCCGGGAGCGCAGCGAGCAGAGTGCGCACTGCCCACTGCCGCTGCTCCGTCTCACTGCGCAAGCCCCCCGGGAGCTCGGCTGCGAGCACAGCAAACACCCTGGCACCCCCAGCCCCTCCTGCTCCCAGACCCCATCGCCATACCCTGGCCAAGTGGCAGACTGCAGCTCCTTAGGCAACACTCCTCCCAGCTTGGCTGCGGGCAGCTGCGCCTCGAGGAGGGCAACGCGGCGCACCAGGTGCTGCAGGTCACGGTGGGCACGCAGGGCAGGCGGGCAGAGGGTGCTGTGCCCGTCTGACTGCCAGCCCTCGTCCTCATCCGTGAGGCTGTGGGCCGAGGAGGCCAAGGCCGTGGTGCCCGGCGGGGGGCGCTCAGCACCGGAGGTGTAGCCACTGGTGAGGGAGATGGAGCGGGCACGGCGCTGCAGGCTCTGGATCACCTTGTTGGCATTGAGAAGCTGTGCCCTGAGGTCCTGGATGTGCTGCTGCAGGGCCCCCACGTCCGCTGGGGCCGTGGCTTTCCGGGCAGCCTTGCCTGCCCTGGGCACCCCTGGCCGGTATGGGGATGCCAGCTCCTCACCCAGGCTGGGCTCACTGAATACATCTGGCTCCTCACACTCTGCAGAGGGAGCAGGGCACGGTGCCACTTCCCCATGCCAGCTGGGCAAGGCACAGGGACCCCCGGAGCCCCGACCCTCCTTACCAGGGCTGGTGGCCTCATCCCGGTCAGCCTCGGTCTCGCTTCGCCCACAGGTCTCATAGCCCAGGTCCTGGAAGTCCACCTGCACCTGCTTGCTCAGCTGCTGCGCCTGGGGCTCACCTGCGGGCAGCCCCCACCTCAGAGGCCCGGGCGGGACCCACCACCCTGCCCCCGCACAGCACAGGGCTCCACAGACCCTGCCCTGCCCCCGCTGGGCCTTTAACTCACGGAGGAGGCTGTGGCACTTCTCCAGCTGCTCGGCTTGTGCCCGCACCATGGCCTCCGAGGCAGCAAGCTTGTCCTGCAGCTCCTGGCACTGCCTTTGGCCCTGGGCCACCTGAGACCGGAGCTCTGCGCCCAGTCCTGACCAGCCCCCACCAGAGACCGTGCCCTCTGCCTGCCAGAGGGGAGACAGGATGTGAGCTCCCCATTTCCACCCCCAGCCCAGCCCCCTGTGCCCAGGGCACTTACACGGCTCCCATCCTCTCTCCCCGGGGTACCAGGGCAGAGTTTCTTGGCCACGTCGTCCCGGGCCCGTGCCTCCAGCGCCGGCCGTTTGGCAGGCAGGGTTCCCCTCTCTGCCGGCATCCCCTGGCCGTCCCCAGTGCTGCCGGCTGGGCGCTCCCTGGGGGCACTGCGGCTCTTCCTCTGCGCTCTGCGAGGCTCAGGGGCCAGGGGGCTGCCCGGCCCAGCCTCCTCCTGCTCCCCGTTGTCCAGCAGCGACGTGGCTTCACCCATCTGCTCCTTGAGCTCCGCGTTCTCCAGGCACAGGCTCAGCATCGCCTTCCTGGGGACACAAGGCACGGTGAGGGGCGGCCGGAGGCCAGGGGCCGGGCACCCACTCCAGCACCCAGGGCTCTTGCCTCATGTGGGAGACAGAGGAGAAGCCAGCTTCCTCCAGCTGCACCTTCAGCTCCCTCAGCTCCTCCTCTGCCCGCAGCTCCTGTTCCAGCATGGGGGATGCTGCGCTCCTCCTTCCCTTGGGGGTCTGGGAGCTGCTCTAGAGAGACAAAGAGGGGACAGGCACATTTCCAGAGGGGCCAGGACAGAGTCTGACAGTGGTGTAGAGCCCACCCCTGCCACCCCTGCTCCCAGTGCTGTGCTGCCACGACTCACGTGCTGGGTTGCCATGCCTTGGGCTGCCTTCTCCTTGCTGCTGTCAGTGAGGTTGGTGCTGGCATCATCAGCATCTGTGCCTGTGGCCTGACCTAGAGAACAGCACAGCGCAAGGAGGTGCTCAAAGCAGTGACAGTGGCAGCATCGCCTCTGTCCCATGCTCGGTGGTGCTCACAAGTCCTGTGGGCAGCCCCAGGGCAGGTGCCTGCTCTCCTACATGCCTGCTGTTGGGGTGCTTCCACAGCTCTCCCCACGCTCCCTGTGCCCTGCCACACCTTCTCTGCATGCTGGAGCTCCAATCCAGCCCCCTGTGCCTGCAGCCCCAGGGGTGGCACCTGCCCCATCCACATCTCTGCCTTCACCCCAACACACATGCAGACATGCTGCCCACCTGCAGCCCCTTCACAAGCCACAGCCAGCAGCAGCATATTCTGGGTCAGGCTGGCACTGTCCCAGTCAGCAGGGACAGCTCAGGGCAGGCACCAACAGTCCCCCAAGCCCTGCAGTCCTGTGTGGCACTGGGCTCCTCCCAAGCCTTGGGGTGCCAAAGGGACCCTTGTGTCCCACCCCACAGTGCACAGGGGGTGTGGGCCCACCCTGCCCCCCCAGAGCTGAGCTGGGGGCATGCTTCTCTGCCTGGACACCGCTCTGCTCCGGGCCTCCTACTGTAAAGCCCCAGGCGAGGGCTTGCACCCCTTGTCTGGACAGCTTTCCCCCCACTCAGCCTGCCCTGCTTGGCTCCTACTGTCTGGGTTGTGACAGGGGTGTACTTCCAACCCCTCTTGTCCCCAGGGAATGGGGAGTTTGGACAGGACAGAAGATGATCCCCCTGGGGCTGTGCAGGGCCAGGTTTCAGAGGGGCCTTGCTTTAGCCAGACCCAGCACCATCAGGCAAGGCTGAACATGCAGCAGAGAACCGCAGGGAGAGCCTGGCAGGAGAGTGGCCAAACATCCTGGTGAAGGATACACACAGCTCCTGGGAAGGAGAGCAGAGGAGCAGCCAGGAGCACACTTGGGCACAGAGTGCACTGTGCACAAAGGTAGAGGCACGCTCAGGAGAGTCACTTGTGACAAGCAAGAGACTGCAAAACCCAGGAGCACCTGAGTGCCAACCCAGGCAGGCATCACTCTGCGTGCTGGAGCCTGCTCTCTGCAGCAGGCATGCCCGGGGGGGGCAGGGGCAGCCGTGCCCGGGGGGGGCAGGGGCAGCCGTGCCCGGGGGGAGCAGGGGCAGCCGTGCCGGGGTGGGAGCAGGGGCAGCCGTGCCCGGGGGGGGGAGCAGGGGCAGCCGTGCCCCGGGGGGGGCAGGGGCAGCCGTGCCCCGGGGGGAGCAGGGGCAGCCGTGCCGGGGTGGGAGCAGGGGCAGCCGTGCCCCGGGGTGGGAGCAGGGGCAGCCGTGCCCCGGGGGGGGCTGGGGCAGCCGTGCCCGGGGGGAGCAGGGGCAGCCGTGCCGGGGTGGGAGCAGGGACAGCCGTGCCCCGGGGGGGGGGGGGGAGCAGGGGCAGCCGTGCCCCGGGGGGGGGGGGGGGAGCAGGGGCAGCCGTGCCCCGGGGGGGGGGGGGAGCAGGGGCAGCCGTGCCCCGGGGGGGGGAGCAGGGGCAGCCGTGCCCCGGGGGGGGGAGCAGGGGCAGCCGTGCCCCGGGGGGGGGAGCAGGGGCAGCCGTGCCCCGGGGGGGGGAGCAGGGGCAGCCGTGCCAGGGGTGGGGGGAGCAGGGGCAGCCGTGCCAGGGGTGGGGGGAGCAGGGGCAACCGTGCCAGGGGTGGGGGGAGCAGGGGCAGCCGTGCCCGGGGGGGGGGGGGGGGGGGGGGGGGCCCCCGGGGGGGGGGGGGGGGGGGGGGGGGGGAGCAGGGGCAGCCGTGCCCCGGGGGGGGGAGCAGGGGCAGCCGTGCCAGGGGTGGGGGGAGCAGGGGCAGCCGTGCCAGGGGTGGGGGGAGCAGGGGCAGCCGTGCCCCGGGGGGGGGAGCAGGGGCAGCCGTGCCAGGGGTGGGGGGAGCAGGGGCAGCCGTGCCAGGGGTGGGGGGAGCAGGGGCAGCCGTGCCAGGGGGGGGAGCAGGGGCAGCCGTGCCAGGGGGGGAGCAGGGGCAGCCATCATGGAGAGCAAAATGCTTACAGGCAGCTGCAAGTGCCAGCAGCAGTAGCTCCCATGGGTGGCATTCAGCACAGCCAAAGCACAGCCCTCGCAGCCCCTAAGGACAGGGCCTGCCAGGTAACAAACCCTCTGGGGCCAAAGCTCGATGCCTGCAGGGCTCTGAAGCGCAAAGGGATGCAGGCTTTCCTGGGGGGCTGAGGACAACATGCAGATGGCTCTCAAGCCAGATCACCATGGCTAAGAGGCCAGGGCAGGCTGGCACACAGCCAGCAGGGCTGCTCTGGGCACATGGAAGAACTCCTCCTTGTGCCAGGACACAGCACCCCACTTCTCATCATCACCCACAGCTCCCCAGGGCTCCCAGTGCTCCAGGACTGGGGCAGAAAAAGGCAGCACAAAGCTCAAGGTAAAAAAGCCAGGGAAGAGCAGGAAGCTGGTGCTGGAGTGCAGCCAGGACAGGCTGTGCCCAGGCTGCTGCTCACCAAGGGCTTGGAGCCTCCATCACAGCAGGAGCACACCAGGGTGCAAGCTCAAACGACAAAGAGCTGCTCAGCTCTCTGTGCATTGCCGGCAAGAGACTAGAGATGCAACCCCAGCTCTCTTTTGTCCTTCACACCCAGCCTGCAGGCACAGAGGACGGGCTGCACGGCTCTAAAACGGCACAGGGCCCCAGGGGCAGGGCTGACCTGCAAGTGTTCACACTGCTGGGAACAAGGGAAGGGAAGCAAGGCCCCCAGGGAAACCAAGAGGAAAGAGACTGTCACAAAGAGCTACAAGACAGCAGAAAGCACTGAGCAGTTTGCAGAGGATGCTTCAGGCACAGGGTTCTGAGGCTGGTCCTTCCACGGGGCAGAGGAGTGCCCAGGCAGGGATACCAGGGGTGAACGGAGGCCCTGAAGAACAGAGTGGGAAAGTTTGGGCAGCTCAGCCCAGGATAATGCTCCCCTAGGGGCACTTACAGCAGCAAGGTAAGCAGAGGCCAGGGACAGAGCTGCAGCAAAGCACACACAAGAGATGAGAGCTCCTGGAGCACCAGCCAAGACTTGGCTCAGGCCCTGCCAGGGGGTCTGTGCCCTGTCCTGGGCTCCATGGCATTCAAGGGACCAGGGAGCCAGCTGGGCATCAGAGCCAGGATGGAGGATGGAAGGTGGAGAGAGAGGGACACAAAGACTTCTATGGAAGTGAGAGGCAGGAGGAGAAAGAGAAGATGGTGCTATGGAAAGAAGCTGAGAGGAAGGGATGAGATGAAAGACAAGGAAGGAAAAGCTAACCAAGTACCAGAGCTGCCCAGCAGCCACCAGCTGCTTCCCTTTGGGCCACATGAGAACTGAACTCACCACACAGCTAGGCACAGAGCAGAGCAGCAGTGCTGGCCTGCTGCCTGTGAAGGGAGAGCTGTGCTGCCTTCCACCCCTGGCTGAGGCAGGCAAGAGAAGACCTCAGCACGGGCGCAAGGCATGGCACAGGTGGTGTCAGGTGGAGCAGCCACAGAGGTGGGCAGCAGAGCAGGCATGAGTCCAGCTGGTGCAGCTCCCCAAGAGAGAGCTCTTCTGCTCCCCTTGCTCCTACCTTAGCTTCCCCAGCAAGCAGCAACAGATGCTCAGAGGTACAGGATCTGCTCCTGCCCCCTTGGGAAGTGATGCAGTATGAGGCTGCTGACTCATGGGAAGTGCTGATCAGCAGAAAGTTGCTGTCTTCCAGCTCTCACAGCAGCCCAAATGCTCCCAGAGGAGGCGAAAGATGCCCTGGAACTGCTATGCAGCCAAGTGGAACTGTCCCCAAAGCAGAAGCAGGGCCCTGCCCCTTGCCCAAGGAGCGTGGGGAGCCTGTAACAAGCTGCATGTATACAGGTGAGGGAAGACCCAGTCCAGACCCTGGGAGCAGCCACCCCAAACCAGCTGTCAGAAGGAGGAAGCGCTCCCTTGAAGGCACTCAGAAGCTAGTTTGAGACAACTTGTAATTCGGGGGGGGGGGAGAAAATCAAGTCAGTAAAATCATCAACATGGGCACAGGGTTTGGGTTAAGCATAACATGAAGTGTTGGCTGGAGACAAGACTGCTGCAAGAGCCCCAGGGCCCTGCAGCCCTCCTCACATCCTCAAGCTCTGGAACCTGCTTTTCCATACACCTCCTCCTTTTGGGCCTGCTACCATCAACCCAAAAGGGGAATGTCACTGGGTCAGGATGGTGAGGGGGTACAAAAACTCACACTCATGCACTTGGGAGATGATAGAGAACATCTGGTGTTTCCTTCCGAGAAAGGGAATCTTTATTTGGCCCAGGAGGGAGGGGGGGAAGGGAGGTAGAGGGAAATCAGCTAAAATGGAATGGTTCGAATGTGCAAATCCATCAGTGGCCAGCAGGGAGGGCGAGACGGGGACGCAGGGGAGACACAGGGGCCGGCACCGACGGCCGCTTCGGAAGCAGCTCAAACACAAACCCAAGCAGGCCCCGGGGCGGCTCTACCGTACCGTGGCTAAGACCCAGAGCAGCCCTCCCCGAGTGAGCGCGGCAGGCCGGCCGGGTGAGGGAGCGCCAGCGCTGGCTCAGAAGGCATGCTGGGGCACGGCTCTCACACGCTCCTGTTCCCCACCTCCTGCGGCACCCCGCGGCTCCAGCCTGCTCAAACGCTCCAGGCTTCTTCCCAGGGCTTCTTCCAGCTGCCCGCGGAGCGCAAGGACCCCCTCCAGCTCCAGCTGCAGAGTGTGGTCTCTGGCAGCGCCAAGCCAAGGCGCCACAGAAAAGGGAAGAGGGTTAGACGGACACCGAAGGGCTCCCCTGCAGCCAGGGATGCCACCCCCTGCAGCCAGGGATGCCACCCCCTGCAGCCAGGGATGCCACCCCCTGCAGCCAGGGATGCCACCCCCTGCGGGCACACCTTCCCCAGGCAGCTCAGCCACCTCCTGGCCTCACCTCCACACCTCCCCAGAGCACAGCCAGCCCCAGCCAGGCTCCAGCCCCCAGCAGGGGACTTTCAGGCACAGCTGTTCTCTCCAGCACTTACCCAAGCACTCCACTTATGTGCTGCTCTGGCTATCAGGTAGCTCAAATATCCCAGAGGCTGCAGCCCCATGAAGGGCAGGGGATTAGTGCAGGGGGCACGGAATGCAGGCCGCAGTGCGCTGCGGGACCACTGCCTGGGTAAGCACCTAGATAGGTCCTTATCAGCCCCACAGTTGGCTGGGAACTTGACAGCAACCTCTGAAAGGCAGCCAAATGTGGGCTGGAAACTGAGCTGGGATAAGCCAGGGGAAAAAGAGATGGAAATCCCAGAACCTGAACGAGAGGTGGCAGGGGGGGTGTGGGGAGTAGCTCACACAGCGTGTAAAGCTCACCACTGCAGCCTCTTCCAGGGAAGGAGACAGCCTGTGACTTGGAATCCCCAGGCTCCCTTTGTCTGATTCTTTGCCTAGACTCCCTCTTTCCCACTGAGAGCAGCACATGAGGGACTGCCCCAGGGGCCCAGCCAGAGCAGGGCAGCAGGGGGCCCAGGCTCACCTCTCTGGGTGCGTGTGGAACTTCACCAGGCTGCTGTAGAGCTGCCTCTCTGCCTGGAGAGCCTCGTTCAGCCGACTCCGTTCAGCCACCAGCCCCTCCAGCATCAGTAACAACTGCTTGGAGAGAGAGACAACACAACACCTCAAGGGAGACAGAAATCCAAGGAGAAGCAGGGCCCTGCCCTTCCCTGCTGCTTGTGTCCAGGTGATCATGTTGATCAGTGTGACCCCTGGGCTCCCAAAAGACTCTGCCCGTGGGACAAGCGCTGAGGGGAACCAGTTCTCTCCTCTGTAACAAGCACACCTCAGCATACTCCAGGCCTGAGAAGAAAGCCTTGGAACTGAGCACCCAGAGAAAGAACACACCCAGGGCTGCCTGGCACACTACCTGCTGCCTTCTGTTTCCAGGAGCCTCCTGCCCGCCTGCCTCCGCTACGGCCACCCTCTCCCGCAGCACCAGCACTTCCTGGGTCAGCCTCTCCATGGCTGGAATCTCCTCAGGATCCACCAGCTGCATCTGCAGATCCTGCAAACCAGCAGCAGGAGAGCTCAGTGAGGAAGGGATGGGTAACAAGGACAGCTGGATCCTCCTGATTAGAATGCAACTGCCAGGAGTCTGCAGCGTTTGGAAGGACTCCGCTCTCCCGAGAGCAATTCCAATGCACCCAGAGAGCACCAGGCACAGGCAACAGCCTGGAGCAAGAACTGAGAAGGGGAACAATGCACTGTGTTTAAGGAAGGGTTTGGTAGACAAGAAGCAGAGGCCAAATGATGACACTGCTGGGGCTTGGGGCCTCTGCCTTACAGCCAAAGTAACAGTGGGCTGTAGGCAACCAGCAGCAACACCACCCATGAGCAGCCAGCCACCTTGAGGATGTGGGGAAAGCCTTCCCAGGCAGAAGTGATGCAGCACAGCACATCACCTCACCTTGATGAGGTCCTCTTTGATCTGGATGGTCCTGGTCAAGGACTCTATATCTGAGGCCTGCACCTGCAGCTCTTCCTCCTGCGTGGCTATGACAGACTGGAGAGCAGTGAGCTCCCGCTGGAGAGGGACAAGAAATTCATGAGAGACTTCAGAGAGCAAAGTCCCCACTGCAAGCTGGGGCCCATCTCCCTCCCTGGGAGTCCCCTCACAATAGGGGAGTCCAGAACCTTCAGTGAGGGGCAGCCCAATGGCTCCTCAAAGCAAGGGAGATCAGCACAGGCTCCGAGCTCACCCTGCTTTCCCTTTCCTTCTTTGCCATTAGCTCCAGCTCCTCTTTGGCATTAACAAGATCCTTCTCCAGTTCTGCTGCTGACATGGTAACTGCAAAGACAGCTTAGTTACTGCAGGAACACAGCACAGCAGCTCTGCTCCCAGCACCAGCACAGTCCCTCTCTGGCAAGACAAGTCCACAGTGCCAGTGCTCCCCATCACACTGCCTCTTCGGGAGCACTCTCCTGCCCTGCTGCATCCTTACACAGCAGCACAAAGTAGCAGCAATAATCCTGGGCCTGCTCTCCCTGGCAAAGCTCATCCCAAGGCACAACCCAAGCCAGCTGCACTTGCCTCAGCCCAACCTGAGCCATAAATTCCAAAACCCTTCAGTGGGCAGGATCAGCTCTCCAGGAGCAGTATCCCACCTCAGACCCAGCACCAGCCTCTCTCTTTCCTATGCTCCCAGCCACTGAACCCATCACCCAAAGGGGAGGCACAGCTTTAGTTCAGAATACTCACTCCTGCCCACAACTCCTTACTCTCTCACAGCTCCATGTGACCATAGTTCCCCCACAGTAAAAAGCTCTGGTTAGGTTTGGGCACTCTGAAACAAGCTGTCACCCCACTCACCTCCCTCTGTGCTGCAGCTGCTGTCCCCTCGTGGGGGTTCAGAAATGGCTGTAGCTCCACCAGCTCTTTGCAGAACCTCCTGAAAACACAGAAGTCTCCAAGTTCACATCTTTGTGGGGAGCCTAGCACTTGCAGCTGCCCCAGAGCTCCAGGCAATGGTTTGAAACTAGAGCAGAGCAGCCTTAGATTGGACATGAGGAAGACACTCTTCACTATGAGCTTGGTGGAACACTGGAACAGGTTGCCCAGGGAGATGGTGGAGGCCCTGGAGACATTCAAGGTGAAACTTGGCAGGACTCTGAGCAGCTTGATCTAGTTGAAGATGTTCCTGCTTACTGCAAGGGAATTGGACTGGATGACCTCTGGAGTTCACTTCCAGCCCAGTGCATTCTATGATTGCAGCAAAGCTGCTGCCTGCTTTGTTATGTCTCTGAAATGTGAAGAGGATCGAGCCAGGCAGTGGGGACAAGCAACTGCACTGAGCCTGGAAGAGGCTCAGTGGGCTAAAGGACACTGGCCTGATCTTGCTTGGCACTGGGGGAGGTTGCTGGCAGTGACTGTCTTCATGAACAGATTAAAGGGATTGCACTGAGCTGCAGCAAGCTCATCTCTTAACTGAGACTCTACAGAGATCTAAATCTCCATCCAAGGATGTGGCTCAGAGGACCATGCAGGAAGCAAATGGCAGAGCTTGGTCCATATACACCTCCCTGGGAGCCTCCAGAGCTTGCTTTGATCCTGGGAACAGAAAGGAGCAACCTGTTTCCAGCTGCTGGAAAACATCTGAGATGTCAGCTCAGCAACACACAGCTGCTCAAGCGGGAGCTGGCCTGGGCAGCCTTGGAGCTGCGCTCAGCCTCAGAGGGGTTTTTAGCAAAGCTGCTTTAAAAATACCAACTCCAACTGTGGGAGAGACAGCAAACAGCCAGGAGGCTCTGCCAAGAATTAGTGGGACCTAAAATTAGCTCTCTTGTCCCCTCCAGAATGTGACAGTGTCAGGGAGGGGATTACAATACAGCAGGGCAGCCCAGCCCGAGGAAGGACTGGGTCAGTGCTGGAAGGTCAGAGGGTGAATTGCTTTCATATTCTCCTGTGCCCTGAGGACTCAAATGCTGCCTGATCAGAAGCAAAGGAGACAGTGAGTGACAAAGGCTGGTGGAATCAAGATCAGGACATCCAGGCAGCATTTCTGCTCTCCAGTTTCTTCTCCTCCTCCTCTAGCAAGTCTCTTCCTTAATCCCATTTCCATTTCTAACATTCTCTGTGGTGCTCTGCTCTCTCCCATTTCCTTCTGAGGCAATCAGCTCTCTCTGGAGCCTGGAGGCCCCAGGCAGAGCAGCACAGTGCATGGCTCTTACTTGCATGGGCTGTCTGTCCTGCTTCAGCAGCCTGCCGCCGGGCGCCTGGGTCCCCGGAGGCTCCGCGCCCCGCACCTGCTGGCGCAGGAGCTGCAGCTCGCAGCTCCTCTCAGCCAGAGCTTGTGCCATCTTCTCAGCTGCCACCTGAGGGAGCAGGAGAAAGAGGGGAAGGCAAGGCTGTTACCAGGGGCAGCATCCCTGTCCCTCACCTTCCTTAGAGACCAAGGGAAACCGGTTCAACGTTTATCTGTCACTTGGGACCGGAAGCGTTCTGCAAACCAGCCTGGGACCAGCTGCTGGCCAGCGACTCCGCTGCCGCCCTCCCACCCCTCCTTGCCAGGAGGCTGCAGCAAGGCTCAGCTTGTCTACCTACAGAGGAATAAGCTCCTCACTTTCTCTCTTCCCATTCAGGACAGGAGAAGGACAGAGGAAGAGGAGGCAGTGCTTGGGCTTTTACTCCCCCACTGCACAGGAGCAGCCAGAGGAGGAACTGCAGCTCAGTAAGCGGCACTTACGTGGCCAAGACTGCACGAGTCTGACTACTGGGCAAGTTAAGAAGCAATGAGCAGAGCTTCCCCAGACTTCTGTGCTACAGAGGAAGCAGCTCAGCCTTCCTTTCTGCTCTGCTAGCATCCACATGAAGCACCAACCCCCTCACAACCCCTCCATGCCGAGGAGCATGGATATCCAGGAGGATCTGCATCTCCTTCCCCACCACACACAAACTCTGCCCAGTCCACCTCCTAACAGGGACCTGACCCCTCAACAGGTGTAGAGGTGCTCTCTACAACTACCAGAAAGGAGGCTGTAGTGAGGTGGGTGTTGGTCTCTTCTCACTAGTATCAAGCAACTGGACCAGAGGAAATGGCCTCAAGTTGTGCCAGGGAAGGTTTAGATATTAGGAAACCCTTCTCTGCTGAAGGAGTGGTCAGGTACTGGAGCAGGCTGCCCAAGGAGGTGGTGAAGCCCCCACCCCCAGAAGCATTCAGAAAACACACAGGCCTGGCACATCAGGGTGGGGTTTACTGGCCATGGTGGTGCTGGGCTGGCAGCTGGAATTGACCTTAAGCTCTTTTCCAACCAAACCAATTCTGATTCCAGCTGCTGCTGCTTCGTAACTGCTCCCATGGGATGGATCCAGACCAACCTAGAAAGTGGTTCTTCACCCCTCAAGCAGGTCCTCCAGGCTACACCACCAGCAGCTAGAGCTCAACTTCCTTGTTAATGCAGCCCAGGCTCCCTGCTGCAGCACTGCACACAACTCACTCTGCTCTGCTGCTCCTTGGTGCTCAGGGCCTGCAGCAGCTCCTGGATTTCAGCACCATGCTCCATGCTCTGCTGGTTCCTGTCGCTGAGGAGATCCTGCAGCATCCTCTCCTTGTGCTGGAGGCGCAGGCACAGCTCCTCTGCCACCTCACTCTGGCCTGGGCCCAGCTTGCACAGCAGAGTTGCTGTGAGCTCCTGAACAAGGAGGGAGGAGGAGATGCAGATAGAGTGTTGCCATCAAAGCATTTGCTGCTCAAGGACAAACAGCCCTTCAGCCCGGGTGTAGCAGAGACAGCAGTGGGCCTCAGCAAGCAGAGATATTGAGGTGCCAGAAGCAGCCAGCCTCAGAGCTCTGGGCACAGCCTCATGGGCCCCTCTCAGAGGCCAGCAGTCAAGATGCTCTGCTTGAGGACCACTCTGTCTGCAGCCAAACCAGATGAACACTCAGGAAGCCAAGCTAAGGCCTCACCTCCACTTCCTTGTTCCTGTCATGCAGGCAGGTCTGCAGCTGCTGGATGATCCCCTCCTGCTCCTTCTGCCTGCTGCAGGACTTGGCCTCAATCTGCTCCTTGAGCCAGCGGAGGTTTTGGCAGGTTGCTGAGACCTGCTCCAGTTCCAGGGTTTTGGCTTTCAGGAGGGTCTCCAGGCTCTGTGGACCACAACAGAAACAGCTCAGCCAGGGACAGAGACTCTACCCTGCATTAAGCATAACTGGAAATACCAGTCTCTCCTGCTGGTGGAGTCACACAGATTCACCCCTGTCCTCTCCAGACACCACTCAGCTCTACACCCAGCCCAGAAACACCACTGACCCCGGAACTTACCCCAGGCACAGGGCCAGGGGAAGGCCAGCAGCCTGCAGCTGCTCCCCCCAGTGACCACCCCAGCAGGCTGGGGCCCCAGGCCCAGCAGCACTCACGTGGATGGTGGCCTCGTTGCTGGACAGGACGCTGCGCAGCCTCTCCAGGTCACTCCCGCGCTCCCTGGCCGCGAGGCGCAGCTGCTGCAGCTCCTGCTCCTTCCGCTCCAGGGCGCAGAACCTCTCGTCCACTGCTCGCTGGGGCGACACAGAGACTGCTCACAGGGTGGTGCTAAGGCTCTGCAGCCCCTCGCCCCCCGCAGGGGCATCCCAGCACTCCTGTCAGAGGCCTCCCCTGGAAGGCTGAGCCATGAAGAGCTCGCAGCAGGCGTGGTTGCCTCCGGGGGCCTGGCAGCCCAAAGGCTAAGCCCCAGGGTCAGACAGGACATCACAGAGGGACTGTGCTCACCTCCAGAGCAGCGTCCCTGTCGCTGACTCGCTGCTGCAGTTTCTCCAACATGGCATTCAGGGCTGCAGGGCTCTTGTCCAAGCTCTGCTGGCACTGCAGAAGCTCCCTTGATTCCTAGGGATCCCACAAACACACCCCTCCAGCACAGCTGTCAGCCCAGAACCCCCCAGGGAGTGCCACAGGAGAATCAGGGCTAACTGCCTACACCCTGCTCTTGCTCTGCTCCCACGTTTAAGGCTGGGAGAGCCTCAGCAGCCAGGGCTGGTTGACTAGTGCCAGCCAGAGTTCACCAGGCACTGCTGTGGGCTGAGGTACTCGGTTACCTGCACCTCTTTCCTCACCTTAAGAGCCCAGAAGCTAATCCCTCCCTCCCCTTTTTCCAAAGGGCACACATGGAATTACAGACTGACTTTTGCATCACCAAATACCAAAGGAGAAGCAGAGGCCCTGGCTCCTTTATGCTCACCTTGAGTATTTCTGCATCTCACCTGCAGAAGCTGTTCCTTGCGAGCCAAGTGATGACTCAAACGCTGAGCTCTCTGCTCCTGGGCCTGCAGCTCACAGCACTTCTCCCACTCCACAGTCTGGAGCTGCTGAGCCTTGTCCTGCAGCTCTGCCTGCAGCTGCCGTACCACAGCACGCAGCTCCTGCGAGGGAAAGGCACGGACTCTGGCAGCCAGGCCTCAACAGACTGGAAGCAGCAGCCAGGCTGAGGAAACCAAGAGCAACAAGGGCTGTGGGGACAGCCAAAGATGCTTGAATACTACAGCTTTCACATCACATCCATGGGGAGGAAGTCTGAGTCTGTTTTACTCCCTGGGGTGTCTAACCATCCACCAAGCCCCTGTGCAGAGAGTCACAGCCAACCTGTGCAGCTGCAGGCATGGACTCTGTAACACTGCAAAACCAGATGGGGTATTTGCACCAGCCCCAAACATAGCAGTGACAACACAGCCACTTACCAGGAGTCTTTGCTGATTCTAAATCCCAGACAGGGAGCTCAAGAGCCTGGAGAATTCTCCCTGGCAAGGGGGTTAGCCAATGTGCTGGCACAGGCAGAAAGGGTAAATGAGAGCGAAGTACCTGGTTGTGCTTCCAGGCTGCCTCTTTCTGCTGCTCTTCCTCATGCATCATGGTCTCCCAGAGCTGTGCTGCTCTCCTGGCTTCAGCCAGTTGATGCTCTTTCTGGCCCTGAGCTCTTTTCAGCTTCTGTACCTCCAGCTTGGTGCAGAAAAGTGTGTTCTGAAGATCCAGCAGTGACATTTGCTGCTCCTGGGATGAGAGTGGACTCTCTGACACCTAACAAGAGTGAGAAGCAGAAGAACTTCAGGATTTTAAACCCAGGATCCCTACAGGACAAAGCCTTCTGTACTGGAGGTGTTCCAGGGACATACCTGCAGCTGCTCCAGCTGGCTTCTGTGTACCATGTCCTGCAGCTTGGCCACTGTCTCATTCTGCCCCTCGATGATCTGGTACAGCTCCTCTGCCTGGGAGCCAAACCACAAAGTCCAGCCCTCAGCAGCCCCAGCACAGCGCCTCCCAGCGGTCAGCAGCCCCAGCACAGCGCCTCCCAGCGGTCAGCAGCCCCAGCACAGCGCCTCCCAGCGGTCCGCAGCCCCAGCACAGCGCCTCCCAGCGGTCCGCAGCCCCAGCACAGCGCCTCCCAGCCCTCAGCAGCCCCAGCACAGCGCCTCCCAGCCCTCAGCAGCCCCAGCACAGCGCCTCCCAGCGCCTCCCAGCCCTCAGCAGCCCCAGCACAGCGCCTCCCAGCCGTCAGCAGCCCCAGCACAGCGCCTCCCAGCCGTCAGCAGCCCCAGCACAGCGCCTCCCAGCGCCTCCCAGCCCTCAGCAGCCCCAGCACAGCGCCTCCCAGCCGTCAGCAGCCCCAGCACAGCGCCTCCCAGCGCCTCCCAGCCCTCAGCAGCCCCAGCACAGCGCCTCCCAGCCGTCAGCAGCCCCAGCACAGCGCCTCCCAGCGCCTCCCAGCCCTCAGCAGCCCCAGCACAGCGCCTCCCAGCCCTCAGCAGCCCCAGCACAGCACCTCCCAGCCCTCAGCAGCCCCAGCACAGCGCCTCCCAGCCGTCAGCAGCCCCAGCACAGCGCCTCCCAGCCCTCAGCAGCCCCAGCACAGCGCCTCCCAGCCTGAGCCTGCAGCGTGGCCTAGGCCACACACACAGAACCACACCACCAGCTGGAAAAGACCTCAGAGATCATCAAGTCCAACCCATTACCTAACACCTCCTGACAACCAAACCATGGCTCTAAGTGCCACATCCAATCCCCTCTTGAACACCTCCAGGGACAGGGACTTCACCACCTCCCTGGGCAGCACATCCCAGTGGCAAATTACTCTTTCTGGGAAGAACTTTCACCTCACCTCCAGCCTAAGCCTCCCCTGGCACAGCTTGAGACTGTGTCCTCTTGTGCTGGTGCTGGGTGCCTGGGAGCCAGAGACCAACCCCCACCTGGCTACAACCTCCCTTCAGGTAGTTGTAGAGAGCAATGAGCTCTCCCCTGAGCCTCCTCTTCTGCAGGCTAAGCAACCCCAGCTCCCTCAGCCTCCCCTCACAGGGCTGTGCTCCAGACCCCTCCCCAACCTCGCTGCCCTTCTCTGGACACCAGCAGTGCATGGAGGCAAGGGCTCTGCAGGAACTGCAGCGAGACCCAGGGTGCCCAGCAGTCACTTCCAGACACTGCCAGCAGGGCAAACAGCCTTTCCTCCTGTGGTGAGCAGCAGCCTGTCCCCCCAGAACTCTTACCTTACTCTCTTTGCTCTTCAGGGCCTCGTTCAGGCTCTGGATCGTGCGCCCCTGCCTCTGAGATGTGTCCTGGGCAGACTTTAATTCAAGATTCAATTCATTCAGCTTATCCTGTAGCAACTGAAGACAGACACATGTTGGGGTTTTAATCCTGCCTGATGCCTTACACAGACACCCTCAGGATTCCTGCCACTCCTTACTCAAGTCTGTACAGCCCAGGTGTTCACCAGATCAAGAGCAACCTGGCTGCCTCTTGAGCCCATAAGCACTGTTTGAGCTGAGTGGAGACAGGTGGGGAAAAGCCCTTCAATGCCCCCCAGGCCTGCTGCAGTGCTTCTGACCCCTCCAACACAGCCCTTGTGCAGGGTGGAGGTCCCAGGCTTGGGTTCACATATCATGCTGCTTTTCACATCCTCAGGAGGCTTGCTCTGCCTGCCCAGAAGCTCACCCAGCTCCTATCACTTTCCTCCTAAGGGAACAGAAACAAGAAGCTCTTTCAGCCTGAAAACCTCTCAAGAGATCCCTACAGAGAAAAGGGTTTCCAAAACCCACATGGAGAAGCTACACACTCTAGAAGCTGTCCCCTTTGCTTCTGGAGGGCTCCAGAGCATTGCAGCTGCCCCTTTACAATCTTCCAGCCCCTCCTCTCGCTGCCTCCTTGGGTTATCTACTTGCTCCTGGCCTGGGTAATCCCTAGTTGATCAGATCAGTGCTGCCTTTAGCCTCCAGTTCTGCCTGCAGCAAAAAAAAAGAGAGAGAGCCTAGGCAGGGCTGGGCTGCCACCAGCACACTGCAAAGCACAGGGGAATGTTCCACAGCTCCCCATGGCTGAGCAACTTTTGCCCTTGGCACTGTCACCCCAAAGGGACTACCACCTCTGACAGTAGGAGAGCTCTCTGCTTTCACCACCACCTGCATGACCCAGGGCATGTTGTGTACTTCAGCAGCTGCTGCTCAGCATTTCTGCACCTGCTGCCTGCTGGTGCTCTTCATCTCTGTTGACCTGCAGCTCCCTCCAGGCTTACTCAAACCTGCTTCTTAAGGAGCTGGGGCTGCCACATCATTTCCTCTTACTGCTCACTAGTTTGCACACCTGTCATGTTATCTCTTCTCCAAGAGGCACTCCCCCTAACCTGTTCAAACAGATCCAACTGCATTTTCTGGGCCTTGGGCTTCTTTATCATCTTTTATGATCCAGGCAGCTCCACCAGCTGTCCCCAGGCTTAAATAAAGATCACATCCCAACAGGTTTGTTTCCATCTGACCACTGCCTTTCCAGTGGGTATCATTTACTGCTGAGCTCAAGAGCATAACCAAGAACGTGTTAAACCTGGCCTGCCTCAAGACAACTCAGATGCCTCTAAGAAAGCCTCTAAACTGAAACGAAAACAGGACCCCTCACAGCACTGATCTCCCTTACTGCCTGGGGGAAAACACCAAACCAAAAGGCAGCAGATGCCTCCAAAGGCAGGTGCCCTTCTCCCCCGAACCAAGCTCAGCTCATGCAAATCCAAGAGACAGGGAAACAGCCCTGTGCATCTCTTCATCAGCTCCCAGAAGGCTCAGCAGGCAAGTGGGAAGCTCTTCCAAAATCATGGTTTGCAAAAACAGACCATGAGAATGTGCACAGCCCAGCTGCAGGAAGGAGTAAATGCCTTTAACTCCAGCTGGCAGACAGCAGCCCTGAGAACCAGGCAGCAGTGCACAGCCTGGCTGGAGGAGAGGTCCAGGTGCCTGCCCCTGGCCAGGCCTGGAGGCACCTTCCCACACTGACTGCATCAGACTCATCAGGCACTGAATGTGCTGCTCATGAATACCTTGTTGGCAGCCTCCAGCTGCTGGAGTTGGCCCTGCAGCTCTGCAGCACGCTGATCAGAGACGGCAGGGTCACCCGGAGCCCGCTGATGACGTTCAGCTTGCAGATTCTGGGGGAAAACAGGAGAGAAACGGCTCAAGTCTTGCACTGGCTCCTTTGGTTTAGCTGTCAGCCCTCACAGACCTTGCAGCACGGGTTTAAACACGCCCCGTGGTGCTTTGTTGTCTCCAAGAGACCACGCTGCCTGTGCCTCCCTTCACCTGCGTGGCAGGCTGGCACCTGGCAGCTCTCTGCCTGACCTGCCAGGAATGCCCTGCTGCCCTTCCTCTCCTCCCTCCTGCACCGTGAAACCAGCAACTCCGGCGGCTCCAGCCACCACCTGTGGGCTGATGGTGGATCTGCTCCCCACACCAAAGCCACATCCCTGAAGCTGCAGCCTGGGGGTTGGACTTGGTATCTTCCGAGGTCCCTTCCAAGCCCTAACATGCTGTGACTCCCCTCCCCCCCATGTGCCTCGCTGGCAGCTTCATAAAGCTGCAAAACCAGCACTGAACCAAAGTCCTCCTCCCCATGCTCTGCCAAGCTTCTTTGTCTTAAACCCAAAGCCTTCAATCCCTTCCTCCTGTCACGACTTAGCAGTCGCTGCCTGCCCTGACCCCCTCCACTTGTGACTCTCTGGGCTCTCCCTCACGGCTCCCCACGCTCCAGCATCTACACTGAGCACAGTACCCTGCAGCTCCACAAACCACAGCAAACTCAGTGCCACAGCTGAGATTTGCTTCATGACACACAGCCCTTTCTGCAGAGTGGAAGCAGCCTATTTTCTGATGGGTGGCCTGCCAGCCCCTGCTCCCTGAGCACACACTAATCCCTTGTCCTCCCTCCTGACTGCTTTGCTACTTCCCCACCAGCGACTTGTTAACTCCTTAGAGCAGCACTTGAGCCCAGCCCTCCAGCCCAGCCCCCACAGGACTCAAAGTGCTCCTGAACACCATCAGTGATCCCCAATGGATTATGCTGGTGTCAGCTTTAAGTGGGAGCCCTGGCAAGCCCAGGGCTGCAGCACAGAGGGTATGAGAACAAGGCAGAGCTTTGCAGAGCACACACAGGAGCACCAGCTCCAGGCAGCACAGCACTGAGAGAACAACAGCCAGCTGTGATCAGCCCTGTCAGACTGAATCCTCATCCTCAGCAGCCACACAATTGCTGGCCCCGGGCAAGGCAGGCAGCACAGGGCAACTCCCCCAGGCCTGTGCATTGCCTGTCACACACAGAAGCTTCCATACAGAAGCAATGCTTCCCCTCACCTTAGTGGGTTGATAAGATTTTAGTGAAGAGCTGAACAGTCACAGCAAGTCACTTCACCTCTGCCCAGCCCAAAGGCTTTGGATCAGACAGGGAGAGCTGCTGGAACCTGTCACAAGCAGCTGTTTTGAAACCAGGGTGAGGAAAAGAAAACAAAGGGGGGAAATAAAAAGGGGCAGGACACCTTTTTGCTCACAGTCTGCACAGAGGAAAATAAGCAGAAGGTCTGCAAGGAGCTAAGAGCAGGGAGGGGAAAGGCAGAGCCAGCTCCAGAGTCCAAAGTGCCAGAGCACAGACTGCAGCCGTGGCAGCGGCACAGCTCTCCCACAGCAGCGTCTGACTGCCAAGCTCTCCCCAGGGCAGCCCCAGCAGTGTCAGCACACTCCTGAGACAGAACCACCCCAGACACAGCTCTTCTTTAAGACACTACAATCACTGTGTTAGCTAAGCCTGCCAAGCTCACATCTGCCTAGAAGAGTGGGGAAAAGACTGGCTGCCAGCACGGCAGCGCAGGCAGCTGCAAGAGCTGACAAAGGCTTGGTTTGGTGGCACCGTCCTGGGGCTCTGCTGGGGAAGGGAGAGAGGATTGCTGGCTCCAGAAAATGCCTACAAGGGCACACACCCTGACACCAGGTTGCTCTTGGTCACTGCAGCTTACAGGAGGAGATGTGAAGTGCAGTCTCCCCAGAGCAGTGAGGGAGCTGTGGTCCTACCCAGCCTACAAATGCCTCTCAGGCTGCCAGGAAGGCATCCATGCAGGTGAATCGCCGGGCAGCAGGAGTGCTTCTTGCACAAGGGGAATGAGAAGCCATTTACACAAGGTTCAGTTGGTCTGTCAGCTGCATCAGACTCCTCACTTGCGCCGTCACAGCCACCCAAAGGGTAAAGCCCTGTCCCCCTTCTGCCAGAGCCTGCACCGAGAACCACACCTGCAGCTGCCACGGCAACAAGCCTGCAGCAAGAAACCCTGCAGCAGGAACCCCTGCCGGGGCAGTCAGGCGGCAGAGGCTGGGGAAACTGCTCACACCCGGCTCCCAGGGGAGGACGGCAGTGTGCGACACAAGGCCAAGCTGCCAGCACGTGGGCTGCGCCACCTCCTCTTGGGGGAAAGCCTCCTTTTGTGCTGCAGACACAGCCTGGCACCGAGCATTAGCAGCAAGCGCAGGAGGAGCATCTCCACGCCCTGCGCCGCATCTGCAGCTCGGGGCTGCCGGCGCGGTGCCTTTGTGCGCCGCAGGGGAAGCAGCGCTCCCACACTCCTCCCTCGCACCGCTGCTTGAGCAGGCTGCCGGGGGAAAGGCAGCCAGGGAAGCGCCCCGGCGGAGGGGGCAGCGAGCAGCCCGGGCTCAGCAGAAGGGTAGCTCAGCACAGCCACCGTTGCCATAGTAATAAACAAGCGTTCGTCTAATCCCTCGGGCCACCTAGAGCATTAGGCAGCACTTGAGGCTGCTAATGGGAATGCAATTAGGCTGACATGGATATTCCTGAATTGAAGCTGATTGAGGCCTTCTATTCATGGCAGAAAAGGACCTACAAGTTCAGCTTTTTGACTGCACAGTAATGAAGACTTCATTAGAGCCAGCAAAACAGAGGCAATCCGGAGCTAGGTGAGGACAACGATCAGGGCAGGTAACAGCACCAGGAAGCCCTGTGAAGGCAGGAGCTTTCATCGCCTCTCAGCAACACCTGCCACTAATTGATGAATCTTTTCAAAGGATGAGAAAATAAACCAATTATCTAGAATACCAACCCTAAAGTCGTCCTCTGGCACAAATCCACCGGCAAGGAAAACAGCCTCCCGGCGGGCATGCGCCACAGCCGCCCACAGAGCCCTGCGGGGCAGGCAGGTCGGAGGCGCCGACCTGCAGGGGCAGGGCTCCGGAGGCAGGCGTTCCTGACACCCAGCCACCGCTCCGGCACAAAGCAAACACACGTCGCCAAACACACGCCCAGAAGCTCCAGACGCTCCCTTGGGCTGCGGATGGAAGTCACACTGACTTCTTCCAGGGAAAGCTGGAGGGGAAGTGGTGTTCCCTCAGCAGAAAACCGACAAAGCATGCAAAGAGCCTCGCCCCAGCCAGCAGGCTGCATTGACAGGGAGAACTGATGGAGGGGGGGAAGGTTAATTTCCCAGAACACAAGGAGGAAACAGGAGACAGGAGAGTGACAGAGGAGGGAGGCAGCACACCTAAAAAGGACCGAGCTGCCTATTCTTAGCCCTGGGCTCAGCGACACGTGGCTGCCTCTATTATCTCAGCAGAGAAGAATCCCCAGTGGGCTCCGTGCGGAGCCAGAGGGACGCTGCTCGATCGAGCGGTGTCACTGTGACCTCTACCTGTACCCGCAGCGGCACATAATCCTCACACAGGTCATCCCACAGCTCCTGCAGCTCAGAAAGCTCCAGGGAAAGACCCAAAGGAGCTCTGGAAAAGGATTTTCTGTCTGCGTTCAGGAAGGCAGGACCGGCACTGCCATCTGCCAAGTCATGGCTGAGCCTGCGAGGAGGCAAGCTGGACTTCACAGGAACAGGCAGCCTGCTGCCTCGGGGGCTCTGAAGGGGTTTGTAGTCCAAACTCTTGATCAAGCTGAGGGCCAGCTCCAGCCTGGTTCCGCTCAGGGAAGAGCTTGGGGTCATGCGGTCCTCTGAAAAGTCATCACATTTCCCACTCCCCTTCACCCCCTTATCTCCATCGTCCTCTTTCTGCTGCGGAGGGCTTGTCTCCACAGTGGTGTCCAGGGACTCCA
The DNA here is from genome assembly GCF_014839835.1 of Dryobates pubescens. NCBI lineage: Eukaryota > Metazoa > Chordata > Aves > Piciformes > Picidae > Dryobates > Dryobates pubescens. Next base: position 651,590 of record NC_071622.1, read on the forward strand.
CGGAGGACACGGGCGTGCCTTCCTCCATGCTCTCCCCGTCCACTGGCGCTCTGGCAGCGGCAGACTCCGTCAGGTCGCACACGGACGACTCCTCGTTGCCCATGCTGACTGACCACCGGCTGGACAAGCCACAGGAGATGCTTCTGGCCACCTTCCGCGGCACTTTGCAAATGGCTTCGTAGTCAGCATCAGCCACCCGCAGCGCGGCACAGCCCCGGCAGCGCCGCGGGCGACCGCTGGCTCCCTCCGGAGCGTGGCAGCTGTGCGGCTCCAAGCCGTGCTCCTCTTGCTCGGTCCAATACTCATACCCAGAATAGGCGAAGTCCTCCTGGAGAAGGGCAGCGTACCGCACGTCGGGCAGGCTAGAGAGGTCCACGGTGCCGTCCCCGGCTCTGTCGTCCGTGCCGGAGTCGTCGTTGTTCCTGCGGTACATGCTGGCGATGCAGAACTTGAGGCGGTCCTTCTCCAGCAGCAGCTTCTGCAGGCGCTCGATGGAGAGGGCCTCGATGCGGGCGATGACGGTGTCGAACCTGTAGATGCGGTCCAGCATGAAGGCACACTTGCTGCAGGCGAACTCGGACCTGCCATCGCGGCACAGCTCCCTGCCCAGGACGTGGGACAGCAGCACCTGGAGGTTCAGCTTGGCCGCCGTGTGGAAGATCCATCGCCGCTGGTTGCCGCACAGCTCTCGGGCGCAGATCCGGCAGGTCTCCTTCATCCTCCCTCCCCACCGGCGCCCAAACCGAGTCCAGGGGCTTCTCGAAAGAGCTTCCCGGGGCCTCCTCTAACGCTCACTCAGCATACCTCCCAGGGTAGGGCTCCCTCAAGCCCCGAGCCCGCGGACATGTCTGACGCCACCGATCAGCACCGCGTCTGGGGAGGGTGCCGGAGCGGACCGCGGGCGCTACAGGCACATCCCCCCGCGCAGCATCGCCTCCACCTCTCGCCCCAGCTGCCGGGGCTGCCCCCGCTTCACTGCCAGCCTCTCCTTACAGCTGCCGCAACTCCGAGGCTGTCCCCTCTCTCCCCGCTGCGCTGCTTGCCCGGGGCTGCGCTGCTTGCCCGGGGCTGCCCTGCTTGCCCGCGGCTGCCCCTCACCCCGGGCTGCCCCCTACCCTACAGGCCCCGCCGCTGCGCGCTGCTGGGGATGCTCCTGCCACGGCGGCGCCCGGCTTCTGGCTCAGATTTCAAGATGGCGGCGGCCGCCGGCCCCTCACGCATGCGCGCAGCCGCGGTGCCTGCCGGGACTCGTAGTCGCCGCGGCGGGAGCCACGCATGCGCACTGCCTGCGGCGGCGCGCCCTCGGCTCCGGGGAGCTGGCGCAGTGCCGGCGCCAGCGACGGTGACAGCGTGGGGCCGGTGCCAGAGACAGCCCCAATGCCGGCGCCTCCCGAGTGCTGCTCGCCGTGGCAGTGCCTGTTGCCAGTACCAGGACCTCGCCCCAGTGCCAGCTCTACATTCCAGTCCCAAAGCCAGTGCCAATACCCAGGTCCTGTGCCCATCCCTAGCGACAACGTCCCCCACCCGTGACCGTGCCATGTCCCACTCTCAGTGCCAGTCCCAGTGCTCAGCCTCAGCAGGCAGTGCTGGAGGGGTATGTCCCTGAAGCAAAGATCACCAGCACCCACACACGTTCCAGTACCTGCACTGCACCCCGTGCCACCCAGCAGGCACACAGCGGAGTTCCCCACCCAGACCAACACACTGATGGCCCAAGGCTGCCGGGAACAGCTCTGGGCTGCCAACACTCTGCATGGGTAGAGCCACGCAGCTGCCAGGAACATGCTGCTCTGATCCCTCACAGCCCCAGAATCTCACCTGGCACCGTGCCAGGCTGCTGGAGGTATTTTAAGACCTGGGATTTAAATGGCAGATGGGTGCAGGCGGCACCAACATCCCCAGAAGGACTGCACAGGCTGGTGGCCTCTCCCTCGATCTCGCTCACGAGGTCCCCCCCGTGCCCATGCTCCCACCCCAGCACCACGGCACAGCTGTGCAAACACCCAGCGCCACCAGGCTGGATGTGACACAGCCATGGCCGCAGCCCCAGAAGGGGTCGGGGTGACAAATGGTAGCGGAGGCCTGTGCAGGTGCAGCTCCCCGGGGTGGCAGGCTGGACTCCCCACACGCTCGCCCACCCACCTGCAGCCCCGTGGCCAGGGGCTCTTCCAGGCGCTGCTGCAGGTCACACTTCTCAGCTGACAGAGTTTCCACCAGCTGCTTGCTGGCAGCCAGCTCTTGGGTCAGCTCCTCGATTCTCCTGAGAGGGAGGGAAGGGCAGGGGATGCTCAGGCACTGGGATGGACTCGGGATGGCAGTGGGGACAGCTGCAGGGGGAGCAATCTCTGGGACAGGCCGGAGCAGCCTCCAAGGTGGTGTCCCTTCCCACAACAGCCCAGCTTTCTCCCCGTAAGGTGAGCCTACCACCACCCTGGATGCCCACAGCCCCACACAGCACAAGCCCATTGGTAGCCCCCAAGGACCAGCATAGGGCACAGGCTGGCAGCATAGAGAAGACAGGTCCTGGTCACTCACCTCTGGGCCACAGCAGTGCAGTTGTCATCGTTCCTGTCCTCCTTCTTCATCCTTGCAGCTTCCTTCAGCTTCCCTGCCAATTCCTGGCACCGCTCTGCCTCGGCCCTGGCCAGCGCTGTGGCCTGCTCGGCCTCATTCCGTGCCAGCCTGGCCTCCTGCACACAGAGGAGGTGAGCACACAGGCACCAGTGCCCAGCCCTCCTCAGCCCCCACCGCCCTAAGCTCACCTCCTGCAGGAGCTGGATCTTATTCTCCAGGAGCTTGTAGACATGCTCTGACTCCTGCTGCCGCTCCTCATACTGCTGCAGGAGAGCTGCCTGGCTGTGGGTAGCCTGGTTCCCTGCAGCCACCCTGCCAGGCACAGCACCACACGGCACAGTATGGCATAGCACGACAGCATGGTGTGGCACAGCACAGCATGCCACAGCACAGCATGCCACAGCAGGGTATTGCATCGCACATGATGTGGAATGGCACTGCATGCCACGGCACAGCACACCACAGCATGGCATGGTGTATGGCATGGCACATGACATGGCATGACTTGGCAGGGCACAGTGTGGCACAGTATGGCACAGCATGGCCTCCCTTTGAGGTGGCCTGTCCCCACCTTAAACCAGCTGGGCTGTGGAGCCATGCCACCCTGGGTGGCCCCAGCCCAGTTTCCCCCATGCCATGGGTGTTGTTTCTGCAGGACCCTGTGCCAGGCATACCGTAACGTCACAGCAATGCTGCCCTGGGGACATGGATCCCCGATGGCACCAGGTCCTTCTCAGGTTCTGAACCACCAAAGCAGTCCCCATACACTCCCCAAACCAATGCCTCCCTGGCTGTTGTGTCCCTAGCCCCTTTGCCCAGTGGTGCCCTGCTGTGGGACACCCATGCCATGAGCCCTGGGCACAGCACTGCCCTCCCCGACCAAACAGGTGCTACCCTTTATTTTTGGCTGGCACCAGGGCTGTAAGAGGAGCCCTGCAGGTGCCCATCCCCACTGCAAATCCCTCTGCTGCCTGCTGTGGGCAGGGTGCAGGCAGACAACTCCATCCCCTGTGCCCAAGCAAGTGTTACACAGGGTGTGCAGGTGCCCGCTTCGCCCCGGGGCGAGAGGCTGGCCCGGCCCCACTCACCATTTGTTATCCAGGGCTTGTTGCTTCTCCTGCAGCTCCCGCTTCAGGCTCTCCACTTCCACCTTGAGCTCGATGTTCTGCGGGGCAGGAGGGAGGTGGGAAGGATGCCCTCATGCTTGCCCAGACCCCCCAGCAACACTGCCCACCGGAATGCATCAGAGGTGGCATGAGGTGTCCCAACTCGCAGCAGGGCTTTGGGTGCTCCTGGCACTGGGTGGCACGGGTGGTATTTTAGCCCACCAGCACGGGGATGGTGTGTACTCATTCTATCTGTCTGCACCCAAACTGGCACTGCCACCCACTCCAGGCACCCCACTGGGCTGGGAACTCACTCCCCCGACTCCCTTTCCATGCCTGTCAAAGGCAGCAACCGCTAACCTCCTGCACAGCAGCTCCCCCAGCACCAGAGCCGTGCCTGATGCCCTCCTTGGCATCCCCACCGGTGGCACCCCCGTGGTCCCATCCTGCCCCCAACAAAGGGAGAGCCCTGGGAAAGAAACCCCCACCGGGCACCCTTCTCTGTGCCCCGCGGGCGCTCACCCGCCGGTAGACATCATCCCGGCTGCCCTCGCCCTTCTGCTGGACGCGCTCTTCCAGGAAGTAAATGCGGAGCTTGAGGCTGAAATTCTCCTTCTTGAGGTCGTTGAGGTGCTGGGAGAGCGTGCGGTACCCGTTAGCCATGGCCGGCGCTCCATGGGGGGCGCATCCCGGCACCCCTCACATGGTGCCGCTGGCCACACGCTCCTGCCCGTGCCGCAGCTCCCGTCGCCGGCCCCGACGCGGCCCCTTTCCTTTTTTCTCTCGCCTCTCGCAGCTATTTGAGGAATCGCCGGAGCAGGGCCGGGCGGGCGGTGAAACCCGAGCCCCGGCAGCCCCCGCACGGGAGGGCGGCGAGGGGGAGCGCGGTGCCCGGGGGGGAGAGCCCCCACTCCCTGTCCCATCGCCGCCTGCCCCACGCCCCCCTCCTGCCTTCTGCACCCCGCTGGGGCACCCAGGGAGTCTGACATATGTCCTGCAAGCGCACCCAGTGCTGCTGGGGGTGCCATGGAGGGGGTCCTCACCTGCTCGAAATCCCGCAGGGTCTGCGACTGGGCAAGGGGACCCATCTCTAGGTCCCGGAGCAGACAAGTTTGTGCAAAGGGGCCAGCGTGAGCTCCGCGGGGGCCATGGGACCCTCCTGGCCTGGCCGACACAGGGTCTTCATCACCCTCACCCCACAGATTGTCTTGGGAAGCTGGGAGAGAGCGAGGGGGAGCAGCATTGAGAAGAGCGAAGCTCCACGCACCTCCCGCCTCCAAGGTGTCACCGGGAGGGACCCCGGGACACCTCGGGGCCCGGGGAGCAGCTGGCTGTCCCCTGGGGTTAATGCATGCTGCTGGGGGGCTAAGCACCAGCACATCACCCTGGCCAGGGGACCAGAACGTGTTGGGGTACCGGGAGGCTCGCGGGGTGTCTTACCCGCCATGCAGCTGGCTCCGGGGAGCACGGCCGGGCCGCCGCTGCTGCAGGGGTCCCTGTGGAGAGGAGCACAAGGCCATGCCGTGTATGGCAGCCCCAGGGGCACAGCGGGGGCCGTGCGTGTGCGGGGATGTCTGCGTGTGTGCTCCCGCGGGCGTCTGCTCTAAGTGCTCAGGCACCGGGCCCCAGGGGCCGTGCAGATGGTTGTGCCCCCCGAGGCGCACTTTAGACCCATTAGCAGCCCCGCCAGGGCCACCTGAGCCCCTGCATCGCGGGGAGGGGGTCTGGGTGCTGGCATCGAGCAGGGGCTGCATAAGGCAGGGCTGTCCCCAGCCGCTCTCCAAGGGGCCCCATGCCTCCATGGCATCACAGCTCAGCAGCTCCCCACCGCAGCTGCAGTCAGGTTTATTTTGAGCTGAGACACATGAGTCATGCCATGATTTAAAAGAAAGAGAAAGGAGGAAACAACCCACGGGGAGAATAAAATTAACAAATAAAATTAAAACCAAACCAAACAAAAACCTCACAGATACTTCCCCCTCCCCCCTTTAAAATAAATTAGAGTATCTGTTTTCTAATCTCAGCGTGGCAAGGTTTTGGTGGAGTCTCATGAGCAGGGAGGTGGGTGCTGGCTCCCAGCACCAGAATGGGCACAGTGCCCTGCCCACATGCATGAGGCTGAACCCAAACAGCCAGTCAGGGACAGCACATTCCTGTGGCACAGGACATGGCCATGGGGCCACGTGCCCAGAGCCAGGCACACCACACCAGCACCTGGCAGGCAGGGGGCATAGAATACATAGAATATACATAGAATAAACCAGGTTGGAAGAGACCTTCAAGATCACCGTGTCCAACCCATCAACCAATCCAACACCACCTAAACAACTAACCCATGGCACCAAGCACCCCATCAAGTCTCCTCCTGAACACCTCCAGTGATGGGGACTCCACCACCTCCCCAGGCAGCCCATTCCAATGGGCAATCACTCTCTGTGTGGAACTTTTTCCTAACATCCAACCTGAACCTCCCCTGGCACAGCCTGAGACTGTGTCCTCATGGCACTGTCGCCATGGGAGGGAGCAAGGGGAGGCAGCCACAGGGCTCTATGGCCCCTGCAATTCAACACGAGGAGAAACTGAGGCAGACCAGTGCTGGCCAGCCACGGCCTTGCACCCTGCTAGGCACCAAAACCAGCATGACACCCAGAACACCCAGAGGTGCAGTGCCTAGGGGCACAGTACCCAGCAGCATGATTCCCAGAGGCACAGTAACCAGAAGCATGGTGCCTGAGGAGACCAAGTACCCAGAGGCTCGGCAGCCCGGGAGGCACGTGTGACACCTCAGGGGGACCGGTACCCAGGCGTGCAACAGAGACAAAACATCTAGGGAGCCATGACACCAAGGCTCGAGGTGCACAGGGATGCACTCGAGATACTCCAGGGAGCCCAGACCCAGGGGCACACCATCCTCAGGCATGAGATATCCCATCAGGCAAAACACCCAAAGAAGAACAGTACCCAGTGACACAACATCCAAGGAGGCATGACACCCAGAAGCACCATGCCTGGAGACACAACAGTGAAGGAGGCAGGCAGCCAAATGCCTGAGACCCAAGGAGAGGCAAACCCCAGAGGCACAATCCCCACAGACACAGAACAGTACCCGAGAGGGGTTGGGGCACAACACCTGCAGTACCACAGGAGGCACAACGCCCCAGGAGGTGCAATGCATGGAGGGCTGACCCCCAGAGATGAGGGTGACCAACCCCCGTGCCTCCAGCACCACGGAGGCTCCTCATGGCCACGCTGAGGCAGGGCCAGCCCAGCGTCACGGCTGGCTGCAGGCTCTGAGGTGAGCAAACAGAGCACTCGGTGCCCCCCATCCCAGCCAGCACCCCAACACCTAGACTGGGAGCCCTGTGACAGGCCCTGGGGACCCTGGGACCAGCGGGAGCCCTGGGCTCTGCCGTGGCCACGGCCAGCTGGGAAGGACGGGGGCTCCCCCCTCCTTGTCCATGTGCCCAACACTGGGAATCTGTGTTCTGAGAAGGGGAGGCTGCTGCCAAAACAAGAGCCCTTTCATGCCACCCATGTCACCCCCGGGCATGGAGCAGGGCCCCCAGCACTGCGTGGAACCAGAGTGGGGCACAGACCCGGCACTCCCCCCACCCCCCCCCCATGCTGGGCAGCACTTCCCACCCCCATGTACCTTCAAGCCCTGGCACGAGGTGTGCCAGGCGGCCCTGACTCAGAGCACCCACTGACTCAGAGCAGCTCCACAGCACTGCACCGGGGCCACTGTGGCCTTCTGCTGGCACCAGCACCCCAGCAGAGGGGAGAACACAGAGGTGACTGCCAGGGCCGTGGCACATTGGCTGCAGGAGAGCAGCCATTACCCCACACAACAGCATCCCCAGAGTGCCCAGCACCGCTCAGAACATTGAAGGCAACTCACCGCTTCCTGCCGCGGGATCACCTTTCGTGGACAGACAGATTGACAGAGGGATGGATGCAGCCCCCCCGCCCTGTACTCGGCCACAGCCACTCCAGGTGCTAGCTACTATCTCCAGGCTGGCAGAAAGGTGATGGTGAGGGCCGGGCAAGGCCAGGGCGAGCACAGAATCTCAGCGCTGGGGCCAGGATGCCGAGCGTGTCACAGCCTGGCTCCCCTCTGACTCGTCGGCACAACTGTTTCAGCGGGGGCTGAGTCTCACCGCGGGGGAGGTGGAGCCGGGGGGCAGCCGGCCACAGCCCGGGCGGCTGCCTGTGCGCCTGTGCGTGTGTGCACAGCACACAGCTTGGCCACCCACCGACCACCCGCACACCAGGCATGGCAACAAGGCCTACATTGAATGCAGCAGGACAGGGGGAGCGGGGGTCGGGCATCACCCACACTCCCGGGGAGGCCGGTTCCCGGCGCTGCACCACAGGCGAGGCAACCAGCACGGCTCCCAGAACCCAGCAGCGCTGGCTGGGTGCAGGGACAAATGGTGTGGCTGGCAGCTCAGGGTGGAATTTGGGGTGGGCAGAGCCAGAGGAAGAGCAGGAAGGGTGGGAGTGGGACTGAAGAGATGAGACAAGCCAAGCTGCCCACACCAACCCCCCTAACCACAGACCTTTCCCCAGGGCCACCCTTGGCCCAGCACCTCGCAGCAACCCCCACCTGCCTCATGCCCTGAGGGCAATCCAGTACTGGTTCCAGTGCCATTCCAGCCCCACAGGACCATAGCTTGGCACAGCACATGCTGCCCTGGCACCCCCGGGTCCCCATGGCACAGGGTAGCAAATAGCCGCATGCCCCTGGGGATGGACAAGGGGCCTCTGTTCCTTTCCTGCACCCTGGCAGCTCCTCCCTTCCTGGATGCCCAGCAGCTCTCCTGGGCTTGCCCAGCAAGCCACCAGCTCACCTGGAAGCAGGATGCCCCACAGCCAAACTAGCAACCGCGGGACCCTGTCAGCGGGCAGGGGACACCCACGACCCATGAAGATGGGGCTTGGGACAGGCAGCATCAGGTCCCAGGCAGCCCCAGGAAGCGCACTCTCATCCCGGCCGCATCCCGGCCGCATCCGGCCGCATCCCGGCAGCACTGATACCGGTTGGTATCTGGGCCTCGAACTGCCGCGGCATCATCACCTCCCAGCGTGGGCATACGCAGCCCCAGTGCGTGTCCCGGGCACACAGACATCACGACCCGCATCACCTACGGACACAGGCACCCGCGGATGACACACGCACGCACGGACGCGCTCCTCACCTCCCCCGGGGGGCTCGCATTCTGCACCGCCGGGCACCGCCGCCCCGGGCCGGGCAGCCGCGGGCCGGGCACCGGCGGCACCGGGCAGAGCCGGCGGGTCTCCGCAGACGCTGCCGGGTCGACCCAGCGTGCGCCGAGGAGGCGTCTCTGCGGCACCGGCCGGCTCCGCCTGCCGCTGCATCCCCTCCTCCTCTTCCCTGCCTCCATCGTGCATCCATCCCTGCCTCCCTCCATCCTTCTTTCCCTTCCTTCTCTCCCTCTGACCGTCCATCCTTCCTTCTTCGCTCTCTCCCTCCCTCACTCCATCCGCTCCCTCCTTCCACCCTCTCTCCCTGCTCCCTCTCTCCATTCCCCACTTCGTCTCCTCAGTCCCCCACACCCGGCAGCCACCTCCGGTGCCAAACCTCCACTGCCTCTAGCTCCCTCTGTGCTGAGCCCCAGTCCTTTCCCACCCTTCAGTTCCCCAGGAACAATCTCTAATCCCTCTCTCCCCACTCTCCACCTCCTTCCCAATCCTTCTGTCAACTTCTCAGGCAACCCCAAAAGATCCCAGATTAGACAAGGTTCTCCATGACACCCTCAGCAATCCATCCTGACAGCCTAGTTATCCCCAGTCAGTCCTCCCTGCCACCTGGGTCTTCCTCGGATGCCTCAATCCAAATCTGACATCTCCAATCCCTTTTGTCATCCCTAGAACTCCATGAGTCCTTCAAGCACCCTTCAGCCCCCAAACACCCTTGCTTGCTCTCTAATCCTTCACAATTTCCCAGGACATCCCTATCAGCCTCTAACTGCCCTTGAGCACCTACAACCCCAGCCTGACAACCTCAGTTTCCCCCACTCTTGCCATTTCCCATCCCAACTCTGATAACCCCAGTCCCCCATGACACCCCCCCCTAGTTCCTTGCCCTGCATGGTAGCCCAACCTTGTTACTGCCTCTGCCCTCCCCTCCAGTTCCACTCACTCTGCAGGGTCTGCACTCCACTACTCCTCATTTCCTGTCCCCACTCTCCACTCTGCATCCCTCTCATCCACTTACCCTGGCCCCTCAGCCAGCTGTCACCCATTAAGCCCCCCAGCCTGCCACCAAACAGACCCCGGTTCTAAGGGGGTCGGCAGCGGGGTGCCATATCCCCATAACCCCACACACCATCCCACTCGTGGGTCATCAGCCTCCACAGCCCGCGTTCCTTAGACACCCATTCCACTGACCCTGACAGCCCTGGGGTCCCCCCCAGCCCGAGAAGCCCTTCCTCAGGACACAGGCAGGGACCAGAGCCAAGTCTCTGTGTCTGGCTCCCGCGGAGGGCCAAGAGCGGGAGGACATGCCCATGCCTGCAGCTGCCTCACCCTGCTGGCACCCCCCGGACCCCAGCAGCCCCCCAGCGAGGACAGGAGTGCCGCGGCTGTTCCTCCGGTGCTGCTCCCCAGGAGAGGGCACCAGCCCGCCAGGAAAAGACGGCAAGAATGTCACCGCCGCCGCCGCGGCTTGCCCGCGGGTGGCCTCCTTACAAGTGGGACACAGGCGTGGGAGAAGGGCCACGGATATGTATGGAGGCTTTGGGCAAGTCCAGGAGGTGCTTCCGTGGAGGGCAGGCTGCCAGCGTGACCGGTCCGCGGGTGCCTTGAGCAATGTCCCAATAGTTAACAGAGGCCAGAGCCAGCAGCAGGGCTGTCCCAGGGGGCTGCAGGCTGCGGGGCTGTCCCGCACTCGCGGCGTGTCCCACGGTATTGGCGTTCCCAGCCCACACCGCAGGTGAGGCTGCGGAGAGGGAGTCCTGTCCCGGTCCCTCGGTCACACAGCCCCACTGGGGGTCTGCTTCAAGATTTCACCAGCCGCTGCCCTTGACCACGGCTCTCCCCCTGTGCTGACTGCCCTGGACTTTCCCCACTCTGGCGTCACGGTTGTTCTCTGGCCGTGGCTGCAGGGTAGGAAGCACCAAGGTGTATGCAGTGCCAGGGTGAGCACCACACCAAGGTGTATGCAGTGCCAGGGTGAGCACCACACCAAGGTGTATGCAGTGCCAGGGTGAGCACAGCGCTGGACTCTTCCATCTCAGCCGTGCTGCTCACAGTGAGGGTATCCATCCTGGCCACTTCCATTGCTTGATCTCTACTGGATTTAACACCCTCAATGGCTACCTCGCATGGGGCAGTTCAGGCCAATCCCTGCTGCTTGAAGCACACACAGCCCTTGGAAGGGCTCAGTCCCCTCAGGATTCATCTTGGGAGCACCATCATGTCCCTGCTTCCCTCTCCCAGCACACAGAAAGTGATGGGGAATGGACAGGACCTGAGGACTGTGAGGGTTTAGCCCCACGAGCAAATGGGCATTGTCCATCCCTCACCATCCACCACGGTGGGCTGTGCCATGGGGTCCCCACACCATCCCCTCTTGAGGGACAGCACTTTCCCCCAGGAGGTCACCGAGATGGCCATGTGGCTCTTGCCCGTGGAGGGCGTTTGCTGGGCGGCTCCTGTGCACCCCATGTCATTGGGAGCCGGTGGTCAGGGCTGGACCTGTGTCCTGGGGCCCTTATCAGGGGCATTGCTCAACAGCAGTGTCGGGGGTGGGCAGGGGCCATGGCACTGCCCCACCTCTGGGCTGAGTGGTCCAGGAAACCCCCAGTCATGGGCGAGCTTGGGGGTGGGGGGGACATGCCCGAGCTCGCCATGGGTTGGTGGCCGAGCTGGTCCCCTGCCAGTGGCGCCCCCAGCCTTTGCGGGGAGCCACCCGCACCACCGTGGCTGCTACCAGCACTCCCCTCCCAGCGCCGGGCTTCGGTGAGCGGACAGGGAAACTGAGGCACGGCAGCGCTGCAGGAACCCTGGCCCGGGTACAGCGGGGTCCCGCTGGGACAGCCCCTCCCCTTTCTCTGGGGCTGCTGGGGGCCCGGCTCCGTTCCCCTCCGCCTCCTCCCTCCGGGGGGGTGGGGGGGGTGGGGGCCCGGGCGGGCTGGGGCGGGGAGGGGAAGGGAAAGAGGTGGGATTATGGAGACGGGACCCAATGAGCCCGGCAAACGTGCCCCGGTCGCAGCTCTTTTAGCGCGGCGGAGGGGCGGCAGCAGCCTCCCGACAGCTTGCAGAGGGAGCCGACACCCCCGGCCCGTCCAGTCCCGGCCCGGCCCGTCCAGTCCCGGCCCGGCCCCCGCCATGGCGCTGGGCAAACTGCAGAAGGTGCTGATCAGTGACAGCCTGGACCCCTGCTGCAGGGAGATCCTGCAGGCTGGCGGCCTCCGGGTGCAGGAGAAGCCCGGACTGACCAAGGAGGAGCTGCTGCGGGAGATCAAGGTGAGAGCGGCCGGGCTGCACCCACGCGTGGGTCTCGGTGCGGGTGGGCACAGTCGGGGTTCGGCTGGCCCGGTTGGCAGCGGGCGCCCCTCACGCAGGGGATCTGGTCCCCGCCTCCCGTCTGATGCAAGAGCTCGTCCGGTTTCACGCACGGCGGATCCAAGCCCCTGGCTGTCCCCAAAGCCACCCCCCGCCGAGAACACCAGCCCCGGCCCTGGACCCACCCCCCGTGAGTGATTTTGTGTCAGCAATAGTGCGGCCAGCAGGCCTGGGGCAGTGATTGTCTGCCGGTACTCGGCACTGGCGAAGCCACACCTCGAACAGTGGCTTCAGGTTTGAGCCCCTCACTGCCCGGAGGACACCGAAGTGCTGGAGCAGGTCCAAAGAACAGCAAAGCTGGAGAAGGGTCTGGAGAACAAGTCCTGTGAGGAGTGTCTGAGGGAGCTGGGGCTGTTTAGCCTGGAGGAAAGGAGGCTCTGGGGACATCTTACCACTCTGCAACTACCTGAAAGGAGGTTGCAGCAAGATGGGTGTTGGTTGCTCCTCCTGAGTAGCAGGCTGTAAGGCAAGAGCAAACAGCCTCAAAGCTGCACCAGAGGAAGTTCAGATTTGCCATTAGGAAACACTTCTTCACCGAAAGGGTTGTCAAGCCCTGGAACAGGCTGCCCAGGGAAGGGCTGGAGTCACTGTCCCAGCGGTAGTTAGAAGACAGATAGATGTGGCACCTGGGGGCGTGGGCTAGTGGCACACTTGGCAGTATTAGGTTAACTCGGTGGCCTTACAGGGCGCTGCCAACCTAAACAGTGCTGTGGTTCTGTCGCCCCCAGGACTGCGATGGGCTCATTGTCCGCTCAGCCACCAAAGTCACGGCTGAAGTGCTGCAGGCGGCAGAGAGGCTGCAGGTGGTGGGCAGAGCAGGCACCGGCGTGGACAATGTGGACGTGGAGGCAGCCACCAGGAGGGGTGTCCTGGTCATGAAGTAAGAGCAGGAGCATAGGGGACATCCCTGCCTGCACTGCTGGGGAGACAGGGGAGGCTGCAGCAGGGTGCTCTCATCACCCATGCGGGGCTCCATTCTCATGGGGTGCAGATCCCCATCAGGCTGGAGCTGGCACAGCAGTGACTCCACTTTTCATCCCCAGCACACCCACTGGGAACAGCCTCAGCGCCGCCGAGCTCACCTGTGGCATGATCCTGTGCTTGGCCAGGTGAGTGTGGGGGCAGGATAGGGAGGTGGATGTGTGCCCCACGGCCCTCTGCCCCCACGCTGACCACAACCTCCTCTTGCAGGCAGATCCCTCAGGCAGCTGCCTCCATGAAGGAGGGCAAGTGGGACCGTAAGAAGGTAGGGGCAGGTGCAGCGTCCCGAGCAGGACGGGGTGGTGGTGCAGCATGCCGAGCAGCACGGGGTGGCGGTGCCCAGGGGGGGTGCTGTGGCTCACTCTCTGCCTTGCACTCTAGTACATGGGCATGGAGCTGAACGGGAAGACGCTGGCTGTGCTGGGGCTGGGGCGCATCGGCAGGGAGGTGGCCACCCGCATGCAGGCTTTCGGCATGAAGGTAAGGAGCAAAGTGGAGCAGGGACCCCCTGGCCTGGCCATAAGCACTGTGCCAGGCTGCAGGAGTGAGATCCTGCTCTGCCTCAGACCATAGGCTACGACCCCATCATCACCCCCGAAGTCTCGGCCACGTTCGGTGTGGAGCAGCTGCCGCTGGAGCAGATCTGGCCCCGCTGTGACTTCATCACAGTCCACACCCCGCTGCTGCCCTCCACCACCGGTACGGGCTGGGCCCTGGTGAAAAGGGGCTTGAGGGGAGCTGGAGCAGCCCTGCGTTGCTCACAGCATTCCTTCTGCAGGGCTCCTGAATGACAGCACCTTCGCCAAGTGCCGCCGTGGCGTGCAGGTGGTGAACTGTGCCCGCGGTGGCATCGTGGATGAGGGCGCACTGCTGCGGGCACTACGCTCAGGGCAGTGTGGTGGAGCCGCCCTGGATGTCTTCACAGAGGTGAGCAGGGCCATGGGGACCCCCCGAGCTTGGCTTCAGTTCTGTGTCACCTTAACTGCTCAAACCAGAGCAGCCTGGCAAACCTGTGGGACCAGGACCGGGCACAGGCCTAGCCCAGCTCCCCTTCTTGCAAGGTGGGGAGGGGGCAAATGCCCCCCATGGCTGCCAGGTGGGGGCCAGGGGCTGATGGTGGGTTGCATCTGTGTTGGCAGGAGCCTCCAAAGGACCGTGAGCTGGTGAACCACCCCAATGTCATAAGCTGCCCACACCTGGGTGCCAGCACGCGGGAGGCACAGAGCCGCTGCGGCAAGGAGATCGCCCTGCAGATCGTGGACATGGCCACAGGGAAGGGGCTGGCTGGTGTGGTGAGTTCCTCTGTGCCTCAGTTTCCCTGTCTGTAAAACATGGGTGCATGGGGAGCAGCCCTGTGCACCTGCTGGTGGGTTCTCAGTGCTTGCCCTGCTCTTCTTCGCAGGTCAATGGTCAGGCTCTCAGCAAGGCTTTCTCACCCCAGACCAAGCCCTGGATTGCCCTGGCCAAGGCCCTGGGCACAGTGCTACGCACAGTGGGCAAGCAAGCACAGGGCACTGTGCAGGTCTGCAGCCTAGGTGAGCTGGGTGTGCCCTGTGCCTGGGTGCAGGGTGGGCAGTGCAACAGGGTGCATGGGAACCCACTGGGCTGGGGGGATGGGGGAGTGGGGGGATGGGTGGGTGCATGGATGTGTAGAAGAATGAGAATAGGGGTGGGGGTGGGTAGACCAGCCTCGGGCTGGCTGCTTCAGCCCTGTGCTGGTTACTCTGCTGCTGGCACATCCACCCCATCCTTCCTCCTCCCTGCACCCCAGGGCCACCCCTGCAGGACTCTGGGAGCTACCTGACACCTGCGGTGGCTGCGGGCATGCTGGCTGGAGGGGCACAGAAGGAGGTGACCCTGGTGAATGCCCTGCTGCTGGCCCAAGAGGCTGGGCTGAAGGTGTGTGGACAGCTGGGGCTCTGCACATCAGCCCAAAACAGAGAGACCCTGTCCTGGTAGCAGCTCTGGGGACAGCCCCTGGGTTGTTCTCCCAGGACATCCCTTTCCTGCACCCTGCCACTTGCAGACCCTGGGGGCTGAGTGTCTGCATCTCTCTGCAGGTCACCACCACTCACAGTGACGTGGCCCTGGCACCCGACAGCAGCGTGGGCTCGCTGCAGGTGTCCCTGCAGGGCACCTCGCTCCGGGCAGCAGGCTCAGTGCAGGGCAGCACCCCTGTGCTGCAGGAGATCAACGGAGCCACCTTCAAGCAGCCAGCCCCCCTGCAGGGCCCCATCCTCATCTACAGAGCCAAAGCCTCCGAGCCCAGCACCCTGCCTGCCCTTGCTGGTGAGGTCCTCACATCACACCTGAGCTGAGTGGGACAGGGCAGGGGGTCCTCACATCCACCCTGAAGCAGCAGGGAGAGAGCAGCTGTTGCATGGAGAGATAGGGAGAGGGAAGGACACAATTTGGGCAGAGTTTTAGAGGCTTAGAACAAAGGACTTGGGGTGAGGGAAAAGAGACAACATCATAAACTTTTTGAGGGGTGTTGGGGTGGGCACAGCCTTGACAGCCACTGGCTGCTGGGGGAGGGAGGCAGCCTGCTGTCCCTAACCCCTTTCTTCCTCTCCAGGGCTGCTGGGGAAGGCAGGGGTCCATCTCCAGTCCTATCACAGCTCCAGCCCAGTGGCAGGGGAGCAGTGGAGTGTTGTGGGGCTTTCAGGGCCCCTGTCTGACCTTGGGGAGCTGAAGCCACGCATCACGGAGGCCTTCCAGCTCCTGGTGTAAAACCTGACTGCCAGCGAGGACTCTCCTCCCAGCTGCAGCACCTGAACAACTTCCCAGGCCAGGGGACCATTGGACAGGGCTGGTCCCAGGCCCCATGCAGGGCTTGGGCTGGCCCCGTGCTCAATAAAGGGTCCAGGAGAAGAGTGTGAAGTGCCTGTGTCTGTGGTCCCTTGTTCTCAACGCCAAAGCTCTTACAGGCTCTATCCCTCCTGCCCCCCTGCCCCACTGCTGTTTGCCCAAGGGTGCAAAGGTCTCTGTGACTGCTGCAAACCTGCCAAGGTCGCCCCTGCTTGTGATCCTGTTCTAGGACACAGCCCAGGGAGCAGGCAGAGCTCCAAGAGGGGCTGAGCCCTCCTCTGAACACCCATGTCACCTGCCCCCTCCTCCCCCCAGGGTTTTCCCATGGAGGGGGATCTCGCTTCACTGGCCTCATGAGGAAAACAGCATCTTGCCCCTCGCAGAGTGGGGTTCACTTGGCTCCTCCAAAATGCCAGGGCATGCTCCCAGCCTGGAGAAATGGCTACTGAGGCACACAGCAGCAGGAAGGATGCCCACAGGACAAATCCCATAAGGGACTGTGATGCAGCCCCACAGTGGTTGAGGGAAGGGCCCTGAGGTGAGAGGCGACCACTCATGAGCAGGAGTCAGAGCCAGGCTGCTGCCCCTTCTCATCCAGGCCTTTATTTGCCGCCGCTGCCCAGCTCTGCACAGAAAGCACCACAGCCTCTGCCAGCTCGGGGGCCTGAAGGGCCACTGGCTGCTTCCCAGACGCCCAAGGTGAGGTTTCCCACAGAGGCCAGTCCCGGGTTTCAGGGTGAGCAAGGATGCTGGTGGGGAGGAGAGCATCCCCCTCCCCAGGGCTCACTGCTCTGGTCCCGTCTAGATGGGCTTCCTGGCATATTCCCGGCGGTACTTGGCATCCACCCGTGTCAGGTACCAGGTGCCAGGGAAGAGATCCGCCTGGGAGCCGTGGGGAGCGTGGTTGGCTGTAGGGAGGGAGTGTTGATGCTCAGTGGGCCCCTGGGGTGGCAGCGGGTGGGGGTCACATCCCCCTGGCCCCACTCACCCAGGTGGTGTGTCTCCTCCCGCCGCTTCATGATCTCGGCGAAGTCCTGCGGGGCCACTCGCTTGCGAGCGTCCAGGCGAGCCGGCAGGTCGGCCAGGCTGGAGATCAGCTTGTCCAGGGCTGAGCCTGCCGGTGGGGACCCACCCGGGTGAGATGGCCCTTGCCAGCAGCCCCCGCTCCCTAGCCCCGAGCTTCCCTCCCCTCCCGGCCCCCGCTCCCACGCCGAGGCTCACCCGGGGCCGCGTCCTGCGAGACGCGCAGGGAGAACATGCTGGCGGCCAGCCCCGAGCCGTAGGAGAAGGCACCGATCCGGGAGCCAGCCAGCTCCCGTGCTGAGGACCTGCAGCGAGACGTTAGGGGGTCAGAGGAGGCTGCGGAGCTGGGGTAGGGGGCAGCCTCCTGCCCCGCTGCAGACAGGGGTCCTGGGACTCGGGGCCGTGTTGCCGAGCACGCGTGGCCCGGGCGTGTGCTACGGCTGGGGAGCCCCGGGAGGACAAGCTCACGTCCTGCCCTGGTGCTTGACCATTCCCATGGCTCCTTTGCCGCAGGGTCTGCCGTTCTGCTGGGCACGACAAGAGAGGTTTTATCCTCCTGGCATTGACAGAAGGGCTTTATGTGCCAGCCCAGCTCCAGAAACTGGGATGGAAAGGCTGGCAGGGAGCCAGCACAGAGCAGGGTACATCCATGCTGGGGATTTTGTGAAACAAATGCCTCTGGGGTGGGATGATGAATGCTGGCACCTGCCTCCCCAGCCCGCCCAGGGACTGCTCTGCCAGAAATGACCTCCCCCAGCTCCCCCAGGTCAGCTTTCCAGAGGACTCACTGTGCCAGGAGGGAGGCCAGGCAGCCGTACATGGAGGGTGTGTACATGTTGCCGTTGCGGGAGGAGAGGAGCAAGGAGGGTTTGGTCTTCTGGTTGAAGATGTCCTGGCTGGCTGCCTGGAATGCCTTCTCCACCTCCTTACTGGTGTAGGTGTCCTCCAGCTTCAGGCCACTGCACAAAGAGAGGCTGTCCTGAGCCCCACACGGGCACATCTCTGGCCAGGCTGAGGGCCAGGGGGCACAGCACGGGGACCCACCGGAAGGACTGCAGCCCCTTGTAGAGCCCGGTGGCGGTGTCAGGGTTGGGAGCGGCCAGGAAGTCGTTCAGCAGCAGCCGCCCCACCGACTTCTGCACCAGCTTGCAGAAGGGGGTGTGGAAGATGATGTACTTGAAGTCTTCGAGGGTAAAGGGCCGCTGGATGCCAGCTGGGAGGCAAGGTGAGGCTGTCAGCATCTGGTGGGATGGCACAGGCACCCTGGAGGTGCCACCACTTACCCTGCTGCCACTGGCTCTCTGCCTTGCGGCGGTACACAGCGTAGCAGCGGTCCAGCGCCCGCAGGTAGCACTGGATGGAGAGCTGCCCGTCCACCACAGGGTACTCAGAGGACAGGTCAGGCTTGTAGAAGTCATAGGCATGTTCCATGTGGGTTCCCCGCAGGCCTGTGGGCACAGGGACACCCAGCTGCCAGGGAGTCTCTTGGGGTCCCAGTTGGATGGAAAGCACCCATGGGTGCTGCCACCCATGCCAGCTCCACCTCCAGCAGCCTCCCTGGCTCACTCTGCGGTGCTCGCAGGGAAGTGGTCAGAGCTGAGCAGCCACAGGGGCTATCAGAACCACTGCTGCTGGATCTCAGCAGCTCTGTCCGGGTCTGGGACGTGGATGTGCAGCCCCAGGGACAGCACCCCTCAAGCCCACCAGCCCCAGGGTCTCATGATGCTGACCTCTCTCCAGCACCAGTGGGGCGTTGGGTCCCACCAGCATGGCAATGGCACCAGCACCTCCTGTGGGCCGAGCGTTCCCCGTGGCGTAGACGGCGATGTCCCCGCACACCACCACGGCGTAGCGACCTGGGGGAGGACAGAGAGGCTGGCGGGGGGGCATCAGCAGGCAGCAGCCTCCATCCCTTGGCTCTCTCCTCCCATCCACATGCTGTCAGGTGTCACAGCCAAGGCAGGCAATGAACGGGGACGAAGGGGCAGCAGTGCCCTTTGAGGCTTGCTGGAACATCTTTGGGTTTCAGGCCACCTCCTGCCTCCTTCTCCCATCCCACGGCAGCCACTCACAACATCCAGCCCCACGATCTCCACACCGCAGCCCCTGCCCAGGCCCACCACCCACCGTCCCAGGCACTGGACTCCACCCAGGAGGCCGCGTTGAAGAGCGAGGCCGTGCCCCCGTAGCAGGCGTTGGTGGTGTCGATGCCCTCCACGTCGGTGTTGCCCGAGTCCCGGAACAGCTGCATGAGGACGGTCTTGACAGCCTTGGACTTATCGATGACGGTCTCGGTGCCCACCTCCAGGCGGCCGATGGCATCCCAGGAGAGGCGCCCGCGCTCCACCAGCCGCTGCACCACCGTCAGGCACAGGGAGTTGATGTCTTCGTGGGCAGCACAGAAGCCCATCTGCTTCTGGCCCAAGCCCCGCGTGTACTTGCCGGCCTCCACGCCGTCGAACCGCTCCAGCTCCTCCTGCTCCACGTACTGGGCAGGGAAGTACACCTCCAGCGCCAGGATGCCCACATCCTTGGGCCAGCTGCCTGTCGTGGCGCTGCTGGAGAGGCTGCGGAGCAGAGGGAGCAGCAACGGTCCCACGGTGGCCCCGAGCTTCTGGGACAGGTGGTGGCCCCAGGGGGATGCCACCAGCGAGCACCCCAAATCCCTGCCAATTGCCCGTGCCCAGCAACACCCAGCAAGGAGAGCGTCCCCTTCTCCAGCAAGGTTTACAAGCACTGCCAGCTCCCAGAGCCCTCCCTGGCTATGCCTCCACCCCTCCCCATCCCTGTGGGTGCTCACCATGCCCTCTGCACAGCCATGGGCTGCTGGGCTTCCCAGAGTGCCTGCTCTGGTCCTGGCAGCACCCTCCTTGTCCCCCAGCAGCGCATGGCACGACCAACCAAACGCAGCATCCTCGCCCTGGCCGCTGCACAGACGGAGGGACAGGCAGCAGGACAGGCAGCAGGACAGGCAGCAGGACAGGCAGCAGGACAGGCAGCAGGGTGGGCTTTGCACGGTGCTTTTATAAACTTGGAGGGCAGCACGGCACAGCCCTCCTGGCCCTTATCAACACCGATTCCCAGCGCTCAAAGGTCACCCAGCGCCAGCCAACACGACAGGGACAGCAGAACCGGCGCTGGCTCTGGAGAGGGAAGCTGCAAGACGTCTCTGTCCTGTGCACCAGAGCCTGGGAATGTGCTCAGCTGGAGCCAGGCCTGATGGGCTCTCCTGCAACCCCAGCCCCCCGCAGCGGCGGCAGCAGCAGCAGCAGCTCCAGCACCCACAGCTTGCCGGCAGGGCTGTGGTCAGTGCTTGGTGTGCAAGGTGCTCTGCGGCCTCCCCGACTGCCCCCGTGGTCCTGGAGAGGGAACAGAGTGTGGCCAGAGTCTGCACCATCTGTGCTGCCTGGGACATGATTCACCTCTAGCACATGCTGCAGCTCCAGGAGGGAAAACCACCATGACCTAGGTGAGGGCAGAGCTACCTTCAAAGCAGCAGAGCAAACAGCCACGTGGTGCCTGTGGCAAGAGTGCAGTGACACCAGGAGGGACCTTTGGTCCAAACTCTGTTGTCAACATAGCCACAGGGCAGCACTGCGGCTCCTGGAGAGCCTCTGCGCCCAGTGAGGCACCCATCCCCTGACCCTAACCCCTCTCATAGCCTCTGACATGTGCAGTTGTCCCTCTGAAACGTGAGACTGGGGGTCCAGCTTCCACCCCCTCCAGGCAGCCTTAACGGCCCCTGCCCTATTGGCTCCTCAATCTCAAACCTGGACCCTGCAAAACAGGGAGGGAGGAGAAAGGGCAATGGCTCAAACAGGTTAGCTGGCTTGTTAATGCCTCTTCCAGGACAGGCTCCTGCTCTGCCCCCCTGCCACCTTCACCTTCCCAAAGCAGCTCCTGCTCCCTCTACGCTATCCTCCCCCCTGCCCAAACAGCTCCTGCTCCACCACCACCATTCCTGCACCCATCCCAGAGCTGGGGGCAAGACCCTCACCAGCCAAGGCAGCACCCAGAGGAGCTCAGCCCCAGCCAGCACCCGTGGGGGGGATTGGAGGAGTCAGCAATCATTGCCCTAACAACCGGGGGGCCACCAGGCCCCCCGGCCTTTGGAGTCACCACCACCACACCCAGTGTGCCCCAGGGGCACTCACCAGGGAGGAGAGGAGGATCCTCAGCCCCGAGGGGCTCAGCTTGGGGCTGCTGCCCCTCCTGGCAGGGATTAAATAGGGGAGTGGGTGGGGAGGGCCAAGTGGCCACACCTGGGATAGGAGGAGACTGCAACAGAGCCCAGGTGCTCTGGGATTTGAGGGGGAAAAGGGGAAATGGGGTAGGTGAGGTGGTGGTGAAGGGAGTGGATTCTAAAATAACTTCATTTTCCATCAACCTTCCACAATGCACAACTGCAGCTCATGGTTTGCTTTGCCTCCATGCAAAAGGAACAGACCCACCAATGCTTCATAAAACAAAGCACCACAGTGGCTCTCATCATCGTGCTTGGCAGGAAAACCTGTGCTGTCCAGATCAAGACAGCAAGTTTTAACAGCCAATAAAGAGTTCTGCAAGAGCTTTTTCCCTGCATACCTGCAGACACCTCCAGGATGATTGGGGACTGGAGCAGTGCCCTGCGGGGAGAGGCTGAGAGACCTGGGGCTGGTTGGTCTGGAGAGGAGAGGACAGAGGGGATCTGGTGGATGTTTGTAGATGTCTGAGGGCTGGGGGTCAAGGGGGAGGGCACAGGCTCTGCTCACTTGCACCCTGTGATGGGAAGGGGGGCAATGGATGGAAGCCGCAGCGTGCGAGGTTCCACCTCGGCATGGGGAGTGGCTTCTTCACCGGGGGGGTTGCAGAGCCCTGGAGCAGGCTCCCCGGAGAGGTTGTGGAGTCTTCTTCTCTGGAGCCTTTCAGGACCCCTCTGGATGGGTCCCTGTGTGACCTGTGCTGGATTCTATGGTCCTGCTCTGGTAGCAGGAGTGGACTGGATGATCTTCAGGGGTCCCTTCCAACCCCTAACATCCTGTGATCCCTGACCCTAACCCCTCCCCTGACCCTAGCCCCTCCCCTGACCCTAGCCCATCCCCACACTCTCACACCCATGACAGCTTCCATCCCTGCCCGCATCTGTGCCACAGGTCTCCTCCACGCCTGCACCCCAGGGACATTCTTGTCCCTGCTACCTGCACCCCAGGGACGCCTGTCCTGCTTGGCACCAGAGGGCTGGGGATGAGCAAACATCAGTGCCTGGCTGGGAGAGCCCTGCAGCTCCCGGGGGCCCACCCCCAAACGGCTCCACCAGCACTGGCAGCTCCCCAGGAGCTGGGAGACATCTGGAGAGCCACTGCAGCCCCTGCCTCTCCCTCACCCGTCCCAGCCCAAGGCCTGGCAGCAGCACCGAGCTCACACAGCGCTTGCATGCTTCTTCTTTTACAGATTTATTTGTAGGGGCTGGGGGCAGAGGGGCGGAGGCGGCAGGGGAGGAGCGCTGCCGGCGGGTGTCGCGCAGGGGCCGCGCTCATTGCGAGGGGGTGAACTTGCAGATGTAGTGATGCTTCTGGGCACAGTCTGTGCTGGACCACACGGTGAAGCCTGCCGGAGAGAGGGGCTGGGGGTTGGTGGGGGCCACGGAAAGGACAGGGCACCAGCTCTGCCTGTTGCAGTCCCCCCTAGGGCTACAGGACCCAGAGGAGGAGGAGCTGGAGGCCAGCCGGGACCAAGCCCTGGAGCGGGGTGTGGGATCTCACCGCTGAGGTGGGTCAGCACGCCGCAGGTTCCCCCTTGGGCACCGTTCCCAGCCAGCCCATTGCTGATGCTGTACTTGCTCCCACTTGCCCACTGCCAGGCCCGGCTCTGTGCAGGGAGATGGGGGTCAGAGGCGTGGCTGTGCTGCCCCTCAGCCCCCTGGCACCCCTGGCCACCCCTGCCTCACCTCCTGCCCGTAGCGCAGGCCGAGCCAGACAGGCTGCACTCGCTGGTAGTAGGAGATGGCTTTCCGCAAGGTGGCTGCTTCCTGGGGCTCCTCCACCCAAGCCAGGTGGGCATCAGCATGGCTGGCCTGGCAGTGTTTCTGCAGGGACAGCCATCAGTGCTGGGGCACCCCCAGCAGATGGGGTTCCTCAGCCACCCGCATACCCCCGAGGTATGCTTACCTCAGCCTCCTCCCAGTTCCGAGGCTGACTGAAGTACTTGAAGCAGCTGAGCTTGTAGTAGGACCAGCCCTGGGGGCAGTAGTCTATGTACCGGGCACCTGTGGAAGGAGAGCCGTGGGGAGGGGTGGGGGCCAGCCTGTATCACGGCTCCCTCCCAGCTCTGCTGTGGAAGCAGCTGGCCCCCACCTCACGGGACTCACCGGCTGGCTGCAGGAGCCCCACGCAGCCCAGCAGCAGGAGGGCAAATCTGGCTGCTGTCACCATCCTCACTGCTCCTGCAAGTGTCCCCTGCAAGAGCCCAGGGAGTCACACCACGGCCCTGGGGACAGGGGATGCCATCTGTGCCCAGAGTTTGCAAACCTGGCGTGCTGTGGACTGAACCTAGCTCCTTTCAGCTGTCTAGAGGAGACAGCAGCCCCGGGGACTATGCCTCCCTCTTCCCCTCCCTGGCACAGGTCACTGCCCCGTGCCAGCACCCCAGCCCCAGCCCACACTGGCATTGGGGTGTCCTGGCCCCACCAGTCCCAGCCTTGACAGGAAGCAACTGAGTGAGCCAAGCTGCTGTGTGGGGACATGGGGAGAGCATGGGGAGCCCGGCCCCGCCTTGGCACCAGGCTGCAGCTGCAATGGCACTGGCAAAGCCAGGGCTGGTTAGGGACTGCGTGCCCAGTAGCATTCCACCACTCCCACCCCCCAGCCCTCCCCGGGCTCCTAGCACTGCCAGCCCCAGGCCAGGGTTTGTGTGAATGAGTCACATCAGTGCTGTTCCCCTTTGTCCAGGCTAATCCCTGGGCACCAGGCTAATCCCTGGGCACCGGGTTGCTGTGCCGACTCAGCTCATCTTCCCCTCCGAGCAGCAGCAAAAGTCCACGTGGGGCTGAAAGCTGCACTGCTGCAGCCTGCTCCACCCGGCAAGGGCAGCGCTCAGCTCCCCAGGAGCTTCCAGCACCGGGACCAGCTCCTGCTTGCCCCAGGCACCCTCTAAGGGTCTCCTTCCTCACCTGCTTTCTGGAGATCAGGGGAATAACGGCTTCTCGCGGGTCCCAGAGAGGAGAGGAGCTGCCCTTTTATATGCCAGTGCTCAGCAGCAGCAGTGTTTGCCCAGCTCAGGTGATTCCCACCATAAAAATCTTATTGCTGACTCCCCCCTGTCCCCCCACTTTGCTGGAAAGCTGCCCAGATCTCTGCTCTGTTTGCACTCAGTGTTTCTCCAGTAAAGGACAGGAAGAGCCTCTCCTAGTTGGTCAATAACTGCCTGCAATTAGTGTTAATAACACAGAGAGAGATAATCTGACGGCCCAGGGCAGCCTGGCACCATGCAGGGATGCCCACTGCCCAGTCCCGGCGGAACAGGGGGCGAGCAGGGACGAGCCCGGGGTGAGGCTGCCCTGGTCTTGGCTGAAGCATCCCCGCGGTGAACGGCCAGGCCCCAGGTGCCAGCTGCCGGCACTGCCCCCGTGCCCAGGCCGGGATGGCAGCCCGCACCCTGCCCAGCTCTGCCATGCGTCACGCACACACCACCCTTGTTTGAACTGCCTGGGGATGTTTGTCAGCGGGATGCAGGAGGCTGGGATGTGGGAACAGCCTGCAGCCGGGGGCTGGCAGGTGCCATCAGATAGTGGTGGGGGTGAGCGGTCCCCACGCCCGCCAGTGACGCAGGGCTGCCCCAGGCTGCGTCCCTCCAGGAGGAAGGGGCAGGTCCCGCAGAAGCAGCCCCTGCCACCCCTGCCCCATGTTGGGTACCTGCAGCCCTGACCCTCAGGAGGCTGCTCTAGGCCCCAGCAGTCAGAGCCCTTTAGTATGGTCAGGCACAGCCTTCTCAACCAGGGTCCTCACCCCGGGGTGTCCTCCTGAACCAGTGGGAGGCAGCTGAAGCTCGTCTGCCTTCCTGCTTCGACCAGGTTGCTCTGGAGCATCACTTGGCTGGCTCCTAACATAACAAAGCAGCTTTGAAAGATCTTCCTGCTGCCTGTCCCGTGGCCTCCTGCAAAGCTGCCAGCTCCTGACCAGTGCTCTGCTGCTGCCAGCTCTAGCCCATGCCCTGTTCTCCTTCCCTCACCACTCGAAACCCTTGGAGGAGACCACTGGGTGCTACCCTGGAGGCAGCTGCTCACAGAGGATCCAGCCCTAGACCCAAGCCTCACTTCCCCCGACGTGGAAGGCTTGTAGCTGGCTGGAGCTGTTACTTCTGGCTGCCAGGCTCCAGCCACATCCCCCAGGGATCTCCCACATCTCCTCTGTGGCAGCTTTTGCTGGAACATGCAGCCTGTGAGTGCTGCTGCACCCCCAGGGAGCAGCGCCACGCCAGCGTGCAGAGGCACGGCCGGCTTTCCCCACAGGGCAGGAGGAGGATCAGACCTGTCTCCCTGGATCACACAGCTGGGATACAGCTGCTACTGCTTCCCAAGGCCTCTCAAATATGGGGCAGTTTGCTAGGCAGCCTTCAGGGCCAAAGGGTAAAGGCTTCCTGCATTCAAACACAGCTGCTGCCCACTTCCATTTCTTCTGAAAGAGACAACCTTACAGAGATCAGCTGCTCTGGCTCATGGGGAGACCCTTCAAACACAGCAGCCCCCCAGAAGACTCCCCCCTTGTTCAATGAGAAATCCTGAAAAAGTTCCCCAAAGGAGCCTGAGGCTCCTCAGTTACTTCTTGGTTAGATAAAGGATGCCTCAGCTCCCTGCCTGGCTGGTTCAGTTAAGCTAATTTGGATGCAACACCACAGGTCTCCACAAGCCCCTTGTCAGCCCAGGCAGGGGGAGAGGCTGGGGCTGTCCCCAAGGAGACACAGCTTCAAGTCCCAGCTTGAGCAGCGGCAAACTCGACATAGCTGTGCCAGAGACAGAGCAGAGCTCACTAAGCTTTGGCACAGATGCACAGCCTGTGGGAGAAGAGGGGTGAAATCTTCCTGGAGGTTTGTACTCGCCAGGCTGCCTCCACTGGACGATAAAGGAGCTGTGCTGTTTGAATATTAAACCCTTCCAACGCCCCCAGCAGCTTTATCCCTGCCAGACATCGGAATTCAGCTACAGGCTCTGTCCAAGGGCCAGCAAGAGCTGGAAGCCAGCCAGGTGAGCGCCAGTGGGGCTGGAGGCAGCAGTGGCTCCTCCCTGCTTGGCACACAGGAAGACAGCCGTGGTCTGTTTGCTCTCTAACAGTTCAAGTCAAACGTTTCAAGCCTGAAAACACCACGGAGGGGCCACAATGCCCCAGCTCGGAGGAGGGAGAATCGCACAGCTGCATGCACCAGCAGCCAAGCTCAGGCCAGGGAGGGAGCTGCAGCTCTAGGCTGAGGGTCCTCCCCCAGCTGAAGAACTGCCCAGGGAAGCAAACCGAGGGAGCAGGTGAATCCACACCTGACCCATGCTCACTCACACCTTTCTAAAAGCCACACAAAAGCCTCAGCCCTTCTCCAGCTGCCAGACCCGTGAGAGCTCTCACTCAAAGCGTTTCAGAAAGGCCACATCCCAGCTCCTCCCCATCCTTCCCAGCTCCTCCCCATCCTTCCCAGCACGCCTGGCTGCTTGGCTGCTGGGTACTGCCTCCTTCTCAGCTACCAAGGGACCCAGAATCCTCCTGCTACACCTGAACTAGGCTGCTTTCAGGTCCCATGGACGGAGCTGAGGGGTGGGGTCCAGGCACTGCTGAGCCACAGCCTGGAGCAGCCTCCATCCCCAAAGGCTCAGTGGTGACTTGGAGTGCGGAGGTCCTGATGAGCCCTCCCCTTGGCAGGGCTCTGAGCAGCCACTGAGCAGCGCTGAGCCCTTCAGAACCCAGCGGCTGCGCCGCGCTAGCCGGGAAGACAGAGAGTGGCACACTGACGCCGGGCACTGGGCACATACTCTTTATTCTGGGGATAAAAATTGCTTAATACATTTTGGCAGCAACTATTTTCATAAAAGACTTTTATAAAAAATGTAAAAATAAGCAAATATTTTTTCCATTATTAATACAGGAAAAGGCTGCTGAGTGAATGGTTACTCTACAACTTAACGAGATACAATACCACCTTCAGGAGATATTATCTTTACAAGTAGTTAAAAAACCAAACAAACAAAACAAAAGGAAAAAAAGGCAGGCAGAAGGCCATCATATCCTCAACAGGGCAGGCACCAAGCTGGCTCCGTGCCACAGAGAGAGCACTCCTCCTGGGACAGGCAGCCACATTCAGAACAAGGCACTTGGTTACTTGGGGCTAAGGAGGCAAAGCCCTTTGTTTCTTTAGCATCCACGTAGCAACACTTCATTATTTGCAGTGAAACGTGTACCTGGACAGACCTCCCGGCAGCTTGCAGGCTCTGGCCTGGAGGTCTGAGTCGGTTGCAGCTATACTTCGGGGGACACAGGGCGGCGAGCGTGCCGGGGAACGCTGCCGGCGTGCCCTACAAGCAGTAACTTCAGAGTTAAAAACTTCAGCCCAAAGCACTGGCCCCGGGAACCAGCTCCCCCTGAGGCCCTGCCTTCATGTACCATCGAGGTGAACCGCAAGGAAAAGCTTCTGCTCTTGACTGGAATGGGAAGAGCCACCAGAGAAAATACTGTACGTGGTAGGATGCTGAGCGGCCGCTGCCGGAGGGCAGCAGCCTGCTCTGTCCCTTGGCGGCAGCCGGCAGCCCCCCTCTCTTTGGAACGTGTGTCTGCAGGGGTCCCCCGAAGAGGTAGGAGCAAACCATCCCCACCAATGTTCACTTCAGCTGCTGACTGGTCCAGAGCCCTTCAGGGAAGCGTGGCTCTTGCAGACAAAGCAGGAAGAGCGGCTGCTTGTCTCAGGGCAGCCACGGCTTGCTTCCGCGACTCCAAAAGCATCAGGGGAGCCGCAGCACCAAGGGCACTGCTGTCCCACAGGGCATGTGGGGCACCTCAGCTGGCAGACCTTGAGATGGGCTGAAGCTGAGCGCACAGGACAGCCCCAAGCCTCTTCACCAAACTGCATCAGGCAACAGTTTCTGAGATATCAGAGACAGTAGCTGAGATATCTGCTCTGCTGCTCAAGTCCAGCTCCTGGCTTCAGGCACGCCGCTGCCGGAAGCCTGCTCAGGAGCCAGTGCTGCGGCCATCCCTGCTGGGAGGGGAGGCCAAGGCAGCCCTTCCCCAGGGCTGAAGCAAAAGGCACTTTTCACAGGGCTGGACACCATTCCTGTCCCAGGAGGACACACACTGCAAACATGTAACAACATCCTCCACACTGTTTGATAAGAAGGTAAAGAGGCAGCATATGGTATCTGGAGGACTGGACACAGCCACCCTTGGATGGAGGGGAGGGGAGTACTGTGCAAGAACGCTGGGACCTTGGATTAGCAGGGCTTGAAACACTGAGGCTCATCCCAACAGCTTCCCAAGAGGCTTGTGTCTCTTCCATCAGCAGAGCCTGTGAAGGCAGTCCATGGGCACACCTGGCAGAGGACAGGGGCACGGGGAGGGTAGTGTGTCAGAAGGGTCAGGTGTGTCTCAGGGAAGACATACAGCGTGGTAACATGGGAGAGATGTGCCCACAGGCCACCTGGGGAGGACAAGGTCAGACCAGGGGGTTTTGGGAGAGGGGGTGTGGGAAAAAAGACCTAAGAGTAGATTATATGCATATATCATCTCCTAATACCTGGGGAGCAGGCAGTGAGAAGGCTAAGGGGTGTTAGTGGGTTTGTACAAGGGCTCTGGAAGAGGAGAGGATGCAGCTGCGTGACAGGAGGTGTCACTCGACCTGCAGGTGTCTGGGGGAGTCTGGCTGGCTTGCTGAGCAAGAGTGGCCACAGGGAGCAGCAGTCTGGGAACGGGGGTGCAGCTCTGAGCTGTGTCAAGGCAACTTGAACTCAAGGAGAACTAGTAGAAGGTGCTTCAGAGAGAGGTTAGGTGAGTAACAAAAGGAGTAACAAAGTAAGGATACAAAGCTGGTTTTGGCTAAGTTTCTGGAGCAAGGACCGTGAATGCACTAAGCTGAAGAGCTGTCTCCAGAGAAGCGGTGGAAGATGTGTACAGGCAGACTGGAGAGTCCAGTGCAGACAGCAGTCACCCCCAAGGTGCGTGGCAGGTGGTTAGAAGTGACCCAGGTGGTCTTTTCCATCACCAGCTTCTACAGTTCTGTTTAGCAGAAAGGCAGAGAAGCCCACAGCGACCACAGTCCCTCCGAGGAAAGAGCAGCCTGGGCTCATTAAGACTCTTGGCTACTAAATTGGTTCTTCATTTCCGTCCTGGAAGACCTTCATGAGTTCTGGAGTCCGTTTTAGCCGAGCTTCCCCTCGGCCAGCCCTCAGGCGTACACCTGCATGTTGCTCCGCTGCTGCTCCGGCATGTGGGGGGCCGCCGGCCCGCGCTGGTTGTTGCCGGGGCTGGTGGCCACGTCAGACCAGTCGGAGGCAGAGTGTGGGGAAGAGCTTGACCACTGGTCCGGCGACTCGGGCGACGGAGTCAGGTACGGGTGCTCCCCCTGTAAGTGCCGGTTGTGGCTAGGAGTCCGTTCCGTGGCCGAGGAGTAGCAGCTGTGCTGCGAGGGCGGCGTGGGGTACTTGCCCATCGAGCTCTGGAACTGGTGGTAGGCCGGCAGCACCGTCTGAGCCACCTGCCCGTCCTGCTGAGGGATGGCAGCCACGGAGAAGGAGGCGCTGGGCAGCTGAGCTATATCCGGGATCTGGTACATGGAGCTAAGGGGCCCGGCCACGTTCTGAGCGCAGTTGGGCTGGGCCTGCTGCGGCAGCGCTTGCTGGCTTATGCCGCCCTTGGGAACCAGCTGGAAAGTCATGATGGGGGGCAGAGACTCCCGGGACACCGCCATGTGCTTGGCATCCGCCTGCAGCAGGCCGCTCTGCTGGGGCAGGCTGGGGTGGGGGTGCACCACCTGCGGCACCACGCCGAACATCTCGCTGTACTGGGCCTCTCCCACCTCCACGCGGTTCATCCACTCGGCCGCCACGTTGGCCGGCCGCAGCCTGCCCAGCCCGCCGCCGGGAGGGGTGGTTCTGTGCTGCGACAGCAGCTGGCTGACCGAGGGCAGCACCGCGCCGGCCCCGCGCCCCAGGGGCTGCATCTCGTGCAGGTTGGGGAAGGACAGGGCGTGCGCGGCCGGTGCCGGCGCCGCGCTCAGCAGCGAGCCGGGCGACGAGTGCAGCACCCCCGGCGACGGCATCACCGGGGAGGAGGTGGGCTCGGACGCGAAGGCGTGGGGCGACTCCAGGGAGTCCACCGGGGACAGGGTCACGGAGCTCTCCGAGAACTGCCCTTTGCTCTCACTCAGGGACTTCTTCCTCCTCCTCTTGGCGTCTTTGGTGAGGTTCGTGGGCACGATGCCTTTGGCGTTGGGCTTCCGTGACTTCTTGCTCAGGGACGCGTGCTTCAGGTTGAGGAAGGACCTGTTGGGGCCGCAGATGACTGGGGAGAGGGCAGAGTTGAGCATGGCGCCGGGGTGCCCGGCGGGGCTGTGCGCCACGTTGTACTCGTTGAGCAGCTGCACTATGTCGTGGTGCATGCGGTCCTGGGCCACGTCCCGGGGCAGGCGGTCCATGTGGTCTGTGATGTCTCGGTTGGCAAAATGGTCCAGCAAGATTTTCGCTGCTTCGAAGCTGCCTTCCCGAGCAGCCAGGAACAGGGGGGTCTCCTCCTGAAAGCAGAGGAGGAGGACTTTAGTGGCGTCACTCTGGGGGCACTGACTTACAGCTAATGCTCCCTGAGTGGCCACGCCTGGAAGCAGTGTTTAACGCAGCGCCGCTTGAGCTGTCTTGAAGAAGAGCCCTCCCTGAGAGACCCCCACTGAGAAAGGCAGATTGCAAGAGAGGATCTGCCACACGACAGGCTAAACTGTCCCACCACGAAGTGCGTTACTCTGCCAGGGAACTGGGAAAGCCTCTGGTGCTTTCCTTCTTTGTCCCCTGAGGGGGAAAGGTACAGAGGACTAAACCAGCCCAGTAAAGACCTAAGCTGTATGGAAGAAGCCCCTGGACAGGGAAGAGAAGCCAGACTAAGACACAGCAAAAGCTAACAGTGAAGCTACAGAGATCTGCACAGCGCAGACTGTCTCTCAGAGGGGCTTCTCCCTCATATGTGCCCTGCATTGAGACCCCTGGAACCATGACAGGATGTGACTGCTGCTGTGCTGCCAGATCTCTCAGCTAACCGGAATCCAGCTGCTTGGCAGCAGCCACACTTCACCCTGGTGGTGCTCTCACACACCACCGACTGTGTGCATCCCTTTAGTGCACAAAAAGCAGGACAGCACTGATGCCCAGAGAACTGCTCTCCCAGATCAGAACTCCTACAAGATCTGGGGACATCACTTGGGGACAGTTCCAGGCCTAGGTTTGGAAGAATCTGTACTGAGAGCTCAGTTTAGAAAGTCTGACCTTCATTCACTACCAACAGTAAAGAATCAGAGAATGGTTCAGGTTGGAAAGGACCTTAGAGATCATCTACCCCAATCTCCCCACCGTGGGCAGGGACACTTCTCAACTACACTCAGCTGCTCAAGGCCTCATCCAACCTGGCCACAACCTCCCTGGGCAGCCTGCTCCAGACTGCCACCACCCTTGTGTTGATGAACTTCTTCCTAAGATCCAGTCTGAACCTACTCTCCCTCAGCTTCAAACCATTCCCCTGGTCCTGTTTCTAGACAGCCTCATGAAAAGTCCCTCTGCAGCCCTCCTGTAGGATCCCTTCAGGTATTGGAAGGCAGCCCTAAGGTCCCTCCCAGAGTCTTCTCCAGGCTGAAGAGATGCTAAGGAGATGCTTTTGGTTAGGCAGCACAGCCACGCTGAGCACACCCTGCTGTACCTTGTTATCCTGCATGTCTCTGTTGGCTCCGTTTTTCAGCAGCACTAATGTTGCTTCCACGTTGTTGACAGCAGCAGCCCAGTGAAGAGCAGATTTACCTGCAGGGAAACCCAACAGCTTCAGGTGAGGAGGCATTTGCTGAAGCACCAAGATGAACAGAGTACACTGAGGGAAGAAAGCAACCAGAGACCATGTGAACGTGGCCTGAAGTCACATTTGCACTCTGGGAGCCTCAAGTAACACCCCTCTCCATCACCAAGATGCAACAGGGCCTACAGCACTTGCCCTGGGATGGTTTTGATTTTGTGTTTTAAACAACCTGTTCACAGGGTCAGAAAACAGCAGCACATCCAACCCTGCTGTTTCTTCTGCTTCTCTTCCAGGACTGTCTAACCAAGCCCCTGTGCAGCAGCCTGCAGCCTGCTACTGCTGGGAGGACTTCCTCAGGAGAGCCTAGTGCCCGACTCAGCTGCAGAACGAGCGAGCAGCCCGCACTCTGGGCGGGCAGGAGGCCACCCCCCCTTGCTTGCAGCACCGCAAACGCTTGCTCAGCCCAGCACACTGTGCTGCCATTACCGTGGTCATCCACAGCGTTCACATCTGCCTGGCAGTTGATGAGCTCGGCCACCATGCCCTCCACCGCCAGGCGCGCGGCCAGGATCAGCGGCGTCGTGCCGTCGTTCATCCGAGCGTCCAGGTCTGTCACCCTGTTGCGGATCAGGATCTGCACGAGGCAAACACACACTCCTGCATTCTTGTACTTTTTGGTCAACACCACTGCAGAACAAAGCTGAGGAAACTTAACCACGAAGAAGCAGCCTGAGTGCTGAAATGCAAGGACCCAGGTGCCAGAGGCCAACCACCACATGCCAGAGGGTGCATGCATGCTGAGCTCTTCAAGCTATGAATACCTCAGGAAACCAGGTGTAAAATACAGTTTCACCTGGCCATCAGGCTGGGGAAGGCATGAGAGCGAGGCTGTGAGTGAACAAAGTGCAGCTTCACACAATTAAACATGTTGGAAAAGGCCTCCAAGGTCATCAAGTCCAACCTCTCACCCAACACCATCCAACCCACTCAATCATGGCACCGAGTGCCTCGTCCAGGCTCTTTTTAAACACTTCCAGTGATGGGGACTCCACCACCTCCCTGGGCAGCACATCCCAATGGCCAATCTCTCCTTCTGGGAAGAATTTCTTCCTCACATCCAGCCTAAACCTCCCCTGGCGTAGCTTGAGACTGTGTCCTCTCCTTCTGTCACTGGCTGCCTGGGAGAAGAGACCAACCCCCACCTGGCTACAACCTCCCTTCAGGGAGTTGTAGAGAGCAAGAAGGTCTCCCCTGAGCCTCCTCTTCTCCAGGCTAAGTAACTCCAGCTCCCTCAGCCTCTCCTCACAGGGCTGTGCTCCAGACCCCTCCCCGGCTTTGTTGCCCTTCTCTGGACACATTCAAGTCTCTCAATGTCCTTCTTAAACTGAGGGGCCCAGAACTGGATGCAGGACTCAAGGTGTGGCCTAATCAGTGCTGAGTCCAGGGGCAGAATGGCTTCCCTGCTCCTGCTGGCCACACTATTCCTGATCCAGGCCAGGATGCCCTTGGCTTTCTTGGCCACCTGGGCACACTGCTGGCTCATGTTCAGCTGCTGTCAACCAGTACCCCCAGGTCCCTCTCTGCCTGGCCGCTCTCAGCCACTCTGACCCCCGCCTGTAGCTCTGCCTGGGGTTGTTGTGGCCAAAGTGCAGAACCCAGCACTCAGACTTGTTAAATCTCATGCCATTGGACTCTGCCCTTCTATCCAGCCTGTCAAGTTCCCTCTGCAGAGCCTTCCTACCCTCCAGCAGACTGACACTTGCTCCCAGTTTGGTGTCAACTTGGCCAGGCTCAAACAACTTGCAGCAGTTTTATGCTGTGCCTAGGAAAATTTTCCAGAGATTGAGTAGGAAAATGATAGAATGTCAATAAATTAGCATTGGATATAAAGGGAAACTAATGCTAAGGCCTGAATGCTCCCCTTGGTCTGATGACTGACATAAAGGTAGCTGTATAAAATAACTCTTGCTCTTTTAGGCTTCTTCACTCTAGCAGATACCAGCTGGTGGCTTTGGCTTGGCTGTTGCTGGCCTTGGCTGTGTTTCTTTCTTGTGGCTAGGTACTAACAGCCACTCTCTGCTCTTCTCCCCTTTCCCTTTCCCTTGTCTGGGAGGGGAGAGGGGAAGCTGTTGGCAGCCTCCTGGTTTTGTCCAGGGGGTTCTTGTGCTGTTTGTAAATGGCAAACCCATGTAAGTGTTGTGTATTTTGTACAGCTCCATTGCATTTCCTATCTCCAGACTGCAGCCTGCTTGTACACAGAGCTGCATTTGCTGCCCACCTGCGCGGGGTGGCAGTTTCATTCGGGGGGGTATCTTCTCCACATTAGCTGTGGGGTAATTTTCGACCCACCACACCCCCCCAGAACCCAGCTGCTGTAGCAGGGGCTCTGCAGTAGCTGTACCTGGAAGACGCCCTGGGCGTCAGCAGCCACGGCGGCGTGCAGCGGGGTGCGCCCCATGTTGTCCCGCGCGTTGGCATCGGCGCCGGCGTCCAGCAGGCGCTTGGCGGCGTCTGCTCTCGAGTAGCGGGCTGCCAAGTGCAGTGCCATCTCCCCGGTGCGGTCCGTTTGGGCCTGCAGGTTGGCACCTTGGTAGATCAGATCTGTTATGATGTTTGCCGAGGAATCCTCCGCGTCCTCGTCGTCCTCGCTGATATCGGAGCCGCCCACGCGCAGGGATGCCAACATCAGCGGAGTGCAGCCGTCTGCAACGGAAGAGATGGCATCAGAGCCACCTGGCAGGGGCAGCAAAAGGGATGGGAACGCCCTCACAACCCTCTCCCCTTGGACACCTCCAGCTGCAATCTCTTCAGTCACTTTAGCCCAGGCCTGTTCTCTTAAAGCCCAAGAGAGCTGGTGAGCTGCTTTCCCTCCCAGCAGCACTTCAAAGCCTGCCACAGCCCTGAGAGAACTTCTCAAATAAGCAACAGCATCATGGAACAAAAAAAGGTTTGCTGCTGAAGTGGAAAACCTCCTCAAAAATGTAAGGGCTAGCTGAATTCCTAAAGAGGAGCAAGGGCTACAAAAGTCAAAGCCTCCAGAGGTGTAACTGCTCACGTGGGTGCTCTGATCACACACCTGTGACACGGGAAAGGCACTGCCCAGCCAGCCACCCATCCTTGGTGGCGTTTTGCAGGTATTAACCTGAAGCAAAGCACAGATGAAAGCTTCCATTCCTGTTACACACCAAAGCCTTCACAGGATGGACCCTGAAGGTGGGATAGACAATCACCCAAAGCTGGAAAATGCCCCAGGAAGGAGGCTGAACCAGCCTCATCCTGCTTTTTGTAATGTCCATGATCCAAGCCCTTAGCAAACTGATCAAGCATGCTCTGTGCTTTCCAGTAGTACCCTGTGTAGGAGGGGTCCATGGAACAGGATCTGCTCCAGTATTAATGAATGGTGTACCAGCAGCATCCTACACATGCACAATGTCCCCGTTCACCCCT
Source organism: Dryobates pubescens (assembly GCF_014839835.1). Classification (NCBI taxonomy): domain Eukaryota; kingdom Metazoa; phylum Chordata; class Aves; order Piciformes; family Picidae; genus Dryobates; species Dryobates pubescens. The sequence goes on from NC_071622.1 coordinate 687,108, forward strand.
CCATGGCACCATGGACTGCCCACAGATACAGGCTGCTGGAAGTCTGACACAGTTCAAGTGCTTTGGAAGATGCTGGGTTCCTATCTCTCCACAAGTCTCCACCGATGGACTCGCACTGATGGGACATCTACAAAGGCTAAATTCACATCCACCCAACCATGCTCCTTCAAACCTCTAATTTAACCTAGCTCCCTGATCAGAGAGGCTGGTCCAGGAAGACTAGCTCATGCTGCTGATCTTTCACTATATCCCCCTTGATGTAGTGTAATTAAGATCCAGAACACCTCCACATATTTCCAGCACTCCATCAAATGCTGAGTGCTTCAGCAGACTGACTGTCTCAAGACAGACACTGTCTCAAACCAAAGACTTCACCTGTAGATGCTAATGTTTGCTTACTGCTTTTATTGCTTTACTTGACACATACCACAGGCACCTAGAAAGTAAGAGGGACCGAGCTGATAGCAGAAGTGAAGCAACTGTGCTAACCAAAACGATTCTGTGATTCCAAGTGCCTCCCTGGAGCTCTGCAAAGGTGAACACAGATTTTGCTTCTCCAGTATGGGTCACTAACAGAATAATTGTGGTTGGAAGAGAACTTTAGGATCGTTGTGTCCAACCCAGCACTGCCAGGTCACAGATAAACCACGTCCCTAAGTGTCACACCTACACATCTTTTAAGTACCTCCAGGGATGATGACTCCACTGCTTCCCTGGGCAGCCTCTTCCAATGTCTGACAACCTTTTTGGCCAAGAATTTTTTCCTATTATCAAATCTAAACCCCCAGAAATTCAGGACAATCTCTCAGCAACTGATTTAGTCCATGAACAAGCAGGGAACCTTCCTGCACCCTCGAGACAACAGCTTCCCTGCCCATGGCAGGGGGGTCGGAACAAGATGATCCTCCATGTCCCTTCCAACCCTGACAACTGTGTGAGTCCCTGCCTGCAGAGCTCTGTCTGCACTGCAGCAAGTGGCTGAGCCCTGCAGAAAGCCATGCAGCAGAACGAGGACTGTGCTGATAAAGAAGGTGATGATCTCCTCTTGGAAGTAAGAGAGAGAGCTCTAATGTCCTGCTCCCATTTCCTGCCCTCTGATCACCTAACTTTGCTGACTGCCTTAGGGCAGTTTCAAACTTCCTGCAAGTTCACCGTTCTGCCACCAGGCCCAGTGTGAGGCAGGGGCAGAGAGGGGTGCAGAGACAGGCTGGTGGCAATAGCAGGGGCGGCAGCAGCAGCAGGAACAGCAGCAGCAGCAGCCTGCATGCTCCTCCTAGTGGCTCCCAAGCACAGGAGACACTGGCTGGCACCGAGCTGTTTTCTCCGGAGTGGTTGGGCAGCAGCGGTGCTGACGTCTGGGCCTGGGGTCAGTTCCAAGACCCAGTCCTGTCTATAGACCCTCTTTCCCAGTTGTCCAAGGCTATACCTCCTTTTGTCCTTCTCCCTCCCACTGCTGGCTCTGCTTCCCTGTCCCAGATGAACACTTCTCAGTATTCAGGTCAGGCTGTGGTCTCCTCCATACTGCACAAAGAGCAGAGACGGAGCAGAGAGGAGCTTTCCTTTTCTCCAGCGCCACGGCCCTGGGAAAACCACTCACAGGAAAGCTCTTCCTTGCTCACTCACTACAGCTGTTCTGGACAGATCATGCTTAGCTGCTCTACAGGGACACAGCTACAGTCTGCATTAAATCCTTGCAAAAATTAGCTGCCACCCTCCACAAAGTCTCTCAGGTGTGTGCAGCTCTTCTCAGGGCTTTGCAAGCTGGCCACACATGGGTGGTTTTATGAGACCAGCGAAGAGCACAGCCCAGCAGCACGTCACAATTAAGTGCTTGATGGACTACTAGGGGAAAAAAAGATGCGGACACAATGTCTTTCCTCCTCCTTCCAGCTTGTTCTCTGAAGGAGCTGCAAAAGAAGCCCAGAGGATCCAGCTGGAGGCAGACACACAGCATGGAAAATTCCAGTCTGAACCACTGAAGTTTTAGTAAGTGAAAAAGAGGGGCACATAATAGGGACAGTTAATCAGTTTTAATTATAGGTGGTGTTACCAGTTCTGCCTGTAATTGCATTTCCCTGGTTACACACTCACAATAACTCCAGTGAAAAGCATGTCCTCACCACTCTGGGGAGCAGAGAGAAAGAACAGCATGGGGAGGCAAAGGTGGCAGCAGCATTTTATAGACCCTCTTCTGTCTGCTCTCTTTCAAGAAGCCAGCCCCTGGGCAGATGTAAAGCCCAGAGCAAGATGGCAAAGGCAGAAGTTCACCAGGCAGGTACAACAGAATACTCATGCTGGCACAATGTGCTGAAAGCTGGGATGCAGAGAGCCCACTGGCAAAGTCTCCAGGCAGTACTTCTGCAGGAGAGTGAGCCTCTTGGACCCCCCTAATCTCAGAGACTGCAGAGGTGCTGGGCTAAGAGAGGGAAGACCCTTTGGCACACCAAGGTGTTGCCACTTCCCTCTCCTCTCTCTAGAAAAGATCTCTACTGTTCTACCTACCACCTGTGGCCAGGATCTAACTCACCCAGCTCCAGATGGCTCCAGCCCAAGCACCTGCACACAAGTCACTCAGCCTCAATACCCTTTGTAATGAGGGGCAGAGAAGCATTCCTGGAGCGTGAGCCACCCAGTTTTCAGGAGCCTGCTGCTGGAGACAGAGATGAGCTGCCTCTCAGAAGTGCCTGCTTCTTCCCTCTGCCCACAGAGGAAGAGGAGGGTGGCCAGGGCAGATGAATAGCTCTATTAACGGTGAGGAATCTTCCCTCTCCTTACTCACCCATCACTCCAACACTTAGACTTTCAAAATGATTTCTTCCCCTGACAGTAACTCAGCTGCTTACTTCTGATGCTGCAGAGGGGGATAACTTAGGGCAGCCTGTTGCTTGCCTCTCAGCTGCAGCTGAATGGCAGGAAAGCAACTCACAGGTCAGTATTGTTCCACTGCTGCTGTTGGATAAAGCTTTGAGTGCACGTGAAAATAAGCAGTCTGAAGTCTTGAGAACATTACTGCCTGCACTTGGAAAGCTTTTACTCTGCCACACAACTAGAAGCATCAATAGGGAAAATAAAGAACAGCTTAAATTTGGCAGAAACTGATGGTTTATGTTCTCACACTCCTTACAGAGAATTCCCTCCTTCCCTGTGCTGTGCATTTAGGAGAGCCAACGGGTCAGTGAGCAGGAAAAAACAATGGAGGAGAACTGAGAGAATGGGCCCAGGCATCATTGAACTCCATGGACACATTCCCACAAAATCCAGTAAAAAGCACTGCAGCTACATCAGCAGGATCACCTCTCTACATATGAACAAGGGCCATGCTTGCAGCTCTCCCAGCCAGAACTCTGCTTAACTCTCTCCTTCCAGAGCACAGAGCTCCACCACGAGCAGGAGACCCATCCAGTCCCTTCCCAGGTTACACAGCCCTAGTACTAAGCTCAGGAAGAGCAGCAGAGCATTCTTAGTGCACCCAGTCATCTGAGACCAAGAGAGAGCAAACCTGTGTGCACAGCAAAGAAGCTCCCTTCAAAGTTCCCAGCTTGTTATGATTACAAGTTGATCATCAGAGACTGAGGATATAAATCAGTGAATAAACCCCACACACATTAGCAAGCTGGCTGCACTGCTGCTCTGTTCCAGCACGGATGTCTCTCACACTGTCTGCCAGAAGTTATCTTACTCAGGAAGAGGCCATCCTTCCTTCCACCCCAGATAACAGACACCTCAGGTATAAACCCTGCTAATACATAGAATACATAGAATAAACCAGGTTGGAAGAGACCTTCAAGATCATCGTGTCCAACCCATCAACCAATCCAACACCACCCAAACAGCTAACCCATGGCACCAAGCACCCTATCAAGTCTCCTCCTGAACACCTGCAGTGATGGTGACTCCACCACCTCCCCAGGCAGCACATTCCAATGTGCAATCACTCTCTCTGTATAGAACTTTTTCCTAACATCTAGCCTGAACCTCCCCTGGCGCAGCCTGAGACTGTGTCCTCTTGTTCTGGTACTGGCTGCCTGGGAGAAGAGACCAACATCCGTCTGCCTACAACCTCCCTTCAGGTAGTTGTAGAGAGTAATAAGGTCACCCCTGAGTCTCCTCTTCTCCAGGCTAAGCAACCCCAGCTCCCTCAGCCTCTCCTCGTAGGGCTTATGTTCCAAACCCCTCACCAACTTTGTTGCTCTTCTCTGGACTCGTTCCAGCAAGTCAACCTCCTTCCTAAACTGAGGGGCCCAGAACTGGACACAGGACTCGAGGTGTGGCCTAACCAGTGCAGTGTACAGGGGCAGAATGACCTCCCTGCTCCTGCTGGCCACACTGTTCCTGATGCAGGCCAGGATGCCCTTGGCCCTCCTGGCTGCCTGGGCACACTGCAGGCTCATGTTCAGTCTACCATCAACCAGCACCCCAGGTCCCTCTCAGCCTGACTGCTCTCTAGCCACTCTGAGCAAAGCCTGGCCTAAGTCTCTGCAGCAGTCCAGCTGGAGAAGCTGGGAGGTCATTTCCAGCACAATTCTGCACTACAAACTTCTGCTGCAGTAGTATTCTGATGATACCTTTTAGGCACACACTTTCATGAAGGAGATCCTACCCCTGCAGATCCTACAGGTGCTTGCTAAGTGAACTGTTTTACTCCTGGTTAAGTGATGTTCCATAGACCATGACCCAGGCTCTCCAGCTTTCTTTTCTGGAGTGCATGGGAGCTTCCTTTGGGTACCAAAGCAGCTCTGCTGGTGTTCCTGTATACTCCATACAGTTTTCAAACATTAGCCACCCCAGCCATGGGAGGCCAGGGAGTGGCTGGCTCACAGAACACATGGATGCAGAGAGTACTGACCTGGCCCTCTGACATTGACATCCAGAACATCCACTTCTTGATCTGCTTGAGGTGGTGTAAGGGCCAGTGATGTGCTCCCACAGACGTCGGCTGCCTCCAGGTGCTGCTGCGTCCACTGGCGCTGATCTATCTGCTCGTCGCCTTCTGGGAGCAAGGCCTGGTCCTCAGCCTGAGCACAGGAAATCAAGCAGTTGCTTCAGAATGCTCATCAGGTGGCCAGAGACATTGAAAGCTCTTGGGGCTTTCTTAGTTTTCCTGGGGGCTTTTGGTTTGGGGTAGTGCTTGTCTGTTTCAAGGTTTTTGAGGGCTGAGGGGTTTTAGGTTTTAAGCTATTGATGATCTGCATTTACCTCTGCTTGGGAGCAGCAGTGATCTGGCTACTCTGCTGGCCTGTGGTGGCAGTGCTGACCTGAGGGTTTGCTCCCCACATGTCATTAATCATACTTTACAGAGCAAAAGGAGGTTTTGAGGATGGGTTTTACCCTGCTGCTCTCCTCACCAGCAGTTTCAGCGGGGAGCATGAGGTCCTGAAGTCCTGGAGCTCCTTACCTTTGCTCTCTTTGGCTGAGGTCCACCATCACCTGCCCAGTGTTCAGTTGGTCCAGAATCTGCCAGGTTACCCTCTGGTATCTGGACAGACAGATTTCTAGCAAACAAAGGGAACACATCATTTTGCAGGCTGACCAGGGGCTGCTACTGCTGTTTACACTAGCCTGCAGAGACCAAGGATGAGCTGCTTGCAAGGAGAGGGACTGAGAAACAAGAAAACCCAAGCAGCCAACAGTGGTGCTAAATATACTTAGAACTGCAGACTTGGTTAATTTAGAGGAAAGCCAAAACTGCCTAGGTGTGATCCTTCTTCTGAAGCTTTCCATCCCTTCTGCTCACTTGCACCCTGGGATAGGACAAGGGGCAATGGATGGAAGCTGCAGCACAGGAGGTTCCACCTCAACACAAGGAGGAACTTCTTCCCTGGGAGGGTCCCAGAGCCCTGGAGTAGGCTGCCCAGAGAGGTTGTGGAGTCTCCTTCTCTGGAGCCTTTCCAGCCCCATCTGGCTGTGTTCCTGTGTGACCTGTGCTGGGTTCTCTGCTCCTGCTCTGGCAGGGGGTTGGACTGGATGATCTCCAGAGGTCCCTTCCAAGCCCTGACATCTGTGAGTCTAAGGTGTTCTAGCTTAAAGGGGCAGTTTTCTCTATGGAGTCAGGTGCCTTCAATGAAAGGCTTTCAAAACCCTCTACCAGACTGACAGACACAGAGGCAGTGGCCTGAATGCAACTCACTTGAGGCCAACGGCGTCCTCCCCGACCGGCTCTCTGCGCTTGTGGTTGCTGGGGTCCCTGCGCAGGATGAAGCCCTCGGGGAGCCAGAGCGAGCCGTGCTTGCGCTTACGCTTTGCCATCATCACGCCCAGCAGGAGGATCAAGAGGATGATCAAAGCTGCCACAGCAAGGAGGTAGAGCAGCTGGGTCTTTGGTGGCAGCAGGGGTTCACCTAGAGATTCCAGTGAAAGCACAGTGAGCTTGGAGGATGCCTTCTTCCCTCACTCAGCCTTCCCCCACGGGCAGTGTGCTGTATCTACACTGGGATGCATTTAGAGCTAAGAGGTGAGGAAAGCTTAGGCTATGCTGCAACTGTTGGGAGAGTACTTCCTGCCTTTCTGACTTCCCTTGATCTTGTTCCTCAAAATACCATTTAGAGTACATGGCTGCTGAACTGAAGGTCTTGCTCCCTGCTCAAGAGTCCTGCTGGCTGAATACTGCCACCCTGAATCAGCACAGAGAGAGTTGATCTACATCAGGCTATAAGCACAGCCCCACCAGGAGCAGTGATGTTACCAATCTCTTACGAGACTGCAGCTGGGCCTCAGAGTGAGGGAGAGTGGAGCAGGAATCAAAAGGGTTACATATTGCCAGGGGGGTGCTGAGGAATGCCCTCCTCCCTCCCCTCCAGTGGCACATTTTTCACTGAATTCCTGGCTTGGAACAGGAATGGTTAGCGGAGCAGACAGCATCACTGCGCGTGGCACAGCTGCAGATGTCTAGGCTGCAAACTTACCTGCCCTGCCTTGCTAACCAGGTGTGTCCCCAGAGCAGAACAAGTGCACACAGATACTTCTGCAAGTGTGCATGAGTAAGTTAGCTCCCAGAAACCACACTGAGCAGCGAGACAAATGAAGATGGTGATCAATGATCTGAGCATGAATTTTGCGAGCCCAAGCGTGCTGCCTGCCTTCCTGCCCCAGGCAGTTTCCCCTCTGCAATTACTTACTCTGGACAGACACAAAAGGATAGGGCAACATGCCCTTGATGGCCTGAGCAGCTAGGAGAGCTGCAGCAGCTTCTGTGTTGTGAAAGCATTGCTCCGAATCCTCTGCACACTGACGGTTGTCAATCTCCAGGAACACCCTGGTGCTGCAGGGACACAGGAAGAGGGCACAGAAGTCAGGGACAGCAACTTTTGCCAAAGTGCTTGGTGAAACTACAGCCCTTTGAGTTAACTGCTCCAGCCCATCACTGCATTTGGTGGTTGCAATAGCTTTACACTTCCCCACAAAAAAGAAGGGCTACAATCCTAGAATCACAGAACTGTCAGGGCTGGAAGGGACCTTACGAATCACCTAGCTCCAACCCCCTGCCATGGGCAGGGACACCTCACACTACAGCAGGTTGCTCACAGCCACATCCAGCCTGGCCTTAAAGCCTCCAGGCATGAGGCTTCCACCACCTCCCTGGGCAGCCTGTGCCAGGCTCTCACCACCCTCCTGGGGAACAACTTCTTCCTCAAAGCCAATCTCAATCTCCCCATTTCTAGTTTTGCTCCATCCCCCCCCCAGTCCTATCCCTCCCTGACACCCTCAAAAGTCCCTCCCCAGCTTTCTTGTAGCCCCCTTCAGACACTGGAAGGCCACAATTAGGTCTCCTTGAAGCCTTCTCTTCTCCAGACTGAATAGCCCCAACTCTCTCAGTCTGTCCTCATAGGAAAGGTGCTGCAGCCCTCTGCTCATCCTCGTGGCCCTTCTCTGGACACATACAGGTACCTCCAAGCAAGAGCCAGAGGAGCCCAAGAGCATCCACTTACCCAATGACCTCCTGCTCCAGCTCCCTGTGCTTGCGAACCAGCACCAGCGACCGCCGGCTCCGCGCCGCCGACTTCTCCCCGTAGTATGGGAACACCATGGGGTTTCCCTGGGAGTCCAGCTTGATCCTCAGGTTGGTGTGCAGGAGAGTTCCCAAGGTGCGCAGGAAGCTGCGGACGTCCTCCAGCAGCTCGTCAGGGGGCATCAGGACCACGATGATCAGGGTGCCCTCCGCCAGCTTCTCAGCTTTGTCGCCGGCACAGTCCAGGCCGTCCCAGCCGCACTCCTCACTGTTGCAGCCCTGGTCGCAGCGGCCGTCTGCGTAGTGATCTGCACAGTACTTGTCATACCTGCAGCAGGGACAGGCTTACAGGCAGCATGTGGCACACACATCCTGTACCTACACCCCTGTACAGCCAGGGCCTTACGCTCCTCATCACAGAGTTATCTTGGCTGGAAAAGACCTTTAAGACCCTGGAGCCCAACCACTAACTCTACCAAGCCTGGTGCTAACCATGTCCCTTAGCACCTTTTCTGGGCCTTTGTTTAAACACCCCCAGGGGTGGTGATTCATCCACTTCCCTGTGGTGACGACTCCAGTGTTTGAGAACACTTTCAGTGAAGAAGTTTCTTCTAATGTTCAATCTGAACCTCCCCTGGTGCAACTTGAGGCCACTCTCTCTTGCCCTATCACTTCTTTATTAGAGACCAACACACACCTCACTTCAACCCCCTTTCAGGCAGTTGTAGAGAGCAATGAGGTCTCATCACTTTAGGTAAAACAACACTCATTCAGGATATAAGGAGAAGAAACATAACCCCAGGATGTGACAGCAAGCTGGCAGGGTGGAAGTAGGATGCACAGAACACCCCAAGAAGATGTGCTTCAGTTGTAGCACCAGTGGAAGGGAACTGCTTATTCTGTTCACTAAGATCAAGCTGCAGCCCCTCCTGCCTTAACAAGAAAGGATCCTCACAGCAAAGCTGCAGCCTTTATCACAACTGAACAGACAGAAGAGCCGTGGCAGACAAGGTGGAAAACACATTCAGAGGCATACAGCTAGGATAAAACAGAGGCATTGCTGGCATGGAGTGAAACTCAGGACAGGAAGCAGCAGCATTAACATCCAGTACAAGGTGGAAAGCCTCCCCTCTAGATTTCCACACAGAAGAGGGCACACTCATCAGCAGGTAACACATTACCATTGCCCAGGCTATCAGCTTAGCTCATAGCATACAAACTCCAGAACTTCTTTCCAAAATAGATGAGAAGTGCACAAAGCAGCAGAGACTCCTCGATGGCAAACCTTCAGCCAGAGCAACAACCAGCAGCAGAAACAACGGAGAGACGGGAGCGGCAGGCAAGCGGCGCACCCAGCACGGAAAGCAGCGGCAGGAGAGGTAGCAGTGACACAGAGAAAGCAGAGCCAGCTCAGATCAAGCCTTACTTGCACGTTCTGCTGCTTTGCTGACACTCAAAGTTGTCGAACAGGCACTCGGGGGTGTTGCAGAACTCATCGCACTGCCCATTGAAAAGCATCCAGCAGCGCAGCGAGGAGGAGCAGTTGGCCCAAGGATCTTCCATTGTCAGGGAGCAGTCACCTCCATCCCACTGGCAGGCATGAGTGTTGCAGTCCTCATCACAATAGCCATCTTTCGCCTTCTCTGCACAGTGGGAATCCAAACAGCCTCGGGGCTCCGGGCTGAACGTTACAGGCTGCTCGCACTGGCTGCCTTGGGTGTGAATGGGGCACTGACAGTAATAGTAAGGAGGCTGAGAATGAGGGTGGCAGCTTCCCCCGTTCTGGCAGGGGGCACTGGCACAAGCCGTGTTTGTCTGGCATTCCTCTCCCACAGACAGCTTGGGGCAATAGCACCGTGGACCAGAAGATGTCTGGATGCACTGCTCCCCTTTCTTGCATTTCACTTGCCCACAAGTGCTGTGGCTGCTGAACTCACATTTTGCTCCAGAATAGCCCTATGAGTTAAAAAACAAGGGCAAGAGAAACAAGTTACCAACTGACTCTTTGACACTCTGAAGGCTGGAGGGAAGGTGTCACATGCAAACCCTTTCTTCTCCTCGATTCCTCAAGCCTCATTGCAGGATTTTCTACATCTAGCCTCAGGGATAAACTGGGAACTCACACGGCACTGCCACAGTTTGAGATGGAGTTTGCAGAGCCATGAACAAGGGGAATCTTGCAGTAGGCACAGAGCACACAGGATAGCAACCAAACTGTTCCAACTGACTGTTAGGTTTCAGGCAGAAAAGGCACCAATCCTGCATCCCTGGCACAACTGCTTGGGGTGACAACAGGCAGCATCACCCTCCCAATGCACCTAGAAGCCCTGGTGTCCCAGCTAGATCACAGAATCAGCCAGGTTGGAAGAGACCTCCAAGATCACCAAGTCCAACCAATCAGCCAACCCTAACTAATCAACCAGACCATGGCACTGAGTGCCTCATCCAGGCTGCTCTTAAACACCTCCAGGGATGCTGCCCCCACCCCCTCCCTGGGCAGCACACTCCAAAGGGCAATTCTCTGTCTGGGAAGAACTTCTTGCTAAGATCAAGCCTAAACTTCCCCTGGCACAGCTTGAGACTGTGTCCTCTTGTTCTCCTGCTGCTTGCCTGGGAGAAGAGACCAACCCCCACCTGGCTACAACCTCCCTTCAGGTAGCTGTAGAGAGCAAGAAGGTCTCCCCTGAGCCTCCTCTTCTCCAGGCTAAACAACCCCCAGCTCTACTCTACAGGACGTGGGCAGAGTGTGTGCAAGGGCACAGCTTTGCAAGCAGTGCAGGAAAGATAACCTTCATCTCCAGGGGAGCAGTGAAACTGCCGAGTGTGTGCAGAGGAGCCTGCAGGCGAGTCCCAGGCGCAGTGCTTACCGGGGGACACTGGCAGATGAAGCCCTCGGGCATGTTGCTGGCCACGGCGCAGCTGCCTCCGTTCTGGCAGGGCTTCCGCGGACACACGTCGATGACGCTCTCACAGTGACGGCCTGGGCAGAAGAGAGCAGAGCCGTCAGGGGCTGTGCACATCACAAAGCCACCACAAAGCAACTCTCTACGGTGGACACCCAACGAGCCACACTGAGTCCCCAGTGAGCCCCTCACTGCCAGACAGCTAGGCAGCATCCCTTCGGATGCTCTGCGAGGCGCCGCCTAAGCAGCGCTAGAGGAAGGCACATCTGCAGGCTCCATGAGCAGTATCTGGAGACAGTCTGCCTGCCTTTCCTACCTCAGGAATATGCACAACCCAGCACCAAGGCAGAATCTGCTGCTGCAGTCCCCAAGTCATCCAGACAGAGGCTGCAAGTGCTGTACCACATGTGCCCGGAGGGTCCCTAAGCCTCCTTGGCCTTTGGGAAGATGCTCAGCAAGTCCAAAGGCAAATGGCCCCCTAACCACGAACAAACAACCCTCAGGACCAGGTGCAACAAGACAGAACAGGACAAGGCAGCAGACCCTCCTCAGGCTGATCAGACAGATGGAGGTCCAACTGCCCTGACTAACATTTGCAGCAGTTTTCAGTGTCAAATGCTGACAGCAGACTATAAAAAGATGAGGATGACCGAAGTATGACTTGGACCCCCAAGGAAAACATTAATAGAAGTCTCCAGACATGTGCAGCCAAGACTGACTGCTCGCAGACAGGAGCAGACAGGGCAGGATGGCCCACAGAGTGCTGGCATCCTATCAGTCAGGAAGCACAGCAAAGCCACCCCATTCCCTCCCAGGCAGGAGGGTCAGTGTGGAATGCACAGAGGACCAACAGCTCAAGGAAGAAACACGCTCCCCCTCCGTGCCTGACATTTCCAGACAGACTTCATGTCTGAGACAGCAGCTCTCCCTGCTCCTCCGAGGCTGCAGCAGGTCTGAACTCCCCACACTGCAAGTTCTAGCAACCCTTTCACATGAGAGCCAGAAGCAACATGAGGCACAATTCATGGGAGCAAGCTTAGCAGACAGGCTCAAATATAAACCTATCTGATGGCCTTCACCAGCATCCCACTCGCTGGCCTGGCTCCCCTTCCTTCATCTGTGGCTCTCTGAGGAGCTGCTTTTGTCAGTCTAGGTAATGCATTCAGAAACTGCTATGTGCATTCTTCAGATGTACAGCTTTGTGATTTCTTTGCATCTGACAATCCCCAATTTAGAGGAAAATTGCAGCATCTTTGCATTTTAACAAAAAAAAAGAAGAGGCTAAGAACTGCTGGTAAGGCATGCAAAGAAGGGCAGTGGGAAGCAGGGCAAGTCACGGGTCCTAATGCAGGAAAACCAAACACATAAGAAGTTAAACTGACATGGAAACCTGAAAGCTGAGAGTTAAGACACATCTGGAGATGATTAGCCCAAACTTATGCCCAGTGGGAGGCAGAAAGCAGAATTTCAGCAAGAAAAGACATCTAGAGAGAGTGAGACATAAGTCTGCACAGTGTGAAATTCTTGCAAAGCTGTGACTCAAAGCTGGACTGTGGAAGGATCACATCACTAAGCTAGGAATGCACAGGCTGTCTGTGCACAGCCTATTCCATCCTGGCCACCTCACCAATGCAAAGCAGAAAGGCAGCCAGGAGGAGGAAAGGAGGCCAAAAGCTAATCATGGATACTATGGCACTGATTTACAGGGAAAATTCTGCTGCTTGCAAAAGGAAAAGTCATGGAGAGGTTGCTTGTGTGAACAGTTACACTTCCAGTATCAGAAATGTGAAATGAGGAAGGAGAGAGAAGTACTGCAGGAGAAATATCCTGGCAACCAAGTGTCTCAGGAGGCTCCTTTGTCTGAGACAGCTCGGGAAGCCAAATCTCTTAGAAGCTTCACAGAAATGGCTTCCAAAGTGAGCCATGCTATAGGGAAAGAAGGGAAGCAGCTAGATAAGCTGGCTGCCAGACAGGGAAGGAATGGCCTCGCTCCCAGATCCTGCTCCCAGCCTGGCAGAAGGTTCTCCGCCGCTCACCGGTGAAAGCACTGCGGCAGACGCAGATGTAGTCATTGATCAGCTGGACGCAGTCCAGGCTGCCTCGGGGGTTGCAGGGGTTGGAGAGGCACTCGTTGATGTCTCCCTCGCAGCGCTCGCCGGCGAAGCCGGGCAGGCACAGGCAGCTGTAGCCCCCGATCTGGTCCAGGCACTGCCCCCCGTTGAAGCAGCGCGGCGCCCCCGGCTCCGGCGCGCAGTCGTCTACGTTCTCCTCGCACAGGCGGCCTGTGGGGACAGCAAAAGGGACAGGCTGAGCAGGCAGGGCCACGGACACCTTCCCCACGTTGCTGGCCAGGCTTGATGACCACGTCACACGGTCCCAGCCAAGCACAGGTGAAGATCCCAGCTCAATCCCCGTGCACGGCAGCCGGCCTAGGGGGCACATGTTTTAGACCCAGGCCACGCTGGCATTTAGTGGCTACCACGCTTCACTTCAGCTAAAAGCACCATTAAGAACACAAACCCAAGACAACCCCCAAGCCCCACAGATGCACTGTGCCCTGTGACTCGACACAGCTGACCGTCCTGTGCTGCCCTCGCACGGCGGTGAGCTCCTCACCATTTGTTTAACTGGCTGCCAACCCTGGGCCCCCTGCAAAGAGCATTTCTAGCACCACCATTAAAACAAGCAACAAGAAACCAACAGGAAAGCAACTGTGATACAGCCCAGGCTGCAGGCCAGCCTGCCATTCCTGCCCTTGCCTTCTGGGGACCTACAGTAAACTTCAGTAGTTTAAAACCAACCTACAGGCACTGAACCTTTTTTCCACAAGACTCCAGGACAAAGGACAATAAAATTTAAACAATTGCAGGACACTGGAAATGATGCAAGAACTAAGTAAGCTTTCTGTGTGTTTCACAGAATCACAGAATTGTTCAGGTTGGGAATGATCTCTAAGATCATTGAGTCTCTTAATCCAGCACTGCCAAGTGCCCCCAGGTGCCACATCCACAAATCTACTTCTCCGAGCAGCCTATTCCAGGGCTTGACAACCCCTTCCATGAAGAAATTTTTCCTAATGTCAAATCTAAACCTCCCTCAGAGCAACTTAAGGCCACTTCCTCTCGTCCTATCAATTGTCTATTTCAAAGCATCCCAAAGGAGACCTTCAGTTTACTCTCTCAAGACCAATAGGAGGGGGAGAGATCGTAATGGTAAACTCGTCCACCCCCGTCGCCCAAGATGGATCATACATTCCCAAAGGACACTGCTGTGACCTATTCCATTAAAAGGAGAAGAAAGGGGAAAAAAACCCAGAAGCAGCATTTATTTTTAAAGAGAAAATATGTGTCTCAAGGGATTCAGTGCACTTTGGGAACATTCCTCAAAGCAAATAACCCACTCCCTTTAGACTCCACGTCACGAAACCGGCAGTCGGAAGAGTCGCTCTTGCAACATTCAGTTAATCGCTGAGCTTCATACCCCGAGTTCCTGGTGGACAGGAGCACTTGAAATGGCTGACGAGGTCTATACACGTTCCTCCGTTCTGGCAGGGCTGAAACTGGCACTCATTCACTTCATATTCACAGTTGACACCTTGGTACCCAGGCACACACTGCCGGCACAAAAACGAGCGTGAACAATCTGCTCCTAGCAGATACGTCAGCAGACATCTGAGAAAGGCTCACACAGGCAAAACAAGACCTCAGTGGGACAGACTGGGGCTGCCTTTGCAGCTGTACAAGTGCAAGTGATTTCAAGGCCTGTGCAGCCACAGCACACAACTTGACCATGGAACTACTCAGTGGCACACTGCAGGCTGGCATTGGAGTGACTGCACTGCTGCAAAACACAGCCCTCCCATCCTGACACTGGCTTTTACATAAAACTCATACTGCCCCCATTCTGGGCATGAGCTTCCCAGCTGCTCTACGATTCTGAAGAGCCTAGGAAGGTTGATAAACCAAAATCTTACGGTCTACACTGCTCTCTGCATCAGCTGCAGGAAAGAGAAAGCAGTGGAGGGCATCTCCCACCCAGAGGCAAGGGATATATTGCCCACCCAACAGGGAGAACACAGCACCTCTGGAATGCATTCTACCCAACATGTATTAATAAAAACTACACCTGGGGCAAAAAATAATGCAAGAGAAGAACTCCAAAGAGGTGAGGAGTTCAAATGGTCATCCACCACACCTCCTTCCCATCACACCTCTAGCTCAGTCTTAAAAGCCTCTCCGGAGCACTGCTGCTGCTCCAGCTAAACTGAAGGTTCTTTCCAGGTGCAGGCTGCTTTTATCCCCTCTTTGAAGCTGTTCTACCACCTGCATGTGTTTCTGACCTCCTTTGGTTCATCTGCATTGCACTGCTCTAAACCATCGCACATTACCTCACACTGGTATCCTCCCAGGTGATCCCGGCAGGTGGCACCGTTCTGGCAGGGGCTGGAGTCACACTCATTCAGCTGCACCTCACAGTAACTGCCAGTGTAACCCACCTGGCACTGACAGTGGTGTGTGTTTCCAACGTTGAGGCAATGACCAGAGTGCTGGCACAACTGGTCCACTGCGACACCTGAAACAAAGGCAAATACAGTGAGCAGCCATGTCAAACACACGTGCCCCCAGTGCTGGCAGCTCAGCCCAGAGTCACCATGGCAAGGCCCAAGAACTGCAAAGCTGAAACTCAAAAATGGGTAAATTACAGTGGGTCAGCATGACAACTGGCTTCCAAATAAAGTCACTGCCCTTTGGATCACCAGCACCCATGCTGGCAAAAAGTATCTGTGTTGCTGCATTATTTTACCACTGGCTGGCAAATACACATCTGAAGCACTACTGCTGCACTGCAAAGGTTCAATGTTTGCACCTAGAATGACTGCAAAAGGTATGGGAGCGTGACACCCTTCTCCTTTGGCCCTGCATCTGCTCACCACCCTCATGGGGAAGAACTTCCTCCTAACATCCAGTCTGAATCTACCCACTTCTAGTTTTGCTCCCCCTGGTCCTATCATTACCTGACAGACTACAAAGTCCCTCCCCAGCTTTCTTGTAGCCCCCTTCAGATCCTGGAAGGCCACAATTAGGTCTCCTGGGAGCCTTCTCCTCCTGCAGAAGCCTCCTGCAGACATGGCTTGACACTTCCCATTGACCTGGGTTACAAGCCATCTCCCAGGAAGAAATTCCCTTACAAAGCAAGTATTTCACATGGAAAGCACTAGAACAGGAAATTATGACTGGGGGGGGCATGCTATTACCTATACATAGAATACATAGAATACACCAGGTTGGAAGAGACCTTCAAGATCACCGCGTCCAACCCATCAACCAATCCAACACCACCCAAACAACTAACCCACGGCACCAAGCACCCCATCAAGTCTCTTCCTGAAAACCTATCTAACTAAAGAGTGCATTCAGCAGGCAGTATTCTCTGCAGAAGTGCTTACAAAGATCAGGAGCTGCAAGCTGCCTCCCTTGCACAAGGCCAGCACGTTGCAGACCTGGCCTGCCTGGCATTCAGCAGGAAGGCATGAACAGCTGATGTGTTTTTCCATGTGGGCAGCCCAGGTGGGCCAGCACTCCTGAGCTATCAGAACTGCTTAGTTCTTCTTTCCTAATATTTTTATGGTAGCAACCAGCTTCTTATACCAAGAGAATCAAGAGACCTTGACTCCCAAATGCAATCCTGCAGAGCTTTTTAGCTCACAAGTGGCCATGATCAGCCAGCCAGAGGCAAAGCTCTCAGGGCTTTCCAGTGCATGCTGTGTTCACAGGTGTATGGGGAAAGGAGGCAGAGGTTTGGGATGCATGGGGAAATGGTAAAGCACAGAGGATGCTGATTTACCCCTTTGTGAAGCTGCCACTTGACAGGAGACATTGGGCACATCACAGTAAGCACCAGTCCAGCCAGATGGACAGATACAGCGAGTCTGGGCTCCCTTCTGGTCACATGTGCCTTTATTCTTGCAAGGAGACTTGCTGCATAGATCCATCAGAGTCTGGAGAGAAACAAAAACACATCATGATGTAAGGCAAGGGCAGCAGGAAACAGGACTTTGAGCACAAGCTCAGGAAGCAAAGCAAGGAAGCCCTGCAAAACTGGTTCCACATGGCACTGGGAAAAAGGGACAGGACTTCCCAAGTCTAAGCCTGGTGCTTCCCAAACAGTCTCAGGGTCTCACATGCCCAGGGAAGTGCAGATGTACAAACTCCAGGTGGCAGCATCATTTCAAGAGTAAGCTGCTGCTCACACCTTGCTACACAGAAGGATCTGGGGCTCAGACTAAGCTTCTAGTTCTAGTAGGAGGCTTCCAGCTACCAACAGGTGACTTTTTCTTCCCCTCCCAAACTCTCTCTCCCATCTTCACTGCTCTGTGAGGATGTCAGGTATGTTCTACGTTTTGACCTTTGCTTTTCTGTGTTTTGGAATCAGCTCCCCACATCTGCCCTTGGCCCCATTTGCTCTGGTGTGGTCTCCCTGAGCTCTCCCTGAGCTTCAACTGAAGCCTCACAACTGTTTCACGGACAGAAGATGGGTCAAAGCATGCTGTTTGTCCTGATTCCTTACATGAAGTGTTTCCAAACAACGAGACTGAAACACAGTAAATCATCAGATGAAAGTGAAGACCCAAAATAACTCTGTCTGACCTAACATAAACCAGACACTAACCATCATTTCCTTTTTGAGCACTCAGCCTTCAAAGCAGTGCAGCCATTTGATGGATTTCAAGCTGACTGGGGGGAGGATGAGGTTTTTACCGAGAGTAGTACCGAGTTTTGGCTGCAAACTGGAATTTCACTTGCAGAAAGTTCTGCTTTTCAGATGCAAACTGTCTCCTCACCAAGATTAAAGCAGAGAGAGCTGTGCTTTCACAGGCAGGCAAAAGGAAACTCGGACTGAAGTTTTATCGCATGTAGCTGAGCGTGAAGAAGAAAACCACCGAGCCTCTTGCTCCTGCATTTGTAATGAGTGGCTGAGTGCTTTACATGCAAATTCTCTAACTTATGAATCATTGCCCTAATTTTGTCCCGCTTGTTTAGCTTTGCTAATTAGGTCAAGCCAGCTTACCACTAAACCAAGAACTACAGTGGGGCTGCAATCTATACATCTTCCCAATACAGCTTTGAATAGCGCTGAGAAATTGAGACAGTTCTGAGTCCTCCTCTGAAAATGAGTAATGCATTACATGAGCTTCTCTGAGCATAGGGCAGCCCCTCTGAGAATCCACAGCCTTCAACCCGGGGACAGGAACATTAATCCTTTTCTCCAGTGAAAACAAAGCAAACATAAGAGCAGAGGAACTACCGAACCTCACAGTGCTTTACGACCACTCTCAATGCTAATTCTCCCAGCGAGGTCTGAGCGGTGTGCCCAGAATGCATAATGAGGGGCGCGGAGGGGGCTGCCTCTTTGCATCACTTCATTACTCTGCATTCACTTCCTCCATTAGCAATACCTAGAAGCAGACCTGGCAATTCAACGTCTAGCAACACGCTTCTGCAAGAGCACCTCCCCCCCACCGAAGGGCTGCTTCTAACACCCACAGCTCTACAAAGACACCGAAGACAGCTGCAGAACTGCTCCAAGCCCGCGGCGTTTCCCAGCAGTTTAACCAATTCACAGATTTGTATTGTTTCAACGGCAGCGTTCAGGCTGCTGCAGGAGGAAGCTCATACAGTGTTTGCTGTTCCAAAGCTAAAAATAGTCTCAAATGGTTCTTCTTGTTTTGATAAGCATATTATAATAAGAAAAACTCCAGCAGGACAAATTAATTCAGCATTCTTTCCACTGCAATATGCCAAGTTTAAAGTTTGTAAGGTGATCATTCCCCTGTGCTCAGCGCTGGTGAGGCCACAACTCGAGTGCTGTGTTCAGCTCTGAGCCCCTCGCTACAGGAAGGACATTGAGGGGCTGGAGCAGGTCCAGGGAAGGGCAACAAGGCTCCTGAAGTGCCTGGAGCCCCTGGGCTATGAGGAGGGGCTGAGGGAGCTGGGGGTGTTCAGGCTGGAGAAGAGGAGAGTGAGAGCAGACCTCATCACTCTCTGACTCCCTGAAGGGAGGCTGGAGTGAGGAGGGGGCAGCCTCTGCTCCTTAGTGGAAGGGACAGGACCAGAGGAAATGGTTCTGAGCTGCACCAGGGGAGGCTCAGGATGGATAGTAGGAAATACTTCACTGAAGGGTTTGTCAGACATTGGGATGGTCTGCCCAGGGCAGTGCTGGAGTCACCATCCCTGGGGGTGTTCAAGCCCCCTTTGGACTGGTGCTCAGGGACACGGTTTGGTGCTGAGCCTGCAGTGCTGAGTGAAAGGTTGGACTGGATGAGCTTGGAGGTCTCTTCTAACCAGATACATTCTGGGAAATAATCAGCTGTTTACAGTCTGGGTTTGCAGCTTCTGTGCTCAGCTGTGCAAAACTGGACTTCAGTCTGCAAGCAAGGCCACAGCTTTTGATTGAGGATGTGCCCAGGACAAATCAGTTACTGCCCCAAAACATTTTTTGGCTTATTATGGAAAAAAACCCAAAACCCTCTACAATCAACAGGGACTAAGTAAAATTAAACCAATTAAACCAGGTCCTGCTAATCAGAATAGTATTCTGCATTTCATTTTGCATGTGTTTGGCCCTTTTTCTAGTGCAAGACTCTGCCTTCAGTCAGGACAATTCTATGCTTCAGATGGAATGCAGCCATTTTCCAGGCTAGCAGCTGTTCTTCATTTAAGAAGAAAACTAATCTAGAAAGTTCCAGTGGCACCTGTCCTCACAGCCAAGCATTTTCCTCCTTGCAAGCAGATTTGACTTCCAGAGTTCTGAGCAGGGGCACCTGATCTGGCAGACAGAGGCACTGCATTTGTTTTTCCTGTGGCTACCAGGCCAGCCACCTCTTGTCAGAGGAGCAGGAGTTGTGCCACATTTGGTACCTCCCATCTAACCTAGACATTTCTGGTGATGGACAGTTGAAACCAGAGTGCCCTGGTGCAAAATGGGCAAGAAAACATCACCCACCTGGCAGTTCTTCCCAGTGTAACCCAGGGGACACACACAGCGGTACGTGCCCAGGCTGTCCACGCAGGAGCCTTTGTTCAGGCAAGGCCGGGAGTCACACTCATTAATTTCTGTCAGGCAGAAGGGTCCAGTAAAGCCCACTGGACACTGGCAGGTGAAGGAATTGATCCCATCCACACAAGTACCTCCATTGAAACAGGAGCTGCAAGAGAGTGGGAACAAAGGTAAGCTGAGACAAACTGCAATTAGCTCACAGCCAAAGGAGCGTGCAAACACTGCTGGAATGAGAGAGAGACCCAGATTACAGCCCCTCCTGGCCACTGCTGGGAGCCTGCTGAAGAAGCATAGGGCAGGTAACAGCAGCTCAAGAGGATGCAAAGTGAGACTGGACAGGGCTCTGGGCAGCCTGAGCTAGTGGAGGATGCCCCTGCTGACTGCGGAGGGGGTTTGGCTGAATGAGTTTCAGAGGTCCCTTCCAACCCAGACCATTCGGTGATTCCATGATTCCAGCTCACTGTCTTCTACCTCAGCAGGCAAAGAAAGTAAGGCAGGGTTTAGATGAGTCATTAGGGATGGAAGTAACTTATTTCATGAAACCTTCCCAGCTCCAATGTGACCACAAACAGTCCTGCACCAGGCAGGCATGTGGCTGGCTCACCCTGATAAAGTTGCTACAAATTTGATTATAAATTGCAGCTGTATTACAAATGATGAGAAACAAAGCCCTTTGCCTGGTTTGGGGTTTTCTGAAGCTTCAAAGCAGTCCCAGGGATCTTTTCTCAAGGAAAAGGTTTGTCTAACATGCAAAACACAGGCAGGCTTTTCATTGAAATGATGTGAAAGTATTGGTATTGCTAAATGCCTTCCTCCCCTTCTCATGAGAACTCTACATCCTTCATTTGTAAAACTACTCATACATGCCCTGGCAGAATTCAGATCAAAGGAATTATCCCCCCCCAGTCTTCTGATCATAAGGAATTCTGCCAGCTTAGGTGTCCCCATGGAGCAGTGACTGGGAAAGTTAGGAGAAGCTGTGCCTTATGCAAAGCGGGCTCCTTTTTCTTTCCAAAGACATCCCTGCCAGGAAACTCCTGCCCCTCTGAAAAGAACCCCAGATCAGACTGGAGATAAGCAGTTTGTACACAAAACAAACTCATGCTCGTCATCTGTCTTGTGCACTGTCAAAGGGTACTTCCACTGAGGAGCCACTGACTCACCTCCCCCAGCTTCCAGGGCCAGCTTTAAGCAACTGCATTCTGACCGTGCTCAGAGATGGCAACATGAACCTATTTATCAGGGATGTTCCTCTGCCTTGTGGGCTGAATTCTGCTTCACAGGGAGCAGAAGCTGCTGTGTACATTGGTGGCAAAACAAGGAAGAGGAGCCAGAAGAGCTGTCAGTGTCCTGGGTGCTTCACTGCAGCTGGGTACTGGTCTCCAGAAGATGCCAGCACTCTCTCACAGGAGAATGACTTGAACTGAATCCAAATTAGCCAACCACCACGGAGCCCTTAAGTAGAGCTCAGTACATTTGGGTTGAGGTGTGACTGGTTTGGCTTGGCAGAGCCTTGGAAATTGCTACATCCCTCATTCATACCTGCAGGACTGGTTCCTGTCCTGACTGATAAGGAAAACAAAACCAGGATGAACCTCAAGGAAGAAGCAGGCACTCTGCTAAGACAGCCAGCAGCCTGCACTTGGTTAAACAGCTGTTGAGCAAATTCAACACACCCTCCTCAGTGACACAAGCCTGGTCTTAAGCTAAAGATGGTAAAATGCCTCCTCCCCCACAAAAGCAATTAAAGAAAAAGGCAGGAGAGGTCTTTTCTTTGTGTGCAGAAGATGCATGAGAATCATGAGGCTACCAAGAGCTGTGCATCTGGCACCTCAGCTCTTTCTGGTAACTACACCACAAGAGACTATTTATTTATCTAGTTTGCTTTTAACCATTTCAAGCTTTAGGAGAAATTGTTTCCCTCTGAGGGAATCTGAACTTAACTTACCTCAATCCTAACAAAGCTTAAGATAAACATGGAAGCAGATGATGGATACACAGAGTTAACTCTCAAAGAGCTTTTAGAACTATCAAGTGAACCATTTATACAACTGCCAGCTGTTGAGCATCTTAACTCAGTCCCACACCTCCCCCTTAGGAGGACCTCAGGTTTTATCTCAGTGGCTGCTAAACCACATACATCTGTGAGCATTGTAAGATCTCTGATGGTTAAACCTCCCCAGCACAGAATTTGTGGATTTAGTATTCCTCCTGCTTGCTTCTTCATCTTATTTGCTGTTCCCAACTCAACTCAGGGCTAATTGATTTTTCCTTTCTGCCTAAGAGCTGGCCACCACTTCCATTTCTGCAGCTTTGGTGTTTCTCAGCACAGCAATTGTTTATAATCAATCAAGTATTTCTCCACTTCTATATGCTAATAATCTTATGAAGACTTCATTTCTTTACATTTTAATAAGCTAACATCTGTTACTGTCTTAGCATTTGGTAATACTGCTGTATTCCTGCCACAATGCAGCTAAGCTTCTCTTATAGGTTTGGGACTAATACTATTGGAGATGAATGTCCAGGGGGGGCTGGGCTTGTGTTGGGTTATAGGTATGGATATGTTTGTTACCTTTTATATTTAGTTTACTTTTGTGCTTAATCTACTTTTGTAAACATCATTTTCACTTAACTTCCAAATTCAAGCGTGGTTCTGTGCTCTAAAGGGGCAAATCCCACCTCCTGTCTGGTGTAAAACCACAACAGCTTCTAACAGCTCATGCAAACTGAACATCAGCTCTGCCAGGCAACTCTTGCAGCTGGCATCCTGCACCAGGTAAGCAAGTTCCCCCTGGGTGAATCACCAGCATGGCTCAGTGACAAAAGGCAGGAAGAGAGATCCTCAGCATGAAAAACTGCTTCTGAGCAGGACTGACTTCAAGCCACAAGTACATCTCACAGAATCACAGCAACATTCAGGTTGGAACAGAGCCTCAGCATCACCAAGTCCAGCCCAGAGCCCTGCTCTGCAAGGCTCACCCCTAAACCAGAGCCCCAAGCACCACAGCCAAACCACCTTCAAACACCTCCAGGCTTGGGCACTCCACCACCTCCCTGGGCAGCACATTCCAGTCCCTGACCACTCTTGCCATCACAAAATTCTTCCTCCTGTCCAGTCTGAACCTCCCCAGTGGCAGCTTGAGGCCATTCCCTCTGTTCTGTCACTGATTCCCTGTGAGCAGAGACCAGCAGCAGCCTCTCCACAAGGTCCTTGCAGGGAGCTGTAGACAGCAATGAGGTCTCCCTCGGCCTCCTCTTTTCCACACTAACCATCCCCAGCTCCCTCAGTCCCTCTTTATAAGATTTATCCTCCAGGCCCTTCCCAGCTTCCCTGCCCTCCCCTGCACGGGCTCCCTGGTGCAGCAGCAGCAGAGTGGAGCTCTCTCACCTCTCAGTGCACTCATCGATGTTGTTCTCACAGTTGGTCCCCTCGAAGCCAGGCTGACACTTGCAGGTGTAGCTGTTGACGTAGTGGGTGCAGGTGCCCCCATTCCTGCACGGCTCGCTCAGGCATTCATTGGTATCTGTCTGACATTTGTCCCCATGAAATCCAGGCAGGCAGATGCATGAGAAGGAGTTTATCCCATCCACACAGGAAGCTCCGTTCTGGCAGGGATCTATGACAGAAGCGTTACAGCAAGGGTTAAGAAGGGGGACGGCTGGAGGCCAGGCCTACAGGAGTAGCTGCTGGGAAGGGAAGAACCAACACCCAGCCCAGAGCCAGTGACAGGTTCTTCTGAGCTGCTTTATGGAGCAGGTAACTGCAAAGCATTACTAAAGCACGATTAACCATGGAACTGTTGAGGATTGGAAGAGACCGTTCAGATCAGCCAGTCCAACAGTCCCACCACTGCTGCTGAGCCTCTGCCACTAAACCACATCCCTCAGCAGTGTGGATTTTAAACCCCTCCAGGGATGGGCACTCCACCATCTCCCTGGGCAGCCAGGGCCAGTGCCTGAGAACCCTTTCTAAGAAGAAATTTTTCCTAAAATCCAACCTGAACCTCTTCCAGCATAGCTTGAGGCCATTTCCTCTTGCCCTGTCACTTGTTGCATTAACAATGAATTGGCAAGAAGATGTGGATCAAAACCAAGCTTTGGGGCCTAAAAAATTCTCTGCTGGGGTTTGTCCAATCAAAATCATCAAAACCAGACCCAAAGGTTCCTGGTTTAAAATTCAGACTACTCCTTCTGACAAACACCTCCTGACAAAGACAACACAAAAGGCACAGCAACTGTTTTCTCCCTCCTGATCACATCTTACTCATAAGAGAACTTGGCCTGCTCTCTTTTCCAGCCACTGCTCAACACCTGAGAGAACTGGGGTGCTTAGTTTGAAGTATGAAAGCAGTGCAGCCAAATCAAATGTGGATGTGAGTACTCACATGAGCACTTAGGAGTTCCTGAGCACATTTTTCCTACTAGGAAAGGATGACTGGGGAAAGGCTGGCAGCTCAGCTCAGCAATTCCATACACCACCCTGAATTCTCCTCACCTATGCTTTGCTTGATGCCTTCTTTATCCCTACCATGCTTTTGCTACTTGTGCATCACCATTTTTCAGTCAGAGCCACTTCCTATTGCTGTATACTTCCACAAGTACCAATCTGCCTGAAAGATCTCTGCCATTCAACAGCTTCTTCCTGCTTTGCTCCTTCCACTTTTGGATTTAAGGCCCACAACCCTCTGATGGAAACTGCCTCTGAAGCCAGATTCCTTTTCTACTCTGCTTTCCCTGGACCAAAAGCCTGTGTGTATGAAGGCAGGGAGGGCAACTGGGAGGGGGAGGAAAAGGAGAGACAGAAAGAAGGATGAATAAAAGGTTACAGAGCAGGGCTGTGGCTTTTTTTCATCTTCAAGTACTACTAAAACACAAACTTGGACATCAAAAGACTCCAGCAGGACCCTGCAGTTCACCACGAGTACAAGATCATTCTGCCCGTTGGTGAATGATGAAAACAGATGTGAAAGGCAATGGAAGCTCATCTGTTGACTGGGAAATAAGCTCAGATGGCAAAAATGTGTGTTATAAGAGACACACCTGCATGCACTTAAAGGTCAACTGACTGCTGCAGAGCAACAGCACATTCCAAGCAGGACCCCAGCGGCTCTGCAGGGCTGTGTCTGTGGCAGCCAGCCAGTTATGACTGAAGCCAAAAGCTGGGCATTCATTTTCTGTGCCACACATTTGCTGACAGAAACAGGAGAGCAGAGTATCAACTCTTTAATAGGTTCTTGTCCTCGGAGGGTTTGTTTGCTTCGCAGATTAAAGGCACTTGGCTCCCACCGTGGAAGGTTTTTGTGATGCTAAAATGAAATCAGCTGTAGCAGTAATCTGAAATTCTTCTTCCCCCTCATGGGTGTGCTGCCTAACAGAATCAATCACAGAATGTCAGGGGTTGGAAGGCACCTCCAGAGATCATCGAGTCCGACCCTCCCTGCAAAGCAGGACCCCTTAGGGGAGGTCACACAGGAGTATGTCCAGGCTGGGTTTTAAGATCTCTATTTCAGACAAAGCACTGCTGTAAAGCACATTTTTAACAGCTTCCAGGATCAATCCACTTTGTAAAAGCCCCCAGATCTAAAAAAGGTTCCTTCCAACACACCCCAAGCTCCAATGTCAGGAAATGAAATTAATTCTCTCCTTAAACTCATCTGATTATGCTGATTAAAAGCTGTATGACCTCCAGTTCACGAGGCAGACAACAGGGGCTGAGTCTCACAGTTCCCAGAACACTTAGCAATAGAGAGAGGTTTTCCCAGTTGTTCAAGACAGAAATATGAGCACTTAAAAATGGGTTTTAATCCAAATATCCATGTACAAACTACCAGTAATAATCCTGTTGGCTTCCATCAGCAAAGCTCTGGGTCAACGCACCCTGACACGTTTTGTGCTGTACCTGTTTGCTCAGACAAAGGCAACCAAAGGCTCAGGCTGAGCCAGGAGTTCTTTCAGTAACTTTTTAACACAGACTTGTTTGGATCCTTCTCTACAGCAGTCCCAAATGTCTTTTCTTTTCTTCAATGCATAGCACAACTCTCTGAATTCATACCCAAAGCCCCCAGGACGCTGGTCTGTTGTTAAGCTGCTCTAACACACACACAGAGCTTTCTTGGCTGGCTTTGTTTTAAGAGCTGGTAAAATAAAAACCAACAGCACTGTGAACTCCTCCAAGGCTGGCTAAAGCACTTCTCAAATAATAACAGATGAACTTTTGAACACATGACACTTCTCAGGAGACTCTGATTTCATCTGATGGGGATACAGACACTTGCCAAGCAAGAGAAAGGAGTTGCTATGCATTTGGTTTCCCTCGTCAACAGCAGCGTCCGGGGCAAGAAATGAACGTTTGCTTTCTTGTCAGCTGAACAGTGTCAGTACTCACCCCTGCAAGGGCTACCCTCCTGCAACTGATACCTATCCCACAACAGAGAGCCTTCCTGCTGCTGAATTTGCTTTCAAGTCTGAGTTAACTGGAACAGCACCAGCAGCAGGACCCACTCTTTCCAGAGTATTAATGTCAGGCAGAGACGTTTCAGGGAAGGCTGCCATACCCCAGATTCCCACACCTCAGTCGAGCCCTGCAGTGTTGCTTTAACTTGGGGGTATTAAAATTTCAGGCAAATGCAGCTCTTCATTTTACAGTGCTCCTTATTTATGTAAACTCTTGAGGACCTTCTCAAGCTAAGAATCTGGGAACAACTCCTGCTGTCAGAACCCTGTAGTCCATTTCTAGCAGCTGAATTGGATGGATTTTGACTGCCTCCAACAGAATCACAGAATCACAGAACATGAGAGCTTGGAAGGGACCTCCAGAGCTCACCCAGTCCAACCCCCTGCCAGAGCAGCATCACCCAGGGCAGGCTGCACAGGAATGCAGCCAGGTGGGGCTGGAAAGGCTCCCCAGAAGGAGACTCCACAGCCCCCCTGGGCAGCCTGTTCCAGGGCTCTGTCACCCTCACTGTCAAGAAGTTTCTCCTCATGTTGAGCTGAAACCTTCTCTGTTCAAGTCTTACTTGCTCATGCAAGTCTTACAAAGCTTGGGGCTCTTTTTCTGTCTTTTTGGTACAGGATTATAAAAGAACTTTCTGTGTCTGTCAAACAGCAGTGATCAACAGCACAGCAAAATGATTGCCAGGAAAAGCTGGAAGCACAGAACAACCTGCTGGTACTCACTTGAGAGGCAGTCATCAATGTTAGTGTCACAGTCTCCTCCAGTGAAGCCTGGCTGACATTCACACAGGTAACTGCCTTGAATATTATGGCACAGAGCATGATTTTTGCAGGGCTTGGAGAGACATTCATCAATATCCACAGTGCATCTCTCCCCTGAAACACAGAGTCCAGAATTAAGGCTTCTCATAAGGCAATGGCAAAAAGGCTCCATGCCAGTGCAGTGCAGCATGGCAAGGACAGTATGTTCCCCATCCACATTACCTTCCCAGCCTGGGGCACACTGGCAGGTGTAGCCTTCTGAGTCAGGAGATTCTTGGCAAATTCCTGAGTTCTCACAAGGATCTGGGGAGCAAGGAGCAACCACCACCTGGCAGTTCACACCTGAGGAGCAGAAGGGGAAAAAAGCCAGGGTGCTAAGAGTGTGGTGCTGCTTGGAAGCATGAACACAGAGACTGCATGGGCACCCCACACACCACTGCCCACATTTCCATATTTGAAAACATCTCAGCAGACAGAAAAGGAGATCAGAGCCCTCCTCACAGGCTCAGGGAGCACAGACAGCAGCCATGGTAATTCTGTGTTTAATGCCCCCTCAATTGCCAGGGCTTTATACATCCAGCTTGCTCCCAAAGGAAACTAAGCTGGGCTGCCACCAGGACATTTCTTCATGACTCCAAAGGCAGCTTAGATATGGCCTCAGTAAGTATTCTACTACTGTATCACATCTACATCAACCGACTGCAGCTGCACTTCATACAACCACGGCATTCCCCATCTTGATTCCTACCTCCAAGAAGTTTAATGAAAAGCTTACAATGGCACTAAGGGTGCAACAAAGTGGAAAACAAAAAGAAGACTGAAAACTCCTCTCTGAATTGTTACCTTTGAATCCTTTCCTACAGGTGCATCTGTATCCATTCAACAGATCCTCACAGCTTCCTCCGTTCTGGCACGGGTTGGACTTACATTCATTCCTCTCTGCTGAGCAGTAATCTCCTATCCAGCCTGGGTCACAGACACACTTGTACCTGGGAATCACACAAGCACAGGTTAACCAGGCTGGAAAAGACCTCAGAGATCATCAAGTCCAACCTTTCACCCAGCACCATCCAATCAACTCAACCATGGCACCAAGGGCCTCAGCCAGGCTCTTTTCAAACACTTCCAGTGATGGTGACTCCACCACCTCCCTGGGCAGCACATCCCAATGGCCAATCTCTCTTGCTGGGCGGAATTTCTTCCTCAGATCCAGCCCAAACCTCCCTTGGTGCAGCTTGAGACTGTGTCCTCTCCTTCTGTCACTGGCTGCCTGGGAGAAGAGACCACCCCCCCGCTGGCTACAACCTCCCTTCAGGGAGTTGTAGAGAGCAAGAAGGTCTCCCCTGAGCCTCCTCTTCTCCAGGCTAAGCAACCCCAGCTCCCTCAGCCTCTCCTCACAGGGCTGTGCTCCAGACCCCTCCCCAGCTTTGTTGCCCTTCTCTGGACACCTTCCAGCATCTCAACATCTTTCCTAACCTGAGGAGCGCAGAACTGGACACAGGACTCAAGGTGTGGCCTGAGCAGTGCTGAGCACAGGGCAGAATGACTTCCCTGCTCCTGCTGGCCACACTGTTCTTGATGCAGGCCAGGATGCCCTTGGCCTTCTTGGCCACCTGGGCACACTGCTGGCTCAAAATGCAACAACATCTGTGATTTCAGAGCATTCTGTAACAATTCCTCTCCCTGTTTCTCCTGCAGAGAAGTTTTGGAGTGAAAAACTACCTCTCTCTCTAGAAGAGTCCTAAGCTGCATTTAGATTGCCTCCCCCAGCTGCCCCGCTTGGAAAACACTGCAAATAAACCCTCCCTTAAACCCACACTTCCCTCTGTTACAGTCTGTGACAAAGAGCTCAGTCACCCAGCAATATGCTTCTGCTTTGATAAGGCCATCTCAACACAGTGAAACAAAGACAGAAAGGGAGGGGGGAAGAAAAGATTAAAAAAGTGGAGGGGAACAATAGGTTCCAAAGATAACCAGACTGATTTGATAGAGAGCAGTGGTTACAAATGAAAACAGCTGGCTGGGAGCAGGAGCAACCTTCTCTATCTGGTTTCACAATCTGAGGCAGAGCAGCACTCCACCCACATGAGATGGAACCAAGGGCCTGGAGAACGGCCCTGGACTGAGGCCACGCAGCCTGACCTCCCTCCCTGGCACACCAACCAGGCTGATTTTCCCTGGCCCGGAGTGTACCTGAGCGTGGCAGCGAGTGCAGGCTGCAGCTGCCGGGCAAGAAGGATCAAAGCATTTGCTCTCCAAGCCGACCCGGAGGCTGACCTGGCAGCGAAGCAGCCTTCCTGCCAGCCCCAGGGAGAGCGCCCAATCCTGCCCTGCACAGCTACCCACAGTGCTAAATCGCTTCCCTGCCCAAGTGCTGACACCCCTGCCCAGGATGCAGCACGCCTCTGGGACTCAGTACTGCTCCATGGGCTCCTGGGAAGTGTCACACACACAAGCCCTGCTTAGCCGAACCTCTCGAGGACACAGGGCCCCGCACGTCTCTGGAAGGCACGCTCCCAGACTTACCACTACCGACCCCAGCTCTGATTCAGGGCTCCTGAGATCAACTTCTGCTCTTCCTTGATGGGAAGAATTCAGAAGCAACTCAATAATCAGAATGAGCCTTTCCCTTTCTTCTCTCAGGCATGCAACAATGTGACTGCAGCTGAGCAAATCTCAGCCCTGGACAAACTGTTCTAAGTCAAATATTGCTTTATCCCCTAGTGTAAAAACTATCTTCCTGTTCCTCAGCACAGAGTATTTGGGTAGCAAGAACAGCCCCAGCCAACAGTGACAGTCTCCATGCTCAATGCTTGGGACTTTGATGGGATTTTCAGCTGCTGCTCCATCAGGATTCATTTTGGAACCATTTCTTTATTTTAATTGTATTCACTCTGCTCCCATGAATGGCCAAACCCTCCCTGTAGGTGGTGGCAGCGCAGCCCGAGGTACATGCTCATGCAAAGGCAGCCCAGAATACAATGCAGGACAGAAAAACCTGTGCTGAAACTGCAGCTGGTGACTAAAAGGCTACACCTTGCTGGGATTATGTCATGGGCAGCAGATGAGTCTGGATCCTAATCTGAGAAATTCAGAGTATACTCATGTGGCAGTGTTAGGCCAATGCCTAGGAAACTTTCCACAGCTTGAGTAGAAAAGTGGTAGAATGACAATAAATTACCATTGGATGTAAGAGGGAAACTAATGCTAAGGTCCAAATAATCTTGGTCTGGTAACTGACATAAAGGTAGACATAAAGCAGATACCAGCTGGTGGCTTTGGCTTGGCTGTTGCTGGCCTTGGCTGTGTTTCTTTCTTGTGGCTAGGTACTAACAGCCACTCTCTGCTCTTCTCCCCTTTCCCTTTCCCTTGTCTGGGAGGGGAGAGGGGAAGCTGTTGGCAGCCTCCTGGTTTTGTCCAGGGGGTTCTTGTGCTGTTTGTAAATGGCAAACCCATGTAAATGTTGTGTATTTTGTACAGCTCCATTGCATTTCCTATCTCCAGACTGCAGCCTGCTTGTACACAGAGCTGCATTTGCTGCCCACCTGCGCTGGGCTGGCAGTTTCATTCGGGGGGTGATCTCAGCCCACCACAAATCAGAATCCTCAAGTCAAGATGCAAGGAAAAGCAGCATAGAAGACCCCAAGTAGGTGGAATGTGACAGTAAATACTTACCCAGTGGCAATGTGTGTGCAGTTGCCATGCACACAGGGGTTGCTGAGGCAGCCATCTGCCTGTGCCTGGCAGTGAGGGTGATGGTAACCTTCAGGGCACACACACCGGAAGCCATTGACTTCATTGATGCAGGTTCCTCCGTTGTGGCAGGGGCTGGACGTGCACTCATCGATGTCCACGTTACACCGTGGGCCTAGAGGAAAGCCCAATGGTCATCAAGGAGTGTTTCCTCCAAGAACATTTGCTTTGCACAAGCATGAGAACACAGGCTTGAGACACAGCTCAGCAAAGCCAGCGCAGCGGGACAGAGCTTGCATGCCTCTGTGCTTCAGCTGAAGGCAGGAGAAGCGTTTGGGGAAGATGCAGCACTTCTCTGTGTCTGGAAAGCAGCAGTTACACTCAGCAACTCTTCACAAACCATTCCACAACCTCAACAGAAGTCCACTGAAAACCACTGGTTAATATTCATGAAGAAGGCAAACCCCAAAAGTCACTCAGCTGCATCATGCTTGGGACAAACCTCTTGAGCTCCACTTGTCGCAGCCCTGCTCCTCTGCTTTGGCAGTGCCTACCCTCGGAACACCCAACACTGCCACACTGTCTGCAGCAAACACAGCTCTTGGGGTTTACTGCCAAAGGGGGCTCTACAAAGCACCGCTTCCTGCTTCTGCCTGCCTCTGATTACCACTGCAAGGTCCTTCAAGGAGGAGTGACCGTAAGATCTGGTGAGGCTGGAAAGCTAAACAAAGCGAATGCTGCAGTGAGTCGAAAGCTTTGAAACAGAAGGAAAGAACAAAGAAATGAAACCCCGTGCAAGGCAGCTCTTTAAACACTGGAATATGCCAGCTCATCACCCTGCTGAATTACTCTAACAACTGAACAGCAGGGAGTCCAGCGGGAGAACTGATGTGGCAAGCCAGCAGCAAAGACTGAAAGGCAAGAGTGATCGGCATCATGCCGCCTCCTTTTCTGAGGTGTAAACAGCACCACCACGCCCGAGCCAAAGGACTGAGGAGCATCAGAAGTGCAGAAAGATGCCAAGAGGAGAGCACAAGACACGTGAAACCTCTTGGTGCTATTTCTGATGCATTTCAGAGCAATTCTAATTGGAATCACTCGGTAACAGACAGCAACAAAGGTGATGAGGGATCTCTGAGGAGCAGTGCCAACGGCCTTGCAACAATCATTGCATGAATGTATTACCCTGCACGGCACAAAGCTGCTAAGTCCATAACAAACAGTGCTGAGATGTGCTTTAGTCATCAGAAATAGTCCTGATGTAAACCTACGGCTCCAAATGTGGACTCAAAAGTGCCTAAAAAGCTGCTTTTTCCAGCCTTACTTTTACTGTATTAGATAAGTCTTTATCATTTAAAAAGGAGACAGAACAGACCACAGCATGAAAGAAGTACTGAAAAAAGGAGGTTCACAGGCTCACAGGACGTTAGGGGGTGGAAGGGACCTCTGAAGCTCATCCAGTCCAACCCCCCTGCCAGAGCAGGACCATAAAATCCAGCACAGGTCACACAGGAACACATCCAAACAGGGCTGGAAAGGCTCCAGGGAAGGAGACTCCACAACCTCTCCGGGCAGCCTGCTCCAGGGCTCTGGGACCCTCCCAGTGAAGAAGTTCCTCCTCATGCTGAGGTGGAACCTCCTGTGCTGGAGTTTCTATCCATTGCCCCCTGTGCTATCACAGAGTGCAAGTGAGCAGAGCCTGTCCCCTCCCAGGCTGTTCAGTCAGAGACCTCAGAGTGGAGAGCAGCTCATTAGAACCCTGAGTTAATGCTCTGCTATCACAGATGGAGAAACACCATTGGTCAAAGCCCAAGGTGCTGCCTAATCAAACACCTCTCTATATTGACCCCAATCTCTCCTGTCCCTGAAAAGAAGCTGTAAAGAACAACCTGAAGTCAGATGGGTTCTATTTGTTACAAACCCAAGAAGCATGGCCTGGACATCATGACCTGACAAGGATGGCATTTCACAGCACAGAGGAGGCCATTCTGCTGCCTGGAAGGGCATGCTGCAACCTCAGACGCTGAGATTCAGAGATCAGAAGGGTTTATGAGATGCCAACTGAATCCCTTGCAGTCAGTGTGCAAAGAGCAGCTTTCTCAGCCACCTGGATCACCATCTCCAGGAGAAGCCCAAGCCACCGCGCTGCTGCCTTCACCTGTGAATCCGGGCTTGCAGGCACAGTTGTAGCGGTTGATGCCGTCGATGCAGTCCCCGTGGATGCATGGGTTACTTGCACAGTCATCAAAGTTATTTTCACAGTTTACTCCTGGGGGGAAAAAAGTACTAGAGGAATAAGGAAGCCAAATCAAAGAAGACTGCAAAACCATTTCCCAGAAATAGCCTGGTCAAGAATCCCACCTGCCTTGGGATTCCACACGTGTCAGAGCAACTTAAGCAGGTGATGGGGAAGCAGCACTGGGACACCAAGGAATGTTACCTGGGTGCTGCCTGAGCACGACCCTGAGCTGGTATCAAATGCTCCAACAAAAGAATACATGATTTTGAACACCATGTCTATTCTCTTGTCTGCATGGTTGAATTCTGGGAGTAAGGAGGAGGCAAATTCCTCCCAGCCCCGGTGCTGTACCAGTGAGGGTTAGGCAATCCACACAGACACAGCAAACTCAGCCAGGAAGAGCAGTGTGAAAATGACACTCTCACCCCACAAGCTTATCTCTGTATGCAGATTTGGCACACAGAAGAAACAATGAAATGCTTTTGGAACCCAGGCCTTCCACTTGTGCTTTCTGTACCTGAAGTGCCCAGCAAGCAGTTGCACTGGTAGCCATTCACCAAATCAATGCAGCGCCCTTGGTGGAGGCAAGGATTGCTGTGGCATTCATCTATCTGCTCGCTGCAGATGGCACCCATGTAGCCAGGGTTGCATATGCACGTGTAGGAATCAATCCCATCTTGACAGTCCCCGTGGTGGCAAGGATCAGGGTCGCAGTTGTTGATGTTCTCCTCACACAGAGGGCCAGTAAAACCTAAGGAGAAAGGAACAGGAGTCATTAAGCAGTCAAGAAGGAACCACATTAAGCATCAGTCAAGTGGCAGACAGCACCAAGGGGAGCTGGGCATCTCCACTGCTGCCCGTTTTCCAGCCCCAAAGACAACACTCTTGCACTGCTCACAGCACTGCAGAACCACATTTCACAAGGAGCACCCTGGCATTGGAACTGGTTATCTTCAGCATATTCAGAAGAGCAGCAATGAGAGGAAGCATGCAAACCTCCATGAGAGGTATTTACTCACACTTGGTATAAACCAGCTGAAGGCAGTCTCCTATCATTTCCTCTACACCATACCAGGGGTGGGTGGGTGACTTTTTTAGTATGAGAAATTACTGCAAAGATGCTGCAGAAACCTTCCCAAGGGATCTCCCTTGGCTCATGCCAAGCTTCTGCAGCTCTGCTTATTAAGAATTGTTTTGCCCCTCTCACCAGGAAACCTTTCAGTAACTCCAGGCAAGCACCAACTGCAAATTTATGCAAGACTGCATGCAGGCAACCTCTTCAGTTATGGCAAGGAAACAAGCAGCAGTTGGGCCTGTTCCATTCTGCTTCAGCTGGGAAACAACCTGAGCAGCAGAGGAGGACAGAATCTCAACAGGCTAAATCAGTGGTTCAGGAAGCTAAGAGCTGCAAACAGCTGCTTCAGGAGCCCCGCTGTCCTTGGTGGAGCAGGGGTGTATGAACCAGGGACCAGCCAGAACAAATGGCTTCCAGGGGTGAGGCCTTGCAGCAACAGCTCACGCTGCCTCCCAGCAGCTGAAGAGGAGGGAGGCAGAACTTCACATTTCAGGCATCACATGGAGAAGGCTGATACAAACCAAGCTGCAGGGAACTTCAAGAGCTGAAGAGCGATTCTCACCTGAGCGTTACAAGTGGACAAGAGGCTCCCCATTTTTCATACAGGGCTGTGGTTATGTCTCTGGTCACACATACCAGGTGACGGCTAACATTCCCAAGCTCTGCGAACGGGTGCATGGATGAGAGGGTGTGGAAGGAGGTGGGGAGAGGGAAGGGAAGCTAGTTAGAGAGATGGATATAAAAAGATGTTAGGGAAGGAAGAAAACCAAACCGATAAGGGGACGAACAGAATGGGGGGAGGGAAGGGGGGAAGGAAAAACAGAGGGCAGAGGCAAAGAAAACAGGAAAAACCTCAGATAACTCAAGAAAAGAAAAGCCATGATCTACCACTGGGAAGGACAAGTGGAATAATGCCAGAAGGGGAAGAAAAGACAAAAAGCAAGCAGTAAATAGAGCTATCTGTACAGCATTTGGCCAAACATTTTGCAGTTTTCAATCACTTTGGCAGCTGGTGGTCACCACGCAGGGAACACACACTGCTCACAGCGGGGGATCAGCGGAGTACAAACACACTCAAATGTTATTTATTCTCCAGTAACTGACCTGTCCCAGTGATGAACTCCACAATTCAGCCTTATAAAAGGCTGTCAATATTAAATATAATGCTTGGCTCACATTCATTCCAAGAATTGTCATCTTGCCTTCTGTTGTAGCTCCACTGAAGCACTGAAAGGTCAGATCTGTTTTGACCTCCCCACTGCACATACTTTACTGGGATACCACTTCCCTCCTTGCAGACAAGGATTAAACTACAAAAAAAGCCACCTGAACACAGAACATTAGGATCCCTCAGACACTATAGGAATAAGCCCTAGCACAGAGTTCCACTCACATTTTTGAAGTACCACCCAAGGATTAGCAAAGAGTTTCCACTTGAGTAACATCCATTTGGTGGCTTTCAGTTTGTCCCTTGCAAATGCTCCCTCCACCACGTGCCCCCATGGCAGCAGCAGTCTGCACTCCTCATCTGTGAAACCCAGGGCTTCTGTACTGAGGTGGTCCCAGCAGTTGGGTGCCCAGAATCAGAAGGTGCCTTTCAAGGCACAGCTCTCTACATTGTCCCCCACTACATGACCCAAAGCCCTCCCCTCAGCCTGACAAGCTCTGTGCTCCTGGTGAATGAAAGCAAGCAGACCACACATCAGCATGAGAAAGATTTCCCAAGACAGTTTCCAGGTTTGGAGAAGATTTGAGCTTTTTCTTCTTTTTGCAAGTGTCAGCTCATTCTCTCACAGGCAGCAATAATCACAAGGAGAATTCTGACAAGAATGATTCCTCTCCTGATTAGAACTACTGCATTCCACTGCTTCCAACACATCCATCTTTTCCTTCAGGCACTTTGAGGAAGGGGGAGAGGGGGTGTGTGAAAAGACTGCAGAGGAATTTTTAGGCTAATCTCTGCTGTATTCCATACAGTGCAGAACAAATTAGTGAAGCTGAATTTGCCTTAACAATTTGATTACTGGAATGAGTCAAAACAAGACAAACTGCACACAAGTTGAGCCAACCTAATAGGATATTTCTGGGACAAAGGTAGCTCCAGGAATTGTTCAGCTTCCTCCCTAGTGGAAGACCTAAAGCCAATGCATTCCATGGGCAGCCTGATCTAGTTGAGGATGCCCCTGCTGACTCCAGAAGATCACAGGTTGGACTAGATGACCGCTGGAGGTCCCTTCCAACCCAGACCATTCTATGATACTGCATCAGCCACCATTAGCTGAAAGCAACCAAAAGTTGTCCCTTACTGAGAATCAGTGGAACAGCTCTGAACCTCTTCTTTGACCAGATGGAAAAATGAAGATAAAATGTATCTGCATCACTCCTAGAGGTCTGAAGATACAGAAGTCCCACAATTAAACCTGACACTTCTAAATGTGCAATGAATCAAGTAGTAAAGGAATTCAGTGCATTCAAAACAACCCTAAATGCCTCAGTTCTGTCCACAACCCTGACAACATTTCTGATGCTTGACAAATCATTTCTACTACTTTCTGGCAGGCAGCTACTGTGTGGTGTTTCTTCCAATTTTTCCTGCATTTCACTCCTCCACTTTTGCAATGAAATAGCCTGATGCAACAGAAACCAGAACCAACAGCAGTACTGCTCTGTCCATCTCTTGTTCTTTAACTGTGGACTGTATAATCTGACTTGGGGAGAGAAAGGTAAGCCACAGATAAAAGGCTTCACACTGCTGGTTTTCTACTCAGGGATTCCATAGTCAATAGAGAAGAAGCAGTCACCCTCTGGGGAGCAAGAGATGGGGCTGCAAGAGGCAGGCCCGACCTCCCATCAACTGTGAACTTAACTGCTGGCACAGGTGAAAGGCTTCCTGTACTCCAAAACTATTCTTTGCCACAAAGGAGTAGACAAAGCTCCACAACAAACAAGTAGCGTTTCAGAGGGAGGGAGGGAGAGAGAGAGGAAGAACATCGACATTTCTTTGAGCACCCCTTTATGCCCTGGGGTTACATGTGGCCTCCAGCCCAGGGGCTCTGCAGACAAGACTGACCTGTGGCACACTGGCACTCATAGCCATTGGGATGGTCGATACACTTGGCTCCATTGAGACACGGCGTGCTGGAGCAGTCATCTATATCAATCTGACACACAGCACCACTGAATCCTGAAAGGCAGAGGAAAAGTGAAAACCCCAGGAGTAATCTGAAGTACTTCATCTCAACAGGTGTGCTGTCAGGAATTATTCATCAGCAAATCCTTACAACTACTCAAACACAAGCTTGGTAAACCTGAACTCAGTTGCATCATTAATCACACACACCACACCCTGGCTAGATTGGTTCCTCAGCCCAAACAATGGCTTCTGTCCTCCAGCTCAAAGGAGCCTCAGCCTGAAAACTGAGATGGCCAAGCCAAACAGGAATGAAGCAGATGGAGCATTGCCACCAGGCAATCAAGTGACATTTACCCTATGGCTCACACTGATCCCTCAGCTCAGCACTTATCCTTTGCTAAAGTTGAGACCAAATCCACCTCCCCCCTCAGGCAGACATAAACTCTACAGATACCAAAACATCTTCTACCTAAAAACCTCTGGAAGAGACAAAGAGCATGCAGAGGCTCTGAGTTTGACAATGTATTTTGAGTTACTCATCTGGATTCCACTATGATACCCACAACAGCAGAAGCTCATGCTGCCAACCACCCTTCCTTTCACATGAGAGGTGCAGCTGTACGTGCCTCAACACCTGTGCACTTACAGGCACAGCGGCACTGCAACCAATACAGCTCTGCTCTTACTTACTACCCACTCAAGTGGATGTTGCACTAAGGCAACAAATACTCACAAGAAACATACCCCCCCCAGACTCTCACTGGTCATCTAGGCAGTTCCTGGCGAAGTGAGCAGGAAAAGCTTCCAGAAATAAGGACTCACCAGGAGGACAAACACAGAGGAAGCGATTGACTTTATCAAGACACTCTCCATTGTTCACACAGGGGTTGCTCAGGCACTCATCGATGTCTTCCTCACAGTGAACACCCTTAAAACCTGTGAAAAGGGAAAATAACCCAAACAAATGGGTAAGAAGAGGTGACTGAAGACCTCAGAAAGTGCCCCTGAAAGTCTGGCTGCCTCTCATAGCAGTGCTGAAAGTCCAAGCCTAGGTTCAGTGCAAGCTTGCAGCTTGGACAGAACCCACAAGGCAGGACCAGGAAAAGGATGTGGAATGTGCTGCTCTTTCACTGCTGCTGAATATGCTCAGTGCTAACAGTTTGTGCTGAGTTCCTATCTAATGCTCTCCTCACTCATGAGCAGGGGTTAATTTCTAACACTTCAGAAGGTATCAGTAAATTTGGGGTTGCACCAATACCAGGCAGGAGATGAGGAAACAAGGCAGATGATTTGAGCTCAAGGCTTTTCAGCTCATGACAGAGTAAAAGAAAAACATCAAGAAGGGACTTGGGACCTTTCAAAGCAGATCAGATATTAGTAAGAACTCAGTCCAGTTTTCATGTTATGAGTTGATCACCTGCAGGGGTGACAACCCTCTCATTATGCTGGCAGCTTGCAGCCTTTGCTTCTTTCACCACCTTCTACCAGAAAGCAAAGCAGCAGACTACAGAGGTCATTGATATTTTAAAGGCATAGCCTAAACCCACCAGAGCTGGGCATGCAAAGTCTGCAAGCACTGTTTCAACCAAGTGGTGTTTTTATGGTTATTTCCTCAGGTCAGTGGGAGCCTGCATCACCTGAGGTGTTTGAAAGCAGAGGAAAACCCCACACACTCCTACCCAGAGCCATCACACAGGCATCTGAAGGCACAGCCACTCGTTTCATGTCTGCCCCTGCTTTGACTCCTCAAACTCCACTTTCTGTGCATCCCCTTTGCCAGGTATAACAACAAAACTCCACATGCTAACCTCCTTTGCCCATCTACAGGTTGGTTTCTTTCTCAGGGCTTTAATTGCTGTCTCCCTCCCCCACAGCAGTGCCAAGTGCTGCTGGCTGGTGCCGTCCCAGCGAGATCGCTCTCACGGTTTCAGCCAGCCTCACCCTTCTGCAATTTTGTGTTCCACCTCAGCAGAGCTGGCAACCCTCCCTGTGCTCCACCTGTGGATTTCTTCTTCCCTTGCTGGAAGCCCCATCCTTGTCAGAAACTCCCCTCACCTGGCATGCAGAGACATGTGAATCCTCCAATTTTATCCAGACAGGTGGCA
This sequence comes from Dryobates pubescens, assembly GCF_014839835.1. Taxonomy (NCBI): domain Eukaryota; kingdom Metazoa; phylum Chordata; class Aves; order Piciformes; family Picidae; genus Dryobates; species Dryobates pubescens. The sequence continues at coordinate 726,476 of NC_071622.1, forward strand.
TCGTTCTGGCACGGGTTCGAGTGGCACTCGTTGATGTCCATCTCACAGCGAGGTCCTGTGTAGCCCTTCAGACACTCACAGTGGAAAGAGCCTTCTGTGTTCACACATTTCCCAGCATGCTCACATGGATTGCTGTTTGCTGTCAGAAAAAGGTAAGTGTGTGAGTATCAAAACCTCTCCTCAGAGCAGGACAGCCACCGTGCTCCTTACTAATCATGGTCTTGGCCAGTGGTCATGCCCTTCTGGCAAGTAATCATAGAGAGCTGTCAGGGTTAGAAGGGACCTCAAGGCTCATCCAGTTCAACCCCCCCTAACATGGGCAGGGACACCTCACACTGGATCAGGTTGCCCAGAGCCACACCCAGCCTGGCCTTAAATAACCCCAGCAAAAGTTAGTTCATCCTCCTGGGGAATGGCTGCTGTGATGGGAGAAAGAAATGTGGCAGTTACCTGCTGGTCAGAGGCTGAAAGAAAGATTGCCATCATCACCCACGGGCCAAAGGAGCATCTCTGGGCCCCATGACTAAGGACAGCTCTTAAGACTATCAACCAGCAGGGATTAGAGAATTAATGATGCTTTCAGGGCCTTATCACCAGACCATCTTTTATGTTTACTTCACTCCTGAGGGTGACAAGATGCTGCCACAGCCAAAGAGCAGCCAAACTAGTCCTTCAAGTGTTTTCAGAGAACAGCAGCACCCTTATACAAGGCAGACTGAGGAACAAATGCAGGGAAGTGCTTCTTTCCAGTGCTTCCACGAGTGCTAGCTAGGCATTACCTTGAGGAGTCCCACTCTAGAAGCAGGACCCAGCACTCACAAAACGTGAGCAGGTCTGTGAGAGTCCAGCTAACCTCCAAAACACAACAGCATGGTATCAAAGGGCAACGACAGCTTCTCAGTCTTGGAAAGCACTGCAAAGATCCAGCCATACCCTGGCTATCAAACAGCCTTGATGTACTCCTACCAAGGCAGGAGCTGCAACAGGTCCCACACAAACTGCAGGCCCTTCACTGTGTGCTGCAGTTCTAGGGGTCAGCTTCATGCTCACACCTGCCTGCCCGTGCTCCTCGCACAATGCCCAAGCCCTCTTGCACAGTGCTTCTCCTCTCCCAGGGGCTAACAGTTCAAACCTGGACAGCTACTCTGACTCAGCCCTCTGTCCCAAGGCTCACACAAGATTCAGAATTGATTTCAAGACACTGAAATGCAAGAGGGAGAATGGGACAGGAGTCACACTTATGCTGAGAAGCTACAGCAAACTGTGTGTCCTGGCCCCTCTGTAGCTCACAAAGCAAACAACCCAGCTGCCTGCTCCTGTGCACAAACTCACCCATGGCACACTCATCCACGTCCTCAGTGCAGTCTGCTCCCTTATGGCCTTGAGGACAGGTGCAGATGTAGTGCCCATTCACGGGATTGGTGTCACACAGAGCACCCTTCTGGCAGGGATTGCTCACACAGGCATCATCCAAGTGGCACAGGAGACCTAGAGAAGCATCCAAGAGTACTCAGATCAGTGAGATGCAGCAGGCAGATTGTGTATTACACAATCAAATCCTCTGTCCTGATATTTCAGACTCCCACAGCCAGAAGCTTGAGCAACATCAAACAGGCTTCAACCTACAGAGCTAGCACAGGGATTTCACCACACACTTATAAAACATTCTATTTGAATACAGAGTCTGTGATTTCAGAGGAGTCTCCAGCACTTCTGGAGCAGCACAATGGCTTACACCATTACCTACATCTCCTCTTTGAAGCAGCTAACCAACTCTGTTCTCTAAGTGGCACGACAACTTCCCTGGCAGCTGAAGACGTGGATGTGCATGAAGCTTGCTTTCTTAATTCACATACAATGCAGACCTTCACATTTTCACTTACCCTACAGCAGCAAATCTGGCACTTTACCAGTAAGGATGTCCTCCATCACACAGGAAAAATATCTAAAGTTATCAGAAAATCATAGAATGGTTTGGGTTGGAAGGGACCTTAAAGATCATCCAGTTCCAATCCCACTGTTGTGGGCAGGGACACCTCCCACCAGCCCAGGCTGCTCAAGGCTTCACCCAACCTGGCCTTGAACACCGCCAGGGAGGAGGAATCCACAACCTCCCTGGGCAACCTGTGCCAATGTCTCACCACCCTAACTGGAAAGAATTTCTTCCTCATCTCCAGTCTAAATCTGCCTTCCTCCAGCTTCAATCCATTCCCTCTCATCCTATCACTACAGGCCTTTGTAGAAAGCCCTTCCCTAGCTTTCCTGTAAGTCCCCTTCAGGTACTGGTAGGCAGCTATAAGGTTTCCCCAGAGCCTTCTCTTCTCCAGGCTGAACAGCCCCAACTACCTCAGACTGCCTTCACAGGGGAGGTTCTCCAGCCCTCTGTTCATCTCTGTGGCCCTCCTCTGGAGCTGCTCCAGCAGTTGGATGTCCTTCTTACGCTGGGGGCCCCAGTTGCCTTCTAGACTGTGAAGTACAATTAGTGTAGGCAGCACACAGCAAGTCTCTCTCATGCATAACTTGTCAGGCAAACACAGGCTCTGCTAAGGGCTAGAAAAAGATCTGCTTTCCTTGCACTCTGAACTGCACTAAGTTTGTCTTCAGCATAATACAAATACTTCATTGTCCCAAGCTACAGAGTTTTAAAAGGTCTTTGGTCATGGTCCACAGGTTTCCTTTTGTTTCTTCTTGGTTTGGTCACAAAGTGTCTAAAATAAGCACAGCACTTCAGCAAATGCACAAACTTCAGGAAGTATCTTCTGCCAGGGGCCAGACCTGCTCAAGCCTTCTGTGCTCACCTGCTTTTCCTTCTGGGCAAATGCAGGAGAAAGAGGCCACTCGATCGATGCAGGTAGACCCATTGGCACAGGAGGCAGTGAAGCAGTCGTCAATGTTCTTGCTGCAGTCGTCCCCACTCCAGCCATTGACACACACACAGGCATAGCCCCCGTTGTGGTTGGTGCAGGTACCTCCATTTTGACAAGCATTGGGCTGGAGCTGACATTCATCAACATCCTCGGTGCAGAACTGGCCTGATGGACAGAAAGGAACAAGGTCAGCAGAAGTTCAGACACCCGGAGGCAAGAAGGTTCTTGTGCAAACAACATAACCCAGGGAAATGCTGGAGCCCAGCTTGACTGCCACTTCTTATTCCTCAGACATCTGAGCCTGAGAACTTCCAACATCAAATTAGACAAAGACAAGCAGCATCCCTAAGTGACCCTGGAGGAGAAGCTGAACTGCAAATAGCTTTAAAAAGGCCCAGTGTGAGAACCAGCAGGCAGCCTGCAGTGCATGGAGACACATCCGTGAGGATGTGAGAAGCAGAGAGAATGAAGGCTGCCTGCAGCGCAGCCCCAGGGACTAGGAGGAGGGAAGGATGGCCTCACAAGATCATCCTGGCCAAGGCAGTGTCAACAGGCTAGCAGCAAAGCAGCTCTTTTCAGGAGGGCTTTGTCCTTTCCTGTGTAGTTATGCAGCGATGAAGATGAATAAATCAAGACCCTTCCCCCTCAAACACCAGCACTGTGTTCCCCCATGTGCTGCAGACAGCTGCAGACAGCTGGGGGGCTCTTGCTTGCTGGTTACTCTTTAGTTTTGCTGGGGTTTGGTGTCTGTTGTGCTGTTTGTTTTTTCCAGAGACAAAACAGACACTCTGATGAAGTGCTTTAGTGAGCGGACAGGGGAGGGAAGGAGGCACACACTGCTTCAAAACCATCACTGAACCACCAAGCACGAAAGCAGCTGCAAGGCACATCTCATTTCAGTCACCTCTACAGGCACTTCAGCAGCTCACATTTGCTGAAGTATTTATTTATCCAGATCTGTCTTGCTCTGACATTAAGATCTGGGGGACCTACCACTTGCATCAATATTTTGCTTCAACACTTACTCATCTTCCTGATGAGAGCTGCACAGCTTACTTCTGAGCTGGAATTGTTTAGCTTAAGTTTCAATTCAGCTAATCTGATTTGGAGTTTCCTGAACAGACAAAACCTCATGGCTACCCATCAGCCAGTTTCTTCCCAGGCTGGCACAGGGGTGCACATGTGCACCCAGGAGTACTGGCCAGAGTCTGCCCTCTCCTTTTTGAGAAGCTATTTCTCCCCTGTTACGCTGAGAACTCTCCTTTATCGCCCTCCTCAGAAGGCTGATAGGAGATAAAGAGCACCAAAAGATTTGCCCTTTATAGGAGGAGAAAATTAGATTTGTTTGATGTGACCTCTCCACACCCACCCCAGCTCACACCACCACCTCCCTCACTAGCTTGCAGCAGCTTTCCATCATTTGGGGCAAGACTCTTAAGCAATTGCATTGCTACTATCAAGATCCTCCCATCTGTCATCTCCAGCTACTCCGCCAGCTGCACATCTGCACTGGTCTGCAATTCCCCTGCACACTCCAAGCATAAAAATTCCAGATCAAGCCACAGGTCTTCCTTGCCAGTCTGCCTGGGCTCTGGCTTACTCAGCTTTGTCAGTTGAAAAATACTTATTAGATGCTGCTGAGCAGTCACCTTCTTTATTCACGGCCCAGAAATTACAATGCCAGAGCACATACATATCCCCTGCTCCCAGACACAGACCTGCAACACAGAATCACAGAGCTGTCAGGGTTGGAAGGGAGCTCAAGGCTCAGCCAGCTCCAGCCCCCCTGCCATGGCCAGGGACACCTCACACCACAGCAGGTTGCTCACAGCCACCTCCAGCCTGGCTGCAAACACCTCCAGGCAGGAGGCTGCCACCACCTCCCTGGGCAGCCTGTGCCAGGCTCTCACCACCCTCATGGGCAACAACTTCTTCCTCACATCCAATCTCAATCTCCCCACTTCAAGTTTTGCTCCATCCCCCCCAGTCCTATCCCTCCCTGACACCCTCAGAAGTCCCTCCCCAGCTTTCTTGGAGCCCCCTGCAGACACTGGAAGGCCACAATGAGGTCTCCTCAGAGCCCTCTCCTCTCAGACTGCACAGCACCAACTCTCTCAGTCTGTCCTCATAGCAGAGCAGCTCAGCCCTCTGCAACTTTATTATTGGCAGGAATGCCAAAACATTCAGTCTTAACCACCTCCATTTACTCTGATTCCGTTGTTTGTCAAAGTACTTCAGTTGATCTCAGCTTTTGCTCCTATAAGCTCTGGATGTTTCCCCCCCCTTAGTGGTAAAGAAATAAAATTGTTCTTATTAAAAAAGAAGGGGGGAAAAGTTGCCCAACTTCTTTGTTGTATTCCTGAGTCCTTCCCCCGGCAGGACTCCTTCAAACCCAAGCCTTTATGGCCTGTAAGAACATCATAAACTTTTACCAGCAAGACTAACTACAGCAGAGCTTGCTGAACAAATCCTGACTGCCCAGCTGACTTCAGTAAAGCAGCTGGGGGGGAAATCCAACACTTCATGTTGTTATCTGCCAAACACAGCTCTCTGCATCAGGAAGAACTAAAGCCAGGCATTGGTCCTCGTGGAAGTCATTTGTTCAGCCTTCGCTTATCAGTACCTAACTGAGCAGCCCGGGCTAGCTCGGCCTGGGCCCCGGAGCGGTGCCCATCTCACAGCTCGACACAACTGACCTCCTTTGAACAGAAAAGAGGGGGGGGGGGGATCCAGGCACTGTTTGCTTATCAGAAAAGTGATTTTCTTTCTCTTCTGGGAGGGGGCCCAACCCAGCCTATTCTGTGTGCTAATGCTCAGGGTTGTAATTCCCCAACACAGGCTTTGGAAGGGGCTTTGGTTGGGCTGTTTCGCTGTTCCGTGGTTGTTTTGCTGTTGTTGCTGCTGTTTGTTTGGGGGTTTTATTGTTTCTTTGATTCAGGTTTTTATCCCCAGAGTACTCTCTGACAAAATCTCCTCTGTAGCACACTGGGCAGAAGCATTCCTGCAGAACCAACCAGGTTGGAAAAGACCTTTGAGAGCACCAAGTCCAACCTCTCACCCAGCACCATCCAATCAACTCAACCATGGCACCGAGTGCCTCATCCAGGCTCTCCTGGAACACTTCTAGGGATGGTGACTCCACCACTTCCCTGGGCAGCACATCCCAGTGGCCAGTCACTTTCTGGGAAGAATTTCTTTTCTCACATCCACCCCAAACCTCCCCTGGTGCAGCTTGAGACTGTGTCCTCCCCTCCTGTCACTGGCTGCCTGGGAGAAGAGACCAACCCATACCTGGCCACAACCTCCCTTCAGGGAGTTGCAGAGAGCAAGGTCTCCCCTGAGCCTCCTCTTCTCCAGGCTAAGTAACCCCAGCTCCCTCAGCCTCTCCTCCTGGGGCTTGTGCTCCAGACCCCTCCCCAGCCTTGGACACATTCGAGCATCTCAACATCTTTCTTAAATTGGTTGACAGTCAGCTGACCATGAGCCAGCAGTGCCCAGGAGGCCAAGCGAGAACAGCATCCTGGCTTGGAGCAGAACCAGGGTGGGCAGCAGGGGATCATCCTCCTCAACTCAGCACTGGGGAGGCCACATCTCAAGTAGTGTGTTCAGTTCTGGGCCAGTCATACAAGAAGGACAGTGAGGGGCTGGAGCATGTCCAGAGAAAGGCAACAAAGCTCATGAAGGGCCTGGAGCCCATGGCCCACAAGGAGCATCTGGGGGAGCTGGGGGTGTTCAGTCTAGAGAAGACAAGACCTCATCACTCTCTAAACTACATGAAGGGATGTTGGAGCAAGGAGGGGGCAGCCTCTTCTGGATGACAAGCAACAGGAGCAGAGGAAATGGCAACAAGCTGGGCCAGGGGAGGTTTAGGCTGGGTCTCAGGAAATATTTATTCACGTGAAAGGGTTCTCAAACATTGGGATGGTCTGCCCAGGGCAGTGGTGGCATGTGGAGCTGGTGCTTAGGGACATGGTGCAGCGTTGACCCTTCAGTGTTGGGTCCAAGGTGGGACTGGATGATCTCCAAGGTCTCCTCCAACCACCTCTATTCTGTGTTTCTGTGAAAGAGGGGCTGCAGCCCAGAGTCCTCAAGATACAGAAATACTGGGTCTCAGCTGGGGGAAAGGGGGCAGGGTTGGGTTGTGGAGGCAGCTGATGATTAGTTACACAGTGCTTCAGGAGCTTTAGCCTTTACCAACATGGGATTAATGGGAAATAGTGAAACTCTTCAACACAAGTTCATGGAAGGATTGGTTTTGTTTGAGGGGCTGGGTTTTTTCTCTTGTTGGTGTTGCTGCTGTTTGGTTTTTCCTGCTGTTTATTTGGTTGGTTCCTTCCCCTCCCCAACTCCCCCAGAAAGCAGCACAGTATTTTTACTAAGACTCAAATCCTCCATTCACAGAACTTCCAAGTGCAAACTCCATCATGAATTGCACAGTGCAGAATGCATCTCAGCAACATTAGTGCTGCTGAATGCCATCAATTGATGGAGCTGGAGGCATTTCAGCTGCAAGTTTCTGTAGGAGTTTCTCTTCTGGTGCTCTTCCTCGTTTCAATTACATCTCTAAAAGCAGCATGGGGTGGAAGAGTGAAGGCAAGCACAAACACAGTGACTGTACAAGTATCTTACAGCAGTGTACAAGCATGCATATGATAGACAGCTAGAAAGGAAACAGAAATTACTCCAAGATGATAAAAGTCTAAGCTGACCTTGACAGTTGCAGAGCCTGGGAAATCTGCAAAGTGCCGACTCAGGTTCTAAGTGACCTTGCTCAAAGTAAACACCAAGTCCATGTGGTATTTCCAGATTGAAAACCAGAAGTAGAAAAAAGGAACAGCCTTCAACTCTTAGCACTTTCAGCCCACTATGAAACTCAAGTTACTTCCTGCCTATTTCCCCCTCAGAAAAGCCATATGGAGTAAGACAGAGATGCTTGCTGCTTTGCTTTTCAAATCAGCAGGAACTGGGCAGGAACTCAGGGAGCTTCCCTTTAAGCAGACTTGGGATGCAGTGGTTCAAAACACCTCCAGTTGTAGCAGATTTCATTGATGAGCAGCAGTCAGCCCCTTCTCCTGGAGGACTTCATGTTAAAAAGAGAAGAGTAAGGCAAGAGCACACAAAATGAGTGCAATCCTACAGGGAAAAAGCAGGGTGTTAGCTAGAGCAACCCAAACCAGTCACTCTGGGAAGCAACAAGAGACACCTCCATAAGCTGACCCCACCAAACCATACAGGTTTCTCATAAACCCCAATTCCAACTGCACTACCCTGCAGCTGAACACAGAGCCTTCAGCCAGTTCAGAGGTCTTCCTCTTTGGCAGAGCAGACTTTCCATGAAGGAGAAAGCTTCGTCGGCCTCTTGGCAGTTCTCGAGCGGGTAAGACTGGTGATGCACAGCTGCAGCACCAGAGGCCAAAGCTCCTGAGAGGAGATCTCACAGGCAGCTTCAGCCCTAAAAGCATTTAGCAGGACAGAGGATCCTGTGCCTCCAAAAGAATTAGTTCTTTACAAATTGAGCAGGGAGGAGACAGCAATGTCCATTTCTCTCAAAGTCACAACCGTGACAGCATTGGACTCAGACTGAACTGAAGCCAGAGCATCTTAGAAGTTTAGTGATAGTGAAAGGGAAAGATAATCACAAACCTCAAGGTGCTGAGAGACTCAATGAAAGAGCAGTATCAGGTTCCAAGAAGCAAGAGCTTCTTATGCTCCCATTCTCTCCATATCTCATATGAAGTTTGCCTCTTATCTAAGGCTAGCACTCCAGTAGAGAGGGAAGACCTCACCAGCTCTCCTGAAAGGGCTATCTGGGAAGCTATAAACCAGACCTAGACAGAAAGTCTTTGAAAGAGTAGTTTAATTCACAAAGTATTCTAAAGCCTGCTGTAAGGATTTTGAGCATGCTCAGTGCAGCTAAAGAAAGCATGGCTCGTGTTTCAAAGGACTCCTAAGGGAGAAGGTGGAGAGCATCTTATCAAGACACAAGGAGGCCAAGAGATAAGAAAAAGCATTTGTATAAACAACTGATTCTGTGACAGAAGGTTAGCAGTGCCACACCACGAAGGGCCACACAGTTTCTTCCCTTCCCTAACCACCTGTGTGTATGTTCAGAGCACTGGCTGGCAGAGCACAGCTGGCTAGGGAAGGACACAGCTTTGTCCAGTCCCTCCTTGTAGCACAAGGGAAATGTCTGCACTCACTGCAGAAGCCAAAGCCTGTTGGTCAGCCAGGTCAGAGCTCAGCTTCCTCAAGCTGCCAATGGAAAAGAACACAGAATTAACCAGGTTGGAAAAGCAAAGGAAAACCTGCCTGGGAGCATCAAGCCTTCCAGCAAAGTGGCCTTGAGAACAAATACTTTCTCATGGGTTTGAATTGTGGATTTGTAAGAACATCCAATTACTCTTCAACCCACAGACCCATCCATGCTCCTTTAAAATGACCAAGTTACAGCTACTGGACACACAGACACTGAGGCAATTCATGGCCTGGAAGGAGAAGAGCAGTAGGCATTGGTATCTTTACCAACACAACAATTTTACTACCCAAGAGGAACCCAGAGAATTTCAAACAGATTCCACCAAGCAAAGCTGCTGGGCAGTGCCACGGCAGGCAAGGCTTGATGCACAAACAGCAAGCAAAATGCAAAGGCAAACAGGCTTGTTGCAGAAGGTTCAGGTTAGTCACTCCTTGAGGAAACACTTCAGCTTCCCTGGAAGAGTTCAAGAGGGATCTCTGCTCAATCACAGTTTCAATCAACAGAACAAACATCCCCAACTATACATTTGACTACAAGGAAGAATTAACTAATGCAAACAGTTGTTGTGTCAGAGCAGTGGCATAGCCCCAGTCTGGGATAGGTACTGCAGTACTGAAGCCACCACCACCTCTGAACAAAGACACTGCCAAGGGGTAAAGTTCAGAGTCCCACAGACCCACGGGGAGAATTTTCTAGGAGACTTACAGTGCAACTGTTACCCAGGAATGGAGAGCCACAGAACACAAAGCATAACCCAGCAGCTACTGCAGGGAAGATAGAGCATGTGGAAAAGGACACAAAAGCAAGCATTTGATCATTTACACAATGGACCTCAAAGCAGAGAGCCTCAAACTCCTCTGACAGAGACAAGAGCTCTACACAGACAGACAAGCACATCAGGAGCAAGGGACATCCAAAGCCCAGACCCCCCAAAGCAGCCCTCTCCACAGCTCCCTGCAGGCAAGCTGATGGAACAGGACTAGTGCTTTCAGCTCCAAGGATGGCTGCAGGCACATGCAGAAGTCAGTGGACTACACCATTTGCATCTGCAGAAGGTGTCCCCAGATGCAAGTATGTTTAGTAAAGGTCTTCCCAGCTAAAGTATTGCAGCAGCTGCCCCTGAACAAAGGGACAAAGAAGCCAAGGAGCTTTTTTTTTTACCCCCTTCCTTGCAGGAGTTATTCACCAAGTGAGAGAGGCATCACAGCTCTCAAAGTGCTCCCTCCCCAGGCTCTCACAGCACCTTTCCCCAATTCCAAATAGCCTCCAAGCAGCAAAGCAGAAGCAGCCATTCCCAAACCTCAGGTGCTGGGGTTTGGGCTTTGTTCCCAACAGAGCTGCTGTATCCTGGGCAATGCCAAAGGCCATCCAAGGTATTGCAATGTTTAAAAGCTTAAGATAGAATTTGAACAATTGAAGATGAAGCTACAATTGCAGCAAGCAGAGTAAACAGCTGTGTTTATTTTAGGGTAATATGGTGGAGAAGAGTTTAATTTCATAACCACACTGGGAAGCATGCAGTGGAACTAATGGGCTTTTACAAGGGCTTTTACAACCCCCAAACACAAAACTCTGGGCTTTAAGGGACTTACACACGCCCTGATCCATTAAACACTGCCCTAAACCGCTCCCCACAGACTGCTGGGGAGAGAGGGCCGTCCTGGCAGAGCTCTTCAGTGACAGTACTACAAATGAACAGACCAAAATTCACCCCAAATGGTCAGTGATGCTCTACTGACAGACTGGTGTAAGGATGGTGGTGGTAGGTGGACTGACTGGGGACAGCTGCAGGACAGAGAAATGACCCAGAGGAAATGCACATCACCAAGCTGCTCTGCATTTTGCCCTGCACTCTGCCTCCTCTGGAAAACCCAGTGAATCAAGGAAACTCCTCACCAAGGAAAAAAGATCTGCAAGGCAAAAAACCCAACAGCTGCAGCCAAACCTTACAATAAAAGCTTCATATTCTCAAGCTATCTCAGCAACACATCTCCAGTAATTACCCAAAGACAAATCACCTCATTCTAAGTACAAGGGAAGGGACAGGAACTGCCAGAACAAGTCAGCTGCAGATGAAGCAGCTGTTACCTACAGCCTCACAGCACACATCCACCAGCCCAGCCTCAGCAGAGTGGACCAGCCTGTGCTGGTGTAGTGCCAAACACATGCAAGATGCACTAAAAACTTAAAGACAGCTCCACAAGAGATGATTTGGTACATGGCAAAGAGTACTTCCTGGCCTGCAAAGTCCCCAGATGTGCAAGGGAAGAGGCAGCAGCATGGTCTAAATTGGATGCCATCAGTCTGTCATCAGCTCAGCTGTTAACACCTCCAGCGTTTTACTACAGCTACCTCCTAACCAAGGCTTGCACAACCCCCCCCAGCAGGCAGGGGCAGGAGCTCCAGAATCCATACTGCATAGGGTAGTGACTGATTTCAGAGGCACTGCATCTTACACTCATTCTGCTCTGCACAGCACCAGAGATCAGCCAACCACCACCATAACACTTGTTTACATCTGATGCTTCAAATCATCTCTACACTCAGACCTAAGAGCTGCCAGCTCCTGAGGCTGCCACGTGCTCCCTGCTCCTCTTGTATCTGCCAGTTCAAACATGAAGGAAGGAAAAGAATCATAATCCCTCTTGGCCTCTTTCAGAGAGCTGTCTCTTGCAGATACTACTGCAATGACAGCAACTCCCCAGCCAACTTGCCAAGCTGAGTGCAGACAGATCTCAGCCAGTACCAAAGAGGCTACTATGCTTCTGAATTAAGTCTGGAAAGGCACCAGGCATTTTGCCACTGCTACACCACTGGGAAAGCTGACAACACTTCTGACAAGAGTCTGGCCCAGCCTCCCTGTGCCAGCACGGAGGTGAGGGGTGCTCTCTGCACATCATGCATGTGCAAGCCAGCCAGAACCGGCAAGGAGTGCAACCCTGAGGTGCCCCCCAGCAGCTAACAACCAGCACTGCACAGAAAACAGCAGGAATGCCTATCCCATCCTCCAAGAGCCTGGCATGTTCAACACTTATGACCCAGATCACCTTGTGCCAGTTAGCCCCTCTACACTTCAAGCCTCCAAGCATTCCAGCAAGGCAGTGTGCTGTTTGAATGTGATTAAGGTAACCTGCCTTGTTTCTGACACAGAAGCTGAGGAAAGTGGCATTTGGCAAGGGAAGTTTTAGAGCACAAACCAGCAGGGCATAAAAGTGTTAAACATTAGCCTTTTGATGTTCAGCCTCCCTGCTTAGCAAAGGAAAGTCACGTCTGAGCAGAGTTTGAGGCTGGGGTTCCCAAACAAAACCAAGGCAGAGGACAAATATTGCTCTAATTAAATAGGAACTGAATCCTTACCTCCCCCCTTGAAAATTCCTGCCTAAAGCTCTGCAGAAAGAGTAACCCTTGTGCTGGTGTTTAAGAGCAGATGACCAAGCTAACAGCTATTCTCATTTAAAAGCACAGCCCTGCTGCCTGAAAAGGTTTGCTGCTCAAGGCAAACATTTGCTTCTTAAGCTAGCTCCCAACGCTGGAGTTATTTGGTGGAGTCAGCTGTTAGGACACTGAGCTTCCCTCCAGACAAAGGCTGCCTACATTTTCAAACATAGAGTTCACTGGAGCCCCCCTTTCAGGGGAAGACAAAGCCTAAACAAATAGAACTGCCATGGGAGTCTCACCTTCCCAGCCTCAGCAGCAGAAAGAATGGCAAAAGGCAAGCAGGCCAAGCCTGCTACTGAGGCACTATAATGCAAATCCTCCAAAAGCCACTTGAGCACGGGCAGAGTGTGTCCCCTGGACCCAGAGACTCACCCCACAACTCCTGATGCAGCACATCAGGAGTAGAGTGTGCAAAGGACTTAACTCGGTGCAAATCTCAATGTCTGCTGGGAGACTCTCCTGAAAGGCCATTTGGGCCAAAGGCAGGTTCCTGACCATCCTCTGAAACACTGCAAGCTTCTCACAGTGAGGTAAGAGCCTTGCTCAGCCAAGAACAACAAAAGCAAGTGTACAGCATTTTATGTTGTTCACTGCATCACTGGAGTACCCAAACTCTCAAGTCCTCTCTCATGAAAGCCTTGCAGCTTCAATCAGAGTTTAAGAAGGTGCATTTTAAACAAAGCCTTGTTTCTTTATCTGACTTACAGGCTGGAATGGTCAAGCAGCCTTTAAATTCCCAGATGGCTTCATGGTGTCCTGGGGAAGGACAAACTGACCTCCCACGGGACATTACAGCCCTGCACTGCCATCACTCCCTCTGCATCCTTTCACCTATAAGACCACTCAGTGAATTTTAATTCCTGATCCCAGACCAAACAAAAAGCAAGCTGCTGGATGGGATTTTCCACTAGATTCATAAGCCAAGGAACAATGGAGACAAACTGGAACAGAGGTTTCAGCTCAACATGAGGAAAGTCATCTTTGCAGTGAGGGTGACAGAGCCCTGGAGCAGGCTGCCCAGGGGGGTTGTGGAGTCTCCTTCTCTGGAGACTTTTCAACCCCACCTGGATGCAATCCTGTGCAGCCTGCCCTGGGTGATGCTGCTCTGGCAGAGGGTTGGACTGGATGACCTCTAGAGGTCCTTTCCAACCTCTAACATTCTGTGACCGTGATTAGTGAGGCACACTCCAACAAGAGCAAGCTCAGAGGCAGAGCTGGGAGCAGGGAGAGAAGGCAAAGACATCCTCCTCCTTAGACCACAGGGAGCCCATCAGGCTGGTTCAGCTGCAGCAGAACAGCAGCATAAAGCAGTCTGACTCAGAGTAAAGACATTAGCCAGGATTTCTGGCTATTTTTGACTCCAATCACACTTCAAACACACCAAATTCTCTGGTGTGCAACAGACAGAGGAATAAATGTATGGCAGTCTTTCAAGAAGGCATCCTGATCTGCTTCCAATGGCAGGTGAGCCTGGTTACACATCTGCAACACCGTGCCCTGAAAGGACCCCACAAACCCTGCTTCCGACAGGACTTAGCCTAGGACAAGATAAAGTCACCCTTCAGCAAACCAACAATCAGCTAACTTTCAGCACCATGAAAGACCTGGGGCAGTTTCACCAAAGCCTAACCAGGATTTGTCTTGCCAGCCACAGATTTGTGAGGCTGCCAATCACCATAACCATATGAAATAGGAGAACTCTGATGGTGACAAGGCCACTGGTGACAGCAGGAATTTCTACTCATTGTTTCCAAAAGGCAAGATGTTTATCTTGCCTTTCTGAAAGGAAACAGCAAAATGAGAAAGAAAAGGTGAGCACTCCAACAACAAAAAAAGAGAGTAGTGTGCTCGGTGTGAGGGGCAGGAAGGAAGACCAAAGTCAGCCTCTCAAAAGCTGGACTCCAGTAGCAAGCAGAAAAAAATAGTTGCCAAAAAAAAAAGCATAGTTCTGTAGCACAGCTTCCCACCTGTCATGGAATTACAAGAGGCAGATGGTCAGCCACAGGAACTGGGGCAGCTTCTGTTTCAGTAAAGGATGCCTCTCTGGAGTCTCCCTCTCTGCAGGTATTCAAAACCCACCTGGATGAGTTCCTGTGTGACCTGTTCTAGGTGACCCTGCTCTGGCAGGGGGGTCGGACTGCATGACCCCTCAAGGTCCCTTCCAGCCCCTAACATTCTGGGATGTTAGGAAGAAGTTCTTCTCAGAAAGAGAGATTGGCCACTGGGATGTGCTGCCCAGGAGGTGGTGGAGTCCCTATTCCTGGAGGTGTTTAGGAAGAGCCTGGCTGAGGCACTTGGTGCCATGGTTGAGCTGATCAGATGGTGCTGGGTGAGAGGTTGGACTCTATGATCTCAAAGGCCTTTTCCAACCTGATTAATTCTATTCTAATATTACCTGGCACAATGCTACCCCTTGTCAGAGGCAGTACAGCTCCTGGAATTTCCTAGCAGGGGACAGGAGTGGTTTCTGTCTGCCACACAGCACAGACTCTATTGACTATCATGCCAGATCATCAGCCGCAGCGTGGAGGAGGCAGAAACTGCAAACAGAGCCAGTGAAACACTTCCAAGATTGACAAGTAAGGATTTGAAAGAAGAGGCTGCAGAAGAGCTGTTCTGCAGTCAGCACAACCACACTGTTAAGCACTTCTAGAAAACTGAACATCCTTTCCTTTTTGGCTGACCTATAAACAAGCAGGTCTGGGCCCTTGGGCTTCCAGCAGCACACGATGTCCCCTGACCCCAAGGTCTGATTGGAAGCTTTTGACTTCCTCAAGTGTTCCCTCTCACAGCTCAACACTGCTGGGCTGCAAGCATTTATCAGGACAGACTCCAAAAGGGTTGTTTGCTCAGCTCTCCCCTCTTCACTTACCTTAGAGATTATTTACAGTGCTATAAACCATGTTTGTGCAAAGCATGGACCTCCACTTATAAAACATTTCCTTATTGCCAAGTCCCTTGGGGTTTTTTGTAGATTACTTCTTTCAGCACTAGCTGCAGTTTAACCTTGAGTCAAGCCATCTCTTGTCTCAAATCCAGCCCAGCAGTACTCCTTCTACCTTCCCTGTTTTGCACCCTGTCTCAGTGTCACCTTTCATCTCTCCAAGCTGGGTGTGTACTGTTATCCTGCACCTTCTTGGTCAGGAACGGGATTGGAGTCCACTCAGAGAAATGAGCACTACTGAGGTAACAGAGCAGAGTCACTGCTGGGATGACCTGCCAGACCATACTAGAACAAGAGGCATTCAGATGACTTGCAAGATGTTTGTCCACTTGCTCTGCATGGCTGCATTCACTGTGGAGCTGGAGAAAACTCTGGAGTGTCATAGGACATCAGTTGCCTGCACATTTATTGGGCAAAATGAGTATCACAGATACAAGTAGTGAATTCTTAAAGGCCACCTAGCTCAGAGTGTTTCACCACCCTGGCTTTCAGTAAAGCAACATAGAGATGGCCCCAGACACAGCCACTGAGAGCCTTCAGCCTCGAGAGACACTCAGATCAGCAGCCACACTGCAGAGGAATGACTATCAGAAACTGGCACTGTTCACTTCAGACAAGAGAGTTGGGCTCCCCAGAGGCTCTAAGGCTCACTGTTCAAACAGCCAAGCTCCTGTTCCCTAAACAGTGAGCCCAGACTTAGTTCCAAGCTGACCCCATTCTTCAAGTCTAGAGAGTCAATGGCCTTCAGATGTCATCATCCAAACCCACTGCTGCACTGATAAACCTGAAGTTTACCACAAGAAAGGCAAATGCTCAGAAAGCCCATTCCATGAAATCCATTTAGAAAGCCACAAGAACACAAGGCTTGGTGGTGGTGGTGGTGGTACAGGTTCCTCTTTCTTTCCAGGTTTTCCCCAAAAGGAAGCATCCTTCATGCACACAAAGCTTTCTGGAGAGACTGTCCACACAGAAGCAAGATGGCACAAGGCTAGGCCACAACACAGGTCTAACATTTTTTCCCCTGTGACAGTCAGTCCAAACCCCTAAGAGGCTCATAGAGGGAACTGCCACAACTGCACTGGTAAAGAACTTCAGTAGTTAATCAGAGACACAATCTACCACAAACCCAAACAGAACCACAGCCTATTGCCAAGATCCCTTCCAGGTGAGTTGCAGAAGTCATCCCTAGCTGGCAGCAGCTATCCACTCAAATGCTATGAGGCAAGCTAAACTTATGATGCCTCTGCAAAGCAAAACAATCCCTCATAGGCTGTACACTGACATTGTACACAATCATGATCCAGCACATCCTCTGTGCTTCAGGAATAAGCCTGAGATTAATTTACTACTGACAGATGCTAGAAGCCATAACAAGGTTTGCAATTCCCGTGGCATGGAGCAAGCTTTTAGGGGTCATTAAAGGGTTGTGGGCTCTGCAGCCAAGCTCTCTTTATGTTCTTTGCAGGTTTCACTTTTTGCAGGCTTTATGGACATACAAACAGAAGCAGAAGAGAAGCAAAGGTACTTGCTCATTAAGGGGAAGACTCATTTTCTCCTATTTATAACTAGTTTCAAAGAGCTATGCAAGTAGTGGTCCAGTTCATTCTTTCATGTGGCTTTACCTTCATTTAAGAATTTATTTTTCAAGTTAATGAGGGGTTTGGACTGGCAGCCTCCTTTGCAGCTAATGACAACTGGTTTGGAATGAGAACAATGCTCTCCACAGAGGAAAGGCAGGACGTGAAACCTCTGTTCTCCAATAGCCAAAACTCCTTGACAGGGCATTCATCTGAACTGGCAATCACTGCAGATGTTCTGGGTTCAACCATAATATTTTCTAGTACAGAGGAAAATGTGCTAAAGCTTCTTCAGATTCTGAGAAGTTACCTCAAGCTTAGCTCCAAAACAACCATCCCAAACTTACTTTATGGGGGGGGAAACTCACAGAAGGAGTCTGTATCTGGTTTCCACTTTCAGGGCTGGTTTTTTTCCTATGATTTTGAAAGAAAGGCAAAACTACACTGGAAGAGTGTGCCAGCTAAGAATGACTTGTATGACAAAAAACCCAACCCACCCACCCCAAACCCAGAGCTATTTGTTTATTTTTGAGGTATGGAGACATTTTGTGACTAAAATTGACACTGAATTTCCTGTAAGCTGCTTCCTCACATCACACACAAGGTTTTCTTGAAACACACACATTTATTTCTCCTAGAGACTCAGACTAAAGCAGACTCATTCAGGAAGCAAAACCAGCTCTGCTAGTCGGAGCGCTCCGGACGAGCGTCAGTCACATCAGGAAAACACCAGCAGCAAAAACAAGCTTCCCACACACACGCTCCTCTTCCCTCCCTTTCTCCCACCCATGCCTCCCTTCAGCTGTGCCCTGCTCCTCAGCAGCATTACTATTACCTGTGTGAGGATCATTAGCTTAGTTTTAAAACACCCCCAAAGGCATCAGCCAAGCATCGCTTACATGCAGATGCCTGCAAAGAGCAAAGCCATGCTTGGTACATTTGGAATCACAGCTTGGAAGAGACCTCCAAGCTCACCAAGTCCAACCAATCACCCAACCCTAACTGATCAACCAGACCATGGCACTGAGTGCCTCACCCAGGCTGCTCTTAAACACCTCCAGGGATGCTGACCCCACCCCCTCCCTGGGCAGCCCATCCCAAAGGGCAAGCTCTATATCTGGGAAGAACTTCTTGCTAAGATCAAGCCTAAACCTCCCCTGGCACAGCTTGAGACTGTGTCCTCCTCTTCTGGCACTGGTTACCTGGGAGAAGAGACCAACCCCCACCTGGCTGTAACCTCCCCTCAGGCAGTGCATATCCTCTTAGAAAGCCATCCACAGAAGTAGTGCAGCTCTGGTAGTCACAGCACACCGGGGCTCAGGGCTCATGGTATCTGCCTGCCAGACCCAGGTGCACACAGGCCTGTAACACCGCCTGGGGTGAGGAGAAATTGCCTCCACTGCGGCAGCTTTGAGGCAAACCCTTTCCTTTGAACGGTCCCACTGCCATCTGCCCCTGGACTGCACAACCAGGCCCAGATGTGAGCTGCACTCAATGGCTGTAGCTGCAGCTGCAGGCTGGGGAAGGGCAGGAGCCCTGCCCTCGCTTTCTGCAGTACCTACCTGTCCACTGGGGCGGGCAGCGGCAGTTGTAGGTGTTGACGCCGTCCACGCACACGCCCCCGTTCTGGCAGTTGTGGTTCGGGCAGTCGTCCACGTTGTGCCCACAGATGGTTCCCTCGAAACCTGGGCAAAGCAGAAACACAACAGGCTGACTTGGGTTTCCAGCCTCTCTGGAAGAGAATTCACCCCTCAAGCAGCATCCTCCCCTTGCATTTTTCTCACACGCCTGCCCTGTTAACCCAGTCCCGATGCGTCTCAAGGTACCACGCTGAGCAGAGACTCTGCTGATGGTCTGCAGTCAGATGGCACTGTTAAAACACTACTATGGGGGGCAGATGGACAAATAGATTTTCCCAACCAAAAAGGGGAGAGTATTTTAAGTGTCATTCAGAACAAAGTGGAGACCAAGGCATTTTGTTTGCTATGAGGTAAGCGTCTCGCTGCCCAACAAGCAGCAGTTGAAGCATCAGCTGGGACAAGTTTTTCCCCATGGCAAAAAAGGGCCTGGTGTTCACTTCATAAATACCTCATCACAGTTCATAGGAGTTGGTTATGTCACAGAAAGATCCTCTAAGCTTAGAAAAACGAGTTTCCAAACTCCTGCTTTGGCCCTCCTCAGTGCTGGACAAATCAAGCCAACAAATCGGCCCCCACCCAATGCACGCTTAGACACCAAGCCTTGACTGAAAACCAGAAGAAACCAGGCTGCTTCCCAGGGAAGATCAAGGCTCCTAATGAAGGCAGACTGGCAAAATATCCCTGCTAGATCTCAGTCCTTTCAAATAAGGAAAAGTGGGGACTGCAGCCCATCTTCCTGTCAACGTCCCCTGTTGATTTACTTCATGCCTCATGAAATAAACCTGCCACTTCTGCTGGGTGAGAGCGAGCTCTCTATCAAAGCACAAGTGGATGCATGCTAATGTGGGTGAAGTAAACGATTCCAGAACACAGATGTTAATTAAAATCATCATCTCTGCCTCTTCACTGCTCTGGAATGCAATATTAACATGACACAGTCCTCTCATCCAGAGTTATGCTTTAACCCCTCTACTTTTGATGCCCTGTTCCAGATGCTTCCAAAACATCTGTGTCACGTCATGCAGAACCTCTAAGCAACATCTGGGCCAGTGCAGATGGTGCTGTGTGGCAGATGAGACCGGGACTGTGAAGCACTGATGCAGTTTCTCCAGACCACCACTGCTCTCAAGAGGCTTAAGATGATTCAGATTCATTCTCCACTGCTTGAACTTCTCCAATACCACAGGTTGGGGTCAGAAGCTGAAGCACTGCTGCCAAGCTGTACCATTAGCATCCATCAGCAAGGAAGGGCAAACACAACACAAAAACTAAGGACCTGCACTATTACCCTGTCCCTGCAAAGCCCCTCCCACCTTCATCCAAAAACTTCATGGCAGTAGGGAAGGTTAAAAGAGGAGGAAATATAACATGGTCAGTCTGAATCCTAATCACCACAGGGGCAGCCTTCCTGGCAAAAACTGCTGAGGAGCAACTATCCAGGGGTACAATTAGTACAGATCACTATGCTTAAAGCTGTCTAAAGCTACCATGCATGACCCAAGGCTCAGCTGTAAAACACAGGGGTGTGCTATCAGCTTGCTTGTCAGCTTGAGGAGAAACATCCCACTGCCTGCAGACTGCACTCAACCAGCAATGTGATCAACAGGGACACACACCCAGACCACAAATGGGAAAGGTTTCTAAGTCTTATCCTTGCAGCAGGGGCAATATGAAGAGCCAGCCCACTTTCTAGTAAACAAATGCCTAACAGCAGGCATTCATTTAACACTCTCTCACTGCAATGCCTCAAAACTTCAAGCAGCTCAGTGATTTTGAGTAATAAATCAAATCTCCTCAATATTGAATCATCCCTGAACCACTGTTCACCTTCACATTTAAACCAGCTATACTACCCCCTAGGCACTAGTCCACAGGCATCCCATGCAGAGGTAGAAAACCATTAGTGCCACACTAAAAGCTGGAGGATTACACAAGTGGCAGCAGAATAGAGAGGGGACGAAGAAAAAGAAGAGCTCCCAGAAAACCACAATGCTGCTAAAGGCTGGAGAGAAATGACACAGGGCCATGTGTGCTCCAACAACATCCAAGGGAAAGAGAATCAGGAAGGGCTGGAGTGGTGAGGGTGACACTATTTTGAGTGCACAGCTGAAGAAAACACAACTTTCCTTTTTGGTAACTTCCCAGCTCCCAAATTCCCTTCAAATCTGTCTCGTTCTGAAGGACAACTTTGGCTTCATTTCAGCAGGGCCCAAAGCTGTAAAGGCACAATTTCAGTGTCCTCTTCAAGTGCAGCTTCCACTGCAATATCCTTATCTGCTTGTTTGGTAAATACAAGTCCCCTGGTGAAGCTTAGCTTTCGTTCTTAAAATCAGCCATTGAGAGGCACGGGTGTTTGGCCCAGTGCACCTACCTCTGAGCACAAGCAGCAGGAAGCTGCTCTGGGCTTTTCCTAAGCTGGGTCCCGGGGTCTGATTGTGTAGTTGCATAACCTGACTCTCTTCCAAAAGCCAAAGAAGTTCACTGGTTGGATATATTTGGACACCTGACACCGTTTCCTGTTCCCCGCTCTGTGCTGGGACTCACACGTTGTCCTTTGCTCCTCTCCCTCTCTCCAGGGGAACAGTTTGCAATACATATCCTGACTTTTGCTCTGTATCTCCAAGCACAGCAAACTAAGGAATGAGAACCTCAGGGGGGAAAAAGGAGCTCCCACTGCTAACAGCATTCTGCTCCTCCTCTCTTGCACAGACAGATACAAGCGGATGATTTTACTCCTACATCATCTGCCATCTCCACCCCATTCCACAGCACCATATTCGATTTGCTCCAGTTTTAATCGTTAGCCTTATTTCAACCTATCAATTTACCCCACCTTCCTGCAGGACTCATTAGCCCCATTAGATATGGGGACAGGAAATCACACCTGAATGAGAACAATCAAGTTATTGTCAGGTTTAGAAGCCTGCTGACTAGCAAAGACGAAGCTCAACAGAGCATTAACAAACTGACCTGCATCATTTTAAACACACAAGTAAGGCTCTGCAAGCCTGGTGCCCAACAGCAGCTGCCTGCGTGCTCAGCAAGCAGCACATCTCTCAGTGGCAGCAAGCAAGGCCTTCTCCATCACAGGGCATCTCAGGGTGCCTGCCCTACCTCAGGGAGGGTGCTCGCGGCACAGCACGGTGCAGCACGGCACAGCGTGACGGATGCTCCGCTACGCACCGGCGTGAGGCTGCTTCCTCTTCCCAGGAAGTGTTCCAGCTCTCATAAACAGCCTGCTCCAGCCTGACAGATCGCTTCCTGAACAAGCCCTTGGAATTCCCTAGGGTCCTTATCTTAGTTAATGGGTAATTATTTTGATGGATAACAATGAATAATCACTTTCCCAGCTAAGGACTTCCTCTATGGACTTGTTTAACATTCCACGGAAGGTTGGTTGCCAAGCGAGCTCCTTTTTTGTCAAACATTCGTAACCACGAGCTCATTTCTGTATTTCATGGAGCTGCTAAATGCTTCAGGTTAAACCTCTCTCTCAGAAGTATTTTTTCCCCCTACTACAACCCTGTTATGAGTGACCTAACATGCTCACTTGTCTACAATCTTGTTTTTATCTAAATCAAAGCCCAGAGGAAAAATGATTACGCCGGCCGGCCGGAAGATAAGAGTTACCTTCCATTCTGACGTAATGCTGGCAGTGTGCACAACTCCTCACTTACACCTGCCACCAAGCCCCTCCTATAGCACAATGTCATGCATTACCTAATGCAAGATCTGTTTGTGCAGATGAATGAACTGGGAACCTGAGAATCTAAAGCAGCAGCTTGACTGCACTGTACATAAACAGTACTCGGAGTAGTGCTGAAAAAGCTGCTGTGACACAACTCCAGATTGTAGGCTTCCTCCACATATTTTCAAGCTCTCATTCTCATGCACTTACTACACAAAAAAACCCAACCCTGAATTCACTCAAAAGCAAAGTAGAAAACATCTACAGGAAGCAAGAACCTATTTTTGGGGCCAAGTCAAGGAGTAACCTAATTATGCTTCAATTGCTGGTTGGGCACCGTTTGTTTAAAGCACTTTCACAGGACACAAGATGCAAAATCAAATCAAAACCCATTGCAGCAGTTCAGGATGTAGCTGCCTCCTGCCTCTACAGCCATGAGGCTGAGCTATGGTGACTGGCAGAGGCAGTCCAGAAGGAAGGGCTAGAGCAATTCCATTTATAGTCACAGTCCCTTCGGCACTGCTCCAATTCAGAGCAGAAATCTAAAGAGGAATTTCTAGTCCCTGCTCTGGGCACTGTCTTCCAGAGGAGCAGGCCTTGTTCACATCTTGCCTGGGTGTGACAGAGCACCAGTTCTCTTCACTTTCTGTTGACCTTTCCTTCCCAGACAGAACCTTTTCCAACACTTCAGAAATGTCATGCTGCTTGTTCGACCGGAAGGGGGAAAGAAATGGCTGGGTGCCTTGCCTTTATCAGAGTTTAATGTAAGCATCTTGGCCTCTCCAACTTCTCTCCTCTTCTGCTGTTTCTCAAATGACTGGTTTTTAAAACAATTTAAAAAACCCCCTCAAGGCAGCAAAGCAAGATGGCCAACTTAAACAGAGGAAATGCAGAAGTGAAGGCTCTCCGAGCTCCATTAGCTCACCCCCTTCGATACGCATTGTGCAACATGCCCCAAAAAGCTGCTAACAATCCCAAACGTGTGAGAGCAGTGTGGGTGTGGAACTGTTGCTATAGTAATCTCATTTTCCCTTCCTGACCAGAGTTTGGCCAGCCCACACACTTACCTAAGGGAAAATGTGCTCCTACCCACTCCCCTGCCCCTTTCAGAGTCACAAACTGCCTTATCAGCATTAGAGCATCAAGGCCTTCAAACTTCATCATCTTCTCTCTTCCCCCCATCACACTGTTTCTGCAGGAGATCTTCAAGTGGCTAAACAGATCTAAGACAACTTCAAATTTCTGATGGAGCCTGCTAATCCAGAGATGATGAGTTTACAACTTCATTTAAAAAAGGTGCACGGTGCAGCAGCAATGAACTCCCTGAGAGCAGCTGCTAGTTGAGGTACACCATTCGGAAACAGCCTGCATGCTCCAGCACTGTTTCTTCAAGCATGGCTAGAAATGGTTGCTTTCCACAGAACAGTGAAGATGATACATCCTTCTATTTTAACACTGCCTTTCCCCAGGTTTTCAAAGTCCCTGCTGCTCAGGTAACCTGGAAAGTGGTTGGGCAAGCACCAGCTAAGGTTGGCAATGGACATTTTAAGGTCACTTGAGCCAACGCTTCAAGACAGATTCTCCAAAGACAGAGCACTTGCAGAAGTCACATCCCAATTCTCTTTCCACACATACCTGTGACTCCAGATGACCCCCACCAGCTCTGCATTCACCCCAAACAGTGTATGGCAGCTACATCTTTCCCACAAGCAAAAGAGAAATGCTTAAGGGAAGAGAGTTTACTTGTCCAGATTACCACACACCGAGCATTCGTGTGCCAGACTGCAACACACTTCAGTAGGAAGTCTGGGCAAAAGCATTTCCAAACAATTGCTTTCCCATGGACTGAATTACTCAGGAGAAAAAAAAACCCATGAGGCTAAAAAAACCTTCTGATATGCAAAGACAATCAGTATTGCCCTGCCCTGTGGACAGCGTGACAACTGATGGGGAAGAACAGGATGGGATGAAGGGGATGAGACCACCAGGGTCCCAAGCAGGTGACAGAGAGGTGCTTGTAGAGATGAGTGTCCTGGTGATTGGAGCCAGCTTGATGCTGAAAACCAATGCAGTCCATGGGCCAGAGTAAGCAATTCACCCCTGCTGAGGCTGAACTCAGGGCAGCTGGCAGCATCACTAAAGATGCAAACATAATTCATCTGGAGATTAAGCCAAAAAGGACGTGCAGAGCTGGAAACAGCATCTCACAAGATTTGTTGGAACTAGAGGAGAAAAAGGAAGGGAAGGGAATATGCTTCAAGGGTAAAGCCTGAGAAGGAGACAGACATAGGTTCACCATGCACACCCTGAAGTGAATGGCAGCCTTTGGTGACACAAACCCACACATTTGCAGAGGTCTGTGTTCAGGGAGCTTCACCCTGCAGATGCCCATGTGCCTCACAATTCCTGCCTATTTGATTCTCTGTCTCTAGTTAGGTTCCAAAGAAGTCATTTCTAGCCTGCTTCCCTTCCTACATGATGACACTCAGATACTAACATCCCAGCAGAGCTTCTTGCCTTGCTGAGCTTTCTCCCCTCCTGCACACAAACATCACACAGAAACAGAGAGCATTTCTGGGAGGAGGGCGGGCAGGCCTTGAGCGACAGACTCCAAACCCAAGCACTTCGAAGGAGCCTTGTTTACCTGGCAGGCAGTTGCACTCGAAGCTGAAGTCACTGGTTTGGTGACAAGTGCCTCCATTCATGCAGGGTGAGGGGGAGCAGGGCACATAGACGCTCTCACAGCGCTGCCCTGTGTAGCCTGGCTTGCACTGGCAGCGGTAGGAGCCGGGCAGATTAACGCAGGTGCCACCGTGCTGGCAAAGCCCTCCTGTGGCACATTCATTCACATCTATCTCACACTTCTGCCCCGTGTAGCCAGGCAGGCAGATGCAGGAGAACTTGTTTCCAGATACAGTACATGTGCTGCCATTGGCACAAGGCTGAGATGTACAGGCATCGATCCACTGGCAATCCTTTCCTGTAGGACCAAGGCAGAGCACTCCATTAACACAAAGTCATTGGCATGCAAAACAGTAGTTTGTTTTCACGCTACCTTAAAATGATTGGGGTACTAAATCTTGAAGTTAGCACAAACTTCTGTCTGCATTTCACAGCATTATATTTGAAGTTAAGAGTCAATTTGTGGCTACAGCACAAAGCTGTTTTATTTACAGAGTAGCAGCAAGAAACACAACGTTGTGATTCCTAAGATTAGCCATGGCCTCAAACCGTACTGCACAGTGACAGTCCCTCTTCTGTGACCCCTTGAGAATGAAAGGGATCAGGCATCCAGTTAGAGTTTTCCCATAGAAAGATTGTGGTGGGCAAGCTTACTTCATTTTTTTTTTCTAGAAGGGTAGATTCTGAACTCGAAGTGGAAAAGCCACTCCAGAGCTGCTTCTGCAGTCAGTTTTCCCATGTGGACAACTCCACAAGATCTAAATGTCTTTCTGCTTACGTGTAAAGGGTAGGGAGTTTGATTCCCTACCCTTCTTTGCTTTTTTTGGTCATGAAGTCACTTAGGCTTCTCATTTCCTGTGCTGGAGCTAGTAAATTTGCAAGCACGTTATGACCGCCCCGGAACACTCCGGGCTGAAGTACTGCCCGAAGGAGGGGAGCCTGGAGGCACAGCAGCAGCAGCCCACCTGTGTAACCCGGAGGACAGACGCACTCGTAGGTGTCCTGGCTGTGGGGATAACAAGTGCCCCTGTTCAGGCACGGCTGGGACACGTAGCAGAGGTGTGACTCCGAGTACTGGCACTCCTCTCCCGTGAAGCCCGGAGCACACTTGCAGGTGGGCTTCCCGATCAGGGGCGCCATCTCGCACGTTCCCCCGTTCTTACAGGTGCTGCTTTCACAGGGGTTTCGGTACTGACAGTAGTCTCCAAGAAAGCCTTCTCGACACCTGCAACACAGAGGAAATGACTTGCAGCACGGTCACCCGAAGCTCTGCCGTCCTGACGAGATACCAGGAACGAGCACCGAAAGCCTCGGAGCCTGCTGCAATCGATGGTGATGCCAGCAGACCTAAATGCTTACGTCACAGAGGTAACAGGGCCTTCCTCTGGGATTGTCCCAGATGAGGCCACAGACAACTTCAGTTCAAATTGTGACATTCCCCATTTCAAAACAAATCAATACTGCAGAGTTAAATCAAACGCAGGAACTCATCACTGTCCTTCCCTCCAAGTCTTCAGTGAAAGGCCAAGTGTTAGAGGACTGCTGAGCAGCAATCGATTCCTTGCACCCACTCCCATTCTAATAAGCATCCTTTGAAAGCAGAAAATCAGGTTTAGTAAGAGGTAGTATTCCTTTCCCAAACCCTTTATAAACCTTGTTACACACACAGCCTCTGGGGGGCTGAAGATCCGCGGCAGATCTTCCCCCACCGCGCTGCCGTGAGACAGGACTCTCCTCTTACCCTCTCGTTGATAAGTGCATCTGGGACAGCGACACGCTGAAGCCTGCGCTCAGCTAGCAACACCAGCACTGAAGTCAGGTCTCCCACGCCCCTGGCTAGCACCCTAACGACAAGGTCATTGTTCCTCTGTCTCCCACAGAAGAACGAGTACACACACACTATCTGCAGCCAGGGCAATATTTTATACAAAGATCTGTGACTGCAGAATAATTGCAGTTATTTCTGTCTAACCTAAACTTATGTCAATACAGTCTGACTACACTTGTCAGCTGCAATCCATCTTTTCACTGGCCTTTGTACCACAAACTTTCCACTTAGCTTCCAGCAGTGCAGGACCCAGGCGAGCAAGCCTGCAAACCCCACCTCCGTGGCACCCACGCCTCCATTTGCTTCTTTCAGGGAGCAGAAAGCTGCAGAAGGAGATGCTGGATGAAAAGCCACACTTAACACACAGGACTGGTCCCTTGCAGGTTTTTCTGTGGTCCTTGGCTGTAAGCAACCCAAAAAACACACACAGCTTGAGAGAGCACACCCTGCGCTCCAAAAAAATGCAGAGGTGAACCTCGGACAGATGTTTTGCTCCAGAAGAGGATTAATTACATCTATGAATTACCCAAACCCAAAAGGGAGGAGATTCAAACTGCAAGAAATACACAAAGTCTTTAGTTAGCCTGCCCCAGAAGGTAAGAATGTAAGAGTAAAGGGAAGGCCTTTCCCTTCAGCACTCAGAAGTGGATGCTGGATTGAAAAAAACCAAACAAACAACCCACAGAAAAAAATTACAACAACAAACATCCAGACACACACACACCGAACAGACAGAAGAATACAGGCCCCAGCTGGCTGGATGGGCCTTAAAGTTCAGTCTACAACTCAAACAACAGTCTTGAAGCTGTGTTTTAAAGAGAACACCACAGGGATCTCCCTTTGTTTCAAAGCTGTTCAACACCTCCAGCAAGGAACAATAACAGAACACATCAATGCCAGTCACCCTTGCAGGTAAGGGGATGAGAAGCTCTTGGTGGAGGACAGAACACAAGAGGCCTAACAATGAAGTCAGCACACAGAGCACACTTCAGCCTTGTGCTGGAAACAAAACACATACAGCATCCTCCCCAAAAACAGAGGCTGATCTGGGAGAGACAAACTTGTTCTGGGGGTTCCTAACAGTCTGCTGGAATTCTTCAGAAGTGCAAAGAGCAAACATCAAGCAGGAGTAAATGAGATCATGCTACACCTCATACTTGCATGGCACAACCACTACACCAGTGCTGGTGTCTGCTCTTTAAGAGGGAAGAGCTGAAGTCAGTTCAAAGTAGTCAACAGTAATGATTAATAGAAGAAAAGCTCAGGTGGCTCAGTATTTATCAGGGGAAAATGAAGGCAACAGTTAATCAGAAGCTGCAAGGCACCCATAAAAACTCAGATTTGACAACAATTCCCAGTCTAGAAGGTAGAGGGACGACAGAGCTGAGCAGTTAAAAGCTCAAGCAAGATACAGACTGCGTCTCAGCAGTGGAGAGAAGCAACTGGAACAACGCATTGAAGGTTGGGGTGGAATTTCTCCATCGCTCCCCCAGGATTGGCTGTTCCAGAAGGAGCATGCATGCTAGTTCAAACACAGCTACTCAGGGATGTTATTATCCCAGTTATGCAAGAGGTCATTACTAGATGACCACAACTGTTTTTTCTCATGTTAAAATGTATTAACTAGCTTTAGCCATACATCTAAAGCAGGAAAGTCACATCACAGAGGTGTGTAATTGTGATTTACCATGCCCCACACCCAAATTAGGCTCTTTCCACTGTACCTTAAGACTTTCAACTTGGTGCCCAAGAACAGACATGAAAGAAGAGTTTTTGCAGGGCAAGGCAGGATTAATAAAGGTACAGAAAGCAAATCCTGAGACAATACCATTTGCAGAACATCCTCTGTCTCCTGCGCCGTCCTCGGCATAGCAGCTGACGGCTGTCAGTCAGCGTAAGCTGCTGCCACACCACGTGAGAGGCAAGCTTCGGTATTCCAGCCCTAAACCATGGCAGTTCTATAGGCTTCCTTCAGCATCCCAAATCCCTCCTCAATGGGAGCTAGAAATCAGTCCAAACGCCAGCAGGCTACAGCCCAGCTTTGCAGGAGCTCGATCACACAGAAATCTGGCACCCAGCAAAGACAGCTGTGCCAGAGGCTGCAGGACTGCTTGACTCCCACGGCATTCAAGCCTGCACATGGTGCACTGGCCAGCTCTGCTCTCAGATCCTCTGGGTAAGTACAGTTAAATCATTTTTATGCACATCTATATGCAGCTGATGAATGTGCAAAGTCAAACTGAACTTCAGAAAGCTTACACGGTTTCATTGCATGGATTTCTTTTGGTCCCACCACCACCAGCAGCATGGATGGGGGGGTTGGGCAGCTCAGCAGCACACCAAGCCCCTCAGCCAGACAGCAGCAGGCACAGGCCATGTGCTTGTAGCTCTTTTTATCATGAAGGGAAGAGCAACAAACAGGAACTTAACAGAACCCCACCGAGGACACCTCACCAGGCAAAACAGAAGTCCTCCAACACCACCTGC
Source organism: Dryobates pubescens (assembly GCF_014839835.1). Classification (NCBI taxonomy): domain Eukaryota; kingdom Metazoa; phylum Chordata; class Aves; order Piciformes; family Picidae; genus Dryobates; species Dryobates pubescens. The sequence continues at coordinate 755,883 of NC_071622.1, forward strand.
CACTCCAGCAAACGCAACACAAACCAAAACACATCCAGAAGAGAGGTCCTAAAGTGTTTTTTCACTGAAAGGCTGGAAACCAAACCAGAAAGTCTAGAGGAACCTCTCATGCTTTGTCCACAAGCAGATAAACCACCACAGTAAGCCCTCCCTCACACCTCCTCCACGCTCAGGGATGCTGGAAGGTGCACTGAGCTGCTGCCCCTAGGGCGGGGGAGGAGGGACCCTAAACATTGGTTTACACTATTGCTGCTATGATTTGAAACAAAAGTCAAGGCTTGTGCTCCAGGATGACACTCAACCATCACCCACAAACAGCCCGGCATTTGGCACACAAATGTTCTGGTACAAAGCTGAAGAGCGCTCCAAGACCAGGCTTGTCCTGGTATCTTCTGAGGCTAATCAGGGAAACAGGAGGGAGTACTCCAGCAGGGAATAGCTAAAGCTCTTTTAACTTTAGCTCATTCTATTTGGAAAGAGAAAGCCTTACAGAATGCCAGAGGGAATGTCTGTCTGTGGAAAGGTGGTGGGTGAGGTATACATGGCCCCTGAACCCACCACTTTGTTCTCCTCCCGGGGAAGCACTTGGGCACACACTTATGCAACCTTCCCCTCCAGCAAAACTCAGTGCAAGCCTTTCTGAGTGTTGAAGAACAAAAAACCCCAACATTAATCTACAGCCCAGATTTTCAACCATGTCTCCTGTCCTCAACATTTTAAGGCACAAACACCAGTAATTTAGCTCTAAATGCTGGTGTAGACGAAACTGCAAACATTTGCCCCCGATTCATGTTGGGCACCACATTGTGTGGCTAAAAATAGAGGCGAGCTCTGAAAAGGCAGGGTCTGAGTCCAAACTGCTTTAAAGGAGATGATTATCCTCAACTGCAAGTCCAGCTTCCCACCACCCCTGCTCTGCTCTCATCCCAACCATTCTTCTTAGGAGAGGGAGAGGAAAAAAGCAAAAACCAGAAAAAAGCCACTTGTCTGCAGAGCAGCTTAAAACCGTAGCAGCCTGTGGCAGCTCCAAGTGACATGCTCAGAGCAGGAAACCCAATCTTTGCCAAATAAAAGCCACTGCTGCTCCTCACTTTCCCATCCAGCCTTCAGCAAGGGGAAGATGCAGTTTGCTCTGGCACTTTCTGGAAGCACATGAAGTGTCTTAACCTACTTCAGCAGGAATTCAATCTTTTAAGAACAGATTTCACATACAACCTAATTCAAATCATGAATTCTGAAAGCAAGAGAGTTTGAAATGGGAAAATGTCCTGTGGGCTGCATCAGCTATGCAGCTGCTTCTAATTAAAGCTTCTCCTTTACTCTCTCTGGGCTGCTTTCCAGCACAAATACTTTAGTCAGAGCTCAGCCCTTTTTTCACCCACCCACCCCCCTCCTTTTCAGCTCCAGCCTGCATTTGCCTCAGCTCAGGCTCTCAGGGAGCTGAGCTAGAGACATAAGAACAAAATGAAGGTATTTATCCCAAGTTGAATCATCCACAAATCCACAGCACTGCACTCTCTCTCACAATGCTACAAAGAGAAAGGACTCTCAGAAGCTGCAGTTTTGGCTCTTCTGCCCTAAAACTACCTTGAAGTTACCGCCCAATACTTAGTTCTCTCTCTCTTTCAAAGACTCCTGGAAAATATGTCTAGTGTGCTGGAAAAACCTCCTCATCTGCCACACTGTGTTTGCTTGGGCACATTCTAGAACAGCTTCTTCAAATGCACCTTCCAGACTGTTTCACCCAGGCTTCCAGATGTTTGATTTTCATGGGAGTTTCAGATTGGAGCCCGGTGATATCATCTGGAGATGCACAGAAGGAAGCAGATGGTTTTAATTTCAAATGTGAAGGGAAGAATTTCCTAGTAGCCTTGCTTCTCTCTCCCCCCTCCCAACACTCCCTTCTCTTTGATTGGAAGATGCTTTAACAGAGAGAGAAGGGAGGGGGGGAAATGCAGCCTGACTAATGTGAGAAGGGTCTCAGCTATTTTGCTACAGATTTTAACCAGACCTCCCTCTGACTCCCGGGTTCTGACTCCCACACCTACAGCACCTCTCAGGAGGGAGAACAGGATTCTCTGGTTAGCCTTACAAAGGCTCCTTCCCACGTCTCAGGGCTGCCATGCATGCGTCACAGCGGGAGTGCAAACCCTGGGACGGGGCAGGCTGCCTGCAGCGCCTCTCGAGCAGCGCTCGGCCGTTGGCCCTGCGCCGCAGCGCCCTGCCGTACACCCAGCAGCAGCAGCCAGGCTCCAGTTAAGCTGCTGCTGGCCACTGCAGCTCTTAACAGCGTTTGTTCTGCACAGGTAAATCGCACCAGGCAGCTCTGATTGACTCCCATCGCCACGCTGTTCCCACATGTGAAGCTCACAGCATGTGTACTCTCCCCTTTTCCCTCTGCCCTGGTCTCCAGGGGCTCCAGCTTCTGAAAGGAGAGAGAAGGAAACAGGAAAGGGCAGCTCATTCTCAGAAAGGGACAGCTCTTCAACCTCTGCATTTAGCCTCTTCTGGAAAGCTCTCAGACCCCATCCTGCTACAAGGTCTCCTATGGGTATTCCCCATTCACTGGTCTAGGAGTGATGAGTCTCTCGAGATCCTGAGAGGATATCTGCTGCAGCCTTAGAAGCAGTCCTGCAGTCTCGGATCTTGCCTTCAGCCCCAAAAGTCCTCTTAAACCAGAGTTCAAACTTGTTTATGAAGATCTAGATGGAAAGAAAGGCAGGTTAAAAATCTGGCAAGGGGCTTGGAGTTACTGGGAGTTCAATGTGGGCAGAAGTCCCTTACTGCCATGAGGTTGCTGCCTTGAGTTCAGCATGCTTTGAGGTCCTTCTGTGCACACATCATGCAGTATCAAACCAACAAACTTCTGCACACGGGGGGGGGGGGGGGGGGGGGAAAGGCAGCACTGCTCACTGGAGCAGCACAGAAGCACAGAGCTGCACCAAACTGACAGCTTTGGGCATGAAAGGATGTCCTGGAGGAAGCTGCCCTTTTGGCATCAGCCAGCTTCAGCAGCCTCCACTTCTGAGAGCACAGCAAGCAAACCATGGCTGCCACTGGGCTTTGGGGCTCTCTTTTCATTGTTTCTATTTATTTCTCTGTTTTTAACCATCAGGGCCTGACAAAAGACACTGCAGTTAAAGCAGGACTTTGGTTTAGAGGGAGGCACAGATATCCCTTTTGGGCACACAATGTGCAACAGTCTTGAGGTCAGAAAACACAACCTCAAAAACCTACACAGCATGAGAAGCAGCAAGGCCCAGGCTCCTCCCCAAACCTTGGGGCACCTCTACTCCAGCTCCCTTCCTTCTCACTTCTGCTTCTCTCCCTGGCACAGGCTTGTTTCTGCTCCCTGTGACTGGGGCACAGGAAGTCAGGAGAGGTCACAACTGCCAAACATGGGGAAAGTGGTTAACATACTCTCCACTGCAGGGCCCAAGCCCACACCGAGCACAGAGGCACTGCCCAATCCTGCACCCACCAGCAGCAGGGCAGAGCACAGAGGCACTGCCCAATCCTGCACCCACCAGCAGCAGGGCAGGCATGTTCACACCAGGTAGCACTGCCAAAAGCCTCTGCTCTGCCTGTCCTTGAGGCAGCTCCAGTCCCCAGAGCTTCCCAGCCTGCTGCAGCTTCACAGATACTGTGAGTTACCAGTACTGCTCCCCAGACTCTTCCTACTTCTACCTTCCCAGTCACCTAGCAGCAGGGAGAGGAGAGAGGGTTTTCCTATGATGTTCACAATTAGCATTAAGCAACAGGCAACTGTTATCCTACTTCTCTGCTGAGGATGAGTATGCCAGAAGGCTCCTTCATGCTTAACATCAGCGTGCAAAAACCTGCCTGGAGATACTTTTGAGGCGGGGGGAACTTCCTGAACAACATCAAACACACCACCACAATGCAGCACAAAGCCAAGCCCCGTACTGAAACTGTCTCTTGTCAAAGCAGGACCCAGAAAGCTCGAGCTGACAGGTCTCCTTCACACTGCTACTGCAAAGACGGTTGGCTTCCTTGGAAGAAGGTCTACACCGTCACCCCTCCAGTCACTGGATGGGTGTAGAGAGACTCCCAGACAAAAATAATCACATCTGACCGTGCAAGCAGCAAACACAGGCATGTGTAATTTCCTACCTATAAAAATGAAGGTCAGAGAAGGTCAGCAGCTCTATCAAACAGTGCCACCAGACGACAGCCCTGGGCCAGCAGCGTCACCAGGGGAACAGAGCGACTTAAAGGGCACTCACAAGAGCAATCTGATAAAGCTCCAACCCCGATTTCCTCGCAGGGTCACAATGGTGGTTCCCATAACAGAAGCCAGGGGCACCACAATGAAGTTTTCTCAGCAGAAAACTCACTTTCTCTTTGAGGGGAGCAGATGCCACAGGATTTTCTGACCAAGCACACTGGTTCAGCCCTAAGCTGTCACTTGCTGCTTGGCCAAATGTCTAGGCTAGATGTTCTCATCAGGGCTTATCCATCACCTGATTGTCTCTGATGCAGGCTCTCCCTTCAGCTGTTTGCTTGCTGCTTACAGACAGCAAGGTTAGCTGGATGGACTGACCACACTCCAGAACAGATAACTTGGCCAAGAGGAGGTACAGAAAGAGGAAGAGAACCTATTAGAACAACTTATTGCCCAGTAGAGGAAGTACTGCAGCAAACCTGAGAGGCAAAAAAAAGTGGAAGGGGTGGAGATGCAGCTAACCAGCGAGTGATCCTGCAGGGCTAGAAACCAAGCCACTTGCTTTAGTAACTTAGTTCAGTTTCCTGAACACAACATTTCTACTCTTGCAGCCACCAAAAGTCACAAAGTCATTGAGGTTGCTACAGCAGACAAAGTTCCCCTATTCAGAGTTCCTCATAGTGCAGGAAAGAAAAAAAAACCAAAAGTTAAAACCAAAACAGGATGCTAAGAATCAGCTTGCTAAAGGTAAAGTCTCCACAGTTGAGGGTCTGGGTTTTGCTGCTTTGGCCTCCCTTTCTGCAAAAAGAGGAGTTCTGGAGCCAGAACCAGGAAACAGAGAGGTACTAATCTCTGCACAAAGGCCTCTATTAGCCTTCACAAGCACTTCAACACCTGCAAAGGCACCTGGCTACCACTTGCAGGAGAGGCTGGCTTAAGACCTGCAAGAAGTCTCTGCACAAAAAGGAAGAAAGCAATATTAGAACTAAACATAACTCTGTGTGCTGAGGAAAAAAAGTGTCAAGAGTGATCAAAGCTGTGACTGTGATAAAGGGAAATGTGTCAAGATCTGGACTGTACCACAAATACTTGACAAAAGTTAATCAGAGGAAGCAACTAAACTTATTTTACTTTACAGTCTGAGACATGGTTAAGAGGCACATGGAAGTTGAAGAAAGCATCCTTAGAGAGGTACAAGTGGCACCAGTATCAATACCATTCTTGTTCATTACCCTCACCATGACCTACATACTCTGGCTCCAGACTAATGTGCTTAAGTACATGTCACAAAGACCTACTAATGTCACACAATTTCTTGCTTCAGTCTTAAAAGCCAAGTGAAAAGCAGGAACAGTTCCAGTTTTCTTTTCAGAAGGGTTGTTAGTTTCTGTTGGCAGCAACAGAGAGCTGTGGAAAGGAACAGCCTAGGGAGCAGCAATAGTTAAATTGTGAAAAACACACCACAGGGGATAGCAAGTTTCATATTTGCCTCTCTGTGGCCTCTCTGCACATCAGGCATTGATTTGAAATCGAGAAGAACCTGAAATTAGATTATGATTTCCCCTTTGAGGGCCACAGGTGCCCTTCCAGTGTATCAGATTTTATGTCCACACTACAGACTCCACCAAAGCCCCTGCTGAGAGCTTCCCAGACAGCAACCAAGTGAAAGCACCACTGAAGAGGGGTGTCACCACTCAGCAAAATCAACGATGCCATGAAGACAAATCAAGTGTGTTTAGGGGATTTCGTTCGTTTGCTTCTGCAGCTCTCATCTATTCCTTGCCCCCCAGCATGTGGAAAGGAACTGGCACACATCAGAGCACACCACACTTCTGGAAAACCTCATGAAAATCTTCAAACTGAGGGCTGCAGCTCTACAAAGTGAGGCAAGCTCTAAGATGGAGAGCAAGTTCCAATTTCCCTTGTGGGTCTGGAAGCAAGGTACAGACCTTGCCTCTTTAATCACTTTGGCCTCGCTTCCCAACCCAGTGCAAAGAAGACAAACCTGACAGGATTTGAACCCAAAAGCTGAAGAAGAATTCCAGATGGTTTACATCACCAAAAGCTAGCATGCAACATCTAACACATTATCAAGAAACACCAACTGGGGTAGACCCATGACACTGAATGCACCTGGTAAGAGAGAGCAGTGAAGGGGAAAAGGACCTGGGGGTCCTGGTGGGCGGAAGGTTGACCATGAGCCAGCAACGTGCTCTGGTAGCCAAGACGACCAATGCCATCCTGGGGTGGATTAGAAGGGCTGTGGTCAGTAGGTCAAGAGAGGTTCTCCTCCCCCTCTACTCTGCCCTGCTGAGGCTGCATCTGGAATATTGTGTCCAGTTCTGGGCCCCTCAGTTCAAGAAGGGCCTCAGAACTGCTTGAGAGAGTCCAGTGAAGAGCCACAAAGATGATGAAGGCAGTAGAACATCTTCCTTATGATGAGAGACTGAGGGAGCTGAGGGCTCTTCATCTTGGAGAGGAGGAGCCTGGGGGTGACCTCATTCATGGTGATAAAGCTGTGCAGGGTGAGTGCCCAGAAGCTGGAGCTCTGCTGGCAAGGGGCAGTGGTGGAAGCTGAGGCAGAGGAAGTTCCATGGAAACAGGAGGAAGAATTATTTCCCTGTGAGGGTGGCAGAACACTGGAACAGGCTGCCCAGGGGGGTTGTGGAGTCTCCCTCCCAAGAGATATTCAAAACCCACCTGGATGTGTTCCTGTGTGAGCTGCTCTGGGTGACCCTGCTCTGGATGAGCTTTCGAGGTCCCTTTAAGACCCTAACACTCTGTGATTCTGTGGAGAAAATCTTAACAATTCACATTCCCTTTCTGCCTGAGGCCTTGAACAAAGGAAAACTGGTAACCACATTGTGAGAAAAATGAAACCAACTTACTTGCAATAGCCTGTACCATTCTGATACGGAATGCACTTCCCCTCGTTAACACATGGCTTGGACTCATCCATACACTGCAAAGCTGAAAGAAAAGAAAACAACACTCAGATCAGTAGCTGTACATGTCAAGTCAAATCTTCATTAGCATATTCTGGGGAATAAAAATCTTCTAGTAAAAAATTTTTGTATGACTGGAACAAAGACACTATCACACAGCTTCATCTCTGGCAGCATCAAAGAACCAGACTGCAAGAAGCATCCAATACAGATTTCTTCATTAGGCAGCTAAATGCTTCCAGAAGTTCTTTTAGGTAGATTTTCAAAGCAAAGCAGACAATAATTTCAGCAAGCTACAAAGATATTCATGTCAGCACTTGCATATTTGGGGTTAAAGTGTCACCAATTACTACTTTCTGATGAAAATTCTGTACTGAAAGTCTCTGCAGTAAGAGGCAACTACTGCTAAGCCTTCTTTCACAATACTCTTGTCTCCATTTTTGCCCCTTCTTTTTCAGTCCCTCTAGGGACACTTGGCACTGGAGCAGGGGCCTCTCTATTTCCTAAGTTCCCCTGCTGGACTTGTCTAGCAATCCACAATTTGCTGCCACATCATTAGAGCTGTGGCACTCTGATTTCAGTCAGGGCTGGCTTTTGGAGTCTCCCAGTAAGTGGAAACATCAGAGGTGTTAAAACCTTCAGCAGAATGTGCTGTTTTTAAGGAGGAGACACTGCAGCCCAAACCTGGCACTCTCAGTACTGTGCTTTTAAAAGGGTGTGACACGGTTTGGGGCTGGTCAATTTTTACCCAGGCCTGCTGGACGCTCTAGTGAGGGATGTGATGATAGAAGCAGGTCAGCTCCAGCTCTGGCAAGCATCCATCGCCATGTGGGGACCTGAAGCAGCAGGCTGTAGCTATTTCAGCAGTGACCAGAACCACAGAATTGTTAGGGTTGGAAGGGACCCCCAAGGATCCTCCAGCTCCAACCCCCTCTGCCATGGGCAGGGACACCTCACACTACAGCAGGTTGCTCACAGCCACACCCAGCCCAGCCTTAAAACCCTCCAGGGATGAAGCTTCCACCACCTCCCTGGGCAGCCTGAGTAATGCCCAACCACCTCAGCTGCCCGCTTATGTTCCAGCTGCTGTAAAGCAGATTGCCTTCTCTCTTTTTTTTTGAGGAGAGTGCTCCTTTCCTCAAGAGGTATTAACTTTTCCATACAAACTCAGCAAGGGCCACCAGGCAGAACTGGTCTGCTCCACCAGCACCAACGATCATCCACTGGTGACTAAGGAACGGGGCTCAGGAGACTTAATGCCCCAGTCCCACTGCAGCTCTCCCTGCAGTCGGCCCAAATCCAGGCCAAAAATCAGACAGCTTGGAACAGACTCCAGTCACTGCTATCCAAGGCTGGGAGTGTTATTTCCCAATGACCCTGCAGCACGTAAGCAGGTCACACACACCACCAGGTACTACAGGAACCGCGAGCATGAAAGGCTCCTACGGAGAGCACAGCTGAAGTCAGCCCAGTTGCCCGGGAACAGGGTCAGCGTTTCCCACCAGACGAGTATGCCTGTTTCTGTCAGCCTGCGTTCTGAAAAAGGGGCACTTGGATGGTGCTGCTTCTGTAGAGCTCTCAGGAAATGAACAAAATTCCACTCTGAGCCCCCTCCAGATAACCCCTGAGGTCAGGGTTACCAAGCGACGGAAATATTAGCAGGGATTTCTGCACGGCGCTCCCCCCCGCAGCGGCCAAACCACTCACACCGATTTGCACCTGTCTGGCAATTTTTACCCCATTTCACAGCAACATCCACCCAGGCTCTGACTCCAAGCCTCATCTGCTTCTGTCTAACACGACAGCAGATTGTTTCTGTGGCAGAAGATTAGCTCCAGTTAGCACAGCTCAGTTTCGCTGTCTTCGTGAGAAACTGCGGGAGGACGCGGAGTGAGCTGCGCTTCTCTGCCCACCTCTGCTGCTGCAGGGGAAGGGGGGAAGGTTAAAACGAGCCCCACCACATTTCAGAGAGCTGGGAGGGGAAGCAGACTGGGTATTCTCATCTCACTACCTTGAATCCTCATTCCTTTCACACCAATCAAGCCAGTGAAGCAAATACTCCGAGGATTATTCCTTTTGTGCCCGTGCTTTCAAACACAACTCTGTAATCTCTTCGCGTTCCCTGCATCCCCAGTGAAAACCGAGCAGCCAGTTGATTTTGTAACCCACATGGTAAAAGCTTAACTAGCACTTGGCCACAACCACCTCCCCAGCACAGCCGTGGGGACGGGAACACGCAGGGGACGGCTTCTGGGGTCGCAGTAAGGATCCGAATCAGCGATTCCTGTTGAGCTGGTGAGGCCAGACACAGACACAGCAGAGAGGCTTTAGCAAAGTAATGATTAATTTTCTCCTGGTTTTGGACTAATTATTCCTGCCTTGAACTGCTGTTTAGCAGGTCATTAAACTACTACCAGTCCTTAGAATTCTTTAAGGCAGACAAACGGTGAATGGGGTAATGCGGGCAGCTAAACACATACTTGGCTTTAATGTAGTAATCCAGAAGTGAAAGAAGTTAGGGAAACAAAAGCCAAGAGACTCTTGAGTGCTTTTTCAGCTGAAAGCTAAAATAAGCTGAACAGAAATAAACTGAAACGCAACTAAAGCTCCAGCGCATGTAAACGTAACCATAGTCTGCATTAAAATGTAACGTGCCACTTCTATTTACAAAGAGCCCCCCAGGGAAATCATGGAGGAGAGTTCTCACAGCGAGATGACCGTTCCTGTGCACACAGCACTGTCTTCCTGCACTTCATGACGTCTCCAACAATTTCACAACCCAGACCAAATCCAAGGCATTTCGACACCACTTGCCCCAAAAGCTGCTCCTCTGCCATGCTGCGTTCAAGAGTTCAACAGTACCAGAACCTTCCCCTTCTGCCTCAGCCAGCACAAGGATTTCTGTTTTGCTACAGCCACCAGATTAACTGGGAACGCTCTGGTGTGCCCAGCATGAGAGAAGACAGCCTGGTCTTGAAAAGACAGAGCCCCGTCCCTGGCAGCTGCTCACAGGCAACAGCAGCAGGCTCTCAAGGCTTTGACTCTAACAGGCTGCCTTCAACGGTTTGCTGCCGCGCTTCAAAACGCAGAAATGGAGAATTCTTTGTTGGTTTCCTTGGACTTGCTCTAGCTTGCCAAAAATTACCAAGGCTATCACGAGCTGAGTTAGCCCAGACCAGGCACAAGCAGCCACGTTTCAAGCCCTGGCAGTCCCGGCCCGGCAGAGAGCTCGCGCCGGTATGGCGGCAGGTCTCCACCAAGACATCCCATGGATTTACCAGCCCTCTGGGGCATATGACAGGAGTACTGGGAAGACACACCATGATTAAGACTGGCTTCTTAGCTAGTGTGCAGGCCACCACTTTGTGAAAGAAGTGCCCAGTTCCTAGCACACATTGTAATCCAGTTTGAAACGTGCCCAGGACAAGGGCTCCAAGCCTGTATGGGATGAACCTTATCATCTACACTACCCAGTCTGGCACAAACCCTAGCACACACCTGCACTTCAACATCAGGTTAGAATTTGGCTTTAACAAGCCTACCAGGACTATTTTCCAAGGCCAGAGGGAATAAAAACAAAGAGGTAGCCCCCGCTGTAAACCAAGCACAAGCAGAACGCATCGCTCACAGCAGCGCTATAGGAAGCGCTGTGATTCCCAGCCCCTGAACCCACCAAAGCTCACACATCACTGCAGTGCAGTTTCACCCAGATTTAGTCTTTTGGGCTAAAGAGACAGTCAAAGCAAATCTGGGCTGAAGAGAAAAGTAGTGTTTCTGCCTCGTTGTTCTTTAGGGTGCCCAGATGACCTGGAAGTTCCCCATTTGGTTTCCACACTTCATCTGCCCGCTGTAAATTCAGCTATTTTCTGTCTAGAGAATTAAGAGGGATAGTTAAGGGTTAAGATCAGAAGCTGCAAGTGCCAGAGTTCAGCTTTTAAGAGAGAAGACTGCTATAGGAAATCAGAGGCATAACCAGAGAGAATCTGGAAGGGCTCTGTGGTAAACACTAAGAGCAGAGTGATGCCAACAAGCTCCTCACCCATGAGTTCAGAAAGACAGGCAGGAATAAAAATGCAAAGCGCCAAAACAATGCTGTGAGGAAGAGATGCTATGAAGCTGGTTTCCTGTAGCTTTGTGGTTGATTATCCTACATCTAAGAAGGTACAGGCTCCAACCAAAGGTCTTGTTTTAAGCAAGAGGAGAAGCAGAGAACACAGCTGAGCTGCTGGTCCAGCTTTCCTCCTCGGAGGACACTACATGGGGGTCTCTCTCCTCCTTCTGCCCACAAACTCTCCATTAAGTTCACAGACACTCAGTATCTTTTAAGAGCCTGGACCTCGGTCATATTGGGTTGAAAACTGGTCCATAGGTTCAACAGCTCACTTGTGGGAGAGGCTGGAGAACACAGAGGAAGCTACTTGAACACAGAGGAAAAGTCAGGCTGAAAGTATACTGAAGACTAGAAAGAAACCTGAAGGACAAATAGGTTTCCCTAACCTTCATGTAGCCAGGGGAGCTTCTGGCCCGACTGCCATTCATGAGAATTGTCTCTCATTCCAACAGGGTCACCCCTCAGGTGTGACAAGAAAGGGGGAAACGGGATCCCAAGCCCTCAAACGGCAGCAACAGGGGATGCGTGGGGAATGCCCACACAAGACCCACAGCGTGGTCAGAACCACCAGCTACGCTGCAAATCAAGGCTTCTCAGATTCCAAAGGAGCAAAGCCAGCTCCTGATTCCCTTCAGGAAAAACACAGCACAACAACACCGGAACACCAAGTGCGGTTCTGGAGGACGATCAACAAGTCTTCAACGTGGAGAAAAGGGACACAAATCCTTGCACAGCTGCAACTCACACCACACAAACAGCTGCTGGGAAAGCTGGTGAGGAAAAGCAGCACTGCACACAGGGAGAGAACACCCAAAGATAACCAAATTTTGGAGGAAAACCACAAAGGAGCGATAACTAATTACGCTATTCCCTAACCTCAACAGATTACACTGCCAGGGAGATGACATACCAGGGGAAGCCCACAAGTAAATAAAAGGGGAGGAAAAAAGCTACTTTCACATTTTCAGCTTTTTCTTCAGGACAGCTTGCCCCATGGCAGCCATGTGGCAAGGGGAGGAAGCAAAAACCCTCCCTGTGAAACCCTGATAAAGCCTCACGTTCAGCACAGATTCAGGGAACACAGAACATCTGGGGAGTTTAAAACAAGCTGAGCAGTTGGCACTCCACAGAGGGCAGCAGTTAAGGACAAAGCTTGTCAAAGGCCTGGAAACAGTCTGCAGAGTAAAAATGCTTTAATTGGACTGTGAGGGCATCTCCACTGTTTTTACACACAAAAGCCTGAAATCAATTGGATAACGCAAGACTCCTTAACCGAGAGGCTAAGCGGAGCTCAGAGGAGCAAGAGGGCATTCAGCCAACGTCCTGCACCTTTGGAATGAGAAAATCCCAAGGTCTAAACCAGTTTCCTTCCCTAACTTCTCTAGACAAGTGTGGAAAACAAAAGAAAATGTCAAGAAGTGTGTTTCAGCGAAAACAAGCCTGTACAAAGACATTTTGCTGCAGAAATCCATCAGGTTGGGGTTGGGTTTTTTAATGCAGTCAGATTTGTTGTTGGCACTCTCAGATTAAGTTCTCAGACAACAAAAAGGAAAGCAAAACCCCAAAAAAGAGGCATGCCCTGTCATCAGATCTGTGCCCCAAACAGCTAGGAACCGGCCCAAACTAATTGGCCCTCCCAAGAACAAAGCTGGGAACCGCTGGGCGAATTCACAGGTACAGCCGAAGCCTTTCTGTCCTCAGGGACTTGGGCCTAGGAAGCCGCTGTGGGCTGCCGCTTCCAGCAGATGCAGCTCCAGTGTGTGGGACACTGCTCCTGCCGGCACTCCACCCCCACCCCGAAAAGCTCACGTTTAATACGTACTGAGTCGGGGATGAACTCATCATAGTTTGAAAGTCTGCCAGCCACCATATTCTCCATTCCCTTGCACAGCTACTGTTCCCTGCCTGCCCCTACTTTCAGTTTTCCTAGCAAAGCCAGAGGCTTGACATCCAGAATGGAAACATAAAGCACCGATTAAAGGCAGAAAAAAGGAAAGAAAAGTTTTCAGGGGGAAAAAAAAAGTAGGGAAGGCAATGAAAGAGCTGCAGAGGTGCTGGCGTTGCCATGGCGATCTGGCAGGCGGGAGGCAGGCTCAGGTCTCCTGCAAAGCCTGCCGTCATCCTGCAGCACTAAATCTTTATTAAGGCGAGGGCTGGGGCTGGCTGCCTGCGCCGCGATGCCAGCCCCGGCGCCTGTGCCGAGCGGCGGCCGCAGCGCTCCCGGATGATGTCAGAGAGAGGAGCTGAGGGCTTGCTGCACGGAACAAACAGCAGGCGCCCCTGCCATTTGCAGAGACAAAGCTCTTTTTTCATCCTCCCAGCGGTCTAAAAAAAGGACATGTGCCCTAGGAACAGACTATTTTCTAAACACAACGGATGGTTATTTCTGCGGCTCTCAGATGACCGTGCCGAGGATACCAGCACTGCTTCTCCCAGGCAAGGCACTGACGGCCCTTGGCTTCTGTTGGCAAGGTGGCTTTGGAGTGAGTGCGTAGAAACCAAGGTTATCGCTACAAAAGGACTTTTAAAACACTCAGGGAAGCTCTTCTTGCCCCAACAGGGATGGCGTTTCCCCAGTGTGGCCCAAAGGCAGGGTGAGAATAATGATCACCCCCCCCTTGGCTTGGCAGTCCTTAGCCAGGAGTACAAACTCAAAGGATGAAAAGGTGTATCTGGAGTTACAAACGGTGATCCTGTGCTTTTGCTCTCAAGCCAGATTCCCAAGCCCAGGAACAAACAGCCTGGCAGGGTCCTCCTGCTGCAGCTCTTTCACCTACCGCTTACTCGGGGTTCAAACCCCAGACACTGGGCTCCTCTAACTGCGTGTTTGAAAATGGGAGAAGCTGAACAGGACCAGAGCATGCTGAAATACTGACTTAATGCAACAGCAGGAAGACACCTAAAATGAGGGAAGGAAATAAGCTGTGGAAGCTGACAAAACCCCAACCCACCCACTGTAGGATCATGGAATGCTGAATGCCACCAGAGGCGCAAGTCCTCTTTTCCCAAGGATGCAAGTCCTGAGAACGCCAGGGAGAGGATCTTCACGTATTCCTAATCTGACTAAGTGGTGCCCTGGAGGAAGTGATGCGAGTTAGCCAGATTCCCATCACACTCCCTTTTTGAAAGTCTAAATCAGCATCTTTGATAAGAACTAATTCGATAGCAACACCTTCGAGAGATCAAGTCCAACTTGCTCTTCTTTAGGCAAATCCCCATCAGGCAGGCCGGCATCCTCGGCGCTCTCTCAACTCCTCACAAGCTTCCCTCTTTGAGTACTGAAGATCTCGACCCGCCGCCCTGGACTAAACACGTACCGCAACCTGCTGGAGACACAGGCCGACAGCCAACAGCAACCTGGTCGCAGCGGGCTCGGCGAAACCCAGGCGCTAGTAATGGCAGGGGGTGATTAGGGAGGGCTTCAGCAGCCAGCGCTGCCCGATCAGAGGAGCGAATCGTTCAGAGCAATTATCACCGAAAGCGCAGGTGTTGCCGCCCCACCCCGGCTTACTGCAACTTCAATGCAGCCTTTTGCAAAGCTGAACAACGGCTCAACTGGAAAAGCAAGTTGCTGCACCGCTGGGCTCGCATGATGAGGCAGCGCTGAGCAGTCCAAACCATAGCGCTTCGTGCATCAAGCAGCCTCCTGTTTATTGACCAAGAGGGCTGACATCAGATACCTGCCCTTTCTTGCACAACAGCATCAAGAAGACAGTTGAATATGCACCTGAAAAATACCCTTTCGGTGACTTCATCCTTCCCATTAATTCAAGCCACAGTTCCCGCTCCCAAGAAGCAGATGCAGGTCAGGATCTCATGAACAGGAGTCACTTTCAGCCTGGATTTGTCACCTCTGACAACCAACCTTTGTTTAGCACTGGGAAGAGATTTCACCCACAGTGCCAAAAGCTGCAGCATGGGAGGACTCCAACCAGCCCAGCAGGTATCCGTACCCTGCTCTACAGTACCCCATCAAGTGACAAGGGATATCACAGCTACTTCTCTCCACCCTGTCAGGGCCAGAACTGGTAGGGCTGGCAAAAAGCTGGTAAGT
Organism: Dryobates pubescens; assembly: GCF_014839835.1. NCBI lineage: Eukaryota > Metazoa > Chordata > Aves > Piciformes > Picidae > Dryobates > Dryobates pubescens. The sequence continues at coordinate 771,179 of NC_071622.1, forward strand.
TGGAGGTACAGTTTAGCTATGTGGACAGGACACTGAGGCTTTTGGGGGGAAAAAAACCACCAGGGTTTTTTTTGGCCTTTTTATGGGCTGCTGTAATAACAGCAGAAATAACAGTCCTACACCTCTGCCCCACCAAGAAACACACTGCTGGATCTGTGAGACACCTGCCCCTGACGGGCCCTTTATTTTTCCACAGTCCCTATTGAGCAAACCTGGGCAAAACACATTCAGGGAATAGTTGTTTGGGTTTTTTCCCCCCCACTTCAGCCACTCTCTTGCAGCAGATTCATGAAACTGAGTAAGCCAGATTTCAGAAGGGGGTTACGGGGCACACGATAACAATGGTTCTCCCTGAAGGAAAATAACAATCATTTCAAAGTCAAAACAGAGATATTGATTAACTCAGCCACTCTGTCGCCAAGAGAGAGTAGTGGTCAAAACTCTGCCGACAACAGGTCCCACTCCTAGCCCATATCAAAGAATAAACCCGCCCAAATTATCAGCGTGTCACTCGGTCACAAACTAAACTTCCACGACCACTTTCTCCTGGGGCTGCACGCTTCACAAGACACTTGAAGAGCGATCCAGCCTCTCGGGAGCCAAAAAGGAAGAAAGAATGAGAAGCCACATAAGTAATCAACGACTGCTGCTCCTCAACAGCTTTAACGTGCTGCAGGGCTGCACATGCTTTGCTCTGAGAGCGGGACTGGTGCTGGGAGAGGCATGAAATCCATCAGAGTGTAGAGCTATGGATCGTGTTCTCCAGCCCTTCTGTAAAGCATACTGCAAATGCCAACACACAACGGGGAACAGCGATGAAAAGCAGCAGCCTCTTCAGATGTGCACACATGGCTTCATCGCGCCCGTTCCGATTAACAGGCACAGGAGGAGACGCAGAAATCCTGCCCGTGTGTAGGTATGTCCTGAGCACGGAGCCCGGGACCACCACCACGCACGGCCCTTTCGGGCCAGGGGAAGCAGCAAAGCCGTTTTCTCCCGTGTTTTGAAACCAAACCCCCTCAAGCACTCCAAGCCAGCTTTGCAATCGCGCATATATCACTGCCACGCACTGCCAGCGACGGACGGCTTCCAGCGCACTTTTCCGTTACGTGTGAGCTCCCACGGGGAAGCAGCTCCCACGGCAGGCACGGTAGCCCCCGGGGAGGGGCACGGCAGCTCCCATAGGGGAGCAGCTCCCACGGGAGGCACCGCAGCCCCCTGCAAGGGGGAGAGCACAGCAGCCCCCAACGGGGAAGCAGCCCTCACGGGAGGCACAGAAGTCCCCCCACGGAGGACGGCACAGCAGCTCCCACGGGCAGCCCTCTGCGCTACCCCGTCCGGAGCTGGCCGCCCTGCGGGGAGCCCCCGGGGAGCCCCCTCTCGGCTGGCGGAGCCCCCGCCGTGCTCCACACCGCGGCTGGCAGGTGAGCCGGGCTCCGGGGGGGGGAGTCCCGCTCCGCACAAAGCGGCGGCGGCGCGGGGCCAGCCCCACGCCTTGACACCCCAACGCCCCCCCGCCCCAGCTCCGGCGCGGGTCTCCTTCCCCCGACCCGACCGAGGGAGGAAGGAGAGCACACTGGCGCCGGCCCGGCCGCGGCTGAATCGGCGCCGGGAGCGGGGCCGGTTCGCTCCGAGCAAGGGGCGGCTCCGGGCAGCCCCTCAGCCCCCCGCGTACCGCCTCAACCCCACAGGCTCCTCAGCCGCCCCACCGCCACTCACCGGCCGCGGGCTCGGCGCGGCTGAGCACGGTCAGCACCAGACCGAGGACTGCGGCGAGCGCTGGCCCCGCTCCGCGGGCCATGGCCACGGCCGCTCCCGCCGCCGCCACTGGCACGACGCGAGGCAAGGCGGAAGGATCTGCCATCCGCCGATGGCGCCTGCGGCCGCCCCGCGCGGAGGGAGACGGCGAGACGCACCGCCCCCGCTTCCTCCGCCGCGCCGCGCCACTCGCCCCGCCCTGCCCCGCCGGGATGCCGCCAGGGGGCGCCCGCCGGGGCACGGCGGGGCGGGGCCGGGAGGGCACCGCGGGGGTGGGAGCGGGGCCGGGGGCGGGGGCTGGCGGTGAGGGGTGGTGCCGATGGGGGGGGGAGTGGGGATGGATGGCAGCAGCAATGAAGATGGATGGTGGTGGGGATGGAGGGCAGCGGGGATGGGGAGCAAATGGCAACAGGAGGGGAGGACGAGGGAAGCAGGACACACTGTCGTGCCCCGCCGGGGTGGTGGCAGCGGTGGCAGGAGCCTGCGGGCGAGGGCAGCAGGGTACTGCACATGCCGTGGTGGCTGAGGGGCTGCCCTGCCCTCTGCTCAGACATGGGATGCAGGCAAAGATGTGGGGTGCAGGCAGCTGTCGAGCAGGGGCGATGGAGCATTGCCCAAGGGCAGGTGCTAGTGGGAAGGGAAACCGAAAGCAGCATCCACCTCTGGGGTTGCACTCCGGTGGAAAGGGGGAGCCTCTGGAGCAGGCAAACCAGCTCGCTGCCCCACGGCTCAGCCCCACGGCTACTCATGCTGCAAAAGGCCAGGAGGAAACCTGCGTTCCTGTGGCAGAGATCTCGGGAGGGCAACAGCTGAATTCAACCTCAAGAGCCGTCCCGGTCCTCAGCCATCATTTAAAGTGTTAAAAATCCTTCTGCCCTGGCTCCAGCTCCGCGGACTGAGAGCCCTTTGTGTGTGGTGCTGACACGGCAGACTGGCCGGTGAAGGCAGGATTGTGTCGGGTTCGGGGGAGCCAGGGGGCAATGAATAAACCTCACTGTTTTCCCCCTGTAATTCATCAGACCCTGGAGCTCCTCCCAAGCTTGGAGCTGGATGGATGGTCGATGAGTTTTCCAAGGTATACAGATACAACTCGGGTGATGAATTCCCCACTGTCCCCCACTGCTCTCAGAGCTTCACGTTGCCACTCCAAAATCTGCTCGCAGGCGAAGGGATGATGCCTCACAGCCAATGGCTGTCCCACGGAGCAGCCCCTGACACACCTCCCCACAGTCCCGGACCTGCTGGAGGAGGCCAGACACCCATCAAATCCAAAACTTTTCAAGTGTAGAATTAAGGGCAGTGGTGACCAGCACTTCAGTTAAAATAAGTTGAGGAGGGACAGACAGGAGTGTGATTGGAACAGGGAACACTTGGGGATGGTGTCCTGAACGCAGCTAATTCAGGAGGAATTCTGCTGTTTCACCAAAAGCTGCCGTTTTCAGCTCCCCTCCATGCTGAACACTGCTCATCACTCCTTATTGCTGACCTCAAAGCAGCCAGTCTTGCACTGTATGCTCTTTGCTTGACCTGAGCACCAGCTACTGGCCCCAGTGCAGGGACAGCACCAGCGGCCACCCCAGCACAGCTCTTGGAACCCACTGTGAGGGCAACAAGGTCCAGCTAACAAATGAGACTCAGTCATGGCATCTACCTTGGGTGAGGGAAGGTGTTACTTTACTCCCATGTGTCTGGGGAACCTGCTGGTTGCTCCCATCTCTCCATGCTGAGCTTGCTCTCAGTGCTGCCTGCATGGGAGAGCATCCCACAGCAGCTCCATCAGACAGAGAGAAGGGCCAGGGGCAGGTTCTCTGCATGGTAGAGGCTGGGCCTGGATGAGCAGTGTGGGTTTTGCAGCTGGATAGGAGAGGGTCACATTGCTCATGGCTGCCCTGGCCAGGCAGGTTTGCCTGTGCCAGGAGGGAACATGCAGGGTAGAGTGGGAAGGGGATGGGGCAGACACCCCACTGTGCCCCCATGCCAAAACTCCTCAGTGAGGTCCCCGTCATCCCTGTGGGTTTGTCCTTAAACAGTAAGCTCTTTGCAGAGGAGTTAAAAACGTTTCAGCACAGCTTCATCTTATGCACCCTGTTGTAGTCCCAGGAACACCACCCTGTGCAAACTGCCGAAGATTCACCACAGACCTCCTGCCGGCGGCAGCGGGGACCTGACTCTCCAGCCCTGCTGCAGACCATCTCAGTCCCAGTTTCTCACCCAGGGACAACTGGCGGCCAGCACTGGAACAGGACAACTCTGGCAAGATACTTCCATGGTTTCCATCTGTTTTCCACTGTGCCTTGCCCCATTTTGCCCATGGACCTTCTCACCCAGGTGCAGAAGCTGAGCCCTGCTTGCCTGGGGTGGCTAGGGGAGGTGGCTAGGGGGGGTGGGCATAGTGGTGTGGGGAAGTGGGCAGGGTGGTGGGCAGAGTGGCGAGGGAGGATGGGCAGGGTGGCAGGCAGAGTGCCGGGGCCTGGCAGAGGACTGGATGCGATGCCAGCTGAGGGATTAGGAGGGCTGAACAAACTCCATATCCCCAGAGTCGCTAGTTAAACGGCTCCGGCAATTAGGGAAATCCTGGCACTTTGGCGGACAAAGGCAGAGGGATCAAGCCCTCTCTGCCGCTCCAGTTAGGAGTCTCACCCCTGTCCTGGTTTAGCCTGGGATAGAGCTAATTTTTCCCTTTTTTTCCCCTTAGTAGCTCATTTCCCAGCGGCTGGAACAGAGCTGTGTTTTGGACTCGGTATGAGACAAGTGCTGATAATACACTGATGTTTCTTTGTTGTTGCTAAGGAATCAAGGACTTTTCTGTTTCCCATGCTCTGCTAACGAAGTGCACAGAAGCTGGAGGGGAGCATGGCCAGGACAATCGTCCTGAACTAGCCAAAGAGATATTCCATAAGCCAGGACATCGTGCCCCACGTATAAACTAGGGGAAGGGGCAGACCGCTGCTTAGGCAGCAGTCAGGGGATGGTGAGCAACTGCATCGTGCGTCCCTTGTCTTTCCTCGGGCTTCATTTCTCCATTCATTTGACTGCTTTGTATTTTAATGTATATATTTTATTGGTTTATGTGTCTTAATATTGTTAATTACTGTTCGTGACAACCATTGCTGTCAGCATCATATCTGGATTACATTTCCATCAGTTTGGTTATCAAACTGTTTTTATCTCAGCCCATGAGTTTTCTTCATTCCAGTTCCCCTCCCCATCCCACTGGGAGCAGGGAGGAGCAAGCAAGAGGCTGTGTGGTGTCTTGTTGCTGACTGGAGTTAAACCACAGCCCTGCAATGATTTCGGCTGCCTGCTCCACAAAGCACTCATTTTGATCTGGGCATGTGCAGACCACCCCCCAGCCTGCCGCTCGCTTCAAAGCCGACGCCGTGTGCCAGTCCTCGGGCGGGTGGGGGCGCTGGGAATGTCATCCGTGGTGTCAGGGGCCAGGTGCCCTCCTCCAGAAGCCCCCTGCCCCCGGGTGATGCTGAGCGGCTGAGCTCTGCAGACAATGTGGCAGGCAGTGAAATGGGGTGAAGACCACCCAGCCCCTGCCTAGGCTCATGAAGCTCGGGGCGGGGGGGCGTGGGGCCCGGACCTCCCCACCTCCGGCCAAGAGGGCAATGGCATCCACAGGAACAGTGTGGCCAGCAGGAGCAGGGAGGTCATTCTGCCCCTGTGCACTGCACTGGTTAGGCCACACCTTGAGTCCTGTGTCCAGTTCTGGGCCCCTCAGTTCAGGAAAGAGGTTGAGCTGCTGGAAGGTGTCCAGAGAAGGGCAACAAAGCTGGGGAGGGGTCTGGAGCACAGCCCTGGGAGGAGAGGCTGAGGGAGCTGGGGCTGCTTAGCCTGGAGAAGAGGAGGCTCAGGGGAGACCTTCTTGCTCTCTGCAACTCCCTGAAGGGAGGTTGGAGCCAGGTGGGGGTTGGTCTCTTCTCCCAGGCACCCAGCACCAGAACAAGAGGACACAGTCTCAAGCTGCACCAGGGGAGGTTTAGGCTGGAAGTTAGGAAGAAGTTCTACACAGAGTGATTGCACATTGGAATGGGCTGCCTGGGGAGGTGGTGGAGTCCCCATCACTGGAGGTGTTCAGGAGGAGACTTGATGGGGTGCTTGGTGCCATGGGTTAGTTGATTAGGTGGTGTTGGATGATAGGCTGGACATGATGATCTTGAAGGTCTCTTCCAACCTGGTCTATCCTATTCTATTCTATTCTATCCCATGGGCTTCATCACTCTGCAGCCAGGGGGATGCTGCCAGGCAAGAGATGTGCCCAGGAGCTCTGCTCTGCTCTCATAGGTCTCCTTGCAGAAGGCAAAATGTATTTCAGCACTGTGAGGTGCTTTCTGTGTGTCTGTGCATGGCTAGTGATCAGCATAGCCTTCCCTGCCCCTCACTTTGGAGGAAGCTCTGGTTTCACCAGCTTTGCATGAGCTCTCAGAATAAATTGTGTTCTCCCTCACTAACCTCTCAGTGACACTGCTGCAGGCTCAGGCATTCAGACCTCAGCTCAGCCCACACCCAAACCCCTGCCTTACATCCCAGCATTTCACACATCCAGATAAAGGTTTTCTCATCTTCATTTTTCCCTGCTCCTGCTCTGAGGGTGCTTAGGACAAGTTTGAGTTATACACCCCAGCTTTCTCTTTTGGGAACAAGAGAGCTGGAACCCCCTTAAACTGGAAGCTGAGGGTAGCTGCTAGTTGCAAGATGTCAGCAGCCAAGAGGTTTAAGGAAAGCAGGAGGCAGAGAGGCTCCCAACCAAATCCTCGGTGCTGGCAGCACTGTGCTTGTGCTGCAGATAGCTCGTCCTGTGGCTCATCTGCTAGCTCTTGACATTCACAAGACTTGGCTTACGCTGTGATTACCTTACCTGCCAGCTAGGCCTGTCTGCAAGCGCAGCAGAGGAGTGCAAAGGCATTCCCACACCAAGCCCTGCAGGAATGTGCTGGGCAGCCCGAGCTGCGGCCCCGCTTAATCGCCCTGGGAATTCGTGCCCTCTGCCCTCCCTGCTGCTGCCCTCGCTCTCAGCAGCCCCAGGAGTATTTTTACTGCAGACAGAGCTGCATAGCTTTTACCAAAGTTGGTCTGGCCTACAGGGTGGCTCCTGAAATGCTCCTGGCTTTGGCCATGGAATAGGCCAAGAATTAGACCAGCTAGAAGGAAGCAATTGATTATGCTGAGGGTGATGAAACACTGGCACAGGTTGCCCAGCAAGGTGGTGGATGTCCCATCCCCAGAAACATTCCAGGTCAGGCTGGGCAGGGCACTGAGCAACCTGCTCGAGTTGCAAATGTCCCTGCTCGCTGCAAGGGGGGTGGACTAGGTAAGTTTTAAAGTGCCTTCCAACCCAGTCTGTGAGTCAGGGGTTTGCAGTCGCCCCCTCCAGGTGGCCGCTGGTGCTGCGTGGGGGTACAGCTGCAACTCTCCATCTGCCTGCTCAGATCCATCCTTGGCTGCCTTTTTTGGCAGCTTCGGAGGGGCTTCACAGATGGGAGCCTGCAGCTCTCCCTCTTGGCCAGCAGCTGCTGGGGAGCTGCTCCTCTCCCAGCGCACCAACGGCTCATGAAAGCCACTCCTTCAGGCACCTCTCACTCCGGGCTGGCCACTAGGGCATGCTGCTCATGACCTGCGGTCCCCGTGCAGGCAGGGGCATGGGAAAACAAAGCAGAGGCTTCTTCCTACTCCTGTGGGACCCAGAGCTCGGCTTCAGTCCCTTCTGGCACGGCGTGGGAGCCTGGTGCTGCTCCATACAACCAACCCCAAGCCCATGCTGAGCCGCAGGTCACCCAAACTCCTCCTCACCTTGAGGTTTGTCTTGTCTCCCTAGGTGGATGCTGGGGCAGAGGCCCTCACAGCTGCAAAGGGGCTTGTGGCCGTGCGTGGGGGACATGCAGCCCTGGGAAAGGTCCTGGGGAGCCACCCACAGCCCAGTCTCTGGGCTCCTCGCGGCTGAAGCAGACGCATTTAGTCCTGCTCCTCTATGCAAATCCTCTGCTGCCGTTTTCAGCCGGCGGCGAGGGTGCACTTTCCCCTTCAGGGGCTGTGCCACAATGAGGCGGGGGCAATCCATTTCCAGGGAGCACGGGCAGCATGCCAGGGGAATGGAGCGTGCTGGGGAGCCCTCACAGGGCCGGGGGGGACGCTGCTGAGATGCTGGGGGAAGGAAAAGGAAAACCAGAGACACGTCAGAGGAAAGAGGTTGATTGTCGGAGCGCTGTGCGGAGCTCCCCAGTGCGCAGCGCTGGGGCTCAGGCACGAGAGGGTTCCGGAGCCGTGCCCCAAACTCATGCTGAGCTCCTCCATGCAGCTGTCAGCCTGGAGAAAGTCCCACGGTGGGGTCTGGCAGCCCTGCTGGGCATGCAGGGGGAGCAGGGACTCCCCAGCTTCCGCTTGGCCCCCTGGCAGGTTTGAGAGCTCAGGTGTGACTGCAGCCAGCTGGGAGCAGCCATGTGAGGTGCTGTGAGGCTCAGTGCTGCAGGCACTGCCCCTGGCAAACCCTGGGACACACCTGCACTTGCAGGGGACCCAAGGAGTGCCCAAGCAAGAGAAGAGGGACGGGCTGGGGAGGTGAGGTGGCATGGCTGCCACAGGGGAAGCAAAGCCATGAACACAGGTGAGCAGCTGTGTCAGAGGCTGTCCATGAAGGACAGGCAGAGCTCTGTCCCGTGCCCAGGCAAAGCTTCTGCAGTACAGAAGTCATACAGTACTTCTCCCCAGTGCTGGCTGCAGGGGCTCAGGAGCAGCTGGGCCTCCAGGGACCCCCAAAAGGCTCAGGCCTGGGGGGCTGACAGGCATGGAGTGGGGAGGCTGCCAGGAGCTGGGTGGGCACCCCTCATTGCTGCCCTGGAGCTTGCCAAGTGCCAGAGCTGGGGACCAACCCAGCTGTGTCTCACCTGGGATGGGAGGTGGAACAGGAGGGTTTGGGAGTTTGCTAGGACAGGACATGGAGCTGACTCAGGCCCATGTAGGAGGGCAGGTCCTGGCAGTCAGCTGCTCATGGCCAAGGGCCAAGCCCAGCACCCTGTCATCTGAAGAGCCTTCATCTTCAAGCAGCAGAAAATGGGCATCCTCCTTCCCAAAACATTACTGTCTCAGCAACACAGCAGTGTGAGAAGGGGAGGAAGGTGACCTCCTGAGCCCTTCTCCCTGGCCCCAGCGGGACTGAGGACTCACCAAAGGGACAGAGCTGCAGTGGCCCCATGGCAGACCCTAAGGGAGGGAGGACAAGGACTAGGGTGCTCAAAGGATGAACTCCAAGCCCTGCCACCCTTGCCACTGCTGCTCAGGCAGTTACCTGGTTTTGAGTGCCCTGGGCAGGCATTTGCCTGCCTGCAGGGACTCTGGCACAGCCCTCCACACTGTTCCACCCGTGGCAAAGAAGCTGCCAGAAATCACATGGGGACAAACTGCCCAGGGGTCCCAGGGGGAAAGATGCTGGAAGCTGCCCCAAAGCTGGGTCTGGAAGTGCAGAGGTCTGAGTCAAAGCAGGGGAAGCAGCTGGTGCCCAGCTAAACACAGACAGACACCAAGCCCTGCGGTGGCTGAAAGGCTGCTCCCATGAGCAAGTGACAGCGCAGAGCACAGCCTCAGCCTGAGCCAGGTGAGACCTGGTTTATACCCAGCACAGCGGCCAGTGCCCACCGCCAGCCCTTGCCACCCTGCCACACTCCTCCTCTCCACAGTGCCATGCCCCACCCTGAGCAGGTTTGGCAGCGTGCAGGAACCAGCTCTGCCTGTCTGCTCTTGCTGCTTCGCTCCTCAAGCGCTGGGAAAAAGCTCTGCCACCCAGCACTGGCATGCCCAGCAGTGGGCCAGGGTGGGCACAGCCACACATTGTCCCTCCAGCAGGCACCATCCCCAACAGCAACCCTGCCCCTGTGGGGACAAGGACCCCCAGGGGAGTCCAGACTCGTGGAGCAGTGGCAGCAGCAAGCACAGCCAAAAGCGGTATCTTTTCTGACCCCCCTTGTAATGAGGTTTGTCACCTCTGTGCTCCTGTGTCGAGCTGAGCAGCTCTGGGGCACCTCATGCCCTCTGCCCGTACCCTCTGCCGAGGATTTCCCACCCGTCATGGGCATGGCCAGGGCCCAGGGAGAGTCCAGCTCTGCCTCCTAAACCACCCAGCACGGAGGGCTGGGGTGTTTCAGAGGTGCCAGGACTTTGTGCTGCTCCAAGATCCTGCTTCCACCACTGCCCCGTGTGCAGCTGGTGTGGGTCGAAAGCTCTCAGCCTCCCACAGACGGAGGGGAAAAGGAGCAGGAACCGTGGGGATAGCTGGCAGGAGGGCACGGCAGACAAGGGCTGCTGCGGAGCCTCCGGAGGCGGCAGGGCAGCTCAGAAACCGAAACGAGACGGGCGTTGGGGAGGAGATGGCTTGGGCAAGCGCTCAGGAAGCGTCACCGTCCAGCGCCGTCGCAGCACCCCCGGGCTGAGGCCAGGCAGCGCTAGGTCCGGGAGCCCTGGCAGGTCCGTGGGAGGCAGCCCGGGCCCCGAGGGGCTGCCAGTCTGCGGGGAGGCCAGGGCTTTGCAGCGAGACAGGGACGCCCCCAGGCGGAACCCCCTCTTCTCACCAGCCCTGGGCACGGCTCCGTGGCATACAGCAGCTCCGCGCAGCCACCGCCACCTGCAGGCGGCGGCCCCGGGGCCGGCGGCAGCGCCGAGCGCACGGCGCCCCGCACCCAGCGGCGCTGCAGCCACGGCCCAGCCCTGAGCAAGCTGCTGGCTATGGCATGGCGAAATCATCCATGGCTTCTCCTCCCCTCTGCCTCATGCCTGGCTTCTCAGGAGGGGCACAGAGCCCCCAGGCAAACAAAACCCAGGGTGCACCTTTCGCGCAGAGCGCCAGCGCCACCCCTGCCCCCTGCCAGGGAGCAAAAGGGACTCTGCATGTGGAGGAGCTGCTCGCTGGAGCCCCTTGCCGGCCTGCTGCGCCCTCTATGCGAGCAGCATTTTCAGCTCTCTGCCATTAATACTCCTACACACCAAGGGGGACCCTCCCCCACCCCCACATTGTTCTGCTTCACACACACAGAGCTCTGCAAAAGCATCCCCTCGAGCCTCTGCCCACGCAGCTGGAGCTCTGCCCGTGCCAAAGCCTGCCTGCCCACATCCAGCAGGCAGGGAAGGAGAGCCCTGCTACAGCTACAGTGTAGTTTTCCTGCCAGAAAATGGTCGAGATGACGGATTTCAACCAGCTCTGCCTCCGGAAAGGAGCCCTTACCCAGCTGGCAGCAGCTACAGGGCCTTCACCCTCTTGTGCTCCTGGGAGACAGACAGCAGGACAGAAAGACCACACAGGAAACCACACTGCAGAGGGGGTTTTTCAGAAGCATTTATTTCACTGCTGACACCAGGGCTGCAGGAGGCAACTGCTCACCAAGCCACCCTCCAGCTGCAGGAAGGTCACTCCCCTCCATCACCACAATCCACCTACACTCAGCACCTGCTCACCTCTCAGCACCTACACTACACAGACCTACAGCACTGGGACATTCCCCTGATAAAGGACACCACTTAAAAGGATTAAAAATAACCATGAGACCAATAATAACAAAGCAATCTATGAAGTAATGCTTGGAGGCATATCATGCAGAAACCAGATGCTTTCTAGACTACATGGCAGGGCAGATTTGCTAGGCTCACTGGTGGATGAATGCTAACTGCTTCCCTGCCAGGCCTGGGGAGCATTCCCAGGCAGGACAACAGCTCCTTGTTTCCCACCTAGTTGCAGGAAATGCTTCCAGGTCACAGTTTGTACTTCCTGAACGACACAAGATTATGTGCTTGTAAAAGGTGCTGGGGAGTCCTGAAACTTCCTTCTGTGACACTGCCTGCTTCCCACCAAGTGGCAGACAGACACTTGAGTGCAGTGAAGTGCCTGAGCTGTGGGGTTTCTCTTCTACAATAAAAGCAAAAGCTGACTGCTAAAATGTTATTCTAGCACAGGTGGACCAAAGGGAACACAACCAACTGAAAAATCACATTGAACTGGAAACAGATTGGCCCAGAAGCTAGAGACTACTGCCCCATGATGAGTTTTCCTTCACCTACAGTTTCAGCTTCCCAAGTGAGGTAGGGAGAGGGTGGCCACAGGAAAAAAAGGTGGTGTTTCCAAAGGCTTCCCTGTTCTGAAGCCATCCTTTGGAATCCTTCATCCATGTCAAGCTTTCTCCAGGGAAACACTGCCTTTTCTTCACAACATTCAGAGTTTGGGGTTTTTTGGTTGTTTTGTGAGGGAACAAGGGAGGAAGAAAACAAGCACCCAGAGAGGAAATGCTGGCAGTTTGGACAGAGTTACTAAAGAACCAAACCAAAGAGGAAATAAAGTAGTGAATCTGCAGATTGGAGGGGAAGGTCTGGAGTGCTGCCACAGCCTGCACCGTGCCTGCTCCACAGCACCGAGTTACACAGCCTGTTCACATGGAGACAAAGCCTCACACACAGCTGTCAGGAGAGGGAAAGTGGACACTTACAAATCTGTAGTTTAATTTTGTAGGAATCAGTAAGACAGAAGCTTCTCCTTGCCCCTCCTAGTACTACACAAAGTATTTTAAGGCATAATTTAACATCCATTTCTTCCTAAAGCAGGTGGAAGTGTAACAAGCCAAGATGTCAGCCAGAGAACTCAAGGGTAGCTACGCTGACAGAGGTGAAAGCTTTCCTATGTACAGTGCGGATTGGCCTTCGGGCAGGGGAGTCTTGTCTTTAAAAAACAAGGAAGAAAAGAACTGCAGACCCAGCTTCTAAAAAAAGCCAACATTGCCAACACAAGGAATGTTCATTAGAGTCCAGTTCCCACCAGAGCTACTCAACAGGAGGAGGTTTGAGGCGATGATGCTAAACTGCACTGACCGCTCCCAGAGCGCGCCCCGGGGAAGGGGCAGACCCCTGCAGTACCCCAGTGCAGAGAGCCTCCGAGGAACAGCCTGCAGCCAACAAGCCTTTAACCTACTGGCAGGCTTCAGGAAGAGGTGCAGCAGCCAGCTGGCACCTCACAATTTCAGGACTCTCCGGTCAAGGTGATGGTCCTGGGTGGATTCTAATGCACATCCCCCGTGAGCAGTGTCCTGCACACATACACCTGCCAGGCTGCTGGCTTTCCCTCTTCGTGAGTGCAGCTGCCTCACAGCCACCAGAACCTCACATAAACGATCAGCATGATGAAGAACACAGCCACAGCTGCCAGCTTGGCGTAGGTGGAACGCATGTTCAGGTACTTGGCGTCCTGGCGGTACTTCTTGGACAAGCTGGACAGGTTGTTGGCCTTGGAATCAAGAGCTGTGAAGGGGAGAAAGAAGACAGAACAAGAGAAGTTCAATGTTAACCCAACCAGATGGTTCCCAAATGCTGCATTAGCTGTACAAGTTTCTCCAGAGCAGCTGCCAGCGTGGCAGTGCTCTAGTCCCTGTCCTGCTGGGATGAGACCCGCTCAGGCTGCTGAGATGCTGCTCTTGCCTCAAAGAAGTTCCAGTACTTGCCAGGTGCTTTGGGATGCAACTGATCCAATTGAAACACCCCCTGAGTACATCCATGGCTCTTCTCAGGAGGCTTTAGAATCAGAACTGTCAGGGTTGGAAGGGACCTCAAGGCTCAGCCAGCTCCAACCCCCTGCCATGGCCAGGGACACCTCACACCACAGCAGGTTGCTCACAGCCACATCCAGCCTGGCTGCAAACACCTCCAGGCAGGAGGCTGCCACCACCTCCCTGGGCAGCCTGTGCCAGGCTCTCACCACCCTCCTGGGGAACAACTTCTTCCTCACATCCAATCTCCATCTCCCCATTTCTAGTTTTGCTCCATCCCCCCCAGTCCTATCCCTCCCTGACACCCTCAGAAGTCCCTCCCCAGCTTTCTTGGAGCCCCCTTCAGGTACTGGAAGGCCACAAGAAGGTGGTCTCCTCTTCTCCAGACTGAGTAGCCCCAAATCTCTCTAGGTATTAGCAAGCCTTCCCCTCTGGTATGCTCTGCTCACCCAGCTGACTGATGGGGCAAGGAACCCTACAGCCAACACTGGCCACTCCATGTACCTGAGAGAGCCTCTCCTCGCTGCAAGACTTCCTCGATGTTGGCCACCATGATCCTCTGCACGTCCTGCAGCTCCGTGTTGATGGAGCCCAGGTTCCTCCTCGCCCGACTATCAATGTAGAGCTTCTTGGTTTTCTGGATGTAGGTGTCTGCAACAAGAGTGGGCAATCAGAGGGGATCTCACCTACAAGAGAGCAGCCTGGCTGCTGAGGCAGTGCAAGCATTGCTGAGACAGCCAGCAGGCTGCTTGCAAATGTTTACTGGAGCAAAGCCAAGAGACTCAAAGCAGGAAATCTGAATCAAAGGGCATCTATCATTCCCCTGCTGATTCTCTACTCCCTTGCTCAAAACATCTGTTTCTCCAGTCCCAGAAGGCTGAACTTTCAATTCCATAGGCCAAGCTGGAGAAGATCCCGTGGCTGCTACTCCCCTCCCAGCCCCCCCCAGGAGATTTCCTAGTCAGCCCCAAGCAGAGGCACCTCACCAAACTCAATGAAGGAGTACGGCCTGGAGACCGTCGGCACCTTCTTGCCGTGCTGCTCATCGAACTCTGAGTTCAAGTCCTCCAGATATGCAAAGGCCAGCTTTTTGGGGAATGCAGCTTCACACAGGACCAGGTAGCACACTCCTTTCTCAATGATGTAGCTAAAGGAACAGCAGAGAGAGGGTTAAGCCATTTTGAACCGATCCCTACATACCTTAATTCCGCCGAGGCAATGAGAACTGGGCACAGGGACTGCCAGTTTGCCATCCCTGGATCAGCTCCAAACCTTCCTGCACAGTAATGGCTTCTTTTTTCTTTACCTAAAATAAGCTTTCTGGTAGCCTCCAGCCCCTACACCCATGCCAACATGCCTGAGCTGTGACTTCCCCAGCACACCAGCTGCCCTGTAAGTCTCATTGCTTACCAGAACACCAGCACGAGTTCTCGGTTTGGAGAGGGGAAAAACAGGAGGGTGTCCTCCTTCCCTCCTTCCCTCAGAGGGAGGGATTACAGCAAAGCTCTTGCAGAGCAGGGTGCCTGAGGCATGCAAGGGGGAAACTCTGCCATGAGATTAGAACACACAAGAATTTGGACTGAGGGAGCTAAAAAGCCACCCAGTGACAGCCAGCTCCCACCTTCCACTGCAGAAGGCTGAGTATCCCCCCCAGCCCCCAGTGTCAGCCTGTTGGGAAGGTGTCTCTATCCACATGTGACCTCAAGAGCAGCTGGCAAAAAATACTGGTGCTAGATGGGTTCTGGTGACTTCCCCAGAGGTTTGCCACGGGCAGTAACAACTGTGCTGCCAGCTCTCCAGCTATGCTGCTAGGAGTTCCAAACCAGACACTGAACAGGAGCTGCTCTTGCTGTACAATGCTGCTTGGTTTGTTCAACAGCTGAACACACAGAGACTCTTCTCCTCTCCTTCCCCCACCAGCCCTTCCCCACTGCAGCTAATCTGTATTTGTTTGCAGGGGTTTAGTGCTGTTTAGTTTCAGGGTGAGCTCCAGTGCCTCTGGCAGCACCAAGATCAGAGGCCTCTCCTTATAATTCAGCTAAAACCCCTACTGAAGTAAGAGATAAGATAGAACCAATCTTCACATTATGTAGGCTCTGCTACAGCCACCTGCTGCTGCACATCCCCAGCTACCTTTTGCTCCTTATTTAGCCAACAGAAATATAAAGGCAAGAGGACCAAACCCAAAGTGGAGACAGCAGACAGCCCTGCACGCACTTCTGAATGTTCACCTCCATTATGCAGGGTGGGACTGGAATGCTGCTTCCCTCTTGCCTCCCTTTGTGCACAATGGCACTCTGCAGCAGCCCAGTGAGCAGAAAGGGTCAGAGTGTACTGAAGAACTGCCCCAGCCATGCAGCCACAGTAGTGAAGGAAGCAGCTTAACATCTGCATCTGGCTTACCAAAGAACTTCTCCCTCACTCTGCTTTTCCTCACAGTGCCCAACAGGTCCAGGTGCTTTGAACTAGTCACCCTCAACTTGTTTCTGGCCTCAGGAGTATCCATCTCTCTTCCCCTTATATGGCCCATCAGCATTCAAGTAAAAACTGGTCCAGCCCAACCAGAAGCAAGAAACTCCAGCTGCTATAATCCATGGCCCCTGGGTGCAGAGAGGGGCCACAAAAATGATCAGAGGGCTGGAGCACCTCTCCTGTGAAGACAGGCTGAGGGTTGGGATTGTTCAGCCTGGAGAAAAGGTGGATCCAGGGAGACCTTATATCAGCCTTTGGGTACCTGAAAGGGGCCTGCAATAAGGCTGGGGAGGAACTTTGCAAGGGCATGGAGCACTAGGACAAAGGGCAATGCTTTTAAACTGGAGCAGGCTGGATTAGGACATTAGGAAGAAGCTCTTTATTGTGAGGGTGGTGGAGCACTGGGAGAGGTTGCCCAGGGAGTTGGTGGAGGCCCTGTCCCCAAAGACATTCAAGGTCAGGTTTGGTGGGGCTCTGAGTGACCTGATCTAGCTGGGATGTTCCTGCTTACTGCAGGGGGGGTGCACTGGATAACCTCTAGGTGTCCCTTCCACCCCAGTGCATTCTGTGATGCTCTGACTCTCACTCCTGCACTCTGTGCCTGCCTCCAAGCCCCAGCACAGCTCCCCTGCACCAACCTCTCAGTGCTGTACAAGGTGCAGGCACTGCTGTGTGCCACTGCTGACTCCTGCACTCTGGAGTTCTGCATGCTGAGTACAGCCAGCAGGCTTCTTGTCCTTATCTTGGATCCTTTTTGAGAGAGAAAAGCTTTATCCTGGGAACAGCAGCAGAGGCCAAGGGTTGCTTTCAACATGACAGGTAAGAGGACCTTCAGCCATTCACCAGCCAAAGGTCAACTACTGACAGCACAGCAGACTCCACTGTGTTTCAGTACAGCAGTGTGCACAGTGCTGTCCCTGAAAGGGTGACACAGCTTTTGGAGCCAAAGTCTAAACATTACAGTTGACAGAAGCCACCTCAGCAGTCAGTGTAAGCTTCACATTTCAGCAAGACTGGGCTCCTCTCTGCACTGATCAAGCTAAAAACCTCCAGCATCACCTCAGCAAGTTCAGCAACATCCTTAGCCACACTTCCAACCTACACACCACTAACTGCTCTCACCCTGGGTTGTGCTGCCCTCAGCAGTCAGAGCTCTGGTTTGGCAGAAAACCTGATGTGCTGCATCACCAAACAGCATGGCCAGCAGGCAGCATCATTTTAAACCAACCCTCAAACTCCTGTTCCCTCTCCTCACTGCACTGCTACCACAGCAGGTTTCCTGGGCAGGGGGAAGCTGTGGTCGTTTGAGGCTGTGCCTTTAAGAACAAACACTGCTGGAACACACTGGCTGATGTTTTTGGTACTAGAACCAAAACATTCTGATATTCTAAACGAATTTCATTGGTTGATAAACAAAAATTCAGCTTTAGATTGTGAAGCGGTTGGAAAATTTTTTCCTCAGTTCAGTTGGGTTTGGAAGTTGGGGGAGTTGGGTGTTTCAGCCTGTTCTCCCTGCCTGCTTCTTCTGCGAACTGCTGGACTTGGCCTTCAGATAAGCAAACACTAATCCTGCATGGGCTTTTGAAGCTTGCTAACAACTCTTTTCCTTAGTAACTTGCCTTTCTCTCTCTCTAACCCCTTTTTGGGGAAAAAGGGAGGTAAGGGGGGGAGAGAGGGGGTTCCAAAGAGGGGATCCCTCCCTGAGGGAGGGATTTTTGTTGTGTTATTTGTCTTTGCTGTGTATTTCTGTGTATATATTGTAAATACCTGTATATATTGTGTTATATATAACCTGCTTTCCATATATGCTTGTAAATATATAGCTGTTGCTCTTCGACTGAGTTAGCTGTGGTTTCTTACTCTGTGGAGGAGGGAGAGCTAAGCCCTCTCTCAACCTACCACAGAAGCTTAGGCTTGATCTTAGCAGGAAGCTCTTCCCAGACAGAGAATTGCCCTTTGGAGTGTGCTGCCCAGGGAGGGGGTGGGGTCAGCATCCCTGGAGGTGTTTAAGAGCAGCCTGGATGAGGCACTCAGTGCCATGGTCTGGTTGCTTAGTTGGGGTTGGGTGATTGGCTGGACTTGGTGATCTTGGAGGTCTCTTCCAACCTGGCTGATTCTGTGATACCCTTTTCATACAGGTCCCACCTTAGGAAAGGGATATCAGTGGAGTGCTTTGCAGCAGCAGCTGTCAGTTCCTGTGGGACTCATCTAGGGACCAACTCAATGCAGAAGGAGAAATGCTTCTTTTCCTGCTTCTCTGCCAGCCAGGTAACCTGGCTGCTGCTCTGAGCCAGCTGTCAGAACATGAGCTAGCCCAAGCCCTCCTGCCTTGTCAGAACCAGGGACATTTACAGCCACCATCAGGAGGCTTCCATTTCCTGGGCACTGCAAGTTGTGCAACTCCCCAGCTACTGGCCTGCTTGCCTCATGGGTAATCCACATGGCCTCTTTCCCAAGGCTTCACTGCCAGCCAGAGCTAAAGGCCTGCAGGGCCATGGAAACACTGAAAACCAGAGGTTTTAAATTCTGGAAAGGTTTTAGCTTCTGGAAAGAAGACAAAGCAGTGCAGCACTTTGCAGTTAGCACCAGCAAAAACACCCAAACCCAGCAGGAGATAGGGATGGCCACACTATTTCAATCAGGGCCACCCTCTGACCACCAGAGCTCTCTGTGACAGGCAACCAGAAGCCAAGAGAAAGAAACAATAGAATGAAAAAGTGTTGTCAGAGTCATCACACTTAAGCCAGCCACAAGAAAAGCTGCCCTCAAACCCACATGGCTTGTGACAGGGGCTGCCCTTCCAAGAAACTCCTGTCCCTGTCTTTTCATGCTGCTGAACTCCTGAAGAAAGGGACAGGGCAGGGGATCTGCTACAGGGCCCTTGCTGTAGAAGCAGAGGCCTAAAGTCAACCTTGCCCTGCATTCAAAGGCCATCCTCCCACTCACCCAGCCACATAAAGACACACCTGGTCACCAGGGCTTAGGAAGTGAGAGGGAGCTCACTGGCAGTGGCACAGCAGAAGCAGTGCCAAGCACAAAACATCCTGATGCATCTCTGCCAACACTGCAGAGCATTGTCTCAGTGCCCTCATGTGGCACCTGAGCTCAGAGACTTCCCACATAATCCCTTCTGGTAATAGCATAATACCTACTGCTGACAAGATCCTGCACTGCTTGATTTCTCCAGCACTGTCCAGCTAGGTTAATGTGTGCTATGGAAAGAGCTAAGCACACTCAATGCATTTGGCAACAAGACTGGATGTACAAGATGAAGAGTTGGGCAGATGCTAAGGAAACAAACCACCTCAGAGATACTCCATATGCTTGTAAACAAGAAGCTGAAGCACAGAAAGGAGATATAGAGAGGGAAGGCTAGCACAAGAGGATCTCACAGTGGTACTGCCCAACTGGTTTTCCCAAGACTCCTGATTCTGAACAGATGCAAGATGTTGGAGGCACAGAAGACACTCTGAAGGTATCTTGGAGAGTGCAAACAGACAAATCTTCAGGGGCACAGAACTGCATGGTCTCCAGCAAAGGCAGAACTATGAGCCTGGCTGAAAAACACATGCCAGGTAGCTGTGCCAAGTAACAACTCACTTGCCCTCCACTGCAAGCAGCTCCTGCCTTGTGGCTAGCAGGGCAGAGAGCTCATTGACTCAGCCCCTCTCAGACAATCCAGTCTGTAACAAAGGCTCACTCGGAAGTGTCCTCACTTCATTCCACGACGGCAAGAGCCTGCTGTCCCACGGCACCTACAGGTACTTACTGGAAAGCCATGGCTCCTGCCTCCAGAGTGCATCTCGTGGGGGACTGATCGTTCAGCTTGCGGAAGAGCTGCTTCGCTTGGCTCTGGTATTGCTGCAGATCGCGGCCTGACTGAGAAGGGAGAACGAGCCGTTGGGGGCAGCTCTCGTGGGAGAGACACTGCCGGCCCGCAGGCAGGGGGAGAGTCCCGGGCGGGGGGCCCCGAGGGGACGAGGAGCAGCCCAACAGCACAGACGCCGCTCCCGCTCCCCACTCGCGACCACCGGGCGGGAATTGCTTCTACGAGAACCGCTCTGCTTGTGAGCCGGGGCCGCGGGGACCCCGCGGGGACCCCGCTGGACGGGCCTCACCCGTGCCTCACCGCCACACCGCGCCGACCCCCCGCCCGCGCCCCCACCTGCTCGTCCTCCTGCATGGAAGCGGCCAGCGGGAGCCCGTCCGCCACGCGGGCGATCATCGTGAGCAGCACCATCTCCGCGCCCGGCCGCGGCCCGCCCGCCGCTCAGCCCCGCGCTGGCGCCCGCCGCCTGCCCCTGCCCCTGCCACGGAGCTGGCCGGAAGCTGCCGTTGCCACATCCGGTCCCGCCGCCGCCAGCACCACGAGCGCTTCCGGCCGCGCCCCGGGAAACGGCCCGGGCGGCAACACCACCCCGCCGCTAAGCGGCCGCAGCGAGGCAGGGGGAAAGCGAAGCAGCGCCGGGCGCGGCTACATCCCGACCCCGGACACGCCCCCCGCGCACGGACACGCCCCCGACACGAAACCCCGCCCACCTCAAGAATCCTCCCCCATAACTAGCCCCGCCCCCCTGGCTCCGCCCGATCGAGCCCCCACCGTGATTTCGCCCCGCCCCGGCCAGCCCCACCCTTTCGCACGTGACGCCCCCCGCCGGGGCGGGGCCGGGCGGCGGCGCGAGCGGCGGCGGCGGCCGGTGGGCGCGCGCCAGGCCGGCAGCCATGGCGGCGGCGGCAGAACGGAGCCGCCTCAGCTTCCCCGGCGGCACCGGGGCCCTGGGGCGGCCCGTGCCTATGAACCTCTTCGCTACCTGGGAGATCGACGGCTCCAGCCCCAGCTGCGTTCCTAGGTAACGCTGGGCGGAACCTTCCCCTTAAGCGCCTCACGGGTGGGCGCGGGCCTCCGAGGCGCGACCCCGCGGGGTGCCGGGGGCTGCTCCCGCAGGCCCCTTTCCTCTGCGGCTCTGCCGTCCTTCTAGCAGTTGGAGGATCCGCTCCCTCCGCTCCGGGGTGCCCCATCCTTACGCTTACCGCAGTAATGGGCAGCGTTCCCCCGACCTTTGCTGAGGGCTCTTGGGTGGGTGGAGGATGCACCTCCAGAAGGGAGGGAGGGAGGGCTGCTTCCCGCTGTCAGCTCTGTGAGAGGGTCACCCTTGCAGCGTTTGAACGCATCCCCTCGACAAGGCTGCCTGGGCTGTGTGTTGGAGGCAGGCTTTGGGGTGTCGGGCTCCTTCTCACACCGGGTGGTGCTCCCCCCGCCTTGCCGTCCCGTGCTGAGTGCCCTGCTCGCGGGGCTTTGCCCGGTGGATGCCCCGCGGCAGTTGCCTCAGGGCGGGCAGCGGTTTCTCCGCTGCTGGCTTTTCACCTGCTCCCGGGCTGGGTTCTTTCTGCTGCTGGTGTGACACGCGGGTACCATCCCTGCCGGTGCCATTTTTAGCCTCTACGGGAGGGATCCCGTTCTTGGAGTTTCTCTGCAACTTGTGCCTTTCCAGCCCGGCTTTGGCAGCACGCCTTTGAGGATCTTAACGTGCCGAAGATGGATCTTGGAAACTCTCCTCTTTCCCTTTTTATTTTTAATGGAGACGCAGCATATGAGCAAACAGGGGAGCGGAGCCATTGGGCTGAGCTCACAGCAATGCAAAGCTTCGTAAGCTTTACAACCCCCACCCCCAAATCCCTTTTGTCTTCGGCACCATCCAGCTAGGGACTAGCAGCTTGCTTGTGAGAACAGTAACTGTCTTAGCCTAAACATCACCCCTAGCTGGAGTGCTTTGACAGCATGGGCAGGAAGGTAGCATGGGGCAGAAGACAACCCGAGTCCTGCAACTGTAGATGATCTTGGTTTGTAACAGTCCATCTGTGCTGACAGCACCTTGGAGTATCTGTTGGGCAGCAACTTTCTCCACTTTGGTCTTGTTTAGCCTTCTCTGCAGCAAGGGGTCTTGGAAAGGGACTGGCACCAAGGGGAACGTGCTCCTCCTCAAGGATTCTCTTTGTGGTGGAAGAGGTTGCCCATATGAGGGGAGCTGGAGGGGCAGTTGATGCACTTCCGATCTTTGTGCTGGATTCCAGTGCGGTTTGCATTGACCCTGCTGGTGTCCAGAGGACACGGAGGCCCTCTGGTGAGGCTGCTTTGAACCCTGTGCTCTCCGTTGCACTCCACTGCAGGAGGTGGTTGGCTTTCCACCCTTGTAGCAGTGCCTGTTACACTGACATCGGAACACCCAAAAGTGTCGTTGTCAAGGACTTTTAGTTCTGCATTATCATTTATGCTGATAGCTGCAGGGCTGAAAAAGAGCTCACAACGTAGCTTGCTTGTTTGCAAATCCACAGATGGCCAGAAAATGCAGTGTAAGGACACTGGCCCTGCCTTGGGCTAGTAGGGAATGGGGGAGGGGGGGGTGTGCACCTGCACAGGATCTGGCATTCAGGGTGGGTCCTGGGTACTCGAATTGCGTTGGGCTGGTGGGCAGCAGATTGCAGGCAGCTGCTCAGGGTGCTTGGAGGCAGCTGGGTGGTGCAAGGGACAGGTGGGTGTCTGGACAGGCAGGGTGGAACGGGGGCTTGAGAGGGCAGTGATGGAAGCTGTGAAGCAGGGGCTGGTTCAGGGGCTGAGATTGCATGCAGTACTGGGGCAACTGGGAGCTTCCTTCTAGGAGCACAGCTGTTCTGTGAGGTGGTTTGTGGGCAGTGCTGGGTCCCTCGGGATTCAGCCCCACGGTCACGGAGTCCAGGGCTATAGGCAGACATCCATCTGCTGCTGCTGAGCAGGGGGGCAGGTCTTTGCACAGCTCCTGCCCCATGTGGGCTGGGCAAGCACCCAAGGGCTGCATGCACGGTGCTGTGAGGGCAGGTCTGCATTTGTTGCAGTGGGTGCCAAGTGTTTTTTGTTACTCTGAAGCAAGGAGCAGCTGAGGCTGCAGCTTCTGCAGTGATGGGAGCCTGGCTGGTGGCGAGGTGTGTGCTGTGCTGCAGGTGCTGGGCACGCACTGGATGCTGTAGCAGCAGAGGAGGTGCTGGGCAGGAGCCTGGGTGCTTGGTTCTGTTGTTTCTAATCATTGAACGTCGTGTTTCGTGGCGCTGCATTTGGTCCATGCCTTGCATCTCATTACAGGCTTTGCAACAAACCTCTGCCAGGGAAGGAAGGAGTTGGGAAGCCTTTAGGGTTATACAACTGCCTCTGTGTTTTAAGTTTGTGCTGTAATGATTTTTCCTGTGGCACAGTGGCATTCTGTGTTTGAGTGAGAGAGCCCAGGATCAAAACTGTGTTGTGGGGAAACAAGATCCCAAATGAGCTGCTGTTCAAGCAGGAGGATGTGGAGGAGAGTGGGCCTTGGTGTGGCCAAGTACTGTGGAACTGCCTTGCTCTCTTCTGAGATCTCCACCATGTACAAGCTCCCCTTTGGGTTTCTGTTGACAGGACAGAGCTTCCTAGTTGAGGAGAGGCCTTAATTTGGCAGAAATGGGACTTAGGGAGCGTTGCCTCCTTCCCTTTTCTTTGTGGTACCGTAAATCTCACCCCATTTCTGAACAGTTTCTCCTGCAGTAAGCTGGTGCTGGAGGTGTTTGGGGCGAGCTGTGCCTGTGTTGCCCTAAATAGTGTGGGTGGGGATGGAGGTGGAGGGCCTCATGCAGATGTGGGGTGTGCTCCCCAGATGATGGCTGGGAGCTGGCCTGGGGAAGGGAGCTCTCTGCAGCACTGCTCTTCAGTGCACTCTGCCTTGGGGGGGATTTGCTGAAAGCCCGTTCAGCTTGGGTGGGGTGTCAGAGCTGGGTGCTCCCTTGGTGCATCTGTGGAACTTCCTTGTGTGAAA
Organism: Dryobates pubescens; assembly: GCF_014839835.1. Classification (NCBI taxonomy): domain Eukaryota; kingdom Metazoa; phylum Chordata; class Aves; order Piciformes; family Picidae; genus Dryobates; species Dryobates pubescens. The sequence goes on from NC_071622.1 coordinate 794,739, forward strand.
AGGCTGAGTCTAAACGTAAGGAGGAGTAGTGGTGAGGAGTTGTGGAGCTGTTCTGCAGTTGTGTTTTGAAGCAGACGTGAGGTTAGACCAAGCCTGCGCTGGTGTTGGGCTCTTGCTCTTCTGCCATTTGCAGAAATGATTTCCCTGTCTTGTCTTTTGTGTTTTTTCCATTCAGCACATACTGCTCCTGGGGCTCTGGAGCGTGGTGCCTCTGAGATGAAATGCTTTCTTTTAGTCATCCTAGCAGTGTGACTCAAACCATCTCACTGGCTGGGTGTAGCTGCTACATACCAGAGGACAGAGATGCCTACCTTCCCCTGCTGTCTGTTTCTTCTTTGCATGGAAATCTTTTGCTCTGGGGAAGGTTCCATGACTTAGAGGTCTGCCTGCCACCTGCACAACCTGTGTGAGATCTCCCTGCTCTGTGAGCTCTCTGCTGTGGTTACTTCACAATGAACAGTGAGAACTATTCTGTGGGGTTTGGTATTTGCTTTTTTTCCTTCCCAAAGTCTTGATGAAGCTGTGGGTGTGGATGGCAGGATGCTGGACCATCCCATCTTGAAGGAGACAGCACTGTGAGAAGGCTGTCTGGAGGAAGGGTGGTCCTAGAGAGAAAGTTTTGTTGGATGGAGGTCTGCTGGAGCAAGGGAAGGCAAAGGTTGGTGCTGCCCTTCAGAACAGGCTTGGGGTTGGGCTACTGCCTTAATTGTCTCACAGAATAAAGAAGTTCCTGCTCATGTTTCAACTTTAAAGTGAAGTTGAGCATATTGAGACCAAGCTGCACATGGAGCAGATGTGACCTGGTATCACTTGGAGATACAAAGGGAGCTTGTGGAACAGACCTGGGACAGAATGGTGGTGGAGGTGCAAGGCTGTTCACAGGGCACTGCCTAAGCGCTTGACGTGCTGGCTCTGCTCTGCAGTTTGCCTGCTGGCTGAGGAGATGTGAAGAGAATCCATCCTCGTGCTCCAGACTCAAATAGGAGGTTGCTGGTGCAGGCATGCTGCATGCTCAGCCTGCTGTGGGATGGCCTTGCAGCAGTCAGACATCCACACCACCCCTGGTGTGGACATCCCCAGGGCAATGCAAACTGCTGGGGGTGAGGCTTGAGAGTCACAGCGGCTGAGCGGACCCCAGCAGTCTGCCGTGTGCTCCCCTCCCCGGGCCAGCTCCCGTCTTCTTCCTCTGCTCTGCCTGGCACTTTGCTGTGGGTTAGTGTGTTGCAGTGGTTTGCAGTCTGTGAGTGTGTGAAGGTGGCTGATGTGTGAGCAGGAGGGGCACAGTGAGGAGCAGTGGGGCCTGGAGCCGCTCTAGCGATGGGCATGGGCCCTGGCCCAGGGCTGGGGGGGCTGTGACCTGCATGAAGTCCATGGCTGGCCCTTCTCTGTGAGGGTTTGCTGCAAATGTGCTCAGCAGGGTGAGGCTTTGCCTCTTGGGATGAGGGATGCATGCCTGCCCTGGGAATGGGAACCTCTCTTGGCCAGGGAAAGCGTGCTGTGGCCTGGCTTGAGCTACAGCCCCGTTGTGCAGAGAGTACTGCCAGGGTAATGGTTGTGGTGGGGTGGTGCTACATGATTGGAAACGCTGATCAGTTGAGGTGGGGAGCGGTGTTAATTGAAATGGAACCACCTTAGCCTCCTGGGCTGTGGGTGTGCTAACATTTAAGAGAGAACTCCTGGCTGTTGGGCTAACTGCTGGCACGTCCCTCGGGAGCTGGTAAGACTTTGGGTCTCTTTTGGGATTTTGGAGGCTTGGCTTTGACTTGGCTTGCACAGCACCGAAGAAGATTGGCTGCAAATGAGTGCACTCCATAGACCTTAGACAACAAATGGCTGAGGCTGTGCTGCAGGAGGAAAGGCAGTGGAGGTGCCCAGGGGCCAGAACCAGCCCCTTTAGATGCAGAGTCTAGAAATCCTGCTTCTCCTCCTTAGCCTTCATGGAAGAGACCCAGAGCAAACTAACTTTCCTTCGAGCGGGATGCAGCCATCCCATAGTGCTCCCCGTGTCAGTCCCAGTCAGTTACTGCCAAGTGTGTTGCTTGGTGTGGTTCTGCTGAATGCAATTTGAACTCTTGTGCTTGGTAGGGAAAAAATCGTTCTGTGGAGGCCGAGTGGTTTGTTGGAGGCCAGCTTCCAGGGGGACCTATTCTGAGTTACCTTTTGGCTGACCGAGGTGAAGCTTGTGCACGTCAGGCACCCTGCTGGCAGGGCTCAGACTCCGAGCTGCGTGTGAAAGGGCTCTGGCTGTAGCTTTGCACACGCCCGGTGCAGAGCCGTGTTGGGAGTGGGCAGGAAGGGCCTGCCCCCAAGAGAAGATGCTCAGGGACCTTCCCTTTGTGCTCCCTGGCAGGTCTGGCCTGTGCTGCAGCTGCCTGTCAGGAGAGGAAAGCTCTGTCAGTCATTCTCCAGCTCTCACCAGCTCTGAGCATGCAGATGATTTCTGTGGCAAGCTTGTGGCTGTATCAAATTAGCTATGAACTGATTTGCATAATAGATTAATCAACCAGCAACAAAACATCCCTCTTTTCTGCCAAGAGGAGAAAAGCACCGGCTGGGCTGTTACAAGAGGCCATTGTGTTCCTTGCCACCCTTAATCTCTTTCTCCAGGAGCACTGGCTGCTTTGCCCCGGGCAGGAAGCCGGCCTGCTCGCTGCCTTTATTCACCTCTCCTCTTGGCAGCTCTTCCCAATTCTTCTGGGCCACATTTTGCCACCGTTATGGTGACCTTCGGGGGGGTATTTCCTATGGAACCCAGGGCTCCCTGCCAAGCCATTCTGTACTGCTAGGTCCTCCATTCTTAGCCTTTGCCTTTCCACTGACTTAGAGAAGAGAGCAGAGCTCCTCTGGGCTCTGGTGTGCCTCCAGAAGCGCTGCGTTGCCTGGCGAGCAGGAGGGAGCCTCAGCGTGAGTGGGCAGCAGCTGGTCACTCTGTTCTTCCTGTGCTTCTACCTCGCTGCAGGCCAACAATGTGAATTGCCCAACCTGTACAGGGCCCTCCTGTAGCTCCAGATGTGACATCTGTGTGTCCTTGCTTGGTTGCAAAACGTCTCCCCCCCAGCAGTGCTGGGGGAGTCTCCGTCCGTCCGCATCCTAGCGCGGGTGGTAAGAGGCTTAGCTGCCTAATTGAATGTGATAGTGTGAAGCTCCTCTCATGGTGAGCTTTAATTGGATTATAGCACTGCACAGGGATGGGGAGGCTCGCAGGGCACACAGCCAGCTTCACAAGGAGACAGTGGATCCTTGCTAATCACTCCTTCGCTTAAAACAACGAGTTGCCTGGAGGGCTGTGCGGGGCAGGGCCCAGCCGGTGGCCCTGGGGAAGAAATCCTCACCCCCCAGGGTCACTGCTAAGTCCTGCACATGTCCACCCTGTCCTCGGGGCCAGTGCAGCTGGAGCAGCAGGTCTGCAGGTCTGCCTGAGGAGCCTGAGTCTTGGGAAGCTCTTGTGTTTGGGGAAGCAGCGGTGTGGGCTCTCTTGCGTGCTGGAGTCTGGAGCCCATTTCCTTCTCTAGAACCGCTTCAGCCTTTCCTGCAGCACTTTGTGTGGTCGTGTCCCTTGTCACCAGCTGTGCTGTACTTCTGAGGTTGTTCCTTTCCATGTAGCAGCTGCAGTTCTGCAGACCAGTCTGGCTTCCAGAGCAGTTTCGTGCAGGGCAGTAACTGGTTCTGATCAGGAGCTCAGATGGCAGTGCTGGACCTCCCCTGCTCCAGAAGACAAGCAATCTGATTTGTAATGTGTACAGCAGACACAAAAGTCAGAGCAGTTTGTAGGCTGTGAAGTTTGCTTGGTGGAGTCTCTGGTGAGGGTCTGCAAGGCAGGAGGTGTGCTGCTGCTTGGCTGGCCCGGTGGGATGCCTGGTGGCACCTTGGCAGCACCTGTGTTTTGGGGGCAGCTCCTGGGGGCTGTGTGCTTTGTGCCTGCCTGAGCTGCCTGCACTGGAAGTGAGAGTGTTTGTTTTGCTGATGTTTCAGGACAGTCTGAGATCTGCAGAGCTGCTCAGATCTTATTTCAGAAGAGTTGTCAAGGAAAATAGCATTTGTTCCTCTGTAAGCAGGCAGATTAGCCTAGAATACCAGCTTTGATCTTGTGCACAGGGTGCTGCTCATCCCTGCCCTCTCTGCTGCTTTGGAGAGCTGTCTCACAGATGCTTGACCATGCTGAAAAATGCCCCCAGGACAGTGTGTGCCACATGGGCAGGGAACAGCACCCAGACACTGAGTGCTTTGGGTCCACTCGCCCTGTTTCCTGCAGAGGCTTCTCTGAGCTGTACTGAAGTGAAGGAAACAACTGTGATCACTTTGCTGACAGCCTGGCCGCCTTTTCCCTGCTGCTCTGGGTGGGACCTCCTCCCCCCGAGCTGTAGCTGGGTCTAAAGGTAAAACAATTCCCCTCTCCTACTCATTCACCTTTCTGGCAGTGAGGTGCTCTGGAGCTTGGAGGAGGTTAAGTGCAAGGGAGGAGGGAAGTGGGAACATTGGTGTTGGACCAAAAGCTGCCCAGCTTGCGGGTCCTGAGCCCTGGGGGAGGTAGTTTGGTTTGTTCCAACAAAACCCCAACCCAAAACGAAATGAAGAGGCAAATCTTGTGATCCAGGATGGAGTTTTGTTTTGGTAGGTGTGTGCTGGTGGCACTGGGGAGAGGTGCTGAGGATGTAAAGGAGAAGAGGGATCAGGTGTGTGCCTGTGTGCAGAGCCAAGTGAAGCCTATTTCTACTGCTCTGCAAAGCACTTTGTTTTGCTGCTAAAATTCTTCTGTCTCCTTCCCTCAGATGCCTTTGCTCTGTTGAGCTTGTCTGCTCCAAAAGATCCTTCCCTGCTCTCCCTGTTTTTCTACACAGCCACTGTAGTGTGAGGGTTTGGAGGACCGTGCTGCTGGTGAGTAAGTGTCCTGGGCAGGAGAGAGGTTTCTCAAGGGAGCTTCAGCTCTCCAGGGAAGCACCTGAAGGGCTGCAGATGGAGACATGGGAAAGCCATGGAGCTCAATGTGCTTCTGGCCTGTTTCAAGGGTTTCTGGTGCAGGGCTCGCTGCTGGCAGCAGTCTGCACACAGACTTGTCTGATGTGTGTTTCCCAGCAGGCACTAGGCCAGATCTAGATATAGAGCAGAGAATAACAGGCATGGAGAGATTCTTAGGAAGCCTTATCTATATATAGTCTGTGTAAGTCTGTATCCCCTTTCTGCTGAGAGCACAATCTCTGCCTGGGGAGCGTGGCTGATGCAGAGCTGCCCCAGCTTCTGCAAAGCAGGCGTGGGGCTGCAGGTACCACATCTGCGGTGTCCCCCGCGAGCGATCCTGGCTGCTGGGCTCTCCTGGGCAATCCTCTGCTGAGAGCCCCAGCTGCACTGCCCTGTGCTCTTGTGGCAAGCTGCTGACAGCTCCTGTGCCTAGCTGGGCTTACCCTCTGTGGGAGCAGGCAGAGGGAACAGCTGTGGAGGCTGGGGCACGTGGTTCATGCAGAGCTGCTGGTGCCTCCCGAGCACGCTGGGCTGCTGAGTGCTCTCATTAGAGCCATGAGATCGTAGCTTGGCTGTGACTTGTCATGAAACAGCTCTGGTAGGACTTTGCCAGCACCTTGCTTGCCATGAGAGGAACCTGCACAGATGTGCTGGCTCTGCTGGAATGAGAAACCATTCACAGAGCTCAGCCCACCTGCTTCATCTGAATCCAAAAAGCCCAAACCAGCAAAGCAGTAGCAGGTGGCTTAGGTCAGGAGTGGGAACAGCCAGCAAGGTGGCCAAGGTTGCCCTTCTGCCCTCTCCCACAGCAGTGTGGTCTCCTGTTCATTCATGTACAGGTGCACTTTCACTGGCAGGGTGTCCATGGCCATTCCCAGCCAGCCTGCTTTTCCATGTGGGCTTTGGGGCTGTCCTGGCAGCTGCTGGGGGTCAGCCATGCAGAAGCACAGCCTTCTTGCAACTGCAGGGAGCTTGCTGGCCACCTGGCATCTTTGCAGTGCATCCTGAGACTGAAGGAGTCAGAATCTGGGGAGCTGTGTACCAGCTTGACTTGGTGGTCTGTGAGTAGCCCCTAGTGTTGGAGCTGCTGGAGGCACAGCTTCTCTCTGGGTGCATCTGGCTCTGGGATTGTGGGTCTAGGTCTTTCTTTTTAAAAGAGCAGCCACATTTTTGACACTGGTGAGGCTGATTTCCTTTCTCTTAAGGAGCTGGTCTGGCAGCTTAACTCTGAACCCTGCTTCGGCTGGGACATTGGTGAGGCAGCCTCTGGCTTGCCTAAGACCATGACCGTGGGGGGGCTGTTGGAGGCCATCTCCTCACACACACTTTTACAACTCTAGCAGGATCCTTTGAGGTCACTCAGGATTGAGTTTCTTCAGGGAGAGCACATTTCAGCTGCAGGCTGTGCCAGAGCTAGATTTGCCTGCCTCATGGGGAGGCTGTCCTGAAAATGGGTGTCTGCAACATGGGCTCTGATCTCAGGATGGTCCTGCAGAGTTTCCAGCTCAGCAGATGTGTGCAGTCTTCACTTCACCTTGTCATGCATGTCCTGATTTCCCTGCTCCCTCAGCTCAGTGGTGTCACGGGGGGAGGGACACCAGGACTCTCAGCAGAGCACTTGCAGTGTCTCCCATCCGTGGGGAGCCAGCGTCGGAGCTCTGTGCAGTGGGGAGCTGGGAGTGTGAGACACAAGCTTTGAGCACTCCTCTGCCTGCCACGGCAAAGTTCCAAGAGCTCAGCGACTGAAGAGCTTCCTCAGGCGTGCACAGGGCTCAGAGGTCTGTCCTCGCAGCTTCAGACAGGGTTAGGGCTGTTACCAGCTCCTCCCAGGCCCGTCTGTCTGGCAGCTGTTTGCAACCTCCCTGCTTAGGCTGCTGCTTGCCAGCGCCTCCTGCCCGGTGCCGGTGCGAGGGTCTGAGAGGTCAGGTGGTGAAGGGGCCCCTGGCAGGATGTGAGGGGGCAGAGGTGAGGCAGTTAGCTCAGTTCCCTGCTGTGCTTTGCTGCGTGGTGCTGCCAGTGGCGGTGAGGGGATGGGGACAGAGCCTGTTTAATCTAGCAGCGGTGCTGGGAGGTGAGCAGGTGGAAGCAGTAAGAGGTTCTGCGGCCTCCCGATGTGTGCACCACGCTTCTAATGCAGCAGAGCTTCCCTTCAGGCGAGGGAAACGACTTTTAATGGCTGTGGGAGAAGAGGTCCAGCCCCTTGCTTAGAGGCTGGTGTGTTAGCTGCGTGCTGGGAAGTCTGGGTGGTCTGCAGTCGTCTGTGTTCTCCGGCTTGGGGCTGCTTGTCGGAGCTGCAGCCTGGGGCAAGGGGCAGAGGGCTTGGGGTGGAGGTGCTCCTTCCTCCGCCTAGGCTCCAAGGGGAGGTCTCTGGTTTGGGGAGACAGCCTTTCTGCTAGGAGATTGTCGGGCAGCTCCGAAGTGGAGTAGTTGGCAGTGTAAGCGGAGCCGCTGGAGATTGCTGGGGGTGTAACCGAATCTTTCACACCGATTCTTACGCAAATTGCAGCCTGTGCTCCTGGCTTCTAACGGGACACAACCGGCTCCCTTCGGGGCTTGGCCTCAGTGCCCTGCCTCTCTGAGCTGCTAGTGCCTTGCGGAGCCCCGTCGGTGAGGCTTCCTCAGTGCTGCAGCCCCTGGACACTTGAGGCTTCCCTGGACGTGCCCTGTGGGGGTTCTGGCACATGGCTTGGTGTGTGTGGCACTGAAGCTGTCCATTGGCATCCTGCTGTGGCTCAGTAGCACGATAACTGCACTTAGACCTTCAGGCTTTTCTCTGCTGATGTCTTGGTGCTCGCTGGAGGTGAATCCAATGACTCCCCAGATCTGCTGAAAACGATTTGGTGTACTGAGAGCTTTTGCACTGAGTGCAAAAGAGCTGAAGTTTCTACCCCCACTTAGTGTAAAAGATCTTAAGTGTCTAGCCAAGAGCTGATGAGCACATTTGATAAGTATTAATTTGGGCTCCTGGGGGAGATTGGTGCCTGCAGCCTCCTGGCATGGCACCAGAATTAGGCTTGGGAGTGTTTGGTTTTTAGCCATGTGCTAGTGGAGTAGTTGGTCAGACCCAGGTGGGCTTCATTTGCTTCAGATGTGAGCAGCCTGAAGTGCTTGGCTATGTACAAAGCTCCAGCCAGTGAGGGCAGGCATTCCCACCTTTCTGCAGGGAGGGAAGGCAGTTCTGTAATAAGCAGTTTCCCAGGGCTTAGCTTCTCTCCCACCTGGCATCCTTAAATTGGTGTTTTCAGCTGGGTGACTGCTTGGGGTGGGGAGGAAACCACGAGAGCAGAAAAGGTGGCTGCAAAGGGCCTTCCCAGGCCACCTTCTAGCCCCTGGAAAGCCTGGAGCAGCTCCTCTCTACAACCCCTGACAGCTGTTTGGGGGAGCAGCTATTCCTGCTTGGCCACGGTCCATGTTGCTGGGTGGATACTGTGGGAGTTTTGGGTTGAGCTGCCTGAGGAGTTGGCTGTGTGCAGCCCTCCCCCAGAGCAGAAAAGTCTCTCCAGACTAAGCAGATGAAGTGCAGCAGGAAGGGATTCCTTCTTGAACAGAAAGGTATTGCTAGAGCAGCACTTGCAGAGCTCTAGCATCTCTGACCCTCTTCTCCCATAGACCTTTCCACCCTTCCACCTGCCTGCTGACTCACAGTTGGTGGGCTCTGCTCTGGGCTTCTTGGGGCTGTCCTGCAGCCTTCCTCTGTGGTCTCTTCCTCTCCCAGGGGCAGCTGTCGGTGTCAGAAGGAAGGTTTCAGAATGTCCTGGTGCATGAGAGTCCAGCTGCCTGCCTTCTGGCTGGAAGGTGATAGGCTGCTTTCCTGCTCAGGTTGCACTCACTGCCTCCACAGGAAGGATTTGCAGGGAAAGCTGAGAGCTGCCACAACTGGCTCATATATGTTTAATGTTGCTTGTGGCTTGCTGGGGGCTGAACTCCCTTTTATTTGCTCTCCTGCCTCTTCCCTCTGCTGTGCCTGAAAGCATGCCAGAATCCAAGGTGCTTCTGCTTCTTCCAGGCTGGTGGGATCTGGATCTTCATGCTGGCTTGTGCTCAGTTTTGGTTAATAGAGTATTAATACATGCTTTGCCCTTGCTTCACTGATGGATTCTGAGTGTCTCCAAGCAGCTGGAGAGGTTTTACCTGCTCGTGTTCGGTCCCAGGGAGGATCTGAGGCAGCTCCTTGCAGCTTCCAAAGCAGATGAGAGAGGTTTTTTCCTTCCCGTGTGGCACTCAGCAGCTCAAGAGTAAAGCTGCTCCCTGAGACAAAGCTGAGGTGGCTCTTTGCTGGGGGATCAGGAGCAGGAGGAGGGGCTGCAGAGGGGGATTTTCTCAGTCCAGCCTTTGGGCAGGCTGCTCTTCTCTTTCTGACATGGACATGAGAGGCCTTGGGGGGTGGCCTTGAGAAACCCTTCTGTAATAGTCTGTTGCTGCTCCTTCAGTTGTTCCCTTGAAGCAGGATCACAATGTTCATGCAGCCTGGCAGCACTGAGCTGCTCTGTTTATGTTCCTGCTGCACCTGTGTTCAAGGCCAGCTTTGTAGTGCTGGTCCCTTGCTGTGCCCCTCTTGAGTGCAGAGCTCCTCTTGATGCCCTGCACAGCTGCTGGTGGTGCTGCCTTTTGAGAGTGCATCTGCCTTCTTGGCTCCAGATGCTGAAGTCTGCTTTGCAGCATTGCTCTTCTGCTGTTCCAAGGAGCCTGGTCCCTGGTGCCTCTGCCTTTGTACCATGCCAGTGTTCAAGAAGCTCTCTGGCTGAGAAAATGTGTTGCAGCCAGGTGCTGGAGTACAGGCTGTGCTCCAGAGCAGGACTGTGAGTAGGTGTAGTCTGATCTTGCCAGTATCCAGCTGTGTGCTGTGTTCCTGTGCTGGTTCCTTCTCCCCTGGCTGCTCTCAGCACCGCCACAGGCTGCTGTTGTGGTTTTGAGCTGTCTTGGCTCCTCTGTGGGCTTGGAGTCAGTGCATGCTTGCCTGCAGAATGGGTCACTCTGAAACTCTGGGGAATGTTGCTCCAGCCACAGAGCCCTGCACAGGGCTTCCAGGCAGGTGGGGACAAGGTGCTGTGTGTTTTGTGTGCTGCTAAGAGAGGAGCCTGGCAGTAAAGCAAGGGGCTGCAGAGCATTTATCATTGGCTGTCAGAGTGCTGGGTGAGAGCCTACCACCCTGGTGAGCTCTTGGGAGCTCTTGCTTTAGCATAACCAGAGGGGTGGCATCTAGAGGGGCCTGGACAGGGCTGGGCCCGAGCCAACCTCATGAGGTTCAACAAGATCAGGGGCAGGGTCCTGCAGCTGGGTCAGGGCAATCCTGGGCAGGGACTGGCTGGAGAACAGCCCTGAAAAAAGGGACTTGAGGGTGCTGGTGGATATAAAGCTCCACAGGAGCCAGCAGTGAGCACTTGCAGCCCAGAGAGCCAAGCAGAGCCTGGGCTGCAGCAAGAGAAGTGTGGCCAGCAGGGCCAGGGAGGGGATTCTGCCCCTCTGCTCCACTCTGCTGAGACCACAGCTGGAGCTCTGGGGCCAGTTCTGGAGCCTCTGTGCCAGGAAGGATCTGGAGGTGCTGGAAGGTGTCCAGGGAAGGGCCACGAGGAGGAGCAGAGGGCTGGAGCTGCTCTGCTGTGAGCACAGACTGAGGGAGTTGGGGCTGTGCAGGCTGGAGAGGAGAAGGCTCCCAGGAGACCTCATTGTGGCCTTCCAGTGTCTGAAGAGGGCTCCAAGAAAGCTGGGGAGGGACTTTTGAGGGTGTCAGGGAGGGATAGGACTGGGAGGGATGGAGCCAAACTAGAAATGGGGAGACTGAGGTTGAGGTGTCCCTGGCCATGGCAGGGGGGTGGAACTGGCTGATCCTCGAGGTGCCTTCCAACCCTGACAGTTCTGTGATTCTATCTGTTCCCTCTCTGTTCCTTGCTTGCCCTTGCTTGCTGTATTTCTCTCTGGGGTGGTCAGATTTGCTGATGGTTCACATTTGAGCTGGGCAAACAGCCCCTTGTTGGGATTCTGGTATGTCTGTATACAATCAAAAATGTGGAGTGGGCTGGGAACAGCTTCCAGCAAAGCTCTATCAGTTTCTTGGAGCTCTTTTGTTCAGCAGAAATTCCTTCCTTTCTCTGCCCCTGCCCATCCCCCTGACAGCCCACCTCTTTCCTACCAGGGCATGCTGAGGTAGAAGTCACAGCCCTGTGACTGAAGGGAACTATGCACAGCTGCAAATGCATTGTTGAATGACACTCCATTGTGCAGGCATCCAGCCCCCTCTGAACAGGTTTGCAGTTCCACTGCAGCCAAGGGAGCAGAGTGTGCTAACAAAGAGGATTCTGTTGAAAGCTCTTGGCTTTGGGGGCTGTTAGGCTCTGAGGCTGTTTTGACTGCTTGCTGCTTTTGAGTGCAGATAGAAGTGTCTGGAGCAGGGGAGATGCATGGAGGGGGAATGGCTGTTAGATGTGTCCCTGAGCAAAGGCTGTGCAGCTGAGTTCTCCTTTGCCTCCCCACCGCTGTGTTGTGGAAGTCACAGCCAGCAGGGCTGCCCTCAAGCACACATCAGGCAGGAGTTCTGTTGGGGTTTGCAGCACCAGGAATATCGCTCTCCTCCTTGCAACCTGCTTCTGTGACTTCCTGGGTTTCATGGTGCCCAACAAAGGGCAGCAGCTGGAAGCTGCAGGCCTCCAGGAATCTCTGGCAGGCAGTGTGGGCCAGTGCTGCCAGGATTGGGTTTGGAGCTGGCTGAATCACAGCCAGTATCTCTTTATTGGTAAGTTGAAGTAGATTTATTGACAACTGGGCCATCACAGAAGGCTTTCACCAGTTTAAAGGCAGAATTTGGTGTGGCTTAGCTTGACCATTGCTCTGGAACTTCAAGGGTCCATCCTGTCTCCTGCACAGGAATCCAGGCTCCCTCTGAGGCTTTTGTTTCTGTTTTCTGTCCTCTGCCAGCAAACTGCTGCTGCTCCTGCTGACAATCTCCTGGGCCCTCTTTGTTCCAAAATTATCACCACATTTTCCAAGCTATTGCATGAGTAACTTTGGGCTTTTCTCTTGTCAGTGAATTCAGAGCCTCAGCAGCCCTCAGAGAGGACCTGAAGCTGCTCTGTGTTTGGATGGGGCATCTGCACGCTGAGGGCCCTGCTGAGCATCAGGCAGGGGGAGGCCATCTGCCTCTGCAGTCTTCTTGCTGGTTCAGCTGCAGAAACAAAGGATGGACGTAGTAGTTTGTAGTTGTATGAACATTTGTGTGTGCTCAGAGCTGTCAGACACATAGCACAGGGCAGTGCTTGGAGCTGTAGCCTTCTCCTCAGGCCCAGGGGTTTACTTTCAGCCAGTTTTGAGGGGCCTGCTGTGAGCTGACCTCTGCTTTGCAGTGGTGGAAATGAAAGCTCAAAATAAACACCTGGGGAGTGGCAGCAAATCTTGGCTGGTTTTTGGAGACCTCAGGCTCAGCAGGATTGTGGAGCCCCCAAACTGCTCCCACTCCCTCTCTGCAGAGAAACAGATTTCTTCAGAGATGTGGATTTGAGTGCCTTGGTGCTAATTACCATGCCAAGCCATGGCCTGTGGAGACTGCTTGCAAATCACATGCAAAGTCTGGCAGTGAGAGGCATTACTCTGCTGTCTGTGAGGTGTGACAAGGTAGGGTTTTCATGGTTTACAGGTATCCCAAAGGAGAATTTCTCGCCAGCATCTTTGTGTCCAACTGCAGCCAGTTCTGGTGCTCCTGTCGTGAGAAGGACACAGAGCTGTTGGAGCAAGTCCAGAGGAGAGCCCCAAAGATGATCCAAGGACTGGAACACCTCTGCTGTGAGCACAGGCTGAGGGAGCTGGGGGTGTTCAGCCTGGAGAAGAGAAGACTCTGGGGGGACCTCAGAGCTGCCTTCAATACCTGAAGGGATCCTGCAGGAAGGCTGCAGAGGAACTTTTCACGAGGGTGTCTGGCAGTAGGAGGAGTGGTTTTCAGATGAGGGAGAGAAGGTTTAGACTGGATTTTAGGACTCTGGAATAAGCTGCCCAGGGAGGTTATGGATGTCTCCTGCCTGGGGTGTTTAAGGCCAGGCTGGATGAGGCCTTGAGCAGCCAAGCCTAGTTGAGAGGCATCCCTACCCATGGCAGGGAGATTGGAGCAGGTGATCTCTAAGGTCCCTTCCAACCTAAGCCATTCTACAATCCTTTGAAATCTGAGCTCCATCTGCCAGATGTGGAATGGTTAACAGCTTCAGAAGGTGTGTTCAGGTCACTTGCCTGTTAGTGTGGTTGAGGCTGTTGGTGACAGCTGTCAGCAGTTGGACACACAGAGAAATGCTTCCCATGTGGAGTCCCTGAGGCAGGTTTGGGCTGCTTGCTATAAGCTGTGGTCATGTGTTGGGAGTCAGAGCTTGAGTGTGGTCCTCTGAGTGAGGAGGGCATAAAGCTGAGGCTAAATCTCATCCTGATGGCTGCAAAAATACTGAGATACTTGTCCCAGTCCCATCCTCACTGATGATCCTCAGCTGTTTCTGTGACTGCTGAGAGCCTGAGGACCTGCACCGGCTTTCAGGGTGCTCCTTGCCTCACCTGTAGGCAGGAGCACTGCCCGCAGACCGCTGCTGACACATCCCTTGCTCTCAGCATCCCTGTGTGAGCTGCTGGCATCAGGCAAAGGCCTTGGAGTGCTTGCAGGGAGCTGAAGCTGCTGTGGCTGTGGGGCTTGCTCTCCATCAGTGATCTCCTGCTGTGGTCCTGTTCAAGAATGGAGTAACCCTGTCCTGATGCTGGGTGGCTGCTAGGTGATGCCTCCCAGCAGGGGACCTCGATGTGCTGCCGAGGAGGAGCTGCCTCCCAGCCAGCCTTCGCTTGTTCCTGCCTCATTGGCCTCCATCTGCACGGGCTGGAGGGCATCCACAGTTTGTCTGGGTAAATCTGGCTTCAGTGGAAGCTTAGAGAGGTGAGGAAAGCTTGTGGGGACCGAATGGGTTATGGTTGTTAAAGATAACTTTTTGTTCTGTTGCTTCTGTTCAGCATCACGAAGACATGGAGGGGTCTGGCAGGAGTTCTGAGCAGCATCTGAGAGCACCTGGGGTATCTCTCACAGCTTTGTTCCTTTGCTGGTTTACACAGGGCACTGAGATTTTATTGAATATTGCTGGCACACTGAACCAACAAGGGCAGGCCTTTGTCTGCCCTGCTGCTCCCTCATCGCTTGCAGGAGCGACACAGCACCGACCACGCTGCGCAGGGATGTCCAACGCATCCCGAACCTCTGCTTGCCAGCCCAGCTCCTGACAGCTGCTGGAGAGCCTCAGAGTGTTAAGGAAATGCAGATGTTTCTCTGGAGCTAATCACTGCACTCTGCCTGCCACTGCCAGTGCTTGGCACTGGTGGTTCTTAGCTCCTTTAGTAGAAGTTGTGATTCTTTTTTTCCCCCCTGATAAACACAGCAAGAGCCAGGCTGGAACAGAGCCTCAGCACCACCAGCTCCAGCCCAGAGCCCTGCTCTGCAAGGCTCACCCCTAACCCACAGCCCCAAGCACCACAGCCAAACCACCTTCAAACACCTCCAGGCTTGGGCACTCCACCACCTCCCTGGGCAGCACATTCCAGTCCCTGACCACTCTGGATGGGAAAAAATTCTTCCTGCTCTCCAGTCTGAACCTCCCCAGTGGCAGCTTGAGGCCATTCCCTCTGTTCTGTCACTAATTACCTGTGAGGAGAGACCAGCAGCAGCCTCTCCACAAGGTCCTTTCAGGTAGCTGTAGACAGCCATGAGGTCTCCCTCAGCCTCCTGTTTCACACCAACCATCCCCAGCTCCCTCAGTTGCTCTTAAGCAGGTTTATTCTGCAGGCCCTTCCCCAGCTTTGTTGCCCTCCTCTGCACTTAAAGCTGATGTAAGCTTTCAGAAGAGAAGGAAAGCAGAATCTGAGTTTCCAGGTCTCCCTTTTCCATGAGCAATGCAGAGAGCTCTGTCATGAGGGGGTTTACAGAGGACAATAGCAAATAGGAAGTGTTGAGCTGAGTTATTTTCAAAGCAGTGCTTTCTTTTTCAGCAGCAGCTCACTAAAGTGGAGCATGCAGAGTATATTTAGATGTGGAGAGAGGGACTGTAGAGGGGGCAGGGAAGATGCTTTTAGTGTGAGAGACATTTTGAGATCACCTGGATATCAAGAGTTTCCCTACAGAGGGCTGCTTTTGTTGGGAGGGGATCAGAAATGCTCTGCAAACCCAAGCTGTTTGCAACCAACCTGCAAGGTCTGGAAGATCATCTCCTGGCTCTTGCCCAGGCTGTAAGGGACAGCCTGGTAGTGTGGGTTCCTTCCTGCTCTCTCCTTAGAGCTGGGTGCAGCTGCTTTGGGCAAGGCAAAAGCTGCTGCTGCTTCACTGTCAAGCAGCCTTTGTGGGTCAGCTTTACAGACTGCACAAGAGCCTAGCTTGTGTTCCTTAGGTTTGGGTGGGTTCTGCAGTGTTCCAGGCCTTGGGTGGAGAGCTGGTGCCGTGCTTGACAGCAGGCTAGGCTCTGCACCCCAGGTAAACCTTTTCAATCCACTCCAGCTGGTTTGGGAAGTTAAAACCTCACTTCTGCTTCCAGCTCAAGTACCATTCCTGGCACAAGGGGTTGGTAGTTGCAGTTCAGCCATCTCATTCTTGCATCAGCCTGGGTACTGTGCTTCGCTGTGTGGCTCTGCAGCTCTCACTGGGTCCCTTATGGCCATTTCCCTCCCTGCTAATCTGTGCCCTTCTGAGCACTCCAGCAGACACTGTGCAAATAAGCAAGTGCTGCCCAGAATGCTTAATGGCAGGAGTGCAGGAGAGAGGTGCTGGAGCGCAGTGCAGCTTCAGCCAAAGGTTTCCAGCAGCATCTCTTTGCTTGCAAGGCCTGCTGAGCGCTTGTGCATTTTCAGGCCTTTGCTGACCACCGGTGGTATTGCAAAGCTCCTCTCAGCTTGCCCCTTCCATGCCAGGGAGGCAAATCTGCCAGGGCTGGTGCATCTCAGCTGCTCTGCCCCGATGGCTTGCTCCAGTGTGAGGGCTGTTAAGCAGTGTTGCCAGTGTGTGGAATGCTGAGCAGAGGTCCCCAGCCTCGGTGGCAGTATGCAGAGCTCTTTGTGCATTCTGTTGAGCGCTGATGGAGGCTGCTTTGTCAGCTGGGTGTTGTTGCCTTGTCAAAACTGGCACCATTCAAACCTAAAAGCTTCTGGGAAAGAAAACCCTTCCTTTTATAACTGTTTTCATGTGTTTGATTTGGAACATCCTCTGGGCTGTGGCCAAAGAGCAAGTCAGTTGTCAGTGTTCCAGTGCCCTGCTCCAGGCACTCGTGCAGAGATGAGCTGGGCTTGGAGGAGCTCAGTGCTCCAGGGCCAGGCTGCTCTCAGAGCAACTGGGTGAGATGCTACCAGTCTTAGCCAGGGTGGTTGGTGCAGCTGCAGAAACTGCTCTTGGTGGAGCTGGTGGTTCTCCTGACCCTTCCTTCTGGTCTGCTGTTGAGTACATTGCGGGCTGGAGCTGCAGCTTTCCCTTTGCTGCTCCTGTCCCATCGCTCAGGCTGCTGGTGTCGTATTTTGGGAGCCTTTTGTCAATGGAAAGAAATCATGCTTTGGGGTGCCAAAGAGCTCTGTGTTTGAGGCATGGTGGGAACTGGGCAACAAAAGAAGTTTCCAACTTAGGTAACAAATTCCCTTGTGTCTTTGACTGTCATCCTCTTCGTCTCTGAAGTCAAGGGAGGACTGAGCTGGCCTTAAGCATGGGGCAGTTAAAGGAGCAGTGTGGACCACTGGCTCTGCAAGGTGTTAGGCTGCTGAGCTGGAAGAGGGCCAGAATGGCATTGCTTTGACAGACCTGTGGCAATGAGGACAGCACTGGGGTCTGTGAAGTGTTCTAGTCTGCAGGCAAGCCTGCAGCAAGGTGCTTGGCATGTTTGATTGGTGTGCTGGCTAATACCAGCCGTACCGCCGCAGATGTGTTTCAGTGCTGCTGGCTGCTCTGCCCTTATCCTTGCAGGGCATTCTGAGTTCTCAGTGACAAAGGCAAAGAGCCATTTGGGCTCTGAACCATGCCCATGCAATTCTCCCATCTTGCTTGTTTCAGGTCATGTTGCAGAAGTCTCAAACAAAAGCCTGTGTGTCTGGTGGTCGTGGAACTGATTTAAACCAAGGCTACAGAGTGAAGGTCTGTCAGGAATGGGGCACCTGCCCTGGCTGTGCTCCTTGGGTCAGGAGGGGTCAGCCAGGGAAAAGCAAGCTTACAAACACAAACAGATGGCCACCCCCCAGAATTCCTTTAACAAACCCCCAGAAAGCTCCAAACAACAACAAAGCCTCCTGGAATGATGCTCAGGAAGTGTTCATTCAGAGCAGTAGAAGGTGGTTGTCTCTCAGAGAAGCACCAGGGCTGAAGAATTGCATGCCATCAGGACCTTGGCTTTGATGGGGGGGGATGTGCTTGACTTGGTTGTGAGCTGGGAAGCCTTTGGAGGTGGTTGAGTGAGAAGTAATTCGATGTGCCCGTGGTGTGAGCCTGCCTGGCCCCGGGAGCCACATGCTCTGTGTCAGAAGGTGTGGTGGAAGCTGTTCCAAGCACAGAGGAACAAGGCAGAGAGATGGCAAATTGTTCATGCCCTGGGAGCAGGCTGGGATTTGGGTCTGCTGAGAAGCCATCTGTTTTTCCTTGGCTGCTGTCTGAGCTGGAGGCTTCCTGCTCCTGATTTCTCAGGATGAAGAGATCACAGTGACAGGTAGCCCGAGCGGAGCTGAGCCCTGCCTTACAGCTCCTCTGGCACCAGCCTCAGTCAGGGCTCCTCTTGGCTTAGGCTTGGGGATTTGCTTCCTCGTGATGGGGGCCTTTGGTGGCTGATTTACAGACAAAGGCAAAAACCAGGGTATTTTGGGCTGAGTCCTGGCCTCTAATGACTTGCAAGCCTTAGGGAAGGTAGATGCTGTGCTGGGACTGCAGTTATCTTCTGGAGCCTCTGTTACAAGAAGGATCTGGAGGTGCTGGAAGGTGTCCAGGGAAGGGCCATGAGGATGGGCAGAGGGCTGGAGCTGCTCTGAGGACAGACTGAGGGAGTTGGGGAAGACAAGGCTCTGAGGAGACCTTCTTGTGGCCTTCCAGGATCTGCAGGGGGCTCCAAGAAAGCTGGGGAGGGACTTTGGAGGGTGTCAGGGAGTGATAGGACTGGGGGGGATGGAGCAAAACTGGAAGTGGGGAGATTGAGATTGGCTGTGAGGAAGAAGTTGTTCCCCAGGAGGGTGGTGAGAGCCTGGCACAGGCTGCCCAGGGAGGTGGTGGCAGCCTCCTGCCTGGAGGTGTTTGCAGCCAGGCTGGAGGTGGCTGTGAGCAACCTGCTGTAGTGTGAGGTGTCCCTGGCCATGGCAGGGGGTTGGGACTGGGTGAGCCTTGAGGTCCCTTCCAGCCCTGACAATTCTGTGATTCTGTCTCCTCAGGGTACCAAGTGACTGACAGGAGTGAGCAGAGAGCACAGCAGCAGGTGGCACAGCAGCAAGCTCTCTCTGTGGGCCCTTCAGCAGTGGGATAAAGAACAGCAGGATAACACCCAGCATTTTGAAAGATGTCAAGTGCAAGAGTGCTTGGAGACCTGTGCTTCCTGCTGTCAAGAGGAAAGCTCTAAGTACTAAACCAGACTGGCTGGTGCTGTCTGCAGAGCACTGAACCTGCTTGCCCTTGCGTGCACCGGGGGTGCTCAGGGTAGGGGTGGGACAGGATAGCTGCTGAGAAGTGCTTGTTTGGAGGCCAGAGTTCTGCAGCCAACAGCAAAGGAGGCTTTGCAATCAGACTGCTCTGGAGGGGCCTGAGGAGGAGCAAGCAGGCAGTCAGAGGAGCTGGTCTCATTTGTTGCCTGCTGGTGGGGAGCTGGTGACGTGTGGGCTGTGACATCCCCAGTTGCTGTGGAGATGTTACAGCTCCCAACCTGCTGCTGCTGTGCCCAGGGTGGAGGCAGGATGTGGCGTAGCAGAGAGGGAAGGGAGTGAGGGCTATCGTCCAGGCACGGCAGACTCTTTAACCCTTTTGTCTCCCTGGCTGGTGCCTGCAGCCAGCAATCGCGGCAAGGATTGCCCCGGGGCGTGCTGCCAGGCTCTGCAGACCGAGGCAGAGATGTGCTGCTCTCTGCTTCATGGCACACTGCTGCAGACTGAGGCAGAGATGTGCTGGTCTCTGCTTCATGGCACACTGCTGCAAACCGAGGCAGAGATGTGCTGCTCTCTGCTTCATGGCACACTGCTGCAAACCGAGGCAGAGATGTGCTGCTCTCTGCTTCATGGCACACTGCTGCAAACCGAGGCAGAGATGTGCTGCTCTCTGCTTCATGGCACACTGCTGCAGACCGAGGCAGAGATGTGCTGCTCTCTGCTTCATGGCACACTGCTGCAGACCGAGGCAGAGATGTGCTGCTCTCTGCTTCATGGCACACTGCTGCAAACCGAGGCAGAGATGTGCTGCTCTCTGCTTCATGGCACACTGCTGCAGACTGAGGCAGAGATGTGCTGCTCTCTGCTTCATGGCACACTGCTGCAAACCGAGGCAGAGATGTGCTGCTCTCTGCTTCATGGCACACTGCTGCAGACCGAGGCAGAGATGTGCTGCTCTCTGCTTCATGGCACACTGCTGCAGACCGAGGCAGAGATGTGCTGCTCTCTGCTTCATGGCACACTGCTGCAGACTGAGGCAGAGATGTGCTGCTCTCTGCTTCATGGCACACTGCTGCAGACTGAGGCAGAGATGTGCTGCTCTCTGCTTCATGGCACACTGCTGCAGACCGAGGCAGAGATGTGCTGCTCTCTGCTTCATGGCACACTGCTGCAGACCGAGGCAGAGATGTGCTGCTCTCTGCTTCATGGCACACTGCTGCAAACCGAGGCAGAGATGTGCTGCTCTCTGCTTCATGGCACACTGCTGCAGACTGAGGCAGAGATGTGCTGCTCTCTGCTTCATGGCACGCCATGCACGGACCGGGAAGCCTTCAGCTCTGGTAGTTCTTGTCTGCTGGCTGCTTTGTGCAGCTCCTGCTGGCCCCACAGGGCTCGGGGGCAGATGGGAATGGCTCCTGGCAGGCGGGAGAGTTCCTGCAGCATGCTTGGAATAGCTGCTCCCGGTGCTGAGCCTGCTGCGTGACAAGCTCTGCTGTCTGGGGAAGGGGCCAGGTGGGAGAGGGCAGTTTGCATTGAGGAAGTCATGCAAGGGGAGGGGTGAGCTGGGGAGTGGAGTGCTACTGGGTTTGTTCCAGCTGTGAAGGCTTCTCCTCTTTGTCCCCTGACCCGGATTTGGTTTTGCTTCCTTCCTCCCAGAGTCTCCTTTTGGTTTGGGGTGATGAGTTTATGCTCTTGTGCCAGTCTGTAGAGCATGCCCTGCACCCTGGCTGGCTGTGTGAGCTGTGCCTTCTTTTTGTTGCTGGCTCCCTGAGAAATGGAGTCCTAGCTAGGGAAGTGGCGTGACTGGCTGGCATCCTAAAGGCTCTCCCCCCTGGATGTGCTGCTTTGGCTCTCTGGTTGGGTGCTCCAGTGGCACACTGGCATTTCAGTGCTGTGAGGCTTTCTGGGCAAGAGGCTCTCCTGCAGTCAGTGCAGGGGTGCCTCCTTCAAGCTGTTTAGAGCCATAGGCACCAGTGGCCTTAGGGCAGTTGGATGTGCCCCATGTGGCTGCTTGCTCCTTGGTGGAGCTGCCTCTGGTTACTCCAGCTATTATCACATTAATCAAGCAAATACATCCTGTATGTAGTCTAAAAATCCTAGTCCTGAGAGTGTCAGTGAAGCCTCAGCTGTGACTCTGCTTCTTGGTCGCTGTTCACTTCAGTCTTTAAAGCTACTAGAACACCTTCCTCTTGCCTCCAACCCTTAAAAACCTAAGACACCAGTTTCAGAGGCTCTTGCATCAATGTTCACTTTGGTGCCAGGGTGCTGTGCAGTCCTTGTGTTCTGGATGCTGGAAGATGAAAGCCAGGAGAGGCTTAAGCTAGACTTGTGCCTGTGCTTGGTTTTGCTGGCAGCACGGTGTGAAAATAGGTGAGGCTGCCTAACTCCTTTGTGTTCTGTTGCATGTCTGAGAATCACAGAACATTAGAGGTTGGAAGGGACCTCAAAAGCTCATCCAGGCCATCCCCCCTGCCAGAACAGGATCACCTATACCAGATCACACAGGAATGTGTCCCGGTGGGTTTTGAGTGTTGAGACTCCACAGCCCCTCTGGGCAGCCTGCTCCAGTGTTGCATCACCATCCTTGGTGCGTGGGGTTTTGGAGAGCTTTGCTCCCCTCTGAGTCACCCTGTAAAGCAATTTGAAAGCATCAAAATGAAGAGTGACAAGCCAAATACTCAGCAGTGTGCCCAGGAGCTGAGATCCCAGTTGAAGTCAAGAGATGTGTGAAGAGAGCTGCTTGTGCTCTCCTCGAGATGCCTTCTTGAAGGGAGGGAGAGCAGCTGTTTCTCAGCAGCACTGCTCAGTGCATGTACCTGGAGGCTGATTTCCTGCCAGTGTGACTTGGAGTCCATCAGATCTGTGCCAGGCAGTCAGAGCATTGTGTGGCATCATTGCCATCTTGCACAAGAGGCTCTGCTTGACTACCTGGAGAGTATGTGGAGCTGTGGAGATGAAGCTTTAACCCCTGTGGGTTTCACCAGCATCGCTGTGCCTCGGCAGTGCCCTTTCCTCTTCAGACTACTGAGGCACTAAGAAATGAGAAGTACCTATGTGAGGTATCTGTGTGAACTCTTTTGTGAGACAGAGTTCCTTAGCTGGCAGGGATCCTCATCCCTTTCTGCCTGGGTGAGTCCCAAAGCCAGCCAGGGATGCCTTGTCCCACCAAGAGAAGCCAGCTCAGCGTTTCCCCGGCGGGGTGTGGGACTGGAGCGCCTGAGCTCGGCTGTGCTGCACTCCTTGCTCCTACCAGCTGTGTGCTGCTGCTCAAAAAGCAAAGGCACCCATGCAGAGTCCTAGGGGCTTTATAAAATCCTGCAAGTCTGCACAGTGCTGGCACTTGCCCTCAGCTGTGTGTGCTCACTTTGGAGCAGGTATGTCTGGAACAGATCTGAAGTGAGCAGGGCAGCGGTTCAGCTGTGAAGGGGTAGTGTGTGGCTGTGCAGGTGTGGCCCTGCGAGGCCCTGGCTGGAGCCAACCTCCTACCTGTCTGAACAGGACCTGCTTGCTGCAGCATTTCTGTGCATCTTAATGCCTCAAATCTGAAGAGCTTCATTCTCTGGGAAGAGGATTTCAAGATCCTTGAAAACAAGAGCAATGGCAATACTTGCTCTGCGATTGCTTCCTGAGGCTTGCATGGATCTGTAGCCAGAACAGCTGGCTGAAGGTTACCACTTGGCTTGGTGCTAAGTGTGGATGAGGGAGAGACAAATGCAGGGCTCCAATGTTCATTTGCAAGTTGCTCAGGTTGTATTTCTGGCATGACAGAGCGTGGAGCACTTGACCTCAGCCTCCTCATTTGCTTTCTTCTTGCCTTGGAGCTTAACTGAGATGAGATGATTTTGAGGGAATTAGCTCATCAGCTTTGGAAAGTGAAGCAGCACTCTTGCAGCTTCTGTTGAAAGCCTTGCCCAAAGGCCCTGCTCTCACACTTCAGTGACATCAGAGAGCAGCTCTGCCTCTCTCTGCCCGAGCTGACTCTCCTAGGCCCTCACAGAGCTCTGCCCTCAGCAGGAGGTGCAGCATCAAGCACATCCATGTGGGGTTGTCTTCTCCCTGGGCCCAAGGAGCTGCCTGTGCAGTTGGCTCTTGGTGCACTGCGTGCACTCATACCTCGCTTCAGCAGCTGTCTGAAAAATGCTGTGCAGGGCTTCTGACTCCAGCCTCTGCTGCACAGATGCCCCTGTAGCTCTGTGCAGAGGAGCTCTGTCTGCCTGGGCAGGTGAATGTCTGGGTGGGTGTCTCTCTCCACTTCTCCTTCAGGTGGCTTCTGATGTATGTTTGGGACTGGCTTGGGTGTGGAGTGTCAGCACGGCACAGAGCACTTAGAGCTGAGATTGAGAGCACTGGGGTAGGAAGCTGCTTGCTGTCCTGAAATGCTGAAGTAACTTGGGTGACATGAAGCTGTCCAGTGGCCCAAAAAAAGCTAATTCCTTTCTTAGTAGCCTTTGGCTGGTTGAAGTTTACAGACTTCAGAAGAGAGCTGCCTGGCATGGAACATTTTCTGTAGTGACAGTGCCTTCACAGCTTTTAACCTGGACAAAGGGTACCTGTGTAGAGGGCTAGGCTCTGCCTGTTCCAGCTCCTGTCCTGCACTTGGTTGGAGTCCCCTACAGCTCTTATTTTCCCTGACTACTGTGGGCCTTAATTAAAATACAGGTCTTTAATTTTTCATTTTCCCTTCCTGTTGATTTGCCTGTCTCTGTGTGAGCAAGACCTCAGTGCAATTACTGTGCTCCCTGTGGAGAGCAGGCACTCAGTTCAGTGAGGCAAACTTTTTGAGGGGGTTTGTTTTCCTGGTCTTCCTACTTGGAGGGCTGCAACAGCAAAGCATTGAGTGAGTAAAGAATGTGAGACCTCCTCTGGCTGTTCTGGACACGTTTGCTGGATCTTGGTTACCAAAACGTTGTGTTCTTTGCAGGTACCTGCCTCCTTCAGCAGGGAGCTCCTGATGAAGCTATTCAACACAGCTTGCATTAGCAGGGCCACTTGAAACCATTGGGTCAGGTCCACATTTCCTCTTCAAAACTGGGTTCTTGCAGCAGTGATGTGAAAAGATGAAGAGTTTGTTCTTGTGTGATGCACTAAGCTCTCGTGTTTTAGGCTGGTGTGATGCACTAAGCTCTCATGATCTGTTAACCTGAGAACTGAGGCAGGCAGTACCTTGTGCCTCTGCTGTGGAGGGGGCTGTGTGACCCGAGGGAATGCAAGCCTCTCAGCAGATGCTGCCTGCTGCTGTGGGGGACCCAGCTGTGCTCCTAGCAGGGAGATCTACAATGAGCCTTCAAAAAAGGGTGGAAGCCTTGGCTTTCAGACTTCCCTTGCCCCCGTTTAAGCATTTGCTAGCTTAGCTCGATGTGTGCAGGCAGAGCTCAGTGCTGCAGCGAGCCTGCAAAGAAAGGGTTTGTCTGCACCTCCTGTGTTGCAGCCCCAGGCTTTTTATAGACTGCTCAAAGTACTTCAGGCTCCTTCAGCTCCAGACTTGAGGCTTCCTCAGTTCCTCTTATGTCTATGTGCTAGGTTATTTCCCGTGTTCACAGAGCCCATGTGTGCATGCATTAGAAACTTCCAGCTGTAGCTATGTTCTTTTTCCCCTCAAATCTTTCCAGGCTGACCTGTGTCTGTCTTGCTTTGTTCTACCAGCGTTTAGCTGTAACAGCCTGGTTGATTGAAATGTTCTGTGAGACCATCAACCAAATTGGTGGAAGCACAGCAAAACCTGAGATAAGTGTATGGAAGGAGCTGCTGCTGCTCTCAGAGGCAGTTAGGACAGACAAACCCTTATGGCAGCCTGAGCATGCGAGCTGGTAAGGCTCCTTGTGCCGGTGGCAGGGCCCCTGTGCTGGCCCTGGGTGCAGGGACACACTTGGAACATGTCTGTCCTGACAGTGAGGTATGGCCCCTTCCTGCCACCTATTCCAAAGGTTGCTTTGGTTTGTAAACTGCAGACTTAGACTTGAGACCTGCAACTTCCAGTCACCAGTGGTGTGCCCCAGGGATCACTGCTGGGCCCCATGCTCTTTAACATCTTTATTGATGATCTGGATGAGGGCATCGAGTCCATCATCAGTAAATTTGCTGATGACACCAAGCTGGGGGCAGGAGTTGATCTGCTGGAGGGTAGAGAGGCTCTGCAGAGGGTCCTGGACAGGCTGGGCAGATGGGCAGAGTCCAAGGGCAGGAGATTGAACACATCCATGTGCCAGGGGCTGCACATTGGCCACAGCAACCCCAGGCAGTGCTACAGGCTGGGGTCAGAGTGGCTGAGAGCGGCCAGGTGGAGAGGGACCTGGGGGTGCTGGTCGATGGTAAGATGAACATGAGCCTGCAGTGTGCCCAGGCAGCCAGGAGGGCCAATGGCATCCTGGCCTGCATCAGGAAGAGTGTGGCCAGCAGGAGCAGGGAGCTCACTCTGCCCCTGTACACTGCACTGGTTAGGCCACACCTTGAGTCCTGTGTCCAGTTCTGGGCCCCTCAGTTTAGGAAGGAGGTTGACTTGCTGGAAGGTGTCCAGAGAAGGGCAAGAAAGTTGGTGAGGGGCTTGGAGCACAGCCCTGTGAGGGGGGACTGAGGGAGCTGGGGTTGCTTAGCCTGGAGAAGAGGAGGCTCAGGGGAGACCTTCTTGCTCTCTACAACTCCCTGCAGGGAGGTCGTAGCCAGGTGGGGGTTGGTCTCTTCTCCCAGGCAGCCAGTACCAGAACAAGAGGACACAGTCTCAGGCTGTGCCAGGGGAGGTTTAGGTTGGATGTTAGGAAAAAGCTCTATACAGAGAGAGTGATTGCACATTGGAATGGGCTGCCTGGGGAGGTGGTGGAGTCCCCATCCCTGGAGGTGTTCAGGAGGAGACTTGATGGGGTGCTTGGTGCCATGGGTTAGCTGTTTGGGTGGTGTTGGATTGGTTGATGGGTTGGACACGATGATCTTGAAGGTCTTTTCCAACCTGGTTTATTCTATTCTAACTTGTTGAGGGTGAGAGTGGTTTGGTGGGATTTAAACCCTGTCTGATTTGTGTCCCGCTCCCCGCTCTGACGAGGACATAAACGTTCCATTGTTGGCTTGTGTGTGTCTGAAGTGCCTTTTAGTACCAGCAGCCCAGCGGTGGGGGATAAAGAAAGCAGATGCATCCCTTGTCTTTGTTAACTGCTTTTGTGTTTCTGGCCGTTGTACAGCAGGCTTTTAATTACTTTTGTTTTCCAAGCAGCAAGTGCTCCACAGGGCTGGGTCAGAGCTCCTAAGTGATGAATGGAAGCAAAGCCCAGTGGAGAACAGAGCACCCGCCTTGTGCTCTGCTCTGCCTGCTCAGAACACCATTGTTTCCTCCCGTACCTTTCTCCTCCTCGAGCCTGGGCCGGAGAGAAAAGGCCTTTGTCTGGGCCGAGAGGCACGGAACAATGCCAGCGTGTTGCCCTACCTC
The DNA here is from genome assembly GCF_014839835.1 of Dryobates pubescens. Lineage (NCBI taxonomy): Eukaryota > Metazoa > Chordata > Aves > Piciformes > Picidae > Dryobates > Dryobates pubescens. Next base: position 820,696 of record NC_071622.1, read on the forward strand.
TGCTCTGGGCACCTGGCCGCCGCGCTCCCGGGGCCTGGCCAGCAGAGCGCAGCTGCCCTCCAGCTACAGCCTTACAAAGAAAACAAATGGCATCACAGCCTCCTTCCTCCAGGCCCTGGCCCAGCCAGCCTCTGTGCTTGCTGCCGTGCCGAGGACGCGGAGGGAGAGCTCCTGCCGCGCTCGGCGTCGAGGGCTGCAGCTCCGCCGGCCGCCCGGCGCAGGGACGCCTGCGTGTGCCTCTGCTCGCCGGCTGCTGCTGCTGCTGCAGGCGCCTGCTTTGCCGGGGGGTGCTCAGCCCGTGGCTGCAGGCACGTGTGCTTCCCCTCTGCCAGCCCAGCAGCAGCTGCAGCTGTCCTGCTCCTGCCATCCCTCGCCCCAGGACGGCACCCAGCCCCTCCAGGCTGCTGCCGCCCAGCGCCTGTGTCCCGGTGACGCTGGGCACGGCTGACAGCCCTGTGACAGAAGGGAGCAGAGGCCCAGGCAGGCCTCTCTTTCCCACCTTCCCTGTAACCTCTGTAGCATCTCTGGCCTCGCTGATGCACAGCTCTGCACAGGAGAGTTGCCTCTTTGTCTCGGGTTGCAGGGGCTGATCGCAGGAAGCAGTGTCTGAAAGTGGGCAGAGAGCACAGGTGGTGTGGGCTGTGGTGGGGAGGAGGCTGGCAAGGGCAGGTGTGGGAAAGTGCTTGAGTGAAGGCCATAAATTCAAAGAGGTCTCTTCCAGCTTCCAAGCCCTGTGTGAGAGGGCAGAGCTCAGGGGCAGCAGCAGAGGTTTCTGGGTGAGGCAGGCAGCAGTTGCTTCAGCACCTGCCACTGCTCCCGTCAGGAAGAGCCTTTCCTGCAGTTTTGCTCCCAGGATGATTGTTTACCATCAAGCATTGCAGCAAAGCAGTGCTTCAGCTTCCCTTGTGGTGAAGGAGGTGATGGAGGTGCTCACTGCCCTTGCAGTGGTGACTTGTGTTGCTGGCAGCAGCGTGGAATCACGTGGTTGAGGTGCAGGCTTCAGCGAGTGGCACTTCTGCTGGTGCTGCTGCCTGGGCACACACCAGTGTCCAGTGCCAGCTCCTCTTCTGTGCATCTGCTGCTGGACTTGGCCCCTTCATGAGCAGCCCTGATGTTATGCTTGAGCTGGGAGAAGAAGCCCTCCAGTGGGTTTCAGAGCGGCCATGCCGAGGCCTGCTGACATTCCACGGCAGAGGCTGAAGGTGGCCATGCTGTGGGGTAGAGACCTGGCACGAAGGCAGTGCTGGCTCCTGGCCAGTGGGGTGAGGGATGTCAAGTCACTAGAGCCCACCCAGCAATTTCTCTGGCCTCTGCTTTCCTCGAGCTGAGCTGTCACTGCTTCAGGTTTCTCTTTCCCTGCAGCTTGTTTCCAGGCATGCTGCCTCTGGCACACCAGCTGCTGGCAAGTTCTGTGCAATCATAGAATCAATAAGGTTGGAGAAGACCTCAAAGATCATCAAGTCCAACCTATCACCCAACACCTCCTGACTAACTAAACCATGGCTGCAAGTGCCACATCCAGTCCCCTCTTGAACACCTCCAGGGACAGTGACTTCACCACCTCCCTGGGCAGCACATTCCAGTGGCCAGTTACTCTCTCTGGGAAGAACTTTCTCCTCACCTCCAGCCTGAACCTCCCCTGGCACAGCTTGAGACTGTGTCCTCTTGTTCTGGTGCTGGATGCCTGGGAGAAGAGACCAACCCCCACCTGGCTACAACCTCCCTGCAGGGAGTTGGGAGAGAGCAAGAAGGTCTCCCCTGAGCCAGCCAGGCTAAATAGCTATGGCAGTGCCAGTGCTGTGGTCCCACGCTGTGGCAGTGCCAGTGCTGTGGTCCCACGCTGTGGCAGTGCCAGTGCTGTGGTCCCATTGCTTCAGAGCCTTAACTTAGCAGCACCCAGTTTAAACTTTGCCTGCTCCCAAGCTCCCCGTGCTGGAAGGCAGAAGAGCGAACAGCTTTAACCAGAACAATGTAGCATTGCCTGGGTGAGGAATGTGACTTCCTTGCATATGTGTGGCATGTGAGTGCCAGGGCCAGAGGGCACAGCTCCAGGCCTCTCTTTTCTTGGTCTTTTTTCCCTTTCCCATCAAAGATGCCTGAGCCACTTGCATGCCCTTTTGTTTGGGGGTGAGGAGGAGAATGTGTGGGTTACCAGAGGAGGTGGGAATGAGCTCTTTGGGTGCCAGGAGTTTGAAACTGGAAAAGCCAACACTCTGGCAAGGCTTTGTAGACAAGTTTAAAATTAGTCTGACCTGGAGCTCTTCTCTGGCTGGAATGTCAGTCTTCTGACCCTAAAGCTTTTGTTCTGACTCAGAGGCAGAGCTCCCAGGCTGTGGTTGGCTGGAAGAGCATGCTGTGAGGCTCTCTCCTGTGGCCATGGGTCTGCATCAAACACAGACCTCCCCCCTGTCCAGCTCCTTGTGTTGGTGAGAGCTTGGAGCGAGGCAGTCTGACGAGGCAGGGACGCCTCACATACTTCTGCTGTCCTTGCCTGCATCAGTGTGTGGCTGCTGCCTGCAGCCTGCCCACCCTCAAACTGGGGCATTGCTGTGTGAAAAAGCTGTTCAGAGCTTTTCCCTTTGCAGACATGACTGTAACTGGTTTTCTTCTGTTCCTTTTGCAGGTTGTGCAGCTTGACCTTAAAGAAACTGGTAGTCTTAAAGGAATTGGATAAGGAGCATATTTCTGGGGTCATTGCTGTTAAAATGCAGGTAATTGCTGCTCACTTCTGGCAAGTAAATGCATTGCTTTGGTAAAAACACTGGCAGAGGCCTGACTGAGTCCCTCAGGGCCTTCTGGGTGTGTGGGGCTCCTGTGATCCTTCCCCCAGCTTCTGCTGAATTGCCCTGCTGTGAGTGCCCAATGTTGTTCACTGAGGGCTCAGCATGAGCTTATCTGTGTGTAAAAATGCTCCTTACAGCTCACATGCTGTCACCTCTTCTCCCTGAGCAGTCTCTAAATCCAGGTCTCATTCAGCTCACTTCAGGGCTTAATGTCTTGGTGACTGGGTCCTGGTTTGGGGATCTGCCTTTCTCTGCTGATAGGCAGCTCTGCTGTCAGGCATCCAAGTCATCTCGTGGCCAGGTGCTTGTCAGTGGATTTGTAAGGGGCCTGTACGTTGTAATCTGGTTCCACCCAAGGTGAATAACCCACTTTACAGCACACATCTGTGACATTTAATTGGGTGCCTCCATGTAGGTCACACTGCCTAGAGGCAGGCTGGGGGACTTGGTACCACAGTGCCTCACAGCATCAGTGCAGCTCACATGCTCCAACCACTGCAAGTGCTGAGGTGAAAGCCTGGCTGACCTACAAGTAGAAGACTACCACAAACCATGCTGAAAAACAGCTGCTTTTCAAGTAAAAAGCCATGGAAACCCCTGCAGGGAGCTACTTGTGTCAGAGCAGTCACACAGTCATCTAGCTTGGAAACTGAGATCCTGCAGGCTCTGTGGTGCAGCTGAGGATGTAACCAACATCCCTCATTGCTGTGAGCAGTCCACCTGGGGTCAGAATCCATCCCTCTGCGTTGGAGGGGCTTTGTGCACCCACAGCAGGGGGCAGAAAGGCAGGGAATTGTTTCACACACCTGGATTGGTGGGAGCCTTGGTCCAAGAAGCACAGCTGTGGGTTTCCAGGCTGTCAGATGCTGCTTATCAGGGCTGACAGCTTTCCATATGTCTGCACTCCTGGATGGTGGATACATCACTGTAAGGGCCTGAGGCTTGTCAGTGAAGGATCTGCATGTAGAGCATGTCAGGCCTGGGTTGGAGAATGCAGTAGCTTTTGCTACAGCAAAACCTTCTGCTGCCCAGGTGACTGCTGTCTACTCACAGCTTTTATGGGTGAAAAGGTTGAAAATGCTGCCCCAGACCTGCAAGGCCAGAGGGAGCTTTCACAGGTGGCACTTGCCTGTCTGGGGTAGAGGTGAGCTGTCTGACACGGGACCTGAGCACTTCTGCAGTCCTTTCTACACCAGGGCAGATCCCTGCAGAAGTGGAAGGCAGGAGGACTTGCCCTGGCTGCCCTTTGGGGTGCTCATCTGCCAAGTCCCAGGCTGCAGCTCACATCCCCAGGCTGTTCTTCTGCCTTTGATGTGCCCTTTCGGTTGACCTGGAGGTGACAGTGGTTGGAAGGTCCTGTGGCTGTATTCCAGAGGGTGCCTCACCTTGGCTGTCCCTTGTGCTGGATCAGCAGCCATATTTCTCTGTGGTGTGCAGTTTGGCAGTGGGGCAGTGGCACTGCAGCTCTGGGGCACAGGCAGGTTTGAAGCCCTCTCACTGAAAGGCCTTTCACAGCGGGCAGGTTACGGTGCTGCTGCTGACGAGCTCTTTCGGCACTGGGGTTCCTGACAGGGCTGTTGCTGGAGGCTGCTGATCCTGGACCATCAGATCCCTGCTCTGTGTGCAAGGCCTCCCTGCCTTTGCTTGGGCAGTTGCAAGAGAGAGGTGGCAGGACCTGGAGCCCTTCGGGGGGAGCTGAATTCAGGCCCGATGGGAACATCCGACCTGCATTTCCCCGTGGCTCCTTGCAGCCTCCTGAACAGCCATGTTCAAAGAGCTGTCAGCTGTGTGCCCAAGCTGTTGCTCTCTGTCTGCTGCAGTCTTTTCCCAGCAGCTGTGTTTGGGCTTTGAGCTTTGTTGTTGCATAAGGGGCAAGGCAAGATCACTGCCATGAGGAGCTTTGCCCCAGTGGCACAGCTGCCGCTGCGGCCAGCGGCGAGGCTGGCTGGGCTTTTCCTGCAGGCATGCTGCTTTCCCTGAGGGAGAGGCACTTGGGCTCCTCACACTGCTCTGCTCTCTGTCTTCTGGCCAGCTGGAGCTCAGGTGCCTTGGCATTCCCCAGCGGAGCCGTGCGGGAGCGCAGGCGCTGCTGCCGGTGGCTCTGGGCGCGGAGGGAGGGGAGGCAGGGCTGGAAGTGGGTCTCTGCTGCTCTCTCAGGATGCTATTTGAGGCTGCTGCTGGCAGACAGGATTTTCCTTTGGATGTGGCTGGAGGTGTTTGCGCCCCCAGTCTGTCTCTGATTCCCCAGATGCTGCCTTTTTTGAGCGCTACAGTTCTGTGCCTTTGGGAGATCAGCCTGCCTGGGCAGAGCCAGATCTGCAGCATCAGCAGAACGCTGAGCCAGGCACCTCTGAGACTTGTCACTCTTTGAACAGCACAGAAGGGTTTGCTGGTCAGCAGTCAGTCAAGTTTCCCCCGAAACGTTCCCTGGAATGAAATGGCCACGCAGGGAGCAGCTCACGACTGGGTTGGCGTGCAGCAGCCCAAACTCAGTGCTGGCTTGGACTTGCCCTGCAGGGCTCTCAGCTCTCCAGACCCCACTAGGATGCTGACTGCATAGTCTTGGTTTACAACCCAAGTTTCTGTCAGCTGTTTGAGACAGGCTGAAATCTCCACTTTGCCCAGGGAGGGATGTGTGCAGGGAAAGGAGAGGCCAGCCTGGCGTGGTGAGGCTGGAGATTGAAGCATGATGCTGCACTCTCCAAACCCAGGAGATTATGGGATGTGTACCTCCTGGGCAGAAGGGAAAATGGGAGGCTTTTTAACTTGAGGGGTGGGGGCTGACTCCTGCCTTTTGCACACTGGGGTTTGGCAGGAAGGAGAAAGCTGCCTTGCTGTAGGTGGAGGCAGCAAATATGCCCAAGCCCCTGCTGGCAAATCTCTGCTTTTCCTCTCATTAATATTTCACAGAAGCACAGGGTCAGGCCCATCCACTCGCTGTGGCAGTGCTGCTCAGTGTTTCCTGGTTGTCAGTGGCAGTGCTGGGGTGGGGGCAGGCCTGGCTCCTGGGAGGCTCACCCTGGGCTTTGTTGTGCAGGGCTCCAAGCGCATCCTGCGGTCTCACGAGATCGTCTTGCCCCCGAGCGGACACGTGGAGACCGAGCTGGCACTGACCTTCTCGCTGCAGGTGAGCTGGCATGGGGCCTGGGGGGCTGCCATCCCGGGGGCAACCAGCCAAGTGTGGCAAACAGGTCTGGGGAGGGTCTTCTCTCCCTCTGCTCTGCCCTGCTGAGACCACAGCTGCAATCCTCTGTCCAGTTCTGGGCTGCCCAGGTCGAGAGAGACAGAGATCTGCTGGGGAGAGTCCAAGGGAGAGCCAGGAGGATGCTTAGGGGACTTGAGCAGCTCCCCTGGGAAGAGACTGAGAGCCCTGGGGCTGTTTAGTCTGGAGAAGAGAAGGCTGAGAGGGATCTGATCAATGTCTAGCAATAGCTGAGGAGTGGGGATCAAGGGGAGGGGGCCAAGCTCTCTTGGGTGGTGCACAGCAATAAGCCAAGGAGCAGTGGAGACAAAGTGGAACAGAGAAGGTTTCAGCTCACCATGAGGAGAAACTTCTTTGGTGTGAGGGTGCCAGAGCCCTGGAGCAGGCTGCCCAGGGGGGCTGTGGAGTCTCCTCTGGAGCCTTTCCAACCCCACCTGGCTGCATTCCTGTGCAGCCTGCCCTGGGTGATGCTGCTCTGGCAGGGGGGTGGACTGGGTGAGCTCTGGAGGTCCCTTCCAAGCTCTCATGTTCTGTGGTTCTGTGACTTGCTGCCTTACAGTGAGCAGAGGTGCAGAGTGGGTCAGAGATGACCCTTCCAGTGCTGCCTGAGGTGCTGGTTCTTGTGACAGCCCCAGCTATTTCTGAAGAGCTCTCAGAGCTCCTGGCTTCATTCTGGGCTGGGGGCAATTTGAGCAAAAATGGCCCAGATGCTTCCAGGGCCTGGGGAGGGGAAAGCCCACTAAGAAGGCTGCCATAGAAACCCTTGGAATTTTCTTGGGCCCAACCCTGCCTCATGGGCATCAGATCTCTAGTCCTGGCTTGTCTTGGGGGGAGCAGGCAATTTGCAGGTCCTCAGTGCAGTGGCACAAAGGTTTCTGGATTGCCTCTCAGCAAGGGGGGCCTGGAGCCCAAGGGTGCTGGTTCACAGTGCTGGGGCACCTCCCTGGTTGTGCATCCAGTGTTTGGAGCCCAGCAACATGAACATTTTGCTGTAGTCCATCCTCCTGGGGTAATGGCTATGGCAAAGCTGAGCTTGATGCATCTTCTTTGCCCTTTGTTGCCTTTGTGGGCACTGGAGGGTGGCAGCCATGGAGGGTGGCATGAAGAATCAGCCTAATGGAAGGCTGGAATGGGACAGGAGAGCTTCTGATTTGGAGCTGCTGAGAGAGACACTGCTTAGGGAAGCAGGAGCAGAGCACAGGCAGTAGCTCCTGGCTCCAGAGCCATGGGAATAGCTGGGAGCTGCATTTCATTGGTTCCTCTTTTCCTCCAAGTATGCTGCCCTGGAGCTACCTCCTGAGCAGGGAAATAAGATAAATAGAGGCTGGCTTGCTACCAGCAAGAGGGAGGCAGGGTACTGCAGACACTCAGCTGCATTCCTATCTGGATTATCAGTGCTTTGGGAGTATTGGTTAGGTCCTGAAGTCAGGAGTTTGATCTGGTAAGGAGGAAGGCTCAAGTGATGCTGTGAGATGGACTGGTTGTTTCTCAGGCCTGTGCAGACTCCAGGCACATCAGCTTTCCTTGCAGACAGATGATAACCCTGCTGCTGCCCAGGCAGGTGCACAGCTGGGGGCTGCTTCTGATCCTCTTCTGGTGAAGCCCCCAAACTGTTAGCTGCAGCACTGCATCTCCCTTCTTGTGAACAGGAGCAGCAAAGCCACAGGCCAGCAATTCATGGGTCCTGGGGCTGCAGCTTTCCCATGCTGGCAGCAGAGCTGTGAGAGGAACTCCCTCTGCCAGGCCTCTCAGCTAGGAGCAAGGTTTTCTGCAGGTCTTTCTGAATTAACTGGGAATGTGTGAGGTGGTGTGGGGTTTTGCTCTGGGGACTCAGAGCAACGCTGCAGCAGGACACAGAACATTGCCTTTAACTCAATTTCCCTTGCAGGGGCTGGGAACTGAGCCAGAGCAGGGAGAGCAGTGATGTGTGTGACACTGAGCCTTCAGAAGAGCAAGCTGGATGCAGGGATGTGCTGCTGGGCCCTGCTGCAGGAGGGATTGGTGGGCTTGAGTGCAGTGAGGCCTGGGAAACCTTCCTGAAATAGCACAGGAGGATTTTTAGGACAGATTTATTGTTACCTAATTGGATGAAGACTGGGAGGCTTCTCCGAGCTGGCAGTGGCAGCTTAAGCCAGATGCAGCCTGAATGTGGAGCCTGGGATATAGCTGAGAGTGGCAGAGGGCCACGAGGCAGAACCATGAGGATGTCAGAGCACAGCAGGTCTCAGTGTCTGCCTGCTGCACTGTCAGCTCTTCAAACAGTGTGCCTTGCTTTGTGCTGCCTGTCTGGATTTGCAGCTCTCCTGCCCTCACAGTCACTGCCTTCTCAGCTGCTCCTCCTGGGTGGAATTCTGGGCCTTTGCACTGAGCTAAGCTAGCAAGGTGCCAGTGCAGGTTGGCACAGCAGCCTGCTGTCTGGCAGGCCTCTGCTTGAACAGGAGGGAGGAGTTAGCCTTTGCTTTTGTTACATAGCTGGGGAAAGGCTGGAGCCAGGGATGGGTCTGATCCCTGCTGGCTAGGGCCAGCCCCATGGCAGCTTTTGTGGCAGGTGAGCTGCCATCACCCTTACTTAGCTGGAATGGCTGCTGCTGGAGAGGCTGAGAGCCCTGGGGCTGGTCAGAATGGAGGAGAGACGGCTGAGAGGGATCTGATCAATGTCTGTCAATAGCTGAGGGCTGGGGGGCAGGAGGCAGGGGACAGGCTCTGCTCAGCTGCACCCTGGGACAGGACAAGGGGCAGTGGATGGAAACTGCAGCACAGGAGGTTCCAGCTCAGCATGAGGAGGAACTTCTGCCCTGGGAGGGTCCCAGAGCCCTGGAGCAGGCTGCCCAGAGAGGTTGTGGAGTCTCCTTCCCTGGAGCCTTTGCAGCCCCATCTGGATGTGTTCTGTGTGACCTGTGCTGGGTTCCATGCTCCTGCTCTGGCAGGGGGGTTGGACTCAATCTCCAGAGGTCCCTTCCAAGCCCTGACATCCTGTGAGCCAGTGTGGGTTGCACAGCATCAAGTGAAACTCCCCAAGATACTCCAGGCACAACACTGCAGCTCTGTGGAGCATTAATTCCTATGTCTAATAAACCTTTCCAGATGGAAAGCAGCACTTCACTAAGGCTTCAGAAAGAGTGTCTTGTCTTGACTCTCTTCTGGTGAGTGTGATGATGCCTTCTGCTCACCCCTTGGAGGTGTCTCGGGGTGCTTGGTGCTCCCTCCCAGAGCCTTGTTCCCAGACGTTTAGAGCCCAGCTGTTTTCCTCTCGGCCTGTGTCGCAGACTGAATTACCGAGCCGTTGTGGTGGCATCGTCCTGCAGAGCTGACAGCCCGTGGCTGCTGTTAAAAATAACCTGCCTGTGCTCTGGAGATGGCTCAGCTTGCCTCCCAGAGCCCTGCCTTTTGATGGAGGAGATGAGTGCCTTGCCTTTCTGTTGTGCCCCCTGTGAGCGCTCCTCAGGAGTGCTCAGGCAGCACCCCTTGGCAGAGCAGAAGCCTGCAGGCATGGACCTGAGCTGTCCGGTTCGGTCCCTGAGCGTTGTGCGCCTTGGAGTGAAGCTGCCCTGGGACCAGGCATGGCACTGGACTTTAGCTGCAGGCTTGTGCTTAAGGAGCCTTGCTGTGGCCCAAGAGCTTTGAGCTAAGAGTGTGGAGTCCCCATCCTGCTGCTCTGCCAGCACATCAGAGAGCCCCAGAGTTCAAGTGGGTGCCAAAGGTGCCTTGGGCTTTTTGAGCCCCTCTTGCCTCTCCCCTCTGACTTTCTTCCAGCCTTGTTTAGGGGTGCTTCAGGTCTGTAAATGCACAGAGTCCATCTGTGTGTGATGCAGCTGTCAGTTGCATGGGCTGGTGCTGCTCCCCTCTGCAGGCCTGCCCCCTGGAGCAGTGCACAGCAGGCCTTGCCCTTGCAGAGCAATCAGCTCCTCGGTATTCTGCTTGGTTGTGTGACTGCTGCTCCCAGCTCCCTGCCCAGCAGCCAGGCTTGCTCTGGGCTGCACACTACCATCTCAGGGCTTCTGGTAGCACTCAGCATTTGTATTTATCAGGTGTTGTTACTTTTCATAATGTCCCAAGGGAAAGGAGAAAAAAAAGGGCCAAAAAGAAAAGCTGTAGGTCTAGGCTGCAAGAGGAGCATCCAGAGGAGCATCCTTGCCTTGGGTGTGCCCTGCTTGAGGTCCCTGCAGCTGGGCTCTCCTCTCTGCAGGTTATGGAGGGCTGTGCATTTTGTGTGCCTGCAGCTTCTGCCCCCTTCACCTCTCCTCTTGAGATGAGTCTGCTCCAGGTGGCTGCTGGATCTTTTCCATTGTGTGGCTTCTTCCTCCCACAACAGAGTGAGCTGAGCCCTGGGGACTGACAGTGCTCTGAGTATCCTGGCAGAAAGCAGGACCTGACTGCACTGATGCAGATGAGCAGGGCCAGCTGGGGGAGCAGGCTTAGCCTCACTCTTGCCCCTGCTCTTGGGGAGTGCTTTGGGAGGCACACAAACAAATGTGTTTCCTTGTGTAGCACATGCCTTGGAAGGATTTATGACTGCAACATAGTTGGGTAGCAGGACAGAGATTTTCTATACTGACCTTGAAGTGCAAGCACTGAGCAACAGAAGTTTGAGTGTGCAAATGCTGGAAGCCAGTGAGAGCTGGCAGAGCCAAGTGCCTGAAGGAGACAGCACTGCCCTGGGGAGAATCACAGCATGACTGTGCTGTAGCAGAAGAGGTACCAGCAAATCCTGGGCCTCTTCATAGCTGTGCCTCCCTTTGCTCCCCTTTCACAGCACAGTAAGCTCTGAAATGTGGGCAGCAGCACTGGGAAATGTCCTTGTGCTGGAGGGAAGGTGGTGCTGTACCAGGAGGGCAGGGGTCCTTAGCTGCCTCTGCCACTGCATGTGGTTTGCTGTTTGCCCAAGGGCAGGGCAGCACCGCTGGAGCCCCAGTTCTGGGCACTCTCCATTTGCCTCTTGGGGAAAGTGTCTCCTGGAGGCTGTTCATCTCTCTAGAGCTGGGCTTGGGCTCAGCCCTTCTCAAACTGAACAGCTCCTCTGTGCCCTTGGAATGTGTTTCCAGAGTGCTTTGCTGGGGCAATGAGAGCCCAGAGCTGAGCTGTTGGGACAGAGACGAAGGCTTCCTTGGGACTGTCCAGAGTGCGAGTTAGCTGTAGGCACCTCTGGAGGCCTGGGGCTAATCCCTGGGAGTGGAGCAGCTTGGGAGATCATGTCAGGAGGTGTAATGATCTTCTCCCTTGTGTTTGCAATGGCAGTACCCTCACTTCTTGAAGAGAGAAGGCAACAAGCTTCAGATCATGCTGCAGCGGCGGAAGCGCTACAAGAACCGAACCATTCTGGGCTACAAGACTCTGGCTGTGGGCTCTATCAACATGGCTGAGGTGAGCAGCATTTGAGAGCATCTCTCTTGACAGAAGTGGGCAATTGCCCTTCTCTTCCAAGCCACTGTTGTCACTTTCCTCATGGAGAAGCACCTGGCAGGGTTTCCTACAGATGTCAGTGGCTGAGCAGCATTCACAGGGCAGTGCTCTAACCAGGTGTTATCCTCAGGGGGAGCGTTGGACATTTCCTGGGCAGCATCTGGAGAAGCTTCTGAGAGGTTACCTTATGATGCAGTGAGGCTTGTTGTGCTGTTGTGGGATTTTTGGAGGTGGGGGGGTCCAGATCACAAGTGCAGAACAAGCTGGTCAGGGTCACCTGGACAAGCCTAAGAAACACTGAGGCATGGTTTGCTGTGCTCTGTGCCACTGTGTGAGCTAAGGGGCAAGTGTAGGCTCTCTCATTTTGCTGCAACACCCTTAGCAATTTTATTTCTTGGCTGTTGGTAATTTAGCTGGAGTTCTGGCCATACTGGTTGGACTTGGTGGTCCTGAGGGTCTTTTCCAACCTGAATGTTTCTGTGATTCTGTCAGAATAAAACTTTCAGATTCACACAGAGTCACAGAATTGTCAGGGCTGGCAGGGAGCTCAAGGATCATCTAGTTCCAGCCCCTCTGCCATGGGCAGGGACACCTCACACTCAGTGTGAAAGTGAATGCTGGAATCAGGCACAGACACATTATTCACTGAGGCTCTCTGGGTGGCTTAGCTCCACGCTTCATTATTTCATGCCCTGCTTAATCCCTGCCACTTCTGTTTCTGAGCATTTAGAGGTGGGCTTAGCTGTAGCAGTTCAGCTCAACACCAACATTTTTCATCAGCCTGCATTCTGTCAACAAATCACTTCCCTCCCAGACCAGCTGCTGTTGTGCTCTGGTGGATTATTGCTGTATTAAATAATTCTTTACTAAGACCACTCCTTAAAGTTGCAGTAAATGGTGAACTCCCTGGTGGAGTGGGCCAAACTCTGATTGGTGCTGCTGCAGCTAACATTTTCCCTCTCCTGTGTTTGGTTTGATTCAGAACTGGAAATCAGCTGCTGCTGTGAAGGCAGCAAACATGTGGGCCTGTCTCATGAGACCCCTGGGTGACCTCCTGAGTGCTGGGCATTTGCTGCTGCTGTGCCACGTGGCCTCTCTGAGGTCTTGCTGTGATGTCAGCTGGCTGAGGTTGGAAGGTCAGAGATTGTCAGAGGTTCAGTGTGTTAGGAAATAGTTCTGCTCCAGCTCATCTGGAATAGTTCTGAAATTGGAGACTTGAGCACAACAAATTTTACAAGCCTCCCCCTCCCCTCCTTCCCCCTTGGTGGTTTGTGGTGTACTGACCCCTGAACAGCACTGACACAGTCAACATTTTGCATGATGAGAATAGTGAGAAAAAGTTCTCTTAGCTGTTCAAACAAAGCAGTTAATTGGGGTTGTGAGTCTGGGCAGAGTTGAAGAGCAGATGGGCTTAGCTGCTGCTCAGCTCAGGTCCTTTTGAAGCCACCTGAGGAGCTCATGAAGCAGCCTGGCACAGGTAGAAAGCTGAGGTGCAGGAGTGGGGAAACACTTCCTGACTCTGGTGGGGTAAGAGAAGAATGTGAGGTTTAGGTTCTGGGGAGAACCCTGTGAGCTGCAGGTGGCAAAGGAAGGAGAAACCCTCACAGGCATGGAGGAATAACAGCAGGCACCAGGACAGGTTAGGAGTTGCCAAGTCCTAGTGGACAGCAAGTTCTGCATGGGACAGCAATGTGCCCTGGGGGCCAAGAGAGCTTCAATCCTCTGTCCAGTTCTGGGCTCCCCAGGTCAAGAGAGACAGAGACCTGCTGGGGAGAGTCCAAGGGAGAGCCAGGAGGATGCTTAGGGGACTTGAGCAGCTCCCCTGGGAAGAGAGACTGAGAGCCCTGGGGCTGTTTAGTCTGGAGAAGAGAAGGCTGAGAGGGATCTGATCAATGTCTAGCAATAGCTGAGGAGTGGGGATCAAGGGGAGGGGGCCAAGCTCTCTTGGGTGGTGCACAGCAATAAGCCAAGGAGCAATGGAGACAAAGTGGAACAGAGAAGGTTTCAGCTCACCATGAGGAGAAACTTCTTTGGTGTGAGGGTGCCAGAGCCCTGGAGCAGGCTGCCCAGGGGGGCTGTGGAGTCTCCTCTGAAGCCTTTCCAACCCCACCTGGCTGCATTCCTGTGCAGCCTGCCCTGGGTGATGCTGCTCTGGCAGGGGGGTGGACTGGGTGAGCTCTGGAGGTCCCTTCCAAGCTCTCATGTTCTGTGGTTGCCTTGTTTTTTGTGACCCCCTGCTTCACTCTCCTGGCATGCCAGCCCCTCTGAGACTCAGGGGCCAGCTCTCTGGGGCAGGGTTCTTTGTTTTTTTGCTTGAGGAAGCTCTTTGCAGCTGCATCTCACCAAGAGTTTTTGCCTTTCCTGACTGCTCTGCTGGGCTTTAACATGAAATTAAGTTCCTTAATCAGGTGTTCAGAAAGTTGGTAACCTGATGATTCAAATCAGTGCTGTGCCATGGAAGCAAATACATAGTAATGAGGCAGTCAAGGACTGTGCTTCAAGGATCAGGTCAATCAACCATCAAGCTCAGAGCACTTCTTCTTTCCTTCCATTGCTTCCATGTGTAGTTAAATGAAATCTCAGCTGGCATTGTGTGTTGCCTGCATGTGGCTCCTGCACTGGCAGGATGCTGCCTTCCTCCTGTGCTTGGGAGCCTGCAGTAACTGTTAACCAACTCCTGGAGTGTGCAAATGGGGCAAGTTTGAATACCTTGCAAATTGTTCTGCTGAACTCCTGTGCCAGGTCATGCAGCACCCCACAGAAGGTGGCCAGGTTCTGAGCCTGTTCAGCAACATCAAAGAGGCTGCAGTGAAGGTAGCAGAAATCTGGATCTTCTCCTTGTCAAGTCAGCCAATTGACCATGAAGACAGCACTATGCAGGCCAGCCAGAAAATCAAGTCCACAGGTAAGAGCTAAGAGTACAACCACATGCTCTGAGGGCCAGTGCCTTCCTGAAGTAGCTGGAGTTAAACCTCACCTGGGCTTAGATGCATCCTGGGGCAAATGAGAGCCAAGTCATGAAAAAAATCCCACTCTGCAAACCTCTTGCTGTATAATGCTCAGGGATTGCAGCAGGAGTGGGGCCCTGAATTCATGGTCAAAGCTTCTCCAGCATGTGACTCCAGGCCTGAGCCATCCAGCCAGGGTGAGTTGTCTCTTTGCCAGTGCCCTTCCAGCATTACTGGTAGGTGTGATGAGAGCCTGTAGCTCCTTGCCAGCCTAGCAGTCTTGTGTTCAGAAGATGCACATTTAAGCTACCTCTCCAACTTCTTTTTCATTCCTTTGGGTGCTCTGCAGTAAACCTCATGAGCTTAGATGAGACCTGAAAGCCTGCAGCACGTTTTGCTGGGGGTGATGGTCTGACCTAAGCCCACCATGCTGTGCACTGTTTAGAGATGTCACAGGGTTCCTGCTCATGACAGCCTTTATGTGCCACCAGCCCTCTGCTCACTGCTGGAAGAGTGGCCTGTTGAAGGTTGTGTGTGCAGGGGTGTCAGTGTTGTTGCCTGAGGCCAGGCTGCTCACCTGCAGTCATTTTAATGAGGGATTGAGGCCCTCATGGGGTTGGCTCCTCTAAGCCAGTCATGCCCATGTCCCTTACAGAGAAACCTCTCTAATTGCTGCTGTCTCCCAGGTTGTTCTTTCCAGGGATGGTATTTTGAGAAGCTTTAGCTGTGTGCTGGTCCTTCCAACACCTCTGCTGGATGTGTTTCTCTTTGCTCCTTACCTCCAGGCATTTTCCATCCCACGGGTTCTAGCCCAGATAGAAGGCAAACTGGCAGACATCTCCATGCCTGCCTCCTCTCTTGATTTGTGGTTGTTAGTTGGCCTGCTCTGCTCCTGAGATGAGACTGTGCCCCCTCCCTTGAAGGAGTTTGACAGGATCTCAGCCCTCTTCCCTTGCCTTGCAGACAACTATTCCGAGGAGGAGTACGAGAGCTTCTCTTCCGAGCAGGAGGCCAGCGACGATGCCGTGCAGGGCCAGGTACTGCTTAGGGCATGGCTTCTGCTTGGGAGGCCTTCAGCAGAGCTCTGTGCTCTCAGGGTGTGCTGCAATCTGAAAGCCTGCTCCTGCAGCTAAACCATGACAGGGGGAGGCTGTCACCAAGTGTCTGCAGTGGCAGGAGGCCTGCACAGTAAACCCTTTTCCCTCCACGATGTGATTTATTGTTCACATGTTTGGGCTTGAGCTCCCTTGACACACTGCAACATTCCATCCTGGTGTGTTTCTCTGCTCAGTGGGCAAGGCATCAGCTGATGGCTTCTGTAAAGCTGACTGGGTTCAAGGAGTCCAATGAGATCCCCGCTGCAGTTAAAGGACAGGTGGGGTCTGAGTCAGTCTCTGGTCTTTAATACCTTCTGCAAAGTAGTTCCTTACACAGACCCCCCCTGGCTAGATGGGAGATGCTTCCTGAGTAGCTGCCTTCAGACTCTGGCATCACCTGCCTTCCACCTCTTGAAGAGTACTGAAAGGGGAACCCACCAAGATGTGGGGTGGTGACTGTCCTTGCTCCTGGCATGTTCCTTCAGACCAGGTTCACTTCTTGTCCCTCTGCCTCCACAACTCCAGTTGGGCGAATGCTGAGGGTTGGGAAGGCGTAGCAGAAGGTGCCTTTGCACAGGGGGAACATTTCTAGCACTTCAGTAAATGCTGGTGTGTGCCCAGCTCACAGAGGTAACATAGGCCTGCTCTCTCTGTTCAGGATCTGGATGATGATGAGTACGAGCTGGGGAAGCCCAAGAAGCAGCGGAGATCGATAGTAAGAACGACGTCCATAACCAGGGTCGGTGGAAACCAGTTTTACTAACACTGCCGGGGCTTGGCCAGGATGCACAGTGCATGTGGCTTCTGGGAGCAGCTGGGCTGGGCATGCTGGCCCAGCAGACAGCCTGGGAGCGTGCTCACAGCATGTGAAGAGCTAGAAAAGGCAACCAGTTCAGGGAGTCTGCCTGTGCTGGTTCAGGTGTGCCTCGGTGGCAAAGTTAAGCAGCTCCAGAAGTCCTCTGCCCTGGTGAAATTCCACCCCTGTGAACAAGCCAGGGCAGGATCCGTGCTCATGGAAGTCCTGGAGGTAGATTAAAGTGAGAAGCTCTTCTGTTTGTGCTCTGCATAGGAGAGGCCATTGAGAAGGTGTCAGAACTAAGTTAAGTAGCTCAGTCAGGGGCAGATAAACCTGAGGCGGTGCCTGTGGTGCTGATACAAAAGAAGTGGTTGGGTGCTGAGAGCTTTGGCCAGTTGCATGCAGCTCTACAGCCTCTCCCAGCAAGCATGTGCATGTCTGCAGAGCTGCTCCTCTCTGTGGAGCAGGGGCTTGTGCTTGACCATGCCAGAGCAACAGCTTTCTGCTGACACAAGTGTTTATGCATGCCTGAGATGACAGTAGCTCAGAATCATCTTTTTGAACTTAAAGTTTGGAGATCATTGTGCCTCCTGGGAGGCTGCTTCTGGAACCCATGTTTTGACAAGGTTTGACATGAACCATATTTTAAATGACCTGAATCAGACAGCTCAGTCTGTCAGCCCAGGAGCATGCTGTTTCACACCTCTTCTGTCCTTAGTGAGAGCACAGACCCAGCAAATGAGCAACTTCCTCCACCTAAGAGTGGCCTGGTGCCAGCCATTTTCTCCTCCCTTTCCCCCTGATGCAGGGTTACCACCTCAAGTGCCAGCACTCACACCTGGACCCTTTCTCATCTCTTCTTCAGAGTGTGTTAGGTTGGTCAGTGACAGGCAGCTTGTGGCAAGTCCCAGCCCTGTGGCCCTGCAAGAGGGAGTGGGAGCTCCTGGGGCCCAGTGAAGGCCCAGGAGGAGCAGCAGCTTGGCCTGTGTTGTCTTGCAGCCTGGGGATGGCAGTTTGCTGAGACACAAGTGCTGAGGACTAGCCCCAGCACTTTCCTCTTGCAGTGCTGCTGCTCAGATCAATGGCCCTGCTGGAATGAACTTCATTGGTGGGACACACATGTGT
Source organism: Dryobates pubescens (assembly GCF_014839835.1). Classification (NCBI taxonomy): domain Eukaryota; kingdom Metazoa; phylum Chordata; class Aves; order Piciformes; family Picidae; genus Dryobates; species Dryobates pubescens. Next base: position 838,047 of record NC_071622.1, read on the forward strand.
GCTTTCCAGTCTGTAGAGGCCTCTCTTGGGTCACCCTTGCTAGGAATCCAAAAAGCTGACTGCCAAACACTTGCCAGAAATGCAGGGCATGGGTGCAGGAGGCAGTATGGGAAGTGGCCTTGGTTTGTTGGCCACTGTGTGCCCGAGCCAGAGCGATGTGCCATCCGTCAGGGCCAGAAGGTTTCCAGTGCTTGGTGGAGTGGGACCTAGCTTGCTTTAGTGCATGGGTGTGGAAGAGCAGATTTCAACATCAGAGCAGCAGAGACTTGGTTTGTGGGGCCAGCAGTGTGCTGGTTTGAAGCAGCAGCTGGAGCACCACAGGCAGAGGTGTCTGGGCTGCTTGCAGACCAGGAGGAGAGAGTTCACTGAGCCTTTACTTACGCAACAGTGTCTTTGACTTACAGCAGCAGAACTTCAAACAGAAGGTTGTGGCATTACTGAAGAGGTTTAAAGTGTCTGATGAGGTAAGCAGTGTGTTCTGTGAGCCCTCCTGTCCTCTGTGTGTTTGCCTCTCCTTGGGGCACCTTGCTTTAGCCTTCAGGGATGCTCTCCTGCTTCCTCCACACAGTTTTTGAGTCTGCAGCGGATGTGACCGTTCCTTACACCCTGGCCTTGCATGGAGACTCGAGGGCCAAGTTTAAAATGTCACCCAACATTTTGCAGATGAAGCTTTATCAAAAGCAGGCTTTGGCAGTGCTGTGTGTACTCATTGCTTTTGCAGCCTGCTTTGGAATGATCTTTGACCCTTTCAAAGGGAAGTAGTCTGTGGTGTGTTTTGCTTGGGAAGTTAAACCCCAGCCTGTTTGATCCATCTTGCTACAACAGGCAGGCAGGACATGAAAAGCTTGGACAGGGGATGCATATCCACAAGGGAGTCAGCTGTTTGGTCAGAGCTGGAAATGAGAGAGATCCAGACCCCAAGAAACCTGTGTAACACTGAGCAGCTAACCCAAAAGCAGTTAACATCTCCACTGGCTGTGTGCTGACTTGTGTGGCTTGTGGGAAAGAGTGAGTAACTCCTCATGCTCCCCTGTGCTTCCAAACAGTCCTGTGAGCTTTGCTGTTCTTCCCAAGTTAGCTCCTCAGAGTCAGCACCCATAGCTGAGCTCTCAGCCAGCTGGGCTGCTGCTCTTTTGGAGCTGCCATTCAGAAAGGCAAGCAGGCTGTGCACAGTCACCTGCTTACTCTGGTGACTCCGTGAAGCAAGCCGTCGAGTCTTGTGGGAGAGATCTGTACTCTTCAGCTCTGCTGTGGGTGACAGCTGCCGCTGGTCCTTGGCCAGGTGTCAGGCGCCTCCTGTGGACGTTTTGGTCGTTTCTGCCTGCTCGGGCATCCAAGCAGGAGGCGTCCTGGCAGCCTCAGTGCAGCCCAGGCCGGTGACGCTGCTGAGGTGTCCTTGATTCCACTCGCTCGAGGAGGACCGAGGCCTCCACTGAGGCCCTTTTCAAAGCTTTGTTCATGGTGTGGGGCTGAATGATTGGACATAACCCGTGGTTAATAGCTTGCTGATAGATGCTTAGTGCAGTAGGTAACTTCTGCTTAACCAGGCACTGGCAAGCTTGGACTGAAGGAAGCACTTCTCACGTGCTTGACGTCCCTGTTGCACGGAGTCTCCTTGCGCTAGGAAGCGAATCTTGCTCCCAGCACTCAAGTGCTGCAGTACCTGGGGGAGCTTGGGTGATGTGGGATAGCTCTGGCTCCTAGCAGAGTCAGCAGTGTCTGCTTTTGCTCTGCATCTAGGTTCTGGACTCGGAACAGGACCCAGCAGAGCATGTTCAGGAGGTGGAGGAGGACCTCGACCTGCTGTATGACACCCTGGATATAGAGAACCCCAGTGACAGCGGGCCCGAGATGGAGGATGATGACAGTGTCTTGAGCACCCCAAAGCCAAAGTTAAAGTAAGTGTGGGGCTGGGCCAGAGAGAGACCATGTGCAGTGCCAGCACAGACTGGGTGCTGTTTCTGTCCCCACCACTCCATCCTGCTGTCTTCATCTCCTGCCAGAGCCTAGGGAGTGTGGTCACAACATCAGTGACTGCTTGTGAGCTGGGGGCAGCATGTGTGTGGGGTGGCTCCAGCTTCCCCTCAGCCTCACTTCTTCCTTGTCCTCTTTGCAGACGTTCTGCCTGCCCTGCCAGCTGAGCACAGCAGCAGGAGCTGCTGGCAGGCAGTGGATTTAATCCACACAAGGGTTTTGAAGAGGAGGCAGAAGCAGCCAGATCTGTGTGAAGGCAGAAGGGAATGTGGTCGGAAGGTGCAGCAGAAGAGGGAGAGAGGGGCAAGGCAGGCTGTGTCTTTCTGGAGAAGCAATGCAGAAAGGGAGCCTCTGCAGGGATTAAGGATGCAGAAACCACAGAGCTGTGCAGGGCTCAGGGGCCTTGACTGCAGCAACACAGGCACCACTGGGCCTGCTCTGAACCCACTTTGTGGGCACTGACCCGTGGCCACGCTGCAGAGCTGAGCTGGGATTGCTGGCTCGGGGTCTGGAGCAGGTGCAGTACCCTGAGCTGGCAGAGCTGTGGCACATCCCAGCTGAGTACAGGCTGGAAGCATGAGGCTGCTGAGGCTGCACTCCCTCTCCTGATGGGCATGTGGTGGCCTGCTGGGGCCTCTGGTGGTGTGACAGCTCTGAAAGAAGGGAAGCCTCCCACTGCAGCTGGCCACTACAGTGTCTGCTAAATGCCAGCTCATTACCAGGTGTCCTAATAGCCTCATTAATGTGGAATAGGCTTGCTTCCTCTTGGTGAGCCAGAAGATGCCAGAGTTAGACTGGGACAGATGTGGTAAGTGGTGGTGCTGGTGGCTTGTAAAGGCAGCTGGAGATTGACCCAGTCTGTTGCCAGCTGGTAGGCCCTGCTTTGAAGCGGTTTGAAAGTAGATGTGTTCTGGTGAGCAGCTGCTTTGGAACAAGCCAAAAGGCTTTCCTGTAAAGACTGAGAGCTCATGTCCTGCTCCCTGGAGCCCAAGAGCTGATTCTTAGGGGATATGTGATTGCTGGGATGAGAGCTCACCATGTCTGGTCCTGGGGAGACACTTTGTGGTTTGCTGTGCCCAGCTGTTGAAAGGGATGAAAGTTCATCTCTTGAAAGGGCTGTGATAAATGCTGATGCTTGTAGGCAGGCTGTTCCTGCAGCAGCAACAAAAGTCAGCTCCTTACATTGTCCTTGACTCTCAGGCTGGCCTGATGAGCTGCCTTTTTGCATGGAAGCACAATCTGGTTGTATGTGCTGCCTTATCTTGCTGAGCAAATGTGTAATTGGATGCTAGGGCTGGCAGCCAAATCCAGATACAAACTGGAAATAAAATGCCTGTTAGCACCAAGGCTCCCTTCCTGCAGCAGCAGGGTGGCAGTGAGGGGCAGGAACTCTGCTTGCTGTCTGCCAGTCAGGAGCTAGACCCTGCCTGGGGTGGCCTGCAGATCCATCAGCATTTGCAAAGCTGAAACAGGAATTACAGTGTGAGGCTTTGGTCCTGATCCTTGAGGTAGTGATAACACAGTCACAGAATTAACCAGGATGGAAAAGACCTCCAAGATCATCCTGTCCAACCTCTCACCTAGCACCATCTGATCAACTAAACCATGGCACCAAGGGCCTCAGCCAGGCTCTTGAACACTTTCAGGGACAGTGACTCCACCACCTCCCCAGGCAGCACATTCCAATGGCAAATCACTTTCTGGGAAGAACTTCTTCCTCACATCTAGCCCAAACCTCCCCTGGCACAGCTTGAGACTGTGTCCTCTTGTTCTGGTGCTGGCTGCCTGGCAGAAGAGCCCAACCCCCACCTGGCTCCAACCTCCCTTCAGGGAGTTGCAGAGAGCAAGAAGGTCTCCCCTGAGCCTCCTCTTCTGCAGGCTAAGCAACCCCAGCTCCCTCAGCCTCTCCTCACAGGGCTGTGCTCCAGACCCCTCCCCAGCTTTTTGCCCTTCTCTGGACACCTTCCAGCATCTCAACATCTTTCCTAACCTGAGGGGCCCAGAACTGGACACAGGACTCAAGGTGTGGCCTAAGCAGTGCTGAGCACAGGGCAGGATGATCTCCCTACTCCTGCTGGCCACACTGTTCTGATGCAGGCCAGGATGCCATAACAGGACTGCTTGTGTGGATTCTGTTCTGCTGTGGGAAAATCCCTGGGCTGGCTTCTCAGCCTGGCTTTTATGGAAACAAAAGCTGCTGCTTGGTGTGTGGTGTGAGGGTGTGCAAGCCTTCTGAGTAAGAGCTTTGTAAAGGCAAAAGCTTTATAAAGTGTGTGACAGGTGACAAGTTGGATCCATTAGATGGAGGTCAGTCAGCTGGTGTCAGGCTGGACAGGGGTTCCTGAGCTTTCTGGCTGCTTCTGCTGTCCTGGAGTCCTTCCTCTCCTTTCAGCTTCTGTGCATGCTCCTGGGAGCACTGAGGAGCAGTAGGACACCCTGGGAGCAGCCACGGTGCTTTGCTCTGAACCTGGTGGACTTCCTCTGCTGATGCTTTCAGTAACAAGAATCTGGTTCTGTTTTCCTCATTCAGACCTTATTTTGAAGGACTGTCCCACTCCAGCTCACAGACAGAAATTGGTAGCATCCACAGCATCAGGAGCCAGAGAGAGCCATCGAGTCCTGTAAGTAAGGTTATCTGGCTGCAGGTCATGGAGCAGCCCTGGGCTGTCTCTGGTGGCATGTGGGAACTGAAGCACCAGCCCTGAGCTCCTCCAAGCCCAGAGAGGAGTTTTCTGCAAAGCAAACTTGTTTGTTGCCTTGGGGGTTGCCTTTTCTGGCTTTGTGGGTTGGGTTTGCTGATGTTTAGTGGGTGCTCAGTGTTTGATCTGTTGATTTGTTTTGAAATCAAGTTCTGTATTAACTCAAGGGACATCATACTGGAGCCTGGCTATGGGTATGAAGAGCTCCAGCCTTCTGCATGCTTGAAGTGACTGCCAGGATGGGAGAAGCTGCCCAGGAGTTTTAGGGGCTCCTTGACACTGTTTGGAGGAACCTCAGTGCTGTTAGGATGCTTTTTGTGGTGGCTGGGAGCAAGCAGTGAGGGGCAGCTCAGCCCCTTTCCATCTCCCTGTGGGAGGGCACATCAAGTATCAGCCCTGTTCCAGAGCACTTTCCTGCCTGTGCTGTGTGTTGTGCATCAGCTGCTGCTTTGCCACAGCTCACACTAATGCCTTTGCTCCTGGTGTCACCAGGAAGCACCCCTGGGCATCACACAGGGCTGTGCAGTGTTTAAATGGAGGAGCAGGTCTTGTGAACAGCCTGACCCAGAGAGTGTGCCTGAAAACTCTGCTGGTGCCTGATGGTTTTTCCTCCTCTCAAGCAGGTAGAAGTGCCTGAGAAGACCAAGAGCCTTGGAGCCAAGCTCGCAGGCGACAGCGTTTCTGACAATGCCTCCTATGTAAGTTGGAAGTGCACTTCATGTTCTCCTGGCAGCTTGGGTGGCAGCTGGCAGCTCCTGTGTGCCATGTGCCCACCCATCCTCACAGCTGCACCTGCAACAGAGCTTAAGTAGGTAGCATTAGCTGCAGTGAAGGTAATGCTGAGCCCTCCTCCTGACCTTAGTTGTTGGAAGTGACCTCAAGGATCATCCAGTCCAGCCTTTCAGGGTGAGAATAGAGTTTAAATGAGCTGGCCCTGCAGCCTGTCAAGCTGGGCCTTGAAGCTGTCCCATGCAGGGGAATCCACCACCTCCCTTGGGAGGTTATTCCAGTGTCTAATAGCTGAAGTGGTGGGATTTTTTTTCCTGGCATCCAGTCTGAACCTCCTCAGTAGCAACTTGTGGCCGTTGCCCCTTGCCTTTACCATGGGACTCTTTGTAGCAAGTTCTTGTCTTTCAGCCTTTTGAGACAGAAATGCTTCATGTGGCCTTTTGTTTCAACAGCCTCTCTCTTGGTTTGAGGAAGGCTGGCCCAAAGTGTGCTACTGAGCACGTGTAGCTCCTGAGAGGGATTCTCAGGGCTGTTCCATTGTAACAGGCAGAAGCATTATTTCAAGTTGAGCTGGCAGAAGTCAGGCTGGTCTGGGGGTAGAAATGCCAAATGCCAGTTGCTGTGCTGGGGATGTGCAGCTGGTAATGTTTCTCCCATGTCTTTCTCTCTCCACTGGCTCATTTGGGTAAGCTGAATTCATCTGCAGTTGCGTGAGGAGGCAAGTCCCTGGCTTTGAGCTGGGAGTGTGCCTGTTCCAAATAGCATATCTGAGCACCTCTCCTACCTCCAGCTCCTTTGTGAGACAGGACTGGGAACTGGCAGCCCCAGCCAGCATTGGCTTCTCCCTTGTGGCAGTGAGTGGCATGTCTGGAAGGAGGCAGCCCGGCTTAGCTGCCTCTTCCAGCCCTTGTGGCAGTGAGACAGAGGTGAGGGTTTGTCCTGATCACTGTGTTCCCTGTGCTTTTGCAGGAGTCTAACCAGCAAGCTGAGGCCCAGGAAGCTGAGCTGCCCACTCCAGATGTGTTTGTTGAGAAGCTTCCACCCAGTGGGAAGATCACTAAGACCGAGTCCCTCATCATCCCATCCACCAGGTGACACAGACTGTGCCTGCTGCAGGCTGCTCAGGGAGCCATGGGCAGCTAGCCAGCATTTGCTCAGGAGGGCTTTAGGCCACTGGCTGCAAGGAGACCCTTCTGGTGTTCAGGCCCTGGAGTGATGGACCCTGAGCACTTGATGCATGAGCACTCAGAGCCTGGAAGGGCAGCACTGCTCTGAGGTTGCTCCTCTCTCTCTTCTTGTACCTGCTCCATATCCAGGGAAGCTTTTATAAAACCTGGAAGCTACTTGCTCAGAGATACTGCTGCAAAGTCCACACTGATGCAGGCATTAGCCTTAAAGGTGGTTGTCAAATCTGACTTACTGCCTCTTGAACCTTCCCAAGCAGGGTAGTGAATGTGGGCTTCAGCAGCCCCACCAGAGAGTTTCTCCCATGGGTTGCAATCAAATAGCTTTTCTGCTGAAGAGGTATTCCTGTGCTGCTTTTGGGTGTGAGCCTGCAGTTTGTGGGACTGGATCCTGCTATGCTGGTGTAGCAAGAGCAGGATGGTGGTGTGGGTCTTAGCAGGGGCTGCTGCAGTCTGCCTGGGAGGGCTGGGAGCACGCTCTGCAGCCGAGCCCTGTGCTCCGCAGGGGCAGGATGAGCTCAGGTCTGCAGGCACAGCTCCCCGGCGCCTGCGGTCCCCTCGTGGAGGCTGGCAGGCTGGGTGGCAGGGGGTTTGGGGGCATGTGTCTGGTGAGGCAGCTCTGGAGTGCAGTGCTCTGTGCAGCAGGTGCGAGGGGAAGCAGACGGGGCGGCGCGGCAGGAGCACGTCGCTGAAGGAGAGGCAGCCGGTGAGGCCGCAGAACGAGAGAGCCAACAGCCTGGACAACGAGCGCTCCCCAGACACCAGGCATCACCTGCAGGTGGGGACAAGGTTGCTCTCTCCAGGCACTCCTGGTTTATCCTCTTTTCCAACTACCTCCTCATGGGCTGAGTGCCATTCCTGCTGGAAAGGACCTGGTGCCTGCAGCCCATCAGGAAGGAGGGAGTTAGCCTAGGCTGGTAGTTGTCAGCCACCCGGGCTGCTGGGCTGTGACAGCTCTGTCACCCTGCCATGAACTGCAGACACTGGGACAGATTGTTTATGATGAGACAGGAATAGGAATGTGTTGAGGAACTGCTCCTCTGCAATCAGGTGAGCTGCCAGGGATTGCAAGAGGGGACTGCCTAAGGCTTTAGGTAGCTGCAGGACTCGCTTCATTCTCTCCCTGAAGGAGACTTTTGCAGGCTTCTCTGACTCCAGAATTACTCTTTGTGGCCACTTAGTGGATATAGAGTGATGCAAGCAACAATGCATGGCAGGAGGAGTAATGGCCAGCAGAGCCAAGGTGGCTAACAGAGCAGGCTGCAGAACACTACAGTGTTGAAGAAGCTGCTCAATGTCAGTCCCAGCAGCCAGTGCAGCTGCTAGCATGCCTTGGCTGATGGAGTGACCAAGCACTGGCCAGCCTTACACAGCCAGCCCTCATGAATTGCAAGAGCTCAAGCTGGTGGATTGGCAACTGGAGCTGACATCTCTTGCTGTTCTCTTCTCTCTCTTTCCAGATCCCCAGGAAAACAGTGTATGACCAACTAAATCACATCCTGGTTTCTGATGACCAGCTGCCAGAAAACATTATTCTTGTCAATACTTCTGACTGGCAAGGCCAGGTAAAGGCAGGAGATGGTACCTGAAGCACAGTTCTCCTTCACTGTTCCTCCTCAGGAATGGACAGGCCTTGAGCTCTACCACTAACCAAGTAGGTTCCACTGCTTGGTTGGAAGAGCAGTGGTGGTGCGTGGGGGCTGGCAGCGTACTGAGTGGTCGGTGCCTACAGATTGGATTTGCTTTGACCAGGAGGTGCTGTGGATCTTGCAAAGCTTTGCCTCCCTGCCTCTTTCCATGGAGGCTTTTTCTCTTCTACAAAATACCATTCCCTCTGGTTAGCACTACCCTGAGGATGGCCAGGCTCTGCCACAGTTGGGAAGAAGGCTCCAGTGCAAAACTGGGACGGAGGAAGCAGGGAGGATCGACCTGTAATTTAGGCTGAGATTTCTAGGGACAGGGTGGAGAACACAGGTCAGCTGTGTTGCCTGCACACTTGTGGTTCCTGACTGCAGGTGTGTCACCCTGAGTCACACCCTGAGCAGTGCTTTCTTACACTGCCAGCATGGGTTGGTTTGCTATGGATTTGGGACAAATTTTGCTCCTTTCAGAACCTTAGTCTGAGAAAGCAGTACAGTATGTGTGGAAGAGGACCAACAAGCTTGTGCTGGGTGACTGCTGCCTGCAGAACTTGTGCCAGGCTCAAGGAGTTACTTTCTCTGTTTTGGCTTTCTGCTTCTGGAAGAGCTGGTGTCACAGTTTCTGAGAGGGCAAGAATCCCAGCTGAGGGACTAGCTGCAGCTTCCCTCTGCTTGCAAGACAGGGAAATGCCTTCTGGAGGTGGACAGAAAGCAGTCTAGGTCATTTTCTGGTAGCTTTAGGATCTTGTGGCTGCAGTATCAGAGGAGATGAAGGTAGCATTGGCTGGGGTGTAATAGGTTAGTGGTGCAGAATTTGAAGGTGTGAGGTAATTGCTGAGTCCTCTCAGCATTCTGTCTGTGTACAGCCCAGGGGTGAGTTGTTTCCCATTAGCTACATGGAGAGGCAGCAGTCCCTGGTGAGGAACACGTGCTGGCAGCACCCTTCCCTTTTGTTGGGGTGTGGGCAGAACATTGCATTTCTTGAAGTCCTTTGGCAATCAGAGCTGCAGCTGCAGGTCCAGAAGCAGGTGAGCAGACAGCATCTGCTCTTACCCAGTGCCATCTGCTGGGCTAGTGGCCTGCTGCTGCTGCTCTGTGAGGCCCTAGAACCCCTGCTGTCGTGGAGCTGTCAGTGCTGTGTTTGTCAGGAAGCTGCAGTGGTTCCATTTCCCTGGAGGAAGAGCTTTCCTTTGGCACAGGGATGAGGTCTGTGGCAAACAGCCCCATGGCTGTGAACTGGGCATGGGCAGCGTGCCCACACCTAGGAGGCTGGGGAAGGCAGGGTTTCTTCTTGTGACTGACTGTGCCCAAAAGGGCTGTGAAATGTGCTGTTCTCTCCTCAGTACCTGTCAGATGTCCTGCAGAAGCACACCCTGCCAGTGGTCTGCACGTGCTCCTCGGCCGACATTCAGGCAGCTTTCAGCACGATTGTCTCCAGGATACAGAGATAGTGAGTTCTCACCTTGCTTGTCTTGTTTGAGTCTCAGCTTTGAAAGCCTCACAGCTCCTGTGCCATCCAGTAGCTGAGAAACACTTCTCCCTTCCAGTGCTTCTGCCCAGTCACTCTCCGGAGGTCAGAGCTGCGCAGCTCTTCAGCGCTCCCCAGCGCCGCGGAGTTGTGGCTGCTCTGCCGTGTGTGGGGGTACAAAGTCTCCTTCCATCCACATCTGACTGCTAAAAGATTCTGCTTTGGAGACTGCCTCGTGGGTCACATCTAACAACCAGCAAATCCTACACAGCTGATAGGGTTTTGAGTAGCTCTTGTCCCCCACCTGCTCCAGTAATTCCCAGATTAGTTCCTCAAGGCATCCCTTGGGTGCTTGCTGAGGGCTGACACAGCAGTTAGTTGCAGCAGGTACATCCTGACCCAGCTAGCTGAGTACAGCCCTTTAGGTTACCAAAATGTGTGAAAGAAGGAGGAGCAAGGAGAGCAATGGAGGAAATAGTGAACCATGTTGCATTTATGACTGAATGCTTTAAGCTACTGATAATGATTGTGATATTGCCCTGTGTATTGAGTGAGCTCTCCTTTCTGAGACTGCTGTTTGGAAGCACTATGACAAATATGTCTCCTTTTTCCTCTCCTGTCCAGCTGTAACTGCAACTCACAGCCTCCAAACCCGATTAAAATCGCCGTGGCTGGAGCCCAGAATTACCTCAGTGCTGTCCTGAGGCTCTTTGTAGAGCAGCTGTCTCACAAAACCCCAGACTGGCTTGGCTACATGAGGTTTCTGATCATCCCTTTAGGTAAATGAGGAACAACTTCTCTTCCTAGAGAGATGAATGGCTTAGATGGGATGTGTTCCCTCAGGAGGAGCCCTCCTGGAAGCTTGGGCTGGGGCGCTGGCGGGTCAGGGAGGCAAATGTCAAGCTGCCATAGCACTGTGCAACGTTGCTCTTGCCTGAGTGGAGCTCAGCTTCACACTCTGGATGCAGAGTCTGCTTGTGAAACCTCCTTTTGAAGCAAGGGGTTCACTACTTCCTCCCCTGTCCAGGGGGGCTCTTGCTTACCTTTTTGTGATGGCAGAGTGGATGCACAGAATGGTGTTCTGGAAGCCCTTTCCCTGGCTGAAACCCTGGGTTTATTGGGCACTGTGTCTCCCTGAGCAGTGGCTGCTGAGGCCTCTCTGGGGCTGACACACAAAATGTTGATGCAGGAGGCCGGGGTGAATAACTCTCTGAAACTGCTGAGAGTTTAAATTACTCCAATGACATGAATCTTTTGGCCTTTATGTGCTGTTCTGCTTGGATTTTCCCCTCAGTTTTCCAGCACCTTATCTCTGCTGCCCTCCCAGCAGCTCCAGAGGTCTGCCTGACTGGAAAGGTACCCAGCTTGGATTGCTTGTGCTGGGGCACGTAGAGTGGACTGGTAAATAGCATCAGGGCTCATGAGGAATGTGGTAGCAGTGAGGCCTGGGGAGGCAGGCAGTCATTTCTGTATGTGTGCAGGGGCATCTCTTGTAAGGATGTGATGGCAAAGCTTGTCTGGTCCAAGGCTTGGCTTGTGTGAACAGGGCACTTGGGGGTGTAGGCAAAAGTAAACTTGAAAAGCACTTTTTGTTGGTATTGGTCTTCAAGGTTTTGGACCAGCTGGTGGTAGTTGCTGCAGGAGTCAGAAGCTGCTGCCCCACATCAGGAGCAGTGGGGTTAGGCTGTCAGTTCAGTGGTGGGATTTGCAGAAGTCAATGACAAGGGCAGAGGAAGAGAGATCCTTTTGTAAGGCAGGCATTCACTTTCCAAAGTGGCTGGCAGGAAGAGGAGAGAGAACCCTTCAGGGGTACAAACAAGGGAGAAAGAATTCTGCAAGGTCCAGTGTGCTTCAAATGAGAGTCTGTGTGACTGAGAACTTGGGTCCTCACAAGCTGTCTCCTGGCCTCAGCAGGAGATTTTCTGGCCTGCAATTTTGGATGACCTGCAAGTATTCCCTCTGGAAAGTGAAGGACAAAAAAGTGTGGGGCTGGGTGTTGCCTTTTTCTCTAGTATCAGACCTTTCTGTGGTGATTGAGGCAACAGAACAAAGCCCTTTGGTAATGGAGCTGCCTCAGAACCGTGAAGGCTTTTAAAGTGTACTTCAAATATAGAAACTTTCCTAACAGAGAAGTCTGCAGAGCTTCCTGATGGGATCAAGGGCTTATTTCTGGCCAGCTTTCTGGCACTTCATTAAAGTGATTGAGGAGCAACCTCTCTTGTCTGACAACTGAAAAGGCACCAAAGACAGAATGGTGACTGTGCCACAAGTGTCTTAAAGGAAAAGACTTTCTGCTGTTAGCAGGACCTTCAAGGTGGGGATGGTGGAGTTTGTTCTAAGGTTTACTGTGGCTTTGTAGTCCACTAACTAGGCTCTGCAGTGGCAGAAGAGTCAACCTGCAGTGGTTTGTCAACAGAGCAGCTTAGTGAGCATCCATGCTGGCAGATGCAGTCCTCCTGACTCCATGGCTGAAAGACTCTTTTGATGTCCCAATCAGTGTGTGGACAACAGAAAAGTGGCAAATGTCATAGGGAAGGGAAAAAAGGCTGGGATTATTTTGGCTGTTTGGGGTTTATTTTAGCCCTTTATTTAGCTCCTATGGATAGAATATCTTGGGAGAGCCTCCACTTAGTCCTTGTTTCCAACTGCATCTGCTGTGTGCAGTGTGCTTTCTCAGCACATGGAAAAGCTTCTCCAGTCCATGGAGCTCTTCCCTCTCTGCTGCTTGAAACTCCACTGGGGAGTGGAAGTCTCTGGGGAGACCTCATAGCAGCCTGCCAGTACCTGAAAGGGGCTCCAGGAAGGATGGAGAGAGACTGTTTGCAAAGGCCTGCAGGGACAGGACCAAAGGCAATGGCTTCAAACTAGAGAAGGGCAGATTGAGATTGGATATCAAGAACTCTTGACTATGAGGCTGGTGGAACACTGGAACAGGTTGCCCAGGTTGGTGGCTGGGGCCTGGAGATATTCAAGGTGAGGCTGGACAGGGCTCTGGGCAACCTGATCTAGTTGGGGATGTCCCTGCTGGCTGCAGGGGGGTTGGACTGGATGAGCTTTGGAGGTCCCTTCCAACCCAGACTGTTCTGTGGTTCTATGACACCAAGGGGAGCTCAGAGATTCCTTCTGCCTGAACCTTCCTTGGAAGTTTGGAAATCAGCACTGGTTTGGAGGACTGAGAAAAGACAGTGGATGTTTTCCACTGCCAGCTGCACTGGAGGATGCTGACTGTAGTTAAGCAACTAAGGCCTTCTTGGAAGGAGTTGTCAGTTACCAGTTACCAGCTGATGACTCAGCTGTTGCAGTCTCCAGAAGTGTGGCTTGATGGGAGAATCTGGTATGCAGGAAGGCTAAAAATAAGCTGATTAAGAGGAACTGTGAGACCACTTCATGGCTGGTTGTGAATGTACAAACTCCTGCTGAGCATGACTTGCCTCCTGTGCTGAAAGACTGGAGAAGTGGTTTCAAGAGGACAATGTCTGGTTTTGGGACGCCTGCGGCCTAAAATGAAGGCCCCAGGGCAGTGTTTGTCATGAAAATGCCTTCCCTCTCCTGCCCAGCAGAAGGGTGAAGCCAGATTTCGATGCAGGGCAGGAGGCTGGGCACACAAACTTCTTAAGGAAGTCTTTCCATGCTCCTAGAGGAGCCATAAGGCTCAGCTGGAGCACCCAGGGACTTGGACTCTGCCTTCTGGATTTAATTTCAGCTTGTTGATTGAACTTACAGCCCTTCTCCACCGATTAAACAATCCTCCTGGGGTGGTTTTTCCCTGGGGGGGGGGACTGCCTTTTCTGAGCACTGCAAACCAGCTGTGGTGTGTGAGTGGTGCTCAGAGGAAGGGCTCTGACTCCTCTTGGCAGAGATGACCTGGATGCAGTGCACACAGTGCAGCCTGGGGGGTAGGAAGGGCTGCTGGGAAAGCCACTTGCACCACTGAGATGCTGAGGTGGAAAGCCATAGGGCCTCAGTGCTCCAAATGATTGATGTCTTCAGCAGTTTCCCTGTCCAGTTGTCTTTGGCCTTCAAAAATTCCATTTGGCAGGGTGAGGGAGGGGGAAGGTATCAGTGGAAGGTACCAGTGGTGCTGAAGCAGCCTCTCTGAGGAGATCAAGTGGAGTAAATGACTTGGTTGTAATGGAAGAGATTTATTCCTGGGGTGTCTAAGTGCAGCTTTGATTGTGGACTTGAGTCTCTTACAGATAAAACACACATGGGCAGGGATGGGAAGAAAACTGTCACGCTTTCCTTTCTTTCTTAGGCTCTCATCCAGTGGCCAAGTATCTGGGGTCTGTAGATTATAGATACAACAACTTCTTCCAAGATCTAGCCTGGAGAGACCTGTTCAACAAACTTGAAGCACAGACCACTGGTAAGACCACATGGAAAGGCCTGAGTGAGTCATTTCAACAAAGGTCAAGTAAATACAAGAGGAAGCAGACAAATGTTGTTGCTCCTCTTTTCCTCTCACCCTACCACATTCCCTTTTCAGATGGTGACCTTTCTGTGTCCTCCACGAGGTGGTTTGCTAACAGTTGTTGGCTCCCAGAGGCACTTAGCTGCCTCTGAGTCACTGTTTTTACCTAGCTCTCAGCTTTGTTCTGTGATGTGGAGGTCTCACTACCAAGGTTAGTAGACCTCTCTCTTTGGCCTTTGGAGGCTCTCCAGCCCTTGAAGGATTTGGACAAGTGGAGACTGGGGGAAGATTAACTTCCATTAGTTGTGCATGAGCAGAACCTTGACATTTCTGAAGCCTACTGGGCAGGCTCTTGCTCCTTACAAAAGAATTTTGTTCTTCACCAGGGCTGTAACATGTGGGAGCTGCCCTAGGTCAAACCAACAAGTTCCTCTTTAGATCTGAGTGTGTTTGAGGCCAGGACAAAACCTTACAGTGTGGTGAAAGTACTAATCTGCTGAAAACAATGCTGGCAATGTCTCCATCTGGCCTGCAAGAATGGAAAGAAACAGTAGAAAGGAGGATTTGCATCTGACATCTAGGCCTGCAGGAAGTCTTGACCTTGCCCAAGGAGGGATGCTCTCATGGCAGCATATCTCATACAGGAATTTCCCAAGGAAGAAAGAAACAAGCCTGGGAGTTTCTGGAGCACTGTGAGGGTGGGGAAGTGTGGTTCTCCTGTTGGACTTGCAGGATGCCTGCTGGAGGCTCCCAGATTGCTTCTGAAAGTCATCTGACTGTTAGAGGAGAAGGCAGGGTGAGACTTCTTCGCAGGTGATTGTTCAGAGCTCTCTGCAGCAGAGGGGAACTTGGCTGAACAAAGCCTGTTGTGAAGGTGAAGGGAGCTCTCCTTGAAGCAGGAAGCCAGACTAGAGATGCCTTAGTGTGACTCAGCCTATGCTTTCCCTTGATTCTAGGCTCATGGCAGAACAGGTGTCTGGAACTGGCAGATGTAAATACAGACTTGATTTGTGTTTCTGAGGTAGAAATACTTCATTAGCTATAGAAATCCAGCTCAAGAACCCTATCTGTTCTTTAGCTGGCTATGCTGCAGCCCTTCTTTCTTTGCCTGCATGCTGTGAGGAAAACACAGCCTCCTTTCTGTGCTGCCCAGACCTTGTGGATTCTCCACTTCATCTGTGCAGTGAGAACTGCTCAGAAAGCCCCTGATGGCATAAGAAGGTGTGGCAGAGAATCACAGCTGCTCACAGCTCTCTGTTAGATACAAAGAGCCTGGGTTAGAGTGCACCTTAAAGTGTGGTGATGCCTGATGAAGGTCACTTGTGTTCCCTTCGTCTCACAGAGGGAAGCTCTTGGCTCGAAACCCAAGCGATGCAGAAGGCATCTCGGTGATGTCTTTTCGTTGCCTTGAATCAAACTCTCTCAGATCTGAAGCATCCTCGGTGCTGGATGTGGGATCTTTGTGCTCTTCCTGCCCTTGCACAGCTCTCAGTCTTCTCAGTTCACTCAGCAAAGCCATGAGCTCATTAGGAAATCAGGGAACTCAAATGCTGGTGGGAGCAGAGCAGCTTGCCCAGGCCCTGGAAGAGATGGCTTGGCACTTCCTTCAGGAGCTACCTATAGTCAAGGAGCCAAAAAGTCTGAAGCTGACTCTGGGCAAAGAAAGACAAAATAACCACAGCACTTCAGTCAGTAGTGCTGGGTACAGGAACCTGCAGCTCCCCACTGCTGTTGCCTTGGCTTTCTCTGAGCTTTTGCTCAGTCAGCTTTACAATGCTCTGGGGCAGGCTGCAGAGCTTCCTTTGGAAGATGCAGCTCAGGTGTAGCTGGCTGGGTACCATCAGGTGCTTGGCTGAGCAAGTGGAGGGCAGTGCTGGTGGTGACCTGAGAAGCAAGTGAAGTTACCTTCTCTCTGTGTTCTGCTGCAGTTCCAGAAGCACCTGACGTTGTCTCCCGGATAACGCAGTACATAGCAGGGGCAAACTGTGCACACCAGTTGCCCATTGCTGAAGCAATGCTGACATACAAGCAGAAAAGGTAAGTCACTGACCTAATACTGACCATCCAGAGCAAGCCTTGGATTGAAAGCAAAGTGCTTTTCTCATCTCATGTGCTAGCAGTCTTAAAATCACTCCAAAGTGCAACCACCTTGGGAGCCTTCCAGTAGCCTGCCCCCAGCAATATGTCCTGCTTAGGTAACAGGGAGTCTACAGCTGTGTGGTTGCTGTAAACAGAGATATGAAAGGTTTGGGGAGGTGAGGACTAGGCAGGGTAGGGATGGACAGATTATGGCTGCTGAGAGTCCAGAGATCTCTTACTGCAGAGCCCTTAGATGTGTAAGACTGGCCTGTGACAGTTCCCCCCAGAGTGCCTTGATGAGACCTGGCCATTCTGCACCAGTGTTGAGCAAACTGAAACCCTTTCTTTTTGGAGTGTGAATAGCAGAGCTGCTCACAGGAGAGTCAAAGTCCTCATTGACTGGCAGCTGCAGGCTACCAGGTCTCCTAGTGGGGAAGCCTGATGTTCACCAGGACTTACTTCCACTTCTCTTGAGGGGTAAGCAGCCTGTAGGAGGGATGGCTGGGGTCTGAGAACAAGATTCCCAAGGCTGTAGAGCCTCCTGTGGCCATGGTCCAGGAAGAGGAGTAATGTCACTGGAGGGCAGTGATGCATCGTTTCTGATGCACAGAGAATAACAGACTCCCACTCACATCCCAGTTTCTGAGAGCAGGGCAAGCATTCAGCTCTGGGTCTTCCTCAGAGAAGGACTACAAATCTCCTACGAGGTGTGAATGATGTCAGCTGTTAATTACTGCCCTTCTCAAGTTACAGCTGACCTTTCTTTTTTGGCCCATGAGCATCCCTCCTTGGTCCCTCCTTTGCATAAGAACCGGGAGGGATGAAAGCTGGGGGCAGAGTGACTTCTCCCCCTCTCTTTGGAAAGGCTCCCTGTGTGTTGCTTTGCCATTCCTGTCTGCTCTGCCTTGCTTTGTGGAAATGATGCAGTGAAATTTGAAGCCCATCCTTCAGGCACTCCTAGGGGAGAGTAAGTGCAGCCTGACTAGTCCATGAAAAAGGATGTCCTCTCCTCATGTGTTTGTGAACTTCTCTAGTGCTAACCTGGTAAAGGTGAGGTTTGGACAGCCACAGGTTGCTTGAAACTCTGAGCTTCAATCTTTGTTGCTGTTTTTCTGTGTGTGAAGACTTAGGACAAGGAGTTTGGAGACTCCTAGTGCAGAGTGAGCCCCTTCTGAGAGCTGCCTTTTTCTTTCTTGGCACCCTTCAGCTGCTGGGTTATGCACTGCTCTGCACTGCCTTCTCCATTCTGTTACAGGTTCATTTTTGTCATCAGAATCTACACTACATTTGGTCTTAGCCCACAAGGCTGGGAAGCAATGAGCACACATCATGCTGAGTTTCTAATGTGCCTAGAAAGGTCATTTTGGTACTTGGTAAAGAACATCTGCAGCACATGGACTTAGCCCTCCCAGCAGTGAGCAGGACCCCTTTACCAAGCTGGTCTGACCCCTTTGGGTACAGGGATTTTGGACTTGGCAGTGCTGTGCCTGAACCTCTTGACAGGTGTGTCAGGCTTAAACCCTGCAGAGCTTACTTGGAGGAGAAGTTGATGAGACTTTAGTCAGACTCCTGCCCTTGGCTGCAGTCTCTTAGGAGCTCTGTGTCTGCTTTGAAGTTACTTAAACCTTGAGCCAAGCACCCCATGAGCCAACAGGAGAGTGAGCTAGAGGAGCAAGCTCTCCCTTGCAGTGATGGGCAGGTGTCTCCCCACGTGGCTTTCCTCACCAATGCAGCTCTCTGACACTGGCAGCAGCCTGGGGAGGGTACTGTGCAAAGCACCACAGAGATGGTTTCCATCAGCACTATCTGAATGAATGCTTCACTTGGTTGCAATTCTAATAACATATTTGTCTTTTTCTTTGGTTGCTTTCTGAAAAGGAAAAAGAGCTTTCATTTTGATTTTACCATAAGGTATCAACCCCCTTTAGGTTCCCTTTCCCACCTCCTCTCTCTTTTCCCCCATGAACTGGTCTTCTGTGCCTTGTTTAACAGTTCTTGCAGGTCTGGGAAGCACAGTTTGTGTTTTAGGTCAAACTCTGCTCGCTGCTTTGAAGCCATGGCTCCTGCTGGCAGAAGGCATTGTAGAAATGGCAGCTCTGCCTTTGGACCACACCTGTGGGTTCTCAGGATGTAGACTGAGTGGGAATGAAGGGGTTATTGAGAGAGTAGCTTTGAGCAGTAAACCATGGAGAAGGTAAGATGCTGTTTTTCCTTCCCTTCTTGCTAGCCATCAGAGGATATAGTGCAGCTCTGAAAGGATCAGGACTGAGCAGAGGCCTTTCAGGTCTCATCTGTTGGAACTGCAGTGCTGTAGGTGGCCCTGGGTGGGGTTCAGATGTGTAGTGTCCAAAGTGCAGACCAGGAAACATTCTCCCTGTAATCAAAAAATGGAGGGCTAGTCTGTTACTGGCAGGCTAGCTCAAAGGTAAGGGACTTAGCTGAGCTTAAGGAGACGGAGAGATGCCAGCAGCGGAGCTGTGCTCTCTGAGCTGCCTCCAAAACCCCCTTGCCCTGCAGGGTCCCCTGCTTCCAATGGTGATTATTGGGCATTCTTCATTTTGTCCTCATTTCACAAAGTTCCTGCAGCTCCCTCTCACTCCAGGCCAGAGGTGAATGGCTTCTCCAGGGCCAACTCCCAAGGCAGTGGTCCCTGTAGCAACAGCAGCACTACCTACAAATTCCTCACGAGCAATCTCCCAGTACCGTAGCATCTGCTCTGTTAAACAAGCCCTAGTGGTCCAAGGAAAGCCAGGCCAGGCTTTGGGACATAGCTGTCTGTGATGAGCTGCTTTGTAACTCTCTTGCCAGCTATCCCTATCTCACCTCTGCTGTCCTTCCTGTGCCCCTGTTCTGTCTGTCGTGGCGAGGGGCTGGCGCATGTGCTGCCTGTGGTGGCTGCAGCAGTGCCAGAGCTTTGGCCCCTTCTTTGGGAGCATCTGCTGACCTTACCTGAAATGAAGGGGGCTGGCTGGGGGAGGGGTGCAGGAAGGAAATGAATTGCCATTTCAGCTCCTCTGCCTTACACTGGGTGACTGACTTGGTAAGCACTGGGACAGTTAATGGCTGCTGAGTTGTCAAGAAACACTGCAGTCCGGGCAGCATCCGGGGAGCCGAGGCCATGGTGGCAGAGCTGTGCCTCTCACTAGCAGGGGTGCATCATCCATGTGGCTATCTCTCTGCTTTGCTGTCTGGAGTGAAAGCTGATGGCATTTGGGATCTGAGATTGGGCAGACACTCATTCCCAGTGGAGCTGGATCGCTCAGCAGTTCTGTGACCTCGGGCTGGTGTCACCCACTGTAATTCAGTGTCCAGCACAGCTCATGCCATGTGGCTTCTGGACAGCCCCCCCAGCTCTGGGGAGCAGCTTGGCTGTTGGAAATACAAGCACTGCTTGCTTTTCAGGGTGAAGGTTGAGTCATTTCCTACCTAGGTACACCTTGGCTAAAAGCTCTGCACTCTTGTATGTTGTACAGCACTTCCCCAGCCCTTGCTCCCTGGAGTACAAGTGCCTTGGGTCAGAGGTTCCTGAGTGCTAGGGGGCAGGGTAATGCTGCAGGCTGCCTGCTGTGTGTCTCTGAGGCTCTGCAGGGCAATGGCTTGGCAGAGCCCAGGTCGTTTCTCCAAGTGCTGCTTCTAAAACACACCTGCAGCAGCTGCTGAACATGAAGACAGGTGGTGAAGATGGAGCCAGTCCCACCTCTGGCTCAGCAGTGCCCATGGTAGAAATGTTAACAGGAGCTTCCTTGTGCCCCTTACCCAGAGCAGTGCAGCAGGGGAGAGTCAAGGCCAAGGAATTCAGGATGTCCTGCTGAGATCGTTCAGCCTGCTGTAGGAGCATGAGGGGTGCTGGATGGGTGTTCCATGGGGAGGTGACTCATCTGATGTGTCCTGGGGACGCGGTGTCGCTTTGTTCCTTTGTGTGATTTGACCACTGGAGACTTGGTGGAGCTGGGGCAGTGTTAGGCAGCAGCCAGCTGCAGTTGCCCAGTGGGAAGGACAGATGCTTCTTACCAGGTGTGAGCCTTGGAGAGTCGGTGGTGGTGCTCGGCCTGAGGTGGCTTAGAGGCCTGCTAGTCCTTCAGTGATAAAAGCTCCCTCCTCCCTGTTGCCCCCTGCAAGTCTTGCCTGTAGTAGTGCCTGAGACCTGCTGGGAAATCACAGGTGTGTGGCTTCATTTGAACCTGTCCTGGGGTGCTTAGAATCTTCCTCCAAGGCTACTGGCCTTCCACTGGCATGGCTGCTCGAAGGGATGATTCAGTCCCTCTTGCTGCAACATCTGACAGCTTTGTAGCTTACTCCTTCCCTTTGTCAGGTGGGTGACTCCTGGTGATGTGGCACCCTCTCTTTCCTAAGAGTCCTAGATCTTATAAATCTAGCTATATGTCTTTGTTCCAGCTGAATCCATTCCTTGGGCTAGGGAGGGAGCCTGCAAGTCCATTCCTGGGCAGTTTGCCTTTGAAAGACTGGCTGCAGGTGGATGGATTTTGCCCAAGCAAAACCCGAACAGCTCCCTGTTCCCCATGAAGATTTTCTTCTGAGCCTCCCTGCATAGGTCTGGTTTGTGGTTTGGGGTTGGGTTTTTTCCCTCCAGCATGTGGGAATTACTGATTTCTCTTGAGCAGAGATGAAGTATCAATAACACTGTGAAAAATCCCCAAGCAGGATCAGGTCTGACTCTAAATCAGAGCTGAGATGCCAGGGCCTTCAGAAGCCCTGTGAGCAAAGCCAGTGCCTTGCTCATCACCACAGAGGCTAAAAGCTCTGCAGCCTGGGGATCTGTGCAGCCCAGGTGATAAAGGGGAGCTGCCTTTACAGGCACAGGCAGTGCTGTAGTGGCAGGGCTGTGGGAGGAGGAGGAGAAGCTGCTGTCGAGGTGAAAGGACTCTGGATGAATGCTTTGGGATCCTGAAGGACAAGAATGAGGAATCAGCATGGAAGAGGAGAACAAGCAGGGTCACCTCAGCTTTTGTTCCATCCACATGAGGAGCAGCTGTCATGATCAGCTGCATTTTTGGAGGCACATGTGCAAGATCCCAGTTCCCACGAGGACTCATGATGGGACTACCCTGGCTGAGCTGGGATGCAGCTGGATGGCTGCAGGAGCAGTCTGCATCGCTGTGAGCTGTGAATAATGGTGAACCAAGCAAATGATGTGTTTCAGAATTGCCCCAGAGCTCTCCTCTCTGGGAGTCTGAGCTCCCAGGAGGAGCAAGAATGAGTTCTCTGCTGGAGTTGGGCTGGGATTGCTTGTCTGAGAACTTGGAGCAAAGCTTCACCACTTTCTGGGTGACAAGGAGACTGCCCTTGCTGGGCCAGCAGCACTCTCTTCTGCCTGCTTCTCAGCTGAAGAGAGCTGAGCCTCTGTTCTGCGATCCTCCCAGCAGCTCTGTGGGTTTCTGGTTTCCCTTGGTGAACTGGACTTGGCCATGCTGTGTTCTGAGGAGATTTATTTGCCTTGTTTGGCAAGATGTGACCTTTCTGCCTTCCAGCACAGGATCAGGAACTTGGTCATCTTAGTGTGGGCTTCTGCAGGGAGAAGGAAGGTGCAGCACCTGGGGCTGGGAGGTAGGAAGAGGGAGCAAGGCCCCTGGCTTTTGCTTGGAGGTGGATAAGCAGAGCTGAGCCAAAGAGAGAGGCTATTTGCAAAAGCACACTCTGGGAGCAGGAGGGAGCTCTGGCTGAGTCATGTTCTGTGCCATTCTTTTCACAGGGCTTAGAGGAGGCTGTCCAGCCCGTGCTGATCACACAGCTGTTGGCAACCTTTGGGCATTTGGTGCACTCGGGATCTGTGCCCGGGAGGAGCACAGGAATACCTGCTTTGCTTTCCTGGGGGGAGGTGATGCTGAGTGGTTTCCCCCTGCACATTGTGCTGAGGGGTTAAAAACAGACGAGAAACATGAGAAGTCTCAGTGTTTGTCTGCTTCCTACCTGCTTCCTGTGCCTGAGCACCGAGAGCCGTTGTGTGTCCTGCCTGTGCAGTCCCTGCTGCTGCCGAGCTGTGCGCTGCAGCCCTTTCCTCATCCTGTGGGTCTGTCTTCATGTGTCCCCCTTGAAGGAAGCAGTGGCTCTGCAGGCTCTCCCAGCCTGCCTTCCTCCTCCTTCAGGTCCTTCCCCTTTTTGTGTCTCTCTGGAGTCTCTCCCTGGTTCCTGCTCGGTGTGACCGTGGCATCCCTTGCTGGGCCTTCCCCGCCCTCTGCCTTCCGAACGCCGGGCAGGGCCAGTGCGGGGGTGGAGGGCGCCGCCTTCCTGCCGTCCAAACGTGTGCGGTGTCCTCTTCAGGCGTTGCTGGGGCACGGTGTGCTTTGTGTTCTCCTCGGCCTGGCTGTGCGCTGGTCTGGAGTCGGTGTCCTGCCCGGCGCCCCCCGGCTGGCAGCAGCAGGGAGCCCGCGGGCAGGGGGTGTGTGTGTGTGTGCCCGTGGCCGGTGCTGCCCGAGTAACCACGTGTCACGGCTTGTAACCCCCGTGGCAGGCTAACTGCTGTAGGGTGCCAGGATGAGCAGGGCATGGCCCGGGGCTCGGCAGGTGGGACGCGGGAAGGCCGTGCGTGCAGCGCCGCGGCGGTGAGTAAGCAACGCGCGCCCTGCCCGTGGTGTCGTGGTGCTGGCACACGTCCGTGCCCCGCAGTAGGAGCCCGTGTGTGTGGTGACTGCGTGCCGGCAAAGCATGTTTCTCTGTCCGGCCTGAGGGAGGGAGGAAGAGACCTTCCCGCCCCGGCCCCGGGGATGTGCCGCAGGCCGCCTGCTCCTCCCCACCCCTGCGGACTCTGAGCGTGCTGAGAGGAGACCTTGGACTGGCGCTTGCATCCTGCCCGTCCCTGCTGCATGCCTGAATGCAACACGTGGAGGGAGCAGCCTGTGGCAGCAAGCTCTTAACCACTCTTTTCTCTTTGCCTTTAGCCCTGACGAAGAATCCTCGCAGAAGTTCATTCCCTTTGTCGGGGTGAGTGTTGCATTAGTTACGCTGGCTCAGGCCAGCCAGGACGTGTCCACAGGTGTTAACCCAAACTTACCTGGTGGCTGAGGTAGAGCAGGAGGAGCGCTGAGGTGCTCTGAGGTAAGCATGAGCGTCACAGCTGCCTGCAAAAGCAGACCTGGAAGGTCATGGAATCTCCTGGATGGAAAAGACCTTAAGGTCATCGAGTGAGCCATAACCTAACGTCTCTGTGCACGCAGTTGTTAGTCCGTGTCCCTGAGCTCCTCATCCAAATGTCTTTTGAACCCCTTCAGGGATGGTGACTCCCCCACTTCCCTGGGCAGCCTGTGCCAGTGACCTTGTCAGTGAAGATGTTTTTCCTAATGCCCAATCTAAACCTCCCCTGGGGCAGCTTGAGGCCATTTTCTCTGATGGTTTCACTTGTTACCTGGGAGAAGAGGCCAAGCCTCCACCTTGCTACAGCCTTGGTATGAGATCCCTCAACAAACTGCAGGCTGGATTTTACCTTCCAGTCAGGTGGCTCTGGCTGCCCTTGTGTTGCATGGCAGATGGCACTGAATTGGGCACCACCATGGCCTTGTTTGTTTGATGCAGAGAGGAAGGTGTGATGCTAGAGTTCTCTGATCTGCAGCCTGTGGATCAGCAAGGGTTGCAAGCCAGAACACCTAGTTCTCAGAATCACAGAGTGTTAGAGGTTGGAAGGGACCTCCAGGGGTCACCACCCCCCTGCCAGAGCAGCATCACCCAGGGCAGGCTGCACAGGAATGCATCCAATCCATGGGGTTGGAAAGGCTCCCCAGAAGGAGACTCCACAGCCCCCCTGGGCAGCCTGCTCCAGGGCTCTGGCACCCTCACACCAAAGAAGTTTCTCCTGATGTTGAGCTGAACCCTTCTCTGTTCCACTTTGTCTCCATTGGTCCCTGGCTTATTGCTGTGCACCACCCAAGAGAGCTTGGCCCCTCCCCTGGCCCCCCACCCATCAGATACTGGTAGGCATTGATCAGATCCCCTCTGTCTTCTCCAGACTAAACAGCCCCAGGGCTCTCAGCCTCTCTTCGTAGGGGAGGTGCTCACATTGGTGGAGAATTGCTGCTGGGCCATGTGCAGATAAGTGATGTGCCCCTGGAAATCTCAGGGCTGTTCCCAGCACTGCCCTGGGTGGTTGATTTGGCCAGATTTGCAGTTCCAGTGTCCTCTGTGTGCTTGTGAACGATCTCCAGTCCTCAATATCCCATCCATTCCTGGGAGTGGAGTACATGCCCCCAGGGAGAGGTTTCACACCAGTGTTGAGCCTGGGCCTGTGGCTGTTGAGTGCATTTTATTATGTGAATATGTACCTGGGATAGTAGCCTCTGGCTTTTCCTCCTGTCCTTTAGTAATTGTTCCCAGCTCAGGTGGCCAAGTGCAGAGTATCTTCTAGGCAGGGCTGTGTTTGTGCTTGTCAGTGTGTTGTGTCCTATGTGTCCTTTGCCTTTTCCAGCTTCACTCCCCTCATTTGATTACACTCTTCAATTCACAGGATGTTAGGGGTTGGAAGGGACCTCAGGAGATCAGGATCCAAGCCCCCTGCCAGAGCAGGAGCAGAGAACCCAGCACAGGTCACACAGAACACATCCAGATGAGGCTGGGAAGGCTCCAGAGGAGACTCCACAACCTCTCTGGGCAGCCTACTCCAGGGCTCTGGGACTCTCCCAGGGAAGAAGTTCCTCCTCATGCTGAGCTGGAACCTCCTGTGCTGGAGTTCATTGAGTTTTAGGTACAATTTAGATACAAAGTCATTGACCTGTGGCCAAAAGGACATCTCCTGACTGCTCTTCCCCTACTGGATGTCCTCTTTGCAGTTTTTGCTGCTCTCTTGTACCTCGGATCCTTGAGTGCTGGCTGTCTTGTTCTGCCTTCTCCGTGCCCAGCTGACTTGTGTGTGCTGCCCTCCCTGCCTCAGTGCCTCAGAACTAATCTGAGCTCCCAAGGCATTTAAGGAGCTTAGTCTCTCTTGCCCTCAGGCTGACCCTGCTTTCACTCTGCTGCCTCTCAGGAGTGGCAGTCTCTCTCTGCAGTGCTCCTGAGCTGGCAGTCTGCTCTTGCTTGTTGAAGGACAGCTGTGTTCTGCAGAAGCAGAGAGATGTCTTCCCGATGTGTTCCCTGCTGATGAGCTTTCCTGTGATCTCTGACCCTCCTCCAAACTGCAATTTCTGGGGAGGAATTGCTGTTGTGAAACAGCTCTTTCACCTTTCTGAATAGCATGAGAAGCCCAGAAGGGCTTGGAAGCTCCTGGACTCCTCTCACTGTAGCTGCTAGGCTCTGCCAAGCTTTCCTTTGGGGCTACTTTTGTTCAGACCTGTGCACAAGTCACTCAGGCACGGAGTGTGTGTCCAGTTGTGGTCCTGACACCAGCAGTGCCTTTGCAGTCTGGCTTTGATTGTCTGACAGTGGCAAGAGTGAACAGCTCTGTTGTGTGTCCAGCACTGCCAACCTCCAGAAAACCTTGCCTTGAAGGCACAGAGTGGCTTCTTGTGTCAGCTGGTGCTGACAAGCAGATCAGTACTGCTTATTCTTGCTTCTAAAGCATTCTGACACAGTGGTTCCCCATGGAACACCTCTGAAGAGACTTTGAAGGACTGGTTGCATGTGTCTCACAATGTTTTGGTGCTCATGTGCAGCCTCAGACTCCTTCCCTCAGCTGCAGCCTGCTTGGAGCTGCGAGAGGGAGCTAGCAAGGTTTGAGTTTGCCAGTCCTGATGTTGGCTGGATTCTGTTAGCTTTTAGGGTGCAAAACCTTATGTCCTTCAGCTGGGTTGTGCAGCCTCTGGCCAAGAAGTGAGCAGGGCAGCAGTGTGCTGCTCAGCTGGGCCCTGAAGTGCTGGGAAGAGAGCCTCAGGATGGGGCCAGGGTGTGGTGGTGAGGCTGTCAGTTGCCAGGAGAGGCTGCAGGATGTGCCTCCTTGGAGGAAGAGAAGGCTGGCTGCTGCAGCATTCCTGGATGGAGATGTTGGGAGCTCAGCCATTTCAAGTGCCTCTGGGAGTTGGAGGGAAGAGGAAGTGTTTAACCTTTCTCCCATGTGTCTGAACAGCATCTGCAGTCAGCCAGCAAGGGGGAAGAGATCAGAAGAGATTTCCTGTCTGGCTTGCAGATCAAGGTGGCTGTAGGCACTTTCCTGTGTTATGTGTTCTTCCCCTTACTCTTCTGCCTTCTCTCCTCTTGCTCACAGCTGGTTTGGTCTGTGAAACATCCTCGTGGTGTTTAACGCAGCACAAGTGGCTGCTGGACTCCAGGCCCTGCTTTGTTGCCCTTTGGGTGGAGATTGGCCACACTGAGCTGCAGCTGCCTTCTCCTGAGCCAGTGCTCCCTCAGGGAGCCTCTGCACACACTGCTGAGCGCATGGTGGCTTTGCCAAGGCTGGAGCTAACAGAATCCACCAGAGAGCCTGACAGCTCTTCAAGACCCAGCACCGAGCATGCAGCCCCTGCCCAGAATGTGCAGAGTGCAGGGGGTTGTCGTCAATGATTAGCTGCTGCTTGCTGATCCCAGAGCACAGAAATGTGCTCCCCAGAGATGTGGCCCAGGAGTGGTCATGTATGATCTTAAACAGCCTTTTGCTTTCCAACACTGACATTGGTGCTCCTTCTGAAGCAGCTCTTACTGACTTGAGATTCCTCTGCAGCTCTTTCCCATTTGTCAGCATTTATACCAGCAGCCCTAGATACAAGTCTCTTCAGGGCCTTAAGAAGGGTCTCTGCAGTGTTGAGGGTGCACCACAGCAGTGGATCACTGCAGAAGGTCCCTGCTTTCATTCCCCAAGGGTCATTTTGTCTTCCTAGGCACACTGTGTTCTGGGGAGCTTGTGTCTGTAGCAAGCTCTGCTCCAGAGACTCTTGCCAGTGGCATCGATCTTTAACCTAAGCACAGCAGCTGGTGGTTGGCCATATCAGAACACATTTGTTTCCTTACTTCAGTGTGACTGGGACTGTTCTGACGTGTCCATGGGATGGTTTATCTCTGTCTGTGCCCAGAGGCTTTGCTGGAAGCTTTAGCATCTTTGCCAGACACTTCCCTTCTTCAGAGACTAGGAAACTGCCCAGGAGCTGACTGCACTTCGTTGCTTTTGTGGTTTGCTGACAGATTGCAACTGTGCTGCAGCCTAGAAGTGGCTGCACCTGTGGAAGCTGCAATTAGCAGCTGCATCAAAGCAGTGCTAAAAGGTTATTCCTCTTCCTTTCTTCTCCCTGCCCTGTTCCCACAGGTGCCACAGAGAGGAATGGGAGCTGCCATAGCTTGGGGCTGAGGAGCTATTCAGAGCTGTGCAAGTCTGTAACAGCTCCTAGGTTCTGTGCTGTCTTCTGTATGGGTCAGGGAAGGGCTTGGCTGGACCCCTGCCCAGCTCTTGGTAGCCTCCACTTGGTGCAGTACTTCAACACGACCTTGGCTGCAGGGGCAACACTAAGGGGGCTGTAGGGCTGAGCTTAGTTTGGAGGCTGGGGTGCCTGATGTTCAGAGGACTTGTGTTTCACAGAGCTCTTCTGTTTTGCCCCCTCTAGGTGGTGAAGGTTGGGATAGTGGAACAGTCTTCTGCAACATCAGGTAACCAGCGTCTGAGCGTGGTGGCCGGCGAGGTGGTGGAAGTCTCACTTCACAGGCAGAAGGAACTTTGCTGATGGCTTGGAGTTCCATGAGGTGGAACTAGATGTCATTAGCTGCCAGTGCTGCTGCTTCACTCCCAGCAGCTGCCTGCAGAAAGACACAGCCTCTCTCTTTTGAGAGGGGCCCTTTTTCAGCCTGCTGGAATTCCCACACCCTCCTCCGGGGAAGCTCCAGTCACACGTGCAAACACCTCCTTTTCTGATGTGTGCTCTCAGGGGGATGCTTTCACTGCTCTGGCTGAGGTTCCTGCTCCAGCCTGGGGAGGCAGCTCAGCAGGAGCTCATGCCAGTCCCCCTGCACTGGGCTCAGCTGGCTGAGAGAATCAGTCTCCATCAGGTGCCTGACCCTGGGAACGCCAGGGCAGGCAAGCAGAACAGCCTGAGCCCCAGTGTGTTTAGTGAAGGGGTGCAAAGCTGAGTGACACAGCACTGCCTGCTCAGACACAGGGCCATGGGCTGGTGCTCCTTCATATGCACTACTAATCAGGAGCATTTTTCATTGTTGTTGGGATTGGTTTGTGTGTTGCTTCACTGTTAAACCCAGAGTCCTCTGGCCTGGGCTACACAGGGCCTGGGCAGCCCTCCTGTGGGTCACTGCTTGCTGACGCAGAGCTGCCATGCTAGAGGGCCAGCACCTGAAGGGGTTGATGCCTTGGTGGTGGAGGGTGGAAGCAGGGGGAATGGGCAGAGCCCTGAGGAGCCCAGGGCTACAGGATTCTCCAAGAGTCTCAGCATTGTGCTGCCCTGCAGTGGCTCCAAGTGGAGACTGCCCAGCAGAGGTCCGTGTGCTGGAGGCTCAAAATCAGCTGGGAGCAAAGCCTAGGCAGGCAGGTGCCAGATGGGGAGCCCAGAGGAGTGTGGCTGTGTGTGGAAGTGCCGTGGTTGGAGCGTGGAGGCAGTCAGGCCTGGTGGGATGGCTGCTCTCTGGACTGAGCCTGGGCAGCAGAGCCTGGGCAAAGGGAGCTCTGCCAGCATGGCTGGGCTGGGCTGGGGGACAAACCTAGACAAACCTTCTGTCATTTCTTCTGCAAGGTGACTCTGATGATGCAGCTCCCTCAAGCTCCAGTGTCCTTTCTTCTACTCCACCTTCTGTGTCTCCTGCTGTGAAGGAAGCCTCCCCCACGCCGCCCTCCTCGCCCTCCGTCACAGGCAGCTTCTCGTCCTCCAGGTAGAGCATCTTGTGTCTCTGGACAGCTCCACTGGCTCTCTTGTCTGGCATGTGTGAGAGCAAAGCTCTGTGAAAGAGAGCTCACAGCTCTGCTTTCTTCCTCCTTAGCAGACACTCCAAGCTGTCACCTTGCCCCTTCACCTCTTTTTTCCCTCTGGAGTGCCTGTGTCCTTGCCAGCTGACACAGACCTGGGGAGGGCAGAGGAGATCTTGCACCCAGGGGGAAGATTGCCCTTCTCAAGGACAGATCTACTGACACTAGAAGGGCAGCCTTGTTTCTGATAGTCTGGCAGAAACCCTGACTCTGAGTCATTGCAGCAGCCTTCTAAGGAAGGTTAGTGTTCTCCATCTGCTGGTGTTTTCCCTTTGAGGCTGGATTCTCTTGGGGAGGTATGTAGGCAAAGAGAAGCCTGTTAAGACTCAGGAGTGCTGGCCTAGTCCCTCATGACTTATGTTTTTAAAGACCAAGCCAGTGTAAGGTCAGAGTGACCCTGTGGAAGAGCAGAGAGCTTGTCCTCTGTGAGGGGTGAGCTGACAGCTTAAGGTGGGGAGTGGAACTGCAGTTCCCGTTCATGCCTGTGCCTGAAAGCATAACAGAGCAGCAGGCTGGGCCCAGCAGCTGCTGGGTGGCAGTGCAGGGAGCTGAGGGATGTGCAGGCTCTGGAGGGCAGAGCTGACTTCTCCTGTGTGAGCTCTGTGGGCTTTCCAAAGCTGAAGTGGTTTGGGAACCTGCAGCCACAAGAGCGTAGGCTGTTGGAGCTGTGAGCCGTGGCTGTGAGACAGCCGGGCTTGGCACCTTGGCTCGAGGAAGCTGGTTCCTTTTTGTTTCATGCTGTGTGATAAAATCAGCAAGAAATGAGGAAATTCAGGCTCAGCACTGTCCCATCCCCACTGCTCTGTGTGGGACAGCCCAGGAGCTGGAGGGTTCCCAGCCTGAAAGGTTAAGCCACACACAGCCAGGAAGGGAGCAGAACCTCCTGCCTGGCCATGGTGAACTTCAGAATGCTTCATTTTATCTTTCCATCCTTTACACCTGAGGTGAGAAGGGATGCAAAGGAGCCTTAAAAGCCAAAGCTGCATTTCCAAATCCCCATCATCCTCG
Source organism: Dryobates pubescens (assembly GCF_014839835.1). NCBI lineage: Eukaryota > Metazoa > Chordata > Aves > Piciformes > Picidae > Dryobates > Dryobates pubescens. The sequence continues at coordinate 868,071 of NC_071622.1, forward strand.
AAGCATCTTGCTTCTGAAGTTGCCCTGGGAGCCCAAATCCTGACTTTGGTGCCCAAAGGTGAACTCTGCTTTGCAGTCTGGCTTTCAGCTGAACAGGTGGCAAAGAGCAGGAGATGATGTGCTGAGGAGAGCTGAATGCTGGCATGTCCCTGCTTCACCTCAGGCAGCGTAAGGGGATGCATGTGGCATTCAAGATCACAGATTCATCTTCCTTAACATTTCTCAAGCAGGGGACACAGACTGGTTGATGAATGAAGTTCCTTTTTAGTCTGGCACTTGTGTTATTCAACACTGCCCAGGAACAAGTCCAGGGCACCAGCCACAGGTGTGCTGAAGCCCCTGCTTCGCTCAGGGTTAGCTGGGCAGGGCCAGGCAGGAGGTGGAATTTCCCAGGCTGCTCATCTTGCCTTTTCTGCCTGAGGAAGTGCTGGCAGCATGGTTTGGTGACACATGGCCGCTGCCAGGATGCACAGGAGTCTTCAACAGCAGATCATGTCCTGAAATCTGCCATTGTTTAGCAAACAGCACAGGGCTGGCAGAGCTTTTCCCAGCACTGGAATTCCCCAGCACACAGCAGGCCTCTGGGGCAGACCGCCCCCTGCCAGCTCCTTTACAGGGACCTGGGGAGAGCGGAGGGCCTGTGTGAACTGTGGAGCTTCTGGACAGGAGGGGAAGCAGCTGATGACAGAAGAGCTCCTGAACACATGAGATGGAAGCAAGTCAGGGAGACTGAGTTCAGGCACCTGCCAGCTCTCTGCTGACTCCCATTCAGAGCTGGTTTTGTTGGTGTTGGGCCTGGCCAGAATCATTCACTCATCAGTGCTTAGGAGACAGCAGCAATGTCTTACAGCTTCTCTTCCCCACTGGAAAACTGGAAGTGGTCTGGCTCACCCCAGGGTTGCCTTTGCTGTCTGGGTGACTGAACTCAGCACTGCATTAGGAAACTCTTGTCTGTTCCCTTTCCCTTCGTTCATCCCTGTGGCAGTACAGCAGCTCAGCTTGTCTCAGCTCATTGCCACTCTGTGCTGCCAAGCCGATGCCACTATGCTGTGTGAGCCAGGCTGCATCACTCAGTGGTGGCTTCTTGTGATGACCAGGTCTGACTGCAAACACTGCTGCCTGCTTTCCCCCCAGGGTCCTTTGGTAAGGCCCAGCAGCCGGCCTGCAGGAGCACAGGTGGGGGATCTCCACCGGGCGCTGGGCAGAAGTTACCTTCTCCTCTTGTTTTCCAGCCAGAACCTGGGTGCTGAGCTGATGGGCCTGCAGGTGGATTACTGGATTGCAGCTCCACCCGTGGACAGAAAGAGAGACCCAGAGAAGAAGGACCTCTCCACTACCAAAAACACACTGAAATGCACTTTCCGGTCCCTGCAGGTCAGCAGGCTGCCTGCCGGCGGCGAGATCGCCTCCACTCCTACCATGTCCATGACGGTGGTGACAAAGGAGAAGAACAAGAAAGGTGAGGGGGACACAGCTGCTGGGGGCAGAGGCCACAATGTGCACTGCTGCCCCCCTGTGCTCCTGCCCCAGGGCTGCCTGACTTGGCAGTCCTGCAGTACGGCGCTTCAGTCATATTTTATCCCTCAGATCCCGGTCTGTCTGTAGGTGAGAAGTGACTGAGCCTTATCCCCCAGTCCTGGCCTGTCTGTCTGTCTGCATGAGGTGGTTCCTCCTTGTGCTGTGTGGCAGGAATGTGTTCACCCTTACAGCTGAGATGGTATAGCCCAAAAGAGCCAGGGTGGGGACAGCACATGGATGTTTGTGGGTGGCTGTTCTGAAGCCAGGAGATAGGCTGCTCTGGACAGCTTCCCTCCATCCCTTGTGAGCCTGCTGGGGTTGGTTTGGGTATTGGATTAGGTAAGAGGCAGCTTCTGCCCCAGCCACCAGAGTCAGGGCAGACCCTTCAGCCTGTACAGCTCCCTGCTCTGGTCTCTCCTCTGCCACAGGGCACAGATGCAGAGAGAGGCAGGACCTGTGTGCATCCCCTCAAGTCGCAGCCCGTGGCAGCAGGCCCAGGGGAGATGTTTGCTGGCTTTGGCATGGTGGTGTCCTCTCAAATGCCATTGTTAGTGCCCCCAGCCAGGTGGCACCAGCCAGGCCTACCAAGCCCTGGCTGGGTGTGCTTGTGGGTACGAGAGCAGGGGTGCAGCAGTGGAACCTCTTCCACAGGAGCTCTTCTGTGAACTCGGTTCCCAGTCCCCCTGACTTGCTTCCATCTGCTGTGTGCATCAGCTGCTTTGTGGGACAGGAGAGGGAGAGAAATGCTCTCAGTGCAAAGCCTGATGTTAACTTCTCTAATCTTCTGCCCTTACACTTATGGCTGTGGGTTTATTTGCTCAAAACAAACAGTGATTTGTTCCTGGCCTTGGGCATGTGAAACGTTAGACAGTGAGAACAGCTCTGCAGCCAAGTATTTCCTGGGGAGGAGCAAGGCAGTCAAGCACTTGGATTTGCCCTTCAGGTATCCCCCTGCCTGAGCACCTGGGAGTTGCTCCTGGTGGAAGCAGCAGTCTGGGGAGCTTTGAAAGGAGATGTAGAGAGGCTCCTGGACCAGTGGCTGCAGCGCTGGGCTAAGAGCTGTGGCACTGCTGGTACCACCCCTGACCACAGCCCTTTTAAGTGGCAATGCCTGTGGGCAAAGCAATCCTGAGACACTTCAGGTGTTCTTCCCTGGGGCTGGCCTAGCCTGGAGTGGTGTTCAGTGTCACCAGCTTTTGTGAAGCCAATTTCAGAGAGGCACAGAGTGCTTTGGATTGGAGGAGACTTTTAAAGGTCATCTGGTCCAACCCCCCTGAAGTGAGCAGGGACACTCAGATCAACTGTAGTGGTCAGGTTGCTCAGAGCCCCATCCAACCTGACCTGAAGTATTTGTAGGGGTGGGGTATCTACCACCTCTCTGGGTAGCCTGGGCCAGTCTTTGATCACTCTCAGTGTAGAAAATGTCTCCCTTGTATCTCGTGTACCCTTCTTTCAGTCTAAACCCATCCCCCCGGGCCTGTCACAACAGGCCCTGCTGAAAAAGGTTGTCCACATCGTTCTTATAGGCCCCCTTTAAGTACTGGAAGGTTGCAATAAGGTCTCCCTGGAGCCTTCTCTTCTCCAAGCTGAGTAGAGCTGAAAAACTCTCTCAGCCTTTCTCCAGCCCTCTGATCATTTTTGTGGCCTCCTCTGGACCTGCTCCAACAGGTCTTTGATGTGCTGAGTTTGTACATCTGTCCTCGTGCATTCACAGGATGTCAGGGGTTGGAAGGGACCTCAGGAGATCGAGTCCACCTCCCATCAGCTCTCCTAATGCCTTTCCCTCCCCACCAGCTTCCCTCCTGCTCTGCAGAGCCCGGGGGGAGGCTGGAGCGCGGTGCTGCCGGCAGCCCGGGGTGCACTGTGTGGCACTGCCCCTGGGGGCAGCCCCAGCTCCCGCAGAGCCCGGGGGGCGGCTGGAGCGCGGTGCTGCCGGCAGCCCGGGGTGCACTGTGTGGCACTGCCCCGGGGGGAGGCTGGAGCGCGGTGCTGCCGGCAGCCCGGGGTGCACTGTGTGGCACTGCCCCGGGGGGAGGCTGGAGCGCGGTGCTGCCGGCAGCCCGGGGTGCACTGTGTGGCACTGCCCCTGGGGGGCAGCCCCAGCTCCTGCAGAGCCCGGGGGGAGGCTGGAGCGCGGTGCTGCCGGCAGCCCGGGGTGCACTGTGTGGCACTGCCCCTGGGGGGGCAGCCCCAGCTCCCGCAGAGCCCCGGGGGAGGCTGGAGCGCGGTGCTGCCGGCAGCCCGGGGTGCACTGTGTGGCACTGCCCCTGGGGGCAGCCCCAGCTCCTGCAGAGCCCCGGGGGGAGGCTGGAGCGCGGTGCTGCCGGCAGCCCGGGGTGCACTGTGTGGCACTGCCCCTGGGGGGCAGCCCCAGCTCCCGCAGAGCCCGGGGGGAGGCTGGAGCGCGGTGCTGCCGGCAGCCCGGGGTGCACTGTGTGGCACTGCCCCGGGGGGAGGCTGGAGCGCGGTGCTGCCGGCAGCCCGGGGTGCACTGTGTGGCGCTGCCCCTGGGGGGGCGGCCGCCCGGCAGATCGCCGGCACCTGGCTTCCGTCCGATGCCGGCCGAGCCGCAGGAGTCACCGCAAGGGTGCCCTTCGGAGCCTGGGATACGAGCGGGGAGTGCCTCAGGCAGGGACGCTTGGGCTGAAGGTGTCCCCGCGTGTAGGTGGCGGTGCGGAGCGCTGCCCCAGCCAAGCTCCCGCCGGCCACGGCGGCTTGAGGACAGCAAACTCAAGTGAAGACTTTTCGGATGCAAATGCTGAAATGTAACCCTCCAACCAAAGGGCTTGGGGCAGCTCCTTTGGGCGGCTGAGAGTCACCGTGTGCTCCTTTGCTTTGTTTTTGCCTTCCAGTGATGTTTTTGCCCAAGAAAACGAAAGACAAGGAGGTGGAGTCCAAGAGCCAGTGTATTGAGGGGATCAGCAGGCTGATTTGCACAGCCAAGCACCAGCAGAACATGCTGCGAGGTGAGCGCAGCCCCTCGGGCTCCGGGGCGAGGCTCAGCTGTTAGCACTGTCCTGCAGGCAGAGGGCCGACCTCCTGTCCCGCCCCGTGTCCTGGAGGCAGAGGGTTCCTGGGGAATGGGCTGGGATGTGTCCAGCATGGCAGAGTGTTTCTGCAGGTCTGGGATGTGGGAACATCCTCCCTTACCTGGGAACTCCTCTGAATCTGTGCCCTGGGTGAGAGCAAGGGCTGGGCCGGGATCCATTCCCCCCTCTCCCTGTCTCCTTTCTCTGTTTCTCTTGCACACCTGGTGCAAGGGGTGGTGGTGAGCCGTGAGTGTGGCTGCTCCTCGAGGCAGGACTCTGGCAAGCCATGGCATGCCTGTGCATGCGCCTTGCAGAGCTGTGCATCCAGTATCCAACATACCTCTGTGGCCTGTTCACTCTGGCAGTCCTCCCCACTGTTGGCAGCAGAGGCATCTGCCCAGGTCACCTCCTTAATCCTAGCCCTGTCCCTGTGAGGGGTGGTCACAGAAGGTGTGTGTCCCCTTAGGGAGACACAGCTCTGCCCATGCAGAGTGCCAGTGAGGAGACTGGTGTCCATCTCTGCAGCACTGCCCAAAAAAGCACAGGCATGTGTTTAGGAAATGAGGAATCCTATCAGGTGGCCCCGAGCTCAGCAGCCAGGGGAGCTCCAGCGGCACCCAGCGGTGCTGCAGCTGCAGTCTGAGCTCTTCTGCCTCACCTGCTCTGCTCCCAGCGGTCTGCAGCGCCGGGTGGCCAGGCAGAGCAGTGCCTGCCGCCAGAGCAGAGCACAGCCAGGCCTCTCTCTGCTGACAGCAGGGCAGGTCCTGGCGAAACTGCTCCAGGTTGGCCACTTCCATTCAGCATTTCCTAACTCTGTTCTTTCTTACCCCCCCTGCAGTGCTGATCGATGGGGTGGAGTGGAACGACGTCAAGTTCTTCCAGCTGGCAGCACAGTGGTCCTCTCACGTCAAGCACTTTCCCATCTGCATCTTTGGACACTCCAAATCTAACTTCTAACCCTGCTGGGCAGAGGCACCTTCTGCCCCCCCGAGGACTGCGCACCAGGAGCCAGGACCCGCGTGCCAACCCCTGACCCGCGCCGCTCTGCCCTCTCCTGCAGCATTCATTACAGATCTGCTTGGATCACTTGGGAACTACCTTTTCCTATTAACTCCTAAGTTTACTACAAGGGAAGGAAACCCCTTTAAACAAAGGCAAAAAACAAACAAAACCAACCCAGTCTTAAATACAGATGTGCTGACCACATGAAGTCGTGGGGGCGTTGGCAGGAGCAGGCAGCCTGCCCCGGAACACCTCCCGCTTAGGAGCAGGTAGCTGAGGACCTGCACTGCTTACTAACCTGAGACCTCAGCGGTGCGAGCGGGCTGGGAGCGGCTCCAGGGCATCCCCTGCACCGTGGTGCGCTTGGCCCCCTGCTGTGTCTCTAGGGAAAGAAGATGGCCAGCCTCTCTGCCTGCTGCCAGAGGATGAGGGTGGCTTTGGCAAAGCCTTGGTGTAGCCAGGGAGGGCTGGAGAGGAGATGTCCTTGGGAGCGTGGTGTTTGTGCCTGAGGAGGGCCGGGTAGGAGCCAGCAGCTAGGGGAGCACTGGGTGTAAGGCAGCTCCAGTGTCCCAGCTCTGTGACAGAGACCAAGCAGAGCCAGTCGCAGCGTCCCCACAGCTGGCTGGGCTGCCGGGGCCGCTGCCTGCGTGGGGCCGCCGCTGTTCCCATACTCACACCCATGACTTACCTGTCAGGGAAACCTCACCCAGCCTCTGAAGGGAAGGAGTTTTTTAACAGCTGCAGATCTTTTTTTTTTTAATGCTTTCTAATAAAAAATAAAAACAAAAAGACAGGAAAAAAAATGAAGTTGCCAAAAAAACCCAAAGGCAGGAAGCCAGGAGGAGGAGGAGCTCTTGTCTCTGAAGTGATCCATCACTAGTGGCTGGACTGGGAGCCAGCCTGTCTCTGCCTGTCCAGCTGCCTTCCCACCCATCTGTCAAACTGCACACAGGAGCTAGTGGGGGCTGCTCTGTCTGCTGCCTTTGTCCTGCCCTGACTGCACTCTGCTCCCCAGAGCCTGCTGCCATCTCCCCCTGCACCGCCCCAGGCTGGGTGCAGGCTGCCTGGCTTCAGGGCCGCCACAGGAGCACATTTTTTGCTGTCCCCTTAAACCACCCTGGACCTTTCCTCAGAGGGTGTAACAAACATGAAAGGCTCTGGGGCATGGCAGCCTGGCCCTGGCTGCTCTGTAGGTGGGTGTTGTCCTTGAGCTTCTGCTTTCTCAGTATTCCTCCCCATGAGCATTTCTCCGTGGCTGGCGTCCCTTTGCCAGCAGGCAGTGCTTTTGCCCTGGCACAGCACTGCCTGTGGCTTGAGGCTTTGCTCTGGGGGTCTCAGTCCCAGGGTGCAGTGGAAGCTGTAGCACAAGATATCAGAGAGGAGGAAGCCAGCCTGGGTTCTCAGTGCACTTCAGGTAGCAAGATGTCCTGAGGTGGAGGAGTGAGATATTTGGATGTCTCTCACTGCTGGCTTGGCGATAGCTGTACTGGTGTTCACTTGGTGCACCAGAAACGTTTGGGGTGCCAGGCCAAGAGATGCTCTTGGAAGGAGTCAATATGACAAGCCACAGGTCTGTGTGGCTGTGAGTGCTGCAGGTGTGGCCTCTTGCTCTCCAGGCTTTCCAAGGCATGCCTGGGAGGGACTGGGAGCAGGTGGCAGGTGGGGTTTGAGGAGCTGAGTGTGCTTGCCATGGAAGAAGAGGCAGCTCTGGCATCTCAGGGTAAGGTCCTGGAGTTTTTGATGGGGTCCTTTTGGGTCCCACCCTTGTGGGCAGGCCAGGCTCTGTGAGCATTTGCAGGAGGTGCTCTCTGAGGGCAGGATGCTTTTGAACTTGTTTTTGTTTGTGTGATCTCTTGGGTTTCTAAAGGCTTGGGGAACACACTTCTCCCTGCCTGGCAGGTGCTGCCCTTTGCAGGGCCTGCCCGCGTTCCTTTGGGCAGGGCAGTGGAGGTGTGCTCTGTTAGACCTTCTCCTGCAGGTGGGGCCTGAGGGGTTATTAGGTGAGAGCGTGGTCCTGGATGAGTCTAGTGCCTGCTGCAGCTCGCAGCAAGGGCTGCTTCACCCACCCTGGTTTCATTGAAGCCTTTTCCAGCAGCACAAGTGCAACCTGCTTGCCCAGGGACTGGGCATTCCCTCCAAACCACACAGGGGAGGAGGGCACGGCCCCAGGCCCGGTGGGACGCCGCTGGGCAGGACATCCTGTCCAGCTGCAGTGCTCTCTTGCTTGCTGCCTGCCGGCCCCCGGCTGCAGCAGGGGCTGGGCTGCGCTTTGGCTGTGGCTCGGCCGCTGTCCTGGCCGTCGGCTCAGGTGTTTTCGGGTGCCCCCAGCCGGTGCTCTGGGCCCGGTGGCGTTGCCGAGCAGCGGGGAGCTGGTGCACAAGCACATCACTTCTCTTTCTTCACCGAGGCTGTTGCATCCAAAAAGCAAGAAGCAGCTTTTTAAAGGAAATTAGTCAGCGTGTGACTCCTTCCTGGAGTGCCAGGAGTGACCCTGGGGCTGGGAGCCGCAGGCAGCTGCGCAGCTCTGCGGCACTGTCCCAGCCGCGGGGCTGGGGGCGCTCTGACCGACTGCAATAACTTCGTTTACTCGGGGGCGAGGGGGGAACCGTCACTGTGCTCCTCTTTGTACTTCAACCTACTGTAAAGAAAACGAACGGTAGCTGGGACAGGGCTCCCGGGGTCCTGCCTGCCAAGTGTGTGTTGCCCTGCTCTGTGTCAGTCTGTGTCTGTGAGAGAAATGCTTCTGCCCATCGCGTTTCACCTTGGTTTGTGTTTTGCTCTGACTTCATTCAAGCCAACCCACCGGGAAGCTCCCCTGAGGGCTTGCACCTCCACGGGGCTTTGCTCCTGTGGAAAGCTGTTACTCTGAAATGCCTCTTCCGTGTAAGGAAGCATCCCAGAGCCTCAGCCCGGGCCTCCTGGAGCGCGGCGGTGCCAGGCCGGGTCTGCCTGCGGGCAGCTGTGTGCCCAGGGCTGGCTGTGGTGGTTCTCAGCCACGGAAGCAAGGGCTGGCATGCAAGTTTGGTGGTGCTGTTCCAGTCAGGGTGTTGTGCCTCTCTTGTTTCTCTTTTATTATGTGGAGCCACTTTGTGCAGCTATTTCTGTCCCTGACTGGCAGAGAACGGGGTGTTTGCCTCTAAGGAAAATGCGTGTCAAAGCATGCATGGTTCAGGCCATTCTGGGGAAGGGGCTTTGCACCTGGTGACATGAATGAGTGACTGATCTCAGGTCTTGCACCCTCCCAACTTCCCAACAGTTTTCTGGAGGACCTTGCCAGAAGCAGGCCCCACCAGCCAAAGGATCCCCTGCTGGGGGGGGCAGGGGGAGTTGCCAGGGCAGTGATGGGCCCCTGCCCAGGGGCTTAGGTGGCTGCGTGCCAGGTGAGGAAGGTGCAACTCGAAGCAGCACAGTGGCTTTATCTCTCCTGGCTGTGTTGGGTAGGGCTTGCTTTGGAGCTCCATGAAGGCAGGGGGGGGAGCAGGCAGCATCTGGGCTGATCTCTGCCTGGAAGGTGCTCTGAAAGCAGTGTCTCCTGGTCTCCCTGTCCCTTATGTCCCACACCTCTCCCTGCAGTTTGTCTCTCCTGCTTCCCCGGCTGTGGCTTCTCTAAGCAGCCACTTTCTTTCCCAGCTGCTCTTGGGTGAGGGGCCCCCAGCTGGCTCAGAGGCGAGCTCTGGGGAGCAGGCTCACTGTGCTGAGCAATGCTGACCTAATTTAACCTTGCTGGCGAGCAGAGGAAAGGTGGAAGGGGTTTGTGGTGTCGCTTTGCACCTTGAGAGCTGCCCGGCCCTCCGGGTTGAGTTTCCTGGAGACACAAGCTGGCCCTCAGGCCTGCCAGCACTCACTCAGGGTTGGCTCTCCCCCGGTGCTGATGACTTCATGGGCATCTTGCTGCAGCTGCCATCCAGTGCAGGTTTTTTCTGGTTGCAGCTCAGCAGTGGCTGCAGAGTTCCTGATGACAGCCGGGTTTGGGGACGGCCACTGTCTCCCTGGCTGTGTGCTGCTGCTTGGCTTGGCACAGGCAGGTGGCTTCGTCCTGCTGAGGGCAGGAGGCTGCAGATGTACCTGTTCGCTGAGACCCACACTGCCCCACGCTCAGCCTGCCATGGCAGCAAAGGCCCTGTTGTGATTCCTGCCAGCTGTGTGTGCTGGAGGAGGGCACAGGAGAGCTGGGGTGGAGGACATTGTACCTAGAAAGAAAATCCTGGCAAGAAGCAGCAGAGGTGGTGACCACCTCCTGCTGCTTGGTGTGCTGAGGGCTTGGGAGGGCTGGGATTAGGGCAGTGCCACCCTGCAGCAGTGACTGGCTGGGTGCCCTGAAGCTTTCTTGAAGCTGTCTGGATGCAGTACCTCGGTCACCTTCGTACAGGGGGTTCAATCCTGGCAGATAGCTGCGTGGCAGCTTTCTCATGTCACGTTCCCTCTGGGCTTGCCTGGCAGCAATGAGCAGCAGCATCTCCCAGAGGTTTCCTGGAGCTTCAGTAGGGTTCTCGTGGGAGATACTCCTAAGCAGGGCTGGTTCCTGCAGAGTCACTCAGCTGCTCTGGGATGGATTTGGGGAGCAGGGCACAGGCCAGCCTGGAAAGCAGCAGGTCAGCGGTTTCCTCAAGGGAGAGCACTGGTGTGAGGCCACATGCAGTCAGCTGCAGCTGCGCTCCCCGGCCAGCGCGCTGCCTGCCGTGGCCGCCGGGAAGCGCACTGTGAGCAGGGTTGCCGGGGCTGTGTGCCAGCGGCCGGGGGCTGTGTGCCAGCGGCCCGGGCCCGGCCCGCCGGGGGACGTTGCCACTCTGCAACTCCCGAGTTGTCCATGTGTTTCATCGTTGCGTTGTGTGGGCTCTAGGTTGTTTTTTTACCAGGACAGGTTCATGTAAATAGCCTTTTTTGGAACCAGCCGCAGCGTGCTCGACCTCCTCAACTGTTTTATGGTACTAATGCGACACTAATAAAACTGGACCTGAAAGCACAGCCCTGGCCCTCGGCTCGTCTCTCAGCTGGGGCTGCTGGGGCATGGCTGGGCTATGGCTGGGGCAGTTGTCTGTGGTAGGAGGCAGCAGCATGGCTTTCTGTTCTGGGGGCACCTCTTGTGTTACCTGTGCAGCTGCCCGGCAGCACTTCCAGGGCAGAGCTGGTGGATCAGCATGTCCTCATCACCAAGCCCTCCTCTGCCTGTGGCAGACCTGCTTCCCTCTCCCCTACCCCCTGATGCTTTCTCTCCTAGAGACCTGCTTGCCTCCTCTGGAGCTCCTGGATCTGACAGCCCTCTCTAGCACCTCTCACTCCCTCACAGCAAGTAGGGACCGGGCTGGTGCCCATTCCTGGGTAGATAGAGTGGTGGTAAGAGTGCCAGGTTGGGGGGGTGGGAGGAGGCATCTCAATGGGGGAAGCCTGAATCTGTGCTTCTGGGAGAGCAGTGGGAGAGGGACCAGGATGTGTGGGGTGACAAGCACAGGGGTTGGTGCCCGGGGAGTATGGAGGAAGGGAAGCAAAGAGAAGAGACAAGCAACTGCATTGAGGCAGGAGGGTGAAGGACTCTGGGGAGATGTGCTCATGGCCATGGTCCTCAGGATACAGCAGGCTGGAGATGGCAGGGGGAATGCCAAGCCAGCATAGCTTACATCCCTGTGCTCCACCTGGCAGGAGGGGTGGCTGCTGATGGAACGAGGAGCCGAGGGTGAAGAAAGCTCCTTGCAGCAGGCCAGGCTGCTGCCGATGGATGCCCCATGGGAGCTGGCCAGGCCTGCAGGCATGCTCATGGCCTGAGCCCTCGGCTGGACAAGGGGATGCAAGGCTTGCCCAGGTGGCACCGGCAGGAGCAAGGTGTGTGGCTCATGAGGGGACAAACCTAGGACTCGAGTGCACAGCACCAAAATCCAGGGAGAGGGCCTGGCAGCTGGTGAGATGGGGGAGCAGCGTGGAGCAGCTGGAGCAGACGTGGCTGTGGCTGAAGGCTGTGCTTTGGAGATGGTTTTCACACAGGTCCAGCAATAAACCTGCGTGAGAGCCCAGCCCCGTGGAAAGAGGCTCAGCCTGAGCTTTGCCTCTTAGAGCCCAGGGGAAGTTTGTCTTGGCACAAGAAGGATGCAAGCAAAGGGCAGCAGAGTAGGGGGAAGGCTGGAGTGCTGGCAGGGGCAGCAGAGGAGCAGCCTCGTGTCACTGAGGACCATGTGTGAGCATTCCACACCAAGCCAAAAGCCCTGGCAGGGCCACAGACACACTCCCTGTCTTCTGGAAGGGAAGGGATTTGAGCTGGATGGAGCAAGGACAGTTCAGAGCCAGGGGGCACCAGATCGTGTGCAATGGGCCTGAGAGCCTTCCTCATGCACTTGTGCTGGGGCAAACCAGCTTCTGCCAGGAAACCTCTGAAGGGGCTCGCAAAGCATCTTCCTTTTGCAGGCCTTGGACTTCCTCAGTGGAGGAGAACCTTCGCTGCCCCCGGACAGGCCTCAAGCGCAAGGGATGCCCTGCCAGGAGGCACCAAAAGCTTTGCCTGGGGACTAAGTCTGCCACAGTGCCAGTCAGTGACACCCAGGGGTGGCAGGAACAGGGCTCGGTGCGTGTGTGTGAGCACGGGCTGTGTGTGAGCACGGGCTGTGTGTGAGGGTGAGCACGGGCTGTGTGTGTGTGTGAGGGTGAGCACGGGCAGTGTGTGTGTGTGAGGGTGAGCACGGGCTGTGTGTGTGTGTGAGGGTGAGCACGGGCAGTGTGTGTGTGTGAGGGTGAGCACGGGCTGTGTGTGTGTGAGCATGGGCTGTGTGTGTGTGTGAGGGTGAGCACGGGCTGTGTGTGTGTGAGGGTGAGCACGGGCTGTGTGTGTGTGTGAGGGTGAGCACGGGCAGTGTGTGCGTGTGAGGGTGAGCACGGGCTGTGTGTGTGTGTGAGGGTGAGCACGGGCTGTGTGTGTGTGTGAGGGTGAGCACGGGCTGTGTGTGTGTGTGAGGGTGAGCGCGGGCTGTGTGTGCGTGTGAGGGTGAGCACGGGCTGTGTGTGTGTGTGAGGGTGAGCACGGGCTGTGTGTGTGTGAGGGTGAGCACGGGCTGTGTGTGTGTGTGAGGGTGAGCACGGGCTGTGTGTGTGTGAGGGTGAGCACGGGCTGTGTGTGTGTGTGAGGGTGAGCACGGGCTGTGTGTGCGTGTGAGGGTGAGCACGGGCAGTGTGTGTGTGTGAGGGTGAGCACGGGCTGTGTGTGTGTGTGAGGGTGAGCACGGGCAGTGTGTGTGTGTGAGGGTGAGCACGGGCAGTGTGTGCGTGTGAGGGTGAGCACGGGCAGTGTGTGTGTGTGAGGGTGAGCACGGGCAGTGTGTGCGTGTGAGGGTGAGCACGGGCTGTGTGTGTGTGAGGGTGAGCACGGGCTGTGTGTGTGTGTGAGGGTGAGCACGGGCAGTGTGTGTGTGAGGGTGAGCACGGGCTGTGTGTGCGTGTGAGGGTGAGCACGGGCAGTGTGTGTGTGTGAGGGTGAGCACGGGCAGTGTGTGTGAGGGTGAGCACGGGCAGTGTGTGTGTGTGTGAGGGTGAGCAAGGGCTGTGTGTGTGTGTGAGGGTGAGCACGGGCTGTGTGTGTGTGTGAGGGTGAGCACGGGCAGTGTGCGTGTGAGGGTGAGCACGGGCTGTGTGTGTGTGTGAGGGTGAGCACGGGCAGTGTGTGTGAGGGTGAGCACGGGCTGTGTGCGTGTGAGGGTGAGCACAGGCTGTGTGTGTGTGTGAGGGTGAGCACGGGCTGTGTGTGTGAGGGTGAGCACGGGCTGTGTGCGTGTGAGGGTGAGCACAGGCTGTGTGTGTGTGTGAGGGTGAGCACGGGCAGTGTGTGTGTGTGAGGGTGAGCACGGGCTGTGTGTGTGAGGGTGAGCACGGGCTGTGTGCGTGTGAGGGTGAGCACAGGCTGTGTGTGTGTGTGAGGGTGAGCACGGGCAGTGTGTGTGTGTGAGGGTGAGCACGGGCAGTGTGTGTGTGTGTGTGAGGGTGAGCACGGGCTGTGTGTGTGTGTGAGGGTGAGCACGGGCTGTGTGTGTGAGGGTGAGCACGGGCTGTGTGCGTGTGAGGGTGAGCACAGGCTGTGTGTGTGTGTGAGGGTGAGCACGGGCTGTGTGTGTGAGGGTGAGCACGGGCTGTGTGCGTGTGAGGGTGAGCACAGGCTGTGTGTGTGTGTGAGGGTGAGCACGGGCAGTGTGTGTGTGTGAGGGTGAGCACGGGCAGTGTGTGTGTGTGTGTGAGGGTGAGCACGGGCTGTGTGTGTGTGTGAGGGTGAGCACGGGCTGTGTGCGTGTGAGGGTGAGCACGGGCTGTGTGTGTGTGTGAGGGTGAGCACGGGCTGTGTGTGTGAGGGTGAGCACGGGCTGTGTGCGTGTGAGGGTGAGCACAGGCTGTGTGTGTGTGTGAGGGTGAGCACGGGCTGTGTGCGTGTGAGGGTGAGCACGGGCTGTGTGTGTGTGTGTGAGGGTGAGCACGGGCTGTGTGTGTGTGTGAGGGTGAGCACAGGCTGTGTGTGTGTGTGTGAGGGTGAGCACGGGCAGTGTGTGTGTGTGAGGGTGAGCACGGGCTGTGTGTGTGTGTGAGGGTGAGCACGGGCTGTGTGTGTGTGTGTGAGGGTGAGCACGGGCTGTGTGTGTGTGTGAGGGTGAGCACAGGCTGTGTGTGTGTGTGAGGGTGAGCACGGGCTGTGTGTGTGTGTGAGGGTGAGCACGGGCTGTGTGTGCGTGAGGGTGAGCACGGGCTGTGTGTGTGTGTGAGGGTGAGCACGGGCTGTGTGTGTGTGTGAGGGTGAGCACGGGCTGTGTGTGTGTGTGTGAGGGTGAGCACGGGCTGTGTGTGTGTGTGAGGGTGAGCACGGGCAGTGTGTGTGTGTGAGGGTGAGCACGGGCTGTGTGTGTGTGTGAGGGTGAGCACGGGCTGTGTGTGTGTGTGAGGGTGAGCACGGGCTGTGTGTGTGTGTGTGAGGGTGAGCACGGGCTGTGTGTGTGTGTGAGGGTGAGCACGGGCTGTGTGTGTGTGAGGGTGAGCACGGGCTGTGTGCGTGTGAGGGTGAGCACGGGCTGTGTGTGTGTGTGAGGGTGAGCACGGGCTGTGTGTGTGTGAGGGTGAGCACGGGCTGTGTGTGTGTGAGGGTGAGCACGGGCTGTGTGTGTGTGTGTGAGGGTGAGCACGGGCTGTGTGTGTGTGTGAGGGTGAGCACGGGCTGTGTGTGCGTGTGAGGGTGAGCACGGGCTGTGTGTGTGTGAGGGTGAGCACGGGCAGTGTGTGTGTGTGAGGGTGAGCACGGGCTGTGTGTGTGTGTGTGAGGGTGAGCACGGGCTGTGTGTGCGTGTGAGGGTGAGCACGGGCAGTGTGTGTGTGTGAGGGTGAGCACGGGCTGTGTGTGTGTGTGAGGGTGAGCACGGGCTGTGTGTGTGTGTGTGAGGGTGAGCACGGGCTGTGTGTGTGTGTGAGGGTGAGCACGGGCAGTGTGCGTGTGTGAGGGTGAGCACGGGCTGTGTGCGTGTGTGAGGGTGAGCACGGGCTGTGTGTGTGTGTGAGGGTGAGCACGGGCTGTGTGTGTGTGTGAGGGTGAGCACGGGCTGTGTGTGTGTGTGAGGGTGAGCACGGGCAGTGTGTGTGTGTGTGAGGGTGAGCACGGGCAGTGTGTGTGTGTGAGGGTGAGCACGGGCTGTGTGTGTGTGTGAGGGTGAGCACGGGCAGTGTGTGTGTGTGAGGGTGAGCACGGGCAGTGTGTGTGTGTGAGGGTGAGCACGGGCAGTGTGTGTGTGTGAGGGTGAGCACGGGCTGTGTGTGTGTGAGGGTGAGCACGGGCAGTGTGTGTGTGAGGGTGAGCACGGGCTGTGTGTGTGTGTGTGAGGGTGAGCACGGGCTGTGTGTGTGTGTGTGAGGGTGAGCACGGGCTGTCTGTGTGTGTGTGAGGGTGAGCACGGGCTGTGTGTGTGTGTGAGGGTGAGCACGGGCTGTGTGTGTGTGTGAGGGTGAGCGCGGGCTGTGTGTGTGTGTGTGAGGGTGAGCACGGGCTGTGTGTGTGTGTGAGGGTGAGCACGGGCTGTGTGTGTGTGAGGGTGAGCGCGGGCTGTGTGTGTGTGTGAGGGTGAGCGCGGGCTGTGTGTGTGTGTGAGGGTGAGCGCGGGCTGTGTGTGTGTGTGTGAGGGTGAGCACGGGCTGTGTGTGTGTGAGGGTGAGCACGGGCTGTGTGTGTGTGTGAGGGTGAGCACGGGCTGTGTGTGTGTGTGAGGGTGAGCGCGGGCTGTGTGTGTGTGTGTGAGGGTGAGCACGGGCTGTGTGTGTGTGAGGGTGAGCACGGGCTGTGTGTGTGTGTGAGGGTGAGCACGGGCTGTGTGTGTGTGTGAGGGTGAGCACGGGCAGTGTGTGTGTGTGAGGGTGAGCACGGGCAGTGTGTGTGTGTGAGGGTGAGCACGGGCTGTGTGTGTGTGTGAGGGTGAGCACGGGCTGTGTGTGTGTGTGTGAGGGTGAGCACGGACAGTGTGTGTGTGTGAGGGTGAGCACGGACAGTGTGTGTGTGTGAGGGTGAGCACGGGCTGTGTGTGTGTGTGAGGGTGAGCAGGGGCTGTGTGTGTGTGTGTGAGGGTGAGCACGGGCTGTGTGTGTGTGTGAGGGTGAGCACGGGCTGTGTGTGTGTGTGTGAGGGTGAGCACGGGGTGTGTGTGTGTGTGAGGGTGAGCACGGGCTGTGTGTGTGTGTGAGGGTGAGCACGGGCTGTGTGTGTGTGTGAGGGTGAGCACGGGCAGTGTGTGTGTGTGAGGGTGAGCACGGGCTGTGTGTGTGTGTGAGGGTGAGCACGGGCTGTGTGTGCGTGAGGGTGAGCACGGGCTGTGTGTGCGTGAGGGTGAGCACGGGCTGTGTGTGCGTGTGAGGGTGAGCAGGGGCTGTGTGTGTGTGTGAGGGTGAGCACGGGCTGTGTGTGTGTGTGAGGGTGAGCACGGGCTGTGTGTGTGTGTGAGGGTGAGCACGGGCAGTGTGTGTGTGTGTGTGGGTGAGCACTGGCAGTGTGTGTGTGTGAGGGTGAGCACGGGCAGTGTGTGTGTGTGTGAGGGTGAGCACGGGCAGTGTGTGTGTGTGAGGGTGAGCACGGGCAGTGTGTGTGCGTGAGGGTGAGCACGGGCTGTGTGTGCGTGAGGGTGAGCACGGGCTGTGTGTGCGTGAGGGTGAGCACGGGCAGTGTGTGTGTGAGGGTGAGCACGGGCAGTGTGTGTGTGTGAGGGTGAGCACGGGCTGTGTGTGAGGGTGAGCACGGGCAGTGTGTGTGTGTGTGAGGGTGAGCACGGGCTGTGTGTGTGTGTGAGGGTGAGCACGGGCTGTGTGTGAGCACGGGCTGTGTGTGTGTGTGTGAGGGTGAGCACGGGCAGTGTGTGTGTGTGAGGTTGAGCACGGGCAGTGTGTGTGTGAGGGTGAGCACGGGCAGTGTGTGTGTGTGAGGGTGAGCACGGGCTGTGTGTGTGTGAGGGTGAGCACGGGCAGTGTGTGTGTGTGAGGGTGAGCACGGGCAGTGTGTGTGTGTGAGGGTGAGCACGGGCAGTGTGTGTGTGAGGGTGAGCACGGGCAGTGTGTGCGTGTGAGGGTGAGCACGGGCAGTGTGTGTGTGAGGGTGAGCACGGGCAGTGTGTGTGTGAGGGTGAGCACGGGCTGTGTGTGTGTGTGAGGGTGAGCACGGGCTGTGTGTGTGTGTGAGGGTGAGCACGGGCAGTGTGTGCGTGTGAGGGTGAGCACGGGCTGTGTGTGTGTGTGAGGGTGAGCACGGGCAGTGTGTGTGTGTGAGGGTGAGCACGGGCAGTGTGTGTGTGAGGGTGAGCACGGGCAGTGTGTGTGTGTGAGGGTGAGCACGGGCAGTGTGTGTGTGTGAGGGTGAGCACGGGCAGTGTGTGTGTGAGGGTGAGCACGGGCAGTGTGTGCGTGTGAGGGTGAGCACGGGCAGTGTGTGTGTGAGGGTGAGCACGGGCAGTGTGTGTGTGAGGGTGAGCACGGGCTGTGTGTGTGTGTGAGGGTGAGCACGGGCTGTGTGTGTGTGTGAGGGTGAGCACGGGCTGTGTGTGTGTGTGAGGGTGAGCACGGGCTGTGTGTGTGTGTGTGAGGGTGAGCACGGGCTGTGTGTGTGTGTGAGGGTGAGCACGGGCTGTGTGTGTGTGTGAGGGTGAGCACGGGCTGTGTGTGCGTGAGGGTGAGCACGGGCTGTGTGTGTGTGTGAGAGCGTGAGCACGGGCTGTGTGTGTGTGTGTGAGGGTGAGCACGGGCTGTGTGTGTGTGTGAGGGTGAGCACGGGCTGTGTGTGTGTGTGAGGGTGAGCACGGGCTGTGTGTGTGTGAGGGTGAGCACGGGCAGTGTGTGTGTGTGAGGGTGAGCACGGGCTGTGTGTGTGTGTGAGGGTGAGCACGGGCTGTGTGTGTGTGTGAGGGTGAGCACGGGCTGTGTGTGTGTGTGAGGGTGAGCACGGGCTGTGTGTGTGTGTGAGGGTGAGCACGGGCTGTGTGTGCGTGAGGGTGAGCACGGGCTGTGTGTGTGTGTGTGAGGGTGAGCACGGGCTGTGTGTGTGTGTGAGGGTGAGCACGGGCAGTGTGTGTGTGTGAGGGTGAGCACGGGCTGTGTGTGTGTGTGAGGGTGAGCACGGGCAGTGTGTGCGTGTGAGGGTGAGCACGGGCTGTGTGTGTGTGTGTGAGGGTGAGCACGGGCAGTGTGTGTGTGTGAGGGTGAGCACGGGCTGTGTGTGTGTGTGAGGGTGAGCACGGGCAGTGTGTGCGTGTGAGGGTGAGCACGGGCTGTGTGTGTGTGTGTGAGGGTGAGCACGGGCTGTGTGTGTGTGTGAGGGTGAGCACGGGCAGTGTGTGCGTGTGAGGGTGAGCACGGGCTGTGTGTGTGTGTGTGAGGGTGAGCACGGGCAGTGTGTGTGTGTGAGGGTGAGCACGGGCTGTGTGTGTGTGTGAGGGTGAGCACGGGCAGTGTGTGCGTGTGAGGGTGAGCACGGGCTGTGTGTGTGTGTGAGGGTGAGCACGGGCTGTGTGTGCGTGTGAGGGTGAGCACGGGCAGTGTGTGTGTGTGAGGGTGAGCACGGGCTGTGTGTGTGTGTGAGGGTGAGCACGGGCAGTGTGTGTGTGTGAGGGTGAGCACGGGCTGTGTGTGTGTGTGAGGGTGAGCACGGGCAGTGTGTGTGTGTGAGGGTGAGCACGGGCTGTGTGTGTGTGTGAGGGTGAGCAGGGCAGTGTGTTTGAGCACGGGCACTCTGTGTCTGTGTGAGCGTGAGCAGGGCGCTGTGAGCATGAGGCCCGGCGCTGTGTGTAAGCACGGGCAGTGTGTGTGAGTGTGAGCAAGGCGCTGTGTGTGAGCACAGGCACTCTGTGTGTGTGTGAGCGTGAGGCCGGGCGCTGTGAGTGTGAGCAGGGTGCTGTGTGTAAGCACGGGCAGTGTGTGTGAGTGTGAGCACGGGCACTCTGTGTGAGTGTGAGCAGGGCGCTGTGAGCGTGAGGCCGGGCTGTGTGTGTGAGCACGGGCACTCTGTGTGTGTGTGAGCGTGCGGCCGGGCGGTGTGTGTGAGCACGGGCACTGTGTGTGTGTGTGTGAGCGTGCGGCCGGGCGGTGTGTGTGAGCACGGGCACTGTGTGTGTGTGTGTGAGCGTGCGGCCGGGCGGTGTGTGTGAGCACGGGCACTCTGTGTGTGTGTGTGAGCGTGCGGCCGGGCGCTGTGTGTGAGCACGGGCAGTGTGTGTGAGCACGGGCACTCTGTGTGTGTGTGATCGTGAGGCCGGGCGCTGTGTGCGCTGTACCGCGCGGCGCTGCCCGCGCGCAGGCCGCTCCGCTCCGCTCCCCTCCGGTCCGTTGGGCTCCCGCCGGGCGCAGGCCGGAGCGCCGCCCTCAGCGCCGCCCTCACACACCGCGGGCTGGGCGCCGGGGCCGACTTCTTCCCCTCCCTCCCTGCCGCCGCCGGGCCCCTCTGCTCAGCCCGGGCCCGCCGCCGCCCCGCCCTCCGCCTGCCGTTTCCCTCCCTCCCGTCTCGTCGGCCGGGCGGCAGCCGGCGCGGCCCCTTTAATTCCCCCGCTCCCCTCCCCCGCCCGGCCGTTCCAGCCTCCATTTTCCAGCGGATCCGGCACCTGGAGGCGGCGGCGGCGGGAGCGGCCCGCGCCCCGCACCCGGTTCCGTCCCGGGCATGGCCGCCAACATGTACCGGGTCGGCGGTAAGTGTCCGCGGGGCCCCGGCTCCGCCGCGCCCCGGCCGGGCCCCGCCGCGCCCCCCTGCCCCGGCTCCCTCCCGCGTGCGAGCGGCGCCTCGGGGCCAGGCCCGGGGCGGGGCGGCGGGAGGCCGAGCGCGGGTAGGGGGCCGCGGTTGAGGCGCAGCGCCTGGGGCCCGAGGGTAGCCCGGCCGGGGAGCTGGCGGAGCGCGGGGCCTGGGGGCCCTGGAGCGGCGGCCGGAGGCCGGCGCGGGAGCGAGGCAGGGGCCTGGCGAGGGAGCCGAGGGGAGGCCCGCCGTGGGGTTAAATGGGGTGAGGGGCTGCCGGGAGCAGCCCCTCGGCGCACCGTGGGGTGCGCAGCGGTGTGGTGTGCCGGGCGTGATGCGGGTCGGGGCTGTGGGGCGCAGCTGGGAGGGCTTCGGTGAGGGGAGAGGGATGGAGAAGAGCTGTGCTGGAGCTCGGGGGTGCGGGGAGAGGGGGCTGTGGCGGCTGGGGCACAGGGGAGCGGAGGGCAGATCCGGGACTGGGGCGGGGGCAAGGCGAGATGCATCAGCAGGGCTGAGCCTGCACAGGAGGGAGAGCGGAGGGGCCGTGGGGAACAGAGTCTGGAGGGTCCCGGGATGGGACTTGGGGTGGAATGGCTGCTTAGAGGGGGTTCGTGCGGCGTGGTAGAGCTGTGGACCAAGTAGGAGTTGCACAGAGATGGGCAGAGACCGCTGGCAGACTAGGGGGGACCGGTGCGAGGTGTGTCCTGGAGATCTTGGCCTTGGCTTCCACTCTTGCTGTTTTGTGGTGTGCCTTCCCCTCAGTCTTCTCTCCAGGGTTGCACTTCTGCCTGATTGTCCTTTGTTTTGACTCACGTGAGGAGAAGGGAAAGGCAGTAAGGTTCTGGAGTGCATCTTACGGAATACAAACTGAAGGTGGCTTGGCATGGATTCGTGCTCGGCCATTTTCCTTCATTAAAGCTCTTCTGTGAAGCTTCCTTCTCCCCAGGACTTACAGGGTGTGTGGGAAGAGGATGTAGTGGGCTTCCCTCCTTTCCAAAACGTTTCTGTGAAACTGCAGTGAAGTAAACGAGGCAAAGAATGCAGCCAAGGTGGCCGAGCCGTCCCGTCTGGCTGCGCTCCGTCAGCAACTACTTTGTGTTCCTTTTGCTCTCCTGGCTTACCCTTACTTTGTGCTCGGAAAGATGTCACTTCTTTTGTCTCCTGGTTGCCCCCAGTTTCTTGGAGGGATGCTGAGGTGTGTCTCTTGACTGCCCTGGCTTTGTTTCTTGGGTTGCTGATGGTTTTTGTCTGAGCGTTGTGTTGGTTTGGAGGTGCTGGAAGTAGAACGGTGTAAGGCCAGGTGAGTTGTGGAAAGGTACAGCTCGATTCCTGGTACAACCTGTGAAGGGAGTTGTTTCCTGGAAGGTGTTTTTGGTACTCAGTGTCACAGGCTCTAGTTCTGTGTGGATTGTTGTCTCTAGTGTGTTGGTGGCAAAATCTGTACTATGGTCCCCATGAGTGGTGGGAAGGGACCTCTGGAGACCACCTCTAGCCACCCTCTGTCAGAAGCTTTCCTCTGAGCAGGGTGCCTGGGGCTGTGTGCAGCCCGGCTCTGAGGATGGTGATGCCGCCCTTAGTTTGGATCTTGTCCGGTGTGTGACCCTGTTTATGGCAAATGCTTGTGTGCTGGGCGGATCTGCTTGTGTTCCAGACGGTCTCTCTTGTCCTATTCCTGTGTGTCTGAGAAGAACCTGGCCCCCTCTGCACACCACCTCCTACTCAATGGTGGTAGGGAGCAGAAACATCTTCCCTGAGCCTTCTCCTTCCCAGGCTGACCTAAACTGCCTCTTTCTGTCTTCCTTTGCGTGTCCCATGCTCCTGCACGACCACCTCAGTGACCTCTGCAGGTCACTGGCAGTAGGGAGGCCAAGTCGGGCTACAGGGAGTTACCCTGCCCTAGACGTGGGCCCTTGCTCTAGCCGTGGCTGAATTCCCGAGGCTCTTGGCAACCCAGCCTGTTGAAGTCTCTGTCCTCTGGCATGTGGTATGCTTTTCCCAAGTCCCCAGACTTTGGAAGATGCTGTAGTCCCTATCCAGGTGATGAAAGGACTAGTAAGGAGGGCTGTTGGTCCTTGAAGGACGCCATTGGTAGCCAGCAGCCAGGTGAAGGCTGTACAGCTAATCACAATCCTGTCTGGTTATCCAGGCCACACATCTTCCATCCTGGGTTGGAAGAATGCTGTGAGAAACTTAGCATGGCTGTTGACACAAAGTCAAGTGTCCAACACCCCCTGCTGTCCCCTCAGCTGCACAGCCAATCTCTTTTGTCCCAGAAGGGGAGCTGGGGTAGTCAGACACGGTTTGCCTTTGGTGTATCCCTTTTGGCAGGTCCCAGTCACCCTCTTGTCCTTCCTGTGTCTGGAAGCAGTGTCCAGGACTTGCCTGGTGATCTTTCTGGGCAAAGGGCAAGGCTGCTGGCTGACAGCTGAGCTTACCTTGCTCTGCTGTTGTTCGTAGGGGTGAAGTCTTGGTTTGACATCTTACCACAATCAGCCTGGGGATGGATGAGCTGTTCCTGTGAGTCCTCTGCTCAGCCTCAGCCAGAGTTGGTGTTGCTGAGTTTTTCCCACCTCTGCTGCTGGTATCCCCCACTAACAGTTTTGTGCTCTGAAGTTGCAAATGAACTCCAGGGCAGGATTAAATCCTGAATGGGATTTGTGCATAGTCATTTCATACACTTCCCACTGGAAGACAAACATTCGGCAGACAATCCGTTATTATTCTTGTGGCTAGTGAATTGTGTTGTGTGACCTCCAGACCTAAGTGCTGCTGGAAGCAGCTTGCTCACTATGGATCAGTGAGGCTCCTAGAAGTGTAGGCTGACCTTGTGAAGGTGGTCATCACTTCTGACCCAGTCGTGAAGCACGCTGAGTTTTTGTTCTCAGAAATGGGTGGGTGGATACCGCCTCTCTGTATGGACTGGTTTTAAACGCATCGTCCACAGCTCTTCCAGAGGACTTGATGTGTCTCCTCCTTTCAATACGGCTGTGTGCTGGTGCCTGGATAGAGGAGCAGAGGGGCCTGCACTGTGGGTGCTGAAGGTGGCATGCGAGTCTTCTCCGTGGTGTTGTGTAGCAGAGTGAGTGTGCTGAGGGGGGGTAGGAGCTGCCATGGCAGTGGTTGTACCACTCTCTGGGTAGGTTGCCTGGTGGCCTTGAGTTACTTAGAGAAACCAACTCATTCTCCTGGCTCCTGCCAAGCTTCAGCTGGTACTTTTCTGAGGGGGAGAGAACTGGTTTCCAGTACAAGTGGGACTCATAAGCTAGCATGGTTCACAAAGCATGGGATGCTTTTCAGATGTGTGGGGAAGATGCCGGGGTATCAGATCCAGAACGAAGTATGGGATCTTGCTTGTTGTCCATATGGAAATCCTGGAAATGCCTGCCTCCAGTGTGAGAGAAGTGAAGATTATGTTTTAGCAGCTGCTGTACAGCCATGAGATAAATGGCAGCACGACGAGAGTGGGCTGCTTCTGCCGGGGAGGAGTGGTGGTGGGCTGGTGTGGCGCTTCACGGAGCGGCCCGGCAGTCTGCACCGTCACAGGCTGCATGGGAATGCTGGATAAACACCAGATCTGAGGGGCCTGGGACCTCCGAGCTGGAATCTGGGGCCTCTGGCGAAAAAACGCATGTGGGAGAGAGATGTTCATTGTTCTAGCTAGTGCCAGGCTCCGCTTTCAGGAGAGTGCTGTGTCAGCTTCCTGGAAGAGAACAGGTCATCTTGGTATCAAGAGACTTTCCAACAGCTCTTCTGTCTCCACCTTCTCTGGGAGGGTTTAGCTGTGGTGCCACAAGTATTTCCTCAGTGGCAGTAACTGATCGAGCCCCACTGCGGGTTTGTTGCCCCCGTGACGTTCCCTTTGTGTAACGAAGCTATGATTTTTGTATTCCCATCTTAAACTGATTTGAGGAACTTACATTTTTCCACCTTCCCTCCTCCTCACTCGTTGTTTTTTCCTGAATTATTTTTACTGTGCATCAGCTACCCGATCTGGTTCACTGTGGGACTGTGTGAACAGCTGAATGGGCTCAGTGGGAGGGCTGGGAACAAGGGGATGGGGAAAGAAAAGAGGGGAAGGATGGAGGAAGACCAACTGAAGCCAGCACTTTTCCTGAGACAAAATATGTCAGTTTATGCTTTTAGATGAAAAGCCTTTTATATGTTTTTGACTTTGCAGAGTGACCCTCTTGTTCCAGAGAGGTCTGGGCTACAAAGTGGTCATGGCTTTGGAGTCGGGCACATTTAAGGTGTGTTTAAATGGCATTGGAAGATGGATCAAAGGGCAGCCAAGCACATATGTGCCAGCCATATCTAACATGATTCAAGTGAGAGAAATGATGACCCTGCCAGCACCTGGCATGGGAATCCAGGATTCCCAGCAGCTTGGTTCTGCTGTGCTGAGGACTGAAGCTGCACCACCGAGTCGGTGATTCTGTTCTCACCTGCTAATCAGAGCCAGTAGTGGTGTGCCTCTCTGTGCTGCAGCCCTATTTCTCATTTCAGCATAGCCATCCCTGAAGTTTGTAAGAATGGCAGCATGACATCATCTCTCTGTTGTTATTGTAGGGTGTTATTAATGCATGCCTGGGGACCGTGGCTCGACCTGCCCCCCGTCCTGTTACATACCCCCGGTTGGCATCCAGACTGCCCTGGCGTCGTCCAGCTCCTCACATCCATACTGCTGCCAGAGAGCTGTGAGCAGATGGGGCCATTGGTCCTCCCAGCATCACAATGATGTCAATGTTTTGTGCTCTTCCTCATAAAGAACTGAGGTACTGAGGAAGCTCACATAAAAGCATGTTGTTGAGTCTAGGTCTGGAGCTAAAGTGGAGTATTTGAAGGTAACCCGGGGTGAGAGTGGGTTTGTTGGAGAGAAGCATTAAATAACCAGCAAAGATAACAGAAATGAGGGTTTGTTCTTGCAAACTGCTAATAGCTTTCTGCAGTCATCCTAGCAGATACAGGACTGCTTCTAGCTTATCACCTTCCAGCAACAGCCAGGCAGTGGATTTCTTCATCTTTTCCTTTCATTGTTTCTAGTAATACAAGTTTTATCTTCTTGTGTTTTGCAGTGTTCCTTTCCTTCCCTCTCCCCCGCCATACCGGGCTGCTGCAGTATTCATTAGCCTTGAACTGGGAGATGTGGCACGGTGGGGAAGGATGTCATAAGTCAGCTTAGGTGTGTTGGGGTCTAGGCCTGTAGCAGTTGTGCCAGCACATGCTTTGTGGATCCATAACAGCTGTAAAGCTGTTTGCAGCTGGCAAATGGAGCAAAAGCACTAAGCTATTTTCTGTCAGAGGGGGTAATCTCCATGTCTGCAGCAAGGTGATGCTTGCCTAATGCCTCTCCTCGTTCTTCTTAGCCACCTCCTTGGCCATGTTGGTGTCACTGGCCCATTGGAAAGCTAGCACAGCAGCAGAGACCGTTTTCTGCTGGATTAGTGAGTTTGGGGAGTTCCTGGGCTGGTGCATGGGAGGCTGTGCCAGGGTGGCTGGCTGGGAGGGTTGGTCTGGGGTCATGGCCTGCCTGTGGTTGGGCTTCCTGGGTTTTGCTGAGACATATCTCCACAAGGGCCACGTGTTGATTCACTCCTTGGTGACCCTGGGAACCTGTTGGTCGTCTTGGTTTGTTTTGCCTTTCAGTGCTGGTGACTACAAGACACTTGATAGGCAATTGTGGCAAAGGGACTTGAGAAGTCTGTGAGCATCTCCTTTTGTTTAACTAGTGAGATTGGAGGTGAATGTAAGAGACACTTCACTTGCATCCAGTTGTTTTTCAAGCAACTTTCTATGTTTAATCATCCTAGGTTTGAATAAATAAAGGGTGCTTAATCTCTCCCCAGTAGGAGGAGAAGAGGATGAGTTGGTTGCTGTTACTATTGTCACTTCAATTTCTAAGCTACTGAGCAGTTTGGGGTCACTTGAAAGCACAGGTATGGACTGTTCAGGAGTCACCTCCTAGCTCTGCACCTCTTCTGGCAACATGTGGTCTCTTAAAACCATTGTTACCTTTGCACCAAATAAGGAGTTTTTATACTGCATCTTAACAGCTTTGCAAGGTCATTAGTTTTTGGAAGCCCAAGCCCTTCAGCTGCTTTGCCTGAGTTTCCCCTCGGGTTTACATTGCTGGAACTGTCAGGAAAGGAGCTCCTGTGCAACCCTTCGAGGTCTTCAGTACCTTGGAGCTCGCTGCCATAGATTCAGTGTGCAGAGGCTGTGCTTCAGAGTGTTTCTTAAAGTCTGGTATGATGCCTCTTCTCTTGTAGAACCAAATTTGGTCTGTTGGACTGTCTGTTGTTAACAAGAACTAATGAGTTTCTGCTGTGATTATTTAATGTGCAAGAAAGCATTTCAGTAGGGAAAGACATGGAAGAATTTTTCACATCGAAAAAGACAGAGCCTTCTTTTAAAAAGGACTTTGTTATGCCACAGTTCAAAGGGGGCTAAGCCCTGGCACTTAGAGGAGTAATTTAATTCATTCTCCACTGCAGATGGCAACTTTCTCATGTCCAGTTGATGTATCTTCCAGCTCCTGCTGAAGGCCAATACGTTGCTCTCAGTGGTCTTCTGAGTTGGTGCTGGATATTCCAACATGACAGAATTCAAGTTTTAAATATATCTGGCAACCTTTTTATGTTCCTAGATTTCACACATTTTCTTTAAATATGCAGTAAAGCCTAAAATTAATTTAAGGAAGAAAGTGTTCCTTTTGGAAGCCTCAGGAAACATCTTCTCCCCCATGCTGCTCCAGCACTTCTCGCTCGCCAGTCGCTCTTGGAAGCTTCTGAGAGGATGAAGCTCTATTTGGTACCTCAAGGCTCATGGAAATCATTCTTATCTTGGAGAAGAAGTCAACCTGTAAAGGCAATAGCCTGCAAGCTTCTGATTTACTAGTTTACTTCAAAAAAACCCAAACAAAACCACCTTAAATGTTCAGCCTGACCTCTCTGAAAAAACGTTTCTGTCAATTCAGAGTAATCTCTGTTGAGCTGCTGAGCCCTTGGCCTGAAGAGGGGAGTGCCCTCCAGCAAAGCTGATCATCTGTGTTGGCTGTGCTGCCATTGTGGGGACTTGCCCTTTGGGTTCATCTCTGTGGACATTGCCTGTGGGATGTGAATGTGAGCAGTGTCTTCTGAGAAACATGAAGGCTCCTTCAATTTGTTATTCTCTTCAGTCATAAAGGAAGGCTCAAGTCCTGAAGGATGAGGTTTTCCTCATAGTCTCCTGCAGAATGAAACCTCTGTCTGGTTTTGGTGGGTGACTCCTAACTAAACATCAGTCTCTGCTCGCTGAAGTGAGAAGGCAGGTAGATCACCTTCAACCCAGCCCAGAAGGAACCATGCACAGTCCCCTTTTCCAGATCTTTGACTGGATTATCTTCAGGGAAGAGGAGTGTTCCTGAGGTAACTTTTCCTTGACATGGATCAATGAAATAAAGCAAAGAAATCAGCTGGCAGCTTTAAAGTGAGTTTGCAAGCGAGAAAAGAAATGTAGGCTTCTCCAGTCTTCCATGTGTGTTACTTGCAAGCTGTTTAGTCTTGGTGGCGCCTGGGATTTCACAGCTCTGGTTCTGTGTGTTGCCAGATGCCCAGTCATGAACTGTGTCAGATGTGGCCCATGGTAATGTTTATGTTAAATTGCACATGATGTGCTCTGGTTAATTCGGGGCCTTTGTGCTTTTATGCAAGATGTAGGAGGACAGACGATACTTGATCAAGCATACAGTCAGTGTGGTGTGAGCAGATGATTCCTGATTTAGCACAGAGCTTGTCCTTACAGAGTGAAGTTGTCAACATCTGAGCAAATGTGAACCAGCCAAGTGAGACAGTTTCTGTGGATGCTTCTTTAGGTAGCTGTGTCGGCCTGAGCAACGCCTGTTCGCAGACACTTGGTGCTGTCCTCGCGTTGCTTCCTTCCTGTGAGCAGGCAGTGAAACAGATCAGGGAATTGGTTTGGTTGGGAGACAGCTTTTTGACCCAGGTGAGTTTCTAAACTCAGGTTCACCATGTGTGTGTCTGCCTCCCCCCATCCAAGGAGAAGCTGTCACAACTTGAGGGGGTGGGGGGTGAATCAGCTTCCCTGGCGTCCTTGTTTGAAGCAACATCTGCGAAACCATGGCAGGAGCTTGTAAAGCTTCATCTGTGTTTTGCGTTGTGGAGCCATCTTGGGTTTGGTCTGGCACTGAAACACTTCCTCCTGGACTTAATATACTCACACCGTGGCCCTAGGCAGTTAATTTGGATTGAATGACCGAAGTTTGATATTGCACTTAGCCAACCCACAAGAAAAGCCTTTTTGTTGTTGTGGGTTTTGTTTTCTTTCTCGATGGTGACACTGAGCTTTGTCCTGAGCGCTTCAGAGGTTCTTTGCAACTCTCTGGATACTTGCAAGGAACATGAAGCTTACTTCTTGTCATTCTCTGTGCTGCCTAAGTATCTTTTGGAAAATAATGTTTTTCTTATCTGTCCTTAGCAATGAGAATTGCACTGGAACAGACTGTTCTCTTGGCTGCTACAGAAGAAAATGGTTAGGCTGTAGTTTGAGGATATTCCTCTCCAATGCCCACCCCTCCCCCTCCACGATACACTCCCATGACTTAAGACGTTGTAGTCTTGCTAGTTTCTCCATCTGCTCAAAAGCTTCTGTCTTTTCTGTGAATTAGACCATCCTGGCATCATCCCTTCTAACCCAGCTTTGGGGAAAGGTTTTTCTTTGAAGCCTGGGCTGTTTGCATGAGCTGGTTCGTGGCTGTGCCCCACAGAGAGGGGGACTGATGCAGCTGCAGTTGCGTAGGCTCACCACTTTGCTACTGCAGAAAGTGTTTGCACAGCTACACCCTGGGGAGCTGCAGCGCTGGAGGAAGGTAATACAGAGCAGGCTTTGTGTCCAGATGACTTTGAATCACACTTAAATACCTGATGTAAAACAGGAGAAAAAGTGGGTCTCCAGGAGGATTTAGTGTATGCTTGTCCTGCAGGAAACTGGAAGGAAGTGATTTAGTGAACCTGGAAGGTCGGTGCTGCACGCAAACGTGCCTCACTCAGAGCTGGCATACTGGGAGTGGATTCTTTGAAATGGGTTTCCTTGCACTGCCATATAATTGCTCTCTAGCAGCAGAATTGCTACTCTGAGCATAAAGAAGTACTGTGGAAGTTTAACTGTATTCCCAGGATTCTCCCTGCAAGTCTGGTTTGTGCACAGTCTCCTACTTTAACTTCGAGCTGCCATCCTTTGCAGCAGTTATTTCCAAGCGTCATAGCTCCTCTCTAAGAAGAGTGACCTGTGAGGTACTGCTGATGCCCAGAGCCTCCTTTTCACTAGTACCAGAAGTACTTTGCTTTTTTACACAAATCTTCTGCATGCTGAAGACAGCCAACAGTGCAAGGAGGAACATAAAGTCAGCATCACTATTTATCTGAAAGTTGTATCCTCCCCTCTGAGCTGGTCTTTCCTTCTCCCACTTCTTTGTGATTTTGCACTTTTACTGGGAAAGGAACTATATGAACTCTGTGCCCTGTCCATAGACATGATCTTGGTCTCTGGGTTGTTGCTACCAGGCAGAATGCTTGGCCTCTTCCCCAGCACAGAGGGTGTGCTTTTGGGAATGCACGTGGTCATAATGGCTCAAATCAGAAGTTACTTGAGCCCAAGACCTGCCTGGAACAGCGCTGACAATGGTAGTGTGTGGAGGCATCCAAGAAAGCAAGCACTTCTGATAATGCCCCCAAACACCTCCAGTGATTTGCTTTGAAATCTAGTCTAGTAATTGTTTCTGAAATGGGAGGCATCTCATGATTGTCTGCCCTGCCTTTCTCACTTGTACTTTTAGTGTCTCTGGTTTCAAGAGAGGGAACAGTGATCGGAACTTAATTATCTTTGAGTCTCCCATCCCTCTGTGAAACATCTGAAATCAAAGAAAGGGTTCAGGAGTTAGTAGGGAAGAACTAATGCATGGATAATGGGGTTGCATAAACCTTGTTTCACTGAAAATCGGGGTGGGGGGGAAGTAGCCACAGTATAGCTGGACAGAAAACTTTCTTCCAACTTTTGACATAATGAAAAGCAAAGAATGGGACACCTATCACAGTCTCACCAAGGTTGGAAGAGACCTCAAAGATCATGGAGTCCAGCCTGCCACCACAGACCTCATGAGTAGGCCATGGCACCGAGTGCCACACCCAGTCCCCTCTTGAACCCCTCCAGGGATGGGGACTCCACCACCTCCCTGGGCAGCACATCCCAATGGCTAACGACTCTCTATGGGAAGAACTTTCTCCTCACCTTGAGCCTAAACTTCCCCTGGTGCAGCTTGAGACTGTGTCCTCTTGTTCTGGTGCTGGTTGCTAGAGAGAAGAGACCAACCCCTTCCTGGCTACAACCACCTTTCAGGTAGTTGTAGAGAGCAATGAGGTCTCCCCTGAGCCTCCTTTGGGAAGTTACAGATCCCTTGGTGCTTCAGAGTTTAGTCTGGCTCGAGCAGCCCTCCACTTCCCAAGCAAGCTGTGTGGCATTAGCTTACATGAAGTTTTTTGCTCCAGGAAGGCAGAGAATATTTCTTAGCTTGAGTAGTCTTCTGTGTGGCAGGTGTTTGAGGCCTTGTTTGTAACTCTGACAGGTCCTTCAAGGGTTGGGGTTTGTCTGAGGTTTTTTGTAGCATCTCTTGCCACATGAGAAGAACTTGGAGGGATAAAAGCTTTTTTTATTACCTCTTACTATAGGCCTGTGCCTGTACAACTCATAGGCCCGTTGCATGGACCTGGGTGCAAACTGCTGCTTCTTCAGGGTTCTGGTTTGATGGTGTTTGAAGGCAAGTCAGGAAAACTGATAGACCATTTTGAGCTCAAAACAGCCAAGTTATTCTCTAGGTCCAAGTTCTGCACGTTTGGGGGAAAATGCAATGGGAAGGTTCTGTTTAGCACATGAATGTGCAGATAATCTTTGTTTCTTCAGTGGCTTAGAGTTGGGGATTTTTTTAAGGTGAGCTGACAGAAGCCTGTTCCTGCTTCTTGATGTTCATGGGTTCGATGCAGCCATTAGAAAAAGAGATCCTTTAACAAACTCAGGAAACTAAAGCCTGGTGCCTGTGGTTTAAGCGTGGTATTAAAGCAAGGTGCTGATATTTACCCTGATTACCAGATTCTCCCCATTTTGGTATGGCTATGAATCTGCCACTTCTTTTTCTTTTCCTGCTTGCTTGCTGGGGGCTGGAATGGCAACTTGGTCTGTGTTTTGTTGTTGAAAAGAAGAGTAGAAGCTGGTATGAAACCGAGAACATGGAATTCTGCCACGCGCTCTGAATACGTGAGGCTGAACTTCCTTTAGTACAAAGCAGTCTTGAGGGGCACTTGTGTATGTGTGTAGCTTCAGTGTGGCATTCAACTGTCATTATAGAAGCTTTAGGTTATTAAATGAGACTTCATTAGTTCTCCTTTCCTTGCATGTATCCAGACTCACAGGTTCTTTCGAGTCCTGGTGTTTTGCTTGGAGAAGGTGTAGAAAGGGGAGGTTGAGCTGAGCACTCTGCCTGTCCTTGTGTCCTTACAGCTGTACATTCAGCTTTTGGGGAGTTTGCAGTATGTGCTATGAGCTGATAGAATCTGCAGAGGCTGTATGCTTCCTCACCACTGAGGTGCTTGGCACATGGGCGTTACTAAAACCCAAAGACATCCTCATATCCAGGCTGTTGCCGTCTCAGTACATCCCTGTGGGCTCAGGATTGTGTGGGCACCCCTCTTGCACTGCCTTGTTGCACTGCCTGCAGGCCCTCCAGGAGGGTAGAAGTGACTTTTCATTGTACTGGCAGGTCTTGTAGGAGAAACAAGCACTTCACCTAATTACAACCCAGCACTGTAAATGAAGATTTTCTGCACATACAATTCCAGTGTGTAATTAACTAGACATAACTGCTGTCTTGGAGGGAGTGTGCTCACAGAACTCTCTGCATAGGCCAGCTCTCAGTATCTACTGAACCTGGAAAGCTATGGGAGCCAACAGAGGAGTCATGCTGTAGAAACTTCCAAGTAAAGACTGTTAGCTGCCAGGCTGAAGTAGGAAGTCATAAAGGGAAGGGTAGGGCTGCAACAGTTCCTTCAACAGTGTTTTCTGGCTCCAGTCTGAGAAGCTGCCAGGACATCAGGAGAATTTGGCTGTGGATTGCTCTGCTTGTGCATGGAGCCATCCCACCCTCGCTGAATGGTACTTGCAATGCCTTTAGACCTGATGGGGATCTAAAATAATGGAGTGAGTGCCAGCACCTGCTGGGTAGCTCTTTAGGATGGCAGCCTTCCTTGCTGAAGGAAGCCTTGTCTGTTTTTACCTGCCTTGGGACTGTTCTCACGGCGTGCTTACAGACAGGGTGCTGGCTGTTCTGGAGGCACGGGGTTGGGCTGTCACCGCGAGTTTGTGCCTAGGAAGTTTACCGCAGGCTTGGGGTTTAAGGAAGTGGGGCAGTGGTGTTGATCAGTTGGTGCAAACCAGGCTTTTTCTGCTTTAGCAGTAAGAATGTGTTGCTGAGGTCATTTGTGCATGCTTTGCTCTGGATGAGCCTTTTTATTGAGAGCAGGCAGCTCATCTCAGGTGTGTGTGGTGTGAGCAGTGGATTGCTCTCAGAGCCTAGTCCCTTTTGAGATGTGCATCTTGATTAAAGATGTCAGTCAAGCCTTATCCTCATGAGCCTTCTGACTTGGTTGCTTTGCTCAGAAGAGCAAAACTAGCTTGATGTCACTGGGGTGCCTCAGCCCCTCCTTGCCAAACGTGATGGTTTGCTGTTTGTGGAGCGGGGATTTCTGCCGGAGATGGTGCTTGGGTTTGCTCTGCCCCTCGCTAAATGGCAGCAGGGCATCCAGATGTTTGTGTGCTGGGGCTGTTGCTCCATTCTCAATCCATTTTTAGGAGGTGAGTGGTGGTAGTGGTGTTGCCCATAGCACAGCAAACTGAGGACAAGCAGTGTGCATCCTGTGTGCAAGAGCCACAAACGCTGCTGTCCAGTAACAGGAATTGAACGTGGCCTGACAGTGTGTCTGGAAACCCTTGCTTGGTCCACTGAAGACGCTCGTGGCAAATACCTGGTCCGTGTGTACTGCTGGGTGTATTTGCCACATAAATCTTCTAGCAATTGAAACAGCTGTTCCACTTTTGCATTTCTGGTAATGAAAATGTTGTGCTGGTGAGGCTGCTTCTGTTGAGACTGTATCTGTGCTGTAACTAAACATTTCATCAGGTGGCAGCTGCTGTGAGAGTTGCTGGGGTTTGAACAGCCAGAAGGCAAAGGGCACCTGTGTTCTGCCAGGCGAGATTCCTTGACTTGTAGACTGAAAGCAGTGTAGGCTCTCCAGTTTCCTCTGTCATAAGAGCCTAGACCAGGAGGGTTTGTGTTATCCAAAACATAAAGCAATTGACAGTTTGGGGCCCAAACTGCTGAACAGTTTGCAAACTGGAGCTTGATGAAAGCTACTGGCCCAAAGGTGAACTGGAGCCTCGGAGTGTGAGGATGCCTCTATTTCCCTTGAAAGAAATAATAACATTAACCAGGTCTTCATAATCCTATGCACTCTCTTGATGCTCATCTTTAATTCAGGGCAGCAGCTCTGTGGATTGGGCAGGGGAAATACTTGCCCCTGTGAAGCTACATCTTCATCCCATCTGGAAATGTCCATTGTACCCAACAGTGAGTAGCTTCAGCCTCCCTCTGTCCCGAGTGTATCTGTAGGCATTCCTCATGCATTGTGTAGGACTTCTGGAGGTTAGGCAGGCAGCATCCAGTGAGGTCAGTGCTTGGAAAGCAGTTGTAGCTTGAAAGGCAATTTGAGTTGGGAAGGATAAAAATACTTTGGGGCATTTTTGCAGCTTGATCACCTAAAAGCCCATAAGGTTATTAGGTAGCTCAGACACATCTAAGCATATCAAAATATGACCCCTAGACAGCATATGGTGATTCTGTGTGGTACCCATTCCTGGTTTTCTTTTCCATGGACCAGTGTAAGAGCTGATGTGAAGAGAGCAGAGACAATAATGTCTTGAAGGCATATGAGAGCAAAAGGAGGTCTGATATGTTTGTTGCTATTGTGGGAACAAATATTTTACTGCCTTTGTGGAAATTGTCCATCTTTGTGGTCCATAGGCTGTGGTTCTAGCTGTGTGCTGCTGTAGGCAGGGCTATCTTGGTGTGTTACAGCAGCTCACAGCACTGCTTTCTCGTGAGCTGTGTATCCTCTCAGCTTCAGAAAATCAGAACAAAACAAAAGCTACACAACAAAAAGATCAGAAGTACCTGCATAGGTCAAGCTATCCAAAAAGTCTATGACAATACAGGCAAGAGGAAGACACAAATCTTGAGTCAGAAGGTGGTGATGTGCACGATGGTCCTTATCGTCTTGTGGCATTGCCACGCTCGCTCGTTGCTTTCACGTGATCATAGGCAATGTCATCATGTGCACAAATGATGCTGATAATTACCATCATGATGCAGATGCATGGCTGATTAATTCAGGGGCTGTGAGTCTAAGCTGCAAGCTGTTGTGAAGCTAGGGGACTGAGTCTCCAGCCTTGGCTGAGGTGGTTGGGTTGTGAGGGGTGAGCTTTAGTGCGTTTCTTGCTGTTGGTAAGGAGATGTGCTGTGCACGTGTGTGGCAGAGTGGGTAGGAGAGTCCTTGCCTTCAGTCGTGGAATAAGCAAGGGTAGGCAGTCTGTTGTGTTTGAAGGGTCTGACTTGTTTTGCTTGCTATTAAGCTCTGCTTTTCTCTGCCTGGACTGTATTTTTTGGGTTTTACTGTACTCTTTCCTTCCTGTTCTGCGGTAGGAGCCGAGGTGCATATCTTCCTGTGTTTAGAGGTTTGTTAGTTTTGTCTCATTCCCCATCCTCTCCTTCAGCTCAGGGCACAGAGACTCTGGCACTTGTGCACATACAGGATGTCTCCAATTGAGAGCTGGATTGTTGGGAGCCTGCAGAGGGTTTCTGTTATCTGATGTGTGTGCAGTTGTGGCTGTCTTGACAGCAAACTGGGAATAACATTAGTTGGGCAGGCGGTGTGAGAAGGATGTGCTTCATCCCACGGTGTGAAGCAAGCTGGATACGTGGGGGAAGTGCTGCTCAAGGGGAACGGAGGATTTCGGAGCGTAGGGTCAAGGGAGCATGGTGCTGTACCTCCTTCAAGCCCTGTGTGCAAGAAATCAGCCTTCATGGGCGTTGTTGCTTGTGGAACAGTTTGGGTTTTCTCCCCTGCTAAGGTGTTGGTCTGGAGAGCGGTTTGTTGAACTTACAATTTCCTTGTGGAGCGGTGTGTAACTCGAGCCTTTCTCTGTGCAGGATGGCATTTTCATCTGAGTTAAAGCCTTTAAAATCTCCATGAAAAATGCAAATTACTCCCCTCAGATTTGCTCACATTCTGGTTTATGTGATTTGCAGTGCACTCTGCAGTACTTGCAGAGAAGAAGAAACTCTTTTCCAGGTAATTTGAGTAATGGGAAATAGGTCTCCATTAGTTGCATAGCTACTGGTGGAATGCTTAGCATAGTTGTGGGATTAGTCTAAAACATGGATGAGATGTGCTGGGCTGTGCATTTGTGATGTGATGAAATCATCAAGCTCTGGTCTCAGTATGCATCTCTGCACTGTGTCATGTGCCAGCTCTTGGAGAGTCCTGTGGGACAGCTTCAGTTCCACCGTTCTGCCGCCGATGTGCACTTGGCTGTTCTCTGCGAGGTTCGTTCGCAGTTGCTGATCACAGAGTGGATTTGGGGCCGTTCCTGCTGCTGGGCAAAACAATGTTTGGGGGGTTTTATTCCTCACAACCGTTGGATGCCACTGTGAGCTGTTCTTTGGTAAACCATTCATCTGTGATAAACTGTTCTTTAAATCTGTGCCAGAGTTTGCCATCAATAAACTGGAGCTACATGAAAAATTGAGTTGATGTTCACTTGAGGTAGAAAGCGTCTGTGAGAACACGTGCACACACAGACACCTGTTAATGGTGTGCATCATGAATGCTTGTGACAGTCACCTGAAACCCCTGGAACTAGGCAAGGTTATAGTTTCAAGATGGAAATCAGTGTTCACAAAATTTTGGCACTGGCCTCAGTCCAAGTACCTGAAAGGTGGAGGGAAAGAACTTGCCAGTCCTTCAGGTGGTGAAAGGTGGACAGGGAGCTTGGGAGGCTTCTCAAAGCTTCCCCAGCCTCCCCTGCACTGCTTTTGTAGGGCTGTGGGAAAAGAGATTTCTCTTTCCTCTGCTGCTTAATGCTTGTCATTGTTACTGCAGTCAGCAGCAGTTGTTACTGCTGAAGCTGTCAAATATCTGTTTGGTTTTCTGACTTCTGATAGAGTTGGTCATAGTAATGTTGAGCCTGCTGTTTCCCATTTGTGTGCCCCACAGAGTGGGTGCTGGGAGTGGAAATTCAGGGGCTGGTTACTTGGGTGTTTTAACCATTTCTGGGACCTTTGTTTTGCCACAAACCAGATGTCCCATCTGAATTCCCTGGGTGAGATCATCCTCCAGTCTAAAACCTCCAGGGAAGTGACATTTAAGAGGAACCAACTCTTGCAATTAGGAAGGAAATTTAGGAGTTGCTGAGATGCGTGTTAGTGTGTGTGAAGATAGCTGCTGATCAGTCTGAGGGGTCTGGAGCACAGGAGGCACAGAGCTGTAACCAGTGTGGTGTAGCGTTCTAGGCTTAGCCCTGCGCGGGGCTGTGCAGGATGCGCGCCGCGCCGGTACCCGAGCGGCAGCTCTGGCACCCCTCGCTTCAGCCACGACCACCTTGAGACTCCATGGCCAGGGTGTCTTTGGAACTCATGGAATGTGATTGATTTATTGTTTGTTTTTCTTGATACCTAAATTGCCACTCTTGGGATTGTAACCCCTGGGACCCCTTGACTTGTGACTGCTCTTCTAGGGCAGCCCAGCCCTGCGCAAAGGGAGGTGAGGGCACTTGAGTTGTTTGCAGATAATGCAAGCTGCAGGGCCCGCTGGCTTCTTTGCCTGGTGCTTGCTGCTGTGCTCTGGAGTCTCCTATAGTGAGTAGCTTGGCCTCTTAACTCCAGGGAGATTGCAGAGGAAATGGAGGCTGAGTAACGTCGCACGGGGAGCTGCGAGTCCTGCTGTAGGGCATGGCGGCGGAATGGTGCCGCATCCAGCTGGCACCAGGGGTGTGCCCCAGGGATCAGTGCTGGGCCCCATGATCTTTGATATCTTTACTGATGATCTGGATGAGGGCATTGACTCCATCATCAGTAAGTTTGCAGACAGCACCGAGCTGGGGGCAGGAGTTGATCTGCTACAGGGTAGGAGAGCTCTGCAGAGGGACCTTGCCAGGCTGGGCAGATGGGCAGAGGCCAAGGGCAGGAGATTGAATACATCCAAGTGCCAGGTTCTGCACATTGGCCACAGCAACCCCAGGCAGTGCTGCAGGCTGGGGTCAGAGTGGCTGGAGAGCAACCAGGCAGAAAGGGACCTGGGGGTACTGGTTGATGGTAGGCTGAACATGAGCCAGCAGTGTGCCCAGGTGGCCAATTGGCCAATGGCATCCTGGCCTGCAGCAGGAGCAGTGTGGCCAGCAGGAGCAGGGAGGTCATCCTGCCCTGTGCTCAGCACTGGTTAGGCCACACCTTGAGTCCTGTGTCCAGTTCTGGGCCCCTCAGGTTAGGAAAGCTGTTGAGATGCTGGAAGGTGTCCAGAGAAGGGCAGGAAAGCTGGGGAGGGGTCTGGGGCACAGCCCTGGGAGGAGAGGCTGAGGGAGCTGGGGTTGCTTAGCCTGCAGAAGAGGAGGCTCAGGGGAGACCTTCTTGCTCTCTCCAACTCCCTGAAGGGAGGTTGGAGCCAGGTGGGGGTTGGTCTCTTCTCCCAGGCAAGCAGCACTAGAACAAGAGGACACAGTCTCAAGCTGTGCCAGGGGAGGTTTGGGCTGGATGTTAGGAAGTTCTTCCCAGCAAGAGAGATTGGCCCTTGGGATGTGCTGCCCAGGGAGGTGGTGGAGTCATCATCACTGGAGGTGTTCAAAAAAGGACTGGATGTGGCACTTGGAGCCATGGTTTAGTTGATTAGGTGGTGTTGGATGATAGGTTGGACTCGATGATCTCAAAGGTCTCTTCCAACCTGGTTAATTCTGTTCTGTTCTAATGCTCTGGTGTCTCCCCGGCCTCCTGGAGGTAAGAAGGAGCCATTAACTCTCCCGGTGCAGCTCTGCAGGGGCAGAGGCCCTTGGGGAGCGGCGTCTTCCTTCCTCTGAGCTGGAGAAGAGACAAAAGTGTCTGTGACGCCAGCTGCCCTTTTTTAGCGAGCTTTCTGGGGGGATTGAGGCCAACAGCTTCGGTGCTTGCAGGCATTCACGAAAGGCAGCACTACTAAACGCCCATTCACCGGGGGAGCACCATGCTAATGGTCGTTGCAGGATTACCTTAGTCGTGCCCAGGGGCTAGGGGTGTTTTGCTCCAAACGCAGATGAGGTGGGAAGTCTGGAGCCTTCAATACAGCAGATAGGAAGGAATCATTGTTGGCTCTGCATGCGAAACCAGCACCCGGCGTGGGGGGCTGCGCAGGGAGCTGAATTCGGCCACCTCTGCTCACTCCAAGGCTTAGGACTCGGCTGCTGGAGTATCGGGAGATAAAGACGCTCAGGACTCTCGAGCTTCCGTTTCCTTACCTGAAAAAAGGTGTGTTTAAGCTTAGTAATAGCAAATCATTTCTATGTCACTCTCATGTTTTGAAGGCGCTACCTTGGGTAAAGAAAGAATTCTCTTCCTGTAACTTAAGATGTTTATCTTGCTTGAAAAGACAAGCCTTTCTCACCTGTTTGGTTTACTCTATGGAGTTTTATTGAGGGTAGTCTAGTATAATACAGGTGTAAAAGATCAAGAAGTAGAGGCAAAGATAAGAGGGAAAGAAAAGAGAAACTCTTTATACTCTAGTGAATGGGCAGTAGGTGTAGGGTGAGCTGGAAGGGAGGAGGCGAGATCCCCTATGGCCGGCGAGAAGTGGCTGGGTTTTGATAAGAGGAGGAAGCAAGTAAAGACAACACTGTGAAACCGATCTCACCTGAGAAGGAAGATCAAATGCTTTACTCACCAGGCTGACAGTAGAGCTTTTCTTTCTGCCTTGTTTTTAGTGGATTTGTTGCCTCCAGTCTCTAGATGTTCCTTCTATTGGCACGGATTTTGCATTTCCTCCGTGAAATCTTGCGTTTAATAGGGAGATTGGCAACAAGTGCCGGGGCCAAGGAGTGAATTCGGTACGGGGTCTCAGCAGGGACAGGTGTGAGGCTTTGTTTTGGTTTCTAGCAGCACATATTTTACAAGAGTGTTGTTTCTTTTTGTCAGACTATGTCTACTTCGAAAACTCTTCAAGCAACCCCTATTTGATACGAAGAATAGAAGAGCTCAATAAGGTAAACAATTTCTGCCATCACATGGGTGAAGTTAATTGCATTTATGATGTGTTTGATTTGATTGAAATCAAAACGATTCCTTAGCAGTTCTCTGGTCATTAGAAGCTTAAAAACACTTTTGTTCTGATAATTTTCTGGAATGCTTTGAGACCTGGTAGGTTGTTCTCCTGTGGCAGGAGCTCAGTGGCAGGTCATTCTCAAGGTGATTATGCCCACCTGTAGGGCAAAGACGTTTCTGAGTTCTTCAGCTCCTTGCCAGGATCATGAGATAGGAAGATAAAGTAACAGTTTGCCTGGAGGATGCAGAGCTTTGTAATTTGATCTTTCCTGGGGGAAACTTGCTCAACAGGAAGGTTTGGAGCCATTATCTGCTTCCTCGGACTGTCTTTGCTGCTTGTCCTTTGGGCCACTCTGTTATTTCTTCTGCCAAATTTCTCTTTCAGTGGATCTAAAGGGGAAGCGCGATTGCTTGTGTGTGGTAAGGCAGCTGAAGTACTCCCTGCTGAAATTTTACCTAGCTGAGGAGGGAAGCTGTTAGCTGTCTCCTAAACATGCCCCGTCTCAGGTCTAATAGCAGTCTGTCCATTGCAGCCCATACAGAAGGGGACTGCAGCAGCGCTGGCAGGGCTTTGAGTTTAAATTAACTTACTAAAATTAAGTCTTTTTCTTCAGTCACTGGTGCTGGGGAAACATGGCTTTATAAAGCAGTTTTCCTATGTAAAAACAACGAATCTGAAGGCTAAAGCATCCTTGTAACCCCGGGTTTTTAGTCTTTTGAAGAAATCCTTTCCCTCATTAACAAGTTCTTAAACTGATCTGTAGCCATGGAGTAGCAGTAGCTGTATTCCATCATTTTCAGAGGGAAAGTTTGTTGATAACTTTTTAAAGAAAGTGTTACCTTGTGCTGCTATTTTCTCTCCTTTTCCACTCCTTGGGAAGAGGATCTTGCAGCCTGGATCTCTCATCTTGGGGTGGCTCTCGCTTGCAAGTTGGAGTTTCTCTCACCTGCTCGAATCCTTCAGGTTGGAAGGAATAACTCTCAGGTTGCCTTTTTTCACTGAGGGGCGATTTCACAAATGAAGCCTGGGCAGTGAAATGAAAGAGAGGATTCTCCCTTGTATGAGCCTGTGTTTGAGCAAGGTGGCTCCTGCCTGCGTGGTTTAGTTCCCCAAAGCTCTGAATTATTTGAGAGAAAAGGGTAGAAGTTCTGCAGACTACCAAAACCTGGTAGAAGTGGTAGGCTGCAAAGGGAAGTATTTGTGCATGTATGTGTTGTCTGAGTTTGGGGGTTTGATGTTTGATGTTTGTGTTGGCCAAACTGGTATCATAAAAGGTGCCATTTTGTGTCAGTTCCCATTTGGGCAGCAATCGATATATATATATTGACTTTTAATGTTGCCTCTTTGTGGTCAGATTGCTGGTCCACTGCCCTTCTGCTAGAGACTTCCCCGTGGGGAATTAGTATCTTTTTCAGGTTCTTAAACTGTGTGCCACCCCTGTGGGTTTGAAGCCCTCTGCAGGAGCAGGGCACAAGTCGTCTAAGTTACATTTCAGTATTTGTTTGTCTGGTTTGGGGACAGTAGATTGGCTTGGACTGCTGCAAACCAGGAGGGGTATCTCCCCTGCTTTGTATAAAGCCAGTTTGACAATTTGCCATCTTGCGAGGGATTGACCACCTGTCCATTTCAAGAAGAAAGTGCCAAACATTTCAAAGATTCGGCTTGTGTGTGTGTGTTAGCAGTGGTGCAGCTTCCTGGGTTCTCTTTTTGGAATGCTTGGTGGGTTCCTGTGTGTTGGTCATTGTTTAGCTCACCAGTGTCAGAGGAAGAAAACCTTCAATGATTTCCTTTGTGAAAGTAATTGTGACTTGGTTCTTTCTTGCTGCCCTGCGGTCTGGAGAGCAGCCTAAATCTGAATTCTGTTGTTCCATTTCACAGTTAATTTATTGAAGATTTTAAAGACACTGAATTGTAGCTGATGCAGGCATCATCTGCAAAGTAGTGAAGTGGCTTGTTAATATGTTGTGAACTGCAGACAAGTGTTGTGGGATTTAGTTGGTTGGTTTTCTTCTCACCCCTCATAATATCTGTAGCTGCTAAAAATGGTGATCCCACAGAAACACTTTGGATGGAAGGCCCCAAACCTGTTTCCCTACCCTGGAATGGATCCCACTGGAATTTGTGTTATAGACTCATAGAATCATTTTGCTTGGAAGAGACCTTTAAGATCATCAAGTCCCAACTGTTAGAGGAGGTGCCTGCAGCTGCTAGGTGCTAGAAGGTGGTGCTGTGTAGGGCTTGTGCAGTAATCCCACCTCATGACATTTCTAGCTGGGTGTGTGCAGTCCCCTTCTTCATTCCTGCTCATTTATTTTCTGTTGTTCTTTTTTTACCTCTTTCAGACTGCCAATGGAAATGTGGAAGCAAAGGTGGTCTGCTTCTACAGAAGAAGAGACATCTCAAGTACACTTATTGTGTTGGCAGACAAACATGCAAGTAAGCCTGCTTGTGGTCACTCTGCTTCTGCACAAACTGCCAAGCTTGGATAAAACATTGATCCTGCACTTACAGATATCACTGTTATGATTCTGAAATGCCCTTCTGTGTAGTCAGCCTCAGCAATTTACCTGCCTTGTTTGCTTGACTTTTTTCTCTCTCCCTCTCCTCCCCCCCCTTGTTGGGTTTTTTTCCCTTCAAACCTTTTAAACCCTCATTTGGTGTGTGGTTTGATTAGGGGGGGACAAGACAGAATTCTGTTTTCAGCTGGAACTGACTAAAGACATCTTTGTTGTTTCACAGAAGTGGATTTCTTAATTTGGGGGATGAGATAAAGTATTGTCCCTGTCTGATTTATTGCTTCTTGGGATTATTTGGTTTGTTGAGTAGAGGAGGAAAAAAAACCCAAACAACAAACCTCAAACTTTCTGTGAGTAAGTCAAATAGACTGATCATAGGAAACCACCTTGAAACCTGGCTGATAAGAATTTCAATGTGGATGTTTTTTGTAGCAACATAGCTTCCATAGGGACATGCCCAGTAAATACACTTCTAAAAAAGCTGAATTTTACAGCATCCTATCACAACTGTGGCTAGATCAAGTCCTTCTTGGGGGAGGGGGAAAGGCAAAACCACAACAAAACTGCCTGTGCTGAGAGGAGACTTGAAAGCTATTGCATTCTGTAAGTGCTGTGGTTACTTTCTAATTTAAAAAACTGTGAAACTATGAACTATCACAAAATTCACATGACCCTCCCCTGCATGGGTGCAGTGTGCAACTCATGTCTTGATTTCTTTATTCTTTTTCTACATCATTTTATGGAATGTTGTGTTAACTAGTGCTGACATTTGCTCTTCTCCCGAGGAGATCAGAGGCATGTGAGGTACATGAGGCTGAGTAGAGTTGTGAGCTTACTTCTAAACAAAAATACCATGCTACAGTTCTCTTTCAATCATGAAACCAGCTTTTCAGTGCTAAGAAGTGCATACACACAACAGTTGTGTGTCAGTACAGATGGGATGCTTGCCTGTGTGAATCTGTAAGGCAAGGTACTGCAAAGAACATTCAGGTGGTTTGAAAAAAACACAACACCTTAGCCACCCCAAACAAAGTAGCTTAAGAGGTGCTATAGTTCTGTGCATTCTGAACTGGAAGGGGAGTGAGTGTGGTGTGCTAGCTGCTCTCAAGGGGAGTATCCATCTCTGGGAAGAAACAGAGCAACGTTATTGCGTGACACAGGGCTCGTTATCTGGGGCTCTTCCAGCTGGTTTTGACTCCCTTCTAGTTGCCAGTGAAGATTAGATTTAGTTTCAATTCATCTTCCACTGCCAGTTCTGTATCCATGTTGTCCAGTCCTTGCAAGGTGATGGACACAGTGCTAATAAACCAAAGTTACTAAAGCAGACATGATGAAAGGGAGAAAAAGGCTAAGCAGGTGGAGTTACTAAACCCTTTTTCCTCCTGAATCATAGAATTGTCAGGGCTGGAAGGGACCTCAAGGATCAGCCAGTTCCAACCCCCCCTGCCATGGGCAGGGACACCTCACACTACAGCAGGTTGCTCACAGCCACATCCAGCCTGGCTGCAAACATACATAGAATAAACCAGGTTGGAAGAGACCTTCAAGATCATCGTGTCCAACCCATCACCCAATCCAACACCACCCAAACAACTAACCCATGGCACCAAGCACCCCATCAAGTCTCTTCCTGAACACCTCCAGGGATGGTGACTCCACCACCTCCCCAGGCAGCCCATTCCAATGGGCAATCACTCTCTGTATAGAACTTCTTCCTAACATCCAACCTAAACAAACACCTCCAGGCAGGAGGCTTCCACCACCTCCCTGGGCAACCTGTGCCAGGCTCTCACCACCCTCCTGGGGAGCAACTTCTTCCTCAGAGCCAATCTCAATCTCCCCATTTCTAGTTTTGCTCCATCCCCCCCCAGTCCTATCACTCCCTGGCACCCTCAGAAGTCCCTCCCCAGCTTTCTTGGAGCCCCCTGCAGATCCTGGAAGGCCACAATGAGGTCTCCTCAGAGCCTTCTCCTCTCCAGCCTGCACAACCCCAACTCCCTCAGTCTGTCCTCACAGCAGAGCAGCTCAGCCCTCTGCTCATCCTCGTGGCCCTTCTCCAAACTATGACATATGTGGTATGTAGCTGTTCACATGCTTAAAATGTAGCAAAAAACATGGAGAGCCATGTCAGTCCTTGTAATTCAAGGCACACAGCTAAATGAAAAGGCAGCAATCAGATCTGGGCATGTTGAACTTGTGATTTAGCTGCCAAGCATGATTGTCTCTTACTGTGCTCTTGGCGCATGCCTGAATAGGCTGTGATGTATGTGTAATACAGATCTGCAGCCCTCCACTGCTCAGGGATTGGTTCCATCAGATATTCAGGTTTAACAATGAATAATAATGTCTTGCTGTGTTCACAGCGCTGCAGGGCCGTTGGGGAAAGCATGTCACAGAGCTAGCCTCTTGTTTTTAACCAAGAGTGTTTCCTCTTGTGCCTTTGGAGTGCCACCATTGCCGCCACACCTGGGGGACACGCAGCCGCCTGGCGTTGAGATGCACCTTGGCTGTGGCCTGGAATCGTGGCAGCAGGCAAAGCTTTCTTCAGTGCAGCAGTGTTCAGTTTATCTGAGAATACTGAAGCTTAATAGGAGCTTCACCAGAAACAACATGACTATTGATTCCTTCAGCTGTGTCACACTTCACTAGACTTAGCAAAGACAGCAGGTCAGAATGATTCAAAGAAACTCATGTGTGAGGCTGAAAGGGGGAAAAGTATTCTAACCCAACACAGAATCCATGGAAATGCTCTTTGAACCCCCAAAGGCTGCTTTCTGTTTCTAGTAAGAAATACTAAGATTTTATTTTA
The DNA here is from genome assembly GCF_014839835.1 of Dryobates pubescens. Taxonomy (NCBI): domain Eukaryota; kingdom Metazoa; phylum Chordata; class Aves; order Piciformes; family Picidae; genus Dryobates; species Dryobates pubescens. The sequence goes on from NC_071622.1 coordinate 912,575, forward strand.
GTGCAAACAATTAATTCACTGTTCCCATCCACTGGAGTTGGAAAGACAGGGAAATTCTTCTGTAGCACAATCCTATTAATAGAGCCACCAGAGAGAGCTGAACCTGCCTCGTGGTGTAAATGTCATTAGTAGCTAACATTTCCCCCCCAGTATGTTTCTTTCTGGTGCAGAATAAAATGGTTACTAAATGGCTCCCATTTCCTGAGGTAGCTGTGTGGCTTCCAGTCTTAAGGAGGGAGGAGAATAAAATGAAGCTTTTGGACAGCCATTAGTTCTTCACTCTGGAAAAAAACAAAGCACCAAGCTCCTGCACCATCCAGTGAAACGAAATGTTGTGGATGTTCAGAGTCTAGTACAGGCACTCCACACTGTCACTGCCTTGGAGTTCATTTCCATAGTCTCCTGTTGCCTCATTTTGATGCATTTGCAGTGGATGTATGTATCTGCATCGCTGATCTTTTAACTGCCTTTGTTCAGCTGATTAATGGAGCTTTTGGGCTGCAGACACTTCTGGAGTCACACAGCCTTCTCTTTAAGATGCCTTTATTCTAGACCTGCTGTTGAGATTGGTGCACTGAGAGAGACAAATAATGGGAAGATGTGTTGAGAACATGAATGGGAAAAGTACAGATGCAGTTTGCAATTTTTTTGTTTCCCATAAAGGAAGGCAAAAGAGGTTGTGGTTGTCAAAGGGATGTTGCAAGGTCTGTGCAGAATAGGTGAAACCCCCCAGCTTGTGCTGTAGCTTGTGTAACCCAGCAGATAGCTCAAGCAGACAGCTCTCAGATGCGCTGGGTTTTTCTCATAACTGTGTAAAAAGAAATGGTTTGGAAGCACTTATTCTGTAGTTGGTGGCTGTAAAATAGTACTTGATATAAACAACCTGGTTCTTAGGTTTTATCTGTGATCATCTTATTTTTATCCTCTGACAGAAAGCTTGTCTGGGCTGGCTTGTAAATCATTCAGCCTTCTAATGGCTTCCATGCATTCTTGGCACTTTTTATTCAGGAGCCTCTTTAATCACTTCACAAATTAATTCTGGGGAATTTCTCCACCTGTTTGTGGAATGAGCTTGCTTCACCAGTGGGAGACTATTCAGTGTTCCTGCCCAAAGACTTTGCAGTGGTTTAAGATAGATATTGTACGCAAATAAGATTGCAGGCAGAGCTTGGTGGAGGAGAAGCTTACTCCTCAAGCTACTGTTGGACGTTATGACTACATATGTTACAGATATATGTAATTTCTCTATGTCTTACAGAGTTTCTCGTAAGTAAATATTTCCAACAGCAGAAATAGAACCTCCTGACCTCCCTTCTAACAATCCATCCCCACCCTTCAAATGCTTGCTGTGATCTGCCTTGCGACCACAGTCACTTCATCAGAAGTGATCCTGGTTTGTAAAAGGAGTGACTAGTTAGTGGTGGTTGGGGAACTGAGCGGTTAGTGCTGGCTGGTTTGGCAAGTCTCTGGTTAGTTTTCAGCAGCTGATGTTTGGGTGCCAGGCAGGCATGGCTGCATGGTTTTGTAAGTGCCAAAGCTTCTAACAAGAAACGTCTTGCAGTGGTGAAGTGTCACTGCTCACTCAGTCCTGAGTTGCCTGGGACCTGTGTGCCTAAACAGGAAGAGTGGTCTCTTGAGTTTGGAAGTTTGACAGCCTAAGTTACTCCAGCCTAAGTACAATTTTACAACAGCTTTACAAATGAATTATTTTGATTAATTTCTTCCATTTTTTCCTCCCTTTTCTCCCAACACCGCTCAGGCAGATGTGAGGAGAGTCAGTTTCATTGATCTACCAAAGACACGTTGGCTCTGTCATTACTGGAAGGAGGAAACTCTGTTGTTTCTCATCTGGGGGTGATGCAGTGAGGAAGAGCCTGCTAAATGTCCAAACAGCATCTCTTTGCTCTGGATGCTGCCTGTAATAGTGGCTGTGGCTGCAAAGGGTGATCACAAGAGGGTTTGGAAGGGATCATAGTGAATGTCTTGATAATGGAGCAGGCTCCTGAAGTGTCCAAGTGTAAGGATTTCTATTTGTTCAAACTTCCACAGCTTTCTCAAGCTATGAATCAAACCCTGGGTTTTGGTAGAGACACAGTAAGGCTGAGGCTTGATGTAGACCATTTGGTACTGGACCTGGGAGAAGGAATGTGGTGCTGTATTGTTCATTTCTTCAAATGTAATATCCTTCCAGGCTGTGTAGCTGAGGTGTTAAAGCACCAAGAACGTAAGCTTCCTTTGCTACCCAGGGAGCTGTTGTGCAGGTCACTAGCATTGGCTTTACTGTTGCCAACATCTTGACCCTGTTTTGTAATTGTTTTCTTTAGGCTTTTGGTTACTGATAACCATGCTGGATAGCTCTGCTGCTCCTACAGACTGGCTCCCAACCCAGTGTGCTCTCTGCACCTAATTTCTGTATCTTGTTTGCCTTTGTGTTTCTAAACTCTGCCATGTAGCCACCTCTGCCATCCAGCACGCAGAAAGAGGAGTGTTGCTGAGAGCCTAATCTGATCTGTAGCAAATTGCTGTTCTTTCTAGTGTCTAGCAAATATTGATGTTGAATTTCCCATCTCACACACCCAGTCATTTCAATTACAATTGCTGCCTCTTGGGTTTCTCCTGCCAACTCAAAGTTTACTCTTTCTAATTATTTCCCCCCATATATGTTAGCTCTCACACGAGCCTTGCTGTTTGTGCCCCATCTCCCTCCCTGTCTTTCACTCCCAATGTAAGTTTTCTTCAAGCTTTGTTAGTGTGCTGATAATGATACTGCCATCAAAAATCAAATAATCTAATCCACTCTCTGCAGCATTCCACTGGCTAGTGCTGCACAGGTGATTTATTGCTGTTTGCATGAAGACTCAATGTTTAGTTTGAAATCTGCACGGGCAGATCTATCAAGCAGGGAGATCAGTTTGTAAGTTAGGCTTCAGGAGAGCATTGAAGTCCCAATGTGCTGCACCTGCTGTATTCCCCTAGCCCTTATTCTGCAGACCATGGTCGTTATTTGTCGTGGGCCACCGTTCTTGAGTCTGCTTCACTGAGAGCCTGAGCTATAGGAGGCTGAACTGCAGCCATGTCAGACAGGCTTGGCCTGGAACCTGAGGCTGGGCCAGCCCCTGCTGTGATTTATAGTCCGCCTTAAGCCTTTGCTGTCTGCGCAGGGGCGGCCACAGGGTATTAGTTACAGTTTTTGTCAAAGCCACTTTGCATAACTTCAGTGAGGCAGAGAGATTCTGTGCTGGATCCAGCCCTGGCTTCTCTCATCCTTCCCTTGGTTCCAAATGCATTTGCCAGGTTCATTCTCTTCAGCACTAAATCATGGCTGTGGAAAAAGGAGGGAAGATACTTGTGTAGATTTCTTTGTTTGTTATTTCTCCCAAGTGTTCCTACCTCTGCCTTCAAGAATGATGACAATTTTACCTCTGTGTGTGGGGGAAGTTGTTTGTTACCTGTAGAAATGTCTGTCTTTTTAGAGAGAGGGGAAAAAAACAAGTATTGTGGGTTTTTCCCTTTGAAAGGCTGTGCATAGCAGAGCTGGCATCAGAAAAAGATGTGAGCTTCCCACTCTCCTTATTTTATTACAAAAGCTAGACACATAAATAAATCACTAGTTGGAAGATGAGCCTACCTGGAGGGATTCAGTTCCCAAGGTGAGCTTGGCTGTGCTGGTGGTTGCATTTTGTTTGTGGAGCTGAGTGGCCAGGAATGGTTGATGCCATTTTTTAAAACACCTTTTCTTACCTGTCATTTTGAAGAGCTGTAGGCCATTAAATGTGCTGATGATGTTAAGTCTGTTGGGTTGCTCCTGATGATCTCTTTCCTGCATCACACAGTGCACTGCTCTCCAAAACCCGGTGTGAGTGCAGGCCTGGGGTGCCTGTGCCTTTGTGCATCCTTCAGTGGCTAGTCCAGCTAGCCCGCAGCTCGCCCGCCTGGCTTGCTTGTGGGCTGCTGCTGGAGTATTGAGAGTCTGGGTCAGCAGCCACAATATTAATTTTCAACTAGAACAGAAGCCACTTCAGTAAATAAATTGCAGAACCATGAAACTGTGGCACTAATGTAAATTTGGTGTTCCAGTTCCTAGGGAAGTATTAAAATGTGAGTGCAACTGCTGTATGCTTCAGAGCTCCTGTGCTGTAAGAGGAGTGGATGTTGCAGCCTGCTTTAATTATGCTACTTCTGTGTTGCTTCATTTTTTCCCTTTCCTTGCTGGAGCAGCTTACCTGAGGGGCATATAAACCACAGATCTTTTTCCAGGACAGTAAAGCAGTGATACATTGTGGGGAAGCTGAAGGTACATAATTTTTTGTCACCCCCTTTGGCATCATGCAGCCTGTTTAAACCAAAATGAATTTTAGTGTTTTCTGCAATGGAGATCTCTCCTTTCCAATTGCTTTAGTTTGGGGATAAATGTGAGGATTACAGTTAACTAATCTTAAGGGTGTATAAATCATAACTGTGCCTGTATGTGTTTCTGACTAGAAAAGGTTCTTGGCAACAACTGTTATATTAAGCTGCAGGCATGAGTCTGCTCTTTGAGAGTGCTGCTGCCATAAAATGAGAGTTTTACGACTCATGTATGAGACTTTACAGCTCATTCTACTGGAGTCTGGGAAACTTACCCCATGGCTTTGGAAAATACAGTAACTGCCTTGATTTCTTAGGGAAGGAAAGAGTCTGCTGTTGTATTTCCCAGTCCTTCATCGTGGAGAAGCTTAACTTGCTCAAAAACGTTTTGCCTTGTAGAGCTTTGTCTTGCATAATTGACAAGCTACTTACTAATGAACACAAAGCACACCAGTGTTTTCTTACAAGGTGCCTGGAGATGGTTTGGATCAGTTATGTACCAGTGTGGAAGTGATTCCGTGTGTTTACCTTGGCATTAATTTAAAGACTGGCTGGGTGGAGATTGGATAGCTCAGAGCCTGAGGTGGTGGATCCTGACTGCAGGGTAAAGCAAGCTTCTGGAATGCAGGAGTATTGCTCTCAAATGTGTGTGGTGTGATAGGGCAGGGTGGGGTTGCTAGAGTGGCCTTAGGCACCTGGTGACATTCCAGTTAATCTTGCAGCTATGATCTATTGGCTGTGGTCGGGGTGAGGAGAAGGAAGTACACTGATAAAGAAAATAACCTTTTCTGTGAGCATTTAGTGCAAAAGCTGTTGGGATGGGACAGTCTGTCTTACCCTGAAAGAGGAGTAGGGTCTAAGGTAGCTGATGCCTGGCGGAAAGGAAAGGCTTTGGTTTTACTGCCTTGCCCGTAGCGTGTCAGCTTCTTCCTGGTGAATCTAACAGTGCACTGATGGTCTCCAAGAACAACTTCCTTCAGAGCTTGTCTGTTGGTAGCAGATTTGTGTGGCTTTCAGCTTGGTGAGCCAGGGTGACCTGCAGGCACTTGGAATACGGTGGTAAATACATATAGTTCTTCACAGGCATCGTCTTAAGTGATCTCTGCTAATCACCTGATTGTTCACTTGACTGAAATGGAAGGTTTCAGGTGAAGTTAGATTTAATCTTAGTACTGTGTACTGTGTGACAAGGATTTTGGAACGGCCCATCCTGACTGGCTCAGGAGCGGTGCCTGCACTGTTCTTAATGATCAATTTTGTCTCATTATATCTAGGAGAGATGGAAGAAGAGATGGAAAACCCAGAGATGGTTGATTTGCCAGAGAAGCAGAAACATCAGCTACGACATCGCGAGCTGTTCCTCTCACGGCAGCTGGAGTCTCTGCCGGCCACACACATCAGGTGGTGACCATTTCCCCCCAGTGCTTTTAATCAAAACCCAAATGGCATTATTATTATTTAGGCATTCTTGAATGTAAGCTTAAACCCTGTGTACAACTGTAGTAATAGCATCTTGTGAATCATGTGAGTGTTTGAGCTCTTTCCTCATCAGATGTGTTTCTCTCTGGGTTTTTTTCAGAGGCAAATGCAGTGTCACTCTGTTAAATGAGACAGAATCCCTGAAATCCTATCTGGAACGGGAGGTATGAGCCATTTTGTGAATTGTCAAGCTTCAACATTTTATTCTGGCAGAGTTTGGGGTTGGTGGCTTTCACAAGCTCTGAAAAGTGGGTGGTTCTTTCATTTCTACTCATCCCAGGCATTGACAGTGGGAAGCTGTAGGCTTGGTGCAGTTTTCATTCTAATACACAACCCAGTGGATGTAGAGGCCAGACCTGTTGTTTTACATCCTTGTGACAACAAGCTGCCCCTCCCTCTATAAAGAGAGCCCTACTTGCTCATCACTCTGGCAGTCAGAAAGTTCAAGCCTGGAGGCTCATGCCCCAGATAAGGCAGAGTGAGAGATGCAGTAAATGTAAGAGGGAGCAAGCCAGCAAGCTGCATTTCTCTGTATTTGCTTTATCCTAAAATCTTGCAGATTTATGTTAATATGGTTTAAGCTTGATCTTGCCTCAGATTTGAGGAGCTTAGTTCCTTGCTTTTGAGTTCAGTTAAAAATATTTATATGTAGTACTTCATATGCCACTACAGACACTTAGATCCTTGAGAAAAGCTTGTCAGTTAACTTGAGTCCTGCAGAGATTTACCCAACTTGGCTCTTTAAAGGTACCTTTCATACCAAACACTTGAAGCTGACCTGTCTTGCACTGTTCCTCACTGTTCAGAATGCAGAGCATACTGTAGTCAGTCTCAGAGCTGGGCTTTCTGGTTTTTAAATGCTGGTTTAGCTTCCTTTGGTATTTATTTAAGTATAAGATTAATTTTGATCTGATACTCTAGGAGAATTTGAAACAAAGCAGAGGGATTAACTAGTTGAGTTTCTCTTTGGAATGTGAGCCTGCTCAGGGCTGCCAAATGGCAGCGCATCAAACAAGGGCCCTTGCGGTCACAAGCACTTGCAACCAGCTAGCAGCCCAGGATGTGCCACTTGGAAGGCAAAAGTTAATCAAATTGAAATTATTTGAGATTTACTCCTACCCAGCTTTGAAGAAATGTTCTTTCTGGATGCTTCCAACACATTTTTATTGTCACTGCTGTTACCAGAGGTATGCAGAGACAGAAGCGAGCTGGCTTCCTCTAATCAGGAGCTGCTCGGTTGCAGAGGTAGCAATAGAAAGAGATTGCTTTTTTTCCCCATCCTTCTTTCTGAACTCTCAAAATGCAAGATGAGTGATGGGAGTTATTTTTAAAGCAGAGCAGTCAGTTAGAGATTTCACAGAATGTGAGAGTTCCCTGAATGTGTCCTGTCACTTAGCATGGTATTTTGCTGTGGTGCAAACTAACTTGGGCAGATGGTAAAGAAATTAAAAGCTCAAGAACATAAATGTGCTTGGCTGGAGGGTAAAGAGATTAAGAAAAGGAGATAGTCACTGCTTGGTGAGTTCCTAACACTGGATGGTATTGTTTTGAACTGTTTCTTTTCTCCCCCCTCCCTGTTCTTAAGCTGTTCTTTGCAGTCAAACTCTGTGTGCCTTTTTGTTGGTGGTGGTTTTTAGCATGGCTTCTGTCAGTAAAGCCTAAGCAGTTCTATGGAATCCATCATTGGATTCCCTGAATGTTATGACCACTCAAAGCAGGTTTTCAGCCTGAGGCTGGCTGGCCTCAGCAGAGGTGACACATGTAGGCAGACGTTTTTCAGGTGACAGTAAGCACAGTAAAAACGTGGTTTTGTTATCTCTGGTTTCCCCCTTCCAGTTCTCTCTCTGTCATCTACCTTGGGAAGATTCTCTGTTCAGCTTGGAGAGCACTGACTTTTCTTACTGTGCCTGGAAAAACTGGGTTTGTAGCAGGAGTGAGTAATAGGAAGCAAAAAAAGGAGCTGGAAAACCTGAATTTCCTGTGGATATTGGATTCCTGTGGAGATCAAGACAAGGGCACAGCCAGTTTCAGCAAAAGCATTAGATCTCTACATTCTGCAGGCAACTGTTTTATATGTACCATCCATTTTACTGCTCTACTAGGATAAATCTGGAGGCTTGTGTGAATTTTGCCTCCTGGGCAAGATACCTGCCATTTCTCTTCCTTTTGGTACTCCCCCTAAAAATAAAATGCTCTCTAGTTAAATATATTTCCCTCCCTCACTCAAACTGATGCAATGAAAGTGTAGTTTGCAAGCTGCAAAGAACTAAGCCCTGTTTCTGTACTGGACTTGCACTTTGAGCCTGGTCTGGTTTTCCACTTCTGCAGTTTCCAAGTGGCTCTGATTCTTGGCATACAGCTGCAGGTAGCTTAGGGGCTTGGGTAGGAAAGCTCTGAGCCCATATGTCTGACACTTCAGAATGTCATAGCTTAATTGTTACTCTGGGCAGGTCATTGTGATGTTTCCTAATGCTGGTTATTTCCTGGGATGTGATATTAAAAGAGAAAACACTTCTCTTTCTTCACTGTTGCAACCAACATGCAGAGTTCTGATGGCCAAAATGGACATGAAGGGTTTTGAAGGGCCATATTGGTTGGTTGTGAACATTGCTTTTCTTGTGAAGCCCTTCTGGAAAGCTCTTGCTCCTGTGGTGGTTGGGAGTTGCTGTGTGCTTCAGCATCACACGAGAATCTGCTTTGTTCCTCGGACTAGACTTTGCATTGGCACTAACCTGACATTTAGGAAAGCTTTTAGACATCCCACTCAGTTTGCATGAGCTGAATTTCATGCTTCTGTGGGGGAAGATGGTAGTGGTACTGCATTAGCTCTGGGGATTACAGCCTGTGTTCTTACTTGAGCCCCTAAACTCCCATCTTTTCGCTGTTGAAGAGGCTCTGGTCAGGGAAAAGAGCTCTTGCTTCTTTCACTGGAACTGCTTGCCTAGAGACAGTGTGAGCACAGAAGGATGAGGTTTGTTTTGTAGGGAGAGTTCATGCTGACAAGCACTCAAGTACCATCAGTTTTATCCATTCATTTTGGATGCAACCCTATCCCCCAGCCCTAAACCCAGCCACACACCACCCTGCCAGTAGCCTTGGCTGGGTGATGGAACAGCATTTTGTCAAGTGTTAGCTATAACTTTTATCCTGTTACCATTACACAAGATGAGGTTGCTCTTGCCCTTGGAGTTCATGCCTTCATGGTGGGGCAGCAGCATGTGTTCTGCTGGAGGAGCAGGGCAGGAATTCCTGCCTTGCCTCTCGTGCTGTGCTGCACAAGTGATACCTTTTTGTGCAGTAGCTTTCTTGGGTAGCCAAGCAGGTTTAGCTGGTTTGCTTGGCTCTTTGCAGGTTGGGGGTTTTTTGGTTCCCTCCCCCCCCCCCCCATAGATGTTGATTTCTTCATGGAAAAATGCTGGGGTTTATTAAAATGAGACTGGAAAATGCAGAGTTACCATGTTCAACATCCTTGATTTCTCTAACTGGAGGCATTATACATGTGAAGAAAACACAGGAGGCCTTTCCTCTGTGGCATTAGCCTTAGACTGCTAAGTGTAATGTGCAGGGCTGGGGAACAGAACTAATGTGTATCTTTGCAACCCTAGCCCACAGAGGCTTTTGCCATGTTACTGGGGAAGCTCCCAGTGATTCTTCCTTGTGTGACAGACTGGGAGGCTCTTTGCCACCTCTCAGTGAGGCTGAACAGGGCTGGAAACTGATGCCAGTTTTGCCCTAATTTTTGTTGCATGCTGTTAACACATACAAATACAGGGAAAGGGAAAGTGAGGTGAGCATGAAGTGAGATATATTTAACCACAGATGTATTTAACCTGAGATGTGGAAAATGGTGCTTTGCACATGCTGTGTTTCTGGTCAGAAGCACTGGTCTTGCCTGGTGATGGCATTGCTGTGGGCAGAGCTGATGATGGGTCTGTTATTACTTGTCATACTGTGCTTGCCTTTGGAGCATCCCTGGTCTCCAGTGTGTCACTGCATAGCTATAGCTAAGTACTTATTCATGCAGAAAAGATTAATTACTTACACTGTTCAGGTTTAAGTGCAGTTTTAACCATAGGACTGTTGAGGTTGGAAGAGACATTTGAGATCATCAAGGATCTAGTGCTCACAATCCCACCACTACCGCTCAACCATGCCCTTGAGCACCACATCCACGTGTCTTCTAAGTACTTCCAGGGATGGTGGCTCCACCACTTCCCTGGGCAGCCTTTTCCCATGCTTGACAAGGCTTCTCTGAAGAAATTTTTCTAGTATCCAATCTGAACCTCCCCTGGCACAACTCGAGGCTGCTTCCTCATGTTGACTGTGAGAAGAGACCAACCCCCACCTTGCTCCAACCTCCTTTGAGGCAGTTGTGGAGCACAATGAGATCTCCCCTAGGCCTCCTCTTCTGAAGGCTAAACATCCCCAGTTGCCTCAGCCATTCCTTACAAGACTTGTGTTCAAGGCCTTTCACCAGTTTAGTTGCTCTTCTTTGGGCATACTCCAGCACCTCAGTGTCCCTGCCTCTTGGGTGTTTCCTTTCTCTGCCATGGCAGGACATTCTCATTCAGATGTGGCTTCTGCTTTAATCTTGCACATCCAGGCAACAGAAGCCCAGCATCATTTTCAGTCTTTTCCTCCTCTGGTTGAACAATCCTAACAAATCAGTGTTTGAACAATGTTTGAATCTGCTTGAACAACCCTAACAAAGCAGCAGCTGACTGCTGCTGCCCAGTCTGCTGCCCCTCTCCCAGTAGTGAGGCAGAGAGAGATGCAGCGATTTAAGCTGAGGTGATGGTAGACAAGTTGGTTAGTAGTGCATTGCTGTGACAAGAAAAGCCAAGCACATCCTAGTCAATATTAGCAGGAGTTCATTGAGCAGGTGGAGGGAACTGATTCATCCCCTCAGTTCATTGCTTGCAAGACCACTTCTGGATTCTGTGTCCAGCTTTGGGCCTCTCAGCACCAGAGAGAGGTTGACAGAGCAGAGCAAGTCCAGAGGAGACCACAGAGATTATGCAGTGTTTCGTTGGTATGAAGTTACTCTCTTGTTTGTAGCACTACTGCTGTGCAGATAAGTCACTAATACTGCTGTTGTGGTGTATGGGAAGTGCAATTTGGTGTTGTGAAACAGCTGGTATTACTAAAAATTATCTCCTGGCCCTTCTGAGTCTCACTTGTGCAAGAGGAGCTTCGTTCACTTCAAAGACTTCTAAGGGAATGGCTGCTACACATAGTATAGAAGAGAGTGGCAGCATTTCATGGGGGGGGTTTAAACTGGTGCTTCATTTATTGTTGGCTCACCTGATCTTAAAATCTTTCTGTAGGTAAAAGTTGCTGGTGTGTCTGCAGTGCTGCAAGTACAAGCTAATAATGCTGTTTACTTTTTCTTGCTCTTGTTTTGTTTGTAGGATTTCTTCTTTTACTCACTAGTGTATGATCCTCAACAGAAGACCCTGCTGGCTGACAAGGGAGAGATTCGAGTTGGAAACAGATACCAGGCAGATATAACAGATTTACTAAAAGAGGGTAATTCCCATCATTTCTTTCAGTTGTCAAGAGGCCCTGTCAAATGTGGCCACTTTGTGTGCAGCCTGCATAGGTGTGGGAGGCAGAAATTTCACCTGCCAGGTCATGCATACAGCGATGGCCCGGTTCGTTGGTGACCTGAGCTGTTGCCCACTGAACACAATTAGTTCTGTCTCAAGCCAGGCTTGAAGTGGGCATTTGTCCAAATCATAAAAGTAGTTGAAGCAAATTGAATTAATTGGCTCTCTCAGAGCCTGCATGCTTTTTATTAAGAGATTTCAGAATTTCCATGGGAAACACAAATCTTCATTGCCTCTGTAAAGCCTTTTGTGTTTCTAATCAAGCCCCACTTCCCTATATGAACCCTTCCCAAATTACTGCCAATTAAATGCTGTCTCCCCTCATCAATTTGCCCATTATTTCTGGTGCCTGTTCCTCAGAGCCCTCTCCCCATCCCAAGTGTTGGCTGCCAGCCTAGGCTTCTCACCTGCACAGCAGGCAGGAGGAAGAATTTGCTGGCCTGTAAGACCTCGGCCTGCCCCCACTGCATCATGGAGTGGTAGAACCACTAGGACCTTGGCCCAAGGAAAAGGGAGCAGTAGCAGTAGCTGATACTGGTCACCAAATGTTAGCTAACTTGAGATTTGTCTTTGTGCTACTCCGAAAGTGGATGGAAAAACTGGGAGGGATGGAGACCGTTGGCATCTAATTGCACCTTTCTGACACCCACGTAATGCATGAGGAAAGGTCTCTCAGCATGCTTTAGTAGAGCAGGGGTTGTGACCTCATTCTGCAGACTGGGCAGAGAAGAGACCAAAGAGATGCTTCTGTCTTTGCTTAGGAGCTTGGCTGATGCTGCCAGCCTTATGTTAGAACAGGCAAACAAAATGTTCAGGAATCTTGTTTAATTTGTCTATGAAAGTGGTGTTTATTCAGCAGCTGGGCAAGCCTCTTCAGTGAGGATGAACTAATTTGAAAGGCATTCTCTTCCCTCAGTGGACCAACATGCAGCTTCAGAAAAGGATAATCTCCAGATGTCTTAAAGACTTCAGGGGGAGAACAAAAGAATAAACTCTCAGCATCTCCTGTGTTTTTCCAAGGTGTTTTGGTTTGTGTAGAGTCAGGAAAACAAAAGCAAGTGAGTCTGATGCCATGGTTTCCCCTTGGAAAGCGGCAGATCCAAGTGAACCAACTACTCTTTGCCTGCTGAGAGCTGCTGGAAGTTGCCTTTTTTTCCTGGAACTGCTGCAAGATGAAGGAGAAGGGGAGAGGGGTGAGGAGAGAGAGTACATCCCCCTCCCATCCAGACACTATTTCCCATTATGTGTGCCCTTGGAAACCAGTCCTTGAGATTCTGATTGCCTGATTCAGATGAGCTGTGCTGCTGGGTCTGCCAAGCTGTAGTTGTCACAGAGAGAGGTGAATGGCATTGTCACAGAGGCCTGTTAGGCACAGTAACTGTGGGGTGGGCTAGCAGTGAAATTACTGTGAGGTGGAAAGAAAAATCTAGAGAGTACTTTCACTTTGAAACAGCCATACCAAGCATTTCTGCTTTGTTTGTCAACCAGGTGAGGATGATGGAAGAGACCAGTCAAAGCTTGAGACGAAAGTCTGGGAAGCCTTTAACCCGCTGGTGGACAAGCAGATAGACCAGTTCCTGGTGGTAGCACGGTAAGAGCGCGGGGCCTCTCCTTGCAGCGTGGGAACGGCCACAGCTCTTCCAAGCACTTCCTGTGTTCATTTCCCCTTCCTGCTTTGAATGCTTGATTCTCTTGCTGCACTGAAAGGTTGGATGTTCTACAGGCCTTCCTGGGAGCTGTTTACAGCTTAGTTAATCTCTTGCATGAGAGGAAGGCAAGTGGCATGTCAAAACTATCCTGTCCTTGGTGAGGTTTTCCAGAGACTTCAGGCACTATACAGAAGGCTTAGTGAACTAAATCCTTGACAGCTCATGGCTCTGTCCATTTCTCCATTGTCAAGTCCTGTGACATTTTTAACATCCATTAGGGTCACTATCAGCTGGGTGCCAACAAACCTCACCTATTCTACACAAGGGTCTCTGCAAGGGGCAGCAGCTACAAAGAGCAAGGATGCAACTAGATGATGTTTAAGGTCCCTTCCAACCCAAACCATTCTGTGATTATAGTGTTTTGCTAAGAAGCCTGGTAAAGTGTTTTTAATGGAGCATGGATGCTTTCTAATGCCTAGATTCCAATAGGTAGACACAATGGAGTTAAACCCTGCAAGTCTGTGCAGATGGTGAAATGTGTGCTCTCATTTAAGCCCAACGCAAAATGGTTTTGTTCTTTGTCATTGATGCACATTTGCATGGACAGAAGCCTAAACTCATAGCCACTGGTGACTGAATAATTTTGAAGGGAAAAAACAACAGGTAGTGCTCTTCAAATTCTGTCTTTCAGGTAAGTTTCTAGCACTGTTTCTAGCTCAACAAGAGCGAGTGCAAGGTCAGTCCTCACCATCAACACAGACTGGAAAGCAGTCTTGGAAAGCAGCCCTGTGGAAAAGGATTTGGGGGTGTGATGGATGAGAAGCTGGACAGGAGCAGGAAGTGTGAGCTATGGTATCTGATGGACATGGACACTGACTTACAGGGCTGCCTGCTTCAGCCAAGGCCTCTAGCTATGGGAAAAGAGAGTTAAGCCTGTATTTCAGATACTCTGTTGACTTGGGCCCTGGTTCTGTCAGCCTTTTGGTTCATTTCATTTTTTCCCCCTCTTGAGTTACCATGTTTTGAACTCCCTCCTCAACGTTCCTGAGTGTGGCATTGCTGTGCCCCTTGTGGGGTAAGTACATGAGATGTTCCCCAGAGAGGCAGTGTGTAAGAATCTGCCTGGACAGAGCCCTCCAGTTCTGGTTGAACATTTTTTCCACGTACTGTGAAGATAAAACTTGCCATTATTAGGAATTTGGGCCAAAGTTGGTTTTTTTACAATGGGCAATCTGAATTGCAGCACCTGAAAGCCTTTGCATGGCTGCTTGGGTCTTGTGTGTGAGGCCAGTAACAGAGCCAAGAGGGAAGCTGGGTTGTTTAAAGCAAAGATGCTAAGTGCAGTGCAGGCTGAAGAAAAGCCCAGAGTGCAGAATCCCATGTTCTGTTTTTACCTTGGGTTAAGCCTGTGCTTTTTGCCATAGGGACTTTTTTAAGCTTCATGAAGTCCATGGTGTTCTGGCTACACTGAAGAATCACCATCAAATTTAGGTGCTTGGAGGTTTCACTGCGCTGCTTACCCAAGCTACTGCTGCTTCTCTTGACCTGTGCCAACAGTAAAGCCAAACTGGCTGAACTGAGTGATTTGTGCCCAACAGATTAGGGGAAATGGATGAAAATGGGGGGAGGGTCATCTCCACCAGAGATGTGGAACAAAGAAATGGAGTGATGGGAGAGCTGGGATGTCTCCAGCTGAGGATATTCCTGCTTCTCAAGGGCCCCTTCTTGATAAGGCTGGGGTTTCACTGTTCCTTCTAACCAAGTGAAGCACAGGACACACTGACAAGATGCAAACTTTGTTTTCTGGGTTAATTTTCAGCACTCAGCCACACAGTGGTCTGATGTTGGTGTCAGAAAGACAGGGAAGCAGGAGGGTAGAAGTGCCCCAGCAGGTGGGGGTTTGCATGTGGGTTGGTTCAGATGGACCACAGAGTTGCTTTGTGACGGGCATTTCCAGCTTGTGCGGCAGCTTTGGTGGCAGAGCTGGCTTGAGTCTTTCTCTCTGGCTATCACTGCTGCCTGCTGGGTTTGCCAGGACAGCTGGGTGAAGGTGGGTGCTGTAAGGAGAGTTACTGAGAAGACTGCTGTCCAGACTCAGCAAATTGATCCAGCTCCTCATTAGACACTGTGCACACACAGAAGCAGCTGTTCAGCTGAGGCTGGGGGAGCTGTGAAGCTGGGCTGGAGACAGTAACTGGGAGGCTGGGGAGAGGGCTCAGTATGAATCGCCACAGGTGCTTGGGTGAGGGAGGATGCTTTGGATTTTGGCCAAATGAGATATTTGATGGCAACTGCTGCTTAAGCATTTACCTTTCCTCCTCCTGCACTGCTTGGCACTGGTTTGTTCCTCTACATGCTCAGCTAGTTTGGGGAAGCGATCTGAGTAGAGGAGAACAAAAACAAGCCATCCTTTTTTGTGGTTGTAGTTGCTCAGAGGAGTGCAGTCTCAGTGTGCTGTGCAGGAGCACTAATGTTTCACCCAGGTGGTGTGGCAGGCAGCGAGGGCAGTAGGGACTGCTGGAATTGATGTTCCTGTTAAAGATTTGCCTGACTGATTTCTTTAGGAATAGAATGAGGAGCATGGGGATTGTGGGCTCAGAAGCAGGAGGGCCTGGCATTGCAGAGTACTGAAGAACTGGTGTGTTCTCATGTGGGCTGTATGAACTATGTGTGTTACACAGCATTATAAGCTAAAGGTTGTTTTCAGCTGTACTGAAACTGCCAGGAAACAAAGCTTGCATTATTGCATCTTCTTCTCTCTGGGGCTGGCATCTGTCTGACTCTGGAGCACTGCTCTTGTTATTGTGGAAGAGACTTTTGACATTCATGAAGTTTACCTGTGCTCAGTTTCTGTTAAAGCTCAACTCTTGAGACAAAGGTAGAAACTCCTTGTGTGTGATCCTTGAGTCTCTTTCCCTGTTTTCCCTCCTGCACCTAAGCCCCTTTGGTCATGTGGATAAAGCATTCATAATAACAAACCACATCTGAAGAGAACGGTCTTTGGCTCAGAACTGGTGCCAAACCCTGGAATCTTGTTACTGAGAAGCAGAGTCTGCTGCCCTCAGAAAGAGCTGGTTGGCTGTTTGTGTTGGTGCTTGTTTTGCATGCCAGGTTAACCCACAGTGTGGTTTCTTTCAGGTCTGTCGGTACGTTTGCCCGAGCGCTGGATTGCAGTAGCTCTGTCAGACAGCCAAGTTTGCACATGAGTGCTGCAGCAGCCTCTAGGGACATCACACTGGTAAGATTTTGAAGAGGACCTTAAGTTTTTGAGATGCAAAAGATTCACATCAGCAATTGCAGTTGGCAAAGAGAGAGGGGCAGATGGATTGTAATGGTGGCCTGCTGTGGAGCAGATCCTGTCTTTGTAAAGGAACTTTTATTTACATATCCAGTAACTTTTCCTGGCCTTGTGCCTCCTGTGACCCAGCATGGATAATTCCAGGTGATAATTTCTGATGTGTTTGGTTGTACTGCAATGTTTTGATGACATTCTTCATAGCCCATCCCTTGCCTGGGCTCAGTAGCTGTCTTGAGAAGCATGCAAATGGTGGAGCTGCCTAACTGCACCGTTGTCTTGCCAAAATGCCACTTTCCTCATCACTTCCCCAATACCAGACTGTCACAGGCAGCCATGGGCAAGATGATCTCAGGGTGGGGAAGGCTTGTGGTCAGATAACAAATTTCAGTTGATCCTGTTCCCATTTTGCTGAGCTCCATTTGAGAGCACCCAAGCAGCGGTGGTGGTAACGTTTTACAATCCTGAACGATTCCAGAGGGGCAGAGGAGAGGGAAAAGTTAACTTCTCTGTTAGAGGAAGTTTAATGAAAATGTGTGTAAAATGTATGAAGTCTCCAGGGAGCTGTTCTCAAAGCCTCACCTCATAACTGGAATAATGTGCAATCATATATAAAACACATTCTGGGATAGATTAATTATGCACGTGCACAGAGCTGGTCTGATGAAAGGCAAATAACATCCTGATTGAAACTACAGAAATCAGGAAATAAAGCCAAGCTTTCATTTACTAATACCAATTCCTCCCCCACAACATGTTCTCAGTTCTTGTAAATCACAAATTGCAGACAGTTGTAGTGCAGCTTTCTGAGGAGTAATTGCTCCTGGGAGTAATTCTTTTTTCCCACTCAGCTAGTGTGTGTGACTTGACTCTTTTTGGGGGGGTTTCTGGCCCTTGAGGTGACTGCATGCATGTGTTGCTGCTCTTAAATACTTTATGTGCATTTTTTGTGGGTTGTTTGACAAAGTGCATAACTGAATGTGTTATAAAATATACCCTTGGACCTCTGTCTTAATGTCCCATCTAACAGCCCCTTGGTGCTGCAGTAAGAGGGTCTCTATCCTGTGCATTTTCTTACCCATGATGGAGTTGTTGAGTAGCAAAGTAGGAATTCCTGATATGCAAGGGCTCATGTTCCACAGACCCCACTGCTGGTGAACACTAAACTTGAGCACTGACAGATCTGGTCAGGCTGAGCTTGGAACAAGTTTTTACTGACTTTGTGTTAGGTATAGAGTACTGCACCTGCACCCTTGGCATAGAGTTGTTGTTGCTGTTTCACTCTTGAGCATTTTTTCTCCCCAGATGCTTGTCCTTACCTGTGTCTTTCTCTCCTACAACCATGCAGTTCCATGCTATGGACACTTTGCACAAAAATGTCTATGACATTTCCAAGGCAATCTCTGCCCTTGTGCCACAAGGTGGGCCAGTCCTGTGCAGGGATGAGATGGAGGAGTGGTCTGCTTCAGAGGCAAACCTCTTTGAGGAAGCACTAGAAAAATATGGAAAAGATTTCACTGACATTCAGCAAGATTTTGTAAGTATCAAAAATGAGGGCCCACATGGTGACCAGTTCTGCTCAGTGACAGAGCTGGTTCACAGCTTGTCTGAACGATGTGCTTTTAATTCGTGTTGAGGAAGAGGGCTTCCAACTAGAGCATGTCTTGCTGTAAAGTGAGGAAGGGTGTACCTCCTATTGATGACAGCCTGTTGTACAGTCAAACTTCACCTCACAGATGATAGTTTTTCCTTTAAAGATGTTAATTTCAAATCATCTGCTCCACTACAGCTGAGGGAGGATTTGGGAAAGTGTTGTGACAGCCTAGCTGCTGTAGATTAATTTGTTTGAAGGAGAATGAGTACTGGGCCTTCCCAGACATGAACTTGTAGTCACTTTAATAATGTCATTTCAGAAAGGGCCCTTTGAAAGTTCAAAAAGGAATCTTGGACATCCCAGCCAAGTATCCTGTAGTTTGGCCAAAGCTCCAGCCTAGGTGCTGAGCCTGCAGATTGAATGGAGCACTGTGAAGAGAGCCAAGTCTCACTGCATCGAGTGTGCTGGAACAGAACAAGTGTTTGCAGCGCTGCTTGTCCCGTGCTCTGATCTCTTAGACAGAGGGACTTGGAAACAGCACAACTCTCTGTGCTCCTGCTGAAGTCTTTGGGCTTCTCACACAGGGAACAGAGCTGGCAGGGCACAATTCTGTTAGTAGTTATTACTTTTTTCTTATGGGCCACTTCCATAGAAGCCAAGCAGCTCAGAGCTGTGATGCTGTGGTTGTGGCTTGTCCTTGAGTCTTTGCCACTCAAGCAAAGAGGCTGAGCCAGTGGGGTTCCTTCCACGTTGTCTGTCATGAATGGTTCACTGTGGAGCTAATGTGGCACAGAGATTTACCTGCTCTGCTTCTACATGGGAAGCACTATTTTTGAAAGGGTATTTAATTTCCTGGGGGCCTGATGTGCATCTGGCACCCACAGGAGCTTCAGCCACTGAAGGTCTCTCTTTTGGTGTGAGGGTTAGCACTTGGGAGACTCTGCTGTAGAAGGTCTGTCAGGAATGCTGTGAATTTCAGTGAGGCTGTATGCCAGCTCCCTGCAATGACTGCTGCTTTTCCTTTATCTCCCCAGCTCCCCTGGAAGTCCTTAACAAGCATAATAGAGTATTACTATATGTGGAAAACTACAGACAGATACGTTCAGCAGGTAAGATCTGTTGCGTTCTAGCAGCCAGTGCTTTGCTTGCCCTTCAGACCAATGGTTGTTTCTTTGTTCTGCCTCTGGGGCTTCAGCCTTTCCAATAGGGTTAGGGTTAGGCTCTGTAATGATCTGAAGCACCAAGCAATCTCTTCATACTGAACTTACCAGCCCTTCCATAGACACAAACGTGGTGTTAGCATTTGTGCTTTCTCTTTGTGCTTGCTGCTACCTTGGAGCTTTCAGATGTCTGGGCTGGAATCCAGCAGTTTGAGGAAGGGAATGCAGTTAACTTCTGCCCATCGAATTCAGGGTCAGCATTGAATTCAGTTTGGACTTTTTCTGGAGGAAGGTGAGAGCTGCTGTACAGCAGGCACCCATCCATGCTAGCTCTCCATCTCTGCCTGCCCATGGCTCTGATCGCAGGTGCATGCAGGTTCCCCCAGGAAGCACTGCAGGTAAAGGGTTTGCCTGGGAAGCATTGATGGCTCAAATTCCCAGCCTCGTTACACTTGAGAAGCAACTTTCACCACTGTTGGTTGTGATCATTTTTATCTCTGCTCCTTTAAATATGAAGGCTGCTCGGTCCCTAAACAAAGCAAGCACAATGCAAGCAGCATGCAAAATGTTGCAGAATATCAGTTGCTAAAAACTGCTACAATATTTCATGGGAAAATTAATTAAAAGGGAGAGACAGAAAATGGCTGTTTCATGATAACTATCAGCATTGTGTTGAGGCAGCTATTTAAGCATTCAAACAAGGGGAGGTGTAAAAATGTCCTGCCTTAACTTGCTTCATTGGAAATTCAGCCTGAGGTGGAGACAAGGTGCCTGAGGCATTGCCTGGTGTTTGGCATGTGCTGTCTTTGGCACCATGTATTTGGGTGTTTAATGTGATTTTTGCCATTCTTTCTGATCAGAACACAGAACATCACAGAAGGATCTTTAGAATCTTTATGGCAAATGAGAACTCCTTTAATTTTTTTTGCATCAACTCTGTATTACTTCTAAAAGCACTAACTGCATCCTTACCCAGTGTTTCCCCAAGTTCAGTCTTTCATTGAAACTTTTCCTCCAGCTGAGGAAATGGGTGGTAGGAAAGTGGGAGGTGGTGGGGTAAGAAGGGTGCTCCTTGCCCACTGAACTGTGTGTATGGCTGCTAGAGAGAGTTCTGCTGTACTGTCTGGCTACAGCTGTTCAGGACATGATAGCCAGGTGTACTCAGACTGTGCTGCACTCAATAGCTGCACTGGGAGGAGCCCATTTGTCTTCTTCCCAGCATCTCTCATCTCACCTCACTTCTTTCAGTGATGTAATCAGTCCAGCAATAAGGTAGGTGTCACTTCAGCAGTCAGTGACAATTAGAATTTAGGCTGTTGCATGAAAATGTCACCTGGGTGCAGTCAGAACAGCAAACAGCAGTAAGGAATTCTTGGGAAGGGTGAAACCAGAAAACATCTCTATGCTGCTCAGGAAGTCCATGATACAACTGCAACAGTGAAGCTCAGTGTGTGCCCATCCTGAGCTGTGTAACCATTGTGGTGGTGGGAATAAGGAGCAGAGAGCAGTCTCTTTGGTGTTCACTCTTAGGTACTGTAGGAGATAGATGTTCCAGGTGTTTGCTTCCAGGCCTGTGTGCTGGGAAGGTGAAACAACTGGAGAAACCATGCCTTGATTAGGAGCTGCTTAAACTCCTTTGCTTTCTCCACTTTTTGTCTTTGTGAATAACAGAACTCACTAGTTGCAGAGGCAATGGTTGCCTAAAAGGCTTCGTTTGTCCTTGCAGCAATTCAGAAGCCCACCAAAGCTGCAGTTTGTGTACTGTTTCGCTGTATGCCTAGGCAGTAGGTTTTCCATCATGGTTATGCTGTACCTTCTATGTGCTGCCCAGCAGCATACCTGGAAGTGGGACTTGGGGAAAGCTTCCAATTAGAGGCTCTGTGCTTAGGAGACAGTGTGAGTACAAGCTGAGCAGGTAGAAATGGCAGTCCGGAGGCAGCGCGTCAATTAGGGCTGAACTGAGCTGAAGACCTCATCTCGAATTCCCAGTTTGTGCAAGCAAATAATACTATTAAACATTTATGAAAAGCTTGGGAGAGCTATCTATATATAACCACAAAGAGAGCATAGGAAGTTGGAGTTGAAATAATGGTGTAATACATTTGTAATTTACTTGATGTGTGCAGAGTCCTCGGTGAAGCACATTCCTGGCTGCTTTCCCCATCTGCTGCTTTGCAGTGTTTTGTCTGTAGATGCTTTCCCTTAGTCTGGTTCTGGGGCTGACAGCATCTTTGTGATACTGGAAGTGTACAAAGTAAGAACATAAAGAGTGTGTTTAGTTGTTTAGCTTGGCCTCCTCCTAAGAGGATGATTTACATTCTGATCTCAGGCCATGTGTTACTGTCTTTAAGAAAATATTGAGAACTTTCTCATTCTTGAAGGCCTTTTGGCTGAGTGAGCATAAAAATGTCCATTTGAACTCTTGCTGTGAATTACACAGCATGGCAATGGAGTTTTGTCACCTGTGAGTTGCCTGCTTTGATGGGGAGCAGTTAGTTGGGAACTCTTTTCCATCTTTCTGTATTTCCTTTGAGATTTTCTTGGAGCCAGAAGGCAGTGCTCTAATCCTGAAGCAGAACCTCTCTGTTTCTTGGGAACAAGGAAGGTAAATGTTGAGTTGACTTAAACAGAAGATCCTGCCTCAGAACTGAACAATGAGATACACTTATGGTTGGTGTGCCTAGGGTTGGAAAGCTTAATAGAGCACTTCCTGGTCTTGTGAGCAGGATAGTGTGATTGAGATATGTGCTCACTGATTCATTTTGGAGCATGCATTCAGATCTCTTAGCCAGTGATTTCTGTTTGGCTTCAGCTGTAACATGCTTTGGAAGGTTACCAACATAGTTAGGGACTCACTCGTGTCAAGAGGAGGACTGACCCTCCAAGAGCACAGCTGTGAGGAGGAGTAACTCTACTGCAGCGTCAACACAGAGCTTTTGCTCTGATGTAGGCTCCTCTGTGTCTGTCCAAAGTGATCCCAAGAGCTGTCCTGTCAAAGACATCCTTTTGGAGTTGTCCTGAAGAAAATGAGGGAGAGGCAATCCAGGTCCAGTATTCTCCTTTGAATGTGTCCTTTCCTTGAGGCAGATCTCCTGTGTCAATTCCTAAGAGCATGTATTTCTGGTTTAGGTTTGAAATGGCATCTGCTGAGGAGCTGCTGTTCGTTGGCTTCCTCCAGCAGTTTGCAGACTTCGAGTTGCTGTGGTGGTTGGCTGTGCCCTACCTTTTCATTCACAGGAAAGGTGGAGTTGTGAGTGCCAGTGTTGTTGTTAAATACTTTTAAATGCTTCTACCCTTTGCATATTGTGAGGGGGAGTTCTGAAGACTTTAACACAGAACACTTCCCAAATGTTGAGATGCAGCTGAGAGGAGCTTGGGACATGGCAGTGGCAGGTGACTGTTTGAATTAGTCACAGGCTTCTCTGAGAAGTCAAGGCTTCAATTTCTGCAGGTTTATTCACATTTGAGGAGCATGGGACTTGAAAGGGAAGATCAAATATGATGGATTTCTACTCTTCTGTTTCTGATGTGGAAGTGCCATTAGAGGTAGGAGGGAGACAGAGAAAGTCAGTGTCAAGATAGTGGAGAAAGTGGAAGTGCCCTAATATTTGCCTACATCAGGTAGAGAGCTAAAAAGGATTGAGCTCTGGGAAAACCTTGATGTGGATAGAAAACATCTTCATGAAGGGAAGCAAACCTGTGTACCTAGCCAAGAGCTGAGAGTGACACCTTGATGTGCTGGCCTTCAGGAAGTACTGTGTGCTAGCACAGCAGAAACAGCATCCAAGAAAAGTTTGCCTGCATATGTAGGACATTGCATCCCCAAACACCTCCTGCTAAGGAACACGGAGCTGTGGCAGCCTTGGCAGGCACGTGGCAAGAGGCCATAGGTACCACAGATGTGTGCTGAGATGGGTTGCTGGAGCACAAGCAGCTGGAAACACTTGTTCCAAACAGATCATGGACTAATTACCTTTCCTGGCCCAGTCTCCTCCACCTCCCAGCAGCACTTCAGAGCTTTGGAAAAGAACAAACAGTGTGGAAGTTCTCCTCTTAATCCAGAAAATGTAATTTATCTTCTGTGTCATCAGCTAACCCAGGCTGAATATTTGAGGATGTTTGAGGTGTCCCTGTGCTGCCTACCAGCTCAGCCCTTCCACTGTAGCCTCTTCCATTGTACTCCCTGTGTGTGGTTTCTGTGGTTATTTCCTTTCATAAAGGTGCACTCTTTGGAAAGTGACCACAAACATTGACTTGTTGCTGGGTCACATACTGTAAAACTCTTGCAGGCTCAGTGGGCAGAGGGAAAGATGTTAGATCCAGGGAGAGGATGCATGAGGGGCAGATGCTTGCACCAGCTCCAATGTGCAGTACTTAGTGTTTTAACCCCTTGGTCCCTGTGGGATAGACAAGTTGTTGGTATCTGCCTTTTATAGATGGGGAAAATAGGATGAAGTAAATAAGAGGATGATATAAACTTAAGATGTGCCTATATAAGTAACTCAAAGACAAAGGATTTTGTTCAGGCCAAACTGCCAGAAGAAGTTGTAAGTGTTCAGGGTGGGGTTTTGTGCCTGAGGACACTGATAACCACATCAGACAACATTAAGAATTTATAGGGTAAATAAGCTTCAGGCACAAATCAATTAATCAGTGGCAAAGGAGCTAGGAAAGCATTTTCCCTGTGAAGGGGTTACTCTGAAATTGTGCACAAGTACATTTCAGGCTCCTCTCTTGTGCCTTCTGGTATTAGTCACTGCCAGAAAACAGGACACTCCTGGTCTGTTGGTTGCCTGCAGGCACAGGTACTTAGTGCAACACCTTCTTACCCAGTACAGTGTGATACCTTCCAAACCCTTCCATTTCCCTGCTGGGTAATAAAGGTGCACAGCTCAGCACTGATTCCCAGGCAGCTTTAGGAGAGGAGGATATTGCTAGGTCCAGGTAACTTTCAGCAGTTGTTAGCTTGGAGTTCACACCATCACAGACGACTCTGGTGCAAGTTCACTGAAGTACTGCTTACTACCCTGAGCGAACCATGTCTTCAAGGCAGGTGACTTTGGACTGTGGGTAGTCTGTTGCTGATTCCTCAAAGGCTTCATTTGGGTTTTCTTGAGGACAGTTTTCAGGTACTGTCCTTTTCCTAGATGAGATTTAACAGAAGCAGTCTGGGAAACTTACCTGCAGCAGCAGAGTGAGTTGAGCTCTTGGCTGCAGCTCTCTGAAGGTGCACTCACAGTCTCAGGATGACTTTCAGAAGTTGCATTTCCTCAGTCCTTGTTCTTTTGTCTGACAACTTCATTCTTTGGTTTCTAAGCCAGACTGACTTCTATTTACAGGAGAAGCAATGAGGGGAATTCTTGAGGATTCCAGAGAGCTTTGATGAGGAACTCTGAGCCTGTCAAAGGGAAACCCTTTGCTTAAGCCTGTCCCTGATAGCAGAGCAAGCTCTGTGCTCATGGAGGATGTTTGTTTTGTGGTTTCCACATGTGCCCGTCATGTCCTTTTGAAAGGGATTTTTGTTTGTCCAGAGCCCCACTTCTCATTCTTAATGCATTTTCTGGTGCATCCTGTTTCTGTGAAGACACTGACTTTAGCTTTGCCTTTTCTTCTCCTGCCCATAGACTGTGCCCTGAGGCTTCTGCACAGAAAAGATTAAGCTAATCTATTTGTCTAGAATTTCACCATGCTGCTGCTTTCTCTGGGAATCGATGTCATGGCTTTATGCTGTTACTGGCATGGGTGATGAAGAAGAGCATGGGCCTGGCTCTGAGCAGGAGGTTGGGCTAGAGGCCTCCAGAGGTTCACCCTCAGTTAATTTAGCTTAGGGAATAAAGAGAAAACTTGAACCTCAGAATGTCTCTCTCAACACTTTACAACTCAAAACCTTCATACCCTTTAAAAGCAACTCTTGGCTAGTTAGTAAAACTCACAGCAATTCCCTGTCCCTGCTGTGTTCTTGTTTGCTATCAGTAAGGTCACAGCTGTAGCTGGACCGAAAAAGGAGCAGTGCTATTCATGGAGAATGTACTCCATACATCCCATTGGAAGGGTCCTCTAATCCTCCTGACACCCAGAAATGTGGACAGAGGTTAATGGATGGTGTTACTTAAGGAGGGTCACGTGGAGAGACAACTGATGTATGCTCCTAAGCATGTATCCCCATGCTCTGAAAGCCTGCTTTCATGTGGGTTTCTTTAAACACACCTCTTATGTTCCTTGGTATCTCCTGGCCATGGTGGCTTTTGTTAGGGGCTGGTTGTCTGCTCTGGTTAACTTCTCCCTTTTTACTCCTTTAGCAGTTCTTTGCCACCTGTCCCCTGGCATATGCACAGGTGCCTCAGATTTGTTTCCTATTTGTCTCCAAGTGGGATAGATGCATAGTGTTTGTGTGCCTGGAGCCTCTCACCTTTGGAAAGTGCAGATGTGTGCAGGCTGCCTGTGGCTGCTGCTGGTGCAGGAGATGCCATAAACAAAACCTGCTGGGTAATTCTGTGGCGGTTTTGAGTTGAGCTCTTGACCCTCTTCACTTGGAGATAGCGTATCCTGTGTCACTCTCTCTTCAAATGTGAGCATTGGCAACAAAAAGAAGTCTTTGTTCAAGCCTTTGACTTGGCTCAGCTTTTGAGATGTGCTGGAGAGGTGCATTGCTATGCCGCTTAGTGTCCAGTTGGTGAATATTGTGGTAGAGAACAAGCACAGACCGCTATGTCAGATCATCCTCTGCAGAGAGAAGAACGAACTGTGGGATGACCAGTGCATGAGCTTGCATTGAAGAGCAGGGGAATGAAGAGTTTGTCCTTAGAACCAGCAGGCTGTCATCTCTCTGGCCTCGGGGAGCTGTGTGCAGTCATTCGATGCCTGCAGTAGTTTTCAGTGGAAGTTTTCCTGTCGGCAAAGGGTTTTGTAGCTGCTGAGCGGCAGGAAGACTTTGTCACTTGCTACTAACTGCTGTGTTTTTTGCAGGACTATTGCTTGACTCCTGGGTGAAGTTCTTGTTTTATTCTAACTGTATTTTTCCTCTCCTTTTCCAAGAAACGATTGAAAGCAGCCGAAGCCGAGAGCAAGCTGAAGCAGGTGTACATACCCAACTAGTGAGTATCCTCTCCTGCTCCTGGGCCTTCCTCTTCCTTTGCAGAGGGGCTGCTGCAGCACTTCCCATGGCCTGCCAGTGCTATGTGTTTGCTTTAATTACACAGCAAGAGAGACATGCTTGAACAAACATGCCAGAGAACTATTACATTAGGTTACCAATATGGCAAACCTTCTACTGACCCCCAAACAGGCCTGAATTCCTGTGTGTTCCAGCTGGGTTAGTGTTGAACCAGCCATCCTGCTGCCAGCCACTAGGAGCCCTGTGAAGGAAACCACAATAGCTTTAGTTGTTCAAAACTGGCTAGAACAAAGCAGCAGTCCTCCCAGGATGCTTATACTGCTGCTTGTGAGTGAAAGGCAAAGCTGTTTCCCCATGCTGACCTTCCACTTGTGGAACACAGGGTATTGCCTCCATGGGCAGCTAGGGCTTTCCCTTTGGGGCTTTCTGGGGCTGGTTTCCTTCATCCTCTGTAACGTTCCTGTACTGAAGCCACCATGACTTGTCTTCCAGCTTTTAGTTTTATACCAGCTGTGAGAGCTGGGGACTTGCTAACAGGTTAGCACAGTTGTGAGCAAAAGGGGAGCCCAAGAATGCATCTATTTTAGTTTCTGCAATTGATCACTGATGCATGGGTGTTCTCCAGGGTGGTTTTCTGTGGATGGGTATTAAAATGATGCATATCAGATAGGCTTTATTTCACAAGTTCTTAGGAAAGTGTGTTTCTTCTGTTGCATTTCCTTTGCATATCCCAGTCAACACTTGTTACAGTATGGAATGTTAAACCTCCCCTGTCCCTTCTCCTGTCAGCTTCCACTCCCAGATACATTCCCATGTGTACTATTCCCCCTATCTCCTGTGCTCCTTTACATTAGCTCCTTTCAAGTCCTTACAAAGTTCTACCATATGTTCTGTTACTTAAGGCAAAACAGCATTTTACCTGATCAGCTTGCAAGCCAGTCCCTTATTTCTTGTGAAAAGCTCTGATTTCTTTTTTTTTGCTTTGAAATCTGTCAGTGTCTCAGGAGAATGTACTAAAAATGGGGTGCAGCATTCAGAGTGAAGCCAAACAGATTTCCTGTCGTGCAGCTTTTCCACAGCTTTGCCTTCTGTGGGTGGCATTGCTCTGCAGGGGGCTGCTGGACACAAATTAAACATGAATTCACAATGTGATAAGCTTGTAAAGCAGAAGCCAATGTAATTTAGCCTGCAGATGCAAAAAGATACTGCAGCTGAGCAAGCCTGGTAGTCTCGCTGCTGCTCTGGGGTCATAATGCATGTAGGGAGGGCTTTGTGTGTGCAGGGGGATGGCATTCATTGGCTAATGGCTGGCTGCAGTGGTATCTTATCCCTCCACACTGTAACTTGGCAAGATAATCCTTGTTGCTATCTGCAGAATATAATCAAATCAGCAACTTACCTCTCTGCTCCAGGAAGAGGACTTCTTTCCCTGCCCATGTGGTTGCTATTTTTATCCCTGCCTTGGACTTCCAGTCCCGCTTCGTTTTCCTGAGCGGTGTGCCTGAGCTTCCATCTTGGTTACCTGATAAAAGGGTCTCAGCCTTGCCTCCTCCTTCCCCATCCTTTTAGGTGTGTCAGGAATAGCAGCAATTGTGTGCATGGCTTATTTAATCCCACATGAATGCTTCTACTGCTTTTCTGCTATTAATACCTCTAAACGTGGCAACAATTAAGGATTTCTAAGGTTTCAGTATTCTTTCTACTCAGGTTTCAGCCCAGGGTCTGGCACAGAGGAATATATTGCATCTCTATCATCTTGGGGCCTACAAGAAGATGATAGTAATAGCAACACATGGTGTAGGGATCTAACTATCAGTGTTATTGATTTGTCCTTCCCGTGGTACTGAGCCCATTCCTGTTTTGAAGCTTCAACCATAATAATCCACTTGTCACCTGGAAAACAAATGACTTCGTGCAGGCTGTCAGAAGACCTGCACAGGAGCATACCAACCAATTCCAGCAATAGCTGGTGCAAAATTGTTTGCAAAGAGACACCCAGGAGAATGTCAGGCTCAAGCAATGTTTTATCTATATTTATTTCTTTCTTCCCCCCCTGTCTCTGGCTGTCTTCTGCTGATGGGGTTCTTGTTTGTTGTTAATAGGAACATCTAGGGAGAGGGGAGGAGAATAATAAGAAAAAAATGGAAGTGATCTTCAAGGGTTATTTCTCCTGTCACATACATATTAAACAGTGAAAAAGAACAGCTCCACAGGAAGCTTTAGAGTTGATGCTTTTGATTTGAGACTGTGTCCTAAATTCATATTCTGGGTAATTGAAGCATGGAGACATACAGATAATTGAGGTGAGGTTATCAGAGCCTCAGTCAACATCACAGATATTGGACAAATGTTTCTGTCTAGATACTGGACAAACATTTCTATGCTTCTTCCAAGAACAGCCCTGGGGTTGGGACAGATACCTGTAGTTAATGTGACTGAAAATGTTTGCATGCTTTGGAGTGCATCAGGTTGAAAAGCACTAATGTGCTGCCATGTTGGAAAGTACAAAATCAGCTGAATTCTGCATTCAGGACATACTGAAAAATATCTTCTAGTTGCTTTCTGTAGCAATCTCTTTGTCAGTGGGAGTGATGTTAAATGAGCAGCAGAAGCCTGAATGCACAGAGAGAGAGATTCATCCTGCCATCCACCAGCATGAATGTGCAGTTTGGAGACGTTTCTTCTTGCAGATGTAGCTTCAGTCTCTTTCTCCTGGTGTGTATCCAAAAGATACTCTTCAGAATCACAGAACAGCAGAGGTTGGAAGGCACCTCCAGAGCTCACCCAGTCCAACCCCCTGCCAGAGCAGCATCACCCAGAGCAGGCTGCACAGGAATGCAGCCAGGTGGGGTTGGAAAGGCTCCAGAGAAGGAGACTCCACAGCCCCCCTGGGCAGCCTGCTCCAGGGCTCTGTCACCCTCACTGCAAAGAAGTTTCTCCTCATGTTGAGCTGAAACCTTCTCTGGTCCAGTTTATATCTATTGTTCTTTGGCTTATTGCTGTGCACCACCCAAGAGAGCTTGGCCCCCTCCCCTTGATCCCCACCCCTCAGCTATTGATAGACATTGATCAGATCTCTCTCAGTCTTCTCTTCTCCAGACTAAACAGCCCCAGGGCTCTCAGTCTCTCTTCCCAGGGGAGATGCTCAAGGCCCCTAAGCATCCTCCTGGCTCTCCCTTGGACTCTCCCCAGCAGGTCTCTGTCTCTCTTGAGCTGGGGAGCCCAGAACTGGACACAGGATTGCAGCTATGGTCTCCCTGGGGCTGTTTTGGAAGTCATACTCTGATTTTAGTCACATACATGATGATCCAGGCTGGTTACTTGAGTGTTTCTGTGATGCTCTGGGGGTGTATCTGCTGCTTTTGGGGATTAGGACATCTGCAAATCCCCAAAGCTGAGACATACAGTTTTAGAATACATACATAGAATACACCAGGTTGGAAGAGACCTTCAAGATCATCGTGTCCAACCCATCAACCAATCCAACACCACCCAAACAACTAACCCATGGCACCAAGCACCCCATCAAGTCTTCTCCTGAACACCTCCAGGGATGGTGACTCCACCACCTCCCCAGGCAGCCCATTCCAATGGGCAATCACTCTTTCTGTATAGAACTTCTTCCTAACATCCAACCTAAACCTCCCCTGGCGCAGCCTGAGACTGTGTGGCTTTCCTCTCTTTTGCTTTGATCTCAGGGATATCAGAAGGGGTGAGAGCAGTGAGGTAAGAAGGAAATGCTCCACACCATCCCCAGTCTCCAAAATGTACATTTGAAAATGTCCATCTGTAAATGTAAACTAATTCCTTCTGCTGGCAGTGTTTTAGCTGAGAGTCTGAAAGCACTCCTAGAGCTGCAAATGCTGCCCTGCCAACACTTGGGAAGTAGGGAAATACTATTCTCCCTCCCCTGGCTCTTTTTTTAAGCTAACAGGAAAACCAGAGGAATGGGACAGAGCTCTGGATGACCACCAGGGGTGACTGCTTCAGCTGAAGAGAATCCTTTATCTGTCTCTTGGTTGGCCTCTGCTTCAGCAACAGGACTTCTTTTCCCTTCTCTCTTTGATGGTGCAGAAGTCCATTGCCACATGGAAAGCTTCAAGATGCAGTGCTGTTCTGGTTTTTCACTAGCTGCACTAGTTAAAATTGGAACCCTCCAGGTTTGGCTGGGCAGAGCTGCTCAGTCCCTAAAAGCATGGTTTAGCAGTCATTAGACCTGTTCTTTGCAGCAGCCTGGAGAGTTGTGTTGAGAGCTGCCTGCCTGGGTAGGGAATGCAGCCCCTTGCATTGCATTGTTAGAGGGCAGTGCCATGGATGTGCCTTACAAAAGATTTGGAAATGTTTCCTCTTTCTGAGGCTTGCTTTCTTGCCTGTTGTGTTGCATCCATGCCACTCTGGCTTCCTGAGTACCAGGAGGTGTGTGGTGATGGTGTTAGGTTTGCAGGTATTGTTAAGGACTGAATTTCTCCCTGTGCTGTGGGTCAGATGCTGCTGGTGTAGGGAAGGGATTTCTGTGCTCTCTGGCTCAGGACCTGGGGATGCTTGGTTGTGTTTCTGGGGGTGGGGCTGAGGTCCCTGGTGGCTGACTTCAGTGCTGCCTTTCTGCAGTTTTTCAACTGAAACTGACCTGCAGAATACAGCCCAAACCCTGCTCTTTCTGATCCCTCTTCTAGCATCACTGACTGCTCCAGTGCAACTGAAACTCGTTTAAGAGGTCTCCATTCTTGATGTAAGAACTGGAGATGGTAATTTACTGTGCCATCAATATTCTTATTGCCTTATTTGCATCTTTCACTTCAGTTTCATTAATTGCCTAATGATTCATCCAGTTATTCATCTCATTCTCTTGTTAATAGCTGTAGCAGGCTTTGGTGATATCAAACAAGTTTAATTAACATATCATCAACAATTAAGAGCTTTTTGCTTCTCATGTGATAAAGACATTAGCTGCCTAAAATGTATTGTTACAGCCCCTGTGAAGCTTGACCTTAGCTCTGGCCCAGCAGTTTCTGTTGCTCCTTGCAGCTATGTTAGTTGTACCATTCCAAATTCCTGAAGTGAAGCTCTTGCCACAACTACAGTGTGACAGTTTTGTGCTCAGCTCTCAGCTGTGCATGCCTTTCACTTGTGTTTGAAGTTTGAGAAGGCTGTAGAGAGGACAGCAGTTAGACCAGCACTCTCCTTTCTGCACAAGGTCTTACTCTGGATGTGTGTGCTACTGCACACTGTTGCCTTCTCAGCTGTGTCCAACCAGACACATCAGGGCTTTCCAGCATGCTGTTCCAGCAAACAAAACCCTTTTTGTGTGCTTTACTCCCTTCCTGCCTTTTGCAGAGGACAAACCACTGTACAGAAGGGAAGCGCCGTGTCTGATGCTGAGCCATAAGACCTGGAGCGAGGCTTAGTTTTCTTTACTTCAGTGTTTTGCTCTGTCTGTTGAGCAACACTGCTTGTAACAGTGGGCATCTGTGAGGGCTGTTTGTTTTACAGCATCTTGGTAATGTTTGCACATGGAGCTTGCTAGTGAATCATTGGCAAAAGTTCTTTTGCAGCAGGTTACTATAGTGACATCCCAGAGCAAATATGCTGGGTAGCACGAATGTACTTTCTTTCAACTTTCCCTTTGTTAAATGTCTCTGCAGATCTCCTGCCATCTGTGGCTGTCAGAACTTTGTGCTGTTCTGATAAGCACCCCAGAATGCTTTTAATCCTTCTAAGAGCTGGTCTAGTAAGCAAAAGGAGAAATCCACGGCTTGCTAATCTGAAGGCCTCCTCTGCTTCTTTTCACTTGTGTATGGGCTGCTCAGTGTGCTGAAGGAACAAACTGTTTGCAGTATTTCTGTGCTGATTAGTTCCTAAGCTTTCCCTTCTGCAGAAAGGCTCTGCACTCTGCACCAAGGACTACCATCAGACTCCTAGCCAAAGTTTCTCTTGGACTGGGCAAATACTCTTTTTACCTCCTTATGCACTCTGTGTGTGGTCCTCGTAGGTCATTCACAGCAGACCATAGCTGAAGACTTGTCAGAAGGCTCCTAATCATGAAGATCTGTGTGTGTGCTATGCCCAAAGATCTGATGCAGTGTTTCAGGTGTGCTGATGTGAATTGTGGCTCCACAATGCAAACCTTTGCAGTAGAGAGCGTGGGGATATTTGTGACTGCCTGAGTAAGGCAGGGGTTGCCCTTCCTCTGCCTAGCTTCCTGCTCCATCCCCCAGCTTGCTTTTTGGGCACTGAAATGGAAGATTGTGTGAGGATGGAGATCTGTAGGTGAGATTTTTTAACTCACCTAGCTAAGAATGTCAGGGGTAGTAAGATACAGAATCACAGAATCAAACAGGTTGGAAGAGATCTCCAAGATCAGCAGTTCCAACCTGTGGTGGTTTGAAAGGAAAGGCTCTGCTTTCCCTCCCCCACTGAGAAAGAGACCACGGCTAAACCCAGTTGGAGAAATGAGATTATATTTTACAAGGAAACAGATTATATGTAACACAACAAACACAGGTATTTTACAATATATACAGGAATATACAGCAAATGAACTCAACCAGAAACCAGACCCCCCGCAGAGGGGGCTTACCCCTGTGCCCCCTTCACCCCCCTACCTCCCTTCTCCCCCAAGAGAGGTAGAAAAGAGATGTGGATGGTTAACAGGGCAGGAAAGGAAGAAAGGCCTGGCACAGGAGTTAGTATCTTATCTTAGCTGGCCAGAATCCCAGAAGCAGATCCAGCCGAGAGGGACAGCGAAGGAAGGAAGACTGAGAGAAAGTCCCAGCTCTCCTGGGTCTAATCTCACCTCCCACAATCCTACCAATGAAATTCGTTTAGAATACCAAAATATTTTTATAAACATTTAGCCAGTGTGCCCCTTTCTTAAAGGCACAGCGTCAAACGGCCACACAACCAATCAGCCAACCCTAACGGATCAACCAGACCAAGGCACTAAGTGACTCATCCAGGCCTTTCTTAAGTACCTCCAGGGATGCTGACCCCACCACCTCCCTGGGCAGCCCATTCCAAAGGGCAATCTCTCTGGGAAGAACTTCTTGCTAAGATCAAGCCTAAACCTCCCCTGGCACAGCTTGAGACTGTGTCCTCTTGTTCTGGTGCTGCTTGCCTGGGAGAAGAGCCCAACCCCCACCTGGCTACAACCTCCCTTCAGGGAGTTGGAGAGAGCAATAAGGTCACCCCTGAGCCTCCTCTTCTCCAAGCTAAGCAACCCCAGCTCCCTCAGCCTCTCCTCAGAGGGCTGTGCTCCAGACCCCTCCCCAGCCTTGTTGCCCTTCTCTGGACATGTTCAAGCAACTCAACATCTTTCTTGAATTGAGGGGCCCAGAACTGGACACATACCTACCTGGCCTCACTGGTTTATTGTTTTCAAATGAGCTTAGATACTTGATAGTGGCATCTAAGTGTTACTGTAGTAATTCTGGTATAGCTGTGATTTCAGTATTCTCAAGAGCCAGTGTATTCCTGGGAGTCAGGCTGCTGGTAAGTACAGCCTGTTCTGGAAGCCCCTCAGGGGATGAAATCCAACTCTTCAAAACATTTTGGGTTGTACTTTTGAAATGGCATGCCTTAATTAACGTTTGTCTTCCTTTTTGCTTTGTGTTTCAAGCAACAAGCCAAACCCCAACCAGATCAATGTAAATAATGTCAAACCAGGAGTGGTAAATGGTACTGGAGTACAGGCACAGAACGCGGGAGCAGGACGGGCCTGTGAGAGCTGTTACAGTAAGTGACACGCCAGCCTGCCCCTTGGGCATGGAGAGTGAGAGCGCTGTGCTGCAAGCAGCTGGGTGAAAGCTGTCTGGGGGGGGGAGGTGGTAGAGAAGGTTGGGGGCACAGAATTTAACACAGTGGCATTTGAGCCAAGGTGGGGTTGGAGTTGCTCCATTTGAGTTTACATTTGTACGTGGAATGAAGAAGTACTGAAGGGGGAGTTACTGAATGCCCTCTGTAATGTCCGGTAGCTGTTGAGCAAAGACTTGAATCACCAAGGTGTGGATTTGACAGGTAGATTTCAGATTGCCTGATGAGGCTGCATTTGCTCTGCTCTCTGGTATTGATCTACTGAGCTCTAATGAGTGTGCTGTTTTATGGGGAGCCTTTGGAGATGCTGGGATGTGGGACAGTGCAGACTGCATACATTCCTTAGCCGTAAAGTTAACGTACAAGGGGTTCTGAGGACACTCTTCCCTCTCCCATGCTCTGCAGAAATGGTTGTCCACCAGTCCTGCAAAATGAGAACTTTCAGTTCCATCAGCAGGAAGCCCTCCCATCCTGCTAGTTGTTTTTCTTCTACTCATGTCTTAAAAGGGATTGGTGTGTGTAATTAACTATGCTGAGGTCCTAAGTACGTTGAACAGAGCTGGCAGTGAAGCTGCTCTTCGCTTGCTGAAGGTCTGCTTGAGCTCTGCGCTGTCTTTGTGTGGGTTTGCTTTTGTGATCGTTTGCTTTTGTGATGATTCTAAAGAGAATAAGCTCTGAAAACTGATCCTGGTTAAGGATATATATAATTTCCACCTTTGTTATCTCTAGCCACACAGTCTTACCAGTGGTATTCTTGGGGTCCCCCTAACATGCAGTGTCGCCTCTGTGCATCCTGTTGGACGTACTGGAAGAAATATGGTGGCTTGAAAATGCCAACACGCTTAGATGGGGAGAGGCCAGGACCAAACCGCAATAATCTGGTAGGTATCACAGAGCAGGCTGCTCAGGGCTCTGCCTGGGGAAGCGAGGTGCCACCACAGCTAGCTTCCTGCTCACTGTTCTTAAATATTTTAACAACAAAAAGAATGCCTTCTGCCTCCATTGTTGTCCGGGGGGGTTGGGGTTTCACGTCTCGCAGAAGCCGCGAGTGCCGCGTTGCCTGGTACTGCCCCAAGAGGAGAGCCCAGCTGCCATTTGTTTAGCGTCCCAGCCATGCTGGCTTAACTGAATGAAGATGGAGAGCACTGAAATGCCAGCCAGTGTTTCTGCTACTGGGTTTCCATGATTTCTGCTGGAGGGGGAAGAGGCCTTTTTTGTGTTCCTTGATGGAATTCATTATTTCCTGAAACCTGTTCCCTTTCCCAGGGCACATTCAGAATCAGACACCACAAGCAGCTAGTGGTGGTTTAGAGGTCCCCTGTCCTGTTCTTCTGGTTCATCCTATTTTGGTTCTTTTGGTTTTTTAAGCAATCCCTCCTTTTGGGTAGGTTTGAATAAGCATCATATGTGCTGCTTCTGTTGAGTCTTCCCTCTTTTACTGTGAAACGCTCGGAGTTTTGGTCCCTGGGAATAAAGGTGCCCACGCTAACGTGGCACACTGATGAAGGGGGAGATGATCCCCCAGGCTTATGACCAGGTCACTATCAGCTGGGGTGTCAACAAGTTGTGCCAGCAAACCTCACCTGTTGTACACGAGGGTCTCTTCAAGGAGCAGCAGCTACAAACAGCAAGGTTGGAAGTGGATGATCTTTAAGGTCCCTTCTAACCCAGACTGTTCTGTGAGTCTATGAAGTTCAGTCTGGAAGCCTCGAGATACTTGGGAAAAGTACATGGACAGAGAAAAAGTGCACATTTCCCCCCCTCTCCTGGTCATTCCCTTGCTGTAGTATTTCTTTTGTTTAACCTCTCTCCAGGCTTCTGTTTGCCCTCTGAAGCTACCTAATTGCTGAGAGAACTGCCGGGTTTTATCAGCCTCATTATGCCTCATTTGTTAATTAAAAGTGTGTATACAGTCCCAAAGGGGAAAGCCTCATTCTCCCCAAACTGAAACTTCCTTTTAGTTTCCAGGTGTGAGATAACAAGGTACTACTTCCATTGTTTTGTTGGTTGGCTCAGTAGCTTTTCCTGGAGAAGATGCAGCTTTGGCACTGTGTAGTCACTGTTTCAGTAGCATTCTTTACTACATGCAGTGGCTGTTCCATGCCTTCATGGAGGTCAGAGCAAGAAATAAAACAGGTGTTCTTGCATCTTTTAGACAGGAATGTTCTTGCATGCTCTAAGTTTGCTGTGGGAAGCAAGCTTGTGATGTGTATTTGAGCCATTCCTTCTGGTGTTCCTCTCCCTCTTACAAATGATGTGTTATGAAGAGTTTGCATTGTATACCCAGAGCAGCTCTTGGGCACCTGAGTTTGCAGGGTCTCCCTCTGTTGTCTCTGTAAGCACTGAGTCAGTACCAAGTGACTTCTTCAGGTCTGGCTTTTGTATCCCTGTATGGAAACTCGGGAGAGCACGGAAGTAAATACTTGCTGTGAAAGAGAAAAGGTTTCCCTTCATTTTATCCTTTCAGGTGTGTCTGGTCTGGAAGAATATTCCAAATGCTGATGTGTAAGATCTGGGGAATGGGGGCTGCTGGACTGACAGCATTTTGATCTGCAGCGCTGCCTCTGTTCCTGTGTCTGTGGGTCAGCAGTTGGAAGTGGCTTTAGAGTATATCCTTTCTTCTCTTTAGAACCCAACTTAGGGTCTAGCAGTTACACTTGAGAAACCATGTTTCCTTTCTTCTCCTTGTAGAGTCCTCATGGGGTGCCAGTACGAAACAGTGGGAGTCCCAAATTTGCCATGAAGACACGGCAAGCTTTCTATCTCCACACCACCAAGCTGACCAGGATTGCCAGACGCTTGTGCCGAGATATCCTGCGCCCGTGGCACGCGGCCCGCCATCCCTACCTGCCCATTAACAGCGCGGCCATCAAGGCGGAATGTGAGTGGGCCTGCAAAGGAGCCCCTTGGGGTTTCCTTTCCTACAAAGCCTTGAGTGCCAGCCTCTTCACATCATAGCAGCACAGGATGTTAGGAGTTGGAAGGGACCTTCAGAGGTCGTAGAGTGCAACCCCCCTGCCAGAGCAGGACCACAGAGTCTAGCACAGGTCACACAGGAGCACATCCAGATGGGGCTGGAAAGGCTCCAGAGAAGGAGACTCCATAGCCTCTATGGGCAGCCTGCCCCAGTGCAATTGGCTTCACAAAACCTAGCTGTCCTTGAAGAGCATTCTAAGTGATTGCAGGCTGGACAGAGAACTGTGACAAGCCAGGAGCTGTTTGGTTTTAAAATATTTGTTTGCTGCTACATGTAGTGCTCTTCTCAATTTGTTGTGTCCTGCTGCTGAGACATGCTTGCAAACTGGGACATTTCTTTTCATTGGAAAGCTCTTTCAGAACACTTGAGTTATTACCTATTAATACCTAGGTGACTTTACCCTCTAATGCTTTCTGTTTGTTTTACAGGCACAGCACGTTTACCTGAGGCATCAGAAAACCCTTTGCTGTTGAAGCAGGTGGTTCGAAAGCCTTTAGAAGCAGTACTGCGGTATTTAGGTATTAAACCCCACAAGCAAACGACATCAAACCCTGCTAGCTAGTTCTGCCAACCATTCCCTCTTCCATTTGCTTCTGGATTTAGATGATAGTTCTGAATTAAAAAACAAACCATGAAAACCTTCTTGTGAACTTCTTTTTCCTACTTGGCTTGCCAGCCCCAGTGGCTCAGCAGTCCCCTCTGGGCTCACAGAACTTTTTCAAGTGAAGGATGTGTTTGCTGTGGTTTCTGATGTATGTGGGGACAGGTTGCAAGGCATGAACATGTTTTGGGAACAGTTGGTCAGTCAACTGTTCCAGTTTTTGGGCTAGCTGGAGGCAGTTCCTATAGTTGGGTCCTTCAAGAGGCCTCTTGGGGTAGGGACAGCACTATGTCCCACAGCCTATGAATCAGTTGCTGTCTCTTCTGTGCTGGAGCACACTTTCTTCTTGATTTGGGGTTTCTGTGTTTTTCTTGAGGTCTTGTACTTTATCAGCTGATCTGTCAGGGGAGTACTGAGTAGATCTCTCTGGAACTTCACTCCAAGTTTTAGGGACTGGAAGCATCTGAAATGATGCTACATGACATGCCAGCTCTGACTACAAATGAAGGCCAAATCGCTTTCCCTAGTGCTGCCAGTTGCTAGAGATACCCTGAAGACATGTCTGAGGTTGTTAGAGCAGTCTCCTATGAGCCTAACCCCAGGAAGCTAGCTTGGACAGTATACTGTGAAGGCTTCCAGATTAGCAAGGAAATTGATTGCCTTTTTATTCTGATAAGAAACACTGGAGTTTTTGTTTCTTTGAACATTTGTGTTGATGAAATACTGTAAGGCTTAGAGTTTATTAAATATTTACTGCTACTCTGTTGAGTGTTGTACTTCTGCTGTGTACTAATGAGATACTCAGGCTGAGAAACCTTTGGATATGTGTAGTGCAAGAAAAGAAAGCCAATAGAAGAAGTCTTGCAGTTGGATAAAATCCTGCTTTTAATAGCTGTACAGAATGTAGAGTGGGTTTTGAGATTTCCTCAGAGCTCTATCAGGGTCAACATTTCCCTGCTGAGTTGGGAGAAGGGAGTGAGAGAAATGAAGGGAGGCTGATGGACTGGCAAGAACTTTCTCAGTCTTTTCAGTGGAAGAGCTTGTGCTTGATCTTTGCCTTGGCCAAAAGCCTTAACTCATCCTCAGGGTGTTCTTTATGATATTGTTTTGAATCTTGATGTAGTTTGGCCACTTTGCAAACTACTTTTTTACGAACCTTGCAAAACTGGTGAGGCTGGAATTTCCCCCAGAGTTTAGGGTGTGCCATGACTGCTCAAAGATGGCCTTTAATAGAGAGCCATCCCCAAAAGGATCCCAAATTACTGGGAGAAAAGTGGTTTGGAAACAGATACTAAATACCAATTTTTAATGTAGGGTAATAATATGTCATTGATTTTGAGCATTTTCAGCGTAGGTGAAGTCTTAAGTATGCTTTAAATGCTTCATATAAATAGCACTCTCCACTCAAAGTTATTGACTGAGGTGGTTTGTGTGTAGGGGAAGGTGTGCTGGGTCACCTTGCAGGTTGCTTTCAGATTTGTACTCCTAGTATCTTTGCTGATGAAACCCCCACCTTGCTGTCTCACCACAGAGTCTCATCCATGCCCGCCGAAACCAGACCCTGCAAAGAGCCTGTCGGGTTCTCTCAACAGCCTGACCCCTGCTAAGTTTACTCCTGTCATTAACAATGGGTCCCCAACTATCCTGGGAAAGAGAAGCTATGAGCAACACAACGGAATGGATGGTAAATACTGCTCTGCAAACCCTCTCTTGCCAGTGTGGGCTTTTTCTCCTCTCCTTTCGGTGTGGAAGGAGGTTATGTCAAGCTGTAGTCCTTTGTAGAAAACCCAAGTTGCTTATTCTTCAGGGAGGTTATTTCCCCCCCCCCCCTTTTGTAAAAGTCACTTGGCCTGTTTCTCCTGGGTACTGCCTGGGTGGTGCTTGCACATAAAGCTGCTGTGCTAGTGGAACTGCCTAGCTTGGCCAGCCTTGCAAATGGGATAGTAAAGGAGAAGCTTCCATTCTGGTTTTGAGTAGTATGAAGAAAACCCAAATAGCTTTTTCCAGTGATGCTTCCTTTTTCTTTTGAGGTTTCCAGTTTTTTGACCTGTAGGTAGTAACAGTTCCCAGGTGGCTTTGTAGCATGTGGATCCACCTGGCTTTCAGCAAAGCTATCAGAGGCTGCATGCCACTGGGAAAGGCAGACGTGTCAGGTCTGCTATGGCATAGACCTGCTCCTGCCTTGCACAAAACCAGTGGCCCTGTTGGCCCTGTCACCCAGCACCTCTGTGCAGTGGAGTTTGGGCTTCATCTCCTCAAGAAAGAAAAGCAAAGAGAAGGTGTTTGAAGTGGGAGACAGACATAGGAGGTTCCTGGCATGGACTCCAGGACTCTGTTCTGAAGAGCTGCTCTTGCCTGAGAGCCCTGGGGAAGAGAAACTGCAGGCTTTTTCTCAGATGAGGATCAACCAAGGGCCTGGTCTCAGTGGGAGTAAGGCTATGGCAGGTAGCTTTCCTTAGCAGGGGAGAGGAGCAGTTGGTGTAGTGGTGACTCTGAGCAGAGAGGGAGCTACAGGGAATCTCGCTTTTTGTTTTACCTGTAATTTTCCCTTTGTGGCTTGTCTGAAGTTTAATTACAAACCTTTGATTTCTTACTGCTTGTGTTTTAACGTTAAGAACTTGTGAAACTGCTGCTGTTCAGGTTGCTGATGTGATGTTTTTCTCTTTTCACTTGTGCTCTATCAGGCAACATGAAGAAGCGCCTGTTGATGCCTAGCAGGGGTAAGACCTTGAAGCTGCGCTCAGCTTATGCTAGGAGAGTGATATTTTAGTTTCATCTGCTGGCTTGTCTGTGCTTTGTGGCTATGAGTCTATGTGCACCTTCTGTGTTGATGTCTGAGTGTTCTGTGGGTAACCATTTCCAGCCATGGTTATGCTGCTCACCTTCCAGGCTTTCCACATGCAGATGGCAAGCTGTGCAGCTCTGCTGAAGACCTGAGGGGCCATGTTCAGAGCCGATCGCTGAGGCCTCAAGAGCACACAACAGTTTTGTGGCAGTTCTGTGAAACTGTGGAAGGCTCTGAGGTTTGGTTTGAAACTAGGTGTAGTCACTGTTGGACTTGGAAGAAATTGAGTGTCATGTGTTCTGAACTACTTTGAATTCACTTTGACCAAAGGAAATAGAATGGGTTTTGAACCTGGCACAGGTTACAAAGCAGTCTGTTCAGACTGCTGGATAGGCCTTAGGAGCTTTAGCTTGTGATAATGCAGGAAACATACATATGATGTCACTTAACCAAATCCCATAGAGCAGACCAGTTGTGACCAGGTAGGACATACAAGTGCCATCATGAGACAGGCAAACACCAGAGTTCAGCTTATGTGTTGCTGTGAAGTGGCTGCTGCTGCATGCCTGCTGTGTTGGATGGCTGAGGCAGCGGCTGGCTGCTCCCACTGGTCACATGCATGCGTGTGTAAGTGCATGGGCAGAGTACCACAAGAATGAGGACCGTGATGGTTCTGCTGTCTTTGCATATTTACACCTTGATACTGTGTTGCTGAGTTTTCAGTGTGCTTTCCCACTTTTGGGAAGAATAACCAAAGCCTGCTGCCTTGGTCAGGTTAGCTTCCCAAGAAGCTTTGCCCAGTAATGAGCAATGTAGATGTGGAGCAGCTCACTGGAGTTCTACAGCTCCCAGTGGCTGCCTGCATATGGCATGCCTGCTACTCCCTGCTAAATGCCCTCCTCAGCAAGGGGACTGCTGAGTCACTCAGCAGATTACACCCTTCTGAATCTCTGAGGTCTTGTGGTCTGACAGAGGGAAGCAGAAGAACAGGTCCTGCTCTCAGGAAGGCTCTCTGCACAGAGCACTGGATCTGATAACCGGAGACCATTTGCTTCCTCCAAATGGAAGGTTCTTGGTTTAGCATTTGAAGTTGTGTCTCTGCTGGAATACATACTTGCTTAGGTACATGTTAGTCATAACAGTTGCTGGAGCAGTGCAGCCCCAAGATTTTTAGTGATGCACCTTTCAGGCTCCTCACAATGCCTGTTTCTCTGGCACATCCATGTGGAGCTGTGCAGGGGCTGGCTCTCACTGAGCACCTGCTGCTTTATCTGCTCAGTCTCTACTTAGCCAGCCACTGAAATACTTGGAGTAGTGTTTGTTCCTATAACTGCTAGGTAGCAGAGCATGATTCAGTGCCAGAATCTGAGCACCTGCTGGGGTAGTGAGTCTTAACTGGATCTTTTGTTGAACAGTTCAGCTTAAACTTGTTGCTCAAGATTTAGCTGTGAATGGAAAATGTTTTCCATGCTGCATTTCTGACATCCAGAATGTTTTCTGACCCTGGATTGCTGGGAACCTTGCCAAGATAGAGGGAAGGGAACCACCTGCAAGGAAAGAAGATTTAAATAACTTGGATCAAGATCCCCTGGGCACAGGGAAGCAGATGGTAGAAGTTTGGTGGATCTGTTCCTGGCCTGGAGCCAGCCTGTGTACCAGTGCCCCTGAGCACTGGTTCCCAATTGCTGGCATGTGAGCTGGTAAGCTTTGCTAGCTCTAGGCATGGCTGATGCTGGTTTCCTGTGCTGTGTCAGAGCTAGGAGCATGATGCTGAGGCTTCTCCTTGGCTCTGGATGGAGTCATACAGGCTTACTAATGTGGGGGTGGGCTGCTGGTGGGAAGGAGGAGGTCAGAGGAGAGAAGAGGCTTTAAGTTGGATCCATTGCGAAGGAGTGAAGGGCAGCAAGAGTAATGAAGCTTGTGACCAGAATGCAGCAGCCAGTGAGTTAGTATAAAAGGACTGAAATAAACCCCTCTATCCAAAATGACTGAATTTTGGATTATAACTGACCTAAAATAGAAGAAAAAGATTAATGAGAGTAAAACTGAGTTGTTTTGACCAGTGAGAGTCTTCATTTATGTAGCTCTTATGGATACTGCAGGAAATGGGGAGAGGTTCTTGCTGGTTTTGTGCTTTCCCCCTCCCCTTAGTGATGCATGCTGGCAGAGAGGCTGAAACTCTCTTCTGCACAAACTAAGCTGTCCAGAAAGACACTGTCCAGCTACACTGGAAGTTTTCAGGGAGATGTTAACCTACTGCCATGTTACATGAATTATCCAGGGGTGTTTTTACTTCCTGCAGATGTGCTGTGTTGGTGGCACCTGGGAGATGCCTTACAGTTTTGACTGGTCACCCTGTCAAAGTCTCAGGCATAGAATCATAGAGCTGGTGTAGTTGGACAAGACCTCTGAGACTGGCTGGAAAAGACCTCTGAGACATGTGGCAGTGGGCAGCTGTTGAGGGGGGCTTTAGCTGAAGTCTCTCTGCCGGTGCTAAGATCCTTTTGGTGCTGGGCTATTGCTTCAGAACTCATGGGAGAAGAATGTATACTGTGAATTATGGCTGGTTGCTCTGCTGATTGCATCTGATGGGTGTGTAAGACTTTCCTCATGGCCAGATCATAAAGCAGTACCAAATCCAGAGATTGTTTTGCAGGGAGCAAGCCAAGCAGCAGCTTTGCACTCCTGCTTAGTGTAAAGCATTGAGATCCACATGTATCCATGTGTCTGGTTGGTCTGGAGCATTTAAATCCCAGTGGCATCTCCTGCCTTTGTTTAGAATTGGGCTGCTTAAGGTTGCTGCAAATCAAACTGTTCAGGTAGGGTGGTTGTTTCTTCAAGCAATCCTGCTGGAAGATTTTCATCCAAGTCTCTACCACCCATGGTCAGTGCTTGGAACTGAGCCCTCGGGAAAGTGACTGAGGTGCCCTGATGAACCTTCCTGTGTGAATGGCAGCACCGTCCCTGAACGCTCCCAAATGCTGACTGAGGCTGAACAAGGGGTTGGAGGTGGAAGACCTACTAGTCTGGGTGGGTGTGGGATGGTTAGGTTGAACTTTGTGTGAAGAGACAGTAATGGGAAGAAAAGGCTGGGAAAAGGAGAACCTTGGTTGTGAGAGAGCAAGGAGGAAAAGGAAAGGAGAGTGTTGTTAGAGGGCTGTGGCCAGAGGTAGCTGAAACTGTGGAAGCTGATGAATGTAAGAGCACTGGAGACTGCTCCTTCGGAGTTCTGGGGGTTATTTGTTTGTTTGTTCTTGGGTTTGTCTTGCTTCTGTAACTTCAGCTTAATGTATCTTTAACTTTTCTTTGTCTGACTCATCCCTGCTTAACCCTAGAGAGCTGAGCTTTTTCAAGCTTTGGATGTTCCTTGTCTGGCCAGGCACCTGCAGTTTGGCCTGGTGCTTGAAGTCCAAGAACAGGAAAATAGTCTTCATCTCTCCCTACTATCTCCACTCTATAGGAAGAGTGTGATCCCTTCTTCTGGTTTGTTTTCCTCTTCTTTAAATTGCATAGAAGGCATGATTTACACAGAGTGTCCTTCCCAGCTCTGCCTCAGCATTGGGTTAGCATGAACAAACTGCTGCCCGATCCCGGGTTTGGAGCGTGA
This sequence comes from Dryobates pubescens, assembly GCF_014839835.1. Lineage (NCBI taxonomy): Eukaryota > Metazoa > Chordata > Aves > Piciformes > Picidae > Dryobates > Dryobates pubescens. The sequence goes on from NC_071622.1 coordinate 956,601, forward strand.
AAAGCACGTGGGGTCCTGCAGGATGGCTAATGCAGCGAGGTGCTGAGAAAGTCACAGCTCACTGCTGTTTCATTAATGTTCTGGAGCTTGACTGACAATATTTGCCATGGAACTTCCTCTGAAAGAGGATGTTCTGTGTTCTGGCCCTCGTTTACTCTTCCTTGCAGATGTGCAGTCCAGGGGCTGTGTGATACTTGCCCATGCACATTCCTGCTGGGGGAAGGGAGGGAGCATTGTTAGAGGTGTTTGGGGTTTTTCCTCCCTTCTCTTTTACAGCATGTTAGCTTTCATATGATCAAACTTGTTTTTCAGGGTTATCACATGCCCTCTAAAATTGGCAGAGAGGGAACATGAATGAGTAGCTGAAATAAAGGGAAGGCTTTTCCCAACAACAAACTTGCATTGATGAAATGGTAGCAGATCCAATGCTGAAAATTGGAGAGAGTTTATAGAAGAGCCATGAGAGTGGTGAAGGGCCTGGAAAACACCCTGTATAGTGCAAACTGCTTTTGATCAAAGTGGAAGTTGTAGATGTTTGTCTCTGCTGACAGGACCAGCAGAAGTGTGATAATAGAGGGCTTTTCAGTCTAGCTGAGAATGGAATAATGAGCTGCAGTAGCCAGAAGGTACAGCAGAAAAACCTTGGCTGGAAACAAGCTGCACATTTTTGAGTGAGGTTAATTAACTGTTGGAATACCTTGCTTCTGCTGCTGGAGATTTCTGAACCAAACTGGAGTGGCAGTCTAATTTAGCATGTTCTGGTTTACTGTTTCTCACCTCCTCCTGGGGGAACGCAACCAAACTCCTAGAGCTGGGAGCATTCATCAGCCTGGCCTGGCATTGGTTTAGCTGTCAAGAGCTGAGCATGAAAGTGGAAATGCTGTTCTAGATCAAAACCAGCTGTCAAGGTGGGAATATATGGAAGTTCTCCAGTATCATCTCTGTAGGTGACCAGACTTACCTCAAAGATATTTGCTGAGTTAGATGTTGCAGGAAGTTTGGACATAGCTGTATTGCATAAGTTACATTGGAATGCTGCCTTTATCAGCAGTGTGGCCCTGGCCACCCTTCCAAAGTCAAGGATAAGCAGGCAAAGGAAATCTCCCCATCCAAGATGACTGCAAACAGCAGGGAGTAGTGGTTCTTTGGTGAGTTCTGTGGTACATGGGGAAATGTCCTGGCTTTAGCTGTTGATATGCAGACCAGAGTAATGTGACTAGTGTCAAGAGAGAAAATATTCAGTGCTTCTTAAAGGAATGACTGTTTCTTGCCAGCAGCAGTACAGCTGGGAGGAATGACAACTTGCTTGACATGCTTTTGGAGACCTCAAGAACTGTGTGCCTGTGCAACTTCCTAGCTTCAAATTATCTGCCAAAAGTACAGATGATTTTTGAGAGCAGTATTTAGGATTTGTATTCAGATGTCAAGTGAAACTTCTTTCACTTGCCTTCAGCTTAGCCATGATACTGCCTTCAGTTCCTTCTAGTGTAAAGGAGAAAGATCTGGAAATGAAACTGAGAGACAAGCATCATGCTCTGTGGATCAGCTAGTGAAAACCATCTCATTTAGGAGGGACAGCATGGAATGAGAGGCAAATGGTGATTGAGAGGAGAGAGCATTTCCCAGCACGGTGGCAGGGAGCAGGAGTAATGAATATGAAAGGAAATGAATGTACAGCAGTGCAAGGGCAGAACTGCAAGTGTCCCAATGGTACAAGGCCCACATTTGTAGTTAATTGGGATCCACATGCATGATACAGATCATACCCATATCTACACACACCTCTCTGTGTGTGTGATACTCCTAATTCTAAGAGCAGTGAATAATTCAGTGGCTTCTAGTATCCATAGCTTAGATCAGAAAATCCCTAAGCAGTGAGGTGCATGGTTTTGTTGCCTCTTTTTTTTAAGCACTCAGTAAGTTACAGCCAGACAGAAAATATCCTGGTGCTCTTTTGGGAGTATGGGTGGATGGCATCGATGGACTCTACACCGAGATCGACAGCAGCTCTCCACTCTCCGTACTTTTCCAAGTGGAACTACTGACTCATTGTAGTCAGATGACACTGCCCAGGAAGTATTGGTAGGGTCCTTGGAGTGCTCTCAATAGAAGGTGCAGCTTTGCATGAGCAAAGGGGAGGTGCTGTGAACAAATGAGTGTGAACTGTTAGCCCAAGCGTTTTAGGAAGTACCATCCAAATCCAATGAGGTTAGTGGAAGGAGGTGGGTAACAAACCCCTACTTACCTAAAAGTAAAGCTCCTCTCTGTGCAATCTCCTTTGGAGTTACTGTTTGTTTAACATTGTCTCACATTTACCTGTCCAACAGAGAACTGTGCTCACTTCTGTGTTTCATTACCACCAAGCAGTCTGTGTTTCTCTGCTTGTTGCATGGGGCTGGGCTACTGTATTCTGCACTGTGACACTCCCTCCTTTTTTTAACCTTGAATCTCTTTTTTCCTTCTCCTTTGCCAATCTTGGTAGGAACTTACTTAGGTAAGTAAATGATGACTTTAACATTGGGTTTATGTACAACAGAATTTGAAGAGAGTGTTAGTCTAGGTGGTGGTTGGTACAATTTATGCTCTGTTCTGCTTGTTGCACCTACATTGCTGAAAGTTTATAGCCTCTGGTCCTTAGAAGGTGGACCCTCAGCCTGCTCACAGCAGTAACACACTCCTGGCAGTGTAGAAAGAGGGCTGCTAAAGCCTTCTTAAGCTTGCAAAAACTGCAGGTGTGTCTGTGGCAGCCCAGAGGCTTCTTGACTTCAACCAGTAACTTGGAAGTGAGCTCCTTGTTCGTCAGGCCTCATTCATGCAAGCGTGGGACTGTTGATGTTTCTGTTAGTGCTGGGGAGGAGTCCCAGGAGAAGGATTACTTTAGGAAAAGGAGACTGCATAGAAGGGTGCATGGACTTTTGCAAGCAGTGCTTTTTAGTGCGGTGACCTTGCTGGTGGTGAATGTGTGCATTAAATCTCTACACTGGTTGTGGCTGAAGATGTGCATGTGAACACTGCTGCTTATTGAATGTTCTGCACCATACTGCTCCTTGGTAAACAGAAGTTGAATCCAAAATGCCATCTGTGCCTAACTGCTTGATGTCCTGATTGGTAAAAAAAAATAGAAACCAGAAATTATTCTACTGTGAGATCAAGGACCCTGTGTGTGTGTGGTGAATATGCTGAAGATTGGAGTTAGTGAGTTTTGAGAAACTAATTAACAACTCTCAAGTTATGTCCAGGGGCTGGAAGCTGGACTGCTCTTGCTCCTTGGTGTTAGAATCAACTCTGTACAGATTTCCTTTGCCTAACTGTGAAATGGTGTGTAAATACACAGGCAACAGTGTGCCTGGTTAGGCTTGGAAAAGCACTGGAAGGTTTCCACTCCCTCCGAGAAGTGGCCATGGTTGGTACTTACTCTGCAGCTTCCTTGCTGTAGTAACTCCGTGGAAGTAGCCCTGCACTCCAGCCTGCACCAGATAGCCGCTGGGGTTTTAGGCTCTCCTGCTTTTCAGTAGGTTAGCTGTGTGTTGTGTGGAGCTGGCAACAAAGCAGGCTGAATTTGAATGGTGGGAGTAGATTTTTGGATGCTACCATTCAGATGCTGAGGTCCCCTTTCTGGGGGGTGGAAGTAGATCAGCAAAGAGCATTCACATCCACTCTCAGGCTTCTAGTGGGATCAGATATGCTGGTTTGCTTTCTGTGGGGAAATTAGACTCCACTGTGTGTTGTGACTGCCAGTTGTCCCACAGCATGCTGCTGCTGGAGCCTGAGATACTCTCTCCTTTTATTTTACTGGTTTGGCAAATCTGAAAGCATTGGAGTCAAATGATAGGAGATTGTTGGAAACTGGTTGACTGAGAGGTTGTTCCCTTCATCCCCAGAAGACAAAGCTGCAAAGCAACAGCAGTAAGAGACTTGGTTTGCTGGTTTTGCTAGTCCTTCCCCACCTGTGTTTCTTTGGGTGAAAGCACACTGGGCTGCAGCTTTGATACCTCAAGAGTGAAAAGATCACTAGGGCATAGTAACCTGCTGCGGCTGGTTTGGAGCCAAGATCTCTGTAACCGTGCTGCTGCTTGAGGAACAGTTTGTCAGTAAGCTGTGGGGGCTGCAGGCATGCTCTGAGAGTATCAGTCATTCTCTGCACCCTGATAGGTGTTCCACTGCCAGTTCAGTCACAGTGGAGAATCATCTGTGGCAAAGGACATTAATCTGCTCTGAACATCTGCATTAATCTGCAAAGGACATCTGCTCTGCAGATGCACCTCCAGTTTACCTCATCTTCATTTTATCCTCTGGGACTCCTCTTTGTTGCATTGCACAGAGGAGACTGACAGAAGGACTTGAATGGCAGGAGTTTTCCCTAGGACTTTGGGACTTTTTTCCAGTGCAATGGGAAAAAACCATTTAACATTGAGTTTGTAGAGGGCATTTCAGTTTCCTTGGCTGCAAAAGAGTGGGAGACCTGCTTAGATTCTTCGTTGTAGACCTTCATAATTTGTTGGTTTCAAGTTTGGCCAATCCTGAAAACACTTCTTCTGTCTTTGCTTGCTTGGGTTTTTTTATCTCTTTTGGAGGAGTTCAGTGTTGCTTCTGATGTGGGGCTGCTTAAATTCAAGTAGTTGGAGCTTCAGTGTAACTGAAGGGCATAGTCATGCTGTCTGTCTTGTGGCTTCTCTGGGCATCCCTTAATAAAGACAGGGTTGTTTTTCCCCTGGAGAGGACCTGCCAGAGCTCTGCCATATCTTGCTCCTGCTTACGTTCACATGCTGTCTTACAACTGTAACCTGCTTGTGGATGCATGTCTGTAAGAAGCTTGCTCTCAAACTGATCAGTGACAATGGAGAAAGCACCCTGGGGAGGCCCCAGTCTGATGTGGTGAGTTAACCTCTCCGCACCGCTTCTTGGCCAGAGGTGGAGGATTGGTTTCGTCCTTACAGGTGCCTGTCTCACAGCTTTGTCTATTGCATGGAAGCCAGCACAACCTTTTGGGTGAGAATCCATTGGTTTTGGTACAGATACATCCTGCTGATTGGACAGCTGTTCTGTAACAAGTTACAGATCATCTCTCTGCAGCTCTTCAGTGACAGTTGCAGGTGAAAGTTGCCCATTTAATAGCAGGCCTTTGGCTGCAGAGGCTTTTAGTGCGAGTCCTCCTTTTGTTTTGTGGCACACTAAAGCTCATCTTGTAGTGTTGGTTTTCATGCTTTGTAGCTCCAGTCAGTGATGTGTGACTAAGGCAAAATTCACAGAGTGGAAATTGTTATGCTAATGGATAGCTTATTACTGTGATAGCAAGAGTATAAATTGTACTGAAACTCTGGCTTTGTTTTGTGTCCTCTTTTACTGGAGCAAAAAGCTGTCCTGGGCAGCTTTATCCTCGAAATAGCAGCTTAGGCAGTGAGCTGTGTCCCTGTGGTTAGCCCTGCTTCTCTGCTCCTGAAGGGCTCTGGGACTCGGGAAGCAGCAGTTCTGCTCAGCCCTCACTCAGTTGGTATCAGTTTCAATGTCTCTCTCCACCGTAGAATGTTCTGGGTGAACTTTGGTGTTCGTGAAGTGATGTCTGTTGTGCATCCAGCAGCAGCCATCCCAGCAGCCACCTCTCAGCTGCCCCTGTGCCAGTCTTTTCTGGCATCAAAATGCTCTTAGTACGAGGAACGAGCTGACGTGGGGCGTAGTTGAAGTGGAACGTGTGGCTTCAGCTGACTCGCATCTCTCGCTTCTCCTGTGAATGGAGAAAATGTTACCCTCCTGTGATGGAAGGGGAAAGAAGAAAACAAGTGCTAGAGCTTAGCTCTGTAGCCAGCATATTCAGGTTGCATCCTGCTGGCTGTGCTGTTTCCCAGCACCCGCGGAGCTCTTTGTCCCTCCATCTCTGAGCGGCTGCTCACAGCTGTGTTTTGGATGCGAGTGCTGCTCCCATGTAAAAGGAACAATTATCTGGTGCCTACACTGCCTTTGTCCACATCCAGAGGTTGTCACTGGTCTTCTAACTTGGTGCCTGGTACATCTCTCCTACAGATTTGATGGAAATCTTTCTGGCAACTTTATCTTTAGGGATACTTGAGCACAAAAGTGCTGCAACCCCCCCGAAACTCTGTTCATATTTGACGTGGCTAACAGCATGCATCTGCTCAGGGTGGAAACCTCACTTGTGTATCAGCTGTGGATTTTAACCTAGTGTGGTGCCACTCAGTGCTTGGGAAATGCCCCTGTGCCGCCTTCCCCCCACTCCTGATGCATTGCTGTGCCATGTGTTTCCTGGCATGCTTACTGTGACTACTCAGTGTTTGGTTTTACCGAGGAGAACCACAAGGAGTTTATTGGACTATGAGTCATGAGCTGTAAAAGCTAATTTTTGCTGGATTCTTAAAAAGCCTTTGCTGTTTCATCACAGCTTAACTCACTGGCAGTGGGAGGTTTCAGAAGTCAAGCTGGGAAGCTTGCTGTAAATGTGAAAGTAGGGTTCACAGTAGTCATTGCTGCAGCCAGTGGTAGCCTTTGCTGCTGCCTGTCCTGTAGTACCTGTTGGATTTGATGTACTGATGCTTTGGTTCTCAGCCAGAAGGGACTGAGAAGGATGTTTTGGTGCACTGATGTTAATGAAATGGTGTTTGTTGGGAGCACACATCTTAGAAAACTAAACAGTGCTAACAGAAAGGTTTCTCAGGTCTCCAGTCCGTTCCCTGCCACGTCCTGCTGCCATGTGGCCACACATCATTCTCTGGTACCACAAGACCTTTGTGTGTCCCACAAGGTCTGCATAGGTACAGGACAGTTCAGGCCATACTCTGTGGCAGCATGCTAGGGTTTCTGCTAGTCTAGCAAACAAGCTGGTCAAATCAAGCCACTGTGCTTGGTGCTTTATGGTGCTGTTTGGTGCTGGGGAAGGGCTGGAGTCGCTGTGCCCTGTGACTGAGGGAGCTATGCCTGTGGAAGTATTTACTTGTGTTAGGTTCAGTAGATGCAGGCTGGTTGCTAACGGCTTGTAGCTAACGTCTGAGCTCAAGAGTTCCCTGGGGATCCAAGGATGATAGGAAGGATTTTATTTGTTGCTGTCTTGACAGTGTGTAATCCCTTTCACTTTCTCCTTGATGTCAGTAAATTCCTCCAAAACTAAGCCAGAACACCAGATTTCCCCCAGACTGGAGGGAAACCACAGATCTGAAGGAGGAGGTCTGCTTCAGGGGTAGTTTGAAGAAAGGTGTGAGGTAAACAGAAAAGACCAAGTGAATGGAACATGATTTTAACCTGGGGCCTCTGCTCTCAACCATGTTGTTAAGGAAGCTCTTCTGTCAGTGACCCCTCTGGGAGGGGAGAAGTTAGCTGGGTAGAGAAGTCTGATTTTAGCACAACAGCCCAGTGCAATGCTAGCTGCGTGTGTTTTGACTTTGTACTTTTTCTGTCTTGGCAAAGCAATGGTCTTACCAGCTCTATTCTCTTTCCTGTTTGTTAGGTCTGCCTAACCACGGACAAACCAGACAAATGGTAAGAGAATGTTCATTTAACCAAAACAGGGAAAGAAAATATTAACCCCTGCTAGATAGAGCTCCCCTTTAAACCGTAGTGTTTCACTGCCATCTTTGCTGTTTGCAGCTGGTCACGCCTCCCCACTCCCTGACGAGCTTAAACAAACCCCAGACAAAACAGTATGCTTTTGGGCCTTGTGAAACATCCAATACAAACCCACTCTCAAATCTACCCATGTGTATGTAAATGAGATTCTGCTTTGAATAGGACATCTTGTTTCTGCTCGTGCAGCGATCGAGTGGCTGTTCATAGCAAAGTCCTGGGATGTGTTTCTAGATGGAATGTTTCCCTGGAGGAGGAAGGTTTAAATGATGGAGGGGGTTGAGTTTTTGTTTCTGTTTTCTTTTTCCTAGTTGGTGTGCAAGTTGTGTGCTGAGACTGCTTGGGGTTTGTGTTCTTTTCTGGGTGTTTTGAGTGAAAGGTGTTGCTAGTCTTTCACCCATGACGCGGAGTTTATCAGAGGACAGAAGCAACTAGCCAGTCTGATCCCTGTGGCTCTGGCAGAATGCTCTCTCAGGAAAGTCTTCTCAGTATGGAGGGGCCAGCACAAGGGCTGTGCAGCACCTTCCCCCTTACACATGGCTTGTGGGAGAGAAGCAGAATGGGGTTCAAGCAGAATGGGGTTTTTTCCCCAGCAATGATTTGGTGTTGCTAAAGTGGCGCTTGCCTCCTTGCTGCAAGTGCCACAACGTATTGGCATCAGTGGAGAGTCACTCTGACACGGGGCACTCAGCTGTGGGTGTGACTGGTGGTCACTGAAAGGTGGTCACAAGCATTACTGAAACTAATAATGTCCTTGCATGGTGTGCAGTGTCCTGAGGGTAGGCTGGAGCTTGAGCATGCTGGTCTGCTTGTGATAATGAATTCATTTGGTTTGATACTTGAGCATCTGATCCAAAAGTGGTAAATTGTAGCCCCCCAGGAATTCAGCTTCACTTCTTGTCCCAGAGGAGACTGGCTACTTGTTTGTGTCTGCTGAATAAATCACCTCAGTGCAGTGGGGAGAAGTCTGTGATGACTGTTCACTTTTTAAGTGTTTGAGGGTGAAAGCCCTGACCTGCCTTGACTTCTGGTTGCTTGATGAAGTGTGCTGCTGAACTGGAAGTCAAGAGTCCACACTTCAGGATGTATCATTTGGAACAGACTACTCTGTGCAGATAGAGAGAGAGGCAACCCCTGCCAGGTATTTCCAAGAACTTTCTCCAGAGTTTTCTCTCTGTATGTAGCAGGTGCAGAGGAAATATCCTTTGCAGCACTAATGAAAGGGCTTTCTTGGAAAAATCTGGAAGGGGGGGGAGGAAGACAAAGGTCTATTTGAAACCTTTTCCTTAATAAAATCTCAAGTGTAAAATCAGTTCTTGAGGTGTTTCAGTGGTCTGCTGCAGTGCTGAAGTTGTCTTGCGTAACATGGAGCTGGGCAACTGAGAAATGGCATTGTTATTGCACTTGTGTACAACAGCTTGAAAGAGCTTTGGGTTTCGAAAGGTGGGGTTTGGGTTGTTTAGCTCTGAAGCCTTGATTTCCTACAGGAAATGGATCTTGATAGCAAAGTTGATAAAGGCTGGTCAAAAAAACCCCAACATCTATCAATTTTTTGTGTTTTCTCCTCAGATAGAAATGAGATGGATGCAGGGGTTTGTTGGTTTGCTTTTTTCCTTGGCTGAGAGTCTGAAGGCTTCAATTTCTAAGTCAAAGGTTAACATTTGGTTGAGTTGTTGTCATAACTTGACACTTAAGGACTCCAAGACCTCATGTCCCTACCTTTCACCTGGAGGTGGATCTCAGTTTCCCACTTCATGGGCAGAAGGGAAGCCTCAGTGCATCTGGGGCAGTGGTCTGCCCTCAGATGATGGCCTGTGTGAAGTACCAGAATTTCCACTGGGCTGTTGCTGACCAGCTTCAATTCCTGCAGATCCATTTTTCCAGGCCCTTCTTTTGCATCCTTCCTGCCTGTCCAGTCTCACTGATGGCAGTGGGATTTCTCAGTGTGCTGATCAGCAGGAAGAGGGGCAGCAGAAAGGGACTTCAAGTGATCAAGGACAGCTGCATTTGAGAGGCTTAATACTTGGCTCCTTTTCAACTGCACCTCTCTGAATAACAGCTCGTGGTTTTCCTGTAGATTGGAAGGGGCTGCTGTGGGTCTGAAAAATGATGGCTGTGTTGGATCACCCAGCAAATGTTTTGTGTGGGAAACCTGTGGTGTTAGATGAGGAAAAGAGCTGATTGTGAAAGCTGCTAAGCTTTGTAGGACTGGTTTTGTTCTCAACAACATCTTTAATTACATACTGTCCTCCTTAATTGTTAACCTTCCCTAGAACAAAAAGGATATGGGTAAGTTTGGTACCCCAGGAAAGCTTCGGATGGTTCTGTTGGGGTTGTTGCTACATTTCCTCCCCTGAAATTAACAGAGTGAGCCCAGATTTATGGTGGTAGCTGAGATCCAAGCCTAATGCTCAAACCTTTTGAACTTGATGTCATCTTTAAGACACAAGCAACAGATTATTGGTCATGCCTTCCATTTATGACTTGTCCTGTCGCTGGAGTTTTGCTGTCCTATTGCATACTGGAGGTGCTTCACTTCTACCGCTTGTGGACGATCGCTTCTGTGTGACTTCTGTGTTCAGCCTTGGGCAGGAGGGGGATTACTGACCATAAACTGATAGGAAAACTTGCATTGTCTGTTCCTGTGAGTGCTTAGCACATGCTACTGCAGGTCTGTTGCAGCCCCTAATTGCACTCTTTTATGTGTCACGTCAGGGACCAAGCCGAAACTTGCTGCTCAATGGGAAATCATACCCAACAAAAGTCCGATTAATTCGTGGTGGATCCATGCCTCCGGTGAAAAGGAGGAGGATGAACTGGATTGATGCTCCAGATGATGTTTTTTACATGGCCACTGAAGAAACCAGGTAGGAAACTTGGTATTCCAGAGGATTTTAAAGGGAGGTCTTTGGGTTTGTGTTGGTGTGGGTGCTGCAGCTGATGTTGTGGTTCGATGGGGAGATCTGCTGCTTCAGACTGGATGCAGGAGACCACTGCTTGTGCTGGGGTGGGTAGAGGCTGTGATACACCCCATTGTGACAGGGGTGCCTGATCTTGCACTCCAGAGAAAGCAGATTCTTCTTTAGAGCAGTTCCTGTGAGAGATGGGCTGTAAGGGAAGGAAGACCAAGGTGGGAAGTTGCCTGGCTCAGACCTGCAAATGGCTTTGTGGATCTCACCACTGTCTCAGTAACAGGATAGGAGCCTTCAAGCATGTGCTGAGGAGCGGAGCCTTCCATAGATAGAGCTCTGCATGCCCTCTTGTCTGCTCTAAGTCTCTTGTGTGACCTCTCAGAATACCTCCTTGTGTGTCTGAGCACTGAACCCTGCAAGGGACACTGTTTCTGGGGCAGAGTTGCCTCATGTTGGTGGTTTCTGTTTGCCACCAGGAGTGGTGAGATCTAGCCCTGCAGTGCCCATCTTCCTCCTTTGGTGGTACTGCTTCTGCTAGTCCTTCTTAGTCTGCCTGCAGGATACAAATAGGAAAAGAAACTTTCCTTGCTGGAGTTTCACTTTAAATTCTGTTTACAGGCTGCTGACAGAGCAGTAGAAGCTATGTGACCTGACCCCTAAAGCAAAGCTTTTGTGTGCATGTTTCCAGTACTGTGCAAGCCTTAGGATGGGAGGATGGGTGTGGTGAGAAAGACAGACGTGTTTGTGTGGTTTCCTCCCAAGAACCCAATGCCTTTCCCTGGGTCACCTTGAAGAGGTCAGAGCAGAGCCCCAGCCCAGCTTTTAAACCCTCTATGCAAGCAGAGCTGCTCTCTGGCTTTTGTCTGTCTGAAACCTGGAGCTATCAACACTTCCAGTATCAAAGTCCCAACTTGCCTTCCTCTCCAGTGCTTAGCAGAGATGGAGATGGAATTACTGGTTGTCTGAACCCTTAGAAGTGACCAAGGAGGTCAGGAGTCTCCTTTACCTCTTCCTGGTACTGATGCATTTGGCTCTGCTCTGAGTGTATTCATTTGTACAGCATGAAGTGCATAGTCAGAGTCCTGACACCCCCAACATCTTCCTTGGTGTGCAAAGCATTTCAAGTGTCAAGTGACTGTGCTGTGGGGCTCCTGTCAGAGCTGGGCTTCACTGACAAGCCAGGACTGGTAACGTTCATGTTGCCAACCACCAATCTGTTGGATTGTCAGATTTCAGTGCAAGAAACCCTCCTGTTAGAACTCTGAAGATACATTGATTTCCTGCTCAGGTCAGGCTCATTCCTATGGACACCTGTAGTGCAGCTGTGCATTTCAGCCCAGCTCACATCTTGACCTCATCTTTCCCATCTCCTTTTCTGTTCTGTGAGGTGCTGTGGCAGTGAGCAGTGGGATCCTGTGTATAACTGAAACTAACGTGAGAGGAGGAGTTAGTTTTCAGGGGAAGCAGCTTCCTTACTCCTGTTGTCCTCTTGCTCTAGTGAGGAGGTGCTGGGATCCTGCTACAGCCCTGCAGCTCTGACAAACTCCTGTGCCATTGTGGATGCAGGGCACTCAGTCTCTAACTCAGTCCTGAGGTGTTCAAGGCTTATTTGATCTACAAAACATCTTTGTCATGAAACCCAGAAGAAATACTGCAGGTTAATGGTAGTAATGTCTTGGTACTACCAGCAGGTCCTGCCCTTCAGTTTGTACAGAACAGTGAGTGTGTTCATCAGGCATGGTGTTGGTTGTGAGAACAACTTACTGTGCAGGCACAGAACTGTCTGCTTGTACAGAACCACTGGCAGAGGCAGGAGAGGTCAGTCCCACGGCACCCAGCACAGCTCGTGTGCAGCAGTGGTAGTGGCAGCTCAGTGAGACCTTACCTCCTCCATTTAGAGCACAAAAAGACCAGGCAGCTTTGTGGAAGAGCCTCGGTGCTGTGCTGAGAGATGTGTGGCAGGCTGCTGGGGAGCAGGGGAGCCTGAGCAGTGCAGCGCTGGGAGCGGCACAGCTCTTCCGTCGGGCACTGCACCTCTGACTTGCCCCCGAACCATCTGCTGCATTCCAGCGTGGAGAATGCAAGACTTGTTTGTGAGCTCTGAAACAATCCGAGCTTTGTGTTGCCTCCATGGCAATCAGGCTAGCAGCGATTTCTGCGTGTCATCCTCCAGCTGAGGGTCAGGCTGTGTTTTCACTCACAGCAAGCAGGTTGGCCTCCAGTTTTACACCCCCCCCACGCCCCTTCCTCCCCTCTCTGTGCAGCACTCTCGAGAATGCTGCTGGCAAACTGCATTGCTGTGAGGGAGCAGTTGAGAAAGTTGGCCAGTTGAAAGGAATACATTTTTGGATCAAGCCTCACAGTAAGGGACTGGGCAGTTGTAATTCATGCAAGTGGAGGCAGCAAGTGACCTGCTCAGAATCCAGAGCTGCTGCGAGACACATTGCTGCTGGCAGCGTCTCAAATTGAGCACACATCGATGCTCTAAGAGGCTCTGCTGGCTAAAAGTAGATCAACTTCAGCTGAGTCTTGGAAGAATCATCACATTGAGATGATTTTTTTTCTTCTTCTGTTGTTTTTTTTTCCCCCACTGCTGCTTTGTCACCCTGTACTCTGCTGTCCCTGCTCAGTGGCCTTTCAACTTCAGAAGGCACTGGAGAAATGGGGACACTGAGCGAACAAAAGCTGTGTCTCTGTTGTGAGCACTATAGAGCAGGCTTGTTCTGCTCAGTGAGCAAAAAAAGCAAGTGAAGAGATGACCAAATGTGGCCAGAGTGGATTCCAAATCTTCATCTGGGGCTGATGTGTCTGTGCTGCTGGGGGTGAAGGCACATTTTATGGGGAAAAGGTATTCTGACTGGTTTGCTCAGCAAACAGCACATCTCAAACAGAGGTGGTAGCACAGTGATAGACATCATCTCCATACGGCTCTGCCTCCTCAATTAAAAAGCACCACCAAAGCAATAAACAACCAACACCTCCTCCCACCCCCCAAAAACCCAAACAACAAAATGGTTTCTTGATCCTAGTAATGTTAACTGACCCAAACTGTTGCAGTTGGGGATTAAAGGGCAGTTGAGTTGTGGGCTGTAAAGCCCTGAGGCTGCCCTTCCTCTAGTGCAGTATCAGGTGTCTAATGGTAAAGCCAAAAATGGCCAAGGTGGAAGCCTGTAAGGTTGGCACTGCTCCCTTATCAGGCCTCCCTTGTGCCCCAGTTCCTGAACAGCAGGCTGTGTACAGTGGGTGCTGGTGGACTGCTCCTGTTACTGCTTTCCTTTCTAATCTCTCTATGCCTTGGTCCACCACAACATCCTCTGGGAATTAAGTCCTCATTTTAACTAGTACATTCTTCACTGCTGCTGGGTTTGGGGTTTTGTGGGGTTTGTCTAGCTTGGAGCCTGGCATGGGCACAAGGAGACAAGCAGTCATTCTGTACTGGCTCTTTCTACCTTATTTTGCTGATCTTTAAAGCACCAGTGCCTCCTCTCTCCATTCTGTCCTTTGCTTTCTCCCCATATGGCAAAGTGCTTCCTGCCCCTGATGAGACTTGTTGCTACTCCTGCAACATGTGCAGAAACTTAACAAATGCAGGGTGTGAGTGCTGCCCATTTCTGGGCTGGGCACAGGCCGTGTGGGAGAAAGAAGAGGGACAGCCAGCCTGTTGGTGTTCCCAGAGAGAGGGAGGGCTGTGTGACTGGTTCAGTGGCTAGTGGCCATCGTGGAGCTCCCCTGCAGCAGCTCAGCCTTGAGGTGTAGCTCCATGGGAGACCTGCTGTAGCTGGCTCCTGCCGTGATGGGCTGCTTCTGAAGAGGCAGCTGTGTGCACCTGCTGGGGCTGTGGCATTTCAGAGGGCCCTGTGAGAGCTGGATGAGCAGGCAGGGCAGTGAGCAGCGTTGCCAGAGGAGGTTTGGTTAGAACTTGGCTTTGTAAAGTCCCACACCGCTGCCTGCAGCGTGTCCGGCCGGCGTGTCTGCATGCATCAACAGAACTGAGTGCTGCAGAAACTGCCCCTCATAACTGCTTCATGTGTGGTACTGACAGCAGTAGACCCTGGCCCTAGGAGGCTGGCCCAGAATGCCTCATGCTCTGCAGGGGAAGGATTCTGGAACAGAGAATGCAATTTCATCAAGACTAGTGGGTTTACAAATCAGAAAATAAAAGTTCCCTGGGGAAGATGTTGCTGAAACAAACAGTGTCAGTCCAACGCCCTGCCAGAGCAGGACCAGAGAATCCAGCACAGGTTGCCCAGAAGCACATCCAGAGGGGTCTTGAAAGGCTCCACAGAAGGAGACTCCACAACCTCTCTGTGCAGCCTGCTCCAGCGCTCTGTGGCCCTCACAGTGAAGTTCCTCCTCATGTTGAGGTGGAACTTCTCTCTCAGCCTCTCCTCACGGGGCAGTGCTCCTGTCCCTGGAGCCCTCCGTTGGACTCTCCGGAGTCCCGCCGGCCAGCAGCCGGCGTGTGTGCAGCCTGCTTTCGCCGGGAGCAGCCGGGGCGGCCCAGCCCGGGGCGGCCCAGCCCGGGGCGGCTCAGCCCGGGGCGGCCCAGCCCGGGGCGGCCCAGCCCGGGGCGGCCCAGCCCGGGGCGGCAGCCCGGGGCGGCCCAGCCCGGGGCGGCCCAGCCCGGGGCGGCCCAGCCCGGGGCGGCCCAGCCCGGGGCGGCCCAGCCCGGGGCGGCCCAGCCCGTGTCTAACCGCTGCCTTTCCTCCTTGCTGCCTGCAGGAAGATCCGCAAGCTGCTTTCCTCCTGCGAAGCCAAGCGAGCCGCCAGACGCCCTTACAAGCCGATCATCCTGCGGCCCATGCAGGCGGTGCAGCTCCGCCAGCCCATGAACGACGAGCCAATCGTCATCGAGGATTAGCGGCCCCGCGGCCGCCGCCGCCCCCAGCCTCTCCTCCAGTCTATACTTGAGTTTCTATGGCTACAGCGTGGAACTAACTGTCGAAGAGAGGGAACTCTGAGGAACCGTTTTGCATCTTTGACACCCTTCAAAGGAACTCGGCCCTGCTCTGAGCCCCTGACCACAGACTGCTCTCTCTCTCGCGCTCTCCTCTCTCTCTTTCCCCCTTTCTCCCCCCCCCCCCCCCTTTCTTTTAATTTTATTTTGTTTTCTTTTATTTTTTGGTAGTCTCTCTTCCCCTTTGCTTCTACCCCTTTTGTAGACCAGGGGGAGGGAAAGTAAGTTTAACTTATTAAGAGAATGTGGACTAGTACTTTTTAGCTTTGTTTTTCCTCTTCTGCTGCTGGAAGAGCTCGAGCCCCCCGTTCTGTGCCCCAGCTCTCCCTGCCAGGCCCTGTTTTGAGGCTGTGTTGTAAGAGGGTTTTCTTCTTTCGTTTTCATTTCAATTTTGTGGACGGTGCCATTTTTTATTTCATTTATATGATTTCTTTTGTAGATAACTTTCCAACCTCTCACTGATACTTGGAAACAGGAGCTGAAAGCCAGCCCCAGGTTCAGCCAGTTTGCTTTGGTCCTGTCCCTTACGTTTTGTGGATCGTTTGGCACGGCCGGTTGTGCTCAGGCACAAGACAGAAACAACTCAGGCTGAGAAAGGAGTGAGCTAAGGACTGAAGAACCTTGCAGAACATTACACTCATGTTGTGTGCAGTGGAGGCCAGGCTACCAGAATTAGGTGACCTTCCTCTAGGGATCTGTCCGTGGCATTTCTCCCAGTAGCCAGCAGTTTGCGTGCTGCCTTCTCTGACATCTGGAATCCTACCCGCTGGTGTTGCCACCGGGAGCCAGCGGTAGGCCCAGCAGTCCAGCAAGTGTAATGAATTGCTTTGCTCTGGCTCCAAGAGTCAAGTACACCAATGCCCAGGGACATTTTGCTTAGAACTCTGAACCTGTTTGTGCATCAGTGTTTCGGACACATCTCTGCCAGGGCGAGGCCTGGTTTCTCCTCACTTGCGTTACTGTACGTTCCCCATTTTGAAGGGAATTTCAATGACACCTGGCTTTTCATTTGAACACATTGTGTCTGAAACTAAGTGGGTTTCCCCCTCCCCCCTTGACATTTCTTGTGTTTGAGGTTTCTTGCATCTCTTGAACTTCTTCTGTATTTGCAAGTCTGTATGATTTCTTTCTCATGTGTCTTCTCATTGCAGCGCATTTGCCGAATGCCCTGCCCCGTTTGGAAAGGATGTAAGCTATCATTTGCAACTTGTGCTGACCTGTACATGTCCCTGCCTCCAGCAGACACAGCATGTAATAACCCCCGAGTCATTCCATACGTGTCAGCGGTGAGATGAGCCAAAGTTGTATTTGGGTTATCACAGTCCCCTCTGTGATTCTGTGCAACTCTGCTAACCCGCCGGGTTAGATGGAAAGGAATCCCCACAAAATGAAAACAATTCAGTTAACTTTACTTAATAAACCTGGAAAGTGAGCTTTTGTGAAACATCTGCTTTTTGTCTCTTCTGAAGCAGCTGCTGGGACCCTAGCCGGGGCTGTGCCCTGGCCGGCGCGCTCCCCCGCGCTCCTTTCTTCGCGCCCCGGAGCTGCGTTCCGCTCTCGAGCCTGTGCCTGCCTGCACCGTGTGCCTGTGCAGCCAGTGGGGGCGAGAGTCGCTCAGCTTGATTCCCCCCTGGGCAGCTCAAACGTTCCCAGCACTTCAGGCTGTGACTCCCTCCCTCTCTCCCTCCTCTCAAATGGGGCAGCAGATGCAGGCTCTGAGCGAGCCTTCTGTCCGTGGTGGCTCACGCACCTTGCTGTCGGGGCGTGACTCTGGCGTGCGGCAGAGCGAAGTCCCTGGGGGTCAGCAGCCGGACCCACTGCCACTGAAGTGCTGCTTCACTTCTGCATCACTCCTTGCTGGGGTGTGCAAAACGAGCCCAGGGTTTGGTCTCATTTGCTGCTCGGGGAGTGGTTAGGTTTACTCTGTGGCTGTGAGTAGCTCTGCAGCTTAGCAGATGCTGCGTGTCCTGGGCTGCTGGTGACACTTTCCTATCCTTCACTTAAAAGCGGGAGGGGACATCGGTTCCTGAAGGATTTGCTATGTAGGAAGGGCTCCAAGCTTACTAGCTGGAAGCCTCCAGGCTGTGTACAATGGTGCAGGACTGCACCAGTAACAGTTGGCAACTTTCCTTCACCTCCATCAGGCTGTAGGGCTGACACGAGAAACGCTGCTGACTGCAGGAAGGTTGTGTAACGCTTGAGTTTTCTCTGGGAGGGAAAGCTCCCAGAGGTTCATTGCAAAATGAGATCTGAAGAGATCCCTTTGAAAGAAGGCAGTGCCTGAGCTGGGTTCAGCCTCTCTGCAGGGGGGTGCGGAGCTGATGCCTCAGCTGCAGCAGGGGTCTGTACTCTGCCTTGGTCTGCTGGGAGCGTGGAAATCCCTGGGTGCTGGGAGCAGGCTGCTGTTGTCGTTTGGTGGAGGCTCGGGGAAGCTGTTCGGGCTCGGAGTCACCACGTGGGGGTGCCAGCTCTGCAGTTTGCAGCAACTTAAAAGCTTTCTTGGAGCAGCTCCACAGATTACTCTGGGAGTCAGTCCAGGCAAGCAGAAAATATCCTGTGCTGCCCCGACTTTGAAGGAGCAGGATCCCTTGTGTGCCCTCTAGCATGGATGCTGTTTTTCAGCGAGCAGGAGCAGACCTCACTCCCCTGTGTCTCACTGCTTGTGTTTGTACCAGCTTGGGAGGAGAGGCTGGCAGATACCTGATGTTGGCTGAGGAAGTGCACAGGGAATGGTAGGTCCCACCACTGACCTATCTAAGCCTGAGCTGTCACTTTCTTAAGCTGGCTGTGCTGATGTGTTGTTGCTGCAGGCACGATGTGTTGCTGCTGCAGGATTATTCCCCCTCCTGCTGCAGAGCCTTGTAAAAGAAATCAAAGGTGTGTACAGCTGGGGCAGTGTTCCATTTCCAGTGACCTTTCCATCCTTTGCTTCCACCTCCTGAAGAGCCCTTGAGATTGTAGGGAACAAATAGGGATGGGCTGGCAGTGAGAGGCACCGGGCTGGCTCCGTGGTGCAGAGCCTGGCATCTGCAAGTGCTCACTCACCTGGCACAGGTCACGTCTACCACCCTCATCCCCAGCCTGTAGTCAGTGCTGCCACAGGCATTTGGCTGAGCCATGCCCATGCTTCACTTGCTGCTCTGCCTGGCAGAGGTGGGGGCAGCCCTGTCACAGGCTCAGCTCCTGCCCCTTGGAGCAGTGTGCTTCCTGCTCACGTGGACGGAGCACGCTGCCCTCCAGACTCGCTGCCTCTCGCAGGCTTAAAAGCAGCAGGGAGCTGCTCAGGGAAGTCTTCTGCAACCAAAACAGGAATCTGAGCATTCCTGCAATATTTGATGGGAAATGTTTTTGTTACAGATTCTTGGGGGTTGGTTTTCTGTGGAGTTCTGGATTTGTGGGGGTTTTGTTTTTCATTTTGCATCTCACCAGCTTGTCAGTAGCAGCTCCCTGTGCTCCCCTGCTTTTGATGCTGCGACATGAAAGCAGGGCACTGTCTGTAGCAGCGCCGTTGAAACTGTGTGGAAAAACAGCAAAGCATGACCAAAACTAACAGTTCTGAACCTGGCATTCCTGCTATGGGAGGAGGGCCCTAGCAGGGACACTACTGGAGAGCTGCAAGGCAAAATCCAGGCTGAAACTGCCTTTGAAATGGAAATTCGGAGCCCGTGCCAGCTCTGCTGCAGGCTCTGGCTCTGGGAGAGAGCATTACACAAGCCAGACCTTGGGAAGCCTGAGAGTCTCTCTCAGATGGTCACTTTGCATCACGGGGGAGCTGCTTCCCACCACTGAGGTGTGAGGCCGTGGAGGAGGAGGCCACAGTTCACCTGCTCAGGCAGCAGCAGGCCTGTGCTGGTGCCCTGAGCAGTGCTGTGGGAGCTGGGCAAGCTAGAGGGCTTTAAGAGAAGACCCAAGAAGGAGGAAGGGGTTTGATAGAGTTATGGAAACTACCCCACATCTGCTGGCTTGCTTAAATCAGCAGGAGAGTGCAGGCCTTGAGAGGCTTTTGTCTTAAAATAGGCCTTGGCAGCAGCGTTGGAGAAAGGAGAGTGGTGCAGGAAGGCAAGCCCTGGCCTGACAGCCTCCCTAGCTGGCAAGAGTTTGTTTTCCTGTAAATGTGCTTTTGAGTCAATACTTTCTGGCACAGCCTGCAAAAGCCAATCAGAGGCATAGGGCTGGAAGGGACCTCAAGGGTCTTCCAGTCCCAGCCCCCCTGCCATGGGCAGGGACACCTCACACTGCAGCAGGTTGTGATGGGCTCTGCTGTGATCCCCATCTTCAGGACACGAGCAGGTCTTGATCCTGTGTGGTCTTTACTTCCCTCCTGAAGGGAAGAGGCTGCTGTGCCCCGTGTCCCCCTGTCCCTGCTGCCCTCCCTTCCTGGGGGCGGGGCAGAAGGGTTCTGCTCTGCTCAGCCAGTGTTGAAACTCCGTGAAAGACTCAGCCTCTGATGATCACATTTCACCCGTGCAGGCTCTTGGGAAGGCGAAAGCTGTTGCACAAAGAGGCACACAGTAAATTCAGAGGGGCTGTGAGGCCAGGGGCTTGTCCCCATCTCCTCTTCAGCCTGGAACAAAGTCAGGCAAGGTCAGGGCTGAAGCACTCTCGATTCCCGCCCCGGGCTCTGTGCGTTCGTTCAGCACATTCCTGGGCCGAGCGCGAGGAGTGTAAATTCAGCATCCTGCAGACAGCTTCCTCCCCTGCTGCCTGCACAGGGACTCCACCTGGACCCTGTGCTCGGTGGGATGCTGGCAGCACCAGTGAGCAGATTTGCAGGGCCTTGCTGGAGGGCTTCAGCCAAGTTCAGAGACTTCCACCCGAGCAGGAGCGAGTGGGCTCCCTGCTGCCGGCGCCTTGGCTGCCTCCGTGCAGCACGGGGAGCTGGAGCCGAGCTGCAGGTGTTGGCAGGCTCGTTTCCTGGGGCCGGGGGCAAATGAGCCCTACTGGGGGCATCTTCCCCCTTGTGCTGCTGAGGGAGAAGATACTGCTGTGGGGACGTGGCAGCACCCATGGGGCGCTGGGTTATGTGTGTCCAGCCCCGTCCCCAGCCCAGGGAGCTCGCCAAGGGCTGTGTCCTAGCGGTGGTATGCAGGTGCAGCACAGGCACTGAGCGGCTGCTGTACACACTTGTCCTGCTGCCATCCTGGCCTCCAGAACTGTGTTGCACCACGGCCAGCTCGACCTCTGGCCACAGTGTGTCTGGGAGGGGCCACAGGACACGGAGAACCTAATGACAAACTGCCCCAGGGTGCCTGACACATCCAGGAGCTGACCTTTGCTACTGAAGCCCAGCTCTGAGTGCTGGCTGTCCCCCATGACACTCTCTCCTTCCCCTGGAAAAGCAGGGGGAGAACTGCCAGTGCCAGTCACACCCTGCACAGCCTCCCCTCTGTCACCTGGGGCTGGCTGCAGCCCCAAGAGGGCGCCCAGCTCTGCCGGGGGTTGAGAGCCATGCTCCCTGTGTCTCTCCAGCTGGTCTGCTGCCTGGTTTTGGTTACAGCCCTGCTGCCCAGGCTTCTGCGTCCGGCCCCGTGGAGGTGTCCCAGCTGCTCGATGGAGATTCACCTTCCCCGCACCAAGTATCTGCATCCTCGGCACCCTCATGCAGCCTGCTGGAATGCTCGCTGCTCCCCTCGAGCTGGCAGCTGCAGGCCTTTGGGAAGGGGACCTGGGGACAATGGGGACATCCACTCCTGCTTGCAAGGGCAAGTGGGCTGTCTGGAAAGCCGTTTGTCAGAGGCGTGACAGCGCTATCTGCCCTGCCTGATAAGCAGGGGGGCTCAAATGCCTTTTAAAGGAGAGCAGCAACGAGTGGGTGCTTGCAGCCCCAGATAGTGGGCGCCAGGGCCAGGTGCTGACGTGCTGAGCCCTGATCAGTGTGGCATGTGCTGCCTGATGAGACCCAGCTCCTGCCAGCCCCTTGGGATGCTTCTGCTCCGCTCCTCCACCATCCCCTCTCTTGCTCATCTGTCCTGAGCCCCCTGTCCTGAGCTGTGTTGCTTATCCTGCAGTCGTCCTTGGCAAGGCCAAGCACCTGCCGTGGCTGGGCTGTGGTCCTGCAGGTGGCTGTCTCCTCCTCCCAGCTTGGGCTCCCTGTGTTGGGAAGCAGGCAGGGTGCTGCCCTGCTCACCCCCAGCCCAGCCTCAGGATGCAGGGTGGCTGGATCCAGGCTGGCAGTGCTGGCCAGCCTTGGGGCCAGCCCCAAGCTCTCTGTTTTGCCTGGCTCCTCTGTCCCATCCCTCAGCACCTCCTGCCACAGGTGCCATCCTGACCAGCTTGACCATGAAGCTCCTGCCCAACAGCAAGGACCAAGGCAAAGCAGGGACAGAGCTGGGGCAGCTGGAGGTCAGTGGCTGTTGCTTGCTGTGGCCTGTGGCAGCCACTGCTGCTCTGCTGTTTGTCACCCTGGCCACAGGCTCTGTCCAGGGGTGTGAAAGCTTTAGGGGGGACAGAAGGGCCCAGTGTGTCATCCTAGGGAGACCTTCACCCAGGGCTGGGGGAGTCTGAGTTTGTGGGTGCCCATGGTGCCCCCGCTGAGTGTCTGCAGCCCATGCATGGAGAGCTTAGCCAGCAGTAGGACTTCTTTTTCCTTGACCTTTTTTATTGGATATTTTCTTCCCCACATCTCTTCTTGCCCTGTAACAAATCCAGCTGATCCTAGGTGCCAGAAAATGTGAGACACACAAGCAGCAGTGAGTAGAGGAAGGCTTTCCAGCCCCAGCTCCCCACATGAGCAGCCCTGTCTGGGGGTGTGAGTTTTTGTGGTATCTGCATCTGAAGGAAGAAGAAAGAGTCGAAGGGAGGCAGCATGGGGAGGGGGAGAGGTGAGCCAAAGGAGAAGCAGCCTGAGGGGAGTTATTCCTTATTTATTCTTTGCTTTCCCTTAATCTCCCTGCAAAGCTCTCCAGCTGACCTGCCCTAGACAGAGGTCCCAAACAGCTTTGTATCTTTCAAAGGCTCCTGGAGAAGACAATTCCTGCTTCACGGCCCTGCACCATCAGCAAAACCCTACACCCACACGTCTTGCAGCTCCCCTTGGCCCTGGGGGTGGTTGATGCTGCCCAAGAGGTGACTGTGTGTGCTGGCACCGGCTCTGGGTTTGTTTTGGCCCCAGTCCTGCCTGGGAAGGGGGATGCTACAGGGACACAACCCCCACTCCATTCCATGCAGCATCCCTGTGGGAAGGGGTTGGGTTATAAAGCCCTGACTGTGTGGTCCTGGCTTTGTCGGGGAAGGGGCCGTTGGGCTGCCAGGCGCTCCATGGCCTCTCCCCTCTGCGCCCCCACACCCCCTGGGTGAATAACTGCAGGCACAGGCGGATCGGTGCAGATCAGCGGTCGGTGCCTGTCCGGCGCTGTGTGCTGGGCCAGGGAGCCAGCTGGCCGCGGCGGCTCAGGAAAGCCCGAGGCTGCGCGGGGCCGGGTGCCATTGGAGGGAAATTGGGTCACCCGCTGCTGGCGGGGGGAGCCAGGGCCAGAGGGGACAGTGCCCTTGGCAGGGATGCCCCTGGGTATGGCTGCAGGGTGCATCACCCACACCAAAAACCTCCCCCGGGTGCTGAAAGGTGGTTTTGGCTGGCAGGGAAGCCCCAGCTCAGTCTCGGGGCGGGGATGGAGCATCCACATTTCTGCATCAGCTGCTGAAAACGGCTCTCTGGGTTGGTCCTCAGCCTGCTTCTCCTGGCCTTGGCACGGTGGCAGATACGTTCCCAGCCTGGGTATTGATGCAGCTGTCTGGAAATGCAGCACAAGGACGTCCCTGTGTGTCACCGTGCCGCCGGTACCCCTCGGCAGCAGCTCATCCCGTGGGCGCACGTCCATGCCTGGCGCCAGAGAAGCCATGCCATCACCCTGCTGGCTCAGCCAGTGTCACCCGAGTCACCCGCTGGCCCCACGGCCCCAGACAGCCCTGCCCTTGGTGCAGGAGCATGCCAAGCCTAAACCAGGGCAGATTAAGGCACAGCAAGCTAAAGCCACTTTGCTCCTGGCCGAGCATATCCGGTGGGGATTTAGCGCATTTGCAGGCAGGGATTCACACCTTTAGGTGATTTGCTTTAATTCCTCACAGCCTCTGCGTGTGAAAAGCCCTTGGAGAGTGACAGCCTGGCTGGGTGCTGCTTCTGCAGCACGCCTGAGCCCAGGGCTTCCTCACCTGTGGCTGTCCCACACACGCTGTCAGGTGGCTGCATTCCCTCCTCATCCTCCTGCCTCCCCAGCCCCCAAGGCTGGGACACCAGCTGAGATTTAGCCAGCAGACCGTTTTGAGGGTGTCCCTCTCAGTGTGTGACAGGAGCTGCTGAGAGCATGGGGACAACGCTGCTGGCGCTGTGCTGGCACCTCCCTGCCGCCATGGGGTGCCTTAAGAGCAGCAGACACTGGGTGCTGCAGAGGCGTCCAGAGGAGCACCCCTGGGGCTGTGCTGGCAGAGGCAGTTGGTGTCTCCGCAATCAACAGCCTTACAAATCCCCAGCAGGAGCCAGCACCGAGGGGAGGGGGGCTGCTGGCTGGGGCCTGGGCATGCCGGCTCTATCCTGGGGCCGAAGGGTTCAGCCAGCCCTCCCTGGGGCCATGCGGGGCCGTGGCGTCCCAGGGGCACCATCACCACCTGCCCCTGCGCGGGGACCTGCGGGCCACAAAGGGCTGCATTGTTGTGACAGCAGCTGGGCGCCGAGTGACGGCGCCGCCTGGGTCCTGCTGCCCCAGCGGGGTGCACGGCCGAGGGAGAAATCTGCCGGTCGGGGTCACCCCATCCCGTGGCGGAGCCTTGAGCTGCCTGCCCAGGGCTGTCCCTGCGCGGCGATGGCAGCCGCGCCAGCTGCTGCCAGCCAGAGGAGGCATTGGATGACAATGGCGGCCGGCGGAGGAGAGCCTGGCTGCCGGCTGATGAATAATGCAGCGGCTTCGCTTTCAGCAGCGGCACATTTCCTCTTTGCCAGCCCCCGGGCAGAGCCTGCGGAGCGCTGATGCAGAGGTGCGGCCCCCGGAGCACCCCAGCCGAGGACCCTGCTGCCCCTCTCGCCTGCCCGCCTCCCAGGCCCCCGCTGTCCGTAGCAGCCCCGTGGGGCAGGATCCGGCCCTCCCAGCACAGAGGGCATGCCCTGGTGCAGGCGGTCCGCACCCCACCGTGGGGCTCGTTCTAGAGCGGGTGAAGCTGGCGCTCCCGCCTCGGCATCGCTTCACGGCTCCCTGAGCATCCCTGCGCAGCCAGAGGGATTCCTGACATGGGCGTTTCCATGGCAACGGAGCAAAATGGCGCCAGGAGGCTGCTGGGCGCTGTGGCAAGGCAGCCTGCGCTGCCAGAGCCGGGTTATGGCGAGGAAGGGCTGGGCTGAGTGTGCCAGGGCAGCAGGCACACCCTGCAGATGGGATGGGAGATGCCCGAGCCCCTCTGCTGGGGCTGACCCCAGGACCTGCACCCTCAACTTGTGCCCCAGTGAGGCTGTGAGGGACAGCACTGCCCCACGCCATGTGATGCCATGTGTGCCGTGTGGCACCGCCAAGGCCACCAGCGGCCACGCCTTCTCCCCTTGCCTCGGCCGCCTGCCGCCGCTATCTTCGCTCCCCCCAGGGCCTCCCGCCCCCTTACCCCTGCCAAGCGCTCCCGTATCAGGCTTGCTGTCCCGGCTACTTAATCTGGGTTTCTCAGTTACCCCATCCGGAAAAAATGTGTCTAAGAATACCCAGCGCTGCTTCCTGGGGTAGGGGGCTGCTGCTTGTCCCCTTTGCTGCCAGCCCCTGTGCCCTTCACCCCACCTTGCCAGCATCCCCCCAAAGCTGGGCACCGTCCCACCAAAACATCTCCTGCACAGCCACGGCTGTGAGTGCTCCAGCGCTGTGCCCAGGCTCTCTGAAGGCTGTCAGGATGCAGCCGGTGGTCCCTTGGCCAGTGCCCTCAGTGCTGGGCTTCTCCACGCACCAGTCTGCCACCCCCAAAGGAGCACAGCAGCCGGTTGTGCACCTCTGCAGCCACACAGCCCAGCACCTTGACCAGCCTGCGCTGTGTGCACGCAGTGCACCCCCGCAGGTGCTCTCCTGTCCCTAAAAGAGGGGGCTGTGGGTGTCCCTACAAGAGGGGACTGTGGGTGTCCCTACAAGAGGGGGCTGTGGGTGTCCCTACAAGAGGGGGCTGTGGGTGTCCCTACAAGAGGGAACGAGACAGCTCCTGTGCTTGCTGCATTTCTAACACGGGCTTTGTGGCTGGAGTCGTGGTAACGGGCACCGCTGGTTCCGGGGGTGGGTGCGGGGGCTGCGGGGCTCCCCCAGGGCCAGGCAAGGTGCGTGCAGTGGAGGGGGCTGGGCACAGAGCTGGTCAAACCCCACAAGTCACGTCCCGCAATGGCAACCTGCCTGTTTTCCCAGGACAGGGCAGCCGGGAGCACTGGCATCCTTTGGGCTTTCGGAGGTGGGGACCAGCACACGGCACGTTTGCCCGCGGCGGGAAACCCTCAGGCGGGCACCATGCACCTGCCGAGCCGTGCCGAGCCGAGCCGAGCCGAGCCGGACAGACGCTCCGCGGGCAGCCCCGCCCCGCCCCCCCCGGGCGGCGGCGGGGCCAGTGGGCGGGGACCGGGCGGAGCGGGGCGCACGGCACGGCTCGGCTCGGCTCAGCGCGGCATAGCACGGCTCGGCTCGGCTCAGCTCCGCTCTCCTCCGCTCTCCCGCCATGGCATCCAAGTGCCCCAAGTGCGACAAGACCGTGTACTTCGGTGAGCGCAGACCTGGGGCGCGGCCCCGAATCCCCATTCCCGAACCGGGGCGCATCCCCGAGCCCCCCGCTCTGGCTCCCCATCCCGGAGCCGGCGCTCATCCCTGCCTCTCCAACCCTCGGCGCATCCCCGGGTCCTCTTCTCCTTCTCGGCCCCAGGGGCTGTCCCCTGGTCCACCATCCCCATGTCCCCCCAGCACACTGCCTGGCAGTGGCTGTTCCTCCCCCTGTGTCCCACTCAGCGGCCGCGGCTCCCCGCTCTGCCCTCCCCTGACCCCCATTCCCGGGTTGTGTTGGGGACCGCTTCCTCCTGGGGCGGGGGACAGGAGGGTGTGAGTGGCAGGGGGGTCCTGGAGACTCTCCCCTGCTCCCTGGGTTGAGGAGGTGAAGCAGGGTGTGAGGAGCCCTGTTTGGGGTGTGTGCCTGCAGCCTGGGTTGTTGTTGGGGGGGCTCACGTTCCCCTGTACCCACTGGCTGGGGTCGCAGAGGAACCAAGGCCAGCCAGCATGGACAGAGTGCTGGGCAGGGGGCTCCTGGGCGCCGAGGGGGGTCTCTTGGTGTGGAGGAGCAGGAGGTGGCAGGTGCAGACAGATCCTCCTCCCAGCCGATTTGTTCCCATTCTCTGCCAGCCGCTCTCCAGGTGTGCCGCTCGTCCGGGCCCCGCTCGCAGCCCTCTGCGGGCCCTGCCCCGGCGGCCGAGCTGGTGAAAGGGTCGGGGCTTCCGCGGGCCTTTTTCAAAGGCAGTGCCCGGGCGTGGAGGTTCCTCTCGGCATGCTCGGGCTGCGTTTGGGCATCAGCGAGCCCCTGCAGGTCTGTGAGGGCCCTGCAGCGGGCTGTGGCTGGTCAGGATCTCTGGGAATCAGGCTGCCCGGGGTGTCTCCTGCCGGACACCCTTGGGGTGAGCACCGCTACCCAGGCTGCAGAACATGCCGGGAGCAGAAGTGGGAGTGAGGGCTGATCCTCTCCTTGGGGTTCCTCACCACCACTCCCCAAGGAGCTTGCCCTAGCCTGCTCTGGGCCCAACTGAGAACTTCTCATGGAGTGACCTGATCCACCCCCCCCTCTGCCAGGTCCTGGGCATTGGCATCCTCAGGGTAGGCATCCTCGGGACTGTACTGCAGCTTCAGCTGGACTCTAGAGATGGATCCAGCACTCTAACCCCAGCTGCCCACAGGGTCCAGCTGACCTGGCCTGGTGCTGCCTGCTTCCCCCCTCCTCCCTCCCCCAGTCTCCTTCTGGTGCTCCTAGGTCCAGTCCCTGCTGCCTCAGCATGTTTGGTTGTGGAGAAATACCAGTGGGTCCTGATGGTGCCTGAGTGTTTGAGCCACTGGTGCTTTCATTCCTTCCCGGCCATCTCCAAGTAAACACAGAGAAATAGGAATTTGCTGTCTTCCTCCTTTAAATAAACCTATTTGTGTGGGGGTGGGAAGGGCTCGGCCCCTTGGAAGTCTTTCCTTGTGTGACTCCTTTCCTTTTTAAGCAGAAAATAGCACGTCTGTCCAGCCAGCTGGGCACTGGCCTGGGGTCAGAGTGGCTCCCTGTGCTCAGGGGATAAGCCTCCCCTGCGTGGGAGGGGCTGGGGCTGGTTCAGAGACACCCCCCCTTGCCTTGCTGCTGGAGGAGGCCAGGCCGCGCCAGGCA
Source organism: Dryobates pubescens (assembly GCF_014839835.1). Taxonomy (NCBI): domain Eukaryota; kingdom Metazoa; phylum Chordata; class Aves; order Piciformes; family Picidae; genus Dryobates; species Dryobates pubescens. Next base: position 984,381 of record NC_071622.1, read on the forward strand.
GCGGAGCGCCAGCCCCCAGCGGTGCTTGTGCCCTTTCTCCCCATGTGCTGGGGGGTTTCTGGGTCTCTCAAGGATGTGGTCTGGGTGGAAATGATGCTGTACCCCATGCCCCCAGCTGTGTGCCAGCTCTCTTTCCCTAGGTGGGTTTCTGTACTTGCAGCGGTCCCTGCCCAGGTCTCTGCTGCTCTTTAGCTTCCTCACTCCTGCCTCCCTGGGGCACATGTTGTTGGCGTTCAGGGAGCGACAGCCCCCATCACAGACCTCCCTGCAGGGGCCACACAGCTCCTGCTGCCCCTAAGAGAGACTGGGGGTGAGGTAGGGAGCAGGGGGGAGTCAAAACAGGAGTCAGCCAAAAAGTTCTCTGTGCTTGGAGCTGAGGCAGGCTGAAGCAGCACGTCCTCGCTGATGCCTTGAGCTTTTCCTTCAGGAACCGCCCAGGCTCGGGCAGGTTTGTTGAATGCACAGGAACCGGACTGAGCCATCTTTCCAGCACATGTCTCTGGGGATTTCCTCCCAAGGGCCCAGATGGTTCAGTGGGAAGGTGCTGGGAGCGCCGTGCCCGGGGTTTGGGAACGCTTGTGCATTCCTCGGCTGGCCCGAAGCTGAGCGGGGAGGTGATTCATAAAGCCCTGCTTGTTCGGGAGCGCTCCTCGCCCGTGCTGAATGAAGGCTGGCAGCTAGCGCTTCTCGGATGCCTGGGATTGCAGCCGTGGCCGATGTGTGAGAAACGCCACCGTGCCCCGCTGCCGGCCCTGCGCCCTGCCCGAGCAGCGCCGCCCGCCATGGGTACCGATGGAAAACTCATTTCCAGCCTGCCTGTTGCTTCATGCTCCCTGGAAAAATCCAGCGGGCTCCTCCCTGAGTCGGCAGGAGGATGTGGGCGTTTCCCGAGCTACAGAAGGAGCTTTTTTCCTTTAAAAAGCACAGGGAAATATAAAAATAGTTTTCTGGCTTTTTTTTTCCCCTGAGCAGGCTGAGGTCTGCGACACCGTTTCCAGGGGTGGCTAGGACTAACTTTCCTGCCTTAGGGAGGTTGGAGGGATGGAGTGAATGTTTAACCGGAGAAGCAGTGCTGCTGGCAGCTGCCGGGGCTGGTTCCCATCCCGCGCTGGCAGGTGGCGGCGGCCTGGGATTGGGGCTGGGGTTGGGTTATCTCTTCTAGCAGGAAGCGCTGGAGGGACCGCAGCCGCCCGAAGCCAAACAGCCGCGCATTTCACCGGCTCCCTTTTGCATCCCTAGCCTTAAATGAGTTTTGCAGGGTCGCCGGGAGCCCTGGCCAAGCCTTTCCGCCTCCTGTCCTTTCTTCCCAGGGAACTGCGGGGGATCGCGGCTGCGGGGGGTTTCCTGTTTTCCCATCCCAAGTGCGAGGCAGGCGAAGGGCCCAGGGACGTGGCCAGCACACGTGCAACAGGCGCTGCCAGCGGGCAGTTCCCAGGGCACAGTCTGCACACGCTGGGGTGTCTGCGGGCAGCAGGAGCCTGCCGCGCTGTTTGCTTCCGAAAGGGCATAGTGAAGGCACAGGGGAGGCACACAGTAGCCCCAGGCTAGTCCCGTCTGTGTCTGCAGGGCTGGGGTTAGCTGCTGCCTGGTGATTGCTGGTGGGCTGTTTGCTGTTGGGGACGAAACATGTGGAGGCATTCAGCTGGGAAGCAAGGAGGGTCCAAGCCTATCATGCTCAGAGGGGCTGGCAGCAGATGCCTGGCCCTGTTGTCATGCCGATGCCCTGAGAGTGCCCGGGGGAGAGAGATGCAGAGAGGCGAGGGGGTGCCCGCCCTGCAGAGCCCCGTCAGAGGGCCAGCTCTGCAGAAAGTCAAGCTGCAGAAGCCGCTCTGTCATTAATAAGTAACCGCTGTCCTTGGCTGCAGGCTCTGGCTGGCGGGAGAGGGTGGCCCGCCAGCGGCAGGGCGGGAGAGATTTGTTTTGATCGGAGCCGTCCCTAACAAAGGAAGCAGCTCCTCGAGCGCAGCAGCCAGCACGTCAGCATCGGCACAGCCCCTGGCTTGCCAGCGCCAAGGCTGCCTGGGCTCCTTGGGTAGCTGCCTGCTCTGATGCCTCAAGTCGCTGCTCTGGGAGCGTGCGTGGAGCTCGCAGATTATTCGGTGACTAAGGAGGTGCCAGCTGCCAGCTCCCTGCTCCCCGCGCAGGGCCCTGCTGGGGCGGGATGCCTCTGTGGGAAGCTGAAGGATGGGCTGATTAGCATTAGCTTTTCCCTCAGGAAAAGAGCTCCAGCTCTAGAAAATGATCTGTAGGAGGGCAGGAGGGGACGGTGTGAGGTCTCAGCCCCCTTGCTGTTTCGTTGTGCACTGGGGGAGGAGCACACTTCGGTGGAGCTCCTGCACGGAACAGTGCTGGCATCTCGAGTGTGTGCTCACAGAATCATAGCATGGTTTGAGTTGAAGGAGCTTTAAAGATCAGTTAAGATCCAACCCTCTTGCCATGGGCAAGGACACCTTTAACTAGACCAGGCTGCTCAGAGCCCTGCCCAACCTGGCCTTCCAGGAATGGGGCATCCACAACTTCTCCGAGCAGCCAGAGCCTCACCACCTACATGGTGAAGAATTCCTTCCCAAAATCTAATCGAACTCTCCCCTCTCAGTTTGAAACTGTTACCTCTCATCCTATCCCTGCACTCCCTGACAGAGTCCATCCCCAGCTTTCCTGTAGGCTGCCATTAATTATTTGAAGGTCACTACAAGGTCTCCCTGGAGTCTTGTCTCCTCTAGGCTGAACAACTGCAGCTCTCTCAGCCTATCCTCAGTCCCCTGATCATGTTCATGGCCCTTCCCTGCACCTGCTCCCACAGGTCCATATCTTTCTTGTGCTGAGGACCCCAGAGTTGGATGCAGCACTCCAAGTAGGGTCTCACCAGGACACAGTAGAGGGGCAGAATTACCTCCCTCATCCTGCTGGCCACCCTTTTGATGCAGCCCAGAATAGGGTTGGCCTTTGGCTGTGAGCACACGTTGACAGCTCATGTCCAGTTCTTCAACCACCTGTACCTCTAAGCCCTTCTCCACAGGGCTGCTCTCAATCCACACATTTGCCCAGCCACTCTTTGTGCCTTGCAGGCAGCTGGGGCTCAGCTGCTGTGGGACACAGGGATCCACTTGGATGTGCCTGCAGGGTTTGTGCCAGGGGGCTGTGCTGGCCAGCGTGGGTGTCCTGCTCTCCTGATATTGCTGGCCCGTGGGGAGCCCTGCTGCTCCTGGGGCTGTGGCTGCCACAGGCTTTTGGCTGGCAGCTCTCTGCAAGCCTGGCTAGTTCCAAGTGACTTCCTTTGGTGTCTGGTTTGTGGGACTCTGCACCCATGCCACAGTTTCTAGACAGGTCTCAGGCAGAGTTCCTTGTGTTTCTGTCCTCCCTCCCTCCCCCTGGCAGGAGCACATGGATGGGGAAAGGAGCAGTGATGGGACTGGAAAGCAAAGCTGAGCAAAGGTGGAGCAGGAACGCCCGGGAGAGAGGTAATGGAAAGTCTGTCACTGCAATGGTGCAATCAAACACAGAGCCTGGAGCCTCTGCATGGTGCCACTCTTGGCTGTAGTGGACTGGTGGTGCCCATTGCTCCTGCCAGTGGTCTGGGAGGCCCTGAAGCAGGCAGGGAGGTGATGGAGAGGGACAGGTCCTGGTACGTGGGTGGGCAGAGCTCTCCCACCAGTTTGCTGTGCACCTGCTGGTGGGGAGTGCCCATGCTGTGACCCCTAGGGAGATTCTGAGCATCCTTTCCTCCTGCCTTCTCTGTTCACAGTGTGTTGCCCACAGCTCTGGGCTGAACCCTGCTTAAAGCTGGTTGTGCCCTGCCACTACAGGAAGCCAGGAGGGTGGGGGGTGAGGAGCCTTGGAGCTGGAGAAACACTTAGATGGGCTTGGCTGCTTCAATATGTCTCTGACTTCTGCTCTCACCAGCACAAGCCAGGAAACTGTCTCATCCCCCTGCCAGAGATGGTATCTCAGTGCACAGGAGGAACACCGAGCTCTGGACCAGCAGTTACCCAGGGAGAGGTTTTGCTCATGTACCTGCCCATGCCCCAGCTCCCTGCCGACCCTTCTGCCCTTCGCCATGTGGTGGGGTGAGGGGAGAGCTGCCGGCTGCCTGCATCCCCCCTGCTGGCCCAGGGTCCTGCGGGCAACGCCTCAGGTGTGGGTCTGTGCTGCAGCAAGCAAGCAGCTGATTTCTTGAGCGCAGCCCTGGCTAAACCCAGTGCCTGCCAAGAGTCGCTGCTGGTCCTCTCCCAAGCACAGCCGCAGCTGAGCTACCTCAGAGCCGGAGGGAGGCATCCTGCGCAGATGCTGCCTGATGAAGTGCAGGAGCTCCATGGGATTTGGAGAGTGGCTTGCGGGAGGCTGCCCTGGCCCCAGCAGGCAGAGAGGGAGGTTGAAGGCTGACGGCCAGGAAAGTACTTGCAGTAGGGGAGGTTTTGTGGCCAGAGGGCCCGGGAGCGGCGGGGCGGGCGGGAGCCGCGGCTGGAAATGAAGCAACCCTTGCTCGGGCTCGGCGGTGCGGGGGCTGGGCACCTCGCTGTGAGGGCCTGGGAAACGCGAGCCCCTGCCTGGGGTATTCCTTGTTCCCCCTCTGGCTGCATTGGGCTGGCTTTGCTGCGTCCTCGTAGAGCGCCCAGGGAGCGAGCGGCTCGGGCTGGAGGGCTCGCCTGGCCTCGCTGCCGGAGGGCTACATGCGCCTCTCGGCCACGGAAAAGCCCAGGGTGGTGCCCGGTGGCACTGACTGTCTGATGGGGGAGAGGAGCTGCCTGGTTGTGCCCGAGGAGGGTGTGGGGTGTGGGAAGGCAGCACAGAGCCTTACTAAAGGACTGGTGGGGCACCACGATTGGTGGCACAGCATGGAAAGAAAATCCTCAAGCCTTTTCCATCTCCCGGCCATGCTATGAGGAGCTGGGAAGGGGATGAAGCTACTGGCTGCCTGAGCTCCCGGCTTTGTTTCCAGCCATTCACCAGGCTCCTTTTCCCTGTGCTCATTCATTCTTTTGTGCCTGCCACTGCTTTGAAATGCATCTGCAATTGGTCTGACGGCATCCCTCTCCTCCAGGGATGCTGGTCCCTGGGGGGATTTGGCAGCTTCATCTCCAGACTGGGCTTTGTCAGCCCTTCTCCGCATCCTCCCGGGGCTGCGGTGGGGTGGATGGGGCACAGCCCAGCTCTTCGCAGAGACGCTATGGTTGTTTCTGCTGAATAAGCCTCCTGCTGGAAGCAGTGCCGATGTCAGCCTGTGGAAATACCTGTGCGAGGGCCTGGAGCCAGCTCGCTGCAGCCCCCGGCACTGAGAGTCGGAGGAGGGATGTGCCCTTCCCACCCCAAAGAGGTGCACCCACCTCTGCCCCGCACCAACTGCCTTGTCCAGGCACGGTGGGTTGTTGGGGGATGAGCTGTGTTGTCTCTGGGGTGGGGCTGCTGTGTGGAGCAAACTGCTCCTGACCTCTGATTTTCACTAGTTCCTCGGCAGCAGGGGCTGCGCACTGCAAGTCCATCCCATGTCTGTGTTTCACTGATGGCCACATGCCTCCACGGGGCCATTTTCCCTAGGGAAGAGTTTTGTTATCCATGGGCACGCGGTGTAATGCAAGGCAAGCCATGCAGGGCTGGCAGAGCACAAGCCAGACACATTTCCTGCAGCTGAGTGCCCTTAACTCTGCTCTTCCCAGGGGGTCCCGCACGGCTGCTTTAAATTTGGTGGTCTTGAGAGGAGCATCTTGCCTTGGGCTGAGTGTGCAGCAAGCAGAGCAGGATGTGCTTGGGGGGACGCTGAGAGGATGCAGATGCCAGCCCGTCCCTTCCTGGCATGGCACTGGTGGCTGTGCAAAGCGTGTGCCTGAGCCCCATGCCACCCTGCACTCCCTGCCCAGCGCCTGGCTGCTGCTTTCCCCCAGAGTCGGGGGTTTGGAGCAGGGGAAAGCTGCTGTGCAGGGATCTCTGCCACACGGGGAGGACATAGAGAGAGGCTTCTCTGGAGCTGATGCAACGGTGGAGCTGCCGTGGCTGGGTGTCAGGAAATCTGGGCGCTGGTGCTTTCCCTCCCAGTGATTTATGGGGCGGTGTGGCCACGGGCGCGATGCCACTGCCCTGGAAATGGGCTGGGGAGGCTCCAAGCTGCTTCCTCTGCTCAGCGTGAACAATGCTGCATGGAAAGCTCTGCGGCTGTGCCGGCCCCGGCCCCGGCCCCTGGGAGCCTCCGTTTGCAGCCAGAGGATGTCTGACCAATCTCTTGGTGACATTCTCCACCCCTGGGCAAGGGGCAGCCCCGGTGGTTCCCAGGCTCTCCCCATGCCCCGGGAGCAGGATAGGGCACGGGGCCACCTCCTCTCTCCTGCCCTGCCCACCATCCAGGTGCCTCTCGTTCTGCAGCGCCGGGGATGCCTGGTGAGGGGGGTGCACACGTCCGGGAGCGCCAGGGATTACAGCTGCCTGCGGTATGGAGTGGGGGACACCGCAGGGACCTCGCATCTCGTGGGGGGCAGGAAGGAGCTGGTGTGGGCTGTGGCCGTCCTGTCATTGCAGTGGCCTCTGGAAAACATCCGCCCGGAGTTTCCTCCTCGCCGTGCAGCCAGGGCCGGGGTGTCGCGGAGCCGGCGGCAGCCGGGGGGAGCCAGGGGTGACACAGCCGCAGCACAGCCTGGCCTGGCTGGGCCTCCACCGGGACAAAGCCAAGCAGCTCTTTGGCCCCGAGCCTCTGGCTCAGCTTCCAGCCCATCACGCTCCGTTTCCCTCCGTGCTCACCCTGGGCAGGCACCCGTTCCTGCCGGGAAGAGCTGGGGCTGCAGGGCTCCTGCCGCAGCGGGTGCTGGAGCATCTGTATGTCCCTGTCTCGTCTGGGGAGCACTGGAGGGACTGGGGGGCTCTGTGCCCTGGGGCTGGTGCTCTGCCTCCAGGGGCAGCTGAGGGCTGCAGAGGAAGAGGAAGCCAGGGTCTGGCCTTGGCCCCTTTCCTGTGAGCTGCCTGCTGCCAAGGGCTGAGGAGACATAAACTCTCCTCAGCCCCTGGCTTGGGGCCAGCAGGGATTCAGCCTGGAGAAGAGAAAGATCTGGAAAGACCTTGTAGCACCTTCCAGTACTGACAGGGGGCTACAGGAAAGCTGGGGAGGGACTCTTTATCAGGCAGCATAGTGATAGCTTGAGGGGTAACAGTCTCAAACTGAAAAAGGGGAGATTGACATTAGATATGAGGAGGAAATTCTTTATCACAAGGATGGTGAGGCACTGGAGCAGTGCCCAGAGGGGTTGTGGGTGGCTCCTCCATGGAAACATTCAAAGCCAGGTTGGATGGGGCTGTGGGCAATCTGATCTGGTGGAAGGTGTCCCTGTCCATGGCAGAGAGGCTGGAACTAGGTGGTCTTAGGGTCCCTTCCACCCCAAACCGTTCTGTGATTTGGCCTGGCAGCTCTGAGCAGGCAGGCACAGAGCCCTGGCTGTGGTGGCACATCCTTTCACCCTGCTGTCCTCTCCCTCCTGCGGTTAGGCCTTACAGTCTGGACTTGTGCATAGCATCACCAGAGCTGCTGGTCCCCCATGTGCTTTCCTGGGGCTCTCCTCTGCATCCTGGTGCAATGGCTCTGCCTCTCCCCTCTCATGCTGCCCTCCTCTGCCACTGGCCACCTCACGTTGCACTGGGACTGATGATTTGTGTGCTGCTGGCAGTCAATCATCTCAGCCCTGCAACGTGCCCCGGATGCAGCTGTTTGCCTTGGGAAGGTGGCTCTAGGAGCCAGCACCTGCCCTTGGGGAGCTCTTGACCCCTGTCTTGACCTGATGCAAACAGGTGACATTTCCTGAGGTCCTTGGAGAGAAAAAGGGCTGGGAAATGCAGCATTGTGGAGGAGGTGTAGTTGCAGAGCAGGACAGGGCTCCAGTTGCACTTTTATTTGCTTGTTAAATGTTTTATTTGGCTCTTCAACCTCAGTTTTACAGTGGCTGCAATGCAGCCACACTGCTCCCAGCTGTCTCCACACGTGTGGGGGAGAGGGAGGGTGAAGGGGAGTCGGTGGGGGGCACAGGGCAGCACCTGGCCCCACAGGAGCTGGGAAGGAGCAGGGATGGTGTGAGGCTGGGATGCAGGATGAGGACTGGCAGCTCATTCTCCCTCCTGGGGTGTTCCTGGAGATGCACAGCAGTTTCCTCCCCTGAGTTTGCTCACTGACGCTTTGAAACGTGTTGGTGCCGGCAGGGAGTTGCTTCACAGGTTCATGGCACTCCAGGGCAGCGCAGGGATGTTGTCTGTGTGCCTGTCTTCATGCTGTGCCTGCCCCCGGGCTGGGGGCGAGGGGAGAGCATCTGCACGGACAAGGCATGAGCGTTTTCCGGGGCCAAGCATCCATCCGTCCATCCTTGGTGGCCCTGGAGGCTGTCTGCTGTCTGTGCTCACAGCTGGAGGCAGGAGGGTATCCTGGGAGCAGCACCGGGGCAGATCCAGCTGAGGACTGGGAGTGCAGCCGAAGCTTCCCAGGGAGGCTGAGGCTGGGTGTGTGTGGGGGAGGGATGACTAAATGGGTGGGGTGGGCATGGTAACACCAAATATTTGAATGGGAGCAGGGTCATGCTGGGTAACGTGGTAGGTAAAAATAGTTGCAGGGATTAGAAAGGAGAACTATACTGTTGCTGGCTTGGCCTGTGGGAAAGGGCATCTGTGTGATGGCACTGGGGGACAGAGGCTGGGGGGGCTTGTGCTTGTGGCTTGAATGGCCCCAGGGACCCTGCAGGCTGAAGCAGGTTGGTCCCTGCAGTGTGGTTGCTTGACACTTCACACTGATGAGCAGCCCCCCTCCAAGGCAGCCCGGAGCTGGGCCTCCCCAGGGGCTTTAACAGGTGCTGGCCACTCACTCACCCTCTCCCGTGTTCCCTGCAGCTGAGAAGGTGTCCTCCCTGGGCAAGGACTGGCACAAGTTCTGCCTGAAGTGTGAGCGCTGCAACAAGACCCTGACCCCAGGCGGGCACGCCGAGGTAAGAGCTGCTGGGGTGGCCTGGTTGGGGATCTGTGCTGCCATGCAGGGGTGACCTGCTGGGCTCTCCAGCACCCCAGGGACAGGGAGTCCCATGAATTGGGTTGTGGCAGGTACCCAGTGCCATGCAGATGGACTGTCCCTGCAGCACGTACGCCCAGGAGCACACGGTGTGGCTTCAGATGCTGCTGCTGCTACCCGTGGTGCTCAAGAGCTCTGGTGCACAGTCCTGGGCGAGCCACTGAGTGGTGCTGGTACCACGTGGCGGTGCCCTGGCTGTGCCACCCCAGGACGTGCTCCCAGTCTGTGACAGGGCTCAGCATGTCCCAGCAAGCACTGGGAGCAGGTCTGTGCACCTTGTTTGGGCACGGCCCTGGCTTCAAAGGCGTGTGGGTGCCAAGAGCCTGCACTGCAGCGTGGTTAAAAACAGATAAACCTGGGAACGTGTGGCCGTGGCAGTGCTGGCTCAGCTCTGGGCTGTGGGCTGGAGTGTGATGCCCCCGTGGCTGCCCATCACTTGGGAGCACGAGGGTGCTGTGCCAGCAGTGGCAGGTGCTCAGGCCTGGGAGCAACTGTGTTTTCCTTGTGTGATGCCCCAGCGTGTCACCCGTGCCCCAGGGTGGCATGCGCAGCGCCTGTCATGCCAGCGCCTGTCATGCCAGCGTGTCACCAGCTCTTTAGCAGGGTGCTAGGAAGCAGGACAGCTGGGCAGCAGGTGGCAGGGACAGCCGTGCTGGTCTCCCCCAGCCCGCGGGGAAGCAGGGCAGGATGCTGGGGAGGATGGGGCTGCGTGTGCCGGATCTGTGCTTCGGGCTGGGTTAAGCCCGGGGGATTTGCTGCTTCTCCATATAAGGCTGGGTTGTGCTCCCCGGGGAGACGGCAGCCAAGCCCCCCCCGACTGCTCCGGTGGCAGGAGCTGGCCCTTCCCTGCTTTTTCTCCCTCCTTTCAAGCCAGCAGCCTGGCCGGGTTGGAAAGGTGCGCGGGGAGACCAGCTAAATGTTTACCTCCCCTCCGGCATGGTAACGCTGCGAGCGCTCTGATATTTATGCCTTGCAATGCTCTGCAGCTGCCTGCTGCCAGCCTGCTGCCTGCTCCCAGCCCCAGCCGTGCCCCCAGCCGCTCCCGGCCCTCGCCTTCAGCTCGGGAAGGTGAGGCAGGGACCCTGCTGCGGCTCAGCCCCCGGCCTGCCCGGCTGGGGCAAGGTGCGCCGCGAGGGGAGGCAGAGCAGGAGCAGTGGGGCATGAAGCGCGGCTGAGACGCTGAATGGAGCTGAGCAGGCAGTGGGGTGGGTTTGTGCCGCAGGATGGGGTCCCGGTGGGTTCTCCGTGGGTGGGTGGTGTGCGTGGCAGCCCCGCTGGCCCCCTGCCCCAGCCACAAAAGCTCTTTCTTTCCTCTTGGACTCGGTTCACACTGGTCCATGAGAAAGGGCCGTGGGGAGCTCTGGGGCTTATCGCCGGCTTTGTGCCTTCCTGTGATAATCGACCCCGGCTGATAGCGGGGCGATAGCAGCCGGGCTGGGACCAGCGCCCGCGCAGGGCCTCTGATCTCAGGCCAAGGCCAGGGGGAAGCCGTGGGGCTCTGTGTGCATACCGGCAGTCCCGGTGCCACGCCGTTCAGCGGGGGCTCGGGGGTGTCCCTGAGCCGAGCTGCTGCGGGCTGCTGGTGCTCCGGCCCCGTGGCACGGCCGCAGGGTTGGGTGCGGGCAAACCCCTTGGGTGCTCGGATCGGGCCGGGCTGTCCCTGGCAGACCCACGGGCCGGGCGCAGTTCGGAGTGTGGGCATGGCCACAGCGCTCTCCGAACACCGCTGGGGATGGAAGCGATCCCAAGGGAACTACGGTGGCTGCTCAGCATCCTAACGCCCCCTTCTCTCCCCAGCACGATGGGAAGCCCTTCTGCCACAAGCCCTGCTACGCCACGCTGTTCGGCCCCAAAGGTACGTCGGTGCTGCGCCCGTGCAGCCGTGCCCAAGGCTCCAGCAGGCGCCGGGTCCCTTCCTCCCCGCCGGCGGGAGCCGGGCTTGCATGGGCTGAGCATCCAGGCAGCGTCCCCTTGTGTAGGAGAGGAGAGCTGCCGGAGGGAGGGGTCTGCCCTGGCAGTGCCGCCATTCTTCTGCTTTTTAATTAAATATTTGAAAAGCAAATTCGCCTTCAAACGGAAGGTGGAGTCATTGCCCCGGCCCGGCCGCAGCTGGAGAAAGCCCGCGTCAGCAGGCAGCAAGCCAGGGCCAACGTGCGGGGCTGGGGGAGGTGGGACAGGGGTCTGGGAGGAGGATGGAGACCCCAAGTGCTCCCAGGCCTCTCTTTGCCCCACTGCAGGGGTGAACATCGGTGGTGCTGGGTCCTACATCTACGACAAGCCGCAGATCGAGGGGCAGACTGCTCCGGGACCCATCGAGCACCCAGTGAAGGTGGAGGAGAGGAAGGTGAATGCTGCGCCTCCCAAGGGACCCAGCAAAGGTGAGGGGCAGGGCAGGACAGGCAGCCTGGCCCCCCACTGTCATCCAGAGCCACTGTGTCTGGCAGTGGGGTGGGGTGTGGGGGAGGTGTGGGGTCCTCTGGACTCGAGCATCCTGGCCAAGTTCTCTTTCCATTTCCCACTTCCATGCTCTCCTCTCTCTCTCCTTACAGCCTCCAGTGTCACCACCTTCACTGGGGAGCCCAACATGTGCCCACGCTGTGGCAAGAGAGTCTACTTTGGTAAGGTGCCCAGTGGGCAGCGGGTGCATGCCCTGAGCTGGCACAGGAGCCCTGGGGCACGCAGAGGGGCTGGCAGAAGGGTTTGTCTCAGAGATGGGACTGGGGGCACAGAGGGATGTTCCTGAGGAACCTGCAGAGGGGAGTCCCTGGGTGCAGGGATTCATCCTGTCCCCTGCTGTCACCTCCCAGCTGGATGGTCTGAGCCTAACAGCTGTCCTCAGCTGACCTCTGTCACCTGCAGGGCAGCAGGGGGGTGGGAGAGCTGGGGAGGCTGGGGTGCACAGGGCTGCCTCGGGGTTTTGTACGCAGAGGGGATGTCCCCACGAGGGGCACTGCCCTTGGCACGGTGACCCTCCCTCTTGCCCCTGCTGTAGCCGAGAAGGTGACCTCGCTGGGGAAGGACTGGCACCGCCCCTGCCTACGCTGCGAGCGCTGCAGCAAGACTCTGACCCCGGGGGGCCACGCTGAGGTAAGGGTGCCCAGGAGCCTTGGGCAGCTCGTGCAGGGTGCCCTTGGGCCCTGGCTGAGCCACGCTGTGCCGCACCTGCCTTTGCCAGAGGGCAGGCTGACAGGAGCAGCTCCCGTGGGCTGGGGGAGCGCTGGAGGTGCTGGGGTGCAGCTGCTGCAGGGGAGGAGCAGAGGAGAGGTGTCTAGGCAGGGGGATGCGTCCTGGGGCCTGGCCTTGGCCTGGGTCACCCCAGGTGACATGCTTCTCTGCCCTGCACAGCATGATGGACAGCCCTACTGCCACAAGCCCTGCTATGGGATCCTCTTCGGGCCAAAGGGTGAGTGCCTGGGGGAGTCTGGGGTGGGAAGCTGGGCCAGGGGCATGAGCCTCACCTGGGCTGCCTGTCTCAATGCTTGTGCCAGCACCCAGAGGGGACATCTCCCTGGAGCATGCCGCTTCCCCTCACCCCTCTGTATCTTCCCCCATGCAGGTGTCAACACTGGAGCTGTGGGAAGCTACATCTATGACAAAGACCCTGAGGTGAAGAACCAGCCCTAGACGGTGGCCTCCTGCCCGTCCATCTGCCTGCTCTGTGCCCCCTTACTAACCTCTGCTCACAGCTGGAGCAGACCCTTGCTAGGCTGGCCACAGAGCTGTGCTCTCTCTGCTGTCTCCCCTCTGGGCAGGATGGCCCTGCCCCCTGGGTTATATATTATAGCCTCTAATATAAGCTTTGGTGTTTAAAGGCAAAGGTAGAAGGTGTTTCTGGTGGTTCCCAATGTGCTCTGTCCTCCCCAGCCCTCCCACCAGCCCCCCGAGTGCAGGAGGCAGCAGGGTGGGTGTGGGGATGTCACTGTGTGCAGGGGACAGTGAGTGGCATCCAAGGGGCTGAAAGCAGGGGGAAGTCCTACCCTGAACGTGTGCCCCTCGCTGGGCTGATGGTCAGGGTGCCCAGCTCTCTTCCTCACCAGCTGCTGGGGATGTGTGGGTCCCCTGAGGACGCTGGCTCATCTGGCAGCTTCCTGGCCTCCATGCCCTGGCTCTCACTCTCCCCAGGGCCCACAGCCAAGCTCAGCAGCCGCTGAGGTTGCAGGTCCTTGTATGCCCATCCCTGCACACCCAGGGCATCCCTGTACGTGCCCTTAGGCAGGTGCCCACCCCGCTCTGCTGGCTGGTTTGGGTTGGTGACCCCCTGCAGCCTGGTTCCCCATGGCAGCAGGGCCTGTGCCAGTGGAAGCGAGCTGCCCCCTGCCCCTGAGGGCAGAGCGCATTGGGCTGGCGGCTCCGGGGCAGGGCTGCCGCCTGCCTCCCCGAGCCGCAGGTTTCTCGTCCTTGTTGTTGTTTATTTATACCCAGTTGTAAATGTGCCCCTTGCTTCGGAGAATGACACCTCCCCCAGCCTGCCCCGGCCCCCCTGCACACCCAGCCCTGCTGCTGCCCAGCAGGCCAGGCAGGGGCTGCTGCAGGGGCCCCTCGGGGGCAGCGAGCCCTGGGGTGCCAGCACCCTGCTCTCCCTCGGGCTTCCTGCGCCGCCCTGGGGCTGTTTTGGTATTTGCTGACAATAAAGGTTTTGAGAGATGTGTTGTGTGGCTCACTCCTGGGGGGAAGCTGTGTGCATCCTAGCATCCCTCTGCTCCCAGGGCAGTGTGGGGACCCTGCTGCTGTGGTCCTGCCCCAGCTGGCTCCATCCCCGGGCAGAGGGAGAGCAGCCTTAGGCTCAGCCGAGGTGCTCTTGGTGCAGCACAAGCCATGGCTGCTCCCTGAGCTGCGAGCAGGATGGGGTTGTAGAAAGCTGTGCTGGCCCTGGGGATGGGATGGGATCCCCCCTGGCTTTGAGGGGTGGAAAACCGATGGAGGGATGTCACACAGCAGGTGACACTGTACCACCAGCCCCGGCTTGCTGAACAGGCATAGTGCCTGAGCAGGGCTGCTGGTGGGAAAGCTCAGCCCACTGGCAGAGGGGCAGGAATGCAGTGGAATGCAGTGCTGGGGCACGGTCTTCTCCCCCACCCACCCTTGGGAGCTGCCGTGTCCCCAGGCAGATACCAGCCCCGCTGCCAGGCCTGGTTTTAGACATGCAGCCATTCCCCCTAGGAGCTCAGCGTCCGCAGAGCCAGGCAGGGAGCCTGGGGCTGCCAAGGCAAACAGCAGCGCTGGGAACCGCCGCTCCGCTCCGGCAGCTTCCTGCAACGGCCCTGCTGAGCCATCTGCTGGCTGTGCTCCCCGGGGCCTCAGGGACCCCTCCAGCCTCCTTTGCTGGGGAAAACGTGGACCTGGCGCCCCCTGCAACGTCTTGCATCCTTGTAGCAGCTTCTCTCCTGGAGCTGCTCCATCACCTTGCGGGGAGAGATGGGCAGATGCTGGCCATGGCCTCTGGCCTGGGCATGGCCAGAAAGTGCAGCAGGCCCTGCAGAAGGGGAGTGCTGCCTGTGCCCCTGCCTGCTGCAGTGCATCCTCTGGGCTCAGGCAGCTGGCAGAGCACTGGGTGCAAGAGCTGCTGGTTCTCCCTCTCCCAGCGGCGATCCCAGCGGTACGCAGCCTTTTCCCAGGCACAGAGGGCTTGCTGGAATGGTTCTTGAGCTGGGGATGGGTTCTGTGTGCTGGTCCTCATGTTTTGGTGGGGTTTCTGTGGAGACCTGACCCCTCTGCTGCTTTAGGGGCCAAGGCTGCTGTGTAAACCAGAGCAGTGTCACTCCTCTGGCTCCTTCCCTGACCCGCAGCAGAGAGCTGGGCCCTTGCAGCCAAACTCTGCCAAGTTTGCCCTGTGCAGCAGCAATGTTGGGTCCCCACCTTCCACCTGGGACCCATCCCTGCTGCCAGTGAAGCTCCACTGCTGCTGCTGGAGCACCAGCCTGGCGCTCTTTGCTACCCTCATTTACCACCATTAATTAATGGGCTTAACAAGCCAGCCTTTTTGCTAGCCAGTAGCAATCCCTGCAGCAAGGAGTTTCCCCAATGGACTGCAGAGCCTGATCTTCCTCCCTGCCACCCTGCCTGCAGCTCAAGGTGGGGGGAGGGGTGTTCAAGCTCCCAGGCACCCACCCCAGCCCCACAGGCCTAACAGCATCCTTGCCATGGCCCTCAGCTCTGGCCCCTTGGAGGGGCAGCTCCAGGCAGGATGCTCTCTGCAGGGAGGAGCTGGGCACACCCAAGACCTCAGCTGAGACCAAGAGTGTGGCCAGGGTGGGATGGGAAAGAGCTGATGCAGGGCTGCTGGGGCTAGTTAAGCCTTGAGATAACATAAATTGAGATAGTTAAGCCTGGAGATAGGCAGGAGGGCAGCTCGGGCTGGCAGGAATGGGGAGAGGGTGTTCCAGCATCTGGTGCTTGGGACAGGTCTGGGTGTGAAGGGAGGTGGAGCAGGATGGGGCCAGCATCAGACACAGGATTATTTTGGGGCTGCATTTTTTTCCTCCTTCCTTTCTTTTCCCACTTACATTTTCTGTTCCCCATGAGAGTTCTACTGGGGGAATGAAGTGAAGTTAAAAATAGACAGAACTCAGCTCTGCTGCATGAGAGGCTGCCGGGAAGCCTGCATCCATCCCAGCTCCCTGCCACCCCAAAGGGGACAACACAGCTGCTCAGGCCCCAGGTGGGTGATGTCTCCTTACTATCCAGGCACCCTGAGGTGGTGAGGGGGCTGGGTACCCCTCATGGCAGAATGTGGCCCCCATGTACAGTGGGGACCCACAGAGAGGATGCTAAGACCAGGAAAATGAAGGCAGTAGCAGAGCTTTGGGGTCTCGTGTGGGGTTAGCTGTGTGCATGCCAAGGGCTTGGGGATGCCCCCAGGCTGCTGGGTTGGTGTGGGCACCAGGATTCTGACACAACAACGTGGCACTTTGCTCAAGCAGAGAGGGCAGCTTTGGCCTCTAATCCTTGGTAAACTCTTGTATTTATTTTGGGGAGGCCTATGTGAGCTGAACATGCTCCCTTACTGGAGGCTTGGAAAGCATCCTTCCCCTGGGGAATGTCAAATAGTCTTTGTTTTTTTCAGCTGGAACTTGATTTGGGGATAAAAAAGTTGTAGGGCTCTGGAGACTGCAGACATGCTCTCCAGGGTATGGAGGAAAACAGAGTTCAAAGTGGACGTAGCTGTGCCTGGAAGTCCCCCAAGCTCTGTGACCTTGTCCTGGGCCATTACCCTCACTGGCCCCCAGCTTTTCTGGGAGCTCAGCAGGGAGCTGTGCCTCGCAGGTCCTTGCTGGGTGGAGGGCAGGGATCCCACCAGCTGCCACCGTGCACCGGTGCTCAACCTGTTCTGAAGGCAGGCCAGGTGATGGGTGCTAGCCTAGGTATCCCCAGGCTGTGGGAGAAGCAGGATTGTCACCTTGTGGTGCTTCTCAGCAGAAGGCTGAGGGCACCCATGCCACCAAACCCGGGGCTGTATCACTCGAGCTGTTGTCAGTGGTCAGGAAAAGGAGCTGGTGAGTGTACAAAGGCTGCTCCCAGAGGGTCAGGGCAGGCTGCCCACAGGGAAGCACCAGGGAGGGACTTGTTGTGCCCTCATCATTCCTACCCCCACCATCTGAGCCAGCCTGTGCAGGGAAGGGAGATGCAGCCCTCGTGGTGTGGAGGAGCTCCTGAAATGCAGGGAGAGGGCAGGACTGCAGGGCCGTGGCTGGCAGCGTGGCTCTGACATGCCAGGGGCTGGAGCAGCACAGCAAAGCAAGACAGATTTAAAGCATTTGCTGGGAAGTCAATAAATAGAAGCCCAAAGGGATGGAGTGCTGGAAGATGTGATTTAAGATGGGATATTAAAAGCGACCCAGTAAGAACAGCTTGGTTCCACCAGGGCCAAAACCCGGCTCCAAAACGCCCTGAAGTCAGTGGCATTGCTCTCCTTGGCTTGGCTGGGGTTTGGCTCTGCCCCAGGAGCAGGTTAAAGTACTGAGTGTAAATACTGGGGAGGGTGTAGCAGAGCAGGCAGGGATGAAGGAGAAGGAATGGCATAAAACCAAACAGAGGAAGATTTGGGTTGTAAATCCCAAATGCACTGGACTGGGCTGTGGCACAGGGAGAGCTGCTGGCACAGGCTCCAGCCATGGCACTGGCAAGGAAGATGCTGGCTCAGTTCTTCAGCAGCTCCCCAGCTTGTTGCTGCCTTGGGGAGGGATCTGTGAGGGAGTTTCTCTGAGGGGTGCAGGCTGGGCTTTGCTGGTTTCCAGGTGGGATGAACAGCCTTGGGACTGACTACTCGAGGGGCTCCCAGAGTGCCCTGGGGCTGCTTGCTGGCAGTGGAACACTTGTGCTGGTGGGCTGGAGGTGTGCACACTGCTAATGGGGCTGCAAGCCTGAGATTCCTTGTGCTCCTCTCTCTTGCTCTGGCCTGACCTTCTGTCTTGCTTCAGTAAGGCAGGGAGGAGCAGCTGTGTCCCTCTCCCCTCCCTGTGCTGTCACCATGGCATGACCATGCTGAGCAGCCAGCCAAGAGAGAGAGCAAACACCTCTGCAGCCCTTCTCCTCATCTCCAGTGAATTTTTAACCAGGAATAAAAGGTGTGGCGTCAGCAGCCTGGACCCAGCCCAGGACAAATGGCTGGACCCACCCCAGGGCAGGGCTGGGGAGCTTGTCCCTGGCACCGCTCTCCTCCTGGCCAGCCCCTGCAGCATGGATGTGCATCTCGCTGGCAGGCAGAGGCGATGCCTCATGGGTGCTGGGCAGCGTCCCAGAGCAGCGGGCGTTGCTTCCTCAACAATCCTGGCTGAGTTTGATAGCCACAACAGAAACAGCCAGGGCTGTGCCAGGAAAATGCACCAAATCCTCCCCCAGCAGAATTTAGCCAGGAGGTTTCCTTGGATTGCCACTAATGGAAAGCTTGCAGAAAAGAACAGATGGCAGTGGAGGCTTTGGCCAGACCATATACAGGGAGAGCGGGCGAGCGACGCCTGCATGAAACCAGGGAAGATTCTCCATGCAGCTGGGACTTGGAGGGGCAGGATAGGTGGGCGAGGGCTACCACCTTCTGCTAGCCAAGGCATGGAAACCCCAGCTGCATCCCCAGCCTGGCCATGCATGCAGCAGGGCTCTCCCTGTCCCCACCGTGTCCTGGTGCCACCCAGCAGTGCCTCGCAGGGCTGGGAGCTGGCCCCGGGGCTGCTGTGTTTGTTATTGCTCATGCAGTGTAATATTAACTGCAGGCTAATCGTTCACACCCTGCCTTTTGAGGCTGAGCACTGACCCCACAAGTGACTGCTGTGGGCAGCCAGCTGCCTCACCTGGCCTGAAATGTTTGCTGCTAGAACCGGGTGTGATCGCCCCTGCCCACGGAGGGCTGGACTCTGCACCCACCAAGGAGGGAAGCAGGCAGAGATTTCTGGCACAGCAGTGAGCAGATCTCACAGGCTCTGAACCTTCTGGGCTGGGAGTCTGGAGCACAGCCCTGTGAGGAGAGGCTGAGGGAGCTGGGGGTGTTCAGCCTGGAGAGGAGGAGGCTCAGGGGAGACCTTACTGCTTTCTACAACTCCCTGAAGGGAGGTTGCAGCCAGGTGGGGGTTGGTCTCTTCTCCCAGGCACCCAGCACCAGAACAAGAGGACACAGTCTCAAGCTGTGCCAGGGGAAGTTTAGGCTGGATCTTAGCAAGAAGTCCTTCCCAGACAGAGAGACTGCCCTTTGGGATGTGCTGCCCAGGGAGGGGGTGGGGTGAGCATCCCTGGAGGTGTTTAAGAGCAGCCTGGGTGAGGCACTCAGTGCCAGGGTCTGGTTGATCAGTTAGGGTTGGCTGATTGGTTGGACCTGGTGATCTTGGAGGTCTCTTCCAACCTGGTTGATTCTGTGATTTACAGCACCAGGCAGCTGGTGGTGGTTGTTGTGGTTGAGCCCCTTCCCATGCCCCCCTGTTCCCGCACCGCCTTTCCCGATGCTGTCCCAGTTAACTCCCAGCCGTCTGCCGCAGGTCAGCCTCATGCAGAAGTACCCCCTCGTTTTTCCTGGGGGGTGTAATGTGCCCTGACGGCCGCCTCCGCGCCGTTGTTTTCCCAGCTGGCCGCTAATGGGCTTAGCCACACGCAAATCCGGAGGGGATGGAAGGCGAGGGGGCGTGGGGGGCGCTCCAGCCCCCCGCCGTGAGCCGCTCGGCAGCGCTGCGGCGCCGGCACCTGGCGGCTCTTCGGTGGGGGCCCGGAGCCTGCAGCTGCCCTCCGCCTCTGCGGGGATTTTGTTTTTTAAAGCCTCCCTATAATTTTCTTGTCAAATCAGAGTCCCAGAGCTGAGCTGGGTAGGGCCTATGTTACACCGATTAGTTTTGGATGAGCAAGCTGTTGACTTGCACGAGTGTGGGCTTGAAACGTGGCCAGGGAGGGAGATTTTTTTCCCAGGACTTGCAGCTGTGCCATTGCTGGGCAAACACTGGCCTGAGGTGCCACCAGCCCCTGGGTTATGCCTGCACTGGTGGATTGTCTGCCTGCTGTGGGAGCGTGCTGGGGGTCAGTGACAGGAGAAGCACGGAGAGCAGGCGGGAGCTGGGAGCTGCTGCCCTGGCAGCCGGGCTGGTTTGCTGCATGGAAATGGCTGTTTCTTCTTGCTGTGCTAGCAAGACCAGCCCAAATCAGCTTATGTTACCCACCCAGCCTGCTAAAATGCTGGTGACTTTTCCAGTCATTGCTCCAGTAATCAACAGGGGCCAAGCTGCTTGAAGTGGGTATTTGGGCAGGCAGCATGTGCCCTCTGCTCTAGCATGCCCAGGAGCTCTCACCTTGCAGCCTTGCCCCATGAGCTTGGGAAACTCTTGTGGGGCCCTTGGGAGCTTGCACAAAACAAGCTGCAGATAGGCCTGAGGAGCTGGGGCTGGCTCCTTCTGGTGCTGACTGAAGGACCAGGGAGGGGACCCTGACAACACCACCCAAACAAACAAGCAGGGCAGCCCCGGGTTTGTTGAGGGCCGTTGCTATGCCGTCAGCACCGGCGCCTGATGCTCCAGCGTGGAGCCTCACCCTCAGATCTCTATCAGAGGGCACAGACAGCTGAGGCATGCTCTGCTCTAATGGTTAAATTAGCTGGAACAAGGGCTGCAGATAAGATAACTGCTGTGGTTTGCTGAGGAGGCTGTTCTCCCCTGGCACTGGCAGGGTTGTTTCCCTGGCAGGCTATGAACCTTGCTGTGAAGTGATGCTGGGGCTGAGACCTGGCTTTGCTGAAGACACAGCCTCTGCCCCTGTCCTGCTGCTCCCTGGAGCCATCTCTGCCCAGCACCAGAGCCTGGCTGCTGCCTGCCCTTGCCCATGTTTGTGGGCATGGTGCCGTGGGCAGTGACCCACTGCGGAGGGACAAGCTGGCTACTTCTCACTGCCACTCCAGAGCAGTTCATGGATGGTTGCAGCATAGTTTTGTCTCCCAGGGCAACCCTGAATGGCAGAGGAGCGGTGACCCCAAGCATCAGGCTACTGCAGTGTTTCCAGCCAGCTCCCTCCAATGCAGGCTGGTGGGGGCTAGGTTTATTGCCCTGCTGATGGGTTTCACAGGCCGGCATTAGGAGTGTTTATGGCCTTGCTCCCTCTCAAACCATCAAGAGGTCACATCCATGAGCCCCTGAGGTGCTGCCATACTCAAGGAGCACCTGCAGCCCTCCCTCCCTCCCTGACAGGACCCTCTGCCAGACAGCTCTGCTGTGCTGCCCTGTGTGCCCACTGTCAGATGGGATGAGAGCAGGGTAGTGGTGATGAACAGGATGTGTGCACAGCCCCAGCAGGGAGCAGAAACTGGAGTGTCTGGCCCGAGGCAGTCTTCATCCTGGTCCTGACTCACTGTCATTCCTGTAGGTTGGCACAGTGCACCATACACTGACACCATGTTTTGGCTCACCCCTTTGTGTAGCAAGCTAGGGGTAACCCAAAGCGTGTGCCTCCCTGCCAGGCTAAACTGGGGGGGCTGTAGGGTGCTGCCAGGCATACAGCCCTGCGTGGGCAGGGCTGGCAGGGAGCAGTGGCTCGGTGGCGCCGGCTGCATGAGAGCTGATGCCAGGTTTGTGCCTGTTCTGCTGTGTGAATAGTCTCCAGTAAGGGCAGGGGGTACCCATGGGGGGGGGGGCTGGGCGCTGCTTTGGCCGGGTCACTTGGCATGTGCTGCCATGTGGGGGCATGGGCTGAGCTGGCTGGGACAGGAGCACTCCTGCCACAAGCTGAGAGGTCCGTGGGGACCAGCTGCAGAGCTGGGCCAGCGGCAGGGGACCTGCGAGGGGTCAGCGTTCAGCTGCCCCCTGGCACCAAACCTGCCTTAAAAGGGAGTGCAGATGAGGATGGTTCTTGTAGCCAGGCAGTGGCCCCAGAGCAGCCTGGCATTATGTGGGAGGAGAAGCAGGGCCAGTGGAGAGGGGAGAGGGCATGCCCTGCCCCTCCTATTTCATCAGGGTGCCAGCTGCACCCCATGTGGTGCAGCGGGGGGAGTTCTGGCCCCCCAGAGGCGCTCGTGGGGTGCTGTGGCTCGGTGCAGGGGGATGTGGCACGGCTGAAATCTGGTGCTTGCATGTGTGCTGTCTCTCAGGGCAAGAAAACAGGGAGGAGGGTGGGTGGAGGCAGCAGCCCTTGCGGGACACCTCTCCCCTCCCATGCTGCCCGAGTCGGGAGCAGGCTTCCCTGCGACACTGCTGCCAGCCTGGGCTGACGACCACCTCTCTGAGCCCAGCAGCTCCCTTGCAGCAGTGTGCCTGGGGTGCTCCCCAGCCTGCAGCGGGGCTGCTGGCACATGGTGTGGGCACAGGACCACGGGCAGCAGCAGGGAGCATCAGCAGGATGAGGGCTCCCGCTGGGAAGGGAAACTGGAGCCAGGCGGGGTCATAAAGCAATCTCAGCTGAACCATGAACTGTGCCTCCAGGCGCAGCTTGCCGCCTCTCCTCTTGCACCCATGGGTGGGATCCAGTGTCAGCAGGGCCTGGTCCGTGCCAGCAGAAGGGTGAGGGGTGCCCTGCATTTCGGGAGGCAGACACTAGGCGTCCTGGCACCGGGTTTCACAAGCCCTCATGACCTTTGCAGCACAGTAACGTGCCCTGGGGAGGATTGCCTCATACAAAACAGACCTTTGGATAAGCTTTTCATTTCCTTCTCAGCCAAGCACAAAGGAACAACAAGTCCTCGGTCCCAATAGAATGACAACAGTCAGCGACCCAGATGGGCTGACTGTGGTGAGCAGAGCCATAGCCTGCACCCACGCCATTCCCCAGCTCCTGCAAGAGGGGGGTTACAGCCCGAGAGCTCTCTGCTGTTTCATCTTAAAGGTCTTCTCCAGCCTCAGCCCTTCTGTGATTCTCGGCGTGTGGGTGTGGTGCTCAGTGCCATGGTTTCCTGGGGGTCTTGGCAGTGCCGAGTTAATGATTGGACTCAGTTACCTTAAAGGTCTTTTCCAACCTAAATGATTCTATGATTTGATCCTCCCCTGTACCCCAAACTTCCCCCGTGGGCAGGTCAAATGTTACACCCCCTAGGGAGAAACAGATCTGCGCTCGGAGGGGGTGAGCCTTGGCGGTCAGCACCCCAAGAGGCTTTGTCTGGGATGTGGCTAACTGACAGATGCCAATCACACCTCCAGCCCCGCTCAGAGAGGGGCTCTTGGCCGCCCCACACAGGGAGTCGGGGTGCAGCGACTTGGGGTGCAGAGCGCAGGGTGTGCAAGGGGTATGAGGGGCAGGGATGGTGGGGTGCTGGTGTAGGGCTGCAGGATGCAAAGGGCATGGGGGTGCGAAGGGTGAAAGGGGATGCGAGTGGAGGAATTCTGGGGACGAGGGTGTGCAGGATGCAAGGGGCGCAGGGCTGTGCCTCGGGCGGTGCCTCCGGCTGCAGGCGGGGCCGCACGTCGGGGCGGGGCGGGGCGGGGCGGGGCGGGGCGGCCGGGCAGTGACTCCAGCGGGGCCGGAGCGCAGCATCCCAGAGCTGGTGAGAGAGGTGCCCCGAGCCCAGCCGAGCCGACACCATGCCCAAGTGCCCCCGCTGCCAGAAGGAGGTCTACTTCGGTAAGAGCTTCCTGCTCCCTCCCCGGCTGCTTCCACCCCGCAGGGCTGCCAGGCTGTTTAAACCCTGGTGCCCTGATGTTGCGCTCTGCCAGGCTGTGGGTCCCCGGACCCAAAGGGTCCCCGGGGCACCCTGGTGCTTGCACGCCCCTGTGCACCCCAGCATCTCGAGTTCTGGGTGCACCCCAGCGATGCAAAGCCTTGTGCTCTCCCAAAGCTGTGCACCCCTGCACTGTGTGTCCCTGGGTTCGCTGGGGCTGACCCTGTCAATCCACCCAAGGAAGTGCCTCGCTGCAGGGGATGGGCTCCAGTGGGTGCTCTTGGCTTACAGAGGGGTCCCTTCTGCCTCCCCAGCATCACCAGCAGCATCAGCCCTGTGCCTGTTCAGAGCCCAAAGGCCTGGCTGGTGCAACCTGTTGCTCTGAAAGCCTGGGTAGGCAAGCAAGCACCTTCCTAGGAGAAAATCCTGCCCGTGGGCATGTTCCTTGGTCACTGGGTTGCCCACATGTTGTCCTGTGTGGTTTAGCACAGTGAGGTGACAGCCCTGGGGTGTTTTTAAGCCACTGTTGCAGGTTAGCATCTTTGGGCTACTGTGTGCTGCTGGGCTTCAGCCACATGTCCTCCCTCTGAGCCAGGGTGCTGAAGCTCCAGGTTCCTGCCTCTTCTGGTGCTGTGGTTCCACTGTCCTGCTCGAGAGTATCTGGGGGGACACTGAGCCCCTCACCTTGCTGGCAGCAGCTGCTGGAAGAGGCAGGCTCCATCTGCCAGATCTCCCCATTTCCCTGGCTGAGCTGCACTTGAGAGGGTTTTGTGCTTTTTAATTTCCTAGAGATGAGGGTTCTGGGATCTGAGTGCCACCACTGACTTCTGCTCTCTCTGCCTTACATGTGTGTCCCAGCTTCTAATTCTGCTCTGCCAAAGCAAGGGGAGGCTGCAACACAGGGGCTGCTCACCCTGCAACACAGCCCTGGCCATTGGTGATGCCCACCCTGGGCAGGTGTGCTGGGTGCTGCCTGAAGGGCTGCTAGAGATGTGGCTTCTGTGCTTGAGGAATATCTCTGCCCAGACTTGAACTCACTGCTTGCAGCCAGGCTTTGAGGTGGTGTGGGCACAATACAGTTCGTGGCTCCCTCCGGCAGCCAAGGGTCCTGGGGTGTGTCATTTACCCACGTGGCTCCCAAGGTGCTGCTGTCAGTGTCTTGCCTTTCCCATGGCTCTGTGGATCTGCTTCAGTCCCAGTCAGGGTGAGCTGGTTTTGCTGTGCCCGCAGGTGCGGCCATGGAGGTGCCATGACAGGGCCGTTTGACCAAGGAGAGGTTTGGCCCTGTGCTTATCAGGCTGCTCTTGCAAAACCATCTCTGTTGATGAGGAGTGTTCAAAAGCTGCTGGAGGGCTGAGCTCACTGCCTGGTTTCTATCCTTGAAGATAAGGAGTGCTGGTAGAGGAGGCAGAGCAAAGCCTGGGTCCAGGGCCCTCAGAGCCTGGTGGCCCTGCTCAGCTGAGCCTTGGGCTGCTTTCAGCCCAAGAGTGTCTGCAGAAAGGCTGAGGAGAGGCTGACACTGAGAGGTGTGGGGATGGCATTTGCAGAGCCACCTTTCCAGGGGAATCTTGCCTGCATGGCTGAGAGCTGAGGGGCTCCTGCTGCAGTGAGCTCCTGCCCAAGTGTTGGTGCAAACGTTTGTGTGAGAGGTGGGGAGGCTGAGATCCTTCCAGAAACCCTGTGATGGGAGGGCCCAGCTACGGGCCAGGCTTGGGCTTCTGGGGCTGCCCAGGGGGAGAATTCTGTGCCACGAGCCTGGCTACAGGCACAGGAGGCTCTTTGTGCTGCCTGGGGGATAACAGCGGGGCTGCCTTGTGACATTTGGGCTCTGCCTCCGCTCCCACCTCTGCAGCCACTGGCTTGCTCCTTGTGTAAGCTGTTGTGGGCATATTTGGGCTCCAAAGAAGAGGTACTTCAGGCTGCTGAGTCCCCCCCCCCCGGACCTGGGCTGCCAGCAGTGACTCAGTTCCATTGCTCCATCTCCTTTTGCAGTCATGGAGAAAGTGATGGAACCTGGCTCTGAGGAGTTCCTGTGGAACCTTTATCACTTCATAAATCCCCAGGAGCACTGCTGACAATGTGAAGGGCATGTGCCTGCAGAAAATAACCCTCCTCCCCCGCTGTGCCACAATTAAAAGCCACCCTGTTCTCCAGAGACACCTCCTGGCCCTAGCAAACAGCATGTTGTCCCTTCTGCAGCAGCTGGAACCCCAGCCAATTCCAGCCCCACTGTGATTTGCCATGGTGCATGCAGAATGAGCTGTAGCCAGAATGCCAGCAGCTGGAGGGGACTGCTTTGTGCTGGCAGGTCACGGCGATGGCTTCTCCTCCCTGGTCCTCACCAGCATCCCCCCTTTACTCCTGCTAACTCTAGTGACTGCTTGGGCTCAGCCAGCTGGAGAGAAATTCATGCCCTTGCAGGTTGATGTTGGAAGGGGAGAGGTCCCCAGATCTTTGGAAGACAGGCAGAGGTCAGTTCATCCACATGGATGCAGCAGTGCTCACCCCGGGCATGGCACTGCTGCTTCAGTTCCACGCTGTGCACGGTGATACGTGTGCACAGCGAGCTCTTGGGTTTGAAGCATTATGCCCTCTGTCCTGGACAGAAAAACACAACAAAATCCCCTCAGATGTCCTCCTCGGGCAGGGTGGCAGGGAGGTCAACCTGCCAAAACAGATCTGTGCCTGGTCAGTGCCTCGACTAACCCCCTGCTTTCTGGGACAGCCGAGAAGGTGACTTCTCTGGGGAAGGACTGGCACCGGCCCTGCTTGAGATGTGAGAAGTGTAACAAGACGCTGACATCTGGAGGCCATGCAGAGGTGAGGTTTACTGCTCACAAGGTCCCTGTCCCCTGCAGCCAGGGTCTGCAGGTGGGGTGGAAGAGGCAGAGATGGAGCCGAAAGGCCGTCGGGGCTGATGCTCTTTCTCTCTCCCTGCAGCACGACGGCAAGCCCTACTGCAACCACCCCTGCTATGCCGCCTTGTTCGGGCCCAAAGGTAGGGTCCCTGCAGCTGGGGCTGTGGGAGGGGGAGGAAGGGGGTCGGGGTTCCTGTCTCTTGGCCAGGTGTGTCCCTCGGTGCACGCCCCACAGCGATGCTGACCCTGCTCCGTCTCTCTTCCAGGGTTCGGCCGGGGAGGAGCTGAGAGCCACACATTCAAGTAAACCTCAGGTTGGTGTCTCCCCCTGGAACTCCCCTCCTTGGGCTCCGTGGGCTGCCTGGGGCTGTCCCCTACCCAGGCAAGCACCATCTTTCTGGACTGCCTGGGGCTGTCCCCCCCGCCAAGCAAGCACCACCTTTCTGGGCTGGCTGTGACTCCCAGCCCTTCTGCTGGTGCTCTGGAGCAACCTGCTGGGTGCCATCTCCTCCTCCTTGCCAGCCCCAAGCGACCACCAGTAGTACCTTGCTTAGTTCTGGCGATGGATGCCAAAAGCTTTTACTTTGTGGCCTGTCAAGCAGCAAAGACAGAGTCTGTCCTGCAGCACTGCTGCCCCTGGGATGCCTGTGCTTTCAGCCCAGCCTGACTTCATCGGCCCCTCTCTTCCACCCCTCTCTCTCCAGGTCTGCCAGGGTTGCCAGCACCGCCCGAAGCCAGCACAAACGCACCGCGACAGACAAAGCATTTCAGATTTAATTCACTCTAGACTAGACTAGCACGTTAAAAGCAATACGTAACCACGGCTGGGGCTGGAGCGCCGAGGGGCTGGGCTCCAGACGGAGCGCTGCCGGACCGGGGGCGCTGCCGGTCGGGGGAGCTTGGGACGTCTGCTGGAGAGGAAATCTGCCTGATACCGCCAAAAGCTGCCTGGAGAGGAGACCACACCCTCCCAGCCACAACCCAGCCCTGCTTCTGGCATCCAGCGCTCCTGCCGGGGCCCACGGTTGTATTCTCAGTCTTTAATAAACCCAGACCAAAAGATGCTTCCCCCCAGCGCCGTAGCAGCTGTGCTCTCTGTGCGGTGAATCCGGCGGGGAGCCATTTGTGATACACTTGTTGCTTGCTTAAGGACCTGTGGGTCGGTCCCCACACCATGCAACGGCTCCATGTGCTTTGGCTCCTGACGAGCGTGGGGTCCTGCCCTTGGCTGCCCACCCCAGGGGCTGATTGAGCAACGGGGGGGGGGGGAGGGGGATGACACAAGAGCAGCCCCCAGGTGCTGGAGGAATTGCTGAGGAGTGCTCCCCAGGGGAAGGGCTGGTGGGTGTGCCTCTGTTTGCCCAGGGACTCCCTGGGCCTGGGGAAAAGTCCTGGCCCCCCCGCAGCTTCGCTGGGCTTCTGTCACGGCATTTGCCGCAGTGGAGGACGGAGTGGCTCCTGCTCGCTCAGGCACTTGCCCTGCCTGCGCCTGGGGAGAGGTCGTGCCCCACCCACAGCCTGGCTGCGCTGCTGTGGTGACCTTGGCAGACGTCTAGAAGTGGTAGCTCCTGCCATAAACCACCTCTTGCTGCCTGTGGTGGTGATGTGGTTCAAGCAGAGGCAAGCAGTGCTGCTCCACAAGGGTCTGAGCCTGCAGGCCAATGGTCTCTCCAGTCCCAGCCCCCCCTGGTAGTGCCATGCTGGAAAGCCATGCCCGTGGGCAGAACCCTGCCCCCAGCTCTCTGCTCCTGGATCTGAGATATCACTTTGCAGCCCTCAGTTTGGGCAGGAAGCTGTCTTGTGGGGATGTGGTGAACTGTCACATAAGGGCTACCTGGTGTGTGGTGCTTTCACTCTGAGCAGCCACGTGAATAATGCCAAGCAGGGTGGAGGTTACTGGAGAGGCAGAGGCAGCCTCCTGCAGCAGGGGCAGCGAGGCTGCAGCATTACAAAGCGAGAGCTGGCTCCCAAGCACTTTGCTCTTTCGTGTTTCAGCCTCTTTGCCTCGCTGGAGAAGCAGCAGTGACAGATGTGAAAGGTGCCAACTTGAGGGACATTTCTAAAATGGTTTCTTAACCACCTCTTCCTTAACCTGGGCCCCCCCATTTTCATAGCCAGAGATGTGTCATTGCACACTGGGATGTTTTTGTCTGTGGTTTGCTTCCTTAGAGACAGCTTTGCATCTTGCTGTCCCGCCAGCCCTCCCGGGAGCTGGCCAAAGCCCTCAGGGGCCAGAGGTGCAGGTCCAATGTCAAAAACTTTGGTGTCAAAAGCAGCCCAATCCGATAAGCAGCTTAAAACTTCCCATGTGTGGGATGCCAAAGGACTCTGCACCCAGGAGGCGTGCTTCGGCGGGACGAACTCGAGCAGCTGGCGCTGCCTCGCCTCCCACCCGGTCAGCACAGCAAACGCAGGCTTCTGTGTCAAAGGCAAACCCTGGGTGTTGCTGTTTGGCCACCACCAGGGCTAATTGGACCCCCTGCCCTCCCACTCCTATCGCTGCCTTCACCAGCAGGCTCCCGGGAGTGCCGGCGCCCACAGCTCCCAGCCAGCCAGACACAGTCGTGCTCTACACCACTGCTGGCACACAGCCTGTCCCTGGGGCACTGGGACATGGCTTTCCTCTGCCAACCAGGCTTCAAAGCAAACTGGTGATACAATCTCAGCAGCCTTGAATGTGCTACTGAGATACTATCTACCCTTAGCTTAAAAATAATGGCAAACACAAGGCTCGTCATCCCCTGGGCTTGGGTAAGTGCATGCAGCTGGGAACAGCATCTGTGAACTGGGCTCCTGGCCTTTCCCAACAGGGCCCTGCACCACAGGTTGTCAGGAGCAGCTAATTCCAGGTGCAAGGGGCTAGGCTAGAAAGAGCGAGTAGGGAGCCGGTGAGAGGTATAAAAGTGCGTGCTGCCTGGGGAGAGGCTGTGGTGCAGCCCTTTCTGTGAGCAGTGGCTGCAGCTGAGGCAGTGTGCTGCTGTTTGCGGTGTGCTGCATGGAGCTGGGGTAGGAGTGGTGCAAGGTCTGTGCAGCCCCAGGAAGCCTGCAAAGAAGGTAAAGCTGATTCTGCAGCTGCTTTGCTTCGAGTGGGGTTAAAACCAGGGGATGCCTCAAGCAGGCTCTAGGGATAAGCCTTTGAGTATTGATTTCCACAAAGCTCCTTCTGAGTATCCTATCTCTCTGCCAGCCCTGCAACAGGCACTCCCAGCGAGATGATGCTTAGCCCCAGGGCTTGATGTCAGGATCCTCCCCTCAGTGCCGTGCTTGTACGAGTCAGGCTCTCTGCCTGCTCAGCCTCGGTGCCGGGAGGCTGGGCAGTTCAGGCGCGGGTTACATCCACAAGGAGCCTTGCTCAAAGAAAATACCTGATAAATTGATGTTTCAAAACTCTCTTTGCTCTTTGGAGAGGAAGCAGGAGCAGCTGTATCTCATTTGGATAGGAAATCCACGCCCGAGCCAGGCGCTCCCCTCGGATGCGCGGCGAGGCTCGGCAGCGGCCAGCGTGCCGCTGAGGTGGGCTGTCAGCAGATGCAAGCTTCTCTCCGTCCAGCAGTAAATCTCCATGCACTGGAGCGTGAGCTGCATGGACTCCATGCAGCAGGGTGGCTTCTCTCAGCTGTTGCTCTCCCCTCTGAGCCCCGGTGCGAGCTGGGCACAGGCACGGACGCTCCCTCCCGTCCCAGCGCTGTGATGTCCTGGGTTGTGCTGCTCCCGCAGGAGGGAAGACGATGAGAGCAGGATGCTCAGGGACAATCCCAGCTTTTTTTGGGGTGTAGCCAAGGGCTGCCGGCTCACTGTGCCCCATCAGCTGCTCCCACTGCTCTTGAGGTAGTGAGGAGACCCTGGGGAGGTGGCTGGCAGCCCCTCCAGCCTGCCCGGTCACCAGCCATCAGCCGCAGGGATATTGTGGCCATTGCAGGTGGGCTCAGGGCATGGCCCCAGCCTCGAGGGGCCTGTCTGGGACAGCAAAAGGCGTTGGGTGATCTCCAGCATGGCGATGCCCAGCATAAGGGTCCTCTGCTTCAGTGACCTGAAACACAGCCGTTGCTGACCCCGGAGGAAGCGGCTGTGCTTCCTCCGCAATTATTTCGGAAGCTTGGGCTGAGATCAGTGGAGTTTGTGGATTGCGGAGCGCTGGTTGCTATAAACACTTCAGCACGGTGACAAAACAAACAAACAGCATCAGCCGTTCCTCTGGGCGCGGGCGAGCCCCAAGGCTCTGGGTAGGGAAGCAGAAGAGGGTTTGGCAGAGGGCAGGAAACAGCACGGGTTGAGAAACGAAACTGCTGCTGCTCCCCGCCCTGACTCTGCGGCTTTCTGTACAGGAGGAAAGGAGAGGGGGGCGGAAAGGGGGCTGAGGGGTCATTTAGCTGATCTGTAAGAGGTGAAAGTGGTGCTTCAGCTCCCAGGGAAGGCAGAGTGCTTGCCGGAGGGGACAGAGTGGGTTGCTTGGCCCTGCATCTTCCTCTCAGCACACTATGGGACAGACCTTAATCTGAAGCAGGGGATGGCTTTCACTGGAAGCCCTACAGCAGGGTGCTGCCCTTGGCATCAGTCCCTGAGGATCTGTCCTTAGTGAAAGCAGCAGCCTGGGGACAGGGCTGTGTCCTGCCAGCGTGGCCACAGGAGCAAGCTGCAGCTCACAGCTGGGTTAATCTGTGCTGAGGAGCCTGAGGGTCTGGCTCAACACTGCCTTGCTGAGGTGCCAGTGGGGCCAGCCACCCTTCCCTGCCAGCACTGCTGGGGATACTGATGTGATACCTCCAGTTTAGTGACTTTGCTTCTCACTCATGCAGGCTTTGCTCATGAGGCCATGGCAGCCCTTGCAGCACGAGTAGGGCCAGGCCCCTGCCCCGGAGTGCCAAGTGGTTTATTTCCCTGCAGTGTTTCTGGAGATACAGCTGTGTCCCTTTCAGGGGCAAGCAGGGTGCAGGCAGGGCTGGGGTGGTGTAGCATGGGTTCTGTGGCTGCAGGGCTTCCTGCTCTGGTGTGTGGGTCTCATAGGGATGAAGCTGGTATCCAGCTCACCACTACTTTGGGTATTTTTAAGGCTGATTTGTGTTAAGCTCAAAGAGCTCTGATACCTTTTAGGCTGAGAAAGTGTCTGCTCATCTCCCAAACACATCAGAAATCTGCCTTCTTCTCCAGGCAACAGTAAGAGGGACTGTGCAGCTGATGTCAGGCAGCAGGAGCTCTGCAAGCTCCTGTGGTGAGCAGGGACTTCCCAGCCCAGCTCTGCAAAGCAGTGGGTTGGGGAAGCCCCATCCCAGCAGCGGAAACAGCTTCACAGAGGTGGCAAAGAGGGGCTCAGACCTCGTTCCTGATGGGCAACAACATCCCAGCAGATGCTGATGCAGCAGAGATGGCCATTGGTGTAATGGGAAGTGGATTACACTGCAAATCATGGTACTGGAGACTGAGCTCTAATAAGGGAACAAGGAGTGGAAGGGATGGGCTGATCCACTGTCACCCTGTCCCCAGTGCTGTAGAGCAGCTGGGTGTGAAGAGCCCTGGGGACATCTGCCAGGTCCTGGGTGGCTTTCCCTTTCAAGTGGCAGGAGCAGAAATGTTGTCATCGGGCACCAGAGCTGCATTTTACTTCCACACTTTCCTTTTCAAGGAGGCAGGGAGACTTTCCAGGGAGGGAGGGTGCAGGAGCTTCCCACTGAAGCCTCTGTCTGTCTTTGGTGAGTCTTGGGTTACAGACCCAGGGGAGAGAGGGCAGAGGCCATTTCCCCTGCTACAGAGGAGCATCAGCTTGGCTGTTTAAGTAGAAAGAAAATGGAAAAGAGGCTGAAACTCCCAAGAACAGAGAATTGTGAGATCTCAGATCTCTCTTCCACCCCCCTGCCCTCCCCCCCAGTCTTTGCCAATTAATTTGTCGTACAGAAAGAGCAGACCCTGCATCAGAGGGGCTGAAATGCCTGTCTTCAGCACCCAGCTGCCAGGGGCTGACCTTTCATTCTGGTGTTACAGCCCCACACAGGCCTCTTGCAGAGCCCCCCCCTTGTCCAGCAAAAGCTGCACTGGAGGTTTGGTGGAGCTGTTAGGGTCCCTCTCAGGGAGTCAGTGATCTGTAACTGTTATGTGATGTGACTCAGCCTGCTAAAGGTGTGCAGGCCACACTTGCAGTATCAGCACCCCTTGC
This sequence comes from Dryobates pubescens, assembly GCF_014839835.1. NCBI lineage: Eukaryota > Metazoa > Chordata > Aves > Piciformes > Picidae > Dryobates > Dryobates pubescens. Next base: position 1,016,453 of record NC_071622.1, read on the forward strand.
AGCTACCAGTGAGGATGGTGCCAGGAGGCAGCTCATTGCTCTCTGGAAAGGAGATGACCCTTTGCAACCTGACATGGCTGCTCTGAGTGTGCCAACAGCTGGACTCTATCAGCACAGACTGCAGGGTGGCTACTCCACCATCCTCTCCCCTGTTAGGGAGGACTACAAGCCCACAACAGATCATCATCAGATGCTGGGGCTGCTCCGTGCCTGGTGGGAGCTGTGATCTGTGACCCTTCCCCAGGTGGTGCAGGTCTCAGCATCACTGCAGGCTGGCCCCTGCTCAGGCAGCCTATGTTCACAGGCCCTGTGTTGCTCTGCTCCTTCCTACTGGCCTGATGTTTGCCCAGCTGCCAGGCCATGCCTTTTACCCACTCAGGTGAACCTGGCAGCACAGTGAGGGAGAGAGTGTGTGTAGAAAGGAGCTGGGGAGGTGCTGGGAAGGAGCTGGAAACATTTACAAGAGGAAGCAGTCCAGCCAGCCTGATCTGCTCAGGGTATGGGATGCTACAGCCACCCAACACAGGGAGAGCAGCTGGGCTCTGCTCTGCTGTCAGCTCAGCTGCTACTGCTGCTGTGGGGAGGAGAGAGGAGAGGAAGTCGCAGAGGAGCTCTGGCTGCCCTGAGCTGTCGAGGCAGCGTGGGAAGCAGCGATGCACAGCCCAGGGCCCTGGCCCGGAGACTGGCTGGCTCCTGCCTGCGCCTTCACGGGGATAAAAGCATTAAAAAGTTACTAAAGAAGAGGAGATCAGAAGGTTTGCCTTGCCAGGAGGAGAGCTCACACCTTTCCCTGGGCAGGGCTGGGCTGAGGTGACGGCGGGCAGCCGTGCTGGTGCCGGAGCCAGCAGAGATCGCCCTTATCGCATACAATCTGCATGAGGCAACGGGATGTGGCCCTCAGCTGTGGCAAGGGCTGCCAGCAGCGGGGCTGGCTGTGGCGGTGGGTTGCCATGGCACAGATGCAAACAGGCACCCTGGGCCCTGGCTGAGTCATCTGGGGCGGGAATGGCCCCAGCTGACACGTGGGGCCACAACCGGCTGGCTGTGGGGCTGCGCAGCACCGCTCGAGCCAGAGCGGGCAAAGCCCACTGCCCCCTGGGCTGTTCGGTCTGGAGAAGGCTGAGAGGGGATCCAATCAATGATGATCAATATCTGAGGGCTGGGGGTCAGGAGGGAGGGGACAGGCTCTGCTCACTTGCACCCTGGGATAGGACAAGGGGCAGTGGATGGAAACTCCAGCACAGGAGGTTCCAGCTCAGCATGAGGAGGAACTTCTGCCCTGGGAGGGTCCCAGAGCCCTGGAGCAGGCTGCCCAGAGAGGTTGTGGAGTCTCCTTCCCTGGAGCCTTCCCAGCCCCATCTGGATGTGTTCTGTGTGACCTGTGCTGGCTTCTGTGGTCCTGCTCTGGCAGGGGGGTTGGACTGGGTGATCTTCAGAGGTCCCTTCCAACCCCTGACATCTGTGATCTCCCCAGGAGAAGCATTCCTCACCTCTCGGTACCCTCCTGGACCTTCCCTTCCCATTGTGGTCCCCACAGCTGCTCCCACCGCTGGGGCAACCTACAGCTCTGCTCCTGCTGAAACTGCCTTTGTGCTGGGGCAGAGCTGGGGGCCCTGGAGGAGCAGTCAGGCTGGTTGAGCTGGGCTCTTAGAGGCTTCTGCCAGTGCTTATGGTGAATCAGTGTGGTGTGCTGATGTCAGCCAGTCACTGTTCGTTTGCATCTGTCAGTCAGTGGAGAATGATTCTTATGATGAATGACTGAGGGAGCTGGGGATGGTTAGAGTGGAAAAGAGGAGGCTGAGGGAGGCCTCATTGCTGTCTACAGCTCCCTGCAAGGACCTTGTGGAGAGGCTGCTGCTGGTCTCTGCTCACAGGGAATCAGTGACAGAACAGAGGGAATGGCCTCAAGCTGCCACTGGGGAGGTTCAGACTGGACAGGAGGAAGAATTTTGTGATGGCAAGAGTGGTCAGGGACTGGAATGTGCTGCCCAGGGAGGTGGTGGAGTGCCCAAGCCTGGAGGTGTTGGAAGGTGGTTTGGCTGTGGTGCTTGGGGCTCTGGTTTTGGGGTGTAGAGCAGGGCTCTGGGTTGGACTTGGTGATGCTGAGGCTCTGTTCCAGCCTGGCTGTTGCTGTGATTCTGTAATCTCCATGGGGTGAAGGCCTGGAACAGGTGAGGGTGCCCAAGATACAGCAGAGCAAGACCTCTGCTCCTGTGGGCTGACACAGCTATCTCTGCCAGGACAGCATGCCAAGCCCATCATGCCATCACCACCTCCATCTGTCCACAGCACAAGGTCCTTCCCTGCAGCATGGCTTTCCCATTGGCTTCTCCCACCCTGGGAAAACTGCCCAGGCAGCCAGCAGAGCAGATAAGTGAGGCTTTGCATGCCAGGATTGAGCCCCTGCCACACCATACCAGGCTGGGGGGGCAGGGATTGAGCCCCTGCCACACCATACCAGGCTGGGGGGGCAGGGACTGAACCCCTGCCACACCATACCAGGCTGGGGGGGCAGGGACTGAACCCCTGCCACACCATACCAGGCTGGGGGGGCAGGGATTGAGCCCCTGCCACACCACACCAGGCTGGGGGGGCAGGGACTGAACCCCTGCCACGCCGTGCCAGGCTGGGGGGGCAGGGATTTGCTGCCTGGTGTCTGACTCACCCATGGCTGGGCACCAACCCACCACAGTGCCAGATGTCTTGTGTCAGCTGTGCCCACGGGGTGCATGCCAAGGGAGCCACAGGGCCAGGGACCAGGAGCTGGTGGCAGAGAGGGTGGGCAGCCGGCTCTGGGGTGCCACAGGGCTGGTCCAGGCAGTGGGATGGAGGGTGGCACGGGGGGCTCTGGGTGTGCCAGGATGGTGTGCATCCCAGGTGCTGCTGCCACGCCAGGGGATGATGCTCACTGGTGGGGCCCCCTGTGCACTGGCTGGGTGACAGAAGCCCAGAGGGGATGTGTTGGGCAGGCTCACCCACTGGGGTGCTGCAGGAGAGTCCTTGTCTCAGCAGTGGCAAAGCAGGAGGCTGCCCTGGGGAGGAAAGGCCCAGACAGAGGAATGTGTGCAGGGACAGGGATGGCTTTGAGCAGGGTTTATGGAGTGGTCAAGAAAACACAGGAAATTGGCTCCAGCTGAAGGTTCTCCTGCTTGGGGACTGCAGCAGGGACGGGAACACAGACAAGAAATGGTGTCATGGAGGGACCAGACAGGGCCTGATAGCAGCAAGGTATGGAAAGCTGAGAAGGATGCCAAAGACAGCAGAGGATTATCCAGGTCTGATAAGGCTCTGGGCAGTATAAAAGGACTTTATGGGCTGTTGAGGAGCAAAGGCAAGGAACTGCAGGGAGATGCCAAACCTGCTAGGAAAGAGAGCAAAGAAGTGGATAGAGATTGCTGAGCTAGAGCTGGATGAAGGATAAGGAAAATGCTTTCCAGGCCATTAGGAAAGGAGGAGGATGTGAGACAACAGCTGCTGGAGATGATATGTTAAAAATCCTTAAGCCTGGATAACTCACACCCAGGGGTCCCTTCAGGGCTGGCTGGAGCAGCAGCCAGGGTCCGTGGGACTGGGAGAGCACTAACACGGTGTTGGAACGGGGTGGGAAGCAGCAGAGGCAGCAGCCAGGGGGAGAGAGTGCAAACACAGTTCAAGCCAGCAAGTGGGGCTGTGCTGAAGGTCCTGTCGGAGCACGGTGGTCTCTCTCCTCGCTGTGAGCAGCTGTTTGGCTGCAAGAGGCCATTCCATAGCTGGAAGGAATTTCATGTGTTGTTTCATGGTGTTCAGATGTTGGGGGGGAAAGAAAAGGAAAAGCATCATGCAAGAGCCATAGATAGCACATTGAATGGGTTATGAACTGGGTCATTGGCCAGGAAGCCATCGCTGGGAGTTTTGAGGAGGTCTTAAGCATTGGCACAGGCAGGATGCTCACTGTGCTGGTGGAGCAGATCAGTCTTCCTGGCACACACACTGGTTGTGGTCCTTCTGTAAGGCTCACAGTGGGAATCCATCTCGGGGCTGAGTTTTGGCCATGCAAACCCCAGCCAAGGGGTGGTCTTTTCATTTCAGTGACTCAAGCCATCCACATGACAGAACTGTTTCTCCCTTGCCCCAGTTATCAGTCCCTGGGATTGCTTCAGTTAAGAGTTTATATGCCTGGGGACTGGGGCTGTCTGCATCACCCCTCACTGAACAGGGCAACTGGAACTGATCCCCGGCTGCCAGCGCCATGCCAACACTCTCCCATCAGCTGAGAAACTATTTCTTGGTGTGCCAGCAGCAGAGCTGCTTTTAGAAAAGCCAGAGCCAGGGTTTTGTGATAACTCTTTCGGCCAGGGAAAGCAGGGGAACCTTGCAGGGCTTGCTTGGGGCTTTTGGCTGGGCAGGAGATGTGGCTGTGGCTCAGAGTGAGCCTGCCTTGCCTTGGCACATGTCCCCTGGGCACTTCCCACTGGGGTCCCAGGGGAGGCGAGAGGTGAGCTCTCTGCCCTAAGGCATGAGCACATGGAGAAGAAACAATTGTGGATTCATAAAATGGTTTGGGTTGGAAGGGACCTTTGAAGTCCAACCCCCTGCAGTGAGCAGGGACATCTGCAACCAGGTTGGAATGCTCAGAGGCTTGTCCAACCTGCCTCGGGATGTTTCCAGGGATGGAGTACCTACCACCTCCGTGGGCAACTTCTGCCAGCGTTGCACCACTCTCGTCACAGAACATTTCCTCCTCCTATCTAGTCTGAATCTCCCTGGTTTAGTTTTAGCTTAAGCCCACCACCCCTTGCCCTGTCACAACAGGTCCTGCTAAAAGCAAATCTGTCCTCATCTTTCTTTAAGCACTGAAAGGCTGCGGTAAGGTCTCCCCCGAGCCTTTTATTCTCCGAGATGAACAGCCCCAGCTGCCTCAGCCCTTCTGCACAGCGGGAGGGTCCCAGCCCTTGCAACGTTTTCGTGGCTCCCCTGAACCCACCCAACAGGTCCCTCTCTTTGCTCTGCTGAGGCCTCCAGAGCTGGATGCAGCGTTGCAGGCGGCCGCCTCACCAGAGCGGAGTGAAGGGCAGCATGCCCTCCCTCGGGCAGGCTGCCGGGGGCGCCGCTCAGGGCTGGAAGCAGCCGCCCCGAGCCCTGCCGGGTGCGGCGCAGCCCGCGGGCCGCCGCCCACGCCCGGCGCTGCGCTGCTTCCTCCCGGCCGCTAGGCGGCGCGGCGGCGCGGCGCGGCGGCAGGCATGCGCCGGGCGAGGGCGGGAAGCGGCGCGATGCGGCGGCGGGCGCCGCAGGGCCGGCGGGGGGCGCCGCTGCCGGCCGCCGTCGCTGCGCTGTGCCGGGCCCTGCCGCCCCGCGCCCGGCCTGCCCCCGACACCCTCCGCCGCGCCAAGTTCGACCGGCCGCAGGCGGTGAGCGAGGGCCGCCCCGGGATGCCCTCGGCCGGCGGCCCTCGCCGTTGCCCGGCGAACCGCCCCCCGTCGGGGAGCGGCGTGGAGGGGCCGCGGCGGTCCTGCGGGCGGGCTGCGAGCTACGTGCTGGGCCGGCTCCCGGAGCACCGGCAGGGCCTGGGGAGCGGGGAGCTGCGTGAGGCTGGGGCGCCGGGGCAGGCGCTCCGGGACTGCCGCCTCGCTGCCGGTGGAAGGGCCTTCTCTTCCTCGGGTCCAGCTGGAACGCTGCGCTTCACCCGCGCTTGTCTGCCGCACCTTCCTAGGGTCCCCTGGGGGCTTGCTTCCCTCTTCGCTGGCCTGGCTCTTTCTGCGTCAGGGCTTTGCAGGGCAGCGCTGGCCGGGCCCGCAGCTCGCAGGGCTGTTCGAGCACGTTTCGAGCGCTGGTTGCAGCTCTGACCGTGAGAATCCCTGAGTCTGACTGCTTGCTGTCCTCCTGTGGCCGTGAAGTGGTTTCTGGTTGCAGCTCACTGTGTGCTGCTGCCTTTTGCTTGTGAGTTTTTGCTCCTATCGTGGTCACATCTTTTGTGTCTTCAGATGCTTGGTCGGCCATGGGTGAGTTGTGCCACATGTGGCTCCACCAGGGCAGATCCTGGGCCTGGGTTTGTAGCACCTCCTCTTGCTCCCTGTCAGAAATGCTCCACTTGAATCCCTGTGCCATCAACTTACTGTTGCATCAGGGCTGTGCAGGAAGGTTTACTCCTCTGACTTGCTTTGTCGAGGAAGCTGAGATGTTCTTGCAGCTGCTGGGGTGCCTCAGCAGACATGCTGGGTCTTGCTATACAGCCAGCATCAGTAGCCTCCTTCTGAGGTCATCCTGCTGTGTGTGCTCTTCACAGGAAAGCAGATCCATGACCCTGCCTGGTTTGGCAGGATGCAGGTGTGCTCTTCCATGTAACAAGTGGTGCTCAGCTATGGCTTTAACTGCCTAATTAATGAGAGTATTTTGCCTGCTGATCTCTCCCCACCTCTCTGGTTTTTTGCAGAGCCTGGATCTCTGGAGGCTGCTCTACACTCTTCTGAAAGACATTCATGGAGGCAAAGGGACAGAGTCTGATGCCATAGGTAACCTAGTCAGTCTGTGTGATGTCCTGCTGTCCCAGGGGAGTACTGGGCCTGGGTTTGTAGCATCTTTCCTTGCTCACTGTCAGAAATGCTCCACTTTGAATCCCTGTGCTGCCAACTTTCTGTTGCATCAGAGCTGTGCAGGAAGGTTTACTCCTCTTTGATTTGCTTTGTCTAGGAAACTGAGATGTTCTTGCACCTGCTGGGGGCTCTTGCTTCCCTGGGACATTTTACTGCAGGTGAATTCTGCAGCAATCCTGACAAACTCTCATCATCTGCTAGGAAGTGGGTTTGGGTTTTCCTTGGTTCTTGCCCTGTTTCCCATATGACACATGGATCTGTGGGTCATTATCAAGTCCTGTGCCAGGGCTGTGGATTCTGGCATGTGAACCATGAGGGCAGTGTTTTGGGTTGAAGTTCTAGACACCCACTCAAAAGGCAAACTGTGTGATTACTTTAGGGGCACCATGAGCATCTCTATGGGCAGGGCCTCTAGGACAGAGAAGCTGGATGCAGGTGGTGTTTTCACAGTGGCAGGGCACTGTTTGCTACTTGAATGTGTGGTATTCCATGCACCATACCACTCCCCAGACAGCTGCCTTGAAAGGTGCCTCTGTGGAGCTCTTTCCTTGTCAGAGGAGGCTTTGGAAATGGGATTGTCTGTGGTGAATAAAAGTGTCTTCAGCCCAGACCACTTGCCTTTGAAAGCAAAGAACCCCAGCCCCAGCCAACGTTGGTTTAGTCCCCCAGAGCTGGGAATCTGATGCCTGTAACTGGAGTTAAAAAAGGCTGAGGCTGGTGGAGCAGAGCCAGCATAGTTTTGCTGGTGGCTCAGCAGGCAGTCAGCATGGGTCTCTCTTGCTCACAGCACTGCTATTTTCATTTGTCTGTTGTTGCCTTTCTCCTCACCCACAATCTGCTCTGTATGGCAACTCAGTTTCTCAGCTGTCTCTTCCAGCTTGGTGGAGGTGCTCCTCCACGAGTGCAACCTCACTGAATCCTGCCTGCTCCCATACTGAGCACTTAGTATCATAGCATCACAGTGTCAGTCAGGGCTGGAAGGGACCACAAGGATCATCCAGTTCCAACCCCCCTGCCATGGGCAGGGACACCCCACACTAGATCAGCCTGGCCAGAGCCTCATCCAGCCTGGGCTTAAACACCTCCAGGGACAGGGCCCCAACCACCTCCCTGGCCAACCCATTCCAGGGCTTCACCACTCTCATGGTGAAGAACTTCCTCCTCACATCCAGCCTGAATCTCCCCACCCCCAGCTTCATTCCATTCCCCCCAGTCCTATCACTACCTGAGCAGTCCCTCCCCAGCCTGCTTGGAGCCCCCAGCAGATCCTGGAAGGCCACAATGAGGTCTCCTGGGAGTCTTCTCCAGCCTGCACAACCCCAACTCCCTCAGTCTGTCCTCACAGCAGAGCAGCTCCAGCCCTCTGCTCCTCCTCCTGGCCCTTCTCTGGACACCTTCCAGCACCTCCAGATCCCTCTTGCAATAGGGGCTCCAGAACTGGAGGCAGTACTCCAGGTGGGGTCTCCCCAGAGCTGAGCAGAGGGGGAGAATCCCCTCCCTTGCCCTGCTGGCCACACTTCCCTTGCTGCAGCCCAGGATCTGGTTGGCTTTCTGGGCTGCAAGTGCTCACTGAGAGCTCCTGTTGAGCTTCTCCTCCCCCAGCACCCCAAGTCCCTCTCCTCAGGGCTGCTTTCCAGCCAGTCCCTGCATTTGGAGATAGGATTTCCATGTGCATGTGGCAGGCTGCTGGCTCTAGGCAGAGCTAACCCAGCCTCTGCTGGTGGGTTGTGGGGTAGGGCTGTGTGGTTCAGCTCAGAGCTGCTGAGCTGGTTTTCAGGGAGCCTGCTTGGTCACAAGTTGGTGACTGAGGCTGAGGTTAGGTTGGAAAGCCATGCTGGTTTTCAGGTTGCACTGATTACCTTTGCTTGGCCCAGTGAATGAGCTGTCTGCTGTGAGCACAGTCAGGACTTCACTGTCTTCTCTGTCCCTGCTCTGGAGCTCTTGGGGTCTTTGCTGTGTTAATGTGGCAGCCATGGCCCCAGGGGCTGAAGAGCTCTCAGGTTACTGTGGGATCCTGTTGCACAAACAGTAGGTTGAGATGGATTCCTCTAGCCCAAGTCCAGTGCTTTAGCCCATGGATCAAGCTTTCCTTTGCTGGTTTTGTACAGCCTCCTAACTACTTGGCTAAAGCAAGGAGAGCAGCAGTTCCCAGATGCCAGGGGCAGGCTGTGGGGACTCCTTTGGCACAGGGGTTACTGTGTGTGTGGGAACAGCTGTCCAGGAAGGAGAAAGCTCACTTAAATGGCCTTGTACCTCTCCTTTGCCAGGGGACACCCTGAGCTCTGGCCTGCTGTTTGCATGTGGCACTGGGGTCACAGTGGCTCTTCTCACCCCTCTGCAGAGTGAGACCTGGTTTTGAGGAGTGCTTGGCCAGCTGTTGGGCCTTTTGCAGCAGTGAGGTGCCAGGGCAAAGCAGTGCCTTGCAGTGACAGATTTTGCCTGTGGAAGGGGGCATAGGTTCCCAGAAGATGTTTCCTTGTTCTGGCTGGTGTTCTGTCAGGTGGCTTTTGAAGGTGCACCCTGGTGGGCATTTCTCTTTCGAGTTAGGAGTTTGCATGGATCCCTGTTGCCTCTGGCCTTGTCACACAGGGGCACTGCAGAGGAGGTGAAAAGTTTGCTTTGCCTAAAGCAGCTGCTGGCCATGGCTGTGATACATTGCTTGGAAGAGCATTCTGCAGTGTGGGCTCAGGTGCTTGGTGTGCTTTGTTGCCCAGCTAGCAGACAGATATTGCAGCACTCCCATGTGGAAAAATCCCCACAGGTTGGTGTTTTCAAATGCAGGAACTGTTGTGTGCTCTTGCCAAAGGAAAGCCCTCTGGAGTGCACTAGGCAGTGCTTGCAAATGCCTGCCACGGGTTCCCTGGGCTTCTCATTTTGAAGGGACACAGTGCAACACATGGGCTGTGGACTTTGGGAAGCCATTCATCTGCTCCAGCCCCTTAAACACAGCAGGGCAATGGGACAGGAGTCAGGGTGTGCTGTGTGATGGTACTCTGGACATAGCCTTGCTGATGAAGCCATGAGGAGTGGTTCCATGCTGCTCTTCTCTCTGAGGGGCTGAGAGCAGGCAGGCTGGGTTGCCACAGCAGGCAGCAGTGCTGTGTGCAGGTAGAGAGCTGGAGGAGGTGTTTCTTTCCTGGAGTCACCAGTCACTTTCTGTCGTGTGGCAAGCAGGTCTGGAGCTGCAGTATGTCTTTGTTTGTTTGACAGATGAGGCAGAAAATGTTGCTCTGCAGCAGTAGTTTCCCATAATACCACTACCTATGCAGGTGTTTCTTGCCTGAGTGCATGAAGTAATGTGTCAGTGTCTGTTCCTGTACTTGATGTAGCTCCTTTCCATCTTAGCCTGCCAGGCATAACCTTTGTTTGAATACCCTGCTGTAATTCACTGGAAGTACTCTGCAGGGTTCACAAAGCAGAGGAGCACAGCTTGAGTATTGCTTTGGGAGAGCTGAGCTGTGAGGTTCCTCCACAGCCTGCTCCCACTTGCTGAACATCCTGTCCTAAGGAACGTGCAAGCAGAGGGGGCTGGGTTGGGAAGAGTGGGTCTCTCTCTCTCTAAATCACCTGTTCCTGATGAGCTGCTGTCAGAGGAGGTGTTTGAGTGACTGCTGGCAGTCTCTTGTGAGTGGTGGTTTTTCCTCTCTCTCACCTGCACAGGAGGGAAGAATCCATCTTGGCCTTGGGTACTTCCATGTAGCCTCTTCTGCCATTCATCTGAGCAACGTTTTCCTTGGTAGGCAGAGCAGGGCAGGGATGAGGAATACATAGAATACATAGAATACATAGAATACATAGAATAAACCAGGTTGGAAGAGACCTTCAAGATCATCGCGTCCAACCCATCAACCAATCCAACACCGCCCAAGCAACTAACCCACAGCACCAAGCACCCCGTCAAGTCTTCTCCTAAAAACCTCCAGTGATGGCGACTCCACCACCTCCCCAGGCAGCCCATTCCAATGGTAGCTAGGGTTGGCTTTTCCACTGGGGGCACTGCTCTTCATTTCCTCTGTCACTTCAAAGCTTGTGCTCCTTGGCTTCTGCAGTCCTTCATCACCTGCCTGCATTCCTCACTGCTGGGTAGCACCACTTCAGCACCAAACTCTCTGTCACTGTGATGTTGTCTGGGTGTCATTTGCAGTTGGTTGAAGAGGATAGCACAGAGCCTGGTGTGAAGCCACCCTCTGGTTCTTGTCTGCTGGGCACTTGGTGGTGGTGCAAGAGCCTTCCCTCTCTCTCCACTGCAGTGCTTGAGTTTCTTTGTGCTGGCTGCATCCCACTGGGAGTCTGAAGGTCCTGTTCTGGTTGAATCTTCCTTAATCATTTGCTTGTTGGTGCCTCTGGAGAGCTCCAGCAGCTTTTGGAGCAGGGCTTCCTTTCACAGCAGCTGTTCCTCCTTCCCCAGTGTGTTGTTTGGCATCGTGGCCCCCTGCTGGTTCTTGCTCACAGTCCTGGCTTGGTGCAGAGCTGGGGTGCAGAGCTGGGGTGCAGAGCTGAGGCTGGCTGGTCAGGACCTTTCAAGATCACTTTCTCTGTCTTTCCTGAGCCTTTCACAGTTGTGCAGTGCCTGTCTTGTAGCTGTCTGGTAGCATTTGCTGCTGTGAAGCAGGGCATTCCTGAGAGTGAAATAGTCCCTGTGGCCTGGTGTGCTTCATTCTCTGCCTGCTCTCTGGTGCCCAGGGACTCTGCAGCGGGCTCTGAAACTCCTCCATCTCTAAGCTCCAGTGTCATTCAGCACTGAAGTGGCTCAGGGTGTTTGTTGATTCACAGCATGCTTGGTGCTCATCAGAAAATGAAGAGGAGAGCTGGAGACCTGTTGCAGCAGGGAGGGCTGTTTGCCTTCTCTGCCTTTGTTAATCTTCAAGAGGCCTTAATCTCAGCCCTGAATTTCTGCTTCTCCCTTGGCAGTAGTTCCTGCAGATCGGAATGCAGCAGCATGAGGAGGGCTTGTACCTTGTGCCTGCTCCCTGCATCAGTTGTTGACAGAGGCTGGTCATAGGCTTGGTTGAGAATCTTGCTCTCAGCAGCATCTCCTGGAACTCAGGGCAGACCACCTTGCTCTCTCCAACTCCCTGCAGGGAGGTTGTAGCCAGCTGGGGGTTGGGCTCTTCTCCCAGGCACCCAGCACCAGAACAAGAGGACACAGTCTCAAGCTGTGCCAGGGGAGGTTTAGGCTGGAGGTGAGGAGAAAGTTCCTCACAGAGAGAGAGTAACTGGCCCTTGGGATGTGCTGCCCAGGGAGGTGGTGGAGTCCCTGTCCCTGCAGGTGTTCAAGAGGGGACTGGACGTGGCCCTTGGAGCCATGGTTGAGTGGTCAGGAGGTGCTGGGTGGCAGCTTGGACTGGCTGAGCCCTGAGGTCCTTCCCTGGGGGTGGTGTGACCAGGTGGGCTCACAGTGTGCTCCTCTCCCCTTTGCCTTGACTGGCTGAGCTCCAGGGCCCTTCCCTGGGGGTGGTGTGACCAGGTGGGCTCACAGTCTGCTCCTCTCCCCTTTGCTGCCTTGACTGGCTGAGCCCCAAGGCCCTTCCCTGGGGGTGGTGTGACCAGGTGGGCTCACAGTGTGCTCCTCTCCCCTTTGCCTTGGCTGGCTGAGCCCTGAGGCCCTTCCCTGGGGATGGTGTGACCAGGTGGGCTCACAGTGTGCTCCTCTCCCCTTTGCCTTGACTGGCTGAGCCCTGAGTCCCTTCCCTGGGGATGGTGTGACCAGGTGGGCTCACAGTGTGCTCCTCTCCCCTTTGCTGCCTTGACTGGCTGAGCCCCAAGGCCCTTCCCTGGGGGTGGTGTGACCAGGTGGGCTCACAGTGTGCTCCTCTCCCCTTTGCCTTGGCTGGCTGAGCCCTGAGGCCCTTCCCTGGGGATGGTGTGACCAGGTGGGCTCACAGTGTGCTCCTCTCCCCTTTGCTGCCTTGACTGGCTGAGCCCCAAGGCCCTTCCCTGGGGGTGGTGTGACCAGGTGGGCTCACAGTGTGCTCCTCTCCCCTTTGCTGCCTTGACTGGCTGAGCCCTGAGGCCCTTCCCTGGGGGTGGTGTGACCAGGTGGGCTCACAGTGTGCTCCTCTCCCCTTTGCCTTGACTGGCTGAGCCCCGAGGCCCTTCCCTGGGGATGGTGTGACCAGGTGGGCTCACAGTGTGCTCCTCTCCCCTTTGCCTTGGCTGGCTGAGCCCCAAGGCCCTTCCCTGGGGGTGGTGTGACCAGGTGGGCTCACAGTGTGCTCCTCTCCCCTTTGCTGCCTTGGCTGGCTGAGCCCTGAGGCCCTTCCCTGGGGATGGTGTGACCAGGTGGGCTCACAGTGTGCTCCTCTCCCCTTTGCCTTGGCTGGCTGAGCCCTGAGGCCCTTCCCTGGGGGTGGTGTGACCAGGTGGGCTCACAGTGTGCTCCTCTCCCCTTTGCCTTGACTGGCTGAGCCCTGAGGCCCTTCCCTGGGGATGGTGTGACCAGGTGGGCTCACAGTGTGCTCCTCTCCCCTTTGCCTTGACTGGCTGAGCCCTGAGGCCCTTCCCTGGGGGTGGTGTGACCAGGTGGGCTCACAGTGTGCTCCTCTCCCCTTTGCCTTGACTGGCTGAGCCCTGAGGCCCTTCCCTGGGGGTGGTGTGACCAGGTGGGCTCACAGTGTGCTCCTCTCCCCTTTGCTGCCTTGCAGACGAGCAGGTGAGGGCGGTGAAGGCGGCGCTGTGGTTCCAGGGCTACGGCAGGCCGGGGCTCCACAGGCTGCCCCGCGACGGCTCTGCGGGCGGCAGGGAGCTGCTGCTGGCCTTCTCCTGGCTGCTGCACAGGCTCAGCCTCCCGGAGCAGCTGCTGGCTCGCCACAGAGTACAGACTGGCGACCACACCTCTGTGTGCACGGTGAGTGTGCCCGTGGCCCCCCCCCCCCGCAGGCCGGTGTGTGTCCCCCCTCCCCCCCCCCCCCGGGCCGGTGTCCTCCCCCCCTCCCCCCCTTCCCAGCCCGTGTCCAGCTCTGGGCTCCTCAGGTTAGGAAAGAGGTTGAGCTGCTGGAAGGTGCCCAGAGAAGGGCAACAAAGCTGGGGAGGGGTCTGGGGCACAGCCCTGGGAGGAGAGGCTGAAGGAGCTGGGGTTGCTTAGCCTGCAGAAGAGGAGGCTCAGGGGAGACCTTCTTGCTCTCTGCAACTCCCTGCAGGGAGGTTGGAGCCAGGTGGGGGTTGGGCTCTTCTCCCAGGCACCCAGCACCAGAACAAGAGGACACAGTCTCAAGCTGTGCCAGGGGAGGTTCAGGCTGGAGGTCAGGAAGAAGTTCTACTCAGAGAGAGTAACTGGCCATTGGAATGTGCTGCCCAGGGAGGTGGTAGAGTCACCATCACTGGAGGTGTTCAGGAGGAGACTTGATAGGGTGCTTGGTGCCATGGGTTAGTTGATTAGGTGGTGTTGGGTGATAGGTTGGACACAATGATCTTGAAGGTCTCTTCCAACCTGGTTTAGTCCTGTTCTGTGCTGTGCCATGCCATGCCTCAGTGATGCTGTGTGGCAGTGGCTGTGCCATACTAGTCTGCACTGGGTGGTTTCTGGGTGCCCTTACAGAAAAGTGCCTTGGCCAGCCTGCAAGAACTTCAAGGGGCCAGCATCTGCTGCTTGTTCTCTTGACCTTCTCTAAGCTGTGTGTGCAGGTGATCTGGGTTCCTTCTCTTTCCCAGACTCCCACAGCCACCTGAATTCCCTGAGTTGGTATTTCCAGCCTAGGGGAGACCAGTGTGAAGGAGTGCAAGGAAGTGAATCTCTTCCATCAGTGCTTCCAGACTGTAGCATGGGTGGTTCTGCAGTGCAGCAAACAAGTCAGCTGGGAATGCTGGGTGTGTTGGCACTGGGCAGATCAACTAATCCTGAGGCAAGCAGAACTTCTTCAAAACATCAACATCCCAGTTGCCAGCCACTGCTCTTGGGCTAACTAATGGCCTCATAGCTTCCTTGAGAGCACAGAGAGCTATGCTGTTGTGTTGCCATCAATGAAGAGGTGGTGGCAGAGAGGAAGCCTGCTCTGAGGCAGGCTGAGGACAGCTGTGTGTCTGCTTTAGCTGCAGTGTGTGTTAGCAATAGCAGAAGCCATCAAATCCCCACAAAATCCCAGTGTAATGACAGTGTTTGGTAGCACTGCCTTTAAATCCAGCCCATGCATTGGAGAGCTCATGCACACATTGCTGTGTGGGCAGCTGCTCTGGAGCATAATGTGACAAGCTCAGGAGAAGAGAGTGTGGTTTTTAATCCACCTTTCTGTCTAGTTTAGTGCAGTGAAACTTTCCCTGCTGGTAGCAGCACAGATCAGCTCAATGCATTGGTGTGGCTGAGCTTGGTGTGTGTCAGGTTCAAGGTGACAGCCTCACAGAAGTGTCTCCTTTCTGGGAGGGGACAGGTGAGCCCCCCAGCCCTGCCTGCTGGTGCCTGGGGGCAGGTGAGCCCCCCCCAGCCCTGCCTGCTGGTGCCTGGGGGCAGGTGAGCCTCCCCAGCCCTGCCTGCTGGTGCCTGGGGGCAGGTGAGCCCCCCAGCCCTGCCTGCTGGTGCCTGGGGGCAGGTGAGCCCCCCAGCCCTGCCTGCTGGTGCCTGGGAGCAGGTGAGCCCCCCCAGCCCTGCCTGCTGGTGCCTGGGGGCAGGTGAGCCCCCCCAGCCCTGCCTGCTGGTGCCTGGGGGCAGGTGAGCCCCCCCAGCCCTGCCTGCTGGTGCCTGGGGGCAGGTGAGCCCCCCCAGCCCTGCCTGCTGGTGCCTGGGGACAGGTGAGCCCCCCCAGCCCTGCCTGCTGGTGCCTGGGGACAGGTGAGCCCCCCCAGCCCTGCCTGCTGGTGCCTGGGGGCAGGTGAGCCCCCCAGCCCTGCCTGCTGGTGCCTGGGGGCAGGTGAGCCCCCCAGCCCTGCCTGCTGGTGCCTGGGGGCAGGTCAGGCCCCCCAGCCCTGCCTGCTGGTGCCTCATACTGTCTAAGACCTTGTGGTCTTCGTGGTCAGGGGCACATACTGCCCTGGGGTGCAGGCTGCCTGGCCTTTCAAGGGGACAGCATAGCAGGGAAGCAAGAGTTTGGAAGGCTGTGGTACAGGGACTGTGTTTGCAGGAGGAGAACACTTGTGGAAATGGAAAACAGCTCCAAGGGAAGAGACAGCTTGTCATGGGCAGTGTTGGAAGGGCAGCAGCTCTCTTGCTGCAGCACAATTGCTTGCTGCACAGAAGAGGGAAGAGGAGAGGTGGTGCTGGGTGCAGTGGGTGGTGTTGCTCTGCAGTGATGAGGACACCTTGAGATGGCAGGAAAAACACACTCCTGGAGAGCTTCAAACTTCTCTCCCCTTTTTTCTTGTGTAGCAGCAGGATTATTTTTGTGTCTTTATTTGGGTTACACAAGGCTGAGTGAGGTGTAGCAGCAGCATGAACTCAGGCAACAGGGTGGCTCTGAAGGGCTCTGAGCTTTGTGTTTTCTGCCAAGTGATGAGAGACCCATGGCAGTGCAATGTAATCTCTGCTGACACAGAGGCACCCTGAGAAATGTGTGCCTGTGCCTTTTCACTGCAGTTCTGACCTGCTCTGCCTGCATTGCTCCCAAAGCCTGGCATGCATGCTTCCTGGTTTCAATCCAGTAGCTCTCCCAAAAGGTTTATAGGGCTGCAAAGGTTTAGTTTTTTCCAGTGGGCCAGGCAAAAGAGAAGGTTTGAGGCTGGCAGGTGGAGCTAGCATGCATTGTAAAGCTCACTGTATTAATGGCAGCACTTCTGCCTGGGTCTTCATCTAGCATGTTCTCATGCTCCAGTGAAACCTGATGCTTGTAGTGGAGGGACAGAAGGAGAGAATTTAGTTACAGCACCACCAGTGTGTTGTCTGACCTAAAAGCATCAGGATTCTGAGGAAGAGGACTGCAGTTTTGCTTGATCACCCCAAGCACTGCAAACCCAACTGAGCTCAAGCAGCAAGGCCCAGCCAAATGCAAGGCTAGGAATGCCCAGTCAAGGATGTGAGGGGAAGTGGTGATGGGTGAGAAGGTGCTAGGGGGGCACACACCTTACCTGGCTTGGTCAGTCAGGTCCTTGTGGCACACTCCTGAAAGCCTGGTGCATGGCAGTGTGGTTATCACAGCTCATCCTTGGACAGCTGTTGTGCATGTTGTGGGATGCCTTCATGTAGCAAAGCCTGTTCCTCAGTCAGCACTCCATAGCTCCCAGGGAGGCAGGAAGGGAGTGATGTGGTCAGCTTGATCCCTGATGTCTTGGGGGTTAAAGTACAGCTTGAGCCACTGAAGTGCTGGAGTTCTGACTCTGGGAATGTTAAATTCCAGACATTTGTGATACTTCAGCTCAAGTGCTGGAAGGCTAACAAATTGCAAAGGCATTGCTCAGCATGCCAGAGGTGCAGCCTTTGCAGGGGAACTCTGCTGGTTAAGTCAACAGAAGGGAAGAGTAAAGAAGAAAAAAGCTTCCCTGGAGAGAAACCTGTCTCAGAAAAGAGGCAAGAAAAGAGACTTCTCTTCGACACCACTGTCACTCTCAGCCCAGAAGGAGCTCTGCAGAATCTTCTCTGCATTGTCTTTTAGTTTTTTCCTTATTTAGTAAAAAAATCACATTTAAAATACTTTCCTGAAATGAAAATGTTACAGAACAAAAATCCATGGTGGAGGAGAAGCTCAGCAGGAGCCAGCAGTCAGCACTGGCAGCCCAGAGAGCCAAGCAGAGCCTGGGCTGCAGCAAGAGAAGTGTGGCCAGCAGGGCCAGGGAGGGGATTCTGCCCCTCTGCTCCACTCTGCTGAGACCACAGCTGGAGCTCTGGGTCCAGTTCTGGAGCCTCTGTGCCAGGAAGGGTCTGGAGGGGCTGGAAGGTGTCCAGAGAAGGGCCACGAGGAGGAGCAGAGGGCTGGAGCTGCTCTGCTGTGAGCACAGACTGAGGGAGTTGGGGTTGTGCAGGCTGGAGAGGAGAAGGCTCCCAGGAGACCTCATTGTGGCCTTGCAGGATCTGCAGGGGGGCACAAGAAAGCTGGGGAGGGACTTCTGAGGGTGTCAGGGAGGGATAGGACTGGGGGGGATGGAGCAAAAGTAGAAGTGGGGAGATTGAGATTGGCTGTGAGGAAGAAGTTGTTCCCCAGGAGGGTGGTGAGAGCCTGGCACAGGCTGCCCAGGGAGGTGGTGGAAGCCTCCTGCCTGGAGGTGTTTGCAGCCAGGCTGGAGGTGGCTGTGAGCAACCTGCTGTGGTGTGAGGTGTCCCTGGCCATGGCAGGGGGTTGGAGCTGGCTGAGCCTTGAGGTCCCTTCCAGCCCTGGCAGTTCTCTGATTGTATTTTTTGCTGTGCATTGCTGAGCTCTCTGCCCAAGCCAGCAGGGCCCAGGTGCCAGTGCTAGCTGGCAAGACACATTGCTTGGTCTGCAAGTGAGAATAAATGTGAAGAAAAGTTCTTGTCCTTTGTCCTCAGGTGCAGAAATGGAGTCTCAGGCTCTGTGGGCAGAACTTCAGCTCCAGCTGACACTCACATGGCTTGCTTTTCCAGCTTTGTCTGAAATCCCCAGGAGTGGCCTGGGGCTGTTGTGTGAGGAGGAGGGGCTGCAGCTAATGCCCCAGGGCAGGCTGCAGTCATGTTCTGACTGTTATTTCAGCCTAAGTGTGAAACAAAGCCTGCAGCCTCCTAAATGGCTGATAATGTGCCAAGTGCCCACCATCCAAGGGCCAGTGAAATCAATTCCTTTCATTTCAGATTACCACTCTCTGGCCTTTTTTTCCCTTTGCAGTTCCTTAGCAACACAGTTTGCTTCCCCTGCAAACTGAACACTTCCATCAGCTCTGGAGGATTTCAGGCTGGTTATTTATAGAGGGACAAGGGTATTCATGACACTTGATGGACATGGAGCTCAGATGCTGCATGGCATTCATAATCTGAAGATCCTGAGCTGGGGAAGGCTTCTACAAGCTCACTTTGGCAGGCACTTACCTCTTCAGAATCAAAAGTTCACTGAGTCCTGCAACTACAAACTGAAGAGTGGTGAAAGCAGGGTGCAAGGGCTGAGGTGGTAGGAGGCTGTGCTTGATGTGGCAGCTGTGGGTAGGGCCAGGTATGGGCAGCAGCCTGGGGTGACTAGGGGTTGAGCAGTTTGTTTCTTGGGGGAGAGGATCCTTCAGGACACCTCCTCTCATGTGGCCTGCAGCTCGTGTATTTGATTGGAGGGGTGGTGCTGCAGTGCTTCCTGAGCCAGGGGACTCTGCCTGCCATGGGATGCCCCAGCAAGCAGGACTGAAGGAGCCACTAACCTCTTCAGCTTTCCCTAGTGCCTCTCTTCAGCCTTTTCTTCAGCCTCTCTTCCAGTCTGTGAAGCTTCTGAACTGGAGGGGAGATAGTTAGAGCCTGTGTTGTGCTGCAGGGACTGGGGAGGCAAGAGGGCATCTGTGGTGCAGGCCAGACTCCAGTCCCTGGCTGCTGTAGTCTAAGTCTTCTGAATTCACTGGGCTGCTCTGTCAGTGGCTTGGTGAGTCCAGGGGCAGGAAGTGAAAGTTCAAGCCTTGCCCTGGCCAGCTCTTCTGAAAGAGTAACCCCCAATTCTGCCAGGTCTGTAAGGCTGCAGGTGCCAGCTGGGGGCACCTCCTGGGCTTCACATCGCTTTGCTGCTTGGGAATTCTCTCTTGGGTGCTTGATGGACATAGCCTTCCAAGGCCCTTTGCACCCATCCCCTGTGTGCTGCAGTGATGTCAGTCTTCACACCTTGCTTGCCTGGGTGAGCCTGTCCAGGCACATCCTTCTGCAGTGATTCAGAGTGAATTCAGATTCACTGGGTCCCGTTTCCACATGAGAGCCCGGAGCACAAACCACATCTGCCCCTCCCTGAGCCTGCAGGGCAGAGCTGGGCAGCTCTGATGCTCCCTGAGGAGCAGGTCATTCCTTGATAGGCCTCTGCCTTTCCAGCACATTCAGTATTTGCCTTAATTGGATTGCTTGCCTTTTTTTGCAGTGATTCCATCACAGCCCTCTCCAGAGTTGTGAGGCTTTGCTCAGGGAGTAGCAGTGCTCTGTGACCATGGACCCCTGTTTGCAGGGAGGAATCCTGCCTGCACTGGGATTATTTCTGCAGCTGAAGTGAATCTCTCTCTGCCCTGTAACTTCATGATGTGGGGAGGCTTTTGAGTGGTTTTTCAGATGGGGCAGTGGTGTTGCAGCCTTGCATTATCACCTGGATGTGTTCTACTGACACTGGTTGGTGGTTCCACTAATTCACTCTGCTTGACTCTTGCCCTCTCAGACTGGATGCCTCTCTCCTTGTGATGCTTAGAGTAACCAACAAACAGAGCTGTAATGGCTGTTGGGATTCGTGCATGTGTCCCCAGCATGCCCAAGTGAGCTCAGTTTAATTGCTTGGGGGGGAGAAGAATGGGGCCAAGCATGCCTTCTGACTCCTGGGCTCACCATTTGCTTCATCTTTTGTTTGCCACAGTCTAGGTGGGCTCACAGCTATCTCCAGCTAAGCTTCTGCTTAGGCTGATCTTGTTGAATGGCTTTCTCTCACAGAAGCCTGGACCATCTCTGCTGTTCCATACATCACCTTGTTAGCAGAAAGTGTTAAGAGAGCAGCCAATCTTGGTGCTGCCCCAGCAGGGAGCCTGTGGCACTGCTCTCAGCCAGTGCACTTCTGCTGCTTGGGGCTTGGGCTTTTTGCTTTTTTCCCTCTCTTTTCACCTCTTCCACTGAGGTTGGAGGAGGGAATTTTATTACCCTTTTGATTCTGACTTGGAGCCCTGCTCAATTTGCAGACCTTGCTGGGCTGTGTTAGTCTGCCAGGTTTCATTTCTTCGTTTCCCTCCCTCATTCTCTTGCCTGCACTTGGCTTTGTCCTGCTGCCTTCCCAGTGGCTCACCAGGTACCCTTTGACCTTTGGTTTTGCTACCAGCACTGCTGTGTTGCAGTACCTGCTGAGGAGCACTGCCTTTGAGAGCTGTCTCCCACACCTCAACAGGGCACAGCATGCCTGAAGTTCCTCCTGCAGACTTGCCCTCACCTCAGTTTTGCCCGTGGCAGCTTGCAGTACTTGGGGTGTGCTGCACCTTGCCCCTGGGCAGCTGACTGGGCTCCTGTGGGGCTAGCAAGCCTCTTGGAGCACTGCTGCTCACCCTGTAGAGGCTTCTACCAGGGGCTAAGGGAGAGAAATGCTTTGAGCTTTGCTTGTCTGCCTTTTGTACTTTTAAAAGTCACTTCCTAAATAGGTAACTGCTGAGCCCTGGAGTGCTGCTTTTAGTCTGTAGTTACTGATACTGCCTTAAACATAGGAGGTGATGAAACTGAGAGTCCCTTGGAAGGGACCTCCAGAGCTCACCCAGTCCAACCTCTGCCAGAGCAGCATCACCCAGGGCAGGCTGCACAGGAATGCAGCCAGGTGGGGTTGGAAAGGCTCCAGAGGAGACTCCACAGCCCCCCTGGGCAGCCTGCTCCAGGGCTCTGGCACCCTCACACCAAAGAAGTTTCTCCTCATGGTGAGCAGAAACCTTCTCTGTTCCACTTTGTCTCCATTGCTCCTTGGCTTCTTGCTGTGCACCACCCAAGAGAGCTTGGCCCCCTCCCCTGGCCCCCCAGCCCTCAGCTATTGATAGGCATTGATCAGATCCCTCCCAGCCTTCTCTTGAGGCTGTTGCTGCCCTGCAGGAGCTGGAACCCCTTTCAGTTTGTACTCTTACAATGAGCTTTTTTAATTGGGGTTAAGCCCCAGTGACAAATGCTAGCTGAAATGGTCTGCCTGTCATTCTGCTGTTCCTCCTGATCTCCTGTGGCTGTTAATGCTGTGCTTCAGCCTTGTCACTGAGCCTTTGGCCCAGTGAAAGGCAGTTTCCTGCAGCGTGGTTAGCAGCACGAATCTCTGCCTGCCACAGTGAGTGCACTTTTAAGAGTAGGGTTTGGTGGTTTGTGTTTTCCCTTGCAGACAGCATGTCAAGGTAAAATGCTCTACCAGAGGAGCCTGAAATGATCAGAAAGGCTTACAATGTGCTGACTCTGCTGTCTCTGGCAATGGCTGACTTGCAGATGCGACATTTCTTGAGCAGCTGATGTGTTCTGGGTGGGCTCTACCACCAGGCACTGGGATCACTTGAGCTTCTGAGTGAGGAGAGGGAGGTGAGGACTGCTGTGCCAGCAGGAAGGCCTAGCATGGTCATGGTGCTTGGGACTCGCTGGGCCCTGTGCAGATCTCTCCTCGTCTGCTGTGGGAAGCGAGCAGCATGAAGCTGTCTCAGGTCTCTCCTGCCCTCCAGTGGCAGGGAGCAGCCAGTACCTTTGGTACCTTCTTCGGCCCTTTGGTCTCCATGAGAGCATCCTCTGCCTTTGGGGTGGTGCTTCGAGTGGTCAGGGTTTAACTGAAGGTCACTGCAGGACCTGTGCAAACAAAGCACATTTGCCTCCAGAGGACAAAGGGAGCTTGCAAAGAAAGGCCTGGCAGCCCTTCCACGTGTGCCCTCCTGGAGGCCACTTACTGTTTCCTCTCCTGTTGGCCTTTGCTGCCAGTGTATCACAGAATCACCAAGGTTGGAAGAGACCTCGAGGATCATCGAGCCCAACCTGTCACCACAGACCTCATGACTAGGCCATGGCACCAAGTGCCACATCCAGTCCCCTCTTGAACACCTCCAGGGCTGGGGACTCCACCACCTCCCTGGGCAGCACATCCCCATGGCTAACGACTCGCTCGGTGAAGAACTTTCTCCTCCCCTCCAGCCTAAACCTCCCCTGGCACAGCTTGAGACTGTGTCCTCTTGTTCTGGTGCTGCTTGCCTGGGAGAAGAGCCCAACCCCCACCTGACTGCAACCTCCCTTCAGGGAGTTGTAGAGAGCAAGAAGGTCTCCCCTGAGCCTCCTCTTCTGCAGGCTAAGCAACCCCAGCTCCCTCAGCCTCTCCTCACAGGGCTGTGCTCAAGGCCTCTCCCCAGCCTTGTTGCCCTTCTCTTAGCTTAGTTGTACACAGTTATTTTTAAGTTGCTGACTCTGCTGTGAGCACAACCTGTGAACACTCAGCTTTGGGGGAACCTTCTGAGCACACAGCTGCTGTATGAGCTGCTGGGGGCGTCGGTGGCTGCGGGTTCTTGCACCGCCTCTCCCATGCACACAGCTGAGCTGGACCCTGGCTTGTCTAGGAGGGGATGCAATGAGCAGTGGTGCTGGTGCTGGCAGTGAGAGCAGTGGTGCTGGTGCTGGCAGTCAGAGCAGTGGTGCTGGTGCTGGCAGTCAGAGCAGTGGTGCTGGTGCTGGCAGTGAGAGCAGTGGTGCTGGTGCTGGCAGTGAGAGCAGTGGTGCTGGTGCTGGCAGTGAGAGCAGTGGTGCTGGTGCTGGCAGTCAGAGCAGTGGTGCTGGTGCTGGCAGTCAGAGCAGTGGTGCTGGTGCTGGCAGTCAGAGCAGTGGTGCTGGTGCTGGCAGTCAGAGCAGCGGTGCTGGTGCTGGCAGTCAGAGCAGCGGTGCTGGTGCTGGCAGTCAGAGCAGCGGTGCTGGTGCTGGCAGTCAGAGCAGAGGTGCTGGTGCTGGCAGTCAGAGCAGAGGTGCTGGTGCTGGCAGTCAGAGCAGAGGTGCTGGTGCTGGCAGTCAGAGCAGCGGTGCTGGTGCTGGCAGTCAGAGCAGCGGTGCTGGTGCTGGCAGTCAGAGCAGTGGTGCTGGTGCTGGCAGTGAGAGCAGTGGTGCTGGTGCTGGCAGTCAGAGCAGCGGTGCTGGTGCTGGCAGTGAGAGCAGTGGTGCTGGTGCTGGCAGTCAGAGCAGTGGTGCTGGTGCTGGCAGTCAGAGCAGAGGTGCTGGTGCTGGCAGTCAGAGCAGAGGTGCTGGTGCTGGCAGTCAGAGCAGTGGTGCTGGTGCTGGCAGTCAGAGCAGTGGTGCTGGTGCTGGTGCTGGCAGTGAGAGCAGTGGTGCTGGTGCTGGCAGTGAGAGCAGTGGTGCTGGTGCTGGTGCTGGCAGTCAGAGCAGTGGTGCTGGTGCTGGTGCTGGCAGTCAGAGCAGTGGTGCTGGTGCTGGCAGTCAGAGCAGTGGTGCTGGTGCTGGTGCTGGCAGTCAGAGCAGTGGTGCTGGTGCTGGTGCTGGCAGTCAGAGCAGTGGTGCTGGTGCTGGCAGTCAGAGCAGCGGTGCTGGTGCTGGTGCTGGCAGTCAGAGCAGCGGTGCTGGTGCTGGTGCTGGCAGTGAGAGCAGTGGTGCTGGTGCTGGTGCTGGCAGTCAGAGCAGTGGTGCTGGTGCTGGCAGTCAGAGCAGTGGTGCTGGTGCTGGCAGTCAGAGCAGTGGTGCTGGTGCTGGCAGTCAGAGCAGTGGTGCTGGTGCTGGTGCTGGCAGTCAGAGCAGTGGTGCTGGTGCTGGCAGTCAGAGCAGCGGTGCTGGTGCTGGTGCTGGCAGTCAGAGCAGCGGTGCTGGTGCTGGTGCTGGCAGTGAGAGCAGTGGTGCTGGTGCTGGCAGTGAGAGCAGTGGTGCTGGTGCTGGCAGTCAGAGCAGTGGTGCTGGTGCTGGCAGTGAGAGCAGTGGTGCTGGTGCTGGTGCTGGCAGTCAGAGCAGTGGTGCTGGTGCTGGCAGTGAGAGCAGTGGTGCTGGTGCTGGCAGTCAGAGCAGTGGTGCTGGTGCTGGCAGTCAGAGCAGTGGTGCTGGTGCTGGTGCTGGCAGTCAGAGCAGCGGTGCTGGTGCTGGCAGTCAGAGCAGTGGTGCTGGTGCTGGCAGTCAGAGCAGTGGTGCTGGTGCTGGTGCTGGCAGTGAGAGCAGTGGTGCTGGTGCTGGTGCTGGCAGTCAGAGCAGTGGTGTCCCTGCCACATGCATCGGTGCAGTTTGTTCCGTGCCCGCTCCCGCAGGCAGCTCTGTGGCTGCATTCATCAGGGAAGCCTGGCTGCTGCTGTTAGTTCTGGCTATGCTGGTTAATTAACAATACCACCACTATGCTCCATTTAAAGATCTGTAATTAGCCAGCTTAACATATGTTATGTCACATCAAAGCCATTGTCTGAGTTATGAGTGCTTCAGGAGCAAGCTGCACAGGCACTTTGCTGGCTTGATTTATGTGAGGGCTTTGCCTTTTCCTCAGTGCTGCAGTAAGGGATCTAGAGATGCTCCTTCCCACCTTTGTGTGACACCAGGCTGCTGGGTTAAGGTTTTGAGTAGTGCCTGAGGGTAAACAGTTTCTGTCTAGAGGCAGATTAGCCCGGGTGCAAGTGAGGACTGGGCTGGCAGTGTGTGCTGGAGGGTTCGGCTGGCAGTTGTTTTGTGTAGCACTGCTCCAGGAGCGATGTCAGGGAGCTGACTGCAGGCACATATCCGTGGGTTAAGCATCTTATCCATGTTCCAGTGGGGCTGCTTCTCCATGGGAAGAGCAGCCAGCTCTTTGACTGTCCAAATGTGGCAGCAGAGAGCTGAGCCTTGGAGGCGTTTGGAAGATGTCTGAGGAGGAGCCGCAGCAGGTGGGAAGGGCCCGCGGCAGGCAGGCTCCTGCCTGCACCGAGAGGTGGCAGCTCCTAGTCAGGAAAGAGCCTCTCTGGGGAAAGAGGCCCTGCCATTGCCTGCTTTGTGGCAGTGCAGGCAGCAGAGGCCCCCTCATTCCCATGGGGCAGGGGGTGTTTGCTGAGCAGGAGTTGGGGAGCACTGGGATGCCTGTGTGACTTGGAGAAGCAGGGAGAGTGAAGGGGGGATGCAGCTGCAGCACCGAGGAGTTTCTGTGCAGTGCTGCTTGGGCCATGCTGCAGGCTCTGCACTGCATCTGCAGGGAGGTTTGCTTTCACACTGGTTTGGGGAGGCTGTGCAATTCAAAGTGTATGAGGAGAGCAAGGTCAGCCATATGCCAGGTCACTGAAGTCCTCAAAGGGAGCAAGCAGTGCAAGACAACTGCTCCCTCCCCACATGTCTGCAAACCCCCTGGTGCTCAGGTCTTTCTTTGATGAAGTATTTATATGGTGAAGTGCCTGTGGCATTTATCTCCATCCACTGTTGGCAGGCCTGCTCCCCTGTCCCCAAGAGCATGGCATTGCTTTGTGTTCCAAACCAGAAGAGCTGAGCTTTATTTCTGCTGTGCAAGTTGAAACTTCTTCATCCTTTGATTGCTCTCCAAGCATCTTGCATGCAAGTGGTTAGCTCAGATGTATGATCTGGAAATGGGAATGGATCCATCTGCCTGCCTTTGCTCACAGCCTCCCTTCTCCCATGCCTTACTCTCCTCCTCGAAGTGCATTCATCTCTGGTGGCTTTTTCACTGCTTTGTGAATCCAACTCATCTGGCTCAGAGCACCTCTGCCATTCCCCCCCACCCCCACTTGCTACACTGCCCAACCACAGGTCCAGTCATAGAACTGTCAGGGTTGGAAGGGACCCCAAGGCTCAGCCAGCTCCAACCCCCTGCCATGGCCAGGGACACCTCACACCACAGCAGGTTGCTCACAGCCACCTCCAGCCTGGCTGCAAACACCTCCAGGCAGGAGGCTGCCACCACCTCCCTGGGCAGCCTGTGCCAGGCTCTCACCACCCTCCTGGGGAACAACTTCTTCCTCACATCCAATCTCCATCTCCCCATTTCTAGTTTTGCTCCATCCCCCCCAGTCCTATCCCTCCCTGACACCCTCAAAAGTCCCTCCCCAGCTTTCTTGGAGCCCCCTGCAGATCCTGGAAGGCCACAATGAGGTCTCCTGGGAGCCTTCTCCTCTCCAGCCTGCACAACCCCAACTCCCTCAGTCTGTGCTCAGAGCAGAGCAGCTCCAGCCCTCTGCTCACCCTCCTGGCCCTTCCCTGGACACCTTCCAGCATGTTCTCTTGGTTTGAGAATGATCTTGCATCTTTTTTTCTTGAAGGAGCCTGGGAAGGAATGTTTAGGGCCAAAGTTGTGTGTTGCTGGAGACTGAGTTCCTGCACAAATTTCAACCCTATTTTACCTGTGCTTTGCCTTGCAAGCCCTGGAAACATGCAGCCTTAGCATGGGAGCTCTGCTCAGCTCTGGCTGAGCCAGGGATGGATTTAGGGGCACGAGGTAAGCTTTGTAGTTTGAGAGCTTCCTTAGCTGATGTGTGCTGTCCTGGAATGTTTGTTTGTCAGGGGCCTAGCTGGTGATTTGCCTGGGTCTTGCCACAGAAGAGCTGAGTTTGTGTGCAGGGTGAGAGTTCAGGAACTGCCCTGAGCATTCCTGTGCTATGCATGTCCCTTCCATCACTCTTGTGCTTGCTTTTCTGAGTCTTGCCAATGGATGGATATTGAGATCCCCTGGCAGCAGTGCCTTGAGCTCTTGCAGCTGAGAAGCTCAGTTTGGCTGAGAGTGGAGCTGGAGGGCTTCGTTCTAGCTTCTGTTTAAGTCATGCCAATCACAGGTTCCCTGGCAGGTCCCCACTGTCCAGTTTGACAAGACTAGCTGTGGCCTTGCCAGAGCAGTGGCTCCAAGGGTGTTGATGTGCCCCTTGCAGCACCAGCCTGGGGCACCCTTCTGCAGCTGGAGTCAGGAGCCTCCCTTCCCTGGGACAGGAGCAGAGGGGAACAGCAACTGCAGCAAACAGTTGGTAAGCAACAAGATCTCCTGGCAAGTGGCTCTGGGAAGATCTTTTGCAGAGCTGGTGTGGAGCATCCCAAGGCCCTTGGGAGCCCTGGGCAGTTGCTTTGCCTGCTCTCTTTATGCTTTTGGACTGAATCCTGTGCTCTTCTCTCTCGGGGAAGTGAATGTAGGGGGCTCTGCCCATCCTGCTGTATCCTTAGGTACAGTCACAGTGAGTTTTGAAGCAAAGGCTCTAGCTTGGGCTGGTGTTTCAGTGATTTTTCTCCCCCTGGGACAGCAGGGAATAGTCTTAGATTGCAAAGACAGGACTAGAAATTGAGGTCACAGTGGAATGTGTGGGGCTTCCTTTGGTCCCTTGTTTACTCTGTGCCAGGCTAAGTATTTCCCAGCAAAAGGAAATTCTTTGTGCAGTTTGTGAAATAAATAATGGAGAGAAGCTGTTAAAAATGCATTGACTGGCTTCCTTATTTTAATATTAATAAGGCAGGTTGCTGCAATAAAATTAGCTCTGCATGGTGTTTGTCACTGCACTGCCAAAGCAATCCACTCTGCTGCCATTCCTTCCCCAGCCCAGTCCCCAGGGGAGCAGCACGTCTGCCTTGCTGAAACCTCCAGCTAGGGAAGCTGGACTGAACTGTAAAATGATGGAAAGGGCACCTTTTGATCTGGGAATCCCAGGGCTGCCTTGGGCCTGGCAGCTCTCTGGCTGCTGCTGCCAAGGGTTGCAGTGTTGCTCAGCCCTGCGTTTGCCTGCTCCAGTGGCTGCTGCCCAGCCATGGCTCTGTGTGCTCATGCACACCCATGTGCCCTGGGGGCCTGGGGGCAGTGGCATCCTGGGCTGCATCAAGTGGCCAGCAGAGCCAGGGAGGTTCTCCTCCCCCTCTGCTCTGCCCTGCTGAGACCTCATCTTGAGTGCTGTGTTCAGCTCTGGGCTCCCCAGCTCAGGAGGGACAGGGATCTGCTGGGGAGAGTCCAAGGGAGGGCTACCAGGATGCTGAAGGGACTGCAGCACTGCCTGGGGAGGAGAGGCTGAGAGCCCTGGGGCTGTTCAGTCTGGAGAGGAGAAGGCTGAGAGGGATCTGATCAATGTCTATCAATAGCTGAGGGCTGGGGGTCAGCAGGGAGGGCACAGGCTCTGCTCACTTGCACCCTGGGATAGGACAAGGGGCAGTGGATGGAAACTCCAGCACAGGAGGTTCCAGCTCAGCATGAGGAGGAACTTCTGCCCTGGGAGGGTCCCAGAGCCCTGGAGCAGGCTGCCCAGAGAGGTTGTGGAGTCTCCTTCCCTGGAGCCTTCCCAGCCCCATCTGGATGTGTTCCTGTGTGAGCTGTGCTGGGTTCTCTGCTCCTGCTCTGGCAGGGGTTGGACTGGATGATCTCTTCCAACCCCTAACATCCTGTGACCTTGGTGATCCTGTCTGTGTGGTTTCATAGTTCAGAAGCCTCTCCTGGCAGGGGCAAGACAGTCTGAACCTTGAAGGTACTTGGCTAGGGCTGCAGTGCCCTAGGACATGAGGCCTTGTGATTTAGGGGCAGGGGGCTGAAGGCATCTGAGGGGAAGGAGAGAGCTCCTGCAGAGGGCACAGAGGAGGTGCTGTGGGGTTTTATTTCACTTTTGGAAGGAGGAATCTGTGCCTTTAAAAGGAAAAGCCCTTTCCCAGCCCTGCACCCCTGTGATTTATAGCATGCATTTATCTGAGCCACAGAGCAAAGGGAAGAGCCCTGCAGCCTTGATACACTTTGTGTGGCCAGAGCAGCACTTCTGTGCTTATAAATAATAGGAGTGCTCGTTGTGCTGGGGGCCTGGTCACTGAGGGGGCCTTTAGCTTGGGAGAAGCAGCAGGAGGTCATTTGATCACAGTCAGAGATGCTGAGCTCTGCATTTAAGGCAAGATGGAACTCTCTTCATGTTTGCATTTTCAGTTCAGGATCCAAACTGGAATTAGGTTCTAGCTTTGCCTGCCAACTGAATCTTCAGGAGGCTGTATTGAAGGGGAGGGCTGTGAAGCAGGGGAGCACATATGTTTAAATACAGCCAAGGTCTGGGGCTCCAAATACCTGCTGGAGGGTTCTCTTGACAGCAGGCATGCTCCAAGGAAGCTTTTTGCATTTCCACTTCAAAGCAATGTCTTGAGAGGCCAGCAGCTGGCAGACCCTTCCTTAGCTGAAGTCCTCTTCTGAGCAACTGGGCCTTGACAGGTCTGTGGTGCTGCTCCTGCTATGCTGTGGTAACACAGTAGATAAGGAATGGTGGGTTGGTTGTTGTAGGTACTCTCTGTGGGCTAGATGCAGCTGACAGCTCAGCCTCACTGCAAGTGGTGTTACTGGCCTCAGAAATGAACCAACCCATGGCCTTCGAGCCCTTTGAACTTGCTATCTGCAGGAGTCTTAGCTGAAATGGGAGGGGGAGAGAGAGATCTGTTTGTAAAGGTGGATAATCTCTTTGTGCAAGAGGCTGGGGGAGAGGAATTGCCCCCATGTTCCTCGGGAAAGCAGCAGGACAGGAAGGCCTCACTTGCTGTATGCCATTGGCCAAGCAGAGATTTAATCCAGCAGATGAAAGTGGCTGCTGTTGTTGGGTGTTTTGTTGCAGCTGGTTTCTCCTGCAGCAGCAGGAAAGTGGGACAAGGTCTGACAAACAGAAACTCTCTGCTGCTCCCTTCCTCCTTCCAAGTTACAGCAAGCCAAAGCAGGTGGTGCAGATGGGGCTGGGAGTGCCTCTGGACTCCTGGCCAGTGCCAGCTGGATGATTCCTTTCCTCTGCCCAAGGAGGGGAATGCTGGGCAGAGCAAAGCAAAGCAGCTGG
The DNA here is from genome assembly GCF_014839835.1 of Dryobates pubescens. Classification (NCBI taxonomy): domain Eukaryota; kingdom Metazoa; phylum Chordata; class Aves; order Piciformes; family Picidae; genus Dryobates; species Dryobates pubescens. Next base: position 1,046,239 of record NC_071622.1, read on the forward strand.
GCAAGCACAAGCCTGCCATTTTGCCCCTCTGTAAGGCATTAACTCCCACAACAGGGTCACTGCATGCAGCCTTTCGAGAAGGCATTGGAGGAGCTGTGTCTGCTTTGGTGGGGGGTTGACTTACTAGAATCTAGTCAGAAGGTGGTTCCTCCCATCTGGGTATGAGCATGCTTGCTGCCTTCCTGGGTAGGGAAGATGGGAGAGGAGGCAGCTCCCCACATGGTAGCTGGGAAGGCAGTGTTTGGTCCAGACCTCAGTTCTTGCTCAGGCTGCTCCCAGGCCTGTGTCCTAGAGGATTACAATTCCTCTCCACTGCTGGAACTTCCTTCCCCTCCCCCTCTTTGGCCTCTTTGCCTTATAGGCTCTTAAGTGCTGAGTGGCTTGAGAGCACCCAAGCTAACCTGAAACGTTGTGGTTCTCCTGTGCTTTCAGTGTGAAGCTGATGTGGCAGGCAGGCAGGAAGGGGCAGCAGGGAGAGCAGCTGTGCAGCGGCCGGGCGCCGGCGTGGACGTTCGCTACCTGCAGTGGCTGAGCGGCAGGCTGAGGCTGCAGTGGCAGAGCCTGCACGCTCAGCACCAAGAGCACTGCAAGCTTCTGCACAGGGTAAGTGATCTTTCTGGTTCTCTGTGGCATTGGTTAGCATTGAGAAGCCTTGCCAGCTGGTGCCAAACGTAGAGATCATTCTTGTTTGCTGTAGGTAGGAGTGAACTGCCTCAAACACACACACCGCTCCCCAGGGGGGCAGAGCTGTGGGGGAACCAAGTGTGCCCACCAGTGCTTGGGGGCTTACAGTCATTATAGAGGTCTCTCTTACAGCCTGACACCAAAACCACTCTGCAGCCATAGGCTGTCTCCTGGCAGAGTCATAGAATCAAGCAGGTTGGAAAAGACCTCCGAGATCTTCAAGTCCAACCTGTTTCCTGATCCCTAACACCTCCTGACAACCAAACCATGGCTCCAAGTGCCACATCCAAGCCTTTTGTGAACCCTCCCTGGGCAGCACATCCCAATGGCCAATCTCTCTCTCTGGGAAGAACTTTCTCCTCACCTCCAGCCTAAACTTCCCCTGGCACAGCTTGAGACTGTGTCCTCTTGTTTTGGTGCTGGGTGCCAGAGTCAGGACAGAGCATTCTGGTCCCTCAAACCAGTAGTGATTCAGCACTTCAAGTTCATTGGATCATGTGGATTCAAAATCTTGAACATGGATGTTGAAAGGAGTAACAGCAAAACAAAACACAGCTTCCCTTTCTGAGCAGAGCCTGGAATCTACCTCCCTTTAAATCAGGCCTCAGGAGTGGCCTCTGCTTTGCTAAGAGTCCAGATCTGCTTATGAATGATGGTTCTGTGCCTTGCCTGAAACCCACAGACCCCTGGGAGCATCATGTCTGCTCAGGATGGCACCAGCCTACCTTCTCAGAGCTAGCAGAGGTGGTGACTGCAGAGGCAAGTTCAGAAGATGCTTCTAAAGTTACCCAGTAGTGTGCTCCCTGGGCCCCCGCTCTCCATCCATGTCTCTTCAGCTAGCTGATGTGGAGCCACTTGGAACTGTACCCAGAACCTTCACAGAAAACCTTTGGGACCCCAAAGAACACTGTGGAGGAATTTCTCCTCAAAGAACAACCCTTATCAGAAAGCTGTCAGAGCTGGACCAAGAAGGCTTTACAGCAAGATGCCTTCTGGGCTTCCAGTCCTGTGCCTGGCAGAGCTGCAAGCTGCACTGAGGTCACACTTTGTCCTTTGCAGGAGTTGACTGCTGGGAAAGGTCTGATTGACAGCCCTGGGGAGAGATCAGGTGCTGTGTGTGCAGCATCTGAAACAACCTTTTGCTTCTCTTTGCCCACTGCAAGCGTGCTTTCCTGCTCTGGGAGCAGAGAGAGCAGCCGAGTGCGAGGGCAGGGCAGGCCTTGGCTTCTGCTCCGAGCGGGCAGGCAGCGATGCGCCGGGGCGGGCGCCGGGGCACGCGGGTGGCTGCCACCTTCTCCCCTCGATGAGCTACTTCTGGTTCAAGGCAGGCTGATGGGTGTTTTCAGAGTAGGTGAGGAAATGCCTCCATAGCTCATCAGCAGTGCTCTGAGTTATGTTGCACTTGGCATGGTTAGGCAGCTCCAACACAGCCTGCGGTTAATGAAAGCAAGGAAGAATTGAGAGCAGCTTGAACGTGGGGCCTCGAGCACAGACAGATACTCTCAACTGTCCTCATCAGGCACTGGAAGGAAGAGATGTGCTGCTTGGGCAGCATGCTCAGTGGGAGATGCCCTTGCTTACTGCAGGGGGGTTGGACTAGATGGTCTTTGGAGATCCCTTCCAGCCCAGTGCAGTCTGTATTCCTATAGCAATTGCACCTTGAAATACAGCTGGATTTTTTCCCACCCCCTGCACCTATCCAAAGAAGAATGTTTGCTAAACTTAGAATCAGGGAATCATAGAATTGGTAGGGTGTTGGAAGGGACCTCAAGGCTAAGCCAGTCCCAACCCCCTGCCATGGCCAGGGACACCTCACACTGCAGCAGGTTGCTCACAGCCACCTCCAGCCTGGCTGCAAACACCTCCAGGCAGGAGGCTTCCACCACCTCCCTGGGCAGCCTGTGCCAGGCTCTCACCACCCTCCTGGGGAACAACTTCTTCCTCACAGCCAATCTCAATCTCCCCATTTCTAGTTTTGTTCCATCCCCCCCAGTCCTATCCCTCCCTGACACCCTCAGAAGTCCCTCCCCAGCTTTCTTGCAGCCCCCTGCAGATCCTGCAAGGCCACAATGAGGTCTCCTGGGAGCCTTCTCCTCTCCAGCCTGCACAACCCCAACTCCCTCAGTCTGTCCTCACAGCAGAGCAGCTCCAGCCCTCTGCTCCTCCTCCTGGCCCTTCTCTGGACACCTTCCAGCCCCTCCAGATCCTTCCTGGCACAGAGGCTCCAGAACTGGCCCCAGAGCTCCAGCTGTGGTCTCAGCAGAGTGGAGCAGAGGGGCAGAATCACTTCCCTTGACCTGGGACTGTTAGGACTGTTGCAGTCAGACAAAGGCAAGAGGCAGCTTGGCTATGCTGCAGTTCCCTAGCCTGCTGTTTCCACAGTCCAGAAGAATAAGCAGGAGGTGAGGAGAAAGTTCTTCCCAGCAAGAGAGATTGGCCATTGGGATGTGCTGCCCAGGGAGGTGGTGGAGTCACCATCCCTGGAGGTGTTCAGGAGGGGCTTGGATGTGGCCCTTGGAGCCATGGTTTATTGTCAGGGGGTGCTGGGTGAGAGGTTGGACTGGATGAGCTCTGAGGTCTTTTCCAGCCTGGTTGAGTCTATGGTTCTATGTTAGGGATAGTCCTTGTTAGAGCAGGAGGTAGGATGAAAGGCCTCCAAAGATCTTTCCTGTTCCCATGATCTGGGGACAAGGTTCTGAGTCCCTTGGGTGATGAGGAGCATGTGCCTTCAGGTGAGCAGTGATGCCTCATGCCTTCATGAATTGCTGGATTGCCTGAAGACAGGCCAAGGAAGTAGTAGGAGGGAGACAGGAGGGGGAAACAGGCTGGAATAAATGGTTGGTCTTTCCCCAAAGCACAGAACAGGGACTGGAACTGATTGCTGGAGCTTTGGTCTGCTGTGTCCTGCCCACAGCTGCTTGATGTTGATGGTGTGAAGCTCTGCAGTACCTGGGGGGGGATACTGAAGAGGGAGGCCTCTGGAGGCACAGCCAGTGCTGGGCTGGGTAGTGCTTGTTACGGGGCCTGGTCCTCTGCTGGTGGTTCTGAGGAGCTGCTTTGCAGGGCCTCCAGCTCCCAGAGGGCATGTGGAAGCTGACAGACACACATATGTCCTGCTGTAGGGGGAAGACTTCCTCTGGGAAACCTTCCCCTCCCTGTTGCTGAGGAGTCTTGCAGCCTGAGGCCATGAGTGTTGCGTTGCATTGCATTGCAATGGCTTCTCCCCATGGAGGGGCTGGCCTGCCAAAGTCTGCCAGGGTAACACCACTGCAGTGCCCTCAGCATTCCCAGAGGTGCATCCTTCCCTGCTGCACCTTCAGACAGATGCAAGTGGGAAGGGTAAATCACTGTGTGAAGGCACACCTCTTGCTTCCTTCTGCTGCTTCCTCTGCCAGGTGCCAGAGGGGTAGCTGTCTGCCTGGTCTTTGATGCCTCTTGAGTGCACAGGGGAGTGCAGGTGGTTTCAGTTCAGCTTTGAGTTGCCACCTTGCCTGAGAAGCTGTGAGTGAGCAGCCCTGCACAGTGCAGGGAGGAGCCTGCAGAGTTTCACACTGGCACTGGGTTTGGGCTCTGCTAAAGGCACTGCACCACAACCAGCATGTGGAAACAGCAGTGGGACAGGTGAGCTGCTGGCCAGCCCCTGGGCTCCCTCTGGGCATTATCAGCTCTGCTCCAGCCCCTGGCACACCAGGACAGGAATTACACCTGACAGAGAGGAGGGCTAGGCCAGCTTCAGAGGTGAGTTTCTCTTAGGCAGGTGAACACTGGATTGTGGCTGTGCACATAGGTTAAGAGCAGTAAAGTGATCTCAGGTGGGATTCTTGGTGACACAAGAGTTTAACATCATTGGCATTAGCAGAGCATGGCAAAGTGACAACAGTGTGCTGATGTGCTTGGAAGCTCTAAGAGCAAGAGTTGGCTTCTGTCAGTGCCAGTGCAGGGCAGCCCTGGGAAATCCCTCCTGTGGATGGAGTGGTTTGTTGTGCCTCCTGTGATCCACAGCCTGCAACAAGGGGGCTTGCACTGGCTGTGCCTCTGCAGCTGGTGCTGTAATGAGAGAGGGAATGGACAAAGCCTTCATCTCTGAGTAGCAGAGGGCAGAGACTGGTGCTGGGGGCTTACCTCTCTCAGTGATTTATCAGTGGTTGTAGAGTGCCAGGGGCTGGAAGGGACCTCCAGAGCTCATCCAGTCCAAGCCCTGCCAGAGCAGGAGCACCCAGGGCAGCTCACAGGAACACATCCAGGCAGGTCTTGAGTATCTTCCCAGAGGGAGACTCCACAGCCCCCCTGGGCAGCCTGCTCCAGGCCTCTGCCACCCTCACAGGGAAATAATTCTCCTCCTGTGTCCATGGCACTTCCTCTGCCTCAGCTTCCACCACTGCCCCTGGTGCTGGCATTGGGCACCCCCCAGCAGAGCCTGGCTCCAGCCCCTGGGCATCACCCTGCACATAAACAGCAATGAGGTCCCCTCAGGCTCCTCCCTAGGTAAACTGTGGTTTCTCTGAAGTGCAGTTGTTGAATGCCTCTGCAGCTTGGCTTGAGGAAGCCTCCACACTCTGCAGCTGGCTGTGCTGCTTAAGCTTAGCTCTTTTTGGCTGGAGATACTTGGTTGGAAACACCTTGGTTTTTTCCTGAAGTGGCCAGCTCTCAAAGTGCATTCCTAGATGGCAGTAGAAGCTTGTCCCCTTGTGTGAGGATGGGTGAGCACAAGCCCCCTTTCCATCTTCCCTCAGGTGAGTTAGCCAAGCTGATCTCCCTGCAGGGGAGCCAAGCCCCAGGGCAGCCATGCCCAGCCGTGGGCTGTGCCTGCACTCATGCAGTGGTTGCTGTGAGGTCAAATCAGAGCTGCCTCCTCCTCAGTCCATTGCAGTGCCATGAAGCAGCAGCTATGCATGTGCTTTCTCTCACCCTCTCACCTTGGTCCAGTTGTACAGCACAGAATCATAGAGTCATGGAGTGGTCCAGGCTGCAAGGGACCTCCAAAGCTCAGCCAGTCTGACCTCCCTGCAGCCAGCAGGGACATCCCCAGCTAGATCAGGCTGCCCAGGGCCTCATCCAGCCTCACCTTGAACACCTCCAGGGAAGGGACCTCAGCCACCTCCCTGGGCAGCCTGTGCCAGTGTTCCACCAGCCTCAGAGTCAAGAACTTCTTCCTGAAATCCAGTCCAGATCTGTCCTCTAGTTTGCAGCTACTGCCTCTTGTCCTGTGCCTGCAGGCCCTTGTCAACAGTCTCTCTCCATCCTTCCTGTAGCCCCCTTCAGGTCCTGGAAGGCTTCTTTAGAATCACAGAGGTGTCAGGGTGGGAAGGGACCCCAAGGGTCATGCAGTTCCCACCCCCTGCAGGGACACCTCAGAGCAGATCAGGCTGCTCCCAGCCACGTCCAGCCTGGCTGCAGACACCTTGGAGCCTTGTTTGCCCTTCGGTGGTGTGGTGGGCAGTGAGAGCCTGCAGAGGTACAGAGTGGGTTGTGCAGTGTCAGGCTGGGCTGAGGGCAGCACACCTCAGAGTGTGTGCAGGGGCTGCAGGCAGCCTTTGGCAGTCCATTGCCACGGCTGGAGGCCCAGGGCTTGGCAGCAGATCCGGCAGAGAGCAGCAGGGAGGCAGAGGAGAGGCCCAGGGGAAGGCAGAGCCGCGGGGGGCAGTGCTGGGGCCGGCTCTGCACGTGGCACAGATGGTTGTCACCGGCAGGGAGGCTGGGCAGAGGGAGGCTGAAGGAGGCTGAAGTTCCAGGGAAGGGCTGATGATTACCCAGTGCCTGCCAGCCTCGAAATAGCTGTCAGTGCCCAGGGGCATGCTGAAGTGCAGAGTAACAGAGGCAGAAAGGCAGCAAACACTCTGCCTTCTGACAGAGCTGTGACTGAAACGTGAGCCCTTGGCTGACAAATGTGCACTGCTCTCTGCCTTGGCAGCTGCAGTCATTGCACTAACACAGGGATCAGCTCTGAATGGGAGGAATTGCTTTTTATTGTTCCCTCGACTAACTTGGGAAGCTTCTTCACCGAGTAATTGATGACAGCAGCCCCAGCACAGCTGGGACAAGGTCCTAGTAAGCCAAAGCCAGCACTCTATAGCAGCAGGAGAGTAGCTGGGGCCTGCTTTAAAGGAAGAAACAAAGAGTTGTTCTGAGGGTATCCTTTACCTGTGTCAAGACTTGTGCTGTGCCAGGGGTGCCTGTCCTGTGCACAGGGTGTGTGTGTAGTGTAAGGAAAGGAGAGGGTGGAAAGGAGGAGCTTTCAGACGTGCTGTGGTGGCAGCAGTGACTCCTGCCTGGGCTTCTGCTGCAGTACCAGGTGGAGCACTAGGCAGCTGAAGGTGCTGTGTGATCATCATTTCCTGCAGGCTGTTTTCAGGAGGCCTGCTGTGTTGGTGCTGGTAGTGACATCCATGGGCTGGGGGCTCCTAGGCACTGCTCCACATCACCACTCTGATCCATGCAGCTTTTAGGTGGTAGCTAATGACCTTGCTAGAGACCTGCTCCTTGCACTGACAAATGTCCTTGAACTGCATCTGTTCCAGATCCATCTATTGACCAGTGGCTCCCACATGGACCAGAGCCTTGGACACCTGTCTGTCACAGAACTGGATCTCATTAGACAGCCTGAGAGCTGCAAGCAGGTAAAGCTCCTCCTGTGGTTCTGGGATGCTCAGCATGCTCTGCACAAGCATTGCTCAGTGGAAGGCTCTGCTCCTTTCAACATGGTTTTCAGTTGGTTTCCAGTGGAGATCAGGACTTACCTCTTGAAGTCTGACTGTCCTCACTTGCAGCCTGCTTTCACCAGGTGATTCCTTCCAGCCTGACAGAACACAAAGGTATGAGGCGGAGTTGTCTGAGAGCTGGGAGACAGGGGGCAGGGAGGGGCCTGGCTGAAGGAGCCACAGAAGAAAAGGCTTGTGCAATGAAAACATTTGGGATCATTTGGCTGACTCCTGTTTTGTGCTGCCAGTACCAGGCAGGCTGTGTGTCCAGTTCTGGGCCCCTCAATGTGAGAAGGACACTGAGACACTTGAACATGTGCAGAGAAGGGCCAGGAGGCTGGGGAGGGGTCTGGAGCACAGCCCTGGGAGGAGAGGCTGAGGGAGCTGGGGTTGCTTAGCCTGCAGAAGAGGAGGCTCAGGGGAGACCTTCTTGCTCTCTCCAACTCCCTGAAGGGAGGCTGTAGCCAGGTGGGGGTTGGTCTCTTCTCCCAGGCACCCAGCACCAGAACAAGAGGACACAGTCTCAAGCTGTGCCAGGGGAGGTTCAGGCTGGAGGTGAGGAGAAAGTTCATCCTAGAAGGAGTTCTTGGCCTTTGGGATGTGCTGCCCAGGGAGATGGTGGAGTCCCCATCCCTGGAGGTGTTCAAGAGGAGATTGGATGTGGCACTTGGAGCCATGGTTTAGTTAGTCATGAGGTGTTGGGTGATAGGTTGGACACCTCCCAGGGACAGGGACTCCACCACCTCCCTGGGCAGCACATTCCAAGGGCCAAGAACTCTTTCTATGAAGAGCTTCTTCCTGCCATGCAGCCTAAACCTCCCCTGGCACAGCTTGAGACTGTGTCCCCTTGTTCTGGTGCTGGGTGCCTGGGAGAAGAGACCAACCCCCACCTGGCTGCAACCTCCCTTCAGGCAGCTGGAGAGAGCAAGAAGGTCTCCCCTGAGCCTCCTCTCCTGCAGGCTAAGCAACCCCAGCTCCCTCAGCCTCTCCTCCCAGGGCTGTGCCCCAAACCCCTCCCCAGCCTCATTGCCCTTCTCTGGACACCTTCAAGTCTCTCAGTGTCCTTCTTAACCTGAGGAGCCCAGAACTAGACACAGGGTTCAAGGTGTGGCCTAAGCAGTGCTGAGCACAGGGCAGGATGAGCTCCCTGCTCCTGCTGGCCACACTGCTCCTGATGCACGCCAGGATGCCATTGGCCTCTTGGCCCCCTGGGCACCCTGCTGGCTCCTGTTCAGCTGCTGTCAACCAGTACCCCCAGGTCCCTTTCTTTGAAGGTAGTCTTGTGTGCAGAGCCCTGAAGTCCAGTGCCTGTTGACCTTTCCTGCCTGGGCATCCTCTGGAGGAGCAGTTCACCTCCAGCCTCTTGATAAGGTTCAGCTGCTCAGAACATTTGCCTGGAGGCTGTGCTGCTTTCCTCCAGCAAGTGGCCAGCTCAGCTTGAGATTCCTCTTGCATTTCTGCTCCTCAGTCCCGCTCCTACAGCTCTGAGCTCAGCAGCTGAGAACACCCAGCAGCACAGTCCTCTGGAGCCTGTGCTTTTGAGTCTTGCAGAGCTTAGCAGATGCCCAGAGGGCTGTGGTGGGTTGGTACTGGAAGCATCCAGGCTGTGCAGAAGGAGTTTGCAGCTTCCTTGTCCCCAGAGCCTTGCCCTGAGTGTGTCACTGATCAGTTGCAGTAAGCTGCAGTGATGCTCTGGTGGCCTGTTGGGTTTGGCTGTGCTGTCAGTGAGTCATTCCAGGAGCTCCATGCACACTGCTGCCTTTCCTGGGATCATCCCCAGCTGTGCAGGTCAGTGGAGGCTCAGGCTGCCATGAGGAGCATGATTTGGTGTGGTGAGGTGAAGTACTGCAGTCAGGAAGGCTTAGTGGCCAGCTCTGTGCCTTCAGGCCTGCCTTCCACCTTGCCCAGGCTTAAGCAGCAAGCACATGAAGCAAGGGCCAGCCCTTCACTGCCAGAGTGATGATCACTGGGAGGGACAGGGGCAGGGTGGCAGAATGCTGAGGGGCCCCAGGCTCCACCTGCAGTTCCTGGCCTCTGACAGGGGCAGCCACAAGCAGCCTCCACCTCCAGTGCATGGGGGGTGGAAATTCTTCCCTTATGTCCTTTGCTGCTTGGACTGATCCCACATTGGAGCTGCTTTGGCAGGACAGCCAGGGCTGGGATTGCTTCCTGCAGCCCTCAGAGCTGTTCAGGAGAGGGGCTGCTTGCTCTGAGCTGCCCTGCTGTGGCTGATGCTGGCATGAGCAGGGAGCTGGCAGGGGGTGCTGGCAGCACTTCATGTTGGAAGGAGCTGCAGGGATTACTGTCTGCATCTGAGCAATGCCTGCAGATTCTGTCTCCTCCCAGCCTTTCTTCCCCAGAGCAGTTCTGGGGAGCCACATGCTCAGCATGTTTGCAGGGCCCAAGGTGCTGTGGGCTTGAGAAGGGTTGGTCTCAAGGGTGGCTTGGCCAGGGGGTGTAATTGTGGCCATGCAATGGGATGCTGCTTTGGAGGATGTCATGAGAAGCCTCTCACTGTCACATCTCTTAATGAGGTTAGCTCCTCCATGCTTCAGTGCCTTGGTTCCCAGGTGCTGGTGCAGATGGCAGCACTCTGCCCACTGGGGCTCTTTTTCCCCACAGAACTGTGCAGTGTTAGTTTCTCCCTTGAAGCACTGTGACATTTCTGTGCCTGCTGCCTCAAACAACAACTGCTGCATGGACCCAGGAAAAGAGCAGGCATGTCAGTATGCCTTGGTGTGAGGCACTCCTGGTGGGGGATGCTGTCAGCAGTTCCTTCTCTCATATCAGACATCCTTCAGAGGCTGGAAATGCACAGGAGGTCCAAGTGTCACAGAGGAGCGCTCCCAGCAGGGACTCTGGGCTGCTGTGCTTGAAGGCCAGGCCTCATTTCCATCAGCAGCCTCCCATGAGTGTCTCTGAGCTGTAAGAAAGCAGAGGTGTGCAGTCCTGGCAGGAGGGTGACAGGCTGCAGGGAGCTCTGCCCTTCATGAAAGGGAAAGGTCAGCACTCCTCCTCCTCTGTGGAACTGGCACATTGACCTGCTTGAAGTGTCCTTCCCTTGGGTGTCTGACTGTAAAACCCTCTCAGTGCTCTTATGGCCAGGGATTCTACAGCCCATGATTATTTTATCATACACCTCTTCATCAGATTCAGAGGCCTGGGGGTTCCTCAACCTTAATAGTTTTAATTGAGGCATCAGCAGAGCTTCCACTTCTCCTGCTCTTTGCCTGGGCTGTGGTCCCAGGCAGTGCTGCAGGCTGGGCTCAGGCTGGCTGGGGAGTGGCCAGGCAGAAAGGGACCTGCTTGACAGTAGGCTGAACAGGAGCCAGCAGTGTGCCCAGGGGGCCAAGGCATCCTGGCCTGCATCAGGAACAGTGTGGCCAGCAGGAGCAGGGAGCTCATCCTGCCCTGTGCTCAGCGCTGCTTAGGCCACACCTTGAGTCCTGTGTCCAGTTCTGGGCTCCTCAGTTCAGGAAAGAGGTTGAGCTGCTGGAAGGTGTCCAGAGAAGGGCAAGAAAGCTGGGGAGGGGTCTGGGGCACAGCCCTGGGAGGAGAGGCTGAGGGAGCTGGGGTTGCTTAGCCTGGGGAAGAGGAGGCTCAGGGGAGACCTTCTTGCTCTCTACAACTCCCTGCAGGGAGGTTGTAGCCAGGTGGGGGTTGGGCTCTTCTCCCAGGCACCCAGCCCCAGAACAAGAGGACACAGTCTCAAGCTGTGCCAGGGGAGGTTTAGGCTGGGTGTTAGGAAGAAGTCCTTCCCAGACAGAGAGAGTGGCACTTGGGATGTGCTGCCCAGGAGGTGGTGGGGTCAGCATCCCTGGAGGTGTTTAAGAGCAGCCTGGGTGAGGCACTTGGTGCCATGGTTGAGTTGATCAGATGGTGCTGGGTGAGAGGTTGGACTTGATGATCTCTGAGGTCTTCTCCAGCCTGGTTCATCCTGTGTGCCCCTCTGTGGCTCTCAGTTGCAGGCTGTTCTGCCCAGGGCTGTCAGGGAATGGGAGGTGACTTGGTGTTCCCTGGGAGGAGTCCCATTTCCAGTTGGAGTCCATGTGAATGCTCATCTTACCTCTCAGCCTCCACAGGTGTGTCTGCCTTTCCCAACATGCTGGTGTATGTTTCTGAGCACTCTCTGCCTTGTGGAGTGCTGCCTGAGAGCCCTGCTGCTGGTCCTTTGCTCAGCCAGTGTGGTGCTCCTGGAGCTGTTGGCCTGTGAGGCTGTGCTGGAGCATGCAGACTGGGGACAGTTTGAGTGTGGCAAGAGCTTGTGCCTTGTAGAGAGCTTGGCTGGACCTGAACCTCCTTTGAAACCTCTTCCATGTGTCACTTGGAGTGTGCTGGGACACAGTTCAGAGCATCCAGAATGCCTTATGCTTTGCTGCCTTTTCTGAGCTCCACTGGTGCTGTCACAGGGTCAGAGGATGGTGGGGGCTGGAAGGGGCCTCCAGAGATCATCCAGCCCAAGCCTCCTGAAACAGGCTGTGAAAGTGCCCCTGCAGTGCCACACCAAGCACTGTGCTGTAGGGACAGCCTCAGGCTTGAGTTTCCCAGTGTGGTGAGGCATGGGGGTCACAGGTAGCCTGTGGTGGTTGGGAGTTACAGAGAGGGGGAGGAGAAGCCCACCTCTGTCCTTTGCTGGCAGATGAGCTGCTCCCTTAGCTGGGCTCTGCTCTTTGCCAGCCTGAAGCATCTCAGGGCAGAAGTGAGTCCTGCTCTCTGGCACTGTGGAGGAAATGGTTTGCAGAAAGCATGCAGATGTCCTGAGGGGGAGCAGCCTCAGCCCCACACCTTCCAGGGTGGTGTGGTCTGTCCCTGAGGATGTGGGCACAGTGCTCCTGTGGCAGGGCAGGGGCTGTGCTGTGTGAGCAGCTGGCTAGTGTGTAGCTGGTGTGAGCACAGCAGAATGCTGTTCTTGCCTGTGAGGCCTATCATAGAATCAGTCAGGGCTGGAAGGGACCACAGGAATCATGTAGTTCCACCCCCCCTGCCATGGGCAGGGACACCCCACACTGGCCAGAGCCTCATCCAGCCTGGGCTTAAACACCTCCAGGGACAGGGCCCCAACCACCTCCCTGGCCAACCCATTCCAGGGCTTCAGCACTCTCATGGGGAAGAACTTCCTCCTCACCTCCAGCCTGAATCTCCCCACCCCCAGCTTCATTCCATTCCCCCTGAAGGCCTCTTTGCCTCCAGTCTGCTCTGCAGGGTGGTTCTGGTGTTTCACCTTGAGCTGAGAAAGATCTGTGTTGCACCTTGGAGTCACTGTGTTGGCTTTCTGCTCCTCTGATTGTTACCATCCAGAGATCAAGGAACTTTGACACAGAGCAGCCTCCTCCTTTGGTTTCATCTCTCTCTTGCTCTGCAGCTTCATGTCTGCAATTGAGTCCTGCTGGCCTTGTGATTAGCAGAGATTATAAGCTGCAGTCAGGGGTCAGGTCACTGGTACAGAGCTGGCAGCAGTGCTGGAGTGATCACTGAGATGGTAATGAGTCAGGATGCCACCTCTGGATGCCTGGGGATCAGTTTACTGAGGCTGGCAGCAGCTAAATAATGCAGCTGTCTGCCTGAAGGACATGCAGAGAGATTCATAAAACTTGGATGGGAGCAGCTAATTTGTTTCAGCATTCCATGACAAATGTTTACACTTGTTGATCATTAGCACCTCTTAGAGGGGATTTATTTGCCTTAAGGAGCTGAGGGCCTTGGGAGCAAGTAAACAGGAGCAAACAAATAGTCTGTCTGACTTAACATGCATAATGCATGGTCAGCCCCTGCCCATGAACAGCTCAGGTGAGGTTTAGCTCTCCAAGTGGCAGGGATTGGCTGGGCTGGGCTGGGCATAGCACTGGTCTGCTTTCTGGAGTGGTCATGGAACAGGGAAGGAAGGCAAGGTGCTGTGGTATGACTGCTTCCTTCAGTCACATGGGACTCCCTCAGCTCACACTGGGACATTGAAGGGTTGGGTGATCAAGCTGTAAGGTGAGTTGATCTAATGACAGTCTGCAGCAAGAGAAGCAGGGCCAGGGAGGGGATTCTGCCCCTCTGCTCCACTCTGCTGAGACCACAGCTGCAGCTCTGGGGCCAGCTCTGGAGCCTCTGTGCCAGGAAGGATCTGGAGGGGCTGGAAGGTGTCCAGGGAAGGGCCACGAGGAGGAGCAGAGGGCTGGAGCTGCTCTGCTGTGAGCACAGACTGAGGGAGTTGGGGCTGTACTGTCTGGAGAGGAGAAGGCTCCCAGGAGACCTCATTGTGGCCTTGCAGGATCTGCAGGGGGCTCCAAGAAAGCTGGGGAGGGACTTCTGAGGGTGTCAGGGAGGGATAGGACTGGGGGGGATGGAGCAAAACTAGAAATGGGGAGATTGAGATGGGATGTGAGGAAGAAGTTGTTCCCCAGGAGGGTGGTGAGAGCCTGGCAGAGGTTGTCCAGGGAGGTGGTGGAAGCCTCCTGCCTGGAGGTGTTTGCAGCCAGGCTGGAGGTGGCTGTGAGCAACCTGCTGTGGTGTGAGGTGTCCCTGGCCATGGCAGGGGGCTGGAGCTGGCTGAGCCTTGAGCTCCCTTCCAGCCCTGGCAGTTCTGTGATTCAATGACAGTTTCCTTTCACAACACCTCTGCCACATGGGGGACACAAGAGGTTCATCTCTGTGAGTAATAGCTGGTGATTTGACTTCATGCACACACCAGAGAGCTGCTGTGCTTTTCAGGGCAGAGGACATTCAGACTGGGAGCTGCCAGGCTTGGGGGTTGCAGGAATGCTGAAGGTGCAGGTCACTGGGCATGGCATGTGAGTCTTCAGTGTGTGTTGTGTACATACACATGTGGGCTCCTGCACTTCCTCCTGGTCTGCTGGAGTATTCTGTCTGTGTAGGCAAGGGTAAGATCAGCCAGCACCAGCATGCCCAGGGCACAACCCCGCTGTGGGGAGCTTGGGCTGTCCTCTCCTAGTGACTGCATCACCTCCTGGGAGGTGTGTGAAGACAGAGCAGCCAAAATGAAGCCTCTGACCTCATCCAGGCTTTTCAGCTGGGGACTCAGTAATTGCTGTGCTATTGCATCATCTGCACAAATGGATCCCAGGCTGCTGACTGCCTTGGATGAGAAGGGAATAGCTTTGGCAGGGTAACTCCAGCTGCTGTGTGTCAGGCCATGTTTGGTGTCCTTGTGCTGGGTGGCTGGGGCTCCATGGGACATTGCTGTTGGTGACAGACAATTCAGGCAGGTGCTGAATGGAAGGAAGCAGTTAAGGCCCTGCTGCTAGGCTGGACACTGTGTCCCAGTACTGATGTGACACAGAGCTGTGCTGGGATGTAGTACTGCAGGAACCAAGCCTGTCTTGTACAGTGGTGGTGAAGGGTGTGTAACCTTGACTGGTTACAGAGCCTGCTGGGAGCCCAGCAGGTATTGCATGGTGCCCTTCCATTTGTTGTACACGAAGCAGCTGAACCAGCACAGTTCCTGCACCCTAGTACCAGCAGACACAAGTCACATTCATGCTGTAGCCAGTGCTGCTACTGTGTAGAAGATGAGTTCAGGAAGCAAAGGGTTGTACTGCATGCAAATAACAGGGGGGAACAAAAAGAGAGGTTTGGTCTTTGCTGGAAATGTGCCCTTGAGCTGCAGGGCCAAGCTGCTTTCCTTGGGGTGAAGTGTCCTGGAGTCATTCCTCTCTGTGATGCACTGCCCACTAGCTCTGCTTGATCTGGCCTTCAGCCTTTTATGTGCTCCTTGCTTCACTCCTGCAGCAAAAGCCCCAGTTGTGTCAGGCCTGTCATGGGAAGGGAGCAGTGTTTCATGGTGTAACTACCATTCCAGCTGAGGGCAGCTTTGCCTGCTTGGCAGTGTGATTCACCTCCTGCAGAGGAATAAAAGGCTTGAAGTCTCTCAAGTGGGCCCTGCACAAAAACACTGCAGCATAAAGTTCAGAGCAGTTGCAGTGGGGCTGGGGAGCCTCTGGGGAGCTGTGCTGTGCTGGGGGGGGGGTTGTATGGGGGTTGGGTGGTTGGTTGGGTTGGGTTGGTTTCCTGTGCATATTCTGTCTAAAGTCCCTCCTTGACCAGTCTTGATCTTACAGAAATCCTCATGGAGAATCATTTTGCCAGGGGTGGCACCAGGCTCTGTGGGAGCTCCTCAGAGAGAGATGGAGAATGGAGCCATGTGTAAGGTGGGGAGGGACCATGTTACTGTGGCTGAGATCAGAGAGGTGCAGAGGCCCTCCCCAAAGCAGTACAAAGATCTCTGACACAGTTCACAGGAAGGCAGTAGAGAGAGCCAAGCCCCAAAGGATCCAAATGCAGAATGAACTTAGTTTGAATCAGTAGTGACTCCTGAGCATTTGCTAAAGGGGAAGAGGACCTGGGGGTCCTGGGGGGTGGAAGGTTCACCATGAGCCAGGAGTGTGCTCTGCTGGCCAAGAAGGCCAATGGCATCTGGGGTGGATGAGAGGGGCTGGGGTCAGTAGGTCAAGAGAGGTTCTCCTCCCTCTCTACTCTGCCCTGCTGAGGCCACACCTGGAATACTGTGTCCAGTTCTGGGCCCCTCAGGTCAAGAAGGACCTCAGGGAACTGCTTGAGAGAGTCCAGCACAGAGCCACAGCAATGCTGAAGGCAGTGGAACATCTTCCTGATGGGGAGAGCCTGAGGGAGCTGAGGGTCTGCAGCTTGGAGAGGAGCCTGAGAGGTGACCTCAGTGATGCTGATAAAGCTGTGCAGGGGCAGTGCCCAGGGGCTGGAGCCAGGCTCTGCTGGGGGGTGCCCAATGCCAGCACAAGGGGCAGTGGTGGAAGCTGAGGCAGAGGAAGTGCCATGGAAACAGGAGGGAGAATTATTTCCCTGTGAGGGTGGCAGAGGCCTGGAGCAGGCTGCCCAGGGGGGCTGTGGAGGCTCCCTCTGGGGAAGTACTCAAGACCTGCCTGGATGTGTTCCTGTGTGAGCTGCTCTGGGTGACCCTCCTCTGGCAGGGGCTTGGCCTGGATGATCTCTGGAGGTCCCTTCCAGCCCCTGGCACGCTGTGATTCACTAAAGCTGCTTGCAGGGCTGCAAATGGCCAAGATGTTTGGGTTGTGGCAGTGATGAATGTGAGGCCCAGCCAGCCAGCTGCCAGAGTCATTGCTGTGGCTTTTTCCCCTTGTAACAAAGCTTGGTACAGGTGCAGGTGCCTCTGATGCAGTGCAGCCACATTTTCAGCTCTTTTTGAGCAGGTTTGTTTTTCTTTGGTTGTTACTGCTGGCTGCATCTTTAAATAAGTTCTTTAATGATGAGATGTGAAGAAGTTCTAAGGCTGGTGACCTTTAATGGATTTCAAGATTCACCAAAGGGTTGTGTGTTAGACCCATGGACACATGGCCTGAAAAGGTCAATTATCACAAGGTTTATTGCATTTGCATAATTAGGCTTGTCACAGCACTTAGGATGAAAATAGTGAATGCTTTGCCCTTTGAGAGGAGCCAGGCTCTCCTCTCTTCCTGCCTTGGACTGGCCTTCACTAAACTCTTCTGATACTCATTGAAGGACACAGGGAGCAGGGACTGATTGTGTTGGGAGCTTCAGACTGGGAGCAGAAGCAAGGCTCTGGACAGGCAGGATGGGATGGGCAGTGAAGAGCCTCTTTGTTCAGTGAAGCCAGGAGCTGGGCAGGAGAACCTGCCTGAGGGCCTTGTGGATGTGTGAGAGCATGGTAGGAGAGAGCTCAGAGTGCCTGGGTGGGAAACACTGAAGAGAGGCTGCAGCAGGAGGGGCTGGGTGTGCACAGGAAGGGCAGGTCTGGAGAGGAGACCTGGAGCAGGGAAGGGGAGACCTGGAGCAGGGAAGGGGAGACCTGGAGCAGGGAAGTGGAGTCTGTCTTATTCATCGTGGGATTCTGAGAAATTCCCTGCTTGCAGGAGAGTGGTGCAAGGGACAGCTACTGCTGCTGGCTAGTCTGACCCAAGGTTCTGAAGTGTGTCTGGGAGCTCTGGAGGTGTGGTGGGTTTAGAATCATAGAATCAACAAGGCTGGAAAAGACCTTAAAGATCATCAAGTCCAACCTGTCACCCAGCACCTCATGCCTACTAGCCCATGGCACCAAGTGCCACATCCAATCCCCTCTTGAACACCTAAACATCATCTCAGCCAGGCTGGAGCTGCCCTACAGCCAGCAGCCAGGTTGGTGGAGCAGAGTATGTCTCGCCATAGAGAAGAGGCCTCCAGGAGTGGACATCCCATAATTCTGTTCTCTTACTCTATTTGAGCTGTCAGCAAAGCCAGTTCTTGCTCTTTCTTCCCCCTCTCCTCCTGGGGAGACACTCTCTTGTCTCCTGGTATTTTTCCTGCACAATCCTGGCTTAGGCAGTGCAGCCTTGGTGGGGCTCAGGGAGGCAGCAAAAGGTGGGGGGCAGCTTGGGCCTGGCCTGAGCTAGCCTGGCAGTGGGGGGAAGAAAGGGCACTGGGGCTTATGGTTAACCCCAGCTGGGGGAAGAAGCACTGGGGCTTTGGTGGAGGTTTTGGAGCAGGCTTGGGCCTGATGGGATTCTGTATTATCCCCAGGCTGTGGCTTTTGTGTCTCACGTGTTTTGCACTGTAGTTTGTAGTCAAGGAACAGCACTGGCACTTAATCTTCCAGTGCACTCTGTATTTCCACCCAGTCCTGTGTGCAGCCTTCTTTAATTGCTTGAAGGGTAAGGCTGGAGTGTGTCTTGCTCCCTCAACCCAAGGCAAAAGGTGGTGGCCCTGCAGCTGGGCAGTGGGGGGCTGTGGTGCTGCAGCAGGAGCTCTCCAAAGTGTCTCTGCCACAAGAACCCCAACCACTGATAGTCTGCCTTGGAGTTCTGTGTTGCAATGTAGTGCCTGTATGGTGTGGTACTTTCTCCTGGATCCTTGGAATCGTTCAGGCAGCAGACTGCCTTCTCTCTGGGGTGTGAGCAGGAAGTGGTTGCTGGAGGTGAAGCATTGGAAGGAAGCATGGGGGAAGGGTTGGGAAGGAAGCTTCAGCAGTTGAGGCAATTAAGTTCTGCCCTTGAGAGCTGCAATTCCCTTGTGCCTTTGGGTTCTGAAGTTGCCCAAGCCAGACCTGTCCATGGTGGGCTGGCAGTGGGATGTTCACATTCTCTGTGTGCCAAACCTGGCCCTCAGAGGTGCGATGGAAGTGCTGAGTGTTCCCAGGCGCTGCTGTGGGACTCTGCTTGGAGCCCCCCGGAGTTACAGCGGCGCAGGCAGCGTCACTTAGTGACGGCAGGCTTAACCCCAGGTGGTGCAGCAGGCCCTTGCAGCACACTGCTCTGCTGAAGCCTTAGGCTGGATCTTGGAGCCAGCAGGGTGTCAGGTGCAGCTGGAGCAGCTGCTCGTTTTCTTCCGCTGCAGCTGAGCAGCTGAGGCAGTGTGCTGTGGCTCGGGAGCTGGCTGGGTGAAAACTCCCTGGAGCATCTCTGCAGGTGGCTGGGTTGCACTGGGTAGATGTATCCAGGGAGTGCTTTATGGTCATTCTTAAATTCTTTGAAAATCAGGTCTTGAAAGCCTTAGTTAAGGCATCCAAGAGAAAGGGAAGCATTTTGCTTTCATCTCTTTGCCTTCATTCCCCATTTGTCAAGCAGCAGGCCTGCTGCCCTCTCAGCTCCATGGGTCATTAGGAAAGATAACTTGTTTATGTGGGAGATAAAGATTGTCTCTTTCAGAAGCAGATTGGAGTGTGTGGCAAATAAAGTCATGGCTCCTGCCTGAAGAGCAGAGAGAGAGTGTCCAGTGGAGAAGGAGGAGCTCGTGGAGCGAGCCCCAGCTCTTCTGTGCCGTGGCAGAGACAGGTTTTGAAGGGAGATCTTTGGGTTGCATCATTCCAGACCCCAGAGAAGTGGGATGGTCAAATCAGTGTGGGTTGGGAGGCTTGAATCTGACACCATTTGACTGCTTCAGCTTCCAGCCTTGGCAGTTCTCGTGCTGGACTGTGCCTGGAAAGCGTAAAGCATGCTCGCTGCCCGGAGCTCTGAGCAGTGCTGCCCAGCACAGCCACTGCTTTTGGTGCTCCCCTCTTCAATGACTGAATGTCTTGTGTAGCCACAGCTGCTTTAGACATTTCACATGCTTGGTAGTCAGATTGGTGAGAACTGACATGGGAACTGACATTAATATTGCAGGGGAGAGCAGATCTGATACCCTACTGAATTATAGATGGGGCTCCAGCACCTAAGTGCAGAAGGCCTGGAGGCTCACAGGAGGGCTCCAGGGAGCTGAGTGATCCAGACTGCTCCATTTTTGATGGTGCTTGTTCGAGTAAGAAAGGCTGGAGGCTGTAAGGGTGGGTTTAAGATGAAGGTTACCTTCAGGCTCAAACAATACAGCCTTTGTGCTGCTTTGTGGGGAGCAGGCTCAGGAGCATGTCAGTGATGGGCTGAGCTGGCTTTCTGAGCCCGTCTGAGTGCCCGGCCCTGGCCCTGCGCCGCGTGCTCCTCGATGCCCTGCTGTCGGGAAGCTGGATGAAGGAGCAGGAGCTGCCTTTAAGCCCCCAGGGGGTTATGTGGGTTGAAGGATTTATCTTTTTTTTCTCCCTAGGTATCTCCTGTTTGGTCTTTTGGTGGCATGGTGCCAGGGGCAGAGTGCCTGTGACGGTGTTGTGCGTGCTGAAATCCACTGCGCCGGGACAGGGCGAGTGTCAGAGCCTGCAGGGAGGATGAGCTGTTCTGGGAACCACTTTTCCTCTGTGTGTGAGGGATGTCTGCCTAGATCACCTTCAAAATCCAGGACAGAATCATAGAATCACAGAATTGTCAGGGCTGGAAGGGAGCTCAAGGCTCAGCCAGTTCCAACCCCCTGCCATGGCCAGGGACACCTCACACCACGGCAGGTTGCTCACAGCCACCTCCAGCCTGGCTGCAAACACCTCCAGGCAGGAGGCTGCCACCACCTCCCTGGGCAGCCTGTGCCAGGCTCTCACCACCCTCCTGGGGAAGAGCTTCTTCCTCACATCCATTCTGAATCTCCCCATTTCTATCTTACTCCCTCCCTATTGTTGCTGTCCTGGGAGAAGGCTCTGCTGCTCTGAAGCTTGGGATGCTGAAGGTTGTTGGAGCTGGAGAAAGCTGTTGTATTTTGTTCCAGCTGTGTACATGGGAACTTTTCCTTGTAACTGCTGGAGCAGCAGTGGATGCTGTCTTGCTGTCTTACAAATGGGGTGGCTTGGTGATGGTGGTTGTGGATTTCCTGTAAAGGAAGAGAGAGGCTACAGAGAAAGCAATGGAAACCACAGCCCTCAGTGGTTCAGATACCATTTTTCCCTTCTCACAGTTCATTGCAAGGAAAGAAAGAGAGTGTCAGAGCCAGCATGTGCTGCCTGCCCCCTGCTGCGAGGCAGGAGCAAAGGTTTCCATTCCTGCCCCCGGTTTATGATTCCCCTCCAGGAGGGGGCAGCTGCCCTGCCCTCATCCTCCAGAACCGCCAACCACCTGATCTTACTGAAGAAAGTGAAAGGCTTTGGCCAGTTGTAGAGGCAAGAACCATCCCCCTGGAGCATCTCTAAGGCAGGTCCAAGTAAACTTTTAGAAAGTCAGACCTTGGAGAAACAAAGAGGTTAAATTACTTCACTCTGGGGCCTTGGGTGTTTTGTCTGGTCTCCTGCTGGGCAGAGAGCAGAGCAGTTGTCATGGGTGAGGAGTTCCTCCTGCCTTCTCTGATCATCCCCATGGTGCTGCTGCTGGAGCTTTTATCCCCTCCAGAATCAGTGGGGCCTAAGCTTCCAGATCCTGGTCATGGATTATCCAGAGACAATGAGCAGCTGGAGGCCAGGGTGGAGGTTTGGGGTTGATGACAGGAGGAGGATGAATGAGTCTCTGTGGGAGAGGTTGGGAAGGCTGGGAGTGTATGAAGTGACTCTTCCTTGGGCTGTGGAAAGGAAGAACAAAGCCTCCTCAGGAGCTGAATTGCTTGAAGTCAAAGAATGAGCATGATCAAAACAATTGCCTCCCTTCCCTCTTCTCTGCAACTGTCTGTGGTGTCAGATGGTTTTCTGCTCATCTGATGCCTGCTGCTGCTACTTGTTTGGGTTCTTCCTGCTCTGGGACAGGCACTTTCCACCTCTGCAGTCCCCTCAGATCTTGCTGGTGGTTGCCTTTCAAAGCAGTCTGCAGTATTCTGTTCCAGAAGGGGGCAGAGCCATCTAATCAAAGAGCTTTGAGTTGGGCAGGTGGGGACAGGAGGTGTGCCTTATACTCCTATAACCAAGTTGGTTGGAGGTGGGCTCTGATCATTGAGCAGTAGTGTGAGTGGGAAACTGCTTGGACCACTGAACTCCAGTTGGTGCCTGGTTGTCAGTGGCATCTCTCTGGGGTCAGATCTTGGGCCAGTGCTCTTTAAGGTCTTCTTCATGGTTTGAATGATGAGGTGGACCACACCACCAGCAAGTGTGCTGGCAATGCCAAATCTGGCAGAGCAGTGAATACTTTTTAGGACAGTGCTGCCATTCAGGAGGCTCAGGATGGGCTGGGGAAGTGAGCTGAGAGGAGCCTCAGGAAGCTCAGTTTATGCAAAGACCTGCATCTGGGGTGGAGTAGGCCCTTGCAGTGGCACAGGCTGGGAGCTGACTGCTTCATGAGCAGCTTTGCAGCAGAGAAACCCACAAACCAAACCAGCCCCACAACCAACCTGAACCAGCTGGGCAGCAAGTTGCCCTGGAGCCAGCAGGGTGCCCAGGCAGCAAAGGCTGACTGCATCTTGGGCTGTGCTAGCAGGAACACAGCCAGCAGGGCAAAGGGAGGGATCCTGCCCCTCTGGCCAGTGCTCATGAGTCTGGGTGTCCAGTGGGGAGCCCCCAGCACAAGAACAGTGGCACACAGGAACTAATCCCAGTAAGGCCACTGAGTCAGGAGCATGGACCAGACCCTTCTTGGAGGAGCACTGGGACAGAAGAAGGGGCAGCAGAGACAAGCTGGAAATTCTGATGCAATTGGAAGGGGAAAATTGCCATGAGGGTGGTCAAAGGCTGGAAGTGTGCCATGGAGATGGGATGACATCTCTGCTGGTGTTCAGGACAGCCCTGAGCCCTGTACTTTCAGTAGATTGGATTAGAGACCTCCAGAAGTCCCTTCTCACCTATGTGGTTCTGCTTGGCAGCTGATGGTGGTGTCAGCATGAGACCAACTCCTTCGGCTGCCCTGAGTCATTCAATTGTTGGACTCTGTGCCTGACTGCACTTTCCTGGTGCCCCTTCTCCAGAAGGAGCTGCTTTATCTTTTTATCACCCTGGGCAGCTTTAGTGCTAAAATATTTCTTCAGATACTTTTTAAGCAAGGTGGCCTCTGGCTGCAATTAGTGTCCCATTGGAAGGACTGGCAGCTCTGTATAGCAGTACTAAAGCAAATGGTTCTGCCTCATGGCATTATTACCTTGATCTGAACCTTTCCCCAGGCTGCAATTTGTCACTGATACTGCCTTCAGCTAAACTTACCCTGAAAGGAAGGGGAAAAAAAGAGGGAGAGCTAATAGAGCTGCAGTGCTGGACTTGTCATCCCTATTTTGGGGGATGAGTTAGTACTTAGTACATTTTATTGGCCAAGCATGTGGAGTTCTTGGTCCTTGACAAACAACCCAGTGGTGCATCACAGGCTTCATAAATTGTTGGACTATGTAGCAGCAATGTCTTAGTCTCCTACAGGGGAAGAGAGGAAAGCATCTCTGAACCACAGCAGATCTGTGCTGCACTGAAGCAGGAGCTGTGCTGTGTGGACTGACTCAGAACAACCCTTGGCTGTGATTGCCAGAGAAAGCAATGAGGCTGGTTCCACAGTTCACTGCTGCTTTTGTGCTTGTGCTTGTTTTACACCATACTTAACAGCATTTGGATGCTGTGACAGTGACACACTACAAGACAATTACACCTGGGACAATGCTGCTGAAATTAATAAGCTGGAGAGACAAGGCTGAGGCACTTTGTCATCAGGTGGCACTGGATGCTTTTGGGTTTGGTGTGTGGAAGTGCTCACAGACCTGGTGATGGCAGCAAGCCTTCCACTGTCTGCAGGGGGCTACAAGAAAGCTGGGGAGGGACTTTTTAGGGTGTCAGGTAATGGTAGGACTGAAGGGAGGTTGTAGCCAGGTGGGGGTTGGTCTCTTCCCCCAGGCAATTAGCACCAGAACAAGAGGACACAATCTCAAGCTGTGCCAGGGGAAGTTTAGGCTCAAGGTGAGGAGAAAGTTCTTCACTGAGAGAGTTGTTGGCCAGGGAGGTGGTGGAGGCCCCATCCCTGGAGGTGTTCAAGAGGGGATTGGATGTGGCACTTGGTGCCATGGTCTAGTCATGAGGTCTGTGGTGACAGGCTGGACTTGGTGATCTTTGAGGTCTCTTCCAACCTTGGTGATTCTGTGATCCTGTTGGAGTAGATGATCTCTAAGGTCCCTTCCAACCTAAGCCATTCTATGACAACTAGAAATGGGGAGATTGAGATTGGCTGTGAGGAAGAAGTTGTTGCCCATGAGGGTGGTGAGAGCCTGGCACAGGCTGCCCAGGGAGGTGGTGGAAGCCTCCTGCCTGGAGGTGTTTGCAGCCAGGCTGGAGGTGGCTGTGAGCAACCTGCTGTGGTGTGAGGTGTCCCTGGCCATGGCAGGGGGTTGGAGCTGGCTGAGCCTTGAGGTCCCTTCCAGCCCTTGCAGTTCTGTGATTCTGTGACGCTTTGGGCCAGCAGAGGGAGGCCAGGCAGGCCCTGTGGTGCCAGGCAGGCCCTGTGGTGCCAGGCAGGCCCTGTGGTCCCATACAGCACTGCCTAAAGAGCTGTAGCAGCATCAATCTGGTGTCTGTAAGATGAGTGATGAAATGCCCATTTATCAGCTGGGGCTGATGTACAGGGGCATGTGTGGTGTCTTGGCTCCATGTTCATAGCAAACTAACCCTGGCCATGCTGCCTCTCAACCTCCCTGCTAGGAGGTGTTGGAGTCAGTTGCTCACTTGCTGCTGCTCTTCGGTAATGAGGTCTGAAAGGGTCTCGTTGGTCTGGCCAAGGAGACCCTAACTGCAGTACTGGGTCCTGAAGGAGCACATTAAATCTCAGGAAGAAACAGAATGCTAAGGTGAGGAGCTTTAAAACTCATAATCCATCTCTTGAATTGTGCCTTGAAGCTAGCAGTAGCCACTAGAGAGTGCAGAGCATCTTTGCTTGTGGAGTCTTTACTGCTGGTGTTTTCATCCAAAGGAGGCATCAGCTATCAGCTCCTCACAGAAAGGGGCTTGAGGTTTGTCACTCTTCCCTTGTGCCAGCATATGGCTGTTGATGAAGGCTGATCCTGCAGTGCCCCAAAGCAGTAATGATCCTGTGACCTCTTGTCCTGCACCCACTGCTGCGTCAAAAAGACACTTGAGTGAGGCAGAAGCACTGCAGCCCCAGCACTGCAGCCCCAGCACTGTGCTGCTTGCAGAAGCCAACTGCAGTTACCTTCGAGCATTGCCCTGACTTTGGTCACCACTGAGCTGCTGCTGCTGAGCTCTACTGAAGCCCTCTTCACAGAGGTGAGCATGCAGCTCAGGTGGGGAGGAGGCTGGCAGGATGTTCTGTGATAGCCTTGTGAGGTTGAACTTGGTGTGCAGCTGGGCCTTAAGTGTTAGACTGGTGGCAGCTGGGCCTTAAGTGTTAGACTGGTGGCAGTTGGTTGGGCCTTAAGTGTTAGACTGGTGGCAGTTGGTTGGGCCTTAAGTGTTAGACTGGTGGCAGTTGAGCCTTAAGTGTTAGACTGATAGCAGCTTGGGCCTTAACTGTTAGACTGGTGTCGAGTTTGTGGCTGTATTTGAAGATCTCCTGGCAGGAGTTCTTTGCTCTTTAAGTAGCCAAGGAAACAGTTACACAATCAGCTGTTACTCATGCTTTGCTTTCAGATTTGGGTTTCTTTTTAGAACGTGTTTGTCACTTCATTTAAAGGTCTCTGTTAAGACAGTAGCCAGAGGAACAGAAGGGAGCCTGTAATATCCTTTCAATTAGTAATTTCTCTTAGTCAGTAGTTTGCCTGTTTTAAACTGTGTGAAACACACCTGCAGAGGCTGGGATGGCTTGTCAGAAGAGCTGGGCTGGGAGGAGCAGGGTGCATGTCCAGTTGGGAAGCTTAGACTAATCCACACATCAAAGAACTTTCAGAGGTCATTTTTTAACTCACATGAGCATCTGCTGCCAGTTGTGTGCTGCTCTCTCCCCACTGGTGGAAGCTGCTCTTCTTCAGGTTTATTTTTCTGTCTTTGGGTGAGAGCTAAATCTTACCACAGCAACATTCAGGTTGGAACAGAGCCTCAGCATCACCAAGTCCAACCCAGAGCCCTGCTCCCTAAACCAGAGCCCCAAGCACCACAGCCAAACCACCTTCCAACACCTCCAGGCTTGGGCACTCCACCACCTCCCTGGGCAGCACATTCCAGTCCCTGACCACTCTTGCCATCACAAAATTCTTCCTGCTGTCCAGTCTGAACCTCCCCAGTGGCAGCTTGAGGCCATTCCCTCTGTTCTGTCACTAATTCCCTGTGAGCAGAGACCAGCAGCAGCCTCTCCACAAGGTCCTTGCAGGGAGCTGTAGACAGCAATGAGGTCTCCCTCAGCCTCCTCTTTTCCACACTAACCATCCCCAGCTCCTTCAGTCTCTCCTCATCAGATTTCTCCTCCAGGCCCTTCCCAGCTTCCTTGCCCTGCTGTGCCCTGGCTCCAGCACCTCCACATCTCTCTGGGATTGAGCTGCCCAAACCTGGACACAGCACTCCCGGTGTGGCCTCCCCAGAGCTGGGTGCCAGGGTCCAATCCCCTCCCTGCTCCTGCTGGCCACAGCATTGCTGACCCCAGCCAGGATGCCATTTATGTAACATTTGTATTTATTGTTGCTCAGAGATTGTTGTGGCTGCTGTGCAAGCCAGCCCTAGTCATGGTGAACTTCAGATGGTGCCCTGAGAGTGCAGGTGAAGCCATGCAGTTCCATCCCTGAGGAGCTGTCCCTTGAAGCAGAGCTGGAGAAGCCCTGGGTGTCACTTGCTCATCCAGCTCTAACTTAAGGTCCTGAGAGGCCAGGGGAGACCTCCACTAGGAAGGCATTTCATTTGTGCCTCCAAGCCCCTGTGCTTTTAGTAATCAGACAGGGAGGGAAAAGGAGGCTGGGGAGCCTTCCATGGCACTTGGGACTAGCAGCCAGCAGTGTCCTCAGCTGAGAATGGATGAACCCCAGTGGAAAAGCCCCACCAAAGGTTTAAGACATCACAGCTTGTGCTATATAGGCCTTTATTTTTTCAAGAGGGAGTACTAAAGCTCAAGGGAAGTAAAGACTTAGTAGGTGTTTGCAATCCAGGCTGAGTTTTGATGTAGTTATTTAACAGAAGGCATTCCTCTGGCTCGCTGCAAGGATGGTGTTTGTGTTTCCTCACTGCCACATGCAGGATCAGGATAGTGAGGAAGTACACAGTAGGTGGAGATCAGAAGCTGGTGGCAAGGGTAAAACCACCCTGAGGGGTTAGTTCCCCTGCTAAAGCTGGTAGTCATAACACATGCACACAGCAAAGGGGGAGACTGCTCCTCCTGTGACTGGCACTTCCTCGTGGTCTGCTAACATCCAGTGTGGAAGCAGACAGGGACCAGGATGTTGGTGCTGCTCAGTTCTGAACTCCCAGGAGTTCACACAAAGCAGAAGCTGCTTGTTCTTGTTGATATCTCTGTGTGTTAAAAAAGGGAGGAAAATGGGGAGGTAGGTGGGAGGGGGAGGAAACAAATGGGGATGGGCAGGGCCTTCCTGTGTGTAGAGAAGCAGGGAGCAGAAGCAGAGGAGCGATGGTCTCTCTCTGACGTCGGCTTCGGGGGGTTCTGGCTGGCAGCACAGTGTGAGCAGCTGTCAGGCAGGGCTGTGGTGCACTTTGGTGCTTCAAATCCTCTGGATGAGGCTTCTCTGAAGCACCTGGGCATTGCTGTATGTTATTTTATGGGTTTGGGTGCCTATAGGATGTGCTTTAACTGAGCCTATGTGCAGCTCAATGTATTTACTACTGTCTGAACTTCTGGCTCTTCAGCTATGCCCTGGTACTTGTGTGGAAGTGTGCCTTCTCCATCCTTGGACATTCTGATCTTGGCTGTTAAAAGTGTAAAACTCTCACTTCAGTCTTCTTTTTCCTGATTGTTGCCCCCTGCCCCCCTTCTGTTTTCATATATCCTGGGGGGCAGCAAGAGAAGTGTGGCCAGCAGGGCTGGGGAGGTTCTGCTTCCCCTCTGCTCTGCCCTGCTGAGACCACAGCTGCAATCCTCTGTCCAGTTCTGGGCTCCCCAGGTCGAGAAAGACAGAGACCTGCTGGGGAGAGTCCAGGGGAGAGCCAGGAGGATGCTTAGGGGACTTGAGCAGCTCCCCTGGGAAGAGAGACTGAGAGCCCTGGGGCTGTTCAGTCTGGAGAAGAGAAGGCTGAGAGGGATCAGATCAATGCCTATCAATAGCTGAGGGCTGGGGGGCCAGGGGAGGGGGCCAAGCTCTCTTGGGTGGTGCACAGCAATAAGCCAAGGAGCAATGGAGACAAAGTGGAACAGAGAAGGTTTCAGCTCACCATGAGGAGAAACTTCTTTGGTGTGAGGGTGCCAGAGCCCTGGAGCAGGCTGCCCAGGGGGGCTGTGGAGTCTCCTCTGGAGCCTTTCCAACCCCACCTGGCTGCATTCCTGTGCAGCCTGCCCTGGGTGATGCTGCTCTGGCAGGGGGTTGGACTGGGTGAGCTCTGGAGCTCCCTTCCAGCCTGTGATGTAGTGTGATCCTGTGAAGTCATACTTCACTGTTGTCAGCATCTGGGCTGAGGTTTGCAGTGATCAGGAGTCCAGTGCAGGTTTTTCTCTCCACAGTCCTGTGTGGAATGGTGATGAATCTGCAGCAGTTTGTCTGTGAGCCAAGACACAAACTTGTTGCTGAAAGCCATTTCTGTGTGTGTCTCCAACCATAGGAGGATTTGCTGAATGTTTAGGCAGAGCCATTTGTTATTAAAAAATACTTGTGCCAGTGATAGGGTGGTTGAGTGATGCTCTGTGGGCAGCAGAGATGAAAGGCTTGCTGAGGGGAGCTGTCTGGAGCTGAGCCTGTGAGAAGGATGCATGATGCTGCAAATGATGAAATATTGATTGCTGTACCAGGCTGCAGACAGCAATGAATTTGGCAATATGCTAGTAAATAATGTGGGAAAAGGTGAATATCTCAACAGAAAAAGTAATTACAAGTGTGCTTCAGTAATGACTGCTTTGTTGCTAGCCTGATTTGTGGCTACAGAAGAGGACTCAACTTTGGCCTCTTGGTCGTCATCCAGCGGTGCCTAGAAGCTGTTTGTCACCTCAGGGCTTCTGCAGCTGAGCTTCCCAGGCCTGAGAGCTGTGCTGGATCTTGGCTCTGGAGGTCACAGCCACGTGTCAGAGGAAGCAGGGCTTGTTCTGTGCAGGGATTGCATTCTTCTGCATCACCCTGGGGTTTCCTGGCAGCCTGCTCTGAGGCAGCTCAGTGAGGCACAGTTTAGTCTGGGCAGCAAAGCAGCAGCTTTGCTTTACAATGGTTCAGAGAAGTTGTTACTGCAAAGTGTTTGCTCTCAGCATTCATTATGGAATTACTGCAGAGATGAGCAGCTTGAATTTGTCATTACTTTTCCTCTCAGAGTAAGTATCTCACAGCAATAACTTCTCCAGATGAAGGAAGGGAATGGATTTTGTTGCCTCAGTTTTGTGTGGAGGGAAAGACAATTTTCACACATTACCCCTAAGCATCACTTGGGTGTCCATGTGAGGCAGTTTTGACTTGCTGCTTCACTTTGTTCAGGAGCCAAAATCAGTGCAGAGGCTAGTCCTTCTATCTCATGAGGAGGCATGGCAGCATCTGGGTCCTTAGGTGACTGAGAAGGAGCAGGCAGCTTGAGAATTTTCTGTTCCTGAACGCTTTGAGAGGTTTGTGCAGCAGCAGAAGTGGAAGTGTTCATTGCATACACAGGCATCTCTGTCTTGAACTGGCTTTGGTACTAGGTGAGAAGGAAGAGGGACTGCCTTTGGGGAAGATGCAGAGCTACAGTTTGGGGTTGGTTGGCACAGCTGCAAGCAGAGCTGAAATCCCAGCTGTGCTGTGCCTGCCACGAGTGACCTGAGACAGTGAGTGGCCTTGGCCTCTAAGTCACACAGTGTGTGGTTCAGCCACCAAACAGCAAATGCTCTTGGGAAGCTGGAGTAAAGGCTGGGGAGAGCAGCTGGCTGCTGCAGAGAGCTGCTCATTTGCTGAGTGCAGCTAGGAGTGAAAGCCTGTCACCCCTGGGGCACATGGGGCTGTCCTTGGGACCAGACTCATGCAGGCTGTCATCCCAGCCCTGCCTTGAGTGCTGATTTCTTTGCATGGCTTCTGCTAAGGGATCTCAAGAATATTTGTGGTGCATTTTGTGTGCTGCTTTATTCTCCATGCTGCAGTAACTGACACTAGTCTTGCAAGACCCAGATGAAAGATGGCAGAGGATACTGGCATCCAGGAGCAGTGGCTTCGGTCCCTGGGGCCAGAAGCTCAAATGCTGGCTCTTGCAGGCTGCCTAATGCTGTCATGCTGCATTCCAGCTAGTTGGGAAACTGTCCTCCTAGGATGAGCAGTGGAGTCATCCTTCCACTGATTTATAGCTGAAGCCATCCAGCACACAGTAGCTGGCCTGGTGTTTCTGTGGGTGGTAATGCCCTGGTGAAGGTAAGGATGGCATAAGTAGGTGAGGGAGATGAATGCTTTCAAATGAGCTGTGCAAGCTTTGTGTAACTGATGGAGCAGTTAAAGAAAAGAGCAGAGGAAGGGTAGGGAGGAAATCCCACAGTGCAGGGATCCTGAGAGGCTTGAGGGCAGGAAAGTGGCCAGGAGGCTTTGGCTGTTGTAACTCCAACAGATCACTGGCAGGTTTGCTGACGCTGCAGCTGTGGTGTGGAAGCAGGGGGCATATGGCTTGCCTGACATTCAGGAGCCCCTCTGGTGAGACTCAAGCTCAAGGTGGTGGCTGTGAGTTTTGGTGTGGGGTTTTTTGGGTTTGGTTTTTCTTGTTTGGTTTCTTTTTTAAGGCTTGAAATGGAAAGTCCCAACCCCACCCCCACCCCCTGCCCAGTTCCAACCTTCAGTCCTCCCTGGCTGTCACAAGGTGTGCTCACGCTGCAGCCACAGGCAGCTGGTGCCAGCAGTGCAAAGCTGCTGCAGGAGAAACTAACTCAGCTGGTGCCTGCATATTTAATCAACTTTTCAACTGGGTTTTATTGCCAGCAGCAGCTCCTGGAATGCCAGCCACTTGTGCTGCAGATATACCTAGGAAAGAAAGGAGGAGATGGTACCCCTTTCTCCCACCTTTGTACACCAGCTGAGCTGGGAGCTGGCAGAGCCACTGAGCACAATGCCAAGTGTCAGCTGTGCCAGCAAATGTGTGGTAATTGTAGTTTGGATCCAGCAGTGTTTTACAGCAAACTGCTCCTAATTTCCAGCAGTTACTCTTGCAAAGTGTGTTCTGTTCTGTGCTTTCCTTATCTCCAAGCTGTATCTGCAGAACAGAACTGCAAAGTCAACTCATGTTTTGCAGTTACTTAAATTCTATGTTATGTAGTAAGTAAGGAAAGCAAACAAAGCTAGCAGAGCATCCTTGGCTGCAGCAGGTGAGTTGGACTGGTTCTGATCTGCTTCTCTTTGCCACTCTCTCACCTTCAGACGTTGTCTTTGGTGTCAGATTGGTGTCAGAATTTGTTCATTTCAAAAGAGATGGCCAGGACTGAAAGTGTGAAGGCTGCTGAGCTCTGAGCTGTACCTACTGTGTGCATCCATCATTCTTCCCAAGAGCTTGCTGATGTGTGAATCTCTAGTCCTGGACAGTCTCTTTCTCCAGGGACATGTGTGCATACGTGGGGGTGATAGCTATTTATGGTTAAAAATGCACCATTTGTATATCTAAAACATAACCTCTCTGTCAGGTCTCTCAGGCAGAGGGAAGGAGTCTTCATGCAGCAGATCAGGCAGCTTTCACAGTGCATGTTTTCAGAGGGCATTCTTCCATGCTGTCTTCACAGACTCACAGGATGCCAGGGGCTGGAAGGGAGCTCAAAAGCTCACCCAGCCCAACCCCCCTGCCAGGGCAGGGTCACCCAGAGCAGCTCACACAGGAACACATCCAGGTGGGTTTTGAATCTCTCTACAGAGGGAGACTCCACAACCCCCCTGGGCAGCCTGCTCCAGGGCTCTGCCACCCTCACAGGGGAAAATTTATAGAGCATCAGAGATTATCTCAGTCTGAGTGATCTAAGTCAGGGGTGGAAGATTTTGGGGGAGAACACAAAGAGGCCTGGAGATGGGAGTTTCGTGCAGGTGTGGGAGCAGCATGAGAAGGAGATACATTGGGCTCATGGAGATAGCTGTACCCCACAGGTGAGACCATTGGTGTTGACTGTGAGGAGATTGGGTCAAAGACCAAGTGTGCAAGTTTTGTCTGAGAGAAGGCCATGCATGGCTGGCAAGAGAAGATGTTTAGACCTGATAAGTGTGAGTGCAGTGTAGACAAATACTCCCAGAGAAGCATCTCTTTGGAGTCAAGAAGCACGGATGATTGGAAGATGGTCGCGCATCCAGGCCTTGCATCAGTTGGTTCAGATGCCTCACTGATCCCTCAAAGCAAGATGGAAGCTCCCAGTGATGTACACAAAGGCTGATGAGGTTTGGGGTGAGCAATAAGGCAGTGATGCTGGGAAGGTGTTCACCTCATGGTTCTGCAGGTGTTACAATGCTCTTGTAAAGCAAACCATTGCTGCCCTGGGTACCACTGCCACTCCTTTTGCACTGCAGAGCAAACACAGGTTTTGCCCTGTTGACAGGTGATCAGTGGCACCTGATTCTCTTTCCTCTCTCTCCTTTCCTCTAGCTGCTACAGCTTCTGGAGTCTGAAACCATGCAACTAGAAGCCTTTCTGGAGTGGAAGCAACTGGAAGCAGTGTATTGGCAGTGGATGGTAAGGAATCAAGCTGATTTTGAAGGGTACAGCTTCTTGACTCTAACCTGACTGACCACTTACAAAGGCCTCTGCCCACACAAATAGATGTAGCAAACCAAAAGTCTGAGAGCACTTGAGAAAAAAAACAAAGTAAAAGGGGAGTGTTTCCTTACTTCTCCTTCCTTCCTCCTCCCTTCATTGCCTTCAACAAGGCCAAGTGCCAGGTGCTGCACTTGGGTCACAATGACCCCAAGCAGCACTACAGACTTGGGGCAGTGTGGCTGGAAAGCTGCTGGCAGGAAGGGAGCTGGGGGGGCTAATGGACAAGCAGCTGAACAGGAGCCAGCAGTGTGCCCAGGGGGCCAAGAAAGCCAAAGGCATCCTGGCTGGGGTCAGCAATGCTGTGGCCAGCAGGAGCAGGGAGGGGATTGTCCCCTGGGGCTCAGCTCTGGGGAGGTCACACCTGGAGTGCTGTGTCCAGGCTTGGGCAGCTCAATCCCAGAGAGATGTGGAGGTGCTGGAGCCAGGGCAGAGCAGGGCAAGGAAGCTGGGAAGGGCCTGGAGATAAATCTGATGAGGAGAGACTGAAGGAGCTGGGGATGGTTAGTGTGGAAAAGAGGAGGCTGAGGGAGACCTCATTGCTGTCTACAGCTCCCTGCAAGGACCTTGTGGAGAGGCTGCTGCTGGTCTCTGCTCACAGGGAATCAGTGACAGAACAGAGGGAATGGCCTCAAGCTGCCACTGGGGAGGTTCAGACTGGACAGGAGGAAGAATTTTGTGATGGCAAGAGTGGTCAGGGACTGGAATGTGCTGCCCAGGGAGGTGGTGGAGTGCCCAAGCCTGGAGGTGTTGGAAGGTGGTTTGGCTGTGGTGCTTGGGGCTGTGGGTTAGGGGTGAGCCTTGCAGAGCAGGGCTCTGGGTTGGACTTGGTGGTGCTGAGGCTCTGTTCCAGCCTGACTGTTGCTGTGATTTTTGTGATCCCTGTGCTTTCTGCAGTAAGACTCAGCCCAGCTAAGCTGAGTTGATGCAGGGCAGTTTCCTATAGTTAACCCAAATGAGAATGTTTGATCTTCATCTCTTTAATCTTTTTTTAAGCATGGCAATTGGGCATTCTCTGGAAATTAAGTGGCTTTTCAGAAGGGGACCTCTGAGCTTTATTGCAGATTTGAGAACAACTGAATTTGCAAGCAGCTGATCTTGAAAGCAAGATCATTTTCCCCAGGCATAGAGTGTGTTGGAATTGCTGATTTCCCCTTGAACTGCATTGAGTGATCATAAGGAAATCAATAAGCCTTTCTCTGTGCCTCTGATGATTTTTCAGGCCAGTGTAAATGCTGCCATCCATCTCCCTTCTCTCTACTGCTTTTGCCCATTCACAGTTGCTGACAAGAATCCTTCAGAGCACCACATTAGCTGTGTGAGTTCAGAAGGTTTAGAGAATCAGCAAACTGGCTGCTAATTGCCATCACGAGGCTGTTTGGGGGGAGAGCATCGACACTGGCACAGGCCTGGCTCCAAGCAGGCAAAACAGAACTGCAGTGTTCTGGCACTTCAGTATGCCCACCACAACCTTTGCCTCTGAGGCTCAGCAGTGAGTCTTAGACTGCTTCCTGGGATTAAGTCCTAAATCACAGAGTCACAGAAACATGCAGGTTGGAACAGAGCCTCAGCATCACCAAGCCCAGCCCAGAGCCCTGCTCTGCAAGGCTCACCCCTAAACCACAGCCCCAAGCACCACAGCCAAACCACCTTCCAACACCTCCAGGCTTGGGCACTCCACCACCTCCCTGGGCAGCACATTCCAGTCCCTGACCACTCTTGCCATCACAAAATTCTTCCTCCTGTCCAGTCTGAACCTCCCCAGTGGCAGCTTGAGGCCATTCCCTCTGTTCTGTCACTAATTCCCTGTGAGCAGAGACCAGCAGCAGCCTCTCCACAAGGTCCTTGCAGGGAGCTGTAGACAGCAATGAGGTCTCCCTCAGCCTCCTCTTTTCCACACTAACCATCCCCAGCTCCTTCAGTCTCTCCTCATCAGATTTATCCTCCAGGCCCTTCCCAGCTCCCTTGCCCTGCTCTGCCCTGGCTCCAGCACCTCCACATCTCTCTGGGATTGAGCTGCCCAAACCTGGACACAGCACTCCAGGTGTGGCCTCCCCAGAGCTGGGTGCCAGGGGACAATCCCCTCCCTGCTCCTTGGCAAGTGTTAGGGTTAGTGTTTAGGGATGGCTCCCCAGGGTGCTGAGCCACCTCCTTTAAACTCCATTCTTACCCTGAATGGTTTGGACTGGATATCCTTGAGGTCCTTTCCATCCTGGTGTTCTGTGGATCTCTTCAAACTGTTGCAGAGGCTTTTCATTTGGTTTGCTGCTGCTGGTTGTTGTTCCCACCTGCTGGAGGATGATGGGGGTGAGATGTTGTCAGAGGACACAGTCCTTTTCTCTTTCCACTGCCGCTGTGGCTTGCATTGCTGACCTGATGGATGGGGTGATTCTTGCACAGCTGCTGCCTGCTCTTCCTGAGGGCTGGGGCAGGAGCATGACACAACAGCAGCAACTGGAGTGACTGAATGATCTCATTCAATGGATTTCAGATTAACCCCCAAAACAACACCTGCCCCCCCAGGAACACAGCAGCTGCTCTTGACCTGCAGTTTAGCTGCTCGGTGTGCAGAGCGTGCCTGCGGTGCCTGTCCCGGGCCTTTGCTCAGCACCAGCTGCTGCTCTCCCTGCTGCTTTGTGCCCACTGGCAGTGCTGATGCTTGCTCAGGCAGGAGCTTTTGTAGGTGTCTTGGGGCATTCTTAGCTACCTTACAAAGTTGGTTTTTGCTTTCTTGTATGAGCCTAAAAACCTCTTGCTGGGGAGTAAGCCAGAATGTGTAAGCTACCTGCAGAGGAGACAGGAAGGGGGCAGGAACCACTCCCATGCTCTTTACAGCCATCTTATACATAAGTGAAGGCTGATAGCATGTTGCTACCTTCCCAGTCCCTCTCTCTAAGCTAAACAAAATCAGTTCTCTCCATGTCTCCTTGCAGGCCATTCAGTCAAGCTTCTGATGCTTGTGGCTGCTCTCAGCTGGGACTTCCCCTCCTGTCTGTGTTTAACTTTAGGTGCCTCAGCCCCGTGTCAGGCTGGCAGTCAGTGCTCTCCTATCACAGGAGCTGGTTTATGCTTTCTGCAATGGTACTTGACTTTAACAGTATGATTTTGGTGACTTCTGCTTTTCTGGCATCTCT
This sequence comes from Dryobates pubescens, assembly GCF_014839835.1. Classification (NCBI taxonomy): domain Eukaryota; kingdom Metazoa; phylum Chordata; class Aves; order Piciformes; family Picidae; genus Dryobates; species Dryobates pubescens. The sequence continues at coordinate 1,081,737 of NC_071622.1, forward strand.
TCCAGCAGTGCTGCTGCTGAGCCAGTATTTATGCATGTGGTTTTCCCCTTGCCTGTGTGCAGACCACGCTGCTCCACTGCAGAATTCCCTCTCACAGCTTTCAGATTCCTTCTCCAGTTTCCAAAGATAATTCTGACTGCCAGTTAAGCCCTTAAACGAGATTATGACCTCTCCTAGTCAGTATCTCCTTGATAACAATATGGAAAGAAACATTTAATGCTCTGAGTGAGGAGGCCTGGGGCCTTCAGCGATGCTGTGCTACCCTGGCATGACTACGGTCTGTGGGCACCACAGTGTGTGGGTGCACGGGCACATGCATTTCAAGGGCTCTTAAGCTATTTGTGGGGGTTTGAGTGTTTCAAGCAATGGCTTCTATCTCCAAAGGCAGCTGCAGAATTAATTATAGAAGCAGCTAGGTGGTCATGCTCCAGCAGAGCTGACAGCCTGCAGCAGGCAGCTCTTGGGGTTCCTCAGTCTGCAGTGGGCACAGGCGGTGCCGTGGGTGTGACAGCTCGCTGTGCCACGCAGCAGGTGTGCAAGCACCCATCTCCTGCCTCATCATCATCACTTTCTTACAGAAGGCTGCAGAAGTGCATCCAGCCCCAAGAGTTGGAGGGGGAGGGATGCATCCAGAGCTTCAGCAGTGCTGATGGTCTCTCTGTCCCGTGAGTGTAACCTCATGGCTGAGGGCAGTGGGAAATAGCTGTCGGCATGCAGCACTTTCTATAATAAGCCAGGTTAGCAGCACAAGTTTTCTGTTCACTTAGAAATATGCTACAGTGAACTGGGGAGGTTATCTCTTAAAATAGCTCTGGAATTGTGGAGCAACTGCAGACTGAGATGGCAGCAGTGAATTCCTAGTTGTGAGTTACCAGAAAGTGGGGGGGGAAGAGAGGGAAGAATTTCGGTCCCGCTGGAAAGTAACTTCAGTTGGTTTTTCCCTGTAGGAAACTGTGCTGGATAGCATGGCTGGAGAGGGAAGTACTTGTGAGTCCCAGGATGCTCATGTGGAGGACAGCAGGCTGGCAAAGGGGACCCCGTGCTGCCCCTGGGCTGACAGCCTGGGTGGGCAAATCCAGAGGCTGTCCAGAGATCTGATGACCCTCCAGGACCGGCTGCACGAGCTTGTGACTCACCGACGGGCTGCGTGGTGTGAGAAGGTAAGGCCTTGGGCAGCCTTCTGCAGCACTGATACTGTGATCACTGTAAGAGCTTCCATTATTCAGCTCTCTCATCACAGCCCATTTTAGGGCAGCTTCCCTGTTGCTGCTTTGTGTCAACCTTGCTGCAGTCTGGGTGTCAGATCTGCAGTTACTTGTCTGTTTATGCCCACAGCGTGCCAGGTGCTCTTTCAGACTCCGAGCAGGCATCTCTCCCAGGGAGGCAGCGTGCTGAAGTGAACTAAGTGTTCTTTTGGAAGGGAAAGCATCAAAGGGTAGGGGTTACAGAGGAGAGAAGAGAAGAGGAGGAAATCGTGGTAGCTCCCGGAGGGGACAGAGGCAGCGGGCTGAAAGCATCAGCAATGGTTATAGTGAGAGAAATAAAGATAGGTATTCACAGGGAAAGGAGGGTGGGAGAGCTTGTCATCTTTCCCTGAGTTAGTCTTTGAAATGCCTGCTGGGGGAAGGAATAAGGAAGATTTGAAACCTGTGAAGTGAGAGAAGGGACTAAGCAGAAGATTTGGCGGAGGAACAGACTGGCTGTGGGAGGCTGGCTGCGGAGGCGAGCAGGTGACATGAAGGAAGTACACACGGTGTTCGCTGACACAGGGATGGGGAGACACTGGGAAGCACCAGGAGGGGGCAGATGCAGATGCAGAAGGTGAATCTGAGTATTAACACACTGGCAGGAGGAGAAGATTCAATGACAGCTGAGGCATTAAGAGGAAAGAAGGATACCAGAGGATCTATGAAGACTATGTGTGGAGGAAAGCAGGAGAGAAAGAGTTGGGGCAGATGGAACAGTAATGAAAGTGCTGTCTCACTGGTTTGTGTCTCTGCTAACTCAGGGGAGGGGTTGGGGGATTTTTGCTTCAGGTTTTGCTTGGTTGGTTTTGTTGTTTGCTTTTGTTTGGGGTTTTATTTCAGTGGAGGTGATGGTAGACAAGGTTGTAATAAGACCAGCTGAAAAGCTGACAGGTTGTCAAGTCAAGAGGCGTTTGCTTGAGTTCAGAAGGGTCTGTCATGAAAACTGTGTGTGGAGAGCTAGGTGCTCTCTTCCAGGATAAGGAGCTAATTAGGATGAGTGGGACTGGGATAGGAACAGGGAGCTGCTGCCTCACCCAGGCTATGGAACTTCATCCCCCAGGACCCTGTGGGTATAAGCAGTGGAGGTGGCTTTGAAACCTGTTGGGCGGATTCTTGGAAGATGAATTCCATCAGAGGTTATCAGGCATGCAAATACAACTTAGAAACCACAGCAGGCTGCAAGGCTACAAAGCATTGCAGGCTGGGGGAGCAGTCTGAGGCAGTATCTCCATAGATTTGCCCTTCTCTTGCAGCCTTCCCTAGGCACTTGCTGCGGATGGCTGTCGGTGCTGGCCGTGGGTGCTGGGGAGCAGGGCTCAGCAGGGCTCCAGTGCCATCACACTTGGCTGCTTTTCTGGCAAAGCAGACATGACCATTGCAGGATGACTCACACCTAGGACTCCAAAAATAGAACTTCCAATGCATGATTTCCAGAGCAAGCCATGCTCTGACTCCTGCTCTGTAACAATATGGGTGCTGGTAAATGGTGTGTAACAGCCACATCGAAATGGGAAAGGAAGTCCGGAAGGATGAGCTGCTGAGTTCTTCATTGTGCTTGGAAATAGAAGCACTGATTGGATTTGAGTGATGGCTGGTCAAGTTCCAGTGTTCCTGAGATTCAGTGAGTGCCATGTGAGTTTATGACTGGGGGTAAGGAATGCAGTGCATCTTAATGTGCTGTTAAAAGGATGCTTTAGCCCCAGTGCCCCTCTGCTACGTGCCCTGGAACGGAACTGGTTCGTCACAGCACGTGGCAGCGGCTTTGGGGATGCTGGGGGGCAGGGGACTCACACCAGTGCTCTTTATACCAGCCCTTCCTGTGAACAGTGTTTCTGCTTAGGTGATGCTCTCTGCCTCTGGGCTGGCTTTTTCTCTTCCCCACAGTCAGGATCCTTGCTGAATGCTGGCTCCTCTATCAGCTGCCCCCTTCAGTCTTTTCCCTGGGGAAATAAGCTTATCAAACCTCTGTACTACTGTAATACTTCTGTAGTCAAACAAAAGGGAAGATACAGCAGTAGCTAAAGTGGTCATTATCTGCAGCTTTGTACCTGGTGATATGGAGACATCTGGAAATGATCTTGGCTCTCCCAAGCGTGCTCAGCTGAGGGACAGGACAGCTCGGTGCAGCTCTCCTGCCTGCCACCTTGTGCTCCATAGAAAAGAAGGTGATGATCCAGGGAGCAAAGCTGTCTGTAGGCCTGCTGTCTGTGCCAGACAACTGAGTGGAGACTGTTCTGAGGGATTCAACATGATGTGCTGTGGGGAGAGGACTCCTGGAGCTCAAGGTGTGCTGGGGCTCCTTGGAAGGCAGCAGTAAGCATGTGGGCAGGGCAGGCTGGGCTGGCATCCTCTGATTGCATTTACAAATGGCCTTTGGTGCAGCCCCTGGCAAGCTGCTCAGCCCAAATGAGCTGCCCCCCTGGCTGTCTCTCCTCTCACCCTTGAGCAAACAGCAGCAGGAAGCGGGAGGAGGCGGCTGGCAGGGGCCTGGGCGGCTGGCAGGGGCCTGGGCGGCTGCTCGGCCTGCGGGTGACTGCTCTGGGAGAGGAGGTGCAGAGCCAGGTCTCCAGGTGGATGATGCCCAAGAGGAGACTAAACCCTGAAGAGCACGTGAAGGACAGCAGCACAGCATTGTGAGAGTCCTTGTGCTGAGCAGTGGTGAAATGTGGGATAAAACTGCCTGGGGCTAAATCAGCCAAGATGAATCTGAAGGGAGAGTTGCAATCGTGTGCCGCTCCCGAGCTGACTGTCATGGCTCATGTGAGTGAGCTCTGGGGATTCAGACCATGGTTCTCTGGAAGTGTCAGTGTTCAGAAATGCTAAACTGAAGCCTGACAGTTCTTAGAAAATCAGAAGGACCCAAAACTTGATGAGTCCCAGCCCCTCCTGGAATGCTTTGTGCAGTTCTGGCACAGGGAGGGGAAGCGATGATGTCCCTCCCAGCTTGTGAGAGGCTTTTCTGCAAGGAACAGAATTAACCAGGTTGGAAAAGACCTTCAAGATCAGCAAGTCCAACCTCTCACCCAACACCATCTGATCAGCTAAACCAGGCTCTTAAACACCTCCAGTCATGGGGACTCCACCACCTCCCTGGGCAGCACATCCCAAGGGCCAATTACTCTTTCTGGGAAGAACCTCTTGCTAAGATAAAGCCTAAACCTCCCCTGGCACAGCTTGAGACTGTGTTCTCTTGTTCTGGTGCTGGGTGCCTGGGAGAAGAGCCCAACCCCCACCTGGCTCCAGCCTCCCTTCAGGGAGTTGGAGAGAGCAAGAAGGTCTCCCCTGAGCCTCCTCTCCTGCAGGCAGTTTGCCTAGGCTAGAGCTGTTTGCAGTAGGAGAGGAGAGACTGCAGAGAGATCTCACTGGAGCAGGGGGAAGCCTTTTTTTTGTAGTTCTGCTGCTACTCTGGATTTCCTGATGGCTGAACCCAGAGAGAATTATTGGTGAAATTAATGAATTAAAACCCCAACAACCATTCTTAAGCAAGAACCATAGAAAGTAATCTCTGACCAGGAAAGCCTTTAGCTGCTGGCTACTGGGGCTCAGGGAGTTGTGTCTTCTGGTGAGGCACTGTGGAGGATTTTTCTAGACCTGAACTTACTCCTTAGCTATTGGCTGTTGGAGAAAGTGCTGGGTTGGATGCAGCTTGGGTAGAGCAAGGTACAGTTGCTCTTTCTTTACATCCACTTTAGCATCACAATGCAAGAGAGAAACTGGGGAGAGTCCAGCAGAGGAAAATGCAGCTCCTGGTGAGTCTGGAATGTAAGGTCTTTGCAGGGCTTGGAGAATGGAAAGGCTAAAGGGAGGGATCTGATTCTTTGAATAGAAAGAAGCTGTCTTTGGAGGAAAGATCTGGTTGTTATTTATCTTACCCCATGGGACATGTCTGTAAATCACAGCACAGAGCTTCTACTGTGATGCTAAGAACAATTCCTAATGCCCAGGGCAGAGACATGTTGGAGTAGGTTTGTGAGCTGTGAAGTCTCCATTGCTGCACCCTGCACAAGCCAGGTTGTACAAATACCTGTCAGGGATGGCTGCACAGGAATTGGACCTGCTGTAAGGACACCTCACACCACAGCAGGTTGCTCACACCACCTCCAGCCTGGCTGCAAACACCTCCAGGCAGGAGGCTTCCACCACCTCCCCGGGCAACCTGTGCCAGGCTCTCACCATCCTCATGGGGAACAACTTCTTCCTCACATCCAATCTCAATCTCCCCATTTCTGGTTTTGCTCCATCCCCCCTACTCCTATCCCTCCCTGACACCCTCAAAAGTCCCTCCCCAGCTTTCTTGGAGCCCCCTGCAGATCCTGGAAGGCCACAATGAGGTCTCCTGGGAGCCTTCTCCTCTCCAGCCTGAACAGCCCCAGCTCCCTCAGCCTGTCTCTGTAGGAGAGGAGCTCCCTGTGACAGAGGAGTGACCTGACTGTGGGGCTTTCTTACTGCTGCCTTTGTTTTTTGCATGCAGTACTGGACAAAGCATCATTTTGTGGTGACATCTGGGGGCTCTGTAGAGGGTGAAAGAGTTGAGTGAAATGGTTAAGCTTTAAAAATGTTTCTGTTCCTAGGAACCAATTCAGCTGCAAAAGATGAAGTCTCTGATTTCAGCAGAGACCTTGTTTGGTTGTTTGTTTGCTTTCCTCTGGCTGAATATTTCATGTTACCTACTCCTCTGTTTGAGAAAGGGATTTGATTGCAGCCTGTGTTGAACATGTGGCATCCCCAGGCTGGAGTGCAGAGTGTTTGACTCCAACTGGTAATAGTTTCAGTTTTCATCACATAAATGCTCACACCACACTAAGCTTTTGTTGAAACTTGGGATATTGTGCCTTGGGATCCTCTGTGTTCACTGGCATTTAAAAGCAAGCCAGACTCCTTGGAGATGCCAGTGTGATGGGGTGGAGCTCACTCATGCATACACCTCTGAAGCATGGCCCAGAAAGATGCAGAGCCATGAGTCTGAGCCTCAACATGCTCCTTCCACACTAGAGCCCTGTCCACAAATACTGCTGCCTGTGCTCACAGGCTTGGCTCACCTCGTGCCTGAGAACCAGGCTTGAGACTTTGCAGTCCCTGGCTCACATCAGACCTCCTTAATGACAGCAAAGAACATGCTGAAACCTGCATTTTGTCTCTGCTGCTGTGTTTTCCTCCTGAGCAGCTGCCTCCCCCTGCCATTCAGTCACCCCTGCCCATGCTCTTATGCCCATAGCCTTGCTGGGGTGGGGGGATGCAGGGCTGCCCCTTTCAGAACAGACCCCCTTTGGGTTCACTCTCTGTTGGGGAGGGGTTCTGGGATTGTTTGCTCTCAGGAGCAAGAGGAGAGAGGTTCAGGGGTGCTCAGTGGTAGTGGCAGGAAAGGTCTGGGACACTCCATCAGGCAGGGGTGGTGGGGGCTAACATACAGAGACTGCCACTGCAGGAGTGCTGTGATTCACTCAACCTTTGTGGCAGTGCCAGCCCAGCACACTGCCTGTAGAGCCTCTTCCCTAAGGGGTCTACATGCTTGGAAGCCAGAATGGGCTTTGATGCACTTTGATTTGAGGCTTCCCTTAGGGAAGCAGCTGCAGAGGCTGATGCTGAAACAGCCATAGCTACATCACTCTGCCTTGGTTTGGGTTATTTTTGTATTGTCAACCAAGAGTGAGTTAAATTTTACCTACTGGGGAAAAAAGGAAGGCAGCACTTGCAGATGGTTTCCATACAGCTGACAATGGCTTGGAGGAGTTGTGAGTGCCCTGATAGCTATTGCTAGTGTGGCTGTGCTGTGTCTCTAACCTGCATGCAAGTGAAGAGAGCTGGGTGAGGGCTCCTCAGTTTAAGAAGGACATTGAGGGACTTGAAGGTGTCCAGAGAAGGGCAACAAAGCTGGGGAGGGGTCTGGGGCACAGCCCTGGGAGGAGAGGCTGAGGGAGCTGGGGTTGATAGCCTGGAGAAGAGGAGGCTCAGGGGAGACCTTGCTCTCTCCAGCTCCCTGAAGGGAGGTTGTAGCCAGGTGGGGGTTGGTCTCTTCTCCCAGGCAAGCAGCAGCAGCAGAACAAGAGGACACAGTCTCAAGCTGTGCCAGGGGATGTTTAGGCTGGAGGTGAGGAGAAAGTTCTACCTAGACAGAGAGATTGCCCTTGGGAATGTGCTGCCCAGGGAGGAGGTGGAGTCCCTGCCCCTGGAGGTGCTCACGAAAGGCTTGGATGAGGCACTTGGAGCCATGGTTTAGTTGTCAGGAGGTGTTGGGTAAAGGTTGGGCCTGATGACCTCTGAGGTCTTTTGCAAGCTGGCTGATGCTGTGGTTCCTTGTTTCTCCACTGTGGACAGAGAGGAGCACTGGGGCTTTCCACTGCCTCCTGGTCTGCTGTGCTCCCTCCTGCACCAGTGCAGGGCCAGGTTGTGTTTCTGCTGTCTTCAGCCCAGAACAGGTGGCAGAGGGGCAGCTGAGCTCCCCCTGGAGAATCCTCTGAACTCTTCTCACAAGCTCTTGGTTTTGGTTTCATGTTGGGAAGCGGAGTCTTCACATTGCATCTTTGCTGGTTCTGCTGTCGGTTCTGCTGCTGGTGCAGGTTCTGAAGGCTTTCTGCTGGGATGAAGATGTCAGTGTAGAGAGCAGCTAATCATCCAGGCTGGCTGGGCTGCAGGAGGTGGAGGAGTGGCAGGGGGGCTGGCTCAGTGCCGGAGCAGTGCCTCAGCCAGCACATTCCCTGCCCCTGCCCCAGTCCCAGAGCATTTCTGTCTTCACTTTGTATTTGCAAGCCTCCATCTGGAGCACTGAGCAGCTGCCAGTGGAGCTTCTCGGGCAGAAGGAAATTGAAGAACTAGCAAGGCCACAAGAGCAGCTTCTGGGAAGTGCATGGTTGGCTGGGCCCAGATGCCTGGGTAGGGGCAGGAAGCCCAGAGAGATCAAGAGAAACATCCATCAAAGGGAGCAATGGAGGACGTGGGCAGGGGGGCTGCAGAGAGGGAGGAGGCTGATGGCTTTGATGTGTAGCTCTCGCTTGGTTAAATGCAGGAGTTCATTTCCTGCTGATGGGTCTGCCATGGGATTAGCAGATTTGGGTTAGTAGAAAGCCTGGATCTGCTGTAACAGCAGGGAGTCAGACTAACCCCTCACTTTCTGCTCATGTTTTCCCTTGCACTGCTGTGTTTGCCACCCAGCAGAGCAGGAGCTCTGAGCCTGCTGGCTTCGGGGTCGGTGCCTGGGGAGGCCGTGCTGGAGCGGAGGGCCAGGAGGTTGTTCCTGGAGGGCAGGCACTCTGCTGGCTCTCTGTTGGAAGGAAAGACTCCATCCCTGAGCATCAGTTCTCCTCTCCCCAGCAGGATCTAAGTGTGTTAGACCCAAAGGCCCTGGGTAGCCTGGCTTAAGGCTGGCATGCCCAGGGAAAGCCGCTGCAGGTAAGCAGAGCTGGGGAGATGTGGGCAGGAATCTCGCTCGCTTCTGAGAGCTCTCTGCAGGTTGGTCAGGCTGTGACTAGCCAGTGTTGGGCTTGCAGAGTACAAAGAGATGAAAAGGAGAAGTGTTTATTCTTCATCTGCAGATGCAACTTGCTGTGCAGATTGCTGAATCTTGTGCTGAACTGTGTGAGGGAAGAGAGACTCTTTGTGCCGGCTGCTAAATCAGCAAACCGGTTGCAGGCACACACACACAAATGTAACTGAAAATAAATCACCCAGCCTGGCATTTTCCATGGGGCTTATGTATTCTGAAAGACTCCATCTCCTCAGGGAAGAGGCAGGCATTAGAAACTTGAGTGCTGGCTCCTGGCTGGTGTGCAGAGCTGTGGGGTTGGAAGCGAGTGTGGGTGAAAGCTGGTTGGTTTGCCCCTTGCTTCCCCTGCCTTTGACCAGAGGCAGAGTGCTGGCCCAAGTGACAGGATCCCTTCCAAGGGTAATCAATAACTCTTAATATTTTGCTGACATTATCTGCCAAAGTGTTGGCAGAACAGGCAGCAAGTGGGGCTGAGGGGTGAGGTCCCAGGAAATCCTGGCTGAGCCTTATTTACCAAGCCACTGCAGAGGAGCCCCTTGCCAGCACAGCATGTGTTTTGTGGCCACTCCAAATGCTTCAGTGCATTTGGAAGGGACAAGTGTAGCACTTGGGTTCTCACTGGGAAAACACCCAAGGAAGCCTGGAGGGAGAGCAGGAGCCCCTGGAGGGCTCTGAGGCACAGGGGATGCAAGACTGCAGGTTTGAACTTCTCTGTTACCTCCTGAATGTGAAAAGCTTAGGGGCTGATGGGTGGGGTTGAGGTACCCATGACCATGGGGTTGATGTGCTCACACACACAGGGTCACACACAGGATGTGAGGGTTGGAAGGGACCTCAGGAGAGCATCCAGTCCAACCCCCTGCCAGAGCAGGACATAGAACCCAGCACAGGGCACACAGAACACATCCAGATGGGGCTGCAAAGGCTCCAGAGAAGGAGACTCCACAACCTCTCTGGGCAGCCTGCTCCAGGGCTCTGGGACCCTCCCAGGGCAGAAGTTCCTCCTCATGCTGAGCTGGAGCCTCCTGTGCTGGAGTTTCCATCCACTGCCCCTTGTCCTGTCCCAGGGAGCAAGTGAGCAGAGCCTGTCCCCTCCCTGCTGACCCCCAGCCCTCAGCTATTGATAGACATTGATCAGATCCCTCTCAGCCTTCTCCTCTCCAGACTGAACAGCCCCAGGGCTCTCAGCCTCTCCTCCCCAGGCAGTGCTGCAGACCCTCAGTCATCCTGGTAGGCTTCTCTTGGACTCTCCCCAGCAGATCCCTGTCCCTCCTGAGCTGGGGAGCCCAGCACTGGATGCAATGTTCCAGGGGAGGACTCAGCAGGGCAGAGCAGAGGGGCAGGAGAACCTCCCTGGCTCTGCTGGCCACACTCTGAATGCCCCCCAGGATCCCATTGGCCCTCCTGGCCCCCAGGGCACATTGCTGTCCCATGCAGAACTTGTTCCCCACCAGCACTGCCAGGTCCCTCTCCCCAGGGCTGCTCTCCAGCAGATCCCCTCCTAAGTTGTGCTGGGTTTGAGTCTCTTGCAGGTGTTCCCTGAGTCTTGGGGTCTCAGCTAATTCTGGCTGACAGAGGCTGTATTAAGCATGGCCAGAGGCTGTATTTTAGGGCAGCTCTGCCTGGAGCACTGTCAGTGTGTTTTACTGAGCCTTTCACAGTGGGTTCTGGGGACAGTAACTTCCAGGAGGTACCTGGCTTGCTTTGCAGCTCCAGGCAGGCTGTCAGGATGGGTTCCTTCTCCACCAGCAGCAGACAGGAGGCCTTTGTGCTTTGCAGCAGTGCTTGGTTTGAGGTGAGCTGGTAGCAGTGCTTTTAGACAGGCTGTTTGCATCCATGCATGCAAAGCTTCACCTCAGGTGTCCTTTCTCTCTGGAACCCTTGGCCTTGTTCTCTCAGTCACCTGTCCTGGAATCAAGGGCACTTGATCCTAGGAGGGGAAAAAAGCCTCCAACTCATTGCTGTGCCTTTGTCCCTTGTGCTTGTAGCAGAGCTGACAGAGAGTAAATCTGCAATTTATTATTGTCACATCTCTTCTTGCCAGCCAGAAATGCATCTAAATAAAGCCTGAGTACCCTTTGGAGCTCACAGCTCACTGCTTTAATCTTAGTGACTCCCTCACAGCCCTGAGAGCTGTTGGATTCCCCCCCAGCCCTTCCCAAGCCAGCTGCAGGGCCCAGCTTTTGCCTGCAGGTGACACAGTGGCCACTTAAAGCAGCTTCACATCCACCCCCAGCTGCTGCTTGCCCTCAGACCTGGGAGCTGCTACCAGAAACTGCTGAATGCTTTGTGAAGAGTTTTGCTCTGGCAAATGTCTGCACTGAAACCCTGGCAGTGCTCTTGCAGAGAGATCTCTGCCTGGCAGTTACAGCCTCATGCAGAGAGCAGGCCTGCAGGGCTGGGTGCTGCTGGAGGTTCTGCAGTGGTCATGCAAGACCCTTGTAAGGGACAAGGGGATGGAATCAGAGAAGGCTTAGAGTTGGAAGTGACCTTTGAAGGTCATTTAGTCCAACCCCTCTGCAATGAGCAGGGACACCTAGGTCACCTTGCTCAGAGCTGCCTTCAACCTGGCCTTGAGTGTGTGCAGGGACTGAGCTGCTCCACCTCTGGGCAGCCCATTCCAGGGGTTCCTAACTCTCACTGATAAAAATCTCTGACCCAAACTGCTTTGGCACTGAGCAAATGCCCTGAAAGCTTTGGGGCTCTGCTTTGCTTTTCCTCTTCCTTGTGGCTTTGCTGACAGTCTGTGCCCAGGTGGCAATCCCTTCCTCTCCTCTGTGTGTTTGAGCAGTGCTGTACAGGAGCATGCCTGGGGGGATAGATACACAGGCACTGCATTGCTTGAGTTTGTGTTCACACCCTGTTCTCCCCAGGCTGGACAGGAATACAGAAGAGGCTTCAACTAGAGCAGAGCAGATTGAGATTGGATGTTAGGAGCAAGTTCTTCACTGTGAGGCTGGTGGGACACTGGCACAGGCTGCCCAGGGGGGTGGTTGGGGCCCTTTCCCTGGAGATATTCAGGGTGAGGCTGGATGAGGCCCTGGGCAGCCTGATCTAGCTGGGAATCATAGAATCAATAAGGTTGGAAAAGACTTCAGAGCTCATCCAGTCCAACCTAGCACCCAGCACCTCCTGACAACTCAGCCATGGCTCCAAGAGCCACAGCCAAGCCTGTTTTGAACACCTCCAGGGATGGGGACTCCACCACCTCCCTGGGCAGCACATCCCAGTGGCCAATCTCTCTGGCTGGGAAGAACTTTCTCCTCACCTCCAGCCTAAACCTCCCCTGGCACAGCTTGAGACTGTGTCCTCTTGTTCTGGTGCTGGTGTCCCTGCTGAGTGTGGGGAGGTCAGACTGGATGGGCTTTGGAGTCCCTTCCAGCCAAGTGCAAGTCCTTAGCAGCACTCCTGTTTCTGAAGGGGCTGCTTTCATGTTGCACAGCGATGAAGCTCTGCTTAAAACAAGGTGGGGGCCCTCCAAGGCTCTGGGAGTCCCTTGGCTCTGTGCTGATCTCTCCTGTCAGCAGTGTTTGTCTCTGCTGCCCAAGGTAGGAAGTTTGGAAGAATAAATTGAGAAATAAGTGATCAATTTATTACATGAAGCAGGACTCTGTCTGCTCCTTCCTCAGTGATTTGTAGCAGTCAGAGGCTCTTCCAGAGCAGCACTGCAGCCTTCTTGCAAGTGTCTGAATTGCTTGCCCTGACACAGGCTGCTCTTCAGAGCAGATCCTCTCAGTGTGTGCCTATTGCTGCAATAATTGTGTGATCCTCTAATTGCATTCAAGGACTTGGGAAGGCCTTGAGATGAAACTGTAGTTAAAAGAGAAATACTTCCTGAAAGGCTGAGCCCCTGGAAGGGAACTTCCTGATGTTGCTGTGAGGTACTGAAGCTTTGTCATTTGGAGAAGGAGGTGGGTGTTCATTTCTTTGGTCCCTGTGCTGTGCAGTCTGAGTTGTCTGGCATGGGGAACTTGAGTCTGCCCTGTGCCCAGCACTGCTCAGGCCACACCTTGAGTCCTGTGTCCAGTTCTGGGCTCTCCTCAATCCAAGAAAGATGTTGAGCTGCTGGAAGGTGTCCAGAGAAGGGCAAGGAGGCTGGGGAGGGGTCTGGAGCACAGCCCTGGGAGGAGAGGCTGAGGGAGCTGGGGTTGCTTAGCCTGCAGAAGAGGAGGCTCAGGGGAGACCTTCTTGCTCTCTGCAACTCCCTGAAGGGAGGTTGTAGCCAGGTGGGGGTTGGTCTCTTCTCCCAGGCCCCCAGCACCAGAACAAGAGGACACAGTCTCAAGCTGTGCCAGGGGAGGTTTAGGCTGGATGTTAGGAAGAAGTTCTTCCCAGCAAGAGAGATTGGCCACTGGAATGTGCTGCCCAGGGAGGTGGTGGGAAGAACTTTCTGCTGGGTGCTGGGTGCCTGGGAGAAGAGAGTTTATCTAGAGCTGAATTGGCTTTCCTGCCTCCTCTCCATGTGGTATTTAGATCATGACTCCAAGCACAGACACATTGGATTACCTTAAAGCACAAAGCCCAAACAACCCCAAACATCCCCACCAGAGCCATGGTCTCTGTTCAGACAAGGTCAGGTCAGTCCCTTGTAGGAAATGATCTCATTCAAATGCTTTCATGAACGTGGAAGTTGCCCTCACTGTGCTTCCCCCCAGCTAAAAGCTTTCCACTGCAGAGCAGGGGTGGATGCCATGCCTGAGGCTTACCAAGTGCCTTGCAGGACTGAGTGTGTGGTGAGAGGGAGCAGGGAGCAGCAGTGCTCTGTCAGAGCATGGGGCAGCTGCTGGGTTTAAACTCTAGTTTTGGTTTCTCTTAAAGGAAACTAAGCTGTGGTGTTTTAAGAGGAGTGTGGCCAGCAGAGCCAGGGAGGTTCTCCCCCCCCCTCTGCTCTGCCCTGCTGAGACCTCACCTGGAATATTGCATCCAGCTCTGGGCTCCCCAGCTCAGGAGGGACAGGGATCTGCTGGGGAGAGTCCAAGGGAGGGCTGCCAGGATGATTGAGGGACTACAACACTGCCTGGGGAGGAGAGGCTGAGAGCCCTGGGGCTGTTCAGTCTGGAGAGCAGAAGGCTGAGAGGGATCTGATCAATGTCTATCAATAGCTGAGGGCTGGGGGTCAGGAGGGAGGGGACAGGCTCTACTCAGCTGCACCCTGGGATAGGACAAGGGGCAGTGGATGGAAACTCCAGCACAGGAGGTTCCAGCTCAGCATGAGGAGGAACTTCTGCCCTGGGAGGATCCCAGAGCCCTGGAGCAGGCTGCCCAGAGATGTTGTGGAGTCTCCTTCCCTGGAGCCTTCCCAGCCCCATCTGGATGTGTTCTGTGTGCCCTGTGCTGGGTTCTCTGCTCCTGCTGTGGCAGGGGGTTGGACTGGGTGATCTCCTGAGGTCCCTTCCAACCCTGACATCTGTGCTCCTGTGACTCCTCCTCCAGTTATGAGAGGGCCTTCTCTCCCTAGGCCAACCAGGTACTCTTCTCTCTGGCTTCCCTCTCAGTGTGGTTTGGGATGGGGAAAGCTGTTCCTGGGAGGTGCTGCTGGAGCAGCCCCTGTCCTGCTTGCTGTGCATGAGCTGGGGATGCACACGTGCCTCTCAGTGCAGGAAACTGCAGACCTGAGCAAAATTTGGACTGCAGCTGCTTGGACAATCTGCTGTCCCTTGCTGTAGCTCAGCTCTACAGCCCTGCTGAAAGGCCTCCTGAGTATAGGGTGCAGTAATGCCCCCCATTAATATTCCTGTGGGATCACCCCTTTCATGTATTCACCACCAATTGCAGAGGCCTAATAATAGGCTGAGCTCATAATGAGTGCTAGAAATTAGTAACTGCAGGAGAGGGAAATGTTGCTTTGGCTGCTAAAATTATTGCTAAGCCACAAGAAATTGAGTTGCTAACTGCTGCTGGGGCTTGGGTTTAGTGAGCAGTGCCCATGCCTGCACCTCACACCAGCTTGGCCTGCTTACAGCAGCAGGTTCTGCATTTAGAATCATGGAATAAACTGCTGGGTGGGGAGGGACCTCCAGAGGTTACCCAGCCCAGCCCCCTTGCAGTGAGTGGGACATGGGGCTGGAAGGGCCCTCAAGGCTCAGCCAGCCCCAACCCCCCTGCCGTGGCCAGGGACACCTCACACTAGGTCATGTTGCTCAAACCACATCCAGCCTGGCCTTCAGAACCTCCAGGGATGAGGTTCTACCTCCCCAGGTAGGTCAGGTTGCTCAGAGCCTCATCAGTCCTGACCTTGAGTGCCTGCAGTGCTGGGGCCTGACTGGTGCAACCCTCTCCCTTTCCTGGCCTTGTGGAAGGGAAGGCAGTGGTCAGGGGTGTGGGGAAGTGGTTAGGTTATTGACCACTCAGTGCTGCTGCCTGCTGCTGCTCAGTAAGTGACCCATAGGATACAGATCAGGATTCTGAGCTTCATGAGCTGTGGTGGCTCCACTTGCCCCACCAGCACAGGTGGGAAGTGGTTGAAAGGCTGGAGAGGATGAGAGGAGAGGGAACTGGGGAGTTACTTTGGCTGTCTCTGTGAGAGGGAGAAAAGTGCAGGTTGACCAGGGCAAGGCTGCAGCTGATCATCCTCTGCAAGCTCTTGGAGGTGGAGTTTTGAGGGTGTGAGACTTACAGATGAAACAGGAGGGAAGAAGGCTGGGGAGGGGTCTGGAGCACAGCCCTGGGAGGAGAGGCTGAGGGAGCTGGGGTTGCTTAGCCTGCAGAAGAGGAGGCTCAGGGGAGACCTTCTTGCTCTCTGCAACTCCCTGCAGGGAGGTTGGAGCCAGGTGGGGGTTGGTCTCTTCTCCCAGGCAAGCAGCACCAGAACAAGAGGACACAGTCTCAAGCTGTGCCAGGGGAGGTTTAGGCTTGATCTTAGCAAGAAGTCCTTCCCAGACAGAGAATTGCCCTTTGGGATGGGCAGGGAGGTGGTGGGGTCAGCATCCCTGGAGGTGTTCAAGAGCAGCCTGGGTGAGGCACTCGGTGCCATGGTCTGGTTGATCAGTTAGGGGTGGGTGAGTGGTTGGGCTTGGGGATCTTGGAGGTCTCTTCCAAGCTGGCTGAGTGTGTGAGGAGCCAGGGCTGAGGCAGAGCTCCCTGAGCAGGGCAGTGGTCTTCGAGCAGAACTGTTTCCGTGCCGAGAGCACAGGGCTGGGCTCCTTTCCTGGTCTGCTTGAGGCTGGTTTTAAAGCAAACCAAGAGTGTGCGCTTCTGAGAGACCCCCAGAGCTCCCCACAGTGGAGCAGTTACCTCCGGGAGTGGCTGGGTGGAAGCCCCCAGCCTGTGCTTTGGGGTAGCCGAGGCTGATCAGGCAGTTCATTACCGCTCCGAACCCCAGCGTGCCTGGGCAGGTCTGTTAAACGGGCTGCTGCAGAGGAACATCGAGTCCCTTTGTGCACAGGCAAGGATCTTGCAAGAAGAAAGAAACCTCATTTAGGCAGGACAGTGTGGGAAGTGTTCAGCTATTAAAATAGCAATGATGGTTGCCAGCCTTTTTAACTGGTTCCTCTTCAGCCTGGAGAGCTGCCGCAGAGCATGAGCAGCCTTGAAAGCTCCCGGCAAGGGAGCCTGATTCAATGAGACAAAGCTTTGTGGAGCTGCAGTCTG
Source organism: Dryobates pubescens (assembly GCF_014839835.1). Lineage (NCBI taxonomy): Eukaryota > Metazoa > Chordata > Aves > Piciformes > Picidae > Dryobates > Dryobates pubescens. The sequence continues at coordinate 1,098,054 of NC_071622.1, forward strand.
AACTTTACAACTTTCTCACAGCTCTGAAATTACCTTTGGTCAAGGTACTACGAGACAGGAATTTGAGATTAGAGTCCGGGGGGGTTAACAGAGCAGTCCCTGCTCGGCTCACCGCGGGAGTGGGTCCAGAGCAGCCGACTGCAGAGACTGCTTTGCCTTTCTCCTGGGGGGCTGGGGTTTGGGGGGTGTTTTGCTTTGTTTTCACTGAATCACAGAGTGATAGGGCTTGGAAGGGGCCTCAGGAGCTCATTCAGTCCAACCAGAGCAGGGTCACCCAGAGCAGCTCACACAGGAACACATCCAGGTGGGTTTTGAATCTCTCCCCAGAGGGAGCCTCCACAGCCCCCCTGGGCAGCCTGCTCCAGGCCTCTGCCACCCTCACAGGGAAATAATTCCTCCTGTTTCCATGGAGCTTCCTCTGCCTCAGCTTCCACCACTGCCCCTGGTGCTGGCATTGGGCATCCCCCAGCAGAGCCTGGCTCCAGCCCCTGGGCACTGCCCCTGCACAGCTTTATCAGCATCACTGGGGTCACCCCCAGGCTCCTCTCCAAGCTGCAGACCCTCAGCTCCCTCAGGCTCTCCCCATCAGGAAGATGTTCCACTGCCTTCAGCATTGCTGTGGCTCTGTGCTGGACTCTCTCAAGCAGTTCCCTGAGGTCCTTCTTGACCTGAGGGGCCCAGAACTGGACACAGTATTCCAGATGTGGCCTCAGCAGGGCAGAGTAGAGAGGGAGGAGAACTCTTTTGACCTACTGACCACAGCCCCTCTCATCCACCCCAGGCTGGCATTTGGTTGTTTGGTTTGGTTTGGTATAAGCAGCAAATGCCTTTAGAAGTTGTTCTGAAGGTTGGAGGGGCTCTGATGGTCTTGGAAGTCACTGCTCAGCAAATGTTTGAGGTCCACAGGCCCTGCAGGGTCCTGTCCTTCCCTGCTCTGTAAGCAGGAGCTGCAGGACTTGCTCTTCCCCATCACTTCTGAGGTGGTGCCTTTCCCTGCTCTCTGGGGCTGAATGGGTCACTGTCTGTAGCTAAGGGAGGGAAGCATTTGTCAGGTGCTGAGCCCTGCCTGCTGATAAGGAAACCCAACCAGCAGACAGTTCTGTGCCCCCCTGGCTGAAGTCCTCCTTTGTTGTTCAAGCAGCACAAAGCCCTCACCCCTCTCATGCTGGACAAAGGTTTGGGTTTGCTGCCTGTGAGGACACCCAAGCACACAACACACTGGGGTTATTCAGCAGTGCTCTACAGAGAGAGAGGCAGACAAGGAGAGCAGCAGTGTTGGCTTGGGCAGGCCTGGAGCTGGGCTCTGCTTGGCTGTGGTCTTCCCCAGGCAGACCACGGGGCCTGCCTTCAGCAGGGCTCTGTGTGCACAGCCTGCAGTCTGCAGGCAGGAAGCTCTTCCCCAGGAGCACCAAGGGCTTGTGGGTGGCAACTGTGGGATCCCTGGGACTGTTCTTACTGCATTCCAGCTCTGTGCAATACTCCCAGAGCAGCTTGCTGCTATGCTTACAGTGGACTCTGCTCCTCCCCTTCTGTGCTCCTCAGACTCAGTATTTCCTTCTGCTCTCTTTCCTTTTGTTCTTGGTGTTGGGTTTTTCCAGTGCTGACAAGGAGAGCTTCCTTCAGAGCAGTGTGCAAATGCTCTCCAGCCTGTTCTGTGGCTCCCAGCTAGCCTGTCAGCTGGGAGCCTGAGGGGGTCCTGGGGAGGGCAGCTGGGGGTGCTGGAGAGGGCCCTGGCTGCAGCCTGTAAGGCAGCAAAAGGTAGAAACAGTGAAGGCTTAGGAAGTGGTGTTCAGACTTGTACTGGCTGAAGGCAAGTGTTTGCAAGGTTCAGCCCCTGGGCTGCTGAGATTCCAGCCTGGGAGCTGGAAACTCCTCAGGGCAGCCTTCATTTGCCGTGGCTGCTGGTGTGCGGTGCCGAGCCGGCAGGGCCCCTGCGCGGCAGGCTCCGAGCGCTGCCAGCACCCCTGTGCTCACCCTGCCCTCATCCTGCTGAGAGAGCTTGAGCTGCAGCTGCTGCTTCTCTGGTCAGCCAGAGTCTGGGCACTACAGGGACAATCCCAGCAACAGCCAGGCTGGAACAGGGCCTCAGCACCACCAGCTCCAGCCCAGAGCCCTGCTCTGCAAGGCTCACCCCTAACCCACAGCCCCAAGCACCACAGCCAAACCACCTTCCAACACCTCCAGGCTTGGGCACTCCACCACCTCCCTGGGCAGCACATTCCAGTCCCTGACCACTCTTGCCATCACAAAATTCTTCCTCCTGTCCAGTCTGAACCTCCCCAGTGGCAGCTTGAGGCCATTCCCTCTGTTCTGTCACTAATTCCCTGTGAGCAGAGACCAGCAGCAGCCTCTCCACAAGGTCCTTGCAGGGAGCTGTAGACAGCAATGAGGTCTCCCTCAGCCTCCTCTTTTCCACACTAACCATCCCCAGCTCCTTCAGTCTCTCCTCATCAGATTTATCCTCCAGGCCCTTCCCAGCTTCCTTGCCCTGCTCTGCCCTGGCTCCAGCACCTCCACATCTCTCTTGGATTGAGCTGCCCAAGCCTGGACACAGCACTCCAGGTGTGTCCTCCCCAGAGCTGAGCCCCAGGGGACAATCCCCTCCCTGCTCCTGCTGGCCACAGCATTGCTGACCCCAGCCAGGATGCCTTTGGCTTTCTTGGCCCCCTGGGCACACTGCTGGCTCCTGTTCAGCTGCTTGCCCATCAGCACCCCCAGCTCCCTTCCTGCCAGCAGCTTTCCAGCCACACTTCCCAAGCCTGTGGAGACTGACAGCTCTGGGCTGCTCCTCCAGCCTGTGCCTGGGGTGCTGTGAATGTCCTGGGAGCCATCTGGAGCCAGGCAGGGCAGTGCCCTGCTGTATCTTGTCTGTTCCTGCAGCCTGCCCCCACACTGCTCACACATTCCCAGGCATGCAATATTTCTCTTCCCCCTTTCCAGCTCCCCTGGTGCAGGAGGATGTCATAGCTGTGGTGGCTTTAAAATAGAGCTTGGGAATGAAGGAATTAACTCTGCAAGTCAGGTGCTGTTTGGTGTCCTCAGAGCAACCTGGTGAAAGGTTTGGGGTGATTGTGCCCTGATAGCAGAGGCTGTGAAAGCAGAAGTGGGAGCTGCTGGCTGGGATATTGCATTCATTCATGCTTCCTAATTTCCTTTCCATCTCCAGCCCCAAAAGACAAGATCTGAGATTTGCTTCTCTTTGCTCCTGGTGAGTCAGAGCACAAAGGAGCAGGCTGCACTGTGTTTTGCAGCAGGGGCAGGCCTGTGCTTTGTAGCAGCAAGAGTAGTCTGTGCTTCGTGCTGCAGTGCATATGGGCTCCTCTCCCTCTTCACAGGAGAAGGCCAAGGGAGAAGGAGGGGGCAGGCAGGGCTGGGGCAGGCAGGGCTGGGGGCAGGCAGGGCTGGGGGCAGGTAGGGCTGGGGGAGGCAGGGCTGGGGGCTGGCAGGGCTGGGGCAGGCAGGGCTGGGGGCAGGCAGGGCTGGGGGGAGGCAGGGCTGGGGCAGGCAGGGCTGGGGGCAGGCAGGGCTGGGGGCAGGCAGGGCTGGGGCAGGCAGGGCTGGGGCAGGCAGGGCTGGGGCAGGCAGGGGGCTGCTCTGAGCCTGTGCAGGTGGCTGTTCTGAGGAGAGCCAGCACAGCCACTTCTGCAGAACTCCTGGGGGCATTTGAAGAAGCAGTGATTTGGAAGTAAGGACATGGTGCTGGTCAGGACAGACTGGGGCAGGAGGTGTTAGAAAGCAGCCCTCTGGGGAAGGATTTGGGGGTGCTGGTGGAGGAGAAGCTGGCCAGGAGCAGGCAGGGTGAGACTGCAGCACAGAAGGCAGATCCCATCCTGGGCTGCATCCAAAGCAGCAGAGCCAGGGAGGGGATTCTGCCACTCTGCTCTGAGAGACCTCACCTGGAGTGCTGTGTGCAGGTCTGGAGCCCTCAACACAGGAAGGACCTGGAGCTGATGGAGAGGGTCCAGAGGAGGCCATGGAAATGCTCAGGGGGTTGGAGCAGCTCTGCTGCAAGGACAGGCTGAGGGAGCTGGGGGTGTTCAGCCTGGAGGAGAGAAGGCTCCAGGGAGACCTCATAGCAGCCTGGCAGGACCTGAGGCAGAGCCACCCCCTGGGAACATTCCTGAGCCAGGGGGGATGAGCCAAGGTCCCATGGAGCTGAGCAGCAGCGAGGTGCAGGTGGAGGTTGTGGAGTCTCCCCCTCTGGAGATACCAGAACTGACCTGGAAGTGTTGCTGTGCAGTCTGGTGCTGGTGAGCTGCCCTGGCAGGGGGCTGGACTGGGTGGTCTCTCAAGGTCCCTTCCAGCCCCTGCCACCCTGTGATTCGGTGTGAGGGTGCTGAGGAGGCCCCAAGAGGGGCTGTGAAGGGTTGGGAGGTCTGCTCTTTGCAGAGCTCCAAAGAGCTCAGGGTGGGGGGTCATCTGGGCAGCTGGCAGAAGCAGACCTCCTGCAGAGGGGCCACTGAAAGGCTGGGGGTGCCCACATGATGAACTGGCACATGCCCAGAGGAGGGGAGCCTGGGTCTGACTGCTCTGGCCTGCAGCAGAGGAACAGGCAAAGAAGCTGGGGGGCAGCCTGCTGAAAGTGCAGCACATGTTCCCTTCTCCAGGGTTTGCCCCCTGAGCTGCTCCCCAGGACGCTCAGACCCAGCAGATCCCCAGGCCTGGAAGGAGCTGAGGTGGCTGTGGCTGAAGAGCCCAGCCAGTGGCAGCTTGGGTTGGAGGACATTTTGGAGGTGGCAGGGCAGAGGAAGGGCTGGGGAGGCTAATCCTGTGCAGGTGTCTGCAGGCTTCAGCTGCCTCCTGTGCAGCAGTGCCTGAGTTCACCCTCACAGGGGAGGCTGAGCTGAGCTGCCTGCTCACTGCCCTGGGCCCACCCTGTCCTCTTCCACCTGGGCCACACTTTCCTCAGCCAGAGCTCAGCCTGGGGGGTTGGGGAGTCATGGCTTCATGGTGCTGCCCCTGGGGAGGTGCAGCTTCTCTCTGCACTGGCTGGGTGTCTTGCCTGGCTTGGTTCCCCCGTGGCAGGAGCTAGAGGCTGGCTGGCTCTCCCCACCCACCAGGCAGTGGTGAGGAGCTCTGTTTCATTCTGGTGTTTCCTCCTTTGCCTCTTGCTGCATGTGAAGCTGCCAGCAGCATCTGCTGCCCCTGTGCCAGCCTCTGGCAGAGCAGCATGGGCTGGCTGTCACCTCAGGCTCTTTGCAGGCTGTGAGCTCAGATGGGCTGCTCCTGTCTGCAGCTGCACCAGCCCATTGCCTCTCCTCACAACAGGACAGTTCCTCTAGCCTCCCCTTTAGCTTTGAGCTGCTGAGAGCCTGGGGAAGCCTGTGGTGATCCCTTGGAAGACTGAAGTCACTTTAAGGGACTCTCTCTAGGAGCACTTGGGGCAGCTTGGCCACTGTCCTGTCCCAGGCAGTGGTGGAGTGACAGAGGTGAGGAGCCAGAAGGAACCCATCAGCAGTACTTGCCTCAGTGTGCACCCCTGGCAGCTCTGAGCAGCTCTGGAGGGCTGGGGGACACTTGGTACCCTGGCAGGTTCCTGCTGGCTTCCAGAGTCTTGGGAGTGAAAGCATTGACCCTGGAGCAGCAGAGGCACAGCAGGGAATCAGACTCACAGAATCATCCAGGTGGGAAAAGGTCTCAGAGGTCATCAAGTCCAACCTATGACCTAATACCTAACACCTCCTGCCAAGTGCCAGGAGGGCCTCCAAGTGCCACATCCAAGCCTTGTTTGAGCACCTCCAGGGACAGGGACTCCACCACCTCCCTGGGCAGCACATCCCCAGGGCCAATCTCTCTTGCTGGGAAGAACTTTCTCCTCACCTCCAGCCTAAACCTCCCCTGGCACAGCTTGAGACTGTGTCCTCTTGTTCTGGTGCTGCTTGCCTGGGAGAAGAGACCAACCCCCACCTGGCTACAACCTCCCTTCAGGGAGTTGCAGAGAGCAAGAAGGTCTCCCCTGAGCCTCCTCTTCTGCAGGCTAAGCAACCCCAGCTCCCTCAGCCTCTCCTCCCAGGGCTGTGCTCCAGACCCCTCCCCAGCTTTGTTGCCCTTCTCTGGACACCTTCAAGTCTCTCAATGTCCTTCTCAAACTGAGGAGCCCAGAACTGGACACAGGACTCAAGGTGTGGCCTGGGCAGTGCTGAGCACAGGGCAGGATGAGCTCCCTGCCCCTGCTGGCCACACTGCTCCTGCTGCAGGCCAGGATGCCCTTGGCCTCTTGCCCCCCTGGGCACCCTGCTGGCTCATGGACTCAGCCCCAGGTGGGAGACTGCTCTCTTGTGAGCAGCAGAGCAGGTGAGTGCTTGCCCCAGCCTGGGCCATGTGGCAGCTGGGAGGTGCTGGTTCCTCCTCAGCCCATTCCCCCCTGCCTGTGCCTCTGGGGAGGTGCTGGCCATGGGGGGGTGACCCTTGGGGGAGGAGGTGCAGCAGTTGTCAGCCAGCTCTGCTTCCTAACTGGGAACTCAGCTTCCAGCTGCCTGAAAGGCAGAGCCGTGGGATAGAGAGGGAAGGTGCAGGGTGCTGAGGCTGCCAAGCTTGGACAGGGAGTTTGCTCGGTACCGGGAGGGCTGCCGGCAGCGCAGGGTAGGCATTGTGTGCTGACTGCGGGGAGCCTGCGGGCTGCTAAAGAGCATCAATTAACCATACGGGAGGAGGCTATTGAGTGTTCTCACAAGCACCCGGGGTGTGAAGAGGAAAGAATATTACTCGAAGGTAACCCTCAGAGAGTTTGCAGCTATTGAAGGCTCCAAATGGCAACGGGAGTATTTGTGGCCATGCATATGCTTGCAGAGCTCACCGGAGAGCAGTGCCAAAAACACAACAAACACCCAGCCCTGGCTCCAGATTGTGCTGCCATGCAGTAAACAGTGCTCTGCTGAGCTGCTGCTCTCCCCTCTGAGTCAGGGTGCTGAGATTTCCCCTGTTACATTTATCTGATGTTGTCCCAGGGAGTCTGTTTCCTCTTCAGGAGACAGCAATATGCAGTGCCCTCCTTCTCCTTGGGTATCAGAGTTTGTGCTGCTGCTGGACCTGGGGGTGCTGATGGGCAAGCAGCTGAACAGGAGCCAGCAGTGTGCCCAGGGGGCCAAGAAAGCCAAAGGCATCCTGGCTGGGGTCAGCAATGCTGTGGCCAGCAGGAGCAGGGAGGGGATTGGACCCTGGCACCCAGCTCTGGGGAGGCCACACCTGGAGTGCTGTGTCCAGGCTTGGGCAGCTCAATCCCAGAGAGATGTGGAGGTGCTGGAGCCAGGGCAGAGCAGGGCAAGGAAGCTGGGAAGGGCCTGGAGGATAAATCTGATGAGGAGAGACTGAAGGAGCTGGGGATGGTTAGTGTGGAACAGAGGAGGCTGAGGGAGACCTCATTGCTGTCTACAGCTCCCTGCAAGGACCTTGTGGAGAGGCTGCTGCTGGTCTCTGCTCACAGGGAATTAGTGACAGAACAGAGGGAATGGCCTCAAGCTGCCACTGGGGAGGTTCAGACTGGACAGGAGGAAGAATTTTGTGATGGCAAGAGTGGTCAGGGACTGGAATGTGCTGCCCAGGGAGGTGGTGGAGTGCCCAAGCCTGGAGGTGTTGGAAGGTGGCTTGGCTGTGGTGCCTGGGGCTGTGGGTTAGAGCAGGGCTCTGGGTTAGGCTTGGTGGTGCTGAGGCTCTGCTCCAGCCTGGCTGTTGCTGTGATTCTGCTCCCCTGACACCTGACTGGAAGGCCTTTGTCCTTGTCCTTGCAGCTGCTCCTGTTCAGGCTGCTGCTGTGAGTTAGAGCTCAGTGCTCTTCCATCATCTGCCTTGCACCATGGATAATGAAATCCTCCAGCTTTGGTGATGGAGAGTGTGAGAGCCTTTGTTTCTTGAGGAACACTTTTAATGCAGCCCTGCTCCTCTCCTGCCTCAGCTTAATGTGAAAGATAAATAACCTTCTGTGGCTCTGTTTGCTGAGTGATTTGGCTCCCTGTACATAATGGGACATTTTATTCCCATCCTGGATTCCAGCCTCAAATCCCCTTTGTGCAAACATCCTTTATCTGCTGGCAGTGGGGAGAGCAGGGAGCACTGAGCTGAGGGCTTTAAGCTTTGCTTCTTCTAACGTGGTGTTGGAGAAGTGGAGCCCCAGGTAGCCTCTTAGCCAGCAACAAAGAGGTGTCTGGGGGTTCCTTGGGGACTCTGGGACAGAGGCAGCCTTGCTTCTTGCTCAGGGGTAAAGACTGACTGCTCTTGGCTTCAACTCCTTGCTCAAGTCCCTGAGTCAGCAGAGGCCTCCTTCAGCAGCTGGCTCTGCACTGATAAAGCCTTGGGCAGGCCAGGGGGGACCCAGAGGCATTTATTCCTTTCCTGATCTGATTGATTTTGTGCTTAATCCTTCCTGAGCAGGGGTGGGAGTGGGGGGAGGATAACACATCAGAAGACCATGGAGAAGATTCCTTGGCTGCAAATCTGATGAAGATATTCTGATGAGAGATGTGGGGTGAGTGAGGGAAGCCCTGGTGAGGCTGGGGTGAGCAGGGAAGGTAGCTGCAGCGCTTCCCAGCCCGGGAGGAGGTAGTCTGATCCCCCAAGTGGCACATGAAGTGGTTTAGGCAGCAAAACCCTCTGCTGCCTGGAAAAAACCTTCTCTTTTTCTCTTCTCCAGCTGGCTTGACCCTGAGCACTTGCAGCTTGGCAGGGGCAAGGGCAGGAGAGGCTTTGTACAGTCTTGGAGCTCTTGTTCTTGCAGCTGGCTCTGCTGTGAGCTCTGGCTGAGCTGTGGTGCTTCAGAGAGAGGCCAAAATCCCCCTGCCTGCTGGTATCTTAATGAGGCTCTGCAGGCTTGCAAGCCCCTCGCCTGGGGCCGGGGAAGGGAGAGACCACAGAGTGGATTGAGGGCTGGAATGGAGTCTGGCTTAGGCTGAGCTTGACCTGAGCTGAACTTCGGCCGCGGGGCTCAGCCCTGGGGCTGCAGCAGAGCATTTCCTGGTTCGTTATTCTCACAGCAGGACACGATGGCTTGCTCCGGAGCTCAGTAACTCAAATCTGATCTTCTCAGGGCTTTGCCAGCTTTCCTCCCTGCCTTTTGGGGTCTACAGCAAGTGCTGTGCCTGTCTCCATCAGTGTGGCGTGGTTTGAGCTGGGGAAGCTTCCTCCTGCAGGGCTTGGTTGTGAGGGCTGAGCCGCTGGGTGACCTCCCTTCGAATCCTGCTCTCCTCTCCCTCGGGTTTGGTTCCTTGGCCTTGCTTGTATTGTGAAGCATGCACTCCACAGCTGTGCACAGGGTGCAGGAGGGCTCTGGGACTTGTGCAGGTGGCAGAGGCAGCTTTGCTTTGCCCTGGTGCTTGGGGGGATGGTTAGGGCTCAAGTCTGTCGAGTGGCTTTAATGGTTGCACTTGATGATCCCAGGGGGCTTCCCAACCTGAACGATTCTGTGCTGCTGTGACTTGGGAGTCATGCCTTGGAGGTCATCCCTCTGATTCTGTGGCTTGGAAGTCGTGTCTTAGCTGAGGGTCAGCTGGCACAGACCAGAGATTGGCTTGCAGTGGAAGATGGCACTTGCTCCTCCTTGGGGCAGGGGACTTGTGCCAGCCCCTGCCTGCTCCTCAGGCACAGCACTGTTCTGCTCCAACACTGCTGTGTGTTTTCTTCTCCTGTTCTTTGTTCCCAGGTGCTTGGGGCACCAGAGATGGCTTTACAAGTTGGGAGGGGGAGAGACAAGGAGAGGATCTAAGCTTCTAGTGTTCCTTCCCCTCCTTCCCCTCCTTCCCCTCCTTCCCCTCCTTGCAGTCATCTCACTGGGCTGTACTGGATGATCTTTCCAGGTCCCATCCAGCCCCTAGCATGCTGTGGTTCTGTGAAGCTTGGCTGCTTTTCTGGCTTAGCAGGGTCCCTCTCCCTAGGGATGTCTCCCCACTGACAGCTGCACTTGGAGGGGGGTCACTGACTCCATGTCTAACCACTGGTGGGGCTGGCAAGGCAATTGGTGTCTTGCAGCTTCTCCCAACCAGATTGTTAGAGAACATTCAATCAGATGCTCTGGAGAGGTCCCAGCATACCAGCTGCTTTTGTCAGCCAGTCTGAGGCTCTGTCCCAGGGGAAGCTTGGCTTTACTGGGCCTGTCTGCAGGGAAGTTGTGCTGCCTGCTGCTCCTTCTGGCCTTAGCCTCTGTTTCTGTGTCCCTGTCCCTGTTTGTTGCCCCATAGTGAGAGCTGAGCAATGTCCAGCTCCCAGTTGCCATCCCTGTGTGCTGGCCCTGCCAGGCAGAGAGAGCATTTGCAGCCTGCAGTAATGCTGTTACTCACCAGGTAGTTGATCTGCTGGGGAAAGGTGGTGGCTTAAAGCACAGCAGTGGTGAAGGCCACTCTGCTGGCTCTGCCTTTTTCCCCCTCCATGTGCTCTGCTCTGAAGCCAAGCCACCCACTCCTTGGTAAGAGAGTGCAGAGCCCTTGTGTGTTAGTCACCAGTGGAGCAGCTGGCAGACTCTGAATGCACAAACCAGAGGCTGCAGCAGCTTGCTGGCCCCTGGAGCTGCTGCCTGACAGCACAGGGTAGCTCAGCTCAGCTGGCAGGGCCATGCACTTAGGCTGCACTCACAGCTGGCTCTCTTCTTTGTGGTCCATCCTAGTCCAAACACCTCAGTCTGACAAACACACACACACAGACTCCCCTGCCAGGGGCTGCCCCAGCTCCCTCTGGAGCTCTCTCTGTGGTGTTCCCTGGAGGGAGGTTGGGGTTTGTGTTGCCACTGAAATGCAGCACAGACTTCCCCTGCCTTTCTCTCTTCTCTCTACAGGTGAAAACAAGAAAGGGAGAGCTGCAGAAGGAGGGGTTCCCTGCCACTGCTAGGAAGATCCAGGAGAGTGTGGAACTGAAGCTGCTAGACCTCACACACCTCTGTGCTCCAAACAGAAGCAAAGCTCATGGCTCATGCAGGCTGGTGTTCAGAGGCAAGCAGCCTGCCAGCCAGAGGGGCTTCAGCAGATCTGCATCCAAGGAGCCTGTTTCAGCTGTCAGTGCTGCAGAGGTGATCAGAGAGCTGCAGATGAGAGAGGCCAGCCTGCAGAGAGAGCTGAGGCAGCTGCAGGAGGAGTGCAGGCAGAGGCTGGATGAAATGGCAGAAGGGTTGGAGGGAGTGATTTGTGTCTCCCCTTGAGGAGAGAAGGCTGGTCTGAGGAAAGCAAAGGAATGGACTGGCTTGGCCAGAGGATGCTGTGCAGCCTGGCATGGGCAGAGCACAGGGGGAGGAACCAAATCTCATTGCTGACTTTTGAGCCTGGGAGTCATAACTCCTCCTGCTTTGTGACTGGTGCTGGGGCCATAACCTTGGGGGCTCTCTCTGGAGCTCCTTCATTGCTCACCTTGCCAATTAGCTTCTGCAGCAGGCCTTGGTGGGGCCCTTTCACCTTCTGGGCTCCCAGCTCTGCTGCCGAGCCCTGGGCCCTCTCCAGTGCTCAGCTGCTGGGCATGGCATACACTGAGGCTGCCCAGGCAGGGGCTGGCTGCATCCAGTGTTCTCCAGCAAATGGGAGAGTTCATTAGCCAGAACCAGAGAGAGAGCAGCTACTGAGAGCATGCCCCCAAGGAGGGTGCTCAGGACAGTGTGCTGCTTGAGCTCAGCTGCTCTGCAGAGTGGGGGCACCTCTGATGCAGTCAGCATGAAGCACAGCAGATGCCTCATCATAAACTAACCAACACACTGGCTTCATTTGCTGCTGTGATGCACTTGAAGTAGTTGGGCTCTCCAAGAGAGCCAACCAGAAACCCATTGCACCCAGTTATGAGTCCCAAGGAGGTAACTTAGGGATCTGCTAGGGGAAGTTTCTCCACAAGAAAAATCTGACCTTAATTTCCAAGCCTGGGGAGTCTGCAGGCTCTGCCTCTGGAGGCCTTTCCCCCTGGAGCACGCAGGTATCTTTCACTTGCCATTCCTCTCCTCCCCTCCCCTGCCTGCCTTTCCTCAAGGCATGGTTTCATCCTCTGCTGGTACAGTTGTCAGGAATAAAGCAGTGTTTTTGCAAGCCAGCTTTGCCTCTCCTGTGTGAGCTGCTGTGAGCTGGGCTGGGGCTCTGGCTGCTGCTGCAGCTGGGTGCTCTCACTGCTGACCAACCGCTCTGAGCTTGTCAGCAGCCAGATGGGAGGAACCTTGAGGAGCCTCTTGCCAGGCATCAGTGTGGTTGGTGCCCTGCAGGGAGGCCATCTGCAGCCTGGGGCTCAGGTCTCCTGGTTTCTGCTGCACCAACTGAACCACAGAGGCTTGCAGCCCCAGAAGTGAGTGGCAGTGGCTGCCAGGGCAGAGCCACGCCGGGGGGGCTGCCTTGCTCTGGTTGCTCCAAGCTGAAGGCAGCATTGCTGCTAGGTTGGGAGTGCAGAAGCTCAGTGGAAAGCTGAGTTGCAGGCAGCCTCTCCTCTGCATGGACCTGGTGCCTTGCCCCAGGACTAAGCTTGAGGGAGGCTAGTGAGGAGTGCAGCTCTCGGCTGGAGAGCTGCAGTGAGCCATGCAGGGCTGGGGCAGCCCCTGGGGGAGTGTTTGTGTGTGTGTGTATCAAGGCTGTCAGTCACAACCAGTGAGCAGGCTGGCAGCTGGCACTGGGGGTGGCAAACACAGCCCTGGAGCTGGGCTGGTGGCATCCATCTCTGGGTGGCCCTGGGCTGCTGCTCCTGGCAGAACAATGCTGGCCTTAAAAGGCCAGTCCAGATCACTTGGCTTTTCAAACCGTTTCTGTAGGTGAAGGGGATGAGCAGTCTGAAGCTGGTGCAGCCTGGGGAGGGAGCTGGCTCCCAGGGCTGCTGAGACTCAAGGCACATGGCCCATTCCTGAATGGGAAGGAAACATCATATCCTAGAGCTAACAGGAGAGGCAGCACCAGCCTCTCTCTGAGCATTTCCTTCAGCCTTTATCCAGGGGAATTTCCCTGCTGCCTCACAGTCAGATCTAAAGCGCTGCCCTCAAGAGCTCCTTTGCTCCTCCGGGAGTGCCAGCAGAGGAGCGTGGGCAAACGGGCTGCTGAGCGTGGTGAGAGCACTCAGAGTTGAGTGCAGGTCTGGCTGGTGCCTTGCTGAGCCTCAGCAGGGGTGGCTCAGGGCTGTGCCACTCTGTCCTGCTGCTGTGCCCCTGGCAGCAGTCGCTCCTGGCAGGCCCGGGGGCAGCACTGGCTGCGCCGTGCTTCAGCCTCCAGCCGAGGGTCCTGCTTGGGCACAGGCAGCAGCTGCCAGCCCCTTGGCCCTGCCTGACCCTGAGGAGCAAGTTCCCTCTGGTGGGCTGTGTCTGTGTGCCTGTGTGTGTGGTGGATGGAAGTGCCTGCAGCCAGCCCCGGGCAGCTGCCTGCAGCGCGTGGTGCGTGCCCAGGTGGCCCTGTGGGCAGCTGCCAGCAGAGCCAGGGGACTGCCTGGCCTGGGCTGTGCACCAAGGGAGCTACAGCTGGGAGCAGCTTAAGGGAAGATTGCCTCCCACCCATGGTGCTGCACTGGCCTGGTGTGCCCCAGGCACCTCCTGCAGAGGGCACAGGCAAGTACAGCTTTGGTTTGCTGGCACCAATCCTCCACTGCCCTTTGTTTCAGGTGCACAACAGAGAGCTTGCCCTTTGGGATGGGCTGCCAGGGAGGGGGTGGGCTCAGCAGCCCTGGAGGTGGTTAGGAGCAGCCTGGGTGAGGCACTCAGTGCCATGGGCTGGTTGATTGGTTAGGGTTGGGTGAGTGGTTGGGCTTGGTGATCTTGGAGGTCTCTTCCAGCCTGGTTGACTCTGTGACTCTCTGTGCACTCACCAGAGCAGAGCTGCTGTGCTCTCCATGAAAGACCAGCAGGGCATTTTTAGCTGGCAGTGCTTTAGAAACTGACCCCTGCAGCCCCCTCCTCCTTTTGCTCCTCTTCTCAGCATGAGCAGGAGGTGCTGTAAGGGCTTGGTGCCCTTGGGCAGCACGTTTTGGAGGGTGGTTTTCCTGTGGAGGCTGCCTGTGAAAAACCACAGCAGCTCTGCAGGAGCTGGGCACAAGGGGCTGAGCTGTGGTCCTGTCTTGGTGGCTGGTCACATCTTTGGAGGCATATGGATGCACCTGAAGTACAGCTGCTGCCCAGTGCTCTGGAGCCTGGGGAGGCACCAGCTGTCCCTCCAGTGCTGCTGGGAGATGCTGTGTGATAAACACCACTTCAAAGCATGAGAAAACCATCCCTGGATTAACAGCAGCTGCAGCAAGGGCAGGAAAGTGAACTGGGTGACCACAGTCACACTTCATGGGCTATAACCTAAGAGCAGGGAGATGTTGGTCACCTCATGCCATTGCTGTGGCCTTTTAGTCTGGAGAGGAGAAGGCTGAGAGGGATCTGATCAATGGCTATCAATAGCTGAGGGCTGGGGGTCAGCAGGGAGGGGACAGGCTCTGCTCACTTGCTCCCTGGGATAGGACAAGGGGCAGTGGATGGAAACTCCAGCACAGGAGGTTCCAGCTCTGCATGAGGAGGAACTTCTGCCCTGGGAGGGTCCCAGAGCCCTGGAGCAGGCTGCCCAGAGAGGTTGTGGAGTCTCCTTCCCTGGACCCTTCCCAGCCCCATCTGGATGTGTTCCTGTGTGAGCTGTGCTGGGTTCTCTGCTCCTGCTCTGGCAGGGGGGGTGGGCTGGATGGTCTCCTGAGGTCCCTTCCAGCAGCTTGTGAAGTGTTTTCCTCACCTTGTTTTCAATCTCTCCTCTCACCATCATAGCTCACTGCTGCTAAAGGCTGCAGTGACCTCTGTCACCAAAGCCTGGCCCTATGTCAGCAGTCAAAGGTGCTGTGGAAGGGGGAATGGCCATCCTGGGGGACTCCTGGCAACCAGCATCCAAAAGGCTGATTGGACCCCAGCAGGTGCTGCAGCAGGCAGGGTATGACTCAAGTGGTGCATTTCATCCCTGGGCTCAAGCATGCTTGGTAAATGTTAAGTATTACTTCACAGAAATTGGAGAGTGTTGTAAACAAGCCACTCCAGCCTGGGAGCAGAGGCACAAAGCCATTCAGCAGCTTTTGCTTTGCTGTATCCCCACACGGGTTGTCCCTCTCCTTGTGAAGGCAGAGAAGGGTGGGGGATTGCCTGGGAAGCTGCTCTTGAGGCACTTCTGAGGGTGTCAGGGAGGGATGGGACTGGGGGGGATGGAGCACAACTAGAAGTGGGGAGATTGAGATTGGATGTGAGGAAGAAGTTGTTCCCCAGGAGGGTGGTGAGAGCCTGGCACAGGCTGCCCAGGGAGGTGGTGGAAGCCTCCTGCCTGGAGGTGTTTGCAGCCAGGCTGGAGGTGGCTGTGAGCAACCTGCTGCGGTGTGAGGTGTCCCTGGCCATGGCAGGGGGTTGGAAGTGGCTGATCCTTGGGGTCCCTTCCAGCCCTGGCAGTTCTGTGATGCAGCAAGGCCACCTTGTGTGCAGCTGGTTGCTGAATGCAGGTGGTGGGGGAAGGCTGGTGGGCATGCTGCCCTGACATCTGCAACGGGGCGGGGGGGAGGTTGGGTTGGGTTGGGTTGGGGGTTTTTGAAGAGGTTACAGCTGAAGTTCTCTCTGTTGGAACATCCTGAAGGGAGTTAGTCTTGTTTGGGTTTCTAAGTGATCTCAGGAAGGAAGGAGCCTATGAGAGGTGATGGCAGGAGAGAGGATTGCACCAGCACACACCAGCTACACTGCACGAGGTCATGGAGTACACCTGACTAAGGGCAGGCAGTGAAGAACTGTCCCTGAGGTGCAGTCTCCCTCTCTGGAGATCCTCACAGCCCACCTGGCTGTGTTCCTGTGTGATCTGCTCTAGGTGCTCCTGCTCTGGCAGAGGGGTTGGGCTGGATGATCTGTTGAGGTCCCTTCCAGCCCCTGGCATTCTGTGACTCTGTGGTGCTCCCCTGGGTGACAGCTCACAGCAAAGCCTGTCTCCAGGAAGCTCCCACAGCATCCAACCCTCCCTGCAGGGCTGGAAGCACAATGCTTCATGCTCTGGTGATGCTTCACCTGAGACAGGCAGAGTTCCTCTGCAGTGTTTAAACCACCCTCTCTCTGGGGATGGATTGTTGGCAATGTAGCCTGAAGAGAAGCTTTTAGAGGCCTTCTCCTGTGTGTGCTTTCTGGTAGGCCAGTGTGGAGGTGTTCACAGCAGAGCAGCCTTTAACCCCTTCCTCTGGTGGAGCTGCTGCCTGCTTTCCAAGCCTCCTGCTAGGAAGGTTGAATTGGGCATAAGTACTTAATTGGCTGGTAGCTCCTGCTCACCCTGTGCAGCTGGAAACATTCCTCCCCACATCACTGAGCCTCAGTCAGCTGGCAGCCAAAACAGGAGGCTTGCTTTGCAAAAGGCAAGCAAGGCCCTGAGCCTGCTGGTAAATAGGGGCTGCAACCCATGCTTCAAAACAAGAGCTGCTGGGAGCAGTGGGTTCCAGCCCAGAGTGGTTTGGGTTCCCTGTGGGGTTCCTCCACCAGCTCCTGCAGGAGGATGAGCTGGTAGCAGCTGGTGTGAGTGGCACTGTGGTGCTTGCTCAGTGGGAGCCTGATGGTTGCACAGCTTCTCCTCTGACCCTCAGTTTCTTGCAGCGAGAGCCTTGTGTCTTTCACCCTCACACTTGGCTTCCTGGAGCCAACAACAACATGTGGGAGGCAGTCAGCTGGTACCACTGCCATGGACTGATAGCCCAAAGCCTTGCAGCCTGTGTCCTGTGGCATCTCTGGAGAAGAAATCTGATGAGGAGAGACAGGGAGCTGGGGATGGTTAGTGTGGAACAGAGGAGGCTGAGGGAGACCTCATTGCTGTCTACAGCTCCCTGCAAGGACCTTGTGGAGAGGCTGCTGCTGGTCTCTGCTCACAGGGAATCAGTGACAGAACAGAGGGAATGGCCTCAAGCTGCCACTGGGGAGGTTCAGACTGGACAGGAGGAAGAATTTTGTGATGGCAAGAGTGGTCAGGGACTGGAATGTGCTGCCCAGGGAGGTGGTGGAGTGCCCAAGCCTGGAGGTGTTTGAAGGTGGTTTGGCTGTGGTGCTTGGGGCTGTGGGTTAGGGGTGAGCCTTGCAGAGCAGGGCTCTGGGCTGGACTGGGTGGTGCTGAGGCTCTGTTCCAGCCTGAATGTTGCTGTGACTCTGCAATGCTGTGAGATTCTCATCCTCCCAGCCCCTCTGTACCAGCCCAGTGCCCCAGCTGCTGAGCTGTGGCTGGATCTCTATTGCTGTCCCCAGGGGGTTTGTTCCCTGGCTGCTCTGGAGTGGATGAGCAGGCAAAGATGATGTGCAGCCTGTGGGGACTCTGTGAGTGTCCAGCCTGTACTGTGCAAGCTCCAAGCCCGGGCTGGGGGTGCCTGTCCCAGCCCCAGCTGCTGGGTCTGAGGGGCTTTTTGCATACAAAGGACTCTGCCACCCTTGCAGCCTCATCCCCCAGAGAGAAGGCAGCTGGGCCCCACTTAGCCAAGGAGCTGCAGCAGTTAGGGAGCTTCACTGTTGACTGGCACCTTGGTTCATACTGCATCCAGTCCTGGCTTGCTTTCTTCTGCAGGAGCGAAGAGCCCTTCCCTCACTGAGCAAAGCTCCTCACGCTGGTCAGTGTGGAGGCTGAGCATGAGGACAGGGAGTGCAGGCTCTTTGCCAGCCCCTAAGTAAGGTAAATTACCCTGAGTTTGGTCTTTCCCCTTGGCTCTCACTTGTGTCACCCTTTCGAAGCAGGAGGCAGAGGGCTGACCTCTCTCGCGTGCCTCAGGACCCTCAGGCAGATGCTGCCTGTGCACGGAGCAGCTCCCGCAGCTGGGGGCAGCAGCCCTCTGCCGCTGCCGGGGGCTGGGACGGGCGGCGGGGAGAGGCACGGCCCCGGCAGCCAGCCGGGCTGGGGGGAGCTGGGCTCCCTTGGTGACTCCTGCTTTGGTATCACATTAAGTACGGCTAAGAAGTGTTTCAACATTAGCTTTCCAGCGTGGCTGACCGCCTCAGAGACAAGGAAACCAGGAATTCACCAGGGGAGCTGTGGGAGCAAGCTCTCGGCCCCTGCTAAGGCTCTCCTGCTCCCATCTGACCTCATTAACGCAGCCCGGCTGCTTCGCAGGACGCCTCCCCTGCCTCCCCTGCCTCCCCTGCCTCCCCTGCCTCGCAGCAGCGCGGCCGCTCCGGAGGGGGCAGAGCTGCGAAGCCTCCGGAAGGACCGAATGGCTCTGGAGCAGGACCGGGGCGCCGGGGGGCAGCGGGACGCTGAGGCAGCGCGGCAGCACGGAGCCTGCCCTTGGGCTCGGCTCGCAGCGGCCACCGATGCCCTCTGGGTCGCAAATGCAAACGCCAGGTAAGAAGCTGGCGTCTGCTGCCGCTCGGACTGCTGGGCTGGCAAAACCTCCTGTACTCGGGGAGGCAAATAAAGGATTCTGCTTAATCATGCCTCCCTCCTGCCTTCCCTGTGTGCTCTGCATCTTCCCCGGGCTGTATGCGACTGGGTCCCGGGGCTGTGCCAGCAGACGGGGCCCGGGAGGACGCAGAGGGAGAGGCGGCCGGCAGGGCTTCTCTCGGGGTGCTTTGATGTGCAAGCTGCCTCTTGAACTGGGCTGGCCCTGGAGCATAGCAGGGAAGCTGGGGGATGCCCCAGCCCCTGTTCTCCTGCAGCCCCCTGGCGTGGCTGGGCAGGGAGGGATGAAGGCAGGCTTTCCAGAGCCCGTGTGTAGGCACAGAAGCCGCTGCCTCCTGCAGCGGCCCAGCCTCGTCCCCCGGCAGCTCCAGGCTGCCGTGAGGAGGAGGCTCCTGCAGGCTGCACTCCGGCTGCTGTGAATCGCCTGCCCCTGCCGCCGGCCCGGCAGGGGGCTGGAAGGAGCCTGGGGCTGGCAGGGAGCTCTTTGAAGCACAGCTCACCTGTGGCTGGCACCAGATGGTTTGTGACTCCTGCAACAGGATTAGTCCCTGATCCGAGCGGGGAGGAGAGAGTCCTGGGATCAGGGAGGGGAAGAGCCTGGAGGGGATGTGTGAGGGGCAGCCCAGCTGCAAGCCTGGGGAGATTCCCTTTCCTCCCTGCGAAGTGACACTGATTTGTTCTGGCCCTCCAATGCCACAGCTTTCTAATTAGCTCTTTTCCCCCAGGATTTTCCTTGCTTTTACTGATTACTGCTAAAAATGGTAGTGTGTGTGCCAGGATGCTCAGCACCCGTGAGGAGCCCCTGCTTCCAGGCCTGATTAGTGCCAGCCTGCAGGGCACTGCCAGCCTGCAGGGCACTGCCAGCCTGCAGGGCACTGCCACGGCAGCTTCTCTCTTCACCAACCCCTTTAGAGATGAAGCAGCACTGCAAAGCCCGTGGGCAGGGGTGCAGGCTGCCTGTGGGGCTGGGGGTGGCATCCTGGCCAGGAGCTGTCTGCCTGTCCCTGGCTCTGCCAGGTCCCACTGCAGGGGGCTGGCAGAGAGGTTGTGGAGTCTCCTTCCCTGGAGGCTTTCAAGACCCATCTGGATCACAAAATCATGGAGTTGTTAGGGTTGGAAGGGACCTCAAGGATCATCTACTTCAAACCCCCCCTGCCATGGGCAGGGATGAGTTCCTGTGTGCCCTGTGCTGGGTTCTGTGCTCCTGCTCTGGCAGGGGGGTTGGACTGGATGCTCTCCAGAGGTCCCTTCCAACTCCTAACATCCTCTGATCCTCTTTCACTCCTCGGCTCCCCACAGCTGCAGGGCTCGTTTGCACCCATTTGTGTCCTCCCTTTTGTCATGGCCGTGCTCTGGAGGCAGAGAGCAGCAACAGAAGGCATCCTAACAGCACAGCTCAGCTGGGGGTTAGTTCCTTGTTCCTCCCTGAAAGAAACACTGCTGATGTGCCATGGGGGCCACCCTCCTTCCAGAGAGCAGCCTTTAATAGGCCTTTTTGTGTCACACCCTCATGCCTGTCAGTGAGTGGAGAGGAGTGCTTCCCTGAGCTGCCTGGGGTCTGCACCGCCCTGGCATGGGCCTGCGTGGGCAGGGGCACGGCGGCTTGCAGCGTGAGATGGGCACAGACCTGCTGCAGAAAGCTGGAGGGCTGTGAGTTGGACTGTAGGTGGTGCCGGGGAGGAGGGGGCTGCAGCATGGGGGGGAGGGCAGGGCTGCAGGGGGAGGGACGGTGTCACCCCCAAGCTGTCATCCCTGTGAGGCAGAGCAGCTCTGCTGCTCCTCTGGGAGCCACAGCAGGGGCAGGGATGGGCTCAGAGGGCTGTGGAAGTTTCAAAGGAGAACGCTGCAGAGCCCGGGGGGTGGGGAAGATGCTTTCTGCCGGAGCAGGCTTCTGCCCTCCAGCCATGGCCATGCCGCAGGCCCTGCAGCCGGCAGGGGGAGGAAGGGGAGGGAGCTGTGATCTCTCTGCCCAGGGGGGTGTTTCACTGCCCCTCTTTGATTCTCTTTGGAGGTGATGGGGTGCTTAAAAACACATTTTAAAATCTCTCATGCACTTGAAGAGGGGAACCTGGGGCTCAGGGGTCTCTGATGCTGTCCTGGTGGTGCCTAACACCGTTGTGCTGCGAGTACAGAGGGGTAGAACCGCGGAGGTGGGAAGAGACAGTTCAGATCAAGTCCATCTGTTAAGCCAGCACTGCCAAGGCCACCACAAACCCAGCCACCGGTGGGGTGCACTGAGCCTCCACCAAGGAGCCTGAGGGGAGAGAGTCTCTCCCTTGTCAGCAGCAGTTCCTCCTTACTGCCTGTGCTGCTGCTGCTCTGGAGCCTGAGCCCTGGCTGGATGTGCACTGCGTCACCAAGGGTGGGCCTGGACCCCGTGGCAGCTCCCTGCCACCCAGCTGCCCTGCCCATCAGCAGTGCTGCACATTGCTCCCCTCTCCTGGCACCATTCCCCCAGCACAGCACTGTGGCTCTTGGCTTTGAGCTTGTTTTCCAGCAGGGACCCTACGGAGCACTGTGGTGGAGTCACCTCCAGGAGCGCTTCGAAGCAGCAGCCCAGGGGGGCCAGCAGGTGTGCCTGGGAGCTGGCTGCTGGGTGGGGGCAAATGCCCCAGGAATGCTGAGGGAGCAGATGGCTCTGAAGTGCTGAAGGCAAAGAGGCTCTTAGGTAACAACTTCTTTTTGCAAGGGTTGCTCAGAAACTGTCTCCAAGGAAATGGCAGAGGGCAGAGGGCAACACAGGGCTCTGGCCCTCGGCTCCAGGCACTCTGCATGCTAACAAATTAGCAAGGGGGCCTCAGTCCCCCTCAGAGTCCTGCAGGAAGAAATGCTCCATCTGCTGCTCCTCACCTCCACTGCTTGGGGGTGGAAATTGAGCTGTGTGCTGCTGTCCTGGACTGTGGGCAGTGAGATCTTCTTGAGCAACCTGAGGCCAAGCAGACCTGGGGGCTCTGCCAGTGTGGCTCTGGCTAAGGGTGCTCCAGGGCTGCATCGATCTGCTTCATGCCCTAGCAGCCCGACCCAGCAAGGACCAGGCTGCCACCCAGCCTGACTACAGCCAGCTCCTCCCCTCTGCTGCCGCAGAGCAGCTGGCAACGACCCTCTGCAGTGAGCTGGGGGAGGTCTCAGCGTGGCTGGGAAGGTTTGCTGGCAGTGGGGCTGCCCCCAGATAACCTCCAGACCCAGAGGGACTCTCAGGTAGGACCTTGCTAAACCTGTGGCTGAAACATCTCAGCTCTGCTCAGTGGGAGCACTTCAGGGGGATGTAGCTATCTCCCCCAGCTCTTTCTGCCCCCCCCAGGCCTTGACATGAAGATGCCACTCACCAAGTTACTAGTCCATAAAACACTTTGGTGATGTGAAGGTTTAATGCAGTCCCAAGTGTGCTTCTGTACAGCAGGTCTGCATATTCAGGGGGGCTTTATCTGACCACCTCAGCCCTTTCCCCACGGAGGAGCTGTACCTTCACTCTGCAGCCCACCCCCTGCTGGCCTCCAGGACCCTCTCATGTGGCTACCAACCAAAGAAAGAAATCAGTTTGAAATGATTCCAGGTGGGGCCAAAGTGGTTAATGATTTCAGCCTCCAGGGAAGGTCCTTCTGGATAACATCCCCAGCAATCCGAAATCAAATAGTTGGGCGACCTGTTTCTCAGGGCTCTTCTCTTGGGGGGTGGGTGGGATGGATGTCGCTGGTGCTGTGCATCCCTGCCGGGGCTTGCTGTCTGCAGGGTGAGGTGCAGCCAGAGGGGAAATCCCTGGCACATCAGAGCCGCGCATCCCCGGCGCCCCTTTGCCTTTGGAAATAAACTAATAAAGGATGCAAGGGAATTAGGGGCCCGATGAAAAGGATTTATGTTTCCACAGGACAGGTGGTGCGCCCTCATCCCCGGCACACAGCGGCTCTGAGCCTCGCGAAGTGTCAAATGAAATGGGCTAATGAAATGGATTAGGATCTTAATAGCACATTTGATTAGTGAAGCTCTCACCTCCGGGCGCTCGCTGGTGAGTGTTAATGGGCGCTGCGGGGGACGGCTGCCTAAATGAGCCTCTTAATGGGGAGGAGCTGGTGTAGGCTCCCTGCCATCCTCAGCCAGAGCCCCTCCAGCAGCCCAGGAGGAAAGCCGAGCGTGTGTCCGGCCTGGCAAAGTGTGGAAAAGCAGAGGGAAAGAGGGAGAAAG
The DNA here is from genome assembly GCF_014839835.1 of Dryobates pubescens. NCBI lineage: Eukaryota > Metazoa > Chordata > Aves > Piciformes > Picidae > Dryobates > Dryobates pubescens. The sequence continues at coordinate 1,120,505 of NC_071622.1, forward strand.
ATGGTTTGGGCTTTTATTACTATTATTTGTTGGAGAGAAAAATGAGCGATCTGTCCTTAAGCAACAGGATGTCCCTGCAGGGGGGCTGACACTGGCTGATGGATGCGGATTTATGAGCAGAGCTGCTGTGCTCGAGGTATTTGTGGAGCCCTGTGAGAACCGACTGAGATAAGTCCTAAATCCGGGCTCAGCGCTCGTCCTCCCCGGGGCTGGACACCACCAAGGTCTCCGGCACAGGGAGAAGAGCCTCTGCCTTGCTGCTGCCTTCTGCTGTAGTCAGTGCTTCCCACAGCGATGCGAGGGTCGAATCTGTGTCTTCTGGTAGTGAACAGGGCAAGGGAGGGTTCTCCAGAGCTCACCCAGTCCAACCCCCTGCCCGAGCAGCATCACCCAGGGCAGGCTGCACAGGAATGCAGCCAGGTGGGGTTGGAAAGGCTCCAGAGGAGACTCCACAGCCCCCCTGGGCAGCCTGCTCCAGGGCTCTGGCACCCTCACACCAAAGAAGTTTCTCCTCATGTTGAGCTGAAACCTTCTCTGTTCCACTTTGTCTCCATTGCTCCTTGGCTTATTGCTCTGCACCACCCAAGAGAGCTTGGCCCCCTCCCCTGGCCCCCCAGCCCTCAGCTATTGATAGGCATTGATCAGATCCCTCTCAGCCTTCTCCTCTCCAGACTAAACAGCCCCAGGGCTCTCAGTCTCTCTTCCCAGGGGAGCTGCTCAAGGCCCCTAAGCATCCTCCTGGCTCTCCCTTGGACTCTCCCCAGCAGATCTCTGTCTCTCTCGACCTGGGGAGCCCAGAACTGGACAGAGGATTGCAGCTGTGGTCTCAGCAGGGCAGAGCAGAACCTCCCCAGCCCTGCTGGCCACACTCCTCTTGCTGCACCCCAGGACCCCATTGGCTCTCTTGGCCCCAAGGGCACATTGCTGTCCCAGGCAGAACTTGCTGCCAGAGTGATGTGAACACCAGAGTGTTCCAGGCTGCATCTGGGGCACCCAAATAATTCCTTCCCATACTTTCATGATGTTTCTTGTTTCAGTGTCAGGCAGTAAATAACAGAGCCATAAAGAGTTAGGATGCTGTGGGAAGCCAGGAGTTATGAGCTGCTGATGCAGTAAGCTCTCCTGGTAGCTTAAGGAAGGGATTTGCAATATAGAGATGAATAAACAATCAGGGCTGCCCTGTGGGCTGCTTTGGTTTTGGTTGTCTTCCAGATGGCTCCAGGATGCAGCAGGTTACCAAGGAAAAGAGTCCACAAGCAGCCAGCCCTGCCGGTGGAGAGCAAGAGTCTCACCCTCCCCTCCCGTGAGTTGCCTCTGGCTGGGGCCTTTCTTCATGGTGTTTGTCATTTGAAAGCAAAATAGTGGAACACCTAACCCTGTGCCTACCTTTCACATCAGCTCTGGAGGCAGGGTGCACTCTCCCCAGAGTTTTCCTTCCTTCTGAAGCCTGCTGAGCGCTGCCCAGCATCCCCCAGCCTGGACACTCATTGTGCTGCAGGCTGGCCCCAGCTGCGCTGCCCTCCCCTTCTTCAGCAGCAGGGTGGGAGGTACCCAGGCTGCCCTTCAAGGCTTTGGGGGAACTGCTGAGCCTAGCAAAGCTGGGGGGGAATCCAGAAGCCTGGCTCTGGTTTTGCAGCAGCAGGTGCCACCTCTCCATGGTCACCCCCTCTGGGTGCACCCTTTCTGCAGCCTCTCCTCCTGCACACCACACAGCAGTGGTCTCACCAGCCCTGCTGCAGCAAGGGGCCGGCCAGGGCAGCCCTGGAGGCTGCTGAAACAGCTGCACAACAGCTCTTGAGGGGCCTCAGAAGGTTAGGATTCCAAGCAAAAGTGGGCTGCAGCCCAAGCTCCCCCTCTGTGCCCCACACCCAAGCCTGGGCACGGGTCCCTCGCTGTCCCCCAGCCCTGCCACGTGTCGCTGCGGGTGAAGGACACGTCCTGGCACCCGCCTGGGATGTTAGGTACAGACCTCTGGGGCCTGGGAATCGTCTCAGGAGTTTGGCTTGCTGCTCCCAGCACCATTAGTCACTGGAATAACGCTAGCAGAGCCTGATGTCACCGCTGTTTCCATGGCAATGGGCACATTCTCAGCTCTGAGAGAGCTCCAGCCCGGGTGGTGCTGGCCCTGGAGAAGTGCAGGTCCCTCTCGTTTGGCCTGGGGGCACAGGGGCATCCCAAGGCAGAGTGCTCCCAGTTCCTTCTCCCCCATGTCCCTTGCTGGCTTCTGAATGTTGCATGGGGGAATTGTGGTGGGAGAGGGAATAAATCCAGAGCAGGGACATTGCCCACGGAAGGGGAAGGGCTCCCAGGTGTGAATGTCCCCACCACACGAGCGCCCAGGAGCCGCTGCCCTGGCAGCTGCACCTCTCCAAGGCCAGATCTCCATCACATGTCTGCTCCCCAGCATGGCTTTGGGGGTGCAGGTGGCACCCCGGTGCCTGGCACCATGCCAGCTGCGCCTGTGGGGGCAGGGGGAGGTGGTGGTGGCTTGGCAGGCAGCCGGCTGGGTCTGCAGCCCCGCTGGGTACAAGCCACCTCCACACTTGCCACACAAAGGCTGGGCCTGGCCTTGCAGCTCAGAGCACTCATGGCCTTGCTCCTGCTTTTAGGAGTTTTGTTACTATTCCTCTCTTGTCTGCAGGCACAGAACCACCCCAGGCTGCCAGGCCCTGCTGTGGCCTCTCTGTCTCCTGCCTGAGATCCTTGCCACGCCAAGGCCGCAGCTGGGAGCGATTTCCTCAGCCCCACGCTCTAAATGCTGGGGTGAGCAGCAGCACCTCTGAGCCTCTTTGCTCCTGCTACTGTCTCCTGCTGCACAGATGGAGCACACCAGGCTGGCTTCCCCCAGCCACAGGTCAGATGCATGGGATTCAGTTCCAGCTTCCCCCACAAGCCTCTTCCCAAGGCTGCCTGCAGCAGTGTGCAGTGCTGCCGCTCAGCATCCCGCGCTGCCCCTCGCTGGGCACCAGTGTGGCTCCTCACATCCTCCCCTGGCAGCAGTTTCCAGGTCAGAAGGAGCCCCAGGAGGAGAGGACAGCCCAAACCCCAGTGGCACCAGTGCTGCTGGGGCAGGACTGCTCTGACCCAAGGTGCCACTGAGAGCATGGCAATGCCTGGGAGCTGCCCCCACTCCTCACCCACCATCTGCTTCTGAACTCATCAGGAAACAGAGCAGCTCATTCCCCTGCAGGCTGAGAGTCCCCACCGTGGCCACACCACCAAGGAGTCAGCCCCTGCTGTGCTGCCCCTAACGCAGGGAAATTGCTTTTCAGCTCCACACTGGCACAGGGCAACTGTGCAGCACCTCCCAGTGCTCAGCCCCTTCACAAAACATGGTTCTGCTGCTCTCCAGTTGCTTCAGATGAAGCAACTGCAGCACAGAATCACAGCATCAGGTTAGAAGAGACCTCCAGCGCTGGCTGCCCTTGCACAGCCAGAGGAACTTTGCAAGAGGGGTTTGTGTCTGCAGCTGATGGAGAGCTGGGGTGAGGAGCTCCCTGGGCACTGCTTGCCCAGCCATGGGCTTCTCCAGCGTGCAAAGAAGGTGCCTGCAGAGCATCAGCAGGCAAGGAGGGAGGCAACTGCACAGTGAGGTCGTTAGCTGGGAAGGAAACCAGCAAGGGAAAGGTTTCTTTTCTTGAGGCATTTCCTGTGCTGGCTGCAGGCTGTGGGCACCCCATGTGGGATGGCAGCTCTGACCAACACTGCTGCTGCCCCTGTGGCACAGCATGGCACGGCTGGGCACGGCTCTGCTCGCTGACAGATTCCCCCTGCTCGGTGCCTGCACCGTGCCAGGGGAGTCTGGAGCGGATCTGGGTCGGGGGCACTAACCCCTGGCCCATCAGCCATGTCCAAGGCAGCTGTGCACAGGGGGACAGGGCTCTGGGTCTGAGCTCTGGGCAGCCCAGGGATGCCCAGGCAGCTACACCATCCTTGGGGCTGAGGAGCAGAGTGGGGAATGATGCAAAGCCCCGGGGAAGGCTCGGTGCCCCTGGCACACAGCAGCCTGTGCTGCTCAGGAAGCCTTTCCTGCTCTCAGCCCAGAGCCCTCACACTGCCAGCCCTGCCTGAAGAGGCACAGGGCTGCCCATTCCTTTCCTTCCTCCCCAGCAAATGAACTACCAGAGAGCCTTTGCCAAGGTCCTGTTCTCAGAGGGCAGAATCTGGGGAGGAACAGAGAGGGGAGCTTGGTGAAACAGAGCTCCTCTCACTTGCTTGAAGCTGGAGCTGGCTGGGGCAAGCCCTAATGGCCCAGGAGCCAGCGTGCTGGATCCATTCTAAGTACTCCACAGCTGGGGGGAGAGCTGAGCCCTAAGTGATGCACAGCTTTGCTTCTGGGGTGGGGGAAGAGCAGAACCTCCCACTAGAAGATGAAGTGGACTCTCTGGTGTCTAATATACTTTAAATTCAGGTAAAAAACTTCTCTTGCCTGGGGGGTCTGAGCAGACCAATGAACCCTTCCTGGCTGCTGCTCAGCCCAAAGGTGAGCCAGGGGCTGGAGCAGCTCTGCTGGGAGCACAGGCTGAGGGAGCTGGGGCTGTGCAGCCTGGAGAGGAGAAGGCTCCAGGGGACCTCAGAGCTGCCTGCCAGGACCTGAAGGGATCCTGCAGGAAGGCTGCAGAGAGACTTTTCATAAGGGTGTCTAGAGACAGGCCAAGGGGGAATGGTTTGAAGCTGGGGCAGAGCAGGGTTAGACTGGAGCTGAGGCAGAAGTTCTTCAGTATGAGGGTGGTGAGGCTCTGGCACAGGCTGCCCAGGGAGGCTGTGGCTGCCTCCTGCCTGGGGGATTCAAGGCCAGGTTGTGTAAGGCCCTGAGCAGCCAAGTCTAGTTGAGAGGTTCCCTTCTAACCCCAGTCTAGTTGAGAGGTGTCCCTGGCCAGGGCAGGGAGGTTGGAGCATCATAGAATTGTGGGATGGTCTGGGTTGGAAAGGACCTCCAAAGGTCATCCAGTCTGCCCCCCTCTGCTGCCAGCAGAGACCACCTCAATTGGATCAGGTTGCCCACAGCAGATGACCTCTGAGGTCCCTTCCAGCCCAAACCATTCCATGGTTCTATGAAAATAGAACCCTGCTGCTCCCCCAGGACCTCAGCAGCGTTGAGGGGCAGTGTCTTGGTGGGAGTCTGCTGCAAAGGGGGCCCTGGCTCCCTTCCCTTCCCACCCCAGTGCAGCAGCTGCCTGCCCTTGGTGGCTGCTGAGGGCAGCAGTCAGCAGGGCTGAGCACCTTGGCTCTGCTAATACCCAGCTGGAAATTAAGCTTTATTAGCCTAAGCACAGTTGTGTTTTCAACAGCCACTAACCTTTTCCTCTTGGATCTTTGCTTATGTCTTAAAAATCCACTTCTGCTATAAGGCTGTCAGATTTAATCCTTTTTTAAACAGCCTCTTCCCTGGTGAGGCAGCAGGGATCTCCCAGGCAGCCCTGGAACTGAGATGAGATTGCACTGGAATCAGACATCCAGGTGGAATGAAGTCTCTCTTTGGAGCAGCCTCTTGGGGGGCATCCCACTTTGTCCATACCTCCTAGGCATCTCTTTGCTCACAGGACAGCTCCTTTAAGCTGGGCTGGACAAACCCAAAAGCTCTCTTTGCTTTGCAGGTGAGAGTCCTGAGCCCTGCTCACAAGGTGGGCTGGGAAGCCCAGGGGGTCTCTGGCCAACCATTCATCCCTGTGGGGAGGCTTCATGCCTGCCACAGAAGGGCTCTGCTGGGATCTCCTGGGCTTTTCCTTGCTGAAGAAGACCACAGGGAGATGGAGGAAGGGTGCCAGCAGCCTCCATGGCTGAACAAGCTCATGCTGCTTACCATCATCTTCTTTCCCCTAGCCCCACCAGGTGAGCCACGCTGGGCCTCCTTCTCTACCCTCTGCTCTGCCCTGGAGAGGCCACACCTGGAATATTGCATCCAGCTCTGGGCTCCCCAGCTCAGGAGGGACAGGGATCTGCTGGGGAGAGTCCAAGGGAGGGCTGCCAGGATGCTGAAGGGACTGCAGCACTGCCTGGGGAGGAGAGGCTGAGAGCCCTGGGGCTGTTCAGTCTGGAGAGGAGAAGGCTGAGAGGGATCTGATCAATGGCTATCAATAGCTGAGGGCTGGGGGTCAGGAGGGAGGGGTCAGGCTCTGCTCACTTGCACCCTGGGATAGGACAAGGGGCAGTGGATGGAAACTCCAGCCCAGGAGGTTCCAGCTCAGCATCAGGAGGAACTTCTGCACTGGGAGGGTCCCAGAGCCCTGGAGCAGGCTGCCCAGAGAGGTTGTGGAGTCTCCTTCCCTGGAGCCTTCCCAGCCCCATCTGGATGTGTTCTGTGTGCCCCGTGCTGGGTTCTATGGCCCTGCTGTGGCAGGGGGTTGGGCTGGATGATCTCTGGAGCTCTCTTCCACCCCCTAACACCCTGTGAGCTGTGAGCACTGTGCAGTGGATCCCATCACTGTTAAGGTCTGAGGCAGGAGTTCATCCCACGCTCTGGGAGTCCTGTGAGCATCCAGCAGCCTGCTGGAGGGACTGCACCCAGTGTGAAGGGACAGCTGTCCCCTCCCTGTCACACAAGCACAAGGAGGGGAGCAGTTCAGCCAGGCCAGGCTGGTCTGCCCTGGCTGCAGGAGGCAGAGCACCAGCCACTGCTGGTAGCTTTCCCCTCTCCACCTTGCAGAAGAGGCTCCAGCCCTGGGCTGGGGCAAGGGCTTGGCTGCAGGGGCAAGGAGGAGGCTGAGCCACTGGGGGGGTGTATGGGGGGTGCTGGTGGAGCTTCCACAGCCTGGGAGGGCTCTGGCAGAGGCAGCCAGTTGCAAAGGGGCTCTGGAGCTGCAAGCTGGGGGCTGCTTTTCAGCTCTCCCAGCTGGTGGAACTGCAGGCTGGGGGTTGTTGTTTCTCAGTGCTTGAGGTATTTATTGAAGCTTTGTATATTTTTTCCTGGCCAAGTCAGTCTGTGGCTGGCAGGGAGCAGGCAAGTGGCAGGGAGCAGGCAAGTGGCAGCTTGCCTGGGTTTCAGGGGTGGCATCACCATTTAAAGATACAAACCATGCTCAGATTAAAGACTTAATGGCTGCAATTAAACTTCCTGCAGGAAAAGATTCCCTTGCTGAGCTCTGCCTGGCAGCAGAGGCTGCAGTGCCAGCACTCCCGTGGCAGTGAGGAGGTGCAAAGGCCAAGCCCAGCCTGAGGGGCAGCCTCCTGCCTCTTGGCCAGCTGGCAGGGTTAAACAGAGACCCTGTGCAGCTATTTCAGAGGGCACTGCTGGTGCCTCGCAGAGCCTGCTCAGGTATTCTTCTCTGCAGAACCAGTCTGAGGCAGGGATGAGGAAAAGCCAGTGGGTGGGTGGCTGGGTGCCATCAGGCAGCTCTCAGCCCAGGGCAGACCCACTGGCTTAGAAAAAAGCCAAACACTCAACTGAAATGAGCACCCAGCTCAGGAAGGGGAGAAAGTGCCTGGTAGCCACGGGGCAAGCAGCAGCCAGCAAGCTTTGCCTGCCCAGAGGGAGTGCAGCTGCAGGGCGAGGAGGCTCCCTGCTGTCCCCCACGGGGCCTCACTGCTGCATGCAGAGGTGGTGCCAGTGGGCAGCATGGCAAAGGCTGTGCCCTGCCTGCACTTGCCCAGGCATCAGCTCGCCAAAGGCAGCTGCATTCTGCAGCCTGCACTTGTGGGGTGAGGAGCTGCCCCTTGTGGGGTGAGGAGCTGCCCCTTGTGGGGTGAGGAGTTGCCCCTTGTGGGGTGAGGAGCAGCCCCTTGTGGGGTGAGGAGCTGCCATTTGTGGGGTGAGGAGCTGCCCCTTGTGGGGTGAGGAGCTGCCACGTGTGGGGTGAGGAGCTGCCACGTGTGGGGTGAGGAGCTGCCCCTTGTGGGGTGAGGAGCTGCCCCTTGTGGGGTGAGGAGCTGCCACGTGTGGGGTGAGGAGCTGCCCCTTGTGGGATGAGGAGCTGCCCCTTGTGGGGTGAGGAGCTGCCACGTGTGGGGTGAGGAGCTGCCCCTTGTGGGGTGAGGAGCAGCCCCTTGTGGGGTGAGGAGCAGCCCCTTGTGGGGTGAGGAGCTGCCACGTGTGGGGTGAGGAGCAGCCCCTTGTGGGGTGAGGAGCTGCCATTTGTGGGGTGAGGAGCTGCCCCTTGTGGGGTGAGGAGCTGCCACTCGTGGGGTGAGGAGCAGCCACTCGTGGGGTGAGGAGCTGCCCCTTGTGGGGTGAGGAGCTGCCACGTGTGGGGTGAGGAGCTGCCCCTTGTGGGGCAATGAGACCTCAGCAGTGGCTCCTTCAGCCCAGCCTGTGCACTGAATGCTTTATCCCAGTTAGTCCTCACCCCTGGGGACACAGAGACAAGGAATAGGCTCTCCAGAACTCTTGATGTGAGACTGCAAGGGGTCTTCAAGAGCCCACATTCACCCCCAGAGGTGAAGCATTCTGGGGTGCTGCAGAGGGAGCTGCAGCAGGGCCCCACAGCCCCCCCAAAGCAAACCCATAGTGAGCAGCAGGTTGCCATTTTGGCTTTTGTTTCAGCCTCCCCCCTCAGCAGCTTGGTGCTGCCCCTTTCAGTACAGTGAGAAGTGTTTTGCCTTCAGACATGATGGCAGCTGGGGGATGCCCAGCCCAGGGGTGAAGCCAGGCTGGAGGGTCCATGCCTGCCCTGGGACTTGCTCCTGCAGGAGGCATCTTTCCTCCCAGAGCTGCTCCAATGACTCTGGGGGCATTCAGAATGCATTTGTACCAGCACCTGGGCCAAGCTTTGGCTCAGCCCATGCTGGGGAGCTTAGCCCCAGCCATGCCCACATGCCCAGGAGCCAGGGGATGTGGGACATGTTTTAGTGGGGTAGGAAAAGCTTGGCTCCAGCAACCTCTGCTGCACAGGGATGAGCCAACAGGGCACAAAAGCCAAGCAGCTGTGTTGCCACCACACCCCCACTGCAGACCAAAGCCAATGTCCTATATTCAATGGGAAGACCCAAAAAAGAGGAGGATTCAGCTAACCAGGCAAGAGCAAAACTCTTGTTCTTGGCTGCAGACCCCTGGGACCCCATGGGGCACTTGTGTGAATATCTCTGCTCAGGCAGCTGGGCACAGCCATGCCATAGAGTCACAGAACTGCCAGGGCTGGAAGGGACCTCAAGGCTCAGCCAGCTCCAACCCCCTGCCATGGCCAGGGACACCTCACACCACAGCAGGTTGCTCACAGCCACCTCCAGCCTGGCTGCAAACACCTCCAGGCAGGAGGCTTCCACCACCTCCCTGGGCAGCCTGTGCCAGGCTCTCACCACCCTCCTGGGGAACAACTTCTTCCTCACAGCCAATCTCAATCTCACCATTTCTAGTTTTGCTCCATCCCCCCCAGTCCTCTCCCTCCCTGACACCCTCAAAAGTCCCTCCCCAGCTTTCTTGGAGCCCCCTGCAGATCCTGCAAGGCCACAATGAGGTCTCCTGGGAGCCTTCTCCTCTCCAGCCTGCACAGCCCCAACTCCCTCAGTCTGTCCTCACAGCAGAGCAGCTCCAGCCCTCTGCTCCTCCTTGTGGCCCTTCTCTGGACACCTTCCAGCACCTCCAGATCCTTCCTGGCACAGAGGCTCCAGAACTGACCCCAGAGCTCCAGCTGTGGTCTCAGCAGAGTGGAGCAGAGGGGCAGAATCCCCTCCCTGGCCCTGCTGGCCACACTTCTCTTGCTGCAGCCCAGGCTCTGCTTGGCTCTCTGGGCTGCAAGTGCTCCCTGCTGGCTCCTGCTGAGCTGCTTCTCCCCCAGCACCCCCAAGTCCCTTTCTTCAGGGCTGCTCTCCAGCCAGTCCCTGCCCAGCCTGGGAGCACAGGAGGGCTGGCAATTCTGAGGTTAAGAAGCTGGTTTCAGGCAGAGACAGAGAGCCAAGGCAGCCATGAGCCACATCCCTGCTCACCTTTGCAAGCAGCCCTGCTGCCAGCAGAAAGCACTCTGCTGTCTGAGGATGAAAATTGCTGGATGAAAGCTTTGTGTCTTATTTTTGCTTTCAAGTACAACTGTTATCATTTAGAGAGATCTTTAGTGCCTGCTTTTGACATCTTCTTTTCAACCTGGCAGACTTATTTTCATTGGCCTGAAGAGCAAACCTGGCCCTTCCTGGGCTGAAACAATTTTCTGGCAGAAAATTGCAGCAAGGTCAGAATTAAAGGCTAATAGAATATTGCTCTGCAACTGCTGCAGGGAAACGCTGTTCAGATGGAAACAAATGGGAACCTGGGCCCAAGGAAACAGCCCAGCAAGGTACAGCACCCAGACTGCTGCATTTTGGCCATTACAGCTGCAGCTCCTCCTGTGGAGCTGCTGGCCATAAATTTAGAGGTCTGTGAAAAACAGGAAGCAAGGACAAGGCAAGAGAAGACAAAAGGCTCAATAACAACGAGGGAGTGAAAAGCAGCAGGGCTGGGCTGGTGCGGCCCTTCCACACTCTGCTTGCTCCTTCCTAACTCTGCTGTAAGCTCTCCTCCTCGGAGCAGTGGCAGCTAACCAACACGGAACCTTTCCTTGTGGCTTTGCTTCTCCTCTCCTCTGCTCCACCTTTCCTTTCCTTGTTTGCCAGCTACTTGCTTGTTTTCAACAGCTGCCTGCCCGGCTGAGCTTCTGGATGAATTATTTCCTCCGCTGTCTCTTAAACACTTCTTTAAAGAGCTCTTTAACCTCCCATTCACAGCCCTTTGGTTGCAGGGCTGCTCTTTGGGGTGGTTTTTCCCCACGCAGTCAGTGCTGCTCATGATTTCTCTGAGCCCTTTTCCAAGCACCCAGTAGCTGTGTCGGTCTGCGCTGCCCTCTCTTCGCTCACACCGACTGTAATCAGATCGTTGTCACCACTCCCTAAGCAATTATCACCTCCTCAGCAATTAAATCCCCGCAGCAGGAGGCAGCCTCTTGTCCTTACAGTTTCTATACCGAGAGAAGTCCGTCGGAACCCTTTGGAAACTCTCCTGGTGCTTTCACCACGGCATCACCAGCCAGGCGCTGCAGGAGGGCTGGGATGGACACCCAGCTCCGCTCCGCCGAGGGGGAGGAAGGAGAGGGGGAGGAAGGAGAGGGGGAGGAAGGAGAGGGGGAGGAAGGAGAGGGGGAGGAAAGAGACGGGGAGGAAGGAGAGGGGGAGGAAGCTCCTCACTTGCCCCGTGATCCACATGAATGAATGATCCAAAGGTTATTATTCCAACATCCCTGCTCCCTGGGTGCCCCTAGCAGACAGCCCTTGAAGCTTTCAGGCTCATCTACCCCCGACGGCACCATCTTCCTGGCGTTAGCCTCCTGTAGCTCAGCAGGGGCAGGCAAATACTTCCCAGCTGCTGTATGATTCTCCTGCAGCACTAAGCCAAGGGGCCAGGCCCCCTTTGCCCTCGATGGGGCTGCGGCGCTGGCAGCGCAGGGAGCAGCTGCAAGGGGAGCAAGAGCAGTGGTTTGTAGCCCAGGGAGGTAATGCCATCTTTTTCTTGTTAACTCATCTCCTTCTCACCCCAGGTGGAGGACTTGCTGTCTTGCTGACAAGGGAAAAAGAAAAATCTGCTTTTTTGTCATCTTGCCTTTTTTCCCCAGTGGCATCTTACAAAGCTCCTTCTGTGGCAGCCTGGCCCAGGAGGATCTGTTCCTCGCAGCAGGGTGGGAAGGAAAGCCTCATTGCTTCAGACTACTGCTCCCTGCCAACATGCTCAGCCTCCTCCAAAGCTGGGGGCAGAGGGGAAGGACCCAAAGTACCTGATTGATTGATTGATTGATTGATTAATAACATTTCTATTCCTTTCACTGGCCAGATCCAGCAGCTCAGGTGGAAGCTCACAGCAGCGCCAGAGCACGGCTGCCAGGGCTCACCTGCACCACATCCACACCACCCTGAGAGCTGAAGTAAAGCCTCGGTGGCCCAGCTCTGCTTTGGGTAACTCCCTGCTCTCCTCATGGCTGAAGAGACCTCAGCTGGCCCTGGGGATGCTGCCCTGATGTGCCAGGAGCTGAGGCTGGCTCCAGCCTCTGCAGCCCTTCCCTGATAAACCAAACACCTGCACACAAAGGCTGTGCAGGGATAAAAAAGCCAATCAAAACTGAAGCAAAGCCTGCCTTGCCTGCCTGTCCCAATCCCAAGCAAACTTTGGTGCCAAGAACAACAAAAGAAATCTGTTGGTTGGGGTTTCTTTTTGCTCCCCAGGAAAGGCTTTCTGCCTTGGCCTGGTCCCAAAACCTCTCCAGACCTTTTATCCCCAGCCTGGTCTCCTGTCCCCTGGACATGCCCTATGGGGGTCCTGTGGGGCAGAGGGGAGCAGCTCTGCAGCCCTGTGGGGGTGCAGGGGAGGTCGGTGCTGCTTCCCTCTGCAGGCCAGGAGCTTTGCTGTGGTGTTTCACACGTGCCTCAGGCTCTCTTTGCTGGGCTTTGGGCTATATATTTTCATTACTGGAAAGAGCTGAGGGCTAAGGACACTTAAACTATAATAAATACATAAATTGTTGCTGAAGACTCCTAAACACCACGATGGAGGCCTGGGGAAGACACAATTACCTTGCAGTGTAATTGGAGCCCTTGGAGAGGTCACTTTATTTCCATAGCCCTTAATTTTTTATGGAGAATGGTTCCTAATCTGTGCCTGACAAAGATGCTCACAGAGTGTTGCTAAGTGAGACGAGGAGCCAAGGGAGGCTCTGTGATTACAGCGCTGCAGGGAGCAACATGCCATCCCTCATGGCCCCACCGCTGATGTCCCCACGCCAAAGCCACCCTGGGCCCCCCGGGGGCAGGGAGCAGGCTGGCTGTGGGGAGCTGGGCCCCCCCCGTGCAGAAGAATGTTGTCACCGTGACCACACCGACTCTGGGGACCCTACCTTCCCCCTCCTGACCTGCCAGAGTGGTAGGGAGGAGCGGGTGGACCCGCTGCGTGGGGCAGGTGTCTCCAGGGACGCCAGTGGGGGCCCTGGGGGGTTGTGGGGTGGCTGCCAGTCAGCGGTAGGGATGCAGTCAGCCAGAGCTGGCTCCTGGCAGTGGTGGCATATGCTCACCCAAATGGTCCTTTGAAATCTTCCAAACAACTAATTAGTACAACCTGGAACGTGTTTGTCTCTAATTTGTGAAGGGAGAGAGGGAGGGGAAGAGGGAAAGCAAGGGAGCAGCGAGGAGCCAGGCAGAGGCCAAGCGTGTGCCCCAGGGCTGACGGGCGAACCCTGCGGGACCAGGGGATGCCACCTTCTGTTTTGGTGGGAGAGAGCTGGGCAGGGAGCCCCTCTGCTGCTCACTCCCTGGGTGAGGGAGATGCTCCAGGGATCCTTCACCCAGTGCGTGCTGGCAGGCCTGGGCTGGGCTGGAGGAAACCTCGTCCCTTGCGAACGCAGAGGCTGCTCTTGTGGTGGAGCTTTGGCTGCTGAATGAACTCTTCACAACTGCAAGTTATTGAGTTTTGAAATGGAGCTGGGCAGCTGGGTGGAAGGGACTGACAGCTCAATCTTTCAGGAATTTATAGTCCCTGAGTAATTACATAACCCACTTTGGCTGCAGGATTTTATCTTCTCCTGCTCTCTGCTTTGCTGTGTAAATCTCTCTCCAGGAGCTTTGACTCGAGGGGTTCCATGCGGTTTGGTTCTGTGTCTTCATTAGCACTTTCTGAGGTCACAGTCAAGTCTCTTTTGCATACAAGTGGCTATTCATTTCCTGCAGTAAAGTGTAAACCACAACCAGTGCTGCCCATAAACCCAGCAGTTTATTTCAGCAGCAAGTGTCTCCGTGGGAAGAGAGAGCATCACCGCCAGGCCAGCTGCCTGGCGTGCTCAGAGACTGCCCTCTTGCAAGGGAAAAGCAAAGCCCTGAGTGGGTGCTGCTCCATCCCCGTGCTGTGAGAGCTCCCAGGGGACCTGACAGCACCAGCACCTGGGAGCCTGGGGGCAGGAGCCTTGGTGTGCTGAGATGTGGAGCAAGGTCCTGCAGCTGGGTCGGGGCGATGCCAGGCACTGATACAGGCTGGGCAGGGACTGCTGGAGAGCAGCCCTGAAGAAAAGGACCTGGGGGTGCTGGGGGAGGAGAAGCTCAGCAGGAGCCAGCAGTCAGCACTGGCAGCACAGACAGCCAAGCAGAGCCTGGGCTGCAGCAAGAGAAGTGTGGCCAGCAGGGCCAGGGAGGGGATTCTGCCCCTCTGCTCCACTCTGCTGAGACCACAGCTGGAGCTCTGGGGCCAGTTCTGGAGCCTCTGTGCCAGGAAGGCTCTGAAGGGGCTGGAAGGTGTCCAGAGAAGGGCCACGAGGAGGAGCAGAGGGCTGGAGCTGCTCTGCTGTGAGCACAGACTGAGGGAGTTGGGGTTGTGCAGGGTGGAGAGGAGAAGGCTCCCAGGAGACCTCATTGTGGCCTGCCAGGATCTGCAGGGGGCTCCAAGAAAGCTGGGGAGGGACTTTTGAGGGTGTCAGGGAGGGATAGGACTGGGGGGGATGGAGCAAAACTAGAAGTGAGGAGATTGAGATTGGATGTGAGGAAGAAGTTGTTCCCCAGGAGGGTGGTGAGAGCCTGGCACAGGCTGCCCAGGGAGGTGGTGGCAGCCTCCTGCCTGGAGGTGTTTGCAGCCAGGCTGGAGGTGGCTGTGAGCAGCCTGCTGCGGTGTGAGGTGTCCCTGGCCATGGCAGGGGGTTGGGACTGGCTGAGCCTTGAGGTCCCTTCCAGCCCTGACCTCTCTCTGGTTCTGTGTGGACGTGCAGGAGCTGAGCTCGTCTCAAGCCGGCAGGACAGGACACATTTTGTTTGTGCTTCCTCTCCGCAGCCGGAATGAACGCAGCGCTGTGTCTCCAGGCTTCCCTTCGCGCTGTTTGCTGTCGTCTCCCCCGCCGAAAGCACCGCTTTGCATCTCATCCCAGCTAATAAATGACAGGCTCTGTTAATGGGCTCATTACCGAGGCAACCGGCTGACACTCGCCGGCGCGGAGCGCTGCCGTGCTCCCCCCCGGCCCCGTGCAGCGCTGGGGATGCTGCTGGCGTGGGGCGCCGGTGGCCCCCGGGACGCGGGCAGCCCTCCCTGCGCCCGGCTTGCAATTAGGCATTCAGCGAGGGTTCCTATCAGAGGATGTAATTCCATTCCCACACATTCCCCGGAGAAATGAGAGTTAAACAATGAGAAGATTGATTTTCCAATGAATGCCAATTTGTTTCCTAACCGGAATATCAAATTACGGCGGAGTGGGAGGGCGGAGGGCAGCGCAGCCCGGCGCGGGAGGGGACCTGTCTGAGGCGGGCAGACAATTCATTCCCGGATTCATTACGACGACTGTAAGCAAGGGTACATGAAACAGTAAATGCATTTAATTTGGAGCCCAGCATTTCCCCCGATGAGATCAAGAGCTTCAACGTGCTCTTGCCCTCGGTGAAGCTTCCCTTCCCTCGCAACATTTAATTACCTCTTCATTACCTCAGGAAATTGATGGGAGGCTGATGTGGTGCTGCGAGCTTCACACCACGCTCCCCAGATCGCCTCCAACCCCTGCTCCAGGGGCTGCTGAAATGAGACTGGACAGGACAGCACAGCCCCCTGGCTCACCTCCCTGCCTGCAGGGAGAGGGGTACCCTCCCTGCCTTGGGGGTCTAGGGCAGGGTGGGGATGGAGATCCTGGGCAGACCAGGGCTGGATGTCCTGAGCTGCTGCCAGCTCCCGACCTCACCTTGATGTGGCAGCAGGCTCAGAGGCTGAGCAGGAGTGCTGGCATCCTTGTGGCACCAGTCACATAACTCTGCCCATGGCTGGTAAGCATCCAGCTGCCTGGATGCCATCCTGTGCAACCTGACCTAGGTGAAGCTGCTTTAACAGCAGGGTTGGACTAGATGATCTCCTGGGGCTCCCTCCCAACCCCTACCATTCTGTGAGTCTTCAGCAGGGAGAGCTCATGCCCTGCTCCCAGACCGGGCAGGGGACACCAGCTCCCTGACACGGGTCAGCAGACGCTGATTTCATCCCATCAAGGGTAGGGAGAGCGAGGCCGTTTGTCTCAGGTGCTGATTAACAGGTTTCAGGGCTGGACAAGTGCATGTGGCTGCTGTTTCCTGCCTACAAAGCCCCAGCCCTGCCCCCAGCACTCTGGAGGTGCTTTCCCTGAAAAGCCAGCTCCAGACAGAGCTGTCAGCAGGGCTGATGAGCTAACAGATTTCCTTGGCAGTGCTGGTAAACAAGAGCCTGAGAAACAGAGCTGTGGCTGTCTCCTGCTCTGTGAAGGAGAATGGAGCATCCCCCCCAGCGCAGGAACTTCTCCCCAGCAGTCCCCAGACAGCTCAGTCTGCTGGTGTCAACACAGCAGAGCAGGCTTTGGATGGGGCCACTCACAGGATCACACAGGCTCACAGGATGTCAGGGGCTGGCAGGGACCCAAAGAGATCATCCAGTCCAAGCCCCTGCCAGAGCAGGAGCAGAGAACCCAGCACAGGTCACACAGAACACATCCAGATGGGGCTGGGAAGGCTTCAGGGAAGGACACTCCACAACCTCTCCGGGCAGCCTGCACCAGGGCTCTGGGACCCTCACAGTGCAGAAGTTCCTCCTCATGCTGAGCTGGAACCTCCTGTGCTGGAGTTTCCATCCATTGCTCCTTGTCCTATCCCAGGGAGCAAGTGAGCAGAGCCTGTCCCCTCCCTCCTGACCCCCAGCCCTCAGCTATTGATAGACATTGATCAGATCCCTCTCAGTCTTCTCCAGACTACAAACCCCCAGGGCTCCTGCTGCTCCTCAGGGGCAGCTGCTGCTCCTCAGGGGCTGTCCTGCTGCTCCTCAGGGGCAGTCCTGCTGCTCCTCAGGGGCAGTCCTGCTGCTCCTCAGGGGCTGTCCTGCTGCTCCTCAGGGGCTGTCCTGCTGCTCCTCAGGGGCAGCCCTGCTGCTCCTCAGGGGCTGTCCTGCTGCTCCTCAGGGGCTGTCCTGCTGCTCCTCAGGGGCTGTCCTGCTGCTCCTCAGGGGCTGTCCTGCTGCTCCTCAGGGGCAGCTGCTGCTCCTCAGGGGCAGTCCTGCTGCTCCTCAGGGGCTGTCCTGCTGCTCCTCAGGGGCTGTCCTGCTGCTCCTCAGGGCACCTGCCCAACACAAGACCCTTCCAACAAGGTTTGGTGTCCTACAAACAGGTCCTTGCCCTGCAGACCGACCCTCTGGCTCCCAGCCTGTCCCTCTGCTGCAGCACATGTCAGGTGTGTGCAGCAGAAGGGCAGAAGCCTGGGGATCACCCTGGGGTTGGGCAAAGGGCACTTGCAAAAATGATTTGTTCTACTGCAAAGCAAATGGTGAAGCTACCTCTGGAGTCCCTGTCCTGACTCCCCTCAGCTTTGTGCTTTGGCTTCCAGCCCCACAGGGGCATTGAAAGCCTGGTGTCTGAGAGCAGCAGGGTGTGATTCACCCTGCAAGGCTCAGCAGCACCCTTTAGGTGTGAGATTAACAGAGTGAAGGTAGAGTGGCAAGAAGGAGAAGTTATTTCATAACTCATTTCTGAGGAATGATTTGATCTGTGCTTAACTTCAGGGCTGCTGTGCTATTGAGCAAGAGAACATCTCCAGAGCCTTCTCTGGGCACCCTCCAGGTGCTGCTCATGCCAGACCCAGCTCCCTGCTCCACACCAGCTCTCTGAGGGCCACAGGGGCAGCACTGGGGAGCTCTGAGCTGCTTTTAGGCTCCCCTGAGTCCATCCCCAAATGTGAGCCCTTCAAAACACAGAGAAACCTAATTTCAGGCAGCACTGCATCACAAGAGAGTTCTGCTGCTGTGGAAGGAGGAGAGGCCTGTCCTGCACATGCCTGTGTTTGAGGTTTGAGCCCCCATTTGCTTCTTAGCTCCAGGTCACTACCTTCACAAGGAATTTAGCCTTGGTTCCTTCACAGCAGCACGAGATGTTGTCTCAGGCTGGCTCAACCTCACAGGGGATCTGAGCTCTGAGTTCTGCCTGGAGCCACTGGTCCTGCCAAACATAGAGCCCAGGGGAACTGTGGTGCTAGGAGCTCTTGGGTGCCGCCTGCCAAGCCAGCCATCGCTTTGCCTGCAGCCTGGGCACCCCTGCCTTGCCTGCCCAGCACCCCAGCCTTTCCTGGGCACCAGGATCACCTGGGCTTTCCAAGCCTCACAGCCCTCTTCCTTTTGACCACAGCTTCCCAGTGAGATGCTGACACCAGCAGTACCATCTCTGATTGCACTTCTTGCTGCAGTGTTTTGCCTGGCCAGGGTGGAAACCCGTGTCGAGGTTCAGCTCTGCAGCAGTTGGCTCAGATTTTTGTTCCATCAGAAGCCCCAAGGCCCAGGGTGCTGCAGGCTACAGGCAGTGACTGTTTTGCACACCCAGCTCCAGGGGGTTTGGGTTTTCTTTGCTGGAGACCACCATGCCAGGCAGAGCAGAGGTGTACCTCACCACCTCCAGCCCCTGCCTTCATAGAATCAGCAAGGTTGGACAAGCCCTCAGAGCTCATCAAGTCCAACCTAGCACCCACCACCTCCTGACAACTAAACCACCATGGCTCCATGTGCCTCATCCCAAGGGCCAATTGCTCTTTCTGTGAAGCTTGGCAGAGGTCTTTGTGGTGGGTGGAGCAGTTCCCATCCTCACATGCCTGCATTATCTGAGTGTGGGGTTTCAGCACACCCTCCCTGTGCTTAAATCTGATGTACTGAGGACTGGCTGCTGAGGCTTTCCCAAAGCTGCTCCCAGGCACATCCCTCCTGCAGGACACTCCTAATCCCTGGCCTTTGCTGGGGCTGAAGCAGCGAGGGAGTGTGTCCATCACAGTGATACCTGCCTGAAGACAGAGCCTGGCAGGAGGAGCTCAAGGCATCAATCACAAGTAACTTGAAATTCATAGCTTTGTGTGTGTGCTATTGAGCAACCCCCCCATGGCTTTCCACTGCAGAAGTCTGCTGGCTCAAAGCAATCACCACTCTTCAGCCCTTGCTTTGCCTGGCTGGAGCCCATGGAGAAGATGAGTTTGGAGCACAGGAATGCTCTTCCAGCCCCCAGTGTGATGGTTATCACAGCACAGCATATTGTGTGCAGGAAATGCACAGCTATGAAGTCCCCATGAGGCCCTGAGAGCTCTCAGGATGTGACTCACCTGCAGAGCATGCCAAAAATCAGCTCAGTCTGCTCCTGGGGCTCCCTCCCTCAGGTGTCTCTCCATCTGCAGGGCTTTTACAGGGCTTGCAGGGAGATGCCTCACTTCCTGGCCTTGCAAGGTGAGTGTGTTGGGCATTGACACTAGGATCTCCGTGTTGCTGAGCAGTGTGCTTTCCTTCCCAGCCATGTCCTTCATAGAAGGAATTTTCCTTTCATTTTCTCTTCCTTGGCTGATCAAGAGCACCACTGAGAATCAAGACAAACCCAAGAGAAAAAGGTCATTTATAAAGATATAAATTTAAACTTCCCCTTTCCTCCCCCCCCTCTGGCAAGGATTCAAACAGCCACCCACAGCCTGCTTTCAGTTGGAGTTTAACCAAGTACCAGTGAAGTGTCTCCTCCTCCTCTTCCTCCTGCTGAAGGGCTTGCTCTTGGTGCTCTATCAGGCATCTGTGGAACAGCGAATACATTGAGTCATAGAATGGCTTGAGTCGGAAGGGACCCTAAAGATCAGCCAGTTCCAACCCCAGCTGCCACGGGCAGGGCCCCCTCCCACCAGCCCAGGCTGCTCAAAACCTCACCCAGCCTGATCTGAAACACTTCCAGGGGTAAGGCATCCACAGCTTCTCTGTGCAGCCCATCCCAGAGTCTCACCACCCTCACTGTAAAGAGCTCCTTCCTGATGTCTGATCTGAATCTACCCTGCTCCAGTTTCAACCCCCTGCCCCTTGTCCTATCACCACCAGCCCTTACAGACTGTCCCTCTCCAGCTTTCCTGTGGGCCTCATTCAGGCCCAGCTTGCTCCCACGGTGGGGTGCTGCTTCTGGGTGAGGCACACGGTGCCAGGTGGGCACCCTGGGGCCACAGCAGCAAGCCTCAGCACTGGCCCTGTTCTGCTGTGTTAGGTGATGCAACCCTGCCAGGCAGTGCCTGGAGGAATTCTCTGCACACCAGCAGCAGCATCGACTTTCAGTGTTCAGCAGCACAACTCCTCTCTCCCTGAGGGAGTGCAGGGGGCTTCTCAGCCCAGGTGAGCAAAGACAGCAGCTGAAGCCACTCCAGACCCAACTGGCTCTTCTCCTCCTGTTAGCCCTTCTTTGCAAGCTCACTGCCATGCCTGTCCTGATCCCCTCCTTTCTGCTCTGCCATCCCGTTTCTTCTCTTCAGGACTGCCTTCCAGCTGGATGTTAGGAAGAAATTCTTCCCAGCAAGAGAGATTGGCCATTGGAATGAGCTGCCCAGGGAGGTGGTGGAGTCCCCATCCCTGGAGGTGTTTAAGAGGAGACTGGATGAGGCACTTGGTGCCATGGCTGAGTTGATCAGATGGTGCTGGGTGAGAGGTTGGACTGGATGATCTCAAAGGTCTTTTCCAGCCAGGTTAATCCTATTCTATCCTATCCTATCCTATCCTATCCTATCCTATCCTATCCTATCCTATCCTATCCTATCCTATCCTATCCTATCCTATCCTACCCTACCCTACCCTACCCTACCCTACCCTACCGTCCTGTGACCAGTTCAAGTGTGGCTCCTCATCAGCATTACCTTACAAAAGCATTTCTAAGCAGCTAAATGGAAAGGGTTTTCTTTCCCCTTCCTTTGCCCCCGACCCCGGCATTTTGAAAGCCTGATGTTCCCTTCCTCCTGAGCTTACATCTCAGTGACTGTAATAAATTACAGTGGAAGTATTGCTCCATGTTTCCAGGAACCACTCAAGCAGGGTTGTCTGGCAGCAAAAAGCCAGGGCAGCTGCTGGGATGAGTCAGTTCTGTGGGAGGACCAAGCCTGGTACCCACACCGGTACCTGCCCAGCAGTGAGAGAGGGGTTGATGGCTGGGGGAACACAAACTCCCCTGGCCTCCAGCCTTCCCCCACGGACTAAACCCAGCACTTTAAAGTGCTAGGTATGAGGAAAGAGGCTGCCTCTCATTTTACCCAGGTTTTGGACGTTTATATCTTGGAGCCTATAGCTTGGTATACATAGGAGAAGTCATCCCATGGAGAGCCTTGGAGCAGGGCTTGGTACCAGGGAGCTGCTAATGTCAGCACCAGGGTGAGACAGTTATGCACATTGATGTCAATCATGTGTCCCTTGGGTGCTTCTCTTTCTGCAGGGGAGGGAGGTGCAATAAATCTTCCCCAGGAGGGTGGTGAGAGCCTGGCACAGGTTGCCCAGGGAGGTGGTGGAAGCCTCCTGCCTGGAGGTGTTTGCAGCCAGGCTGGATGTGGCTGTGAGCAACCTGCTGTGGTGTGAGGTGTCCCTGGCCATGGCAGGGGGGCTGGAACTGGCTGAGCCTTGAGGTCCTTTCCAAGCCTGACAGTTCTATGGTTCTATGTGCACGAGAGATGCCTTGGAGGTGGAAGGCAAAGCCTGAGCACCCTGTGGGTGGGAAGATGCAGGAGCCTCTACAGACACCGAGGGAAGCAGCTCCTCTGCAGCTGGTGTAAGCCAGCAAATCCAGCCAGGCCTGATCTGACCCAAGGCCCTGCACAGCCAAAAGGAGGCTTTGCAAT
Source organism: Dryobates pubescens (assembly GCF_014839835.1). Taxonomy (NCBI): domain Eukaryota; kingdom Metazoa; phylum Chordata; class Aves; order Piciformes; family Picidae; genus Dryobates; species Dryobates pubescens. The sequence goes on from NC_071622.1 coordinate 1,142,012, forward strand.
GTCCTGTGATTCAGCTTGCTGTGTCTAAATCCGGGGTCATGCATTATGTATTTCTCACCAGAGTTTGCATGAGATCAATGAGATCACATCCAGCAGCAGCCTGCTCTTCGAGGAGCGCTGTGGTGGAGCCGGAGCGCGGTGGTGAAGGCTGGCAGCAGGAGCGCAGGTTGGGGCAGGGCATGACTTGAAAGCAGAAGGAGAGCCCAGAGCTGTGGGCACTCAGTGCTGAAGATTCATGGCAGCCTGAATGTGGTGATGCTTCTCTGGGTTAAGGCACAGAACTGCATCCCTTCAGCTTGGGGTTGGGTGATTGGTTGGACTTGATGAGCTTGGAGTCTCTTCCAGCCTGGTTGTTTCTGTGACTTCTGCATTCTTTGCTCTTATTTATAGGCTCTTCCCTGCAGTCCTCTTATTTATACACAGGAATGAAAGCTAGGCAGTGCCCCACTGCCTCCTGAAAATCCCCCCTGTGCCCAGTCTAACTGATTTAGTGCCTGCTAAAGAGTTATCAGAAGACAGGCTCAGGGCTGCTGCACGGCTCTGTTTCTGAGAAACACAGCCCTTTCCTGGGCCACAGCAGGCTGCCTTCCCTCCAGCCTCTCCTTGGCCACGGGGAATGCATTTGAGAGCTCTTTTTTCCCTTTCCCCAGCTCATTATTCTAAGCATTTCCCGTTAGGTGTCTGATTAGCGTCTCACAGGCTGCCTTCTGCTAGAATATCTCCTTCTGACGTGGGCTGTGGCAGCCAGAGGAGAAATCCACTGCGTTTCAGATGGAGATAACAACTTAATCTGATCAGCACTTAGGAAAGAATAGGCTGCCAGGGCTCGCCCAGGGCAGCAGAGGAGGCAGAGGCACTGCTGGCTCCCACAACCTTCCCTGCAGAGGTGACCCATTGTGAAAGGAGAGCGCTGGGAAGTCTTGCTTGATGGCCACATTTCAAGCTAGCTTTATGCCTGTGATAAGCCCCATGAGCAGGCTCTGTGCCATGAAAGGAGAAATCAGAGCTTTGCCCAGCTCTGCAGAGGGCTGGATGCTTAACACAGAGAAACCTCTGTGCATTTGCAAATGCTACAGGAGGGGCAGCAGAAGCAGGTTGTCCCCGGGAGTAAAAAGGAGCCAGCCCGTGTTCTGGAAGACCAGGCACAAAACAGAGCAAGGACCCCTGCCTGATGGGGGGAAGGACTCTTCCCCTGCAGGGAACAACAGAGAGCTACCAGGATGATTGAGGGACTGGAGCTCTGCCCGATGAGGAGAGGCTGAGAGCCCTGGGGCTGTTCAGTCTGGAGAGAAGACTGAGAGGGATCTGATCAATGCCTATCAATAGCTGAGGGCTGGGGGTCAGGAGGGAGGGGACAGGCTCTGCTCACTTGCACCCTGGGACAGGACAAGGGGCAGTGGATGGAAACTCCAGCACAGGAGGTTCCAGCTCAGCATGAGGAGGAACTTCTGCCCTGGGAGGGTCTCAGAGCCCTGGAGCAGGCTGCCCAGAGAGGTTGTGGAGTCTCCTTCTCTGGAGCCTTTGCAGCCCCATCTGGATGTGTTCTGTGTGACTTGGGCTGGGTTCTCTGCTCCTGCTCTGGCAGGGGGGGTGGACTCGATGCTCTTTGGAGGTCCCTTCCAACCCCTGACATCCTGTGAGCCTGTGAACATCAACAGCTCACTCTTGCCTGTCTTAAGCACTGCCACACTTAGGACAGCCTTGAAACCTCGAAGCTGGATCTCATTTCAAGGCAAGGTTAGCCAAAAGGGGTGTTCATGTTTGTAGTCAACAGTTTTGAAGCCTGTTCCTTGGGTTTTTGTTGCTGTTTGTGGTTGTTTTCCTGTGGGCTGCAGTTGTACAGAGAACCCAAACCAGAAGAGCAAGCACAGGTTCTGACTAATCATTTCTGCTGTTTGAAGAAGAAACACTTTGGTTTGGAGTTCTTCTGAAAAGAGAGTCCCTTCCATGCTGGGCAAACAGAGTTACCCAGCAACGAGGCAGGGGGAAATCAAGGAGGTGAGGAGAGAGAAGCAGAGCCTGCGCTCTCCCCGGCGTCCTTGGCAGGCTCTGTGTGCAGATGCAGGGCTGGCTGCTCCCAAATGCTGCAGCTCCTGGGCCGGCAGCATCCTGCTGCCTGCCTGCCCACTCGTCCCCCTTGACACCTGTGCTACTTCTAGGCTGTGCCTGGGAAAATCTTCCCCAGGTCTTCAGTTAAAGTGACAGAATGTGAAGAAATTACCATGGGATGCAAAAAGGGAAAGTAATGATAAGGTCTAATTAATCCCCTTGCTGTGATTACTGACAAAGGGACTTGTGGGAACTAACTCTTGGGGGTTTTGTTGTTTCGTTTTTCTCTCTAGCAGAGACTTTGCTTGGCTGTTGCTGACCTTGGCTGCGTTCTTTGTGGTGGCTAAGTACTAATCAGCTACTCTCTGCTTTTCTCCTCTTTCCTCTCGTTCAGGGGGGAAGGGAGGGAAGAGGAGGAAGCTGTTTGTACCCGCCCTGGTTTTGCCCAGGGGCGGTTTGGTGTCGTTTACAAATGGTAAACCCGTGCCAATGCTGTCTACTTTGCACAGATTCATTGCCTTCTGTAGCTCAGATTGTAGTCTGGCTTTGCAGTAGCTGTGCCAGGGGAGGTTTAGGCTGGAGGTGAGGAGAAAGTTCTTCACAGAGAGAGTTGTTTGCCGCTGGAATGTGCTGCCCAGGGAGGTGGTGGAGTCCCCATCCCTGGAGGTGTTCAAGAGGGGATTGGATGTGGCACTTGGTGCCATGGTCTAGTCATGAGGTCTTGGGTGCCAGGTTTGGGGAGGGACTTCTCAGGCTCTCAGGCAGTGATAGGACTGGGGGGAATGGAATGAAGCTGGGGGTGGGGAGATTCAGGCTGGAGGTGAGGAGGAAGTTCTTCCCCATGAGAGTGGTGAAGCCCTGGAATGGGTTGTCCAGGGAGGTGGTTGAGGCCCTGTCCCTGGAGGTGTTTAAGCCCAGGCTGGATGAGGCTCTGGCCAGCCTGATCTAGTGTGGGGTGTCCCTGCCCATGGCAGGGGGGCTGGAGCTAGATGATCCTTGTGGTCCCTTCCAGCCCTGACTGATACTATGATACTAAGGTTGGACTTGATGATCTCTGATGTCTCTTCCAACCTTATTGATTCTATAATTCTATGATTCTAACCAGAGCTTCATTTGCTGCCAGCTGAGCTGGACTGGCAATTTTATCTTGGGGTGGGGGGTGTAATTTCAACCCACCACAACACTGCTGCCAGCTCAGCATGGGGACAGTCCCTGGCCACATGTGGATGCTCATTGCTCCCTGGAAGGGCACTTGCCCTGAAAGGCCCAGCACTGGGCTTTGCCCTGAGCAGCCTGAGCATCATTTGCTTTCTGCAGCCAGCTAAGCCAGGGGTTTTACCCTTAGCTACACCCTGGTTCTTTGAAGAGTCACCAAGATCCAGCTCTGAACTGCTGCGTGATAGAAGACCTCGCCTGGAGTTGTGGTGGAACATCTGAGGGTCAATTACAGTCCCTGAATAAAAACATTAGGGCATCCTGTCCTTAATCTTTTTTATGGCTTTGCCTGCTAGATTTAAAAGCCCTGTATATAAACAAGCCCTTAAATAAATAGACCTGGAAGTATAATCTCCTCACATAGATCCTTGCAAAATTGTGCTCAAACCATCTCAATCTTCAGACAAGCTAAATGGATTGAGACCATTAGGTTGCTCCCTGTGAAGAGGCTTTTAGAGATGACCCTTCCCTGAGCTCTCCACATTTCCCTATCTGTGCTTTCAGAGGCGTAGGCAACTCAGCAAGTGCCAATATCAGCCCACATCTCTGCTCAGCTTTTTCTTCTTCCTTTGTCCAAGGAGCTCATCAGTCCATTTGTGCACAGCATTAAACTCCCTGTGAGCACTCATAATTCCTCTGCCTCCTGACAGTGCCTCACATCCACAACTGCACAGCACTTGGGAAGCATTAGCCTGTGTTTGCTACCTGGCTGATCATGCTCAGTCCTTGATCACTAATAACAGCCTGCATCATCAACACCCCACTGAGGCATGAGCAGGGGAGTTTTAGAACCAGAGCATTGTCAGGGTTGGAAGGGACCTCAAGGCTCAGCCAGTCCCAGCCCCCCTGCCATGGCCAGGGACACCTCACACCGCAGCAGGTTGCTCACAGCCACATCCAGCTTGGCCTTCACATCCTCCAGGCAGGAGGCTGCCACCACCTCCCTGGGCAGCCTGTGCCAGGCTCTCACCACCCTCATGGGGAACAACTTCTTCCTCACAGCCAATCTCAATCTCCCCATTTCTAGTTGCTCCATCCCCCCCAGTCCTATCCCTCCCTGACACCCTCAAAAGTCCCTCCCCAGCTTTCTTGCAGCCCCCTTCAGACACTGCAAGGCCACAATGAGGTCTCCTGGGAGCCTTCTCCTCTCCAGACTGCACAACCCCAACTCCCTCAAGTCTGTCATCATAGCAGAGCAGCTCCAGCCCTCTGCTCATCCTCTAAGATAATCCCCTCAGAGAGGTTTTGGGGCTAACTTACACTCACCCAAGTAGCAGCTGGGAGCTTCTTACTGCTGAGCAGGACAAAGTGCTGCTTCCACCCTCGGAGTGCTTTTCACATTAGAGAAGTTGCAGCGGAGCCGCGGCTGGCAGAGGGGTCACACACATGATTGATGAGATCAGTACAGTTCATTGTAACCTCAGCTGGCAACTTCATAAGGCAAGCATAACTCATCTTTCCATCTTGGGGCTGCTGTCTGAAGAGGAGGAGGAGATTGCACCAGGAGAAAACAAATGGAAGCATCCCAGCAAACACCCCACGCGAGGCACTCTGCCAGCTCACAAGGGGCAGGAGCAAAGGAGCACAGAGGGGGTGGGAAGCACTGAATTTCCTTCAGGCCTGTTCCTCAGGAAGCTGTCCTCTGAATTTCTTTGTGTTGCCTTCATTTGTCCTTTTAGTGACACCCCCCAGGCTGTAGTTGCAGGCAGCAGTTGTATCCTCCGAGCCTTTTCAGAGCAGACTCAATACTTCCAGCCTCTCCTCGTCTGTCCTGTGCTCTGCCCTCCTCAGTGTCTGACCTTCACTGGACTCACTCCAGCATATCCACAGCCTTCCTCTGCTCTGCTCTGTCCAGGGCAGAAAGATTTGGTTTGCTCCTCTCTTAGCCTTGCAGCCATATGTCCAGGCCTGGTTTAGAGATGAAAGGCTTTCCTGAGAGCTGTCCTGAGAGTGCTGCTCCTTAGATGCTGTTGAGTTTCCTTGTGTTTGAGCCAACATCGATATTCAGCCAAGCCTAAGGAGAGGAAACAAAATCATTATGGTGCACCAGTTCCTTCCCTCTCTTAGTTAGTGAGGAAAAACTCATGCTGGAAGCAGCATATCAGGCAGAAACTTCAGCTAAGTCCTTCCTGGGATGAGAACAGCCCTGAGCATCCCCAGGGCAGAGAGGCAAACTGAGGACTTGCAGGTTCTGTAGGGGCAGGGTTAGCAGAATCCCCCTCAGGAGGACTGTGCTGGGGTCAGGGCAGTACACAGGCTGCTGGGTCACTAACTTGCCTGGGTGAGGCTCGTGGCCAGCTGTCCTGAGCAAGGATGCCAGCAAGCAACCAGGGGAAACTGCTCCAGACGTGGTCTTGGTGTAGAGCACGTAGCTTTATGGCAGGTGGTCTTCTCAGCACAAGCTGAGCCACCTCAGCTCCCCTCCACAGCCACCCTGTCCCAAGCTCTGGCCCCTGCATGCTCCCTTCTGCCCTTTTGTTCCTCCCTCTCCCTGCAAAAGGGCAGCTGGCACCTTCCCTTTGTGCTCCCTCGGCTCCTCTGCTCCGTGCCAGCTGCCTTCCTGGGCTCACTCACCTGCAGAGCTCTCTGGGTCGGGTGATCAGGCAGTCACCAGTGCTGCCTGATGCAGTGTCTCATCCCCACCTCCCTCCAGCCCCTCTGCACCTCCTCGTCCCAGCCTGCCTAATGGCCTGAAGGAGAGGGAAATGATCTCTCCAGTCCCGCCGCGCAGGCTAAGCGTTTGTACCGAGACCAATGTGCGACTCCAAAGTCATCATTAGCCTAATTCATTAAGCCATTAACAATGCTAAAGCATGCAGAGTACATTAAAAACCTCTTCTTAAGTGGAAAAACTCATCCTGTGGCTTTTGGGGTCAGTGCAAGTTGATATGCCTGGCGTTAGTGACGCTGCAGGGTTTAAGAGCGCCTGCAGACCCTTGGCCAGTGCTGCCCTCTCCTCTTCACAGCAACACACAGGAGCCTCTGGCCTGCAAAGCTGCCAGAACTGCTCTGACCTGCTGCAGCAATCTGTCCTCCAGGGCACACCTGGCCCAAAGAGATTTAGTGATTCCTTCCTGCAGGTGACAGCATCGAGAAGTAACTGACGGTGCCAGCCCAGCCCGGGGCAGGCAGGAAGCAGCACCTGAAGCACAGGTCCAGCTGAAGGCATGCCGGGGGTCATCTCCCACCCCCAAAGGCAGGAGGTAGCTGCAGGAACTCAAGGCAGAGGCTGAGAAGCCCAAGGCATGAGGGGCAGCACACAGAGAGGGGTGTGGGTGGGAGCTGGCTGCTGGATGCCCACGGTCCCTGGGGAGCACCAGGCTTGGAGCCCAGCAGGTAGGAAGGAGTTTTCCAAAGGGCTACAGCTTGTGGGCAGCACATGGGCTGTGCAGCTCTCCATCTGCATTTGGTAGTGCTTCTTCTGAACAAAGCCTTTTGTCTTCTCTTGAGACACTGCTGCTCTTTCACCAGGCTTGGCCTGGCAGTTTCCATGAGCTCTGCTGGCTTTTGCTGGAGGCAGCAGACTGCCACCTTTGAAGGGCTTGAAGAGCTTTTGAGTTACAGCTGAGCAGAGGCCCCGAGCAAAAGCCTGTCTCTGTCAGCCAAAAACCATCCAGCCACAGCCTGTAGCTTTACTCTTGGTGAGAGGGCAAAGGAGGAGCAGGCAGCAGGTCTTTACATGAGCAAACTGCAAGGGTCCCTCTGAAGTCCTAAGAGACTTGTTGCTCTCCAGAGCTTGCTCTTTATCCTGGTGTTTGAAGTGCCCTGGCTCTGGCCACCTCAGTAAATAGGAACAGGTCTGTGTCAAGGGAACCATCTGGCAAAAAGAGAGAAACAAAATCCAGGAAAGAAACAAAACAAAAAACCAAACCAGAAAGAAGTTTCCCCTTTGGTGGGAAGGTGTAGCATGCCAAGCTTCCTTTGCTGTCCTCTGCCACAGGGACCTGCAACAGAGGCACAGAATCAGCCAGCTTGGAAGAGACCTCCAAGATCACCAAGCCCAACCACTCACCCAACCCTAACTAAGCACTGAGTGCCTCACCCAGGCTGCTCTTAAACACCTCCAGGGATGCTGACCCCACCACCTCCCTGGGCAGCACATTCCAAGGGCAATCTCTCTGTCTGGGAAGAACTTCTTGCTAAGAACAAGCCTAAACCTCCCCTGGCACAGCCTGAGACTGTGTCCTCTTGTTCTGGTGCTGGGGGCCTGGGAGAAGAGACCAACCCCCACCTGGCTACAACCTCCCTTCAGCAGTTGTAGAGAGCAAGGAGGTCTCCCCTGAGCCTCCTCTTCTCCAGGCTGAACACCCCCAGCTCCCTCATGCTGAGCTATTGTGGTACCTTGCCCCCATTTCCTCACCTCCAGTATTTGAAAGCAGCACCCAAAAGACAGCTTCTGTTCTGCCTGAGAACCACAAGCAGCACTTCAGCACTTGGGGCTGCAGCATGGGGCTGGCAGGGCTGGCACTGCTGCGGGGTTCGGTGTTTGCTGGCATCTCCTTGGGGGCAAGCAGCGGGAGGCAAGGGCAAAGCCTCTGCTGCTTGTTCCACCCTGAGGTGATGCTGAGATCATCTCTGCAGCGGTGCACAACCCCCCTGGGAGTCGTGACACCCACACACAGTGTTTCAGGGCAGTCACCTATCGCCTGGCAGGCTCAGCCCTCGTGCCTGGCACTGCCCAGCCCACAGCAGGCAGCTCCAGACACAGCCCCAGCTCACAAGGTGAGCGCAGGCTCCCCGGGGAGGCCTCTGCAGCTTCTCCCAGCACGAGATAAAAGTGGTTTATTGTGCAGCACTAACAATGTGATTTGCTAACACATTACCCAGGGGTGGCACAATCTGTACTGGTTAAAGGGAAATGTTAAAGCTGTCACTTCAGCAGGAGACACTGGGATGTGCTAAATGGGTCATGGCATTAAAACAAATACTCCCAACCTAAATTTCCAAAGTGCTGGGAAGGGACAGGTACTGCACACTGCAGCAGCCACAGCAGCTCCCTGCCTGCCAGCCCTGGCACCACTCGGGGGCTGGCACGTGGAGCAGGCTCCTTTCCCCCCTCCACACAAACCCCCACACAAGACAGACAAGGGCACTGGCAGGGGACAGGGCAGCTGTGGCTGCTTACTGCAACCCAAGGGAACAGGTTGGAGGGGTCTGAGAGCAGCAAAATGCAGCAGCAGGAGTGGGATTGGATTGGAATGGAATGGAATGGAATGGAATGGAATGGAGTAGAATAGAATAGAATAGAATAGAACAGAACAGCACAGAACAGAATCAACCAGGCTGGAAGAGACCTTTGAGATCATTGTGTCCAAGCTATCACCCAACACCATCTAATCAACAATTTGACAGGGCTGCTCTTGGCTGGGGCAGGATGGGAGGCAGGGCTCAGAGGCTTCCCCCAGGGCTGGAAATGCTCTACTGGAACACACATAAAGTGCCTGCCCTCGGCACCCCAGGATAAGGGAGCACAAAGCTTAGCCCTCAGGGTGTTCCTGTAGCTGGTCAGTGGAGAGCTGGCTGCAGGGCAGCTTCACTGCTGATCACCACCACTCGCCCCAGACTTTGCTTCCAGACAGTACATCTGTGACCCTTGTAGCAATGAGGGCAGGTTGTCAGCACACTTTGAGGCTGAGCCAGCCACAGATGATGAACCAAGGCTGCACCAGCCTGTAGGCTTGGCAGGGGTTTGGGTCCCTCTGCCAGGCAAAACAGCCAAGAGAGCAGAGGAAGAATAGAATAGAACAGACCAGGTTGCGAAAGACCTTTGAGATCATCAAGCCCAACCTCTCACCCAGCACCATCTAATCAACTCAACCATGGCACCAAGGGCCTCATCCAGGCTCTTCTTAAACCCTCAGAGCTGCCCCGAGCAGGACGCTGCTGCCCAGGATGGGAAGGTGCCGCTGCCCCGAGCTCCTCAGCGATGGCCTAATGAGCACATCCAGCTGCCAGCCATCCGCAGTCCCCGACAGGGCACCTCCAGGCACGCAGGTGCCACCTACCCAGGGTCGATGGGCAGGGCCGGGGGCAGCTGGGGGCAGGGCCAGGTGGGTTCGGTGCTCGCCTTGCAAGGGGAGGCGGCGGAGCGGGGCGGGGGCAGGGGTTCGGCCGTTGCCATGCGCTGCACGTCCCTGCCGCGGCTGAGCGATGCTCTGGGAGACAGGGGATGTCTCTGCAGCTCAGAAAAGGCCCGCAGGAGTCTCCTTGCAAAAGGGAGAGCTTCCTGTCGACTCTGCTGGAAACGTTGTGCAGGGAACCGGGCTTGCAGAAGTGACCTTGTTTTCCCCAGACACAGATCTGGGGAGGGGCTGTCAGTGTTCTCCACATTTCCTCTCTCTCCCTGAACTGTTCCACAGTGTTATTCTCAGCTGGCTGCCTCTATAGGAAATCAGACATCTGAAGCAGTGCCAGCCACTGGTGCTGGCCTGCTGGGGGGAGAGCAGAGACTCAACCCAGAGCTCGGCCTCTCCTCTTGGATGTGGGGAGCCTGTGGCTGGAGGAGCTCTGAGACCACAGGGGCAGTTTCACCCCTCACATGTCAGCTCAGCTGTGCTCTCACGTTTAGCCCTCACTGCACACCCATTCAAAAGAGCCAAGAGAGCTGCTGCCCCTGTGCTGCCTGCAAGAGCAGGCCTGGGGCCAGGGCTTTGGCAGCAGAGCGCAGGAACCAGGTGGGAGCAACATGGCATTCCCATGGATAGACAATGGAAGGAAGGATTCTGCAGACCTTCTGCTTGCACCACCCCTCATCATCTGGGCAAGGCACTTGTGATTCACCATCCCCTCCAGGTGCCTGCTTTGCTTACGTTAGAAAGGAGGAAAACACCCTCAAAGCAGCCTCATGTCACAGCCGCTGCAGGGCAGCAGCCTTCGAGTGCAGAAGGAGCAGTGTCTTACTCTGCAGCCAAGGGCTTTGCCTAGCTAACTGTCCCAGGGATTCCTCTGCTTCCCAGCTGCTTCAGTCCCTGCTGGACCCCAGAGAAGGACAAACTTTGGGCTCTGAGTGCCCCTGTGCCATCGAGGAACCTGGGGATATTCCTTCAAGAGCTGCTGCCTGATGGCACAACAGAATTTGCACCACCTCCATCTACCCCTCTTTCATTTTCCTCTGTTACAGCTCTGCTATCTGATCTTTTCTTCCTTGGACATGCTGATAAGCAGGTAATGAAAGTGCCTCCTATGCTGTGAGTGAGCAGCACAGGTTAGTGCAGCGAGCAGGCTGCATCCTGCAGGAGCTGTTTCAGGCCCTCTGCAAATCCCAGCAGCTCTCTCCAATGCACTCACACCTCTTTCTTCTTTGTCTCCATTCTGAACTCATTAATTGCAAAGCAAGAGCAATGTTTTTTGCTAACACAGAAGGTCAGGGGATGAGGAAGAATTTCCATCTTTGATGGAAGTGCAAAAAGCCATAAAAAAGGTAAAAAAAAAAATAGAAATAAAATCCAAGCTTGTTGTCCTGAACTCCAGAGCTGTAAAATACTGCAGCAGTGAGCCAGGGAATATACTGCCTCTTAACACAATAGACTGTGATCAACAGCAATAGAAAAGTATCTTAAAACGAGGTATTGATTTCCTGTCCAGTAAGATAGAGCTCAGCCATTTCCCAGCCTTGCTGAAGTCACAGTCATGGGGCTGGAGCCCTGTGCTGGGGCTGGCATGGGCAAGGAGAGTCCTGACTCTCAGCAAGAGCTGCAGGTGCCCCATCACCTGCCAGCAAGCTCAGATCACAGGATCAGAGGATGTTAGGCGTTGGAAGGGACCTCTGGAGATTGAGTCCAACCCCCCTGCCAGAGCAGGAGCAGAGAATCCAGCACAGGTTACAGGGGAATGCATCCAGAGAGGGCTGCAAAGGCTCCAGAGCAGGAGACTCCACAACCTCTCTGGGCAGCCTGCTCCAGGGCTCTGGGACCCTCACAGGGCAGAAGTTCCTCCTCATGCTGAGGTGGAGCCTCCTGTGCTGCAGCTTACATCCATTGCACCTTGTCCTGTCCCAGGGTGCAAGTGAGCATAGCCTGTCCCCTCCCTCCTGACCCCCAGCCCTCAGATATTGATAAACATTGATCAGATCCCTCTCAGTCTTCTCCTCTCCAGACTGAACAGCCCCAGGCCCCTCAGCCTCTCCTCCCCAGGCAGTGCTGCAGTCCCCTAATCATCCTGGTAGCCTTCCCTGGACCCTCTCCAGCAGATCCCTGTCCCTCCTGAGCTGGGGAGCCCAGAACTGAATGCAGTACTCAAGATGAGGTCTCAGCAGGGCAGAGTAGAGGGGGAGGAGAACCTCCCTGGCTCTGCTGGACACAGTCTTGATGCCCCCTAGGTTCCCATTGGCCTCCTTGGCCCCCAGGGCACATTGCTGTCCCATGCAGAACTTGTTACCCACCAGCACTGCCAGGTCCTTCTCCACAGGGCTGCTCTCCAGCAGATCCCCTCCCAGCCTGTGCTGCTGCAGGTTACTGGTGCAGAGTGAAAAAGGAAAAAGAGATGAGGTCTGTTCCAAAAGCCCCAGAAGCACAAGTCCCACACCACCAGCAACAGCCTGGAGACATTATTTCAAGTGAAGTGGCACTGTCTGGCTCCCCAGCTGCTCTCCCATCCATCACCACACCTGTCTGTCACAGGGCTCTCAAATCCTTCACACATCTAATCCCTTCAGGGAAATCTCCTTTGCAGGCATCCCTGTGCCAAGCACAGGGCCCTGCAGAGCAGCAGCCACGCTTGCTCAGAGGTGCTGCTGCAGCTGGCACACCCCCCAGCTGCATGGCAGAGTCATACAGTCATAGGATGGTCCAGGCTGGGAGGCACCTCCAGAGCTCATCCAGCCCAACCTCCTCTGCACTCAGCAGGGACATCCCCAGCTCGATCAGGCTGCCCAGGGCCTCACTGTGTCTCACCTTGAATGTCTCCAGGGAAGGGACCTCAGCACCTCCCTGTGCAGCGTTCCACTGTCTGCAAACAGCGTGGGGGCGAAAAGTTGAGCTGGAATGCTTGAGCTGGGGAAAGGCAGCCACATGCAAGGATTAATATCAGCACTTCCCTTCTTAACAGGACTTACTCACAAAGCCCCAGATGTGTGCTTGCCTAAGCAGGCAGCGCTCTGAACTGTTCACTGCAGCTAGCCCCAGGAGCAACTCCCCAGAGCAGAGCTCATACAGCATCAATCACAGAACGGTCCAGGCTGGAAGGGACCTCCAAAGCTCCTCCAGTCTGACCTCCCAGCCGTCAGCAGGGACATCTCCAACTAGATCAGGCTGCCCAGGGCCTCATCCAGCCTCACCTTGAATATCTCCAGGGAAGGGACCTCAACCACCTCCCTGGGCAACCTGTGCCAGGGTTCCACCACCCTCAGAGTCAAGAACTTGCTCCTAACATCCAATCTCAATCTGCTCTGCTCTAGTTTGAAGCCATTGTCCCTGGTCCTGTCCCTGCAGGCCTTTGCAAACAGTCTCTCTGCATCCTTCCTGGAGCCCCCTTCAGGTCCTGGCAGGCTGCTATGAGGTCTCCCTGGAGCCTTCTCTCCTCCAGGCTGAACACCCCCAGCTCCCTCAGCCTGTCCTTGTAGCAGAGCTGCTCCAACCCCCTGAGCATTTCCATGGCCTCCTCTGGCCCCTCTCCATCAGGGTAAAGTCATGGGCACAGCTCAGGGCACAGAGCACAGCCAGGCAAGAGCTGCTGTGTACAGTCAGTTGTGACAGATCTGTTCCCAAGGAGCTGCCCAGGAACTTTTCAAAGCCATGCAGCTGCACCCTGTGATGTTAAGCTCCACCACTGAAGTGCCTGCCCCATAGAAAGGAGTAAGCAGGTCCAGCAGAGTGGGATTTGTCCTGATCTACCAGGGTTTATTTTCTTTTACCCCTTTTGGAAGAGGTAAAAGAGCATCTGTCTTGCTCTAAACTAAGACACCTCACCAGCAGAGACCCCTGGGCTGGCACATAGAGTTCTCATAGAACCATAGAATTGTCAGGGTTGGAAGGGACCTCAAGGCTCAGCCAGTTCCAACCCCCTGCCATGGGCAGGGACACCTCACACTGCAGCAGGTTGCTCACAGCCACATAAAGCATCCTGCTGTATGAGGGTGAGCAGAGGGCTGGAGCTGCTCTGCTGTGAGGACAGACTGAGGGAGTTGGGGTTGTGCAGGCTGGAGAGGAGAAGGCTCCCAGGAGACCTCATTGTGGCCTTGCAGGAGCTGCAGGGGGCTCCAAGAAAGCTGGGGAGGGACTTTGGAGGGTGTCAGGGAGGGATAGGACTGGGGGGCATGAAGCAAAACTAGAAATGGGGAGATTGAGATTGGCTGTGAGGAAGAAGTTGTTCCCCAGGAGGGTGGTGAGAGCCTGGCACAGGCTGCCCAGGGAGGTGGTGGAAGCCTCCTGCCTGGAGGTGTTTGCAGCCAGGCTGGAGGTGGCTGTGAGCAACCTGCTGCGGTGTGAGGTGTCCCTGGCCATGGCAGGGGGGCTGGGACTGGCTGAGCCTTGAGGTCCCTTCCAACCCTGACAATTCTATGAGCTGTATTTTGCCTTCTGCAGCTCTCAGTGTGCAGCAGACCTTGGGCTCTACTCATGGGAGTCAGCATCTAACAGCTTGTTAATGAGCAAACCTGTGCTGGTCCTGTTCTGTACAACACAGCTCTGCAAACCCCCTGGCACTACACTGTCACTGCCAGGTCACTGCTACAACAGCACAACAACTCAGCAAACAGATCAGTGGAGGTTTGCCACGGGCTGGCCCTGCAGGGAGGCAAAGGCAGAGCCCAGACTGGGCTGCCTCACACGGCACAGACCACGATGCTGCACCAGGCAGGTTTGTGCTCCTCCAGCCCTACCGGCAGCTAGTGCCTGGCCAGACCTCAGCCTCTCTGCTAATGAGCAGCCCCAGGGGAGAACAGAGCTCTTCACCTCTCCCATGATCTTGGAGGCCAATTACTCAGGCTTCAGAGGCTGCCTGGGGAACTTTATTTTTAGAGGATCCTCTGAATTATTCATGAAACATGGGGAGAGAGGTTGGCATTTTACAGCAAACTGTAGTGTGGGGCTGCATCAAGCCCTTCCTGACACAGGCACTGGGGGCTCCAGCAAGCCCCTGCAGGGACAGTGACACCACTCTGACAGGAGCTGGAGGGGAAGGTTTGCTGCACGTACACCTCCTAAACCCATGCCAGTCCTTCAAAGCCAGGTGCAAGGTTAGCTTAAAGCACAGAGAAGCATAGAGGGGAGCTATAAAGGATCACTGGATTGGGACTGAAGGGCTCAAGGTTCCCCTTGCCCAGTGGCCACCAGCCCCACATAGTGCAGGGGGGGTGCCAAGGAACAGGGAGCTTGGATCCCACTCACCTGAGCACGGTGCCTGCAAAGAGAAAACTGCCAAGGAGCAGCCCAACAAGGCATGGCTTGAAGCAATGCTGGGCCAGAAAGCCCAGCTCCATCCACCAGCACTCCCCTGGCTCCTCTGGCACAGCTGGATGGAGAGGTCATCTCTCAGCAGCTGCTAGAAGGGGTCTCACTGCTGCCCACCTGTACACCCATCCCACTGTGGGATGCTCTGCAGTAACTGCCATGCAGGCTGCAGAAAGAGGGCAGAGGTGGACACCCAGGGAAGAAACCACAGGTAGGAGGTGCTTGCAAAGCTCTTGTTCATCTGCTCTGCCAGGGAAATAACCAAGCAGAAGAGTTTGCTACAAAAAGGTCACTTCAGGGCATGTCTTCCCCTCCCAGCTGCACCGTTTGGAAAGGTTCACCCCTCCTTAAACCTCCTTTCCCTGCTTTTGCAGAGGCAGGAAGCCTCCCAGGTGCCTCCCACATCTACTCTCAAAGTGATCTGGGCTCTGGAAGCAGCAAGCTACTTTGGAGCAGCTGATCCATCTCAGGGTAAAGAGGAGCATCCACTGGGGAGCACTGATTGTTCCCTGAGATGGCATCAAGCCCACAGGTTTTGCTCTTAGAGGGGAGTTTCATTTCAGAGCTTCAGGCAAGCCCTTCCCACCTCCCCCAGCAGAGCAAGGTGGAAGGGCTCAGCCATGGCCACTTGGCTGTGGGCAGGGGGGGTCAAGGTGGGAGAGAGGCCAGAGACAACCCATGAGTCCAAGAGATCAGACAGGGATGGCAATGGAATAAGCAAATATGTTGCTAGGAGACACCAAATCTGGGATCAATAATTCATGAGGTCTCTGCACTAAAGTGAATAATTCAGGGGTGTGGGAAGCAAGGGGGAGAAATGGGGAAGAGGCTTTAAAGCCTCCCACCCAGCCCATGAACTGGGGCACAGAGCATAGCACCCAAAGAGCCAGGATAGAGCTGGGAGTGTGCCTGAACCCACACTGGCCAGAAAGGCAGAAAGTTGTTGTCACTGACCCCTGCTGCACACCAGGCCAAGGCACATGGAGGAAGAGAAAGACCTGGGGCTTCTCCATGCTGGAAGGAGCATCTAAGACCCCACCTGGAGCACTTTGTCCAGCTCTGGAGCCTCTGTGCCAGGAAGGATCTGGAGGGGCTGGACGGTGTCCAGAGAAGGGCCACGAGGAGGAGCAGAGGGCTGGAGCTGCTCTGCTGTGAGCACAGACTGAGGGAGTTGGGGTTGTGCAGTCTGGAGAGGAGAAGGCTCCCAGGAGACCTCATTGTGGCCTTCCAGGATCTGCAGGGGGCTGCAAGAAAGCTGGGGAGGGACTTTTGAGGGTGTCAGGGAGGGATAGGACTGGGGGGGATGGAGCAAAACTAGAAGTGGGGAGATTGAGATTGGCTGTGAGGAAGAAGTTGTTGGCCATGAGGGTGGTGAGAGCCTGGCACAGGCTGCCCAGGGAGGTGGTGGCAGCCTCCTGCCTGGAGGTGTTTGCAGCCAGGCTGGAGGTGGCTGTGAGCAACCTGCTGCAGTGTGAGGTGTCCCTGCCCATGGCAGGGGGTTGGAACTGGCTGCTCCTTGAGGTCCTTTCCAGCCCTGGCAGCTCTGTGATTCTGTGATTGCAAGACAGCAGCTCAGCCTGGCCACTTCAGCATCAGTGAGCCCCCAAAGAGGGCTCAGGAAATGTGGTCATCTGTTTAGAGGATGTTCACCACTTCAAAATCATCTAAATGACTGTGCAGCTGGCAAAGTGTTTTTCCTTCCCCAAAACATTATGGTTTCTAAGTCATAAAGTTAAATAGACACCATCCTGAAAGGCTCCAGTGGTCCATTAGGGATGTTTCATTTAGAGCTCCAGCTCAATTCAAATGAGAATGGTAAGCACTGCAGAGCCAGCCCAAAGTGTTCTCTTTTGAGCTGAATTGAGTGCTTCATTCAACATGAAATAAGGACTTTATTTATCTGTTTGTTTTAAAATCACCACTCTGGTCACTGAACCAGGGAGACAAATCAATTTCTGTGCAGATTGCTTCTCCAAATGCATCTCTGCAAATGAGGTTAGGGAGGCAGCTTAGCTAACACATGCATGTCTGGATGTGAGGAGCAAGGGACAGCAGTGTGCCCTTCTGGCCAAGGGGGCCAAGGGCTCCTGGGCTGCATCAAGAGGAGTGTGGCCAGCAGAGCCAGGGAGGTTCTCCTCCCCCTCTGCTCTCCCTGCTGAGACCTTCTCTGGAATATTGCATCCAGTGCTGGGCTCCCCAGCTCAGGAGGGACAGGGATCTGCTGGGCAAGAGTCCAAGGGAGGGCTGCCAGGATGATTGAGGGAGTGGAGCACTGCCTGGGGAGGAGAGGCTGAGAGCCCTGGGGCTGTTCAGTCTGGAGAGGAGAAGACTGAGAGGGATCTGATCAATGTCTATCAATAGCTGAGGGCTGGGGGGCAGGAGGGAGGGCACAGGCTCTGCTCACTTGCACCCTGGGATAGGACAAGGGGCAGTGGATGGAAACTCCAGCACAGGAGGTTCCAGCTCAGCATGAGGAGGAACTTCTGCCCTGGGAGGGTCCCAGAGCCCTGGAGCAGGCTGCCCAGAGAGGTTGTGGAGTCTCCTTCTCTGGAGCCTTCCCAGCCCCATCTGGATGTGTTCTGTGTGACCTGTGCTGGATTCTATGCTCCTGCTCTGGCAGGGGGTTGGACTGGATACTCTTTGGAGGTCCCTTCCAACCCCTGACATCCTGTGAGTTCAAGGCTTTGTCCAGCCTCTCAGGAGACAGGACCCAATCTGGCATCCAGCTTTTCCCCTCAACCATACAACTTCATGTCAGCTTCTCTGTACATCCCTCCTGAGTTTGGAAGTCTCACAAGCCACAGGAGGATGCACAGCTTCCTTCCCTTGGGAAAGGAAAGATGTCCTTGGCAGGGTCTCAGCACTATTTGCAGAACCATGGGGGAAGCTGGGAGCCACTCTAACCACCCCTGATTCACAGAAGAAGCTATCAAAGCTAAGAGAGGGGAGGAAAAAAATCTCTTCCTCTGAGATCAAACCTAAACTTCCCCCTGCACAGCCTGAGACTGTGTCCTCTTGTTCTGGTGCTGGGGGCCTGGGAGAAGAGACCAACCCCCACCTGGCTGCAACCTCCCTTCAGGCAGCTGGAGAGAGCAAGAAGGTCTCCCCTGAGCCTCCTCTTCTCCAGGCTAAGCAACCCCAGCTCCCTCAGCCTCTCCTCACAGGGCTGTGCCCCAGACCCCTCCCCAGCTTTTTGCCCTTCTCTGGACACCTTCCAGCATCTCAACATCTTTCCTAACCTGAGGAGCCCAGAACTGGACACAGGACTCAAAGTGTGACCTAAGCAGTGCTGAGCACAGGACAGGATGAGCTCCCTGCTCCTGCTGCAGGCCAGGACATCATTGACATTCAAGAGAAAGAGCACTGTTTGGAACTGCCTCAGTTCCTCACAAGCCAGAAACACAGCTGGGACAAAGCAACCAGAGTTTGATTTGTTCTGAGATGAGATGGACTTTGGATAGGGACTGGTTCCAGAGCTGCCTGCTACTACCCAAGCAGTAAGAGCTGAATGGGTGAGCTGTTCGTTGAGGGGGCTGGGGTCCCCCTCACTACTGAAATATCCTCTTGCCACTAGTGAAGACCTTGTGAACAAGGAGAGTCAAACATCATTTCCAAACCCAGCTCTATTCTACTGCCAGGCTCAGGAGCTCTCCCAGCAGGAAGGCTTTCTGCACTTGCAGCTCTGAGCTGGGGGGTGGGGGGCAGGAAGTGCTGTGGGAAACGGAGGAACTGAGAGGAAATTAATTACTTGGAGCCTGGCAGACGTGCCAGTGACCTGAGAGGGTTTCAGTAACAGAGAAACCAATTCCACCCTAGCTGCAATATTACATCCTCTGGATGGAGGCTTTGTGCAGTGCTGGGCCCTGCAGAGCTGACCTTTTCTTCTGAACACGGTTTCTGGGGGCAGCAGCTCCTTGCAGGAGCCTGAGCATAAATGAGGCATGATATATACTGATGTGCTTCTGGATCCAAGAGGCCCCGGAGATGCTGTGGCAATAACACTGATCTGCACGGCCGACAGGGGAGAGAGTGCTGGGCACAAGGGGAGATCCACCCCGCCCCCTCCATCTCCCCCAGCCTCCTCATCTGGCACAGGGGCTTGTGAGCATCACCGAGCCGTCAGAGGTCTTCACACAGGGAGATACATCAGCTCCCAGTTTCTAAGAGGACAGAGCTCAGCTGATCTCCACGTCCCTTCCCCGCACACACCGCGTGGCTGTGAGGCACCGGCACATTACAATGATCTACAGGATCTTTTGCTGGAGCCTTGCCACAGCTTGGCCGCGTTCCCAGAGGAGCTTTCATGCCCTGCAGAGGCGAAGACTTCAGCGTTCTATGCCCACACGTCCCTCTTTCCCCAGCAGCCCCTGGCAGGGCAGGCTGCAGGTAGACCTCTCCTCTCGGGGTCGCATCCCTCGGCGCCCGAGCCGCGCTCGCTGGCAGGCGCTGGGGGTCGCCTTTCCGAGCGGGAATTACTGCCCGGGGCGCCCGTCAGCTGCGGGGCCCGGCGGTAACCAAACCGGAGCAGGCAGGGCGTGCGCCCGGCTCCGTGCGCCCGGCTCCGTGCGCCCGGCTCCGTGCGCCCGGCTCCGTGCGCCCGGCTCCGTGCGCCCGGCTCCGTGCGGGCAGAGCGCTCATTCATGGCTCTGTCTCGCAGCCAAGTCATGACAGATGGGTGGGCTGCAGTCACGTTCAGGACTCCGTGACTCATGAAATTGCTCTGGCGGCTCGGGGGAGTTTCGCTCTCCTTCGCAGCACCCAAAATTCACAGTACCGCAGCACGCCAAAGGCCGGAAGGGACCTCCGGAGAGCAAGTCGAACCCCTCCTGCCAGAGCAGGATGACCCAGGGCAGGCTGCACAGGAGTGCATCCAGGCAGGTTTTGAATGTGTTCAGAGGAGACTCCACAGCCCCCCTGGGCAGCCTGCTCCAGGGCTCTGGCACCCTCACTGCAAAGAAGTTTCTCCTCATGCTGAGCTGAAACCTCTGTTCCACTTTGTATCCACTGTTCCTTGGCTTATTGCTGTGCACCACCCAAACCAGCTTGGCTCCCTCCACTTGCCCCCCACCCCTCAGATATTCATACACATTGATGAGATCCCCTCTCAGCCTTCTCAAGATTAAGCAGCACCCCATCTCCTCAGGAGGTGTAGTTGTCCTTCTTGCCGGTTCTGAGCCAGGCACCCTGCTGCATCATGCCTCTACAGCCCCTCTGAGCAGGGCTGGGGGCTGCTGAGGAGCCCATCTATCTCCCAGGCAGTAAGGAATGGGAAGGCATCACCGGTGATTCATCCCCATTAAGGAGACCAAAGCAATCCTCACCTGTCTCAAGCCGTGGTTGGCTTCATTAACCCCAGCTGCCTCCCTGGATCGATCATATCATTACACTGCAGGTCAGCACTTGGCACTCTCCTGCTGCCGACCCCAGCAAGCTCCCATGCAGATGGCCTGACAGAGCTGGCCGAGCTCAGCCCCTCAAGCCACGCTCTGGAAATCCTGCTCTCGGCTTAGGGGAGGTCTGGAGGGTCTGGCACAGGGTCCTGTGATGGTTTGCATACCATGACAGCATTGCACAGGTAGCCACCACCACAGCTTGCTGCCAGGGCTGGAAGGAAACTGCACCACACCAGCAGACAGTGACACAACCCCCAGGGTGTGCAGGTAGCCACATGCCACAACCATTGCAGCACAGGCTGAGACCACTCTCCATCCCCAGGGCTATGCATACATGACCATGGCCCAGCATGACCACCACTGCCTGCTCTACCTCCTTGCAGCCCTGGAGATGCTTGTGTGAGCTGAGCATTTCCAACAAGGCATGGACCAAACTTTTCCAGTCTTTGGTCCTGGAACTGGGAGATTAAAGCCCCCCAGCTCTCCTGAAAACCATGGCTGCTGCTATGGCCTGCCTCAGTGGCCAGGGAGTCTTTGCTAGCAGGATGAGGAGAGATAAAGGCTCCCAGGAGACCTCATTGTGGCCTTCCAGGATCTGCAGGGGGGCCACAAGAAAGCTGGGGAGGGACTTCTGAGGGTGTCAGGGAGGGATAGGACTGGGGGGGATGGAGCAGAACTAGAAAAGGGGAGATTGAGATTGGCTGTGAGGAAGAAGTTGTTCCCCAGGAGGGTGGTGAGAGCCTGGCACAGGTTGCCCAGGGAGGTGGTGGAAGCCTCCTGCCTGGAGGTGTTTGCAGCCAGGCTGGAGGTGGCTGTGAGCAACCTGCTGTGGTGTGAGGTGTCCCTGCCCATGGCAGGGGGTTGGGACTGGCTGAGCCTTGAGCTCCTTTCCAACCCTGACAGTTCTGTGACTCTCTGATGTTTCCTGGTCAGCTGAACCCTCAGGCACTTAGGCTGAGACAAAGGTGCTTGCAAGAGGTCAAACTCATCTCTTTTTAACTTGCAGGAAAACTGCTTTGCAGGGCATGCCACCTGGAACTGGTGCACCAAGAGCTTCTGCAGGCATGGGGCCTGCAGTGACAGTGCCTGACCCGGGTGACAGGTTTCATGCTGAGCAGGGCTTTGCCTGAAGGGCAGAGGGAGCACAGGATGACAGAGCAGGCAGAGGTGGCAGAGTCTCAGCTGTGGCAGCTTGCAGCAGCTGCCTGCAGCATGGCCAAAGGACGCAGTCCTCTCTCCCATCTCTCCAGGACAGGCTCACAGGTGGGAACAGGAGGCTGTCCCCAAGAAGGGGACACAGCAGCAGGGAGCCCAAGGAAGCAGGGCAACCATCTGACAGAGTGCCAGGTGGGAGCCGCCGAGCGCGGCAGCGACATCGCTGCCACGACAGCTAATGCAGAATCCTGCAGCTCTCTGGCTACAGGTGCCTGCATCTAATTAAATATTTCAGCATGATGATCATTTTAATTAGGTAAAGCCAACTGCCTCTGCTGGATGTGCTGGGGTCCAAAGCTCCCAGGCAAGTTTCCACCCTGCCTCCCCCGCCCTGCGGTTCACTGCCTCTGCTCTGTAAACAGCCAGCTCCGACAAGAAGCCAGTTTTATCCGAGGCTGGGCACAACAAAGCCAGGTCTAAAAGCCAGGCACAAGGCTCCTGAGGCAGCAGGGATGGGGCATGAAAAGAACACTGGGGGTGGTGCCCTCAGGGTTTTGGTGCAGGCTGGATCTCCCACCCCACTGACCAGAGGATGGGAAGGCAGGGGAAATCTTTCACCAACAGCTTCAGCTGTAGTGGATTTCCAGCTACAGAGAAGCTGTCAGGAACCTACACCAGATCATGTCTTCATGTGACAGTGAGCAGCAGCAGGAGTTAGAAGCATGAGACACCCCCCCAAGAGCACAATTCCCTCCTCTGCCACAGCAGACGGAGAAAAATCAAATGAATTGCCGCAGCGACAGCTTTAGGGGCTGAGGGCAGTCCAGTTTCATTAGGGGCTAAGTCCCTCTAACGAGTGTGATACATCTTACTTAAGGTCTGTACTGCCACTGCATGCAGAGGCCCCCTCCATCACGAGGCAGCAGACTGCAAGGCACCCCAGGAGCTGCACTGTGGTTTGGGAGGACCAGCAGAATATACTGACTGTCCCACACCACCTTTGCTCAGCACCCCCACTTCCAGGCTCACCCAACAGAGCTCCAAGAGGCTCCATCCCTTGGTTGCTCCCTCCCAGGGAGAGGGGCAGCTCCAGCAGCTTGTTTAGCATACAGGTACTCACCATTTCTAGATGTCATAGGAAGAAGCTGCCCATGGCAGGGGGGTTGGAACTAGATGATCCTTGGGGTCCCTTCCAACCCCAGCTCTTCTGTGAGGCTTTTCTCAGCTATGAATTCACCATGGTCTCTTCTCACAGCATCCCAGAGCCAGTGTGAGGACCTCACAGCAACTTCCAGTTCCCCTCAAGTACCTGTGACACATCCCTAGCCCTGAAACCTTCCCATGAGCCTGAAGCTGTCTTTTATGCCCCAGCAGCTCCACTCCAGGCTGATTCCCATCACCTGGCCCTGAGAGGCCTCCCAGTGCTGCCCAGGTGCTCTCATTGGTCATGCTCCAGCAGCAGGCAGATTCACAGCAGCAACAGCAGGCTGCAGGGGCAGGACCTGCCTTGAGCTCCGTCCTTTACACCCATGGGAAGCCCCTCGCAGGGCTGGGGGCAGTTTGGATGTGAGTGACTCAGCCTGGCAGGCCAAGTGCCCACTAGGCTCCTGCCCTTGAGCTTCTGCAGGAGATTTCCCAGGCAGGAGGCAATTTTTCTGCCTAAGGAGCTGTGCCAAAGGGCTCCTGCAGATCTCCACCTCCCTGAGCAGGAGTGGTGACAGCTACAGGACCTCTGTCAGCTTCTGGAGGAGGAAATGGTCCACAGCTAACAGTTGCTTCAAGAAACCAGATACCACAACAGTGCAGGGGAAGACCACATGCTTGAAAGGAAATCTTTGGGGCTGCTGAACTCCTGGATCCAGCCCTGCTTAGCTTTTTTAAATGACTCCCACAAAGGCAGCAGTTTCAGGCACACGTGCAAGACTGTGAGCAGATTCAAATCTAATTAGCTGTGCTCACATTAATTAGATTCATTGTGTATCTGATGCTCAGCTTTTTGCCTTCAAGTTTTATCTTGCAGCATAATTAACCCAAATTTAGTGTGTTAGTTAAGGCCACTTCTGTAGGAGAGGCTCTGCTCCAGCTTTCCCTCTGGACAGCCACAGAATCACAGCAACATTCAGGCTGGAACAGAGCCTCAGCATCACCAAGTCCAACCCAGAGCCCTGCTCTGCAAGGCTCACCCCTAACCCACAGCCCCAAGCACCACAGCCATTGCTTTGGGGAAGGATGTCATGCACAAAGCCTGCTTGGATCCATTTTAAACAGGCTCTCTTCTCCTTACCTTGGTTCCACTGGCTAAATATTTGCTCTTCCAGGACACTGGTAATTAGATTCCTGTGTATTCTGGCCTTATCTGAGAGCAAATTTGGTAGTCACAGAGGTTCCTATGGGGGGTGTGCCTGCCACCTCCAAGCAGCAGCAGTGCTTCCCCAAGGCTGCCTAGGAGAGGCCATAGGGGAGATGGAGGGGATGGAGGGGATGGAGAGGATGGAAAGGATGGAGAGGATGGAAGGAATGCAGAGGATGGAAGGATAGAGGGGTTGGAGGGGAAGTAGTGGATGGAGGGATAGAGGGAATGGAGGGGATGAAGAGGATGGAGGGGATGTAGAGGATGGAGGGGAGGTAGAGGATGGAGGGGAGGTAGAGGATGGAGGGGGTGTAGAGGATGGAGGGGGTGTAGAGGATGGAAGGATAGAGGGGATGGAGGGATTGTAGAGGATGGAGGGATAGAGGGGATGGAGGGGAAGTAGAGGATGGAGGGATAGAGGGGATGGAGGGATTGTAGAGGATGGAGGGGAGGTAGAGGATGGAAGGATAGAGGGGATGGAGGGATTGTAGAGGATGGAGGGGATGGAGTGGGTAGAGGGATTATAGAGGATGGAAGGGATGTAGAGGATGGAGGGGCAGGGACTGTGACTGTTGATAAGCAAAGGCAGAGGAGAAGCTCCTGACACAACATTCCCAAACAGTGGCTCCCATGTGTGGCTGCCAAACTTTTGGCCAAATATCTTGGAGAAGAATTTGGAAGGTTGGATTTGCCTCCTTTACTTCCCACCCCCCAAAAAGAAAGAGGAGGGAGAAAGTGAAGTGTTCAGTTGTAAGCTCCTCCTATATGCACAATTTCCTGCTTCTTTTTTGGCTCTGAAGCAAGAGAATTCTCAGTTCCATTCAAAGGCAAACATAAAGCCTGGTGTCAAAGCAGTCCCACCTGCAAGTCTCTCTCCTCTGAGGTTCCAGGAGACAGTTCCTTGCATAATGGTAAATGACATTATTCATTTGTTTGGTGTTTCCAAGCCACCAACAGAAGTCTGAGGAAGTGCTGCTGGGCTGACACTGACACTGAATCACCAGGACAGGTTGTTCCTGCTCTTCAAAGGAGTCAGAGGAGACTTCCAGGATCTGCAGGGGGCTCCAAGAAAGCTGGGGAGGGACTTCTGAGGGTGTCAGGGAGGGATAGGACTGGGGGGGATGGAGCAAAACCAGAAATGGGGAGACTGAGATTGGATGTGAGGAAGAAGTTGTTGCCCAGGAGGGTGGTGAGAGCCTGGCACAGGCTGCCCAGGGAGGTGGTGGCAGCCTCCTGCCTGGAGGTGTTTGCAGCCAGGCTGGAGGTGGCTGTGAGCAACCTGCTGCAGTGTGAGGTGTCCCTGGCCATGGCAGGGGGTTGGGACTGGCTGAGCCTTGAGGTCCCTTCCCAGCCCTGACAGTTTTGTGGTTCTGTGAAGAGCAGAGACCTTTGGCCTGTCCAGCTCTGCATCCATTGAACCCAGGGTGATGCTGAGGTGAAGCCTACTCCTGGGTACCATTGCTGGGCAGGGGCTAAGCACCCCTCTAAAAAAACATCTTTGAGGAACAACTTTATCTAAAGATAAAGGCACAGGCTTTGCAAATACTGGGGTGGGGGTGGGGGTGGTGTGAAACAAGAAACAGGCTTGTGGCTGATTTTTTGTCTTTTTTTTTTCCTTGCCTTCCCCTTCTCCTTCTCCTTCTCCCTCCCCCTTCCCTTCTCCTTCTCCCTCCCCCTTCCCTTCTCCTTCTCCCTCCCCCTTCCCTTCTCCTTCTCCCTCCCCCTTCCCTTCTCCTTCTCCCTCCCCCTTCCCTTCTCCTTCTCCCTCCCCCTTCCCTTCTCCTTCTCCCTCCCCCTTCCCTTCTCCTTCTCCCTCCCCCTTCCCTTCTCCTTCTCCCTCCCCCTTCCCTTCTCCTTCTCCCTCCCCCTTCCCTTCTCCTTCTCCCTCCCCCTTCCCTTCTCCTTCTCCCTCCCCCTTCCCTTCTCCTTCTCCTTCTCCCTCCCCCTTCCCTTCTCCTTCTCCCTTCCCCTTCCCTTCTCCTTCCCCCTCCCCCTTCCCTTCTCCTTCTCCCTCCCCCTTCCCTTCTCCTTCTCCCTCCCCTTCCCTTCTCCTTCTCCTTCTCCCTCCCCCTTCCCTTCTCCTTCTCCCTCCCCTTTCCCTTCTTCTCTTCCTTCTCCTTCTTCTCCCTCTCCTCCCTCCCCTTCTCCCTCTTCTCCCTCCCCTTCTCCCTCCCCTTCTCCTTCTCCCTCCCCTTCTCCTTCTCCCTCCCCTTCTCCTTCTCCCTCCCCTTCTCCCTCCCCTTCTCCTTCTCCCTCCCCTTCTCCTTCTCCCTCCCCTTCTCCCTCCCCTTCTCCTTCTCCTTCTCCTTCTCCCTCTCCTTCTCCTTCTCCCTCTCCTTCTCCTTCTCCCTCTCCTTCTCCCTCTCCTTCTCCCTCTCCTTCTCCCTCTCCTTCTCCTTCTCCTTCTCCTTCTCCTTCTCCTTCTCCTTCTCCTTCTCCTTCTCCTTCTCCTTCTCCTTCTCCTTCTCCTTCTCCTTCTCCTTCTCCTTCTCCTCCTCCTTCTCCTCCTCCTTCTCCTTCTCCTTCTCCTTCTCCTTCTCCTCTTTGAAAATACAGCTCCCTTTCCTCCCCCTCCTTTAATATCTCCAGTGATACCTACTGGAGTTCAAGGTGTTTGGCTGCTGACAGATTGGTGCTGTCCAAGGGAGCTCCTGCCAGCTGGCAGCGTGCAGGCAGCCTCAGCTCACAGAGAGACAAACGGTGCTGCAGGCAGCAGTGGGGAGCTGGAAGGGCAGGCAAGAGGAAACCCTGAAGACAAAAAGTCAACCCTTTGCAAGATGTCTGGTGGGGCTGACATTCTGCTCCTTTTGGCCCACGTTTCAGGGAGCTGTCCTTAGCTAACTGGTGGGGTGCTGCATCTGCAGCTGAAACTCCCCCTCAGGAGGCTGAGCAGCCCTGAAGGCAGTGGGCTGGGGGCATATAGGGGCTGGCAGGTGGGATCACAGGATCAGAGGATGTCAGGGGTTGGAAGGGACCCAAAGAGATCATCCAGTCCAACTCCCCTGACAGAGCAGGAGCAGAGAACCCAGCACAAGTCACACAGGAACACAGCCAGATGGGGCTGCAAAGGCTCCAGGGAAGGAGACTCCACAACCTCTCTGGGCAGCCTGCTCCAGGGCTCTGGGACCCTCCCAGGGCAGAAGTTCCTCCTCATGCTGAGCTGGAACCTCCTGTGCTGGAGTTTCCATCCACTGCCCCTTGTCCTATCCCAGGGTGCAAGTGAGCAGAGCCTGTCCCCTCCCTCCTGCCCCCCAGGTCTGTGGGGCTCAGTCTCTTCTTTGCTGGGGAGCAGAACCACTCCTGTGCCACATCTCACTGCTTCCTGCACCCTGGAGACATGTGCCAAGCCCAGCACAGCTTCTTCTACAAAGTTCAAACAAACCCTGTGAGTGTGACCTTTCCTAGGGGTGTGTGTGGGTGTGAAATTAGAAGGGAATAGAAAGAAAGTCTGTTGAGAGCAGCAGCATTCACAGACAAAGGAGATGTGGCAAAGCAGTTGGAGTTCTTCTGACACAGTCACTTCATCCAGTGTCCCCATCATCATTTCATCCAGTGTCCCAATCCTGCCATCAGCCTCCTCTGAAGGAAGATGTGCACTTGGGCATAATCTCACTGGGGAAGAAAGAAGAAATATGTTCCCAGCAAAGCTCCCCATCTCCCCAGCTGGGTCTTCCAGAGCAGAGCATTTCCTCCTCCTCAGTGTTTCCCCCCCCCCCCCCTACACTTTAGCAACCCCCAGCACAAGTAGGTAAAAACCTCCTCATGCATTGTGCCCACTGCTGGGGGGCTGCAGGAGGAACCTGCTGCCTGGGGTGCCCACAGGCTGCTCCCTGAGGAGAGCAAAGCAGGGCAGGATGCTGGAGAGGGCTTGGGGATCTGGAGCACCCCCATGCCATACCCCCAGGTACCACCAGGCTCTCTGAGCTCCCCTGATTTCCCAAGCAGGACAAAGGCTTTGGGCACACCCCAGCCTCTTGCTGCCTTCTCTTTGGGTGTGATGGTGCAGCTGGGGGATGTGTGGTGGATCCCCTGGCTCAGACTGGGTTGTCAGGGCCTGAGCATGGCAGGGCATGGCTCAGTGGTGCAGATGGCAACAGCAGAAGGAGAGGTGGATGGCATTTGGAGATGTTTGTCTTTGGGATGCTGTCTGCTCTGGTCTGATGGAGCAGGGCAGGGGAAGGCATGGAGGGGTCAATCCCAGTCTGGATTTCTGCTTTCTGAAGGACACAAACCTCAGTGTACTTCAGCAAAGATTTGGCTCTTTTGTTTCCCACCAAGACTTTTCTGGGGAGGGAAAAAAGGTAGTTAGAAATGCAGCAAAATTCCATTTCCCTCCAGTTTCACAAAGTTCAACTGATGCAGGATCATTTCTGGGGTGGAGGAGGCAGAGGCAGCGATTTTCTTTGTTGCTGACTAAATCCAAGTTACTTCTATCAGATCTGTGCCAAAAATGAGTTTCTCCTGGGTTTTCAGAAAGCCCCTCTGCAGGGCCAGCCCTCCTTGCAGTTCCCCATCACCATGTGCTGCTCAGCTGCCTCTTGAGGAATTGCAGCAGAGCAGGCACCTAGCTGCAGAAATCGATAGGGAATTTATCTTTGCAGGTGAATCTTCCCTGGCACATGGTATAGGGGAGGGTGAGTGGCTCAGGAGAGCTCAAGCTCATCACTACCCCAGCCCAGTCCCCACAGAGGCAAAAGGAACCTGCCCCTGGAAGGCAGAGAACCATACAGTTGTCAGGGTTGGAAGGGACCTCAAGGCTCAGCCAGCTCCAACCCCCTGCCATGGCCAGGGACACCTCACACCACAGCAGGTTGCTCACAGCCACCTCCAGCCTGGCTGCAAACACCTCCAGGCAGACCCCTACAGTAACATCACCTTGCCCTGCCTCACCCAGGCTGTCCTGCCAGTGCTACACAGCAGCTCTTTTGCTGCAGGAATCCCCTGGCACTGGGCTGGAGGGTTCCAATGGCCTGCCAGGCAGCCTGGGCACCCCAGGGGCTGCTCAGATGCTCTGCCATCCAACACACCTGCTGGGGAGGTCCTGCAGCCCCTTCCTGGTGGATCTCTGGGTGATCTCTGCAGCAAAAGGCAAGGAGAAAAATGTCTCCTGCCAGAGGAGCTCCATCTTTATTGCAATTCCCTGCTACACACTGTGCTCCCTCAGACCTGCTGGGGGGTGAAAATCAATTGCCAGGGAGTGTAACATGTGCAAAGCCTCAGAAAGCTCACAGCACTGGCTGTGCTTTTGTCCTCCCCTGCTCCCAGGCAGGACTTCACCATCAGTGTGGTGAAATGCACAAGGAAAGGGCTCTGGGTGGTGTGAGAACCACAGACTCAGCCAGGCTGGAAGAGACCTCCAAGATCACCAAGTCCACCCAACCCTAACCAATCAACCAGCCCATGGCACTGAGTGCCTCACCCAGGCTGCTCCTAACCACCTCCAGGGCTGCTGAGCCCACCCCCTCCCTGGCAGCCCATCCCAAAGGGCAAGCTCTCTGTTGTGCACCTGAAACAAAAGGCAGTGGAGGATTGGTGCCAGCAAACCAAAGCTGTACTTGCCTGTGCCCTCTGCAGGAGGTGCCTGGGGCACACCAGGCCAGTGCAGCACCATGGGTGGGAGGCAATCTTCCCTTAAGCTGCTCCCAGCTGTAGCTCCCTTGGTGCACAGCCCAGGCCAGGCAGTCCCCTGGCTCTGCTGGCAGCTGAGGCTGGTGTCTGCTGCCCAAAAATCCTGGCCTGGCAGCTGGACCCCACAGGGAGCTGCAGTTGCCTCATGTCCCATGGGGGTGGCTTGTTAAGCCCTTTGCAATGTTCTGCAATGAAGAAGGAGGCAGAAAGGGCAAACCCCACCAGCTTTGCTGTTTGTTTGGGTTTATCACTTGGCCATCCAGGGGACACCCAGAGAAGAATAACAACTGCCTGGAAAGAATGGTCACCCCCCTCCCCCCCATCCCCTTGTGTGCTTATCTGATGCAGGCCAGGATGCCATTGGCCTTCTTGGCTGTGCCAGGGGAGGTTTGGGCTGGAGGTGAGGAGAAAGTTCTTCCCAGCAAGAGAGATTGGCCCTTGGGATGTGCTGCCCAGGGAGGTGGTGGAGTCCCCATCCCTGGAGGTGTCCAAAAAAGGCTTGGCTGTGGCACTTGGAGCCATGGTTGAGTTGTCAGGAGGTGCTGGGTGCTAGGTTGGACTGGATGAGCTCAGAGGTCTTTTCCAACCTTATTGATTCTATGGTTCTCTGATTCTATCTTCAGCCCTTTGGACCTAAAACTCAACACTGGAGTGTGGAGGGCAATGCTGTGTGAGCTGAGCAGGGGCACCCTTGGCTTGGGGTGATGCTCTCTTCCCCAACATGCTCCTGGTTTCTGGGCCAGCAGATCACCTTTGGGGCTGTAGGTACCCACACCCAAAGCCATCCCCACTCCTCAGGGCTGGCTGGCATCACCCATGCAGATCTGAAGGGATTCAGCATCTCTTGCTGCCACTGCTTTTGGCAAGAAGAGCCAGGAGTGCCTGCTCACCGCAGGGGACACATCCCTTTGAAGGTCTCTCAGTGCTGCTGTGCTCTTCAAAGCCTTATGGGCTTATGCTGCTGGAGAGAAGGAGGAGCAGGGAGGATGAATGAGAGCCATGAAATTGGAAGTACCTCGGCAAGCACCATTAGCAGGGCCTTCACAGGGACAGGCAGAAAGCTCCCGTGGAGGGACAGGCAGCATGAGGTGGGCGGCACAAGACAGGAGACACTGTGCAGGAGAGCTCTGCTTCAGTGCCCTGGACTGAAGTGCAGCCCTGCTCCCCTGAGCATCCGTGTGCACACGTGTGAGAGCCCACCTGTGCCCTCAGGATGGCTCCTGGGCATTGCCCAGTGCAGGGTAGCACTCCCTGCCCACAGCATGGGGCAGCTGGGGACCTCCCCTGCTCAGCAGCAGCTGGGGGTGGTGACTCCCTGCTGATGGAGAGTTCCACCTTGGCCAATTGTTCTGCCTCTTGCCTTAGGCTTCATAGAACCACAGAATCAGCAGGGTTGGAAGGGAGCTCAAGGCTCAGCCAGCTCCAACCCCCTGCCATGGGCAGGGACACCTCACACTACAGCAGGATGCTCACAGCCACCTCCAGCCTGGCTGCAAACACCTCCAGGCAGGAGGCTGCCACCACCTCCCTGGGCAGCCTGTGCCAGGCTCTCACCACCCTCATGGGGAACAACTTCTTCCTCACAGCCAATCTCAATCTCCCCATTTCTAGTTTTGCTCCATCCCCCCCAGTCCTATCCCTCCCTGACACCCTCAAAAGTCCCTCCCCAGCTTTCTTGGAGCCCCCTTCATAGAACCATAGAATCGACCAGGTTGGAAAAGACCTCAGAGCTCATCCAGTCCAACCTAGCACCCAACACCTCCTGACAACTCAACCATGGCTCCAAGTGCCACATCCAAACCTTTCTTGGACACCTCCAGGGATGGGGACTCCACCACCTCCCTGGGCAGCACATCCCAGTGGTCAATTACTCTTTCTGGGAAGAACTTTCTCCTCACCTCCAGCCTAAACCTCCCCTGGATCAGCTTGAGAGATCCTGGAAGGCCACAATGAGGTCTCCTGGGAGCCTTCTCCTCTCCAGACTGAACAGCTCCAACTCCCTCAGTCTGTGCTCACAGGAGAGGATCTCCAGCCCCCTGCTCATCCTCGTGGCCCTTCTCTAGGCCATGGCAATGTCAGGCAGTGCCTGACTCGAGTGTCTGACAAGCACCTGGAGGCTAAATATAGTTCATTTGCAGGGTAACCTTCACCTGCCAAGCCAAAGTCAGTCAGCAGGAGAGGCAAGGCTTTGCTCAGGGAGGGAGCTGGGAGGATGGGTATTAGCTGCTCCATGTGCAAAGCCACTCATGGCAGGAGGAGTAGGCAGAGGAGCCCAGGAGGTGGTGGCAGGAGGGGGGCAGTGTGGGCAGCCCCCAGCAGCAGGTAAGGCAGTCTGGAAAAGATGCATGTGGGTCTGGGGGAGAAAGAAAACCACCTTGCTGGTGTGGGGGTGTTGTGCTTTAAGCTTCCCTGCCAGCCCCCAAGCCCAAGATGTAACAGGTCCAGGTTGCCTTCCCCTCTCTCCCTTCTTTCCCCAGTAGGGAAAAACAGATTAGGCAGGAGAAAAGAGAGGTAAAATTACAGAAGAAAGAGTCTGGAATCGATCTGGAAGTGAAAAAAAGGTAAGTTGGACAGAATCTAAAAGGCATTTGAGTCCAAGGAAGCTCACAGAGGCGTAAGGGAAAATACAAACCATGTACAAAACCAGATGCAGCTGGCAAAGGATTCCTTGGTGCAAGATGGATTCTCTTTAGCTGCATCCTTAGGAACCTGGAGCAGCATGGAACAGGCCCCAGCACATGGCTCAGCAGGAGGAGGTTATCAGGCAGGCAAGGGCAGGAGAAGAGAGAGGGAAGCAGGCAATGACTCCCCTCAAAAAGGCTGTGGACAGGAAGGGGCAGCAGCAGAGACTTTGACCTGGGCACCTCTCCCCGTGGGAGCAGGGCCAAGTCTCGCTGCCCACCTGGGTCAGGTCTCTTTGTCCACCTGGGGCTAGGTTCTTTTCAGCCCACCCCCTCCTGGGCTGGGCATAACCTGGCACAGGGGGAAGGGGAGCTGTGGGGCAGGGGAGGTGTGTGGGAAGGTGATGCTGCCCTTCCCTGGCTGTCACAGCTGGGTGCAGCCTTGCCTCAGGCCATTCACAGAGCCTCTTCCCTTCCTGGTAATAGGATTGTGGAGCTTAGCTGCCTTTGTGTGATAATGACAGCTCACCCCAGACTCTCAGGCATGGCTGCTTGGCTGCCTAAAAGCCTGGAAAACTGCTAATGAAAACTAATTCCTGCCCAGAGCTGTGGCACCCAGCACACCCGGGGAGGCTGGATGGGCTGCAGGCACAGCCACCCCTTCTGCACGGGCTGCCCACCCAGCTGCCCACTTCCACATCATCCCCGGGGGCCTTGGGGGACCTCCTACCCCAGGCCCGTGCCCCTCGCTCTGCTCTGCAGCACAGGCCTCCAGAGCTGCAGAAGGACAGGGGCACTGGGCACAGTTGCAGAGCCCTGGCAAGGAGGGCACCTCCAGCAGCAGGGGGGGGCTTTAATCTCTCAGAAAAGGCTTAGCAGAACTCAGAGGCCAGAGCATTTCTGGCTAGAAATGAAGGAGCTGTGAGCATACAACAGCCTTTGGCTTTCCTACACCCTCCTGACCTCCGTGCAGATGCCCACAGGAAAACTCATGTTTTATTTAGCCCTCTTGGCCTTCTGAAGCAGCATTGCCTTCCCCCCCAGCTCCCTTCCCCCCCAGCTGTTTGCCTCTCCCCTCCTTCCACGCAGGCTGACGCTTCCCTGGGCGCTGCCCTGGGTACCCAGGCTCAGCGCCGCAGGGGCTCAGCGCTGCAGGGGCTCAGCGCCACGGGCAGCACGCTCTGCCCTGGGAGTGCTGCTGAGGCTACAGAACGTTTTGGTGGGCTTTTGGCTGGGTTGTTTTCCCTGGCTGTTTTCTTTGGTTGTTGTTTTTCTCCCCCCCCAGGCAGCTGAACTCTGCAATTGTTATCCCAGTGGATGTGACACGTCCTCCTCGTCCCGACACGTAACATATGGCACAGGATTACCTCCCTCTGAATCATTCATGCAGTTCATCACCACCATGATTATCTGTGCCTCTGCAGAGCTCTGGCTTCTCATCCAGCTACAACTTCTGACCCCCTCCCCCCCAGCTTCCTCTTCCCCATGGGCCCTTCCCAGCTCCAGCCTCAGGTGCACATCAGGCAGCTTTGCCCGTTGTACCAGTCGTCTCCAGCTCATCTGCTTGTGCCAGGGGACCAGCCCAGAGAGCAGGGAGGGCTTGGAGGGGAGCAGGGAAGGCTTGGAGGAGAGCAGGGATGGTGGGGGGAGCATGGGTGGCTTGGAGGGGAGCAGGGGGGGCTTGGAGGGGAGCAGGGGGGGCTTGGAGGGGAACAGGGGGGGCTTGTCTTCACTCCTTGCCTTTTAATAGCACCTTTTGGCTCGGCCAGGATTTCCCTGGCGGCGCCTTCGTGATGAGGCTGCTAGGGTTGGGGGATGCACATGTTCACAGGAGAGACATCTGGAGCAGGTTACCCTCAAGAAGAATTGATTACTCCTACAATGGAAAATTCCTTCAAGGGAAAGGTGTTCATTGAGATGCAAATCCCCCAGCTCCTCTGCAGAACACAAACACATTTTCCCTGCACGAAGCTCCACTAACCTATTTGTGAGCGCTCCGCTCGGCAGCCAGGCCTCCAGCCCCCCAGGGGAAGCAGCCTGCATTAGCACCCAGCCCTCCACGGGAGCAGAGAGCAGCACCCTGGGCCTGCTTATCCTTGGGGTGCTCAGGGAAGAATTCATACAACCCAGCACATTTTGCTGGGGAAGTGGTCAGCAGCATGCAAGTCATAGAACCACAGAATGGTCCAGGCTGGAAGGGACCTCCAAAGCTCATCCAGTCTGACCTCCCTGCACTCAGCAGGGACATCCCCAGCCAGATCAGGGTGGCCAAGAAGGCCAAGGGCATCCTGGCCTGCAGGACATTGTGGCCAGCAGGGGCAGGGAAGTCATCCTGCCCTGTGCTCAGCACTGCTTAGGCCACACCTTGAGTCCTGTGTCCAGTTCTGGGCTCCTCAGCTTAGGAAAGATGTTGAGCTGCTGGAAGGTGTCCAGAGAAGGGCAACAAAGCTGGGGAGGGGTCTGGAGCACAGCCCTGGGAGGAGAGGCTGAGGGAGCTGGGGTTGCTTAGCCTGCAGAAGAGGAGGCTCAGGGGAGACCTTCTTGCTCTCTCCAGCTCCCTGAAGGGAGGTTGGAGCCAGATGGGGGTTGGTCTCTTCTCACAGGCACCCAGCACCAGAACAAGAGGACACAGTCTCAAGCTGTGCCAGGGGAGGTTTAGGCTGGAGGTGAGGAAGAAGTTCTTCCCAGACAGAGAATTGCCCTTTGGAGTGTGCTGCCCAGGGAGGGGGTGGGGTCAGCATCCCTGGAGGTGTCTAAGAGCAGCCTGGATGAGGCACTCAGTGCCATGGTCTGGTTGGTTAGTTAGGTTAGTTAGGGTTGGGGGACTGGTTGGATTGGTGGTCTTGGAGGTCTCTTCCAAGCTGGCTGACTCTGTGCCTCTGTGATTCTGGGAGCAAACGGAGCTCTATTCACAAGCAGAACTACAACCCAGAGATAGGAAACGCAATGAGTGTGTACCAAATACACAACACTTACATACAGCAACACAAGGACCCCGCAAGGACCCCCCTGGACAAACCCAGGGGGTTACCAACAGCTTCCCCCTTTTCACCCCCTTCCCCCTTTCCATCCCCTTCCCCCTGTACAAGGGAAAAGAGAAAAAGAGAGGAGCAGAGAGTAGGTTGTTAGCTGCTTAGCCACAGCAAGAGCACAGCCAAGGTCAGCAACAGCCAAGCAAAAGCCACCAGCTGCTCTCAGCTAGAGCCAAGGGCCCAGAAAGAGAGGAGAGCAGTTTATCCAACTCCCTTTGTGTCGGTGAGGAGCCCCAGGGGGTTGTTTGCACCTTAGCATCATTTCCCCTTTACATCCACCGGTAACTCATTTACATCCCACAGCTTTCTACTCAAGATCTGTGGAAAATTTCCCAGGCTTCAGCCTAGCACTGCCTCACGATGCTGCATTCTGCTCACTCCCAGCCAAGAGCTAATTATCTGATGGATTCCACGGGAAGGGAGCCGACACCAAACGATTTCAGATGCTCCAGACCAAAAGCTCTGCTCAGAAAACATCGCTGGGGCGGCGAGCTCAGCACTCCAGTGCTGGGCAGGGCCAGATTTGTGGCTCCTGCTCGGCTCTCATTCTGCTCCCTGTGCACTGGAAGGAGGGGGAAAGCCTCCGGAGAAAGGAGTAAGTGATCACTTAACTAAAGACTGCATCGTAATGTAAATGGGGGCAGGAGGAAGGTCAAACCGAGCGCCATAAAACCACCCCGGCCCTGCGGCTGCAACTTGCAGCTTGCAGCCTCCTAACAGAGGCTCCAGGCAGACTTCCCACCCTCTGGGAAAGAACCTGAACAGAGGTTGTAGCCAGGTGGGGGTTGGTCTCTTCTCCCAGGCAAGCAGCACCAGAACAAGAGGACACAGTCTCAAGCTGTGCCAGGGGAGGCTCAGGCTGGATGTTAGGAAGAAGTTCTTTCCAGCAAGAGAGATTGGCCCTTGGGATGTGCTGCCCAGGGAGGTGGTGGAGTCCCCAGCCCTGGAGGTGTTCAAGGAAGGCTTGGATGTGGCACTTGGAGCCATGGTTTAGTTGTCAGGAGGTGTTGGGTGTTAGGTAAAGGTTG
Organism: Dryobates pubescens; assembly: GCF_014839835.1. Classification (NCBI taxonomy): domain Eukaryota; kingdom Metazoa; phylum Chordata; class Aves; order Piciformes; family Picidae; genus Dryobates; species Dryobates pubescens. The sequence goes on from NC_071622.1 coordinate 1,177,870, forward strand.
GACTTGATGATCTCTGAGGTCTTTTCCAACCTGCTTGATTCTGTGAGTCTATGATTCTATGCTTTCCAATGGCAAAAGAACCCCCCCAGCCACCCAGGGGAAAGGAGTGATGATGAGCTGAGCCCTCCTGTGCTTTGCCTTGCCAAGCCAGCTGACTTGCAAGGTGAGGCTGAGCAAGGCCAGCAGCTCCCCTCCTTGATTGACTTGACAGCTTCAGCTGAGGTTTTGGATTAATAAAGCTCAGCTGACAGATCTATCTCATCAGACAGAAGTTCTTGTTATCCAAATTGCTCCTCTGCAGCTCTGGGCCAGGATCATTTGTCTCTTTCTAAACCGTGCTGAAAGGCCATCAGTTGCCTGCGGAGCCCTTCCTGGGCAGCTCATCCTCCTGGGGCTGTGCTGCTGCCTGAAGCTGTCCTGTCTGGGATACATGCATGGTGCTGGAGTCCAACCCTACCTTCCCCTGGCCTCCCTCCCACCTGGGACCTCTCCTCCTCAGTGGGCAAAGGTATCAGCAACACAGCAGCTCCTCCTGAGAAGCCCAGCAGGTGCCTGTGTGCCGTTTGCAGAGAGCACCTCCGGTGTGCCTCTATTAGCTGGCAGTCTGAAATCCTCCCAGAGATCAAAGAGGAACATTCTAGGCATTTGAAGTGAAATCTAACCCCACCTTGCAGCTGCCTGGGCTTCTACAGGGAGCTGTGCATTCCCTGTACAATCCTTCGGTGTCCCGCCATAAACTGCACAGCCAGACTGTGGCCTCGTCTCAGCCCTGATGGGTTTGGGTGCAAGAGAATATTTCAGGGTTCCACCAGCCTCTGGCAAGAGCTCCAAGCCAGAGCAGCCACTAGAAGCCTGTCCAGAGCCACTGCTTTGTATTTCTCTCTGGTAAATACTGCTCAACATCCTTAACTCCACTTTAAAATGTGCTGGGAAGTAGTTCCCTCAGCAGTGGAGCAAGAATAGCAATTAGCAGTAAAAAGCCAAATCTACCAACAGCCAGAGTGGGAAAACAGACAGCAATGAATGTGAAGAGCAGCAAATTGATCTAGGAAGCAAGAGTGATGAGCAGAACAAATCCCTGGTCCCAGGGAGCAAGAAAACGGCCAAAGGGACTTCTAAAGCTCTGAAGGATGACAAGAGAAGGGGAGCTGGGGGCTGTAAACCCAGAGCTGTACTGCTGTGGGAAAGGCAGAGACAGCCAGCAGCCACTCCTAGCTTCCCTAAGGGGCACAGCCAGTCACCACTCAGGCACTCCCCAGCAGGAACAGCCTTGTGCCCCCAGTGCCCCATGAGCTCCTGGACCACATCCCACCATGTCCCAGAGGTGACTGCTCCTGCACAGCCAGCAGCTGCCAGCTCCTCTACACCAGCTCCCTGTAATTGCTCCTGCAGCTATAAATAATCTTTATCTCCCTCTTGGCTCTCTCCACGACATTCCCGGGGATGCAGAGGCATGGCTTCCCCGTGACTCAGCCCCTGCCACCCTGCCTCTCCCTGGGGGGGTGCAAGTCTCTGGCCAGTGGCTGAGCAGCGAGGATGGGCTGGGGGACGATGGGGAAATGGCTTTGCCCTGTCCCTGCAGCTGTGCAGAGTCGGGTACCAGCCCACACCGTATCCACAGTGATGGATCTGGAGGAGGTGGAAGGAATTTCAGGCAGGGGGACTTCTTAAAGTGCTTTTTCTTTGCAAAGGAAAAGGAGAGAAAAAAAAAAAAAAGAAGAAGAAAGAAATGGGGGGAAAAAACCTAAGACAAATGAGCATTTTCTTTTGCTTCCTACCGATGGAAGCAAGGAGAGCTTGTGGTGATTTGTCTCCACGTTTTGCTTGTCTGGAAGGAAAGTGCTAAGAAACTGCTGTGCTTTCACCAGCTCCCCCCCTCCTTGCCACAAGAAGTCAGCACCTGACTCGGCTGGTGCCACTCTGTGGGCAGTGCCCCTCTTCCCCTGGCACCCACAGCAGCAGGAGACATTGTGCCAGGGGGTGGTAGTTGTAGGGGATGCCCGAGGGATGAGGAGGGAGGTGCCCAGCACTCATTCCCCCCAAGCCACACCGAGTCTTGGCATCCTGGGGGCATTTCTCGGTGTGTCACCTGCATGAACTCGGCCACCTCCTTTCAAGGACACATGCCAGGGAGCCCCCGGGGACAGGCAGCTGCTGGCATGCGTGGAGAAGCCTCTGAGTGGAAACGCTGCACTCCAGAGAACCACTTCTCCAGCAGCAGCTGCGACATTCAGAGCCGGTTCCCCCCTCCCCGCTTCCATTTAAGGAGACATCAGTCACACCAAGCCCAAACCCCACACCGTGCTTCCTCCCATTCTTCAGCTTAGAGGAAGGTGGGGATCGCAGCATTCTCTAGGAAAGCCTGGGCTCTGAGAAAGGATATTGCTCCTGGAAACAACTTTGCATCAGTGTCAGATGGGGGGTGGGGGGGAACACCCAAGCCCACAAGGCTTTCTACAGACAGTCTCCCGGCTCTTTGGGAGCCAAAGCTGCTCGCTGTCCCCCTGTTCAGCACACCAGCCCATGTGCTCTCTCCCTGGACACCCACCGCTGCCTGCTGCCCGCCCACCACCGCATCCCAAACTGTCTGCTAAGTCGCAGCTAATCGAATCCGTGTGCCATTACCTTTTCCCTGGCTCTGTTTCCACCCTGGGAGGCTGCGCTGTTCAGGCGGAGAGCAGCATCTGAAAATGATCAGCGCCAATTCCCCGTGGCTCTGTTTATTAGGCCAGAGGACTTCCCCAGAGTAATCCAACCCGGCCAGAAATCGCATTAAACCCACAAAACAAACACTGGTGTTTGCAGCACAAAGCCCTTCCTGCCTCATTAAGATCAATTAGGTTGTCTTGAGCAAACTTTACCCTTTCTTTCTGCTAAGCCTGGACCATTAAGCCCATCCTCCACCTAAACCAGCCCCACAGCAAACCTGAAGGTGAAAAATACCCTGGCGGCGCCGCCCGTGCTCGCAGGCAGGCTCTTTCCCCAGCGGCTTGCAAAGATGAAGGCACCAAGGCAAGGCAGGTGTCCAGGACATCTTTCTCACATCCTTCTCCCTGCCTTGGTGAGGGCTCTTCACATCTCCTCTCTGGTCCTGACCCTAGCACAGGCCGCAGGAGCCTCTCTGGGTGTGTATGTGTGCGTGTGGTGGGCTGGCAGGCAGCTCCTGCCCACCCTGCTCAGCCTTGGGTTAATGCCTCACAGTATTTATTAGAGGCCACAACTAAGTCTTCCAGGGCCAAAAGTCCCAGCTGGTGTAGAGCAGCATGGCTCATCTGCAGCGTTGATTTACACAGAGCATCTGCTGCAAGGGGAAGGGAGGAATACATTAAAGTGCCATAAATTCCGGTGGGGGAGCAGCCCTGGCAGGCACATCTCCCAGGGATCTCGGGTTAGCCATCTCTAGCAGCAAGCAGACTCCCAGGCGGGGACAGCCCCGAGGGAGAGAAGGAGCAAGCAAGTGTTGCCTGGTCCCCCAGCCCCAGCTGAGTGGCCTGGAAGGGCTACTACCCACGGCTGCATGCTGACCCTCATACACAGCAGCCAGCAGTAAGAGAGCTGGTGGAGCCCAGTGCAGGGGATGCTCTGAGGTACCAGGGGATCTGGGGTCCCTTCCCCAGAAGACTGCACACATTCCTGTCTCTGGGCTGTAAGAACATTGAGATTGGATGTGAGGAAGAAGTTGTTCCCCATGAGGGTGGTGAGAGCCTGGCACAGGTTGCCCAGGGAGGTGGTGGAAGCCTCATCCCTGCAGCCAGGCTGGAGGTGGCTGTGAGCATCCTGCTGTAGTGTGAGGTGTCCCTGGCCATGGCAGGGGGGTTGGAGCTGGCTGAGCCTTGAGGTCCCTTCCAGCCCTGACAGCTCTGTGGTTCTAACTATGTGCAAATACCCAGCCTGGTACCAGCGAGCAGTGTCCAGAGGTAAGCATCAAAGCAGGGACTTAACTGCACACCCTTAGATCTGCAGCCTCTGTCCCCACAGCCTCTGCCCCCCACCTCCCTGCTGTGTTACAAGCCCACTTCCCTCCCAGGCGTGGCTGAGCATCACACGGAGCAGAGCAGGGCAGGGCAGACGCGGCCTTGCTGAGAGCCGGCAAGAGAAGGAAAGCTATAATTCAAGTCCTGGCTCTAGCTACAAACATTGCATAATGAAATTAGCCCCCCCGGGTCCCGGGCTGCCAGCTTCCTGCAGAGCGGGAGGGCGCCGACGGCAGCGGCGGCGGCTCACATCCAGGGGCACGCCGCGGCCCTGCTCCGGGCTTGGCGTTTTCCCAGCCCTCCCCAAAACTCACTGCCCCAGGCTGCTCAAGGGCTTGTGGGTGAGCACGAACCTGTGGGGTGCCCACAGCGAGGGAGCTTTCTGCGCCCCAACGGGGACGGCAGTCTCACATGCTCAGAGAAGGGTGAGGTTCCCATCAGCTCGGGGCACAGCAGGATTCCTGCAGGGATTGCCAAATTGCCTGGGTTGAACCGGAACAGGACATGCTTCATCGGGAGCAGCCCGGCACAGCCCGCAGCTCCCGGATCCTGCTGCTTTCCTATCCCCAGCCGCGGAGAGAGCAAATTTTTGACTGCTTGTGAGCCCAGGAAGCCAAGCAGAGAGGATGCTGCAGGGGAAAGATGATGCTAATTCAGTGGGGAGGGTGTCTGCGTGCTGCTCGGGGGTGGAAAAGGGAGGAGGGAGGGAGGCTGCCCCCGCCGGGTGCGGGAACCGCGGGAGAAGCTGACAGGATTCCTGCTAGAAGGCAAATAACATCAGCCAGCCTCCGGAGGTTGGTTGTATTCTCAGGAGCCTGAACATGCAAGAACTGGCAAATAAACAACACTTTTAGAGAACCTACAAAGTATTTTTTTCCCCCCACTTTGTTTGTTTGCTTGTTTTGAGCCCAGAGAGGTGGCTGGGCTGGGCTGGGCTTGCCCGCTCCCTGTGCCAGGTGCTGCAAGAGATGCCTGCAGAGGGGGGACCAAGGCTCGTGCAGATGCAGGGAAAAAAAGGACAGGCTTAAAGATTTAAGGTTAAAAACGGAGTTAGAGCCTGGTTGTGCCCTGGCACAGCCAGAAGCTAGTGTAGGATATCCCTCCTCCGGTGTGCTTTGCCCCAGCTCCTTGCTCCATCCTTTCATTGGCCCAGCCCTGCATGTGAGAGGCAGTGGCTGCCCTGAAGGCTGCCTTCACAGATGTCTTCTATGGGCCCAAACCTACACAGCAAAGCTGCCACTTGGAAAGAGTCAGGAGCAGCTGGTGTTAAGCACATATGCACTTGCAGTTCCCCCTTCCACTGGCAAAGCTGCTAAACTCCTTGAGCCTGCGTGGAGGATGTTTGCTGAATCCTCCTCTGAAAGTTTGGTGCCACCCAGATGGCCTCACTTCCAAGGAGATGGGGAGGAGGAGGAGGCTTTGCAGTGTGAGGATACAGTAGGAAAGAGCTTCTGCCAGTGCCAACTGAATATGAGCCAGCGGTGTGCCCAGGAGGCCAAGAAAGCCAAAGGCATCCTGGCTGGGGTCAGCAATGCTGTGGCCAGCAGGAGCAGGGAGGGGATTGTCCCCTGGGGCTCAGCTCTGGGGAGGTCACACCTGGAGTGCTGTGTCCAGGCTTGGGCAGCTCAACCCAAGAGAGATGTGGAGGTGCTGGAGCCAGGGCAGAGCAGGGCAAGGAAGCTGGGAAGGGCCTGGAGATAAATCTGATGAGGAGAGACTGAAGGAGCTGGGGATGGTTAGTGTGGAACAGAGGAGGCTGAGGGAGACCTCATTGCTGTCTACAGCTCCCTGCAAGGACCTTGTGGAGAGGCTGCTGCTGGTCTCTGCTCACAGGGAATCAGTGACAGAACAGAGGGAATGGCCTCAAGCTGCCACTGGGGAGGTTCAGACTGGACAGGAGGAAGAATTTTGTGATGGCAAGAGTGGTCAGGGACTGGAATGTGCTGCCCAGGGAGGTGGTGGAGTGCCCAAGCCTGGAGGTGTTGGAAGGTGGTTTGGGGCTATGGCTTAGGGGTGAGCCTTGTAGAGCAAGGTTCTGGGTTGGACTTGGTGATGCTGAGGCTCTGTTCCAGCCTGGATGTTGCTGTGACTCTGTGACAGAGCAGAAGAGCCATTGTCAAGCACTCAGGCTGTTCTGGAGAGCAGCCCCTGCACTGAGCCCAGGAGAGGTCCCAGGGGACCCAGGCTGGGGGAGGGGCGGTGTGAGGTGGGTTTGCAAACGGACCAGAGCCATGGGCTGCAAAATGGAGTGTTTGCAACTAATTATTTTCAGTAAGTGACCAGCTTTATGGATGGCTGAATAATACTTGTCAGATACATTATTCATGATTCCTTTCCACTGATCAGCAAATCAATTAGCCACAAACCTCTCTTCAATTATTCATCCAGCTCCAGCAGGATAAACGGGGAGATTTATGACACAGCCAGCCAAGTAACATGTTATTTCCTAACAGAAACCTTAAAATCCTTCAACTTTGTTCTGAATTGACTCAAATTACCCAGCTCTTTGATTCACAGTCAAGATCTGCATGCTCATGTCATGTTTCCCCTCTACTCTGCCCTGCTGAGGCTGCATCTGGAATATTGTGTTCAGTTCTGGGCCTCTCAGTTCAGGAAGGACCTCAGGGAACTGCTTGAGAGAGTCCAGTGCAGAGCCACAAAAATGCTGCAGGCAGTGGAAGATCTTCCTGATGAGGAGAGCCTGAGGGAGCTGAGGGTCTGCAGCTTGGAGAGGAGCCTGGGGGTGATCTCAGTGATGTTTACAAAGTTGTGAAGGATGAGAGCCAAGAGGTTGGAGCCAGGCTCTTCTCTGTGGTGCTCAATGCCAGCACAAGGGGCAGTGGTGGAAGCTGAGGCAGAGGAAGTGCCATGGAAACAGGAGGAAGGATTATTTCCCTGTGAGGGTGGCAGAGGCCTGGAGCAGGCTGCCCAGGGGGGTTGTGGAGTCTCCCTCTCTGGAGAGATTCAGGACTCACCTGGATGTGTTCCTGTGTGAGCTGCTCTGGGTGACCCTGCTCTGGCAGGGGGTTGGACTGGATGAGCATTTGAGGTCACTTCCAGCCCCTGGCACTCTGTGCTTCTGTGCTTCTCTGACTCTGTGCTTCTGTGCATGCTGCCAGCTCTGTAATGTCTCCTGCCACCCAGAATACCTGAGAGGCAAGGCAGCGTGGAGAGAGGGTATGGAGAGACACAGCCTCAGAAGGCTCAGCAGGGCTCATGAGTGATCTGGAAACACACCTGAAGATATGGCAGATATGGCCAAGTCAAACTCAAGACCTGGTGCAGAAGTAACTGGGTAAAAGCAGCCTGCAGCTTGCCCCTCCAGCTGTAAACTCCACAGAGCTGGATGGGCCTGCTGGAAAGTTGCATTTCTGTGAGCTGACCTCTGCTGCTATAATTCACTGCAAAAGCAATTCTCACACTGAAATTAAGGAGTGTTGACAACATTAAGTTGCCCAGCGAACACAAGTGAGAGTTATTAGACTAACAAATGGCCAAATTAGCATAAGAGCTGGCTTTACCTCACTGGAGTAGCAACCTTGGAGGTTGTGTAAGTGAAGCATAATTCAACATAAGTGTGATAAGTGACCAGGGCTGCTTTGCAAGGCTTCACATCCCAGCTCTTACTGGTGCTCCAGCTGGGCCTTTCTGCCACTCTTGGCATTGCTGCAGGTGCTTCATAGTCATCTACAGTACTGCTTATCAATATGGTTGGAGATTAGGGCTGTGGCTGACCTGCACAGATAAAGAGGGTCCAGATAGAAGAAGGCAGCTGCTGTATGTGCCAAGCAAGGCTCCTGCTCCTGCACTGATGTGGGAACAGGCAAAGAATAGCAAGGCACTCCAGGGGAAAAGCATCACTTGCAGCTTTGATTGATCTGGTTAGTGGATTAAGCACATGCTCATACAAACACACTTGCTGCTTTAATCTGCTTTTCCTTGGTTGCCTGCAAGAGACCCACACAGGCCCAGCCACAACTCTGGAGGGTTTGCTCATTTGGCTACAGTCTCTGCTGGGGCTCACAGCTTCCCCTGGGGATGTATGCCCAGCCCAGTGTGCTGACCTGGGGCAGAGCAGCCCTCAACCTTTACCTTGAGAGAGTTTGCTCTGGGTTTGATCATTTTCCCCAGTGCAAAGGAACTGTAGCCACACAGCAGCTGAGCTGGTCGGCCCTTTCAGGGGTAAAGTGCTGCTGGAGAAGTGGTGGGAGACTCTTGGCCAACCAGTTCTGCACCTCCATGGACAAAGGTTCACCATTCATGCCACAAAGGGACAGCTCTGTCCTTTGCAGAATGAAGGTGCAAGGGTTCCCACTTTGCAAGACACTGTGAGCCTGTGGATAGGAAGGGTGTGAGCAGGGCTGCAGGCTGGCATCCCTCTGCCCTTCACCTTCCAGTGTTTGGTGATGAAGGCTGCTTAACAGGGAGCCACTTCTCCTGGATCACTGGTCCTGCACCCCGGGAAGCACTCAGCCTGAGACTGGATTTCTAGGACAAGACTCACCACAATTCAGCTGCTGCTGCTGTCAAAAGCCAAAGTCTGTAGAGTGAAGAGATTTCTGGTGGCATCAGTTCCCATCCCTGTCACCAGCACACAACCCCCACCTTCGACTCTGTGCCGCTGGGGTCACAGCTGGCACAGCAATGCCACCGGTGAAGCATCACACCTGTGGCTGGGCAGGGCTGGGAGAGGTAGGAAAGCAGAGCAGGGGCAGTGGGGGGACTCGAAAATGGATACTGAGTCCGGGCACGGGCCAGGCCTGGGCTCCCCGTGGGGATGTGATGGAAGTGGGGAGGGGGAAGCTAGGCAGCCCCCTCCTCGTTTTCCAGCAGAGCAGCTCAGCCACCCCCGTGAAGCAGTCAGGAGAAGGGCTTAAGGGACAGTGTCCTATACCCTAGGAGTGGTCACAGCTCCCCAGGATGGCGACAGGGAGTCCTGGGCTCTGGCTGTAAGATCGGCTCCAGAGGCTGGGGCTGAGGGCTCCAGGGCGTTAGCTCTGACCGCCGGCAGTGGGGATGGAGCCAGAGAATGCAGGCAGGAGTGCTGAGCTCTGATGTCGCTCTTAGGTCCCAGGTACGAGGAGAGCTGTCCCGCGGTCTGGAACGAGTCCCAGCCCCCAGCGACACAGTGAGGGGATCCCGGAGGACAGGGCTGCTCTCGGATGCCAAGAACGGGGATGGGGGTCCCCTGCCGCAGGATGGCGATGGAAGAAATCCCAGCTCCTACGAACGGAGGTCCCGGGAGACGGGGCTGCCTCTAGGTCCGGCGGGCAGGTTGCTCGTTCGGAGTGTCCCAACCCCCTCCCAGCGTCGCTGGGCGGAGGGGCCGGTGGGCCCGGCCCCCCCCTCCCCGCCGCATCGTCGCACCGCCCCCCGCTGCCCGCCCCCAGCGCGCCTCCCGCGGACGGCGGAGCGCGGCGCGGGGCCGCGGGGCCGGCGGCGGGGCGGCGAGCGGCGGGGCGGCCCGCAGCCCCCGACGGCAGCGACGGCGATGCGGCGAGGCGGGGCGGCGGAGGGCGAGGCGGAGCGGCGGGCAGCGCGGCGGGGGCGGCGGGCGCCGCGGGGCTGAGCGGCGGGCGGCCGGGGCTCCCCGCGGCCCCGGGGTGGCGGGGGGTGGGGGGTACCCGCCCGCCCGCCCGGCGCCGCACCCGGCACACGGATTTACGGCGCGGACTGCAGCTTCGGAAGCGGCCCCCGCAGGTAAGGCGCCGGCAGCAATACCGGCGGTCCCCGCCGCCTCCGCGGCGCGGCTCCGCTCCGAGCATCCCCCCGCACGTTAGCGCCCCGCCGGGCTCCGGACGCGGCACAAGTTTCCCCCGCTGCGGTCCCAGCGGGCATCGGCTCCCTCTATTCCCCCGCTCCGCTCTCGGATGCTGCAGGGATGGGGCTGCCCCGGGCTGCGCCCCCCACCCCCGCGCCGGCCACTCGCCCTCCCCTCCGCTCCCGCTGAACCTTTGATCCCCCCCGCGGCGGGGGCGCGGCAGGGGCCGGGGTCTCGCTCGGGGAGCGCCGCGCACCGCCCGGCCGCGACCAAGGGGATGCCGCGGGACTGCGGCCAGCGCACCCCGGCAGAAAGAGAGTCGGTGGCCAAGTGCCGGGGGGAGAGCCCAGCAGGCTGCTGGGGGTGATGCGCAAGAAGCCGCTGTTGCTTTCGGACCAAACTTGGCTGCGGGGAAACAACCCTCAGGCCGGGAGCCCCCCGCGTGGGAGCGGTGGGACGGGGCCGTCCCTGCAGGGCATGGCCACAGCGCCCCGCTGCCCGGCGTGCTGGGGGGCTGCCCGCGCCCGGTAGCCCCCCGGGCTGGGAGATGCTCCCGGCTAGGCCTCAGCTGGAGAATGCAGGACCGGCGCTGATCTCTGCCCTTTCCCCCAGGGAGCCTGAGCCTCCTGCAGCCGCCTTGCTGCCCGGCCGAGTGCCCGAAGCTCACCCGGCAGGCAGGGGTGAGCCCTTGCTCCGTGCTGGAAACCCTTCCCCTTTGCAGTCAGCCCCAGGGGGTGAGCGTGGGAGCGGTGGCAGAGCCCGTGGGAGAGGTGGCACAGCCCCGGGGCACGGGAAAGGGGCCAGCCCTCTCCTGGAGGTGCAGAACATGTTCTGAGTGGGACCTTCCTCTCCTACCCCACTAGCAGAGGCAGTGCCCAGCTGCAAACCTGACGTGCACGAGGGGCCGTGGGTACTGCAGGGGTTCCTGCCTTGCGCTGGCGGGTGTGGATGTTACTCAGAGAGGGCTTTCCTGTGGCTGGAGGATCTCTGCTCGCAGCTTTCCCCCCTGTGCCCTGCACGGTGGCAGAGTCACTGTCTGTCAGGCAGACAGGCTGTGCAGCTGAGCTGTGACTTCCCGTGGGCGTGGGGTATTGATCCGCAGCTCCGCCAGAGCCTGCAAGGAAGTTGTGCTCGGCTCAGTACATCACCTAGGAAGCCCAATCCGATGTTTCTGAGCTGAAGGGGAGGGTGTCACATCTGGAGCCCTCATCCTGTAGACACGCCTCTGCAATACTTGGTGCAGCAGGGCAGCAGGCAAGAGGGTTTAGGTGTCCCATGGTGGTTCATGTCGGTAATCTGGATGCCTCGTCAGCTGTGAGCTGCCTTCCTCTGGGCCCACCCGTGATGCTCATGCCCTTCCAAACCTCCAGGGGTCTTGATTAAGTCCTGGTCTTGACAGCTCTGACACCGTGCTGGGGTGAATTCGGGCTGCAGGATGTCCCCCCCCATGGCAGCACATCACAGGTTGTGCCTGCCTTCAGCCCCAAGTGCTGAAGCGCAAGAGGCTGATGACTGCACGCAAAATCCTCCTCCAGAATTCCCCTTCTCCTGAGCAGCACTGGCAGGAGATGAAATAAGCACAGATTCGGCAGTTCTAGGGCTCTCTGCAGGTTTTGCTGCAAACCAACAGTAAGTAGAGCAGGCTGATGGTAACCCGGGGTTTTATGCTGTTCCCGGTGTAAAGCCTTCGACAGCAGGATGGAAACAGATGTTTGACTGCCTGTTTAAGCCAGTTGTAGAGAAAACTGCCTCTGGGTACGACCCTGCTGGTACCAGCAGCTCCAGCCCCGTCCCACTTACCTCCACGGCTTCAAAGGCTGCCCGAGAGTAACTGTTCTTAAACTCCCCTAGCAGACCTAGCAGCGCCAGGGCTGCTGCCAGAGAGATATCCCCCTGCTCCCTTTAAAAACGATAAGGGAAACGGATACAAAAGGCTGTGCAGATGCAGGGGGAGGGCTTGGGAGCGGGGAGCTGAGGGAGCGAGCGTGGCTTGGTGCAGCCTCCCGGTCGGAGCTCCAGTCGGGAGCCCTGCTCCCAGCGCCGTAGCCTCGTGTCGCTGTCCAGCTCCAGGCACCCTGCTGCCTGCTGCAGGCACTCCAAGGAGCTCTTCAAAGGAAACTCGGCCAAGGAGCAGAGCCACAGCTCCCCTGCCAGCTTGCCGCGGAAAGGTGGTGGCAGCAGCCCCGCAGGACCAGCAGGGACAGGCACATAGGCACCTGAGGGACAGCCCTGCTTTCTCAGCTGTTGAGCAGGTGGATTCCTGTGCCTGGTGGATGCTGAGCATGGTTCCCTGTGCCTGGTGGATGCTGAGTGTGTTTTCCTGTGCCTGGTGGATGCTGAGCGTGGTTCCCTGTGCCTGGTGGATGCTGAGTGTGTTTTCCTGTGCCTGGTGGATGCTGAGCGTGGTTCCCTGTGCCTGGTGGATGCTGAGTGTGTTTTCCTGTGCCTGGTGGATGCTGAGCGTGGTTCCCTGTGCCTGGTGGATGCTGAGTGTGTTTTCCTGTGCCTGGTGGATGCTGAGCGTGGTTCCCTGTGCCTGGTGGATGCTGAGTGTGTTTTCCTGTGCCTGTGCTTTAGCCCACTGATAGATGGCTGCTGCTGTTTGGCGATGGGCTACCTGAAAGCACGACCCCTGCTCTTGCTGGCCTGCTCGTAGCTTCTTGGACCCCAGTGCTGCCCAAATTGGGTGACAGGAGCGGGGTGCAGGTCCTGCTGCAGGCTGGACTGGCATCTGCTGTGTGCAGGGGTAGGGAGCAAGCACGTGCTGGCCCCGAGAGCCACGGCAGGGCTCTGCTGGATCGCACCTCCCTTGCCCTCCCCTTGCCTTCCCAGGGTGCTGCTGGTGCTCTGACAAGGTGCTCCCTGTGTAAATGAGGATTTCTTCAAAACTCCTGGGAGGAGCAGCTGGCAGCAGTGTAGCTCTGTGGCAAAAGTGTGTGTTTGAATGTGTGAGCTTCAGCCTAAACGGGAGAGGGAAAACATCCAGAGTCATGGAACTAATGCAAATGGAATTGGCTTTAATCTCTCCCTGCAGCATCCTTTGTGGAAGGCATTTGCATTTCCCCCAAGCCAGTTCCTCTCTACCTGTCCCCCAAGCAAACCCAGAGCTGTAGAGCAGGGGAAAGCCTTTCCACGTGGTGAGGGGTGGCTCCCCAGATCTGGGGAGTGCTGAGCTCTAAACACTGGAGAAGGAAAGCTCTTGCTTTAAGGCAGCAGCTCAACAGGGCAGAGGACTGCACACACAGGATCGAGCACAGGGACTGGTACCATTCCCAAGCTCCCACCAAGCCACCACGTGTGGGTGACTCATCTGGGGAGGGGACAGAGGAGCTCACAGATGGCTCTGACTTCCCCTTAGCACAGCTCTGGGATACTGAATAGAATACAGAATGAACCAGGCTGGAAAAGACCTTCGAGACCATCGAGTCCAACCTCTCACCCAACTCAACCATGGCACCAAGTGCCTCAGCCAGGCTCTTTTTAAACACCTCCAGGGATGGGGACTCCACCACCTCCCTGGGCAGCACATTCCAGTGGCCAATCTCTCTGTCTGGGAAGAATTTCTTCTTCACCTCCAGCCTAAACTTCCCCTGGCACAGCTTGAGACTGTGTCCTCTTGTTCTGGTGCTGGGGGCCTGGGAGAAGAGACCAACCCCCACCTGGCTACAACCTCCCTTCAGGGAGTTGGAGAGAGCAAGAAGGTCTCCCCTGAGCCTCCTCTTCTGCAGGCTAAGCAACCCCAGCTCCCTCAGCCTCTCCTCCCAGGGCTGTGCTCCAGACCCCTCCCCAGCTTTGTTGCCCTTCTCTGGACACCTTCCAGCAGCTCAACCTCTTTCTTGAACTGAGGAGCCCAGAACTGGACAGAGGACTCGAGGTGTGGCCTGAGCAGTGCTGAATACACAGGCAGAAGGTCTGGCTCCTGTGTGTGGTGCTCAGAGCAATCCAGAACCATTTTGCTCAGATGTGCTGAGAGAGCCCTGTGGCTCCCATCCCAGAGCCTCGAGGTCCTCCTCCCCTCATTCCCCACGGCGCAGGGGGCTGCTGGGGCTGTGGTCTGCAAACAGCTGCCGGGTGGACTGCTGCCATTTCAGAGGCAGCCTCCAGCTCAGCAGAGACAAACAAAACAGGATTTGGTGAGCACTCCAGCAATAGCTATTAGCTATGCTAAAAGGATTAACAGCTCTGCAGGACTCATCAAGTGTTTAAAACATAACTCAAGCATCAAAGGCAGCTCTTACAGGCCCACATTTTCACATCAAGTAACTCTGAAAATTCCTATCCAACTTAATTAAAACATCCACTGGGCTCATTAAAAGCACACAAAAAGAGGAAAAACCCCAACAAAAAAAACCCAAAAGCAAAAAAAGCCCAACCCAAAGGCCCTTTTTCCTCAAGCACTGAGCTGGTTTGAAGAGAGAGGCTGACAGGAAAGCCTGCAGACTCCTGTGGTAAAGAATCACCTTTGTGGGCACCTCCTCTCCCCACACCAGGATGGCTGATTGATCTCAAGCTTTCCCAGAAGAAGGCAATGCCTAGGGGTTTGTTTCTGGGTGTGATGGGCTGCTGCTTGTTGTTGTTGTTGTTGTTTTTCCTGGCTAGAGGCCACAGGAGAAAGATGAAAAAAGTGAGAAGAGCTTTGTAGAGAAAGTTAGGTAAGAGGGTGGGGGAGTGTCAAAACCCAGACCTATAATAGGAAACAAGGCCCTGAAGTGCTGGTGAAAGCACCTTTCATCTGGGGGGCTCCCAAGTACTGTGCAGGGCATGAGTACATGCAGGAGCTGGGGGATAGCTGGCAGCAGCCAGGGCTATTGAGAGCAGGGCACCACCTTTGCTGGCAGCAGAGTCCCCACAGGCAGCTCACCACCTCCCTGCCTGCCTCCCTGCCTGCTCTGCTTTGGGTTTGTCTCCTGCGTTGGGAGCTGCCTCAGCCAAGCTGCTCTTGCAAGACCCCAAGGCAGAATTGTACATGCCACCACCTCTTTGACACTTAGCTGGGGTCCTGAGCTGGCCCAGCATGGCCAAGGCACGACGGTGCTAATCAGCCCCTTCCCCCACATGCTGCATCCCAGACACCATCATCATCTCCCCTTCAGTTGTGATTTAATTCTCCTTCCCTGCAATGTGCTCGGTCTTGGTGACTTTGGGTCATCCCCAGGTGTCAGTATATATCCTCCCTGACCGCTCTCACCCTCCTCTGCCCTCCTCAGAGGCCAAAGTTATTTCCAGGGCTCTTGAGAGACTTAAAATAGAGAGGTAGAGAGGCTCCCTCTGAGTGAGGTGTACCTGGGGTAGTCACTCTGGGGCTATGGGTGCAGTAAGCACAACACTTAAAACTCAGTAAATGCTTTGTTTGACATCCAGAGAGGCCTGGAGCAGTTTAGAGTTCATCCCATTATGCTAATTTTGTTGGTTTGGATCAATAATGAATGAGTGTCCTCCCCCCCCCCCCCCCCGGCGAAAGAAAAAGGGAAGAGGAGATTAAGTACTTCCTCTCTCTCCTTTGTGGGTTGATGACTCCTGCTCCACACTGCCCTGTGTGGTCAGAGGGTGCCTGGAACAAAAGAGGGTGCTGAAAAATGCCAGCAGGAGCAGAACTACTCCTGGGGCATCTCCCAGATCTGCAGCACACCTTGGCTCTTCCCTTCCCACTCAGCCATTCCCTTGAGGCAGATTGTAGGACCTGAGCAAACAAACTCCCACCCCTGGGTACCTCTCCACATGTAGTCCTTTTCTGGGGCTAATCTGCAGAAGTGCCTGTGCCACCTGATGACCCCTCAGGAACAGAGGAGATTCAGGCAAAGGAGAGGAGAGCCACGGGGTGAAATGAGACCAGGGTTAACAACACAGCAAAACTGAAGCCAGTGCAAAGTGCACAAACTTACACTGGAGCCAGCAAACTCGCAGCAGCCACCAGCAGCTGGAGCTCCTCTCCTATGGGGACAGGCTGAGGGAGTTGGGACTGTGCAGGCTGGAGAGGAGAAGGCTCCCAGGAGACCTCATTGTGGCCTTCCAGGATCTGCAGGGGGCTCCAAGAAAGCTGGGGAGGGACTTCTGAGGGTGTCAGGGAGGGAAAGGACTGGGGGGGATGGAGCAAAACTAGAAATGGGGAGATTGAGATTGGCTGTGAGGAAGAAGTTGTTCCCCAGGAGGGTGGTGAGAGCCTGGCACAGGTTGCCCAGGGAGGTGGTGGAAGCCTCATTCCTGGAGGGTTTTAAGGTCAGGCTTAGCAAAGTTGCCCTTTTATACTGAGGGTGAGATTTATGCTATGGGATACACCTGGCAACCACCTTGGGTCCTCTGCCCTGCTAAATATCCTGCAGCCCATGGCAGGTCTGTGATTCTGCCCCAGCAAAACCAGGCCAGGACCCTGCAGGCTGCCCCAGGGGAGCCACCACGCTCCAGGGCTGGGGGCAGCACGCTGCAGTCATGCAGGGCTGGCAGCATGGGGAGGGGGCAGGGCTGGGATGTGAAACGCTGGAAGCAGGCAGGGCTCTTACATCCTTTATAGCTCCTTCCTCACTCGGTGTCTAGACACAGCTATAAATGAGGGAGAGGGCTATTACCTGGGAATAAAGCTACTGAAACCAGCCCTGAAGAGCTTGTTGCTGTATTTCCAGGGAACTGGGAGATTCCTTATGATTAATGTGACAATATCCAGGGCTATAAACTCGCTGCAGTTGGGTACTGAGTCAGGGGACACACTTACAATGTACCTGCCACTTGCAGCTTAGGCTAAGCATTAACTGTGGTCTCTGGCCAGCCCTTGGCCGTTTGTTCCTGGGGCTGCTGCTTGCTTGCAGGTCATGGCCCCAGCTCAGCTGACTTCACCAACTGCCAGGGGGCAATAAAACAGCCCAGCAGTCCCTGAGGTATCATTTCTCACTGCACCTTGGACCAGCAGAGGTGTGGAGGAGAGGAGAGGCTGTGAGCTAGAGAGAGAGGCTGTGTACCTTGCTAGGGAACCGTCTCCATGCTCTGGGCTGCATCAAGAGGAGTTGTGGGCAGTAGGTCCAGGGAGGTTCTCCCCCTCTGCTGTGTCCTGCTGAGACTTCACCTGGAATACTGTCTCCAGTTCTGGGGTCCCCAGTTCAAGAGGGACAGGGATCTGCTGGGGAGAGTCCAACAGAGGCTACCAGGATGGTTAGGGGACTGCAGCACTGCCTGGGGAAGAGAGGCTGAGAGCCCTGGGGGTTTGTAGTCTGGAGAAGACTGAGAGGGATCTGATCAATGTTCATCAATATCTGAGGGCTGGGGGTCAGGAGGGAGGGGACAGGCTCTGCTCACTTGCACCCTGGGATAGGACAAGGGGCAAGGGATGGAAACTCCAGCACAGGAGGTTCCAGCTCAGCATGAGGAGGAACTTCTGCCCTGGGAGGGTCCCAGAGCCCTGGAGCAGGCTGCCCAGAGAGGTTGTGGAGTCTCCTTCCCTGGAGCCTTCCCAGCCCCATCTGGATGTGTTCTGTGTGACCTGTGCTGGGTTCTCTGCTCCTGCTCTGGCAGGGGGTTGGACTCAATCTCCAGAGGTCCCTCCCAACCCCTGGCATCCTGTGAGCCCAGTCAGGGAATGCAGGAGCACAAGCATGGACAGCCTGTGCCACTGCTGACTACTCTAAGTGGTGCCATGTGGGTGTGCATGGGAGTGTGCTGAGGCTTCAAGCACCTGTGCAAGATGGAAAACACCTGGGATCTGAACCCAGAATCCCCAAGTCCCCAGTCTAAGCTTGACATGCAAGATCAAGCCCTGTGGATACTCATGGGAGAGGTTTGGCTGCAGAGATCTAATTTGTTTTGGATGCAAATTCTTTTCTCTGATCTCTGCTTCTCCCAGGTCCAGCACAGTGGGGTCTGAGGCTCTGCCTAAGGCTTTGCAGTAGTGCTACAGCATCAGCAAAAGTAATAAAGGAGAGAATGGACTCCCTGGAAAAATAGCAGGAAGCAGAGCACAGACATGCTCTTGACAGTGTCCACAGCAGGGGCACAAAGCCCTTTGCAGCTGGGAGGCATCTGCCCAACAGTAGGTCTGAGTGGTGGAGTGGCAGGGGATGGAGGTCTCTTCTGAGCCTTTGCTTGAAGAGCTGCCATGAGAGGGTGAAAAAGGGGGTGGAAAGTGTCACAGGGCAGCTGGGACCTGCTGGGACCTGCTAGACCATGGCTGGCCTGAGTTCAGGGGGAGGAGGGATGGGAAGGAGCAGCAGCAGTGTGGCTGGTGCAGGAGGCAGCAGGGGAGCAGTTTGGATTAGCACCCTTGTGACTGTAGGAGATCACAGGATCTTAGGGGCTGGAAGGGAGCTCCAGAGATCATCCAGTCCACCCCCCCCTGCCAGAGCAGGAGCAGAGAACCCAGCACAGGGCACACAGAACACATCCAGATGGGGCTGGGAAGGCTCCAGAGAAGGAGACTCCACAACCTCTCTGGGCAGCCTGCTCCAGGGCTCTGGGACCCTCCCAGGGAAGAAGTTCCTCCTCATGCTGAGGTGGAGCCTCCTGTGCTGCAGCTTCCATCCCTTGCCCCTTGTGCTATCCCAGGGTGCAGCTGAGCAGAGCCTGTCCCTGTCCCCTCCCTCCTGACCCCCAGATATTTATAAATACCCTGGATACCAGGCTTTCTTCCCCAGGTCAGGTTTCCTCCTCAGACTGTGCACCCTGTCCAGGCTTTGTGTCCCCCAAGAGCTTTCTCGTTGCATGCATCCCACTTTAGGAGGGGCTTGGGCCTCCTCAGTACCTAAGATCTGTTAAAAGCTGCTCTCATTTGGCTCTGTGAAGAGTGCCGTGGGGAACAGAGCAAAGCTTCCTGGGGCTGAGCAAATATTGGCCTTGCATGAAGTTGCTGATAATGGGAGATAAGTTATCAACAGCTGTTTAGCCTAATATGACTTCCATACAAGCCTGCACTGAGCTCTTGCAAGGAGCTAATAAGCAGATGCAGAATCCCTCGCTGCAGACAGAGACCCCTGGCAAACCCCAGCCTGAATGATTTCCCCCATGAGCTTTGTTACAGCTGAAGGAGCATGTAGCAGGGAAATGTGCTGGTGGGTCAGGCTGGGCTCTGGCAGCAGCTGAAGATGATGTGGCTGAGCATGTGGCTCTGTGAGCAGGGGGCACAGGCATATCTCCCTGTGGGTCTGGTCCCCTCCACGTGAGAGGAGCTGGAGTGGCATCGTTGCATGGTTACATCAGCAGAGCTTTCCCTGCTGCTAATCAGGCTTGAATCCCTGTGCTCCAGCCCATTAATGCACAGTAGCTAAAGAGCAAAGACTGAAGGAAGGTGGTTAACAAACCTACCAGAGACCAGAAGCCATCTAAGACAGTGTGGAAAATGCACCCATGACTGTGGGCTAAAATCTCCCATGGGAGGATCAGCAGCGTTCCCTTTGGTGAGGGCCCTGTGACCTGCAGCTGCTGCATGGTTTGTGCTCTGCCAGCACCTCCCAGATCGCTCTCTGTCTGCTGCAGCCTGCTGCTGGACCTGAAACCACAGAGGGGCTTTAGAAACAGCTTGACAAGGGCTCTTCTCCCAGGCCCCCAGCACCAGAACAAGAGGACTCAGTCTCAAGCTGTGCCAGGGGAGATTTGGGCTTGATCTTAGCAAGAAATTCTTCCCAGACAGAGAGATTGCCCTTTGGGATGGGCAGGGAGGTGGTGGGGTCAGCATCCCTGGAGGTGTTTAAGAGCAGCCTGGGTGAGGCACTCAGTGCCATGGGCTGGTTGGTTGGTTGGGGTTGGGTCATTGGTTGGACTTGGTGAGCTTGGAGGTCTCTCCCAAGCTGCTGGATTCTGTGATTCTGTGGAAGCTCTCAGGGAGACTGGGAAGGCTCTGCTAGCAAGCAGCACTTGATTCTGCAGCTAGCCACACACACCACAATTCTCTGCAGAGCTTCTTCCTTAGTGGTACCCAAAGCACAGACCTGAGGCAGAGGAGGGGTCTCCAGCCACCTCCCCACCTCAGTGGTGTAGGACTGTGCCAGCTGCTGTAGTGATGTTCCTCTCACTCAATGCTGGCCATGGATCCTGCAGCCTTTCAGTGCCCAGATGCACAAATCAGAGCCATTTGCTGTGGGAAGGGCTGGGTGGGCACTGGAGAGAGTGGCTCCAGCCTGGCCTGCTTTGCCTGTGGGGGCCACAGGGCTTCTCAGTGCTTTCCCTCAGCATTAAGTGGACACGAGGTCACCAGTGTTAATGCCTGGCTGGGACATGCCTTGGATATCTCCAAAGACACTGATCAGCTTGACTGAGTCCTTGGCAGAGGCTCTTGGCAGTAGCTGGGCTGGCTTTCAGTGCTTCTGGCTCCCAGCCCCTGCTTTATCCAGCAGACCACACTGCTGCTCCACAGAGCTGGCTGCAGATGCTGGGACGGCAGCTGCAGTCCTATTGATCCCTGGGGGGATGATAAGCCCAAATGAAGGCCCTTGGGAAATCAGCACTTAAAAATAAAGCTCTGGCTGCAGAGCAGAGCTTCAGACTGTGACAGCTCTGCAGATGAACCTGTGTGAGAGCCCAGCTGTGCAGAGCCATCCACAGAGAGCCCTGCTTTGAACACAGGTTTGATGCCTGGGATATGTTTGGAGAGCCTTCATCCCTCCCCATGAGGCCATCACACCTTTCCCTTCTCCCAGAGGAAGCATCTGGAAGCAGATCCAGGTCCCTACAGCCAGGGAGGGGAAAAGCCCTTTGTTCCCCTGGGGCCAGGTAGTTCTTCAGGTTGTGAGGCTGCAGGGAGCAAAGAGATGAGCACCCTGGAAACCTGCTGTCTGCAAACCTCCCATGGGGCTAGGAGGGTCAGAGAACACTGTGCCCCCCCCAAATGAAAGAAGGGTCTCCATTTCCCACCGCTGTGGCACAAGGAGATGGGGACAAGGGCATCTGCAGGCCAGGTTGCACTGCTGGCACTTGGATTTTGTCTGTTGAAATAGCTGGCACTGGCTCTGTGGCCTTGCTCAGGTGGGGAGCAGCAAACTGCTGCATTGTGACCCAGCATGGCACAGGCTGAGGGAGCTGGGGGTGTTCAGCCTGGAGGAGAGAAGGCTCCAGGGAGACCTCATAGCAGCCTGCCAGGACCTGAAGGGGGCTCCAGGAAGGATGCAGAGAGACTGTTTGCAAAGGCCTGCAGGGGCAGGACCAGGGACAATGGCTTCAAGCTAGAGAAGGGCAGATTGAGATTGGATGTTAAGAGCAAGTTCTTGACTCTGAGGGTGGTGGAACCCTGGCACAGGTTGCCCAGGGAGGTGGTTGAGGTCCCTTCCCTGGAGATATTCAAGGTGAGGCTGGATGAGGCCCTGGGCAGCCTGATCCAGTTGGAGATGTCCCTGCTGACAGCTGGGAGGTCAGACTGGAGGAGCTTTGGAGGTCCCTTCCAGCCTGGACCGCTCTGTGATTGATGCTGTATGAGCTCTGCTCTGGGGAGTTGCTCCTGGGGCTAGCTGCAGTGAACAGTTCAGAGCGCTGCCTGCTTAGGCAAGCACACATCTGGGGCTTTGTGAGTAAGTCCTGTTAAGAAGGGAAGTGCTGATATTAATCCTTGCATGTGGCTGCCTTTCCCCAGCTCAAGCATTCCAGCTCAACTTTTCGCCCCCACGCTGTTTGCAAACAGAGCAGGCTGCGAGCCTGCCCTCGCCCTTCCCACGCACCAGCCCCAGCCGGAGCACAGCAGACAAAGCGCAGGTCCCCGGCGGTCCTCGGTAATTAGCAGCTACTTCAGGCTGCCGGCTGCCCTGGGATGGCTTTGCTGTTCCCTGCGGGCTCATTCCTGCCGCAGCCCACAAAGCAGGGGGATGTAGGTTAGCATTTCTATAGCCGCCCCCTGCCCTTGCACGTCATTCACATTGTGAGCCTGAAGTGTAGTCTGGTGGAAACTTCATTATCAAGGATGCTGAGTTCAGAATCACAGAATGAACCAGGTGGGATCACAGAATCAGCAGGATCACCAAGTCAAACCAGTCACCCACCCCTCACTAATCAACCAGACCATGGCACCGAGTGCCTCATCCAGGCTGCTCTTAAACACCTCCAGGGATGCTGACCCCACCCCCTCCCTGGGCAGCACATCCCAAAGGGCAATTCTCTGTCTGGGAAGAACTTCTTGCTAAGATCAAGCCTAAACCTCCCCTGGCACAGCCTGAGACTGTGTCCTCTTGTTCTGGTGCTGGGGGCCTGGGAGAAGAGACTAACCCCCAGCTGGCTCCAACCTCCCTTCAGGGAGTTGCAGAGAGCAAGAAGGTCTCCCCTGAGCCTCCTCTTCTGCAGGCTAAGCAACCCCAGCTCCCTCAGCCTCTCCTCACAGGGCTGTGCTCCAGACCCCTCCCCAGGCTTGCTGCCCTTCTCTGGACACCTTCCAGCAGCTCAACAGCTTTCTTGAATTGAGTGGCCCAGACCTGGACACAGGACTCAAGGTGTGGCCCGAGCAGTGCTGAGCACAGGGCAGGATGAGCTCCCTGCTCCCGCAATAGTGCTGTTTGTCACTGTGATAGGGAAGTTGGGACAGCCTGGGCTGACTCCTGTGCACTTGTATGCCTGCATCTACAAAGCACAAGGGGTGCCTGTGTGTGTCTGCTGGCAGCACATAAGCAATTTCCTCATGCTAAGGCTGGGCAGGTTCTGCATCCAGGCAGCTGCTCCCTGCTGCGGACTCCAACCTGAGTCTCTTCCAGAGCTGGATTTTAAGCTCCTGCAATTTACCTCTGCGAGCAGGACCTTGGCTGGCAACAGCTTCCCTGCTTCTCTGCATTTCCAGGGGAAGATGCTGCCTGGTGGTTCTGCTGCTCACCCCCCCCTCCCTTGCCCCACTCCTGCTGTGTGCCTGCCCTCCAGCTCCCCTGCCTCCTGCTGCCACATGCCGGTGCTGCTAATGAATCCTTGCTGCTAGATGTCCTTTTCCTGGGCAGCTTTCACACCACGGATTTACTGTGGGGCCCTTGGCTCCTGTTTTAAAGCTTTCTTCCAATTCCTTTGCAAAAGAGGCAGCTTCTGGTTTGCTCTTGTTTGAATTGCTCTGATGCTATCCTAGTTCTCAGGGAGCGTGGCCGTGGGTTTCAGAGTGTGGCACAGCAGTGAGCCACCTCGGGCTCCCCAGGCAGGCAAGGCTCTTCCACTCCTCCCCATCCCTTCTGCACTTACAGGAACATCATCACTGCTTTGTTCACCTCTTATTTCCCTGACAGAGATCGATCTCATGTTTGCTTTGGTTTGCTCCTTTGATTTCTCAGCTTTTCTGATCTTCCCACTTTCCCTGTAGCTTCACCACTCATCACACCTAGGTGAGTTTTCTTCGGTTGCCTGGCATAGCAGAGCCTGCCCTTAGACTTCAGGCAGTGCTCGGGGTGGAGCTGATGGTGGTGCTTAATCACCTCTCAGTTAACGCTGTCCCCCCGTGTAACCAGGCTCTGTGAAGCCTCAACCCTCCTGCACAGACCTTGCCTCAAATCCTTGGGAAAAGAGGAGCAGTGCTTTGAATTCCCTCTTTGCACCCAAGCCTAGCAGAGGGATTACAGGAAATTTATAGCTGCAAAAGAACTCTGCAAAGTTGTGCTGTGCTTGATTTCCCTGGCAGGGGCAGAAGCAAAACCATCCAGGGAAGAGGGAAGAAAGAGTGGAGGAGAATGCAGCAGACATCAAAGGAGAAAACGCTGAAGGAGAGGGGAGAGCCTCACCCTTGGTGTGAATTTAGGGGGAATTCATAAAGCTGGAGCCAAATAGCCACAAAGCCCAGGCACTTTAGGTGACATTATTGGGACTCATTGCTCTTCATTAACCTTCCAGCCACCGGGGCTGAGGTGTCAGCTCCACATCAAACAGCCCCAGATCAAAACTATCTCTGTTTGCAGAAATTGCCTGAAAATCGGGTTTTCAAGCAGCTGGGTGTGCTGTTATGAGGCACCTGCCCTCCTCGATCTTGTGAAGCCATTCAAGATTTGACAAAAGCCAGCAAGTGGCTATCTGGGCTTCGAATCTGGGGCTGCGAGCTGCCACAACGCTGCTGCACTGTGCTGCGGGAGCTTCCTCCCCCCTTGCCTCCCCAAAGAGGTAGGGCAGGATGCAGGCACGGCTCTGATGGTGTCCATTTTTCAGCTGTCTCTGCTGGGAGTGCTCTCCCCTGGCCTGGCCACGCAGAGATGTGCAGGGAGAGAGTGAGGAATCTGCTGCTGGGCACGGGGGGGTGGCCCAAGCAGCTCTGGGACGAGGGCTGTTCGTCACGGCGTTTATTTCGCCGGGAGGAAAAGTGGAATCTGGTTCAGAGGGTGAAAGAGGCTTTCCCAAGACAGCTGCAACTGAGCAGGGGCTGTGAGGCACAGGCTGTGCAAGCCCTGGGTCCACCCTTTCATTTCTGCTGTGATAAAGGAAACACTGCTGGAGGGAGAGAGGTGCCCGATGAAAGCTGCCTGGGGCATGCTTGTGAGGAGCGCCCATCTGGGAAGGGGTGGTGAGAGCTGAGCTGAGCAGCCTGGCTGCAGGCAAAGCCACTGGGTTCAGACCTGCAGCAGGTGATGGTGCTGCCAAGCCACCCCAGATCAAGAGCTTTCAGTTCTGCTGTGGGACTTGGGGGTGCTGGGGGAGGAGAAGCTCAAGAGGAGCCAGCAGTGAGCACTGGCAGCACAGAGAGCCAAGCAGAGCCTGGGCTGCAGCAAGAGAAGTGTGGGCAGCAGGGCCAGGGAGGGGATTCTGCCCCTCTGCTCCACTCTGCTGAGACCACAGCTGGAGCTCTGGGTCCAGTTCTGGAGCCTCTGTGCCAGGAAGGATCTGGAGGTGCTGGAAGGTGTCCAGGGAAGGGCCACGAGGATGAGCAGAGGGCTGGAGCTGCTCTGCTGTGAGCACAGACTGAGGGAGTTGGGGTTGTGCAGGATGGAGAGGAGAAGGCTCCCAGGAGACCTCATTGTGGCCTTGCAGGATCTGCAGGGGGCTCCAAGAAAGCTGGGGAGGGACTTTTGAGGGTGTCAGGGAGGGATAGGACTGGGGGGGATGGAGCAAAACTAGAAATGGGGAGATTGAGATTGGCTGTGAGGAAGAAGTTGTTCCCCAGGAGGGTGGTGAGAGCCTGGCACAGGCTGCCCAGGGAGGTGGTGGCAGCCTCCTGCCTGGAGGTGTTTGCAGCCAGGCTGGAGGTGGCTGTGAGCAACCTGCTGTGGTGTGAGGTGTCCCTGGCCATGGCAGGGGGTTGGGACTGGCTGAGCCTTGAGGTCCCTTCCAGCCCTGACAGTTCTGTGATCTGCACATCAGCAGCCTCTTGCAAAACAGCTTCAGTCCCAGCAGCACTGCTCTGAAATGACTCACAGGGAGATGCATAGCAAATCCTCCCTGTGCTCTCTTGTTCCCAAAGCACCTGCTCTTTCAGCTGGGACCAAGGATGGTTTAAACTGGAGCAGGGTAGGTTTAGATCAGACATTAGGAAGAAGTTCTTCACTATGAGGATGGCAAAACTCTGGAACAGGCTGCCCAGAGAAGCTGGTGGACACCTCCTGCCTGGAAGTGTTGAAGACCAGGCTGGGTGAAGCTTTGAGCTTCTGGTCTAGTGGGAAATGTCCCAGCCTATGGCAGGGAGGCTGCAACTCGGTGACCCTTAAGGTCCCTTCCAACTCACAGTGTTCTATGATTCAGTGATGCTATGATCCTAATTCCTCTATCTACCTGCTCAGGCTCTTGCAGTGCACACAACTCCATCATTCTGCTTACCTCAGGTTGTTTCTTCCCCTCAGGGTGTCACAGCTCAGCCCCTGAGACCCAGGATTTTCAGACATGTCTCTCTTGTCCTGTGGATCAAACCACAGCCACCTTTCTGTAAGCTCCAATCTCCCTTCCCCACAGCTCTCTGTGACTTTTCCATCTTTTGTCAGGAGTTTTTGCTCCAAGAACTGGCAGAAGGCTCTTGAGGAGGGCTCTTTCTCAGCAGTTTCCCTGATCCATGCAGTGCCTTTCACATCATTCTTGCTCCTACACAGCAGGAACCAACCCATGACCATTTTCCCCTTGCATGGGGCTGAGTTCCTCCTCTCCTTGCTCTCTGTGGGCATCCTTAGCTCCCATTAGTGCTGGATCTTTCTTTTCCATGAAATAAATGCCATGTGCCCATGACAGCCACCTGCAGGCTTGGGTAACTGCCCAGGGGTGTCCAGCAGATCGAGGGAGGTCTCCTCCCCCTCTACTCTGCCCTGCTGAGAGCTCCCCTGGAATATTGCATCCACTTTTGGGCTCCCCAGCTCAGGAGGGACAGGGATCTGCTGGAGAGAGTCCAAGGGAGGGCTACCAGGATGGTTGAGGGACTGCAGCACTACCACTGAGGCTGCTCATGCTGGAGAGGAGAAGGCTGAAAGGGCATCTGATCAATGTCTATCAATAGCTGAGGGCTGGGGGTCAGGAGGGAGGGGACAGGCTCTGCTCACTTGCACCCTGGGATGGGACAAGGGGCAGTGGATGGAAACTCCAGCACAGGAGGTTCCAGCTCAGCATGAGGAGGAACTTCTTCCCTAGGAGGGTCCCAGAGCCCTGGAGCAGGCTGCCCAGAGAGGTTGTGGAGTCTCCTTGTCTGGAGCCTTTCCAGCCCCATCTGGATGTGTTCTGTGTGCCCTGTGCTGGGTTCTCTGCTCCTGCTCTGGCAGTGGGGTTGGACTGGATGATCTCTTTGGGTCCCTTCCAACCCCTGACATCCTGTGAGCCTGTGTGATCCTCTAAGGCCTGCACCTGAGCTGCAGTGAGGCCACATTGCTCAGCCCATCAGGAAAGCCCTAGGGACAGAAAGGTCCTTATTCAGATCAGAGTTTCTCCCCCCCGACGGCAGGCTCGTTTCAGTTCCCGCGGCAGCGCAGGAGGCCACCGCTGCATCGTCAAAAGCCTTCACTTTATACTTTCTGAACAACAGGAAAGTGCCTCTGCCAGAGGCTTGCAGTTAAAGAGCTGAAGTAAATAAACACACTGGGAAATTTATTTATTTATTTAGTTTCCCTAGGGAAAGAGAAGTCAGAGGCTGTCCTGGAGCTGACACAGCCATCCACTGACATTTACTGCCCTGTCGCCTACCGCTGGTCCCAGCGACACCACAGGTCCTGCTCTCAGGAGTGGGTCCCCCTGGGTAGTGAGTGCCAGGCAGCTGGGGCAATGCTTTCTCTGGCTCCTGCAACTCAGAATACAGAATTAACCAGGTTGGAAAAGACCTCAGAGATCATCCAGTCCAACCTCTCACCCAACACCATCTGATCAACTCAACCATGGCACCAAGTGCCTCAGCCAGGCTCTTCCTAAACACCTTCAGGGATGGGGACTCCACCACCTCCCTGGGCAGCACATCCCAATGGCCAATCTCTCTCTCTGGGAAGAACTTCTTCCTCACCTCCAGCCTAAACTTCCCCTGGCACAGCTTGAGACTGTGTCCTCTTGTTCTGGTGCTGGGGGCCTGGGAGAAGAGATCAAGCCCCACCTGGCTACAACCTCCCTGCAGGCAGCTGGAGAGAGCAAGAAGGTCTCCCCTGAGCCTCCTCTTCTGCAGGCTAAGCAACCCCAGCTCCCTCAGCCTCTCCTCCCAGGGCTGTGCTCCAGACCCCTCCCCAGCCTTGTTGCCCTTCTCTGGACACCTTCCAGCAGCTCAACCTCTTTCCTAACCTGAGGAGCCCAGAGCTGGACACAGGACTCAAGGTGTGGCCTGAGCAGTGCTGAGCAGAGCTCTCAAGAGCTCTTCTCTCCGAGCAAACACACAGGGCCTGCTTTTGCTCTAAGACTCTTTTGCTTATTAAGCTTTCCACAGCAGAAAAAAAAGCTTGCCAGGAGGCTCAGCTCTGCTCCCTAGGTCGTGAATCCATGTGTGTGTTATGAATGGCAACGATGTGCTGTGCCCTGGGCTGCACCCAGTCACATCCAGCAGTAATGCAAGTCAGGAGGAAAATTAATCTCAGCACCAAGTGCCCTGCACGAAGCAAATAACTTACTTTACATAAGAGCTAATTTGGGAACGTCAAGACTGGAGCCAATCCACTTTGTCTCACCAGGACTGAGCCTAATGACAGATATCCAGAGATGCAGAGAGCTACATAAATACAGATATATGTGCTTGTAAATACAACTTCTCCTCTCCAGCCTTTGCTGCATGCAGGTGCCCCACAGCCAGCACTTGTTCCTGTGGTGGGGAATCTGTGCCCCCAATGATAGGACTGGGGGGGATGGAGCAAAACTGCAAGTGGGGGGATTGAGATTGGATGTGAGGAAGAAGTTGTTCCCCAGGAGGGTGGTGAGAGCCTGGCACAGGCTGCCCAGGGAGGTGGTGGCAGCCTCCTGCCTGGAGGTGTTTGCAGCCAGGCTGGAGGTGGCTGTGAGCAACCTGCTGTGGTGTGAGGTGTCCCTGGCCATGGCAGGGGGGTTGGAACTGGCTGAGCCTTGAGGTCCTTTCCAACTCTGACAGTTCTATGAAGCTCTCTGCACAGCACCAGCCCTGCCCTTCCTTGCCCAGGCACAGGGAGAGCAGCACAGGCACCCAGCCCTGCCTTGCTAGTGCCATTTCTTTGGGCAGCGGCAGCTGGGAGATGCCAAAGCAAGGCTTCAATGCTGACCTCCAGGTCACCAGGGATCAGTGTGGTGCCCTGGATAGAAGGGAGGTGGGTATTAAGCACTGGGAATGCTGGCAGGGGATGCTGCCTGCAGCCCTGCCTCCCTTGCCTGCCCAGCTGTAGTGATCTCAGCTCTGGCAGTGTCAAGCTGTGCTGCTAGGCTGGCACTGGACAGCTTGCCTGCCCTTCGTCCAACGCCCATGGAGAGTGTTCAGCTTTCCAGGGCAATCCCCAGGGAGTCAGGATGTGCTCAGGTTTTCAAGTGCTCTAGAAAAAGCTGCAGAGAGCTTGGCTTTCCAGGGAAAAATAACCAAATGTGGTACCTTTCAGCATTGTGCTGTCCTGCATCCTCCCTGTGCTGCACACCTCACTTCAGCTCTGCAGCTGGATTCACTTCCACTTCGCCTTTCAGTGGTGGTTCCTTCCCCTGCTCACTTTTCCCCATGCACAGCCCAAGTGCCATGGCAACAGGAGGAAGAATTATTTCCCTGTGAGGGTGGCAGAGCCCTGGAGCAGGCTGCCCAGGGGGGCTGTGGAGTCTCCCTCTCTGGAGAGATTCGAGACCTGGCTGGATGAGTTCCTTTGTGACCTGCTCTGGGTGACCCTGCTCTGGCAGGGGGCTTGGGCTGGATGAGCTCCTGAGGTCCCTTCCAGCCCCTGACACTGTGATTCTGTGCACAGAGGTTTGGGACCTTCTGCCAGTGCTTGAGCAAGGCCACATGGTGGTGTGGAGCAGCTCTGGAGAAGCAAACACTCACTGAAGCGTGCAGGGATGTGGGCAGGGGTCCTGCTGGGGTGCTGCTCTCCCGGTGAAGGTGAAAAGTCTGCCAGAGCCCCTCCAAAAGGAACAGAAGAGTGCTGCTGCCCAAGAAAGCTGCAGTCCTACCTCTCTGCTGGGGGAGCAGAGCAGGAATTGGAGATGAAATGCCCTGCTGCTCTCTGCTTATTAAAAGCAAATGGTGTTTCCTGGCAGCACTACAGAGCTGACATCTTGATCCATTGGAACAGCCTCAATATATAAATCAGGAGGAAGTGCTCAAAGCCACCCCCCTGCTGCAGGGAGGGCTTCTCCTCCTCCTCATTGCCCTCTCCCGGGGTGTGGGCACAGCAGGGTGGCTCAGGATGGGGTCTCCCACCGTGGCACTGGGTGTGTGAGGAGGTTTGCCTGGGTGATGCATCACTGAGCCCTGAGCTCAGCCCTGGCAGTTCTGGGAGGAGAAACTGATGGTGATTTAAAGATGTCAGAACCAGGAAATCCATCATGCCCCTTGCTAATCTGCTGCTGTGATTAATTACTCTCACCAGGAACTGCCTGCTGCAAGCACACACCTGATTTCCAGCTGAGTCACAGAACTGGCAGGGCTGGAAGGGACCTCAAGGCTCAGCCAGTTCCAACCCCCCTGCCATGGCCAGGGACACCTCACACCAACTGGTCCCTGGTCGTGGCTGCACTGCACCATGGGGAGCGTGCAGGAGCTCAGTGGCAGTGTGAGAGCACAGGCTGTGGGACAGCCACTGCCACCTGAGCAGCCACCACCAGCACCCATAGGCCAGGAGCAAGGAGAATTGATATACAGAATTAACCAAGTTAGAAAAGACCTTCAAGGTCATCAAGTCCAAGCTCTCACCCAACACCATCTGATCCATGGCACCAAGTGCCTCAGCCAGGCCCTTCTAAAACACCTCCAGGGATGATGACTCCACCACCTCCCTGGGCAGCACATCCCAATGGCCAATCTCTCTTGCTGGGAAGAATTTCTTCCTAACATCCAGCCTGAACCTCCCCTGGCACAGCTTGAGACTGTGTCCTCTTGTTCTGGTGCTGGGTGCCTGGGAGAAGAGACCAGCCCCCACCTGGCTCCAACCCCCCTTCAGGGAGTTGCAGAGAGCAAGAAGGTCTCCCCTGAGCCTCCTCTTCTGCAGGCTAAGCAACCTCAGCTCCCTCAGCCTCTCCTCCCAGGGCTGTGCCCCAGACCCCTCCCCAGCTTTGTTGCCCTTCCCTGGACACCTTCCAGCAGCTCAACCTCTTTCCTAGCCTGAGGAGCCCAGAGCTGGACACAGGACTCAGGGTGGGAAGCCTGGACTTGATGACCTCTGAGGTCTTTCCCAGCCTCAACAATTCTGTGATTCTGAATAGGATTCCCTGTGATGGACACCCCCAGAGTGACTCTGCAAGGGGGATGGAAGCCCTGCCAGAAGGCTCAAGGACATTGCAGGGGTGGTGAGGGTCTGTGGAGGGAACAAGATGGGGACAAGGGACAGCCTCAGCCCCTCGAGGGAGCATCCTGAGGAGCTGCTCACAGAGCAGCACATCAAGCACCTGTCCCTTTCCCGGGCAGAAGGATCTTCCAGCAAACACCCAGGAAGAGAGGAAGAGCCTTGCTCTGGCTGTGAGCTAAATGGTGCAGCAAATGAAGCCTGATCTGCATGAAATTGCCTCCCCATCTGCGTGCTGGGGTGAACGTGGGAGCAGGCTGTGTCCAAACTCTCCTGCCTTTTGTCTTTCATTTAGAAAGTTAGAAGCTGCTGTAATTGCCTCTGTGCTCACGGAGAGCTGGGGAATACTAACAAACCCTCTGGTGGCTAATTGAGTGCTTTCTAAACCTTCCAACTGCAAGCAAAGTTCTCTCTCTTCCATTATAAAGATATTTAGGTCCAATTCTGTGCCTGGGTGATCATTTTACGAGGGATTTTCATATCTTTTGGATGCAATGTGGAATGGATCATTACCTTCCCTCCCCCCTAGCCCCCTCCTCCCCCCTTAATTGCTTTTTATCATCCAGAAATATTCAGTGTTTAATGATAATAGAGCACTTCTGCTGAGGAGGCCAAACACCAGATGCATCCTTACTTTGTGCTGCTAGAGTGCACAGCTTCTTGGTGCTGCCTTTCTGGCTGGCATCCTCCCACCCAGGCAGAGGGGGGTGCTGAGGCCAGGGGAGCAGCACTTGACCCCAGACAATCCTTTGGCCAGGAGGGGAGCGCACTCTGGTGTGCAGAGGCGCAGGTCAGAGCCCCACAGGATGAGGCAATCCTCTGTGCCCATGTTTACAGCCTGCCCAGGGCCTTCCCTGCAGCGGGCAGGACACAGAGGATGCTTCTGCAGCAGCTGCAGACGAGGAGCCCAAGCTCGCCGGCACCGCTGCACCCCGCTGCCAGGCTCAGGATGGGTCCTGGGGGTGTTCTGCCTCGCTCCAGCCCACAGCAGGCACTGAGTTGCTCTTGAAGCAGCTGAATTGCCCTTAAAAGAAAGAGATTTGCTGCTCTGGGCAGCCTGGGTGCCAGCTGGACCGGGCTGGCACCGCTCCGACAGCTCTGCCCCTCAGCAGCAGCAGCTCAGACCCAGGGACAGATGTTTGCTTCCTCTGCTGCCCACAGCTGTCCAGGGATGCATTTTTGATGGCCTTCTACAGCTTTTAATTAACAGCACTTGCATCATTTATTAATTATGTATTAACACTTTATAGATGCTACAAGCCCATCACAGACATCAGGGGAGTCCTACTGCTGCTTATAAACTCACCAGCAGACACAGCAATTGATGGCTATAAGCAATCTGCTGACCTCTTTGGCCCTGCAACAATTGATTAAGTATTCATTAAAGCATCTAGAAATCATTTATGAACCTTTTTATAAACTATTTATAAGTGAGCAGGGACAGATTTATTCATTGGGCTTACAGTGGAGGGAGCCCTGAACAGAGGCTCCAGCAGCCCAGCTCCAGGCAGCTCTCTGTCCTCCTATGAGGACAGACTGAGAGAGTTGGAGCTGATCAGTCTGGAGAGGAGAAGGCTCCCAGGAGACCTCATTGTGGCCTTGCAGGATCTGCAGGGGGCCCCAAGAAAGCTGGGGAGGGACTTTTGAGGGTGTCAGGGAGGGATGGGACTGGGGGGGATGGAGCAAAACTAGAAATGGGGAGATTGAGATTAGAGGTGAGGAAGAAGTTGTTCCCCAGGAGGGTGGTGAGAGCCTGGCACAGGCTGCCCAGGGAGGTGGTGGAAGCCTCCTGCCTGGAGGTGTTTGCAGCCAGGCTGGAGGTGGCTGTGAGCAACCTGCTGCAGTGTGAGGTGTCCCTGCCCATGGCAGGGGGTTGGAGCTGGCTGAGGTCCCTTCCAGCCCTGACAGCTCTGTGATTCTGTGCCCACAGGACTCATGCTCAGTGTCACATGAATTCCTCCATCCATTCCCCTGCCTTGCACTGGCTTCCTGCAGGCCCAGGGGCTCAGTTTCCCTGGCAGATGTGGGTCATTCTTCCAGGGGTCAGAAGGGACACGAGGAGCACTCTCAGCACTTTTGCAGAGCCAGGTAGTTCAGCTAAGTGGGGGCTGGCGAGAATCCAGGAGCAGCTCTTTAATACACTGTAGGGCTAAACTTAGAGGATGAGCAGGGTTGTGTGAGCAGCCTTGTGTGCTGCTTTGCTTCCAGTGGGACAGGATTACACTACCCTTCCCCTTTCCTTCGTATCAGCATGCAGGGTATAAAGAGACAGCAGCTGCCGGCACAGCCCCAGTCACTGCTGGGTGCCCTCAGGCAGTGAGCTGATTCCTGGCTCAGCTGGGGCTGGGGCAGAGGGCTCAGGTTCAGGGCTTGCATCTAAACATGTCTCAGACATGGACTGTGCAGTCTGGGGTGGTGTTTTATCCAACCTGATGAACTGAGAATAAGTCTGACAGAGAGAGACTGAAGGAGCTGGGGATGGTTAGTGTGGAACAGAGGAGGCTGAGGGAGACCTCATTGCTGTCTACAGCTCCCTGCAAGGACCTTGTGGAGAGGCTGCTGCTGGTCTCTGCTCACAGGGAATTAGTGACAGAACAGAGGGAATGGCCTCAAGCTGCCACTGGGGAGGTTCAGACTGGACAGGAGGAAGAATTTTGTGATGGCAAGAGTGGTCAGGGACTGGAATGTGCTGCCCAGGGAGGTGGTGGAGTGCCCAAGCCTGGAGGTGTTGGAAGGTGGCTTGGCTGTGGTGCTTGGGGCTGTGGGTTAGGGGTGAGCCTTGCAGAGCAGGGCTCTGGGTTGGGCTTGGTGATGCTGAGGCTCTGTTCCAGCCTGAGTGTTTCTGGGATTCTGAATTTGCAAAGGAACAATGACCAAAGGGAGAACCCCAAACCCCTGTGCTGCTGCAGTCAGGGCAGCAGGGGGGAGCAGGCTCACTTAGGCTTCACAAGCCTTTTCCATGATCCTGATAGCACTGCTTTTATACCAGGGAAAAATAATAACAAATGAGACCTTCCTGGAGCCTTTCCCTCTCCAGGACAAGCAGTTTCTTGCTGCAGCAGCCCAGGACACTGAGTGCCCCTGGGGGTTATCTGCAGCCCTCGGAAGTGTTGTATCGCTTGACCCCGAGGGGCGTCCCTGACTCTGGGAGCTCAGCAGCACCAGGCAGAAGCTGCAGTACAAACTCCCCCTGTGCTGACAGAAGAAATGACACCTCTAATGGGATCTTAGCATCTCCTCTCACTCCTAACAGGCCATCCATAACCTGGCTTGCAGTGGGTGCTGTCTGGGAAGACGTGGGGATAAGTGATGAGCTGCCGGGAGCTGGCGTCTGGTGCAGCCTCTGTCAGCCAGCAGAGGAGGGGATGGATGTGTCTGCCCTTTTACATTGCAGGAGGGGCCTTCTTTCCTCCCTCCTCATCTGCATTGTTTTCTTGCTGAATGATCAGCCAAGCAGTGCAGACCAAACCCTAGACTGATAGACTCATAGAATGGTCCCCCCCAGGCAGCAGGGACATCCCCAGCTAGATCAGGCTGCCCAGAGCCCTGTCCAGCCTCACCTTGAATATCTCCAGAGATGGGGCTCCAACCACCTCCCTGGGCAACCTGTGCCAGGGTTCCACCACTCTCATAGTCAAGAACTTGTTCCTGACACCCAATCTCAATCTGCCCTGCTCTAGTTTGAAGCCATTGTCCCTTCACAGAAGAGTTTGGGTTGGATGGGACCTAAAGATCATCCAGTTCCAAGCCCCCTGCCATAGGCAGGGACACCTCACACTAGACCACATTGCTGAAGACTTCACCCCTCCTGGCCTTGAACACCTCCAGGGAGGGGGCATCCACGACCTCCCTGGGCAGCCTGTGCCAGTGTCTCACCACCCTTGCTGTAAAGAATTTCTAACATCTAGTCTGAATCTGCCCTCCTCAAGCTTCAGTCCACTGGAGGGATCACAGGATCACACAGGCTCAGAGGATGTCAGGGGGTGGAAGGGACCTCCAGAGAGCATCCAGCCCAACCCCACTGCCAGAGCAGGACCACAGAACCCAGCACAGGTCACACAGAACACATCCAGATGGGGCTGGGAAGGCTCCAGGGAAGGAGACTCCACAACCTCTCTGGGCAGCCTGCTCCAGGGCTCTGGGACCCTCCCAGGGCAGAAGTTCCTCCTCATGCTGAGCTGGAACCTCCTGTGCTGCAGTTTCCATCCACTGCCCCTTGTCCTGTCCCAGGGTGCAAGTGAGCAGAGCCTGTCCCCTCCCTCCTGCCCCCCAGCCCTCAGCTATTGATAGCCATTGATCAGATCCCTCTCAGCCTTCTGCTCTCCAGGCTCCCTGCTCAGCAGGGGCAGGGACCCAGCCGCCTGCCTGAGCTGTGTTTGCTCAGCAGTGGATAGTTGCATTTGAAGGTCTTGCTGAAGTTTTCAGCAGGAGTTTGTTTCTGCACAAACAATCCATCCAGGTGGAAAGCTGTGCATAATTAATATTTAGTTATTAACTGGACCAATGGAGCTATTATTTAGTTGTAAACTGGCTCCCTGGGTGCTCCCTAATCAGTTTAAAGCTAACCCTGACGAGGTCAACATCAGTGCAAACCTGATCCTTGGGGCTGTGCTCCCCCAGTCCTGCCACTGCTCAGAGCCAGGGGCTTGTTGGGGTGCCCTGTAGGATGTAGCTCACAGAAGCATCATGCACTTGTGTTTCAGCTCAAGGGGAAGAAAAGCCAGCTCTCCACAGCCTCCCCTACCAGCACACTTGAGCTATTTTGGAGCACAGCACACAGAAATTGGCTTTCAGCTGGCAGGGAGCACAAAGATGCACCCAGAAAGCCACTGATGGCTCAGTGTTTGTGTAAGGACACTCAAGCCAGCATGCTCCTCAGCCAGCTCTCTTCTAGGAGCAGAGGAGGTTTGGAGGCTCAGAGGACCTGCCAAGGCCAGGCAGGCAGCAGGGCTGTGCACTGGTGAGGGGCTGCATCCACCAGCTCCCACTTCAGGGGGATGCTGCCCTTGTTTCTAGGGAGGCAGAGACGTGCAGGGGGTGGAGAGCATGTCCTGCTTGGGCCAGCTCACTCCATTCCTGCAGCAGGACACAGCCATGTGGTTAGAAACACCTGACTGTGCCTGCTGGCAGGATGGCCACCCACCAGCCCTAGCATGGCACACAGGGGCAGGGTGATGGCTGTGACACACAGAGGGGGCTGGGAAGATGGGTTTGGAGACCCTGCTTTGGAGGCAGGGTTTCACCATTGCCCTTTGGTACAGGAAGGATGCCTGCTGCTCTGCTGAGACTGATTTTCCCCTGCCTCTGACAGCTGAGAGAGAAGTACCTGCCAGAAAGATGTGTGCCACATTTCACCTGAAAAACTGGGAAGTGCCTGATCTGCTCCACACTTGATTGCTGCTTCCCCAGGGATGAGCTTCCCTCCTGCAGGGGGGAAGGGATAAAGATGCAGGATGGCTCTGTGGCCATTAGTGGATGGAAGGAGAGGTTGTTTCACTCTCTTCTGTGTGACTGCCTCGGGGATGAGGTTTGAATCCCCTTCCTCTGGAGCTGTGTTTGCTAGCAGAGCACACCACGTGGTGCTTACCTTCTTTATCGCTCCTGAGAAGCCCAAGCAATTTACTGCTCCAAAGCCAATCTGAAGTCAAGCAGCAGAGGAAGGGGAAGGGGAAAGGAGAAGGGCAAAATGATCCCAAGGAGAAAGGACATCTTTCTGGGGCTGAACAGAGCCTCTCAGGCTGACTCCTAACCATTCTTCTGCTCAGCTAACCTCAAGTGCAAATAGTGAGGCAGCAGTCAGACAGGAATGGTTTGTCTTGGCTCTCCTGGCTGCACACCAGAGCAAAGCTAACTTGTCTTTCAGACACCCCAAATGGAGACATGGCCCCGAGGAGCAGAGCTGCTCTCCTTGCCCTGGCCTCCCACCCACAGCCCCCTGCCTCCCTCCTCCCCAGCCAGGCACCCAGCTCTGCAGCTGGCACAGGTTTTGGGGGCCTGGGGGCTGAGTGGTGTGGGGAGAGCCACGCTCCAGGGCATGTTGTGGTGGGCTGAAATTCCTCACCACCCCCCAGTAAAACTGCCAGCCCAGCTCAGATGGGAAGCAAATGCAGCTCTGTTTACAAGCAGACCACAATCTAGAGACAGGAAATGCAATGGAGCTGTACCAAATCTGCAACATCTCCATGGGTTTGCCATTTACAAACAACACAGGAACCCCCCTGGGAAAAACCAGCTTCCCCCCACCCCTCCCTGCTCCCTTCCTCCACCCCATACAAGGTAAAAGGGAGAGAGAGAGAGGAGCAGAGAGCAGCTTGTTAGTACTTACCCACAATAAGTACACAGCCAAGGTCAGGAGCAGCCAAGCCAGAGCCACCACCTGGTGTCTGCTGGAGTGAAGAAGCCAAAAGGAGCAAGAGTTAGGTCACACAACTAACTTTGTGTTAGTCATCAGCCCCATGGGATTAATTAGACCTTATCATTAGTTCCCTTCTGC
Organism: Dryobates pubescens; assembly: GCF_014839835.1. Classification (NCBI taxonomy): domain Eukaryota; kingdom Metazoa; phylum Chordata; class Aves; order Piciformes; family Picidae; genus Dryobates; species Dryobates pubescens. The sequence goes on from NC_071622.1 coordinate 1,214,833, forward strand.
ATCCGGTGGTGATTTACTTACATTCCACCACTCTCCTACTCAACCTGTGGGAAATCTCCCTAGGCATCAGCCTCAAGCTGCCAGAGCCTGGCAAAGCCTGGGAGCGGTGCCCACTGCCAACACCACGGCTGTGACCCTGCAAGGGCAGTGCTGCGGTGCGGGAGAGGCTGCACGCAGCAAGGGGCTTGCAGTGGCTGTCCCTGCACCCTGTGTGTGATGTGGCTCTGGCTGCCCTGTGTCTGCCTGGCTGGGAGCTGCAGCCAGGGAGCCTTTCCCTAAACATTTGCATTTAAAAACATGAAGGAAAAAACAAAGAGACTGAAAAAGGAGTCTGTTCTGAGCACAGCCAGAAACAGCTTCCACAGTTAGAGTCAGAGCATTGCCAGGGCTGGAAGGGACCTCAAGGCTCAGCCAGTTCCAGCCCCCATGCCCTGGGCAGGGACACCTCACACTGCAGCAGGTTGCTCACAGCCACAGCTGATGATTTGTTGATGATTTGGGGCAAGCCTCCCTTCCTAAAACATAGAATCATAGAATCAATCAGGTTGGAAAAGACCTCAGAGATCATCAAGTCCAAGCTGTCACCCAACACCTCCTGACAACTCAACCATGGCTCCAAGTGCCACATCCAAGCCTTTCTTGAACACCTCCAGGGATGGGGACTCCACCACCTCCCTGGGCAGCACATCCCAGTGGCCAATCTCTCTTGCTGGGAAGAACTTTCTCCTCACCTCCAGCCTGAACTTCCCCTGGCACAGCTTGAGACTGTGTCCTCTTGTTCTGGTGCTGCTTGCCTGGGAGAAGAGACCAACCCCCAGCTGGCTCCAACCTCCCTTCAGGCAGTTGGAGAGAGCAAGAAGGTCTCCCCTGAGCCTCCTCTTCTGCAGGCTAAGCAACCCCAGCTCCCTCAGCTGTTTGGGGTCAGTCTCTCTCTCTCTCATCCTCTGAATGTCCTTTGTCTCTCCCATTTCACAGGGTGGGGAAGAAACCCAGCAGCTCCCATTCCTAAACAGCATCTTTCAGCAGCTGGCTAAGCTGCAAAATGGATTAGCTCTGCCTCCCAGCTCTGTACACAACAATTTCAGGCTTGCACAGAAGCTGTGTAGCCTTTCCAAGCAAAACATTCCTATGAAGCCCCTTCTGGGGATACCAGGAGACAGAAACCAGGCTTGGGGGCAGAGAAGAGCAGGTGGGAGGTAGGCTGCCACAGACAAAGCCAGTGCTGAGCTTGGGCAGGGCATGCTTGCCTAGTGCCAGGAGTGAGGAGGCAAGGAGATAGCCCAGAGCCTGGCAGGGACCTTGATGCTGAGAGCCCAGGGCTGAGGAGTTCAGGAGAGGCCTTGGAGATGCATCTCTGTCCACAGGTGTCAGAGGTGGCAGTTCCTGCCACTCCCATGCAGGGTTACTTAAGCCCCAGCAATGTGGAAGGGAAGGGCAGGCACTGCCTCCAGGGCTGCTGTCCGGATACTGCAGCCTGCTCTCCTCCCTTGTCCAGGCACAGGCTTTCAAGCCTGCCCCCCTCCCCTCCTGCGGGGGGCCTGACCTGGCCACGTCCCTCCTGCCAGGAGCCACACTTGGGCATTGGAATGTGCTGCCCAGGGAGGTGGTGCAGTGCCCAAGCCTGGAGGTGTTTGAAGGTGGTTTGGCTGTGGTGCCTGGGGCTGTGGTTCAGGGGTGAGCCTTGCAGAGCAGGGCTCTGGGCTGGACTGGGTGGTGCTGAGGCTCTGCTCCAACCTGCATGTTTCCATAAACTGCTCTTTCTTGCAGCAGGAATCAGCTCCTGCCACCTGCCCTGGCAGCAGTGTGCCATGCACACACGGCTGGGGCAGCAAATGCAATGGGAGCTGGGTGGATGCCCTGCCTGGGAGGCAGCCCTGGAGAGGATGGGAGGCAGCCTCTGCCCTCCAGCGCCGGGCAGGGGGTCCCTGTGGCAGCAGCCCTCAGCCTGGGGTGCTTAATGCCAGCTCAGATGCCAGTGGCACAGGCCACGTGGACTCAGGCAGTCGTTTTGTGGCCGAAGCATATTCATCATGCACTCCCTCCCCCTGCCTCCCTCCACAGAGATCCCCGAATAGCAGAGCCTGCTTTTGAGGTTGGAAGTCAGGTTTAGAATCTTAATGACATCCTGTATCCCACAGCCTTTCATTTGGGGAGAAACAGCTCTAAATGACCCATTTTTCTTAGGATAATGATAATCATTACCAAGAGGAAAACGAGCACTGGAGCTGGGGACAAATGCAGGCACAGAGGGGGAGGGGGGTTGGGGAAGTGGGGGAGGGGGTGACTGCTTCTGCCTGGCAAAATGCTACCCAGAGGAATAAACCTTTTTGTGCTTGGAAGGGCTGTAAAGATGTCTTTAAACATGCATGTAAATTGGCAACAAATAAGTCACCCTGGCTTGCAAGGGGAAGCAAGAGAGAGCAGCCATAAATATTTGATCTCCTTGGCAATGAGCTCCAGGGCAGCAAATTGTCACCATGCCCCCGGGGAGCACAGCCTGTGGCAGGGGGAAGGCACAGCACCTCCCCAGATTGCCCCCTCCCAACATCAAACTGGCAGCCCAGCTCAGCTGGGAGGCAAATGAAGCAGAGCTACAACCCAAAAGATGCAATGCAATCAATAGGAGTAGAAATAGAAGTAGGATAGGATAGGGTAGGATAGGATGGGATGGGATGGGATGGGATGGGATGGGATGGGATGGGATGGGATGGGATGGGATGGAGCAGAGCAGAGCAGAATTAACCAGGTTGGAAAAGAGCTCTGAGATCATCAAGTCCAACCTCTCCCCCAGCACCATCCAATCAACTCAACCATGGACAAAGTGTACCCCACCTAGGTGGATCTACAACTTATGGGCAACACCAGAACCCCCCCTAGGAAAAAGCCAGGGGGTCACCAACAGCTTCCCCTTCCCTGCTCCCTTCCTCCCGGCACAAGGTGAAAGAGAGGAGCACAGAGAGTTGCTGTGAGTACTCAGCCACAGGAAAGAGCACAGCCAAGGGCAGCTGAGCCAGCACAAGGCAGAGCTGGCACCTGCCAGAGCCAAGGGAGCTGAAAGGAGTGGAAGTTAGTGCACAAAACTAACTTGGTGCTAGACTTCTGCCCAAGGGGATGCTTTAGGTCCTGTCAGCATTTTCCCTTTGCACATCCTAAGGTAATTTATTCACATTCTATCACTTTCTGTTCAAGATCTGTGGAAGATTCCCTAGGCACAGCCTGAAACTACCACACCTGGCAGTGAGGAGCCCAGCAACACCCCCACGCTGGGCACAGGGCTCCTGCCCCTGCCCACTTGCCCTTCCCCATGGGCTGGCAGGACACAGGGATCCAGCTGAGCCCCATCCTCAAGCCTGGAGAAGAGGAGGCTCAGGGGAGACCTTCTTGCTCTCTGCAACTCCCTGAAGGGAGGCTGTAGCCAGCTGGGGGTTGGTCTCTTCTCCCAGGCACCCAGCACCAGAACAAGAGGACACAGTCTCAGGCTGTGCTAAGGGAAGTTCAGGCTGGAGGTGAGGAGAAAGTTCTGCCAGCAAGAGAGATTGGCCCTTGGGATGTGCTGCCCAGGGAGGTGGTGGAGTCCCCATCCCTGGAGGTGTTCAAGAAAGGCTTGGATGTGGCCCTTGGAGCCATGGTTGAGTTGTCAGGAGGTGTTGGGTGCTAGGTTGGACTTGATGGTCTCTGAGGTCTTTCCCCACCTGGTTGATCCTGTGGCTCACCAAGGATCTGTGACTTGAGTGTTTTTGTTTTTCTGGGGAAGGTCTCTTGTTGCAGGAGGGAAGGAATTGCATTAGCAAAGCCTGCAACCCCACCAGCTCATGCAAACAAACAGCTCAAATCCAAACAGGCTGTGGGCCAGACAAGCTGCAGACCCCTCCTGTGCTGCCTAAGTCACAGCTCAGCCCCCCACAGGGCACCACACAGGTGTTCAGGCTCCACCACTGGTGGTCTGAGCTGCATAATTTATAGGCAAGCCTCCCCAGCTGGCTGCCACTGCAGATGCAAAGGAGAGGGTGCCAGAGATCTGGGCTGAGATCTGTAGGGTGGCACTTCAAATCCCCTGGCACACCCCTGCCACCCAAGCCCTGCCCTATTGCATGCTGGCACCCACACAAGGGGCTGCAGCAGACCCCAGCACCTCTCAGGTCTGACTCCTGGGTGGCTTGGAGCATAGAATCCTAGATTGTTATGGTTGGAAGGGCCCTCAAGGCTCAGCCAGTTCCAACCCCCCTGCCAGGGCAGGGACACCTCACACCACAGCAGGTTGCTCACTGTGTCATTGCCTGGGGGTGAGTGGAGCACCTTTGGCAGGGCAGCAGTGTGGCAGCACAAATCCAGGAGCTGTGCAGTAGCTCATTAGCAGCATATGATGCAGCATAGCTGAGTCTCCTTGTGAAGATGAGGAGCTCAGAAGCCTTCATCAGACACACTCCTAGAAGCTCAGATCAGGGCATTTGCAGTCCTGGCTCTGCTGACCCTCCAGCCACTGGGGCCAGGGGCCAGAAGCTGCTCCATGCAGCAGAGGCAGCATCCTGCCCCTGTGCTTCCAGGTGCTGGAGCAGATCCTGGGAACTGTGCTTGCTCACAACTCTCCCTGCAACCTTACAAGTCCTTCAGCTACAGATCAGGAGTCAAAGGCTTGCTGAAGGTGGCATCAGGCTGAGCAGACTGCCGAGTGCTGCATGAGGATGTAAACAGGAGGTGCTGTGGAGAGCTGTCCTCAAGATGAAACACAAAGCACCTCACTTAGTGCCCAGATTTCAGTCTGGAAGTCAACAGCTGCTGCTGCTTGTGGTGTTCAGGCATCTAAATAATTCAATCAGGTGTGACCCAAGGAAAACCTATAAACATGTAATTGATTGGGAGAGTGATTTGTGATCCCAGGTAATTGCTCTCTTCTGGAGGAGCCTGCAGCAGCCCCTGGGCCTGGCTTGGATGCCAAGGATGTAGCTGGTTGGGTCTGTGAATGATGTAAGAAGTCTGGTCTCTGGATGCTGGGATTGAATTAGACACCAGCAAGACAGATTGGATTAGGTTTATTGGATAGGTGGCAGAGGGAAGGCTGGAAACCAGGGGAAGAGAAAGACCTCCCTGGCGACCTCGGGGCTGGCAGTAGCTTTCTTGCCCTGCATTGAGATGGGTGCAGTGCTCATCTCCCAGGCAATGCCAGGGCAGCAGGGCCAGTGCCCCACCCCAGGCACTGGGGATAAGGCACAGGACCAGGAAGGTAACCCTGAGCTTGATGGAAGTCCAACCACATCTGCCTCTGCCCTCCTGAGCCTAGCAAGCACTGTGCTCTACCAGCACCCCCCAGCACACACCAGCACCCCCCAGCACCCCCCAGCACCTCTTCCAGAAGCACCTGGCAGCAGCATGGACTGAAATGATGGAGAGCACATGCAGAGCAGAGCCCACTGAGGCTCATCTCCTGCTCTGTGGCACCACTAACACCCTGCCATGGCTCAGCTGTGATTTAAGACCACACAAGCCAAGAGATGCCTGCTGAAGCATGAGCCACTGTGAGTTCTTGTCTTGACTGGTGATGAGCTCTTGCTATCCACAAGCAGCCAGCCTCCTGTGCAGGGCAAGGCAAAGGTTCTTTGATTTGGCAGCTCCCCCACCAATTCCCTCTTGCTTGCTGAGGTCTGAGGTGAGCTCTGCTGCACTTGAGCTCAGCAAACAGACATGATGCTCCTGGTGAAGCTTTCACTGAGATACCTGTGCCCTGCTGCTGCCTGCTCACAAATCCCCAGGGAACAAAAGCAGCCAAGGTACCCTCTTGTGAGAAGGCATCTTCTGATCCTGGGGACCTGGCTCAGCAACAGTGGGACAGGCTGAGCCTCACCCTTTGCAGGACAGATCACAGAATCACAGCAACAGTCAGGCTGGAACAGAGCCTCAGCATCACCAAGCCCAGCCCAGAGCCCTGCTCTGCAAGGCTCACCCCTAACCCACAGCCCCAAGCACCACAGCCAAACCACCTTCCAACACCTCCAGGCTTGGGCACTCCACCACCTCCCTGGGCAGCACATTCCAGTCCCTGACCACTCTTGCCATCACAAAATTCTTCCTCCTGTCCAGTCTGAACCTCCCCAGTGGCAGCTTGAGGCCATTCCCTCTGTTCTGTCACTGATTCCCTGTGAGCAGAGACCAGCAGCAGCCTCTCCACAAGGTCCTTGCAGGGAGCTGTAGACAGCAATGAGGTCTCCCTCAGCCTCCTCTTTTCCACACTAACCATCCCCAGCTCCTTCAGTCTCTCCTCATCAGATTTATCTCCAGGCCCTTCCCAGCTTCCTTGCCCTGCTCTGCCCTGGCTCCAGCACCTCCACATCTCTCTTGGACTGAGCTGCCCAAGCCTGGACACAACACTCCAGGTGTGGCCTCCCCAGAGCCGTGTCCAAGGCCCCCTGGGAGCTGGGTCAGCAGCATGCCAGGTGCCACTGGGGAAGCTCCAGCTTTGGAAAGTCAGAGGAGCAGATGGGTGAAAGAAAGCCTGTGGGAGCCAGCCAGGCATTGTCAGCAATGTCACCTTGAGAGCAGACAGCAGTAAAATTGCCCTAGGGGTTAGCTGCACCCTTCCTGTTTGCCTGTGGCTGACACAGCAGCTGAATCTTGGCTTTGGAGGAGGGGGAAGAGCTCCCTGGTGAGGTTTGGACGTGGCCTGGGTGCATGGCAGGGGAGCCAGCAGCTTTGCCAGGCTCAGGGGGAGCCAGCAGACACGCTCCCCCCTTCTATCAGCGTCACTGGGCAATGCTCCTCCATTCCACCAGTGGCCAGCAGCTGCCTTGTGTTAATTAAGAGTAGAATAATCACTTTTAATCAAAGGCCAGACTGATGGCAGCAGCAGCAGCCTGCCTGGCTCATGCTCTGCATGCTGCCCAGCTCACCCCACCTCCACCCACCCTGAGCCCAGGGCAGGGAGGCAATAACAGGGCTCTCATCAATCCCTCTGGCTGCTGCTGGATTGCAACCTGACAACACAGCCTGGCAAGCAGGGACAAGCCCAAGCCAGCTGCCAGGGAGGGAGAGCTGCCCCTTGCTTTGCACAGGAGCCGTCTCTCAGGGCTGGCAGGTGAGCTGGGTGGCCTCCAGAGCTGCTTCCACACCCCTGGGATGCTGAGCCCTGCGTCTCTCCTGGAGCACCCAGGCCTTCTGTTCACCTGGGGAGGCAGAGTGGGGGGCTCCCTCATGGCAGGGGGACACAAGACTGTTGCTCTTGCTGCCCTCCCACTCTCTCACAGAGCTTTTTCTGGAAGCTGGCACAGCACCTCTCAAAGGCCACTAGGTGCTCAACACCTTAAGCACCAGGAGCAGAGTCAGACCCCTCTGCCCTCCCAGCTCTTAACTTTTGATCCTGCCCTGGTTTATATGCATTAGCCACGTGCTGCTCACAACCTTCCCTTGCACTCTGGGGGTGAAGGAGGAGGAAAGAGGCTAAGTCCCTCACCTACTGCCTTTAGTTTGCCACCTTTCTGGCCTGAGGTCAGGGGAATCAGCAGGTGCCTCCCTACCTGCCTGTGTCTCTAGAGGACAGCCTGCAGCCCAGCCTCTCTTCTCTTCAGCCATCCACTGCAGAGTCAGCTCAACCTAAAGGCTGTCTTAAATAGGTAGGAGATGCCTGCAGAGCTCAGATCATCTTCCCTGGGAGGCTTCTGGAGTGCTGCCCCACAGCCCTTTCCCTTTGCAAGCACACTTTTAGCACCAGGAAGCTCCCAGCACCTTCCTATTTATAGCTTCACACCCCTGCTTCCATTTCCTTTTAATTAGCTGCCTGCCTCTCAAGCTTGCCTTGATGAGGTGAGGGGCAGCTGGAGCTGCTTGGCTCTCAGGCAGCTGATGCTGCCAGAGCAGGATTTGGAGCACCCCAGTACACTGGGTGGGGGTTCTGGGGCTCTGTGCTGGGAGCAGCACTCTGAGGAACCTTTGTGCCTCCCTGCCAGCAGCCAGGAGAAGGAGGATGAGCAAGAGCAGGGAGCAATTCTGTCCCCAGCCTGTGGGGCTTTCCAGCAGGCAGTGGAGGAAAGTGGCTGTGTGAGGACTGTGTGCTGCTTCTAGATCCCTCTTTCCACTCACACTACCAAGGTGAGGTTGTTTGAGGGCCTAGCAGTGACTGACACAAACACACAACCCCCAAACCAGCCTCAGGCTTCCAGGAAACCAGCACCTGGGGGAGGATTTTGATGCTTTGGAAGTCAGAATAGAATAGAATAGACCAGGTTGGAAGAGACCCTCGAGATCAGTCCAGATCAGAATGAGATCCTCAAACAGCTTGGGAGCACCAAGCAATTGCTCCAGGGGAGCAGCACATTTTGCTGGGGAAAAGGGGAATTGTTTTGGTGGCAGTGTCAAAATGCAGTGTTATAATTTCATGTTTTAGGTGCAAGTCAAAATGAATCATTTACCTGCTCTAAAGCCTGTGTTTAAATACCCAAAATATCAAATAGCTGAAAAGATTTTTTTTCCCCTCTTTTTTTGTGACACATCTGTCAGATCTCATCCAGCTTGGCACCTCTGTGAATGGGGAGAGGCTCCCAGCAGCTCCAGCTGCCTGCCTCGCTGGGAGAGCCCTGGCTAGGGGGGCTACAGGGCTGCAGGGCACAGGGCTGCAGGGCACAGGGCTGCAGGGCACAGGGCTGCAGACACATGGAGCCATCCAGCTCTGCTTTGTAGCAGCAGTCCCTCAGCCCAGCAGGGGAAAATGGTGTGACTGAGAGCAGAGAATCATAGAACTGCCAGGGCTGGAAGGGACCTCAAGGCTCAGCCAGCCCCAACCCCCCTGCCATGGGCAGGGACACCTCACACCACAGCAGGTTGCTCACAGCCACCTCCAGCCTGGCTGCAAACACCTCCAGGCAGGAGGCTGCCACCACCTCCCTGGGCAACCTGTGCCAGGCTCTCACCACCCTCCTGGGGAACAACTTCTTCCTCACAGCCAATCTCCATCTCCCCATTTCTAGTTTTGCTCCATCCCCCCCAGTCCTATCCCTCCCTGACACCCTCAAAAGTCCCTCCCCAGCTTTCTTGCAGCCCCCTGCAGATCCTGGAAGGCCACAATGAGGTCTCCTGGGAGCCTTCTCCTCTCCAGCCTGCACAACCCCAACTCCCTCAGTCTGTGCTCACAGCAGAGCAGCTCCAGCCCTCTGCTCCTCCTTGTGGCCCTTCTGTGGACACCTTCCAGCCCCTTCAGACCCTTCCTGGCACAGAGGCTCCAGAACTGGACACAGTGCTCCAGGTGGAGTCCAAGCAGAGGGGGAGAGCATGGGTTTACATTTTTTCCTGCTCAGACCAGATCTCTGCTGCTTCTCATTTGGGATTCTCTTTGGGAAAGGGGAATGAAATCAACCCCCCTGAGGGAGCTTGCAGCAGGAGAGTGATGTCGATGCATTCAAGCTGGAACTGGTTTTGTCTGCCAGCCCTGCTGCACTGCCTCCTGTGAGCAGGTTGTGAGGCCGGGTTGCAGCTCTTCCTTTCCCTGTTTCTCAGCGTGCCTCCACGGCAATGATCTGTAATCATTAGCAAGTGGGCTGCTTCCTCCTTCGGAGACAATTAGTGGGCAGGGTCCGGAACAATCTTCCTCAAGCTCATTTCCTTCACAGGATGCACTTGAGATGCTGGTGGTGCCTTGGAGGAGGCTGGGCACGGCTGCTGCCCAGGAGCCACCTTCCCATTGCCCAGGGTCTGAGCATCCCCTCCCTGTCAGCGCCGCGGGAGACTGCCCAGGCAGGCAGGTCCTGCCTCCCCTGCAGGTCGGTGAGGCTGAGCAGCGCCCACCAGCACCACCGTTCAGCGAGCTGAGGCAGGAAGAGGCAGGGGCACAGGGGGACTGGCTGTGGAGCTTCTCAGTTAGAAGAGGATTTGCTCTCCCTGCAGCCTCCACCCTCGGGGCTGCTGCGCAGGGCTCGCAAAACGCAGAGGCAGCCAAGAGCCACTTCCCAGCCCCGGCCCCTGCCCAGAGCAGGTCGCTTGGCTCAACCTGGTCACTCCCTGAAGGACAGCCCCGGAGGACGATGCCACCTCCCGGGCAGCCCTGCCGCAGATAGCTTGGCACCGGCAAAAGGCGGCCGTGCTGGGCACGGTGCAGTGGTGCAGGGCAAGGGGCAGCCAGGGAAAGGCTTCTGTGGAGCAGCAGCTCCTCAGAGGGCTGGAGCCTGAGCGAGGGGAAGCCTCGGACTCATGCTCAGGAGAGCTGAACGCATCAGAGTGATTAGGGTGCAAAAGAAGCCTTAAGTAAAGCAGCATCCTAACCACCTGGGAAGTTGGTTGTGTGCACTTTGGCCTCGCTCATTCCCTCTTTATTTAGAGACAGAATTCAAATCAGTGGGATCAAGAATCTGCCAGGCAGAGCTGGGGGTCAGGGCACCCCAGCTGGCATGGAGGAGGCTGTGGTTTGGTGGTGGCTCCACAAGCCCTCCAGGCTTGGCTGCAGCCACTTGCCCCCCAGCCCTGGGAGGTGGGCTTTGTGCTGGTGCATGAGGGTGTTGGCTGCAGCCTGCACCCACATGGCTCCCAGCTGGCAGTGCCTGGTGCCGTGCCAGGTGATGCCAGGCATGGGCAGCAAGTGGAGGTGGGAGAGGGTGCAGGAGGGCTCTGGTGATGGGTGGCTGTGGGTTGCAGATGCTGGTAACAGCAGAGCTGGCAGTAATTAATCACACTGCAATGAGAGGTGGAAAGCTCAGTTTAATTTTCTTCCCAGGTCCCTTGGCTGATGGTGAAGCAAGGCTCTGACCTCATAAAATTGTCAGGGCTGGAAGGGACCTCAAGGCTCAGCCAGCTCCAACCCCCCTGCCATGGCCAGGGACACCTCACACTGCAGCAGGTTGCTCACAGCCACCTCCAGCCTGGCTGCAAACACCTCCAGGGATGAGGATGAGGCTTTCACCACCTCCCTGGGCAGCCTGTGCCAGGCTCTCACCACCCTCCTGGGGAACAACTTCTTCCTCACATCCAATCTCAATCTCCCCACATGTCCTCAAGTAACCAGGGCTGCCTTATAGCAGCCAAGAGGTGTTGGAGGAACAGGTACAGGACCAAGAAAAGCTCCTCAGCTGGAGCACAGGCACCAGAATGGCAAGGGCAAGGGCTGGCTGCACCTCTGCTGGCTGTTTTCTATGGGTGACAGAGATGAGAGTGCAAGCCCTGCACTTCAGTTGGGTTTGGAGCCCCCCTGCAGGACCTCCAGACCTCTCCAGGAAACCACAGTTAGCCCTGCAGGGATGCTGGGAAGGCACAAGTTGAGCTGGGATAGGGGGTGCTGGCAAGCAAGCCCTGGAGATGGAGAGGGAGCTGCTGCTGCCTGCTGTCCCCATGCTGTGCTGCCGCTCTGCACTGCTGTGGTCAGCCACTGCCCTCGGGCTGCCCCTTGCCAGCTGACCTCCAGCTCTGGGGGTGTCAGGGAGTGCATTTCCTCACCTCAAGGAAGGCACCAGAGCTCTTTGTGTAGGGGAGAATGTGTGTTCATGGAGGGAATGGCCATTGCTGCCAGGCTGCAGCAGTGCTGCAGTGCCTGCTCGTGGGGGCCCTGGCACCAGGCAGGACGCAGAGCCTGCTCCATCCCTTCCTCTGGGAAGCTGCCAGCCTGGCTCCCTGGCATCCAAGCTCATTGCATTCAGGTGAGCTGCCTCCTGTTTACAAGAGTTCCTGCAGGAAGAGAAATGTTGTAAATCCTTTTCTGACCAAATATTTGCCTGCCACAGGCTCTTGTGGCCGCCTGACACGCTCCTCTGCTTGCTGAGCCAGCATGCTCCTCCAGCAGGGCCCGAACATACTCTCAGGTGCAGCCATCTAACAGCTATTCATCAGTGCTTCCCAGAATAATGGCTGCTTAGAAACTACCTTCTCTTGTTAATAGCCCTCCGAGGAGACTTTTACACCCTGCCTCCCTGCTGGGATTGTCACAGACCGCTCAAAGAGGCAAGCTCTGCTGCACGGAGAGGCTGAGCCCCTGTGTATTCTCACATGGCACCGGGACAGCCAGCCAGAGGTGGGGAAAATAGCAGCTGTGGCCCAGCTGGAATACAAGAGGGAGAGTTTGAGTTTGCACCCCAGCAGATGCCTGGGAGCCTGTGCTGTTTAATATTTTCCTCATTGACATGGACAGAGATTGAATGCACCATCAGCAGCGTGCAGCTGGCACCAAGCTGAGTGGTGCTGTTGATACACCAGAGGGACAGGATGGCACCCAGAGGGACCTGGACAAGCTGCAGAGGTGGTGCCCAGGTGAACCTCATGAAGTTCAGCAAGAGCAAGGGCAGGGTTCTGTACCTGGGCCAGAACAATCCTCACTGTCAATACAGAGTGGGGGAGGAGGTGTTAGAGAGCAGTCCTGTGGGGAAGGATTTGGGGGTGCTGGTGGAGGAGAAGCTGGCCAGGAGCAGGCAGGGTGAGACTGCAGCACAGAAGGCAGATCCCATCCTGGGCTGCATCCAAAGCAGCAGAGCCAGGGAGGGGATTCTGCCACTCTGCTCTGAGAGACCTCACCTGGAGTGCTGTGTGCAGGTCTGGAGCCCTCAACACAGGAAGGACCTGGAGCTGATGGAGAGGGTCCAGAGGAGGCCATGGAAATGTTCGGGGGGTTGGAGCAGCTCTGCTACAAGGACAGGCTGAGGGAGCTGGGGGTGTTCAGCCTGGAGGAGAGAAGGCTCCAGGGAGACCTCATAGCAGCCTGGCAGGACCTGAAGGGGGCTCCAGGAAGGATGCAGAGAGACTGTTTGCAAAGGCCTGCAGGGACAGGACCAGGGACAATGGCCTCAAACCAGAGAAGGGCAGATTGAGATTGGATGTTAAGAGCAAGTTCTTGACTCTGAGGGTGGTGGAACACTGGCACAGGCTGCTCAGGGAGGTGGTTGAGGTCCCTTCCCTGGAGATATTCAAGGTGAGGCTGGATGAGGCCCTGGGCAGCCTGATCTAGCTGGGGATGTGCCTGCTGGCTGCAGGGAGGTCAGACTGGATGAGCTTTGGAGGTCCCTTCCAGCCTGGACCGTTCTGTGGTTCTATGCCTGCAGAAGGCAGGAGAGGTGCTGGCCCAGGGCTTACCCTCAAAGAAAGCAGTGCTCGAGTCCTGGGGTTCAGCTCAGCCCCACAGCCCTCTCCCTCTGCTCTGAAAGGTCACCACAGCAAATCAGGACGTTCAGAGAAGCCATGCTGAGCTGCTGCCAGTCCTCCAGGAGCAGATGGGAGGGAAGGCTCCACAGCTGGAGCACGTTTTCAGCTGAGAGCAATCTGCTGCAGCACTGGTGGCAGGGGGCACCATGAGCTGACACCACCCTGTGTCCTGAGCTTTCCCCCAGGGGCAGGGCAGGGTCTCTCTGTGTGCTTCCATTAGAGGTGGGGATAGCTTGGGCTGGGAGCCTGTGCCTTGCCTGGCTCCCCAGCCCACGTGTCATGCAGAGGGGCAGGATTTACTGGCAGGCTGCTTCCTGACAGGGTGCTGTGATGCACCCACTGCCCTTTAAATTACCACTGTCATTTGGAGGCATAAATACTTAAGGGAAAAAAAACCCCACACCACCATTGCCTCCTGAAAGACCTAATTTATCTGGAATTATCCATCCTTGGCTATAAATCCTCTGCAAATCTTGGCAAGAGCTTAGAAGCTGGTGCAGCAGTGACTGCTGTATTTGTGTCTGAAACTTCAGGAACAGTCAAACCAAAGCCCTGAACAGCAGCTCCAAGACCACAGAATCATCAACCAGCTTGGAAAAGACCTCAGAGATCAAGTCCAAACTGTTACCCAACACCTGACACCTCCTGACACCTAAACCATGGCTGGGGAGGGACTTTTGAGGGTGCCAGGGAGGGACAGGACTGGGGGGGATGGAGCAAAACTAGAAGTGGGGAGATTGAGATTGGCTGTGAGGAAGAAGTTGTTCCCCAGGAGGGTGGTGAGAGCCTGGCACAGGCTGCCCAGGGAGGTGGTGGAAGCCTCCTGCCTGGAGGTGTTTGCAGCCAGGCTGGAGGTGGCTGTGAGCAACCTGCTGTGGTGTGAGGTGTCCCTGGCCATGGCAGGGGGTTGGAGCTGGCTGAGCCTTGAGGTCCCTTCCAGCCCTGACAGTTCTGTGATTCTATGGCTCCAAGTGCCACATCCAATCTTCTCTTGAACACCTCCAGGGATGGGGACTCCACCACCTCCCTGGGCAGCACATCCCAATGGCCAATTCCTCTTGCTGGGAAGAACTTTCTCATCCATCAGCACCCCCAAATCCTTTTGCTCAGGGCTGCTATCACCTTCTCCCCCACTCTGTGCTGCCAGTGAGGATTGTTCTGGCCCAGGTGCAGAGCCCTGCACTTGCTCTTGTTAAGCTTGCAGTCTCACCTGAGCACCACCTCTCCAGTTCTCAGGGGGCTCCCCAGGTCCTTGTGCCCCTCCTGCGAGCAGGGCTGGCTCCCTGCTCCAAGGAGTGAGCAACTCATCCACTCAGTACCTTTGCAGCCCTCCAAGTCCAGGCCTAGCCTCAGCCTAACCCCAGTGGGCTGGGTAAGGAGTGCTCATGGCTCCAGCAGCCTGGCTGCCTCAGCCCAGAGGTGCTCTCTCCAGGGCCATCATTTCAAGCACCAGTGCCAAGGGCTGGCAGAGATGTGCTGTGTGAAGGCTGAGGGCCCCTGGACAGATGTGACTGTGGTGGCCAGGCTGCACAGCATGGGATGGAGTGATCTCTAAGGGGGGGTCTGTGAGGTCAAGCACTTTCCCCCCAGACTGCTGCTGTGCCTGCAGGGTTAGCTGGTGTGTGATGAGGTTATCTGGCTCTGTGTGAGGAGCCAGATAGCAACTCTTGAGCGTGCTGGGACCTCTTCACTTCCCAGCTGTGTGGTTCCTGTGCAGAAAAGCTGAAGAAATGATGTAGGCAAGTGCAGCATGGCAAGCAGCTGTGGCCATGAGCAGCTCAGCCCGTGCAGAAAGCTGTTGGAAGGAAGCTCACGGTGCCCCCAGGACAGCTTTCCTACCTGCTCCCTTGGCATGCCAGGGACAGTACCCCAGCCCTGCGTGCCAGCCCTAGTGGGGTACTCACAGGTCTGCCTGGCTCCACCTTGGCTGTGCCCTTGCTGTCTCCACAGGTGCACCCAGGGCTGTGCAAGGGCATGGCTCCATACAGGACACCCAGGCTGTGTTACAGGGCTCAGTGCCCCAGGGATGGTGGTGGGGCAGTTCCTGGTAGCAGCCCAGGTAGTGCTGCAGTGTGGTGGGAGCTGAGGGGGACCATCACCCTTGCTGTCTCGTGGGCAGCTCTTGGAGGAGCCCTAATGCTTGTGCTCTGCCCTCTGTTCCAGGGATGGAGGGACGTGTGTGCAGCTCTGATCGGCAGGACCACGCAACAGCCCCGTGGGGAGAGATGTGAAGGTGGTTCCCCGTGAGGACACAGAGGGACCCCCACACAAAGGCCCTGGAAGAGTGTGGGGTCTCACTAGGAAGAGCAGAGCTCCCTTCCTGCCCTGCCAGCCAGGCCTGCCTGCTGCCCGCTCACCGACCGCGTTCCCAGGGATCTGCGCCAGGACCTGGGGCTCGGAGCCCGGAGGTGGATTGGTGCCGCTGGGTTGCTGGAGAGCCGGAGCCCGGAGGTGGATTGGTGCCGCTGGGTTGCTGGAGAGCCGGAGCCCGGAGGTGGATTGGTGCCGCTGGGTTGCTGGAGAGCCTGAGAATGACGGGGGGCCCACCACAGAGCAGGGACGCTGCTCCAGCAGGCCCTGCGCGCCTGTGAGCCCTGGCTGCCGGCGGTAGAGGGTGCCTGGGGCTGGGCTCCTCGGCCGGGCCGGTGCCGGAGCCGTGGTGCTCGCGGGGCGCAGCAAGAGCCGGGGTGGGGTCTGCGGGCTCGGGCCGGAGCCTGGGCAGAGCGGGGCTGCCAGCTGAGCCGCCGCTCCCCTGGGGCCCTCTCGCTCGGGCCGGGGCGGCCGGAGCGGGACCGGCGCCCCGGCGCCGGCGCGGAGCGGGGGCCGCCGCGCTCACCATGGTGCTGCCGCCCCCCGACAAGCGCCACGTCTGCCTGACCACCATCGTCATCATGACCAGCATGGCCTTCATGGACGCCTACCTGGTGGAGCAGAACCAGGGCCCCCGCAAGATCGGCGTCTGCATCATCGTGCTGGTGGGGGACATCTGCTTCCTGATCGTGCTGCGCTACGTGGCCGTGTGGGTGGGGGCCGAGGTGAAGACCGCCAAGCGGGGCTACGCCATGATCCTCTGGTTCCTCTACATCTTCGTGCTGGAGATCAAGCTCTACTTCATCTTCCAGAACTACAAAGCGGACAAGAAGAACCTGGAGACGGTGGCCAGGAAAGCCCTGACCCTGCTGCTCTCCATCTCCGTGCCGGGGCTCTACCTGGTGCTGGTGGCCCTGGACAGCATGGAGTACATCCGGACCTTCCGCAAGAAGGAGGACCTGCGGGGCCGCCTCTTCTGGGTGGCCCTGGACCTGCTGGATATCTTGGACATCCAGGCCAACCTGTGGGAGCCACACAGGACCGGCCTGCCCATCTGGGCGGAGGGGCTCATGTTCTTCTACTGCTACATCCTCCTCCTGATCCTGCCTTGCGTGTCCCTCAGCGAGATCAGCATGCAAGGGGAGCACATCGCCCCGCAGAAGATGATGCTCTACCCGGTCCTCAGCCTGGTCACCATCAACATCGTCACCATCTTCATCCGGGCCATCAACATGGTCTTGTTCCAGGACAGCAGGGTCTCCACCATCTTCATCGGCAAGAACATCATCGCCATCGCCACCAAGGCCTGCACCTTCCTGGAGTACAAGCGGCAGGTGAAGGAGTTCCCCCAGAACGCCATCGCCTTGGAGCTCCAGCAGAACTCCCTCTCCCACAACCAGACCATCCACAGCACGCAGGGCATGATGCCCCACGAGCCCTCGCCCACCAGCGAGATCCTCGACACATGAGGGAGCGCCCCCGGCCCAGCGCCGGCGCGGGCGGCCCCGTGCCCGGGGGAGGAGGGATGCTGCTCTCTCGCTGCCAGGGACGGACCCCGGCAGCCAGGGCTCTCGTAGGCACAAAACACCAACCACCTTTGGATTGAGCTATGGAGTGTCCCCTAGACGTCTTCATCTCAGGTATAACCCTAGGAGTCCTCCAGACAAACCAAATGAACTTGCAAAGGACCTGACCCAGCGAAGCCTCTCCCTCCCGTCGCCTTCCCCCCTCCCGGTCAAAGCCCACCAAGGTCACGATGTCCCTTTTTGCTCCTTGAGCACCTCACCTTTACTCCAAGCCTGGAACCAAGATTTTGTTACTGGAGACCTTTTTATGGAGTGGGGATCAGGGGCATAGGTGTATGGGGTGGGGGGTGGGGGGAGGTTTGAAGCAGTAAACCCTGTGATCGTAGATGTCTCTTATCTCCTATGGTTGTGTTTACAGTTTTCTATTTATATCAGCTCCCAGGGGCTCCTGGGCGGCCCTGGGGGCTTCTGTCCTTGCAGTGGGTGATGGGCAGGAGCAGCCAGCCCCGCAGTGGGGCGTGGGGCTGGGGTGTGGGGGCTGCCGTGGGTCCCCCACTCCAGGCTGAGGGGGGGGTGTGTGGGGGGCTGCACCTCCGGCAGCGCTCTGCACCGACTCTGCTGGGAGCAGTCTGTGTCAAGCTGAAGCGGAGCTGATGCTGGTGGTTTGTGTGTTCCATTCACTCCCAACAAGGCAGCACAATGGTTCTGTTTTTGGAAGGGTCTCTCTCTCTCCCCTCCCTGCCTGCAGCAGCTGCTGCAGCTGCCCAGGCACTCCCAGGAAGGCTTTGTCAGAAGGGTGGCAGCAACGATGCCTCTTGCCCTGGCATCCAGCCCTGAGGAAGGAGAGCTGCTTGCCACAGCTATGATGGTTTTTAAAGGAAATACTGAAAACCAAACAACCACCACCTAAAAAGAGCCAGGAAGGAAGCATTGCCCCTAGCAGGGGGTGGCCAGGGGTGCCCTCCACCAGCCTGAGCAGTGGCAGGGGGCTTAGCTGGCGGCAGGTAGTGTGGAGGGAGGTGAGGGCCAGCTGGACAATAAAAGCCCTATGAGAGCAATGGCTTCTGGTGATCTCTTTTCTGCCAGCATGGGGAGGGAGGGAAGCATCACAGAACTGACCAGCTTGGAAGACATCTTCAAGATCACCAAGTCCAACCAATCACCCAACCCTAACTGATCAACCAGGCCATGGCACTGAGTGCCTCACACAGGCTGCTCTTAAGCACCTCCAGGGATGCTGACCCCACCACCTCCCTGGGCAGCACATCCCAATGGCCACTCTCCATCTGGGAAGAACTTCTTGCTAAGATCAAGCCTAAACCTCCCCCTGGCACAGCTTGAGACTGTGTCCTCTTGTTCTGGTGCTGGGTGCCTGGGAGAAGAGACCAGCCCCCAAAAGACTTAGGGCTTGGGGGGTTTTTGGTGGGTTTTTTTGTCTGGTTGATTGGTGTTTGATTGTTTGGGCTTTAGTTTTTGTTCTGGGTTTGGGGATTGTTTGTTTTGTGGTTTGTGAGGAGGTTTTTTTTTTTTGCCAACAAAACCGAGTTTGCAACAAATTTAGCCAGCTGGAAAAGTTTCTTCCTCCTTTCCCTGGGAGAAGCTGAGAGGACTAAGGCAGGTGATTTAAAAGGCATTAGGAGGAATGAATTGAACTGCTAAACGACTCCGGGCTAGCTATGGAATTGCACATTACCTCTCTGCTGGTGCCATTAAGATCCAGGCGATTAACGGCGGTACAATTAACTCCCAAGCATCTAATAACATCCTGCCACTCTTTCGGGTAATTAATTTATCATAAGCCTTTGTTTTTACAGCCTGTCCCCAGAACGGGGTGGATGGGGAAAAAAAAACCCTCTGTGGGTGCTGGAGGCTCCAGCACAATGTTGGGCAGCCTGGGAGCAGGATGCTGCACCTGCAGCGTTGTTTTATCCTGGGGGGTAAAAATCAATGCCCCAGGGTTACTCTAACAGGTCGTTGTGTCTGTTTTTGTTCTGTCTCAGCTTCATAGCTTAGCTCTGCAGCCTTGCCTTGTGTTGGAACAGTTTAATAGGGTTGCCCAGGGAGGTGGTGGAAGCCTCATCCCTGGAGGTGTTTGCAGCCAGGCTGGAGGTGGCTGTGAGCAACCTGCTGTAGTGTGAGGTGTCCCTGCCCATGGCAGGGGGGTTGGGACTGGCTGAGCCTTGAGGTCCCTTCCAACCCTGACAATTCTCTGATCCTAATATTCCCTTCAGCCTGATCTGTTGCCTGGAGGGATGTCTGGCTGTGCTCTCTGGATGGAAAGGGAGCAGTGTTGTATCCTCCTGCTGCTGTAACCTCTCAGCAGGCTTAGGAGTCCTCACAACGTTTCCCCCAAGGCTGCAAGACCCTGCTGCCCACTCCTGACGTGGGGTGGTTGTCTGTGGGAAGAGGTGTTCCTGGGGAAGGGCTGCTCTGAGCTCCTGCCTTTGCAGCAGCTCCTGGAGGTGATGCTCAGCACTGTGCCACTCCTCTAAGGTGCCTGAGCTCACAGGGTACTCAAAGCCTGCTCCATGGCAAAGGGGCGAGAGGCTGCTCTTGTCTTCTGCTGTTCAGCATCCTCGGGGGCTCTAGCACGTTTCTTACCGAGCACAGGGAGGGATCCAGGCTGGCAGCTTGCATTTGACCGGGCAGGCTGTTCGGGTCTCTATTCCCTCCTTTGCAAAGCCCTTATGCTTTCCCAGCAGGGTGCCATGCATCCCGGTGCCGCCTCACCCGGTGCCACCCCGGACTGCAGGCAAATAGCCCTTTATTGATTCGTGTATTTTAATTTCAAGCCTGGGGTCAATTTGTGGAGCAGAGAGAGACTGGGCACGGATGCCAATAGCCGTTTTCATCCTGCCTGCCCCAGATTCACTGCACTTTTCTCTGTGTTGTTGCTAGCTGAGGCCAAGCTGCCATAAAAAACCAGCGAAGGGCAGATCTCCAGAGCACCCTGAGAGCAGTTCCCAGCCTCTAAATTCCTCCTGCCCAGCCTCTGTGGCAAAAGTTCGAGTCTCTCACTAATTTAATCTTCCCTTTGAATGCCCCTGGATTTCCTTCCCCCCCCCCCCTTCTGTGTCTGGGTTGCTTTTCTTTTTAGCTCTGGCCACCTTGAAGGATACTATCCATTTAAATCACTGACTGGGACTTGCTCGTTTAATTTCACCTTAATAAAGATTTTATATGGTTTTGACACGTTCCGTGTCTCAAACGGATCGACACAGCCACCTGAAGAAACATTACGACGGCGGTAGCTCAGGAAGCATTAGAGAGAGCCTGGCAAGGTGTATTGATCGCCCTCCTTTACAGCTGCTCGAAGACAAAAGGCAGCCGTAGGGAAGAGCAAGTGCCGCAGTTCGGTTTAATGCGAGCCTGCCTGAGTTACAGCATCGCCTGCCCGAGTTACAGCATCGCCTGCCCGAGTTACAGCATCGCCTGCCCGAGTTACAGCATCGCCTGCCCGAGTTACAGCATCGCCTGCCCGAGTTACAGCATCGCCTGCCCGCCGAAGCCACCCGCAAGCAGACCTCGGCGAGTGCCTCAGCCCGGTGTGAAGAAGCGGTGGTCGAGTTGCTGGGATGCTGGCAGGAGGGAGACTTCGAAGGGGAAACGCTGCGGGGGGCATAACGAAGCAAACAAACAGGAAATAACAAAGAAACAAACAAACCCAAACCAAAACCCCCAACCAACAATACCCAAAGGAGAGAGAGTCATTTCCAAGGAAGGAACAAAGTGTAAAGAAAGAAATGAGCGAAGAAGATGCCCAGATCCTCCCCGCGGCTGTGGCCAGCAGGCGCCGGGAGGGGATTGTCCCCTGGGGCTCAGCTCTGGGGAGGCCACACCTGGAGTGCTGTGTCCAGGCTTGGGCAGCTCAACCCAAGGGAGATGTGGAGGTGCTGGAGCCAGGGCAGAGCAGGGCAAGGAAGCTGGGAAGGGCCTGGAGGATAAATCTGATGAGGAGAGACTGAAGGAGCTGGGGATGGTTAGTGTGGAACAGAGGAGGCTGAGGGAGACCTCATTGCTGTCTACAGCTCCCTGCAAGGACCTTGTGGAGAGGCTGCTGCTGGTCTCTGCTCACAGGGAATCAGTGACAGAACAGAGGGAATGGCCTCAAGCTGCCACTGGGGAGGTTCAGACTGGACAGGAGGAAGAATTTTGTGATGGCAAGAGTGGTCAGGGACTGGAATGTGCTGCCCAGGGAGGTGGTGGAGTGCCCAAGCCTGGAGGCACCTAAGAGCAGCCTGGATGAGGCACTTGGTGCCATGGTGTGGTTGATTAGTTAGGGTTGAGTGATTGGTTGGACTTGGTGATCTTGGAGGTCTCTTCCATCCTGGCTGATTCTGTGAGGGGATTGGTGCAGACTGATCTTCAAGGGAGGATCTTCCTTCTACTCTCTTGAAGCATAGCATTGCAGAAGAGACATTGCTCTGCCCAAAGCAAGGTTGTGGGACATGACAGCAGACATGAGGTCTGCAGGGTGCACCAGCCACAAACTCACTTCCTAGTGCTTCTGCATTGCTATAGCTGAGTGATCACCCTCACCTTGGTCTCTAGGAGTCCTTTGCTTTGCCATGAAGTAATAATAGCTCTCAGGAGCTCATGGGACTGGACACGTGCTGGAGTGTGCCCAGAGAAGGGCCACGAGGAGGAGCAGAGGGCTGGAGCTGCTCTGCTGTGAGCACAGACTGAGGGAGTTGGGGTTGTGCAGGCTGGAGAGAAGGCTCCCAGAAGACCTCATTGTGGCCTTGCAGGAGCTGCAGGGGACTCCAAGAAAGCTGGGGAGGGACTTCTGAGGGTGCCAGGGAGGGATAGGACTGGGGGGGATGGAGCAAAACTAGAAGTGGGGAGATTGAGATTGGCTGTGAGGAAGAAGTTGTTCCCCAGGAGGGTGGTGAGAGCCTGGCACAGGCTGCCCAGGGAGGTGGTGGAAGCCTCCTGCCTGGAGGTGTTTGCAGCCAGGCTGGAGGTGGCTGTGAGCAACCTGATGTGGTGTGAGGTGTCCCTGGCCATGGCAGGGGGGTTGGGACTGGCTGAGCCCTGAGGTCCCTTCCAGCCCTGACAACTCTGTGATCCGCCTGAGGATGCTGAGAGGCAGAGCAGAGCACCTTGAGCATGCCAGGCACATCCTCCCACAGCCTGGGTGGGCTGTGCCAGCCAGCAGGCATCTAATA
This sequence comes from Dryobates pubescens, assembly GCF_014839835.1. Taxonomy (NCBI): domain Eukaryota; kingdom Metazoa; phylum Chordata; class Aves; order Piciformes; family Picidae; genus Dryobates; species Dryobates pubescens. The sequence goes on from NC_071622.1 coordinate 1,236,932, forward strand.
ACCCAGAGTCTCAGCTTCCAGGGCTTTGCACACCAAGCCTGCTCTGCCCAGCAGAATTAATACCTTGGGCAGAAACAGGCACTGTCTCCTCATGTGTGTGTCTGCTAAGTGCCAGGGAGAACTTAGTATTCCAAGCCTGTTCTCAGATGCTTCACTTCACAGCTGGTGAATGAACTCAGAGAGCTCAATAAACCTCTTTGTAAGAAATTATCTCTCATTAATCTCTCCTGTGAGGCTGGCACCTGGAATAGTATAAATCTTTACCTGCACATACCAGAGACAGGGGAACAGGCCAGAGGCAGCACTGCTGTGACACTGGGAGATTCCTAAACACCAGGCAAAGGATAAATCCTCATAACATTTGCCTCCTGACCTCCTCCTGGGGGAGGAAAAATAAACCCCAGGCATCAGCACTTGGAGGAGATGGATCCTTGGTGGAAAGGCTGAATGTGAGCAGCAGGTAGGGCAGCACAAGGGCCTGGAGCAGTCTGCAGGTGATTTGGGAGGGGCAAACCTCTTCTCCTTTCCATTACAGATTTGGGGAGGGTTGACATTACCACACACCCCCCAGCCTCCCACCAACTAATTTGAGACTATGACCCCCAAAATAAAACTTGCCACAGCAGCCCAGGGGGATGGAAGCAAATGAAGCTCTGTTTACAACAGAGCTACAATCTAGAGATGAAATGCCAGGAATAGGAATAAAATCTGGGCTGGGGAAATGCCAGGCACTGATGCAGGCTGGGCAGGGACTGGCCTGAGAGCAGCCCTGAAGAAAAGGCTTTGGGGGTGCTGGGGGAGGAGAAGCTCAGCAGAAGCCAGCAGTCAGCACTGGCAGCCCAGAGAGCCAAGCAGAGCCTGGGCTGCAGCAAGAGAAGTGTGGCCAGAGGGCCAGGGAGGTGTCCCTGCCCATGGCAGGGGGTTGGAACTGGATGATCCTTGAGGTCCCTTCCAACCCTGACAGTTCTATGGGTCTATGACTAAACAGCTCCTGCTCCACCACCACCATTCCTGCACCCATCCCAGAGCTGGGGGCAAGACCCTCACCAGCCAAGGCAGCACCCAGAGGAGCTCAGCCCCAGCCAGCACCCGTGGGGGGGATTGGAGGAGTCAGCAATCATTGCCCTAACAACCGGGGGGCCACCAGGCCCCCCGGCCTTTGGAGTCACCACCACCACACCCAGTGTGCCCCAGGGGCACTCACCAGGGAGGAGAGGAGGATCCTCAGCCCCGAGGGGCTCAGCTTGGGGCTGCTGCCCCTCCTGGCAGGGATTAAATAGGGGAGTGGGTGGGGAGGGCCAAGTGGCCACACCTGGGGTGGGAGGAGACTGCAACAGAGCTCAGGTGCTGTGGGTTTGAGGGGAAAATGGGGCAGGGGAGGGACTTTTAGGGTGTCAGGGAGGGATAGGACTGGGGGGGATGGAGCAAAACTAGAAATGGGGAGACTGAGATTGGATGTCAGGAAGAAGTTGTTCCCCAGGAGGGTGGTGAGAGCCTGGCACAGGTTGCCCAGGGAGGTGGTGGAAGCCTCCTGCCTGGAGGTGTTTGCAGCCAGGCTGGAGGTGGCTGTGAGCAACCTGCTGTGGTGTGAGGTGTCCCTGGCCATGGCAGGGAGTTGGGACTGGCTGAGCCTTGAGGTCCCTTCCAACCCTGACAGCTCTGTGATTCTATGATTGCATGGCTCAGCTTCCCAGCTTGCTGCTAGCCACTGCTGAGCTGGGCTTGCCGTGCTTCCTCAGCCATCTCTGCCTGACAGGCAGTGGCAGAGGTCTGAAAGCCTTTCAGAAAGGATAAAATTATACAGCTGCAGAGTTTAATGATATGAGGCCCAGCAATCACACAGATAAATTTGATGGTGACCACTCAGAGCCCTGCTGGCTGGGCTGTAATGTTTGATGTGGTGCTGAATAACATGCCAGCCCAGTTCAGACCCAGGGAGGCCTATAAAAGCCAGTGGGATGCAGACCAGAGTTTCAGCCTCAGGAAGGAGCTGGCACTCCACTGCCCATGATGTCTTACACCCCCCAAGGACAACCTTGTCTATGGGCCAGGAGGTTTCTGCTGTGAATTTGATGCCACCAACCCAGGGGTGCCCTGCACCCTGTGGCACTCCTCCTTCAGACTGCAGGGGTTGCTTAGCCTGCAGAAGAGGAGGCTCAGGGGAGACCTTCTTGCTCTCTATAGCTACCTGAAGGGAGGTTGTAGCCAGGTGGGGGTTGGTCTCTTCTGCCAGGCAAGCAGCACCAGAACAAGAGGACACAGTCTCAAGCTGTGCCAGGGCAGGTTCAGGCTGGAGGTGAGGAGAAAGTTCTTCCCAGCAAGAGAGATTGGCCCTTGGGATGTGCTGCCCAGGGAGGTGGTGGAGTCCCCATCCCTGGAGGTGTTTAGGAAGAGCCTGGCTGAGGCACTTGGTGCCATGGTTGAGTTGATTGGATGGTGCTGGGTGAGAGCTTGGACTTGATGATCTCTGAGGTCTTTTCCAACCTGGTTAATTCTGTGAGTGAGTTTTGAGCACCACTTCTCATGGGTGCCTGTGCCCTGCAAATGCTCTCTCTGCCACCTCATACCTCTGCCAGACGCTTTCCAAGGGCTCTGCCTGGCAGGATTCTTCCTTTCTGCCCTGTCCTTACACACAGATGTTTCCATCCCCAGCATCCTGTGCAAAGAAGAGGAGTGCTGTGGGGCTGGGGATTGGAGAGGGACAAGCACCTCTAGCAGCTGTGCTCTTCTATCACAGACAGTGTAAATGCTCTGAGGTTTGTGTTTTACCAAGGGCAGCACCAGGTCCAGAGCACACACACTTGCAAGGGAAAGAGAAGTGCTTCAGTAGCTGGCTCTGCTCTTCCACAGGTTCCAGTGGGGTGCTGGAAAGGTTGGCAGTGCCCACAGCCAGCTAATGCTGTGGCCCTGTGGGGAGATCAGTGGCAGTGGCAGGAATGCCCTGGCTGCAGCAGGTCTCTTTGCCCACAGACCCAACCTTTCCACAGCGCTCTGGGCATTTGCTTTTGTCAGGACCAAGCTTTACAAAAGGTTTCTGCTTCTTCTGCCCTCTGTGAACCACCCCAGGGCCTGCAGCAGATTTCCAGCCTGTCCCTGGAAGAAATTCTGCCCCCATCCTGCTTAGGTCTTGCCACAGTGCCCATTTCTCCTCTCAGTCACTGGGCTGAGCAGCTTGCCATGCCCACCTCCTCCAGCCCAGGCCTTTGCAGGGCATCTTGCCAGCAGTGTGCCAGCCCCAGGAGAGGTGAGATGCACTTAGCACAGCTCTCAGGAGCACAGAAGCAACCTTGGCACTTGAACTGCTGCAGCACCAAGTGGGATTTAGCAAAGGCTCTCTCTGCAGCTGTCAGAGCCTAAAGAACTTTGCAGTGTGTCCTTTAACTCCTTCCTGAAGGACTTGTGCTATTTTAATGAGCATCTCCAGGAAGAAAAGCTCTCTGCAGAGCATTAGCTTGCAGAACTGAAAGCTATCTCACCAGCACATAATACCCAGTTTGATTGACAAGGTCCATGCCCATAAACCATCCTGATTGGCATCAATTAGTCTGCCAGACTTTAATGGCTTCTGAGCATGTTCTACATCACTCTGATTAAAAAATTCCTTCCCCACACACACACACAAAGAAGTCAATGCAGCAGGGGCTTGGGTTGAGAAGATCTGTACTGGGGACTGGGATTTCACACTCAGTGCCCTCACCCACAGAGCATGGAGAGAGCTTTTCAAAGGGACATCAGGGAGCAGGGGCAGGCAGCCAGGGGAGAAGCCTTTCAGCACAGGAGTTAGAATGAACCTTTGCTCTGCCCCTCTGCTCCACTCTGCTGAGACCACAGCTGGAGCTCTGGGGCCAGTTCTGGAGCCTCTGTGCCAGGAAGGATCTGGAGGTCCTGGAAGGTGTCCAGAGAAGGGCCAGGAGGAGGAGCAGAGGGCTGGAGCTGCTCTGCTCTGAGGACAGACTGAGGGAGTTGGGGTTGTGCAGGCTGGAGAGGAGAAGGCTCCAAGGAGACCTCATTGTGGCCTTCCAGGATCTGCAGGGGGCTCCAAGAAAGCTGGGGAGGGACTTCTGAGGGTGTCAGGGAGGGATAGGACTGGGGGGGGATGGAGCAAAACTAGAAATGGGGAGATTGAGATTGGCTGTGAGGAAGAAGTTGTTCCCCATGAGGGTGGTGAGAGCCTGGCACAGGCTGCCCAGGGAGGTGGTGGCAGCCTCCTGCCTGGAGGTGTTTGCAGCCAGGCTGGAGGTGGCTGTGAGCAACCTGCTGTGGTGTGAGGTGTCCCTGGCCATGGCAGGGGGTTGGGACTGGCAGGGTCACCTCGAGCAGATCACTCAGGAACACATCCAGGTGGGTTTGAAGATCTCCACAGAGAGAGACTCCACAACCCCCCTGGGCAGCCTGGCTCCAGCCTCTGGGCACTCACCCTGCACATCTTTATCACCATGAATGAGGTCACCCCCAGGCTCCTCTCCAAGCTGCAGACCCTCAGCCCCCTCAGGCTCTCCCCATCAGGAAGATCTTCCACTGCCTTCATCACTGTTGTGGCTCTGCACTGGACTCTCTCAAGCATTTCCCTGAGCTCCTTCTTGTACTGAGGGGCCCAGAACTGGACACAGAATGGTCCCAGCAGCTGAGTCTCTCTGCAGAGCAACCCAGTGGCTCTTTGCAGAGCTGGGACATCTGAGGGGGCCTCTCCTCTTCCCTTCTTTTGCTGCCTACCACCCAGAGCCGAGGAGCTCTGCGAAGCTCACAGTTCCCATGGCAGCCAGCAGCAGCTCCCAGACCAAGAGACCCAGGATCTGATCACACTCTATTAGTTTGATGATATCATTTATAGCTGACTTAGAACTGCATCCCCTCTAATTAAAAGGGAGCTCCTTGTGGGAAGCAGAAGGGCAGGAAAAGGCAGAGAGCATCGCTGCCCCCAGCCCCCTGCCTGCGCAGCTGTCTGCTCGGTGAATGGCTTTTTGTTTCCCCCTTCACATTGGAGCTAATTTCATCCATCAGCAGAGCCGATGTGACTCACGCCCCCAGCTAGAGGCAGCTGCAAGGAGAAAGCACAGGCACCAAGAGGGAGGGCAAAGCACTGCTCTCTGCAGCCAGCGTCATCTGCAGCTCCTCTTTGCCTTAACTGTGCTCTTCTGTCTCCTGGGTGGGTCAGGGGCTTCTGGTTCTGCAAAGCCAGGGGAGGGCAGGCAGGGGAAAGACAGAATCCAACCCAAATCTTCCTCCTCTTCCTGGCTGCAAGTAGGCAAGTGGAGGGTTGCAGGAGTGCTGGTGGATGACAAGTTACCTATGGGACAGCAGTGTGCCCTTCTGGCCAAGGGGGCCAAGGGCTCCTGGGCTGCATCAAGAGGAGTGTGGCCAGCAGAGCCAGGGAGGTTCTCCTGCCCCTCTGCTCTGCCCTGCTGAGTCCTCCCCTGGAACATTGCATCCAGTGCTGGGCTCCCCAGCTCAGGAGGGACAGGGATCTGCTGGGGAAGAGTCCAAGGGAGGGCTGCCAGGATGATTGAGGGTCTGCAGCACTGCCTGGGGAGGAGAGGCTGAGAGCCCTGGGGCTGTTCAGTCTGGAGAGGAGAAGGCTGAGAGGGATCTGATCAATGTCTATCAATAGCTGAGGGCTGGGGGTCAGGAGGGAGGGGACAGGCTCTGCTCACTTGCACCCTGGGACACGACAAGGGGCAGTGGATGGAAACTCCAGCACAGGAGGTTCCAGCTCAGCATGAGGAGGAACTTCTGCCCTGGGAGGGTCCCAGAGCCCTGGAGCAGGCTGCCCAGAGAGGTTGTGGAGTCTCCTTCCCTGGAGCCTTCCCAGCCCCATCTGGATGTGTTCTGTGTGACCTGTGCTGGGTTCTCTGCTCCTGCTCTGGCAGGGGGGTTTGGACTGGATGATCTTTGGAGGTCCCTTCCAACCCCTAACATCCTGTGAGCCTGTGACAGTGCCAGGAAGGCTCAAGAGTGCTGCTGAAAATGGTGTAGGCTGGAGGTATAGGAGAGGGAAGGGATTCCTAGGGGATACACATCTTGGCAAACTATCCTCCTGGAGACAGCAAGGATTTATAGCACATCTGGAAGCTCCCTGGAGCCCATCTTACTTTGGCAAATGATGAGCTGCAGGGCTTTGCCAGCTGGAGAGATCCATCTCCTGTACTAGGGAAGTCATCCTGGGCTGGAGCGTGGCTCCCTTCACAGGCAGCTAATTGCCAGAGATGGAGAGGTGCTGGGAGACCCTTGGAGGATGTAGGTGCTGCTGCTGAAGACAGCACAGACAGCCAGGACCCTGGCATACCTTCACATGAGGGAGCTGCCACAGCTGCAGTGGCTGCTGCCTCACTTTCCTCATGAGGGGAAGGAGGAATGGCTGCCTGTGGAGCCTGCCTGGATCCCTGAGTTCACCACCAACACTGTGGAGTGTTCCACAGAATCCCAGCATCAGTCAGGTTGGAAAAGACCCCTGGGATCACCCAGATCCCTACTCCACAAGGGTCACCCCTGAACCATAGTCCCACACACCACAGCCAAACCACCTTCCAACACCTCCAGGCTTGGGCACTCCACCACCTCCCTGGGCAGCACATTCCAGTCCCTGACCACTCTTGCCATCACAAAATTCTTCCTCCTGCCCAGTCTGAACCTCCCCAGTGGCAGCTTGAGGCCATTCCCTCTGTTCTGTCACTAATTGCCTGTGAGCAGAGACCAGCAGCAGCCTCTCCACAAGATCCCTGCAGGCAGCTGTAGGCAGCAGTGAGGTTTGCCCCCCCAGGCTGGGGGAGACACCCACCCAGTGCAGGACACAGGCAGGCCCCAGCCCCTGCAGACTGGGCACGAGCTCTTCCTTGCTCCCCCTCAGGCTGCCTTCTCTGAGCAGGGCTCTCCCCTGGCAAATCATGGAATGCAGCATCCTGCTCTCTGTTCAAGATGATAACCACCAGCACCTCCTTCCCAGCTGCTGCTGCACCCAGACTTACAGGTGAGACTTCTGGGGCACCAAAGCAGGCAGGCTTGGCCAGCAGCCCTCAGGGGCAGAGCAGCGACCTGCTTGCCTTTCAGAGCATGCTAACAGAGCTGTGAAATCTCAGCTGCTTTATTCTGCAGGCAGCCTCCAGCACAGGGGTGTTGTCAGAGAGATTGCCAAGCTGTCTGCTCTCACACTGCATTAGATGTGCTCACTGCAGGCTCTCACCTCCAGCAGCAGTGCCAGCACCTCCCCGACGGCTCCAGCAGCAGCTCAGCTGGCAGCCAGGGGAGCTCAGCCTCCAGGCTTCACAAAGACTCTCTCCCCATCACCTCTTTTTTCCCCCTGTCCTAGGTGTGAAAGCTTCCTCTTGCACGCTTTACATCCACCTGACGTCCACGGCCCCGTGTGCATCTCTCTGTCGGAAGGATGCTGCCGGCAGCCTCTGGTTCGTCCTCCACCAGGGGGCTTGGGACTGGCCCCCAGCAGCACGGCACAGGCTTGGGGACATTGATAAGGGAAGCTTCCCTTCCTCCCGGGCTGGCACTTCTCCCCTTAAGCTCCTAACTCTGTGGTGCATTAAGTGTCTTTATTTAATGTCCCTTTTCATCAGAGGCCATCAGCAGGCTTCATCTTGCAGCTTCTTGAGTGCAGCTATTTATCCCCTCTACAAAACCCCTCTGGCCTGGGCTTTCAGTGTAGAGCCAGAGAACTGTCAGGGCTGGAAGGGACCTCAAGGCTCAGCCAGCTCCAACCCCCTGCCATGGCCAGGGACACCTCACACCACAGCAGGTTGCTCACAGCCACCTCCAGCCTGGCTGCAAACACCTCCAGGCAGGAGGCTTCCACCACCTCCCTGGGCAGCCTGTGCCAGGCTCTCACCACCCTCCTGGGGAACAACTTCATCCTCACAGCCAATCTCAATCTCCCCACTTCTAGTTTTGCTCCATCCCCCCCAAGTCCTATCCCTCCCTGGCACCCTCAAAAGTCCCTCCCCAGCTTTCTTGCAGCCCCCTGCAGATCCTGGAAGGCCACAATGAGGTCTCCTGGGAGCCTTCTCCTCTCCAGCCTGCACAGCCCCAACTCCCTCAGTCTGTGCTCACAGCAGAGCAGCTCCAGCCCTCTGCTCCTCCTCCTGGCCCTTCTCTGGACACCTTCCAGCATCATGCTGCTGCTCTCCAGCCCAGGAAGCAGAAACCTGAACAGAGTCACTTTGCCTCCCAAGATGTCTCTCTGGGGCTGGCTAAACTCCCTCTGAGTCACACCCTGGACTACCTACAGTGGGTAGGATGCTCCCTGTGAGCCCTCTGCTATTGCAAGCCACCGCTGTAGCTTCACCCTGACACTTTGAGGGGGACCTGCTGAGATCCTGAGTCACACCAAGGAGGAGGTTACAAAGCCCTGCAAATTATTTCACCTCTGTCCCTGCCAGATCCTTTGCCTGGCACCTGGTGGCAGCTCTGCTGATGGGGAAAGGACCATGAGTTAGGGTTGCAGCTTAGGGCTGGTCAGGAATGAGCCACATGTTGGGGTTGCAGCTTAGGGGTGGTCAGGAAGGGACCATGAGGTGGAAGTTGCAGCTTAGGGCTGGTTGGGAATGCACCACGAGCTGGGGGCTGCAGCTCAGGGCTGGTTGGGAGTGCACCATGAGCTGGGGGCTGCAGCTCAGGGCTGGTTGGGAATGCACCATGAGCTGGGGGCTGCAGCTCAGGGCTGGTTGGGAATGCACCATGAGCTGGGGGCTGCAGCTCAGGGCTGGTTGGGAATGCACCATGAGCTGGGGGCTGCAGCTCAGGGCTGGTTGGGAATGCACCACGAGCTGGGGGCTGCAGCTCAGGGCTGGTTGGGAATGCACCATGAGCTGGGGGCTGCAGCTCAGGGCTGGTTGGGAATGCACCATGAGCTGGGGGCTGCAGCTCAGGGCTGGTTGGGAATGCACCATGAGCTGGGGGCTGCAGCTCAGGGCTGGTTGGGAATGCACCATGAGCTGGGGGCTGCAGCTCAGGGCTGGTTGGGAATGCACCACGAGCTGGGGGCTGCAGCTCAGGGCTGGTTGGGAATGTACCATGAGCTGGGGGCTGCAGCTCAGGGCTGGTTGGGAATGCACCATGAGCTGGGGGCTGCAGCTCAGGGCTGGTTGGGAATGCACCATGAGCTGGGGGCTGCAGCTCAAGGGTGGTTGGGAATGCACCATGAGCTGGGGGCTGCAGCTCAGGGCTGGTTGGGAATGCACCATGAGCTGGGGGCTGCAGCTCAGGGCTGGTTGGGAATGCACCACGAGCTGGGGGCTGCAGCTCAAGGGTGGTTGGGAATGCACCATGAGCTGGGGGCTGCAGCTCAGGGCTGGTTGGGAATGCACCATGAGCTGGGGGCTGCAGCTTAGGGCTGGTTGGGAATGCACCATGAGCTGGGGGCTGCAGCTCAGGGCTGGTTGGGAGTGCACCACGAGCTGGGGGCTGCAGCTCAAGGGTGGTTGGGAATGCACCACGAGCTGGGGGCTGCAGCTCAGGGCTGGTTGGGAATGCACCATGAGCTGGGGGCTGCAGCTCAGGGCTGGTTGGGAATGCACCATGAGCTGGGGGCTGCAGCTCAGGGCTGGTTGGGAATGCACCACGAGCTGGGGGCTGCAGCTCAGGGCTGGTTGGGAATGCACCACGAGCTGGGGCCTGCAGCTCAGGGCTGGTTGGGAGTGCACCATGAGCTGGGGGCTGCAGCTCAGGGCTGGTCTCTGCTGCTGGGTCCTCCCATCGAGCGCTGCCAGGAGGAGCAGAGTCAATCATTGGAGCTGATGAGGTGTTGGAAGCAGTTTCCATGTTAACACAGAGTGCCAGCACACAGGGAAATTAAGCAGGCTCACGGAGCAGGAGCTGAATGGTCTCCAAATGGGTTTTCCTCCCAGCGTTGCCTAAGAGATGTCAGTCACTGCTCAGATGCTTTCCCCTGGCCGGGGGTGATGCAGGAAGTCGTCTGGGACGGAGCTGCCTTCTGCTGCCGTCAGGCAGAGTGGCTGTGTGACAGCCTCTGCACCTGACAGGCCTGAAGGATCAGATCACTCCCCTGTGAAATCAGCTTTCACTGCAGGGTCCCTGGGAGCTGGGCTGACAGGCTGGGAGGGAGAGAGTAGCCACGGGAGGAGAAATGCTGGTGATGGGCAGAGCAGCTTGCAAAGCCTGTGAGATCCCCCTGGCCAGGGGTCTCTACACTTGAAGGGGTCCCCAGCTCAAGAGGAACAGGGCTGTACACCAGAGAGCCCAAGGGAGGGCTGCCAGGATGCTGAAGGGACTGCAGCACTGCCTGGGGAGGAGAGGCTGAGAGCCCTGGGGCTGTTCAGTCTGGAGGGGAGAAGGCTGAGAGGGATCTGATCAATGTCTATCAATAGCTGAGGGCTGGGGGTCAGGAGGGAGGGGACAGGCTCTGCTCACTTGCACCCTGGGGTAGGACAAGGGGCAGTGGATGGAAACTCCAGCACAGGAGGTTCCAGCTCAGCATGAGGAGGAACTTCTGCCCTGGGAGGGTCCCAGAGCCCTGGAGCAGGCTGCCCAGAGAGGTTGTGGAGTCTCCTTCCCTGGAGCCTTCCCAGCCCCATCTGGATGTGTTCTGTGTGACCTGTGCTGGGTTCTGTGGCCCTGCTCTGGCAGGGGGGTTGGGCTGGATGCTCTTTGGATGTCCCTTCCCACCCCTCACATCCTATGGGCCTGTGAAGGGAAAATTGATTCCAGTCCATACCATTTGATGGGAAATGAATCCTTTCAAACCCTGTCTGTTTGGTTTGTTGGGGTTTTCCCCCCATGTAGTTACAAGTCTGACTGATAGAAGTAAATGTGTTGACATTCCACATAGGCACCTGCCATGGCATCACCCATCAGCCTGATTAACACACAGACACACACACAAGGCACAGAGGTGTGCAGTTTATAGACTGCAAATTGGCTCCTAGATAGACCTGGAAATGGAAAGGCATCACCCAGTGGTGGTAATTCTGGTGGCACCCCCGAGATGCTGCTCTCCTGCTGGAGTAGTTCCTTATCAGGATGGCTCAAAGGGAGCAGGAAGGTGATTTTGAATCACAAATGGGCAGAGGTGGGAGCTGCTCTGTGAAGCTCCACAGTTATCCCCCCAGAGCTGCCTTCAGCAGCACGCCAGAGCAGGTCAGGCTGTGTTGTGGGACACTGCTTGCCCCCTAACCTGTGTCCCTCCAGCCTGGGGGGCTCTGACACAGCCTCTGCAGTGCAAAGCAAAGCAGCCACATTAAAGGATGGAGGAGAAAAGAGCCTTCAGAGGCAGCTGGGCATGGAGCCAAAGAGCATTTATCTTCTGTCACTGTCTCCTGAAAGGGAGAAGATCCTGCCCGGTGCACCGGGCTCTCCCTGCCTGAGGCACAAAGCAAGCCAGGGCAACCTCTGCCTCTGTCACAGTGAGCAGATCAGAGAGCAGGAGATGTCTCCAAAGGCCAGGAACACATGAGGAGGTAAAATCCACAACAAATAAGGCACCCCTGGACCTGTGCCATGGCAGAGAGCACAGGCACTGGGCAGAGTGCTGCTGCCTGCTGCAGCTGGGCCTGGGGCAGGAGGCTCCTGCCCACGGTGGGACGCTCGCTGCAGCAGATGCCCAGAGCATCACCCAGCCCTTCTGCAGCAGCAGCAGCAGCAGCAGCAGGATTGCTGCCAGTCCCATCAGGAGGTATTCTGACCATGGTGCTTAGCCCTGGGGATTACTTCATTGTTTCTGACGCTGATGTCCTGTTCTGCTCCCCAGCCTGCCACCCTGGCTCGAGGGCCAGCAGCCTGCACCCACCCAACCTTTGCCTGCCTGTATGGGCTGCCTCTGAAGGATTGCCTCCCTCTGCCAGGCATGTTTAATCCCTCAAAACCACCCACTTGAGACAAAACTCAAGTATGAGGCCAAAGCCATCCAAGCCAGCATGTCAAGGCACCCCTGAGCCAACCTGCCCCAAGCAGCCTTCGCCCTCATCAAATGGGGTGAATGAAAGGAACACATCTGCAACACCACTGCAAATAAGCCTCAGCCACTTGGCCTCTCCCAGCACTTATGACCCTTTTTTCCCCTCTTTGTGACTGTTCAAGAACAGCAGCTGATGCTCACACAGGCAGCTGGTGCAAGGGGAAATGCATCACCTCTGCCTGAGAGCAGAAAACAGGGCAGGAATTTCCCTGCCCTTTGGAAAAGCTCTTCTGATGAGCTGTGCAATGAATGCACAGACTCCCAGCCTGCAGACCATTTGCAGAGGACAAGGGGCTCTCAGGAAGGTGAAACTCATCTGGCATAAACCTCTTTTCTTCTTCTGCCAGAGAAGTATTTAGTTTGGATTTGGCTCAGGGTTTCAGGCTCACACTTAGAGCCTTTGCAATCCGCAGCCTGTCTCGCTCCAGAGAGGGAAAGAGACTCAGCTCAGAGTCACAGAGGTGTCAGGGCTGGAAGGGACCTCAAGGCTCAGCCTGCTCCAACCCCCTGCCATGGCCAGGGACACCTCACACCACAGCAGGTTGCTCACAGCCACCTCCAGCCTGGCTGCAAACACCTCCAGGCAGGAGGCTGCCACCACCTCCCTGGGCAGCCTGTGCCAGGCTCTCACCACCCTCCTGGGGAACAACTTCTTCCTCATATCCAATCTCAATCTCCCCATTTCTAGTTTTGCTCCATCCCCCCCAGTCCTATCCCTCCCTGACACCCTAAAAGTCCCTCCCCTGCCCCATTTTCCCCTCAAACCCACAGCACCTGAGCTCTGTTGCAGTCTCCTCCCACCCCAGGTGTGGCCACTTGGCCCTCCCCACCCACTCCCCTATTTAATCCCTGCCAGGAGGGGCAGCAGCCCCAAGCTGAGCCCCTCGGGGCTGAGGATCCTCCTCTCCTCCCTGGTGAGTGCCCCTGGGGCACACTGGGTGTGGTGGTGGTGACTCCAAAGGCCGGGGGGCCTGGTGGCCCCCCGGTTGTTAGGGCAATGATTGCTGACTCCTCCAATCCCCCCCACGGGTGCTGGCTGGGGCTGAGCTCCTCTGGGTGCTGCCTTGGCTGGTGAGGGTCTTGCCCCCAGCTCTGGGATGGGTGCAGGCATGGTGGTGGTGGAGCAGGAGCTGTTTAGTCATAGACCCATAGAGCTGTCAGGGTTGGAAGGGACCTCAAGGATCACCCAGTTCCAACCCCCTGCCATGGGCAGGGACACCTCCCTGACCCTCTGGCCACACTTCTCTGGCTGCAGCCCAGGCTCCCTGGGCAGCCTGTGCCAGGCTCTCACCACCCTCCTGGGGAACAACTTCTTCCTCACAGCCAATCTCAATCTCCCCATTTCTAGTTTTGCTCCATCCCCCCCAGTCCTGTCCCTCCCTGACACCCTCAGAAGTCCCTCCCCAGCTTTCTTGGAGCCCCCTGCAGCTCCTGCAAGGCCACAATGAGGTCTCCTGGGAGCCTTCTCTCCAGCCTGCACAGCCCCAACTCCCTCAGTCTGTGCTCACAGCAGAGCAGCTCCAGCCCTCTGCTCCTCCTCCTGGCCCTTCTCTGGACACCTTCCAGCACCCCCTGGCACAGGCTGCCCAGGGAGGTGGTGGAAGCCTCCTGCCTGGAGGTGTTTGCAGCCAGGCTGGAGGTGGCTGTGAGCAACCTGCTGTGGTGTGAGGTGTCCCTGGCCATGGCAGGGGGTTGGAGCTGGCTGAGCATTGAGCTCCCTTCCAACCCTGACCATCCAGTGACTCTATGTGGGGACAGCCTCCAGGGACTTCTCCCCAGTGCCTGCTATTTCTTCTGTGCTTTCTCTGTTATATAATGGCTAAAGGAAATGCTGTGGACACAATAAGCTGTCAGGAATCAAAAGCAGAGACTCTTCATCGTGCCAAGGAAGAGTCCTCACACACTGAGGCTGTCACAAAGCTACCCTGAATTATTTAGGAGGAACTCTGTGATGCCTTCACAGCTTTCATCGCTCTGCTGGGTCTACAAGCTCTGTGCAAGACAGCTGCACAGACATCTGACCCTGGCATCATGAGAGGGCCCAGACTGGAGGTGTTGTTTTCACAGCATTAATTGGGGATGCTGCTCCGAGCATCCCCTGGCAGCTGCCTTCTGCCTGGAGAGGGCAGCAGCTCTGTGAGAGACATTACAGCACCCTCGGAAAGCCAAAGGGGGAAGAACACAGGGGCAGTATGAGAGGGCTGCTGGGCTCAGCTGAGGCAAGCAGCAGTGTTTCAGACATGAGCAGGTTTGTCCTCACCTGCACTCTCAGGTCTGGGTGGGCTCAGCCTCCTGGAGCGCTTCAGAACCTGTCCAGAGAAAGGCAACAAAGCTGGGGAGGGGTCTGGGGCACAGCCCTGGGAGGAGAGGCTGAGGGAGCTGGGGTTGCTTAGCCTGCAGAAGAGGAGGCTCAGGGGAGACCTTCTTGCTCTCTCCAACTCCCTGAAGGGAGGTTGGAGCCAGGTGGGGGTTGGGCTCTTCTCCCAGGCACCCAGCACTAGAACAAGAGGACACAGTCTCAGGTTGTGCCAGGGGAGGTTTAGGCTTGATCTTGGCAAGAAGTTCTTCCCAGACAGAGAGACTGCCCTTTGGGATGGGCAGGGAGGTGGTGGGGTCAGCATCCCTGGAGGTGCTTAAGAGCAGCCTGGGTGAGGCGCTCAGTGCCATGGGCTGGTTGATCAGTTAGGGTTGGCTGATTGGTTGGGCTTGGTGATCTTGGAGGTCTCTTCCAAGCTGGCTGAGTGTGTGATTCTGTCTGAAAGGTACACCCAAGCCCTCAGCATCTCTCCTGCTTCAGCACTTTTCCTGCAAGCTGAGTTCTTGCTGTTTCTGGAGCTGGTGCTCTCTGCAGAGTTGCCATGGTTACTGAGGCATGCCTTTCTGATCCCCCACACTAATGCCTGTCCCAGCCCCTTGCTTGAGGAATAAACTCTGTAGCCCTGCAAGCAGCACAGGATGAAATATTCAGAGACTTCTGGTTCAGGAAGCAGCCATCCTGAAGCAGCCATTGGAATGGATTGCATTATCAAGCCTGGATTGAAGTAATCCAGGCCCCAAGGCTAGGCAAAAGAGCAGGAGGGCCCCAGAGCAGACTTGGAGAGGATGCTTGCAGTTCAAGGGGCGGTGTGGTGGTGCTGTGGGGATCTTCCCCTCCCTGCTGCACCCCAGCCAGGCAGCTTTGCAGCCCTGTGTGGTGAAGGTGGCAGGGACCTGCCAGCTGGGCATGGAGGGGCAGGTGCAGAAGCTGTGCTCTGCAGTGGGGCAGCCTGAGGAGCAGCACCTCTGATGAGACACCACCTCCACTCCCAGTGCTTGCTTTCCCCACAGCAAGGAGGGAGCAGCAGGTATGTTTCAGGCAGCATTCAGAGCAGCACTGGCTGTGGAGGGTGATGCACAGCCTCAAAGGGAGAGCCTGGCCCTGCAGCACAGCCCAGGCTTCACCCCCTTCTCCCTCTGCTTTTCTTGGCTCCCCAGGACTGGGCTGTGGAGACCTTGCTGGAGAGTGCCTTTGCCTTGGGACAGCAGCAGCCTGCTCTGAAAGCCTGGCTCTGCCCTAGAGCTCCCCAGGAGAGCCTGTCCACTGGCTCTCCAGGACTTGACAGGACACATGAGAGCCCCAGAGGGCCACCAGCACCCTGAGGGCTCAGTCGGGGTTCTGAGTCTGAAGAAGAGGACAATGAACCCCATGGGCTACATCCTTCAGGCACTGCAGCCCAGCCCTCAGGTATCATGGTGGCTCCTGCAGCTTGAATGACCTCACAGCTTGCCTCCCACCTGCAAGGGTGGTTGGTTAGATCAGAGTCACAGCAACATGCAGGCTGGAACAGAGCCTCAGCATCACCAAGTCCAACCCAGAGCCCTGCTCTGCAAGGCTCACCCCTAACCCACAGCCCCAAGCACCACAGCCAAACCACCTTCCAACACCTCCAGGCTTGGGCACTCCACCACCTCCCTGGGCAGCACATTCCAGTCCCTGACCACTCTTGCCATCACAAAATTCTTCCTCCTGTCCAGTCTGAACCTCCCCAGTGGCAGCTTGAGGCCATTCCCTCTGTTCTGTCGCTGATTCCCTGTGAGCAGAGACCAGCAGCAGCCTCTCCACAAGGTCCTTGCAGGGAGCTGTAGACAGCAATGAGGTCTCCCTCAGCCTCCTCTGTTCCACATTAACCATCCCCAGCTCCTTCAGTCTCTCCTCATCAGATTTATCTCCAGGCCCTTCCCAGCTTCCTTGCCCTGCTCTGCCCTGGCTCCAGCACCTCCACATCTCTCTGGGATTGAGCTGCCCAAGCCTGGACACAGCACTCCAGGTGTGGCCTCCCCAGAGCTGGGTGCCAGGGGACAATCCCCTCCCTGCTCCTGCTGGCCACAGCATTGCTGACCCCAGCCAGGATGCCTTTGGCTTTCTTGGCCCCCTGGGCACACTGCTGGCTCCTGTTCAGCTGCTTGCCCATCAGCACCCCCAGCTCCCTTCCTGCCAGCAGCTTTCCAGCCACACTGCCTCAAGCCTGCCACCTCCAGAGATCCTGCCCCTGCCTGTTCTCAAACCAGGACCATCAGCATCCCTGTGCTCACCCTGCTAGCCCCAGGCCTGATGCCTGTCCTTGGGGAGGTCACTGGGCAGCAAGGTGTCCCTGTCACCACCCAAGGAGAGCTGTGCTGAGTGAGCCCACGTGTCACAGGCAGGAGCTGCACTGCCTTCTGCCAGTGCTGCTGCAGCTCATTATGCACTTGGCTGGAGACTAACCTACAATAAATGTATAATGAAACACTGAGAGTTCCAGCAAGGGGATGGAAGTGCAGCATCCTTTGCCCTGCTGGCACCAGGCTCTGCCAACAGCTGCCCTTTGCCCCTGGCACCAGGGGCCCTACTGACTGCTCCTGCAGAGCACCCCCATCCCCCCAACAGCTTGCAGGGACCAGCACCCACCCAGGCACAGCAGCTCTCAGCTGTGGTGGGCTGACCTTGACCAGCTGCCAAGGAAAATGCCTTTGGGTAGCTAAAATTAAAACAAGCACAAACTAAAGCAGAGGCCAGCCTGGAGGAGCAGCAGCAGCTTGCCCTTGGCCCCTGTGCTGGCTGTGTTTGCATGGCCCACCTGGGAGGCCAGGCCAGGGCTGCCTGCTCCAGGGGGGAGCACCCATGTTCCACAGCAGGGACAGAGCCTCCCAGCCCCGGGCCAGGGGGTGAAATCCTGACCCCAGGGACCACTGAAGCAAACTCAAACCCCCTTCCAAACCCTTGCCCAGCCCCTGGCTCACAGCCTCTCCCTCTCCATCCCTGGGGAGCAGGGCTGTGTTTAGCCTGGGAGCGGTTTGCAGCTGCAGGGTTGTTTCTGACGTGCTGGCAGATGCTGCCTTTGGCAGGAGAGTTCTGCAGTGTCACAATGCCAGGCTGAGCTTGGAAACATCCCACTGGGACTGCTGGAGAGACAGAAAAATGGCTGCAGCCCTGCTTGTGCTGTGGCAGCAGTGTCCTTCAGGGCAGTGTCCTTCTGTCCTCCCCTCTGCTGCCTCGGCCAGCAGGGTTTGGGCAGTGCAGAGGGACAGCAAGCAATGAGGCTCCCCCATGGAACTGCCCTCACCCAGTCCCAGCCCAGACACCAAATGGAGATCCTAGAGTCACAGAACTGCTTTGGTTGGAAGAGACACTCGGGATCAGCAAGTCCAACCATCAGCCTGAGACCACCATGGTCGCTGAACCATGTCCCAGAGTGCCATGCCCCAGGAATCATAGAACCACAGGGCTGGAAGGGCTGGAAGGGAGCTCAAGGCTCAGCCAGCTCCAACCCCCTGCCACGGCCAGGGACACCTCACACCACAGCAGGTTGCTCACAGCCACCTCCAGCCTGGCTGCAAACACCTCCAGGCAGGAGGCTGCCACCCCCTCCCTGGGCAGCCTGTGCCAGGCTCTCACCACCCTCCTGGGGAACAACTTCTTCCTAAGAATCATCACAGAAACATTCAGGTTGGGAAAGACCCTCAGGGCCACCAAGTCCAGCTGAGAAGGTGCACTGAGATGCTGCACTTCTGCAACAAGACCCTGGAGGGCCTTTGTGACCCAGAGCAAAGGAAGCATCTCCTCCACCCTGCCTGCTACGGGTCTGTTGGAGCCCCTAACCCTGTCTTGGGTGCACCCAGCAGTGATCTCAAGGGTCCTCCCGGTGGGTGCAGTGGGGAGGAGGCTCATTCTGGAGCCCTGCTCTGCTGCCCACTGCAGGGTGCTAGCCCTTCAGCGCTGGCCTCAGCCCAGGGAGCCCCACAGGCACTCTGAGGAGGCTTCATCTACCTGTCACAGAGCTCTCCTTAGCCAGGGCCAGCAGCCTGTCAGCTCCACAATGTGCTCATCCCAGGCTAGCTGCTCTTAATTGATGATCAATACCTCCCTCAGCAGGGTGTCCTTGGCTTGTCAGCGCTGAGAGCCACACCGTCACCCCGTGGCTAAGCACAGCAACTGGGGCTCAAAGGCCTCCCTGTCACAGCTGGGAGGGTGACAGCTGCCAGGACCCCGCACCCAGGAGGCTTTTGGTGCTGTTCATCTCCGTGGTGACTTTGCCCCTCTGGCAAAGAGGGCTGCAGCAGGCTGAGATGAGAGAGAAGCAGCAGGCAAACAGCCCAGGGGCAGGAATGCCACTGTCCTCAGAAAGCCAGGCTAAAAGTCACCTCTGCTGAGCCATGGCCACCTTGCTCTGCGTCCTGAGCCCTGCCTCCAAGGTCAGGAGCTCCCTGATGGTCTTGGTGCTCCTTGCCAGATGGAGCTGTGGGGTCTTGCAGGTTGTGAGGAGCTTGCAGGGGGCTGGGCTGGGCTGGCAGTGAGCACCAAAAGCATCCAGACACGTTTTGTGCTCTGTGCACAGCAGGCTAGGTGTCCAGTGCACAACTTGGCCCAGGGGTCCCTCAGTGATTCTTGGGGGTGTTTGCACACCCCCGGGGTGCAGTTCCTGCCACCCAAGTGCCTCAATAAGGGGGCAGCTGGTCTCAGAAACGCTGATGTGCTGCTCTGCTGATGGCACACTGTGTGTCTGCACTTCATGGGAGAGGAAGCCACCAAAGCCCTCCCCCTGCAGTGACTTCCACTATTGATTTTGCTGTATTGGCTCAGCAGTGCCCCAACCTGCTGCCTCACCAGGCGTGTTTAGCACACTGGCAGCATCAGACCCAGGCAGCTCTCTCACCACAGGCTTCATTTCCCACCTGGGGCAGGTGCCTCTCCTCCAGAGGCCCTGGCACTCCTGCAAGGGGATCATCATAACCCTGCCTGCTGGGAACAGCAACCAGACTGCAGCTGAGGCTGCAGAGGGTAAATGCCACCTCAGAACGCTCCTGGCTGGGTTGTGCTTTGCCCTGCCAACACCTGCCTGGGCTCAGAGCAACTTTCCCCCCCCTCCACTGCAGGATCCATCAGTGTGGCCAAGCAAAGGGCTTTGGGGGCAGCTTTAGGCTGATGCCCAGGAAATTTCCCACAGATTGAGGAGAAAAGAGGTAGAATGAAAAGAAATCTCCATTGGAGGCAGAAGAAAAGTAATGCTAAGGTCTAAATAACCCCAGGGGGCTGAGAGCTAACAAACTCAGTTCAACAAACTAACTTTTCCTTGGCTCTAGCAGACACCAGCTGGTGGCTTTTGCTTGGCTGTTGCTGACCTTGGCTGTGCTTCTTTCTTGGGGCTAAGTACTAACAGCCACTCTCTGCTCTTCTCTTTCTCTTTCCCTTGTGCAGGGCAGGGAGAGGGAGAAGCTGTTGGTAACCCCTTGGTTTTGTCCAGGGGGGTCCTTGTGTTGTTCATATGTGGTGAATCCATGTAAATATTGGATGCTTGGTACACATCCATTGCATTTCCTATCTCTAGGTTGTAAATAGAGCTTCACTGAGTGCTGCATCCACACCTTGAGTCCTGTGTCCAGTTCTGGGCTCCTCAGGTGAGGAAAGATGTTGAGATGCTGGAAGGTGTCCAGAGAAGGGCAACAAAGCTGGGGAGGGGTCTGGAGCACAGCCCTGTGAGGAGAGGCTGAGGGAGCTGGGGTTGCTTAGCCTGCAGAAGAGGAGGCTCAGGGGAGACCTTCTTGCTCTCTCCAGCTACCTGAAAGGAGGTTGTAGCCAGGAGGGGGTTGGTCTCTTCTCCCAGGCAAGCAGCACCAGAACAAGAGGACACAGTCTCAAGCTGTGCCAGGGGAGGTTTAGGCTGGAGGTGAGGAGAAAGTTCTTCCCAGAGAGAGAGATTGGCCACTGGGATGTGCTGCCCAGGGAGGTGGTGGAGTCCCCATCCCTGGAGGTGTTTAGGAAGAGCCTGGCTGAGGCACTTGGTGCCACAGTCTGGTTGCTTAGTTAGGGTTGGCTGATTGGTTGGATTGGTGATCTTGGAGGTCTCTTTCAGCCTGGCTGATTCTGTGATTCATTTTATTTTGGGGGGTGGGGGTTCATTCTCTCAATTTAGTTGTGGGGAGGTAATTTCAACCCACCACAGCTTTGCAGTGACTTGCAGCAGCTGGAGGTGGAGCTGCCCAAGCCACAGCAACAGAGCTGACCCAAAGAGCACCACGTGTAGGGCAGGGGAGGATGGCAATGGAGTGTTCCTGTGGCAGAGTGAGAGAGCTCAGAGCCAGCTTCCCACACAGCCAGCTGCTGCCTGTGCTTTTTGCACTTGGTTTCTGTCCAGCCTGAGAGAAGAGCAGGCTCCAGTGAGGTGTTTGGCACTGCCCAAAAGGACTCCTGGGCAAGGTCAGGCCAGAGCAGCTCTGCTGAAGCCTTGCAGGGGCATGAAGGAGGAGGGCAGGGAGATACTGGCCCCAGACCTTTGTCCACAACCCTCCAGGCTCTGTACCAATAAAAAGAGCCAGAAAGGGACTTTGCTTTAAGCAGCCCTAAGCTTGCAGACCAGCAGACCTGATCCCTTTCTCTCCTGCAGCTGGCAATGTTTGTATCTGCTTCTGCCATCACCTCTCAGGTCACTGAGTCCAACTACCAAGGCTGGGGCTAAACCACATCCCTCAGCACCACAGCTCTGCCTCTTTTAAACACCTCACAGGCTCACAGGATGTCAGGGATGGAGAGGGACCTTCAAAGAGCATCCAGTCCACCCCCCCTGCCAGAGCAGGAGCAGAGAACCCAGCACAGGTCACACAGGAACACATCCAGATGGGGCTGGGAAGGCTCCAGAGCAGGAGACTCCACAACCTCTCTGGGCAGCCTGCTCCAGGGCTCTGGGACCCTCCCAGGGCAGAAGTTCCTCCTCATGCTGAGGTGGAGCCTCCTGTGCTGGAGTTTCCATCCACTGCCCCTTGTCCTATCCCAGGGAGCAAGTGAGCAGAGCCTGTGCCCTCCCTCCTGACCCCCAGCCCTCAGCTATTGATAAACATTGATTAAATCCCCTCTCAGCCTTCTCTGCTTGGGGGATGAGGATTCAATCACCTCCCTGGGGAGCCTGTTCCAGTGTTTGAGTCTCTTCCAGCATCCAATCTAAACCTCCCCTGGTGCAGCTTGAGGCCACTTTCTCTTGTCCTGTCACTTGTTACTAGGAAATAGAGCCTGGCTCCCTGCTCACTCCAATCTCTTTTCACGTTGTAGAGAGTGAAAAGGTCTCCCCTGAGCCTCTTTTCCTCCAGGATAAACAACCCCAGCTCCCTCAGCTGCTCTTCACAAGCCTTGCTCTGCAGACCCTTCCCCAGCCTCCTTGCCCTCCTCTGGATGTTGCTCTTTCCTAAAGGGAAGCTTTCCCTCTGGCAGCAGAAGTGGCAAATGCCAGGGCTGCATGCAGCTGGTGCTTCAGAGGCTTGCACCTCCCTGAGCAGCCTGCCACAGCAGGGAGCTGGTGCCTGGGGGCACGGTGCCACTTGGCTCACCGGCTGCCTCAGGATGCCCAGCGGCAGAGGGCAGGAAGCTTTCAGTGTGTCTGGGTTTGGGGCTGGCTCTGCACACTTCTGCCACTGCAGCTTTGGGGAACACAGAAAGAGAAGGAATTGTCACTTGGCCCTCCAGAACAAACCTTTTGAAGAGCAGCTGAAGGAGCTGGGGATGATTAGTGTGGAACAGAGGAGGCTGAGGGAGACCTCATTGCTGTCTACAGCTCCCTGCAAGGACCTTGTGGGGAGGCTGCTGCTGGTCTCTGCTCACAGGGAATTAGTGACAGAACAGAGGGAATGGCCTCAAGCTGCCACTGGGGAGGTTCAGACTGGACAGGAGGAAGAATTTTGTGATGGCAAGAGTGGTCAGGGACTGGAATGTGCTGCCCAGGGAGGTGGTGGAGTGCCCAAGCCTGGAGGTGTTTGAAGGTGGTTTGGCTGTGGTGCTTGGG
Organism: Dryobates pubescens; assembly: GCF_014839835.1. Taxonomy (NCBI): domain Eukaryota; kingdom Metazoa; phylum Chordata; class Aves; order Piciformes; family Picidae; genus Dryobates; species Dryobates pubescens. Next base: position 1,259,132 of record NC_071622.1, read on the forward strand.
GCTGTGGGTTAGGGGTGAGCCTTGCAGAGCAGGGCTCTGGGTTGGACTGGGTGATCCCAACCTGAGTGATTCTGTGCCTCACAGCAAGAGCCTTGTTTGCCAGCACTGCACAAGGCCATTGAGGCAGACATTTGCCCTAACACACAGCCTTGGGAAGCAGAAAACAGGCACCAGCAGGATGTTTTCAAGAGAGCAAACCATGAGGAGGACATCAGCAAAATGAAAGGCTTGGGGAGGAAAACAATCACAGAATCCTAGAACTAACCAGGTTGGAAAAGACCTCAGAGCTCATCAAGTCCAACCTAGCACCCAACACCTAACACCTCCTGACAACTAAACCATGGCTCCAAGAGCCACATCCAGGCCTTTCTTGAACACCTCCAGGGATGGGGACTCCACCACCTCCCTGGACAGCACATCCCAATGGCCAGTTATTCTTTCTGGGAAGAACTTGCTCCTCACTCCCAGCCTGAATTTCCCTTGGCACAGCTCGAGACTGTGTCCTCTTGTTCTGGTGCTGCTTGCCTGGCAGAAGAGACCAACCTCCAGCTGGCTACAACCCCCTTCAGGGAGTTGGAGAGAGCAAGGAGGTCTCCCCTGAGCCTCCTCTTCTGAGGCTGCCTGGAGGAGGCTGAGCAGTGGATCTCCACCTCTGTGGTGGCTAATAGCAACTTGTTTACAGGTCAGGCATTGCTTTCATTGCCATGGAGCAGCAGGCACAAGCTTGGACCTTGCCCACCTCACCCTTCCTTGAGCCCTCTGTCCCCTGCACCAGGAGTCCCCAGGGAGGCAGCACCAGCTGGGGGCTCAGGGTGGGCCAGGAGCAGTCCCATGCTGATGAGTCCCAATCACAAACTCCCTGGAGCAGGTGGGCTCAGGTGCCTGGCAGTGCCAGTTCCAGCCTCACCCATGCTCACCTGCTCCTGGCTCTTAGTCACTGGCAGCTCCAGGTTGTGCATTTGGAAATCTCCAAAGAGCAGAAAATTAAAGGAGATTATGAATCAATTTGCCTTTCATCTGATTCCTAAACCTAACACACTCCCCAGAAATGAGCTGAGTTGGAATAATTGAGGTTGAGGATGTCCTCATCACCTCCTCAGTAAAGCCCACGAGAGGAGCTGCATTCCCCTTGCCCTTGCTCAGGCTCTCTCCCTGGCATTTCAGACTGCACCCCCTCTGCTTTGCCTCCTCCCAGGCTGTTGCAGACTTACCAGGCAATTAAAAAGTGATCTGCAATCACAATAATACTAAAAGCAATAACAATAATAGCAGCCATAGGCTGTGTTTGCAGCGGGAGGAGCAGCAGGAGAGGAGATGAGGAGGGAATTCCTGCTTAGACAGAGCCTTTTGGAGGGCAACCCCAGCAGATGCTGCTTGCTGAGCAGCAGGGATCAGATTATTTTAAGCCCTTTGGTGTGTGGAAGAGGGGCAGGGCAGCAGGAGTCCTCCTCTGCGAGCAGGCTCTGCCTGCAGCTTCAAACCCTCCCCCAGTGCAGCAGCTCCTGACAGGGAAGCATCTCCCTGTAGCTGGCAGGCACCCATGCAGTGCTGGAGGAGTTTGTGCTGCAGAGCTGTGAGGACAATCACTCCAAGCCTTCTGAGGGTTTCTCACTCAGGTAAATATTTCTACCAGCAGGATTTCGTGTCAGGGTGATGCTGATTTAACTCAGCTCAGCCACAGCTGGCTCAGCTGTGAATGGTCCCCGATGAGGAGCAGGACCTGCTCCTCAGGCAGAAACTTCACAGGGAAATAGAGAGGGGATTTTTTCTCAGTCATAAAATGGTCCAGGCTGGAAGGGACCTCCAGAGCTCAGCCAGTCTGACCTCCCTGCAGCCAGCAGGCACATCCCCAGCTAGATCAGGCTGCCCAGGGCCCTGTTGAGCCTCACCTTGAATATCTCCAGGGAAGAAGCCTCAGCCACCTGCTTGGGCAGCCTGTGCCAGTGTTCCAGCAGCCTCATGGTGAAGAGCTTCTTCCTGACATCCACTCTAAATCTGCTCCTCTCCACCTTAAAGCCATTGTCCCTGGTCCTGTCCCTGCCTTTGCAAACAGTCTCTCTCCATCCTTCCTGGAGCCCCCTTCAGGTCCTGCCAGGCTGCTATGAGGTCTCCCTGGAGCCTTCTCTTCTCCAGGCTGAACACCCCCAGCCCCCTCAGCCTGGCCTTGCAGCAGAGCTGCTCCAACCCCCTGAGCATTTCTGTGGCCCTCCTCAGGACCCTTTCCATCAGCTCCAGGTCCATCCTGTACTGAGGGCTCCAGAGCTGCACACAGTGCTGCAGCTGAGGTCTCACCAGAGCAGGCTCACCCCAGACATGGCATGATGTGCTCCCCAGCTCATTTGGATACTGAGGGAACACAGTCATGGCTGAACCCCCCCACTCCCCACCCCCCCTAGTACACAGCATCATGGAATGGTAGGGGGTGGGAAGGGTCTCTGAAGATCATCTGGTCCAACCCTGCCCTGCTACAGCAGTGTGTCCTGGTGAGGTTTGAATGCCTCCAGAGCAGGATGCTTCGCAGTGTCTCTGAGCAGCCTCTTTCAGTGCTCTGTCACCCTCACAGTGAAGAAGGTTTTCCTTATACTTACACAAAGCCTCCTGTGTCTCCTCTGGAGACTTTCCAACCCCACCTGGATGCATTCCTGTATGGACTGCCCTGGGTGACCCTGCTCTGGCAGGGGATGTGGACTCCATGATCTCTGGAGGTCCCTTCCAACCCTTCTATGTGATTCCAGTTTGTGTCCATTGCCCTTTGCCCTGCCACTGGACATCACTAAGAAGAGTTCAGCTCCACTTTCTTTACCTGTTGAAGGCAAAGGAAGGACACTACCTGTTGACATGGATGCACTTCATGGCACCAGGATGTGTTGCCCCAGGATGGGGAGGTTTTCATTGCTCTTTTTGGGGGTGATTACAGATCTGGTGGGGGTCCCACTCTCTTCACTGGGAAATAAACATCAGCTACATGCAGCTGTGTGGTAGCAGCAGTACTCACCCCAGCAGACAACTGCTGTCTCTCCACACTGCTCCAGAGGTAGAGCAGGAGGAAAAGGTCACACATTCCAGTACTGCTTCTGGAGGTCTCCAGGCAGTGGGGATGAGTCCTTCCCCACTCAGCCTCAGACAGGCAGTGGGGATGAGTCCTTCCCCACTCAGCCTCAGACAGGCAGTGGGGATGAGTCCTTCCCCACTCAGCCTCAGACAGAAGACATGGCAGGGGGTTGTGAACAGGAATTGCTGCAGTCCTCTGCTCAGAGTCAGGACACAGCAGACAAGTACCCAAGGAGCAGGGCACGTTGCCATGAGAAGGCAGTGCCTGGTGCCAGCTGAAGAGCTCTGCGACATTTCCAAGCCAGCAGAAGGGCTCTGCAGGCACTGATGTGTGAGAGAACCATAGTCATGCTATTGCTGGGGTTGGAAGGGACCTCAAGGCTCAGCCAGTCCCAACCCCCCTGCCATGGCCAGGGACACCTCACACCACAGCAGGTTGCTCACAGCCACCTCCAGCCTGGCTGCAAACACCTCCAGGCAGGAGGCTTCCATCACCTCCCTGGGCAGCCTGTGCCAGGCTCTCACCACCCTCCTGGGGAACAACTTCTTCCTCACATCCAATCTCAATCTCCCCATTTCTAGTTCTGCTCCATCCCCCCCAGTCCTATCCCTCCCTGACACCCTCAAAAGTCCCTCCCCAGCTTTCTTGGAGCCCCCTGCAGATCCTGGCAGGCCACAATGAGGTCTCCTGGGAGCCTTCTCCTCTCCAGACTGATCAGCCCCAACTCTCTCAGTCTGTCTCCACAGGATGTCGAAGAGAAGTGAACTGTCTTTCCTTGGCTTGCTGAACCCTCTAGTGCTTAGTGGAGGAGAAGGAGTTAGATTCAATTGGGGTGACACAGAAGCTCAGTCCTCTGCTCCATGCATTGATTCAGCTCCATACACTGCAAAGCAGAGCCTTTGCTCCGAGGTGGTGCCCCTGTGGTTGGCTCTCTGTCATCTCACAGAGGAGATGGATTAATGTCCTCCTCCTCAGAAACAGGTCCCCAGGCTTGTCAGTCTGCAGGCACAGCACAAGACATCCTGGGCTGCTCTAGGAGGAGCAAAGCCAGGAAGTGGAGGAGAGTTGTTATGCTTCTCTGCCTGATGCTGGCAAGGCTGCACCTGAAACAGAGCCCAGTCTGGGTTCCTGCTCCCAGTTCACAGGAGATGTGAAGAAGCCCTGTGAGGAGAGGCTGAGGGAGCTGGGGCTGTTTAGCCTGGAGAAGAGGAGGCTCAAGGGAGACCTCATTGCTCTCTACAACTACCTGAAGGGAGGTTGCAGCCAGCTGGGGGTTGGTCTCTTCTCCCAGGCAAGCAGCACCAGAACAAGAGGACACAGTCTCAAGCTGTGCAGGGGAGGTTTAGGCTGGAGGTGAGGAGAAAGTTCTTCCCAGCAAGAGAGATTGGCCACTGGAATGTGCTGCCCAGGGAGGTGGTGGAGTCCCCATCCCTGGAGGAGTTCAAGAGGGGATTGGATGTGGCACTTGGAGCCATGGTTCAGTTGTCAGGAGGTGTTAGGTAGTAGGTCATAGGTTGGACTTGCTGATCTCTGAGGTCTTTTCCAACCTGGCTGGTTATGATTCTGTGATTCTGTGCTCAGAGCCAGATGAGCCCTGCCCTGAGCCAGGGACCAGGCTGGGGGCCCAAAGAACAAACTTCAGTGACAGGTTTGCCAGGCAAAGCCTTCCCTGCTAGGGAAGGATCATTCTCTCTCTGGAGGTATTCCAGACCTGCCTGGAAGTGTTCCTGTGTGATGTGGTGCAGGTGACCCTGCTCTGGCAGGGGGGTTGGACTGGGGGATCTCTCAAGGTCCCTTCCAGCCCCTGCAACCCTGTGATGAGTCTGTCTTTGGGCAGACAAGTGTGTCACTTCCTGGCACGCCGCAGAAGCAAGCTCAAGATACTGAACCCTTGTGAACCCCAGCCTGAATTTCAGCCCTGCCAAACAGCCTCAGCCTCATCTGAACAGCAACAGAAATGTCCAGGGGCAATGTCAGGCTCTGGGAAAGGCAGAGCAATTACAGCAACACCTGAGCAGGCGAGAGAGAGGCTTAGGAGAGTAGCTGTGCTTTTCTCTTCCAGCCTTCCAGGTGGTACTACAGCTCAGGAGCTATTCCCCCTCCTCTTCCTCCTCCTCCCTGCAGCGTGGACCAGCAGCTTGGATCCCACTTGTTGACACAGCTGTAAATCACTCTTGACAAGTTTAACAGTGACTCAAGGGCAGCCATGAAACAGCAAGGAATGGATGCTGCTCCTTGCCAAACCTCGGTGCCCGGGCTGCTGCCTCCTCCCGCGGCCAGCGTGGGGCTGGGAGCCTGTGCTGCCCGCAGCCGGGAGGTCACCGGCCCCAGCTCACAGAGAAAATGCCGAATCCCAGCTGACATTTAACTTGCTGAGCGTGCTGCGAGGCGCAGGGCAGCTGCTCCGGGCGGTACCTCTGCAGCGGGGCTCACCGCTGAGGCTGGCAGCGGAAAGGCTGCCCCCGGGACATGACGACGGCAGGCGGCTCAGCTCCCTCTGCAGCCCCCCTGTGCGCTGCAGCTCCTGCTCAGGCTCGGGTGCTGTTGGCTGGCTCGGGCGCTGTTGGCTGCCTCGGGCTTTTAAGCAGGCAGGATCAGGTGTGACCTGCAGAAGAGCTTATCTCCCGGTTCAGGCTGCCAGCAGAGCCAGGGGCTGGCTTTTCCCCTAGCTGGAAAGGGGAGTCCCAGCTCGCTGTGCCAGCAGCTAATTGCCCTGCAGGGCTGCAGCCGCTTCTCTCCTAAGCAAAGCGCCGGGGCACGGTCATGAGCCAAATCCCACGGTGTGGCAGCCAGGAGAGTCCATGCCCTCTGGTTCCCTGCTCCAGTCCACACCTCCCTGCTCCAGCCCTGCAGGCACTGTGCAGGGAGCACAGTGAGCACCCCGGGATGGGTCCAGGGGAGCCACAACCAGGTGGTTCTGTGGCACCCCTCTCCAGCAGCACCAAAGCCAACGCTCTGGTGGAGGTTGGGGCACAGGAAGTTTCACATAGATATGAGGAAAGATTTTTGCCCTGTGAGGGTGACAGAGCCCTGGAGCAGGCTGCCCAGGGGGGCTGTGGAGCCTCCCTCTCTGGAGAGATTCAAAACCCACCTGGATGTGCTCCTCTGTGACCTGCTCCAGGTGACCCTGCTCTGGCAGGGGGGTTGGCCTGGGTAAGCTTTGGAGGTCCCTCCCAGCCCCAGGCATCCTGTGAGTCTGTGACTCAGCTGCTAGGATGGCTGTGCCCTGCAGACACTCCTCTCCCTGGCCTTGCTGCAGGGGCTTGCATGCATTGCATGAGATTGTGGAGGGCTCCTGTCACCAACAATTGATCTGTGTCCCAGCCCTTCTGCTCTTCAGCCCCCTGGGGCGCTCCCTGTGCTCCCAGCAGGACTGCATCAGCCGGGGGAGCAGGCAGGGGTGGGAGCAGCCGGGTGGGATATTTGCATCGCTGGCAGGAGAGATGAAGGGAGTGAATACCAAGCTGTCATCTCCGTCATCTCGTGGCCAAGGTAACAGTGGGAAGTGGGTTTGCCTTGTTGAATCCCTCTTCAGATGAAAAATAGCTAGCACCAAGCTGCTCTCCCTCACAGATTCCTCCTGTTGGGTTTCTAATATAACGATCCAATTTGCTCAACACAGCTGCAGGGTTTGGGCTCTTTCCAGCTCTCATGTCTGATACAGCAACCCTGCCCCCTGCACAGGAATGAGCTGTGCCTCTGTGCACAGGATCTGGCCCCTTCCCCCCTGCAGGGCTCCTCCAACAGGCTGTCTCCCGTGCCCCAGGGATGCAGACAGGAACCAGCTCACGTGGGAAGCAAGGCCAAGGGCAAGGTCCTGCAGCTGGGTCAGGGCAATCCCAGGCATCAATACAGGCTGGGCAGGGACTGGCTTGAGAGCAGCCCTCAAGAAAAGGACCTGGGGGTACTGGGGGAGGAGAAGCTCAGCAGGAGCCAGCAGGGAGCACTTGCAGCCCAGAGAGCCAAGCAGAGCCTGGGCTGCAGCAAGAGAAGTGTGGCCAGCAGGGCCAGGGAGGGGATTCTGCCCCTCTGCTCCACTCTGCTGAGACCACAGCTGCAGCTCTGGGGCCAGGTCTGGAGCCTCTGTGCCAGGAAGGATCTGGAGGGGCTGGAAGGTGTCCAGAGAAGGGCCATGAGGAGGAGCAGAGGGCTGGAGCTGCTCTGCTGTGAGCACAGACTGAGGGAGCTGGGGTTGTGCAGGCTGGAGAGGAGAAGGCTCCCAGGAGACCTCATTGTGGCCTTGCAGGGGGCTCCAAGGAAGGTGGGGAGGGACTTTTGAGGGTGCCAGGGAGGGATAGGACTGGGGGGGGATGGAGCAAAACTAGAAATTGAGATTGGATGTGAGGAAGAAGTTGTTCCCCAGGAGGGTGGTGAGAGCCTGGCACAGGCTGCCCAGGGAGGTGGTGGCAGCCTCCTGCCTGGAGGTGTTTGCAGCCAGGCTGGAGGTGGCTGTGAGCAACCTGCTGTGGTGTGAGGTGTCCCTGCCCATGGCAGGGGGTTGGAGCTGGCTGAGCCTTGAGGTCCCTTCCCACCCTAACAATTCTGTGATTCCTGGGAATGCTGCCCTACATCTTTCAGAAGGGTGCCTGATGGCTTTTATGAAGTGTCTGAGTGCAGTTTATGCTCTTGGGCTGCAGGAGATTGAATGCCTCAGGGTTGTCTCTGAGGGGAGTAGAGACAGAGTTCAGTTAGGCTTCATTTCCATTTCTCTGCCTGTGGCAGGCAATACTGAATAACTGCCTGGGTGGAGCTGGGGAATCTGTCATTTGCTCATCTGCAGGACAGGCAGCAGTGTAGATGATTACAGTAGGGGGGGGAATAATCTTACTAATTCTCTCATTTATTTCTCTCTCTCCCCACCCCCACCCCCCCTGTCTATCACCCTGCAATTATAAGCAGCTTGGGCAGCTTCTGCCCGGCTTCACTGCCCCAGCCCCAGCTGCTGAGACTTCAAGGGCAAGCTGAAATCCATGCAAGAAATAGCTCCCACACATTCTTATGCTAGGGTCACCTTTCTGCACCCCTGGAAGGAGTGCATCCTGTCTGTGCCTCCTGCTGGGCTGAGAAGAGCTTTTCAGACCTGTCCTTCTGAAGGGAGCTGTCTGATGAGGACCAAACACAAACCAAACCATAGGATGAGGATCTGCAGTCATCAAACCCGCCTTTAGTTGGCCCCTTAAGCTTCTCCTCCGAGTTGCTGTACCCAAGAGGACTGCAAGCCACCTCGAAATGTGGCACAGAGGGAACAACTGACTTTCGGTGAGGAAAGGCAAAGCCTTCCCTCACCTGGCACTACCTGGCACTACCTGGCACTACGCCCCTGCTTGTACTGGAGCTCTTCCCACCACGCACCTGCCCACCAGGCAGCCTGCAAAGTGCAGGGGCTGGTGGAGAGGTGGATGTCATTTAGGCCAGGGAATGAGGCTCCCAGGAACCCAGAGGGAAGAGAGTTTTTCCTAAGCACAGGACTCCCATCACACACAAGCCCCTGGGCTTGCTGCGAGTGGCAGAATTGATGCTCTTTGGCATTTCTGTTTCCCTGGGACATTGCTCTTTTACATTCTGTGTATAAAAAATAAGCTTTAAATGATTGTTATGTCACAGGGAAATGGCATTAGCTATTTTACTAATGAGCTGCTTTATGGATTCCTAACCTTTACAGCCAGAAGGGACCATTATGAGCTGCGGAGCAGCGGCCAGAGCAGCTCACCCAATGATTCCTCCCTCAAGCCCAGCACTTCTGGCCAAGTGACAATCCATCTCTGCACACACAGACACACAGCCATGACTGGGAAGCATCAAGTGCTGGAGAAACTCTGGGTGCTCTGCACCTGGGCAGCTCTCCTCCCAAGCCACCCCGAAAGAGGCAGTGGGGCAGCCCAACCTCCGCTGCCTCTGGCTCCCAGCTCGCTCTCATGAAGACAGAGCTCTGTTTGTACCAGAAAATGAAACCTCTCTGCCTCAACTGTTTTCTTCCAAGTGTCTGGAGTGATTGCAGAGGAAGGATGAGCTGCAGCGGGGCTTGGCGGCACCAATCCAGCTGGCTGCTGCCATCTGTGGCAGGAGCGCGCAGCTCTCAGCCCCGGGGAGCCCGGCCGGGAGCGCAGCACAGGCGCTCGCCTCCTCACCCTGCCCATCCCTCCCAGTGTCTGTGACGCCCAGGGCAGCACAGCTGCACATCACAGACTCTGACAGAGTCCCAGAGCCTTTCATTTATTATCCTTTCCTTCCCTGTGAGGGTAAACGCTTAGAGGTTGGAACTGGGTCCTGGGGAGAAGCAGGAGGAGCTTCAGCCCTTGAGGTATGAGGACCAATTAATTGCTCCAGTGCGAGCTGTCGATCCTCTGTCTCCAGTCCTCTCTTTTGGGGCTTTGAAGAGCTTTACAAGTGTGGTGGGAAAAGAGATCGATGCCCTCCCTGCAGCCCGGGGCTGCGCAGGAGCCCCCGGCCGCGGTGCTGGGTCCCTCACGCCCACTGCAAAGCCGTGGCACCGTGAACCCTTTCACCTGCACAGCACGGCGGGGGGCTCAATTAAGTGGTCTCAAATTTTATCATCAGGGTTCATTAGGTTAATTAAATACTGTGGGCGCACTCTGTTAATCAGCTTTGCGACGGGAGAGTGGTTTCAGCAGGAGTCAAGGAGCTGCTCAGAAGCCGCTCGGCTAATGGTGCTAAAGCCAATTTCACGCCACGGCACCGCGCCGGGGAGATGATTAAAGTGGGGGGGCTCCGGGGCTCCCCACCTGCGGGGACTGTCCTCAGCTCCCCCCACAGCCGGCAGGAGAGGGTGCTGGGCCAGCCCACCGGCAGCTCCTTGCTGCTCGAAACGATCTTGTGATGTGGGCAAGGGAGAGAAGTTTCCGAGGGCTGGTGTCAGCACTTGATGCCAGGCAGGGCCAGCTCGGCGTCTTCAGTGAGCCCCCACGGATACCTCAGCAGTGCCAGCCCGCCCGGGAGGGTCTAACCAGCGGGGAGACGCCGATTCGGAGCCGTCACGGGGAGAGGATGATTCGGAGCCGTCACGGGGAGACGCCGATTCGGAGCCGTCACAGGGAGACGCCGATTCGGAGCCGTCACAGGGAGACGCCGATTCGGAGCCGTCACGGGGAGAGGATGATTCGGAGCCGTCACAGGGAGACGCCGATTCGGAGCCGTCACGGGGAGAGGCCGATTCGGAGCTGTCACGGGGAGAGGATGATTCGGAGCCGTCACAGGGAGACGCCGATTCGGAGCCGTCACAGCAGAGAGCACCGCGGCGCTGCACTGAGGCACGGCAAAGGATTTCAGCGAGGGAGAGCAAATTGGCCGTGCAGATCTATTGCTGGAGTCAATGATCTAATGCCATTTGGGAAAGATTTGCATTTTCATCAGTCTGAGAGGAAGGCTAGAGACACCAGCCTCCAAAAAAAACCTCTCAAGGGCTATTCCACCACGAGGGTGGTGAGAGCCTGGCACAGGCTGCCCAGGGAGGTGGTGGAAGCCTCCTGCCTGGAGGTGTTTGCAGCCAGGCTGGAGGTGGCTGTGAGCAACCTGCTGTGGTGTGAGGTGTCCCTGGCCATGGCAGCGGGGTTGGAACTGGCTGAGCCTTGAGGTCCCTTCCAGCCCTGGCAGTTCAAATGATTCTGTGATTCCCTCCTCTCTCCTCAGTGCACAAGAAGTGACTTTGATATATGAAATGGCACTGGCTGCAAATTAGTTGAAAGAAAAGTACTCCTCCTGTGCCCCAGTGGTTTTCTGGGTGGGGGAAAATTACCACCTGGACAAGCAGGAGGATGTGACTGGTGATGGCCATGAGGGCTGGGCTCCGGGCAGGGTAGTGCCAGGGAGCAGCCCCAGGCTGCTGGGGACAGCCAGGCAAGGGGTGAACAGAAAGAAGTGCATTTTCCCAGCTCACAGGGGAGGGAGCAGGGAAGAGGTGGGCATCCAAGCATGCTCCAGCTAGGCACATTCACTGAAGGGCTATAAAGCAGCTGGAGGAAAGCTGGGCTGGGGCACTGCTGGGGATAGCATCCCTCATAACTTCACATCAGCAAATGAAGGTTGAGTTTAGTAGGTTTCAGTGGGTATGGAGTGTGGGATAGGAAGAAAATCCCTCCCTGTTATCTGGCTTTTACAGGTTCCCTGGGCTCATCAGATCATTCTGATCTTGCTCTTTGATGAGATGATGACTTTGGCTGGTAAAAGGTAACAGCACAGACTTGAGCTACTTGGTCTTTGCTGGCATTTGAGTCCAGACAGCAGGGCAGTCTGATTTTAACAGTTATCAGGAAAAGACACATTAAGTGAATTAAAATGTAGATTAAAATGACAGCCTTATTTTAGCAGGTGAGCACGAGCCAGAAACCCTCAGCCTATGGGCAGCACTGGGGCCTGGTGGGGTCAGGGTTTGGCATGGCAGCCAAAGATCACTGCTGGCTGCTTTTGCTGATTGGCCAGGGTGCTGAGCACGGGGCTGAGCCTTGCAGCCAAACGAGAGTACAGTGCTGGAGGGGTTTCAGATGGTTCCCCTTCCTGTGCTGAGCTAACACAGAGCTCTTAGCTTCTCCCCATACAGCATGAGGAGACCTAATTGTGGCCTTCCAGGATCTGAAGGAGGCTACAAGAAATCTGGGGAGGGACTTTTGGGGGTGTCAGGGAGGGATAGGACTGGGGGGGGATGGAGCAAAACTAGAAATGGGGAGATTGAGATTGGCTGTGAGGAAGAAGTTGTTCCCCAGGAGGGTGGTGAGAGCCTGGCACAGGCTGCCCAGGGAGGTGGTGGAAGCCTCCTGCCTGGAGGTGTTTGCAGCCAGGCTGGAGGTGGCTGTGAGCAACCTGCTGTGGTGTGAGGTGTCCCTGCCCATGGCAGGGGGTTGGAGCTGGCTGAGCCTTGAGGTCCCTTCCAACCCTGACAATTGTCTGGCTCTATGTGCTCCCTCCCTGGCCACCATGGTGGCCTCATCAGACTCACTTCAGGATGTCCCTGTGCCTGGGAGCCCAAGGCCAGCCCCAGCTCTGCAGCTGCACACAGGCATTTCCCTCCCCTCCCCACCACATGAAGCCAGGCAGTGCTGTTTTAAAGGCACAGCTATGTCTGTGGGCACCTCCCCTACGGGCAGTGGTCTCAGCATCTCCTCAGGCTGCCAAAGCACCTTCCTAGCGCTGGGAATCGTGTGCTGCAATATTTGCTAAAGGACAGGATTATTACCCATTGATTCCAGGCTAATCACACAAAGAAAGGCAACATCTGCTCAGTGAATGGGCTCCCAAGGAGAATCAACGACTCTCACACAGAGAAGAATGGGAAAGAGTTGAACCAGCAAGATTCTCTTTAGGAAGTACATTTATTTTTAGCCCCTGGTGTGGCCCTATCCATCCATCCTTTCCCTCTTTCCTGCTAGCACCCATGAGAAACAGGCTAACCCCACCAGCCCTGGCTTTCCTCCTTCCTGCCCATCATCCCCACCTCCACAGCTCGAGCCACTCAGGAAAACCCACAACCAACCCAACCCAACCCCGACAATTTCTAGCAAGTCACCTCTCTGTGGTGAGAAGAGAAAGGAGTGCAAGAGAGAGTACTTGAATCCAGGCCAAGGTTACCCAAGTCAGCTGCACAGAGGTGGAGTGGGGAGCCCCAGCAACAAGATGGAAGCAATGCAGGGAGCTGTGCTAACGAGGGGGTGGTCATTAGCATCGGGCTGTTTGTTTCCCGCTGCATGAAGAGGAGAGCTATAAATCAGGAAGGCATCTGCCAGGCAGGATCCAAGGGCCCTCAGAGCAGTGAGAAAAAGTCATCCATCACTGTTAGCAGAAGGAGGATTTCAGTTTAAATTACAGCTCCTCACACCATGCTTCTGCAGTTGTTTGGAAATGAAGTTGTCTTTAATTCCTGCCCTCTAGGAGCAGGCTCAGCCAGCAGCAGCAGGGTCCAGAGGGTGTCCAAACAGGCCCCAAAACAAACAGAAAGGGAAAACTGAGGGAGGGAGGGAGGGAGGGCCCAAGGGGTCCAGTGCATAGCTGCTGCCCTCCCACTGGGCACTTGGCACCCACCCTCTTACCCATGGAATCATAGAATTGTCAGGGGTGGAAGGGACTTCAAGGCTCAGCCAGCTCCAACCCCCCTGCCATGGGCAGGGACACCTCACACCGCAGCAGGCTGCTCACAGCCACAGCCACATCCACCTTACCATCTTTCTTTGTTGGGCATCTTTCCACTGACAGCATGTTTGCAAAACAGCCTTCCCCTTGAAACAGAGGTAAGGCAAAGAGAGGGACATGCTCAGGAGCCTCCTTCCTGCTGGACATCCCTGTGTGCACATGGCCCTTCCCACTGACCTCACTCTGCTTCCCCCTGCACCAAATCCTCCTGCAGGGAAGCAGATCCCAGCTGCCCTGGGGGATCATAGAATGGTTTGGGTCAGAAGGGACCATAAAGATCACTCAGTTCCACCCCTCTCCCATGGGCAGGGACACCTCACACTATCCCAGGTTGCTCAACCTGGCCTTGAACACCTCCAGGGAAGGGACATCCACAGCCTCCCTGGCCAACCTGTGCCAGTGTCTCACCACCCTCACTGGGAAGAATTTCTTCCTAATTTCCAGTCTCAATCTCCCCTCCTTCAATCCATCTTCACCAAACCTGCAAATCTTGAGCCATGCCCCATGTGCCAGGGAGCAGGCAGGGTGAAGAGGGGAGAGCATCCCAGAAGCAAACCACATTTCACAGCATCACAGAATCAAGGCATGGTGGGGCCAGAAGGGAGCTCTGGAGATCATCCAGTCCAGCCTCAGTGCCAAAGCAGTTTCACTTAGATCAGAAACCCCAGGGGCTCACTCACTTGCAGCCCAGGGCAAGCCCTCTGCAGCCAGTGCTATGAACTGGGCTGCTTTAACTCTCCCCCAGTGTTTGCAGCCTCTGGGACTTGGGGGCTGATAGATGTTGTTGTGTTTTTTTACCTGACCATGCAAGAAAGCTGAGCAGCAAGCACAGAAATGTTCATTGCCCAGATCTGAGCAGTCCCTGAGGAGAATCTATCAGAGTTATGGCATTGCCATCTAAAATCTGTGGGAGTGAGGGTGAAATATTGCCTTGGCAGGCCACTGGCTGCTGGAAGCCTGGGGGAAGATGGCTGTGGGGGAAGAGCAGAGCTGGGGAAGGTTTTCCAATGAGCGCAGGGATCAGCAGGTATCCTCAAGGGGGTCAATGTCCACTGAGGGAGGAAGAGCAACTGAATATGAGCCAGCAGTGTGCCCAGGAGGCCAAGAAAGCCAAAGGCATCCTGGCTGGGGTCAGCAATGCTGTGGCCAGCAGGAGCAGGGAGGGGATTGTCCCCTGGGGCTCAGCTCTGGGGAGGTCACACCTGGAGTGCTGTGTCCAGGCTTGGGCAGCTCAATCCCAGAGAGATGTGGAGGTGCTGGAGCCAGGGCAGAGCAGGGCAAGGAAGCTGGGAAGGGTCTGCAGGATAAATCTGATGAGGAGAGACTGAAGGAGCTGGGGATGGTTAGTGTGGAACAGAGGAGGCTGAGGGAGACCTCATTGCTGTCTACAGCTCCCTGCAAGGACCTTGTGGAGAGGCTGCTGCTGGTCTCTGCTCACAGGGAATTAGTGACAGAACAGAGGGAATGGCCTCAAGCTGCCACTGGGGAGGTTCAGACTGGACAGGAGGAAGAATTTTGTGATGGCAAGAGTGGTCAGGGGCTGGAATGTGCTGCCCAGGGAGGTGGTGGAGTGCCCAAGCCTGGAGGTGTTTGAAGGTGGTTTGGCTGTGGTGCTTGGGGCTGTGGGTTAGGGGTGAGCCTTGCAGAGCAGGGCTCTGGGTTGGACTTGGTGGTGCTGAGGCTCTGTTCCAGCCTAACTGTTGCTGTGATTCTGTGACTTTTCCCTGGCCAGGCTGGACACAGGAATGCTTCTGGAAATGCTGAGCCCATCAGCAGGCACCAGCCCAGCAGCAAAGCCATGGCATCAGCACGGCCTTGGCCTGGGCACCCACGGGAATGGGATGCCCCCCTTGCACAGGGAAAGGTGTGCACAGTCCCACGCTTCTCAAGGGGGAGAACCAACCACTTGCACCTCGCAGGACCAATGCTACCCCAGCCTGGTGGGCTGGACAGGGGCTTGCCAGCCCTTGCCTTGCCAACCTCCTCAGTGAGTCCCCAGCTGAAAGCAGGCTGGTGTCAGAATGAATCGTTCTGGAAGCCTACAAGGCAATTAGAGGAAGGGGCCACGTGCCTGAGGATACAAATCAGCCTTGGCAAATCACAAGCATATCAAAGGCAGCTCCAGTTAGCTGCAGTGACTCAGGAGGCAGAGCACCCAGGCTGACTGCTTCTCCTCACTTTGGTGCCTTGCACCCAGGAGTTGAGCAACAACAGGTCTGGAGCTCACAGGCCGTGTCCCCGGGTGAAGAATGCCAGCTATGGTATCTATTTATCAGCCACAAGTGAGGGATTGCTACAGGAAGCTTGACAGCTCAATGTGCCAATTAGCATGTCATTTGAATAGGGCTGCTTGCTTGTCACACAAATGAAGAAGATGCTTCTTTCTTCCTCGGTATAAAAGCTGAGGGAGGTCAGATGCCTTCAGGTCCCTTCCTGCCTCTGATGCAAAGTAGAAGCTACTGCTCAAACGGTGCCCTCTGGACTGGGATCATTAGGGACAAGGCTCATCTGGAGTCCTGGGTGTCCTGGGCTCTGCCTGCAGAGAGGGGAGGTCTTGCCGAGTAAGTCCCCTTGCACCCACACAAAACCACCTCAAGACTTTTTTCCCCTCTGCCAGATTCTGCTGTGGGAAGAGCAGGAGGATAACCTGGGACTGAACTTCAGAGCCAGGGCTCACGGAGCCTAACCCGGAGCAGAGCAGCGCCGCGCTTGCTGCCTCGGCCCGCCCTGCCGCCCCCGCTGCGGGACTGCCAGCGCAGCTCCCTCTCCCTTCAGGTCCTTGTCCTGCCCCTCGGGGGCCCCTTGGCAATTCCCATTCCTATTGCTGTGGGCAGCCCCAGGCTCAGATGGGCAGGGGAACCAGCCAGCTGCCTGGGAACAAGCCCATCTCGGGGCTCCTGCGTGAATTTTTCTCCTCCATGGGGTGGCAGGCAGTGTGGGGCAGCTTGCTTCCCTCACTGGGAGCACCTGGAGAAGTGTGATTTAAGGGGCTGTGAGCTGGGTGGCAGGGTCTCTTGGGTGGGCAGCAGTGGAGGATGCTGTGCCCCATGTGCAGCCCTTTGCAGCTTGCTGCAGATGTTTCCCAGCTGTGTCTAGAGATGTAGATTAAAGGTGCTGGGAGCTGGGGCAGAGCTGAGCCCTGTACTTGCTGTGGGGATGGGGAACACAGGACAAGAGGCAATGGATGGAAACTCCAGCACAGGAGGTTCCAGCTCAGCATGAGGAGGAACTTCTTCCCTGGGAGGGTCCCAGAGCCCTGGAGCAGGCTGCCCAGAGAGGTTGTGGAGTCTCCTTCTCTGGAGCCTTTCCAGCCCCATCTGGATGTGTTCTGTGTGCCCTGTGCTGGCTTCTGTGCTCCTGCTCTGGCAGGGGGGTTGGACTGGATGCTCTCCTGAGGTCCCTTCCACCCCCTGACATGCTCTGATCCTGTGATCACTGCACACTGAGGAGGTAAGTACTGATTCTTACAGCGAGCAGCTGTGACATGCACTTATGGATGTTGACTGACAAGGGCTCCCACTGATCACTGCTGAGGATGGTGAAGAGTTCTGTTTGTGCTCTGGGTGTTTCTGACAATACCATGGAGGCCTGCTTGCTTATCATTAACGGGCCACTGAGATCAGAACCAGATGAACATTGCATGGGATGGCTCCCTGCTGCCCTTGGGATGCTCTGTGAACGAGGGCATTGCCCCAGCCTGCTGTGGAAGGGCTCCTGGTCCTGAGGAGCTCCCACATCTGGAGCCCTGTGGGAAGCTCCTGGGGATGGAGCCCTACTGCCACCAGCTCCCTGCTATGGCAGTGAGATTCTGGGTGCCCCAAATCCTCCAGGCTCGCTTGCAGACTGGTGAGGCTGGCTGAGGCTGGCAGGGAGGGATGTTAATTTTACCCAGCACCTGCTCCCCTCCAGGGAGTGTATTTATTTCAGCAGCACCATGTGTTTGCCTTTCTGAAACAAAAATGTTTCAGGACTTGGGGTTGGTGGAGAGCTTCCAAGAACCTGGGGTAGCTGCAAATTGGAAGGAAATAGTGGTGCAAGGAACCAGAATGTCTATGAAGACAAAAATCTGGGGGGTTCAGATGGTTCCATTGACTGCCCATCCACACCCCAGCAGACAGCAAAGAGGGGCCTGTGTTTTTTAACAGCAGCTTTAAAGTTGGCCCAGCTCTAGGATAAATAAAGACATCTCCATACATCTGTGCCTGATGGGAATGAGCCCTGCCAGCTCATCAGAACAAAATGTCAGCAAATGCCAGCAAGTTCCTGACCTTAATTCTAGCAGACTTGCCTTCCTCCCCTCTCTGAAGTTTGTTGATTCCTCCTCAGCCCTTGCTATTTAGATGTTAATCACCAAGTTTGATTAGGCAAACAAGGCAGCTGCTGGCTGAGCTGACCTGCACACCTTGTTTATCACCTCTCCCACCTGGGCTTCTGCAGGTGACAGGCTGCACAAGGTGAGCCCCTGCCCGAGCCTGCTGTGGGATCCCAGCTTTGGGGTGCTCTGATGTTGTGTGGGGGTGTGCTCTCCAGTGCTCTCTTGAACTGCAGGGCCAGGACCCTGAAAGAATTTGCTGCCATAGAATTTCAGAATACAGAATTAACCAGGTTGGAAAAGACCTTCAGGATCATTGAGTCCAACCTCTCACCCAACACCATCTGATCAACTAAACCATGGCACCAAGTGCCTCAGCCAGGCTCTTCCTAAACACCTCCAGGGATGGGGACTCCACCACCTCCCTGGGCAGCACATCCCAAAGGCCAATCTCTCTAGCTAGGAAGAACTTTCTCCTCACCTCCAGCCTAAACCTTCCCTGGCACAGCTTGAGATTGTGTCCTCTTGTTCTGGGGCTGCTTGCCTGGGAGAAGAGACCAGCCCCCACCTGGCTACAACCTCCCTTCAGGGAGTTGGGGAGAGCAAGAAGGTTTCCCCTGAGCCTCCTCTTCTGCAGGCTAAGCAACCCCAGCTCCCTCAGCCTCTCCTCCCAGGGCTGTGCTCCAGACCCACCCCACCCCCACCCCCAGCTTGTTTGCCCTTCCCTGGACACCTTCCAGCATCTCAACATCTTTCCTAACCTGAGGAGCCCAGAACTGGACACAGGACTCAATATAAGGCCTAACCAGCGCTGAGTGAAGGACATTAAAGCGATCTGGAACACTCAGCCATGAGCTGGCTCGCACCTTTCCTATTTGAATACCTGCCTAAGGACCAATTTGCTTCATAATTTATTGCTTAGAGCTGCAAAATCTGCCATCTGCTCCCTTCCTCTGGCAGCCATGCTCTGTGATGTTCCTCGTTCCTGCTCACATCCAGCACAGTTACAAAGGTATTTGCATACCTGGTCAAAAGCCCTTTCTGTTATTCCACTGTAGATTGTAGCTGTGCTTGTAAATACAGCTTTCATTTGCTTCCAGCTGAGCTGGTCTGGCAAATTTGATGCTGGAGGGGGGGGCGTGGGGGTGGAATTTCTACTCACCACATTGCCCTGTGGAGGGAGGGGGATGTGTGAGCCTCCCAAGCACAAGGAGCACGCAGTGTGTTCCACCCGGAACCGCTGTGCTGCACCGTGGCTGTGGAAGCAACACGTGCAGTCCCAGGATGCCAGGGGCTGCAAGGGACCTCCAGAGATCATCCAGCCCAACCCCCCTGCCACAGCAGGGTCACCTGGAGCAGGTCACACAGGGACTCATCCAGGCAGGTCTTGAATCTCTGCAGAGAGGGAGACTCCACAACCCCCCTGGGCAGCCTGCTCCAGGGCAGTGATTCAGGCTGTGGAGCCAAGGGTTGTGGGCACATTGAATCACCTGCTTCGAGAGCCCTAGCAGCAAGGGAAGTGGGGTGGCAGAGCCCTGGGTGCTTGCTGCCTTGCCTGCAGAGGGTTGTCCTCTCCTTCCACAGCAGTGTGGCATCAGTGCCAGGGAAAGCTGCAGCCTTGCCATGCTGGCACAAACGGTGTTTGAGGCGCAAAGCACTCTGCAAATGTTATGTTTCCTCCAGTCTCCCAGCAAGGATTGCAGGTGATTTCTGTCCTAGGCTGTGATGTCAGTCACAAACACATCCTTCTGCTGGAAGTACTGCTGTGCTTTCACAGTGCCTTTTAAAAGGGTGGCACTAGACAATGACATGCTGGAGCGTGTCCAGAGAAGGGCCAGGAGGAGGAGCAGAGGGCTGGAGCTGCTCTGCTGTGAGCACAGACTGAGGGAGTTGGGGTTGTGCAGGCTGGAGAGGAGAAGGCTCCCAGGAGACCTCATTGTGGCCTTCCAGGATCTGCAGGGGGCTCCAAGAAAGCTGGGGAGGGACTTTTGAGGGTGTCAGGGAGGGATAGGACTGGGGGGGATGGAGCAGAACTAGAAGTGGGGAGATTGAGATTGGATGTGAGGAAGAAGTTGTTGCCCATGAGGGTGGTGAGAGCCTGGCACAGGCTGCCCAGGGAGGTGGTGGCAGCCTCCTGCCTGGAGGTGTTTGCAGCCAGGCTGGAGGTGGCTGTGAGCAACCTGCTGTGGTGTGAGGTGTCCCTGGCCATGGCAGGGGGGTTGGGACTGGCTGAGCCTTGAGGTCCCTTCCAGCCCTGACAGTTCTATGATTCTATGCTGACACTTGCAGGCCAGACTGCCTTTAGAAAATGTTTGCACAACACCCTGGGGTTTGTGTGGGGTTTTTGTGGTTGTGTTTGGGGTTTTTGGTGGTTTGTCGGGTTTTTTTGTTTGTTTGTTTGTTTGATTTGTTTGTTTTGGTCTGGTCCTGAAACTTCCTAAGGCTTTGTGGTGCTTTGAAATCCACTACAGACAAACTTGAACCGTTCCTGACCAATTCTTTCAGGTCTTTGCCTCGGGGTGCATTGCTCAGTGCAGTCGGCTGTCCTCACGGAACCCCAGGAGCCGCCGCCGGGGGCTGTGGCGGAGCTGCGGGGCTCTGCTGCTCGTCCTGGCTGTGAGGGTTCTCTGCAGCAGGGACACGGTGACACGTTTTCCTTTTGTCTGGCTTTCACACAAGCACTGCAAGAGCATCTTCACAGCCTCATGGGATGGAAAGAAAATGAAGTTTGTGATTCGCAGATGGGTGTGAGTCCTATTTCCCTGCGGTGCTGGAGCAGAAGCCGCGGGGAAAGCCTTCGAAAGCTCCGGGCGGCTGCAGAGGGGAGCTGCGGAAGGGGAGCTGGGGAAGGCAATCGCCCCTCGGCTCTCGTCTGGGCTTTTTGTGCTGCATTTCGCGGCCTTCCCAGGAGATGGCAGCCCGGGTTTATAAATCCACAACCGGCAGCTGGCACCGAGCAGCCCCCAGCCTGCGCCGGGAGAGACCCCGGGACGCAGCTGTTCCGCCTGCCGCCCCCGGGGCGTCCGGAACCCGCTTCTGCGGGGACCGGTCCCTCAGCACGTCCCTGTGCTTCGCTCCACATCGCATCCCAGGGGTCCCCGGGCCACGGTCCGGCCAGTAGGTCTCCCTGGCTTTGGCGGGGTCCGCCGCTGCTCGGGTGGCACATGGGACCTCTGCCCCAGGCCGTTGTGCCACCGCATCCCAGCGCGGGGCGGAAACGGACGGGGCTGGAAAAAACAAGCAAACCGGTTCCACAACTCCAGCGGGTACCTCCGGAGCTGCCAGTTATCGATTGTGCAAGGCAGGAAACAGTGTGAGAGTTTAATCCTCTCCCTGTTGTTCAGGGATCGCCTGTACCTTCCGATTGCTGGTGGTGGAGGGCTAGGCTTGACGTCCTGGGATCAAAAGCCGGAAAGGCTTTCCCAGGAAGAGGTGGTGGTTTGGCAGGTGTGAAGCAAGGGCAGGGAGAGTCGGTCACTGGTCCCAGAAAAGAGACACAGCTAATTGTTGTAGCATAACAGGAAGGGGGAAATCATGTGAAATGCCACAGGTATCCCCAGCTGCCTGCAGAGCCGGAGTGTGGCTCAGAAAGACTCCTTGGCCATTGGGATGTGCTGCCCAGGGAGGCGGTGGAGTCACTGCCCTGGAGGTGTTCAAGAGGGGATTGGCTGTGGCACTGGAAGCCATGGTTTAGTAGTCATGGAGTGTTGGGTTGGACTTGAGGATCTCTGAGGTCTTTCCCAACCTTATTGATTCTATGATTCTGTGGTGTCTGGAGCAGTGCCTGATGCTGCCAGCACCACCCGAACCACAGCTGGGGCAGCAGGCAGGAGGGAGCTTGGGACAGGAAAGGAAGAGTCTGTGCCCACTCCCCTTCCCACCCACCCACCCCTCCAAACTGCTGTTTCCATGCTGCAGCAGTGCTGAGCTGCTGCTGTGAGAGGCCCACAGGCTGAGAGCCCAGAAGCCATTTGGCTCAACCCCAGTGTTTGAAGAGTGGTCTCCAGGCTGGCTCTAGGCGCTGCAGCAGTCAGTGACGATAGCCAACGTGACTATGGCACAGGACAGAGGAACAGGCTATGGACTGCCCAGGGCATCCACCACCCCCCAGCGGCTGTGAGCAGCCCCAGTGCTGCCAGGCAAACCCACTGGGACTGCCTCCAAGGAGCTGTTTTGGTCACAAGGCTCTGAGGGCTTCCCATCAAACGCCCACGTCTGTGCCTGTGGGGGAAGCCTCCCTGGGGGCTCCATTCACTGCAGAGGTGCTCACCAGCCCTCCCCCATGGGAACTGAGCTCCTCACTGAATCCAGAGGGGTTTGCTGACTGTGGAGAGACAGCCCTTGGCAAGACTGTGTGTCTTCAATCAAATTTAGCACGGGAACAGGGCTGCAGGGAAGCTGTGGGATCTCTGTCCCTGGGGATGTTTGCAACTTGCCTAGACAGCCCTGAGCTACCTCCTCTTGTGTTGAAATTGGCTTTGCTTGGAGCAGGAGCTGAACTAGAGCCCTCTGGGGGACTTGTCTAGGGTCTGTATCATTCCCAGTATCCAATACTGTCAGCTAAAGCTTTGCTAGAGGTAAAAAGAGACCTTCAGCAAGAAATATTTGAAGGGGGCTACAAGAAAGCTGGGGAGGGACTTCTGAGGGTGTCAGGGAGGGATAGGACTGTGGGGGATGGAGCAAAACTAGAAGTGGTTCAGATTCAGATTGGATGTGAGGAAGAAGTTGTTCCCCATGAGGGTGGTGAGAGCCTGGCACAGGTTGCCCAGGGAGGTGGTGGAAGCCTCCTGCCTGGAGGTGTTTGCAGCCAGGCTGGAGGTGGCTGTGAAGTCTTTTCCAACCTGGTTGATTCTGTGATTTCTGTGACCCCTGACATGCAGTCACAGCTGTGTGGGTGGCTCTGCACATCTGGAAAGCAGCTCAGGGATGCTTTCAGTGGGTGGGGGAAGAACATTTGCAGCTTCATAGATCCATAGAATAGATCCATGGAATGGGTTGGGTTGGAAGGGACCTTCAAGATCATCCAGTTCCAACCCCTGGCCATGGGCAGGGACACCTCAGGGACACCTCACCTGGGACACCAGCCCAGGTTGCTCAAGGCCTCATCCAACCTGGCCTTGAACATCTCCAGGGAGGGTGCATCCACAACCTCCCTTAAGAATGGCTGAAGTTTAATTACTCTGAACAAAACACCCAGCAGAGTCGTTTTGGAAAGGGTAGTTTTACCTGCCCTGTGGTTTAAACACCCAGAAACTACAGCACACAAAAATCTTAGAGCACACAGCAAGTGCTCAAATTCTTTTCACGAGCTTTAGGCTGGGTTTTCTGGTGAGAGTAGAGGTGGATCAAGTGTCAGCTCCTGTTCATGTCACAGTCTTTAGCTCTTATGCAGTAGGGCACAGAAGGGTCGGATCTGGCCACAGGGACTGGCCTTTCGTTAAGCAGCAGACGGAGGGGGTTGTGTGGCTTGCTGGATTTCCCTCACGTCCCGCGTTGAGATGAAAGATTTGGATGGAGCTGGCGGCAGTGTTTGTGGCCGCCCAGGAGATTTGGACGGAGCTGGCAGCAGTGTTTGGGGAAGCCCAGAAGCAGAGATCTGTCTCCCGGGCCCCGCTCCCAACCCAGAGCTTGCGGTGCGTGTGTGCCGGGGGAGCCAGCTCGGCGTTCGCGCTCCCGGGGCTCCGCTGGGCCCCCACCCCATAACCACTTGCGGGGTGATTTTTACCTCCCTCTCCCGGACCCCCTCCATTTCCCGAGCTCCGGCGGAGCCGGGCTGCAGACCCGGCGCCGCGCACTAGGTGTCAGCGGAGCCTTCCCCTCCCTTTTATTGCTGCCCTGCCCCTCCCCGAAGGAAGAGGAGGGGGCCGCGCAGAGCCGCGCTCGCAGCCGCCCTTCTCCTGTCCCCTCCCCGCCCTTCCTCGGCGCTGCGCGGCGGCGCGTCCCCGCCCCGGGGCCGGCCGGTGCTAGGGGCGGAGGTTCGGCGGTCGGCGGCGGCGGTGCCGGGCGCGCTGCAGGGGCAGCCCGGCCGCCTCGGGGCCGCCATGCCCGCGAAGTCTAAGTACAACCTGGTGGACGACCGGCACGACCTCCGCATCCCCCTGCACAACGAGGACGCCTTCCAGCACGGCATCTGCTTCGAGGCCAAGGTGGGCAGCGGGCGAGGAGCGGGGGCCGGTGGGGAGTCCGCAGGTTCCCCGCCCAGCGCTTGCGCCCCCGATCCCCCTCGTCTTCCATCTCTCTTTTTGCACGCCCTGGCATCTCCCCACTTTCCCCAGTAGCCTTTCCCCCTTGGCATTGCTTGCTCTGCAGCTGAGTTTGGGGGAAGGAGTTGAGTGAGGCTTCCTACCCATCCCGCAAGGATGTCGAAGGTGGCCAGACGGAGCAGGGTCGCTCTGCTGCTTCACTCGAACATCCCTCCGCGTCCCAGCATCTCTCCTTGGGTCTGCGTGGTGTTGCTTGGGAATGCTGGCCCGGGAGAAGCCGGGACTGCGCGCATCTTGCTGGGAAAGAGCAGAGGGCTCTGGCTCTGTGTTTCTAGCCTCGTGGGAAATTCTGGAGTGCCGGTGTGGTGGCTGCGGGATGCCCTTGTACCCTGGTGCCTCTCGAATGGGGTAAAGGCGTCGTGCGAGCGGACGGAGGAGCTGCGTGCCGTTTGCGGGAGAGGGCAGGAGGTCAGGGCTGCCAGCCCAAAAATAAAAGCTTGTGCTGATTCTCCTTACATATATAGAACCATTCTTGCTGGCAAGTTTGGCAGGAAGCGCTCTTTGGGTTTGGTTTCTGTTTATTTATGTTTTTGCTGCTGGGACCTCTCAGTATCTCGCTGCACTCAGGCTGTGGCTTCCCAGAGACCGAGCGCTTGGCGACCTCGCAGCAGGCTGGGAGCAGCCTGGCGGTTGGGCTGCGCTGCCCAGCCCCGAGCAGGTAGCGCTGACTGGCAGCAGCTGGCCGTGAGATCGTTTGAAAAGGGGAAGCATAACTGCATCCCCTGGGAGCAGCAAAGGAGCAGGACTGTACCACGCTGGTGGGATACTCAAGTGAGGCTGACCTGGGGAGCGACCTGGTGTAAAGCAGTTGTGAGCGGCAGGGAGGCAGGCAGGCGTCTCTCCCACACCGTTGTCCTCGGAGCACATCTGCTGGTGAGGGGGCAGAAATAAATCACAGGTTTGGCATCTCCTGACATGAAGTGCCCCCATGGCAAGGCTGCAGCTTCTGGAGGGGGTCTAGGTGTTGTTTCCCCCTTTCCCCAGGGCCGGAAGGGTTCCTCTGCAGAGGCCATTGCCTGCCCAGCGACAGGCACCGTGCTGCAGAGAGCGAAAAGCAGAGGAGTTGTTTACAGAGCAAACTTAAACCTGCTTTGCAACTGTTTGCTGGGAGAGACTGCTCCAGTTCAGCTTTGCAGCCTTTTGCTCCTGGATCATTTGATCCAGTGGCTGTTCCACTGCCAGCACCTGCTCACCCCTCACCTGCGGGGAGGCTGCCGAGCGCCTGCCCTTCTGCATCCCCTGTGTCTCCTCCATGCCAGCTTTGGCTGGCTCGGCCTGGGGGGGTGAGGATTGGGGTGGTTGTCCTTCAGTCTGCTCCTGGCTCATCTCTTTTGGATGCTGCTGGCCTGGCTGCATGAATGGAGTGGAGCACGTTAGCTCCTCTTTGTTAGCTCCTCTCTTTCTCTTGTTTGGTATCCTGTGGCACGCGCTCCTGCCAAGCACAGGCTGTACAAAACCCCCAGCTTCCGAATCTGTGGGTGCCTCCAGCAGCCCCTAATGCCAGATGCCAAATGCAGATGGCTTAGGCAATTAACTCTGTCCTTTCATTAGATTGCTGGAGATTAATTAAATGCTTACACTCCTTTAGTTCCTTTTTACCCACGAGAATCCCGAGCGCTGAACCCTGCGGGGCTCTGGTTTCAGCACCCAGTGCCAGCCTCAGAACTGAGAGGCTCTGACTTGGAGTGGAGCTCTGGGGGAAGATTAAAGAAGGAAAATGCTCATCTCGGGGGCTGGGACTTTTGAGGGTGTCAGGGAGGGATAGGACTGGGGGGAATGGAGCAAAACTGGAAGTGGGGAGATTGAGATTGGATGTGAGGAAGAAGTTGTTCCCCAGGAGGGTGGTGAGAGCCTGGCACAGGCTGCCCAGGGAGGTGGTGGAAGCCTCATCCTCATCCCTGGAGGTGTTTGCAGCCAGGCTGGAGGTGGCTGTGAGCAAGCTGCTGTAGTGTGAGGTGGCCATGGCAGGGGGGTTGGCACTGGCTGAGCCTTGAGGTCCCTTCCAGCCCTGACAATTCTGACTTGCAGGCCTGTCTCCTAAACTCCTCCTGGGATTGCTGACAGCACAGGCAGTGGGGGTCCTGGTGTTGCAGCCCTCAGCAGCTGGATCAGTGCTCTCTGCTCTGGCAGCCTGGGATTCCTGAGAAGCCTGCTTGGGGCTCGCTGCAGGGGAGTGATGCAGCCTGCGTTGGTATGTGCTGGTTGATTGTCTGAGTGCCTGGCTGTGTTTTCACACAGCACCCAGGCTGTCTGCTGCTGTCTTTAGATGGCACACGGGGTGGGTGCGGTGCGTGTCTCAGGTCATCAGGAGCTGCTGGCATCCCTGCTGTTGTCCCCCTTGCCTTTCCCCCAAGCACTCCTGGCTTCCTGTGGTGGGTGGCCTGCAGACAGACAGGGCTTAGGCCTTTTTCAAGCACAGAGCACTGGACCTCACTCTGAAGCAAGCACTGCTGGCAAGGCATCACCAAGTCCAGCCCAGAGCCCTGCTCTGCAAGGCTCACCCCTAACCCACAGCCCCAAGCACCACAGCCAAACCACCTTCCAACACCTCCAGGCTTGGGCACTCCACCACCTCCCTGGGCAGCACATTCCAGCCCCTGACCACTCTTGCCATCACAAAATTCTTCCTCCTGTCCAGTCTGAACCTCCCCAGTGGCAGCTTGAGGCCATTCCCTCTGTTCTGTCACTAATTGCCTGTGAGCAGAGACCAGCAGCAGCCTCTCCACAAGGTCCTTGCAGGGAGCTGTAGACAGCAATGAGGTCTCCCTCAGCCTCCTCTTTTCCTCACTAACCATCCCCAGCTCCTTCAGTCTCTCCTCATCAGATTTATCCTCCAGGCCCTTCCCAGCTTCCTTGCCCTGCTCTGCCCTGGCTCCAGCACCTCCACATCTCTCTGGGATTGAGCTGCCCAAGCCTGGACACCACACTCCAGGTGTGGCCTCCCCAGAGCTGAGTGCCAGGGGACAATCCCCTCCCTGCTCCTGCTGGCCACAGCATTGCTGACCCCAGCCAGGATGCCTTTGGCTTTCTTGGCCACCTCGGCTCACTGCTGGCTCATCCACTTCATCCCAGTGAAGCCACTTGGCAGCCATGTGCCCTGGCACAGGGGCACCCAGCCTGAGCAGTGTCCTCAGAGGATTATGTTAATCCATTCTCTGGAGATCACTCCAGTAGCTGGAATTTCCCCCTCCATGTTTGCAGGAGCAGCAATGCATTGCACACTTGGGGATGTTTTTCCCTGGGTGCCTCTCTTGGCACCCAACCCCTCTGCGCCTCGGGTCAGGCTGCTGGGAATCGAAGGAGCTGGCTCCAAGGGTGTAGGCAGGGCATTTGTTTTCTTCTGAGTCTTGTGGTCTGGGTCTTTGGAGAAAATCAGCAGCCTGGCCTCTTGGGTTAGCTGAGGCTTTTGGCAGGAGAGCTGGGAGCTGCAGCCTGGTGCAGGGGGGAGGACAGAGATTCCCACTTGTGCAGTGATTTTTCTGGTTCAGTAAAGGAATGTGTAGAGAGCAAAGACACCTCCTGTCCTCCTCCACCTCTCCACCCAGCACAGCTCTTCCAGTCAAGATGAGGAAGAAGGGGATGTCAGATTAGTCCTTATCTTCCCCAAGCCTTGGTGCTGCAGGACAAACCCCAAGAGGCAGCTTGTGCAACACCAGCCCTTCAGGAGTCGTGACTCGGGCTGCTCCCACACCTCCAGAGAGATCTGCACATAGAGGGCATTGAACAGGGTGGTAGAGCCTGTCCTTGGAGTGCCAGAGCCCCTGTCTGAGTGCAGGGGTGCTGGGTGCTGCTGGGCTTGTGCAGGGAAACTGTCACTGCCTCCTGTCACTGCAGCCATTGTAGGGAGCTTGCTGGGCTGGTCCTCCTCAAAATCATAGAATCACCAGGGTTGGAAGGGACCTCAAGGCTCAGCCAGTTCCAACCCCCCTGCATGGCCAGGGACACCTCACACTACAGCAGGTTGCTCACAGCCACCTCCAGCCTGGCTACAGAAACCTCCAGGGATGAGGATGAGGCTTCCACCATCTCCCTGGGCAACCTCTGCCAGTCTCTCACCACCCTCCTGGGGAACAACTTCTTCCTCACATCCAATCTCAATCTCCCCATTTCTACTTTTGCTCCATCCCCCCCAGTCCTGTCCCTCCCTGACACCCTCAGAAGTCCCTCCCCAGCTTTCTTGGAGCCCCCTGCAGATCCTGGAAATCAGCAAGAAATTCCTCTTGCCCTGGAGATGTGGTCCAGAGCCAGGTCCCTCTTAGCAAATAGCTCTCATTTGGAAGTAGCCTCAGTCCTGAGTCATCTTACTCTGCTCCCAGAGGCTCCCCACGGAGGGGCAGAGGGGTGCAAGGACCTCAGAGCTGCCATGGGCTGGGCCGTGGTGTGCTGGATCTCGGTGTTCCTGATAGCAGACCTGTTTGCAGATAAAGGCAGGGATGGAGGCTGGGGAGGGTTCTTCTGGGCAGCAGGTGATTTATTATTTTTGGGTGGTTGGGGTGGTGGTTGGGTTTTTTTCCCCCCTCTTTCTTCAGGGAGCTTGGCAAGCAGGCATTTTTCTCTCATGTTTGTCAGTGCTTTTCTCTGCTTCCGTGCGTGGGAAAGCGCAGTTGAACCGAGCATCTGCTGCTGGCTATGTTTGGAGATGGGGCATGAAGGAAACTTTAGTCTGATGCAGTCTGTGCCTTCCTATGAACCCCTCCAGCTCCCCTGCCCACTGCCTTCCCGAGGCTGCAAGCCCTGGCAGTGCCTGCTGGCTCTTGCAAAGATAAATTGTTTATCAGGACAAGAATTACAGCCTCAGGGGAACACCAAGCTTGTGTGTTCCTGCTCCTTTGTGCACCCTGCTGTACCTAGGGATCATACATAGAAGCATTTGAAGGGAGCCCCTCTTACAACAAGGATCTGGAGGGGCTGGAAGGTGTCCAGAGAAGGGCCACGAGGAGGAGCAGAGGGCTGGAGCTGCTCTGCTGTGAGCACAGACTGAGGGAGTTGGGGTTGTGCAGGCTGGAGAGGAGAAGGCTCCCAGGAGACCTCATTGTGGCCTTGCAGGAGCTGCAGGGGGCTCCAAGAAAGCTGGGGAGGGACTTTTGGGGGTGCCAGGGAGGGATAGGACTGGGGGGGATGGAGCAAAACTAGAAATGGGGAGACTGAGATTGGATGTGAGGAAGAAGTTGTTCCCCAGGAGGGTGGTGAGAGCCTGGCACAGGCTGCCCAGGGAGGTGGTGGCAGCCTCCTGGCAGGAAGTGTTTGCAGCCCGGCTGGAGGTGGCTGTGAGCAACCTGCTGTGGTGTGAGGTGTCCCTGGCCATGGCAGGGGGTTGGAACTGGCTGAGCCTTGAGGTCCCTTCTAACCCTAACAATTCTCTGAGCTGGGTTGCAAGCAGCACTGATCTGGGGCTCCTCTGCTTCTTCAGGCTCCCTTCCTAGTGAGGTTGGCTTCGCCAGAGGGCTGTGGAGTCAGTACAGACAGGTTGTGTGAAGCTCTGCACCTCTTTAGCTGGCTGGGAGAGATTCAGCAGCGTTCTTTGGGGGCTGTTGGTGCTGGCAGCTCTGCAGCATGGTGTGCAGTGTCAGGGCTGCTCAGCCCGGGGCAAAGCTGCAGTGTGATTGAGCTCAGGATTGCTTGCTCAAGGCTATAAATAACCTTCCCCAGTGCCACAAAAGTTCCTGCCTGCAACAGTGGCATATTTCTGCTGTACTTGTGAAGTTGGTTCACAGGCTGCTTGGTGAAGCTCTTAGCAAAAAAAAATCTCTCTGCCAGGGGGAGATTTGGCAAAGCTGCCTGTGCCCAGACTGCAGGTCCCAGCCGGGCGCTGCGTGGGCTCGGCAGATGCCACAAGGTCCCTGGGAAGAGCTGGCAGGGATGGGATGCTTCCCGTCCTGCCTTCTGCCTGCTGGGAGCATTCTGCCCCTGTGCATCCCGTGCAGGAAGGCTGTAGCTGGGTGTAAATGCAGGAGGCTCAGCCCCTGCCACAGGGGCAGCTGTGGGTGGCCAGGCTGGGAGGGGTACGGATCGGGGGCAGCCCTGCTCCGCCGGCATGGGAACGCTTCCCCTTTCCTGCCTACCTGCTCGCTCCCTGCCCTCTGTCCCTGCTCCAGGGCTGCATCCCACTGCGCAGGGAGCTCTCCTTACCGAGTGAGCCATGTTCTGGCTGGTGAGAGAGGAGGGTGGGTGCTGAGCACATGGCTCTGGTGGGTGCCAGGGTCTCGTCTTGGGATCCTCAGAGGTCTGTGTCGGTGGTGCTCAAGCCCCTGCTCAGCTCCCGGGCAGGGCAAGTGCTTCCAGGAGCAGCAGGCGAGTGAGGGCTGAAATCCCTGGGGTATCAGCCAGTGCAGCCTGGCCTGAGGTGTCCCTGTTTTATTGCCTGCTGACTGAGCTCTGGAGGAGTATCACAGTATCACCAAGGTTGGAAGAGACCTCAAAGATCATCGAGTCCAACCTGTCACCACAGACCTAGTCTGACGTGCTGTGTTAAACTCCCTGGCCTGGGGTCACCCCTGTGTCCTCAGAGTGCAGAGCCCCACTGAGAGAGGACGCTGGAAGTGTTTGAAAAGAGCCTAGCTGAGGCACTTGGTGCCATGGTTGAGTTGATCAGATGGTGTTGGGTGAGAGGTTGGACTGGATGATCTCAAAGGTCTTTTCCAAGACTGAGCCCTCTGCCCCCCCCTGCCAGGCTGAGGCTGGCAAGCCAGTGCCTTTTTCCATTGCAGTCAGCTGGCCCCTGGCTGCTCTGTACCCTTTGGCTGCTCTGTACCCTTTGGCTGCGGGGCACACGCCACCGCTGGCTGAGTAACCTTGCCCACGTTCCGGCCGGCGGGGCTGCGTGTTCCTGGGGGGCAGGGCAGAGCTGGGGCTGTGCCAGCTCAGCTCCCCGGGCAGAGGCCACGCATGGGCAAGTGCAGAGCAGGAGCCCTGGGCAGCCAGTCCCGGGAGCTGGATTGCTCCTTGCTTCCCCTGAGGGCGGCGGCCGAGGAGCCCTTATCAGGCAGGCTGCAGGCGGGCAGGGTGTTCCCCTGGCACTGGGGAAACTTGGGGTGCCTGGCTGGGGACTGCTGCCCAGGCACTCCGGCCCTCGCCTGCTGGTGCTGCCATGTGTCACAGGGCCAACATCTCAGTACCCTGCGTGGCCTCAGGCTGCCCTGGACTCGTGGCAGCAGCTGAACGTGAGCCTGCAGTGTGCCCAGGTGGCCAATTGGCCAATGGCATCCTGGCCTGCAGCAGGAGCAGTGTGGCCAGCAGGAGCAGGGAGCTCATCCTGCCCTGTGCTCAGCACTGCTCAGGCCACACCTTGAGTCCTGTGTCCAGTTCTGGGCTCCTCAGGTTAGGAAAGAGGTTGAGCTGCTGGAAGGTGTCCAGAGAAGGGCAAGAAAGCTGGGGAGGGGTCTGGGGCACAGCCCTGGGAGGAGAGGCTGAGGGAGCTGGGGTTGCTTAGCCTGCAGAAGAGGAGGCTCAGGGGAGACCTTCTTGCTCTCTGCAACTCCCTGAAGGGAGGTTGGAGCCAGGTGGGGGTTGGGCTCTTCTCCCAGGCAGCCAGCACCAGAACAAGAGGACACAGTCTCAAGCTGTGCCAGGGGAGGTTTAGGCTGGAGGTGAAGAAGATTAGTTGATTGGTTGGATTGGTTGATGGGTTGGACGCAATGATCTTGAAGGTCTCTTCCAACCTGGTTTATTCTATGTATAAGAAGTTCTTCCCAGACAGAGAGATTGCCCTTGGAATGGGCTGCCCAGGGAGGGGGTGGGGTCAGCATCCCTGGAGGTGTTTAAGAGCAGCCTGGGTGAGGCACTCAGTGCCATGGTCTGGTTGGTTAGTTAGGGTTGGGGGATTGGTTGGGCTTGGTGATCTTGGAGGTCTCTTCCAGCCTGGTAGATTCTGTGCCATGTTGGGACTCTGACATCCCATATCTGATGCCTCCTGCCTGGCTCCAGTAACCCTTCCCCAGCCTGGGTGCAGGAGCCCCTTCTCAGATGAGGCTCTCCTGGTCCTGGGGAGGCTGGGTGGCCCATGGGGGGATGCTCCACGGTGGGGCTGGTGCCCAGGTGTCTCCTCTGCAGAAGCAGTGGTTCCTCACCCGTGGCTGACTCAGGGCAGCTTTCGAAGCTGGCAAGGTGGCAGCCAGCCAGCGAGGGCTGCCCTGCGAGCTGGGTATGATTCAACCCTGACCTTTGCACGTGGGTTGGACTGGCAGAGCAGTGTTGTGCCTCCCTGGGCAGGCTGGCATCTCCTCTCTGGGCAGGCTTTTGCTGCCCACCACCCAGCAACAGCCCTTGGAATGCCTCCCCCTGCCAGGGGTGCAGTTGGCCTTTGGTTTTGTGGGAATCCCTGCCAGCTGCTGCCACAGAGAAAGCAGCTCCTCAAGGGAATGGATTTCTGACAGAACAGAGAAGGAGCAATATTAAACAGCCTCCCAGGGAGCCAAGAAACTGGGTGACTTGTTCAGAGTGCTTGGCAAAATGCTCTCCTGTCTTTTGCTGGGGTTTTATCAGCTGTCACCTGGGGAGAGCTGGCAGGTTCCTAAACTGGGAAGGTCTCTGTAAGCCATGGGCTGGAGGGTGCATCATGTGGGCTGTCTGAGGGCTCCTTCCAGCAGTCACTGGGACACACAGGGGACCCTGTCTGAATGGGAGGGGTGCAGCAAGCAAGCCCCCTTCAGATGCTGAGGAGCCCAGGGGACCCTGTCTGAATGGGAGGGGTGCAGCAAGCAAGCCCCCTTCAGATGCTGAGGAGCCATGGGGACCCTGTCTGAATGGGAGGGGTGCAGCAAGCAAGCCCCCTTCAGATGCTGAGGAGCCCAGGGGACCCTGTCTGAATGGGAGGGGTGCAGCAAGCAAGCCCCTTTCAGATGCTGAGGAGCCCAGGGGACCCTGTCTGAATGGGAGGGGTGCAGCAAGCAAGCCCCCTTCAGATGCTGAGGAGCCCAGGGGACCCTGTCTGAATGGGAGGGGTACAGCAAGCAAGCCCCCTTCAGATGCTGAGGAGCCCAGGGGACCCTGTCTGAATGGGAGGGGTGCAGTAAGCAAGCCCCCTTCAGATGCTGAGGAGCCCAGGGGACCCTGTCTGAATGGGAGGGGTGCAGCAAGCAAGCCCCCTTCAGATGCTGAGGAGCCCAGGGGACCCTGTCTGAATGGGAGGGGTACAGCAAGCAAGCCCCCTTCAGATGCTGAGGAGCCATGGGGACCCTGTCTGAATGGGAGGGGTGCAGCAAGCAAGCCCCCTTCAGATGCTGAGGAGCCCAATGGATGATGGCCTCCAAGCCCTGGGCATGGCAGGGAGAGAGGCTGCCCTGGGAAGGATGAATGGAATCCTGAGTCCCACACACGGGGATGGGGAGCAGCAGGGCGCTTGGGGGGCCAAAAGCACCCTTCAGAATAGGTGCTTTGTGCTGCTGGATGGTAGAGGCTGTAGCTGTGGCTGCTTGCACAGTGAGGGCTGCCTTTGTGGGGCTGCCAGAGCTCCTGGTGGCAGGAGGGACCCCCTTGGCTGCCCATTCACTGCCGCACAGAGCGGGTGGCCTTCCTCCTCCTAATTGGGCCAGGGAGGAGGGGGCTGCCTGGAACTGCCCTCACCCAGCCAGCTGTGCCCTTCATCTTCAGAGCACAGACTGGTGACCCTCTAATCCCTCCTGGTTCTTGGGTGCAAGTGGGGGGCTTCACCTCTGGCGCCTCCCCCGCCCCGGGAAGCTCTGGAGGCAGCTCTCTGGGAGAGCTGTGTCCTGCACAGGTCCATCTGGCTTCCCCCTCAGTCCCCCGGGGGGCTTGGGCAGGGTGGGTTCTTTCATGGCTTTGCTGTCTTTGTCAGCTCTCTTTCACACAGCTTTATTTTCTTTCCTTTTGTCCTGGCCACCAAGGTTTCTCCTCCCTGGGCTCAGCCTCAGCCCCTCCTTCTCCCGTGGGGTCAGCTTGCTGGCACGGGCACTGGCCCAAGGGAACAGGGCCACCACCACGCCTGGCACTTTGGCTGGGGCACACAGATACTGGAGGACAGCACAAGCCCTTCC
This sequence comes from Dryobates pubescens, assembly GCF_014839835.1. Classification (NCBI taxonomy): domain Eukaryota; kingdom Metazoa; phylum Chordata; class Aves; order Piciformes; family Picidae; genus Dryobates; species Dryobates pubescens. Next base: position 1,292,888 of record NC_071622.1, read on the forward strand.
CTGTGGTCTGGGAGCTCAGGGGTCCCTGGGGCTTCTGCCTGGGGGCTGGAGAGCTGAGTCTCAGCGCTGGGATGGGGCAAGGGGTTAGTCCTGCACCCTGAAGGCTCCAGCTGCTTTGCTGATCCCTGCCTGCCTGTGCCCCACACCTCTTCCCACAATGAAAGTCAATGCTAGGGGCTGGAGGAGAGCAAAGCAGGACTGGCCCTCAGTGTGCTTGTACCTGCAATCCCTGGTAAGCACAGATGGTTGCTCAGCCCACCCCTCCTCTCCTCCCTTGGGAAGCAGAAGATCAGCCTCCAAGTCCACATTTTTGAGGCGATCTCACCACCCTGGGAAGGGTCTATCCCTCTGCAGTGCAGTTCCTGTGTATGGTTTCTGCCCCCAAGGCAAAAAGTAATCTAGGGAGGCTTTGTCCATCTGCTGAGTTTGAGGAAACAGGCAAAAAAATAACTAGATAGATAGATACCTGCCTGCAGAGCTGGGGAGAGGTGGGTGTGCTTGGAGCTGTGAGCACAGCAACTGTGTGAAGTGAGCCCACACTGGGGCTGGAGGTGCTGTGGGATCTGGGGGCCATGGTCCTGTGGGAGGTGGGATGCAGCAGGAAGCTGTGGAGCTTGGGTTTGGTAGCAAAAGCAAATCCTGCAGCCTTTGTGACCTGAGCTCCTTGGACTGGGAGGGGAACAGCTGAGTAAAGGGGCATGGAACAAGGCATTCCTACTGCTGCTGCAGTTTCCCAGGAGGGCCATCCAAGGAGCTGCTGCCCAGTGGGGTCTGGTTTCTCTTCTTTCACTTGCTTATAGAATCACAGAATTGTTAGGGTTGGAAAGGACCTCAAGGCTCAGCCAGCTCCAACCCCCTGCCATGGCCAGGGACACCTCACACCACAGCAGGTTGCTCACAGCCACCTCCAGCCTGGCTGCAAACACCTCCAGGCAGGAGGCTGCCACCACCTCCCTGGCAACCTCTCACCACCCTCATGGGCAACAACTTCTCCCTCACATCCAATCTCAATCTCCCCATTTCTAGTTTTGCTCCATCCCCCCCAGTCCTATCACTCCCTGACACCCTCAAAAGTCCCTTCCCAGCTTTCTTGCAGCCCCCTGCAGATCCTGGAAGGCCACAATGAGGTCTCCTTGGAGCCTTCTCCTCTCCAGGCTGCACAACCCCAACTCCCTCAGTCTGTGCTCACAGCAGAGCAGCTCCAGCCCTCTGCTCCTCCTCATGGCCCTTCTCTGGACACCTTCCAGCACCAACAGATCTTTCTTGCAGCAGAGGCTCCAGACCTGGAGCAGTGCTTATGGGGAAGCCCAGCCCTGCTGGGCTCACAAACAAGTCTGTTCCAGGCATGACTGAGAGTCACTGCTGACCAAGGTTGTGGTCATCAGCCAGGAGGCCAGCACTGCTTGAACTCCTGTGGCTGTGGGAGCCAGCAGTGGATGGAGCCCCCTCTTGCCCAGCTGATAGCTGCCCCTGCTTGCTCTGTCCTTGCCCATGGCTGTGCTCTCTGCTCACCTGGGGAAGGAAATGTGGGGTGAAGGGAGGTGTTGCCCCCTGCAGCAGTGGTGACCTCCTGCTGTTGGGAAGAGCTGGCAGGCAGTCATCCTCTGGCTGCCAAACGCTGCCCTTCTCCTCGTGTGAGCTCTCCAGTTTCCCTTGCAGTGCTGAGTGGTCACTGGCAGCATAGTGCTGTGGGGATGCTTGGAGGGGGAATTGCTGTGCACCCATCTGGATGTGTTCCTGTGCAACCTGTGCTGGCTTCTGTGGTCCTGCTCTGGCAGGGGGCTTGGACTGGATGATCTTTGAAGGTCCCTTCCAGCCCCTGACCTCCTGTGATCCAAGATGCTTGCCTGGCAGGGGGAGATGGGGCAAGGTCTCTTCCTTACGTGCTGCATGGTGACTGTGTGCCCAGTGCTCTGGCTGCCCCTGCCCTCCTCCTTGTCTCCTGCTTTTCTCTGATGGCTTCCAGACCTCATATAAGCCAAGGGAATGGATTGATGTCAAAGTCTCTCTCTCTTAGTACAGCCTGAACATCTGAAGGGGCAGACAGGCTCTGCTCAGGGATGTGACTGCACGCTGAACCAAGAGCTGCACTTGTGCTTCCGTTCGGCGCCTGGGCTCTGGGCAGTTGATGCTGCCTGTGCCAGCAGCCTGCAGTGTGGCCTTTAATTCCTGGTTACATAAAGCTGCCCTGCCCCGTGGCAGCCTGCTCAGCACATGATGAACGTGCCAGCTGTTGGCTGTTTATTTTTATATCCTCTTTCTTTACATCTCCTCTCAGCACCCACTGCCTGGTGCCGGTCGCCTGCCTCCCTCTGCAGCCGGGGCAGCAGCCACGCAGCTGGGGGTCCTGCACTGAGTGGGGAGCTCCTTGAGTTTGGGGTGCAAGCACAGAGGGTTAGCAAGGAGGGCTGTCCAGGCCAGCACACACACATGAAGCTCAGGTGTGGTCACCCAGCCCCTGTGCTCTGCCCTCAGTAGGGGTGGCAGCAGTGTCCCAGCAGAGAGGAGCCAGGTGAGTGAGATGTAACTCCTCTCTGCAGCCCCTGCTTGCGCCCTCACCCCCAGCACACCTTCAGCTGTTTAGGCAGTCAAATTAGAGCTGCCACCTGGGAGCAGGGCCCTGGGTTTTGGTGGCAGCAGAGGTTGTGGCCATGGTCCCAACAGCACGTAGCCCTGCCGGGTTTGGTGCCCTTGTTGTGCTGCTGTGGGTTACATCGGTGCTGGTGTTGAGCTGAGGAGTGGGAGCACAGGGGGCTGGTAAATAGCTCAGGAGTGGTCACCCAGCCCCTGTGCTCTGCCCTCCGTAGGGGTGGCAGCAGTGTCCCAGCAGAGAGGAGCCAGGAGTCCTGCAGCCGTGCTGAGCGAGGCGAAACTCCTCTCTGCAGCCCCTGCTTGTGCCCTCACTCCCAGCACACCTTCAGCCATTTAAGCACCCAAATTAGAGCTGCCACCTGGGAGCAGGGCCCTGGGTTTTGGTGGCAGCAGAGCTTGTGGCCATGTTCCCAGCAGCACGTAGCCCTGCCGGGTTCGGTGCCCTCGTTGTGCCGCCGCGGGTTACGTCAGCGCCGGTGCTGGGCCGAAGCGTGGGAGCACAGGGGGCTGGTAAATAGCCTCAGAGAGCTTTTCTTCTAACTACATGGTTTTAACACTCAGCTTTGACTCTTCATTGCTTGTCTGTTTTCTGATCCTTCTTCTGAATCTGCCCTCTTCCATTTTATCTTCAAAAAGGGTTTTTGTTCGGCCGCTCTCCGTGCTGGGTCGCGGTGCCGCTGCCTTTGGTCCCCTCTGAATAGCAGAGCAGCTCCTTTATTCTGCAGGCTTGGCCTGGAGGCTCAGCACTGCTGCAAAAAAAAGCCCAGCCAAGGGGTTTTGGCAGGGCTGTCACTGAGCAGCAATGGGCCCAAGCACAGGACAGATTGCCCCAGCTATTTTAGGACTCTTCTGATATCCAGGTCTGTAACAGATGACTCAGTGCAGCCGAGGGGACGTTGGCTGGACCTGCGTCCTTTGGTCATGGCAACAATGAGTGAGGCTTGCTGGCCTGGCTGCTGAAGTTAATTTGTTGTGAGAATAAAGGCTGAGGAAGCCTTGGAAGGTGGTGGTGAGGCAGCAGCTTCGCGGTGGGCGGTGTGCTGAGGCGGCAGGTGGGGCAGGCTGAATGCCCCCGCGGCAGGTTCAGGCTGTGCCGGGAACATCTCCCACAGGGCTTGAGGAGGAAGTGGTGGAATGCAAACAAATTGCCACTGGATGTCAAAAGGGAAAATGATCATAGAATCAACAAGGGTGGAAAAGACCTCAGAGATCATCAAGTGCAAGCTAGCACCCAACACCTCCTGACAACTAAACCGTGGCTCCAAGGGCCACATCCAGGCTCTTCTTAAACGCCTCCAGGGCTGGGGACTCCACCACCTCCCTGGGCAGCACATCCCAAGGGCCAATCTCTCTTGCTGGGAAGAATTTCCTCCTCACTTCCAGCCTAAACCTCCCCTGGCACAGCTTGAGACTGTGTCCTCTTGTTCTGGTGCTGCTTGCCTGGGAGAAGAGACCAACCCCCACCTGGCTCCAACCTCCCTGCAGGGAGTTGGAGAGAGCAAGAAGGTCTCCCCTGAGCCTCCTCTTCTGCAGGCTAAGCAACCCCAGCTCCCTCAGCCTCTCCTCACAGGGCTTGTAAGGTCTGAGCAATCTCCTTGGGCACATAGCTAACACCAAGTGAGTGTTGTGCACTAACTCACTCTCTTTTTGCTCCCTCTGCTCTGGCAGATGCCAGCTCTGGCTTCTGCTGGCTCTGCTGACCTTGGCTGCATTGCTGCTCCGTGGCTAAGTACTGGCAGCAACTCTCTGCTCTTTCTCGTGTCCCATGTGGCAGGGGGAAGCCATTGGTAACCCCCAGGTTTTTGTCCAGGGGGTTCTCTTGTGCTTATAAATGGTAAATCCTTTGTGTTTTTTGCCCATTCTCATTGCATGCTGTATTTTAGGTTGTAGTTTTGCTTGTAGATGGAGCTTCATCTGCCTCCCAGCTGAGCTGCTCTGGAGATTTGATGTTGGGAGGGAATCTCAATGAGGAGGAGCAGAGGGCTGGAGCTGCTCTGCTCTGAGGGCAGACTGAGGGAGTTGGGGTTGTGCAGGCTGGAGAGGAGAAGGCTCCCAGGAGACCTCATTGTGGCCTTCCAGGATCTGCAGGGGGCTCCAAGGAAGCTGGGGAGGGACTTTTGAGGGTGTCAGGGAGGGATAGGACTGGGGGGGATGGAGCAAAACTAGAAATGGGGAGATTGAGATTGGATGTGAGGAAGAAGTTGTTGCCCAGGAGGGTGGTGAGAGCCTGGCACAGGTTGCCCAGGGAGGTGGTGGCAGCCTCCTGCCTGGAGGTGTTTGCAGCCAGGCTGGAGGTGGCTGTGAGCAACCTGCTGTGGTGTGAGGTGTCCCTGGCCATGGTAGGGGGTTGGGACTGGCTGAGCCTTGGGGTCCCTTCCAGCCCTGGCTGTTCTATGATTCAACCCAGCACACCACCTGTTCCTCTACAGTGACCTTGGGTTCCCTGCTGGGATGTCAGGGGGGGTCTGTGAGCTTTCCAGCACTGTCAGGACTTGACCAATGTTCTCTCTGTCCCCTGCAGTACATCGGGAGCCTGGATGTGCCGCGGCCCAACAGCAGGGTGGAGATCGTGACGGCCATGCGGCGCATCAGGGTGAGTGTGCGCGGGCTGCTGCTGCCCCCGGCACCGGGGCGGCGAGGCCACCGCTCCTCCTTCTCCTCCTCCACCCTCCTCTTGCAGCAATCCTGTCCTTCAGGTTATCTGCTGGGTGTTATTCATCCTGGCCTGCAGCAGGAGCAGTGTGGCCAGCAGCAGCAGGGAGCTCATCCTGCCCTGAGCTCAGCACTGCTCAGGCCACACCTTGAGTCCTGTGTCCAGCTCTGGGCTCCTCAGTTCAGGAAAGAGGTTGAGCTGCTGGAAGGTGTCCAGAGAAGGGCAAGAAAGCTGGGGAGGGGTCTGGGGCACAGCCCTGGGAGGAGAGGCTGAGGGAGCTGGGGTTGCTTAGCCTGCAGAAGAGGAGGCTCAGGGGAGACCTTCTTGCTCTCTACACCTCCCTGAAGGGAGGTTGGAGCCAGGTGGGGGTTGGGCTCTTCTCCCAGGCAGCCAGCACCAGAACAAGAGGACACAGTCTCAAGCTGTGCCAAGGGGAAGTTTAGACTTGATCTTAGCAAGTTCTTCCCAGACAGAGAGATTGGCCATTGGGATGGGCAGCCCAGGGAGGGGGTGGGATCAGCATCCCTGGAGGTGTTTAAGAGCAGCCTGGGTGAGGCACTTGGTGCCATGGTCTGGTTGATTAGTTAGGGTTGGGTCATTGGTTGGACTTGGTGATCTTGGAGGTCTTTTTCAACCTGGTTAATTCTGTGATTTCTGTGGTTCATAAGTCTCTGTGTTTCACTGCCCTCCTCCCCGCTGACATCTCCATGTAAGCTGGGGGTGGTGCCTGCCGGTGCCACACCACCAGGCTGGGAGCATGCCCAGCACTGCCTGTGCCCTGTGTTGCCTGGGCATCCCCTGTGCTGTGGCTGGGGATAGCTGCAGCCTGAGAGGTACCTCAGGACCACCTCTGTGCTTGTGCTGCTATGAGGACAGACTGAGGGAGTTGGGGTTGTGCAGACTGGAGAGGAGAAGGCTCCCAGGAGACCTCATTGTGGCATTCCAGGATCTGCAGGGGGCTCCAAGAAAGCTGGGGAGGGGCTTCTGAGGGTGTCAGGGAGGGATAGGACTGGGGGGGATGGAGTAAAACTAGAAATGGGGAGATTGAGATTGAATGTGAGGAAGAAGTTGTTCCCCAGGAGGGTGGTGAGAGCCTGGCACAGGCTGCCCAGGGAGGTGGTGGAAGCCTCCTTCCTGGAGGTGTTTGCAGCCAGGCTGGAGGTGGCTGTGAGCAACCTGCTGCAGTGTGAGGTGTCCCTGGCCATGGCAGGGGGGTTGGAGCTGGCTGAGCCTTGAGGTCCCTTTCAACCCTGACAGCTCTGTGATTCTGTGGCATGGAGCTGCTGGCACCAGGTAGAGGCTGTAGCCTGCCTGCATCTTGGGGATTCCCTCATGTGCCAGTCCCAACTCAAGTACCTGTGAGCTGCTTGTGGAAGAGCTGTGTCTGTGCTTTGCTGCTTGCCCAAGCCCTGAGCTGTGTGAGGATCTGGGTGCTGCCTGGCTGGGGCAGCAGGTTAGTGCCTGGTAGCTGCCAGTGTGCAGATCACAGAGATGAGTAAGGAGCCCTGGGCTGGGCAGCAGTGAGCTTGTTTAACAAGGAGTAGGTCAGGGGATGTCAGCTGGGAATGAAGTCATCTGGCTTCCCAAAATACTTCCAGTCAGGATGCAGGGTGCTCTCGCCACAGAATGCTTGGCAGAGAGGCAGGAGATGAGCTTTTCCTCTGCTCTCCACTCTCACCTGCACAACTGGAAGCTGTTCAAGGCTGAGCTGGGAGGTGAGCAAGCCACAGGCCTGCCGAGCTCACTGTCCCTGGGCTTAAAGCAGCAGAAGCTTGGTTTACTCCTTGAGGCACAAAGCATCCCTTTGGGCAATGGTTGGACCTTGGTCTGGCACCTGTGGCAGTGTGGCCACAGGCAATTTGGTCTGCCCCATGGGTCACAGGAGGGTTCTGCTCTGCCTTCCAGGGCTGGCTCCCTCCTGGAAACAGCACTGCAGGGAGCTGAGGATGCTCACAGGGGGCTGAGTAATGGATGAGCTGTCAGCCTGGTGGCCTCATGGGATCCAGCTCCTGCACAGGAGGTTCCAGCTCAGCATGAGGAGGAACTGGGAGGGTCCCAGAGCCCTGGAGCAGGCTGCCCAGAGAGGTTGTGGAGTCTCCTTCTCTGGAGCCTTCCCAGCCCCATCTGGATGTGTTCTGTGTGACCTGTGCTGGGTTCTCTGCTCCTGCTCTGGCAGGGGGGGTTGGAGACTTGATGAGTTTTGGAAGTCCCTTCCAACCCCTCACATCCTCTGATCCTGTGGCTGAGCAGCCCTAGCCAGGCTTGGCTGTTGCCCTGCTCCCCTCTCAGCCTCTCCTGCAGGCTGTTGCTGTAATCTGGTCTCCTGATTGCCAGGGGAGAGGAGTGTCATCCCCTGAGGAGGGGAGTATCAGAGCTCAAGGACAGGGATTGCAGGGCTCTGCTGTTTCAAGCTTTTGGGGCACAAACAGGTGGTGGACTTCTCCCAGCAGCTTTCCTGCCTGCTGCCTTCTCCTCTCAGCAGTGGTTAATGTGGTGGCTGGGTGCACAAGTTGAGAAGGCCTCTTGTGAGTTAGGTTTGCTCACCTTGGCTCCAGGCAGAGCAGCAATCAAGAGCTGAGAGCCTGGCACAGGCTGCCCAGGGAGGTGGTGGCAGCCTCCTGCCTGGAGGTGTTTGCAGCCAGGCTGGAGGTGGCTGTGAGCAACCTGCTGTGGTGTGAGGTGTCCCTGGCCATGGCAGGGGGTTGGAGCTGGCTGAGCCTGGAGGTCCCTTCCAACCCTGGCAGCTCTGTGAGTCTCCACACAGCTCTTTTCCTTTGCTGCCTTTCAAGAGAAGACTTCTGAAAGAATGCAGCTCCAGCCCCCAAATCTCCTAGCTCCACATCCCTGTGGGAGGATGGGCACAGCTTTGAGGGCTTAAATAAGCCTCAGAGGGGAAATAACAGCAAACAAAACCCCCAAGCATCCTTGATGACCTATATATAGATATAAACTTTACCAGCATCTAGAAAATTCATAGATAAAGCTCTGAATGGCAGGGGCAGGACACAAATTAGGGTGAAATAATGAAGTAGTGTGTTGTGAAGTGTGAGGCAGGAGAGATGCAAGGCATTGAGAGGCCTTGAGCTTGCAGATCAGCTCTGCCAGAGAGGCTTTTAATGTCTGTTGCTCTGTCACAGGGTGCTGCTCCTGAGGAGGGTGCCAGGGTGCTTGGCTTGATGGGGGGGTTCACACTTGCACCCCTCCTGTTTCCCCCTGCACCCAGAAGCAAGAGGCTGCTGCAGTGTTGGAGGGGCATTTGCTGGCTGGGTGCTGGAGGCTGGCTTGAGTTTGGCTGGAGGTCAGGGAGTGTTTGTCCTCCTGAAAGCAGGAGGGTGGTGATGTCCTCTGAGGGGGAAAGCAATCCCAGAACGCTGGCATGGGAAAGCCAGGGGAGGAATAAGCTCATTCAGACACACAGCATGCAGTGGCAGGTCTTCAGGGGCAAGCCTCGGTGCTCCTGCCTGTGCTGTGTGAGGCAGCTGCTGCCCCTGAGGGCTCTGTGGGGTTTGATGCAGTCCCTGGTTTAAGGGGAGGCTGCTGTGACCCAGGCTGAGCTGAGTTTAGCTGCTGCTGGGGGGCAGGTTGGGGGACCCTTGCTGTCCCCTCTGCTCCCTTGTCCCAGTGCTGCTTTAGTATCACAGTATCAGCCAGGGTTGGAAGGGAGCACAGGGATCATCTGCCTGCTCACTGGGCTGTGCCTGTACCTAGTACATGATGCAAAGAGAGTGAGGAAGCATCCTGCCTGCCAGCCTGGGACACAATGGGGACAGTGCCCTGGCAGCCTCCACAACTGCCTGTGCTGGGCTGGGGGCAGGGAGGCACAGGCCAGCAGCAGCAGCTCTGGCAGCCAAGCCTTGGAGGGCGAGCACCAGAGGCCTGGCTGCTCCTGGCTTCCTCTTTAGAGGGAGACCTGACCCTTTGGGGGCAGAGAGGAGGACACAGCATAGCCAGCATTGCTGAGATTCCTGCTCTGGCTGGCCTCTGCCAGCCTGGTGCTGCTCTCCCAAGAGCAAAGCAGAGCAGCAGCCATGGGCAGAATGTGCCTCCAGACTGAGGTGTGTGCTGTGAGCCCAAAGCTGGTCCCTCTCTTGCCTCTGGGTTGAGAGGAACCTTACACAAGGAGCTGGGGTGCAAGGAAGGAATGTCTTCCCCCTCCATAGGCTGGACTGGGTGATCTCTGTGGTCTTTGCCAACCTATTTGACTCTGTGATTCCTCTCTCCTGCTGAAGGACTGGTGGTGGCAGTGCCATCCTGACTGTGCAGGCTGGAGAGGGAGTTCCTGTCCAGAAGGAGGAGGATTTGGGAGGATTCCTGAGATTCTGGGGTCCAGGAGGGAGGGGGAGGTGCCCAGCTGGCTGCCTGCTTGTCTTGCTGGGGACACAGCCCTGCCTTGCTCTGCATCTTGCTGCAGATCTCTGGCCCTGAGAGCACTCAGTGGAATGGGACATGAGCCCTGCCAAGGATGCCTTTGGACAGCAATTTCCTGCAGCTTTCCTCCCAAGCCTACCTCTTCTGGGCTTCCTGCAGAGCCCTGATGAGCACATCAGGCCAGGACTCCTGTTCCTGTCCAGTGTCTGCTGGGACTGTGCTCATACAACAGCTTCTCCTCATCCTGGTCCCTGCTGTTTTGTGCCTGAAACTGCTGGGGCAGATCTGCCTTCCAATGGCCTCTTGACCCCTTCTGGCTGCAAGGGGCGAAACCCAGTCCCTAAATCCAGATAGTGGCCTGGGAGCTCCTGAGCCCAGCAGTGGTTGTTCCAGCTGCATCCAGCTTCTCCTGATGGTGTGAGCCTGGGGGGGACCTTCCTTGCCAAGGCTTTGCTAGGAGGCAGCAGCCCAGCAGCTTTCTGCTCTGAGCCAGCCACAGGCAAACCTTGAGCAGTGTGGCTGGCAGCTCATAAGAGTGGTCTGGGAAGGGTCCACCAGTTACTGGAGAGGCTTTTGTGGTGCTGGAGACTAAGAGCCCATCTGGTGCTACCTCCCAACCACAAGGACCTTCAGCTCTTGAAGGCTTCAGCTTAACGTGCCTAAGCCAGCTGCAAAATAGCCTTTTTTTCTTCCCCCCTTCCTCCTTTTGGCCTCCCTTTCCTCCCCCCCCTTCCTCCTTTTGGCCTCCCTTTCCTCCCCCCCCTTCCTCCTTTTGGCCTCCCTTTTCTCTTCCCTCCCTTCCTCCTTTTGGCCTCCCTTTTCTCTTCCCTTCCTCCCTCCTTTTGGTCTCCCTTTCCTTCCCCCCCCCTTCCTTCCTCCTTTTGGCCTCCCTTTTTCCCCCTTCCCCCCCCCCATTTGCCCTCCCTTCCCCCCCCCCCCATTTGCCCTCCCTTCCCCCCCCCCCATTTGCCCTCCCTTCCCCCCCCCCCATTTGCCCTCCCTTCCCCCCCCCCCATTTGCCCTCCCTTCCCCCCCCCCATTTGCCCTCCCTTCCCCCCCCCCATTCCCCCCTCCATTTGCCCTCCCTCTCTCTCCCCCCCCCTTGCCCTCCCTCTCTCCCCCCCCCCTTGCCCTCCCTCTCTCCCCCCCCCCTTGCCCTCCCTTCCCCCCCCCTTTGGCCTTGCTGCCCCCTCGCTGCCCCCTTGCTGCCCCCTCGCTGCCCCCTCGCTGCCCCCTCGCTGCCCCCTCGCTGCCCCCTCGCTGCCCCCTCGCTGCCCCCTCGCTGCCCCGTCAGCATGGCCCCTGCCGGGCAGGGCCCCGGGCAGGGCTCTCTGTGCTTAGCTGCAGCCCTGCCCCGGGCAGGGCTCTCTGTGCTTAGCTGCAGCCCTGCCCCGGGCAGGGCTCTCTGTGCTTAGCTGCAGCCCTGCCCCAGGCAGGGCTCTCTGTGCTTAGCTGCAGCCCTGCCCCGGGCAGGGCTCTCTGTGCTTAGCTGCAGCGCTGCCCCGGGCAGGGCTCTCTGTGCTTAGCTGCAGCCCTGCCCCGGGCAGGGCTCTCTGTGCTTAGCTGCAGCGCTGCCCCGGGCAGGGCTCTCTGTGCTTAGCTGCAGCCCTGCCCCGGGCAGGGCTCTCTGTGCTTAGCTGCAGCCCTGCCCCGGGCAGGGCTCTCTGTGCTTAGCTGCAGCGCTGCCCCGGGCAGGGCTCTCTGTGCTTAGCTGCAGCGCTGCCCCGGGCAGGGCTCTCTGTGCTTAGCTGCAGCCCTGCCCCGGGCAGGGCTCTCTGTGCTTAGCTGCAGCGCTGCCCCGGGCAGGGCTCTCTGTGCTTAGCTGCAGCCCTGCCCCGGGCAGGGCTCTCTGTGCTTAGCTGCAGCCCTGCCCCGGGCAGGGCTCTCTGTGCTTAGCTGCAGCGCTGCCCCGGGCAGGGCTCTCTGTGCTTAGCTGCAGCCCTGCCCCGGGCAGGGCTCTCTGTGCTTAGCTGCAGCGCTGCCCCGGGCAGGGCTCTCTGTGCTTAGCTGCAGCCCTGCCCCGGGCAGGGCTCTCTGTGCTTAGCTGCAGCCCTGCCCCGGGCAGGGCTCTCTGTGCTTAGCTGCAGCGCTGCAGCCCTGCAGCCGTCTCCCTCTGGGCCGTCCCAGCGCAGGCTGTGCTGCCTGGCTGGGGCTCCACGTGGTGCTTCCAGGGACTCTGGAGCCAGCCCTATTCTCTTTCCTCATTGATTATTTTTTGCACTGCTTTGGGCTGCTGGCTGCAGCTCGACTCCCAGCCTGCCTGTGGTGCCAGGCAGGATGAGTTCCTCGATGGGCACCTCTCAAAAGCTGCCTCCCTGCAAGCCTGCTGCTGGGAGGCGGCCAAGGGAGCCTTGCAGGCTGGAAGCAAGGAGGCCTGGCAAGCGTGGCAGCATCCTGCTCTGCTCCACACCTCCTACTCTCTCAGGTACATTCTGCTTTCCGTGGGGCTCGTGTTGCTTCACAGAGCTGAGCTCTATTTTAGCAGCTTGGCAAAAGTGCTGAATTTCAAGGAGCTGCTTTGAAGCAGGATGAGGGTTTTGCTTCTCTGCAGCCTCTGCGAGCCACAGGCACAGTCAGGCTGGTGTGAAAAGGGAATGGCTTTGGCCACTGAGTTGTGTTGTGCAGAGCACCTGCTGCACATCTCAGCTCCTCTAATTAAAATGCTTCTGAGGGAGGCCTGTTCCTGCCAGGGCGAGATCTGAAAAGCATTAGGTCATGTACCAGGGCTGCCCCTTTGCATTTTCCTCTTTGCCTTCCATCATTCGTGGCTCTCCCTGCCAGAAATTGGAGCAGGGCTTGAAAGAGAGCTGGCCCTGCATGAACCCTGCCTGGGTGGGGTGTGAGAACAGAACAGAATTGAGCAGGTTGGAAAAGACCTCAGAGATCATCCAGGCCAACCTCTCACCCAGCACCATCTGATCAGCTCAACCATGGCACCAAGTGCCTCAGCCAGGCTCTTCCTAAACACCTCCAGGGATGGGGACTCCACCACCTCCCTGGGCAGCACATCCCAGTGGCCAATCTCTCTGGGAAGAATTTCTTCCTCACCTCCAGCCTGAACCTCCCCTGGCACAGCTTGAGACTGTGTCCTCTTGTTAAATAGAAATAGAATAAACCAGGTTGGAAGAGACCTTCAAGATCATCACATCCCACCTATCACCCAACACCATCTAATCAACTCAACCATGGCACCAAGCACCCCATCAAGTCTCCTCCTGAACACCTCCAATGATGGTGACTCCACCACCTGCCCAGGCAGCCCATTCCAAAGGGCAATCACTCTCTCTCTGCAGAATTTCCTCCTCACCTCCAGCCTGAACCTCCCCTGGCACAGCTTGAGACTGTGTCCTCTTGTTCTGGTGGTGGTCACCTGGCAGAAGAGCCCAACCCCCAGCTGGCTCCAACCTCCCTTCAGGGAGTTGGAGAGAGCAAGAAGGTTTCCCCTGAGCCTCCTCTTCTGCAGGCTAAGCAACCCCAGCTCCCTCAGCCTCTCCTCCCAGGGCTGTGCTCCAGACCCCTCCCCAGCCTCGCTGCCCTTCTCTGGACGTGGGCAGAGAGCTGGCCAGGAGATGCTTAGGCTCTGGCTGCCTCAAGAGCACAGCTTTGCCCTTTGCCAGGCCATGGCACTGGGTGTGAGGTGAATGATCCTGTGAGCTAATGGCTTGATGTGGTTATCTGAGGTGAACAGCATTAGGTTGTGTTAGACCTGGGAGGAACCAAAGGGATGTCTGCAGTGATTTAGGCTGGAGGTGAGGAGAAAATTCTTCCCAGCAAGAGAGATTGGCCATTGGGATGTGCTGCCCAGGGAGGTGGTGGAGTCCCCATCCCTGGAGGTGTTCAGAAAGGGCTTGGCTGAGGCACTTGGGGCCATGGTTGAGTTGTCAGGAGGTGCTGGGTCATAGGTTGGACTGGATGAGCTCTGAGGTCTTTTCCAACCTTACTGATTCTGTGAGCTCAGTTCCTCTTTCAGTGCTCTGACAATTGCAGTAAGAAAAGGGTGCAGGCTGCTGGGCAGGTCCACAGAGTCTGAGAAGCACTGTGGGTTGGGAAAGATCTTTGATGATGTTTCTCCTGGCACTGAAATTCCCAATCCAGTGACGGTTGGTTCAGTGTTTCTGCCTACATGACTGCATGAAATGGGTCAGGGCCTCCTCCCAGGGTCAGTGTTTCATCAAAAGCTGACCAAGACTGCTCCCAGGAGAGTTGGCCAAAGCCTGGTGGCTTTGCCCTCTGTTTTAACACCATGGCCAGGATGTGGTGAGTGCTTTCCAGCACAGCTTTTCAGGCTCCTGGCATGATTAAGTGGTGTGAGTTGTACCTGCACCCTGCTGCAATGCTCATGGGGCAGGATTGCAAGTTTGAGGAGGTAGATGGCTCCCTGGCAGAAGGCAGGCACCTGAGCTTGTGAGGAGGTGTGAAGTGTGAGCTGTTCCTGGGGACAGTGAGGTCTGAGCCCCAGAGGAAGCTGTGTGGGGCTGGGGCTTTGGGCACTGCTTGCCAGAGGCAAGGAGCTCCCAGCAGGCATGGGCCAGCACTGCCTTGGCTGGCTGGCTGCTGGGCTGGCTGGGTCCTGCAGTGGCAGCAATGCCTGGGCTCAGCCCCTCAGCACGGTGGCATAGCAGGAGATGAGGGATGAGCATCCCCTGCTAGCTGGCCTCATACATTGGTCACCATGGGCTCACTGCCCTTCTCTGCCAGGCCTGGGGAAGCAACACATCCCTTGTGGCAAGGCTCCAGACTCTGGTGGGGAGGAGAGCTTGGTAGCAAGGAGTCCAGCCTGGGAAAGAGCAGTGGGTACCCAGCTGGACAGAGAGCTTGGTGGTGGAGCCAGCAAGGGTGAAGGAAAGCATAACCTAGGTCAGGGAGCCAGGCTGGGGGCAAGCCACCGAGCCAGGCTGGGGGCATGCTGCTGCATGGTCACCCTCACACCTCCTGCCTCTCTGAGAAGCTCAACACTTCTGCTCTGGGCACGTGTCCCACGGGCAGGCATTGCTCAGGGCCCTGGCAGGAGCACATCAACTGATTGTGGGCCTGGCAGCACCAGCAGCAGTGCCTGTGGTGGGTGATGCTGGCCTGTAGCCAGGCAAATGGCTTGGAGAATGTTGGGAGCCAAGCAGGCAATGAGCCCAGGGCAGGGCTGTTGCTGCTGACATAAAGCTGGGAGGCAGCAGTGCCTTTGGGTGCCCTGTGTCAGGCTCTGCTCAGCTGCACCCTGGGATAGGACAAGGGGCAGTGGATGGAAACTCCAGCACAGGAGGTTCCACCTCAGCATGAGGAGGAACTTCTGCCCTGGGAGGGTCCCAGAGCCCTGGAGCAGGCTGCCCAGAGAGGTTGTGGAGTCTCCTTCTCTGGAGCCTTCCCAGCCCCATCTGATGTGTTCCTGTGTGACCTGTGCTGGGTTCTGTGGCCCTGCTCTGGCAGGGGGGGGTTGGAGACTTGATGATCTCCTGAGGTCCCTTCCACCCCCTGACATCCTCTGATGCTGTGATGTCCCCATCACACAGCCTTGCCCTGTGCTTCCTTGGTTGGGCTTTCTTCCTTCTGGAGAGCCAGCAGCATCTCCCTGTGACTCCTCTGGCTCCAGGGCTGGGGGCTTTCCCCACCAGCACAGCAGTGAATCAGTGTCACCGTCTGAGCCACCGGCAGGTAGCTGCTGGAGCCGGAGGGAGAGGGCAGGAATCGTTTCTGCCAGGCTCCCTGGAGGTGGGGAGGAGGGCAGAGCCTTCAGCACAGCTCCTTCCCAGCCCAGGGCTCCCACACCCTCCCTAAATGCATGGCCACCACCTGAAGTCGTTTGTCTGCCCCCCTTTGTGCTCCCTGCTCTTCCTCCTGCTTCACACTTGTTGCTGCTTGGCAGGCTTCCTGGGAGCAGGTCTCAGCACTGCACTGCTGAGTTGTGTTCTCCCTTGGGCTCAGCAGAGCACATGCAGGGGGGTCAGTGCCCCTGGCTTCCTCTGGCCCCTTCCTTTGGGGCTCCCCATGATGCACACAGGGGTTTTGGTGGCACAGCCAGCCCAGCTCGCTGCCAGGGCTCAGCTGCACTCGAAGCAGGGGAATGTGGTGCTTCAAACCTTGCTTCCTGCAGGGGCACAGCACTGCTGCAGCTCTGGCACTCATCATTCTGCCCTGCTGAGGCCACACCTGGAGTACTGTGTCCAGTTCTGGGCCCCTCAGGTCAAGAAGGGCCTCAGGGAACTGCTTGAGAGAGTCCAGCACAGAGCCACAGCAATGCTGAAGGCAGTGGAACATCTTCCTGATGAGGAGAGCCTGAGGGAGCTGAGGGTCTGCAGCTTGGAGAGGAGCCTGGGGGTGACCTCATTGCTGGTGCTAAAGCTGTGCAGGGGCAGTGCCCAGGGGCTGGAGCCAGGCTCTGCTGGGGGATGCCCAATGCCAGCACCAGGGGCAGTGGTGGAAGCTGAGGCAGAGGAAGTGCCATGGAAACAGGAGGGAGAATTATTTCCCTGTGAGGGTGGCAGAGGCCTGGAGCAGGCTGCCCAGGGGGGCTGTGGAGGGTCCCTCTGGGGAGACATTCAAAACCCACCTGGATGTGTTCCTGTGTGAGCTGCTCTGGGTGACCCTGCTCTGGCAGGGCTTGGCCTGGATGATCTCTGGAGGTCCCTTCCAGCCCCTGGCACGCTGTGATTCTGGGAAGCTGCTGGTGGTGCTGAGGTGGCTCTCCTGCTCTCCCCGTGCCTGCTCCAGCTTTCCCTTCCCTGCTGCCTAGGCAGGAGTGATTTGTTGCACACTGCCTTGCAGGCATGATTGGATTTAGCCTGGCTGTCAAGGGGGGAAGGTCTGCAGCTTGTTCTGGGAGATGCAGGGTGATGAGAGCACGGGTAATTGCTGTTTCTGAGGGCTTGAAGAGGTTTTTACAGAAACCATCATCCTTTGATAGCTCTCTGCTCCTTCTGCAAGGCGACAGAGCTGCCTGAGCCCCGAAGTTGCCTAAAGCTCTGCAGAAAGTGGTGCTGAAGACAAAGGGCTCCGCATGCTTTGCAGCCCCACCGCTGCCTCAGACAGTGTCAGCCTCTGCTGCTGCTGGCAGTTTGCTAGCAGTGCTCACCCTCTCCACCTCTCTGGTCACTTTAGAACAGATTCCTGATCACACCTAAGCAGCAGCTCCTGGTGGTGCCTGAGAGGAGGCAATGGCTGTGGGAGGGCTGTGCTGAGCTGTGCTTCGTTTCAGGGTCTGCAGCTCCTCCTGGCATTTCCCAGCACTTCCCTGCTTCACACAGGGGAGAGCTGGACCCATCCCCCTCTGCCAGTGCCCTCCAGTTTGTGCCCTCACAGCCAGGGCATTGCTTTTGTGGGGAGGGTTTTCCCTTCTCATTTACTGCAACATGGAATTTTCCACTGTCTTTCTGCCAAACAAAGGAGGGCTTTCACCAGCCTGCTGCCACCATGGCAGCATTTGCCTCTTGGGATGGAGTGGGGGTCCCCCTGCTCCCATGTGCCAGCTGCTGAAGTCAGTGTTGCATGGAGCTGAGCGAGAGAGACGCAGCAGCAGCTGGGCAGCCACCTCTTCCAGCCAGGCTTGAGCATGTCCAGAGCTGATGCCTGGCCCTTGCTCTGTCCTTAAGGGAAGAAATAACTCAGGAAAAGAGGAGCAAAGAGTGGGGAAAAAACCAAACCCAAGGCCAAAGCTCAGCAGCAGTGAGGCAAGGGTTAAGCAATATTTAATACCTGGTTTAGGGATGAGAAACTGAGCTGCAGGGAGACCAAGTGACTTGTCAGAGGCTTTCTGAGGGAGCCACCCCTGTGCAGGGCACCAGGCTGAGTTCAAATCCAACCCAGCTGAAGCCAGCACTTTGAGTCTGCTGCTCTTGTGGGTGATGCTCACGAGCCAAGGACCAGAGGCCTTGATGTGGTTTGTTGCAGCGCTCTCCTCCCCTGCATCACCTCAGAAGAGAGGCAGAAACGTGGAGGTGCAGCCCTGCAAAGAGGATGCCACGTGCCCCACTTTCCTGTGCTGCTAAAATTAAGCCTTGGTGGTTTTGGCTTGGAGCAGCAGCAGGAAGGTTTGTTCCAGGGGGTGCTGCCCAGCAGTGGCCAAGGGGGAAGAGCAGCTTCGGAGCCTGCGGCAAGGTGAGGAGGATCTGGGCGCGGAGCTGCGCGGCCCTGAGAGCCAGGAGGGTGGCTGTGTTACAACACGTTCCCGTGGCACACGGGGCTGGAGGAAAGGCTCACAGCTGCTGGAGAGGAGAGGCTGCACAAAGCCATTGTTGTGAGCTGCCCTGGGGAATGGGTCCAGGGTCATTAGGGAGCTGGAGGAAGGGATGTGCCTATTGTGGGGGCAGCGGGATGACAGGCGCAGCCCAGAACGAGATAAAGGAGCTGTGCACTCGCTCTCCCAGACCCAGGGGAGAAGGGCTGCGGTGTGCAGAGCACAATGAAGGTCCTGCAAAGCTCCCTGCCCCCTCCTCCTCCTCCTCACCCCACGGGCAGCCTGTGCAGGGGCTGCAGCTTCTTGGCACGGCGCTGCGCACGCAGCCCCGGCTGCTTCGGTGGCCCTGGGGGGACAGGCAGGGGGTGAAGTGCTTCCACTGAGCGAGAAAGAGGTCTTGGTCGTTGGAATGGGCTGCCCAGGGAGGTGGTGGAGTCAGCCTGCCTGGAGATGTTCAAGGGGGGCTTGGATGTGGCCCTTGGAGCCATGGTTGAGTTGTCAGGAGGTGCTGGGTGGCAGCTTGGACTGGGTGAGCTCCGAGGTCTTTTCCAACCTTACTGACTCTGATTCTAAGAGAGAGACACAGGCAGCTGTGTCCTGGGCAGCCACCTCTTCCAACCAGGCCTGAGCCTGTCCAGAGGTGGTACCTGGCTCTTGCTCTGTCATTAAGGGGAGAAATAACTCAGCAACAGAGGAGCAAAGAGTGCAAAACCAGACCCCAGACCTCAGAAGCAGTGAATTTTGGGGAGGGATTTGGCTGCCCCAAGCTGCAGTGAAGCCTGCCCAGGGCACAGACTCCAGCTGAAGACTGTGGCTGTGTTTTCAGAGGAGAAAAATGTTTCCTTCCCTGACTTGAGAACAGGGAATTTGTCACTTAGTCTTCACCAGTGTGAGCTGAGCATGGTGGGGAGGGAGGGAGGGGGGAAACCCACCCCCCCCAGCCAAACCACTGCTGTGTGCCACGTTCTTAACCTGTGGAGACTGCTGATCCATTTCATCAGAACCTGCTGGTGTGGGCTGGAATTGATCTGGAGGGGAAAATCCCCCCCAGAATGAAACTGCCAGCCCAGCTCAGCAGAAAGCAGTCTGGGAAAGCCTCCTGGGCAGCAGCCTGGAAGCTGCCACAGCTGCAACAAGTCCACCTGAGGTAGGCATTCACCACAGGGAGCTCCAGCAAAGGTGGTTAAAGCTCAGCTTAACTCTTACACTGGGAACAGCTCTGCCTCGGGTAGTTTGCCCTGTGCTTCTTGGGTCCCAGCAGTGCTGTGCACTGCAGAGAGCCCTCTCTCTCTTTCCTTTCTTTCCCCCTGAGGCCTCCAGTTTTGCTTTGGCATTCTGCTCCAGTGGCATTTTCTTACTCCCTCTCCCCATGATGGATGGGATTGGCCTGGACTCCTTCAAGCACTCCCTCATCCCCAGGAACTTGGGGAATGTGTGTGACTCCCTCCAGGACTGGAAGCACAGAGAGCACATCTCTGACCTCTGCATGCACACCCAGGAATCCTCAGCCAGGAAATCCAGAGCCAGTGGCCCAAGTGGGAGTGATTGGAGGTGCAGCTCCACTCAGCTTGCTGTGGAAAAAGAGATCACAGAGTCACAGAAGTTCTGCCTGGGACAGCAATGAGCCCTGGGGGCCAAGAGAGCAATGGGGTCCTGGGGTGCAGCAAGAGGAGTGTGGCCAGAAGGGCTGGGGGGGTTCTGCTCTGCCCTGCTGAGCCCACAGCTGCAATCCTCTGTCCAGTTCTGGGCTCCCCAGGTCGAGAGAGACAGAGACCTGCTGGGGAGAGTCCAGGGGAGAGCCAGGAGGATGCTTAGGGGACTTGAGCAGCTCCCCTGGGAAGAGAGACTGAGAGCCCTGGGGCTGTTTAGTCTGGAGAGGAGAAGGCTGAGAGGGATCTGATCAATGCCTATCAATAGCTGAGGGCTGGGGGGCCAGGGGAGGGGGCCAAGCTCTCTTGGGTGGTGCAGAGCAATAGGACAAGGAGCAATGGAGACAAAGTGGAACAGAGAAGGTTTCAGCTCACCATGAGGAGAAACTTCTTTGGTGTGAGGGTGCCAGAGCCCTGGAGCAGGCTGCCCAGGGGGGCTGTGGAGTCTCCTCTGGAGCCTTTCCAACCCCACCTGGCTGCATTCCTGTGCAGCCTGCCCTGGGTGATGCTGCTCTGGCAGGGGGTAGCACTGGGTGATCCTCTAATGTTCTGGGGTTCTGTGATGTTCTTGTTGCCTTTTCCCCCTGAAACCCTTTCCTGCTGCTGTTTGCAGTGTGTGGTGAGGCAGAAGATGTCAGGTTGGGTTACCTTGCAGTGCTGTGTTTTGTGGCCATGTCACTTCTCCTCTTTGCTGTGAGGGTTCCCTCTCCTGTGCCCAGGACCACGCTCTCTTCACAGTGTCTTCTCCACTGCCCTCACACCTTTGGATACCTCCAGGGCTCTTTAGGATCACACTGTCACAGGGCATTAGAGGTTGGAAGGGACCTCCAGAGATCACCCAGTCCAACCCCCCTGCCAAAGATGTCTTCCTGCATCTTGTGGACACAGTTTCTGCTGTACCTTCCAGAGGGCTACTTAGCCAATGACCTATAAAATCAACCTGAGGTGAGCAGGTGCCAAATTCCTCTGCTCTTGACCTGGATAGATAGCAAATCCTCTGTGTGCCTGAAGGGAGGTTGGAGCCAGGTGGGGGTTGGTCTCTTCTGCCAGGCAAGCAGCACCAGAACAGGAGGACACAGTCTCAAGCTGTGCCAGGGGAGGTTTAGGCTGGAGGTGAGGAGAAAGTTCTTCCCAGAGAGAGAGCTTGCCCATTGGGATGTGCTGCCCAGGGAGGTGCTGGAGTCCCCATCCCTGGAGGTGTTTAGGAAGAGCCTGGCTGAGGCACTTGGTGCCATGGTTGAGTTGATCAGATGGTGTTGGGTGAGAGCTTGGACTGGATGATCTCAAAGGCTCTTTTCCAGCCTGGTTTGTTCTATTCTGTTCTATTTCTCCCAGGCCTGCATGAAAATGAGCAGTGCTGTGCCCTGCTTGCTGCAGGGGGTGCCCTGCAAGCACACAGCAGCCCTCTGGCCCCTCTCTGTGCCACTGCCTCCTGCTTGGACATCCCCTGGAGGTGTGGATTCTGTCACCTTCATTGGGCTGTGTGGCTCTTACAGCATTTCTGACACAGTGCCTGCAAGGGGAGGGGGGGAACAGATGTTCTCTCCAAGCTTCTTAGCCAGCCTGAAGCCTTTGTGAGGTACACTTTTAATACAGAAGATGCCTCCATGAGATTAAAAGAGTACAGAATGCAGAATGGTTTAATGTCATGGAGGTATTGTAGGGTCTCAGCTTTCACAGACCTAGGGCTGGGGGGCAGGAGGGAGGGGACAGGCTCTGCTCACTTGCACCCTGGGATAGGACAAGGGGCAGTGGATGGAAACTCCAGCACAGGAGGTTCCAGCTCAGCATGAGGAGGAACTTCTGCCCTGAGAGGGTCCCAGAGCCCTGGAGCAGGCTGCCCAGAGAGGTTGTGGAGTCTCCTGCTCTGGAGCCTTCCCAGCCCCATCTGGATGTGTTCTGTGTGAGCTGTGCTGGGTTCTGTGCTCCTGCTCTGGCAGGGAGGGTTGGACTGGATGCTCTCTGGAGGTCCCTTCCAAGCCCTGGCATCCTGTGAGCCTTTATGCCCCTTCCATGGTCTGAGGTCTCCCCTAAGCCTCCTCTCCCCAGGGAGGAGGTGCAGCAATTTGTGAGTGGCTTGCAGAGCTTTGCCCTGGCTGCTGCTGCCATGGAGAGCTGTGGAACAAGTGGCATAGGAATGATTTCCTCTTCTCTTTTTTTTCCCCTTACCTCCAGTTACAACCCAGAAACATTGTTGAGCTCTGCCAGCATCTAATGAGCCCCAGAGGGCTGCCTTGTTGCTGATGCACTGAGCGTTTCAGGCTGCTGCTCATTCATGCTTTATTAATTGTCTGAATCTCCTAATTGCTGATTTGGTTACAGTGTTACCAGCTTGGGTTCCTCACTGCTCTTCTGCCTGGCTGCTCTCAGCTGCCTCCTCTGCTGCTCTGGCTCAGGCTCTTTGTGCCAGGGTGGGGAGAGAGCTCCTTGGGGAGCAGCAGAGGAGCACCACCAGCATCAGGCCTGTGTTTCACAGCCTGGGGTGTAAGCTCAGCCTTGCTCAGCCTTCCTGAAGCACTGCCTGGCTGCATTCCTGCACTGCCCCTCTCCTCATCTCCTGCCCTAGGCGGGGATTTGGGGTCCAGTTCTGGGCCCTTCAAGTCAAGAAAGAGGTTGAGGTGCTGGAAGGTGTCCAGGGAAGGGCAACAGAGCTGGGGAGGGGTCTGGAGCACAGCCCTGGGAGGAGAGGCTGAGGGAGCTGGGGCTGCTTAGCCTGGAGAAGAAGAGGCTCAGGGGAGACCTTCTTGCTCTCTCCAGCTCCCTGAAGGGAGGTTGGAGCCAGGTGGGGGTTGGGCTCTTCTCCCAGGCAAGCAGCACCAGAACAAGAGGACACAGTCTCAAGCTGTGCCAGGGGAAGTTTAGGTTTAATAGCAAGAAGTTCTTCCCAGACAGAGAGATTGCCCTTGGAATGTGCTGCCCAGGGGGGTGGTGGGGTCAGCATCCCTGGAGGTGTTTAAGAGCAGCCTGGGTGAGGCACTCAGTGCCAGGGTCTGGTTGATCAGTTAGGGTTGGATTGGTGATCTTGGAGGTCTCTTCCAAGCTGGCTGATTCTGTGCTTGAGTGAGCCCTGCCAGTGGCACCTGCTGGGGGGTTAGAGGCTGGCTGTAGCCATGCTGGGAGCCTGAGCTCTGCTTGCTCCAGCCTGGCACCTCCAGCCCCAGAGCCCAATGGGCATCACAGCTTGCCTGGGCTGTGCCCTGGGGAGGGCACAGAGCTGTGTTGCCCCCACTGCTGTTTCCTCAGTCATCCCCATCTCCCACCCCCCACTTCAGGCAGGTGAGAATGGCTTTGAGGGACTGGATTTTCAGGGCTTTCATCATTTGAACCCAGGGCAGGTTGGGTTTGTGAGTCTGTGACTGTGTGATCCTATGGCTCTGTGCCCTTCTGTGCTGCCAGCCCTGCCTGCAGTCCCCTCTGTGTGAGCAGGGATGATCTCAGCTGCCCTGAGGCAGGAGCTGGCTTAGAAAAGGAGAGGAAAACAAAAACATTTGGGAAAGGAAGCTGATCTTGAACACAGCAACTTTGTTTTCTGCTGCTGTGGAGGAAGGTGCCCGGCTGGCACCCAGGCTCAGCTCAGCACCCAGGCTCAGCTCTCCCGGGGTCCCCAGGGCATGGGGTCTTGCCAGTGCCAGGAAGAGGCAGGACTTTAATTGGGGATTGCTGTATAGGGGCATGCCAGAACTGCTGCAGCTGGCACTGCTTTTCTTGCCAGGCTCATTCTAGCACATGGGCTGCAGGCTGCCCCAACCAGAGGCCACTTCTGAGCTCTGGTAGCTCCTTGCCTGCTGCCAAGGGTGACCTCAAGGAGCTCCATTGCCAGGCAGCTTGTGCAGCCCCTGCCACTGCCTTGCATGGGCTGAAGCTGTGTGCCTCTCATTGAAAGCACCACAAATGCCACTCAGATGTGGGGGTTCCTAGGGGTCTGCTTCTGCTCAGCCCAGCCACAGGTGGTAAATGCTAAACCCCTGCCACTCAGCCCTGCTCTTCCTCTCTCCAGGCCTGTGAAAAGCAGTGTGAAAGCCACTGCCCTGCAGATGTGTGCAGAGCCTGCTGCTTGTTTTGCTCAGCTGGTGGGAGCAGCTCAGGGCCTGGCTGCCTTTGCAACCAGCCTGCCCAGTGTCCCGTTGGCAGCCAGGCACCACTGAGCTCCCACGCCCCGGGCTTGGTCACTGCAGCTGGCAGCATGGGAAGGCAGGGGGGAGCTTGCCACCTCCCACACAAGGCCAGTCTGTGCTGTTGGCACTTCCTTGGCTTCCTGAGAGGGGTTTGGAGATGTTTCCAAGGTTGGGGGCTAGCCTCTGGCACAGTCTCCTCAGTGCCTGGCTGGGAAGCGCTGCTTTAGCTCGGACTTTATAGGGAGTCAGGGAGGGATAGGACTGGGGGGCATGGAGCAGAACTAGAAATGGGGAGATGGAGATTGGCTGTGAGGAAGAAGTTGTTCCCCAGGAGGGTGGTGAGAGCCTGGCACAGGTTGCCCAGGGAGGTGGTGGCAGCCTCCTGCCTGGAGGTGTTTGCAGCCAGGCTGGAGGTGGCTGTGAGCAACCTGCTGTGGTGTGAGGTGTCCCTGGCCATGGCAGGGGGGCTGGGACTGGCTGAGCCTTGAGGTCCCTTCCAGCCCTGACAATTCCATGATTCTGTGTGCCCAAGCTGGGGGAGGGATTACATGGTTGTGCTGGGGAGGGGTCCCCAGCATTCTCTTACCAGCTGCACAGGGAGCTGCTGTTGGCTTGGATGATCTGCTGGGTGGAGCTGAGGGCTGCTGCTGGGAAGCTGCTCTTGCTTTGCTGGCTGCATCCCTTGTGTGTGCACTGTGCTGCTGCAGCACAGAGTCACAGCAACATTCAGGGTGGAACAGAGCCTCAGCATCACCAAGCCCAGCCCAGAGCCCTGCTCTGCAAGGCTCACCCCTAAGCCATAGCCCCAAGCACCACAGCCAAACCACCTTCAAACACCTCCAGGCTTGGGCACTCCACCACCTCCCTGGGCAGCACATTCCAGTCCCTGACCACTCTTGCCATCACAAAATTCTTCCTCCTGTCCAGTCTGAACCTCCCCAGTGGCAGCTTGAGGCCATTCCCTCTGTTCTGTCACTGATTCCCTGTGAGCAGAGACCAGCAGCAGCCTCTCCACAAGGTCCTTGCAGGGAGCTGTAGACAGCAATGAGGTCTCCCTCAGCCTCCTCTGTTCCACACTAACCATCCCCAGCTCCTTCAGTCTCTCCTCATCAGATTTATCCTCCAGGCCCTTCCCAGCTTCCTTGCCCTGCTCTGCCCTGGCTCCAGCACCTCCACATCTCTCTGGGATTGAGCTGCCCAAACCTGGACACCACACTCCAGGTGTGGCCTCCCCAGAGCTGTGTCCAGGGGTCCCTTGTGTGTGCCCTGTGCTGCTGCATCCTCTGCTCAGCACTGGGCTTCCGCAGCCTGCGGAGCAGCTGCAAGCTGCGCTGGGAGGCAGAGGGGCAGTGCTGTGCCTCAGGCCTCCTTTGCCTCCCTGGTTTTAAGGTATTTCTTTATTTTGAACAGAACAGCAACAGCAACCCCACAGCTCACCCTGAGCCTGGGACAGGGAGGTGTGGCTCCCTGGGGGGTTCTTGTTAAGGGAGGTAAATCATGCTGTAAATGGGAGCCTGGGGAGGTGCGAAGAAGCTGCTGCCTAGAGGAGCTTTCTCCTTCCCCCCCCTTGGGTGATATTGATTTAATTTTTGTGGTTCTGGTTCATCTGAGATTTCCTGGGAGGATGTCTTGGCTCTGTGTCCCAGCTTGGCAGCTCAGCTCAGCTCCTGCAGCTTGGAGCTGCAGCGAGGGGAGGCCGGAGGCAGAGCTCCGCTGCCTGGCTGGGGACGGCGAGCAGAGCGCAGGGGGGATGTGCTGTGGGGTGCTCCAGGGTTGCTGCAAGGCTGTTGTGTGTGGTCAGTGGCTGTGCTGGGCTGCAGGGATGCTTTCAGAGCAGCAGCCTCAGCTGGGCTCCGTGTCCTCCCCACGCTGGGTGTCTTTAGAGCCGCTCCATTCGTCGCCGGCAGCTACCCACGCCTGCCCGAATCAGACCTGGAGCTGGGTGGGAGGATGGGCACTGCCCTTGTTGGGCACCCCAGCAGCAGGGCTGCTTTCACAGCAGCAGGGCCCTCTCCCAGCCACATTCCCCCGTGTGGCCAAATGCAGGCTCTGAGGAGGCAGGGGAGAGCATTCAAAAGCATCGTGAGGGCCAAGAGCATCCTCTGTGCCCAGCCCTCCACAGACCCAGGCAGACTGGGAGCTGGGCACAGAGGAGCCCCAGGAGGCTCAGCAGGGGACAGGGCAGAGTCCTGCAGCTGGGAAGGAAGAACAAACTGCACAGCACAGCTTAGGAGGGGATCTGCTGGAGAGCAGCCCTGGGGAGAGGGACCTGGCAGTGCTGGTGGGGAACAAGTTCTGCATGGGACAGCAATGTGCCCTGGGGGCCAAGGAGGCCAATGGGATCCTGGGGGGCATTCAGAGTGTGGCCAGCAGAGCCAGGGAGGTTCTCCTCCCCCTCTGCTCTGCCCTGCTGAGACCTCACCTGGAACATTGCATCCAGCTCTGGGCTCCCCAGCTCAGGAGGGACAGGGATCTGCTGGGGAGGGTCCAAGGGAGGGCTGCCAGGATGCTGCAGGGACTGAGCTCTGCCTGGGGAGGAGAGGCTGAGAGCCCTGGGGCTGTTTAGACTGGAGATGAGAAGACTGAGAGGGATCTGATCAATGTCTATCAATAGCTGAGGGCTGGGGGTCAGGAGGGAGGGGACAGGCTCTGCTCACTGTGCCCTGGGATAGGACAAGGGGCAGTGGATGGAAACTCCAGCACAGGAGGTTCCTGGAGGTGTTTGCAGCCAGGCTGGAGGTGGCTGTGAGCAACCTGCTGGGTGTGAGGTGTCCCTGGCCATGGCAGGGGGTTGGCACTGGGTGATCCTTGAGGTCCCTTCCAGCCCTGGCAGTTCTGTGGCCCTCCTGCCCAGGCCTCTGCTGCTGTGCCAAGGCTGTACTGAAATCCTTCCCTTTTCCTCTCCAGTCTCTTTTCTTTCTGTTGATGTATTGTTACTGGTTGTGTCCTCTCATTTGCTCAGGCTCCTTTGCATGGTCAGCAGCCCCTGCAGACCCCCATCTGGGAAGCCCCCCTCTGTGTCCTTTCCCTGCCTGCAGAAGTGCTCCTGGGCTTGTGCTCCACGTCCCTGTGCCCTCCAGCTCACCCTGCATGCTGGCTTGCAGCTACCTTTGCCACATCCTCTGTGTGTGCTTCCAGTCCCAGTGCCCAGCACCTCTGCCCTGGCAGGCTCTGTGCCCTGCCTGCCTCCCCTCTGGGGGCTCTTTCCCAGCCCAAGGCATTGGTGGGTCCCAGGAGGTGCTGGGCACATTGTGGCCTTGTGCTCACTGTGCTGCCTGTGTGCTGCAGCTCTGGAAGTCACTCTCCTCCTCCCATTAACAGTGTGCCAGGAGGAAATGAAGGGGAGAAGAGAAGCTCCTGGCTGCAGGCTGCTGCTAGCAGTCCCACTGGACCCTGGCACCGAGCTCCAGGTGGTGTTTACCCCACACAGGGCTAGCAGGCAGCAGGTTCTGCCTCTGTCTCTCTTGCTCCCTGTTTCCTGTGCCTGGGGTGGCTTGGCACCAGGGCCAGGAAAGGGCCACAGCCCTCTCCAGTTCCCTTTCCCACACAGCTTGTGGGCAGCTGTGAGTCACCCAAGGGCACCAGGGTTGGTGCCACTTCCTTCTGTGCTCAGTCCCCTGCACACTGCTGCTGCTTGCTGCTCCTCCTCCTTACTGCTGGCAGGATCACAGAATCATTGAGGCTGGCAGAGACCTCTGAGAGCATCAAGCCCAGCCTATGACCTAACACCACCTGAACCACTGCCACCAAGGGCCACATCCAAGCCCACGTCCACTGATGGTGACTCCACCACCTCCCTGGGCAGTCCCTGCAAGGTTTCTTTGGCTTCCCTCCTGCAGGTTCTGCCTGGCCTCCTGTCCCTGGCTGAGGTTTCCTTCCATGCCCTCTATTTGCAGCAGCAGAAGTGCTGGGGGATGTGGCTGCCCTCCCCAGCCATTAATTCTGGGAGCCTGTGCTGACTGAACTCAGGCTGGGCTGGCATTTCATAAGAAGTTAATTCTTCCTCAAGAGAACAGTGCCCAAAGCACTGGGGAAAGCCTCCCACCTCTGCCTGCCTTCGTTAGCCTGAGCTGACCCTGGGTTAAAGTCTAACTGTGAAGGTGTTTTATGAGCTGCTGTGCCAGAGGGGCTGCCAGGCGAGGTGGGCACAGGCCCCCAGCAGCCTGCCCTCTGCCCTTGTGCTGCCAGCCTTGGCCCTGTGGCTTCATTCCCCTGGGGAAGGAGCTGCAGAGCAGGGGGAGAGCTCAGGTGGCTGCTGTGGCAGGGCCCTTGCCAGCCAGCCCTCTGTGGTGCCAGGGTGGCTCTGTGTGATCCAGCTCTGCTCAGGGGTCCCTGGCACAGCAGGTTTCCCTCCAGAGAGCACAGCCAGCCTGGGCTCTCTGCTGGCTCCTTCCCCTGCTGCCTGAGCTGTGGCTCTGGGGGAAGTGCTGTTTCCCTCTCAGCTGAGCTCCCAGAGCCACTGCCCTCTCACCAGGACAGGTCTGCAAACCTCTCTCGCCCCTCTTTGTGGCAGAGGGTGGAAGGGGGACAGGGCCACCTCAATGCCTGGAGATTTGTTCTGTGTCTGCATTCTGCACCAGCTGACAGCATTCCTGGTTCCTGCCCCTGCTGGTGGCAGACTGCCAGTGGAAGAGGCTTCAGTCTGTTCCTGGTGCAGGTTAGATGGGCTGGAATGAAATGATCACAGCTCACAGGGTGTCAGGGGGTGGAAGGGACCTCCAGACACCATCCAGTCCAACCCCCTGCCAGAGCAGAACCCAGCACAGGGCACACAGAACACATCCAGATGGGGCTGGGAAGGCTCCAGGGAAGGAGACTCCACAACCTCTCTGGGCAGCCTGCTCCAGGGCTCTGGGACCCTCCCAGGGCAGAAGTTCCTCCTCATGCTGAGCTGGAACCTCCTGTGCTGGAGTTTCCATCCACTGCCCCTTGTCCTGTCCCAGGGTGCAAGTGAGCAGAGCCTGTCCCCTCCCTGCTGACCCCCAGCCCTCAGCTATTGATAGCCATTGATCAGATCCCTCTCAGCCTTCTCCTCTCCAGACTGAACAGCCCCAGGGCTCTCAGCCTCTCCTCCCCAGGCAGTGCTGCAGTCCCTTCAGCATCCTGGCAGCCTCCCTTGGACTCTCCCCAGCAGATCCCTGTCCCTCCTGAGCTGGGGAGCCCAGAGCTGGATGCAGTACTGCAGGTGAGGTCTCATTGCCCACCAAAACAAACAGCCCCCATCCTCCATCAGACAACACCCCTTTGGTCAGAGCATGGGGGCCCTGCCCTTGCCCTCAGCTGAGTGGCAGTCTGCATTTTGCACATCTGCCTTCCATGCAGAGCTGCCTGTTCCCATCATGGCTTGAGGTGGGGA
Source organism: Dryobates pubescens (assembly GCF_014839835.1). Lineage (NCBI taxonomy): Eukaryota > Metazoa > Chordata > Aves > Piciformes > Picidae > Dryobates > Dryobates pubescens. The sequence goes on from NC_071622.1 coordinate 1,321,785, forward strand.
GCAGTGCCAGCTGCTGCAGGCAGCGCTGCCCAGCCCCTTCCCACTGCCAGGGCATTCAGGTTGCCCTTGCTGGAGAGGAGAGCAACATATGCTGCTTAATGGGGAGCGAGTGGCACCCTGTCAGCTTGGAGCAGAGCTGTGTTGTGAATCCCAGGGTGGCAGAGGGGAGGTGTGAACAGCATGGAGAAGCTCCTGAGAAATGTGTTATCCATCCCTGCCACTCTGCTTCCACCCAGCAGAGCTGTAAGGAAGCTTGACACCACCCCCTGTGTGCCAGGCTGGGCAAGAGCTGGAGAGCTGGGGGCTTGCTGGGCTCCTTGAGAACAAGAGGAAGCAGCCTCGAGCTGGCACTGGGCAGGCTCAGGCTGGACAGCAGCAAGAATCTGTCTCCCATCCAGAGTGGTCAGGGACTGGAATGTGCTGCCCAGGGAGGTGGTGGAGTGCCCAAGCCTGGAGGTGTTTGAAGGTGGTTTGGCTGTGGTGCTTGGGGCTGTGGGTTAGGGGTGAGCCTTGCAGAGCAGGGCTCTGGGCTGGGCTTGGTGATGCTGAGGCTCTGTTCCAGCCTGACTGTTGCTGTGACTCTGTCATCATCCCTCCCCAGCATTCAAAAGCTTCTGAAATAAACTGAACCTGAATGAAAATTCCCTCACCTGGGGCTGCTCAGTGTGGAGAGGAGAAGGCTGAGAGGGATCTGATCAGTGGCTATCAATAGCTGAGGGCTGGGGGTCAGGAGGGAGGGGACAGGCTCTGCTCACTTGCTCCCTGGGATAGGACAAGGGGCAGTGGATGGAAACTCCAGCACAGGAGGTTCCACCTCAACGCAGCTCCTGGAGTCCTCTTCCCCACTCCTTTGTTGTTAACTTGTGCTCAGAGCTTCATTAAGGTCCCAGGGGGCAGGGAGTTCATTAGTGCTTCATTGGGCAGAGCTGTGCTTTGATGCATGGGAAATGCATCCCAGAGAGAGTCTGGGCTCCTCGGAGTGACTGTGCTAACGAGCTCTGGCTCAGAGTGCCCGGGGCTGGAAGGGACCCCCAGAGCTCACCCAGCCCAACCCCTGCCAGGGCAGCTCACACAGGAACACAGCCAGGGGGGCTGGGTATCTCCAGAGAGGAGACTCCACAACCCCCCTGGGCAGCCTGCTGCAGTGGTTGGGGCAAGGCTGGGCAGCAGCTCTCAGCCCAGGGGCAGGGCTGGTGAAGCAGCTTGGTTCTCCTGGCACTGGGGTAAAGGCCTGGATTTAAGCAGGGGCTTAGCAAATCTGCTCAGCCCTTTGGAGCATTTGACTTCTTGGCTCCCCTTGGTTCCTGCTGGAGTTTTGCCATCAGCTGTCAGCACAAGGGGGCTTTGGCTGCAGTGTGGCAGTGGCAGAACAGCTTTCCCCATGGCACCTCCCTCTGCCAGGCTCAGGGCAAGCCCAGGCAGGAGCCTCCTCTGCAGCCTGGGATTGCAGAAGCCTCTCTGAGGAGCTCTGCCTTGGGCTTGTCCCTGAAATGCAATCCAGGGGTGGGAAGCATCTTTGCTGAAATGTCCTGGCCTTGAGAGCAGCCCTGAGGAGAAGGACCTGGGGGTGCTGGGGGAGGAGAAGCTCAGCAGGAGCCAGCAGTCAGCACTGGCAGCCCAGAGAGCCCAGCAGAGCCTGGGCTGCAGCAAGAGAAGTGTGGCCAGCAGGGCCAGGGAGGGGATTCTGCCCCTCTGCTCCACTCTGCTGAGACCACAGCTGGAGCTCTGGGGCCAGTTCTGGAGCCTCTGTGCCAGGAAGGGTCTGGAGGGGCTGGAAGGTGTCCAGAGAAGGGCCAGGAGGAGGAGCAGAGGGCTGGAGCTGCTCTGCTGTGAGGACAGACTGAGGGAGTTGGGGTTGTGCAGGCTGGAGAGGAGAAGGCTCCCAGGAGACCTCATTGTGGCCTTGCAGGATCTGCAGGGGGCTCCAAGAAAGCTGGGGAGGGACTTTGGAGGGTGCCAGGGAGGGATAGGACTGGGGGGGATGGAGCAGAACTAGAAGTGGGGAGATTGAGATTGGCTGTGAGGAAGAATTTGTTCCCCAGGAGGGTGGTGAGAGCCTGGCACAGGCTGCCCAGGGAGGTGGTGGCAGCCTCCTGCCTGGAGGTGTTTGCAGCCAGGCTGGAGGTGGCTGTGAGCAACCTGCTGTGGTGTGAGGTGTCCCTGGCCATGGCAGGGGGCTGGAGCTGGCTGAGCCTTGAGGTCCCTTCCAGCCCTGACAGCTCTGTGATTCTGTCTGCAGTGCTGCCCTGGGGCTGCTGCTCCCCCAGAAGACAAGGCTAAAAATAGTCTCTGTCACCCCGAGGTGCTGTTCAGGGTGGCTGTCTCCCCCAGGCCCACCTTAATTAGCACTTGGGATGGCCCAGAGTAGAACCCCCCAGGGCTGCAGCCTCTCGGGAATGCACTTTGCTGCTTGTGAGCAGCGATCGTTAGGAGCAATCCATCAGCCTGCAGCTCCCCGGGGAGCGGTGCCGTGCTCTGGGTGCTGTGCAGAGCATCCAGCTCAGCTCCCAGCTCCTGCAAAAGCCATGCCTGGAGCTTCACAAGCTGCTGGCTTCATTACTCCAAGGCTGCAGCTCACTTTTCCCTGGGCTGAGCCAAGGCATTTCTGCCCCTGTGCTCCCAGCACTGGTCTGGTTCTCAGCAAGGCACAGAGCATCACAGAGTGCCAGGGGCTGGAAGGGACCTCCAGAGCTCATCCAGTCCAAGCCCTGCCAGAGCAGGAGCACCCAGGGCAGCTCACAGGAACACATGCAGGCAGGTCTTGAGTATCTCCCCAGAGGGAGCCTCCACAGCCCCCCTGGGCAGCCTGCTCCAGGCCTCTGCCACCCTCACAGGGAAATAATTCTTCCTCCTGTTTCCATGGCACTTCCTCTGCCTCAGCTTCCACCACTGCCCCTGGTGCTGGCATTGGGCACCCCCCAGCAGAGCCTGGCTCCAGCCCCTGGGCACTGCCCCTGCACAGCTTTAGCACCAGCAATGAGAAGAGGCTCTTGGAGGCAGTTTCATCTCTGCCTGTAACCAGCATGGAAGGGGAGTAGGAGAGATGGGACCTGGACCCCCAGGCTGGCTGCCTCTTTGGTGAGGGACTTTGTGATCACCCTTCTCCAGGAGCAGATGGGCAGAGTCCCAGGGCAGGAGATTGAACCTGCTGTGGTGTGAGGTGTCCCTGGCCATGGCAGGGGCTTGGAGCTGGCTGAGCCTTGAGGTCCCTTCCAGCCCTGACTATTGTATGGTTCTCTCTGCAGAGGGAGCACAGGGCAGGCATCCTGGTGCAGAGCTTTGCCTCCAGCCCCTGCCAGCCCTCGGTGTGACATTTCCATCACTGCATGATGCATTAACTTTGGCAGCCAGAGCCAGCAGGCAGGAAAAGCTGCTGGCCCTGCCCTGGGTTCAAATGATGAAAGCCCTGGAAATCCAATTCCTCAAAGCCATTCTCACCTGGCTGAAGTGGGGGGTGGGAGATGGGGATGACTCAGGAAACAGCAGTGGGGGCAACACAGCTCAGGCAAGCTGTGATGCCCACTGGGCTCTGGGGCTGGAGCCAAGGTGCCAGGCTGGAGCAAGCAGAGCTCAGGCTCCCAGCATGGCTACAGCCAGCCTCTAACCCCCCAGCAGGTGCCACTGGCAGGGCTCACTCAAGCACAGAATCAGCCAGGTTGGAAGAGACCTCCAAGATCACCAATCCAACCCTAACTGATCAACCAGACCCTGGCACTGAGTGCCTCACCCAGGCTGCTCTTAAACACCTCCAGGGATGCTGACCCCACCCCCTCCCTGGCAGCACATTCCAAAGGGCAATCTCTCTGTCTGGGAAGAACTTCTTACTAAGATTAAACCTAAACCTCCCCTGGCACAGCTTGAGACTGTGTCCTCTTGTTCTGCTGCTGGGTGCCTGGGAGAAGAGACCAACCCCAACCTGGCTCCAACCTCCCTTCAGGGAGTTGGAGAGAGCAAGAGCCTCCTCTTGCTCCTCCCTGAGCCTCCTCTTCTGCAGGCTAAGCAACCCCAGCTCCCTCAGCCTCTCCTCCCAGGGCTGTGCTCCAGACCCCTCCCCAGCTGTGTTGCCCTTCCCTGGACACCTTCCAGCAGCTCAACCTCTTTCCTAACCTGAGGGGCCCAGAAAGTGTTCCCTGTCCCTCTCACCCCTTCCCATCCCTCTCACCCCTTCCCATCAGAGCCTCTTCAGCCCTCCCTGGGGCTCTCCTGGCCCAGCAGGGCTAATCCAGGCTCTCTTCCATGCCCTGCAGTATGAGTTCAAGGCCAAGAACATCAAGAAGAAGAAGGTGAACCTCATCGTGTCGGTGGACGGTGTGAAAGTCCTTCTGAAGAAGAAGAAGAAGGTAGGCAGCTCTGCTCCCTGCAGCCATGGGGCCTTGGCAGCAGCAGCCCTCCCCTCCCAGCACAGGGATCTGCACCATCCTTGCATTTCTGGGCAGCCTGTGGGCTGGGGGGGTGGGAAGGGTGGGCTGGGGGGGTGGGAAGGGTGGGCTGGGCTCAGCCCCAGCTGAGCCACGTCCCCCCCGGGGGCGCTGAGCCAGCCCTGCTGCACACAGGGAGGGGCTCAGGGGGCCCTGTGGGAGGTGATGTGGAACACTGCCGGTCCCCAGGACTTGTCCCTCAGGAGGGAGCAGCAGCAGAGCCATGATGAGAGCTTCCCAGGTCCTTCTGGGCTGACTCTGCCCTGTCCTTGATCTCAAGGGCAGCATCTGACGTACTCAGCTTCAGCTTCTCTCCTTGCAGAAAAAAGAATGGGCCTGGGATGAGAACAAAATGCTGGTCATGCACGACCCCATCTACAGGTGAGCCTGCTGGGGGGCCCTGGGCTGGCCCCCTGCCCCTCTGCTGGGGGCTGCAGAATGGCCACCACCCCCTGGAGGGCAGCTCCCCTCGCTTGCTTTGCTCTCCAGAAGTCCTTCCCTGAGCACAGTGGCAAAAGCTATGAGCAGGGAGCTCTGTGTCCCAGGGAAGTGAGTGGGGAGCCTGGAACAGCCTCTCTTGCTCTGAGCAAGCAAGGCAAAGAAGTGAGGTTTGTCCATGGAGAGCTGCTGGGCTGCCAGCTTGGTCCTGGGGGGGTGGATGAGCAGAGAGAGCCTTGTGCTGCCTTCCCAAGCTGCTGCTGAGTCAGCAGGCTAATTTTCCCAGCCCAGGCAGAGCCTCTGCCAAGAGAATTTCTGCTGGGCTTTAGCAGGGATGTGCTGCAGAGGCTGGGCACCTGCCAGCACCCCAGGACGTGCCCTGGGAAGCACTGGCTGTGGCCTGGCCTGTGCCCTGTGGGTGACCTCCTAGAGCCAGAGAGTTGTCAGGGCTGGAAGGGAGCTCAAGGCTCAGCCAGTTCCAACCCCCTGCCATGGGCAGGGACACCTCACACCACAGCAGGTTGCTCACAGCCACCTCCAGCCTGGCTGCAAACACCTCCAGGCAGGAGGCTGCCACCACCTCCCTGGGCAACCTGTGCCAGGCTCTCACCACCCTCCTGGGGAACAACTTCTTCCTCACAGCCAATCTCAATCTCCCCATTTCTAGTTTTGCTCCATCCCCCCCAGTCCTATCCCTCCCTGACACCCTCAGAAGTCCCTCCCCAGCTTTCTTGCAGCCCCCTGCAGATCCTGCAAGGCCACAATGAGGTCTCCTGGGAGCCTTCTCCTCTCCAGCCTGCACAACCCCAACTCCCTCAGTCTGTGCTCACAGCAGAGCAGCTCCAGCCCTCTGCTCATCCTCGCGGCCCTGCTCTGGACACCTTCCAGCACCTCCAGATCCTTCCTGGCACAGAGGCTCCAGACCTGGCCCCAGAGCTGCAGCTGTGGTCTCAGCAGAGTGGAGCAGAGGGGCAGAATCCCCTCCCTGGCCCTGCTGGCCACACTTCTCTTGCTGCAGCCCAGGCTGTGATTTGCTCTCTGGGCTTTTCTCTCCTGGCAGGATATTCTATGTGTCTCATGACTCCCAGGACCTAAAGATCTTCAGCTACATTGCCAGGGATGGCTCCAGCAACATCTTCAGGTGCAATGTCTTCAAATCCAAGAAGAAGGTAAAGGTGCTGGGATGCACCCCCTGCCATGGCAGGGTCTCAGTGGGATACCTGGGGCAGCACCCTGTGGTGCTGCTCTGCAGCTGGCAGCCTGGAACACCCTGGTGATGCGAGCCCTGGGGCCCAGTGCCTGTGGCAGCACACAGAGACCCCCAAGAGCTGCAGCAGGCTGGGGACATCAGCTGGCAGGGGCAGCCCAGCTGAGGTTATCTCTCCTCTCCCTCCCCTCCCCTCTCCCTCCCCTCCCCTCTCCTCTCCCTCCCCTCTCCTCTCCCTCCCCTCTCCCCTCCCTCCCCTCTCCTCTCCCTGCCCTCTCCTCTCCCTCCCCTCTCCCCTCCCTGCCCTCTCCCCTCCCTGCCCTCTCCCCTCCCTGCCCCCTCCCCTCCCTGCCCTCTCCCCCCGCAGAGCCAGGCCATGCGGATCGTGCGGACGGTGGGGCAGGCCTTCGAGGTGTGCCATAAGCTGAGCCTGCAGCACACCCAGCAGAACGCGGACGGGCAGGAGGATGCAGACAGCGAGAGGAACGGGGACGACCTGGACGTGCCAGGTACTCCGGGGGGGCGCAGGCTGGGGCGGCCCGGGGGGCTCGGCAGGTTCGGTCTAGGAAGTCTGTCTCTTCCCGACCCAGCTCCTTCCTGTCTGCCGCCTGCGGGGAATGGATTTGCACGGCAATCCGGCCCGCGGAGCCCGCGGCTCAAGCTGGGATCTTGCCCAGCGAGGAGCCTTCACTAGGTGTTAGCCATCAGCCTCACAAGCGTCCCCCTTGCTGCGAGCCCATTAGCAGCGCCCGGGGCTCTGCTGGAGCCTCCGCGCTCGGCTGCACAAACACTGCCGGGCGGCTTGCTCCGAGCGCAGCCTTTGCCCCGCTGAGGCGCCGCTGGGGCTGGGGCCAGCTCTCTGCCAGGCACCCAGCTCACAGTCCACCACCAGCTCTGCAGTTCCCTGCCTGTACCAAGCCATGCTCGGGATCTTGCAGCCAGCTCCCAGGGCTGCAAGCAGCCTTCAGAGCTCTCCTCCTCACTCCTCAGCCCCATGGGCAAACGATGCAGGGATGCTGCTGGTCCACTCCCATCACCCCAGGCTCTGCAGGGTCCTGGGCAGCTGGCAGCAGTGTTGGAGGGGAAAAGGAAGTTTTACAAGAGGTTAGTCAAACACCATCAGTGCCCATCGGGATGCCACTTGTGGTGTGAGGGCTGCCTGCCCTGCAGGGATCTGCTGGGGAGAGTCCAAGAGAGGGCTGCCAGGATGCTGAAGGGACTGCAGCACTGCCTGGGGAGGAGAGGCTGAGAGCCCTGGGGGTTTGTAGTAGGGAGAAGACTGAGAGGGATCTGATCAATGGCTATCAATAGCTGAGGGCTGGGGGTCAGGAGGGAGGGGACAGGCTCTGCTCACTTGCTCCCTGGGATAGGACAAGGGGCAGTGGATGGAAACTCCAGCACAGGAGGTTCCAGCTCAGCATGAGGAGGAACTTCTGCCCTGGGAGGGTCCCAGAGCCCTGGAGCAGGCTGCCCAGAGAGGTTGTGGAGTCTCCTTCCCTGGAGCCTTCCCAGCCCCATCTGGATGTGTTCTGTGTGACCTGTGCTGGGTTCTCTGCTCCTGCTCTGGCAGGGGGTTGGACTGGATGACCTCGGGAGGTCCCTTCCACCCCCTGACATCCTGTGGGCTGTGATCCTCCTGCAGCCTGCCGCCTGCCGGGCGGGGAGCGGGCGGCGGCCTCGGCAGAGGAGACAGACATCGACGCCGTGGAGCTGCCGCTGCCCGGAGCCGACATCCTCGACTTCAGCCGGGGGGTGACCGACCTGGACGCCGTGGGCAAGGAGGCAAGTGCCTACTGTGATGCCAAGGTGTGCGGGTCCCTGCCCTCCACTCTTGGCTTGGGGCACAGCTCTGTGCATGCCCTGAGGGGCTGGGGCAGCAGGAGGGATTAGCACAGCCCTGTGAGGAGAGGCTGAGGGAGCTGGGGTTGCTTAGCCTGCAGAAGAGGAGGCTCAGGGGAGACCTTCTTGCTCTCTACAACTCCCTGAAGGGAGGTTGGAGCCAGGTGGGGGTTGGTCTCTTCTCCCAGGCAAGCAGCACCAGAACAAGAGGACACAGTCTCAAGCTGTGCCAGGGGAGGTTTAGGCTTGATCTTAGCAAGAAGTCCTTCCCAGACAGAGAATTGCCCTTTGGAATGGGCTGCCCAGGGAGGGGGTGGGGTCGAGGTCCCTGGAGGTGTTTAAGAGCAGCCTGGGTGAGGCACTCAGTGCCGTGGGCTGGCTGATTAGTGAGGGGTGGCTGGTTGGTTGGATTGGTGATCTTGCAGTCTCTCCCAGCCTGGCTGAGTCTGTGATTCCCAGGATCAAAGCCATCTGCCGCCGCAGGGCTGCCCTTTGGCTCGGGGCCGGGGGAGCTCCCAGCCAGCGCCGTGCTGAGGCTCATGCATGTGCAGCCACGTGGAAAGTCTCTGGGACAGAGCTGTTAGGCATTTTTTCCCCCTACCCCCCCACCACACACACCAAAAAACCCCTAAACCCCTGTATTATTTTAATGCAGTGGAAATTCCCAGGGGAAGCATCAGCCTTTGCCTGGGGAGTTTTCCACAGCAGCTCCTCAGCTGTTGTCACAACTGAAACCGATGTTTCCAGAGTTTTTCAGCAGCCCTGGCAAAGTGCTGCTGGCTTTGAAGGCAGCAGCTCCTCTCCTGGGTGTTTTGGGAGGCTGCCCTGGGCCCCAGCCCCGCTGTGTCTGGCGGCTCTGCGTAGCCAGAGGCTCAGATCTCACTCCCTCCACGCTGGTGTTTTGCAGGGCTGCCTCCACGCTGAAGACATCCTGACAGCCTCACCCAAGATGCTTCTGCCCTCATCTGCCCAGCTGCCCGAGCTGGGGACGCCCCTCTCTGCCCACCACCAAATGCAGCTTCTCCAGCAGCTCCTGCAGCAGCAGCAGCAGCAGACACAAGTGGCTGTGGCTCAGGTTGTCCTTCTGGGCTCATTCCTGGGGGCAGCAGCAGGTCTGGGGCACCCTACCAGGGCCTCGGTGCCACTGGAGTACCTCCTGCCTGGAGGCAGTGTTGAAGGCAGGCAGCTCCATGGGGTGGGCAGGCTGCCTGCAGGAGGAGGTGCTCAGGGGGTGGGTGTGGGAGAAGCTGGGGCACAGGATGGGAGGGGAGCATCCCCTGGGCTGTGTGTCAGGGTGACAGGAGTGGCCATTTGCCCTGGCTCATCACAGGAGTTGAAGTGCTTAGGTCTGCACACCACCAGATTTCTTGGTGCTTTGGTCCTTGTCTGCTTGCCAGTGCCTGGCCTCAGTGTTAGCCCTGTGGGACTGCTGCCTGGGCTGTGCACTTGGCATCTCCTTCTCCATGTAGCTCTTTCTCATTTAAGCAGCTGTGGTTGCTTTATCCAACCTGCTGCCTTAGCTTTCCTTGTTGCCTGACCCCCTGCAGAACTCTCTGCAATTGCCTGACTTTGTTCCTGGCCTGAGTGATTGACTCCAGCAGCCCCCCTGGGCTTCCCTGCAGCTTTCCTCCTCTCACATCAGACAAGTCAGTCCTGGTCCTTGTGGCTGAGCTGCAGCCCCAAGAGCCTTTGTGCCTTCTTGGGTCAGGGACTTGAGAAGCTGCTTTGCCCTCTGGCCAAGGCACTTGCAGCCCCAGGTAATCTTTTATGTGTGCCCAGGCAGAGTGCTGGGACAGGCAAATCTTGCCAGGCAAAGCCATATGGCAGGGACTGCTCACTTGTGGTTGTTCCCAGTGTACCTGTAGTGCCTTGCAGGAGCTTTTTTTCCCCCTTCCTAATTCCACATCAAAAAAAACCCAAAGGCAAACCCAAACCAATCAATGAAACAAAGAATAACACCCCCCCCACACCCCCACCCCCACCCAACCCCCCCCCAACAAACCAACAACAACAAAGCAACCACAACACAAACCACACAGTCTAAGGCCATTTCTTGGCTGGCTCCTGAGGGCTCATCCCCAACTCTCTGAAGGGCTAACACCATACTCAGGGCCCCTGCCCACCCCAGGGTGGCTCTTCTTGTAGGAGCTGTCTCTGAGCTGCTCTCTAACCCCTTCAGCACTCCCCCTGTGGAGCTTCTGTGGCTGGAGTGGGCGAATGACAAGCCAGGTCTTGCCTCAAATGCATTTCAGGTGACTGCATGCATCACATCTGCACTGCTGTCAGTGTCATCTTCCTCCCCAAAGCACTGAGTCTGCCTCTGAAGCTGTGCTGATGGGCACAGGCTTAATTCCTTCTTAGCAAGGCTGTGAGATCCACCCTGCTGACAAGATCAGTGCCATGGCGACCACCCTGTCATTATCTCAGCCTCCAATTGCTTGGCTGAGGCTGCAGCTGCCATTTATTTCCCTTGCTGAGCAGGGAGAAGCTTTTGCAAGGCACATCCAGACACCTGTGGAAGTTTTTTACTCTTCAGTTAAGGCCAGGAGTCATTCCTGGGTCTTGAGGCACAAGCCATTGCACCTCTGCAAGGCATAGTATTTAGGCTCTGCTTGCATCTTCCTCTGCAACCTGTGATGGATTCCATGGTCCTGCTCTGGCAGGGGGATTGGACTCAGTGGTCTCTGGAGGTCCCTCCCAACCCCTGACATCCTCTGATCCTGTGACCCCCCTGGCTTCCTCTTGGGCTGCCCTTTCCTCCTGCATTCATGGTATGCACCAATGGTCCCATCACTGTCATCTCCATTTGTCCACCAGAGAGGCATGGGCACCATGCACTGAGCATGCCCTGGGCTGGCACTGCCACCTGTCCCTGCTCTCCCCAGCACAGCTGGGGTGTAACCACAGGGGGCTCTTCATCAGGTCACTTGGTAGGATGCTAGTGAGCACTGGTAGAGGAGCAGGGAAAGCTGGAGTGAGGCAGCAGGATGAGCAGAGGGCTGGAGCACCTCTCCTGTGAGGACAGACTGAGGGAGTTGGGGCTGTTCAGTCTGGAGAGGAGAAGGCTCCCAGGAGACCTCATTGTGGCCTTCCAGGATCTGCAGGGGGCTCCAAGAAAGCTGGGGAGGGACTTTTGAGGGTGTCAGGGCAGGATAGGACTGGGGGGATGGAGCAAAACTAGAAGTGGGGAGATTGAGATTGGCTGTGAGGAAGAAGTTGTTGCCCAGGAGGGTGGTGAGAGCCTGGCACAGGTTGCCCAGGGAGGTGGTGGAAGCCTCCTGCCTGGAGGTGTTTGCAGCCAGGCTGGAGGTGGCTGTGAGCAACCTGCTGTGGTGTGAGGTGTCCCTGGCCATGGCAGGGGGTTGGGACTGGCTGAGCCTTGAGGTCCCTTCCAGCCCTGCCAATGCTATGACTCTCTGATCTCCCAGGCCCTCACCAGTCTCTCCTGTCACACAGGTGCACTTGCTGAAGGACCAGCTGGCTGCAGAGGCAGCAGCACGGCTGGAGGCCCAGGCTCGTGTGCACCAGCTGCTGCTCCAGAACAAGGACTTGCTGCAGCACATCTCCCTCCTGGTCAAGCAGGTGCAGGAGCTGGAGCTGAAGCTGGCAGGGAACAACACCAGTAAGCACTCCTGCCCCTTCCTTTCCCCTCACAGCTAGCTGGGCCTGTGAGGGACATCCACGTGGGTGTTCCTCTTTTTGTGCCCTTGCAGGGGGGTTGTGGAGGGGAATATTAGTGCCCTGCTGGCCTGGCTTTGTCTGTGTGCAGCAGGGTGCTTGCACGCAGCATGGGGAGGTGCATGGGGAGGGCTGTTTGAACAGGAGTCACATACCTCCATCAGCTCTATGTCTGCTTTCCCCCCTGGCTGCACACTCGAGGCCAGCTCCTTACTTTCCCCCAGAGCCCATTCCAGTGTGACCTGCTCTAGGTGCTCCTGCTTTGGCAGGGGGGTTGGACTGGATGGTCTCCCGAGGTCCCTTCCAGCCCCTGACATCCTGTGACGGTTCTGTGACCTTCCTCTTCAGTAGCTGTGGCCATCAGCTTGCCTGCAGGAGCTGGAGCGTGGGAGATGGATAACTTCTCTCCTGCAGACCCAGCAGCAGCCCACATCAGAGCAGCCCCTCTGGGAACAGCGGCAGTGGGGAGCCTGGCGCCCGAGCGGCCCCAGAGCGTGCTGCCGGGGCCGGCTGGCGGCCGTCCGTGGCACTGCCAGCCTCTCAGCCCTGCCCCTCTCTTGCAGCGGGCTCCCAGGACAGTCTGCTGGAGATCACCTTCCGCTCCAACGCCCTGCCCGTCCTCTGCGACCCGACCACCCCGCAGCCGGAGGACGCCCACCCGCCGGCGCTGGGCCCCGGCTCGGGCTTCGCCGGCGGCCTGGGCAGCCCCATAGGTAGGAACGAGTGCAGCCTGGTGAAGCTGGAGCGCTACCGCTTCCTGCCGGAGTCGGGGCCGGCCGGCGCGGAGCCGGCGCTGGGCAGCCTGGAGCTCATCAAGTTCCGCGAGTCGGGGATCGCCTCCGAGTACGAGTCCAACACGGACGAGAGCGAGGAGCGCGACTCCTGGTCCCAGGAGGAGCCCCCCCGCCTGCTCCACGTCCAGCCCAGGCAGGACCTTGGCGACAGCCTGGAGGACGAGATCGCGGTGTAGGGCTGGGGCAGGAGGCGGCAGGGGGCGGCTGGCGCCCACCGGAGCTAGGGCGGAGCCTGGCGGCCGCCCCTTGCTCTTGACGGGGACAGGACGGCCCGGAGGGAGGGGAGAGGAGGAAGCAGGACAGCCCGGAGGGAGCAGGAGGCTTCCAGCGCACGGCCGGCAGGTGTGAGGAGGTGAGGAGGGAGCCGTGCCAAGGGGGTGCACCGGGCGTGCCGTGTGCCAGGGCGCATGGGCTTCCGTGCTGAGCTGGAGGGCCCCTGCTTGGCACCGGGCGGTGAGCTGAGAGCCTCTGCTACCTCCCGGGGCCCCTTCCCCTCAGAGCTGAGCTTGGAGGTCAGGCAGAAGCAAGGGAGACCTGCTGGATTAGCCAGGGCTGCTGGTGGGGAGGCAGTTAAGCAGGTGAAAGGTTATGCTGAGGGCATGAGAGAGCTGGCACAGGGCTGTGTGCAGGGCAGGGGAGGCAGCACCAGGGCAGCGAGCAGGTGAGAGCTGGGGTCTGAGCTGTGCTAGCAGGGCGGTTAGGATTGGTCACGGTGAGGTGTCAGAGTGGGAGAGAGGTGAGGAGTGGGAAACCATGGGATGAGCCTGCAAGGGTGAGAGGAGGTGGTGCAGGGTGGCTTGGGACAGGTAGCTCCAGGCAGGGTGCTGGGCTGTGTTTGGGCTGCTCCAGGCAGGGTGCTGGGCTGTGTTTGGGCTGCTCCAGGCAGGGTGCTGGGCTGTGTTTGGGCTGCTCCAGGCAGGGTGCTGGGCTGTGTTTGGGGTGCTCCAGGCAGGCTGCTGGGCTGTGTTTGGGCTGCTCCAGGCAGGGTGCTGGGCTGTGTTTGGGCTGCTCCTGGCAGGGTGCTGGGCTGTGTTTGGGCTACTCCAGGCAGGGTGCTGGGCTGTGTTTGGGCTGCTCCAGGCAGGCTGCTGGGCTGTGTTTGGGCTGCTCCAGGCAGGGTGCTGGGCTGTGTTTGGGGTGCTCCAGGCAGGCTGCTGGGCTGTGTTTGGGGTGCTCCAGGCAGGCTGCTGGGCTGTGTTTGGGGTGCTCCAGGCAGGGTGCTGGGCTGTGTTTGGGCTGCTCCAGGCAGGCTGCTGGGCTGTGTTTGGGCTGCTCCAGGCAGGCTGCTGGGCTGTGTTTGGGGTGCTCCAGGCAGGGTGCTGGGCTGTGTTTGGGGTGCTCCAGGCAGGGTGCTGGGCTGTGTTTGGGCTGCTCCAGGCAGGGTGCTGGGCTGTGTTTGGGCTGCTCCAGGCAGGCTGCTGAGCTGTGTTTGGGCTGCTCCAGGCAGGCTGCTGGGCTGTGTTTGGGCTGCTCCAGGCAGGCTGCTGGGCTGTGTTTGGGCTGCTCCAGGCAGGCTGCTGGGCTGTGTTTGGGGTGCTACAGGCAGGGTGCTGGGCTGTGTTTGGGCTGCTCCAGGCAGGGTGCTGGGCTGTGTTTGGGGTGCTCCAGGCAGGGTGCTGGGCTGTGTTTGGGCTGCTCCAGGCAGGCTGCTGGGCTGTGTTTGGGGTGCTCCAGGCAGGCTGCTGGGCTGTGTTTGGGCTGCTCCAGGCAGCCTGCTGGGCTGTGTTTGGGGTGCTCCTGGCAGGCTGCTGGGCTGTGTTTGGGACACTTCCAGGCCAGCATGCATGCAGCATGGGGCTGTGGAGTGCTCTTCCCCTCACTGCTCCAGCCCTGGGGAGCTTGGCATGGCTGCCAGATGTCCAAGCCTTTCTGGGGCTCTGTATGTCACATCTTCAAGCACTCCCCAGCAACCCCCATCACCACCACCAGCTCCCTGCTTTGCTTTATAGACACACCCTCCCATCTCCAGGCAGTCCTTTCCCCCCACAGCAGGGCTGGGGGGTGCAGGGCATGCCTCCACCATGCCTCAGTGCGGAGCAAGCTGCTGAGGTCTGCAGGGGAGCTTGGTCACTTCTCTGCTTTGCACCCTCCACAAAGTGAACACAAGATCTTGGATTCCCCAACAGGCTCCTGTGTGCCCATGGCTGAGAGCCATCTGTGGGACCCCCCAAGGGTCCAGAGCTTGTTTCTTCTCTGCAAGCAGAGTTGTCAGCTGCCTGGTGCTACAGCCTCTAAGGGGCTGTGGCTGGAGCGGTATGAACCAGAGTCCTGATGCCTCCCTGCTCCCTGTGGGAGCACTGGATGAGGTGGGGATTGGCACAGCTGCTTTCCTCCTCATCTACCCTTCCATCCTCCTGCTTTGCTTTTTTGCTTCCCTCTGCTCTCTCCTTAACCAGCTCAGTCCCTGCTAGATCTGCCTCCAACTATCTCCCAGCTCAGCATCTCCCAGACACAAGCTCTTGCTCTCCTCCAGGCTTAGCCTGGCTGCTGAGGAAAGTCCAAGGCTTCTTTCTGCCCTCAGGACTGAGGGCTGCTGTGAGGAATGAGGAGTGGGTAAGAGCCCAGGGTCTGTGCAGGCTGTGCTGTGCACCCTCCACCACAGGAGGAGGCTGGATGCTGTGAGGAGCTAAAGAGTCCTAGAGGGAAGGACACAGTTCAGTGTCCCCAGCAGTGGCCTGGTGTCTAGGGGGCTTCCCCACCAGCCACAGAGGGGACAGAGTGGGAGTGGGTGCTGGGAGCAGTGTGTCATGAGTGCTCCCATCCTCTGGCCACCAGTACCTCCATCTACCCTGTGCCATGCCCTTCTGCTGGGGACCCCAGCTGGCAGTGGCTGGAGGTGAAGGCACAGGGTGGGGGGCTGGTGTCAGCAGGAGGGAGGTGGGAAAGGCAGCACACACAGGATGTGGTGCAGGCATGTTGGGGATGTGTGAGTGAGCTGGAAGAGGGATTTCCCTGTGGGCAGGCGAGTTGTGCAGGAAAGGGGATGGCAGGAGCTCAGCCACAAGCACAGGGCAGACAAAGAGGGAGCCCAGAAGGAGCAGCAGCAGGCAGGAGGTCTCTCCCAGGCAGGGCTGTCCTGGAAAGCAGGCAAGGCTGAGCCACCTCCCCGCGCTGCTGCTCCTGCCTGCCCCTGCTGCACGCACGCAGCTCAGGCAGGGCCCTGCGCGGAGCTGCTGGGACGAGCTGCAGGCTGGGGCTCCTGCCCAGGGCTCTGCCTGCAGGGGGGAGGGTGGGTGCACGGTGGGCTGAGGGGGTGCTGCAGAGCCAGGTGGGCCCTTGCCAGCGTCCTGCCCCCCTGCAGGTGTACATGTGTAAATGATCCTCCTCCCGACTCGGTGCTGCCTCCAAGACACCTCTCTAGCCTCTCACTTTTGGTATGGACCTTGACCAGGGATTTATAGCTCTATTTTTTGTCCTTTCTTTTCCTACAACTGTCATGTTACTAACTGTTGACTTCAGTCTGTCTGGGAAGCCAACCTGTCCATGTAAGTGCACTTAACCCTTGGGTGTTGTCGTTAGCTGACTGGCTTTTGCTAAATAAATCTTTCTATTTCTCAAGGCTTTCTGTTGTCTCTTCCTTCTTGCTGACTCTCTCTTCCTGCACTTCTCTCCCTCTTCCTGCTGGGAGGCAGCACCAGCAGTGGCATCCTTGCACTTGCACAGACACCCCCCCTCCAACCTAAGAGAGGCTCCTCTCCCCTGTGGGGACCCTTGCATGTGGTGCCAGCCACAGGCTGCCCACGGGAGCGAGGTGCCCCAGACATCGCTCTCAGTCTTCCCCTTCAGCCACTGCACAACGTGGGTTTGTCTCAGGGCTGACCCAGCAGCTCCAGGGGGTTCCAGGGGCTTCCTGGCATCTGCAGAGCTCCCCACAAAGATACTAAGCAGCACTTTAGTACTTTCAGGGGCTGGGGAGGTTTGTGGCTGCTGGGGAAGGACAAGTTGGGAGGAAGAGGAGGCTTCTACCACCAGGGAGGTGGGGGAAGCCTCATCCCTGGAGGTGTTTGCAGCCAGGCTGGATGTGGCTGTGAGCAAGCTGCTGTAGTGTGAGGTGTCCCTGGCCATGGCAGGGGGGGTGGCACTGGCTGATCCTTGAGGTCCCTTCCAACCCTAAAAATCACAGAATCAGCCAGGTGGGGAGAGACCTCCAAGATCACCAAGTCCAACCAATCCCCCAACCCTAACTAATCAACCAGACCATGGCACTGAGTGCCTCATCCAGGCTCTTCTTAAGCACCTCCAGGGACTTTGGAATGGGCTGCCCAAGGAGGTGGCAGGGCCAAAGGGCAGTCTCTCTGTCTGGGAAGAGCTTCTTGCTAAGATCAAGCCTAAACTTCCCCCTGGCACAGCTTGAGACTGTGTCCTCTTGTTCTGGCGCTGGCTGTCCTGGCTCTCTGGCTCTCAGAGCTTCTCTCAAAGGCTGGTGGAAGCGCTGTGCAGGCGAAGGGCAGCAGGCAGCCGGGGGCTGGCCGCTCCTGCTCCCGCTTTATTGTGGCGCCGGCAGGAGCGATGGAGCAGTGCCCTCCCGCGGCCGCCGCTCGGCTCCGGGGCTGCGGCGGTGCCCCCGGGCAGGCTGCAGCTCCTGCTCCCTCTGCTCCTTCTCCCACAGCGCCTTCAGCCTGCGGTAGTACACCTTGCAGCTGTAGCCCTCCTGGGCGCTGTTCTGGATGTGAGCCTGCACCGACCAAAGCATGGGGAAGACTCGGCAGCAGGACATGCACTTGTAGCCCTGCTGCGGCAGGGGCTGCTGCTGCGAGGCGGTCAGGATGTCCTGGAGGGTGATGCTGGATCTGCTGCCGGCCGGCCGCTCCCTCTCGGGGGGCTGGGCCTTGTCGGAGGAGCTGGAGGAGCAGACGGCCTCTGAGAGGTCATCGAGCTCCTCCTGCTCCTGCGGGGGGGTGGTGGTGGTGGCAGCCAAGCTGGAGGAAAGGCTTCTCGGGGACTGCTGGGTGGCTGCTTTGGTGCTTATGAGGTAGCTGTAGGGCGAGAACCAGGGCCGGTAGATGACATCGGCACAGGCAGGGAGCTCGCTCTCTGGCACCTCTGCAGGGCCACAGGCTGTGGAGGAAAGGGCCTGCAGTCAGCCTGGGGGGCTTGGAAGAGCCTGCCCCCTCTGTGGGCTTCAGAGCTTTGCTGGGGACCCTTCCTCTCTGTCTCCATGGGGTGGAGAGGTGACTGGCTCTGTCCCCCCCGGCACAGAGGGCACCATCCTTTCCCCCATGTGATGCAGGTGTAGGGGTGGACACAGGCACAAGGCTCACCCAGTAGTCTGCTGGAGTCGTCCAGTGAAGAGCTGTCCTGGCACGCAGGCAGTGACAGAGGGGCTGAGCTGGCACTCTCAGGGGCAGCGCCCACAGCTTTGGGGACTTCTGTTGGGAAGCCACAGGGGAGAAAGCAGTGCAGCTCAGAGGTGGGGAGTGACTGCAGACCCCCATCAGGTCCCCAGAAAGCACCTGCTGCCACACACCCACCCCGGTCCCCTTCCCCACCTGTGCAGCCAACCCGTGCCCAGCCAGACCTCTCCCTGGCTGGCTGCCCACAGGCCCTCGCTGTGCCACAGGAGGCTGTGCGATGCCATGGCTGTGCCCAGGAAGTCGGGGAGGAACCTTCCCCACAGGTAGTGCCAGCTGCCCACCCCCCCATGCCCAGCCACAGCTGGTGGGCGCCAGGCTCACCGGACAGGTTGGCAGGGCCTAAGGGCACTGGAGCCTCTGGGCTGCTGGTCCTGGTGCTGCAGGGCATGGCCTTGACGTACGCAGCGGGCAGGACCAAGCTGTCACCCTAGTGGGGCTGGTGCAGGGCTCCTGCTCCACGGTACCCATGCCATTCGTGGCTGATGTCACAGTCACACAGTGCGGAGCAGGATGCCCCTGGGTGCTGTGCCCAGCCCCTGGGATCTCTAGGGAGCTTGGCCAGTGCAAGGGATCAGCCAACCTGGGCTGGGGAAGGAACCTTGCAGGGGCTGGCAGTGTAGAGCCCGGGCTGTGGGTGCCCTTACAGAGCCCCTTTTTTGCTTCACGAGTGCCTGGCTGGCAAGGACCCCAGCTCTGCAGGCAGCATGGCAGGCCCAGGCAGGGGGCTGGCAGCACACCTTGCCTGGTAGCATGGAAGGGGCAGGGCCCTGCTCCCCTTGCCATTCCCTTGGTAAATCCTCTCTCTCTCTCTCTCTCTTTCCACAACCTGCTTCCCAAGCTGCCTGGTGCCAGGTAAGAGATGCTTTCAATGTGTTGGCAGTGCCAGCATGGACCCCTGGCCTTGCTGCCACCCTGGTTTTGCCTGTGCTGTCCCCACTGCATGCACTGCCCTGTGCAGCCCTGGCACAGCCCTGGCTGCCCGCAGCCGCTGCAGGAGCAGCCTCCCGAGCTGCGTTTCCATGCTGCTGCCCCGGGGGCCAGCAGTTAAGCTCTGGGACGTGCCGTGCCGTGCCGTGCCGAGCCCGCCGGGGCGCTGCCCCCGGCCCAGCTCACGCCCCCCTCTCTCTTCCCTTTCCTTCCCCAGTGGACCAGAGCCTGTTTGAGAACGCCAGCGCGGCAGCGGCTCCGCGCCCGCAGCCGCCGCGCCCCGCCGGCAGCCAGCACCTCCGCAACCTGGGCAAGGCGGTGGGGGCCAAGGTGAACGACCTGCTGCGCCGCCGGGAGCCGCCCGGGCTGCCCGGCCCCGGCGTGACCGAGGTGAACGCCAGCGCCGGCGCCGTGCTGCGCGGCGGGCAGCCGGCTGCAGAGGAGGGGTGAGTGTGCCCCTGTCGGGGGGGGGGGAGGGGGGCGGATCCTCTGTGGCCCCGGGAGGGACAAAGGAATGATGCTCACACAAATGGATTGGAAAGGGGGGGGAAGTTCAAGTGGGAAAGCAGTTGGTGTTTGACAGAAGTGGCAAAGCAGAGTGGCAAAGATAATCCCAGAATAATAGAGCCAGGTTGGAAAAGACCTTTGAGATCACCCAGTCCAACCCAGCACCATCTGACCAACTGACCGTGGCCCCAAGGGCCTCAGCCAGGCTGCTCTTAAACACCTCCAGGGATGGGGACTCCACCACCTCCCTGGCCAGCACATCCCAAGGGCCAATTCCTCTTGCTGGGAAGAACTTCTTCCTAACATCCAGCCTGAACCTCCCTTGGCACAGCTTGAGACGGTGTCCTCTTGTTCTGGTGCTGCTTGCCTGGGAGAAGAGACCAACCCCCACCTGGCTCCAACCTCCCTTCAGGGAGTTGGAGAGAGCAAGAAGGTCTCCCCTGAGCCTCCTCTTCTGCAGGCTAAGCAACCCCAGCTCCCTCAGCCTCTCCTCCCAGGGCTGTGCCCCAGAACTCCCCCACCTCGTTGCCCTTCTCTGGACATGTTCAAGTATCTGAATGTCCCAAGGCTTACAGAGTCACTTACACCACACCAAAGGCCTCCCAGCACTTCCCTTCTCCCCACCTGAGGGTCTCCCCAAAGACACCCAGGGCTTTTTCTTCCCCCCCTGCTCTGCTAGGCTGGTCTCAGGCTGGTGAGGTCTGACACTGCCCTCCCCCCCTTCTCCTGGCATTAGGTCTAGACAGGTCAAACAGGTCTTGAGATGATGCTCCCTGTTGGGTAACATTGGGGGACTAAGAGAAGCAGAGCCGGGAGGGCCAGGGAGGGGATTCTGCCCCTCTGCTCCATTCTGCTGAGACCACAGCTGGAGCTCTGGGGCCAGGTCTGGAGCCTCTGTGCCAGGAAGGATCTGGAGGTGCTGGAAGGTGTCCAGAGAAGGGCCACGAGGAAGAGCTGAGGGCTGGAGCTGCTCTGCTGTGAGCACAGCCTGAGGGAGTTGGGGTTGTGCAGGCTGGAGAGGAGAAGGCTCCCAGGAGACCTCATTGTGGCCTTGCAGGATCTGCAGGGGGCTCCAAGAAAGCTGGGGAGGGACTTTTGAGGGTGTCAGGGAGGGATAGGACTGGGGGGGATGGAGTAAAACTAGAAGTGGGGAGATTGAGATTGGATGTGAGGAAGAAGTTGTTGCCCATGAGGGTGGTGAGAGCCTGGCACAGGCTGCCCAGGGAGGTGGTGGAAGCCTCCTGCCTGGAGGTGTTTGCAGCCAGGCTGGAGGTGGCTGTGAGCAACCTGCTGCGGTGTGAGGTGTCCCTGGCCATGGCAGGGGGTTGGGACTGGCTGAGCCTCGAGGTCCCTTCCAACCCTGACAGTTCTGTGATCTCCCACAGGAGCAGAGAGGGAAGAAAGAGGAAGAGAGAGACTTTGCAGCTGAGTTTATAGGGCCCAGGATTTATGGGTAGCAATAGGCTGTTTCCTGTGCCCACCTTACTGGGTTGGACACTGCGGTGTGCCTTAGGTGGCAGTAACAGGAGGCACCCAGCCTAAACTGCCACGGGGTGTGCCCCCCACAGTGTGCCCCCCCAGGGCAGGGCTGCTGCCAGGGCCTCGACACAGGGCTGAATGTGACTCCTGTGTGCTTGCAGGGCCGTGGGGCTGGATGCTTTTCCCCGCCTGGACCCCCCACCCTCCATCAGCAGGAAGCGGACCCCACGTGCCCTGAAGACCCCACAGGACATGCTCATCGCACCCCAGCCCGCAGGGACCGGCCGGAGGAGCAGCCTGGAAGAGCCTTCTGAGCCACCCCCAGCCCCCTCCCGCCCTGCAGGGGAGCAGCTGGGCACGAGGGACCCATCTCCTCCAGCGTGCCCTGCTGTACCCACCGCGACGGGCACCCCAGAGCCCAAGGAGGAGCAGCCCTCTGCTGCCCTCCCCGTGCCCGACCTCATCCATAAGGGCAGCCTGGACAGCCAGCGGCAAGCAGGAGAGAGGGCTCCTGAGACCTCACCTCACACCGAGAAGCCCTCCCAGAGACCTGGGCCGGAGCACGAGCCGCCGGGGAGCACGGGGCGGCAGGAGCCATGTTCTCCGAGCCGGGAGCTGGAGGGGCCCCATCCTGACCTACTGTCCTTTGAGTAGCAGCAGCGGTGCTGTGAGAGGGGCAGCGTCACACAAAGGCATCTCTCACTGCCACTTTTGGGGTCGTTCTTTGGAGAGAGGGCAGCCCTGGCTAGCAGAAGCCATTGCTAGCCCAGTGTGGGGGTTGGGGAGGCGCAGCACCGCTTGTCCTTGGGTTCCCAGGAGGGGCACAGCCTGCCCTGCTACGGCTTCTGCAGCCCCATCCTGAGCCTGTTAACCCTTGTCAGTGCAGAGCTCCTGTCCTCCCCTGGTGCCACCATCCTGTCCTGCCTGCAGCCCGGGGCCGTGCTGGGCTGGGGGCTAGGGTGGGCTTGCTCAGCAGCCTGGGTCCTGATGCATGGGTGCAGAAGCACCAGGCTGCCCCCAGCCCTGTCAGCTGCGCTGTGGGCAAGTGTCCCACATGGCTCCCCACATCTGGGCTGCCTCCCCCAGTCTGGAGCATGGCTCAGCTCTCATCCTGTGCCTGTTGAGATACATCATCCTCGTGTGCCAGCACATTCACCCAGCCCCACTGCCTGGTGCCAGGGAGCTGGGCTGTAGGCATCCCCAAGGCCTTCTCCAAGTGTCAGCCTCCTGGCATTAGCTTTCCTAGTGCCATCTGTCTTTGCAGCAGAGTCCCAGCTGCTTCTGGTGCAGGCTGTGCTGGGGAGCAGGGCTGGGTGCCTGGGGACACATGGCTGCTCGCTGGTGAGTGGGCTGTGGTGGGGTCTCCAGCTCCCTGTCAGACCCCCCTCCAGCTCCTGCTTATTTTCTTGTCTTGCCCCAGGCAGGCACCCACTCCCTGTGGCCCAGTGCCACTGCTCTCCTCCTTTAGCTGGGATGGGGATGTGTTTGCAGGTGTAGGACACAGGAAGCCACACAGCCCTCTGGTCCTGCTCTATGATTGTTTCCCTGTGAACTACAGGAGAGCCAGCAGGCCCCTGGGCTGGGGCAAGGAGGCAGCAGAGGGAGAGCACTTTTTGCTGAGAGCTTTCTGCTTCCTCTCCAAAGAGATGATTTTGAGAGGAAAAGCTCCAGAGGGCAGGTTTGGGCTGGAGGAGGCAAGGGGCTCCTGGCTGGGGCAGCTCTGCTTACCACTCCTCCTGGGCCAGGCAGGGTGGTTGGGCTGAAGAGATATCTTCCACCACCCCCAGCCAGGTGCTGGTCTTGCTGACCACCACTTGTGCAGCCACCCTGCTCCCATGCCTGGTGCTGTGGTGATGCTAGGGGCTGTGCAGTGCTCAAGCCCTAGGAGAGTCCTGCTCAGAGCCCACAGCCAGGTGCCCCTCGGTGCTGAGGCGCAGCACACCCTGTGTGTGAAGTGATTGTGCTGTGCTGATGCCACCCTGCAGCCAAAAACTGATCTGAGTATGTCCATGTGTGTGCTGCCTAGACCCACACTGCACTGCATGTGGTGATGAACACAAGGCCTTGTAGCCCCTCTTTGAGGAAGCAGCACCCTCCCCCAGGGGAAGCTGCGATGCTGGGCCCGTGCCTCTATTTATGCTGTCTACAACCTGGCTGTAGGTTGGGACACAAGAGGCAGATTGCACAATAAATATATTTTTTTTTCCTTTTCTTTTTTCTTTTTAATCACAGACACAGAGTAGTCCCTTGGTGGGAGGGGAGGGCCTGCATCACATCACAGAACTGCCAGGGTTGGAAGGGACCTCAAGGCTCAGCCAGTCCCAACCCCCTGCCATGGGCAGGGACACCTCACACCACAGCAGGTTGCTCACAGCCACCTCCAGCCTGGCTGCAAACACCTCCAGGCAGGAGGCTGCCACCACCTCCCTGGGCAGCCTGTGCCAGGCTCTCACCACCCTCCTGGGGAACAACTTCTTCCTCACAGCCAATCTCAATCTCCCCATTTCTAGTTTTGCTCCATTACCCCCTAGTTCTATCACTCTCTGATAGCCTAAGAAGTCCCTCCCCAGCTTTCTTGCAGCCCCCTGCAGATCCTGGAAGGCCACAATTAGGTCTCCTCAGAGCCTTCTCTCCAGACTGAACCACCCCAACTCCCTCAGTCTGTGCTCACAGCAGAGCAGCTCCAGCCCTCTGCTCCTCCTCATGGCCCTTCCCTGGACACCTTCCAGCACCTCCAGATCCTTCCTGGCACAGAGGCTCCAGAACTGGCCCCAGAGCTCCAGCTGTGGTCTCAGCAGAGTGGAGCAGAGGGGCAGAATCCCCTCCCTGGCCCTGCTGGCCACACTTCTCTTGCTGCAGCCCAGGCTCTGCTTGGCTCTCTGGTGACCTGCTGGAGGAGCTGGCAGAGGGGCTGTGGAGTGTGGCAGTGGCCCTGGCAGCCCTATGGAGACGAGAGGTGGTGTGAAAAGCTACCCTCCAGCATCATGCTTGCTGGGGTGACTGCAGAGGATGGTGGGGGCAGCTGCAGTAAAGCCCTGGGCTTAAGGGAAGTATCCCCTGAACGTGCAGCCAGACACCCGACACTTGCCGAGGGCACTCTCGTGGGGGTGTGGGGGGTACGCTGGGGGAGTTTTGGGGTGCCCGGGCTGAGGGGGTGACACAGCTGCCCTCCTGTGCTTGGCACGGAAGGGACAGGACCTGGTAGATGCCGAGCTGAGGGAGGGGGAGCGCAGGGATTGAGGGGACAGGACACCCCCCCCCCCCAGCCCGTTCCCGGGACGGCATCCCGCTGCTTCCCGCGCTGTGCAGACGGCAGCCCCGGGACGGCATCCCGCTGCTCCCCTTGCTGTGCAGACGGCAGCCCCGGGACGGCATCCCCCTGCTCCCCTTGCTGTGCAGACGGCAGCCCCGGGACGGCATCCCCCTGCTCCCCTTGCTGTGCAGACGGCAGCCCCGGGACGGCATCCCCCTGCTCCCCTTGCTGTGCAGACGGCAGCCCCGGGACGGCATCCCGCTGCTTCCCGCGCTGTGCAGACGGCAGCCCCGGGACGGCATCCCCCTGCTCCCCTTGCTGTGCAGAGGGCAGCCCCGGGACGGCATCCCCCTGCTCCCCTTGCTGTGCAGACGGCAGCCCCGGGACGGCATCCCCCTGCTCCCCTTGCTGTGCAGAGGGCAGCCCCGGGACGGCATCCCCCTGCTCCCCTTGCTGTGCAGACGGCAGCCCCGGGACGGCATCCCGCTGCTCCCCTTGCTGTGCAGACGGCAGCCCCGGGACGGCATCCCCCTGCTCCCCTTGCTGTGCAGACGGCAGCCCCGGGACGGCAGCCCCCTGCTCCCCTTGCTGTGCAGACGGCAGCCCCGGGACGGCATCCCCCTGCTCCCCTTGCTGTGCAGACGGCAGCCCCGGGACGGCATCCCCCTGCTCCCCTTGCTGTGCAGACGGCAGCCCCGGGACGGCATCCCCCTGCTCCCCGCGCTCGCGGAGCCCCGGGGCGGGGCCGCCCCGCCGCTGTCTCCGCCCCGCGCCGCGCGGGGGGTGGAGCCCGGGCGGGGCCCCGCCCCGTTTCCGGTGTCATGGCGGCCGGAGCGCCGCGGAAGCCGGGCCGGGTGCCGGTGCGGCTGTCGCGGCGGCGGCGGGGCGGCTGCAGCGGCGGGGGGGCGATGTGAGACGGGGCCGGCGCCATGTCGGGGTGCGTGTGGGGCGCGGCGCCGCTGCTGGAGGCGCTGGGCCGGCTGTGGGAGGTGCAGGCGCCGCTGGGCAGCGGCTCCTCGGCCTCCGTCTACCGGGTGCGCTGCTGCGGGGACCCGCGGGTTCCCCCCGGCGCCGTCAAGGAGTTCGTGCCGCCCCCGCCGCGGCCTGGCCCCGCTCGTCGCCCCGGCGCCCGCCCGCCCGCCGCCGACTGCGCCGAGTACGGCTTCCGCAAGGAGCGCGCCGCGCTCGAGCACCTCCGCGGCCACCGCAACATCGGTAACGGCTCCCCGCCCCCCCCCCCCCCCCCGCCTCGCCTCCACCCCTGCCACCCCCCCGCCCCCCCCCCCGATCCCGCTCCCCGGCCCTCACTTCCCGGATGGCTCCCGCGGGCCCCCCCCAGGGCAATCTCTCCGGGGCAGATTGGTGCTTCCGGGCCAGTCCCCGCCGCACCCGGTCGAGGAACTGCCTTCCAACCGGGAAGGGGTCCCCCAAACCCGACAGGGGCGGCCCCGACCCTCTGGGGAGTATTGGTTCCCTCACCCTGAAACTGCCCCGCCCGGGCAGGGCTAGAAACGCCCCCGGACCAGCGTGCCCCTTGGGCCGGTGCCCCTGGACAGGCAGGTTCGAGGGCCCTGGACAGCACAAAGTGATGTCCCTGTGGCAGGTGCTTGTTGATACCCCTGCAGGGCAACCTCCTGGATGCTCTGCTCTGTCCCTGGGCTGGGCACCTGCAAATCATTCCCGGGGGTAGGCAGGAGCAGGCAGGAGATGGGTGTCAGCCTTTGCAGGGGTCAGAGTGGGTTGGTGCAGGCAAGGCACCCCCAAACTCCATTGGGTGAGGCTGCCCGAGGTGCCCCCAAGAGCCATGCTGGCAACTGGGCAGCAGTAGGGCAGTGCCTGCCCACCCAGCCCTTGGTCTGCCTGCATGGGTGGCAGGAGCAAGCCTGCAGATCAGAGGTGGCAGCTGGAGAGCCCCAGGTTCCCCTGACACTGATGGTTTCTTTATCATGTGTGTGTGAAGTGCTTTTTAATGCTGTTATGTAGCTGGGTGCTCAGGGCTGGTGTTCCCCCTGTGCTGGGTCAACCGAGGGTTTGTCCCAGAGCCAGCAGTACTAGCTCTGTTTTACCCCCAGCTGCTGCTTATCCGTGCCCTGGAGGCTATCCTCTGAGCAGGAGCACCCAGCCCTATCCCTGCAGCAGAGCCTGGGCAGGAGGCTCTGACACTGCCCTCTCCTCTGAAGCCCCCAGGGGAGGCCTGGCAGGCTTCCCTCTGAAGTTTGGTTCTCCAGCTCTCTCCATATCACTCTGTGAAATAGCTGAGCTGCCCCTTGGGGCTTTTGTGGTCTCCTGGGCAGCAGTGGAGTGTGATGACCTTGGTGATTGCTCATTACTGGTGCCTGTTTAAGAGCAGCCTGGATGAGGCCCCTGCTGCCGTGGTCTGTTTGGTTAGTTGGGGTTGAATGATTGGTTGGACTTGGTGATCCTGGAGGTCTCTTCCAAACCTGGTTGATTCTGGCAAATCTGGTTGGGAAGCTGCTGGCAGGAAGGGAGCTGGGAGGGGCTAATGGACAAGCAGCTGAACAGGAGCCAGCAGTGTGCCCAGGAGGCCAAGAAAGCCAAAGGCATCCTGGCTGGGGTCAGCAATGCTGTGGCCAGCAGGAGCAGGGAGGGGATTGGCCCCTGGCACTCAGCTCTGGGGAGGTCACACCTGGAGTGCTGTGTCCAGGCTTGGGCAGCTCAATCCCAGAGAGATGTGGAGGTGCTGGAGCCAGGGCAGAGCAGGGCAAGGAAGCTGGGAAGGGCCTGGAGATAAATCTGATGAGGAGAGACTGAAGGAGCTGGGGATGGTTAGTGTGGAAAAGAGGAGGCTGAGGGAGACCTCATTGCTGTCTACAGCTCCCTGCAAGGACCTTGTGGAGAGGCTGCTGCTGGTCTCTGCTCACAGGTAATCAGTGACAGAACAGAGGGAATGGCCTCAAGCTGCCACTGGGGAGGTTCAGACTGGACAGGAGGAAGAATTTTGTGATGGCAAGAGTGGTCAGGGACTGGAATGTGCTGCCCAGGGAGGTGGTGGAGTGCCCAAGCCTGGAGGTGTTGGAAGGTGGTTTGGCTGTGGTGCTTGGGGCTGTGGGTTAGGGGTGAGCCTTGCAGAGCAGGGCTCTGGGCTGGAGCTGGTGGTGCTGAGGTCTGCTCCAGCCTGGCTCTTGCTGTGGTTCTCTGATCTCCCCACAGTGACGCTCTACGGCGTGTTCACCAACCACTACTCTGCCAACGGCCCCTCTCGCTGTCTGCTGCTGGAGCTGCTGGACATCAGTGTGTCTGAGCTGCTGCTGCACTCCAGCAACCAGGGCTGCTCCATGTGGATGATCCAGCACTGTGCCAGAGACGTCCTGGAGGCCCTGGCTTTCCTGCACCACAAAGGCTACGTGCACGCAGACCTCAAGCCACGCAACATCCTGTGGAGCGCCGAGGAGGAGTGCTTCAAGCTCATTGACTTTGGACTTAGCTTCAAAGAGGGGAATCAGGTTTGGAACATAGGGTCATAGGATGTCAGGGCTTGGAAGGGACCTCTGCAGGACTTTGAGTCCAACCTCCCCTGCCAGAGCAGGAGCAGAGAACCCAGCACAGCTCACACAGGAACACATCCAGATGGGGCTGGGAAGGCTCCAGGGAAGGAGACTCCACAACCTCTCTGGGCAGCCTGCTCCAGGGCTCTGGGACCCTCCCAGGGCAGAAGTTCCTCCTCATGCTGAGCTGGAACCTCCTGTGCTGGAGTTTCCATCCACTGCCCCTTGTCCTATCCCAGGGTGCAAGTGAGCAGAGCCTGCCCCCTCCCTCCTGACCCCCAGCCCTCAGCTATTGATAGACATTGATCAGATCCCTCTCAGCCTTCTCCAGACTACAAACCCCCAGGGCTCTCAGCCTCTCCTCAGCAGGCAGTGCTGCAGTCCCTCACTCATGCTGCTGCTGAGCTGTGTGTTGAGCTGTGTGGGGCTGTACTGCTCTGGCTCGTGGGGTGACCTGGTCAGGGTTGTAGCTGAGCTTGGTGCTGAGGGGTTTGTGAGGAAGGCTGAAACGATGTCTGGCCCTGGGTGCAGAAGCTCCAGTTCCCATTCTCCTTGCACATCTCTGCTTTCTGTTGATGTCTCAGGCTTTGTGCCACACATGACCACAAACTCCCAAGGTACTCATGCACTGCTGAAGCTGTGCCTCAGCCTCCTGGGCAACGTGCTCCTTTTAATGTGGTCAGACAGTGGGAGCACCCAGGCCTCAGGAAGTGCCTCTTACCATGTGTGCTGGTGATCCAGGCTTCACCATCCTCCTCCCCAGTCACAGCATTACCTCTGGCAGTGTCCTTGGGCTTGTCTTCCCTTTCATCTTGTATTCAGCAGCTTCTCCTCTTCAGGAAGTCTGGATGTTTCTTTCCCATGTCACTGTGTTGGCAAAAGCCTGTTCTGGGGCTGTGGGGAGGCAGTGTCCCTCCTGTACTGACATGGACAGATGTCAGTAAAGGAACAAAACCATCCCTGTGCTGCTCTCCTGTTCCAGCTCTGCAGGGCTTTGACTCCCTCTTTATCTGGCCACTGGTCTGTTTTGGTGGTGCTGGGCTTCAGTAGCTTTGTCCTTTTTCATTCCCTTCCATCCTCTCTGATGAAAGCAGAGGACCTCAGGAGGTTCTGCTGATGCCTTGGTAGAGCTTCCATTCACTCTTCTCTCTCAGTAACCACTTGAGAGGGGTCTCAGTAAAGTTTGTCATCAGGTAGCCTCTTGCCAAATTGGCCTTTAATCACTGGATGATGGGCAGTAAGTCAAGTAAGCAAGCTGTGATTTTTTTTCTGGGCAGAAGTGGCCCTGGCTTGGCCCTGTCCATGCATTGGGGTGCTGGGGGAGGAGAAGCTCAGCAGGAGCCAGCAGTCAGCACTGGCAGCACAGAGAGCCCAGCAGAGACTGGGCTGCAGCAAGAGAAGTGTGGCCAGCAGGGCCAGGGAGGGGATTCTGCCCCTCTGCTCCACTCTGCTGAGACCACAGCTGGAGCTCTGGGGCCAGTTCTGGAGCCTCTGTGCCAAGAAGGGTCTGGAGGTGCTGGAAGGTGTCCAGAGAAGGGCCAGGAGGAGGAGCAGAGGGCTGGAGCTGCTCTGCTGTGAGCACAGACTGAGGGAGTTGGGGTGGTTCAGTCTGGAGAGAAGGCTCCCAGGAGACCTCATTGTGGCCTTGCAGGATCTGCAGGGGGCTCCAAGAAAGCTGGGGAGGGACTTTTGAGGGTGTCAGGGAGGGATAGGACTGGGGGGGATGGAGCAAAACTAGAAGTGGGGAGATTGAGATTGGATGTGAGGAAGAAGTTGTTCCCCAGGAGGGTGGTGAGAGCCTGGCACAGGCTGCCCAGGGAGGTGGTGGCAGCCTCCTGCCTGGAGGTGTTTGCAGCCAGGCTGGAGGTGGCTGTGAGCAACCTGCTGTGGTGTGAGGTGTCCCTGGCCATGGCAGGGGGTTGGAGCTGGCTGAGCCTTGAGGTCCCTTCCAGCCCTGGCACCTCTGTGCTCATTTAGAGGCTTTTAGTTCATGTCCTTTTTTGCACTGCTTTAGCTGGTGTGGGAGTGTCAGAGGCCAGAGCATTCTCTGATCTGTCACTGTCAGAGGACTGGGGGCTTGGCCTGCCTCTGACTTCTTTGGTCCAGGGGCTGTGCTTCTTACCTCCTCCATGTTCTCTCACCTTCTTGGCTGGCTTTGGTCACCTGCTGCTGTCTCTCAGCACAGAGCATCCTCCTGGTGTCCTCTGTCTAATGCAGATCTGATCTGATTCTGTTTCTTGAATTGTGCTGCTTGCTCTGTGAGCTGTTTGCTTCATTTGCTTCTGTGCTTCCTTCCAGTCTGCTTCCTTTAGCCATTCTCAGGAACAAGCTGGCTGGCTGAACCTTCTGCCCCTGCTTTGAATGTGCAGCAGGAGCCAGCTTGCCCTCAGCACCCTCGCCCTGGGCAGCAGCATTTCCTTACCCAGGTCAAGACCTCACTCCTTTCACCTGGGACAGCTCTGCTCAGCTGATCTCTGCCTATCTTTTCCTCTTGCTAGTGTTTACCAGGGAGTGGCTCTGCACAGAGCAAGGTCTCCAGCCCCTGACCTCTCTCCAGCTGCTTTAGCTGGAAGGAGAGGAGCTCCACCTTGCCCTTTTGGCTGGCGGCACTGACGGCAGCGGTGTCTCTGTCTCTGAGCCTCCTTTGCTGGGGCTGCTGAGCAGCTGCTTTGGCCACCTGGAGGCTCTGCTGGTTGCTGATAGCAGGAGGGACTCTGCTGAGCAATGTGTGTATCATTGTTTATATCTTTTCTAAGTTCATAAACAACTTTGGAGCTCTGCTGCCTGGAAAGGCCTTTTGCAGACCTCAGGAAGAGACCTGGATCACCTGGCTTTGGATGTGCCCTGCTAAGAGCTCCCAGCCCTGGGCCTCATCCAGGAAGTAGGTTTGCAGACTCATTCCTTGAGTCACATCAGTAGGTCTAAAACCAGAAGCCTGCTGCCTGAAGAAGGTGCAGCATGAAGTTTGTCTTTGGACTCCTGCAGGACTTGGCTAGGCAAAGCCAGAGCTGACTGCTGAACCATCAGGTGTGGGCTGGGAGCAGGAAGCTGGGCTGGAGACCTTCAGAGCAGTCCCTCCAGTGTGATTCTGTCACTTCCTATTTTCCCTTGAGAGGGAGGGTGTGAACATTATGCTTTCCTCTGGCAGCTGGGCAGCATTGGCTGCTGCAGCACTTCTGGCTGTGAGGTGGAGAAGGAAGAGCTGTGTGGGAAGTGCCTTGCCTGGGCCTTTGGTGCTGCTGCTGCTTCCTTCTTGGAGTATTTCTTCAGAGAACATCAGGGCCTGAACAATTGCAGCTCTTACTGATCCCCACAGCTCTTGGTGCTGTCAGGTCTTCACTATCTACAACTCCATGAAGGGAGGTTGTAGCCAGCTGGGGGTTGGTCTCTTCTCCCAGGCACCCAGCACCAGAACAAGAGGACACAGTCTCAAGCTGTGCCAGGGGAGGTTTAGGCTGGAGGTGAGGAAGAATTTTTTCCCAGCAAGAGAGATTGGCCCTTGGGATGTGCTGCCCAGGGAGGTGGTGGAGTCCCCAGCCCTGGAGGTGTTTAGGAGGAGCCTGGATGAGGCACTTGGAGCCATGGGTGAGAGCTTGGACTCAATGATCTTGAAGGTCTTTTCCAACCTGGTTAATTCTGTTCTGTTCTATGTGGCTGACATGGAGCATGTTGTGGGTGTTTGACCCTTACCTTGAAACTTAACCTATCTTCTGTGCATGAGAGGCCCCTAGGGCAGCCCACTGAGGCAGCCAGCCTCTTCCCCCCAGCAGTGCTGCCTGATGCTTTGCTGGGAGATGTCTTCCCTTCCAGGCAGTCTTAGGGTACTTTCCCCTCATCAACACAGCAGCTGGCTCTGCCTGCCTAGCTGCCCTGGCAGTTTCATGGCATCACACAGCTGTCAGGGCTGGAAGGGACCTCAAGGCTCAGCCAGCTCCAACCCCCTGCCATGGCCAGGGACACCTCACACCACAGCAGGTTGCTCACAGCCACCTCCAGCCTGGCTGCAAACACCTCCAGGCAGGAGGCTTCCACCACCTCCCTGGGCAGCCTGTGCCAGGCTCTCACCACCCTCCTGGGGAACAACTTCTTCCTCACAGCCAATCTCAATCTCCCCATTTCTAGTTTTGCTCCATCCCCCCCAGTCCTATCCCTCCCTGACACCCTCAGAAGTCCCTCCCCAGCTTTCTTGTAGCCCCCTGCAGATCCTGGAAGGCCACAATGAGGTCTCCTGGGAGCCTTCTCCTCTCCAGCCTGCACAACCCCAACTCCCTCAGTCTGTGCTCACAGCAGAGCAGCTCCAGCCCTCTGCTCCTCCTCGTGGCCCTTCCCTGGACACCTCCAGCAGGCTGTGGGCTGTGGGGGGGCTGCACCAACCCACAGGTTGCTGGCTCCAGCGCCTCCAGGGAAGAGAATTTAGCACTGGCATTTCGGTGACCCATCTGGGAGGGCCTTTGGGGCCTGCCTGCAGATGGGGTGGGGAAGGGGTGTGTGTGGGAGGTGAGCTGTGTGTGAGGTGACTGTGTGTGTTTGGCCTTGCCCAGGATGTGAAGTACATCCAGACGGATGGGTACCGGGCTCCCGAGGCGGAGCTGCAGAACCGCCTGGCGCAGGCCGGGCTGCCCAGCGACACCGAGTGCACCTCTGCCGTCGACCTGTGGAGCCTGGGGGTCGTCCTGCTGGAAATGTTCTCAGGAATGAAACTGAAACACACAGTCCAATCTCAGGAATGGAAGGTGAGTCTGAGCTGCTGCAGGCCCTGCTGCCTGGGGGCAGCTGGAGAGTGTGCCCTGGGCGCCTCTGCGCTGCCATGGCCCTGAGGGTGACTGAGGGAGCTGGGGATGGGTAGTGTGGAACAGAGGAGGCTGAGGGAGACCTCATTGCTGTCTACAGCTCCCTGCAAGGACCTTGTGGAGAGGCTGCTGCTGGTCTCTGCTCACAGGGAATTAGTGACAGAACAGAGGGAATGGCCTCAAGCTGCCACTGGGGAGGTTCAGACTGGACAGGAGGAAGAATTTTGTGATGGCAAGAGTGGTCAGGGACTGGAATGTGCTGCCCAGGGAGGTGGTGGAGTGCCCAAGCCTGGAGGTGTTGGAAGGTGGTTTGGCTGTGGTGCTTGGGGCTGTGGGTTAGGGGTGAGCCTTGCAGAGCAGGGCTCTGGGCTGGAGCTGGTGATGCTGAGGCTCTGTTCCAGCCTGAGTGTCTCTGTGATTCTGAGAATGAAGCTTCCAGAGCCATGAGCACTGCCTGCCCTGTGGGACTGGCATGTCTGAATGCTGCCTCTGTTCAGGCTACTGCAAGCTAAAGTTCCAGGGGTCTGTGCTTGGAGCCTGTGTCCTGCCAAGATTTAGGAGGTGAGTTGTGCTGGCACAGAAGGAAGGAAGAAGTGGATGGCTGAGGGCTGCCAGGTAGCTCAGCAGCACAATGACAAAGGAACTCTTTGCTGGTTTTAGTCTTGATGTTAGCTCTGCTTTGAGCATCCTGTAAGTCTATCTGCTGAGAAAGCAAGAGGAAGGCTCTGTTGTGAGCCTGCAGCCTGACCCTGTCCTCTGTTCTCTATGAAAACAGTTTGGTTTTGTGCTCCCATTCCCAGTAAAATTATCCTTTCAGCATCAGAACCTCCACAGCATGGAACAGAATAGAACTGAGCAGGTTGGAACAGACCTCAGAGATCATCCAGTCCAACCTCTCACCCAGCACCATCTGATCAGCCAAACCATGGCACCCAGTGCCTCAGCCAGGCTCTTCCTAACCCCCTCCAGGGATGGGGCCTCCACCACCTCCCTGGGCAGCAGAGCTTGGCCTGCATGTGGAAATGTGTAGCTTTCACACAGGCAGCTGGGGACAGCTTCCTCTGTGGTGAGCCTGCTGGTTTAATGTGTGAGGCTGGAGTGCTGGGGATCCCTCCCAAAGTGCCATAGCAGCAGAGCCCTCTGCCTCCATGATTAGAGGACTGCAGCACTGCCTCATGAGGAGAGGCTGAGGGACCTGGGGCTGTTCAGTCTGGAGAGGAGAAGGCTGAGAGGGATCTGATCAATGTCTATCAATAGCTGAGGGCTGGGGATCAGGAGGGAGGGGACAGGCTCTGCTCACTGTGCCCTGGGATAGGACAAGGGGCAGTGGATGGAAACTCCAGCACAGGAGGCTCCAGCTCAGCATGAGGGGGAACTTCTGCCCTGGGAGGGTCCCAGAGCCCTGGAGCAGGCTGCCCAGAGAGGTTGTGGAGTCTCCTTCTCTGGAGCCTTCCCAGCCCCATCTGGATGTGTTCTGTGGGACCTGGGCTGGGTTCTGTGGCCCTGCTCTGGCAGGGGAGTTGGACTGGATGATCTCCTGAGGTCCCTTCCAGCCCCTGACATCCTGTGATCCAGTCCTGAAGAGGATGGGGCCCTGCAGGCTTTGCCCTGGGTTGGTTCTTCCCCCTCCCTAAGCTGTTGTTTCCTCTCTCCCCAGGCGAACAGCTCTGCCATCATCGATCGCATCTTTGCCAGTGAGGGGGTGGTGAATTCAGCCATTCCAGCTTATCACCTCAGAGACCTTATCAAAAGGTATTTCCCACATTTCCTCACTGATGCTTACAGATGTGCCTTGCTCCTAGTGTCTCAGAGCCCCCCCCAGCAGCTGCCTGTGGAGTCTCCCTGCTGCTGAGCGCTGGCAGCGGTGCCTCGGCGGCTCTGAGCTGGGCACAGCTCGGAGCCAGCACAGGGAGCATCAGCCATGGTGCTGTGCATCTGTGCTCTCTCTGTGCTTGCCACTTCCTGCCAAGGAGTTTGTGTTTGGGCTGAACTGGAAATTGTTTCTGACAGCCCTGCCTTAAACCAGCAAAGAGGGAGGAGAGCAAACAGTGTTGCTGCTTTCCCAGTGCTGCCAAGCGCTGGTACAGGCTGGGCAGGGACTGCCTGGAGAGCAGCCCTGAAGAAAGGGACCTGGGGGTGCTGGGGGAGGAGAAGCTCAACAGCAGCCAGCAGGGAGCACTTGCAGCCCAGAGAGCCAAGCAGAGCCTGAGCTGCAGCAAGAGAAGTGTGGCCAGCAGGGCAGGGAGGGGATTCTGCCCCTCTGCTCCACTCTGCTGAGACCACAGCTGCAGCTCTGGGGCCAGTTCTGGAGCCTCTGTACCAGGAAGGATCTGGAGGTGCTGGAAGGTGCCCAGAGAAGGGCCAGGAGGAGGAGCAGAGGGCTGGAGCTGCTCTGCTGTGAGCACAGACTGAGGGAGTTGGGGTTGTGCAGGCTGGAGAGAAGGCTCCCAGGAGACCTCATTGTGGCCTTGCAGGATCTGCAGGGGGCTCCAAGAAAGCTGGGGAGGGACTTCTGAGGGTGTCAGGGAGGGATAGGACTGGGGGGGTGGAGCAAAACCAGAAATGGGGAGATGGAGATTGGATGTGAGGAAGAAGTTGTTGCCCAGGAGGGTGGTGAGAGCCTGGCACAGGCTGCCCAGGGAGGTGGTGGAAGCCTCCTGCCTGGAGGTGTTTGCAGCCAGGCTGGAGGTGGCTGTGAGCAACCTGCTGTGGTGTGAGGTGTCCCTGGCCATGGCAGGGGGTTGGAGCTGGCTGAGCCTTGAGGTCCCTTCCAGCCCCAGCAGTTCTATGATTCAAATGCAGTTGTGCAGCTCTCCACTCAGAGCTCTGCCAAGGGGGTTGCTGTCACTGTCTTGTGACTCTGCTTGGAGGGTGTAGAGTGAAGGAGGACACAAGCTGGCAGAAATGTCTGTGGGGGTCAGTGCCAGAGCTGAGCAGGGCCTTTGCTCCAGCAGGCCTTGGGCTGTTAGCTGCTTGGGATCCCAGTTTGTTGAGAGCTGTGGCAGCTCCTTGGAGTGCAGCCACTGGCTGCAGGGGCCTGTGAGGCCTGGGGAGGGGGAGCTGGCACATGTGGCGTTCCCTGGGAGCTTGTCAGTGAGCAGCTGCCCTCTGCTGCACACCTACCCAGGGTGCTGCCCGGGCATCCCTCTGCTGTGCTGCAGCTGTTGTCTGGCAGGTGTGCTGCTCAGACAGGCCACTCCTGCACTGACTTCCAGCCCCCTCGGATAGGCAGCGCAGGCCTGTCAGGTGCAGGCCCATGGCAGTGTTGTCTCTTCCAGCATGCTTCATTGTGACCAGGGGAAGCGAGCCTCGGCGGAGAAGGCCTTGTGCAGCCCCTTCTTCAGCATTCCCTTCGGTAAGCTGCGCATGGGCCCTGCCCAGGGCCTCCTCAGCACCTCCTGAAGCGGCACAGGCTGCCCTTCAGCTGCCTTGCTTCTGGCTCTGGCCTTGCCACTGCTTCTTTGCTCTTTGTGCCACTCGCCAGCCCACTGTGCTGCCACCTCAGGCAGGTCAGAGCCCTGCCCGGCCTCTTCCTGCCTCCCTCCCTCCCTGCAGCCCTGCCCGGCCTCTCCCTCCCTCCCTCCCTGCAGCCCTGCCCGGCCTCTCCCTCCCTCCCTCCCTGCAGCCCTCCCCGGCCTCTCCCTCCCTCCCTCCCTGCAGCCCTGCCCAGCCTCTGGCTTTTCCTATTGAGTTCTGCCCAGCTCCAACTGAGCACAAGTTGTGGCAGCAGCATTCATTAGCAGGGACAGAAGTCAGCGAGGTATTTGCCTCACCTTGTGGCTGTTGAGGAGCTTTGGGAGGGTGCAGTGTGTGGGGTGAGTGGCTGGTTTGCCTCATGCCAGGTTCCCCAGTTCAGAAGGCAGGAAGGGGGTGGCTGGAGCTGGTGGGAGCCTCTGCTGCTGCCTGCTCTGCACAGGCCCAGTAGTCCCAGTGTCCTCTCCAGGTGTGAGCATGTGGTAATGAGCTGCCTCTTGTGGCAGGTCTCAGGTGGGTGTCACTGCCACTTTCATCTGGCTCTTTCTCTTCAAGTAATAAACTGAGTCACATGTTGACCCCAGGCTGTCAGCACAGAGGGGCTGGGACCCACTGGCTTGGGCTTGGGCTCTGCTGCCCTCCTCCCGGCTTGGGCTCTGCTGCCCTCCTCCCTGGTGTCTGTTCCAAAAGCCACACCGTAGCCCTCCTCAGGAGTGTTCTGCTCTCAAGCACAGCAGTGAGGAGCTCTGCACCCAGCTTTTCTGCAGCACAGGTTCATGCTGGGGGTGTCCATCCTCTGGCTGGGCCCTGCTCTTCTTGAGCTGCTTGGTGTACCTTGCAGTGAAGTGTTGCCTCTTGAGGCCAGGTGGAGGTACTGAGGCTCCTGTGTATTAGGCAAACAAACTTGCTCCTGTTTTTGCACTCCTCCTGCATCCCAGAAGCTGGGGCTGCAGTCAGAGCCTCCTTCCATGGCTGAGCCTTGCAGGCAGCATTGCTTTAGGGCAGAGGGAAGAGCATGCTGGCAATGCTTTCTGGCCTAGCTTTCAGCACACAGACCTCTAACTGTACCTGGGAAGGTGCTGCTGTGGTTACTTTACAGAACAGCTTCCCTTTTTCTCAGTGCTCTTGCTGCTTCTCTCCCTTGCCAATCCTGTCCACACAAAGCAGCATTTATTTACTGTTGCTGTTCTAGGAAGGCAGAAAATGATCTGTCAGTGCCTTTCACTTGGACACAGTTCCTCTGTTCAGAGCAGAGACAGCTGAGTGTGTCTTTCCTTGTCATTCACAGCCAAGTCCTGGCTTTCCAGTTCATCAGCTTTCCTGAGCTGCTTGCAGGCTCCCCCATGTCAGTGTGGCTGCTCTCACCTGGCTCTCTGAAGGAGCAGAGCAGCTGGGCAGAAAGAACCTCCTAGGGCAGAAGGATATTGCAAGAGCTGCATTTGTCACTTGGTTACAAGAAGCCCAGATGGTTCAGATTCAGACTGGATGTGAGGAGGAAGCTCTTCCCCAGGAGGGTGGTGAGAGCCTGGCACAGTTGCCCAGGGAGGTGGTGGAAGTCTCCTGCCTGGAGGTGTTTGCAGCCAGGCTGGAGGTGGCTGTGAGCAACCTGCTGTGGTGTGAGGTGTCCCTGGCCATGGCAGGGGGTTGGAGCTGGCTGAGCCTTGAGGCCCCTTCCAGCCCTGCCAGCTCTGTGGTTCTGAGTCCTGGGGGTTGCTTTGTCTCCCTCTCTGAAAACAAGACATCTGGAAGGAAGGACAGGCTTGCTGGGATAAACACAAGAGCAAGGTGATGCTTGAATACTCTTGCAGTCCTCAGTTCATCTGAAGTTGTCTCTTGGCTGCCAGCAGGCCTGTGAAAAGTGCTGGCAGAGGTTCACCTGGAGCTGGTTATCTGAGCACAGCACCCTTGGGGTGCTTTCCCTGAGCACTCTCTGGGCTTCAGCCTCTCATGCTCTGAGCTTTTCATAAGGACTCTTCCATGTCAGACAGGGATGTGTAGTGTGTGTGCTTGCCTGTTACCTCCTCTGGCTCTGTGACATCAGCATCTTCTGTCCCTGCCTGGCAGAGTTGTCACCTCCTTCATAAGTGTTTGCTTAGCTTGGAGAAGTATTTCCAAGGCTGTCATAGTCCACTCTTTGCTGACCTGGTCAGGAGGCTCAGACTGGAGAGCTGCAGCTATCTCCCTCCTTTTCTCTGCCCTCTCTCACTGCCAGGTGGGAGCACTGTGGGGTGCTGCAGTAGTGCTTGGCTGCTGTGGCTGCCATCACAAACCCCACCATTAACATTCTCCAAGAGCAACTTGAACTCCCAGGTGTTGAATTCTGGCCTAGCAGACCCTTGCAGGGACATGAAGGAGGGGCACTCTCCCTGCTGCTCTAGAGGCCTGGGTGTGCTCTCAGACACACCTCTCCCAGTCTGTCTGTCCACCTTATACACAGAACAAACCAGGCTGGAAGAGACCTTCAAGATCATCGTGTCCAACCCATCAACCAATCCAACACCACCCAAACAGCTAACCCATGGCACCAAGCACCCCATCAAGTCTCCTCCTGAACACCTCCAGGGATGGGGACTCCACCACCTCCCCAGGCAGCCCATTCCAATGGGCAATCACTCTTTCTGTATAGAACTTTTTCCTAACATCCAACCTAAACCTCCCCTGGCACAGCCTGAGACTGTGTCCTCTTGTTCTGGTGCTGGCTGCCTGGGAGAAGAGACCAACCTCTGCCTGCCTACAACCTCCCTTCAGGTAGTTGAAGAGAGTAATAAGGTCAGCCCTGAGCCTCCTCCAGGCTAAGCAACCCCAGCTCCCTCAGCCTCTCCTCGTAGGGCTTATGTTCCAAACCCCTCACCAACTTCGTTGCTCTTCTCTGGACTCGTTCCAGCAAGTCAACCTCCTTCCTAAACTGAGGGGCCCAGAACTGGACACAGGACTCGAGGTGCAGCCTGACCAGTGCAGTGTACAGGGGCAGAATGACCTCCCTGCTCCTGCTGGCCACACTGTTCCTGATGCAGGCCAGGATGCCATTGGCCCTCTTGGCTGCCTGGGCACACTGCACACCTTAGTTCTGTCCTTCTTCCACAGCAGTGTCCATGGTCTGCTGCTCCAGGCCATCCTGGAGCTGCCTGTTTTCTAGAGCCAAGTGTGCCATGGCAGTGGGGTTTCTCTCTGCCCCTGTGAAGCTGGTCACAGGGTCACTGCTCACCTACCTTGTGGCCATGCCTGGCTCTGTGGCACTGCCTGCTGGAAGCAGCTAACTTTGTTTCCCCAGTTTCTGTTGCAGGATTGTGTGGTGGCCTTCACTGCACTGCAGCTGGATTTGGAAGGCAGGAAGGTTTGCATGGGGTTTAGGGAAGAGCTGAGAGGTATCCCAGAGACCTGAGGCTTGGCCCTCAGGATAGCTTGAGGGCTGGAGTTACAGAAGCTTGCTTGCAGCTTGTCTGGCAGCAGGAGAGGCAGGTTGCAGAGCAGTTCTTTGTGGAGGGTAGAATCTTTGTGGTGGACATCTCCCCAGTGGGATTGATCAGGATTCTCTTGGTTTCCTTTCTGCACCCAGCAGTGATTTGTTGACCTTTGGCTACTTTTCTGCTCAGGATCTGTGAAAAAGGCATAGGCCAAACCTGCCACATCCTTCCCTCTGCTGCAGGTGTCTGGGGGGCAGTGTGCTCAGCTAGCCACAGCTCTTGGGATCACCTCAGCTTCTGAAGCTGAGTTAAGCAGACAGAACTCCAGCCTTAACTCCTGCTAGCTGTGTAGGTTTTGGAGGCAGGTTTAGGTGTTGGCCTCAGTGCAATTGCAGAACCCTTTGGAGGAGTCTCTCAGTGCAGAGGTGGAGATAAGCTGGGAACAAGGAGAGCAGAGGCTGTGAGTGCAGGTGTCAGCAAGAGAAGCCAAACTGTGCTGCACAGAGCAGTAAGAGCTTGGGGTACAGCAGTGGCTGTTGAGTCAGATTCCTGTTGGCTTGCTCCTGTGGCCACTGATTTCTTCTCTGTTCTCCCTGGGTGTCAAACAGCTCCTCATATTGAAGATCTGGTGATGCTCCCCACACCTGTGCTGAGGCTGCTGAATGTTCTCAGTGATGCTTCTCTGCAGTGTGAAGAAGAATATGAAGGTTGGTGCAAGCTGTGGAGCTCCCATCCAGCAGTGCCAGCTGACAGGCTGCTGGGTTTGGCTTCAGGGAGGCAAAAGCCAGCAGGAGAGCGATTAACAGGTGCCAGAACAGCCAGTAAAGAGCTGCTCAGCTGAGGTTTGGTACCAAGTGGGTCAGCTGCACCCACAGAGAGTAAGCTAAGAGACTGAGGCAGACAGCAGAGCTTGTGAGGGAGTGCTTGAGGGATCCCAGGTTTTCATTTGTACTTAATAAAAAGAAGTTTATCTTCTTTTGGTTAAATGCTGACAGACCTCAGGATCACAGAACTGCCAGGGGTGGAAGGGACCTCCAGGGGCCTTACTGTACCTGCAGGGGGCTCCAAGAGAGCTGGGGAGGGACTTCTGAGGGGGTCAGGGAGGGATAGGACTGGGGGGGTGGAGCAAAACTAGAAATGGGGAGATTGAGATTGGATGTGAGGAAGAAGTTGTTCCCCAGGAGGGTGGTGAGAGCCTGGCACAGGCTGCCCAGGGAGGTGGTGGCAGCCTCCTGCCTGGAGGTGTTTGCAGCCAGGCTGGAGGTGGCTGTGAGCAACCTGCTGTAGTGTGAGGTGTCCCTGGCCATGGCAGGGGGTTGGGACTGGCTGAGCCTTGAGGTCCCTTCCAGCCCTGGCAGTTCTGTGGTTCTGTGAGTCTGAGCAGTCTCAGCTTCTGCCCTGGCACCTCTCAATCATTTTGGATTGAGGAGTGTGTGTGTGGAATGAGTGTTCTGGGTGTGTTCATCAGGCCTGGGTTTGTTTCTTGGCTCACCCCAGTTTGCAAGGTGAAGGACAAGCAGCTCTTCTCTTCCCCAGACATCCTGGAGGACATCAGGGAGGAGTGCCAGAAGTACGGACCCGTCGTTTCCTTGCTTATTCCAAAGGAGAATCCTGGTAAAGGCCAAGTGAGTGAGTGGAGGGGGGAGGCTCTGTCTTCCTGCATGCACTCTGTGTGCTGCAGCACTGCTGCTCAAGCCCCTGGAAGTCTCCCCACTGATGATGACTCTGCTGAAAATAACTGCCTGTCTTGAAGGACAGCACAGGTTCCTTCCTGCTTACGTAAGGCCGCCTGACCCGGGGGGGGCCCAAGTGGCTTCAGCAGGCAAGCCAGGATGCAGGAGGGAAAGGGAGAAGCCTGTGAGTGGGAGAGGAAGCTGCCTTTAGAAACGAGGAGCAGGAGATGAAATCCCAACTCAGAGATGCAGCTCCTTCTTTTAGAGCTCCACTGCTCTGGGCTCAACCGAGGATGGAGGGGGAAACCGTGTTCAGGACGTGGG
This sequence comes from Dryobates pubescens, assembly GCF_014839835.1. NCBI lineage: Eukaryota > Metazoa > Chordata > Aves > Piciformes > Picidae > Dryobates > Dryobates pubescens. Next base: position 1,362,850 of record NC_071622.1, read on the forward strand.
GTGGGAGGGGGTGGGACATGCTGCACTGCAAGTCCTATTGCTCCCCTCAATCTCTCTCTCTCTCTCTCTCTTTCAGGTCTTTGTTGAATATGCAAATGCTGCTGATTCCAAAGCTGCCCAAAAAATGCTGACTGGAAAGATTTTTGATGGCAAGTTTGTGGTGGCTACGTTTTACCCCCTGAGTGCCTATAAGAGAGGATATCTGTACCAAAACTTGCTGTAGGCAGTAGCAACAATCAGGAGAGTTGTCTTGCTCCTCTTCCTCACATGTTCTTGCAGCTGAATGTATGAAAGAGCTTCCTAGCCCTGCTTTTGAGTCATCTATATGAAGGAGAGATGCAAAGGACTTGATTGGGCTTTGAAACCTTTCCTGCTGCTTTGTGGTGTGCAGAGGGGGCCGGGATGGCTTTCAGCCTGTGCTTGTCTGTGTGTTGTGCTTGCTCGTTTCCACTGGGGGGGTGGCTGTGCCCTGCTGGGGGCTTGGCTGGCAGGAGTGGTGGCTCTGGGAGGCTGAGCAACCTTGGCAAGTGCTTTGAAGTGAGGACATTTATAGTCTTTGCCTTAGCAGCACTTGACTTGGCTCTAGGGAGAGGATTTCTTTGTGAAGCTTTCCTGTACCTGCTCTCTTCTCCAGGGCAGGGGAGGAGCAGGAGGAGGAGGGAGGCTTCCCTGCTTTTTGGTGGTGTCTGTGGTAAAGTAAAGCAGCAGAAGCAGCAGCTTCTCTAAACCAAACCAGGAGCAGTGTTGAGTCTTTGCATCATGTAGATGTGCTGAAGGAGGCAGTGAAATCAGACCTGCTGAGCCTGCAGGTGCTACCCTGTCACCACCTTGTGACCTGAGGAGAGCCATCCATCCCACCTGGCACAGATGGCACGCTGGGCAGTGAGGCGTGGGTGAGGGTGCCTGCAGAGAGCTGACTTTTCCTGTGTCCCTGAGATGGGCAGGGGCTGATGGTGGCTGGGTAGAGGACATCACTGCAGTGCCAGCCTCACTCTGGGCACAACCTGTAAGCACTTTGTAGCTGGAGGCGATGTGGAAACCTGCTCGTGTAGAGCCAGCTCTGGAGCATGTCCCCTGTGCTGGCACTGGTGCTCCCCAGCCCTGACACCAGATCATCCCTAGGTGTCTTTAGGTGATAGTTTTGGAAAGGAGTGCCTCAGCAGGCAGTGTCCTTTGTGTCTCAGCAGGACTCCTGCCCTGTGGGCCTCAGAAGAAAGAGCAAACCTTCTCTGTCCTGGTCCCGTGCTTGGCTTTTCTGTTGTGGGGGTTTGGCTTGGCTTTAACTCCCCAGGCTTGTAGATTAGAAGCACTGACACTTTGTGGTCCTTCACAGGTCACACAAAGGGCCTGAGGTAATCTGAGATCCTGCATGGAAAGGCCTCTGTCAGTCATCAGGTGTGACCTGTGTTAGATTCTGTGGTCCTGCTCTGGCAGGGGGGGTTGGATTCAATGAGCTTCAGAGGTCCCTTCCAAGCCCTGACAGCCTGGGAGCCCGTGATCAGACTGCTCCCTCCCCAGAGCATGCTGTGTGGCTTCAGAGCAGAGGCAGAAGCTCCTTTGTGCAGCTGCCACCGTGAGGTGGGTGCTGGCTGTTTCCCAGGGGTGCAAACCTGTGCACCCAGTGGAGCCTCTCCCTGCAGAGGTGAGCACTTTGCTCCTGGCAAGTAGAGTGTGGAACAGCCCTGTTTAAAGGGGGCCCAGCACAGTCTGGCTTCTGCCCTGGTACCACTTGTGGTGAGGAGGAGAGCCCTCATGACTTCTTTTCTCCAGCTGAAACACCTGTGGGCAGCTGCCCAGACCACCTCTGACCTTCCCTGGAGTGAGACCTGAATCACCTTGCAGTTTGCCCTTCCTTGGCTCCACGCTGCTGCTGGACTTGCTGGCATCCTGCACTGAGCAGTTCCTCTTGCTTTTCCTTTCCCTTTGCCCCGTGCATGTGTGTGCAATGTGTCAGGAGGTGCAGTGCTGTCTGCAGTGCTTCCTGAGCCTGACTCCTTCTCCCAAGTCCTGTCCCCTCTGGCTGTTCCCAAACTTCCCCCAGAAAGGACCAACCCCTCTGCCTGTTTCTGTTGCCTTCAAGGTGGTGGCTTTTCCAGGGAAGGACAGCCATGCCAGCATGAGTTCTGAGGAGTGCTTTGCTTGCTGAGGCTGTTCCTGGGAATGGTGCTGCTCTGCTGCATGTAGCTGTAAGGCAGCTTTGCATAGGTGGGGAGTGTGATTCATTGCTTTTAATGAGGCTGCCCTTGCAGGGCAGCACCTCCAGTGTCTGAGAGGAATGGGGTGATTAACAGGGAGAGGGCTTTTCCTGTGGGAACAGGGTGTTTGAAGTACTCTCTAAGCATTGGTAGGTACTGACTGGCCTCCTCAGCTCTCAGTTCTTGCTGTCCCTGGGGGGCTGAGCCCAGAAATCCACATTGGAAATGCCATCATGTCAGCAGCATTAAGGTGGCTGCATTGTCTGCCTGGCAGTGGGCAGCAGAGCCAAGAGCAGCTGCCCCACCGACTCCCAGCCTGCTTGTGGCCACCAGGAGCTCTGCTGGGTGCAGGGAGTGGGACCTGTCACCTGCAGTGGGCAGATGCTGAGGTGCAGGTGCAGAACTTGCCTTCACTTCAGTTCTCACATGTGTTTGCCTAGGGCTGGGAGCAGCTCTCTCATCTTCCCAGCATAGCTCTTTACAACTAAGACAGAGAAGCTGTGCCAGGCTTAATCTTTAGAGAGAAGCTGCTGCCTGTTCCTGCAGCAGGGCAGAGCTGTTCCTCCAGAGTCTGGCTGGGGGTTTGTTCAGCTGCTTCAAGTAGGAGCTGAATAAATCTCCAAGCTGCAGACTCCTGCTAGCAGCTTTCCTCTCCAGATGCTCACTGACCAGGCCTGAGGACTGGGCTTTAAACACAGGAAAACCCAAAGCTGCTTTTTGCAACTGTTCCTCCTGGCAAGAGCTGAAGATGCTGAGCTCTGTCCTGTCACTGGATCCAGCCCCTGGCTTCCCTCTCCAGGCTGTGGGATGCAGGGAGGTTTAGAAGCACCTCAGAGCAGAAGCATTTTGTCATTATCCCTCACCCTCTGCCTTCAGAGCCTTTTTCTATCAAGCTGAAGCTCACTCTTAAGCTTCTCAGTGATCTGTTGGTGGCTTGGCCTAAGTTTCAGCCCTGCTAAAACCTCTGAGTTCCTTAGCTCTGGATTGTATCTCAATGTGTGTGGTGACTGAGCCCAAGGCATCTGTTGTGGTGTGTGCCTGGATGGGCCTGGCTTTCCTCACCCCTGAATTGCTGCCTGCTTGAGCTGCAGAAGTGCTGAGATGCTCGCAGAGTCTCTTGGTCTGTGCTGCTGACACAGCTCCCCCCACCCCCCCAGCCCTTGGTGTAGCACCAAGCTGTGCAGTCCCAGCCAGGAGACAGCTGGAGGTGGAAAGCAGCAGGCTGCATTTGAGGGGAAGATCTGCTGGGTGGGGGGAAGGGCACTGAGCCCTCCTCCCCAGGAGGAGGCAGTCCAAGGGGCTGTGTCCCCTGGGAGCGCTGTGTGTGAGTGAAGCACAGCGGTGCTCAGCTGTTGCTCAGTGGTGTTTGGGTTTCAGAGCTGAGCAGAGAAGGCAGTGCCACTGCCAGGTGAAGAATGGCTGTCCTTCCTCTGCCCCTGCTGTCACAGTCACACACAACCACACAAGTAACCAGGTTGGGAAACACCTCCAAGATCATCCAGTCCAACCTCTCACCCAGCACCATCTGATCAACTCAACCATGGCACCGAGTGCCTCATCCAGTCTCCTCCTAAACACCTCCAGGGATGGGGACTCCACCACCTCCCTGGGCAGCACATCCCAATGGCCAATCTCTCTTGCTGGGAAGACTTCTCCCTGACATCCAGGGAGCAGGGAGGGGGCAGGTTGTTTGCACTTCCACCTCTTAGAGGCAAGGAGGGGAACTCTTTTCTCCAACCATTGCCGAAGCACAAGTCAGCTCTGATCTTGGCTGTGTTCCTGGTGTTTCCTGTCCCTGGCTTGCAGCCTCCTACCAACAGCAGAGCCTGAGCACTTGTTGTTGCACCCAGGCTGTCTTTCCAGAGCCTTCCAAAGCTTCTCCTGCTGTGCCAGATCCTGTAACCACGTGCCTCCCTTCGGGTTAGCTGTGGACCCTCGTGCCGCCTCGCGCACCGTTGCTGAGCAGATGTGTGCTTGATCCAGGTGATGAATAAATGATGCTTCAGTACAGAGTGGCTTGCCCAGCACCTTTGTCTTGGGGGGCTGCTGCTGAAAGGCCACCTGGCTGCGCAGGCTCTGGGGCACCCTCTGGGGTTTGGGGACAGGGCTGTGATCTTGTCATCTTGCCAACATGGAGAGTGGCACTGAGGCACCCTCGGCAAGTTCACTGGCAACACCAAGCTGTGTGGTGCTGCTGACAGCTGGAGGGAAGGGATCCAGCCAGAGGGACCTGGACAAGCTGCAGAGCTGGGCCCAGGACAACCTCATGAGGTTCAACAAGGCCAAGTGCAAGGTCCTGAAGCTGGTTTGGGGCAATCCCAGGCACCAATAGAGGCTGGGACTGGCTTGAGAGCAGCCCTCAAGAAAAGGGCTTGGGGGTGCTGGGGGAGGAGAAGCTCAGCAGGAGCCAGCAGTCAGCACTTGCAGCCCAGAGAGCCAAGCAGAGCCTGGGCTGCAGCAAGAGAAGTGTGGGCAGCAGGGCCAGGGAGGGGATTCTGCCCCTCTGCTCCACTCTGCTGAGACCACAGCTGGAGCTCTGGGGCCAGCTCTGGAGCCTCTGTGCCAGGAAGGATCTGGAGGTGCTGGAAGGTGTCCAGAGAAGGGCCACGAGGAGGAGCAGAGGGCTGGAGCTGCTCTGCTGTGAGCACAGACTGAGGGAGTTGGGGCTGTGCAGGCTGGAGAGGAGAAGGCTCCCAGGAGACCTCATTGTGGCCTTCCAGTGTCTGAAGAGGGCTGCAAAAAAGCTGGGGAGGGACTTTTGAGGGTGTCAGGGAGGGATAGGACTGGGGGGGGGGGGGGTGTGGAGCAAAACTAGAAATGGGGAGATTGAGATTGGCTGTGAGGAAGAAGTTGTTCCCCATGGGGGTGGTGAGAGCCTGGCACAGGCTGCCCAGGGAGGTGGTGCAGCCTCCTGCCTGGAGGTGTTTGCAGCCAGGCTGGAGATGGCTGTGAGAAACCTGCTGTGGTGTGAGGTGTCCCTGGCCATGGCAGGGGGTTGGAGCTGGCTGAGCCTTGAGGTCCCTTCCAGCCCTGACACCTCTGTGATTCTGTGTTCCTGTGCGTGGCTCCCGCGGCTCTAGGGGCTGGGTGCCCCAGCGTGGCTGAATATCGCGGGGGCAGCAGCAGCGTGAGCTTTGCCTGGCCGGAGCTCTTGTCGCCTGGGGCTGTGCCTCCCGCGGCAGCACCGCTTACTCACGCCGTACGCGGGCGCGTTCCGTGCTCGCTCCGGCGTAACGGTTTCCGAAGTGATCTCATCGGGAGGGGAAAGCGCCCGCGGGTGACGCGGAGCTCTGCTCCGGGAAATGCCGCGAGTTGCACAACTGCCTGCAGCTCCCGCGGCTCCGGAGCCGGGCGGGGGTGCGCGGGCTGAGCTGGCCGCGGGCTGAGCGCGTTTTTGGCCGCAGCCCGCGCCCCCCCCCGTAACGGGACGGAGGCTCCGCTGCGGTGCGGTTGGCCGCGCAAGGCTCCCGGGGCACGGCCGGCCAGGGGGCGGCGCTCCCTTGCAGCGGTCTCGGCTGCCCTTTTCGGGGCGTTTGGGGTTTTGTTCCCCTCCGTGCCTCCTCCCCTCCTGCAGTCCCACGGCGCTGCCCGGGGGCTCCGGGGCGCGGACGGGACGCGGGGAAGGGCAGCGGGGGGCAGCGGGGCCGGGGGGCAGCGGGGGCCGCCCCTTGCCGGGAGCGTGCGGGGGCCGCGCGCTGACGTGGCGGTCGTTGCCATGGCAGTGGCCGGCGCGCGCCCCGCCGCCGCCGCTCCGATTGGCGGAACCACGGGACCCGGGTGGGGGTGGGCTGCCACGCGCCCCCTCGCTCCTGGCGCCCATTGGACGGACGGTGAGCACGACGTGGCGCGGGGCGGTGCCGCCGCGTCTCGCAGCCAGTGAGGACGCGGGACGTGCCGTCGCCGCCTGCCTATTGGCCACGCCGCGGCGGCGGGGGGGTATAAAAGGCCGGCGGGGGCGCGGCGGCCGGGCAGCGGTGGGCGTGATGGAGGCGACGGTGCCGGTGGATGTGGAGGGCGAAGCCGGCGGGGACGCGGCCGTGACGGCGGCGCTGCGGCAGCGGTTGGCGGCGGGCGGGCAGAGCCACGTGCTGCGTTTCTGGCCCGAGCTGGGCAGCGAGGCCCGGCGGGCGCTGGCGGCGGAGCTGCGCGACATGGACGTGGCTGAGATCAACCGCTTCTTTCTCCGCGCCCGTGGGGACGGCGGCGGGGCGGCCGTAGCGGCGGGGCTGGACGCGCGGATGGAGCCGGTGCCGCGGGACGTGCTGGGCAGCGCCTCCCGCGACCGCGAGCTGCTGCCGCGCTGGGAGAGCCGCGGTAGGTGCAGGGGACGGCGGGGCCCGGCGCGGCGCGGCGTCGGCGCGGCGGGCCCCACGCGTGTGTGATCTCCCGGGCGCAGGGCTGGCGGAGATCGCGGGGAGCCGCGTGGCCGTGCTGCTGCTGGCGGGCGGGCAGGGCACCCGCCTCGGCGTCCCCTACCCCAAGGGCATGTGCGACGTGGGGCTGCCCTCCCGCAAGACCCTCTTCCACCTCCAGGCCCAGCGCCTGCGGCGGCTGCAGCAGCTAGCGGAGGAGCAGCACGGGACCCCCTGCCACATCCCTTGGTGAGTGCCCTGCCCCGGGCTTTGGAGGGTCGGTGACCCCCAGCGGTGGCCTTGGTGGAGCCAGGCACGTGGGGTGGCGTTGGCAGGGCACCATTGGTGTTGGAGGCTTAAGGTCCTGTAGAGTGGCATTGGCAGGACCCAGCTGGTATCGACACAGTTGGTGTTGGTAGGTTAAAGGGTCAGGGGTTGGCGTTGTGCTGTTGGTGTTACCTGGGCTAAAGCCTCATTGTTTGGTCAAGGGCTTGCATGTTGGTATGGGCTCCATTGGTGTCAGCAGGCCAACAACCTGTGGCTTGGTGCAGACCCCCTTGACAGCCCAAAGGCTGCTGGAGGAGGAGCAGAGGGCTGGAGCTGCTCTGCTCTAAGGACAGACTGAGGGAGTTGGGGTTGTTCAGTCTGGAGAGGAGAAGGCTCTGAGGAGACTTAATTGTGGCCTCCCAGGATCTGAAGGAAACTATAAGAAAGCTGGGGAGAGACTTTAGAGGGTGTCAGGGAGTGATGGGACTGGGGGGGGATGGAGCAAAGCTAGAAGTGGGCAGATTTGGGTTGGATGTAAGGAAGAAGTTCTCCCCCATGAGGGTGGCCACAGACCTTTTAGACAGCACTGTTGTTGCTGCTGGAGTTACTGGCTTGTCCTGCCCAGAGGCTTGTGCTGTCAGGTCCTACGCTGTCAGGCTCAACCCCACAGCCCTTGCGGCCAGCCTGCTGGCAAGCCAGCAGCCATGTGAGGCAGGGGCTGGGAGGTGAGGGGCTGCTGGCAGTGCTGTGAGCAGCAGGAGGCTGAAGACACAGAGGGGAGCTGGCTGCTGCAGCTTGGTGACTCCACAGGGTGTGGCAGGGTTCTGGAGATGTGTGTCGCAAGCAGGGGCGAAGCTGTTCCAGGGGCTTGCCAAAACGATGGGGCTGCAGCGGGGCAGACCCTTCCAAGAGCTTGCTGGGGGGAAGAAGCCTGTCCTGGGTGCTAGAGGGGGGTGAGACCCCGCTGCTGATCCCTGCTTGCTGGGTCTCCTCTGTGCTGGGCCAGGTACATCATGACGAGCGGCCGCACCATGGAGTCCACCAAGGAGTTCTTCCTGAAGCACCGCTATTTCGGCTTGAAGAAGGAGAACGTCATCTTCTTCCAGCAGGGCATGCTGCCTGCCCTGGGCTTTGATGGGAAAATCCTGCTGGAGGAGAAGGGCAAAATCGCCATGGCACCAGGTGGGTGGCTGGGAGCTGGCAGGAGGGCTGAGACGTGGTGCTGAGGACAAGCTTTTGGAGCTGCAGCCTGTGGAGGGCTTGCGGCGTGACGTGGCCCACGAATGACGCAGGCTGGGAGGTGTCTGTCTTGGCAGGGAGGGTGAGGGTGGGGTATGGCTGGTCCAGTGACCCTCTGCAGGAGCTCTGTGTGGAGGGAGGGTCAGCCTTGGCTGCTGAAAGGAGTACCAAATGTTCATGGAGTCATAGAATTGTTAGGGTTGGAAGGGACCTCAAGGCTCAGCCAGCTCCAAGCCCCTGCCATGGCCAGGGACACCTCACACCACAGCAGGTTGCTCACAGCCACCTCCAGCCTGGCTGCAAACACCTCCAGGCAGGAGGCTTCTACCACCTCCCTGGGCAACCTGTGCCAGGCTCTCACCACCCTCCTGGGGAACAACTTCTTCCTCACATCCAATCTCCATCTCCCCACTTCTAGTTTTGCTCCATCCCCCCCAGTCCTATCCCTCCCTGACACCCTAGAAACAAAGAGCTTGGTGCAACCCCAGTGGTTTGTTCCTTTGCAGATGGCAATGGGGGCCTGTACCGGGCCCTGGGCACGCATGGCATCGTGGAGGACATGGAGCAGAGGGGGGTGCAGAGTGTCCATGTCTACTGTGTGGACAACATCTTGGTGAAGGTGGCTGACCCCAGGTTCATCGGGTTCTGCCTGGAGAAGGGAGCAGACTGTGGGGCCAAGGTATGTTTGCAGGGGCTGGCAGGCACTGCTGCCCTGCAGCAGGGTGAGGTCTGGCCTGGTCCTTGCCTGGCTTCCCTGGCTCCTCGCCTTCGTTTGCTGGCTTTTCACAGCCAGGAGGGGTAGCTAAGCACCAGGGGGTTACTGATGGGGTAGCATGTGCTGCCAGAATTCCACCTTCCCCTCAGCTCTGGCATTCTGGGGGATGTGGGACATCCCTGCCTGGCACTGCTCACCTCCTGCCTTTCATGGGTGTGTGCACCTGAAAGTCTCAGGGCTCACCAGTTCCCTAGTCCCTGGGGCCAAGAGCTGTGGGGGAGCTGCTCTGTCCCCACCTGTGTGCTGATCAGCTGTTGTTTAGATGGCTTTGAGGAGCATGGGCAGCCAGGATCCCTGCCACTGGCTGCCAGCTGTGCCCAGCCATGACGTCTTGGGCACGAGACCAGGATGCAGTGGGTGCAGCTGGGTGCTGACGCTGAGCCCAGCCCTGTGCCTCCAGTAGGATGTTGCACACCTGAAGCTTTGCTTAAAGGCTGAGCCAACAGCCAAAGGGGCTGTGCCACTGTGTTTGCACTGGGCTCTGGCAAGCAGGTGAGAGGGCTTCTGACCTTGAAGCTTTCAGAGACTGAGCTGGGAAAGGGAAAGCAGTTCCTCCTCTGGCCTGGGCGAGAGAAAAGGAGGAAATGAGCCCCAGAACGTGGAAAGGAAAAAGCTCTGTATCATGCTGCCCTGCTGTGGTGGCTGTGATGGGTAGAGGGGAAGCCCGTGCCCAGAGGGAGGTGTGTGGGGTGTGAGGAAGAGGAGGGAGGTCAGATGCAGGGGGATGGCTCTGCTGAGTCAGCAGCCTGCTGCTTGTGTCCAGCGAGCTGCCTGTTCATGGGCAGGCTGGGTGCTAAATATATCTGTGCCCTCTGCCAGCCACACACAGGCTTGGTGCCAGCTGCTGCCCACGCCCTCTGGGTGTGCCTTGATACCCTATCACTCAGCCCTGCCCTCCCAGCCTCCTCAGGTCACCATCACAAGCAGTGCCTCCTAGGAGTGGCTTCCAGCATCCCTATCCCTGCACAGGAAAGCTCGTTCATGGGGGGTTGGCAGGAGGGGGAAGGGGGGCTACAGGTCGTTGCCTGACAGTGCTTCTGTTGGGCAGGTGGTGGAGAAGACCAACCCCACAGAGCCAGTGGGTGTGGTGTGCCGAGTGGACGGTGTGTACCAGGTGGTGGAGTACAGCGAGATCTCCCTGGGCACTGCCCAGAGACGGGGCCCCGACGGCCGCCTGCTCTTCAACGCCGGCAACATTGCCAACCACTACTTCACCACTGCCTTCCTGAAGGATGTGGTCAAGTAAGGGGCAGGAGTGCTGGGGGGCTGCTGCTGCTGGGGGGCAGGAGTGCTGGGGGCTGCTGCTGCTGGGGGGCAGGAGTGCTGGGGGCTGCTGCTGCTGGGGGGCAGGAGTGCTGGGGGCTGCTGCTGGGGGGCAGGAGTGCTGGGGGCTGCTGCTGGGGGGCAGGAGTGCCGGTGCTAAGCACACCAGCTGCCCACCCACCTGTGCCTTGCTTTCCCACTGGCTGAGCTCTAGCTGTTTGCTGGGGTGATGCCTGGGAGGTCTGCTCCCTGGCCCCAGCTTGCATGGCCTAATTCTCTCCTCCCTGCATGGTTCCCTCTCCTTGAGGTGCAACTTCCCTCGGCTGTGGCTGGCTGCTGGTGCTGGAGCAGAGGTGTGAGAGGCCATCTCCTCCTGGCTGTCCTCTGCTGGGGGGCTGAGCAAGCCTGTGCCTCTGGGGGGCTGGGGGTCAGGACAGAGCAGCTGTCCTGCCACAGAAGCGTCTGAGCCAGGGGCTTGGAGATGTGCCTTTGCTGGGGGAGTGAGAGCTCTTTCTTGGCCTGTTGCAGCACTTATGAACCCCAGCTGCAGCACCACGTAGCTGAGAAGAAGATCCCCCACGTGGACATCAGCACGGGGCAGCTGATCCAGCCTGAGAAGCCCAATGGGATCAAAATGGAAAAATTTGTCTTTGACATCTTCCAGTTTTCCAAGTATGCTCTTCCTTTTCTCTCTGGGGGGTTCAGGCTGCTGGCTCTCCCTTGGGTGGGTGCCAGGGCTGTGCCCACTGGCAGTGCCTGGGCTCGGGGCACGAGGCCAGCTCCTGTGCTGTTCATCAGCAGGGGACAGTTGCATCCTGTCTTAAGGGGTCCTACAAGAGAGCTGGGGAGGGACTTTTGAGGGTGTCAGGGAGGGATAGGACTGGGGGGATGGAGCAGAACTAGAAATGGGGAGATTGAGATTGGATGTGAGGAAGAAGTTGTTGCCCAGGAGGGTGGTGAGAGCCTGGCACAGGCTGCCCAGGGAGGTGGTGGAAGCCTCATCCCTGCAGCCAGGCTGGAGGTGGCTGTGAGCAACCTGCTGTGGTGTGAGGTGTCCCTGGCCATGGCAGGGGGTTGGAGCTGGCTGAGCCTTGAGGTCCCTTCCAACTCTGACAATCAATTCAGGGATGCAGGGATGTGAGCAGCAGGAGGGACAGGTGCTGCATGCCTCTAGCTGGGCCAGAGGAGCAGCAGAAGCCAGGCCCTCTTCTCTCTCCTTCAGCGGCCGTGAGGGCAGCCTGTGGGTGTGGGCTGGGGGCTCCCTGGTCCGAACTCAGCCATGCAGGCAGAGGAGAAAGCCCAGGGCCACAGCCACGTGTCCCAGAGGTGACCCTGCTGCCCTCTGCTCCTCCCCAGGCAGTTCGTGGTGTACGAGGTGCTGCGTGAGGACGAGTTCTCTCCCCTGAAGAACGCCGACAGCCAGAACGGCAAGGACAACCCCACCACGGCCCGGCAGGCGCTCATGTCCCTGCACCACTGCTGGGTTCTCAACGCGGGAGGGCACTTCGTGGACGAGAACGGCACACGCCTCCCTGCCATCCCGCGGTGAGTTGCTGCTGCTGCCGCTCCCCGGCCCGGCGGCGGTGGGCGTGAGGCGCCGGGCGCTCCCGGGCGGTCCCCGGCCGCGATCGGTGTGAGGCGCTGGGCGCTCCCGGGCGGTCCCCGGCCCGGCGGCGGTGGGCGTGAGGCGCCGGGCGCTCCCGGGCGGTCCCCGGCCCGGCGGCGGTGGGCGTGAGGCGCTGGGCGCTCCCGGGCGCTCCCGGGCGGTCCCCGGCCCGGCCGCGATCGGTGTGAGGCGCTGGGCGCTCCCGGGCGCTCCCCGGCGCTCCGTCCTTTCAGTGCAGCCCAAACCAGCCTCGCTGAAGGGACTAGCCCTGCCTCCCTTCTGCCAGCTGGTCTGTGGGGCAGAGACAGCTGCAGGCAGGGTGATGGCTGCAGGCAGGGTGATGGCTGCAGGAGGGGCACTTGCTTGACTGGCAGGAGCTTTCCTCCTTGACTCAGTGCCTGTGAACTGAATCCTGCCAGTCGAGGTTAGCTGTGTGGGTTGGGGGTGGCTCCCTCAAGCACACTCTGCAGCTGCTGGGCTGAAGTCACAGCAGCCCTTAAGTGACAGACCTCCCCCCTACCCCAGCTGGGGGGGAACAGCACACCTCAGCCTCGTTCAGCCCTGCTTGCCCCCTCCCCAGCTGGGGCAGCAGCACACCTCAGCCCTGTGCAGCCCTGCTCCCCCCTCCCCAGCTGGGGCAGCAGCACACCTCAGCCCCGTGCAGCCCTGCTCCCCCCTCCCCAGCTGGGGCAGCAGCACACCTCAGCCTCATTCAGCCCTGCTCCCCCCTCCCCAGCTGGGGCAGCAGCACACCTCAGCCCCGTGCAGCCCTGCTCCCCCCTCCCCAGCTGGGGCAGCAGCACACCTCAGCCTCATTCAGCCCTGCTCCCCCCTCCCCAGCTGGGGCAGCAGCACACCTCAGCCTCATTCAGCCCTGCTCCCCCCTCCCCAGCTGGGGCAGCAGCACACCTCAGCCCTGTGCAGCCCTGCTCCCCCCACCCCAGCTGGGGCAGCAGCACACCTCAGCCCTGCTCCCCCCTCCCCAGCTGGGGCAGCAGCACACCTCAGCCCTGCTCCCCCCTCCCCAGCTGGGGCAGCAGCACACCTCAGCCTCATTCAGCCCTGCTCCCCCCTCCCCAGCTGGGGCAGCAGCACACCTCAGCCTCATTCAGCCCTGCTCCCCCCTCCCCAGCTGGGGCAGCAGCACACCTCAGCCCCGTGCAGCCCTGCTCCCCCCTCCCCAGCTGGGGCAGCAGCACACCTCAGCCCTGTGCAGCCCTGCTCCCCCCTCCCCAGCTGGGGCAGCAGCACACCTCAGCCTCATTCAGCCCTGCTCCCCCCTCCCCAGCTGGGGCAGCAGCACACCTCAGCCCCGTGCAGCCCTGCTCCCCCCTCCCCAGCTGGGGCAGCAGCACACCTCAGCCCTGTGCAGCCCTGCTCCCCCCTCCCCAGCTGGGGCAGCAGCACACCTCAGCCCTGCTCCCCCCACCCTCGCTAACCCTTGTTTATTCCCACGTAGCCACTCAAGCGGAAGGTCAGATGCCACCCCAGGCTGGGGAAGGTCAGCTGCCACCCCAGATGTCAATGACAAGTAACTATACCCTGCAGGGTGCATGGTGGTGGGGCTGTGCTTAGGGACTAACGGGCTGGAGGTGAAGCAGTGTGTGCCAGGCTGCGGGCACGGCGCTGGGCACGGTGGTGAGCGGGCACCCGCAGTGACTAACAGGGCCTGGGGGGCTCGGGGCGCATGCTGGGCACGGGGCATGTCTTGCTACAGGACCCCCTACCCCTGCAGTCACTGCTTCTCAGGGTGGTGGGCAGCATCTGCTCCCTCCTGGGCTCCTCTGTGCAGTGCCAGCCAGCAGGCTCACAGTGTCAGAGGGCATTAGAGGCTGGAAGGGAGCTCCAGAGCTCACCCAGTCCAACCCCCTGCCCGAGCAGCATCACCCAGGGCAGGCTGCACAGGAATGCAGCCAGGTGGGGTTGGAAAGGCTCCAGAGGAGACTCCACAGCCCCCCTGGGCAGCCTGCTCCAGGGCTCTGTCACCCTCACACCAAAGAAGTTTCTCCTCATGGTGAGCTAAACCCTTCTCTGTTCCACTTTGTCTCCATTGCTCCTTGGCTTATTGCTGTGCACCACCCAAGAGAGCTTGGCCCCCTCCCCTGGCCCCCCAGCCCTCAGCTATTGATAGGCATTGATCAGATCCCTCTCAGCCTTCTCTTCTCCAGACTAAACAGCCCCAGGGCTCTCAGTCTCTCTTCCCAGGGGAGCTGCTCAAGGCCCCTAAGCATCCTCCTGGCTCTCCCCTGGACTCTCCCCAGCAGGTCTCTGTCTCTCTCGACCTGGGCAGCCCAGAACTGGACAGAGGATTGCAGCTGTGGGGCTCAGCAGGGCAGAGCAGAGGGGGAGCAGAACCTCCCCAGCCCTGCTGGCCACACTCCTCTTGCTGCCCCCCAGGATAACTGGGAAGGGGCTTGGGCAGCTGGCACGGGATGGCAGCAGGCAGCCCCCCCGGCCAGCGGCGGGCAGGGCGCTGTGCCTGCCATGCCACTCCTGTCCCTCACACCGCCGCGGGGCACAGCCTGAGCCCATCCCAGCCGGGCCCGGGGCCGGCTGCCGGTGTCGGCCAGCAGGCGTCCCGGCGGGCTCGGGCGGGATTAGAAGCGTGGAGCAAACGTCAGGCAGGCTTTGATGTCAGCGTGTGCAGAGCTCGGCGTGGGCGGCCAGCTGTGTTTCCTGTGACCTCAGCTCTGGAGATCCAGATCCCCACACCAGGGCACAGACCCTGCCTCAGGGCTTGAAAGTCGGCAGAATCAAACAGGAGAGCTGGCAGCAGTGTTTAAGGCAACTCCTGCCACAGCAGCGAGTCCCTCTGCAGGCACAGGGCACGGTGGGGCTGGGGCTTGCAGCCGGTGAGCATCGAGGACTTGCAGGCTGAGCCAGCTTGTCACAGGGTGCCAGGGGTTGGAGGGGACCTCAGGAGATCATCCAGTCCAAGCCCCCTGCCAGAGCAGGAGCATGGAACCCAGCACAGGGCACACAGAACACATCCAGATGGGGCTGGGAAGGCTGCAGGGAAGGAGTTTGTTACCTTTACAACCCCCCAGGAGCAGTTGTGTCCTCTGGTACTCTCTCTGGGGTACACCTGGGGCCTCTGGTTTTACCTGAAGGCTCCAAGTGCTTTCAGGCCTGCAGCCAGGCCATGGCACTGGCTCTGATCTCAGGTGAAGGATGCACTTCCTCCTGCACTGATCTTTCCTCACCAGGTAATGGCAGATCTCCCTTCCAAACAATTCTGAGGCAAACACAAGGGCAAGGGCAAGGCTAGGAGGAGGGGGGAGTTTTACTGGGACAGGAGGGGGCTCAGGAAGCCTGTGGCAGCAGGGGCAAGCTTTGACCCCGGTGAAAGGAGCATTGGCACAGCTGATGTCCTGCAGTGACCATCTGTGTGGTGGCAAACAGGTGTGAAGTGGCACCCTGGGGGGCTGCTGTTAGCTCCCCATGACTGCAGCCCTCCCCTCCTGGGACAGGCTTACATGCCAGCTGGATCCAGGGAGCATCCAAGGGGTCCTAGGAAGGCTGGTGACAGGAGACCCTTGCCCAGCTGTGCTGCCACAGCTCTTCTGAGGGCCAGGCTGCAGCAGGCAGCGCTGGTGGGGACCTGCTGCTGTCCTCACCAGCTCAGGCACACAGAGCAGGGAGCTGAGACAGCTGATCCAAGAGGCAGGAGGGACAGGCAGTGCCACAGGGAGTGTTTCTGAGCCAGCAGACAGGCTTACCCTGTGTCCTCAGGCTGTGCTTAACAAGGAGAGAGTTTAAAACAGACCTGTTGTGACCAGACAAACAGGGAGGTGCTGTGAGTGCATCTCTCATCAGCCCGAGGAGGAGGAAGGGTTTGCATGCAGCATCGACTAGAGCAGGGCTGCAGGCCAGGCCAGGTCATAGAATCACAGAACTGGCAGGGCTGGAAGGGACCTCAAGGCTCAGCCAGTCCCAACCCCCTGCCATGGCCAGGGACACCTCACACCACAGCAGGTTGCTCACAGCCACCTCCAGCCTGGCTGCAAACACCTCCAGGCAGGAGGCTGCCACCACCTCCCTGGGCAGCCTGTGCCAGGCTCTCACCACCCTCCTGGGGAACAACTTCTTCCTCACAGCCAATTTGAATCTCCCCACTTCTAGTTTTGCTCCATCCCCCCCAGTCCTGTCCCTCCCTGACACCCTCAGAAGGCCCTCCCCAGTTTTCTTGCAGCCCCCTGCAGATCCTGGGAGGCCACAATGAGGTCTCCTGGGAGCCTTCTCCTCTCCAGCCTGCACAGCCCCAACTCCCTCAGTCTGTGCTCACAGCAGAGCAGCTCCAGCCCTCTGCTCCTCCTCGTGGCCCTTCCCTGGACACCTTCCAGCAGTCTCAGGTCGTTGGTGCTGCCACAGTTACACACAGGGAGGGGCAGGAGGATCCTCCTTTAAAGCCACTTCTAAAGCTCTCTTCCCTTTCAGCTGCTGCTGATACCTAAACCTGAGCTCGCTGCTCCACGGAGGGCACGCAAGGCTTGACTAACCCAGGGCAGCTGTGTGCTGGCAGCCTGTGCTGGGCCAGGCAGCACTGCTGCAGGACTCCAGCAGCCTCTGACCTCTGCACCAGCCCCTGCCTCAGCACCGGGGCTGACCCTCCTGACCTTCTTGCTTCCTCTGCAGCCTGAAGGATGCAAATGACCTGCCCATCCAGTGTGAAATTTCTCCCCTCGTCTCCTATGGAGGAGAAGTGAGTAGTGGCTCTCCAGAGCCCTTGCAGATGGTCAGGGCTGGTGGGGGGAGGCTGGTGGGGGGAGGCTGGTGGGGCAGGTGTGTGAGCCCTGGCTGGGGAGATGGGGCTCGAATTCACTGTGGAACTTGGCAAGGCAGTGTCCCCCAAGCCACTAGCACAGGAAGGGACCAGAGCCACCTGTGAGCAGCTCAGCAGGTGGACAGCACAGGATGTGTGATACCTTCCTGACCAGCTGCCTGGGGTCTGGAGCACAGCCCTGGGAGGAGAGGCTGAGGGAGCTGGGGTTGCTGAGCCTGCAGAAGAGGAGGCTCAGGGGAGACCTTCTTGCTCTCTGCAACTCCCTGAAGGGAGGTTGGAGCCAGGTGGGGGTTGGTCTCTTCTCCCAGGCAAGCAGCACCAGAACAAGAGGACACAGTCTCAAGCTGTGCAGGGGGAAGTTTGGGCTTGATCTTAGCAAGAAGTCCTTCCCAGACAGAGAGACTGCCCTTTGGGATGGGCTGCCCAGGGAGGGGGTGGGGGTCAGCATCCCTGGAGGTGTTTAAGAGCAGCCTGGGTGAGGCACTCAGTGCCATGGTCTGGTTGATCAGTTAGGGTTGGGTGAGTGGTTGGGCTTGGTGATCTTGGAGGTCTCTCCCAACCTGGTTGACCCTGTGCCCCTGCCCCCCTGTGCCCCTGCCCCCTGTGCCTCCCTTAGGGGCTGGAGCAGTACGTGAAGGACCGGGAGTTTCGTGCACCCTTGATCATTGACGAGGACGGGATCCACGAGCTGGTGAAGAATGGGCTGTAGTGGTGGTGCAGAGCCCACGCTGGGCTGCCAGCCCCAGCTGAGAGCTGGGGATTTGGACACATGAAGGTTCTCAGCTGTCCCGGCCGGGGCTGCTCCTGCTCCCCCTGCTGCCGCGGGGAGGAGGCTGCCGGCGCGGCCCCTGCCAGGCTCAGCTCCTGCCAGGCTCTCTGCTTCTATTTATATTTTAATTTAACAGAAACCAAACACTTTGAGGGGTTCCCCTGCCACGAAGCACAGCTCATGGCACTGCCCTTTGCACTCCAGGCTGTGGGCATTCACTTCTGGCCATGTGTACATAGGCGCAGTCCCTGGGCACGCAGAGGACCTTTCTCCGGTACGGGGCTGGGCTGGGCCTTGGAGGTTTATTTTTGTTTCTCAGATCTACATGACTTTATTTTTTTTAAACTATGGCCCTTTATCATTGTTTCTCCCTTTTTTGGTCATCCTTTGTACACTGCACAACTGGAAGCACCTCATTAAACTCCTGAGTCCCTCCTCGCCTGTCATCTGGTGGTGGCTCAGGGAGGGTGGCGGAGCAGAGGCCCTGCTCCTGGAGCCTGGCCATGGCACACGGGGTGCCACGGTTCTGGTTTGCAGCCTCTCTGGAGGAGCTGGAGGGCTGTGCTTCCCTCTTGAATTTCTGCCCCTGGTGGCAGGCTTGGAGCAGCTGGGACTGGTGGCTGTGCAGCGCTGCCAGAGCGTTCAGGCTGCAACCAGCCTGGCATGGAATGGTCCAGGCTGGAAGGGACCTCCAAAGCTCCTCCAGTCTGACCTCCCTGCAGCCAGCAGGGACATCCCCAACCAAATCAGGCTGCCAGGGCCTCATCCAGCCTCACCTTGAGTATCTCCAGGGAAGGGACTTCAGCCACCTCCCTGGGCAGCCTGTGCCAGTGTTCCACCACCCTCAGAGTCAAGAACTTGCTCTTAACATCCAATCTCAATCTGCCCCTCTCTAGTTTGAAGCCATTGCCCCTGGTCCTGTCCCTGCAGGCCTTTGCAAACAGTCTCTCTGCATCCTTCCTGGAGCCCCCTTCAGGTCCTGGCAGGCTGCTATGAGGTCTCCCTGGAGCCTTCTCTCCTCCAGGCTGAACACCCCCAGCTCCCTCAGCCTGGCCTTGTAGCAGAGCTGCTCCAACCCCTGATCATAGTCTCCTCCAGCAGCATCACATAACCTCTGCTTTTCTAGGGTGGGATCCTCGGGTCCTGCCAGAGCCCCCTGCCCTGAAGCAGGGCTCCCCTGCTGGCCCCAGGTCCTGCTGCAGCCCCTGGGGCAGAGTGGCACCGCTGCTCACTGCCCCCTGGACACCTGGGGAGGAATTTTCCCTTGCAGGGGATGAGAATGGAGCCCAAACTGCTGCCCTCGGGGGGAGGCACAAAGTCCCAGCCACAGGGCTGTGGGGCACCCTGGGCTCAGCCTGAGCACTCAGCCCCCTCAGGCAGTGTGCCTGGGAAGCTGGGGCCGTGGGGGGGGTCCTGGGCAGCAGTGTGGCTGACGGTGGCTTGCCGTGGGCCAGCTGGGCTGCGTGTGGCCAAGGCTGGCTGGCGGCTCCGGGTCCCAGGGGAGAGAGCCTGGGATGAGGGCCAGAAGAGAAGTGAGGAGCCAGTGCAGAGTGCTGTGGGTGGTCTGTGCCCCCCACCTCCCCCTGCCTGCTGGCTCTGCTGGGCTCTGGGAGCAGCTGCTGTGGGGAAGGGATGTCTCTGCTCTGGGGGAGCTGGCGGACAGCAGTTGGAGCACAGCGTGGCCCTCCTCCGAGGGCATGCAGACACTCCCAGGGTCAGCAGCAGGAGCAGGGGGGCTGCACGGTGAGCCTGGGGGGATCTCTGCTCTGGTTGGCTCACCAGGCACTGGGAGGAGTGGAGTGGGAGATGTTTTCTTTGGCTTTTTGACTCTGTTTGCACACCAACACCTTTGCTCTAGGTCCTGGGCTCCAGCGCTGTGGTGCTGGCCTCCACCGAGGTCTTTGAGCTGCAGGTAGCAGGAGGCCACTGGAGCTGGCTGGCATTTGTGCTGGCATGCACCCAGGGCAGCCTGTGTGGGGGTGAGGGCTTCCCCTGCCAGCTGATCTGGGCCAGCAAGCCTGGGGCATGGTGCAGAGCCCTGGGGCATGGTGCAGAGCCCTGCAGCAGGCACTGCACTGACCTGCTCCTGCCTGCCCTCCCTGCCAGCTCTGAGGTAGCTGTGGTGCTCTGCCCTGGCTGTGTTACCATGCTGCCACCTGGCTTTGGGCTAAGCCCCTTGGCAGCAGGAAGAGTCCCCAGTGCCTTGCTGTGGGCAGTGGATGGCATTCCCCTGCCTGTGACTTGCCTGGAGAGCAGGCAGGAGGAGCTTGGTTGGAAGGCAAGGCTGCAGCCCTGGGGCTGAGGAGCCCTGCAGCATGGGAATGCTTTGTGGGGGAGCCCCTGGGCTGCTGCTGGGGGTGCTGCTGCCCTCCCACAGCAGTCCTGGGTGCTTGCATCAAACACAGGGCAGGAAAAAACCCCAAAGAAAACCCCTAAACAAACAAAAAACCCAAACAAAACAAAACAACCCAGCCTGGAAATTTGTTTTTAATATTATGGGGTTTGCTATTGCACAAAAATGAGTGGGAGCTGAGGAGGAGGATTTCTTCCCTGCCGTGTTGCAGTGCCAAGTGAGTGCCTGGAAATGATGCAAAGCCAGGAGCTCAGCAGGCAGCCTGGGGAGCCAGAGTGCTTTGCCCACGCTGTGTTGGGGGGGGGTTGAAGTTACAGCCCCAACCCCCCCCAAATCAACCTGCCAGCCCAGCTCAGAGGGGAAGCAAACGAAGCTCTCTTCAGAAGCAGGACTACGCTCTGCAGAGGTGTGGAATGCAGTGAGGCTGTACGAGGTCTGCAATGCTTCCATGGGTTTACAGTTTATAAGCAACACAAGAGCCCCCCCTGGGCAAAACCAGGGAGGTTACCCAGGGAGCTTCCCTCCCTCTCCCCTCTTTACAAGGGGGAAAGAAAGAGAAAAGCAGAGAGTAGCTCACTGGGACTCAGCCACCAGAGGAATGCAGCCAAGGTCAGCAAGCCAGCAGAAGCCACCAGCTGGTATCTGCCAGAGCGAAGAGCTGAGGAAGAGCAGGAGTTATACAACTGACTTGATGTTAGTTATCAGCCCCATGGGATTAATTAGCCCTTCTCCCTTTACAGCCAGTGGTAATTTATTTGCATTCTGTCACTTTCTACTCAAGGTCTGTGGAAAACTTCCTGGGCATCAGCTTAAAACCACTACCATACCTCCAGTGTTGTGTCCAGGTTTGGGCAGCCCAACACAAGAGAGGTGTGGAGGTGCTGGAGCCAGGGCAGAGCAGGGCAAGGAAAGGCCTGGAGGATGAATCTGATGAGGAGAGACTGAAGGAGCTGGGGATGGTTAGTGTGGAAAAGAGGAGGCTGAGGGAGACCTCATTGCTGTCTACAGCTCCCTGCAAGGACCTTGTGGAGAGGCTGCTGCTGGTCTCTGCTCACAGGGAATCAGTGACAGAACAGAGGGAATGGCCTCAAGCTGCCACTGGGGAGGTTCAGACTGGACAGGAGGAAGAATTTTGTGATGGCAAGAGTGGTCAGGGACTGGAATGTGCTGCCCAGGGAGGTGGTGGAGTGCCCAAGCCTGGAGGTGTTTGAAGGTGGCTTGGCTGTGGTGCTTGGGGCTGTGGGTTAGGGGTGAGCCTTGCACAGCAGGGCTCTGGGTTGGACTTGGTGATGCTGAGGCTCTGTCCCAAGCTGAATGTTGCTGTGACTCTGTCAAACTGCCACACGTGTGCCAGGACAGGTCACATCTCCAGCCAGTGTCCTGGCTGGGCAAGAGCCTGGCACCCATCCCACGGGGGGCCCGGAGCAGGGCAGCCTATGTGGCACCTTCCAGAGCGGCCACAGGGGCTGGTGGAGTTCCTCCTTCGGCCTCATGCAGCCTGATCCACGCAGCCCGCGGCGCAGGGGGAGGGTCCTGGGCTCGGCAGCCGGCAGCAGAGCACTGCCCATTGCTTGCAGCTCCAGCCCCAGCCACAGGGGTTTTTTTCTCTCTTTCTTTCTTTTCCTCCTCTCCCTCTCTCTCTCGCTATGAATGGGTTTTGCTGTAAATTATAGCTTTGCACACATTCCCTGGGGCCGAGGAAAATAACCTCTGCTGAGCAGCCAGCCTGGATTGGTGACTGGCTCCCCCCCGCCGCCCCCCCAACCTCGCTCTCCGCTCCCTAATTGAAACCAAATGTGTAAGATGTAGGATTGTGGGATTTCTGGCCGGCTCCCAGGAATCCGCAGAATGCAAACGAGCTCCCAGAGGCATCTTGCATCAGCCCGGGAAAGTTTGCTCCTCGCCTGGCTCCCCCCCGGCCCCGGGCGAGGGGCAAGGAGCCTGCTCGCCGGCTTGCTGCGGCCGCCCGGCTCTGGTGAGTTGCTCTCGGGTACGCGGGGAGCCGTTTGCCACCCTCCCCCTCCCCGGGGTTTGGGGTGCTGGGGGATGTGGAGTCAGCTCTGCTTCGCCTCGGAGCCTGGGGCAGGGGCCGGGGTGCGGAGCCGTCCGGGAAGGCGCTGGGGCAGCGGCAGGGCTGCGTCTCCGCTCCGGGAGGTGACATCTGGCTCCATCTCTCCACTTTGCCCCCCACTGCCAGCGTTTCCCCCCGGTGCCTCCTGCCAGCCCAGCGTTTCCTGGTGTCCCTGCTCGGCTCCCGCCCGTGTGTCTCTTGGCAGAGCTGGCGGCGGTGCTGGCCAGCCAGGGAGGCCCTGCCGTCCCCAAGGTCCTCCAGCCGGGCACCAGGGCGCACACGGGAAAAGGGGGACACAGGACCTCTGCCGTGGTGCTGCTGAGCATCCTGCCTCTCGTCCCGGTTGTGGGTTCCCGGTTGCGGGTTCCCAGCCGTGCAGGGCAGCGGAGCGGTGCTGCGCAGCCCTGCGCCGTGGCGGGGCGATGCCAGGCGCCGTGGCAGGGTGGCACTGTGCGCCGTGGCACGGAGCGAGGAGCAAGGGCTGCAAGCTTTCAGCTGCTAAGGAGCTGCACCCACAAGACCACGTTGCCGGGTGCCACAGCCAGGGGCTGTGCTGCTGGCAGGTCTCTCAAGGACAGCTGGCAGCCACGGGGACGTACTGACAGCCGCAAGGAAGTGCCCGCTGCCCTCTGCGCCCTGCATGGCTGCGATGCCCTCAGCTGCAGCCTGCAGCTGGGGAGGTGCTTGCTGCTGCAGAAAATGGGGATACAGCCAGCCCAGAGAAGGTCTAAAATGGCATTTTTGGAGAGGTGAGGACTACAGGTCCCAGCATGCTGTACTGTGCTCCCACCGAGGCTGCGCCCGTGGCGTGGCATGCTGGGGGCTGTAGTGGCAGCTGGAGGGGGTCCTGAACCCCCTTACCAAAACACTGCATGCCTTGGGTCATGGTCTAGGGTCACAGGGAGCCTCTCACCACTGGGGGATGTTCTCTCCAGCGTGGCCTTGGCACGTCCCGACTGCCCACCCTCCCAGCTCATGGGCTCATGTGAGGATGGCAGCTCTGTGACAGGAGCCTTGGCAGACCCCTGTCCCGCACCTGGGTGTGCAGAGGGTTCAGGCTGCCGCTGTCGAGCCCCCCCTGTGCTCCCCACACGCGATGCTGCTCTGGTGTTGATGAGCCCTCTAGCCTGGCATCCACCTGGGAAGTGAGCTGGGGACTTGAGCAGCCAGCAGGGGCTGAGGGCGAGAGGGACCACAGCCTGGGTGGGGTTTGTTTCGAAACAAACCTGAGGTTCATTTGTTTTCCTGCTCATTCTCCCTGGCGATTTCAGCAGAATAAGAAGGAAGGGGGGAAAAACAAACAAACAAACCAACCAACCAGCAGCAGAAAAGCCAAGAGCAGGAGCTGAGGGAAGCTCCCGAAGGCAGGCGGCACCAGGGAGGAGCCGCGGAGGAACTTCTCCGCGCTGAAACTTTCCAGCGATCGAAAAGCTCTCAGCAAACATTTTCAGACAAAACATTGCGAAGCTATCTCTTTTGCAGGGCTGCTGGAACAAAAATGATTTCCAGCTGGGTTGCCAGCGCTGCTTGGCTCTGTTTGACTGCCTGTCCCTTAGCCCCCAGCCTGAGTCACCGTCTCCCTCCTGTCCCCCCTTCCCCAGCCCTGCTCCTCCCCTGAGGAGCTGCGAGCCCTTCGCGGCAGCTGAGCCAGGATCGTTTCCCTGTATTGGACTAAATGTAAATGACTTCCCTGTGGGACACTACAGCATCTGGCCTCCTGATGCTCGAAGAGTTTACTCAGCCTGGAAGAATAGGGGGGGAGGGGGCAGGAGGGGGTGTGGGGAAAGAAAGATCCCTGGATGGTTTTTTGTTGGAATGCAGGAGGAAATTGGGATTTTTAATGCTGGGGGAAGTGGCCATCACCAAACACAGCAGCCTCGTGTGCACCTCCCAGCCATGCAGCTGACATTCCTACTTGCAGCTGTGTTAGCTGCAGCCAACTAAACCTTCCCAGGAAGAAGAGGGGGAAAAAGGGGTGGGGGGGTGGGAAGGGTTGGGGGGGAAAAAAGGAGGGGGGGAGAAATGGGGGGTGGGGAAATCACCCTCACCCCCACTGTTGATTTGTACCTCCTGCAGAGCTTGTGGTGTTGAGCAGTGGTCCCTGGGCTTCCAGCCCCCAGGGTTTGCACTCCCCTTGGGTGCTGGCACGGCTCTGGCTGGGTCAAGCCCTGGTTTTGCCAGGGAGCAGGGCTAGATCCAGCCCCTCCCAGTGGGGCCCTGCAGCATGGGGGCATCCCCTGGGTTCAGGATGGGTTTGGGCTTTCTCTTGGTGGTGGAGAGTGTGGGTCCCCACATTAGGTAGATACAGGAACATCCTTGGTGTGGTGAAACTAGGTGGGATTCACCTCAGCACACAAGAGCAGCCAGGTCCTGTTTGGTCAGCAGCTGTGGTCCCTTTAACCCCCCAGGCTGTTCAAGCTGTTCCTGCAAAGGTTAATATGCAAGGAAAAGAGATGAAAATAGCCTTTTTTGATAAGAAAAAGAGAGGAGTGCTGGCTGTTCCAGCACAGCAAACGTCCCCTTGGCAAGTGAGGGAAGGGAGGTACCCAGGCAGTCTGTGGCAGCGCTGGTGATGTGTTAAGGGTGTCCCTGATGCCCTTCCTAGTATGGTGCCATGCCCCTTGGTGGCTCCCCAGAGGTATGTGGGTACAGCAGGAGCTGTTTGAGCTCTGAGGGTTCCTGGCAGCTCCTGGCAGCCAGGGGTTAGTCAGAGCCATGGCAGTGTCTGCTGGCAGTGTCTGCTGCCCTGCAAAGTGGCTCTGTGGCAGCGCTGACGCAGAGGGCAGGCACATCCCAGGGCTGGGCCCAGGAGCATCACCTCCTGCCATGGGCTGCACCCTGCTCTGTGAGGGTCCCAGAGCCCTGGAGCAGGCTGCCCAGAGAGGTTGTGGAGTCTCCTTCTCTGGAGACTTCCCAGCTCCATCTGGATGTGTTCTGTGTGCCCTGTGCTGGGTTCTATGCTCCTGCTCTGGCAGGGGGCTTGGACTGGATGATCTCCTGAGGCCCCTTCCAACTCCTAACATCCTCTGATCCTGTGACCCCTGCCAGCACCATCCCTTTGCCTCCCATTGCTGTAGCCAAATCCCCCATTGCCAAGACCCTTGGGTCCCCCCTAGCCCTCCCCCTGCTCCCCAGAGGGCAGTGGGTGCAAGCTGGCTCCCGTGCCCTCTGTCACACCTTTCTGTGCCACCCATGGCCCCGAGATCCTCTCTGCCATAGACAACTCTCCCGGTGAACAGGCTGCCAACCTCAGGCTGTTATCAGCTGTCCGGAGGCAGGGCAGCGCCGTGCCGTGCCACGCTGTGCCACGCTGTGCCACGCTGTGCCATGCTGTGCCATGCTGTGCCATGCTGTTATGTGTTCCATGCTGGGGTTGTGCAGTGTCTTGCTCTCCAAGCCATCCAGGGGTGGGCAGCCCAGCTGGAGCCCTTCTGCTCATCGGTGGAGCTGGATGGTGTCGGCCTCGAGCAGAGCCCTGGGAGCTTGATCTGGGTCCTGTAGCCATCTTCTGTGGCTGGCTCCAGGGATGCAGCAGGGCCACGTTACCTGCCTGTGCCAGAGCTGTGCTGGTGCAGCACTGTGATGCTGTGGCTCCTGAGGTGGGGGTGGTGGTGGTGGTGGTGGTGGAGGGGGTGGGGACACCAAGACCCCTTCGAGCACCATCACAAGTGTGAGGCTTGGAGCTCTGCTCCTCCTCAGGGGCTGAGGTGTGGCCATAGGCTCTCATGCTGGGGTAGCTCTCTCCTTCTCAACCAGCTACTCAAGCAGGATGAGCATTTCCACATGGCTCAGCTGCCTCAGCAGGATGGGCCCTGGCTCTGTCTCCACAGGACTGCTGACATGCCGGCCACCCCCAGACCAGCCCTGCTGCTGTTGCTGCTGCTGCATGTCCCACAGGCTGCAAGAGCCCAGGTCAACCCTGGTAAGTGAGATGGGAACCAGCTGACTGTAAAGAGCAGTGAGCTGTGCTTCCCTGAGCCATGCTCCTGCTAGGGTGTCCAAGCTTGGGCTTGCAGCACCTCTGCTGTCTGCAGGACTCCCCCAGCTCTGGGAGCAGGGTGGGATGGCCCCAGGGGCCCTGCCTGCCTGGGCACTCTGCTGTCCTGCACACAGCTTGGCCACCACCAGTGACCCAGAAGGCATCTTCTGTGTGCCACCTGTCCTGGCACCAGTGTGCTGGCAGGGCACTGGGGTATGGGCAGCACACTGCAACTGGAGCTCTGGGCTCTGAGTGGGGTCCTTCTCTGCTGGGGACTCCTCAAAGCTCGCTCAGGGTTTAGGCTGCGGTGTGCAGAGGGCAAGGTGCTGGGGCACCGCTTGCTGCTGCTGGGGCATGCTTGCTTTGGTGGTTTCACAGCAGACCAAGGCTGGCTTTAGTAAAGCATCTTGACTGGGTGCCTGGCCTCTGCTCAGAAACCACAACACTGCACTGCATGGCAGCAGGAGAAGTGTGCTGGAGTGGCTGTTTCTGCAGGGCTCAGCCCCCTCCTGTGCTGCAGGCATGGGCACAGAGTCAAGGCTCCTCCAGCGTGTCAGGGTTCCCCTGGGGAACCCCTGTGTCAAGTCCCTTCAAAGACTTCTTCCATTCATGGCATGGGTTGAATGGCTCTTCCCTGGAGCTTGCATGGGAAGCAACTCTGTTTCTCCTGCAGCCATCGAGGGCTGGGAGCATTGGCTTTGCCTGGACAGGGTGGTTCTTGTGTAGGGCAAAGGAGTTGGGCTGCCTTCACCTTTGGCAAGAATTCAGTGGGCATTTGGCACAGAGCATCACAACTGAGAGAGGTGGAGACAAGTAGGGATGCTCCTCACTGTGCCAGCGCTCATGGCACTTCGTGCTGGGACGTGGGCTCCTTGCCGGTGCAGCACCGGGCGGGAGCAGGAGGTGGCTCCAGCACCGCACCCGAGCCCTGGCGCTGCGGGGCAGGGTTTTGCTCGGCGCTCCAGCACCGCACCCGAGCCCTGGCGCTGCGGGGCAAGGGTTTGCTCGGCGCTCCAGCACCGCATCCGAGCCCTGGCGCTGCGGGGCAGGGGTTTGCTCGGCGCTCCAGCACCGCATCCGAGCCCTGGCGCTGCGGGGCAAGGGTTTGCTCGGCGCTCCAGCACCGCACCCGAGCCCTGGCGCTGCGGGGCAGGGGTTTGCTCGGCGCTCCAGCACCGCACCCGAGCCCTGGCGCTGCGGGGCAGGGGTTTGCTCGGGGCTCCAGCACCGCATCCGAGCCCTGGTCCTGGCGCTGCGGGGCAGGGGTTTGCTCGGCGCTCCAGCACCGCACCCGAGCCCTGGCGCTGCGGGGCAGGGGTTTGCTCGGCGCTCCAGCACCGCATCCGAGCCCTGGTCCTGGCGCTGCGGGGCAGGGGTTTGCTCGGGGCTCCGGCACCGCATCCGAGCCCTGGTCCTGGCGCTGCGGGGCAGGGGTTTGCTCGGCGCTCCAGCACCGCATCCGAGCCCTGGCGCTGCGGGGCAGGGGTTTGCTCGGGGCTCCAGCACCGCATCCGAGCCCTGGTCCTGGCGCTGCGGGGCAGGGGTTTGCTCGGCGCTCCAGCACTGCATCTGAGCCCTGGCGCTGCGGGGCAGGGGTTTGCTCGGCGCTCCAGCACTGCATCCTCTCCCTGGTCCTGGCGCTGCGGGGCAGGGGTTTGCTCGGCGCTCCAGCACCGCATCCGAGCCCTGGTCCTGGCGCTGCGGGGCAGGGGTTTGCTCGGGGCTCCGGCACCGCATCCGAGCCCTGGTCCTGGCGCTGCGGGGCAGGGGTTTGCTCGGGGCTCCAGCACCGCATCCGAGCCCTGGCGCTGCGGGGCAGGGGTTTGCTCGGCGCTCCAGCACCGCGTCCGAGCCCTGGCGCTGCGGGGCAGGGGTTTGCTCGGGGCTCCAGCACTGCATCCTCTCCCTGGTCCTGGCGCTGCGGGGCAGGGGTTTGCTCGGGGCTCCGTGCAGAGGGAGGGCTGCGGGCTGGAGCCGGCGGCCGGACGGTAAACACGGCCAGACAAGTCAGCCTTTCAGCAGCTCTCCTGGCAGCAGGGCGTGAAAAAATAACTCCGGGGAAGCGGGGTGGATGCGGTGCCGCTCGGGGACGCAGCCCAACTGCCACCCCAGGTACTTTTCCGCTCAGGGCCCAGGCAGGAGCGGTGCTGGCCATGAGCCGTGGGGCTGGCAGGGAGGGTGAGTGGCTGCCCTGTCACTTGTTCCCCCAGGCAGGTGGAGGGAGCAGCAGGGAGGCACGGAAGAGAACAGGTTGCTGCGGATAGGATTCTGGGGCAAGCGGCCTCTGGAAAGAGCCCTCTAGATGCCCCCACAGCAAGGGGCATAAGGACAACAGTGCCAGCCCTTGGGCTCTCCCTCCAGCACAGCTGAAACGCTGCCCAGCGAGGCCAAAGGGAGCTCTGGGGCTGGGGACTGGATGTGTCTAGCAGCTCTTGGAGCTTGGCCTCCCCTTGCTCCTCCTGGCTCTGCTTCCATCTGGGCTGGCATCTGTGCCTGCCCGGTGGCTCCGTTTGCCCAGGCAGGTGCCTGCCGGTGCAGGACCATCCCGTCACGCTTCACCCCTCCTCTGTAAGCCAGAGGCACGGCGAGTGCTGTGCCCGCGCTGGCCAGGCTGTGGTGCCCGCGGTGCTGCAGATGTGGTGGCTTGCTCCAGCCCGCTAGCGCCGTGCTGCATTTCAGCACCCATGCTGGCTGGGGAGGCGAGGAGGGGTGCCCGCTCAGCGCCCTGCCCGTCTCGTTGCAGCAGTGTGCCGGTACCCCTTGGGAATGTCGGGAGGGCACATCCCTGATGAGGACATCTCAGCCTCCAGCCAATGGTCAGAGTCCACAGCTGCCAAGTACGGCCGGTGAGTGCAGGAACCTTCCTGTGACAGCCACAGCAGGACCTGGCCTGCCACGGAGGGGCAAAGTCTGGAGAGGAGAAGGCTCCCAGGAGACCTTCTTATGGCCTTCCAGGATCTGCAGGGGGCTCCAAGAAAGCTGGGAAGGGACTTTTGAGGGTGCCAGGGAGGGATAGGACTGGGGGGGATGGAGCACAACTAGAAGTGGGGAGATTGAGATTGGCTGTGAGGAAGAAGTTGTTCCCCAGGAGGGTGGTGAGAGCCTGGCACAGGCTGCCCAGGGAGGTGGTGGCAGCCTCCTGCCTGGAGGTGTTTGCAGCCAGGCTGGAGGTGGCTGTGAGCAACCTGCTGCAGTGTGAGGTGTCCCTGGCCATGGCAGGGGGGCTGGAACTGGTTGATCCATGGGGTCCCTTCCAACCCTGAGAGTTCTGTGGTCCTATGAAAAGGGACATTGGGCTGGCTTTGGCCACCTGCTAACGGCTCCTCCGCTCTGGCTTCGCAGACTGGACTCCGAGGATGGTGATGGTGCCTGGTGCCCTGAAATCCCAGTGGAGCCTGACGACCTGAAGGAGTTCCTGCAGATTGACCTGCGTGCTCTGCACTTCATCACGCTGGTGGGCACCCAGGGACGCCACGCTGGGGGCCACGGCAACGAGTTTGTCCCCATGTATAAGATCAACTACAGCCGGGACGGCAGCCGCTGGATCTCCTGGAGGAACCGCCACGGCAGGCAGGTGAGGAGGTGCAAGGGGGCTGCGCCGGGGGGCCGATCCTGCCCAGCCCCACCACGCTTCTCTCTCCCCAGGTGCTGGATGGAAACACCAACCCTTACGACATTGTCCTCAAGGACCTGGAGCCGCCGCTCATCGCTCGCTTCGTGCGCTTCATCCCCGTCACTGACCACTCCATGAACGTCTGCCTGCGCGTGGAGCTCTATGGCTGCGTCTGGCTGGGTGGGTCCCGGGGTCCCCTGCCTGTCCCTGGGCCCCCAGAGCCCACCGGGGGGGGGCGTCTGTCCTGATGGGTGCTGTTTGTCCTGATGGGTGCTGTCTGTCCCACTGGGGGCAATCCCTGGGCTGGCAGGGGGCATTCCCCGGGCTGGCAGGGGGCATTCCCCGGGCTGGCAGGGGGCATTCCCGGGCTGGCAGGGGGCAATCCATGGCTGGCAGGGGGCAAGCCCGGGC
Organism: Dryobates pubescens; assembly: GCF_014839835.1. NCBI lineage: Eukaryota > Metazoa > Chordata > Aves > Piciformes > Picidae > Dryobates > Dryobates pubescens. The sequence goes on from NC_071622.1 coordinate 1,392,526, forward strand.
TGGCTGGGGTCACCAGCAGTGAGGTGCCTGATGTGGGTGTCTGCTCACCCTTCCCTCCCCACAGATGGTCTGGTGTCCTACAACGCTCCGGCCGGGCAGCAGCTCGTCCTTCCCGGGGGCACTGTCATCTACCTGAATGACTCAGTGTATGATGGAGCATTTGGGTACAGGTGAGGACTGGGCAGGCTTGCACACGTTGTGGCTCTAGGAGGGGATGGCCTTGTTTCTTCCCTGCCTTTGCAGGCTGAAGTGATGATCCTCACCAGGCCAAGTACTTGGGGTCTCCCTGAAGCAGGGGGCATGGAGGGCTCTGGGAGGCTGCACCCCTCCTGAACTCCCCAGGGGCTGTGAGGAGCTGCTGGGCAGCAGGTGCTGGCAGGTGTGGCAGGTTTAGGCTGTGCCTAGCAATATTTTCCTCAGATCTGGAACAGAAAGTGATAGGATGTAAATAATTTACCACTGGATGTAAAAAGGAAAACAATGATATGGTCTAAATAATCATAGAACCACAGAGCTGTCAGGGCTGGAAGGGACCTCAAGGCTCAGCCAGCTCCAACCCCCTGCCATGGCCAGGGACACCTCACACCACAGCAGGTTGCTCACAGCCACCTCCAGCCTGGCTGCAAACACCTCCAGGCAGGAGGCTGCCACCACCTCCCTGGGCAACCTGTGCCAGGCTCTCACCACCCTCCTGGGGAACAACTTCTTCCTAACATTCAATCTCCCCCATCCCACTGGTCTGATATCTAACATAAAGGTAGTTGTGTAAACGAACTCTCTCTCTTTTCAGTCTCCTGCACTCCAGCAGATACTAACTGGTGGCTTCTGCTGGCTTGCTGACCTTGGCTGCCTTCTCGTTGTGGTTAAGTACTAACAAGCTACTCCTTGCTTTTCCCTGTTCTTCTCTTGTCCATTGTGCAGGGGGGAAGAAGAGGAAGGTATTGGTAAACCCCTGGTTTTGTCCAGGGGGGGTTACTTGTATCCTGGGCTGCAGCAGGAGAAGTGTGGCCAGCAGGGCCAGGGAGGGGATTCTGCCCCTCTGCTCCACTCTGCTGAGACCACAGCTGCAGCTCTGGGGCCAGGTCTGGAGCCTCTGTGCCAGGAAGGATCTGGAGGTGCTGGAAGGTGTCCAGAGAAGGGCCACGAGGATGAGCAGAGGGCTGGAGCTGCTCTGCTGTGAGCACAGACTGAGGGAGTTGGGGTGGTTCAGGCTGGAGAAGAGAAAGCTCTGAGGAGACCTCATTGTGGCCTTGCAGGATCTGCAGGGGGCTCCAAGAAAGCTGGGGAGGGACTTTTGAGGGTGTCAGGGAGGGATAGGACTGGGGGGGATGGAGCAAAACTAGAAATGGGGAGATTGAGATTGGCTGTGAGGAAGAAGTTGTTCCCCATGAGGGTGGTGAGAGCCTGGCACAGGCTGCCCAGGGAGGTGGTGGCAGCCTCCTGCCTGGAGGTGTTTGCAGCCAGGCTGGAGGTGGCTGTGAGCAACCTGCTGTGGTGTGAGGTGTCCCTGGCCATGGCAGGGGGTTGGAGCTGGCTGAGCCTTGAGGTCCCTTCCAGCCCTGGCACTGCTGTGACTCCTCAGTTGTGAATATTGTATGTTCTGTGCACATTCATTGCATTTCCTATTTTAGCTCGTCCTTTTGGCTTGTGAACAGAGCTTCATTTGCTTTCCATCTGAGCTGCTCTGGCAGTTTTGTGCTGGGGGGGGGGGTTGGGGGTGGCATTTCCCACCCACCCCAGCAGGTCGGTGAGACTCACGCTCCCTCCCCCCCTTCCCCTGCACCTCCAGCATGACCGAGGGCCTGGGCCAGCTGACTGACGGCGTGTCAGGGCTGGATGACTTCACGCAGACCCACGAGTACCACGTCTGGCCGGGCTACGACTACGTGGGCTGGCGGAACGAGAGCACCGCCGGCGGCTACGTGGAGATCACCTTCGAGTTCGACCGCATCAGGAACTTCACTGCCATGAAGGTCTGCGTGCCCCACCCGCCGTTCCCCTTCCCCCTCCTCCTCTCCCCTGTCCCCTCTCCCCCTTCTCTCCCTTCCCCCCTTCCCCCCTTGCCCCCTTCCCCCCTTCCCCCCTTCCCCCCTTCCCCCCTTCCCCCCTTCCCCCCTTCCCCCCTTCCCCCCTTCCCCCCTTGCCCCCTTGCCCCCTTGCCCCTTGCCCCCTTGCCCCCTTGCCCCCTTCCCCCCTTGCCCCCTTCCCCCCTTGCCCCCTTCTCCCTTGTCCCCTTCTCCCTTCCCCCCTTGCCCCCTTCTCCCTTCCCCCCTCGCCCCCTTCTCTTCTCCCCTGCCCCCTTCTCTTCTCCCCTGCCCCCTTCTCTTTTCCCCTGCCCCCTCCCCCTCTCCCCTGCCCCCTCCCCCTCTCCCCTGCCCCCTCCCCCTCTCCCCTGCCTCCCTTCTCCCCTCTCCCCTGCCTCCCTTCTCCCCTCTCCCCTGCCTCCCTTCTCCCCTCTCCCCTGCCTCCCCTCTCCCCTCTCCCCTGCCTCCCCTCTCCCCTCTCCCCTGCCTCCCCTCTCCCCTCTCCCCTGCCTCCCCTCTCCCCTCTCCCCTGCCTCCCCTCTCCCCTCCCCTCTCCTCTCTCCCTTCCTCTCTCCCCGGCCGCCCCTCCCGCCCCCGGCGGCGGCTGGGCTGACCGGGCTGCCGCGCAGGTCCACTGCAACAACCTCTTCGCCAAAGGGGTGAAGATCTTCAGGGAGGTGCAGTGCTACTTCCGCGCCGACGGCAGCGAGTGGGAGCCGGGCGCCGTCTCCTCGGCGCTGGTGCTGGACGACGTGAACCCCAGCGCCCGCTTCGTCACCGTGCCCCTGCTGCACCGCATGGCCAGCGCCATCAAGTGCCAGTACTACTTCGCTGACACCTGGATGATGTTCAGTGAGATCACCTTCCAGTCGGGTATCTGTCAACACAAGTCCCCTGGGGGCCAGACCCTCCTGGAGGGTTTGGGGTTTTTTTTGAGGAGGGAGTGGGGCTGTGAAACATCTCTGTGTCCCCCCCCCCCAAACCTTGATGGTCTCCTCTTCTCCCTTGCCAGATGCAGCCATGTACAACAACTCAATGCCCCCCCCCGAGATGCCCATGGTCCCCACCACTTACGGTAAGGCATCAGAAAGCACATCACCCTGAGCTGGAGGGGGAGACCCAGATCCTGGGCTGCATCAAGAGGAGTGTGGCCAGCAGAGCCAGGGAGGTTCTCCTGCCCCTCTGCTCTCCCTGCTGAGACCTCCCCTGGAATATTGCATCCAGCTCTGGGTGCCTCAGTTCAGAAGGGACAGGGATCTGCTGGAGAGGGTCCAGGGGAGGCTACCAGGATGATTAGGGGACTGCAGCACTGCCTGGGGAGGAGAGGCTGAGAGCCCTGGGGCTGTTCAGTCTGGAGAGGAGAAGACTGAGAGGGATCTGATCAATGTCTATCAATAGCTGAGGGCTGGGGGTCAGGAGGGAGGGGACAGGCTCTGCTCACTTGCTCCCTGGGATAGGACAAGTGGCAGTGGATGGAAACTCCAGCACAGGAGGTTCCAGCTCAGCATGAGGAGGAACCTCTGCACTGGGAGGATCCCAGAGCCCAGGAGCAGGCTGCCCAGAGAGGTTGTGGAGTCTCCTCTGGAGCCTTCCCAGCCCCATCTGGATGTGTTCTTGTGTGCCCTGTGCTGGGTTCTGTGGCCCTGCTCTGGCAGGGGGTTGGACTCAAGGATCTTCAGCGGTCCCTTCCAACCCCTGGCATCCTGTGATCTGATGAAGGAGATGGGTGAGGGCTCTCCCCACACCCCAGTGTAATTGGCTCTTGCTGTCACCTTCTCTGGGCAGACCCCACGCTCAAGATAGACGACAGCAACACACGCATCCTGATCGGGTGCCTGGTAGCCATCATCTTCATCCTGGTAGCCATCATCGTCATCATACTGTGGAGGCAGTTCTGGCAGAAGATGCTGGAGAAGGTGGGCGAGTGTGGGGTGGCTGGTGGGGTGTCCCCAGGCAATGGGCTCATCTTGGGCAGGTCCTGCTGAGAGTTCAGCACAGGGAGAGGAGCTCTCTGTGGGGGCTGATGCTCGCTTCCCCTCGTCGGGAAGGCTGTGTTTTACACCCATCTCCCAGGCAAGAGGATTTAGCTGAGCAGGGTGGTTGAGTCTGGGACCTTCTGTCCTGAGGCTGGGCTGGGGAAGAGGAGAGCCCAAGGGAATGTTACTACAGCCCCCAGCTAACTGAGGGCAATCACAGAGCCAAGCTCGCCTCCACAGAGGCAGGCACCGGAGGGGGAGGACGTGAGGACAAATGTCTTCCTGAGGCAGGACCAGTAGCCCTGGGACAGGGCACCATAGAGTGGCACTGAGGGCTGGAGCCCACCACGGTGCCAGGGAGCCACAGAGCACAGGAGACCCCACCCCGCGGTGCTGCGAGGAGCCCTGCCTCAGCTCCTCCTCACGCCGCTCCCGCAGGCGTCCCGGCGGATGCTGGACGACGAGATGACCGTCAGCCTCTCGCTGCCCAGCGAGTCCAGCATGTTCAACCAGCACCACTCCTCCTCCTCCAGCGAGCAGGAGTCCAGCTCCACCTACGACCGCATCTACCCCCTGGGCCCCGACTACCAGGAGCCCTCTCGCCTGATCCGCAAGCTGCCCGAGTTCAGCCCGGGAGAGGACGACACAGGTGAGGGCTGGGATGCTGCTCAGCTGGGGCTGTGCAGTCTGGAGAGGAGAAGGCTCCCAGGAGACCTCATTGTGGCCTTCCAGGATCTGCAGGGGGCTCCAAGAAAGCTGGGGAGGGACTTCTGAGGGTGTCAGGGAGGGATAGGACTGGGGGGATGGAGCAAAACTAGAAATGGGGAGATTGAGATTGGCTGTGAGGAAGAAGTTGTTCCCCAGGAGGGTGGTGAGAGCCTGGCACAGGCTGCCCAGGGAGGTGGTGGAAGCCTCCTGCCTGGAGGTGTTTGCAGCCAGGCTGGAGGTGGCTGTGAGCAACCTGCTGTGGTGTGAGGTGTCCCTGGCCATGGCAGGGGGGTTGGGACTGGCTGAGCCTTGAGGTCCCTTCCAACCCTGACAACTCTGTGATCCTATGATTCTATGCACTGCATGCTTAGAACCATCTACCCTGCACGGAGCCTGCTGCAGCCCCCTCTCCTCAGCCCCAGCTTTTGGCTGGTCTGCAAACATTCTGGCAGAGGGGTGGGAGGGAGTTTGCCCAAGTGCCTGCACACCCTGCACCCGGGAGCTGTCAGCGGTGCCCGCCGCTAGGCTGGGCTGTGTCCGCGCCGCGGCGCTGGGCGTGCTCCGGCATCTCTTCCCCGGTGACGCAGAGGCTGGGCACCGATCCCATCTGGATGCATCCCTGTGCAACCTGTGCTGGATTCTGTGGTCCTGCTTTGGCAGGGGGGTTGGACTCGATCTTCAGAGGTCCCTTCCAACCCCCAACATCTTCTGATCCCTGCTCAAGTGCCGCTTGTGGGTGATGGGGAAGGAGCAGAGCAGTGCACAGGCGCTCGGCCATGCCCGGGCAGCGCGGTGGCTCTGGGCACGACAGAGAAGCCTGTGGCTGGAGCATGAGCAAGCCCTGGGAAGCAGAGGGTGCAGAGCAGGACACCCATGGCAGGACTGGCTCTGCTGTGCCCCCTAGGCTGCAGTGGCCCCACGAAGCCATCCCTGGCCAGTGTCCCTGAGGGCGTCCCCCACTACGCCGAGGCCGACATCGTGAACCTGCAGGGCGTGACGGGCGGCAACACCTACTCGGTGCCAGCCCTCACCATGGACCTGCTCTCTGGCAAGGATGTGGCTGTCGAGGAGTTCCCCAGGAAGCTGCTGAGCTTCAAGGAGAAGCTGGGGGAAGGCCAGTTCGGGGAGGTGAGTGGGAGCTGGACCTGCTTCTGTCCGGGCTTGGGTGAGACTTCCCAGCTGGCAGGCCTGGGGAGAGGCTGTCAGCTGGTGGAGGTAGTGGGTGCTGCTTCCCACATTGCAGGTTCACCTCTGTGAAGTGGAAGGGATGGAGAAGTTTGCAGGCAAGGACTTTGCCCTGGAAGGCTTGGATGCCAGCTCCAACTGTCCTGTGCTGGTGGCTGTGAAGATGCTGCGAGCAGATGCCAACAAGAATGCCAGGTATGGGGCTCGGGGTGGGGGGTGCACATCTCCCAGCATCGCCCCTCACATAGTCTGTGTTGGAAGAAATTCTTCACCCTCAGACACTGGCACAGGTTGCCCAGGGAGGTGGTGGAAGCCTCAGCCCTGGAGGGTTTTAAAGCCAGGCTGGATGTGGCTGTGAGCAACCTGATGGCAGAGGGGTTGGAACTGGCTGATCCTTGAGGTCCCTTCCAACCCTAACAATTCTATGGTTCTGTATGGAGCCCCTCAAGGAGAGCCAGGATGCTTGGAAAGCATTCCCAGTCTCCAGCAGCCCTGTGCTTGCTGCAGCTGCGAGGACCACATGCCTGGGCTGTCTGGGCAGCTGCAGTTCAGGACTCTTGGGCCTTGCTGGTCCTAACCCCAGTGCCCACTGAGATCCCCCCACAGCTGTGTACAGATCAGCCCTGTTCATGGACCCCCACCCCTGGGGACAGGACCTGTGTGTCCCCCCGGGAGGCTTTGGGTGGGTGGGTGTCATGTCTGACTGGTCCCTGTGCGCCCCCACATCTCTCTGGGTCCATCTACCCACTGAGATCCCCCCACAGCTGTGTACAGATCAGCCCTGTTCATGGACCCCCCCCCCTGGGGACAGGACCTGTGTGCCCCCCCGGGAGGCTTTGGGTGGGTGGGTGTCATGTCTGACTGGTCCCTGTGCACCCCCACATCTCTCTGGGTCCATCTACCCACTGAGATCCCCCCACAGCTGTGTACAGATCAGCCCTGTTCATGGACCCCCACCCCTGGGCACAGGACCTGTGTGCCCCCCCGGGAGGCTTTGGGTGGGTGGGTGCCACGCCCGGCTGGCCCCCGTGCGCCCCCACGCCCCTCTGGGTCCGTCTGTCCGAGCTGTGTGGTTTCTGTCCCGGCAAGGAATGATTTTCTGAAGGAAATCAAGATCATGTCGCGGCTGAAGGACCCCAACATCATCCGGCTGCTGGCGGTGTGCATCGCGGACGACCCCCTCTGCATGATCACCGAGTACATGGAGAACGGAGACCTCAACCAGTTCCTGTCCCGCCAGCAGGCAGCCAGCCCCGCTGCCAGCCACGCACCCACCGTCAGGTAGCGCTGCCAGCCAGGCGGGCGAGGCTGGGCACAGCTGCCTGCTCTGGGCACCCTTCCTGGCGGGGCAGGCACCCGCTGCCTGCTGTCCTCCCTGGAGTGGCCTGGGTCAGGAGCAGTGTGGCCAGCAGGGGTAGGGAGGTCATTCTGCCCTGTGCTCAGCACTGCTTAGGCCACACCTGGAGTCCTGTGTCCAGTTCTGGGCTCCTCAATTCAAGAAAGATGTTGAGCTGCTGGAAGGTGTCCAGAGAAGGGCAAGGAAGCTGGGGAGGGGTCTGGGGCACAGCCCTGGGAGGAGAGGCTGAGGGAGCTGGGGTTGCTTAGCCTGCAGAAGAGGAGGCTCAGGGGAGACCTTCTTGCTCTCTGCAACTCCCTGAAGGGAGGTTGGAGCCAGGTGGGGGTTGGTCTCTTCTCCCAAGCAGGCAAGCAGCACCAGAACAAGAGGACACAGTCTCAAGCTGTGCCAGGGGAGGTTTAGGCTGGAGGTGAGGAAAAAGTTCTTCCCAGACAGAGAAATTGCCCTTTGGAGGTGGTGGAGTCACCATCCCTGGAGGTGTTCAGGAAGAGACTGGCTGGGGCACTCAGTGCCATGGTCTGGTTGATCAGTTAGGGTTGGGTGATTGGTTGGACTTGGTGATCTTGGAGGTCTCTCCCAACCTGGTTGATGCAGTGATGATTCTGTGACTCGGTCCTCTCTTGTTCCCCGCTGGCAGCTACAGGGACCTGCGGTTCATGGCCACCCAGATCGCCTCGGGCATGAAGTACCTCTCCTCCCTCAACTTCGTGCACCGCGACCTGGCCACACGCAACTGCCTGGTGGGCAAGCAGTACACCATCAAGATTGCCGACTTTGGCATGAGCAGGAACCTCTACAGTGGGGACTACTACCGCATCCAGGGGCGGGCAGTGCTCCCCATCCGCTGGATGTCCTGGGAGAGCATCCTGCTGGTATGCAGGGGCTGGGGTCCCCTGGCGGAGGCTGCTCGCTGCCTCTGTGGCTCGTGCCGAGGGGTCAGGGAAGGCTCTTGTCCCGGGAGCCTGGGTTTGGGGAGAAGCACACAGGAAGCAGGAATGGGAGCAGCTTCTCAAGGTGGAGTGGGGATGCTGTGGTGATCTTTTGGTGTCCCTGCCTGTGAGTGGGGTGCTTGATGTTTTCTCCTGGCCACAGTCAGACCTGGAAGAGGGAGCACTGATCTTTGCAGGGAGCTGGGTCTTTACTAAGCCCCAGCTCTCAGAGCAGTCACTGCAGTCTGGACCTGGAGTTCACCAGGCTCTGGCCCAGGGAGAGGGGAGATCTGCAGGACCACCTTCCCCTGCAACCCCTCCAGGCCCATATTTGGAAGCTGAAGCCTCCAGAAAGAGGTTTTGTCCTGGGTACACAGGGTTTGTAAAGCAAGATAGGTTCTGCATCTGGGTTGGGGCAATCCCAAGCACTTATATAGGGCTGGGCAGGGACTGGCTTGAGAGCAGCCCTGAAGAAAAGGACCTCGGGGTGCTGGGGGAGGAGAAGCTCAGCAGGAGCCAGCAGGGAGCACTGGCAGCCCAGAGAGCCAAGCAGAGCCTGGGCTGCAGCAAGAGAAGTGTGGCCAGCAGGGCCAGGGAGGGGATTCTGCCCCTCTGCTCCACTCTGCTGAGACCGCAGCTGGAGCTCTGGGGCCAGCTCTGGAGCCTCTGTGCCAGGAAGGATCTGGAGGTGCTGGAAGGTGTCCAGAGAAGGGCCATGAGGGGGAGCAGATGGCTGGAGCTGCTCTGCTGTGAGCACAGACTGAGAGAGTTGGGGTTGTGCAGTCTGGAGAGGAGAAGGCTCCCAGGAGACCTCATTGTGGCCTTGCAGGATCTGCAGGGGGCTCCAAGAAAGCTGGGGAGGGACTTTTGAGGGTGTCAGGGAGGGATAGGACTGGGGGGGATGGAGCAAAACTAGAAATGGGGAGATGGAGATTGGATGTGAGGAAGAAGTTGCCCAGGAGGGTGGTGAGAGCCTGGCACAGGCTGCCCAGGGAGGTGGTGGAAGCCTCCTGCCTGGAGGTGTTTGCAGCCAGGCTGGAGGTGGCTGTGAGCAACCTGCTGTGGTGTGAGGTGTCCCTGGCCATGGCAGGGGGTTGGAGCTGGCTGAGCCTTGAGGTCCCTTCCAAGACTGACAGTTCTGTGATTCTATGATAAGAGAAGGCAGTGCCCAAGTCTGACCCCACTCTGCTGCCTCTGGCCAGGGCAAGTTCACGACAGCCAGCGACGTGTGGGCGTTCGGGGTGACGCTGTGGGAGACCTTCACGCTGTGCCGGGAGCAGCCCTACTCCCAGCTCTCTGACGAGCAGGTCATCGAGAACACAGGAGAGTTCTTCCGGGACCAGGGCCGCCAGGTAGGGCAGCATGGGATGGGACAGGATGGGATGGGATGGAATGGGGTGGGACAGGACAGGCAGTGGTATGCTGGGGCACCAGGGACCAGGGGAAAGGCTTTGAGTTGACCAGACAGGGAGGTTGGCTATGGGAGTATTTTAGGGCAGGAATCCCTCTGGGAAGGCATCCTGGTGAAGAGCCAAATGTGGCAAACTAGAAATGGGTAGATTCAGGTTGGATGTCAGGAAGAAGTTGTTCCCTGTGAGGGTGGTGAGAGACTGGCACAGGTTGCCCAGGGAGGTGGTGGAAGCCTCATCCCTGGAGCTGTTTGAGGCCAGGCTGGAGGTGGCTGTGAGCAACCTGCTGTAGTGTGAGGTGTCCCTGGCCATGGCACCAGGGTTGGAACTGGCTGAGCCTCGAGGTCCCTTCCAACCCTGACAATTCTGATTCTATGATTTTATGTAGCCCAAGGCACTGCTTGCCTCTCCAGTGTTTGTTCCAGCCTGGAGCTAAGAGCAAGTGTCCCCAGCTCCCCATTGTGCTGGCTGGGGATCCCCTTGCCTCTGAGCACTTGGCAGCACAGCCCCCGCTTGCGCTGGAGCACAGAGCAATGGGCTTCCTCGGGAGTGGTTTGCTTTTTGCTTTTCATGGCAGTAACTCTCTTCCTTTGTCATCTTTGCCTTTTGTTTTGAAGATCTACCTTCCCCAGCCTGCACTTTGCCCTGACTCAGTGTATAAGCTAATGCTCAGCTGCTGGAGGCGGGACACTAAAGACCGTCCCTCCTTCCAGGACATCCATCGCCTTCTCCAGGAGTCAGCCAGTGAAGAATGACCTTTTGCTTGCCCCTAGTCTGGTCCCCGTTCCTCCCCAGCCCCCGAGGAGCCCTGTATGCAAACCAAAGCCACTTCACTCGGACTTAGCAACCACACCCAGGCAGCTGGTCTTGTTCTCATTGTACAGTGAAGCCTCAGAGAAAACCCCGAGGGCAGCACGAAGAGCCGCGCACGGCGTGGGACAACTCGGACCTCCTGCTGGCTGGCTGACCCCAGCCCAGGAGCGTTATGGGCTGAGACAAGGGTTATTTATTGATGCAGCTTGCTCTTGATGACAATGATCAGGACAGAGCAGCTTCTCCCCCCTGACCAAAGGGGAGGAACATCAACTGGACTCTTCTCTGTGAGGAAGCTCCCAGCCCGAGTGCAAGGCAGGCGCCTGGGGGAAAGGATGCGTGCAGGTTATGTGCCTGCTGGAACCAGGAGCACCCAGCAGCCACTACCTGCTCAAGGAGGTGCTGGGAGTAGCCACTAGCTCATAGTGGGCTGTGCAATTACAAGGCAAACCCAGGACCTCTCTGGACATTTTGGGCTTTGGACAAGCTGTACTGGATGGGCAGGAGGTCCCATCCCTGCTGGCCAGACCCCCTTATAGTGCTCTCAGCTCTTTGCCCAGCTGCTGGAGTGGGCAGCTGCTGCCAGCCAGGGAGGAGTGAGCGTGCCACCCCAGTAAGACTGTGTTGAGAGGGCCTCCTCTCACCAGCCACAGCCACTCCAGAGCTGCTCAGCTGCCCCTGAAGTGCACTTTGGATGCCCTGTGGGTGCTGCGCAGCAGCCAGCAGCAGGATGTTGGCACCATTAAGCTCCAAAGGGACATCTGCAGGTCCTCCTCTCCCGGGGTTAACCTGCATCTTCAGCTGTCATGAGAGGAATGCACATAGAGCTTTCAACAGCTGCTGCCCAATGCCCAAGCCTGCAGCAGCCTGTGGGCATGGAGCAGCAGGCACCCTGGCTCTGCCTGGCTCTGTGCCCGGGGATCACAGCTCAGCTAGAGCACTTGGGCTGGGTTCTGCTGCCCCTAGCATCCTAGGGGCAGTCTGGCACCAGGCCGTCATCCCAGCAGCTCCATGAGCAAACTGGGCAGGTGCCAAAGCTGTGTGCCTCCAGGAGGCCTGGCAGGTTCTGCCATCGTGCCTCCGAATTGGATCCTCCTGCAGCTGGACGGGAGGGACTTTGTGCTCGGAGGGGTCACAGGGAGCCCTCCCTACTTGTGTATGCATTAGTTCAGCACCACCAAGTCACGCGTGGCACAGTTTCTAGTTCACTATTGCTAAGAGATACATGTATTCAGTAGATGCACCTAGGCATAGGGGCAAACCCGCTGAAGAGACACTTGCTACGTGAATCTGCCTGCCTGCTTTCCTTGTAGCACCTCAGAAATCATCTCGCCTCCTCCAGGGGCACTGCTGGGAGCCCAGCCCGGAGCTGGCCGCTCGGGGGGGAGGAGCTCGGGGGCTGCACCGTGTGTGGGGGCTGCACCGTGTGTGGGGGCTGCACCGTGTGTGGGGGCTGCACCGTGTGTGGGGGCTGCACCGTGTGTGGGGGCTGCACCGTGTGCTCGCAGGTGCTGCGTCGGGAGAGCTTGGTGGACCACAGGCAGGTAACAGCGGCGTAGGAGAAGGAGGAAGGATGCTTAAGGGACCCCCTTGGCTGACCCACACCAGCTGCCCATCTCCTTGGGTGATAAGGAGGGTGCTCTAAGGCTCAGCATCTCTGTCAGGACATGTCCACTGGCAGAAACCGAGGTGGGACAGCAAGCCTGGGAGATGGGAGGGCAGGGGTAGGGGCGTGTGCTCTGGTTTGCCTGCCCGTGGTCCTGCTGGCTGTCAGAGGTCTTGCCGGTGCTGACCATGTAGCCTGTGGCAGCATGGTTCTCCGGGGCCGAGCCCGGAGCGAGGACAAGCTTTATGTCACATAATTGGTACCTGCCTGCCTCTGCCCTGGGATACACTGCTCAGGATTTCTTATGTCACCTCCCAGCCCTTCCTCAATGAGCAGGGAGCTGAGAGCACCGGGCCGGGCAGGGACCAGTCTGCCCCATGTGCACCAGAGTTCCCACCGACCCGAGCCCCTGGGCACTCTGCACAAGGGGTGCATGCCCACGGGTGAAACAGTGTCTTGGGGCACTGGGTGTGCCCATCCCCTGCTCCAGCTGCCACGCTGCCCCCACCACGAGTACGGCTGCACCTGAGACCTCCAGTGGGACCTGCAAACCCAGACACCTCTGCCAAAGCAGCATCAGGAAACAGTGACCTGATGGCACTTGTGTGTGGCTGAAAAACATCTCTGAGGCAAGGGGCGGGGGGAGCAGAGCGGGACGTGACTGCCTGTGGAAAGCCTGCCTGCTGCAGCTGTGGGGCACGGGCAAGGCAGGCCAGGACAGGGGAAGCCAGGCAGGACAAGGCAAGGCCAAGCAAGAGCAGCGGACGCAGCACAGCAGCCCCCAGCAGCTCAGCGGAGCCGGCGCGGCAGGGGCGTGGCCTGCACCACAGCGGGGGGGCGTGACCCACGGCAGGGGCGTGGTCTACCCACAAGAGGCGTGGCCAGGGCTGGCGTGTCCCCGCCCCCTACCGCCCTCAGCCCACTATCACGCCACCACCGCCTCGGGGTCCGCCCCCTCGGCGCCTGCCGATTGGCTGGCGGGGCAGGGCAGGGCGGGGCGGCACGTACCGGCTACGCTTATAGCGGCGGGGGGGCGGCGGCGGCGGCCACGACAGGACGCGATGGAACGAGTCGTGCTGGTGACCGGTGCCAGCGGGTGAGCGGCGGGTACCGGGGGGAGGGAGAACCCTAATAGAGCCGGCTAGAGTGAGCCAGGATGGGCTTGTCCCGGCTAGCTCCGCCCCGGTGACCGAGCGGGCTGGGGTGAGCCGGGGCGCGTCGGGCCAGGAAGCTTGGCTTGGCTTGGCTCGGCTCGGCTCGGCTCGGCCCAGCCCTCGAGCGCTGTGTCTGACACGCTACCGTTTGCAGCGGTGTGGGGCTAGCGCTGTGCCAACGGCTGCTGGAGGAGGATGGCCGCATCCATCTCTGTATCGCCTGCCGCAACGCTCAGAAGAGTGAAGCCACTCGCGACCTCATCCTGGCCGCCCACCCCAATGCCCAGGTCTCCACCGTGGAGGTGGACCTAGGTAACCTGGCTTCGGTCCTGCGTGTAGCCCGTGAACTCCGCTGCAGGTATTGGATCTCAGTTCTCCACCCCACCGAGCCCCCTCTCTGTCCTCATGCCGCACCACCGGACCCCCTTGTCCAACCTCTCCTCTCTCACCTCTGTTTCTTCACCGCACAGGTTTAAGCGCCTGGACTTTGTCTACCTCAATGCTGGGATCATGCCCAACCCACACGTGAACTTTAAGGCACTCTGGCATGGTCTCCTCACTGGGTAGGAGATGTTGGGGCGGGAGTGGGGGCTGGGTCCTTAGTTTGCAGGCAGCAGGGGGTTCTGGCAGCACCCCCATGGTCGAGGCATGCCCTTTGCTCCAGAATTGAAGGCCCTGTCCCCATTCCCTGCTGTGACAGGATGTGTGGGTGGGCTAGGCAGCTGGGTGAAGTGCTGAGGGGCTCCAAGGCTGCTTCTGATCCCTGGTGGGATTGGGGTGAGAGGTGAGTCTTCACCCAAAGCCTGCAGTATCTGATCCTGGGGCTCGAGTGAAAAGCACCAGCGGGTTGTGGGGAAGGTGGAGTTTGCTCTTGCTGGCTCTCCTTAATGTCTTGATTCCACTGTGTGTGTTTGTAGTTGATCTCAGCTGTGGGCCACAGTATTTTGTGAAGCTGAGTCTATAAACACCTTGGGGATAAGCATCCATTCTGCTGCCAGCATCATGGGGAAGCTGAGCTAGGGAGCAAGGTGACAGTCTGTAGAGTCTAATACAGTTGCTGGAGCGTTGGGCACAGACACTGGAGTGTTCTCCTTACCTGAATTAAGCACGGCCCCAGGGCTTAGTTTTGTGTTGGAGCTGGCTTTGAAGCTGAGTGTGAAATGAAAGGGAAATGCTGTTGTGTTTAAAGGCATTTTTACTGGGGTGAAGTGAAGCAAGGGATAAGTCCAGTCAGTAATGAGACACTTACACATAAAGGGGATGGGATTTTCTGTAACCCTTTTCCTGCTAGTTTTCTCATGGGTTAGTGGAGCCCTTGAAGGTGAAACCAGAGAGTCTATGTGGAGCCTGTGAGGCAGGGGATGCTGCTGGAGGACTGAAGTGGGGGAGCAGTAGGTATCTCCTGGCGGTGTTCCTCTCTAAAGTCCACTGCTTGGCTTCCAGGAGGCTGCTTCACATGTTGACCACTGCAGAAGGCGTCATGACCCAGACAGACAGGCTTAATGGAGATGGACTGCAGGAGGTGTTTGCTACCAACCTCTTTGGACACTTTATCCTGGTGAGGCTCCATGTGAAGATGGAGCCCTTGGTCTGGGGGTTGGTGTGGGTAGGGATGGGCACAGGTGGCACTGATGCCACAGCTGTGTTTTACAGGCTCAGACACTGGTGCAGGCTGCAGCCTGACAGATAACCAATGCTGGGGCTAAGATCATTGTTGTTGGAAGGGTTAATGTAATCTCATGGCAATGGATAGAGGTAAACCATAGGTAGCTCTATCCAGAGCAACCACCAAGACTTGTCTGTGTTAGGTTCTCAGGGACTCAACCGAGCTGTGTAAGAGAATGGTTGTAAACTCTCCTGGTGGACCCGGGGCTGAAGTTACACCTGAGCAGCAGCTGCTTCTGGCTAGTCCAGTGAAGCATGGCCAAGACTAGGACCTCTGAGAGAAGCTGATAGCTTTTAAGGACTGCAGGGCTCTACTGCAGGGCTTCACAGTCCCTGTGCTGAGCAAGTCCACAATTGTTTTGCAGGTTCGTCAGCTCGAGGCTCTGCTCTGTGGCAACGAGAAGCCCTCACGACTCATCTGGACCTCTTCCAGCAATGCCAGGGAGTCTGCCTTCAGCCTTTCTGACTATCAGCATGCCAAGGGGAAGGAATCATACAGCTCCTCCAAATATGCTACTGACCTGACCAGCGTGGTTCTGAACAGGAAATTCAATAAGCAGGTGATGATGAAGCCTGCATGCCTGAGGAAGCCTAATAAGCTCCTGCTGCTGATAATTAGCATAGCTGTGAATGAAGGCAGCTTGGTAACAACAAAGCAATCCAATATGTTCCTTAATGAGCTAAACACAGCTGAGGCTGAACCGGTAGCCTGGCTGGGGGAGAATCTGCTACAGAGATTGCTGCTGGGGGTCTGGGGTCAGAACCCTGCAAGCAGAGGGCTTCAAGAGCAGTCCTTAAGTTGAAAAGCTGCAGCTGTCCCTTTAGACCAAAGGAAAAAGCTGCTGCTCCTGTTGGGCATGCCTGCCTATCACAGCAGGGCTGCTCGGGCAGCTGTGCCTGCAAGCACTCGAGCTGCAAGCTCTGCTGCCTCTCTTGATGGCTCCATGCTGCTGTTCAAGTGTTTGTGCTCAGACACTGGCACAGGTTGCCCAGGGAGGTGGTGGAAGCCTCATCCCTGGAAGTTCTGAAGGCCAGGCTGGATGTGGCTGTGAGCAACCTGAGGTGTCCCTGGCCATGGCAGGGGGCTTGGAACTGGCTGATCCTTGAGGTCCCTTCCAACCCTGACAGTTCTGTGATTCTGTTTATCACACCCAAGATGTGTGAGCAGTTGCTGGATTCTTGTTGCTGAGTGGCAGCCCTAAGCCAGCAGCAGTGACTGCTCTCTCTTGAAGAACAGGGTGCCCAGGGAGGTCCTGGATGCACCTTCCCTGGAGGTGTTCAAGGACAGGTTGGATGAGGCCTTGAGCAGCCTGAGCTAGTGGAAGGTGTCCCTGCCTGTTGGAAGTAGATGATCTTTAAGGTCCCTTCCAACCCAACCCATTTTATGATTCTATACTTCAGGAGAAATAGTCCTAGGCAGCTGGACATGCCCCTTGAAGGTGAGGTGGCCTTTGGGCTGAGTGGGCTGTAATTAGTGGGGTGCTGCTGCTGAGCTGCATGTGGGCTGCACCATGAGGTTGGGATGCACTGGGAGGCTGTCTCATGGGCTTACAATGGGCACAGATTTAACTTGAGCACCTCCAGCTTGGGGGTCTCAGAAATCACTGCATCTGATCACTCTTTGGTAACTTTAGAGGAAGACCATCTGCTGTTAGCTGGTTCTGTGCTCTCCTCCTCTGGGGAGCACAAGGAGGGAAGGAGCATGATCTGTTCTGGCTGTTGTCTGTGTGCACACTGACTCTGTTTCTTCTCTGCAGGGTCTGTACTCCAGTGTTGTTTGTCCTGGCCTTGTTATGTCCAACATGACCTACAGGATTTTGCCAGTCTTTCTGTGGAAGCTGCTGATGCCCATCATGTGGCTGGTAAGTGGAGCCCCTGGCTGCTGGGGAGCTCAGGTAGCCCTGCTCTGATACATTGCACTGCAAGTAAGGTGCAGCATGTCTGCCCATGCTGCTGTACAGCTCTTCCTCCTGCTGCATTGGGCAGCCTGGACTCCCTTTGGCACCCTGGGGCCCTGATTTCTGAGCTGAGCTGGGGGGTTCAGTGCTGTACACGGAGCCAGGGCTCAGTTCTTCAGCCACAGCAGCGTTTGTGAAGCTCTCCTTGGGAGGTTTGCCAGCCTGCTGTGGGCTTCTGAGCTCTGCCATTTTGGTGGCAGCAGAGCTCAGAACAAAGCTTGGCCACTTGTGCTTTGAAATGCTTGTTTTGCTAACAGGTTCTGTGTGTCTCAGTGTCCTTTCCCTCTCCCCAGAAGGCAGTGTCTCCTGCTCTCTTCTTTCCATCCTTCTGGAAAGCAAAGCCTGCTCTTCTCTTCTGCCTCTTCCATTGCTTTCCTTGCCTTTCTTCCTTTGGGATTCAGCTTTTCAGGGTCCATCCCTATGCTCTGAGTCTTGATGCTCCTGCAGCTAGCTTGGCTTTTCTTCTGGCAGCAGCTGATCCTAAGGGATCACATTTCTCCTGTCAGAGGAGGGGCAGTGCCTTCTCAGTTGTCCTCAGCACTGGCAGGACTGCAGGTCCTTCTGCCCCCTGCCATAGGTGCTCCTGAGACCATTCAAGAGGTGGTGCCTGCAAGGCTTGTGTGGCTCTTGCCTCTTGCTTTGGGGGTGATCACAGAACTGTCAGGGTTGGAAGGGACCTCAAGGACCAGCCAGTCCCAACCCCCCTGCCATGGCCAGGGACACCTCACACTACATCCCTGGCCTTCAAAACCAAGTGAGGCTTGCTGAGCTGCTGGGTGGCTCCAGGGAAAACTAATTTGCAGTGCAGAAGGGATGCTTCAGTAGTCAGCTTTGAGAAGCACTTTCACCTCTGGTGGATCATCTGCTGTGGGTGGGTTTGCAGGGGGCTTGATGGAGAAGCCTCTGGCCACACCATGCTCTCTGTCCTGTGCTGCTTTCCCCCTCAGATCCGATTCTTTGCCAAGACCTACACTCTGACACCCTACAATGGAGCAGAAGCTCATGTGAGTAGCTGACAGCTTGCTTGGCTTTTAACATGTCACCCCTCTGGGCAGCTCTTCCAGGGTCTGCTGGCTTGAGCAGAGATCCTCACAGCAAGGCTGGAGGGTGGGAGGGTGGGGGCCAGGCGTGAGCAGGACTGCTCAGCCAGGTGATGGCTTCATAACCTTCAGCAGGTGCCTCTCAAATGACTTGATTCTAGAAAACCACTCTTGCTCCTGCCTCCAGCAGGGAGAGTGCTGCTTTCCCCCTTGGCAGTGAGGCAGCCATAGTCATGCAGATGGCCTCCATACCTCCCAGGGTGTGGAGGTGGGAATGCAGGGCACAGCGTGTGCCAAGCACAGCAGTGAGCAAGCTCAGCATGGCCAAGATGCTCAAGTGGCTTAGCACTGAGGCATGAACAGGGTAGGGCATAGAATCATGGAATTGTTAGGGTGGGAAGGGAGCTCAAGGCTCAGCCAGTTCCAGCCCCCCTGCCAAGGGCAGGGACACCTTGCACTAGAGCAGGTTGCTAAGAGCCACATCCAGCCTGGCCTTCCACCACCTCCCTGGGCAACCTGTTCCAGTGTCTCACCAGGTCACAGCTGAGGAGAGCCAGGTCAGAACTGCTTCTCCAGCTATCAAGTGTTGCCCTGCTTGCTCAGAGCACCTGTGTATAGTGTGGTCTCCTGTGTCCACTGGCAGCTGAGTCCTTGACTGCAGGCTTGGTTGGGATAAGTGTGTCCTGGACTTGAGCCCATTTGTGCTGTTCTCCCTAGGTGTGGCTGTTCAAACAGAAGCCAGAGTACCTGGATGAGCTTGTCAAATACCACAGCTGCACTTCTGGATTGGGAAAGAGCTATGTGGAGCCCAGAAAGGTAAATGAAGCAGCAGCCTCCTGCTGCAGGGGGCTCGGCTAGGGAGCTGCCATCCGCCTCGTGAGAGAGGGTTGGTGCTGGAGTGGGAGCAATGCCTGCTGGATGCTAAGCAACAATAATGGATGTGGGGCTAGCTGAGCTTTCCCAGGGTGACTCCTGCTCAGGCTGGAGCGTGGAGGGCAGTGGAGATGTTCTGGCTTGCAACCTGGTGCCTTTAGTTGCCTCTTTCTGAACAGGGGAGCCCTGGAGATGCACTTTGCCCATCCCCAGAGCTGCCTTCTGTGTCCCTGCTGGCTGCAGCCAAGGTTGTGGCCTCACAGTGCTGCTCTTATTCTCTTCCAGATTGATGTGGATGAAGAAACTGCTGAGAAATTGTATGAGAAGCTGTTGGAACTGGAGAAGCAAACTCTGGAGAGATACAGTGATCTGCTAGATTAACTAAAGGCAGTCTCAGCTGGGTGTCAGTCTTGTATCAGGGACAGGAGCTGTTTTCCATCCCTTTCTGGTGCTACTGAAATAAATGTTGCCTGCTGTTCTGCAGGCACATGGCTTCAGACCCCACCTTGCTTCCTGGCAGAAGGTGAACAGTTCCTGACAATGGAGGTGTGGAAACTGAAGGGAAATGCTTTTTAGTCTCTTTTTTTGTTAGGGGATAGTTTTCTGGCATAAAACTGGAGCCCTGGAGTGGGTGGATGCTGCCTCAACAGGGCTGCAAAGCAGTGCCTGGCAAAAGCATGACTGAGCTGTGCACAGCTCAGGAGCAGCCTCTCAAAACATCTGCCCTGCACCAGCTTGGCTCTGGCAGTCTGTCTGGGTGGTTCAAATGCATTGCCTGGGGGGGATCCTGAAGCACTTGAAGGCTTGTCTTCAGAGGAGCTGCTCTCACCCTGGCACACCAAAGCTGGGGCAAACCTTGCAGACATGCTCCACAAGGCTGAACCTTACTGCAGGGCAAGCTCTGCTCAGCATCTGAAAGCCAGCTTCCTGAAGAGCTGGCCTGAGAATCATGGGATGGCCCAGGCTGGGAGGGAGCTCCAAAGCTCCTCCAGTCTGACCTCCCTGCAGCCAGCAGGGACATCCCCAGCTAGATCAGGCTGCCCAGGGCCTCTTGTTGAGCCTCACCTTGAATATCTCCAGGGAAGGGACCTCAACCACCTCCCTGGGCAGCCTGTGCCAGCGTTCCACCACCCTCAGAGTCAAGAACTTGCTCCTGAGACCCAATCTAAATCTGCTCTGGTTTGAAGCCACTGCCCCTTCCTGCAGCTGTGGGAACTGATGTCTTGCTGTCCCTTGGGGCCACCATCAGGCTTCTAGCCACAACTGGCTAGAGAGGCTGAAGCCATTGATGTTAACCTGTGCTCAGGGCTGCTCTGCTCTGTTGGAGCAGGAGGTGAGAGGTTCCCATGGGGTTTTATCTCTTTAAACACCTTTTTATGCACAATCTACTGTACCAAGTATTCTCCCTGCTGTCTGTCTGGGGAACTTCAAGTACCTGGTGTACTTCACGTGCTGCAATGAATAAATGGTTGGGACTGACTTGGCTCTGCTGCAGTGGTGGATTTGCTCCCAACAGCTTGCCTTGGAGGGCTGGGAGGGAGGTTGCCTTGCCCTGTCCATTATATAATGGATGGAAACTCCAGCACAGGAGGTTCCAGCTCAGCATGAGGAGGAACTTCTGCACTGGGAGGGTCCCAGAGCCCTGGAGCAGGCTGCCCAGAGAGGTTGTGGAGCCTCCTTCTCTGGAGCCTTCCCAGCCCCATCTGGATGTGTTCTGTGTGACCTGGGCTGGGTTCTGTGGTCCTGCTCTGGCAGGGGGGTTGGACTGGATGAGCTGCAGAGGTCCCTTCCAACCCCTGACATCTGTGAGCTGTGAGGGGTCTCTTCTGCCACAGGGGAGCTGTTAACCACCTGTTGGGACTTGCTTCTCTTGTTTCCTCAGTTAATGACAGGCACGGGACTTGTGGAGGCTTCAGTGTGGGTTTTGTGTGTGGAGCAGCTCTGGGCTGTCTGAGTCTATTTCCCAGCCTCAGGCACTTGGGAGACACAGATGTCTCTGGTGCTTGCTCACCCTGCTGTGTCACATAATTACTGATCTAGTGCTGCCTGGTGAGGGAGTATGACTGCCCAGGCTCTTCCCTGGGCCTGCTGGGCACCAGGTGAGGTTAGGAGGGGCACTGTGCTGCTCAGCCCTCTGTGGTGGGGCTGTGGCTGTGCTGCCCAGGCTGCTGCATCCTGCTGGGAGGGCAAGTGCCCGCAGCAGGCTTGGCTCAGTGGTCTGTGTGGGAAGCTGCAGCAACACAGAACTGACATCTGGGAGCATCCAGGCTCTGCAGAGGCTCTTCCTTGAGTTGGCCTCAAGGGACACATTTAAAGCACCTTGCTTTTATTTGTTATGATTTCCCTCCCCCCCTGTTTCTTGAGCACCTCTGCAGAGCAGAGGGCTGCTTCTGGCATGGTGGTGTCTGCTGCAGAAACAGGTCAGGCCTGAGCAGCACCCTGGGCTCAGCCCTTGTGTGAGTAGCAGAGGTGGTGTGGGTGGGAAGCTGCTGTACTCTCTTTTGGCCTCACCTGGGGACACACTGAAGAGCTGCCCATGGTGGCCCCTGGCTGTGGCTGTAGCTGCTGAGAGCTGGGAAGCAGCCTGGGCTCTGCTGATGTGGACCTTTGTCTAAATGCAATAAATTCTGCCCCAGCACCAGCTCTGGCTGCTGTGGCTTGGTTCAGCTACAGAGCCCTCAGCCCCAACTCTTCCTGCTGCTGTTTCTTCTTCTTCAGTGGCTGACTGTCTCTTCAGGTTGGTGTGCTGAAGTGCTCTCTAGAACAATCTCAGGTGGGCTACAGGAAAGCTGGGGAGGGACTTCTGAGGGTGTCAGGGAGGGATAGGACTCGGGGGGATGGAGCAAAACTAGAAATGGGGAGATTGAGATTGGCTGTGAGGAAGAAGTTGTTCCCCAGGAGGGTGGTGAGAGCCTGGCACAGGCTGCCCAGGGAGGTGGTGGCAGCCTCCTGCCTGGAGGTGTTTGCAGCCAGGCTGGAGGTGGCTGTGAGCAACCTGCTGTGGTGTGAGGTGTCCCTGCCCATGGCAGGGGGTTGGGACTGGCTGAGCTTTGACAGCTCTGTGATTCTATGGGTTTGGTGCTGCACAGGGCTGGAGATGCACAATCACCACAGGTGTCTCTAGAACACTGCTCCTCAGCCTGAGGAAGTGCTCTAGGGTCCTACAGCCTTGACACAGGACCCCACTGCTCTCTAAGTGTTCCTGCCTGCTTTTGTGGCCCCAGGGCTCATGGTCCATGCCCTTCTGTAGAAGGAACCTTGGCCATGCTCAGCCTCCCCTGCTCCTCCTCTCCTCCACCTTTGGAGGTCTTTGCAGCCAAAGGCTGGGACTGCTCTATGGAGTGGGAACTGTAACCACGTCCCAGGTTTCACACTTCACCTGAAGGCAGAGGTAGGACCTGGTGCTTTGGAGTGGAGACTGTCCAAAGGGCAGGGTTGTGTCTTGCCCTCTGTGAGCTTTGTCTGGTATATAGGATGTCAGGGGTTGGAAGGGACCTCAGGAGATCACCCAGTCCAACCCCCTGCCAGAGCAGGAGCAGAGAACCCAGCACAGGTCACACAGAACACATCCAGATGGGGCTGGGAAGGCTCCAGAGAAGGAGACTCCACAACCTCTCTGGGCAGCCTGCTCCAGGGCTCTGGGACCCTCCCAGGGCAGAAGTTCCTCCTCTTGTTGGGGTGCAACCTCCTGTGCTGCAGTTTCTACCCATTGCCCCTTGTCCTATCCCAGGGTGCCATGGAGCCCCCAGGAGTGCTGTGCCCCCTGGTTTGGCTGCCCATGACCCAGAGGATGGCAGCCAGAGCTGCCCAGTGCTCTGGAGCTGCTTCTCTGCAGGGAGGGATGGCTTCTGGTGGCCTGCTCTTGGCTAACAGTTGTGTATGCATGGGGCTTAATCCCCCAGCTACTCCCTGCTGGCCAGCAGACACATCCAGGTGTGGCAGCAACGATGGAGAAACAGCAACTGGGTCAAGGAGAGCAGGCAGGTACCTGTCTGCCAGCCTCTTCCCAGCACGCTCCCATCCCCTCCTCACTTGCCAGGCTAGCAGAGGCACCACTGGTGCCACTGCATGAGGCTGGTGCCTCTGCTGGGGCTGTGCAGGTGGAGCTGTTGGGTCCTGCCTGCAGCCTGGGGGCTCGTGGCAGGGCTGGGGGTGAGGCAGGGCGGTGAGAATGCCAGGCGTGGGCCGGGGGCAGAGCTGGCAGTGGCAGCTGTGAGTCACTGCTAAACCAGGAGCTTTCTGCTTGTGATCCTCGGGTCTGGAGCCTTCCAGGAGGTGCTCCAGGGCAGGTCTTGAGCGTGGAACCTTGTTTGTGGTCGCCCTGTGACGTCTTGGGCTGCCAGGCTGCGTGAGGCATCCCTGCTCGTCCCTGCCTGCTCCCCAGCCACCAGTTTATCTCCATGGGGAGTTGTTGCCTTGCTCCAAACCCAGCCCAAGTCCTTTACCCCTCAGCTGCCTTTCAGCTGTGCAGGGCACTGCCAGCAGAAACAGGGGTGGGAACAGTAGCCAAAGCCATGGCCAAGGGAGGAGAAAGCTTGAGATTGCCATGGCAAGGCTCCAATCCCTGCTGGTGAGGGCAATGGGATTGAAGGAAACCCCAAGGGCCAGCATGTGCCCCTCTCAGCATGGGCACTGTGATACAGCCAGCTCCTCTGGAAGCTTCCAGGGTTAACCTCTGAGTGGGCAGCTTTGGTGTTGGAAGGTTTGGAGGAGGGCTGCCCAGAGAGGCTAGGGGTAGAGGAGGGACATAGCTCTGAAGAGCTGGGTGAGAAACAGGGAGGGGAAACCCCTTTGGGGGGGTGGCAGGAGCACAAGCAGCTGTCTGGCAGGGAAGAGTAAAGAGGGATGTGAGCCTGGGTGGGTTTTGCTGAGAATGGGCAAAGTGTGGAGCCTCAGGAGGTGTTTGTCTGGGAGGGACCTCTCACACCTCCAGCCAGCCCTGCTCTGAGCAGGGAGGGTGCCCTGGCTGGACCAGATGGTTCAGGGATGTGTCCAGGAGAGTTCTGAAGCCTCCAGGGATGAAGACCCCAGAGCCCCTGTCCCAGAGCTGCTCCTACAGATACTGCCCTGCACTGCAGCTTCCCAGGACAGGTAAAGGCTGAGCTGTGAAAGAGGAAGATGCCAGAGGCTCTGAGCAGACCTCTGCCACACGACCAAGGGAATGGGAGAGCCAAGAGAGCTGAGACTGCCTGCAGGGTCAGGGAGGCTTTTCAGCCTTGCCTTACAAAAGACAGTGCTGTACCCAAAGGACAGATCTCAAAGGCAAGCTGGTAGAAGGGCTCAGGAACAGCTTGTGAGAGGGACCAGACTACAGCCTCTGTCTAGCTCGTCAGTAGCTGCTCCTCAGTCCCAGCAGAGCTTGGAGAGGCTGCAGGGCTGCAATTAGTATTTTTGGCATCAGTCCCCAGAGACAGGAGCCTGAGAAGGCTGTCCTGCCAGAAACCCTCGGGCAGATGAAAGGATTTGTATCAGACCGAAGGGCTGGCAGGGGAGACAGGGCGGACTGGATGGACAGCCGGGGCTGGGCGGCACTCGGCGGTAAGGCGAAGCAGATGAGCTGGTAGCTGCCGCAGGCAAAGGAGGTGGCTGGAAGCCCAGCCCGGGGTCAGGCTCTCTGGGATCTTGCAGCAAGGCATTGCAGGTGCTGAATGCCGCTGTCAGAGCCTCTTTGTCAAAAGACAAGCTGCTGAAGGCAACGATGAGCTCGGGCTGCACCAGGGAGGCGCAGCTTCAGTGCTGCCTTGCTTTGCCTTTCTGCCTCAGCAGAAGTTGTGCTGGGCTGGGTTTGGGTCAGCCTGCAGCACTCCTGTCCCCTGGGGGGATCTGCTTCTGCTCCTCTGGGGCAGTGACAGGCACGAGGAGAGGAGGGGATGGGGTGTTTCAGGGTCCCTTCCAGGGCTGACTGCACAGAGAGAGTCCTCCTCACCCTAGCTCCTGCCTGCAGCACTGCCATGGCACGCAGTGCCGCCTGCAGCTGAGCATGCCGCCCTGAAGGGACAGCAGGGACCTCAGAGCTGGGGGCACCCAGCCAATCCCCACAAGTGGCTGTGTGAGAGGGGGCTGAGAGGACAGCCATGCTTTTGAGCATCCCATTCAGCTCTGGGAACCTGGGCATGCTTGCCCACAGCTCAGATGCTCCTGGGATTCACCCCAGAGGCAGCTCTGTGAGTCGCTGCAGCCAGCACCTCTCTGGGGATCACCAGGTGAGTGCAGCAATACCTCAGGCCTTTGTCATCTGAAGAGATGGTAGGGCCAGACCTGCCAGGATGGTCTGGGGAAGGCATTTCTGAGCAGCAGCACGTGGAGGCTGCAGGGCTGCTGCTCTGTGCCTGTCAGCCCCACAGAGCCCAGGAGCATGTGCTGCATGCCCCCCAGGCTCCAAAGTCCAAGGGAGAGCCAGGAGGATGCTGAGGGGACTTGAGCATCTCCCCTGGGAAGAGAGACTGAGAGCCCTGGGGCTGTTGAGTCTGGAGAGGAGAAGGCTGAGAGGGATCTGATCAATGTCTATAAGTATCTGAGGGGTGGGGGCAAGTGGAGGGGGCCAAGCTCTTTTCAGTGGTGCACAGCAATAGGACAAGAAAGAACAAGTTCAAGCTTGAGCAGAGAAGGTTTCAGCTCCACAGGAGGAGAAACTTCTTGACAGTGAGGGTGACAGAGCCCTGGAGCAGGCTGCCCAGGGGGGCTGTGGAGTCTCCTGCTCTGGAGCTTTTCCAACCCCACCTGGCTGCATTCCTGTGCAGCCTGCCCTGGGTGATGCTGCTCTGGCAGGGGGTTGGACTGGGTGAGCTCTGGAGCTCCCTTCCAGCCTCTAACATTCTGTGGGTCTGTCACATTTATTGATGGCTTTGAAATGCAGTTGCAGCAGATCTGCATCCTCCCTGCCCACATTCTGCCTGCCAGCAGCTGCCACAGCTCTCCTGCAGCCAGGGGAGGTGGTCTTGCAGAGCACACCTGAGGTGAGAGGTCCCTGCTTGTGCCCAAACACCCTTGTAGGGCGAGCTGGATGCCAGAGAGCTGCCTCAGTGCTGTGGGCACCGGCACCTTCCTCCCGTCCACGTGCTGCTGGCCCTTGGCATTTCCTCCCTCACAAGCCCTGGGTTTGATACAAAGCCCTTGGTATGTTTGGTGGTTGTTGCTGGGCCTGCTGGGGTCCTGGGCATGGTGTTTAATGAGGAGGCACTGCAAGGTGTGGCACCTCCTGGGGCAGAGGGCACTCCGTGGTGTGCATGGCTGCGCTCTGGCTCTGCCTCCAGGCTCTGCTCTCCTCTCTCTTCCCAGTCTTGAGGACAATGATGCTGTGGTGTAGAGCTGTAGTCTTGGTGAGGACAGAGGGGAGAGGGTGGGTGAGGTCAGGAGCTGGTGGGATGGTGATGTCTTCCCAAAGGCTGCTTGGGTTGCCCACGAGCCTGCAGAGCCCTCAGCGAGGCGTGGGCACCAGCTCTGGTGCAGCAAGCTGCTATTGATATCCCAGGGCAAACAGGGCTTGGGTTGGGGCAGGCTTGGTGATGCTGGGGCTGGCTCTGCCCCTCAGTGTCTTGCCAAAGGCACCTCACCTGCAGGTGCTGCTGGCATGTGGCAGCTGCAGTTTGACAAAACATGTCCCAGCACATCTACCCTGCCTGTGCCATCACCTTCCCTGAATGCTGCAGGTCAGGCTGATCTTTGCTGCTCACCACCTGACAAGCTGAGCTCTGCAATGGGTTGCAACAGGACCTGTCAACACCCCTGGTGACCTAAACGTCTGCCAGGGAGAGGTCATCACTTTATCAGCCCTTGATAAGCTCCAATTTCTCCCCACCTTTTCCTCTTGACTGTGCCAGCGTCTCCCTGTCTGAGACTGCTGCTAGGCAAATGCCAGTGTTGGGCAGAGCACAGGGGACTGGAGCTGTGGGTCCAGCCACAGTGTCCTGGCCACCATGGAAGTGCCACTAGGAGCAGGACAGTCAGTCCAGTCCGGCCCTCACCCCCCTGTGTGGCCAACTGCTGAGCCCCAGCAGCTTCTGCAGGAGCTACCCAGGGGGTGCAAGCTCTGCCCGGGCTCCTCTGCACATGCCAGCCCCCCTGACCTCTCAGGCCCTTGGTTCAGACCAGGAGAGAGCAGAGCAGGGTATTAACAAGGGGGGCAGCCCAAGGAGAAGGGCAGAGCAATGGCAGTTGGGCAGGAGAGGCTGGTTCCAGGCTGCTGGCCCTGAAGCCCAGCAGTCCTCTGAGACTGGAGCCTGCCCAGGGCACCTTCTGGGGGTGTCTGGGAGATCAAACCAGGAAGCTTTGCTTCCTTTCTTCACCCAGGTGTGAGCAACACCGTGGTCCCCAGCCCCTGCTTGTCCCTGGCCCTCTCCTTGCAGGGCTGCCCTGAGCACAGCTGGGTCAGCACAGGCAGGGGGGCCGGGGAGGGGGGGCTGGGGGAGGTGGGAAGGGGAGAGTGCAAGCTGCTGTGGGGAGGCATTGCTGTCCTTCTGCACAGCTTGTCCACTCGTGGCTTTTGCCTGAAACTGCTCATTTTGTGTCTTCAGCTGAAAGGTTCTCTCCAGAGGTGCCATGGTGATCATGCCAGGCTTCAGTGCCAGCCTGTGTGATTCTCACAGGCCCCTCTGCAGCCTCTGTGAGGTCCCTGGGGCTGCTGCTGCTGGGGTCCCTTCCCATCACAGCCTCCCACCAAATCATAGATTCAATTGTCAGGGTTGGAAGGGACCTCAAGGCTCAGCCAGTCCCAACCCCCTGCCATGGCCAGGGACACCTCACACCGCAGCAGGTTGCTCACAGCCACCTCCAGCCTGGCTGCAAACACCTCCAGGCAGGAGGCTTCCACCACCTCCCTGGGCAACCTGTGCCAGGCTCTCACCACCCTCCTGGGGAACAACTTCTTCCTCACATCCAATCTCAATCTCCCCACTTCTAGTTCTGCTCCACCCCCCCAGTCCTATCCCTCCCTGACACCCTCAGAAGTCCCTCCCCAGGTTTCTTGCAGCCCCTTGCAGGTGGTGCTGGAGCAGCCATGGCAGTGTGTGGGAGCGCTGGGCACGTGTGGAGGTGGCAGGCAGAGCACTGGCGTGGGCAAAGTGGCCTCAAAACCCAGGGAGGGTTTTTCATGGCCCACGCAGCAGAGAGGTCACATTGTGAGCCCTGATGTGCGTGTCAAGAGGATCTCTGTTTTGACACACAGGAAGGTGGAACCTCCCCTTGGCAGGTGGAACCTCACCTTGATCACAGGGGCTCAGCCAGGTCTAATTACACGTGCACTGGGGATGGGTACAAACAGCTGGCACCCTGGGGAGGCAGAATGCGTTTTGCTGCACCCAGGGAAGAAGGCAGTGGGTATGAGCTGGGGGGGCAGTGGGGCAGAGCCTCCTCTCTGGCTTTTATTGTCACTTTTCATGCTGATCAAAGCTGGGCTTCTAGCCAGACCTGTTCTCCTGGCCATGCCACCCATGGGGTGAGCATGGGGAAGAGGTTCCCACAGGTGAAGAGCGGGGCTGCAGGGTCTCTGAGGCTGCCATGGCAGCCACACTTGCTGCAAGCCACAGCACCAGTGCTAGCACAACACAGGCTCCTTCCACGTGCAGGAAAGCACAGGAGGGGCCCAAAAAGGGTCTGGTGAGAAAGGGTCCAGAGTCTGGCACTGCTTGGGGAATGGGAATAGGAAGCCAGGACCTTCACCATCTTGGTGGACAGCTTGGACTTGATCATCTTCGAGGTCTTTTCCAACCTTCTTGATCTGATCAGAAGGCAGAGCTTTTATGAGGTCTCACTTTTCCATCCTGCTGCCATCTGTCCTGAGCTTTGTACTCAATGCCTATGAAGCTCAGCTTGGGCAAATTCTCCTAAGCCCAGCTTTAACCTGCTCTCATAAGCTCTTAGCAGGTCAAACAGACCTGCCCGGGAAGCCTGGGGCTCATCCCAGCCAGCTAGCCCAGCTGGCAGGGCACAGCCCTCCTGGCCTGCCCTAGGTTTAAAACAAACAAACACAGACAGACAGACACAGACAGACAGACAGACAGACACAGACAGACAGACAGACACAGGCACACACACAAACTCTTTTTTTAAAGTTTTGGGTTTATTAGTATTATTTTCAAGACAGTTTAAAAAATCCATCTCCTTTCCTGGCTTGGGCAGATCACAGCTCACAGGATGTCAGGGGTTGGAGATCGAGTCCAACCCCCCTGTCAGAGCAGGGCCACAGAACCCAGCTCAGGTCACACAGAACACATCCAGATGGGGCTGGGAAGGCTCCAGAGGAGACTCCACAACCTCTCTGGGCAGCCTGCTCCAGGGCTCTGGGACCCTCACAGTGAAGAAGTTCCTCCTTGTGTTGAGGTGGAACCTCCTGTGCTGGAGTTTCCATCCATTGCTCCTTGTCCTATCCCAGGGCACAATGAGCAGAGCCTGTCCCCTCCCTCCTGACCCCCAGCCCTCAGCTATTGATAGCCATTGATCAGATCCCTCTCAGCCTTCTCCTCTCCAGACTGAACAGCCCCAGGGCTCTCAGCCTCTCCTCCCCAGGCAGTGCTGCAGTCCCTTCAGCATCCTGGCAGCCCTCCCTTGGACTCTCCCCAGCAGATCCCTGTCCCTCCTGAGCTGGGGAGCCCAGAGCTGGATGCAATATTCCAGGGGAGGTCTCAGCAGGGCAGAGCAGAGCGGGAGGAGACCCCCCCTGGCCTGCTGGCCACACTCCTCTTGATGCACCACTGTTTGCCATGGGCTTGCTGGAGGAGGGTGCCAGGAGGTCAGGCTTGATGCAGTCGTGTCTCCTGCAGGCAACCTGGGTTGGACAGCCCCGGGAAGGTGGTTTTCAGGGCACGTGGCTGCTCAGCCAGGCCTTGCTTGACTCAGAGGCATAAGCAGCAGTGTCACTGCTTGCAAATTGCTGTGCAGGTCAGGACCACGTCAGGACCTTTCCTGTCTGTCCGATCTGCTCCCCGAGATGAACTTCCTGCCCCGGCGGCCGGGGGCAGGGAGGGAGCTTCCCCCACCCCAGGCACCCGCAGCAGTGATGCCTGCTGCAGCTGATAAACAAGGGACTGTCACCGCCCGCCGGCGGGACCCTTGCCAGGCTGCCTTGCCTCCCTGCCACCTGCTGTCCCCGGCTGAGCGGCACTGAGGCCACTTCTCAGGTCAAATGCTCTCTGCTGGCCCTCGGCGGCATTGCCTTCCTGACCCCTGGTCGCCGTTGGCAGCAGCTCTGAGCCGCAGGGCCCAGGGACGCGATGGTTTCCTCCACCAGCCTCTTGCTACACATGACTCTGGAAGGCACAGCAAGGCTGGCTCACGATGCCTTGCAAAACCCGGGGTGGGAATGCTGACACCCAAACCAGGCTGCTGCAGCTTTGGTCTCTGTCTCTCCACAGGATGTGGTGCTGGCACCCCAGGCACGGGATCGAAATCCACAGGAGCTGAGGCCACAGGGAGGTGCTGGGAAGGACTGCAACGTGCACCACGAGTGGACAGGGATCTGCCACAGCTCAGCTTGCTCACCTAAGGGCCAGACAACAAAGAACAGCATGTGTCCCACCAGGGAGGCCAGGTACCTCTCAGAGTTTGGCCATGAGGTAGCTGGGCCGTGTCCTGCGCAGGACTGGGTCGTTCCCACCCACACTGCTGCAAGACTGGCAGGAGTGGCTGACATGCCAGAGGGTCGTGCTGCCATCCAGAGACAGGCTGTGGAAAGAGGCTGGCAGGGAGCTCACATGGCTCAGGGAAGTGCACCTGGGGAGGAACAACCCCAAGCACTGATAGGTGCTGGGGACTGCCCAGCTGGAAAGCAGCTCCGGGGGAAAGGCCCTGGGGGTGCTGGGGGACACCAAGTTGATTGTAAGCCAGCAACGTGCCCCTGCAGCAAGGAAAGGCACTGGTGTCCTAGGCTGTGGTGGGGGAGTGCTGCCAGCAGGTGGAAGGAGGTCACCCTCCCCCTCTGCTCGGCACCGCTGGGGCCACACCTGGAATGATGCATTCAGATCTGGGCTGCCCCAGCACAAGAGATAAGGGCACACTGGAGAGTCCTGTGAGGGGTCACTGGGGTGGTGAAGGGACTGGAGCACCTCTCCAGTGAGGACAGGCAGAGTGTGCTGCGGCTGTTCACCCTGCAGGAGCACCTGGGAGGGTCTCAGGCAGGCCAACAGTGGCTCTCTGTCCCAGCCTGAAGCATTTTAATTGCAAAGGATCTTAAGGAGGGACAGCCCCAGGCAGAGGGGATGCAGGACCACGCGGTGGGGAGGCAGAGCCGCAGGCAGAGGGGATGCAGGACCACGCGGTGGGGAGGCAGAGCCGCAGGCAGAGGGGATGCAGGACCACGCGGTGGGGAGGCAGAGCCGCAGGCAGAGGGGATGCAGGACCACGCGGTGGGGAGGCAGAGCCCCGGGCAGAGGGGATGCAGGACCACGCGGTGGGGAGGCAGAGCCCCGGGCAGAGGGGATGCAGGACCACGCGGTGGGGAGGCAGAGCCCCGGGCAGAGGGGATGCAGGACCACGCGGTGGGGAGGCAGAGCCCCGGGCAGAGGGGATGCAGGACCACGCGGTGGGGAGGCAGAGCCGCAGGCAGAGGGGATGCAGGACCACGCGGTGGGGAGGCAGAGCCGCAGGCAGAAGGGATGCAGGACCACGCGGTGGGGAGGCAGAGCCGCAGGCAGAGGGGATGCAGGACCACGCGGTGAGGAGGCAGAGCCCCGGGCAGAGGGGATGCAGGACCACGCGGTGGGGAGGCAGAGCCGCGGGCAGAGGGGATGCAGGACCACGCGGTGGGGAGGCAGAGCCGCAGGCAGAGGGGATGCAGGACCACGCGGTGGGGAGGCAGAGCCCCGGGCAGAGGGGATGCAGGACCACGCGGTGGGGAGGCAGAGCCGCGGGCAGAGGGGATGCAGGACCACGCGGTGGGGAGGCAGAGCCGCAGGCAGAGGGGATGCAGGACCACGCGGTGGGGAGGCAGAGCCGCAGGCAGAGGGGATGCAGGACCACGCGGTGGGGAGGCAGAGCCGCAGGCAGAGGGGATGCAGGACCACGCGGTGGGGAGGCAGAGCCGCGGGCAGAGGGGATGCAGGACCACGCGGTGGGGAGGCAGAGCCGCGGGCAGAGGGGATGCAGGACCACGCGGTGGGGAGGCAGAGCCGCGGGCAGAGGGGATGCAGGACCACGCGGTGGTGCTGCGGCCTCACCGAGCGGACTCGGCTGCTGATGGGCAACAGCCTGGCCACGCCAGGGGGTTCGGGGACCTGCCCGGAGTCCTGCCCCGGCACCTGCCCAGGCTCTTAGCTCGGCACTGAGGAACCCCCCAGGCAGCGATGCTCCGGCGAGAGGAGCGCCCGGCCGCCCCGGAGCTGAGGTTGTCCTCCAAGAGCACAGTGTGCCGCTGCCGGCCGCGGTGCTGCCGAGCTCGGCATGCCTTCAAAGCAAAGTGAATGGCTCTCCGTGGCCGGCATCAAGTCCTCTCGCCGGCAGACCCGTGGCCTGACCTGACCCCTAATGGCACAGCCTGTCTGCGGGCAGCACCTTTCACACAGCCCTGCCCGGGCTCACGGGTGCCCGGAGCAGCACAGGCAGCTTGGGAGGGGCACAGAATGCTTCCCGAGGGGGCTTGCCAGGAGCAGGTTTCTGTGCCTACAGCTCTAGGCACAGAGATGCTCTGTTGCCTCTCACCAAGCTGGTAAATGCCTTTCTTGTCATAGACCTGGTGATCTTTTCACTTGAGGCACCTGAAGAGTACTCTCTACCTGCTTCCTTGGGCTGCTGGGGCTTTGCACAAGACCAATCACAGGATGTATCTGAAGGCAAAGGGGGCTCCAAGAAAGCTGGGGAGGGACATTTGAGGGTGTCAGGGAGTGATAGGACTGGGGGGATGGAGCAAAACTAGAAATGGGGAGATTGAGATTGGATGTGAGGAAGAAGTTGTTCCCCAGGAGGGTGGTGAGAGCCTGGCACAGGCTGCCCAGGGAGGTGGTGGCAGCCTCCTGCCTGGAGGTGTTTGCAGCCAGGCTGGAGGTGGCTGTGAGCAACCTGCTGTAGTGTGAGGTGTCCCTGGGCATGGAGGGGGGTGGGGGGTGTGTGTGAATTAGATGATCCTTGAGGATCCTTTCAACCCTAATGGTTCTATGATGGAGTCGGGTGTGAGGGACATTGGGGCCTCCTGCCTGGGCCAGGGTCAGGGCCAGTCTTCAAATAAAAGGATGCTTGGGCCTGGAGCTCAGGCCAGGATCTGGGTCAGCCTCCAGAAAAAACAGGACCACACTTGATTGCTCCCCTGTGCTCCTCGTCTGTGGGTTTGTCTTCCTTTTGTTCCCTGATGGGGCAGTGTTTAGACTTTAGAGATGACCACAGTGAACCCAAAGTGCCTGTTGCTGTCTCCTCTTGCCCCAAAGGACAGGCTGAAACTTGTCTTTGACCCAAGCTAAATACCACCAGAAAGCTTTCCCTTATAAAGAAAGGAAACCAACACAGGATGTCACACAGGGTACGTGGGAATCTTGCCTTTTCACTTTGGAATACTGTGATTGATTTGTTTCCCTCCATTTCCAAGCCTTTGAAAGTGAGCATTAGGAAAAGGTTTAGGTGATGCTTGCTGTGGGACTCCCCCGGGGCTGCTGGCAGCTGCTGGCCCTGATGGTGACACGGCTGGCTGGGGGTCCTGTGTCCTGAGCCATCTGAGAGCTCCTGGAGGCCCTGCAGAGCAGCTGGGCCTCCCAAAGCTCTGCTCTTCCAGCCTTAGGGCAGCCTGTGCTGACAGATGGAGTGCCTGCCCCCGGGGAAGCTCAGCTGTTGTCAGCACTGAGCAGTGGAAATGGAAGTGAAGGAGCTGGTGCCCAAGGGACATTTTACCCTCGAGGGAGGCTGGTGCAGAGGAGGCTTTTAGAAACACTCTTCCCCTCCTACTGCTCTCTAGCTGCCCAAAGGTTGCCTATCCTTGTCCTTGGCTGCTCCTTGGCTGCTCCCCATCCTGCTCTGTCTTGCTGAGCCTTGCTGCAGGGACACACACACCCCTGCCCCCCTTCTCCACAAGCTTTGCCTCTCAGGGAGGCTGGAAGAGAGGAAGGCACAGTGCCATACCACATGAAGCCTGTGGTCCTGGCCCTGGAGTCAGCAGCTTCTGCTGTCTGCCATGCCACAGCAGCTTCCTCTCCCACACAAGGTATTATTTTGTGTGTGTGTGTCTGGCAGCTTCATCCCTGCAACCAGTCTGTGGGAGAGAGCAATGAAATGGGAGAGCTGGAACACCCCTAGAGAGGTGGCTGGTCCCAAGGCTGCAGGCATCAGGTCTGGGGTGGGATAAGGGGCATCAGGTCTGAGATGGGATAAAGGGCATCAGGTCTGGGGTGGGATAAAGGGCATCAGGTCTGAGATGGGATAAAGGGCATCAGGTCTGAGATGGGATAAGGGATATGTGTGTTAAGAACTGGAGGTGCTTCACTAGTGCACAGCCTTGCTTCAGCGAGAGCTTCATGCTGCCTCTTGTGCCACCCACTCGTGCCTCTGCCCCTTGGGCAGGTTCTAAGGCAAAGGGGAGCCTGTGCCATGCCTGGGGCTCGGTGCTGGCGTGGGTTTGATCGCCGTCAGTAGGGACTCTCAGGTTTCATCCGAGTTAGCAAGGCCCAGGCAGACACAGCCAGGGCAGTACAGACACCTACGCAGCAGAGGATGCTGCGCCTGAGCTTTGCCCGGGAACAGCGCGTCCGGGACGTTTCCGTTTGGCAGGAGGTGCAGGAGGACAGGGTCCTGCCAGAGGGTCCTGCCAGAGGGTCCTGCCAGAGGGTCCTGCCAGAGGGTCCTGCCAGAGGGTCCTGCCAGAGCACAGCCTCTTCCCGACGGCGTCAGCCCACACTGCGGTCAGCGCGCAGAGCTCTGTGCTCGTGGCTCGGAGCCGGCGTTCAAGGCATGAACTGCTTGTGCGACCCCAGACACGCAGCCTTACTGGGAAGCTGTAGGCATGGTGTGCCGTGCCGTGCCGTGCCGTGCCCGTGAGGATGTCTTCCCTGTGACACAAAGCGCATGGAGGGTGGGAGCCAGGCAGCCTGCAGGGATGGCTTTACCTCCCCACCCGCTGCCTGGCAAACCACAGGGGTGCTGTGCACAGGTTGGCTTGGGACGAGCAGGGAATTGGGGCCGTTTTGGCCCCTCCAAAGAAGTCCCAAGTACGGGAGCTCACCACCGCCTTCCTCGGGTGGACGGTGCCCACGACCGCCCCCGGATCTCCCCCTGGACCCAGACTTCCCCCGGGGCTTGGGGCTCCCCCTTTCCCACGGAGGCAGCTGGAGCACCGGGCCCCCGCCGCAGGTGGGAAGCACCGCCCGGGGCGGCCCCGGTCCCGCCCCGCTGCCCGCCCGGCCCCGCCCGGAGGCCCGGCCCGCCGCGGGGGGAGGGAGAGAGGGGAGGACCGGGGCGGGAGCCCGGCCCGGCTCGGCCCCGCCCGCGCCCGCCGCGCCGCACCTGAGCGAGCAGCGGCGGCTCCGCGCCGGCCCCGACCCTGGCCCCCTCCGCCGCCCGTCCATGGCTCGGCCGCTGCCGCTGCTGCTCTGCCTGGCCGCGCTGGGCGCC
The DNA here is from genome assembly GCF_014839835.1 of Dryobates pubescens. Lineage (NCBI taxonomy): Eukaryota > Metazoa > Chordata > Aves > Piciformes > Picidae > Dryobates > Dryobates pubescens. The sequence continues at coordinate 1,427,741 of NC_071622.1, forward strand.
GGCTGCCGGGCAGGGACCACCCCCGCCGGCACGGCCGGACCCTCCGCCGAGCCGCTGCAGGACGAGGCGGACAATCAGGAGAACATCCTCTCCCAGGTACCTGCGGGGGGATGCGGGACACCTCGGGGGGTGCGGGGTACCTGCGGTGTGGGTGTGATGCCGCGCATCCCCCGGGGAGATGCTGTGCGTAGCCCGGGCGCTGCTGGGGGTACATGCTCGGCGGTGCTGGGTGATGGTGTGTGCTCCCTGAGCGAGTGGTGCTGCGGGTACACGGGGGTGGCCGGGTGATGCCGGGGGTACCTGCTCAGCCGTGCTGGGTGATGCTGTGCACGCACTCAGCACCGCTGCTGAGCGCTGGGCGAGTGCCGCTGCAGGGAGTTTTATTTCCCGGGGTGCAGTGAACTCCCTGAAAGCCCAACGAGGAGCAGCTCACAGCCTCCGTCCCATCGTTTCTCTGGGAGGACTCGGAAAGCAGGGCGCTGCTTGGGAGGGGATTTGGTGGAGCCTCTTTGTGTGCAGAGGGAGGGATCCAGGCTCTCTTTCCCTGCCAGTGGGATGCGGTGGAGGTTTCTGTTAGATTTGGCCGATCAGACCGTGTGCTATTATCTGCCCTCGGAAATGGCTAACGTGGAGACTATTGGAAACATACCCTCGAAGTTATTTTTGTGCTCGGGCTTTCAGAAGAGCTGTCTGCAAATCTCTGTAAAGGAAATTCCTGGCATTGTATGGGGCTGATCGGGAACACTGCTTCCACACCAGGTTGTGGGGTGGCCCTCACTCGCCCGGGCCCTGTTTGCCTGGATAAAGGCAGCGGGCTCAGGGTGGGCAGGTGACTCGTGTGGCACACTGGGCACGGAGCACCGACAGGCAGCAGGATGGGGCTCGTGTTTAAACTCTGCACATAGAAAGTTCAGAGTAGTCAGGTCCATTTTACACGACATGCAGTACAGAGCAGCTTGGTGGAAGAAGCCAATTTTTGTCCCCCCTCGTAGGCAGGGAGCAGACAGCTCTCTAGAAAACCTCTTAGTCAGCAGGTTTGGAAAGAGCTGGCCAGTTTCCTCGAGGCTCAGGGTGTCCAGGGCGCCCTTGTTTCGACCTCCGGGTCTGGAGCGTCCTTGTCCCTTGCTGGGACAAGCAGGGAGCTAACCAGCAGGGTGCCCTGTGCTCAGCTGTTAGGTGACTACGACAAGGTGAAGGCGGTGTCCGAAGGCTCCGACTGCCGGTGCAAATGCCTGGTCAGACCCCTGGGCCGCGGTGCCTGCCAGAGGATTAACGAAGGTGCTTTCAGAGCAGAGGATTTTTACACCGTGGAGACCATCACCTCAGGACCCAGCTGCAAGTGTGCCTGTGTGGCTCCCCCCTCGGCGCTCAACCCTTGCGAGGGGGACTTCAGGCTGAAGAAGCTGCGGGAGGCAGACAGCAGCGACCTCAAGGTAGGAACTGGGGACTCTCTTGTGGGGGGAGGGAAGAGCTTATGAAGCCTTTTCTTTCTTCCAGAGCTTTTTCTATACAAACTGTTTTCCCCAAAGATTCCCTCCCCCCCCCCCTCCCCCCCCCCCAAGCCAGTTCCCTTTTTATCTGTGTGCTCGATACAAAACCCAAGCTCAGCTTAAGCAACTGATTGGAGCAGCTGCAGTCGATGATTCACTGGGTTCATCCCATGCTGCCCGGGATCCAGTGTGGCTTTGCCTGTGCTGGAAGCCCAGGAGGCACTGGGCTGCTCCCTGCCCTTTGTCCAGCGCTACTAAGTGTCCCCCTGGGGACAGCTCTGCTTCACTCAGCAGCTGCCAGGCCGCTTTCCCCCTCGCAGAGAGGGGCTCCTGAGGACCCACGCATAAAGCTGGTTTGGCTCCCCCCGGCTGGAAGCTGCTGATGCGTCAGTGTGAGGGTGTGTGACACAGCTGGCTGATGGCAGCCTGGAAATGTTGCTGTTGTTGTTGGAAATGTTGGTGCTTCTGTACTTTGTTGTTGTTGTTGCATTTGGTCACTTCAGTAAGCTGCACCTCTTTTGCGGTGTGAGTGACGGTGTTTGTCCTAAGGACTCCTGGCTTATACTGGATGGTTCCTTCTCCTGGGCTTGCAGCTGGCAGCAGGCTCTGCTGAGGTTTCCAGTTTGTTACCTGGGTAGGGGCAGCAGAAATCCTCCCCAGAGGGCCACTGGCTCGGTCTAGCCCTAGGGAATCTCCAGAGCAGATGGCTGAGCGCTGATGGCGCTCACATGGGTGGTGATGGAGGCTTTGAAGGCCAGGCTGGATGTGACTTTGAGCAACCTGCTGTAGTGTGAGGTGTCCCTGCCCATGGCAGGGGGGTTGGAACTGGCTGAGCCTTGAGGTGCCTCCCAACCCTGACATCTCTCTGACTCTGTTTCTGTGGGAGGAACCCCGGGGCAGTGCTGCTAGTCCCAGCTGAGGTGGGAAGGCAGGCGGTGCGCAGGGAGCCGCGGGGCAGCCCGCGCTGGGGCCGCCACCGGGGCTTGGTGCTAATTAATTTGGAGCTCCAGGATGTGTTCCATCTTGTCCAACTGTAGACAGTTAGCAGCTTCTTGTCCAAGACCCCCTACAGCTAGGCAGGATAAGCAGGCACAGGCAGACAATCCATCACTTCAGGGAAAGAGGAGTCTCCATCTGGAGCTGTTAGGTGGTCCCTCATCTGCAGGAGGAGCCAGGATGTCCCATTTGGCCTTAAAGGAGTTGTGAGCTGTCAGGGAAGGGGACAACCTTTGAGGTGAGAGAGCCACCCCTGTAGTCCCTTGCCTGGAGGCAGGCAGAGCTCCTCCACCAGCAGCTCCCAGCTCTCTCCCTGTCCTTGTTGGAGGCAGCCAGCCTCTTGGAGCCGCGGCGGTGTGGCTAGCTGCGCCCTTGGCTCCAGCTGCCTCTTCCCACTGGGGAGCTGCTCACAGCCAGCTGTGGTGTGAAAGTTTGTGTCCTCTAGGAACTGGCCCAGGCCTTCCTGCTCATTTTGCAAGGATCCACAGCCAAACTCTTTCACAAGACTTATCCAAGTATACACACGTGGGGTTTGGGTTTGCTTTTTTCCTTTGCTGTGAAAGTCAAACCCCAGAGCTGTGAAAAGGGGTGTGCTTCCTCCCTGAGCACAGACCTCTTGGAGCTGGGCATGCCAGGAGCAGCCACCTCTCCTAGAAGAGGCTGGGAGACAGGAGGAGGAAAGCACAGCTCCAGTGACTCGTGAGAAGCAGCTCCCACGCTGGCTTGCAGGAAGGGGGGCTGGGAGCGATGGCCAAGCTACCTCATTGCTCCTAACAGCCCCAGAGGGTTACTCTCCTTGATGGTCTGATGAGCAGAGGGATGTTTGTAGTCGTGCTCTATGTCTGTTTTTAACCAGGCTTTCTCATGCTCTGACTCAGACCCCTTGGATATGCTGTTTGGGGGAGGGCTGTGGAGGTTCCCCCAGATGAGAGCCTCCCTTGCAGTGGATGGCTGGAGGACGGTGTCCCCAAGGGGGTGGTGAGGAAGGGAGTAGATAAGGCCAGTGAGCAGAGGTACCCCTGGGGCACCCCAGTGCAGTGCTGAGAGGCTGCACTGGGTGTCCCAGCTGAAGGTTTCCTTCCCAACCCTGCCTTTAATAAAGTCCTTTTTAGATAGTAGGAAATAATTCTTCACTGAAAGGGTCCTCAGGCACTGGGATGTTCTGCCCAGGGTAGTGCTGGAGTCACCACCCCTGGGGGGGTTCCAGCAGCCTGTGGACCTGTGGTGCTTAGGGACATGGTTTGGTGTTGAGCCTTCAGTGCTGGATCAAAGCTTGGACTGGATGAGCTTGGAGGTCTCTTCCTGCCAGATCTGTTCTGTGATTCTGTAATGCGTGGAGGCAGGAGCCAAAGCCTGCAGTGGGTGAGGGGAAGGAGGCAGTGAGATGGCTTGGGCCCTGGGGAGGGTCACCCTGATGCTGGCAGGGGGGCAGCTGATTCTGAGATGGGTTTCTGTGAAAGTGCAGCTTGCTGCTCCTCTGCTTGTGGGCACAGTGAGTGCTTCGAGGCTCTTGGGTGCAGAGCCTGTGCAGGGAGTCTGTGTTCAGGAAGGCTTGGAAGGTGGTTAACAAAGTCTGCAACCTTTGTGCATTGATGGAACCCATCCAGCCTGGAGGGAAAGCGCCTGTCTCCAGTGGCTGTCTGGCAGGTTGCATGCATTGTATGGCTTGTCTCCGTCCAGTTCTTGGTGGAAAGTGGATGCACAGCCATAAACCAGCCCTTGTCTCCTAGTGCTGCCATTTTAGCTGGCCCCACAAAATCTTTCCTTTGCTGTCAGCTCCACAGGGAGACTGCAGAGGCCTGGGGTGGAAACTCCGGGCGCTGCCAGCAGCGCTGCTTCTCTCCTCTTGGGGGAGCTTTGTTGACCAGTTTGTAGATGCTGGGGGGAGATGTCACCACCCAGGCATGGCAAATGCCTCTGATCCCGTGGGGCTGCAGGGGCTGCAGCACCTCACCAGGCACATGTGGGGGCACATAGGACTGGAAGGAGCAGGCGTGTGTGGGAACTGAGGCAGGGGATGGTTCAGAAGCCCTTCTCACCCTGCTCAGTGCTGTCCTCTGTGGAGTGAGCACCAGGAACCTCAGGAGATGCAGAACAAGAGGGTTGCTGTCTGGATCCCCAGCAGTGGTGAGCAGGGGCTGGTGCTGAGCAGGGTGCAGGGACACAACCCTTCCTGCTGGGTGAGTGTCTCTGATGTGGGTGGTGGGAGAGGGCAGCAGCCCTCTGATGAAAGTCACCCTCCAGAGAAGCAAAATGCTGCCAGGCTGGAACCAAACTTCAGCTCCTTCACTCTCGTGGTTGTGAGTGGTTAAGACTTTTTTAACAAGTTTCTTCTTGTTCCAGAAAAAAACAAAACAAAACAACAGCACAAACCCCAAACCAAACACGAGATGGCAGGAACTCAGAGCCTGATCTCCAGCTGACTTTCATTTCAGCAGCCATCCTCTTCCTGCCGCTTTTGCTGCCACTCACATCACTGCTGGAGGAGTTCAGCCTTCCCAGAGAGCCTGCTTCAGGCTGGCAAGGAGGGCAGTGCCTCTCCTGCTTCAGGCTGGCAAGGAGGGCAGTGCTTCTCCTGCTTCAGGCTGGCAGGGAGGGCAGTGCCTCTCCTGCTTGGAGCTGGCAAGGAGGGCAGTGCTTCTCCTGCTTCAGGCTGGCAGGGAGGGCAGTGCCTCTCGTGCTTCAGGCTGGCAAGGAGGGCAGTGCCTCTCCTGCTTCAGGCTGGCAAGGAGGGCAGTGCTTCTCCTGCTTCAGGCTGGCAAGGAGGGCAGTGCTTCTCCTGCTTCAGGCTGGCAGGGAGGGCAGTGCCTCTCCTGCTTGGAGCTGGCAAGGAGGGCAGTGCTTCTCCTGCTTCAGGCTGGCAGGGAGGGCAGTGCCTCTCCTGCTTGGAGCTGGCAAGGAGGGCAGTGCCTCTCGTGCTTCAGGCTGGCAAGGAGGGCAGTGCCTCTCCTGCTTCAGGCTGGCAAGGAGGGCAGTGCCTCTCCTGCTTGGAGCTGGCAGGGAGGGCAGTGCCTCTCGTGCTTCAGGCTGGCAGGGAGGGCAGTGCTTCTCCTGCTTCAGGCTGGCAGGGAGGGCAGTGCTTCTCCTGCTTCAGGCTGGCAGGGAGGGCAGTGCTTCTCCTGCTTCAGGCTGGCAGGGAGGGCAGTGCCTCTCCTGCTTGGAGCTGGCAAGGAGGGCAGTGCCTCTCGTGCTTCAGGCTGGCAAGGAGGGCAGTGCCTCTCGTGCTTCAGGCTGGCAAGGAGGGCAGTGCTTCTCCTGCTTCAGGCTGGCAGGGAGGGCAGTGCCTCTCCTGCTTGGAGCTGGCAAGGAGGGCAGTGCCTCTCGTGCTTCAGGCTGGCAGGGAGGGCAGTGCCTCTCGTGCTTCAGGCTGGCAGGGAGGGCAGTGCTTCTCCTGCTTGGAGCTGGCAAGGAGGGCAGTGCTTCTCCTGCTTCAGGCTGGCAGGGAGGGCAGTGCCTCTCCTGCTTGGAGCTGGCAAGGAGGGCAGTGCCTCTCGTGCTTCAGGCTGGCAGGGAGGGCAGTGCCTCTCGTGCTTCAGGCTGGCAAGGAGGGCAGTGCTTCTCCTGCTTCAGGCTGGCAGGGAGGGCAGTGCCTCTCCTGCTTGGAGCTGGCAAGGAGGGCAGTGCCTCTCCTGCTTCAGGCTGGCAGGGAGGGCAGTGCCTCTCCTGCTTGGAGCTGGCAAGGAGGGCAGTGCCTCTTGTGCTTCAGGCTGGCAAGGAGGGCAGTGCTTCTCCTGCTTCAGGCTGGCAGGGAGGGCAGTGCCTCTCGTGCTTCAGGCTGGCAGGGAGGGCAGTGCTTCTCCTGCTTCAGGCTGGCAAGGAGGGCAGTGCTTCTCCTGCTTGGAGCTGGCAAGGAGGGCAGTGCCTCTCGTGCTTCAGGCTGGCAAGGAGGGCAGTGCCTCTCCTGCTTCAGGCTGGCAAGGAGGGCAGTGCTTCTCCTGCTTCAGGCTGGCAGGGAGGGCAGTGCTTCTCCTGCTTCAGGCTGGCAGGGAGGGCAGTGCCTCTCCTGCTTGGAGCTGGCAAGGAGGGCAGTGCTTCTCCTTGCTCTCTGCTTACTCATCCTCAGCACCCAACACGTGCTTCCCCAAGCCCTACAGCTCTGCAGAGGCTCTGTAGGGCAGAGCTGTGTGATGCTCTCCTTGCACTGCCCTTGGCTTGGGCTGTCAAAGCCATGCAGGTGCCCCTGGCTGACACTCTGCTCCCTTTGCCTTGCAGCTGTCCTCCATTATGGAGATGCTGGAAAGTGCCTTTTATGGCCTGGACCTTCTGAAGCTGCACTCCGTGACAACCAAGCTGGTGGGCCGGGTGGAGAAGCTTGAAGAGGTAAGATCAGTCCTGCTCTCCTTTGCAGCTGTGGCCTTCAGGGGGGCTTTGCCTCCAGTCAGGTTCTTGGTACCCTTGGTGCATTCAGAGCCTTCCTCTGCTTAGAGGAAAAGTTTATTAACTGAAAGGCTCTGAAACTAAACTGGACTGGACCAGACTGCCTAAACTGGACCAGACTGCCTAAACTGGACTGCCTAAACTGGACCGGACCAGACTGCCTCAACTGGACCAGACTGCCTAAACCAGACTGCCTAAACTGGACTGGACCAGACTGCCTAAACTGGACTGTCTAAACTGGACCAGACTGCCTAAACTGGACTGTCTGAACTGGACCAGACCAGACTGCCTAAACTAGACCAGACTCCTTCCCTCCTTCCCTCCTTCCCTCCTTCCCTCCTTCCCTCCTTCCCTCCTTCCCTCCTTCCCTCCTTCCCTCCTTCCCTCCTTCCCTCCTTCCCTCCTTCCCTCCTTCCCTCCTTCCCTCCTTCCCTCCCTCCCGTCTCCCTCCATCCCTCCTTCCCTCCATCCCTCCTGCCCTCCATCCCTCCTTCCCTCCATCCCTCCTTCCCTCCTTCCCTCTCCACTGAGATGATTTTCACTTCCATACAGGTTAATATTTCCTTGGCCAGCAGCACAGCCCAGGCTTGCAGTCAGGCTGAGCTCAGCTCTGCAGCCCCGGGTTGCCAGATTAAACAGTGGAGTTTTCTCCCGTGGTCCGTATCTGGGACAGCAATTCCACATTCTTGTCGGAGTGGAGCAGTCCCTGCTTCGTCTGCAGCCAGGGGCCGAGAGGCAGTGATTTATAAAGCCAAAATTCCACTCACCAAGTGTTTTGGGGAGGCCTGGCGTGCTCCAGCCCGGGGTCAGGAAGGAGACAGCCGGGAGGAGCGTGCCTGCCTGGGGGTCTCTGGGTTTCCAAGGATGGTGATTGATCCACAAGGGGGAAAAGGAGTTCTGAGGTCTTAAAGCAACAAAGAACCCATGGTTCTGCTTGCTGTGCCACTCTCTCCCTGTGGCTTAGCCAAGTCCCCCAACAGTTCCTTGGGCTTGCTGCTGAGTCTTTGCTAACTAGAGGAGAGGAGTGAGGGAAGTGGGAGCTGTGCCAGTGCTGTGTGTCCCTCTTGGGCAGCTCCACTGCCAAGGTGCTGGTGGGTCCAGGTGAGGTGGTGGAGTCAGCCGTGTCCCATAGTGGGGTGAGCCACATCCCATGGTGTGGCGAGCTGGGCTCACCCAGAGCTGTGTCCCCCTTCTTGGGCAGCTTCACTGCCACGGCACTGGTGGGTGCAGGTGTGAGCCATGGGAGCAGGGGATGCTGTGGGGACCACAAAGGGCCCCATCAGGACAGACCATTGCTATTTAACCCACAGGTAGCTGGGTTGTGGATGGTGGAGGGGAAAAGCCTTTAGTTTTTGGTATCATTTTTGGGTTTGCCTGACTCTGGAACGAGCTGGCTGGAAGCAGTGCTGGCAGACATTGTCAGCTCTAAACAGGTCAGACCAGAGTTACACAGCACATCAGGCCAGAGAGTGGGAAGTGCAAGTGCCTCAAAGACCTTGATGATGGTTGAGTCAGAGGCTAAGGTGAGGAGTTTGGGTGTTGGCAAACGGCACAAGGGATGACCTCATGTGAGGCTATCGCTGCGCTCTCCTTTGGTGCCAGAGTGGCCCTCTCTGCCAGCTGGTTCCTGCACAGGGGGCTCAGCACAAGCTGCCACTTGTCTGTATGGGCATGTCAGGGTGACCTTGCTCAGTCTGGCTGCTCTACTCACAGCCTGGCTCAGTGAGGCAGACAGGCAGAGAGCGTGGTCCAGCTGAAGGAGTTTGGCCAGAGATGAAGCAGTGGGGATGTAGGAGGGGAGAAATTGCATATTTGTGCCTTCAATTTCTCTGAGGCAAGACTTCAAGAGCGTGGAAGGAGCAGCTGAATCTGCCTGCAGGCACCTAGTCATGAGGGGAAGAGGGCAGGAGGCCTCTGAGGTAGATTCACCAGGGCAGAGCTGATGCAGGCAGTGCAGGCAGCTGGTGTGAAATGCTTCCTGCTGCTGGCTTAGCATCTTTATTCCTGTGGGGAGGAGGATAGCAACCTGCACTGGCTATGGGGCTGATACCAGGAACAGCTGAGATGCTGAACAAGGGCCTGGCATGGCTTCAAAGCATCAGCCTCCCATGAGGGTGTGCTTCTGGCAGCTGCTGCCTGGCAAAGCAGCTGAGCAGCCTCAAGCAGCATCAGGGGCTGGGCTTTGGTGGTGCCTCCCTGCTCAAGGGGGAGGCAGATTTTATCCCTAAGCAGGTCATGAGACAAACATTAAACAGAATAAGTGATCAGAACAGGAGGCTGTCAGAATCAGTCGTCCTCCCCAAAGGCAGACGGTGCAGAAGCTGCTTCTGCTGCTGCACTGCTCCTGGGAGAGCATCCTGAGATCAGCTGCTGGCTCCCTCCAGGGTGCAACAAAATGCTTGCTGATAAATGAATGGCAGGACAGGCTCAGGGGGAAGCACCCTCAGTCTCTGTGCCAAAGTGCTTTGGTTGGTTGCTGTGCCACCTATTCAGAGCAGGTGCCCTGCAGTCTGTAAAAAAACCAAGGAGGGATGAGCAGAGGCTGCAACAGCCCCTGGGGTACAAGGAGTGCCCATGGCTGGGGACTGGGGAGTTCAAAGGGGTTTGCTTGCCCTGGGCTGCCCCAAGAGCTGCAACCAGTCCCAGCTCCCTCTTAGAATCACAGAACTGCCAGGGCTGGAAGGGACCTCAAGGCTCAGCCAGCTCCAACCCCCTGCCATGGCCAGGGACACCTCACACCACAGCAGGTTGCTCACAGCCACCTCCAGCCTGGCTGCAAACACCTCCAGGCAGGAGGCTGCCACCACCTCCCTGGGCAACCTGTGCCAGGCTCTCACCACCCTCCTGGGGAACAACTTCTTCCTCACATCCAATCTCAATCTCCCCATTTCTAGTTTTGCTCCATCCCCCCCAGTCCTATCCCTCCCTGACACCCTCAAAAGTCCCTCCCCAGCTTTCTTGGAGCCCCCTGCAGATCCTGCAAGGCCACAATGAGGTCTCCTGGGAGCCTTCTCCTCTCCAGCCTGCACAACCCCAACTCCCTCAGTCTGTGCTCACAGCAGAGCAGCTCCAGCCCTCTGCTCCTCCTCGTGGCCCTTCTCTGGACACCTTCCAGCACCTCCAGATCCTTCCTGGCACAGAGGCTCCAGAACTGGCCCCAGAGCTCCAGCTGTGGTCTCAGCAGAGTGGAGCAGAGGGGCAGAATCCCCTCCCTGGCCCTGCTGCCCACACTTCTCTTGCTGCAGCCCAGGCTCTGCTTGGCTCTCTGGGCTGCCAGTGCTGACTGCTGGCTCTTGGACAGCTCTCTTTCTTTCTCCATATTCTCTCTCTTCTGTAGGAGAGGAGGGTGGTGGGGAGGAGGAATCCTTGAGTGCAGGTGTCTGGCCAGGCAGCAGCACAGGACTGGGATCAGAGAAAGCAGACAAGTGGGATGCTGACCTCAAGGACTTACCTCCAGCACTGGGCAGGCAGCAGCCAGCCAGGATGGGCCCCTCCTAGGGAACTGGGGTTAATAAATGGGAGATGAACTTACTGCCACAGGCAAAGGAGGCAAGGTCAGAACTCTAAAGGTTTTAGCTTGTCTTCCCTTCCTTCTCTGAGCTGGTGAGCATGGCTGAGGATGGCTGTTGAATAACCTCAGGACCGCCCTCCCACTCCATGGGCCCCTGGGGCAAAGTGCAGAGCTGGGATGTGTACACCAGAGATGGGATTTCTGGATCCTGCTGGGGCAGGGGCTCCTTGCTCGCAGCTGAAGTGCCCAGCCCCAGGGAGAAGCCCATTTGGGAGCCCAGGCTGGCACCACTGAGCTCCTGAGCCGTGGTTTGGGGGCCATGGGGGGTTCCTCATCTTCACACAAGGTAAAGCCTTCTCTCTTGCTTTTCCAGGGCATGGCCAGGAACTCCACACAGCAAAGCCACCAGGCAGCAGTCACCGTGGAGGAGGGGCTGCAGGATCCCCACCGCAGGGGCAGGGAGAACTGCTCCAGCCTGATCAGCAACAGCCTTGCAGACCTCGAGGGCTCGCTGCAGCGGGATGCAGAGGCTGCCTACATGCACTCAGAGGTACAGGCTGCATGCAGGCACTCAGAGGCGCAGGCTGCAGGCACTCAGAGGTACAGGCTGCCTGCAGGCACTCAGGGGCACAGCCTGCAGGCACTCAGGGGCACAGCCTGCAGGCACTCAGGGGCGCAGGCTGCCTGCAGGCACTCAGGGGCGCAGGCTGCAGGCACTCAGGGGTGCAGGCTGCCTGCAGGCACTCAGGGGCGCAGGCTGCAGGCACTCAGGGGTGCAGGCTGCCTGCAGGCACTCAGGGGCGCAGGCTGCAGGCACTCAGGGGCGCAGGCTGCAGGCACTCAGGGGCACAGGCTGCCTGCAGGCACTCAGGGGCACAGGCTGCCTGCAGGCACTCAGAGGCGCAGGCTGCAGGCACTCAGGGGCGCAGGCAGGCTGCAGGCACTCAGAGGCGCAGGCAGGCTGCAGGCACTCAGAGGCGCAGGCAGGCTGCAGGCACTCAGGGGCGCAGGCTGCAGGCACTCAGAGGCGCAGGCTGCCTGCAGGCACTCAGGGGCGCAGGCAGGCTGCAGGCACTCAGAGGTACAGGCAGGCTGCAGGCACTCAGGGGCGCAGGCTGCCTGCAGGCACTCAGGGGCACATCCTGCAGGCACTCAGGGGCACATCCTGCAGGCACTCAGGGGCACAGCCTGCAGGCACTCAGGGGCGCAGGCTGCAGGCACTCAGGGGCACAGCCTGCAGGCACTCAGGGGCGCAGGCTGCCTGCAGGCACTCAGGGGCACAGCCTGCAGGCACTCAGGGGCGCAGGCAGGCTGCAGGCACTCAGGGGCGCAGGCTGCCTGCAGGCACTCAGGGGCACAGCCTGCAGGCACTCAGGGGCACAGCCTGCAGGCACTCAGGGGCGCAGGCTGCCTGCAGGCACTCAGGGGCACAGCCTGCAGGCACTCAGGGGCACAGCCTGCAGGCACTCAGGGGCGCAGGCTGCCTGCAGGCACTCAGGGGCACAGCCTGCAGGCACTCAGGGGCGCAGGCAGGCTGCAGGCACTCAGGGGCGCAGGCTGCCTGCAGGCACTCAGGGGCACAGCCTGCAGGCACTCAGGGGCACAGCCTGCAGGCACTCAGGGGCGCAGGCTGCAGGCACTCAGGGGCGCAGGCTGCCTGCAGGCACTCAGGGGCGCATCCTGCAGGCACTCAGGGGCACAGGCTGCCTGCAGGCACTCAGGGGCACAGGCTGCCTGCAGGCACTCAGGGGCACAGCCTGCAGGCACTCAGGGGCACAGCCTGCAGGCACTCAGGGGCACATCCTGCAGGCACTCAGGGGCGCAGGCTGCCTGCAGGCACTCAGGGGTACACGGTTTGAGGTCACTGCTGCACAAGCCAGCCCAGAGGGGGTCTCCTGGCTGTGGCCCCCCCGGCAGACCACCAGCCCAGGGTTATTCTTTCTCAGCTGTGCTGACCCCGTTTCCGCGGCTGCTCGTCCCGGCAGGCGCAGCTGCGGCCGGGCCGCGGGGGGGCAGCGGAGCAGGCTGCGCCCAGGGCCTCCCCCTTGCCGCAGCGCTGCTGGTTTGGAGGTCAGCGGCGGCCGCGCTGCTCGGAAAGAGTGATGTCAGCGCTGGGAAGCTCGCAGCTCGGGGGCTCCGCCGAGGCACACAGCCTGGCACCCTCCCTCCCGGGCAACTGGCCCTCCCCAGCCGGCCCCGGCCGCCGCTGGGCGCTGGGCAGAGGCTCGGGCACCCCGCGGGCTCTGGCATGCAGCCCCACACAGTCCCTGCAGGATCTGCCCAGCATGGGGACCGAGAGAGGCTGTTCTGGGGAAGGAGTCTGCTCGGGGTACAATTTACAGGACACAGAATTCACCAGGTTGGAAAAGACCTTTGGGATCATCAAGTCCAACCTCTCACCCAGGGGTGTCCTGACCCCCTTGCTGCTGCTTTGGTGGTGCCATCTAGGGTGGCCTTGTACTGCTCTGTGCTGAGTGGTGAGAGCCTGGCACAGGCTGCCCAGCCTGGCACAGGCTGCCCAGCCTCCTGCCTGGAGGTGTTTGCAGCCAGGCTGGAGGTGGCTGTGAGCAGCCTGCTGTGGTGTGAGGTGTCCCTGGCCATGGCAGGGGGGTTGGGACTGGCTGATCCTTGAGGTCCCTTCCAACCCTGACAACTCTGTGATTGTGTGAGTGGCTCCTGGAGCACCCTGCCTTCACCTCTCTTCTGTAGGGAGAAAGGAAGGGTCTGGGGGAGAGGGGAACAGTTGCTGCATCATTGCCAGCCCCAGACAGGGATGCTCAGCTCCCGGGGGTAAGCACATGGCCCCTGCCCTGGCACCCAGAGCAGGCTTTGCAGGTGCCCCCCAGGGGTGGGCTGCCTGAGCCCTGGGCTCCCCTGCAAGCACTGCATGTGGCGGGTGGGGAAGCGGCCCCGAGTGCGGCAGTGCCAGCGTGCTCTGCTGCAGGGAGCGATGTGCCCCAGGGCAGAGGTGGTGGGCAGCACTCCTAGCCCCTCTGCTCCTTCTGCCCTGGCTGTAACCTGAGCAGGGGCTCTGCTGCCCGTTGGAGGGGAGCCAGCCCTGGCCAGGGCCAGGCAGGAGAGGGAAGTGTGGGGCTTTTATTACCCTGAGTGACCTCATTTCCCAATGTTCCCCTTTCCCCGCTGTTAATTGCAGGGGAGGAACCCTGGGCCCTGCCTTCTCAGCCAAATGGGCAGCACTTCAACCTTCAGGGCTGTCTTTCCGATTCCCTTTAATGAGATGAAATCCTTCAGGCATGAGGAGCAGCAGCTGCTGCCTGCCTCAGCACAGGGTTCCTGGTCCCTGCCCTTAGGGGACCTCCTGGTCCTGCGGGGAAGGTGCCTCCAGCCCCTCTGCTCTGCTCAAGCTCAGTGCCTGCTGCATGCTCGCCACAGATCAGCTGCTGGCACCAGTCCCTGGTGGGCAGGAGGTGTCTTTGTGCTTTGGTTGTCAGCAAGGTGACCTCTGAACCCATCTGTCATAGAGTCACAGAACTGTCAGGGCTGGAAGGGACCTCAAGGCTCAGCCAGTCCCAACCCCCCTGCCATAGGCAGGGACACCTCACACTGCAGCAGGTTGCTCACAGCCACATCCAGCCTGGCTGCACCTCCAGGGATGAGGCTTCCACCACCTCCCTGGGCATCCTGTGCCAGTGTTCCTGGCACAGAGGCTCCAGAACTGGCCCCAGAGCTCCAGCTGTGGTCTCAGCAGAGTGGAGCAGAGGGGCAGAATCCCCTCCCTGGCCTTGCTGCCCACACTTCTCTTGCTGCAGCCCAGGCTCTGCTTGGCTCTCTGGGCTGCAAGTGCTCCCTGCTGGCTCCTCTTGAGCTTCTCATCCACCAGCACCCCCAGGGCCTTTTCTTCAGCCCAAGTTCTTTTCTTTCACCCTTCACTGCTTTGCTTTCCCCTCACCATCCCCAGCACCACCCCAGGGAAAGGAGGGAGAGCAGGAAGGATGCAGAGAGACTGTTCCCAAAGGCCTGCAGTGACAGGACCAGGACTATGGCTTCAAACTAGAGCAGAGCAGATTGAGACTGGATGTCAGGAACAAGTTCTTGACTCTGAGGCTGGTGGGACACTGCCACAGGCTGCCCAGGGAGGTGGCTGAGGTCCCTTCCCTGGAGATATTCAAGGTGAGGCTCAATGAGGCTCTGGACAACCTGATCTAGTTGGGGATGTCCCTGCTGGCTGCAGGGAGGTTGGACTGGATGAGCTTTGCAGGTCCCTTCCAGCCTGGACCATCCTATGATTGTGTGAGGGTGAGCCTGGGAAAGGAGGGAGGGCAGAGTGTCCCAGCCAGCCTCTGCCTGGCCAGCCTCTGCCTGGCCAGCCTCTGCCTGGCCAGCCTCATGGACAACCTCCTGCGTCTCTTCCAGGGCAAATATGAAGAAAGATTCCTGAAAGATGAAACCATCTCACAGCAGATCAACTCTGTTGAGTCTCTGGCAGAGCTGCAGCTCTCTCCAGAGGAGGAGAAGCACAGGCAGCTCCTGCAGAGGAAGCTGAGTGTGAGGAGCCGGCCTCCTTCCAAGCCCACCATCGTCCGCGGCGTCACCTACTACAAGGCACAGTCCACCGAGAACGACATCGAGGAGCAGGGTGAGTTGGGTTTGCAGCCCCCTCTGCCTTGCATCTGTAGCAAAGCCAAGGTCTGCCCCCAGGTCCTGCCTGGGAGCTCCACAGGCTGGAACAGGCTGCCCGGGGAGGTGTTTGAATCCCCGTTGCTGGCGGTGTTTGAAAGAGGCAGAGATGTGGCGCTGAGGTTTAGCACCAACCTTGTCAGCTAGGAGGTGCCTGGATTCCATGACCTGAAAGGTCTTTTCCAGCCAAAGTCACTCTCTGATATCGTGATCCTAGGGAGAGGAGGGCTGGCAGGCAGGAGGCGGTGGGATGACTGATGCAGAATCACAGTCAGAGAGTCAGAGTCAACCACGTTGGAAGAGGCCTCCAAGATCAACGAGGGGCTGAGAGAGCTGGGGGTGTTCAGCCTGGAGAAGAGGAGGCTCAGGGGAGACCTCATTGCTGTCTACAACTCCCTGAAGGGAGGCTGTAGCCAGGTGGGGGTTGGTCTCTTCTCCCAGGCACCCAGCACCAGAACAAGAGGACACAGTCTCAAGCTGTGCCAGGGGAGGTTTAGGCTGGAGGTGAGGAGAAAGTTCTTCCCAGAAAGAGTAACTGACCGCTGCCCAGGGAGGTGGTGGAGTCCCTGTCCCTGGAGGTGTTGAAGAAAGGCTTGGATGTGGCACTTGGAGCCATGGCTTAGTTGTCAGGAGGTGCTGGGCGATAGGTTGGACTTGATGAGCTCTGAGGTCTTTCCCAGCCTGGCTGGTTCTGTGACTGTGAGCCTGCCCTGGGCACGCCGTGGCTGATGCTGCGGCCTGTGCTTGGCAGTGGATGAGCTCTTCAGTGGGGACAACACCGTGGACCTGCTGATCGAGGACCAGCTCCTGAGGCCCAGCAGCAGGGAAGGGGAGAGGGCGAGGAAGCCCTCCCCGGTGGGGTGGCCACCCACCCCCGACAGCGACCCCACCACCGCCCCAGCCGCTGACCCTGCCGCGACAGCCACGGCGCCCCTGAGCCCCGCCGCGGAGCCCGCGCCGGAGCCCGCCGCCGGCAGCCGGCCGACTGCCGCCCCGCAGAACGTGACCACCCTGCTGGGGCTGCGGGAGGAGGGCACCCAGCAGCTCTCAGCAGCCCCAGCCAGCACGCCGGTGGGCACAGCCACGGAGAGCCTGCCCACAGCTACCGCTGCTGGCCCCAGCCTTGCTGCGGGCACCGCTGCGGGCACCTCGGGGCAGGTAGAGACGAGTGCTGCCCTGGAGAGCAGCCCAGGAGCCTGGGGACAGGCGAGCACCCCTGTGGCACCGCTCAGCCCCACCATCCCTGCCACCCCAAAGCAAGCCCTGGAGGAGGAGGACATCAGGAACATCATTGGTGAGTGCTTACAGGCGCTGCACAGATCCAGTCCTGCCCGTGGGCTCTGGCTCGTGCCCACAGCGCCCTGCGAAGTGCAGCACACCTGGATGGGGTCATGGGTGGGAGCTGTCATGGAGGTGCTGGCTGGGCAGCACTTTACTCAGGCACCAGGCAGGTTTACTTGCTTGCCTGGTGTAGTCTGCTGGAGCCTGCTGTAGTCTGCTCCCAGTTTGAAGGGCTGGGCAGAGCAGAAAGAGGCCTCTGGAGAGGAGCTGCAGACAGGCAGCAGCCTCAGCTGGGGCTGGGACACGGCTGAGGATGAGCTGAGCAGGTTGCATGCTCTGACCAGTGCTGCTGGGGCTCCTGGAGCCAGGCTCAGGCAGTGTGAGGTTCCTGCTGGAGCTCCTGGAGCCAGGCTCAGGCAGTGGGGAATTCCTGCTGGGTGGGCAAGGGACTGGGGTGGTGATGGCTGCAGCCCATCAGCAGGAGCAGGCAGAGCAGGGTTGCCTTGCCTGGGGCCTGGCCAGCCTCTGTGTGCCCCTGCAGGGCGCTGCAAGGACACCCTGTCCACCATCTCGGGCCCCACCACCCAGAACACCTACGGGCGCAACGAGGGGGCCTGGATGAAGGACCCCCTGGCTCGGGAGGAGAGGATCTACGTCACCAACTACTACTATGGGAACACACTGGTGGAGTTCAGGAACCTGGATAACTTCAAGCAAGGTGAGCTTGCACCATCCCTGATGCTGTACTCCACTGGCCCAAGCAGTGTCCCCATTCCCTGGGATGCTGCACCCTGGGAGGGTGCTCTGCCTGGGACTGCAGCACTGCCTGGGGAGGAGAGGCTGAGAGCCCTGGGGCTGTTCAGTGCGGAGAGGAGAAGGCTGAGAGGGATCTGATCAATGTCTATCGATAGCTGAGGGCTGGGGGTCAGGAGGGAGGGGACAGGCTCTGCTCACTTGCTCCCTGGGATAGGACAAGGGGCAGTGGATGGAAACTCCAGCACAGGAGGTTCCAGCTCAGCATGAGGAGGAAATTCTGCCCTGGGAGGGTCCCAGAGCCCTGGAGCAGGCTGCCCAGAGAGGTTGTGGAGTCTCCTTCCCTGGAGCCTTCCCAGCCCCATCTGGATGTGTTCCTGTGACCTGTGCTGGGTTCTCTGCTCCTGCTCTGGAAAGGGGGCTGGACTGGATGATCTCTGGAGGTCCCTTCCAAGCCCTGACATCCTGTGATTCATCCTCCTGGGTGCTGGTACCCAGTGTGTGGAGCTGAAGCACAGGGCTGGTCAGGATATCCATGGTGGCTCTGGAATTGCTTTTGTCACCACACCAGGCTGTGGCACAGGCAGGGAAGGGGTGAGTGCAGAGTGAATCAAGCAAGTGCAGGGAAGGGCAAGGAAGCTGGGAAGGGCCTGGAGGATAAATCTGATGAGGAGAGACTGAAGGAGCTGGGGATGGTTAGTGTGGAACAGAGGAGGCTGAGGGAGACCTCATTGCTGTCTACAGCTCCCTGCAAGGACCTTGTGGAGAGGCTGCTGCTGGTCTCTGCTCACAGGGAATCAGTGACAGAACAGAGGGAATGGCCTCAAGCTGCCACTGGGGAGGTTCAGACTGGACAGCAGGAAGAATTTTGTGATGGCAAGAGTGGTCAGGGACTGGAATGTGCTGCCCAGGGAGGTGGTGGAGTGCCCAAGCCTGGAGGTGTTGGAAGGTGGTTTGGCTGTGGTGCTTGGGGCTGTGGGTTAGGGATGAGCCTTTCAGAGCAGGGCTCTGGGCTGGAGCTGGTGATGCTGAGGTCTGCTCCAGCCTGACTGTTGCTGTGACTCTAACTGCCACACATGTGCCAGGACCCGTGCTGGGGGCCGGACCCGTGCTGGGGGCAGGACCCGTGCTGGGGGCAGGATGCCTAACCCCGGAGCAAAGGGAAGCTGTCAGCACCACCAACCCCTCTGTGCCCCGCAGGTCGCTGGAGCAACTCCTACAAGCTGCCCTACAGCTGGATGGGGACGGGGCACGTGGTCTACAACGGCTCCTTCTACTACAACAGGGCCTTCACGCGCAACATCATCCGCTACGACCTGCGGCAGCGCTACGTGGCCGCCTGGGCCATGCTGCACGACGTGGCCTACGAGGAGTCCACGCCCTGGCGCTGGAGAGGCCACTCGGACGTGGACTTCGCGGTGGACGAGAACGGGCTGTGGGTCATCTACCCGGCCATCAGCTACGAGGGCTCGGGCCAGGAGGTGATCGTGCTGAGCAAGCTGAACGCCGCCGACCTCAGCGCCCAGAAGGAGACGACGTGGCGCACGGGGCTGCGGAAGGACTTCTACGGCAACTGCTTCGTCATCTGCGGGGTGCTGTACGCCGTGGACAGCTACAACAAGCGCAACGCCAACATCTCCTACGCCTTCGACACCCACACCAACACCCAGATCGTGCCCCGGCTGCTCTTCGAGAACGAGTACGCCTACACCACCCAGGTGGACTACAACCCCAAGGACCGCCTGCTCTACGCCTGGGACAACGGCCACCAGGTCACCTACCACGTCATCTTTGCCTACTGACGCCCCTGCCGCCGCCCGCCAGGGCGCCGCCAGCCGGGGCGCCGCCGCCAGCACCTTCCGTTTCGCCTGTGTTGTGGTTGTGGTGGTTGTGGTTGTTGTTGTTTTGTACACCTCCAAAGAAAGGTTTGGTTTTGGTGGTGTTCCAAGCTGGTTTTATTGTGGGGGGGTTGTAGATCGATCCCCAGGCCACAGGCAGCCCCCACCTTGGGCTTCGCTCTAACCTTGCTTCTGATTTTACCTTCTGGGGAGGGGGAGGTCGTCCTCCTCTTCGGCAGGGTGGGCCCAGGGAGGAGGAGGTCCTCCTCTTCGGGAGGAGGGGGCCCAGATGTGGGCCTCCTGGTGGAAGTGTTTGCAGCTGATGATGATGAGCAAGAGAGCCCAAGCCCGGTGCAGCGCTGGCCTGGCCGCTGCGGGCTCCCGGAGCCAGGATGTGTGCCTGGCCTGCTGGAGGAGCTGCGTGTCCCATCTCTCAGGACCACCTTCCCAGCCAACGGCCAGCAGGCCCTTTGGAGATCCTGCTGTACAATGGGGCTGCAAGCGCAGCTCCAGCAACCTCTGGTGCTGGCACTTATGCCGAGGACTGTCCCCTCCAGCCGGGGCTCTGCGACCTGCTCTTGGGGGCTGGGCGCACCCCGAGCCCTGCCTCACGTCTGGAGTGAGCTGGTGGTGGGAGGGGGCCACTGTAAATAGGTGTAGATGGCTTTGGTTTGGTCTTTTTGTAACCCCAGACAGTCCCCTTCGGCATTCGCTGGGTGAAGGCTCTGCTTGGCCAGGTGCTGGGCTGCCTGGGCGGGGAGCTGTGGGGCTGGGGCAGTCCTCGGGTCTGAGCTGTGGGGCTGGGGCAGTCCTCGGGTCTGAGGGAGTCCTCAGGTCTGAGGAGCTTCTTGTTCCCCATCCCAGCGATGCTCCATCTGCTGCAGGGCCCTCGTGCCCTCTCGCTGCCATACTTGCCCTGGTCCTGGCTGTTGGCCATTAGTAGCCCCTTGCAGAGACACATCCCCTGCCCTTCTGCCCAGCAGCATCTTGTATTTACCTGCTGTCAATAATAAAAGATCAAGTACCTTTGCAGCTGTCCTGGGCTTGCTTTGGGGCTGGTTCACCCTCTGGCTGCATGGAAATGCACTGGGCAGGGGGGTTGGTTTGGTTAGGGCCACACTCAGCGGCAGCAAGGCGTGCTGGCTGGAGGGGACCGTGGCAGGGGACAGCTCTAGGCTGCTTAGGCCTGGAACCAGAGCAGGCCTGTGTGGTCACATCCAGCCCCCAGAGCTTGGCTCTGTGTGGCTGCAGTCACCTCGGGTCACTGGGGTCTGTGGTGAGCCCTCCTCATGGGCTCCCCCTCCCCAGGCTCTGGGTGAGGAAGCTGATGCAGGTGTGCCCTCCTCAGGAACGGGATGGAGGGGCTTCAGTACAGCTGCCCTGGGCAATGCCAGGGCTGTGCCCAGCTGCAGGCCAAGAGCCAGCAGAGACAGCACTGCCTTCTGGCCACTGGCTTAAGCAAAAAGTCATTAACAAGACAAAGAATAATGAGAAGTAGTAATAATAAATAAAATAACCATTTTATTGCCTTCAGTGCTGGGGACACAGAGAACAGAACTACATGGGACAAGAGGAGCTCCCCACCGCTGGAGCCCACAGGTACCGCCCGGGGATGCAGTGCCGCAGCAGCAGCCCCTCCCGCCCGCGGGGCTGTGCCAGGCTCCCCCCCTGCAGCAAGCCCCCTGCCCGGAGCAGCGGCGGGGCTGCTGCGTGCCTCGGGCTGGGGCAGTGCCAGGGCTTTCATTTCTGAGCGCTGTGTGAGCTGGCCCACGGTCAGGAGGGGCTGGGGCCGGCAGCAGGAACCGGCGCAAGGAGCGCAGCCAAAGCCCTGGCCGGGGCCGGCTGCTTCCCAGCAGCGCCGGGGCCCTGCGCGCCGCTGACGACGTGGCAAAGGGCAAGGCTGCCCCAGCCTGCTCGGCACAGACTCCACAGGGTGCGCTGCTCCTCACCCTCCTCCTCGCCCCACTCCTCCTCGCCCTCCTCCTCCTCGCCCTCCTCCTCCTCACCCTCCTCCTCCTCGCCCTCCTCCTCCTCACCCTCCTCCTCCTCACCCTCCTCCTCCTCCCTCCCCCCCTCCTCCTCCTCACCCCGCCCCGAGCTGTTAGCCTCGCTGCAGGCTCAACCTCTGTCCATTATTTCCTAAGGGCCACAGGCACAAATGATGAACAATGCCACCCCTCAAACCCCATCAGTCAGCAGTTCAGCCAGGGGAGGAGAGGCAGCTGGCTGGCAAACTGAAGCCTATCATCTTCTGTGCTAATGGCAAAGGGGGGTAGGGAGTGAATTGACTGTGACATGTTGAAGTGATTAGGGCAAGGCTGAAGCTCTGCTGGCCGCTGGCTCTTCCCAGCTGAGCACCGCAGCGCTCCCTGCACCCCTGGGCCCAGCTCCTGCCTGTGGCTGTGTCCCAGATCTGCCCTCTCAGGGCCAGCACTGCTCTGTAGGCTGGTAGCAGTGGAAAGCATTAAATATCACCCCCTCAAAAAAACCCAGAGAACCCAAACAACAACAACAAAACAACAGAAGAGGGACAGTGGGGGTGAACAGCAACCAAAAACCACACCAAAACACCCAACCCCAAGTAAAACAAACAGCAGTACAACTTCTGAAGTGTGCTGCACTACATCACCCTTCCTGGGGACAAGCCTCAGCCTTTCTGCCACACAGCTGCATGGCTGGAGGCAGCCTGCAGTGCTTCAGCTGTAAGTGCAGGTTCCCACCACCCCCCCTGGGTGGACGGTGCTGGGCTGCCCCGTGGGCAACTGCTGCAGCCCTGGGGAGTAGCTGTGGGCTGCCCTGCGTGGGCAGGGAGGTGGGCAGGCAGGTGGGGGTGCTGAGGAATAGTGCTGGCTGGCCAGGCCCAGCCCAGCCCCTCTGGCTCCTGGGGTGCAGGGGGGCAGACCTGCTGGAGTAGCAGACCCAGCGTGGAGCGCAGGGCTGTGGCTCTCCCTGCAGCTGGGAGCTGGACTGTGCTGCTCTGAGCACACTGCAGTGAGGGAAGCCTGATGCTGAGCAGGGGCTGGGGCAGCAGTGCCTCTGGGCAGGACCCCAGCACCTCGCCTCTGGAGGTGGTCTAACAGGGGGAAAAGAAAATCAAACCAACAAAACCCCCAACCAAGCCATAGTTTTGGGCAGTGCATAAGTGGCAAGGAGAGCCTGTGTGCCCCCCGTGCCAGCCAGCTGCTGGTGCCTCCCCCCCACCTCCGGCAGCAGGCAGCGCGTGCTGCGTGGGTCCTCCAGGGCTGCTCCTGGCAAGGGGCCAGCTGAGCTCTACAATTCTAGGGCAGGATGTGGCCACTGGGTTGGGTCAGGCACAGGACCAGGTGATGTGGGGTCTGCCCTTGCTGTGCAGCTGTGCCAGGAGCCCCAGCAACCTGCCGGGGAAGGGGCTCAGTCTGGCAGCAGGACCTGCTCCGCGCTGGCTGCCACAGGAGCTACTGCAGGGACTTGACAATAGCCCTGAGGGCGTGGGGAGTCTCTGGGACGGAGGGAGATGCACTGTAGAAGGTGTTGGTGTGGTTCCTGCGCTGCTCTCGGAGGTATGGAGGGACAGAAGAGCTTTTGATGTGGAGGATCCTGGTGTCCATCACTTCGCAGTCGATCTGCATCATCACCTCGTAGTCCTGCCCGTTGATCACGTTCTCTGTGAGGGCAGAACACAGAATGAACCAGGCTGGGAGAGACCTTCGAGGGCATCCAGTCCAACCTCTCACCCAGCACCACCTGATCAACCCAACCATGGCACCAAGTGCCTCAGCCAGGCTCTTCCTAAACACCTCCAGGGATGGGGACTCCACCACCTCCTGGGCAGCACATCCTAGTGGCCAATCTCTCTTGCTGGGAAGAATTTCTTCCTAACACCCAGCCTGAACCTGCCCTGGCACAGCTTGAGACTGTGTCCTCTTGTTCTGGTGCTGCTTGCCTGGAAGAAGAGATCAGCCCCTACCTGGCTACAACCTCCCTTCAGGGAGTTGGAGAGAGCAAGAAGGTCTCCCCTGAGCCTCCTCTTCTGCAGGCTAAGCAACCCCAGCTCCCTCAGCCTCTCCTCCCAGGGCTGTGCTCCAGACCCCTCCCCAGCCTTGTTGCCCTTCTCTGGACACCTTCCAGCAGCTCAACCTCTTTCCTAACCTGAGGAGCCCAGAACTGGACACAGGACTCAAGGTGTGGCCTAAGCAGTGCTGAGCACAGGGCACAATGACTTCCCTGCTCCTGCTGGCCACACTGCTCCTGCTGCAGGCCAGGATGCCCTTGGCCTTCTTGGCCACCTGGGCACACTGCTGGCTCCTGTTCATGTTAACCCAAGAGTTAAAGCTAGTGACCCAACAGCACCACCAGCAGAACTTTCTGGCTCTTCTTAGAATTGATTGTCTGGAGCAGGAGCTGTGAGGGAGGACTCCCTTCCTTTGTTGCAGCTGCACACATGGAGCTCCATCCCACACAGTGCAGTCCCAGCCTGCTTGTGATACCTCCAAGGGCCCAGGCCAGGCTTAGCATCTGCAGTCACACCTAGAAATTAATGTCTTTTCCATTCCCCTTCTTCATCTGCACATAATGACCCTGATGGAGTTTGCCTTGTGCAACCTTCATTACTGAACTGCTGCTCCTGAGCCACTCAAGCAGAGGGGTGACTGAAGACTGGGGGTCACTGAAGCAAGCTGGGTGCCCCACTTCCTGCCTGTTTGGCTGAGGGTAACCCTCCTGGCATGGAGGAGCTGGAGACCACCAGATTGTTAACAAAATCAAGTTAAAAGGAGATCTCTCCAAGGGATTCACTGAGCCTCATTACCATCCTGATCTGGCTGCTGTTCTTGCATGGTGCTGTGGTGGCACCAGACAAGGCCTCCAGACACCACAGTCACAGAATCAACCAGGTTAGAAGAGACCTCAGAGATCACCGAGTCCAACCAATCAGCCAACCCTAACTAAGCAACCAGCCCATGGCACTGAGGCACTCCAGGCTGCTCTTGAACACCTCCAGGGATGGGGACTCCACCACCTCCCTGGGCAGCACACCCCCAGGGCCAATCTCTCTTGCTGGGAAGAATTTCTTCCTCACCTCCAGCATAAACCTCCCCTGGCACAGCTTGAGACTGTGTCCTCTTGTTCTGGTGCTGGGGGCCTGGGACAAGAGACCAACCCCCACCTGGCTACAGCCTCCCTTCAGGTAGTTGTAGAGAGCAAGAAGGTCTCCCCTGAGCCTCCTCTTCTGCAGGCTAAGCAACCCCAGCTCCCTCAGCCTCTCCTCCCAGGGCTGTGCTCCAGACCCCTCCCCAGCCTCGCTGCCCTCCTCTCATCATCTCAGCATCTCTCTTGCCCTGAGGAGCTCAGAACTGGCCACAGGGCTCAAGGCAGCACCTGGGCCCTGGGCGGGAGGGCTGCACCGCCCCGGCGCATCCTCAGGCCGGGCACGTCTGCTGCTGGGGAAGCTCCTGGGCCTTGCAGGCAGGGGCTGTGCACATGGCCAGCATCTGCTGCCCGGATTTGAAGGTGGGAGACTATTCCCTGCATAGACACCGTGTCCAGGAATGCAAGAGCAGAGATCAGGTTTCCAGACAGCAGCAGGCCTTGCCTTTGGAGTCAGCGGCGCTGACTGCCACGGGCAGGGCTCTGTGTGCTGAGGAGGATGGAGGATCATCTAATGGAAAGCTTATGGCTTGCAGGAATGCAATTCACATTACTAATTTTTACTGCTTTCCTGGATTAACTCTGACTCTGGACAACAGCTGACAACTGTGGCTGGACCCTCTGGTACCCCACACCACCTGCAGAAGCCATTAGATCAAGTATGTCTGGTAGAGTAATGCAGAGCAGCAGCAGACCCTTGCTGAAGGGGCCAGGAGCCTGCGAGGGAAATCAAAGCTTCCACCTGCAGAAATGGGAATGGAAAAGGCTCTGTGTGTGCCACTGAGCAACCAGCTCAGGGTGCTGCTGGTAAAGCCCTGCCCTAGCTCTGGCTGCTGTGTCCCCAGCCAGGAGCCTTCCTGAGAGCAGCCCCCCACCAGGACAGCCTTTCTCTCATCCTTTGCCTGCCACAGACTCCAGGACTGCATGGCAGAGAGGAAGCGGCTGGTGGTGCTGCCTGGGCCAGGGGGCTGCACAGGGCAGCTGGGGGGGACAAGGAGAATCTGCTGGAGGTGAGTGTGGCCTTTGGGCTGGGAAGAGCAAAGGGGAACACAGCAGCTCCTTGGTGACACAGCTGGAAATGCAGCTCTGCAGCTTTCACACTGCAGACAACTTGACAGGACCTCAGCTGGGTGAGAAAATGTGCTCCAAAGCCATGAGTGGGTGAGGTGGGATGGGATGGGATGGGATGGGATGGGATGGGATGGGATGGGATGGGATGGGATGGGATGGGATGGGATGGTGGCCAGGGCCAGGAAAGCCTCTCGGGGAGGCAGGCAGAGCTTCCCCTGTCTGCCCGCAGGCAGCCAGCACAGCAGCCTGGCCTTAGGCTCCCTGGCACTGCACTGCTCAGCACAGAGGGGAACAGCAAGCCCAGGGAGAAGCCCCTGCCAGGGAGAGAGCTGTGCTGGGTGGGTGGGAGCAGGGACCATGGGAATCAGAGCAGCCCCATCTTGGCCAGCTGGCATCGTGCCTCTGGCAGCACTGACACAGGCTCCCCCCTCACACAGCCAAGGGGACCACAAGTCAGTGAGCCACAGCTCTGCTGCCCTGTGCAGGAGGTGCTCTGAGGCCACCACGTTTGAGATAGCTGGGAGGAGTCATAGAACTGTCAGGGCCGGAGGGGACCTCAAGGCTCAGCCAGCTCCAATCCCCTGCCATGGCCAGGGACACCTCACACTGCAGCAGGTTGCTCACAGCCACCTCCAGCCTGGCTGCAAACACCTCCAGGCAGGAGGCTGCCACCACCTCCCTGGGCAACCTGTGCCAGGCTCTCACCACCCTCATGGGGAACAACTTCTTCCTCACAGCCAATCTCAATCTCCCCATTTCTAGTTTTGCTCCATCCCCCCCAGTCCTATCCCTCCCTGACACCCTCAAAAGTCCCTCCCCAGCTTTTCTGTAGCCCTCTGCAGCTCCTGGAAGGTAACAGTAAGGTCTCCTGGGAGCCTTCTCCTCTCCAGCCTGCACAACCCCAACTCCCTCAGTCTGTGCTCACAGCAGAGCAGCTCCAGCCCTCTGCTCCTCCCCGTGGCCCTTCTCTGGAGGGAATCCATCAGGCTCAGCAGCCTCTCAGGCCAGCAGGTATGGAGGGCACTCAGACACCCAGCTCAGGCCTTCACCAAGTGCCTGAATGCTGCCCTGGCTCTGTGAATTATGCCAGGAGGGACACTCAGGTTCAGGAAGGTGTCTGGTTCTCCCCTCTTTGGTGCTGTTGATGAAGAAGTGGTGCAGGGAGCTGCTGCAAGGCTCTTGTCTCACAGGGATGATGACAGCAGCAGGAAGGGCTCAGCTCCCACTACAGACATTTCCAGCAGCCTTTTTCATTGCCATGAGCACCAAACTGCCTTAGAAGGTGGTGGTGGTGGGGATTTTCTTTTCTGCAAAGACAGCAGCTGCTGCTGGGGGCTGCTGCTGGGGGCTGCTGCTGGGGGCTGCTGCTGGGGGCTGCTGCTGGGGGCCCGGCCCAGCTGCACTGAGCGCAGCAGGCTGAAGCCATGGCAGCCCCGGGACGCAGGGCCCAGCCCGGCCCAAAGGGTGCAGAGGCTCTGCCTGAGTGCACATCATGCTCCCAGCACCACAGACAGGTGTGAGCTGCATGCAGCCAGCACAGCCAGTGCTTGGAGAAACCAGCTCAGTGTCAAGGGGAAGGGGCAGGCTCCATGCTGAGCTCCATGGTCTGGACGAGGCACAGACAGCACGCTCACAAAGCCTCCCGGGTGATGCTGAACTGGAGAGGGTTCAGCCACCTTGGGGCACTGGAGGAGGCTGCAGCTCTGATTGAAGAGAGAAGCTGGCCAAGATTCTTCAGGATGCATTTCAGCCAAGGCCAGAGTGCAGCACGATGCTCAGGAGAGTGGAAACCAGGAGTGCAGAAGGGGGCTGGGGAGAAGCCCTGCAGGAAAAGCTTGGGGACTGCAGAGGATCCCTGTGCAGGGCAGGCCAGCAGCCTGACAGGACCAGGAATGACCAGCTGCAGTCCAAGACAAGCAGACTGATCTTTCACCAAGCTCCTAAGGGTAATGAAATACAAGCCCTGGATGAAGCTACCTTGGGAGAGCAGAGGAGCTCTGTGACTGGCAGCCTTCAGGGACAGGCTGGATGACCACCCAGCAGACAAGACACTGCCCTGTGCTCAGCACTGCTCAGGCCACCCCTTGAGCCCTGTGTCCAGTTCTGGGCTCCTCAGTTTAAGAAGGACATTGAGAGACTTGAAGGTGTCCAGAGAAGGGCAATGAGGCTGGGGAGGGGTCTGGAGCACAGCCCTGGGAGGAGAGGCTGAGGGAGCTGGGGTTGCTTAGCCTGCAGAAGAGGAGGCTCAGGGGAGACCTCATTGCTCTCTCCAACTCCCTGAAGGGAGGTTGTAGCCAGGTGGGGGTTGGTCTCTTCTCCCAGGCATCCAGCACCAGAACAAGAGGACACAGTCTCAAGCTGTGCCAGAGGAGGTTCAGGCTGGAGGTGAGGAGAAAGTTCTTCCCAGCAAGAGAGATTGGCCATTGGGATGTGCTGCCCAGGGAGGTGGTGGAGTCCCCATCCCTGGAGGTGTTCAAGAGGGGATTGGATGTGGCACTTGGTGCCATGGTTTAGTTGTCAGGAGGTGTTAGGTATTAGGTGATAGGTTGGACTTGATGGTCTCTGAGGTCTTTTCCCAGCTGGTTGATGCTGTGATTCCAAGACCTGGGGTACCTGCCTCTTGCTTCACACAGGCCATGGGCACTCACAGGCTCTCCTGCTCCTCCTGGCCCTGCCTTTCTGTGAGCTGCAGGGGCCTGGCCATGACTGGAACCCAGGTCCAAAAAGAACCAACCTGTGCCAGCTGAGCTCTGATGGCTGCCCCCCTGCTCTCTGCTCATGACCAAGACAAAGCAGTGCAGCTTGGGAAAGGCCCTTTCAGAGACACCTGAGCTGAGCTTTGCCAGCTGCAGCCCCCACAGTTCAGATGAGAGCCGTGCCATGCTGCCTTGATGGCCAGTGTAAATCCAAAGGCTGTGCAGCTGGACAGGTTCAGCTGTGCCCTTCCTAATCCCTTGTCAGTAAGTGGGCAGCATCTGGAGCTGCAGGTTCTTCAGAGGGTGGTCTGACCTCCCCCAGAGAACAGGCCACCACTTTTCTCTGGTGATCCCCACCTCAGAGCTTTTAAAACCAGCCTGGGCAGGCTTTTTTCTCCTTCCCCTTCCAGCACTACAAAGACCTGGGAGACATCAGGGGAGCACAGGGTCCACAGGGGCTCTGCTGAGAACTGGGCTCCCCAGTGGTGGGGCTGATCTCAGCGTGCCAGGTGAGCCTGTCCTGCCCTGCCCTGCCTGAGCACACCCCCATGGTGCCTCTCAAGGAGGCAGGTGTGGGTGTCTGAGGCAGGGCTGGCAGCCCTGAGCTGCTGCCTGCTTGCTGGCAGCGCTGCCAAGGTGCCTGACGCAGGGCTGCTTCCATAGCCCGCAGGCAGCAGCAGCACTCAGTTATTATTTCCCAAGTTTATTGTGCTGAAGTACCTCTGAGTGGTGCTTTGTGGGATTACATAAGCCAAAGCACAGCAACAGATCTCCTGCAGAGGTGTCTGGGTTCATAAATAGCTTTACTGCTCCTCTTTGAAGTCCCAAGCATGCCACCTCTCCCACAGCACAGCCTGGGGCTCAGGAGCTGTCCTGCCCCGGCCAGAAGGCTGTGCTGCAGCTAATTATTTGTTAACAGGTTTAAAAGCTGTCCTTGAGAGGGTAAACTCCTTTAAACTGACAGCAAAGGCAACTGTGCCAAGAGGAGCTGCTCTCTGCCTGCACCTCCTCCACCAGGCTCCCTGGCTCCTGCAGGCTGAGCCAAGCTCCCAGCACAAGCTGGGCCTAGGCCATCACTGAATTGTTAGACTCCACAACCTCTCTGGGCAGCCTGCTCCAGGGCTCTGGGAGCCTCCCAGGGAAGAAGTTCCTCCTCATGCTGAGGTGGAAGCTCCTGGGCTGGAGTTTCCATGCACTGCCCCTTGTCCTGTGCAAGTGAGCAGAGCCTGTCCCCTCCCTCCTGATCCCCAGCCCTCAGCTATTTATAAACATTGATTAAATCTCCCATCTCATCTCCAGCAGGCAGCCCTGACTGTCCTACCCAGCACATCTGGACAGTGTTTCCATCTGAAGGGCTGGTGCACACTACCAAATAAGTATAGAACTGAAGCAGCCTTACTCTCACAGCTACACAGACTAAAAATACCCTGACTGCCACAAGCCAGCACAGCTCCCAGAGCAGCCACAGCCTGGCTTGCCAGGCAGCAGTGCTTGAAGCAAGGGAGGGAACTGCATTGTCACCCAAGGAACTTCTCTTCTTCCAAGTGGGTGGTGAGAGCCTGGCACAGGCTGCCCAGGGAGCTGGTGGCAGCCTCACCCCTGGAGGTGTTTGCAGCCAGGCTGGAGGTGGCTGTGAGCAACCTGCTGTGGTGTGAGGTGTCCCTGGCCATGGCAGGGGGTTGGAGCTGGCTGAGCCTTGAGGTCCCTTCCAGCCCTGACAGCTCTGGGATTCTATGACAGATGGGTTCAGAGGTCACTTAGATGGTGTTGGGTGAGAGGTTGGACTTCATGATCTTGAAGGTCTCTTCCAACCTGGTCCATTCCATTCCATTCCATTCCATCCCATCCCATCCCATCCCATCCCATCCCACTCCACTCCACTCCACCTCCACTCTTGCTGACAATCAAAGCACAAAGACACCTCCTGCACACCAGGGTCTGGTGCCAGCAGCTGATCTATGGAGAGCATGCAGCAGGCACTGAGCTTGAGCAGAGGAGCCAGAAGCACCTTCCCAGCAGGACCAGGAGGTGCCCTAAGGGCAGGGACCAGGAACCCTGTGCTGAGGCAGGCAGGAACCCTGTGCTGGCTGATCCTTGAGGTCCCTTCCACCCCTGACAACTCTGTGGCTCTATGAAGTAGGTTCCTGCTTGGAACTATTCCCAAACAAAGCAGCTGCAAAGGTTTCAGCTCCCTGGGCTTGCCTGCCCCCAGCCTCTGACACAGGTTAAGGGAGATCTTGGACATTTCAGTCCTCTGGCTCCCCTAGCAGCTCCCACCCAGCAAGCCAGGCTGCTGCCCCACGCACACAGCAACATGGGGCCCATGGGGCCCAGTCACAAGCACTGAATCCACGTTAACAAAGTCCCTGTGATGAGCCAGCAGCTGAGAGCAGGGAGACAAGCTCCCTCCCCATGCCTGAGCTGCTGGAGCACTGGTGCCAGGGGCTGTCCAAGGCAGGGGTGGTAAGCAGGAAAGCTGTAGGAAACAAGCTCTCTGTGGCCTCCTAGGTAAACAGTGCAGCCACAGGAGACACTGGCCTTGGCACAAGGTGCCCTCAGCTTACACCACTGAGATTGCTGGGGAAGGGCAGGATGTGTGGGCAGAGCTGGAGAGGGTCCAGAGGAGGGCCACGAGGATGAGCAGAGGGCTGGAGCACCTCTCCTGTGAGGACAGACTGAGGGACTTGGGGCTGTTCAGCATGGAGAAGAGAAGACCTTGGGAGACCTCACAGTGGCCTTCCAGTAGCTGAAGGGTGCTCTGGGAAGGCTAAGGAGGTGCTTTTGATAAGGGCCTGTGGTGACAGGACAGGGCCAAGGGTTTGAAACTAAGCAGGGTAGGTTTAGATCAGACATTAGGAAGAAGCTCTTTACTTAGGAAAGAATAGAACAGAATAGAATAGAATAGAACAGAACAGAACAGAGTAGCATAAACCAGGTTGGAAAAGACCTTCAAGATCAACAAGTCCAGTCTCTCACCCACCACCACCTACACAACTAACCCATGGCACCAAGCACCCTACCAAGTCTCCTGCTGAACACCTGCAGGGATGGTGACTCCTGAGAGTGCTGAGACTCTGGCACAGGCTGCCCAGAGAAGCTGTGCATGCCTTATCCCTGAAAGTGTCTCAGACCAGGCTGGAAGAGGCTTTGAGCAGCCTGGGCTGGTGAGAGGTGCCCCTGCCCATGGCAGCAGTGTGGCAGCTAGGTGACCTTCAAGGTCCCTCCCAGCTGAAGCCATTCTGTTGTACTCTGTGCCAGGTGGTGCTTTGCAGCATCTGCTCCAGGCTTGGAGGTCTCAGAGAGAGGGAGGGAAAGTTGGCTCTTCACAGGGACCATTTCCCACTTGATCTCCCACCTCCCCTCCCAACCTTCCTTCATGCTGCACAGTCCCTTGCCTCTAAGGCAAAGAGCATGAGCTGCAGAGCAGGGGCCCAGTGTGGAGCTCCTGTGATGGCCCTTGCTGGATGGGAGGGGGAGCCCATGACCATCTCAAGAAGAGACTCCAGAGCAGTGCTGGCCCTCCCTGGCACATCTCTCAGGGAGACTACTGCTTGGAGATGCTGAGCTGTTGTTGACAGCAGTGGCTGTGCAGGTGGGTGGCACTGTTAGGGCACCATAGCTGCAGGGTGGCTGTACTGGAAACCTGACCAGCTGTGGCACTGCTAATGACAGGAGGGAAAAAACACCAACCCAAAACCTCAGAAGAGGAAACAAAGAAGGGGCAAAGCAGTTCTGCTGCACAGAAAACTCCCTTGGGACTGAAGGAAAAAGGCTGGAGAAAGAGCAACTGTTAGGCAAAACCATCCCATGCCTGCCTGGGGGGCACAACAAACACCCCCCACAGCCTGCAGATCCAGACACAGCCACTGACAAGGAACTGGACACAGGAGGGTAGTCTGGAAAGGCATTCCAGCAAAGGCTTCTTTGAAGGACAAGGGCTGGAGGGCTTGTCCCAGGACAGCACAGAGAAACACAGAAGCAGAGCACTCTTGGGGGTGGGAAAAGGCCTCTAAGGTCATTGAGACTCCCCCTGAGTGCAGCAGGGAGCAGCTGGGAGGCATGGGCACAGTCCCTTCAGTCTCTGCCAGGGGCCCAGCATGCCACAGAAGGACCTGGAGCTGATGGAGAGGGTCCAGAGGAGGCCATGGAAATGCTCAGGGGGTTGGAGCAGCTCTGCTACAAGGCCAGGCTGAGGGGGCTGGGGGTGTTCAGCCTGGAGGAGAGAAGGCTCCAGGGAGACCTCATAGCAGCCTGGCAGGACCTGAAGGGGGCTCCAGGAAGGATGGAGAGAGACTGTTTGCAAAGGCCTGCAGGGAAAGGACCAGGGGCAATGGCTTCAAACTAGAGAAGGGCAGATTGAGATTGGATGTTAGGAGCAAGTTGTTCACTCTGAGGCTGGTGGAACCCTGGCACAGGCTGCCCAGGGAGGTGGCTGAGGTCCCTTCCCTGGAGATATTCAAGGTGAGGCTCAACAGGACCCTGGCAGCCTGATCTAGCTGGGGATGTCCCTGCTGGCTGCAGGGGGGATGGACTGGATGAGCTCTGGAGGTCCCTTCCAGCCCAGACCTCTCTGTGATTCATTCCATGACTCTGGATGCTGTCAGAGCTGGGAAACCTCTCTGGCCCCATGCTGCCTTTGGTTTCAAATGCCAGCAAGCTGGGCTGGCTGGTTCCTTTTCCAGCCTTGGTGCTCCCCAAGTATGGCTGCTCTGCACAGGCACCACAAGCCATGGTTCCTCAGGCTCTGCTATGACCCATCCCTCAGCCTGGGAAGCTGGCACTGCTCACTCCTGCTGCCTCCTCCTGCATCTTCTGTTGTCTCCTCTGCATCTGCAAACACCAATGACCAAAACTGTGTAGTACTGAAGCCAGGGGTTCAGCAGGGCTGGAAAGCCAGCTCAGGGTTTGTTTTCTGTTGCTTCTCTAATAAATGATCACAGGATTATGGAGGCTGGAACAGACCTCTGAGATCATCCAGTCCAGCCTATGACCAACCAGACCATGGCACTGAGGGCCACATCCAATCTTGCCTCCAGGGACAGCAACTCCACCACCTCCCTGAGCAGCCCATCCCAGTGTCTGATTGCCCTTCCCATGAGGGTGCTTATAGTGCTCCTCTTCCTCAGCTAAGCCAACAGCTCAGGGAGGGATGCACAGTGGCCTCACTGAGCAGTGAGAGCTTGGTTAGAACCTGCCAGTGTCTGTGGTGTGCTTTAGAGCCAGGCAGATTCACTCTTCGACCTCTTCCAAAGGGGCCAAAGAAAACTGCTCCCACAAAGCACTGGATAGGGTGGCAAAGCTTAAATGGAAAGGCTGTTCACAACTACACAGCACACAGCAAGGCATCTCAGACACACCAAAATCCCTAGGCTGGGCTCAACACAGCAGCTCACTAAGCCAAAGCTGCACACAAACCTCCCTTTAAACCAGGCTCTCAAAAGCAAGCCTTCATGCCCCCTCCCTCCCAAGCCTCTCTACCCTCCACACACACCCCTGGGACACAGCACAAATCCAGCTTGGCAACTCCAGCTCCCAGTCCCCTGCCAAGAGAGATAAGAGCCTGGGTGTCACACACACAGAATCACCAAGGTTGGAAGAGACCTCAAAGATCACCAAGTCCAAGCTGTCACCACAGACCCCATGACTAAACCATGGCACCAAGTGCCACATCCAGTCCCCTCTTGAACACCTCCAGGGGTGGGGACTCTGTATCCTTCCTGGGAGGAGAGAGGGAGGGAGAAGGAAAGGAAACTGATTTTGCAGCTGGTTTTACAGGGATGCAGGCATGGTGGGAATGAAGCACAAAGAGAATACAGAATTAACCAGGCTGGAACAGACCTCAGAGATCATCCAGGCCAACCTCTCACCCAACACCATCTAAGCAACTCAACCATGGCACCAAGTGCCTCAGCCAGGCTCTTCCTAAACACAAACAGGGATGGGGACTCCACCACCTCCCTGGGCAGCACTTCCCCAGGGCCAATCTCTCTTGCTGGGAAGAATTTCTTCCTCACCTCCAGCCCCAAGCTCCCCTGGCACAGCCTGAGACTGGATGTCTGCTCAGGAAGACTCTTTTGCCTTTTTGTCACATCATTTGACCTGCTGCCCAGAGCTTCACTCCCTCCCAAGATCTTCCAGCTTGCACCTGAGGTGTGGGCATGTCCCCAGACAGAGCTGTGTGGGAGGCTGCTGGGGACAGCCTTGCCATTGCAAAATGTGACCATCTGCTTCCACCTCTTCAGAGAGAGATTAATCCACAAGTGATCCTTGCCTCTTGTCTCACAACAGCTTCTGCTTTTCTATCAGTGTCTGAAGAGCTGCCCTTGGGCATGACAGTGCTCTGAAGAGACCCTGCTCATCCTCACACTGGCTGTCCCCCTGAGGCCTCCAGTGCAGCTCTGCACTAGGACTTCCCTCTCAGCAATGTGCCCTGGTGGCCAAGAGGCCAATGGGATCCTGGGGTGCATCCAGCAGAGCCAGGGAGGTTCTCCTCCCCTCCTACTCTGCCCTGATGAGGCCACACCTGGAATACTGCAACCACTTCTGGGCTCCTCAGTTCAGCAGGGACAGGGATCTGCTGGAGAGAGTCTAAGGGAGGCCACCAGGATGCTGAAGGGACTGCAGCACTGCCTGGGGAGGAGAGGCTGAGAGCCCTGGGGCTGTTCAGTCTGGAGAGGAGAAGGCTGAGCAGGGATCTGATCAATGCTTATCAATAGCTGAGGGTCAGGAGGGAGGGGACAGGCTCTGCTCACTTGCTCCCTGGGATAGGACAAGGGGCAGTGGATGGAAACTCCAGCACAGGAGGTTCCAGCTCAGCATGAGGAGGAACTTCTGCCCTGGGAGGGTCCCAGAGCCCTGGAGCAGGCTGCCCAGAGAGGTTGTGGAGTCTCCTGCTCTGGAGCCTTCCCAGCCCCATCTGGATGTGTTCTGTGTGACCTGTGCTGGGTTCTCTGCTCCTGCTCTGGCAGGGGCTTGGACTGGATGATCTCCTGAGGTCCTTTCCAAGCCCTGGCATCCTGTGAGCCTGTGCAGAAGCTGTGCTGCCTCTATTCCCAGCTTGTTGTATGTGGCAGGGCATGCCCAGCTCTCACAGGTTCAGCCAGCTTGTGCAAAAGTAAGCCCTGATTTTTTTACAGCTCTGGAGGTGGCTGAAAAGACTTTGCCTTATTTGTCACTAGGCAATCTCCAGACATTTATACAGCCTCAGTGGGTAACACCAGCACAGGAACTTCAACAGTGCTGGCTTCAGCACTCACTCCCCTTTTACACCTTGGTCCTCTGCAGAGATTCCCTGGCAAGCTGCCCCTGAGAAGTGCTTGTATTACTGTTGTATGCCCCAGGCATGCTGCTCCCCAATCTCTTTTTCTGGCCTGGCTTCTCATGCTTTGACATTTAGTCTGCCAGAAACTGTCCTCTCTCCCCCCCTGCTCCCTCCCTTGGCTGCAGTGTCCATTGTGTAAAGGGGAATTTCTTACCTCAGTGACTTGCCCTCAGTGTGTTACTTAGCCCACTGGGGGGGTTTCAGGGTCCTTTTGAAGACTTTTGCATTGAGCTTTTAATCAATCTTCCTAACATTTTACCTTGGTGGTTCTTCTTTTAGTGCTCTCCTCTCCTTATCCAGCCCCTGCCTTTGACCTGCAGCAGGTTACTTCAGCACTGCAGTCTGCAGGCACTCACTGACAACATCCATCCAACTGCTTGACTTCATTGCTCTCTCCTGTAAGAGGAGCATCACTTTTCCATGGCCATGGACCTCCTCTGTCACCCAAGACCATTTTGTACCCTAGTGTGAGTGTCTCACTGATTCAGGAGGGAGGTTTGGGGGGAGTCTGCATTCCCTTGCAGCTGAAATGTCTTTACAGGTTGGATGGCATCCAGAGCCTGAGCTGAATTTTCCACCTGTCTCCCTTGGATACATCAAATTACCTCATTTGTTTAGATACTCTGATCAGCTCTTGCTGGGAGAAGGGTATTTTTAACACCATCTCTGTGAAGCTTCTGTCTGTGTGGGGCAAGCAGCTTCCTCCACAGGAGCTTCTCTGATCCAGTGCCTTTGCTAATTAGAGAGCAGCCCAGCGGCCGGCAGCCCAGCGCCCATCCGGCTGCAGCGCGCTGAGAGAGCCAGCCAGCCACTGCAGACACCTCTGCCTCCTAGCTACAGGAGGTTGCAGCTCTGCCATGTGCCCTGCTCTGAGACAGCAGCCCCTTTCCTCAGCATGAGGGCAGCTCCACCTGGCAGCCATTTCCTCAGCAGCACTCACCCAGGAGGCACTGGTGCTGTGCCAGGGTCTCTCACACACAGACAAGCAGCCAGCTCGGAAGAGACCTCCAAGATCACCAATCCAACCACTCACCCAACCCTAACTGATCAACCAGCCCATGGCACTGAGTGCCTCACCCAGGCTGCTCTTAAACACCTCCAGGCATGCCATCCCCACCCCCTCCCTGGGCAGCCCATCCCAAAGGGCAGTCTCTCTGCCTGGGAAGGACTTAGAATCACAGAATCAATCAGGTTGGAAAAGGCCTCAGAGATCATCAAGTCCAAGCTCTCACCCAACACCATCTGATCAACTCAACCATGGCTCCAAGTGCCACATCCAAGCCTTTGTTGAACACCTCCAGGGATGGGGACTCCACCACCTCCCTGGGCAGCACATCCCAAGGGCCAATCTCTCTTGCTGGGAAGAACTTTCTCCTCACCTCCAGCCTAAACCTCCCCTGGCACAGCTTGAGACTGTGTCCTCTTGTTCTGGTGCTGGGTGCCTGGGAGAAGAGACCAACCCCCAGCTGGCTCCCTTCAGGGAGTTGGAGAGAGCAAGAAGGTCTCCCCTGAGCCTCCTCTTCTGCAGGCTAAGCAACCCCAGCTCCCTCAGCCTCTCCTCCCAGGGCTGTGCTCCAGACCCCTCCCCAGCTTTGTTGCCCTTCTCTGGACACCCTTCAAGTGTCCCAACTTCATTTTAAGATCAAGCCTAAACCTCCCCCTGTGCAGCTTGCCACAGCCTCTTCCCCTGGGGCTACCACAGAACAGGACAGGATGGAGTTAGGTGACCTAGAGTGAAGAGCTGGATGTCCAGGAATGTTCCCAAGGGTGCTCAGCACATCTTTTCCAAACACTTTTCCACAGTGACCCTGCCACAGAGGATCAAGGCCAGAGGACACCCAGGAAGCACACCAAGAAGCACCAGAGAGAGAAGGTGGGCTGTAGGAAGAGGGTGAGGAAGGCTGCAGTGGGGAGGGCAGACCTGGGGCTATTAGAAGGCGGCAAAGGCCTCCTGGCCCTGCTGGCAGCAGTCTCCTTGGAGCCTGCAATCCAAAGACTGGAACAGGCCCTCTGTGGCTGCTGAGCTCTGGCTGATCTCTAGCTGCACTCCAGTGATGCCCTCAAGGTAGGACTCCCAAATGTGAAGCTCTTCTGCTAAGTCTGTTGCAGGGTTTAGCATGTCTGCAGGGTGATCTCATGATGGATAATGATGTTTCAGATCACTGCAGAAATAAAGAGCTAGCAGAGCTGGCCCTGGCTATCCTAAACATAAAGCTGTGGTTGCCACCTCTAGTTTCACACTAAGAGGAATTATGTCATCTTGGCTTTACAGCCTCTGAACATGCATGAGGCCAGCTCAGCAGGGCTGGGGGCTAGAATTATGATGTGCTGCACAAACACCCTTCCACACAGCCCAGGTGCCAAGGGCAGCCTCACAGACTGGGGTGGACTTTCTCCTCTCTGCTGCTGCAGCACAGCTCTCAGCACAGCGCTCTCTGTGCTGGCAGAGCAAACCTACACAGCAGCCTCAGCACCCAGGGGTAACCAACATCTAGAAGAGAGCTGCAGTGAGACACATCCATCTTTAGTCCACAGAGTCACTGAGGCTGGAAAAGACCTCTGAGAGCATCAAGCTCAGCCCATGACCTACCACCACCACACCAGCTTGAACCACTGCCCCCAAGTGCCACATCCAAGCTTTTCTTCAAGACCTCCAGAGATGGTGACTCCACCACCTCCCTGGGCAGCACATTCCAACCCAAATCTGGTTCCTTCTGCAGCTCCATAGCAGTTTTCTTTTCTCCCTGGGCTTCTTTTCTAAATACAGAATACAGAATGAACCAGGTTGGAAAAGACCTCAGAGATCATC
Organism: Dryobates pubescens; assembly: GCF_014839835.1. Classification (NCBI taxonomy): domain Eukaryota; kingdom Metazoa; phylum Chordata; class Aves; order Piciformes; family Picidae; genus Dryobates; species Dryobates pubescens. The sequence goes on from NC_071622.1 coordinate 1,465,646, forward strand.
CAGTCCAACCTCTCACCCAACACCATCTGATCAACTCAACCATGGCTCCAAGTGCCACATCAAAGCCTTTCTTGAACACCTCCAGGGATGGGGACTCCACCACCTCCCTGGGCAGCACATCCCAATGGCTAACAACTCTGTCAGTGAAGAACTTTCTCCTCACCTCCAGCCTAAACTTCCCCTGGCACATCTTGAGACTGTGTCCTCTTGTTCTGGTGCTGGGTGCCTGGGAGAAGAGACCAACCCCCAGCTGGCTCCAACCTCCCTTCAGGGAGCTGGAGAGAGCAAGAAGGTCTCCCCTGAGCCTCCTCCTCTGCAGGCTAAGCAGCCCCAGCTCCCTCAGCCTCTCCTCCCAGGGCTGTGCCCCAGACCCCTCCCCAGCTTTCTTGCCCTTCTCTGGACACCTTCCAGCAGCTCAACCTCTTTCCTAACCTGAGGAGCCCAGAACTGGACACAGGACTCCAGGTGTGGCCTGAGCAGTGCTGAGCACAGGGCAGGATGACTTCCCTGCTCCTGCTGGCCACACTGCTCCTGATGCAGGCCAGGATGCCCTTGGCCTTCTTGGCCCCCTGGGCACACTGCTGAGGATTAGAATCCTCAGCTTCCTAATGGGAGTTACAAAAGGATGTGGAGAAAGTCTTTTCAGAGGCACAATAAACCTGAAGTGACCCCTACTTTGAGTAGAAGATTGAACAGGAGATTCCCAGAGGTCCATTCCAACCATTCCCTGTGATCCTATGACTTCAGGGAGCATCTAACAGCTGATGGCTCCAGGAGGAACTGGAAGTCTGCTCTGTTCTTGACAGCTCCAGGCCAGTCACAGCATTCCCTTCTGGTTCCTTCTGCCACTCCAAAGCAGTTTTCTTTTCTCCCTGCCTTTCTCTTCTCCTCTACTTTGTGGATTTTATTGAAGTTTGCCTTCGGTATGGAAGAAGCAATCTGCTGTAGTGACACTGGCATGGGACACGCTAAGCATGAGGTCCAGCGAGTGCCTGAGTCATTCCCTACCCCCCTCATTAGCATTAGTGTGCTCCCAAGACAATGCCCTCTGCAGCATCTCTGCTGTCCACACACAAGGAAGAGCAGCAGCCCTGGGGCTTGCCCTGCTCCAGCACACAACCCCCAGCAGAGAGCCCTGCCTGTGCTAACGGGGGGACAGAGAAAGGCACAAAAGAGCCTGTGAAGTCATCCCCCTGTTCTTTGGAATACACAAAAAGGAGGCTAGTTGTGCAGCACTTTAGGTAAACAGCTCGTTAGGGAAAGCCATTGGGGAATCGGCCTCCATGATTTCATTCCTTGATCGTTTCCTGTCTGACTGAACAAACATGAACCCCAGTGACACAGCCTCCAGGGCTCTGGGGGGCAGATTCTTCAACCACTGCTTTCATACTTCCCTGAATCATTTAATCTCCTCCTTCCTGAGAAAGGCAACAGACATCAACAGGCAGTGGCTGGGGAGAGCAAAGTCCCACAAAGAGGACAAAATCTGCTGGAAGCAGGTTTGGGGTTGGAGCTCAGGGATGAGGAACTCTGATGATCAAAGGAATGTAGGGCAAGGGGAGGGGGAAGGATTCTGCTCTGATCAACTCTGCTCTTCAGAGAATCATACAATCAATAGGGCTGGAAAAGGCCTCAGAGATCATCAAGTCCAAGCTGTCACCCAACACCTCCTGACAACTAAAGCATGGCTCCAGGTGCCACAGCCAATCCAGGCTGCTCTTAAACACCTCCAGGGATGGAGACTCCACCACCTCCCTGGGCAGCACATTCCCATGGCCAATCTCTCTTGCTGGGAAGAACTTTCTCCTCACCTCCAGCCTAAACCTCTCCTGGCACAGCTTGAGACTGTGTCCTCTTGTTCTGGTGCTGCTTGCCTGGCAGAGGAGCCCAACCCCCACCTGGCCACAACCTCCCTTCAGGGAGTTGGAGAGAGCAAGAAGGTCTCCCCTGAGCCTCCTCTTCTGCAGGCTAAGCAACCCCAGCTCCCTCAGCCTCTCCTCCCAGGGCTGTGCCCCAGACCCCTCCCCAGCTTTCTTGCCCTTCTCTGGACACCTTCCAGCAGCTCAACATCTTCCCTAACCTGAGGAGCCCAGAACTGGACACAGGACTCCAGGTGTGGCCTGAGCAGTGCTGAGCACAGGGCAGAATAACTTCCCTGCTCCTGCTGGCCACACTGCTCCTGATGCAGGCCAGGATGCCCTTGGCCTTCTTGGCCCCCTGGGCACACTGCTGGCTCCTGTTCAGCTGCTGTCAACCAGTACCCCCAGGTCCCTCTCTGCCTGGCTGCTCTCCAGCCCCTCTGAAAAGAGAGCAGGAGTGAGAACAGCAGCATCTAACAACAGGGCTGCAACTTGGTGTTTGAATTCTTTGCCAGTGTCTGTTCTGCCACGATTTCAGCCTTGACCTCTACAGCAAGCTTTACATGACCTGGGAGCTAAGAACTTCTGTCACATTAGCAAGCCAAGCTCATCACAGCACAGCCACAGGAACCTGACATGCTGCCTGCCCATGCCTGCACACAGGAGACAGCAGACCCTGCTCACTCCTCTGGCCAGGCTCAGGAACCACCTGCTGCAGTGAGGTCTAACCATGGCTCTGCTTTTGCCCAGAGGTAGCTGGGGCCATCAGCCTCCTGGAAACCATTCTGAAGCTATCCAGAGTGAGAGAGAAGGCTGCCCAGAGTGTGAAGCAGCAGCCTTCAGGGCAGTCAGCTGCTCTTGAGGGCTGTGTATTGATTTAGACCACCCTCACCATTTACCACCAGTCCAGGCTCACCAGAGAGGTCCCAGACGTCTGGGGCACAGCCCTGGGAGGAGAGGCTGAGGGAGCTGGGGTTGCTTAGCCTGCAGAAGAGGAGGCTCAGGGGAGACCTTCTTGCTCTCTCCAACTCCCTGAAGGGAGGTTGTAGCCAGCTGGGGGTTGGTCTCTTCTCCCAGGCACCCAGCACCAGAACAAGAGGACACAGTCTCAAGCTGTGCCAGGAGAGGTTTAGGCTGGAGGTGAGGAGAAAGTTCTTCCCAGCAAGAGAGATTGGCCCTTGGAATGTGCTGCCCAGGGAGGTGGTGGAGTCCCCATCCCTGGAGGTGCTCAAGAAAGGCTTGGATGTGGCACTTGGAGCCATGGTTGAGTTGACTGGATGGTGTTGGGTTGGACTGGATGACCTTGAAGGTCTTGTCCACCCTGGTTGATTCTATGATTCATTCAGTGCTGGACTGGGAATTGTGGTTCTGGCTGGGAGAGCTGGGGATGGCATCTCCTGGCTGCTGACCCTCAGGGCACAGGAAGCTGGAGACTTTGTTTGCTCAAGCCCAGGACGTGGGAACTCTCAGAACATTGTCACTTCCCCAAGTGCTCCTGTTTTCATTTCCCTTCTCAGCCTGTGTGGCTTCCCTCTGCCTCATGGAGCTCTCCCAGGCAGTCTGCTGCCGGCCCTGGACATCTGCTGGCACCTGGCTGTCGGCTGAGAGAAGCTTCTCTGGAGCTGTGTGCACAGAGTCAGCCTGCTTGGTGGCAGCAGCTGCTCCAGACTGGATCAAAAAGCCTTGCCACTAGATTGGTTATTGACTCTTTGAATCAGCATGCCTATCATTTCAGAGCCCTTGGGCAGGCTCTCAGCTCAGAGGAGAGATGCTCACAAGGAAGGCTGCTGGAAGTGGCTGGGATCAGCAGTGGGCCAACATGACAGAGCACACAGAATCAAAGAGTCACAGGGCTGGAAGGGACCTCAAGGCTCAGCCAGCCCCAACCCCCTGCCATGGCCAGGGACACCTCACACCACAGCAGGTTGCTCACAGCCACCTCCAGCCTGGCTGCAAACACCTCCAGGCAGGAGGCTGCCACCACCTCCCTGGGCATCCTGTGCCAGGCTCTCACCACCCTCCTGGGGAACAACTTCTTCCTCACATCCAATCTCAATCTCCCCATTTCTAGTTTTGCTCCATCCCCCCCAGTCCTATCCCTCCCTGACACCCTCAGAAGTCCCTCCCCAGCTTTCTTGGAGCCCCCTGCAGATCCTGCAAGGCCACAATGAGGTCTCCTGGGAGCCTTCTCCTCTCCAGCCTGCACAACCCCAACTCCCTCAGTCTGTGCTCACAGCAGAGCAGCTCCAGCCCTCTGCTCCTCCTCCTGGCCCTTCTCTGGACACCTTCCAGCCCCTCCAGATCCTTCCTGGCACAGAGGCTCCAGCACTGGCCCCAGAGCTGCAGCTGTGGTCTCAGCAGAGTGGAGCAGAGGGGCAGAATCCCCTCCCTGGCCCTGCTGGCCACACTTCTCCTGCTGCAGCCCAGGCTCTGCTTGGCTCTCTGGGCTGCAAGTGCTCCCTGCTGGCTCCTGCTGAGCCTCTCCTCCACCAGCACCCCCAAGGCCTTTTCTTCAGGGCTGCTCTCAAGCCAGTCCCTGCCCAGCCATGGAAGTGGCTTCTGTCTCCTATGCTGCAAGACTGCACAGATGTTCTCCCTGCCCTGCAAGGAGAGGGCTACCGGTGGTGCGTGCCGCGCTGCAGAGCTGCAGGCGTCCTGCAGAGACCACAGGGCTGTGCCTGGGGGGGAAGAGTGGCTCAGCTATGCTGCAGCCTATAGATTATTTTGATGCAAAGACTGATGTTCTAACCCTCTGCATTTTTCACAGCAGTTAAGTAAATAGAAGGCCATTAGCAGCTGTTTCCATTTAAAGCCCCAGAAAGGCACCGCCTCTATGGCAGCTTGGAACTGGGGTCCTGAGCCAACAGGCCTCTGAATTACAATGAAAGCAAATTGAGGAATGAAATCTACTGGAGCCTTAACTGGTCTCAAGTGCATAGTTAGATTGCTAAAATAATAGCTGCAATCCAGCATAACAAACAGGCCTTGCCTGAAAACAAACGCTGGAGCCCAACTGGAAACTGCAGTCGGCTTCCATTCCCATGAGAAACTGCAGGCTGCTCCTCCTGGAGTCACTGCTCACCACAGGCACACCTCTGGGGTCCCCACAACCACCTACAGTGGGGCTGGGACTACCCAGCTCTGCTTCTGCCTGCTCTAAGGTCCTTTGGTACCATCAGGTAGAATTTCTCTGCATAGCTGGGGCTGTTCAGTCTGGAGGGGAGAAGGCTGAGGGGGATCTGATCAATGTGGATCAATAGCTGAGGGCTGGGGGTCAGGAGGGAGGGGACAGGCTCTGCTCACTTGCACCCTAGGATAGGACAAGGGGCAGTGGATGGAAACTCCAGCACAGGAGGTTCCAGCTCAGCATGAGGAGGAACTTCTGCCCTGGGAGGCTCCCAGAGCCCTGGAGCAGGCTGCCCAGAGGGGTTGTGGAGTCTCCTGCTCTGGAGCCCCATCTGGATGTGTCCCTGTTCAACCTGCACTAGAGCATATGGCCCTGCTCTGGCAGGGGGGGTGGACTGGATGATCTCCTGAGGTCCCTCCCAGCCCCTAGCATCCTGTGAGCCTGTGAGCACTCTGTTTGGGCACAAGTTCTGGGGCTTTGTCATTGGGCAGCAGCAGGTCAAAACCTGGGCATGGAGGCCAAGGAGAGCCTGTGCTGAGGGACAGCAGCCAGCAGGGAAATGGGAGAAGGGTCAAAGGTTGCAAGAGCATCTGGAAGGCACAAATGGAGAAGCTGACAGCTAAGTACTGACTGAATGCAGCAGGGTGGCCTGACAAGCCTGACAAGGGGCTGGGGAAAAGGTGGGGGAAATGCAGAGGTGCTAAGAGTGTGAGGATTGCCATGCACCAAGGTGCAACCAGCTCCCAGACTCTTCACAAGACATCAATACTTCAACATGTGGAACATAGACAGAATCAACCAGGTTGGAAAAGACCTCAGAGATCATCAAGTCCAAGCCCTCACCCAGCACCATCCAATCAACTCAACCATGGCACCAAGTGCCTCATCCAGTCTCCTCCTAAACACCTCCAGGGCTGGGGACTCCACCACCTCCCTGGGCAGCACATCCCAGTGGCCAATCTCTCTTGCTGGGATTAATTTCTTACTCACCTCCAGCCTAAACCTCCCCTGGCACACCTTGAGACTGTGTCCTCTTGTTCTGCTGCTGCTTGCCTGGGACCAACCCCCACCTGGCTACAACCTCCTTCAGGCAGTTGTAGACAGCAACAAGGCCTCCCCAGAGCCTCCTCTTCTCCAAAAGGAGAACCAACCAACCCAACCCAACCTACCAAACAGACTTTGCTGTCACAGGATGCTCAGGGTAGGAAGGGACCTCCAAAGGTCACCAAGTCCAACCCCAACATATGTGAAAGTATTGCACCTGCAGAGAAAGCCTCAGCATGGGCTGTGCTGGCTCATCCTCCTGCCTGCTTGCAGATGGGCAGGGGTGGTTCAGGCAGGCCAGGAGAAGCAGCAAGCAGGTGGAAGTCACCAGGGGATGGCCATTTCCACTCTCTTGCAACAGACAACCACCAAATCATTGTGATCAAGGTTTTACCTTGTTGATGAGGAACAAACTGCTGCTGCTTTCTACCACATTCTTCTCTTAAATGCCCACCTTAACTGCAAGCACCCCCAAGCACCCCCACACAGCCCCCACCATCTGCTGCAACTCCCCCTGCTGAGGCTGCCACATGCAGAGCACTGCCACTGCCCAGATGAACCCCAAATCCTCCCTCCAGCAAAAACTCTTCAGGCTGCAGACTTCCTGCTGCTTTGCACAGTGCTGAGACCTCCCAGATCAGTCCTACAGAACTATAGAATCAACCAGGCTGGAAAAGACCTCAGAGCTCATCAAGTCCAACCTCTCACCCAACACCTCCTGACAACTCAACCATGGCTCCAAGTGCCACATCCAAGCCTTTCTTGAACACCTCCAGGGATGGGGACTCCACCACCTCCCTGGGCAGCACATCCCAGTGGTCAATTACTCTCTCTGGGAAGAACTTTCTCCTCACCTCCAGCCTAAACCTCCCCTGGCACAGCTGGAGACTGTGTCCTCTTGTTCTGGTGCTGGTTGCAGACTCATGTGAGACAGTGACTGATAGAACTTCCCAACCTTTGTCCCTGCCAGTTCTCTCTCTCTGAAGCTGATGGTGGAAAGAACTCAGACCAACTAAAGGCAGAGCCTATAGCAGAGCTCAGAAGGCAAAGGGGGCTCCAAGAAAGCTGGGGAGGGACTTTTGAGGGTGTCAGGGAGGGATAGGACTGGGGGGGATGGAGCAAAACTAGAAATGGGGAGATTGAGATTGGCTGTGAGGAAGAAGTTGTTCCCCAGGAGGGTGGTGAGAGCCTGGCACAGGTTGCCCAGGGAGGTGGTGGAAGCCTCCTGCCTGGAGGTGTTTGCAGCCAGGCTGGAGGTGGCTGTGAGCAACCTGCTGTGGTGTGAGGTGTCCCTGGCCATGGCAGGGGCTTGGAGCTGGATGGTTCTTGGGGTCCCTTCCAACCCTGACAGAAGAGGCTGACAGTCCTGCAGGGAAGGGGCTGTCCAAAGAGCTCAGAGGGCTCTGGACTGTAACCTGCTGCTGTTTGGAAACAGTGTCATGGGTCAAACTCCAGCACATAGGCAAATGAAGATCCTGCAGAAGAAAGCAAGGGATGAAGTTCCCAAAAGGTTTAGAAGCAAAGGTCACTTCACTTGGATTCCTCTAACCTCCTCTGCCAGGACTGTGGCAGGAAAAGAATGGAAGGGCAGGTAAGTGGCAGTGGAAATTGTTTCCCTTCTTCCACAGAGATCTGGTTGAGGCAGGAGAAAAAAACTGGGAGGGGACAAGTTCTTCCCCTGAAAGTTCTGCCAATTCCTCCAGGGAGACCCATCCTCTTCCAGCCCCCAGTGCTCTGCAGGTGGGCAAAGAATTCAGGTGGGCTTAAAAGAAGAGCAAACAGCTGAGAGGAAGCTTTGCTGTCAGCTAACTTCCAGATGCTGGCTCAGGATGTGCTCAGTCTCTGGGGAGGCAGAACAGGGTGGAGGAGCAATGTTCTCAAAGCAGATAAAAGGATTCTTCTCCAGGCAGGGAGATGGTCTCCTCTAGGAAATCTACTACTAGCAAGGTTAAAAATGAAGCCAAGTCACCCACTGCCTCCTGTACATCTTGTAAATCGATGCTCCTAACACCTGGCTGAGTGTGCTAGAGGAAGCAGTGCTTGACACCTCTGCTCTGAACACAGGCTGAGGGAGTTGGGGTTGTGCAGGCTGGAGAGGAGAAGCCTCCCAGGAGACCTCATTGTGGCCTTCCAGGGTCTGCAGGGGGCTGCAGAAAAGCTGGGGAGGGACTTTGGAGGGTGTCAGGGAGGGATAGGACTGGGGGGGATGGAGCAAAACCAGAAATGGGGAGATTGAGATTGGCTGTGAGGAAGAAGTTGTTCCCCAGGAGGGTGGTGAGAGCCTGGCACAGGCTGCCCAGGGAGGTGGTGGAAGCCTCCTGCCTGGAGGTGTTTGCAGCCAGGCTGGAGGTGGCTGTGAGCAACCTGCTGTGGTGTGAGGTGTCCCTGGCCATAGCAGGGGGTTGGAGCTGGCTGAGCCTTGAGGTCCCTTCCAACCCTGACAGCTCTGTGGTTCTTTGCTGTTGTTTACTCAATGCTATCCTTGTTTCTCATCTGTTTCAACATCTCTGCCCAAATCCCTGGACACTTTCTGATTTCCTGGATTCTGCTGATGTTCTGAAGAAAAATCCCCAGCAGCTCCAGCCACTCTCATTTCACAATGCTTCATTAGTAATGCAGGCTAAGATTCCTCACTGGACTCTTGATGTGCATTTTCCACACCACATTCACTCCAACAACTCAAGAAGAAGTTGTTTCAAGCAGAAGAAGACTCAGTAACATGGTCAGAAGGAAAGGCTTTGCAGTGTAGCAAACAGCCTTTGCTCTCCAAGTGATAGAAGTGGTAAGGCAAGCTCAGCCAGCAAAGCATTTTTGTCATGGACATGCAGAGGGAGTTTCAGGCATGCAAGTGCCAAAAATAATGGTGATGCAGCTAATAAAAATCCCCCTCAGATAGCTGGCTGCAGATTATCACCCTGGGTTTACATGGGAAAAAGGAGTTAAGCACCATGCTGAAAGCCTGAATCAACTTCTTCTGATTTCCCTTAGTCTATGGAAATTCAGATAATGTTTTCAGCATGCTTCGATGTGCTCCTCAGGGCACAGGCACTCAGCAAGGAGAGCTTACACTGCCAGAGGGTTCCAGATGTGTTTGTGACTGTGGCAGCCACCCTGTCCCACCCTGCCACTCCCTCACCATAACAATTAGTGACATATTTGATGCACTTCTGTCTCCCATGTGGGACTGAACTGCAGCTCAGGACCATTTCAGTTGTGCCCCTAGTGCAAAGCTGTTTTCTCTGCTGTCCTGCAGCACTGGAACATGATTATTAATCCTGACCATGCAGTGCTGAGAGGTCCCACTCCTGCTGAGTGTTGTATAACACAGTGGTAAACAGCTGATGAAAGCCAGGGAAGGCACTCAGCATCCCAACAAACCAGCAAGGCCAAGGAATTTGCCCTGCTAAGCAGGCGGAGGAGGAAGCGAAAGAGGAGGAGGACAGGCTCCACGCTCCCCGGGGGCTTGGCAGCCACCAAGGGAGAGGACTTAGAGCACATTCAAGTAACCTCTAATCAGCTTCAATCACTGGGACTGGGCAGCACCACCCCTGTCCTTGAAGGAGCTAGGAGGAGATGGTGCAGGACTGCTGGCCCTGCCCTTGAAGGAGCTAGGAGGAGATGGTGCAGGACTGCTGGCCCTGCCCTTGAAGGAGCTAGGAGGAGATGGTGCAGGACTGCTGGCCCTGTCCTTGAAGGAGCTAGGAGGAGATGGTGCAGGACTGCTGACCATGCCCTTGAAGGAGCTAGGAGGAGATGGTGCAGGACTGCTGGCCCTGTCCTTGAAGGAGCTAGGAGGAGATGGTGCAGGACTGCTGACCATGCCCTTGAAGGAGCTAGGAGGAGATGGTGCAGGACTGCTGGCCCTGCCCTTGAAGGAGCTAGGAGGAGATGGTGCAGGACTGCTGGCCCTGCCCTTGAAGGAGCTAGGAGGAGATGGTGCAGGACTGCTGACCCTGCCCTTGAAGGAGCTAGGAGGAGATGGTGCAGGACTGCTGGCCCTGTCCTTGAAGGAGCTAGGAGGAGATGGTGCAGGACTGCTGGCCCTGTCCTTGAAGGAGCTAGGAGGAGATGGTGCAGGACTGCTGGCCCTGTCCTTGAAGGAGCTAGGAGGAGATGGTGCAGGACTGCTGGCCAAGTCATGCAGCCTCCCTTCACAGGCTCAGTGACCAAGCACTGGTGATTTGCCAGCACTCCAGTGGGGACTCTGGCAACTGAGGCCCAGCACTGACCAGTCTGTCTCCTTTCTCAGAACCAGAACAAGAGACATTTAGGCTAACTTTGGGTTCCACACACAAGCCAGGCACAGCTTTGAAAGAGTACCCCTACGGCTTTCATGTTTTGGACTCACCATTGATGTTCACAGCTGGCAACACTATAGACATCTTTGGTCTTCTGGTCTTGTTATGGGTAGTGGCTGGCAGTAACAGGTGGTCCTGGAAAACAACAGGGTAAAAGATGTGTTAAATCTGCTCTGAAAGCACAGAGCTGGAAAATGCCTTTCAGTTCTTACAGGCATTCCACACAGGACTATTTATGACAGCTTAGCAAATTCAAACTGCTGAGGGAGCCTTCCAAGAGTCACAGGGGTTGCTCATGCTGTGTGGAGTGTGGAGAGCCCTCCATCACATGCAGCAGAGCAGGAAAAAGCCTTGATCAGATGGAAAGAGATGGAAAATGCCATCAGGCTCTGGTTCAACACTGTACTTATGTACATGATTAAAGGAGGTTAACTTGCCTGCAGTGATATTTAGCCATGAGGGGAAGGGCTCTGCTGAGCTGGAGCCTTTACTTGCAGTGCTCTCTTTTCCCTCTCTGCTCTGCCCTGCTGGGACCATACCTGGAACACTACATCTAGGTCTGGGCTCCCCAGATCAAGAGAGACAGAGACCTGCTGGAGAGAGTCCAAAGGAGAGCCAGGAGGATGCTTAGGGACCTTGAGCATCTTCCCTGTGAAGAGAGGCTGAGAGCCCTGGGGCTGTTTAGTCTGGAGAAGAGAAGGCTGAGAGGGATCTGATCAATGGCTATCAATAGCTGAGGGCTGGGGGTCAGGAGGGAGGGGACAGGCTCTGCTCACTTGCACCCTGGGACAGGACAAGGGACAGTGGATGGAAACTGCAGCACAGGAGGTTCCAGCTCAGCATCAGGAGGAACTTCTGCCCTGGGAGGGTCCCAGAGCCCTGGAGCAGGCTGCCAGAGAGGTTGTGGAGTCTCCTGCTCTGGAGCCTTCCCAGCCCCATCTGGATGTGTTCTGTGTGACCTGAGCTGGGTTCTATGGCCCTGCTCTGGCAGAGGGTTGGACTGGGTGATCTCTGGAGGTCCCTTCCAGCCCCTAACATGCTCTGATCCTGTGATCCTGATGTCAGGGTGACTGTATTTCCTCCACTTTCACATCTAAACACCACATTGCTGTGCCTATAATTCAGGGAACTGAGTTGCACACAGTTAGATGCTGGGCAGATGCAGATACTCTGCAGACACACTGCAGAACTATCACTCTCTCTTCTTTTCCCACCAACCCCCACCCCCCAAAACCCAAATGAGTGACCATGAGAAGAAAACATTGCTGGGTTTTGATGACTGTAATTAAAACCATCTTGGTACCAGAATTCTGAAACCACTCTGCTACAGCTCTCAGACTACAGCTGCAATTCCCATCTCATGTTTAACCACTGAGATGCAGGCAAGGCTCAGCAAGACAATGAACTTCACAGAGAAAGCCTTCTGGAGAGTCAGTGTTCACAAGGGAACAGGCCAAAGAGAAGAGGCATTAAAACTGCATTTTGTACCAAGGTCCTTGCCATGATTTGATGACTATTTATAACATTGCTTAAAAAAGAATCACTGAATGTATCTGGTAGGAAGATCACAGCATCAGAGGATGTCAGGGCTTGGAAGGGACCTCAGGAGAGCATCCAGTCCAACCCCTGCCAGAGCAGGACACAGAACCCAGCACAGGGCACACAGAACACATCCAGATGGGGCTGGGAAGGCTCCAGACAAGGAGACTCCACAACCTCTCTGGGCAGCCTGCTCCAGGGCTCTGGGACCCTCCCAGGGAAGAAGTTCCTCCTGATGCTGAGCTGGAGCCTCCTGTGCTGCAGCTTCCATCCAGGATCACAGCTTGAACTGGGCAGACCTCGAAGATCATCCAGTCCAACCTTTGAGCCTGTAGTAAAGGGCCAACACTCAACCATGTCCCTAAGTGCCACACACCTCTCAGCCAGGAAAGAACTTCCTAGGCAGACAAGAAACTTGGGGGTAGGAGCTTTGCAGAAGACAGATATGTAACAGGCTGTACAGTGCAAACTGCTCCCAGGAGCTGCTGTGCAAAAAGATTGCTTGGAAGCTGGCTGCTGCCCATCCCTGCCCCAGAGAACCCTTTTATAGCTCCAGCATCAAGGACATTTATGCATCTCCCTAGCAGGCTTTACCTCTCATGTGCCAGAGTGGCCCTCTGGCAGTCAGCTCCTAACTTGCAAACCCACATCCTACTCTGCAGGCAAAGGGAGCAGTGAGTGTGCTGCAGGGTTCCAGCAGTATTTTGCCTGCAGTTTAGCTGCTACCTCCAACATTCTCAAGCCAAACAGGCCACAGCTTTGATTATAGAATCACAGAACTGTCAGGGCTGGAAGGGACCTCAAGGCTCAGCCAGTTCCAACCCCCTGCCATGGCCAGGGACACCTCACACCACAGCAGGTTGCTCACAGCCACCTCCAGCCTGGCTGCAAACACCTCCAGGCAGGAGGCTTCCACCACCTCCCTGGGCAGCCTGTGCCAGGCTCTCACCACCCTCCTGGGGAACAACTTCTTCCTCACAGCCAATCTCAATCTCCCCATTTCTGGTTTTGCTCCATCCCCCCCAGTCCTGTCCCTCCCTGACACCCTCAAGAGTCCCTCCCCAGCTTTCTTGGAGCCCCCTGCAGATCCTGGAAGGCCACAATGAGGTCTCCTGGGAGCCTTCTCCTCTCCAGCCTGCACAACCCCAACTCCCTCAGTCTGTGCTCACAGCAGAGCAGCTCCAGCCCTCTGCTCCTCCTCGTGGCCCTTCTCTTGACACCTTCCAGCACCTCCAGAGCCTTCCTGGCACAGAGGCTCCAGACCTGGCCCCAGAGCTCCAGCTGTGGTCTCAGCAGAGTGGAGCAGAGGGGCAGAATCCCCTCCCTGGCCCTGCTGGCCACACTTCTCTTGCTGCAGCCCAGGCTCTGCTTGGCTCTCTGGGCTGCAAGTGCTCCCTGCTGGCTCCTGCTGAGCTGCTTCTCCCCCAGCACCCCCAGGTCCTTTTCTTCAGGGCTGAAGGGCTGTTTATTTGAAAGCAATACCTAACATTTATATGCAGCACAAGTGTCTGCAGGGATTAGTGATCAGGTAGAAGAAAGACATTTAGATACATTGCTGGAAGGTGTCTCCAGCCTGTAATAATATTTCCTCCTCTGAAGTGTGCTGAATTGCACCTCAGAGGGGGTGGGGGGTGTGATGCTCTTACTCATCCCTAATTTTAAACCCTAGGCAAAAATCTCTGAAACCAAAGTGCAGTTGGTGACATTAACACATGCTCTCAAACTGAAAGTGAATGCAAGCACATCTTACAAGGCAGCATTTGGCCCAGGAGCATGACAGGCCACCAGAGGCTGAATACATCACTGCCATTCCCCAACAGCAGATGGCCTTGGCTGGGGCCAAGAGCTGCTCTTAGATGACAATTGAAACAGATGATGCAGACCTGAGCCTGCCTGCTGGCAGAGTGACTGGAAAAATATCAGCCTGGAAAGACAATATTCCAGCAAGACCTCAGCTTTACCATTCTCCTTCTCCTTCTGATCACCTCCACAGATCAGTGATGTCAAAGCCAGATGAAATGGGCAGCCAGATAACTACAGATAACTAAAACTCCAGCCACCAATGCCATGACCTCCATTTCACAAGCTGGGATACAGAAACACATTGCTGCCTGGGGATCAGATCTGTTCCTTGTTAACATTCTGATTAATGGTCCCATTTATGAAGCCCTTGCCACCAAGAACTATCCAGGGCACTACAAACTCAGAACAGAATTAACCAGAGCTGCAAGCATCTAGAAATTAGCTGCCCCTGTTGAATCAAATTCCTCCCTGAGTCTTTTCCCTCTGATGGCTATGCTGAGGTACCTCTGGCCTCCAAAACACAGGGGACACCAATGAAGATTTTAAGGCTCCTGACATAAGATCAGCATTGTCAGGGCCCTAACAAGGATGAAGCTTTGGAACTTGGGGCACTTAGTGCCATGGCTTGGTTGATTAGATGGTGTTGGGTGATAGGTTGGACTGGATGACCTCCAAGGTCTTTTCCAAGCTGGTCTATTCTATTCTATTCTATTCTATTCTACTCTACTCTATTCTATTCTACCCTTCCCTTCCCTTCCCTTCCCTTCCCTTCCCTTCCCTTCCCTTCCCTTCCCTTCCCTTCCCTTCCCTTCCCTTCCCTTCCCTTCCCTTCCCTTCCCTTCCCTTCCCTTCCCTTCCCTTCCCTTCCCTTCCCTTCCCTTCCCTTCCCTTCCCCTTCCCCTTCCCCTTCCCTCCCCTCCCCTCCCCTGTATCTCTAACCCCCCCCAGTCAACTGGAGAGACTGTGGAGTGCTGCTCCACTGTGAATATTTCACAAGTGGCTGCTCCTGCTGCTTCAGCCTCAGTGCCACCTGGTTTGCTCCTGACAGTCCCTGCCACCTAGAAGCACAAAGTCTTGCAGGCATCTTGGCTATGATTTTCATCCCCCCTACAAGAGTTTGTAACAAAAAGCAAACACCACTGGATGCTTCCAAGACACACAGACACTGAACAGAGAGGGGGAAAATGCCACTCAGGGGTCTTTTAAAAGCCACCAAGCACAGCTATCAGAGTTTCCCAAGCCTGACTCCTCACTGCTGGGTTTGCCTCTTTCAATGCTTGCCCCAGGGGCAGGGCTGCAGCCAGCCACAGAGGCTGCCCCGGGGGGCACTGTGCCCCCTGCCCAGGGGCAGCCTCTGCAGCTCCTCCTCCATTCCTGGGTGTCTGACACAGAACAGGAAGGAAGTGATCATAGAATCACAGAATCAATAAGGTTGGAAAAGACCTCAGAGATCATCAAGTCCAACCTATCACCCAACACCTCCTGGCAACTAGACCATGGCTCCAGGTGCCACATCCAAGCCTTTCTTGAACACCTCCAGGGACAGGGACTCCATTGCCTCCCTGAGCAGCACATTCCAAGGACCAATTCCTCGTTCTGGGAAGAACTTTCTCCTCACCTCCAGCCTAAACTTCCCCTGGCACAGCTTGAGACTGTGTCCTCTTGTTCTGGTGCTGGGTGCCTGGGAGAAGAGGCCAACCCCCTCCTAGCTACAACCTCCCTTCAGGGAGTTGGAGAGAGCAAGAAGGTCTCCCCTGAGCCTCCTCTTCTCCAGGCTATCAACCCCAGCTCCCTCAGCCTCTCCTCACAAAGGCTTCCACGAGCAGTGCAAAGGAGCTCCACTCCCCATTAGAGATCCACCTCCGAGGCACCAAGGATAATCTCTCCAGAAAACAAGTGACATTTGTTGCTGTGCAGGAACTCAAGCTCCAAGGAAGCTGGATTAAAATGCCACAGAAAGGCCTTCATGTGCTGCTCTTGTCATTTGCCTTGCTGAGGAGATTTGATCTGTACTAATGCCTTGGAGAGCAGCTATGGGCTAGCACGCTGCCCCCGACAAAGACAGCTGGCAGAGCAGGGTGGGCAAAGAGAGCCAGGCGCCTTGGCATGCCAAGGGGCAGTCTGTCCAGGCAGCCTCAGGCTTCTTACAGTAAACAAGCAGTGTAGCTGGGCATTTTTTCATCTCTGTTCATGACTAAGAGGTCTCCCAGGGAATTGTGGCTCAATCTTTCCCAGCCTGAATCCTCACGCCGTGACTCTGGGGCCGCGCTACAACCGCTGCTGATACAGGCTGAGAAGCTTCCCACCCCCTGCTCAAGTGCTGGCAGCTCCCCCAAGCTGTTGGGGGTACCACTGCTCTTCCATGGCAGTACTTCTGGTAGTGCTCAACTTGTCCTGACAGCTTAAAACCTCATCTGTTAACTATCTGACCACAGCCAGGGATCCCAGGATGAGTGGGACAGAAAGCGAACAGAGTTTTCCTGGTAGCAAACTGTGCAGCACAGCCAAGCAGTGCCCTTCAAACCTCTTTATTGCTGCACATCTTCAGGGATGAATCACAGAACCAACCAGGTTGGAAGAGATCCCCAGGATCATCCAGGCCAACCAATCACCCAGCCCTAGCCAATCAACCAGAGCATGGCTCCAAGTGCCTCAGCCAGGCTGCTCTTAAACACCTCCAGGAATGGGGATTCCACCACCTCCCTGGGCAGCACATCCCAATGGCCAATCTCTCTCTCTCTGGGAAGAACTTCTTCCTAATATCCAGCCTAAACCTTTCCTGGCACAGCTGGAGACTGTGTCCTCTTGTTCTGGTGCTGCTTGCCTGGGAGAAGACACCAACCCCCACCTGGCTACAGCCTCCCTGCAGGGAGTTGGAGAGAGCAAGAAGGTCTCCCCTGAGCCTCCTGTTCTGCAGGCTAAGCAACCCCAGCTCCCTCAGCCTCTCCTCCCAGGGCTGTGCTCCAGACCCCTCCCCAGCTTTCTTGCCCTTCTCTGGACACCTTCCAGCAGCTCAACCTCTTCCTAACCTGAGGAGCCCAGAACTGGACACAGGACTCAAGGTGTGGCCTGAGCAGTGCTGAGCACAGGGCAGAATGACCTCCATGCTCCTGCTGGCCACACTGCTCCTGCTGCAGGCCAGGATGCCCTTGGGCACACTGCTGGCTCCTGTTCAGCCTACTGTCAACCAGTAGCCCCAGGTCCCTTTCTGCCTGGCTGCTCCCCACCCACTCTGTGCCCAGCCTACAGAGCTGCTTGGGGTTGTGGTGGCCAAAGTGCAGAACCCTGCACTTAGCCTTGTCAGATCTCATCCAGCCTGTGGACCTTCTTTAGAAGTGCTTTCACAGGCCCAAAAAGCTGCATGCAGCCTCAGGGACAGCCCTGCCCAGGTCCTGTGAGGAGCTGGACTCCTGCAAAGCCTGGGCTGAGGGAGCCAGGAGCCAGCTTTGCTATCATAAACCAGATTTCACACGTTTGGAACAGTTCAGAGTAATTGTTTGAGGCTGCCTGGCTGTGGCCAGAGAGGTGATGCTTTTGTTCTGCTCTCCCACACACACTGCTGAACCTGCCCCGAGCAGCACTGCAGCCTTGGGCATGCAGCTCCTCCCTGGGAGGCAGCACCTGTGTGAAGCTGGAATCTCACTGTCAGGACAGCCAGGGCTGAACCTCAGCAGCTCTCTAGACACAAAAGGAAGCTGCTCTCCAGGGAAGAGAACTTACTGCAATGCACTTGTAGCCTAGGGGCTGATTCTCATTTACCCCAGCAGCTCCCAACACCGCACAGACCTCGGTGTAAATGAGAATCAGGTCCTGCTGGGTCTGTTTCTGGTTTCCTCTGTCAGCTTGAAGAGGTCATGTATGAAAGTTTACAAATTGGTAGAGGAAATGGCTGTATAATTTCACCACTGATTTGGTTAGGTGATGGCAACCATATGGTGTCCTGAGGATCCAGCACGCTGGATGCAGCCCTGGTCCATCCAACAACCGCCTCAAGCTCCTGCAGCAGTGCTTTCGCTGTCAGTGGGCATTAACCAGGGCAGCAACTGCAGAGGCTGCTCCTCAGACAACTGCTATCCTACCCTCTCAGCCTGACCCTGCTAGCTGAAAAGCATGGGGATGGTTTTAAGAGCAGAAAAACAAGAGGGAGCCCAGTTGAAGCCTCTACACAAACTGTGACTCCTGGCCACAACAGCTGCTCATCATCCCCTGGACTGCCAAGCTGCCTCAGTTCCAAAGCTGAGGTGCCTCTTCTTCTTTCCTCTTGCTATTTTGGCTTGGGTTTCTTTTTTGAGGAAGACCTCATAAATCCCAAGTCACTCCATCATGAAACCTTACAGGGAGTCCACAACCTGTGAAGGGAGAGTGAGTGAAAGAGGGGAGAACAACTGCAAGGAGGCCACAGAGAACCCACCAGAGAAATTCACAAGGACTCAGCCTCTCAGCACTCTGCACTCTGCACCAGCCCTTGAGAGCCCACCCTGGGAGGCCCACAGCAGCTTCACTACTTTGGGTTTAACAGCAACCATGTAACTTAATTTGAAGGTGGATTTCAACAAGACCAAGGGCAAGGTCCTGCAGCTGGGTCAGGGCACTCCTAAGCAGTGACACAGGCTGGGCAAGGACTGGCTTGAGAGCAGCCCTGAAGAAAAGGCCTTGGGGGTGCTGGGGGAGGAGAAGCTCAGCAGGAGCCAGCAGTGAGCACTTGCAGCCCAGAGAGCCAAGCAGAGCCTGGGCTGCAGCAAGAGAAGCAGAGCCAGCAGCGCCAGGGAGGGGATTCTGCCCCTCTGGATGTGGCTCTGAGCAACCTGCTCTAGTGTGAGGGGTCCCTGCCCGTGGCATGGGGGTTGGCTGATCCTTCAGGTCCCTTCCAACCCTGACAATTCTATGATCACTTCTGCACATGCTGAACTTGAGGCTAGGCAGCAGCTACTGACACACTTTGATTTTGCAGCATGCTGCAAGAAGGGGGTTTGCAAAGGAGAATTCAACTCCCAATCCCCAAGCACAGAATGCAATTACTTCTCTCTGCTGGGGTAGGGCAGGACCTGACTGTGCTGTGACAGGAAGACACCCAGAAGAGGTGGGACTAGAGCTGCAGAGCTTTTGTTGCTCTAAGTGCTCCTTTTCCACAGCAAGGCCTCTCCCCTGGCAGCGTTTCTGGGCACAGGTGGTTTTTACAGCCTGCGCTTCGCACACCACAGCGAAGCGATGAGATTTGCTTTTGGTTTCACTGCTCTGCCAGAGACAGCTCCATCCCACAGTCAATAAAATGCCCTGCAGTGTAAGCTTACACCTTGCTGACATCCCCAGGCAATTGTGTCGGTTGTTTTCAGTAAGTGACAGTTCACTGCATCCTGGAACACTGTCTGGGCACTGGCCTTGCAGAGCAGGGAGCTGCTACGCAGCTTAGCTCCCGCGGGAGAGGCCTTTCAACGAAGAAGCCTTTAATGCCTTATATTTGTGAACTGTGCTGCTGCCAGATGTGATGTGGCCTGGGCTCCACAATTAACCTAACTGGAAAGCACCTTGCTGTGAGTCAGGGAGCCTTGTGAAAATCCCAGAGACCTCAGAGGAATGGAAAATTCACTGTGTCCCAATAGCCTCCGCTGGGGGAGTCTCCTCCGCTGCCTCCAGCGGCAGCGTGGCTCACGTCTAGCAGCACAGCTCAGCCTTGGAAGCCAGCACCGAGCATCTTCTCAGAGTAAATGAGAACCAGTGGCAAAGGACTTCTGGATTAAGAACCTAATCTTCTGGATTAAGAACCTAAAAGGTTATATAGACTGCTAAGGATATGGAGACCTGCTGTGAACTGTGTCCTCCTCTGCAGTTCAAAAGCAGAGAGAGAAGCCCTCAGCAAAGTAAGACCTGCTTCTGGTCCCTTCTCCTTTGGGATTGCAGCCATGTTACACTGCTTTCAAGACCAAAGGGAAGCTAAAAAGAGCCTCTAAAAACCAGAGGCCAAAAGCAAGTGATTCTGTTTAGATGTTTAAATGGACTGCAGGTGCCTTGGGCTTAGGCATTGATTCAGATCAGCCCTCCAGTAGCCACTGACTCCCAGGAGATCCAAGGCATAACAGCAGTCACCATCTGACTCTGCTCTGCAACAAACCAAACCTCTCCAGGTGGAAAAGCAGAGGACTCAGTCCCACAATGACCTGAGGCAAACTAAGCTTTCCTGCTGCTGGAACTGCTCCTAATTTCCTCTTCCTGCCTGCTCTGGGCTGGGCATTCCTGCTGCTGCCCAGGAGCTGAAGCAGTGCTTGAAGCCTAAGGAAGGTTGCCAAGGTGGGAAGCAGCAGTGTGTACAGATGTGACACCTCCCCTGCCTGTCCCCCAGCCACCAACCATTGCCAGTGATTGCTTCAGGGATCTTCTGATAAAGATGTGCCTTCTACAGATCTAGTGGCTGTTAAAAGGTTTCTCATCTGTGAGCTTTCAAGGCCCTGCCTGATGCAGATGTGAACTTTGAGCATCTCTAATGCATTGTGGCAAGTTCCACAGGTATGAGTTGCTTCCTCTCCTTCCTTTGAACTCATGTCCTCCTCCTAGCTTCATTTGCTGCCCTCTGTTTCATTTGCTGTCCTGCTCTCATCTTCTGTGAGGTGGTAGGTAGTGACAGGGCTAGGGGGAATGGATCCAAGCTAGAGAAGGGGAGATTGAGATTAGGTAGCAGGAAGAAGCTCTTCCCCATGAGGGTGGTGAGAGCCTGGCACAGGCTGCCCAGGGAGGTGGTGGAAGCCTCCTGCCTGGAGGTGTTTGCAGCCAGGCTGGAGGTGGCTGTGAGCAACCTGCTGCGGTGTGAGGTGTCCCTGGCCATGGCAGGGGGTTGGAGCTGGCTGAGCCTTGAGGTCCCTTCCAGCCCTGACAGCTCTGTGATTCTGTCTGGAGAGAAGTCACAATGGAGAAAGTAAGAGTAAAAATGCAGGAGAATCTCATTGCTCCATCAGGGCTGGAAAAGCCCAACCCAACCCAACTGGCTAACACACAACAGCCTAGCATGCAAGCCTGACTTAGGTGCTCCAAAAGCAGCTGCAAAGCAGATGTTCTATGAAGGTGGGGGGAAAATGATGCACTGTTCAGTTTTTGCATGGATTCTAATCCCTCTATTCAACTTCCAAGGCCAAAGAGAAGGAATTATGCCTTAAGATAAGACTGAAATATGTTGGTAATTAATCACAGAAGTGATCAGAGAATTGTTAGGGTTGGAAGGGACCTCAAGGCTCAGCCAGCTCCAACCCCCCTGCCATGGCCAGGGACAGCTCACACCACAGCAGGTTGCTCACAGCCACCTCCAGCCTGGCTGCAAACACCTCCAGGCATGAGGATGACACTTCCACCACCTCCCTGGGCAGCTTGTGCCAGGCTCTCACCACTCTTAATTAGTTATCTATTAATCAAACAGTAAAATCTACCCTGTGGCACAACTGAGAAGGAATGCTGTCTTCCTTCAGGAATCCCAACCCAAGCACCCCTCAGGAGGCAGCCCAGCTAAGCTTCTGTCCTCCTGAAGCAGCTCTCTTCACTCTCTTCAGCAGGTGAGACCAGCTGCCAAAGGACTGGCTGTTCTCCAGCTCCTCATTCCCCTTGCACAGCCCTCATCTGCAATGGCCCAAGGTGATCCTGCCTCAGTTCCATCCAAGCTTTCTTTGAATCTTGCTTTTGCCTTGCAACACAGCCCAAGAGGCAACAGGAGGAGGAACTTCTTCACTGGGGGGGGTCACAGAGCCCTGGAGCAGGCTGCCTAGAGGGGTTGTGGAGCCTCCTTCAAGCCCCATCTGGATGTGCTCCTGTGTGACCTGTGCTGGATTCTAGGCTCTTGCTCTGGCAGGGGGGGTGGGCTGGATGATCTCCTGAGGTCCCTTCCAGCCCCTAACATCCTGTGAGCTGTGATCAGCCTTCCCCTGTGAGGAGAGAAGGCTCCAGGAAATCACAGCCAGCAGAAGGATGTGGCTACACATGTTAATGAGGCACAGCAAAGACAGCCTGGATGCATCAAGAGTGAGGTGAAGGCAGCCCATTTGGACTTCATTTCTATCACAAATGCAACTCTTCCCTGCAGCTTTCTCTGCTCTCCTGTGCAGGGGAAAGAGAAAGAAAGGCCATGTGAAGCAGGAGGGCAGAGGACAGAGCCTGGACAGCATTCCAGCTGATTCAACTTGCCTGCAGAAGCGCTCTGCAAAGCCTGAGAGTCAAGAACAATGCATGCATTGGCTGTGAGGTCATTCTGCTTTGGCAGCTGATTAAAAAGCCAAAAAATTAAAAGAAACAAAAATCCTAAACAGAAAGTAGAGAGGATGTGAAGGAGAGGATCCCATGCCTCAGCAAACAGCTTTGGGGAAAACCAAATAGGAAGATTTTTAAAGGACTTGAAGCATGTTTGGATCATTTGTGTGCTGGCTGTGCCCCTGCTCCAGGAAGGGGCTGGAGGGGCTGGAAGGTGTCCAGAGAAGGGCCACGAGGAGGAGCAGAGGGCTGGAGCTGCTCTGCTGTGAGCACAGACTGAGGGAGTTGGGGTTGTGCAGGCTGGAGAGGAGAAGGCTCCCAGGAGACCTCATTGTGGCCTTGCAGGATCTGCAGGGGGCTCCAAGAAAGCTGGGGAGGGACTTCTGAGGGTGTCAGGGAGGGATAGGACTGGGGGGGATGGAGCAAAACTAGAAATGGGGAGATTGAGATTGGCTGTGAGGAAGAAGTTGTTCCCCAGGAGGGTGGTGAGAGCCTGGCACAGGTTGCCCAGGGAGGTGGTGGCAGCCTCCTGCTTGGAGGTGTTTGCAGCCAGGCTGGAGGTGGCTGTGAGCAACCTGCTGTGGTGTGAGGTGTCCCTGGCCATGGCAGGGGGTTGGAACTGGCTGAGCCTTGAAGTCCCTTCCAACCCTGACAGTTCTGTGGTTCTGTGAGATCAGCTGAGCTGCAGATAAGCAGGAGAAGGTAAATCTGTCTGAGTAGCTCACTCAGTTCTGAGGTTCTGAAAGTGTGTGTGGGGGGTAAAGTGATTCCAACTTGGTCTGGTGTAAAAGTTCCTCCCATTATGTTTGATAAGGATCAGAATCTCTCCCAAGTGCTCTTGCAATCAAACCACAGTGATAAGAGCCACAAAAAATGTGCTCCAACTGAGGTTTCTCAGCCATTTTCTTGCCTTCCCATGGGCTGTGGAAGCCCAGAAATGCTGCTCCTCTGTAACCCAGCTGAGCCTGGCAATTATCCTCTTAGCTTTTACAAAGCTCTAAGAGCCAAAAGGAATTAATTGTTTCATTACTACTGCCACCCACAACCCCAAATTCCCCTCCTGCTCTCAAGCACTGCAGCACAGCTCTGCTTTCTGCATGGCATCTGCAGCCTATCAGCTTTGCCACTGCAATCTGTGATTGCAAACCCATGCAATTTAAGGTAGAGCACGTGAATCATGTCCAGTGAAACCCAGGAGGCTGGCATCCAGATTCTCTGCCTCTCTGACAAAACCTTAACCCAGAGCTGCTAAATTTGCTTTCCAGATCTCAGGTCTTCTCCACAAGACAAATCCTGGATCCCTGCAACCACTGCTCAGCTGCAGACTCTGCCTGGAAGGAGCACACACAGCACAAACTGCAGTCACAGAGCCATGCAATTGTCAGGCTTGGAAGGGACCTCAAGGCTCAGCCAGCTCCAACCCCCCTGCCATGGCCAGGGACACCTCACACCACAGCAGGTTGCTCACAGCCACCTCCAGCCTGGCTGCAAACACCTCCAGGCAGGAGGCTGCCACCACCTCCCTGGGCAGCCTGTGCCAGGCTCTCACCACCCTCCTGGGGAACAACTTCTTCCTCACATCCAATCTCAATCTCCCCATTTCTAGTTCTGCTCCATCCCCCCCAGTCCTATCCCTCCCTGACACCCTCAAAAGTCCCTCCCCAGCTTTCTTGGAGCCCCCTGCAGATCCTGCAAGGCCACAATGAGGTCTCCTGGGAGCCTTCTCCTCTGCAGCCTGCACAACCCCAACTCCCTCAGTCTGTGCTCACAGCAGAGCAGCTCCAGCCCTCTGCTCATCCTCGTGGCCCTTCCCTGGACATGCTCCAGCCCCTCCAGCCCCTTCCTGTGTTTGCAGCCCTGCCCTGTGAGCAGAGAGCCAACCAATGCACAGCAGTGATGTGGTTTCCTGGGCAGCACCATGAGAAGCACCAGACTGTAAATCCTGGTTTGTCTCTAGATCAAATCCCCCATGAAACAGAAGCTGGATGGATAAAACTGAACTTATGCCAGGCTTCCTTCCAGCTGCTGCAGCAACATGACACTGGTTCAAAATCCACTGCCTGATCCAGCTGCCTCCTCTGCTGCTTACAAGTGAGCTCAGAGGACACTGAAGTACTAGAACTTGGATCTGGCTTTGCAGTGAGATCTCCAACCTTCTGAGTCCACTTCACAATGCCACTGCCAAAGCCACAGCCTTGCTTCCTGCAGGAGGTTGGTCTGAAGGGCTCCTTCTTACCAGCATTTCCAAGCTCTGCAAGGGCCTTGTCTCAAATCTGGGACAGCCTGTCCAGACTGCATCTCTACCTCACCCCTTCCCTACTGTAGTACCCTGCAGATCTCTCAGGACAGGACCACTGTGAGGAAGATGATGATAGCAGAGCTACACAAGCATGGCAAATACTTAGGCATAGCTACAGAAGCCTGACAAAGGCCACAGAGTCTCTGAGTGAACTCTCCTCTGGCAAAACAATTTCCTCTCAGAGCAGACAAAGCAAAAATGCCAACACATGCAGGTAGCCAGGAGCACCAAAGAACTTCAGAATCCCAGCCAGAAACAACTGTGAAGCAGAGTCCAGACATCAGCCTTTGTAAACCAAGGCAACTCATTTGAGTGCAGCGTGTTCAGTCCCACAGCACACATGGCACCAGGTCCAGCCCTGGCTTGAAATTGCCATCTGAAGAATCATACAAGTGCCAGGGCTGGAAGGGACCTCAAGGCTCAGCCAGCTCCAACCCCCTGCCATGGCCAGGGACACCTCACACCACAGCAGGTTGCTCACAGCCACCTCCAGGCAGGAGGCTTCCACCACCTCCCTGGGCAGCCTGTGCCAGGCTCTCACCACCCTCATGGGGAACAACTTCTTCTTCACATCCAATCTCAATCTCCCCATTTCTAGTTTTGCTCCATCCCCCCCAGTCCTATCCCTCCCTGACACCCTCAAAAGTCCCTCCCCAGCTTTCTTGGAGCCCCCTGCAGATCCTGGAAGGCCACAATGAGGTCTCCTGGGAGGCTTCTCCTCTCCAGCCTGCACAACCCCAACTCCCTCAGTCTGTCCTCAGAGCAGAGCAGCTCCAGCCCTCTGCTCCTCCTCATGGCCCTTCTGTGGCTCCTCTTGCCCTCTGCAGCAACAGAAACAATTCATTAATACCTCCCACTGAATCTCCACACTAATGTAAGACAGCTGCAAGGCAAGCAGCAGCCCACCTCCAGTTGTCAGTGCAGCAGACTCATCAGCTTGGACAGCTCAGTCATAAAACCCCCAAAGCCAAGAGGCAGAATGCCACCAGAGATGCAGGATTCAGGCTGAGGGACAGGTTTGACATGAAATGGACCCCCCCCAAAATAAATATATGCTGTCATGAAAAGAACAATTTCCCCATTGTATTTAGTACTGGTGCACAGGTGAAGAGCAATTTAAAGGCCTGGATGAAAATATTGCCAGAGTGCAGAGCTCCATTTTGCAGAGCTGCCAGGGCTGGAAGGGAGCTCAAGGCTGAGGCAGTGCCACCCCCTGCCATGGGCAGGGACAGCTCACACTGCAGCAGGTAGGTGGTGACAATTCCTCTGAAAAGTCTGCACCCAGTCCACACTGCAGCAAAGGACCACACTGTCCTGAGCCCAAACACTGAATGGGAGCAGATGCAGCACAGAATGAACCAGGCTGGAACAGACCTCACAGATCATCCAGTCCAAGCTCTCACCCAGCACCATCTGATCAACTCAACCATGGCTCCAAGTGCCTCAGCCAGGCTCTTCCTAAACACCTCCAGGGATGGGGACTCCACCACCTCCCTGGGCAGCACATCCCAGTGGCCAATCTCTCTTGCTGGGAAGGATTTCTTCCTCACCTCCAACCCCAACCTCCCCTGGCACAGCTTGAGACTGAGCTGAGCAGCAGGCATGGCATTTGTCTTAAAATGAACTTAGTGCCTGCAAAAAGAAGAGAGATGGCCTTTGCAGCCAGGACAGCAGGCACTGGATGCCAATCTGGTGTGAGGGAGTGAAATGACATTTTGTCTCCCTTTCCTCATCCATCCCTTGACCTATGATGGCAATAGAGTCACTGGAGAGGGTAATGCATATGGAGGAGGAAACAAGAAGATTGCAAGCAATGAGTGGCAGAGCCCAGGAAGACCTTTCAAGGCCAATGACAGGAGAGAATACATAGGTGACATTAGTTTAGTTACATTCTAGGCCAAAGTCTGTGAAAGCCAAAGCTCAGCAGCAGGGTGGTGCTCTTCTCTGCTGTCCATGAATCATAGAGTCACAGAATCAAGCAGGCTGGAAAAGGCCTCAGAGATCATCAAGTCCAACCTATGACCTAGTGCCTAACACCTCCTGACAACCAAACCATGGCTCCAAGTGAAGGGACAGCTGCAGCTTGCTGCTGTTTGCCCTTGAGTGGCCCAGACAGAGAGTGGCAGCCTGATTCTGAGCTGCAGCCAAGGAGATGCATCTGAGAGCAAGGCAGATGGGCAGGAAATTAGCTACAAGTCTTTCCTAATTGTGGAAGCTGAATCAGCTGCACAGACATGCATCAGAGGGGCTGGAAAGTCTCTGCTAGAAAGATTTACTATCCCTCAGCTCTCTGGAAAAAGCAACTGACCATGAGCTCAGCCTCTGGGGATCTGTTCCTGTGCCCTTCCTTTAGCCCTTATGCACTGAGGTACCTGAATACACCTCTTAACCTCTCCCCTGAGATGAAGGCAGCACCTCCCAGCAGGGGCAACACAGGGCAGGATCACAGAACTGTCAGGGCTGGAAGGGACCTCAAGGCTCAGCCAGCTCCAACCCCCCTGCCATGGCCAGGGACACCTCACACCACAGCAGGTTGCTCACAGCCACCTCCAGCCTGGCTGCAAACACCTCCAGGCAGGAGGTTTCCACCACCTCCCTGGGCAGCCTGTGCCAGGCTCTCACCACCCTCCTGGGGAACAACTTCTTCCTCACAGCCAATCTCAATCTCCCCATTTCTAGTTCTGCTCCATCCCCTCCAGTCCTATCCCTCCCTGACACCCTCAAAAGTCCCTCCCCAGCTTTCTTGGAGCCCCCTGCAGAACCTGGAAGGCCACAATGAGGTCTCCTGGGAGCCTTTTCCTCTCCATCCTGCACAACCCCAACTCCCTCAGGCTGTGCTCACAGCAGAGCAGCTCCAGCCCTCTGCTCATCCTTGTGGCCCTTCTCTGGACACCTTCCAGCCCCTCCAGATCCTTCCTGGCACAGAGGCTCCAGAACTGGCCCCAGAGCTGCAGCTGTGGTCTCAGCAGAGTGGAGCAGAGGGGCAGAATCCCCTCCCTGGCCCTGCTGCCCACACTTCTCTTGCTGCAGCCCAGGCTCTGCTTGGCTCTCTGGGCTGCAAGTGCTGACTGCTGGCTCCTGCTGAGCTTCTCCCCCAGCACCCCCAGGTCCTTCTCCTCAGGGCTTCTCTCAAGCCAGTCCCTGCCCAGCCTATATCAGTACTTGGATTTGCCCTGAGCCAGCTGCAGGACCTTGCCCTTGGTCTTGCTGAAGCTCATGAGGTTGTCATGGGCCCAGCTCTGCAGCCTGTCCAATGTGATGTGAGTGTCTGCCTGCCACAGCAACTGAATGAGCAAGATCAGAGGCACCAGATCAGATTGAAGGGAGTGAAAGGTCAGCTTCAGGAAGAGGAAAGCAGAGAGAGATGTTTGCTTGCACGCTACTCAAAGGACACACCAGGCTGCAGCTCTCAGGCTGGGGCTGTCTCCTTCCTGGAGAGCAATATGTTTTCCTCTGTCAGTACTTGCCAACTCCCAACCACATTTAGAACATAATGGCTGGAGCAAATAGAAGCCTTTCATCTCTCCACTTAGGGTGAGATTAATTTTTTCCAGCTTTAGCTGTGTGACAGAGCTGTCTGAGCTGCCCTGAAAATCTCCAGAAGAAGAGAGGCACCTCTGGAAGGAAATTCAATCCATGCAACACTAGGTGTCTGGGACAGCAGGGAAAAACTGAGGGGAGCTTTGCTGCCTCTGTTAAGGGCAGAAGGAGCCCTGTGCTGTGCTTGAGAGTTTGTGGTGCCTGCTGGTTTGCAAAGCAGCAACAGCAGCCTGTGGAATGGCTTAAGGAAAACCCCAGATGCAAGGAAGTTAAGGAGGAGAAAGAGAAGTGTCAGAGGAACACTGCAAACCAGGCAAGCCTCAGGCAAATGTGGGGACCACAGCCAAGACACTGAGCCATGCTTTGTAACCTTCAGGTCAGCATTGGTGGGCCCATGGCTGAGATGCTATGTAAAGCTCTGGGGCTCCTTTCTCTTCTCCCAAGCAAAGATGGGACGTGGAGAAACTGGAGAGGGGCCAGCAGAGGCTCTCAGCACGGTCAGGGTCTGGGGCACATGGCCTGTGAAGAGAGATGAAGGCAGCTCTGCTGGTTCAGTCTGCTGAAGGGGACATGAAGGGACCAGGGCAGGTGCAAGCTCCAAGCACCTGGCCAGAGCTGCAGAGACTCTGCAGTGGCAGAGGGCAAGGTGCCACGGGCACAGGCAGTGGTTTGGGGCAGTCAGATCCTTGCCCTGCCCTGTGCCCCTGTGGTGCAGCACCACAGGGGCACAGCAGGACCCCCTGACCCCGCAGCTCCCCGGGGCTCAGCTAGAGCAAGACACAGCTGACCTGCTCCAGGGCTGACCATGGACCTTCAGTGCTTCAGAGGTGCCTCCAGCACACACTCCTGTGATTCTGGGACCATTCACAGCTTGAGCACAACTGCTGGGAAGTGAGAAACAAACCAGCAATGCTGGGCAGGGCTCAGGGGGTTCTCACCAAACCCTTTCAAGTAGGAGTTATTTAGAAGCTCTGGTGGGGAGGGAGGGGGGGGACAGTGGTGACAGTGACACCAAACACTCTGCCTGCAGCTGTGCACATCCCACTGAGACTCATGGAATCACAGAATCAACCTGGTTGGAAAAGACCTCAGAGATCATCAGGTCCAACCTATTACCTCTCACCCAACACCTCCTGACAACTAAACCACGGCTCCAAGTGCCACATCCAAGCCCCTCTTGAACACCTCCATGGGCAGGGACTCCACCACCTCCCTGGGCAGCACATTCCCATGGCCAATCTCTTGCTGGGAAGAACTTTCTCCTCACCTCCAGCCTAAACTTCCCCTGGCACAGCTTGAGACTGTGTCCTCTTGTTCTGGTGCTGGGTGCCTGGGAGAAGAGAGCAACCCCCAGCTGGCTACAGCCTCCCTTCAGGGAGTTGGAGAGAGCAAGAAGGTCTCCCCTGAGCCTCCTCTTCTCCAGGCTATCAACCCCAGCTCCCTCAGCCTCTCCCCACATGGCTGTGCTCCAGACCCCCAGGCTCCACACCAGCCTCACAAGCTGTGGGTCTTTCCCAGAGGCTGGTGCTGGGTGCCTGGGAGAAGAGAGCAACCCCCAGCTGGCTACAGCCTCCCTTCAGGGAGTTGCAGAGAGCAAGAAGGTAGACAGGCTACAAGCAACCACGAGTGCCAGAAGCAGGAGGCAAGCTTCATGTTCCCCTCCCCAGCAGCTCTAAAGCCAGCTACAAGCTTCAAGGGCAGTCTAAAGATGCCAGGGCAGAGTTCATTTGGTCACACTTCTTGTCCTGGGAGTGTGAGTGAGTTCAGAAGGAAACTTGGAAGCCTCAAGTGTTGTGTTTGGTCCTGTGGGAGGTGATGATAATCTGCACACACTCCTAACAGCACCTGGGCTCTTATTCCACACAGTCAGCTTTGTGTGCTGGCCAGCTGAGGGACAAACCCAACACAATCTGGCAAGAGGGCTGAGTCAAACTGCAAGCAAAGAGCTTTATCTGCCCAGGATTAACTCTAACCTTGTGCCTGAGCTTTCAAACAGGGCTCTCAAGTGTGGCACCACAATGACTAACACTCACCAGAAGGTGGGACTGGCAGTGTGGGCACAATGAAACCCAGGACACCTGCACATGGCACCTCCATCAGCACTCCTGTTTAGGGCTGTCAGGGTGTAAGAGCTGGAAACCAAAGCAGCAGTGTGATGCTGTGTGAGTGTGGAGCCTGCCTCAGCAGGGAAGTGTGCCTGTTTCAGAGGGCTCTCTGCACATGCTGTCAAATTAAACACCACCCAGGTGAGTCCTCTCATGCAGATCATTGCCACCAAACACAGGTCAGTGTCTTGGTGGCTACTGCAGCTCCATTTATGCCACTGCAGAGTTAGGGCCTGAACAGCATTGATCAGCATTGGTCTCTTCTCTCTAGCAACCAGCACCAGAACAAGGGGACACAGTCTCAGGCTGCACCAGGGGAGGTTTAGGCTCTAGGTGAGGAGGAAGTTCTTCATGGAGAGAGTCATTCATCACTGGAATGTGCTGCCCAGGGAGGTGGTGGAGTCCCCATCCCTGGAGGTGTTCAAGAGGGGATTGGATGTGGCACTTGGTGCCATGGTCTAGTCATGAGGTCTGTGGTGACAGCTTGGACTTGATGATCTTTGAGATCTCTTCCAACCTTGGTGATTCTGTGATTCTGCTGGAGAGAGCTCAAGGGAGAGCCAGGAGGATGCTTAGGGGACTTGAGCAGCTCCCCTGGGAAGAGAGACTGAGAGCCCTGGGGCTGTTCAGTCTGGAGAGGAGAAGGCTGAGAGGGATCTGATCAATGTCTGTCAATAGCTGAGGGCTGGGGGGCCAGGGGAGGGGGCCAAGCTCTCTTGGGTGGTGCACAGCAATAAGCCAAGGAACAGTGGAGACAAGTGGAACAGAGAAGGTTTCAGCTCACCATGAGGAGAAACTTCTTTGGTGTGAGGGTGCCAGAGCCCTGGAGCAGGCTGCCCAGGGGGGCTGTGGAGTCTCCTCTGGAGCCTTTCCAACCCCACCTGGCTGCATTCCTGTGCAGCCTGCCCTGGGTGATGCTGCTCTGGCAGGGGGTTGGACTGGGTGAGCTCTGGAGCTCCCTTCCAAGCTCTCATGTTCTGTGATTCTATGATTCCCTAATTAAACATTGCTCCAGATCATAAACCAGAGCCTACCACTCCCTTCTGTGAGCTGGGCAGGATAAGCCAAGCCAAATTGCCTTCAGTGAATACTATGCTGCCTCCAAAGCAAGAAACCCAAAGCACATTATTAGCTGCCATTCTCGAAGTATTGATGACTTATTTACCTTGGGTCATTTCCTGAAGGAAAGGAACTGCCTCAGAGCTGCACAGACAGCACCTGCTCTACTTGAATCCACTGCCTGTGTGTGCAGAAGCTTGTGTCCATGCTCCCCTTGCTGTCAGCAATTGTCTGTTCTTAACAGGTGAGCCACTGCTGCCACTTCCTTCACTGAGACCACCTCCACTCTGTAATCTTCCTCCCACACTTCCTCAAATATTCTTCTCCAGCCTGTGCCACAGAAGCACAGAGTTATGGAGCCTGGAAAAGACCTCTGAGAGCATTGAGCCCAGCTTGTGACCTGACACCACCACACCATCAGCTAAACCATGCCACCAAGTGCCACATCCAAGCTGTGCTTCAAGACTATCATGGAATCAATAAGGTTGGAAAAGCCTTCAGAGCTCATCCAGTCCAACCTCTCACCCATCACCTCCTGACAACTAAACCCTGGCTCCAAGTGCCACATCCAAGCCTTTCTTGAACACCTCCAGGGATGGGGACTCCACCACCTCCCTGGGCAGCACATCCCCAGGGCCAATCTCTCTTGTTGGGAAGAACTTTCTCCTCACCTCCAGCCTAACCCTCCCCTGGCACAGCTTGAGACTGTGTCCTCTTGTTCTGGTGCTGCTTGCCTGGCAGAAGAGACCAACCCCCAGCTGGCTCCAACCTCCCTTCAGGGAGTTGGAGAGAGCAAGAAGGTCTCCCCTGAGCCTCCTCTTCTCCAGGCTATCAACCCCAGCTCCCTCAGCCTCTCCCCACATGGCTGTGCTCCAGACCCCCAGGCTCACACCAGCCTCACAAGCTGTGGGCCTTTCCCAGAGGCTTTCCAAAGCCAACAGTTTTCCTCCATTCCTGGCCCACCACTCTTTGCCTGTCAAGTGTGCAGCACATTGTAACTGCACTCATCCTGTTTCTGGTCACCTCCTACTGCAACCACTTTGGGCTTTGGAGACCTTGCTTGCAGCATGTTTGATTTTCACTGTAATTATCTCCAGCCTGTGTTGCCCTTCCAAGTGCTAGGTTAAAAATAACAAAGTATTAGTTAGGCCTGGGACAGACAATGCTGCAAGAAGCTCAGTGATGGCATGAATATGATTCATCAAGTTCCAGCAGCCATACAGAAGAGAAGCCAAGCAAGGCCATCCATAAAACCAACTCCAAGAGCATCTTTTGCTCCACACCAGACACAGCTGAGTGACTTTGCTGTCTCTGCTCAGACATCTGTCCCTGACACCACATTCACCCTCAGCTTTCTTTAGAGGACAGCAGGGCTCAGAGAGACCCAAGGAGACAAAACTCAGAGTGACTAAGGCTTTGCTCCCCAGATGTCTGGGAGAGCTAGGGAGAGAGCAGACATTTCCAAAGGAAACCCAGCCCCACTGGAGGCGACAGGCATCACCTCCCTCCTCTGAGACACATCCTGCACTCTGCTGCTGAGCCCTGCAAGCTGCTGTGTGCAGCTGCTGGGCCAAACAGCTGCTGCCTGGAGGAGGCTGCCCTGCAGCTGGCACTTGCTGGCTGCTCCTCTTTGGCTCCCACTCGCTACACACCCAAGGTCTCTCACTGCCTTGGCTTGCCTGGGTGCTGCTCCTCTGCTTCCTCCCTCTTCAAAGGAGGTTCTCACACAGGAACACAACTTCCAGGCATGGCAGAGCAGCAACAGTGAGAAACAAGCACAGAATCAACCAGGCTGGAAGAGACCTCCAAGATCACCAAGTCCAACCTATCACCCAGCCCTAACTAACCAACCAGACCATGGCACTGAGTGCCTCACCCAGGCTGCTCTTAAACACCTCCAGGGATGCTGAGCCCACCACCTCCCTGGGCACCATCAAGCATTAAGGATGGAAAAGACTTTTGAGATCACTGAGTCCAACCCTAACCCAACTACCATAACCACTCAACTATATCCTGAAGCACCACATCTACAGCTTCTTGAACACCTCCAGGGATGGTGCCTCCACCACCCCCTGGGCAGCTTGCTCCATCCCCTCACCACTCTTGCAGGAAAGAAATCTTTCCTAACCTCCAACCTAAACCTGCCCTGGCACAGCTTCAGCACATTTCCTCTTGTCCTGCTGATAGCTACCTGGGAGAAAAGGCTCTCCTGAAAACAACTCTGCCTTCTCAAGTTTCAGTCATCACAGCACATGTCAGAGAAAGGAAAATCACAGAATGTTAGGGGCTGGAAGGGACCCCCAGAGATCATCCAGTCCAAACCCCCCCTGCCAGAGCAGGGCCACCCAGGGCAGCTCACACAGCAACTCATTCTAAACTCTGTTAGTCTCCTTGCAGCAGCAGTGGGAATGAAACTTGCCTACCCCCTAGCTCCCTCTTAGCCTGCAGAAGAGGAGGCTCAGGGGAGACCTTCTTGCTCTCTACAACTCCCTGAAGGGAGGTTGCAGCCAGGTGGGGGTTGGTCTCTTCTGCCAGGCACCCAGCACCAGAACAAGAGGACACAGTCTCAAGCTGTGCCAGGGGAGATTCAGGCTGGAGGTGAGGAGAAAGTTCTTCCCAGCAAGAGAGATTGGCCCTGGGGATGTGCTGCCCAGGGAGGTGGTGGAGTCCCCATCCCTGGAGGTGCCTGGCTGAGGCACTTGGTGCCATGGTTGAGTTGATCAGATGGTGTTGGGTGAGAGGTTGGACTTGGTGATCTCAAAGGTCTCTTCCAACCTGGCTTATTCTATTCTATTCCATTCCATTCCATTCCATTCCATTCCATTCCATTCCATTCCATTCCATTCCATTCCAAAAGGGAAGTTCCTGCATCTTGAGTGATACATTTCCAGTCTCTTGAGCCCTCCAAGGCTTGCTGGGACAGACATTAATCTCCTTTGATGGAAGCACAGGAGGTTTCCATACTGGGTCTTCAAAGTCAACTGCAGCCATGGTTTGCCAGGGGCTGACTGAGCTCCAGGGCACTGCAGAAGCACAAATCCCACAGAGTTTGCTTTCTCCACTTTTCCCAGAGAGGCAAGGGCTGGCCTCCCACAGCAGACAGGCCAAAGGGTGGCCTCAGTATTCTATCCTGGATACCATGCCCTGAGCCTCAGTTCTTTCCACACATATTATTCACAGCATCTGTACACAATAGAGGACAAGATCTTAGGATCCTGGGATCAAGTCATTTCCCCTCTCTGCACAGCTAAGCTCAGGCTCCCCAGGAGAAAGGGGAGTTGGTGAAGAGCTTCCAGAGTCTTGCAGCAGTTGCAAAGCCACAGGACTCACACAGATAAACCAGCTACTGTGTCTTCTGAGGAGCAGAAGGACTGTGAGGGTCTAATCAATCCATTTTATCTGCAAGAAAGATCAACTTACACAATCCCAGCCCATGGAAACCCACAAACAAAGTCAAGAGCTGAAAACTTCATGCCTAGTAAAAACCACCCATTGTCAAGTGCAATGAGATAGGAGAAAAGTAGAGGTTAGGATTGAATTCCTGGCTAGGAAACATCATCTGAAGCTGAATTCTCCTAAAGCAGTGTTGCCTACAGGATGTAGATGGCATCAAGTGCAGTGAATTGGAACCTCCCTCACTCAGACTCTCTGAATACATTCAAACCACTGCCAGAAGTGTGTGTGCAGCACAGTAAACTGCTGCCACACAAGCATGTCAAAGCCAGCCAGCAGAATACTGGATGTGAGGAAGAAGTTGTTCCCCATGAGGGTGGCGAGAGCCTGGCACAGGTTGCCCAGGGAGGTGGTGGCAGCCTCCTGCCTGGAGGTGTTTGCAGCCAGGCTGGAGGTGGCTGTGAGCAACCTGCTGTGGTGTGAGGTGTCCCTGCCCATGGCAGGGGGTTGGAGCTGGCTGAGCCTTGAGGTCCCTTCCAAGCCTGACAACTCTGTGATTCTGTAAGTCCTGGCTGAGCCCTGCTGTGCAAGAGCAGTGTGAGCAGCCCCAGCAAATGCTGTTTTCTGTATCAAATGCAAGGAACTCGGGAGCACAGCTCCTGCAGCGCAGGGGAGGGGGTGCAGAACACACAGACACAAATGTGTTCTGTTGCTACATCCCAGCACATGCACCCAGGAGAGATGCTGGGCTATGAGACACTGCACCCAGAGCAGCAAGCATGTGGAAAGAGGATCCCAGAGACATCAGGTGGAAGGGATCTCTGGAAGCAGATCTACAGTCACACCTCCCACTCAGCGCAGGACCATCATCCCCTCCCTGGAACTCTTAGCAGGATGATTCCCATTCTTCTGTAGGTGGCTGCTAACAGCTTATTAAGTGCTTGGGAGTGTCTGCAGGGCAAACGGCCAAGGAAGAGAACAAAGCCTACCATCTCCGGGCCTTGCCTTCTAACTCGGCCGAGCAAGCAAGCGGGAGGAGTGAACTGTCCCCTAACACCGAGGTGGAAATCAGTCCCTTCCCTCAGCTCCTAATCACCAGTGAAAAGGGAACTACGGTCCAAAGAAAACGAAGTCAGCAGCGCCCCTGCGAAGGTGAAAGGGCAGCCCCCTGGCTGGGGCCCTGCCGGTGGCACCCCTCGGGCTGCGCAGGAGTCCTTTCTTCCGCACTCACAAAAGAATCCAAGCAAGCCGTTCCAAAGCGCCCCAAGGGGACAGCTTGTCACTGGCTCAGGTCTGCTCCGTTACAACAACAAATGAGGCAATGCACCGCAGCGCCTCGCACCCCAGGCCCTTTCGGTCACCAACCACAAACACCGACAGCTTTGCTACCGCACAAACCCCACCGGCGGCTCCAGCCGGCCCCAGCAGCTCTCCCTGCAACACAGCAGGGCCAAGCAGCAGGGATGCTGTGGCACAAGGCACACGGTCTCCGAGGACAGCTCCGCGAGTGGAAATGAGAGCTGACAACTTCCAGGTCACTAAGCCGACAGAACCTCCCCTCCAGCACAGGCATTCAGGTGGAGCAGAGCAGCAGCTGCAAGGGAGGACCCAGCCCAACCCCAGGCTGCTTCTCTCCCCTTTGTTTGGAGCTCCCAGAAAACCCTTTGGAACTGAGCGCCTCATTCCCCTCCCGTCGTGCCGGGGATGCCGGGGCCCGGGGCCGGCTCTGTTTGTGTTGCTAGCCGAAAGCACAGCAGAGCACGCCAAGCCTTCAGCCGCCGAATTCCAGCCCTCTGACACAACCCAGCAACCCCAGCGCTGGAAACCAACCTCATGCTTCCACTCAGCATAAAACTCCAGCCCCAACACGAGCCACTGCTGGTTTTGCTCGGCCTGAGCCTTGTCTGCAGAGCAGTTCCCCCCAGATGCAGAGTGACTGCAGCCCGGGGCTGCGCTACCTGCGGCACGCTGCTGCCGCCGTGACAGCACAGCAACTGCTCAAACTCCTTCTGTGCTCTCACACAGAGCTGCTTGTGGCTGGAGGAGCTGCTGGAGTTGCAGCTACTGGAACCCCATCACCTTAGGACACCCCCTGCCAGGGTCCTCCTATGATGAGGAAGCAAACGGAGAGTTGCAGGATCCCAGGAAAACTGGGGCTGGGAGCGAGCACACAGGGAACCTGTGCTCGTGGCTACAAACCAGCAAGGCAGAAGGCTGAGAAAGTGAAGGCCTCTTCTTCAGGCCAGGGCCAAATATGGACTACAGACATGTCTTCAAAGACTCATCAAGCCCCTGCAAAAGGGAGGAAATAAACTCTCCCAACTCCTAGCTGCTGTTTCAACCACTGTTTCCCTTAACCATTTCCCTCACCAGATCCCAAGCTGCTTCTCACTACTGCAGCTCTCCTGCCTTCACCACCACTCAGGCTTGCAGTACATCTGGGATGCCATCTAAACCCAGCTTTTACTGTCAGTAACTGCACTGCAGATTGCAGCACAAGCCTCTGCTGCATCCCAGCACAGACAGCAGCATCGCTCATCTCCCTCAGCCTGCAAGCCACAAAGCAGCTGAGGAAACTGTGCCAGGGCACAGAGTCCTGTAGAGCTGCAGCAGCTGATGTGTGAAGCTGCAAGTGTTGGAGAGGAAGACAGGAATCCTGTCATGCAGGGCTAGCAGCCATCATTTGTGCACAGGACACTTGCATTCCCAGAACACAAGAGGTTTACGTGCCTGCTAAGCAAACCCCCACGGAACCGCTCTGATCGTTGGCCTGCTGCCACCTGGGCTCAACCACAGCCTTCAGGCAGGGCTGTGCTGCCATGCCCTGCCCCACAGGGCTTGCTGCAAAGCTCTCTTTCCATGGCAAGCAGCACAGGGGCATATCTTGCAAAGACAATGATCCAGCTGTGTTACTGGGAAAGATATGCACAAACAAACTCAGCTTTAGCCTTGGCTAAGTTACCTTTTGTGTTACAAGGGAAGTCAGTGATAGCAACAGGCTAATGGATACACATAAAAGGTCAGGACTGGGGGGAAGAGAGAGGGGGGAAGAGAGAGGGGGGAAGAGAGAGGGGGGAAGAGAGAGGGGGGAAGAGAGAGGGGGGAAGAGAGAGGGGGGAAGAGAGAGGGGGGAAGAGAGAGGGGGGAAGAGAGAGGGGGGAAGAGAGAGGGGGGAAGAGAGAGGGGGGGAAGAGAGAGGGGGGAAGAGAGAGGGGGGCAGAGAGAGGGGGGAAGTGAGAGGGGGGGGAAGGGAGAGGGGGGAAGAGAGAGGGCGGGAAAGAGAGTGGGGGGACAGAGAGAGGGGGGGAAGAGAGAGGGGGGAAGAGAGAGGGGGGAAGAGAGAGGGGGGAAGAGAGAGAGGGGGGGAAGAGAGAGGGGGGGGGAGGAAGGAGAGAACACTCCCAGGCTTACTCTGCGAAATGACACCACGTAGAATGTATCTTCCCTTCTGT
Source organism: Dryobates pubescens (assembly GCF_014839835.1). Classification (NCBI taxonomy): domain Eukaryota; kingdom Metazoa; phylum Chordata; class Aves; order Piciformes; family Picidae; genus Dryobates; species Dryobates pubescens. The sequence continues at coordinate 1,503,387 of NC_071622.1, forward strand.
GAATAGCTTCAAAAAAATCTTGATAGCTCCTTGGAGAGGCATAATACACTTGCAGCTCATTCCCTGAGTTCCTGCTGAAATAAAAAAGGGGGGTATGTAATTATTTCAGACAAGAAAGGTAACTTCAGCGAGGGAGAGACTTGAAAGATCAGCTTTTGTGGAGAACAGGAGCTCTTCATTGGCCCAGGGAGGCAGGAGGAACACTGCACAGAAGTGAAAATAACATTAAATAGAACATGGCATACAAGTGCAAACTGCTGGCTGCTTTCTGGAAGCTCAAGGTGCTTTAGAGGTCTTGCTGCAGGAAGCTTTTACAAGCTTGGTTTCCTTTGTGCTTTTGAGGCTGGCCAAACCCTGCTTGCCAGCTCAGTAATAAACCAGGAGAAAAATATGGAGTCAACCTAAAATGTCCTGGGGGGGGTGGGGATTTGTGATGACTTTGGGGAACAGACTTGAGCAAACTTTGGAAGGGCCATTCTGAAATAAAATCTCAACACTTTGCTTTTGGTTTTGCTGCTAAGGACCTAAACCACTCCAACAAAGCAGCACAAAGGTAAACACAAACAGAGCTGGGCATTTACTGCAGTGAGAGCCTCTCCTCTCTCATTCCCCTGGGTTTGTGTGGGTGTCTCTGGGCAGCTTGGAGATCTGCTCTTGATCTTTCTCTCTCATTCACCTGGTTTTGTGTGTGTCTCTGGGCAGCTTGGAGATCTGCTCTTGATCTTTCTCTCTCATCCCCCTGTTTGTGTGTGTGTCTCTGGGCAGCTTGGAGATCTGCTCTTGATCTTTCTCTCTCATCCCCCTGTTTGTGTGTGTGTCTCTGGGCAGCTTGGAGATCTGCTCTTGATCTTTCTCTCTCATCCCCCTGTTTGTGTGTGTGTCTCTGGGCAGCTTTGGAGATCTGCTCTTGATCTTTCTCTCTCATCCCCCTGTTTGTGTGTGAGTCTCTGCTCAGCTTGGAGATCTGCTCTTGATCTTTCTCTCTCATCCCCCTGTTTGTGTGTGGCTGTCTCTGGGCAGCTTGGAGATCTGCTCTTGATCTTTCTCTCTCATCCCCCTGTTTGTGTGGCTGTCTCTGGGCAGCTTGGAGATCTGCTCTTGATCTTTCTCTCTCATTCCCCTGTTTGTGTGTGAGTCTCTGCTCAGCTTGGAGATCTGCTCCTGATTTTTCCTCCTGGGAGTAAAATAACAAGACACCCTCATAATTCTGACATATCTTTTTCACAGCTCTCATCTTACATACATCAGACAGGAGGAAAAGACACTCTGTCTAAACTGCTCTAAACAAAAACACTGGCAGGCTGTACAGTCATAGCTCTTATCCACTGTTTATCTTGGAGAGGTGAGAAATTCCAAGCACACATTGCTATCATGGATTCCTCCCCAGCCCAGCTCAAAAATAACAGGCTTAATCAAATTGGAAAGCTGCACTTACACAAACCATCAGCTGGACCCTCAGCCACTCACTCTGATTCTTTCCCCCTCTATTAGCAGGCTGCCTGTTTGCAGTTCTTGTGGCAAAACCACTCATCAAGCTCTGCCTCCCAAGTTGCCTTCTGCTGACCCAGATTTTCAGCTGGGCTGGCCAACTCAGATTATTTGGGTATGTTTCTAAAATACACACAAGCATGCACCCCAAACAAGGCACAAAGCCATCGTCAAGTGATTTCCTTCAGCAGCAGTAACAGTAGACCATCATTATCTCCTCTCTTACTGCCAACACAATCCTGCTGCAATCCAAGGACTGTAGCTGCCAAGCTGGTTGCTCTTTAACAGGACTGGGGGTTCAAGTCATAGAACCATGGAATGGTCAGGCTTGGAAGGGACCTCAAGGCTCAGCCAGTCCCAACCCCCCTGCCATGGCCAGGGACACCTCACACCGCAGCAGGTTGCTCACAGCCACCTCCAGCCTGGCTGCAAACACCTCCAGGCAGGAGGCTGCCACCACCTCCCTGGGCAGCCTGTGCCAGGCTCTCACCACCCTCATGGGGAACAACTTCTTCCTGGGAAGGGCAGGGAAAGGAAGAGAACTTCTAAACTTCCCTTCTAAAGGAAGGGAAACCTTTCATGGAAGTTTAGAAGTCCTTTCTATTTCAACCTATTTAAGTCCTTTCTGTTTCAATCTTCTATAGCCAGGGGTGCAACATGTCTTTGAAGGTGGTTTGGATGTGGTGCTTGGGGATATGGTTCAGGAGGTGAACCTTGTAGAGTAGGGCTCTGGGTTGGACTTGGTGATGCTGAGGGTCTGCTCCAACCTGAATGTTTGGTTCTGTGATCAGTGGATTACTGCTGTCACTTGGAATTCGGTGACTGACTTGTTCCATGAGCTCAGGAGAGCTTCGCAAAGGCCCAAGGGCTTCCGAGTGCTTTGGAAGAGCTTTCTCCCATGGTTGAACTTGGAATGCTGAAAGGCTGTTTTTCAGGTGTAAGCTGCCTGTGCCGGAGCTCTCTGTGCCTGTGCTGGAGCTGCCTGCGCTGGAGCTGCCTGTGCTGGAGCTGCCTGTGAGCTCTCAGTGCCTGTGCTGGAGCTGCCTGTGCTGGAGCTGCCTGTGAGCTCTCTGTGCCTGTGCTGGAGCTGCCTGTGCCGGAGCTCTCTGTGCTGGAGCTGCCTGTGCCTGTGCCTGCGCTGGAGCTGCCTGTGCTGGAGCTGCCTGTGCTGGAGCTGCCTGTGAGCTCTCTGTGCCTGTGCTGGAGCTGCCTGTGAGCTCTCTGTGCCTGTGCTGGAGCTGCCTGTGAGCTCTCTGTGCCTGTGCTGGAGCTGCCTGTGCCTGCGCTGGAGCTCTCTGTGCCTGTCCTGGAGCTGCCTGTGCCTGTGCTGGAGCTGCCTGTGAGCTCTCAGTGCCTGTGCTGGAGCTGCCTGTGAGCTCTCTGTGCCTGTGCTGGAGCTGCCTGTGAGCTCCCTGTGCCTGTGCTGGAGCTGCCTGTGAGCTCTCAGTGCCTGTGCTGGAGCTGCCTGTGCTGGAGCTGCCTGTGAGCTCTCTGTGCCTGTGCTGGAGCTGCCTGTGAGCTCCCTGTGCCTGTGCTGGAGCTGCCTGTGCCTGTGCCGGAGCATGGGGCAGGAGGGGCCCGCGGGGCCTGGCCGTGCCGAGCAGCGCCTGGGCCTCGCGCCATTGAGCCCCGCGCAGCCTCGGCGCCGAAGCTCAGGGCTGCTTTGGTGGCTCCACAGGCTTTGGTAAATGAGTAACCAAGCTCAAGTTAGCTCCAAGTCTCGTTTCCTGTGTGTGAAGGATGTGAACTGATTCCCTACTTGCACAGTGCTGCTAAATACAGAATACAGAACGAACCAGGCTGGAAAAGACCTTTGAGACCATCGAGTCCAAGCTCTCACCCAGCACCATCTGATCAACTCAACCATGGCTCCAAGTGCCTCAGCCAGGCTCTTCTCAAACACTTCCAGGGATGGGGACTCCACCACCTCCCTGGGCAGCACATCCCAAGGGCCAATCTCTCTTGCTGGGAAGAACTTTCTCCCTCACCTCCAGCCTAAACCTCCCCTGGCACAGCTTGAGACTGTGTCCTCTTGTTCTGGTGCTGCTTGCCTGGCAGAAGAGCCCAACCCCCACCTGGCTCCAACCTCCCTTCAGGGAGTTGGAGAGAGCAAGAAGGTCTCCCCTGAGCCTCCTCTTCTGCAGGCTAAGCAACCCCAGCTCCCTCAGCCTCTCCTCCCAGGGCTGTGCCCCAGACCCCTCCCCAGCTTTCTTGCCCTTCTCTGGACACCTTCCAGCAGCTCAACATCTTTCCTAACCTGAGGAGCCCAGAACTGGACACAGGACTCAAGGTGTGGCCTGAGCAGTGCTGAGCACAGGGCAGAATGACCTCCCTGCTCCTGCTGGCCACACTGCTCCTGATGCAGGCCAGGATGCCCTTGGCCTTCTTGGCCCCCTGGGCACACTGCTGAGGATTAGAATCCTCAGCTTCCTAATGGGAGTTACAAAAGGATGTGGAGAAAGTCTTTTCAGAGGCACAATAAGCCTGAAGTGACCCCTACTTTGAGTAGAAGATTGAACAGGAGATTCCCAGAGGTCCATTCCAACCATTCCCTGTGATCCTATGATTTCAGGGAGCATCTAATAGCTGATGGCTCCAGGAGGAACTGGAAGTCTGCTCTGTGTTCTTGACAGCTCCAGGCCAGTCACAGCATGCAGCTGCCATGACTCACTGCTCCTGTTCATTCAAGGATCATTCATCCCAAGTAACCCTGGCTTCCTTCTGAGCACAGCAGATGATTCCATGCAAAGCTGGGATGCTTCAGACCACTTCTGATCACGCAGATGCCTTTGTTCAAGAGCAGGGTAGGTATGTACACGAAGCTCTCTGAGGCCCTGTGGCTTGTTTGCTCAGCCTTCAGCTACAAGACATCCTCCATCTGCCTGCACAGCTTAAAGAAGATTTTTCTTTTCTTTTCTTGTTTTTTTTCTTCTTAGTCAAGGAACATAAGAATTTGGCAGCCTGCTCTCATGAACCCCAGCCTGCAGCTTGCTCCTCTCTCCCAGGCTGATCCTGCTTTCAAAGCAGCACTCCAACCGGAAGGGCCACAGCTCTCCCGCTTCCACTGGCAACACTCAGAGGTTGGACTTGATGCTCTCTGAGAGCTTTGCCAACCTGGTTGATTCTATCACTCTGTGATTTCAGGTGTCCTGCCCACTTTAGACTCCATTCTGCTTGCTTCCCTGTCACTTCCAAGCACAGGAGGCTTTTCAAACACTCTCACAGAGAATGCAGGAGAGAGAAGTTTTGTTTCCTTAAGCTTTTCCCTCCTGTTCTTCCTGTCCCCAGGAAAGAGAGACAGGAGAGGCATACGAGTTGTGGGGGGAGGCAGAGAGGGTCAGGAAACTCTGGGTTATACTCTAATCATCAGGGAAATTCAGGAGATGAATACAGAATACAGAATTAACCAGGTTGGAGAAGACCTTTGAGATCATCCAGTCCAACCTCTCACCCAGCACCATCTGATCAACTCAACCATGGCTCCAAGTGCCTCAGCCAGGCTCTTCCTAAACACCTCCAGGGATGGGGACTCCACCACCTCCCTGGGCAGCACATCCCAAGGGCCAATCTCTCTTGCTGGGAAGAATTTTCTCCTCACCTCCAGCCTAAACCTCCCCTGGCACAGCTTGAGACCGTGTCCTCTTGTTCTGGTGCTGGGTGCTTGTGAAAAGAGACCAACCCCCACCTGGCTGCAACCTCCCTTCAGGGAGCTGAAGACAAACAATGCAAATAAGATGCAATGATACTTTGTCCAACCAGTTCAGTAATGGCTGCAATAATATCTGCAAGCAGCTGCTGGTGAAAAACTAGATTAGTAAGTAGAAAGGAGTAGCAAAGCAGTTGCTGTGCCTTACCTGAGGCTGGTGTCTGTGTAAGGCATGGCCATTAGCTGGGAATCTGCCTTCTTACTGAGGGAGCTCTGGAAAAGGGGCAAAACAAAAAGATGACACAAAATGAAGCCAGGAAGCATTGCCCTGGTTTGGCACTACAGAAACCCAGATCACAGAATCATAGAATCAATAAGGTTGGAAAAGACCTCAGAGCTCTTTGTGGGTGCCATGGACAGTGGCATTGAGTGCACCCTCAGCAAGTTTGCTGATGGCACCAAGCTGAGTGGTGCTGCTGACAGCTGGAGGGAAGGGATCCAGCCAGAGGGACCTGGACAGGCTGGAGAGGTGGGCACAAGCCAACCTCATGAGGTGCAACAAGCCCAAGGGCAGGGTCCTGCAGCTGGGTGGAGGCAATCCCAGGCACAAATCCAGGCTGGGCAGGGACTGGCTGGAAAGCAGCCCTGAGGAGAGAGACTTGGGGGTGCTGGGGGAGGAGAAGCTCAGCAGGAGCTCTCAGTGTGCACTTGCAGCCCAGAAAGCCAATCAGATCCTGGGCTGCAGCAAGGGAAGTGTGGCCAGCAGGGCCAGGGAGGGGATTCTCCCCCTCTGCTCAGCTCTGGGGAGACCCCACCTGGAGTACTGCCTCCAGTTCTGGAGCCCCTATTGCAAGAGGGATCTGGAGGTGCTGGAAGGTGTCCAGAGAAGGGCCACGAGGAGGAGCAGAGGGCTGGAGCTGCTCTGCTGTGAGCACAGACTGAGGGAGTTGGGGTTGTGCAGGTTGGAGAGGAGAAGGCTCCCAGGAGACCTCATTGTGGCCTTGCAGGATCTGCAGGGGGCTCCAAGAAAGCTGGGGAGGGACTTTGGAGGGTGTCAGGGAGGGATAGGACTGGGGGGGGATGGAGCAAAACTAGAAATGGGGAGATTGAGATTGGCTGTGAGGAAGAAGTTGTTCCCCAGGAGGGTGGTGAGAGCCTGGCACAGGTTGCCCAGGGAGGTGGTGGAAGCCTCCTGCCTGGAGGTGTTTGCAGCCAGGCTGGAGGTGGCTGTGAGCAGCCTGCTGCAGTGTGAGGTGTCCCTGGCCATGGCAGGGGGGTTGGAACTGGCTGAGCCTTGAGGTCCCTTCCAGCCCTTCCAGCCCTGTGATTCTCTAATCACCAACCAAAGCCAGCAATTTGAAATGGGAAGTGCTGAGTGCCCTAATTACAGGCACCACTGCTGCTTTGGTCTATAATGACAAGCACAGACAGAAGCAAGGGAGACTGTTTGGTGGTGTTGCCTGAGATGATCTTGTCATGCTGCTGGCTCACCAGCACAAGCTGCACCAGCTGCCCACCTGCATGACCCGTGCCTTCTGCTGCTGGCTGTTGGACTGCCTCCGGGACCTGGTTCGCTCCACCTCATGCCTGTGAACCCATCCTCGCAGCTCGTGGTTCAGCCTGCAAACAGCCACAGTGTGAACAGAGGCTTCAACAACAGTGGCCAAGGCTCTTGTCAGTATAGACAGCACTTTAACTAGCCACCATAAAGACTTAACAGATCACAGGATGTCAGGGGTTGGAAGGGACCTCTGCAGATCATCCAGTCCAACCCCCCTGCCAGAGCAGGAGCAGAGAACCCAGCACAGGTCACACAGAACACATCCAGATGGGGCTGGGAAGGCTCCAGAGAAGGAGACTCCACAACCTCTCTGAGCAGCCTGCTCCAGGGCTCTGGGATCCTCCCAGGGCAGAAGTTCCTCCTCATGCTGAGCTGGAGCCTCCTGTGCTGGAGTTTCCATCCACTGCCCCTTGTCCTGTCCCAGGGTGCAAGTGAGCAGAGCCTGTCCCCTCCCTCCTGACCCCCAGCCCTCAGCTATTGATAGACATTGATCAGATCCCTCTCAGCCTTCTCCTCTCCAGTCTAAACAGCCCCAGGGCTCTCAGTCTCTCCTCCCCAGATAGTGCTCCAGTCCCTCAGTCATCCTTGCAGCTCTCTTTTGGACTCTCTCCAGCAGATCCCTGTCCCTCCTGAGCTGGGGAGCCCAGCACTGGATGCAATGTTCCAGGGGAGGTCTCAGCAGGGCAGAGCAGAGGGGGAGGAGAACCTCCCTGGCTCTGCTGGCCACACTCTGAATGCCCCCCAGGATCCCATTGGCCTCCTTGGCCCCCAGGGCACATTGCTGTCCCATGCAGAACTTGTTCCCCACCAGCACTCCCAGGTCCCTCTCCCCAGGGCTGCTCTCCAGCAGATCCCCTCCTAAGCTGTGCTGTGCAGTTTGTTCTTCCTTCCCAGCTGCAGGACTCTGCCCTGACCCCTGCTGAGCCTCCTGGGGCTCCTCTGTGCCCAGCCTGGGTCTCGCCAAATGGCCAGGCAGCCTTCAGGTGTCTCAGCCCAGCCTCCCAGATGAAGACTGACAACATCACCCAGGGCTGACAGCCCAGCAGCTCTCACACAGCACCACAATTACATCTAGACTCCTCAGAGAAGCTCTCCTCAGGAGAGGCTGGGTGCTCACCTGAGGGACTCCGTCCGGTTGATCAGGGGCCGGCAAGGGGGCGGCGGGGGGGAGATGTATAGCAGTGGCTCCTCTGAGACTATCATCAAGGCTTTGTTATCAGATACAGAACCATCATAACTGGGGAGGGGGAAGAAAAGGGAAAGACATCAAGAAATCCCTTAAAGCAAGGTTTTTCATGAACCTTTACCCAAAGCCAGAGAACCATGGGCAAAGCTGCAGAGCTGCTCCCGTGGGAGCGCTGGAACAGGTGAAGAACAATCCCATCAAACATCCAGTGTCTTGGCCAGCTCCCCAGAGGGCTCTGACAGCACTCAGGGGACAGCTGAGCACTAGCAGATGCTGGATCTCTTCACAAAAGCAGCCTGTGAAGTATTCCTCATCATATGTGAGCTATGAGAAGCAGTTTTGCCTTTTGCTGCAGGGCTGTGCAAGGTTTGCTGCACAAACACTCTCCTGAGCAGCTGCCAAGCCCAGGCAAATGCACAGAGAGCAGGAGCTACCTGCCAGTGGAGCTGTCAGACTGTACCTCAGCTGAAGGGAGAGGCTCAACAACTCCTACAGCCTCCAGGAGCTCCCTTGGCTTTGGCTAAAAGTGCAGAGCATACACTGCAATACCAAAATGCACAGCATCCTCAGTAACAAAGTCAAGACTCATTGTCCTTTCTCCTGGTTCTCTGTGCCTCCTGAGGGGTTAACTACCTCACCAAATACCTCTTATAAGGGCATCACTAGTCCTTTGGGTTTGGACAGAGAGTTGCAGCTCCTAAACTTCACCTTCTTCCTGACAAATCAGATCTAAGAGCTTGTAACAGCCTCATTCACACTCCCCTCCCTGCCTCAGCCTTCTCTCCTCCTTCATGTCTGCTGTTTACTGCAGCTAGAGCTGACAAAGGAGGATACAGAGCAAAGAGCTCACAGCCTGCCAGGAAACAGAGTGAAGGAGTGAAAGAAAAAGGGAGCTGGAATCATAGAATTGTCAGGCTTGGAAGGGACCTCAAGGCTCAGCCAGTCCCAACCCCCTGCCATGGCCAGGGACACCTCACACCACAGCAGGTTGCTCACAGCCACCTCCAGCCTGGCTGCAAACACCTCCAGGCAGGAGGCTGCCACCACCTCCCTGGGCAACCTGTGCCAGGCTCTCACCACCCTCCTGGGCAACAACTTCTTCCTCACATCCAATCTCAATCTCCCCATTTCTAGTTTTGCTCCATCCCCCCCAGTCCTATCCCTCCCTGACACCCTCAGAAGTCCCTCCCCAGCTTTCTTGGAGCCCCCTGTAGATCCTGGCAGGCCACAATGAGGTCTCATTGGAGCCTTCTCTTCTCCAGACTGAACAACCCCAACTCCCTCAGTCTGTGCTCACAGAGGTGGAAGCACTGGCACATCCTCCTAAGAGAACCACTGCACTCTTATGTCACAAGCCATGACCTGAAAAGTGCCACACAGGACACAAAGCTCTCATCATGGCTGCAGCCTTAAAGCACTCTTGATTTATTGCCTCTTTTTTTTCCCCCTGCATGGCAAAATCCATTAGGGCTTTCTGCACATCTGTGCCTGGCTTTGTTCAACCAGCCAAAACACTCCACTGGAAAGGGATGATTGGATAGGATAAAGCTTGTAAGGGAAAAACATGAGCTGGATTAGCCAGGCTTCAATCTGGAGGCAATTATATGTTCACTTCTGCAATGAATGCTAGAGATCTAGGAAGCCTGAGAGCAACAAGATAATTAAATAATGGCTGAGCAGAAGGATGAACTCAGAGATTTGTGAAGCAGAGCAGGGCTGAGTTCAGAGCACATTCTCACTTGTGAACTTCCCCAGGCCTCTCTCAAGCAACTAAGAAAATAAATACTCCAGCTTCAAAACTAGGGAGAGAGGGAGAGAAGATGACAAATGCCATAACTATGCAAGCTGAAGACCAGGGGAAAAGGCAGAGAGAAGAAGGACTGCAGAAGGTCAAGAAAGTCTCCATTACACACACTTGGTGATATGCTCTCTGCTACCACACCACCCAGCACAGCCACGTGGGCACCCCTGGGTCTCTGCCTGCTGGGGGATCTTGGAGGTGAAGCATCATTTGCACAGGAGCACAGAACTGTCAGCTAAACAAACTCCCCACACACTTTGCTCTCTAGGCAACACTCAGCCTCTGTCAGCCCACACAGAGCCCCTCCTGAAAGCCTGTACCCCAACAAGTACTTTCATATTCCCAAGGGGAATCTGAGCCTTGGACTGGCAAAACCTTGCTCTGAAGTGTACAGCTTAGAACCATAGAACTGTCAGGGTTGGAAGGGACCTCAAGGCTCAGCCAGTCCCAACCCCCCTGCCATGGCCAGGGACACCTCACACTACAGCAGGTTGCTCACAGCCACCTCCAGCCTGGCTGCAAACACCTCCAGGCAGGAGGCTTCCACCACCTCCCTGGGCAGCCTGTGCCAGGCTCTCACCACCCTCCTGGGGAACAACTTCTTCCTCACAGCCAATCTCAATCTCCCCATTTCTACTTTTGCTCCATCCCCCCCAGTCCCATCCCTCCCTGACACCCTCCAAAGTCCCTCCCCAGCTTTCTTGCAGCCCCCTGCAGATCCTGCAAGGCCACAATGAGGTCTCCTGGGAGCCTTCTCTTCTCCAGCCTGCACAACCCCAACTCCCTCAGTCTGTCCTCAGAGCAGAGCAGCTCCATCCCCCTGCTCCTCCTTGTGGCCCTTCCCTGGACACCCTCCAGACAAATCTCCAAGATCAGCTCTTGGAACACAGTGTTTGTGAAGTCAGTTGCTCTGCAAGAGCTGCAACAGCACTGGCCAAAAAGGTCAGCAAGCAGAAGGGCAGCCTGGTCTAACAGCACATCAAAGGTTTTCATCTCACCTACTACTCTTCTCAGGAATGATGTCCACAGGTATCTGCTGGGCTGGGCTGGCCTCCTGGCTAGCTGAGAACTCCAGAAGGTTTCTGGTTCGATGGTTGGAAGTTGCAGTGGAATCAGCTCCATTGGGATCCTTCTCAAACACACTGGGGAAGAGAATAACCACAGCAAAACACATCAAATACACAAAGCATCTGCAAGGCACTTCACTCTAAGGTGTTAAATGCTTACAGGATGCAGAATTAACCAGGTTGGAAAAGACCTCAGAGATCATCCAGTCCAACCTCTCACCCAACACCATCCAATCAACTCAACCATGGCACCAAGGGCCTCAGCCAGGCTCTTCCTAAACACCTCCAGGGATGGGGACTCCACCACCTCCCTGGGCAGCACATCCCAAGGGCCAATCTCTCTGTCTGGGAAGAATTTCTTCCTAACATCCAGCCTGAACCTCCCCTGGCACAGCTTGAGACTATCCTGGTCTGTGCTTGCACTGATGGAAGGATCTTGCCCTGAGGGCTGTGCAGCCAGCCAGCCATGCAGCACAGGACCATCTGTGCTGCCCTCCATGCAAAGCATGCCACATGGGCTGGGAAAGGAGCAGACAAATGCCACTCTACACTGACTGCACCCTGGGCCACAAGGCTGAGAATCTTGAAAGTGGGATATGAAGTGAAAGAAATGGGGTTGGAGTGGCTGGAGAGCGGCCAGGCAGAGAGGGACCTGGGTAGTGATTGACAGCAGCTGAACAGGAGCCAGCAGTGTGCCCAGGTGGCCAGGAAGGCCAAGGGCATCCTGGCCTGCAGCAAGAGCAGTGTGGCCAGCAGGAGCAGGGAAGTCATTGTGCCCTGTGCTCAGCACTGCTGAGGCCACACCTGGAGTCCTGTGTCCAGTTCTGGGCTCCTCAGGTTAGGAAAGAGGTTGAGCTGCTGGAAGGTGTCCAGAGAAGGGCAAGAAAGCTGGGGAGGAGTCTGGGGCACAGCCCTGGGAGGAGAGGCTGAGGGAGCTGGGGTTGCTTAGCCTGCAGAAGAGGAGGCTCAGGGGAGACCTCCTTGCTGGAGGTGAGGAAGAAATTCTTCCCAGCAAGAGAGAGATTGGTCCTTGGGATGTGCTGCCCAGGGTGGGGGTGGAATCCACCATCCCTGGAGGTGTTTAAGAAGAGCCTGGCTGAGGCACTTGGTGCCATGGTCTGGTTGATTGGGCAGGGCTGGGTGATAGGTTGGCCTGGATGATCTTGGGGGTCTCTTCCAAGCTGGTTGATTCTATGACTAAAACCAAGCAAGGCTGGAGGTGAGGAATTGCTTTCCTGGGCAAGATGAGCAGCTAGAAGCTGAAGTCTTTTCTCTTGGGCCATACTTACACACTCGTGGTGCCTGCCAGGGCTTTGCAGCCTGCATTTGGCCAACCCAGATAACTGTGAGCATTTGAAGGGGTTTCACACAGCCACAACCACCTTGGCCAAGCTGGCTCGAGCTCTTTGGCTTGTTTAAGATGCAAAACCAGGTCCAAGGGAAAAAAGAGAAAGAACCACTAAATACTTCATGCAGATGTTTGTCCAGAAGTGGAGATAAATTTGATTATAGGAGGGAAAGAACAGCAACTCTCCTGCCATGGCTCCTCCAGGCATCCCATGGCACCTGATATTTTAGGGGTATTTTGAAGTCTTTGGTTGGAATGTCAAACTTGATGAATGTGAAAGCAAGCCCTGCCAGGAGCCCAAACCGAATTTCCTTTGCACTGCTGGCTGCAGAAACCCTGGGAGCCTGGAGGTTTGAGGGCTGACATTTCAGCTGCACAGTCCTGTGCAGCAGAGAGCCAGCAGTGATATCATAACAGAGAGTTTTCTGGGGACAGACCATCTCTGAATAGCAGCTGGGCCCTTTCCAACAGGCTGAAGTTGACATTGCAAGGAGACACCAACCTTGTCCTCTTCCTAACTGCTTCCAGACAAGGCTGCCACAGTGCCAAATGCTCTCTGCAAAGTGTTTCTGCTTGCTTTGCTCCTGATGAGGGCACCATCTGCTGACTGTAAGGCTCTACCTCCTCCTGCCAGGCTGCTCCAGAGCTACACTCTGCAAGTGCTGGGCTGGTAAGAGGAGCCCAGCCTCCCACCAGCACTGCTGGGGAAGGTGACAACAGCAACCAAGGCTGGAGGGACACTGCCAGGGGTTTTCCTTCTTTAAAAAGCAATTGATGTTTAAATAAAGCTGTCAGAAAAGGAAGGAAGGGAAGTATTGACACCCAGACACTGAGTTTTGCTGGGAAAGCTATGGATCCCAGTGTCAGAGGGCATTAGAGGCTGGAAGGGAGCTCCAGAGCTCACCCAGTCCAACCCCCTGCCCGAGCAGCATCACCCAGGGCAGGCTGCACAGGAATGCAGCCAGGTGGGGTTGGAAAGGCTCCAGAGGAGACTCCACAGCCCCCCTGGGCAGCCTGCTCCAGGGCTCTGGCACCCTCACACCAAAGAAGTTTCTCCTCATGGTGAGCTGAAACCTTCTCTGTTCCACTTTGTCTCCACTGTTCCTTGGCTTATTGCTGTGCACCACCCAAGAGAGCTTGGCCCCCTCCCCTGGCCCCCCAGCCCTCAGCTATTGATAGACATTGATCAGATCCCTCTCAGCCTTCTCCTCTCCAGACTAAACAGCCCCAGGGCTCTCAGTCTCTCTTCCCAGGGGAGCTGCTCAAGTCCCCTGAGCATCCTCCTGGCTCTCCCTTGGACTCTCTCCAGCAGATCCCTGTCCCTCTTGACCTGGGGAGCGCCAGAGGGGACACAGTAGATATTCTAGATCTGGTTGTTTGCAGTGGGCTGGCCTTCATTGCCAAAGCTTGGGCAGGTCTGAAGCAAGCAGTCTCAACTGTGATGCTTCCTGCATTTCACTCCCAGCCCAGCAGGAGAATGCCTGGAGAAAAGTTAAGTTATCAGAGAATCAAGAAGGGTGGCAGGGAGTGCCCCTGGGGTTGTGTGCAGGCTCTGCAACTGCACCAAAGCAGCAGGACAAGGGAAGTGAGCACAGCCAGGCCAAGGCACTGCTCTGCCAGGATGAACATGTGGCTGTGATCAGCAGGGGAGGGAGGAAGGAATCACTTCCTGCTCCTGCTGCTGCAGTCTGTAGGAAAATCAAGAGCACTCAATCTTCTTCAAGCACTGACCCATCAGAGAGGTTCTGAAGGCCTGGAAGCCGGAGCAAGCCTTGTGCTTTGCTTACTTCAGCCCCACAAGCAGCAGATCATGGAAGCATGCAACTGAACAGCCCTTGGGTGATTTCCACACTGCCAGTACAAGGGGATTCATCTTACCACTTCCTGTGCTTTTCCCTGATGCTTGTGCTACCACTCTAAGGAATGAGACACAGCCCTAAGGCTTTCAGGACTCAGAAGTCACTGCTTCCTTTACAGAGTCATAAAATCAGCCAGGCTGGAAAAGACCTCAGAGATCAGCAAGCCCAACCTATGACCTAATACCCAACACCTCCTGACAACTAAACCATGGCTCCAAGTGCCACATCCAATCCCCTCTTGAACACCTCCAGGGATGGGGACTCCACCACCTCCCTGGGCAGCACATCCCAATGGCCAACCTCTCTTTGCTGGGAAGAATTTCTCCTCACCTCCAGCCTAAACCTCCCCTGGCACAGCTTGAGACTGTGTCCTCTTGTTCTGGTGCTGGGTGCCTGGGAGAAGACACCAACCCCCACCTGGCTACAACCTCCCTTCAGGGAGTTGGAGAGAGCAATGAGGTCTCCCCTGAGCCTCCTCTTCTGCAGGCTAAGCAACCCCAGCTCCCTCAGCCTCTCCTCCCAGGGCTGTGCTCCAGACCTCTTTGCTGCAGACCACAAGAAGCAGCAAGCAAATCACACTTCTCAGCCACCCAGCCTGGTGTCTGTATTTGCAGACTGCTCAGTGGGTCTAAACTTTTAAGAGATTTTTCTGTTTCCAAGAGAGTCCTGGAACAGAGAGGAAAATCCATCAGGACACTAGAGAGTGCCTCCAAAAGGCCAGCAGCTCCAGCACAGCTGCTCCAGGTCAAGGGGGGGGATAAGAGATCCTGAAGCAGCAGCTTTACTTATCTCCATCAATCATCACCTCAAGTCATCCTCCACCACAAATACAGCTTAAGAATGTTTGGTTACATCATCAAGTTTGGTTTCCAGTCTGAAAGGAGCTCCAACCATGCAGAGCTGGCCAACATTTGAGACAAAACAAACCAAACATCAGAGCAGCCTCTAAAATCCCTGTCCCAGCCCCTTGCAGATCAGAGAGCCACAGAGCTGTCAGGCTTGGAAGGGACCTCAAGGCTCAGCCAGTCCCAAGCCCCCTGCCATGGCCAGGGACACCTCACACTGCAGCAGGTTGCTCACAGCCACCTCCAGCCTGGCTGCAAACACCTCCAGGCAGGAGGCTGCCACCACCTCCCTGGGCAGCCTGTGCCAGGCTCTCACCACCCTCCTGGGGAACAACTTCTTCCTCACAGCCAATCTCAATCTCCCCATTTCTAGTTTTGCTCCATCCTCCCCAAGTCCTGTCACTCCCTGACACCCTCAGAAGTCCCTCCCCAGCTCTCTTGGAGCCCCCTGCAGATCCTGGAAGGCCACAATGAGGTCTCCTGGGAGCCTTCTCTTCTCCACATTGAACAGCCCCAACTCCCTCAGGCTGTCTCCAGAGGCAGCCTGTGTTTGGCACCTTTTCAGATCTGGGCACTACCCAGGCCTGGTCCAACACAAATGTGGGCATCACAGAAGATTGAAAAAACAAAAGCAAGAAAGGCAGGCACCCAGGAATGGTAATGCTTTGGAAGTGTTCAGATTCCATGCTGTAAGTGATAACAAACAAAGCACAGCTCATGAGACCTTCCTGAGGGACAGGGAGACACTCAAACCTGTCCAGAGAAGGGCAGCAAAGCTGGGGAGGGGTCTGGAGCACAGCCCTGGGAGGAGAGGCTGAGGGAGCTGGGGTTGCTTAGCCTGCAGAAGAGGAGGCTCAGGGAAGACCTTCTTGCTCTCTACAACTCCCTGAAGGGAGGCTGTAACCAGGTGGGGGTTGGGCTCTTCTCCCAGGCACCCAGCACCAGAACAAGAGTTTAGGTTTGAGGTGAGGAGAAAGTTCTTCCCAGCAAGAGAGATTGGCCACTGGAATGTGCTGCCCAGGGAGGTGGTGGAGTCCCCATCCCTGGAAGTCTTCAAGAAAGGCTTGGCTGTGGCCCTTGGAGCCATGGTTTGGTTGTCAGGAGGTGCTGGGTGACAGGTTGGACTTGCTGCTCTCTGAGGTCTTTTCCAACCCAGCAGATTCTGTGATCCTATGCTGTCAGCATCCTCTGGGAGTGCCACACCAGCTGAGAGTGCAGCCCTGCTGGCCAGGCACCAGCTCCCACAGAAGGCAAGTGTGAAGGCAGGGATGCAGCCTCCCACAGCTCCTGCCTCCCTCCAGGGGCCATGGCTGCAGCTCCCACCCCTGCTGCACGTCACAGTTTGTGTGCTGCCTCCTTTGGGCCAGCGCTGCCTGTTGCCAGCTCCTGTCTCACACCTCCTGGGGAGCTGAGATTGAGCAAGGGGGTGATGTCTGCAAGGGCCTGCAGCAAGATGTGCCCTTTCCCCTCCAGACACCTCACCAATCATTCTTGAGCAATAATAAAAGGAAGTTTTCATGGATGTGAAAGCCAAGTAAGTCATAAAGCTTAGAGCCTGGTTCCTTGACACACAGATGGAGAACTCCTGGCACCCTTCTTCCAGTGCACACCAAACAGCACAGAAACTCACACCAACAGAACTCCTGCTAAGTTACTTAGGCTTCTAACAACTGAAAGCTTCAGTCTCCCCCACAGAAACCTCACTAAAGGCACAAGTGTCTGGGACCACAATGCAGAGTTACCATTAACTGCAGGCAAGCCTTTGTGGTGGGCAGCCAGCATTTGCTGCACATTCAGCTGCCATCCAGGCTTCCACTCCTCACTCAGATAGAGCCTGGGGCCATGCCCAGCACTGAAGGATGTACTGGAAAGCTTGCTGGCAGTTAAGCAGCCTGCACTAGGCTCTCCCTTCAGTATAGAATCAACCAGGTTGGAAAAGACCTCAGAGATCAGCAAGTCCAACTCACTACCTAATCCCTAACACCTCCTGACAACTGAACCATGGCTCCAAGTGCCACATCCAGGCCTTTCTTGAACACCTCCAGGGAGGTGCTGTGAGGACAGACTGGGGGAGTTGGGGTTGTGCAGTCTGGAGAAGGCTCCCAGGAGACCTCATTGTGGCCTGCCAGGATCTGCAGGGGGCTCCAGGAAAGCTGGGGAGGGACTTTTGAGGGTGTCAGGGAGGGAGAGGACTGGGGGGGATGGAGCAAAACTAGAAGTGGGGAGATTGAGATTGGATGTGAGGAAGAAGTTGTTCCCCAGGAGGGTGGTGAGAGCCTGGCACAGGCTGCCCAGGGAGGTGGTGGCAGCCTCCTGCCTGGAGGTGTTTGCAGCCAGGCTGGAGGTGGCTGTGAGCAACCTGCTGTGGTGTGAGGTGTCCCTGGCCATGGCAGGGGGGTTGGGACTGGCTGAGCCTTGAGCTCCTTTCCAACCCTGACAGTTCTGTGGTTCTATGAGAACACAAAACCTCCCCATTCCTGTCAGGGGCTGCATTCTGTTGTTAAGGACTGAGGAGGACAGCAAGCAGGACTCTCACAGTCATGGAGCTACCATCCAGTGACACCTCTATAAAAGGAAGAAAATGCAGATGGGAGGAGTGAAACCTGAAGTAATGATTTGTATATGCCACACTCTGAGCCTTCCAAAGGCTATTGCACAATCCCCTCTACACTACCTTGATACAGCCTGGGATCTGAATTGCAGTGCAAGCATTTACTCTGCTAGCTAAAAGGAACAAGAAACAAAGGGCAGAAAGATAAGAGTAATCCCTTGCAAATTTGCAATCACATTCCCTCTGCCTAACCCACTCCTGCCACAGACCACCTAGCTCAGGCACAGCCATTCCACTGGCAGGCTCCAGCACTACACTGGCCAGGCACAGCCAGCCAGCCAAGAATTCCTTTTTGCTTTATCTACTTCATTAAACATCAGAGCAGTCAAGAAATTCCCCCTGACACATTTCTGTACTGGGTGATGTTACAGAGACATCAACACAAGCTGACCTTCCAGCCATCAAGCTCAACATCCTACTCATGGCTGAGCGTGGAGAAGCTGAGAGACAGGATCTGCAGAGCACTCTGGTAAAGGACCTCCCTCTCACCTTCCCTTTTCAAGCCTCTCAAAATCAACCAGAGCTTCATGCATAGAATCAGAGAATCAGCCAGGCTGGAAAAGACCTCAGAGCTCATCAAGTCCAACCTGTCACCTAATCCCTAACACCTCCTGGCAACTCAACCATGGCTCCAAGAGCCACATCCAAGCCTTTCTTGAACACCTCCAGGGACAGTGACTCCACCTCCTTCCTGGGCAGCACATTCCAATGGCCAATTCTTCTTTCTGGGAAGAACTTTCTCCTCACCTCCAGCCTAAACCTCCCCTGGCACAGCTTGAGACTCTGGTGTTGGTTGCCTGGGAGAAGAGCCCAACCCCCAGCTGGCTACAACCTCCAAAGCCTGTGACTTCAGCACAGGTATGGAAGAGGCAGATGAGCTCTCAAAGTCTGTGACTTCTTTCCAAAAGGACTCTTAACACAGCTTTGCAGCCTCTTCAGGTCATAAATGGAGCAGACAAACTGCTGTGCACTGCACTGAGCAACAAATTGTCAAACCAAGAGAAATTAAAGGGATGAGATCTAGCTCTTTGTTGCCAGAAGGACAGCAAAAGAGTAACCACTCCACAGATGAGTTTTCCCCTGTGCAGGAGGAGAGTGCAGCACAGAAGCCAAGCTCTGAGCTTCAGAACAAAACACCATCTGTATTAAAAAGTCAAACACAAGTCACAGGGCAGCACACTTGCAATGCAAAGTGGAGTTCCTGGGCAGCTTACCTCAAGGGACCATAATTCAGCATTATGAAGGCCAGAATCACCATCACACACAGGGTCCTTCCCTTTGGAGATGACACTTTCAGCTTCTGGTTCTAGACAGGAAGGGAAAAAACAAAGACATGCAGTTAAAAAAGGGCACAGGGCATGCAAAGGTATGGCAGAGGCTAAACAGAACCACAGAGGTGTCAGGGTTGGAAGGGACCTCAAGGATCAGCCAGTTCCAACCCCCCTGCCGTGGCCAGGGACACCTCACACTACAGCAGAGCCACATCCAGCCTGGTCTTAAAACCCTTCAGGGGTGAGGCTTCCACCACCTCCCTGGGCAAGCTGTGCCAGTGTTTCAATACACCAAATTGTGTTTGCTTTTTAGATGTGAATTTGCCTAATCATGTATGGATGCATGCCAGGAGTGCTTCACAATAAAACCCTTTTCCTTTCTGCTCTATATCCAGCCTGCCTTCGCAGTGAAACCCTGAAGCAGCAGCCTGACATAAAGAGAATTAACTCAGCTAAATACTGCTGCCCTAAAACTGGTGAAAGTCCTGCTTGGAGTGGGAGGCTGAGCTAGAAATCCTCAATGTTCTCCCAGCCAACAACTCCTGAGTTCACAGAATCACAGAATTTCAGGGGCTGGGAGGGACCTCCAGAGCTCATCCAGTCCAACCCCTGCCAGAGCAGGGTCACCCAGAGCAGCTCACACAGGAACACATCCAGGCAGGTCTTGAGAACCTCCACAAAGGTAGACTCCACAACCCCCCTGGGCAACCTGTTCCAGGGCTCTGCCACCCTCACAGGGAAATAATTCCTCCTGTTTCCATGGAGCTTCCTCTGCCTCAGCTTCCACCACTGCCCCTTGTGCTGGCATTGGGTATCCCCCAGCAGAGCCTGGCTCCAGCCTCTGGGCACTCCCCCTGCACAGCTTTAGCAACAGCAATGAGGTCACCTCTCAAGTCTCCTCCTCTCCAAGCTCCAGAGCCCTCAGCTCCCTCAGGCTCTCCTCATAAGGGAGATGTTCCACTCCATCATCTTTCTGCCTCTGTGGTGGAGTCTTTCAAGCAGCTCCCTGAGGTCCTCCTTGAGCTGAGGGGCCCAGAAGCGGACACAAGTGCCTTCCACCTGGGCAACTGTCTTGCTATAAAGCCAGATCTCAATCATAGTCTCTCACCTCTAATACTACTTCATCCAGCTGCCTCTTCAGTGTGCTGTTTTCTTTCTTGAGTTTCTCATTCTCCTGCAAGGCAGCCTCCAGCCTGGCCTCCAGCCCCAGCATGTATTCCTTCTTCTTCTTCCGCGACTGGAAGGCCGACTCCCGGTTCTTGATCATGCGCTGCTGCCTCCTCAGGACGTTGACCTGCACACAGCACACAGGCCTGTTACCGAGCCCCAAGGCACAGGTGTGCCCATTGCAAGCCTCATTTCTGCTCCTTCACTCTGCCAAAGGCCTCTAGAGATAGCTCCTCACCACAAGCAACAAGGAATTACAGCATGCCTCCCAGAGAATGAAGTAACAGCTCCTGCATCATCCCCTCTTCTCTTGCCCTCACACAAAAACAGCTCCTGTATCATCCCCTCTTCTCTTGCCCTCACACAAAAACAGCTCCTGTATCATCCCCTCTTCTCTTGCCCTCACACAAAAACAGCTCCTGTATCATCCCCTCTTCTCTTGCACTCACACAAAACCAGCTCCTGTATCATCCCCTCTTCTCTTGCACTCAGATGAAAACAGCTCCTGTATCATCCCCTCTTCTCTTGCACTCACACAAAAACAGCTCCTGTATCATCCCCTCTTCTCTTGCACTCACACAAAAACAGCTCCTGTATCATCCCCTCTTCTCTTGCACTCACACAAAAACAGCTCCTGTATCATCCCCTCTTCTCTTGCACTCACACAAAAACAGCTCCTGCATCATCCCCTCTTCTCTTGCACTCACACAAAAACAGCTCCTGTATCATCCCCTCTTCTCTTGCACTCAGATGAAAACAGCTCCTGCATCATCCCCTCTTCTCTTGCACTCACACAAAAACAGCTCCTGCATCATCCCCTCTTCTCTTGCCCTCACACAAAAACAGCTCCTGCATCATCCCCTCTTCTCTTGCCCTCACACAAAAACAGCTCCTGTATCATCCCCTCTTCTCTTGCCCTCACATAAAAACAGCTCCTGTATCATCCCCTCTTCTCTTGCCCTCACACAAAAACAGCTCCTGCATCATGCCCTCTTCTCTTGCCCTCACACAAAAACAGCTCCTGTATCATCCCCTCTTCTCTTGCACTCTGAAAATAAACCAGGTCCTGCATTTTCCCCTCCTGCATTCTCAACCTTCCCTATGCAGGGAACACAAAACATACACCTGAGCACAGTTTGATTTGAGCACTCAAATCAGAGAGACAGAAAATACCTTCCCACAGGCCTGCAAGCTCCACCATCTCTTTTCTTACCTAAAAGTCCTCCTGTTTTTGCAGTCTGTTTGCCTGGAAGCCATTTGCACCTCGGTCACACACATCTCTCTACCTGTTCCAGCTATGCTGTATGTAGTTTTTGAGACCTTGAATCCTGTGGCTGACCCCAGATTGCACATTCCATGTGCATCAAGCCCTTACATGGCAGTTCAAATGCAGCCTCTGGGTGCACTAGCATATTAATTCAGCTCAGGAGTGTGGATTTGATGCATCAAGCCCTTACGTGGCAGTTTAAACTCAGTCTCTGCATGCATCTGCACCAGCATGTTAGTTCAGATCAGGAGCATGGCTTTGATGCACATTTCCTGCTTGCCCCACTTAATATGTTTTGGTTCACATCACAGAGCAATCTCTGATGTAGCACACAAACTGGATTCCTTCTGGGTGAAGCTAAACCAACAAACACACTCCAAGGGAGCACAGGATACACTCCAACCACTAGCAGGCATTCCTTCTGCAGGACCAGACCAGGAGAGTTCAAAGTAAGCCCTCCCCATTCCCCAGCAGTCCTGATGACTCCAGTTTTTCTTTCCCCAAGCAGGAACAGCCTCTCATCTTTTACTACTTACTCATTTTGTGGTCTGCACTGAGTGGGACGGCCGAGACTGGGAGCCTCTTGCTGCTGACAAGGACACAATGAGCGACCCTGCAGAGCTCTGCACAGCTGCCTGAAACCCCACATGGGAACACCACTGCTGATTTCCTTCCCCTCAAGAGATTAGCAACACCAACTCTGTTTTTATTAAAACCAGAAGACTTCCATCACATTATTGGGCTACAACAGGATGTGCCTTAATGATGTTTACACTGAAAGGGAACTGAATGCTGGATCTCACAGACCTTCCAACACATGCAGTGGGGTGACCTGTATCCATTACAGCTTGGAAGCTAAAGGAAGAGAACTATTCTAAAACTACTGACCCAGGGCAAAATCAAGCTGCAGAATGCTGGCATTAAGGAGCCCAGCATGCTCTGGTTGAGGTCTGCTTAAAGAACCTCAGCCACAGCTTTCCAACTCTCTCATAGCATCACTAAGGTTGGAAAAGACCTCCGAGCTCATCAAGTCCAACCTGTCACCCAACACCTCCTGACTAACTAAGCCATGGCTTCAAGTGCCTCATCCAATCCCCTCTTGAACACCTCCCTGCATCCCTCTGCACACAGATGTTATGTTGCTCCAGGACTTGGGATGTCTGCAAGAAAGTCTGGCTGCAGGCTGGCTGAGGACTCAGTCTTCTGCCTGAGACTGCAGTTAGGGGACAGAGACTAAGCAAACACCTTGCAGGGTATGAACAGCTTGGGCTCTCTCCATGTTGATCTCACTGCTCTCTGCAAAGATCAGTGACTGCATGTCTGGTCTGCTGCTACCAATGAAATCCAGGGGAGTGAAGCTCTCTGTACCGACTCCAGTTTCTCTCCTCAGCAGAGAGTGGAGAAGAACAAGGCTTTAGCATCTCTTCATGAATCTCCTCAGCACAGAGTGGAGAAGAACAAGGCTTTAGCATCTCTTCATGAATCTCCTCAGCACAGAGTGGAGAAGAACAAGGCTTTAGCATCTCCTCATGAATCTCCTCAGCACAGAGTGGAGAAGAACAAGGCTTTAGCATCTCCTCATGAATCTCCTCAGCAGAGAGGAGAAGAACAAGGCTTTAGCATCTCCTCATGAATCTCCTCAGCACAGAGTGGAGAAGAACAAGGCTTTAGCATCTCTTCATGAATCTCCTCAGCAGAGAGGAGAAGAACAAGGCTTTAGCATCTCTTCATGAATCTCCTCAGCAGAGAGGAGAAGAACAAGGCTTTAGCATCTCTTCATGAATCTCCTCAGCACAGAGTGGAGAAGAACAAGGCTTTAGCATCTCTTCATGAATCTCCTCAGCACAGAGTGGAGAAGAACAAGGCTTTAGCATCTCTTCATGAATCTCCTCAGCACAGAGTGGAGAAGAACAAGGCTTTAGCATCTCCTCATGAATCTCCTCAGCACAGAGTGGAGAAGAACAAGGCTTTAGCATCTCTTCATGAATCTCCTCAGCACAGAGTGGAGAAGAACAAGGCTTTAGCATCTCTTCATTAACACTAAGCTTTGTCCTGCTTTTTTTTTAAGTCCTACAATACTGAACTATAGAAAATTTCTGCAGACATACAAAAAAAAAGTCCTAAAAATCCCCAATTTCAAGCTGGCCAAGCACTGCAGTGTATAGAACACACCACTCTGGGGCCAGGATCCCTTCAGCTGTCCAGAGATGAAATAATAAGGAATGAGTTCATGCAGCAGCTTTGGCTGGAGCTGTGTGATATTCCAAACAAGTAGTTACATTCCTCCTTTCAAAGAGAGGCTTTGCAGCATGAGGTCAAAGCAGAGAAGACCAAACTGTTTACATCCATTGCTGTTTGCAGACCTGCTCAGGATTATTCACTACTGGATAGCTTTTGACTAAGTGTCTGGAAACTCTGGCACATCTACCAGCAGCTTCCACGGAGAAAACAGACTGAAAGCACCAGCCCAGCATTTATACACCAAGAGTACATCCTAAGGCACATCTACTGCTGCTTCAGGCACTACCAGCTACATGGCAAGGTGGTATTTGTCTAGACTGCCTTTCCTCAGTGTTCTCCAAAAGCTGCCAGGAGCAGCAGCTTGCCCCAGGCCGGTTCCAGGCACTCTGTGCAATGATTGCATCTCAGCCACATCAGTTTCACTTCCACTCATGCCTTAAGCCTGCTCAAATGAAACCAAACCATTCCTGTCCTTGAGTCAGTTTAATTATTAGACAAGCCCTCAAACAGCTGAAGGTCCTTGGTCAGCCCTCCAGTGCCCAGCTGGTCTTTCTTGAGGGCTAAGTCACAAGCCCACAGCTGACCCCAGCTTAACCCAGTGCAGGAAGCGGAGCGAGCCGCGTGTGCGAAGCGATGCACCGGCGCTGGAAGAGTGGCACCAAGTGTTCCACAGCTGCCTTGGCATCAAGATGAACATGCCACTTGCCTGAGCATTTTGACAATCAGAAGAGAAAGAGAGAGCAATTCACAATGCCAGACTGCTTCAGAAACTTTGCTGAGCAGAGGTGAGAGGCAGCAAACCCCTCTGCTGGTTCCTGCAGCCTCCCTCTTTGCAGGCTGCGTTGTGCTCCTCTGCCACTCAAGACAGCAACTGCCAGACCAGACAGTACCCCAGGATGCAAAGGGGAAATGGTGGCATTAAAATCAAACCTTAACTGGTGATGCAACTTCTGCTTCCCAGCTTTAAAAATGACAGCACTGCTAAGGCACACCAAAGATGTTGTAAGCATGGAGAAGTGAGAAGTTCACTGCAAAGCCTTGCTTCAGGCAGGGCTAACGAGGTGCAGATTGTCCTCTGTCTTCAGAGCCCTCACAAATCAACACTGCTCCCTCAAGTAAGTCTTCCAAAGAAAACTCTGAGCAAAATGTAACCTGCACTCCAAGACAAGCTGTGTGTCTAGCAGAAGGGCTTAGGAATGTCTCTCACACTCCACAGAGGGTTTGGTACACACACTGGGCAAGGGCACAGCTGGAAGTACAAAGCATTTCAGCTTCACCTTGGCTGGCTTCTGACCTCAGCTTGGGACAGCTGCTCTCCTTGAAGGTGCATCTTCCACATGGGGATACAAAAGCCATGCACCCTCCTCAGCAAAGCCCTGGGGTCTCAACAGAACACAGCCTGACTAAGGAGTTCATTTCATATGCAAATGATCTAATACACAGCACAGCAAAGAGGATTCTTTCCTCGAAACCCACACTTACACTGCAGCAATTTTGTGGCACCTAATTTCTTCCACATTTCCAATCTTTTTTAACCACAAGAACCTGGAGGCAGAATGAAGTCCTTCCTCACTGCAGAGTAGAACCATAGAGTTGTCAGGGTTGGAAAGGACCTCAAGGCTCAGCCAGTTCCAACCCCCCTGCCATGGCCAGGGACACCTCACACCACAGCAGGTTGCTCACAGCCACCTCCAGCCTGGCTGCAAACACCTCCAGGCAGGAGGCTGCCACCACCTCCCTGAGAGAGAGCCTGAGAGAAAGACCTTATAAGGACACAACAAAATTGGATTCCCTTTTTGTGTCCTCATGTAATTTAACTGCAACAGGAACCAATCTGCCTTTCCAGTGAAGAGCCTGCACGAGACCCCCCAGCAGATGCCTCACTGCCCACAGCCAGAGCTGCTGCTTTCTGCCTTGCTGTAATGTGGCAAAGGAGCATCTCTGAGCTGCCCTGGGGAGCACTGGCAGGAGCTGGGCTGACTCGTGGGCCTCAACTACAGCAGACACTGGGGCTCATCACCCACCCTGCAGCCTGCTCCAGAGAGGCCACAGAGGTGACATTACCTACAGTAGAGAGTACATAAGGTAGGACTTGATGATCTTAAAGGTCTCTTCCAACCAAACTGGTTCTATGGTGAGGGTGTCCACATACTGACAGGCAGAGCAGGGCTCAGATCATTGCACTGGAGATCAGGCACAATTTCTTTGCTGCAGGAGTGGTCAGGCACTGGAACAGGCTGCCTGGGGAGGTGGTGGAGTCCCCATCCCTGGAGGTGTTGAAATGTGTGCATGTGGCACTTTGGGCCACGGTGGTGTGGGGGTGATGCCTGGATCAGTGATCCTGGGGGCCTTTTGCATGTGAAACAGTTTCTGGTTCTCTCTTTCTGGATCCTTCAAGTGGCAGAGTGGCTTGCTCAGGCACTGTTTCTTTTGTCCAGTTCCCTAGTGGGAAGCTGCTCAGCAGGGACTGCACTGAAAGCCTGGCACTGCCTGGTGGCTGGCAAGCTGCCTAACCATGTGCCATCAGGGCAAGCACAACAGAGGGGCTCAGGCTTAGCAGCCACCTCGGGCTAATCCCTTGGAAGGCCTGGGTGTTAAGCTAACAGTTTATCCCTCCTAAGCCCCAAAAGAAAGTCCTGCAGTGTTTCCTTTCATCCTGCAACATCTGCTTAGATTAGCAAACAAACACACGTGTTGCAGAGCTCAAAGGACAGCTACAGCTGGGCAGCTCTGAGCACCATGTGCTGCCTAAGGCACTCCCAAGATGTTTTAACCCTCCTGGTGCCAGCTGGGTCCTGCAATGCTTGTTCCTCTCCACAGTGCTCTTTCACACACTGTGCCCAAGAGCAGCTGCAGCTGGGGGGGGTTATGTTGCAATAAGCACAGGGAAGACCTGCAGCATGCAGGCTGACAGCAAGTCTGGAAACTCTCCCTAAACCAACCCCAGGTAGGGATATCCACAGAATACAGAATCAGCCAGGCTGGAAAAGACCTCAGAGATCATCCAGTCCAACCTCTCACCCAACACCATCTCAGCAACTCAACCATGGCACCAAGTGCCTCAGCCAGGCTCTTCTTGAACACCTCCAGGGATGGGGACTCCACCACCTCCCTGGGCAGCACATCCCAATGGCCATTTGCTCTTTCTGGGAAGAACTTTCTCCTCACCTCCAGCCTGAACCTCCCCTGGCACAGCTTGAGACTGTGTCCTCTTGTTCTGGTGCCGCTTGCCTGGCAGAAGAGACCAACCCCCAGCTGGCTACAACCTCCCCTCAGGGAGTTGGAGAGAGCAAGAAGGTCTCCCCTGAGCCTCCTCTTCTGCAGGCTAAGCAACCCCAGCTCCCTCAGCCTCTCCTCCCAGGGCTGTGCTCCAGACCCCTCCCCAGCTTTCTTGCCCTTCTCTGGACACCTTCCAGCATCTCAACATCTTTCCTGAACTGAGGAGCCCAGAACTGGACACAGGACTCAAGGTGTGGCCTGAGCAGTGCTGAGCACAGGGGCAGCTACACATTTGGCTACTGACTGTCACAGAGGTGTATATAAAGTGTGATGACACAAAGGGGGTTTTGACAACTAAACCTGGCATGCAGACAGTGGCAAGGGCCAGGGCAGTCCCATCTACAGGGAGTCACAAAGCCAGGGCCTGCTGACAGATCTCTTCAGCTTAGCTTTGCATGGCAGGCAATTGCCATTAAAAATTGCAGTCACCAGTGGTGTGCCCCAGGGATCAGTGCTGGGCCCCATGCTCTTTAACATCTTTATTGATGATCTGGACGAGGGCATCGAGTCCATCATCAGTAAATTTGCTGATGACACCAAGCTGGGGCCAGGAGTTGATCTGCTGGAGGGTAGAGAGGCTCTGCAGAGGGACCTGGACAGGCTGGACAGATGGGCAGAGTCCAACGGCATGAGATTTAACACATCCAAGTGCCAGGTGCTGCACATTGGCCACAGCAACCCCAGGCAGAGCTACAGGCTGGGGTCAGAGTGGCTGGAGAGCAGTCAGGCTGAGAGGGACCTGGGGGTGCTGGTCGATGGTAGGCTGAACATGAGCCTGCAGTGTGCCCAGGCAGCTAAGAGGGCCAATGGCATCCTGGCCTGCATCAGGAACAGTGTGGCCAGCAGGAGCAGGGAGGTCATTCTGCCCCTGTACACTGCACTGGTTAGGCCGCACCTCGAGTCCTGTGTCCAGTTCTGGGCCCCTCAGTTTAGGAAGGAGGTTGACTTGCTGGAACGAGTCCAGAGAAGAGCAACAAAGTTGGTGAGGGGTTTGGAACATAAGCCCTACGAGGAGAGGCTGAGGGAGCTGGGGTTGCTTAGCCTGGAGAAGAGGAGACTCAGGGGTGACCTTATTACTCTCTACAACTACCTGAAGGGAGGTTGTAGACAGACGGATGTTGGTCTCTTCTCCCAGGCAAGCAGTACCAGAACAAGAGGACACAGTCTCAGGCTGCGCCAGGGGAGGTTCAGGCTGGATGTTAGAAAAAAGTTCTATACAGAAAGAGTGATTGCACATTGGAATGGGCTGCCTGGGGAGGTGGTGGAGTCACCATCACTGGAGGTTTTTAGGAGAAGACTTGACGGGGTGCTTGGTGCTGTGGGTTAGTTGCTTGGGCGGTGTTGGATTGGTTGATGGGTTGGACGCGATGATCTTGAAGGTCTCTTCCAACCTGGTTTATTCTATGTATTCAACTGGCCCATCTACAGACAGGACTTTGCTAGCTTCATGCAAGTTCAAGATCAGGCTTCCACTGCACTCTGGCTGCTCAATTACTTGTAGCAAGTAATTGTTTCCATTTGAAACTGCAGCCCCCACACAAGCAGGAGCAGGGAGGGAAGATGAAGATGGAGCACGAGTGCCAGTTCCCAGATGCTAGGAAACCACACAGCATCCCTCCAGAGAAGCCAGAAGGCTTTGGGAAACAGTGTCCTGTGCTGCTAATAAGCTGATGACTTAAATTTTGCATGGACTACTGCAAATCTCCTGTGAATGGACAGCAGTGTTTTCTCTCTCACACTCAGAGATGCAGCAGGACCCCCACAGCAGCTGCACCTCCAACACCACACTGGAGAACGACACCACCAGAGTTTAAAAGCCACAAACAAGCAGCTTCAGTGCTTGCCACAACCTTGCTTCCCTTTGAGCAACAAACTGCAGCTAAAGCAGCTCCAAACTACTAGGAACCAAATCAAGTTAACACCCAGCTTGCAGCTAGTTAAGATGTCAAAGCTGAAGGGAGGGAAACTCCCCACACGTCTTAAAAGCTGTTTACATCCACTGCTTGCTGTGAGCCACAGTGGAAAAGCTTTATTGGTGCAATGCCTGTTGAGAGCTTCCCCCTTGACTACTCACTCAGTGCATGAGCAAAAGGGAGCCTTAGATAGGGTCACATGGACCTCAATAACTAAAGCTTGCAAAAACCATGAGCAAAACCTGGGGAGATAAATGTGATGGAAAACAGAGGAGAGCAGAGAGGAGAGCAGAGAGGAGAGCAGAGAGGAGAGCAGAGAGGAGAGCAGAGAGGAGAGCAGAGAGGAGAGCAGAGAGGAGAGCAGAGAGGAGAGCAGAGAGGAGAGCAGAGAGGAGAGCAGAGTAGAATAGAATAGGACCAGGTTGGAAAAGACCTTTGAGATCATCAAGTCCAACCTCTCATCCCACACCCACCCCATGGCAGGGGGGTTGGAACTGGCTGATCCTTGAGGTCCCTTCCAACCCTGACAATTCCATGATTCTATTATGTCTCACAGGGAGGGAGCTGAAAGCAGTTTCCCAGCTTTGGTTGTGAGCTACTATCACACAGTCAGAACTTACATCCAGCCCTGCTGCTGCTGTGGTGCTTTGGAGCAAAGGTTTAGCCACCGGGACCTTGCCGTTCGTGGAGCCGTTCCCAGCAGCTGCAGGCAGTGCATTCACTGTGTGACTGTGCAGTGGAGTGGTCCCTCCAGTGACAGCAATGACTGGCTGGGAGGCAGGAAGCACCCCAGAAGCCTGGAACTGTACCACAGCAGGCTGGGGGAGCACCACTGATTGACCTAGAACACAAGAACCAAGAGAAGTGCTCAGCACAGGATGTGAAATGTGTTTGTATGCGACTCAACCAGGAGCCCTGGCTTCCTCTGCTGCCCTGCACAGCTGACCTCAAATCCAATTCTGCTCTGCTGGAGAGGAATGAAAAAAAAATATCACAAAGCAAAACCTTAGAAGTTTGCAAATCCAAACTGCACCTACTGAAGGGCTGCAATAACCCCAGCTCCCTCCCAAAAGCCTTCAGGATGAACTTGTTACAAACATGACCCACTTCAGCAGTGCTAACTCGTGATGGCCTTTGAGCAGCTTCTGCAAAGAGCTGGGGGAACCTACCCAAAGCCTCCTCCTCCTCCTCCTTTTTGTCCACCCCTATGTTATTGCTGCATTCAAGGGATAACTTACCACCCAGAAGGGGCTCCCACTATGCAAACCCATTCAGGAACAGCATGAAGAAAGAGTGGAGGTGAGCAGGAAGGAACAATGCAGGTTACAGAGTCAAACCTTAAGTGAAAGCCTCGATTCAAACTGAGACAAGCCCACCTTGGGGGTTTCTTTAAACAGTTAGGACACTTTATGCACAAGTTCACAGAGAATCACAGAGTGTTAGGGGCTGGAAGGGACCTGGAAAGCTCATCCAGTCCAACCCCTGCCAGAGCAGGGTCACCCAGAGCAGCTCAACACAGGAACACATCCAGGTGGGTCTCGAATATCTCCAGAGAGGGAGCCTCCACACACCCCCTGGGCAGCTTGTTCCAGGCCTTTGCCACCCTCACAGGGAAATAATTCCTCCTGTTTCCATGGAGCTTCCTCTGCCTCAGCTTCCACCACTGCCCCTTGTGCTGGCATTGGGCATCCCCCAGCAGAGCCTGGCTCCAGCCTCTGGACACTGCCCCTGCACATACTGATAAACATGAATGAGGTCAGCTCCAAGCTGAAGAGCCTCAGCTCCTCAGTCAGTCCTCATAAGGAAGATGTTCCACTCCCTTAACCATTTTTGTGGTTGAACTGAGCTTAAAGAAGAGGCAGCAGAAAAAATGAGGTAATTCTGACAGGGTTTGGAATGGAGTTAAGGACACTCACTTCCAAGACATTCCAGTCCAACCACCACACTCAGCTCAAGCAGGTGCTTGATTAACATTGTGCTGGCTGCAAACACAGCACTGTCCCTCTAAGCCTTTGTAGCAGGATGACCTTCCCAGCTTCCAGAAACAGCACATTCCAGCTGAGCATTCCAACTGAAAGGCACAGGAATGCATTACAGCATCTCCCCACCCTCCTGGAAGGTGAGGAAGGAAGTCATTTACCTTGTGCCAAAACCTTTAACATACAAGGTGTAGGAGCAGTGTGCCCAGGTGGCCAAGAAGGCCAAGGGCATCCTGGCCTGCATCAGGAGCAGCGTGGCCAGCAGGAGCAGGGAAGTCATCCTGCCCTGTGCTCAGCACTGCTCAGGCCACACCTTGAGTCCTGTGTCCAGTTCTGGGCTCCTCAGTTCAGGAAAGATGTTGAGATGCTGGAAGGTGTCCAGGGAAGGGCAAGAAAGCTGGGGAGGGGTCTGGAGCACAGCCCTGGGAGGAGAGGCTGAGGGACCTGGGGTTGCTTAGCCTGCAGAAGAGGCTCAGGGGAGACCTTCTTGCTCTCTGCAACTCCCTGAAGGGAGGTTGTAGCCAGGTGGGGGTTGGTCTCTTCTCCCAGGCAAGCAGCACCAGAACAAGAGGACACAGTCTCAAGCTGTGCCAGGGGAAGTTTAGTCTGGAGGTGAGGAGAAAGCTCATCCCAGAAAGAGAGATTGGCCCTTGGGATGTGCTGCCCAGGGAGGTGGTGGAGTCCCTGTCCCTGGAGGTGTTCAAAATAGGACAGGATGAGGCACTTGGTGCCATGGTTGAGTTGATTGGATGGTGTTGGGTGAGAGGTTGGACTGGATGATCTCTGAGGTCTTTTCCAACCTGATTCATTCTGTATTCCACTTTTGTTTCCCCAGAGATAATCTTGAAGCCATCACAGGTCAGCAGCACTCCAAGCAGCTCAGGTGGTGAGCAGGAGATCATGTCAACCATTTTCTTGAATGCATAAGGCATGTGATGCTCTCAGGCCATGCCTTCTTAGAAGGGGGCTGTGAGGACATCATTCTTCTTGCTCCTTTGAAGAGAACTGTGCACTTTCAAACTGGGAGCTCCAACCTGCCACATGTGTGGGACTCTCATTAATGAAAGGGATCCTTATGGCTTTTGTTATGGAAGTGACAGGACAGGATTTTGACACACACCACCAGCTGAAGTAAACACAGGCAGGGAAATGCTTCCCCAAAAAGCAGTTCCTCTATACTGCCCCCCAGAGACTCCTCTCCTGACTTCTCTTCTGGGAACAGGACAAGGAGCACTGGATGGAAGCTGCAGCACAGGAGGCTCCACCTCAGCACAAGGGGGAACTTCTTTCCTGTGAGGGTCACAGAGCCCAGGAACAGGCTGCCCAGAGAGGTTGTGGAGTCTCCTTCTCTGGAGCCTTTCCAGCCCCATCTGGATGTGTTCTGTGTGACCTGAGCTAGACTGTGTGCTCCTGCTCTGGCAAGGGGCTTGGACTCAATCTCTTTGTGTCCCTCTCAACCCCTGACATCCTGTGAGCCTGTGAATAGGACAAGTTGATCTTCACAGTGCTACACTTCTATCAAATCCCCCCCCCCCAATCCCTGCTCTCAACATTCCTTGTTCCAGATGGTATTTTATCAGCTGGAACATCAGCAGAGTAAGAATCAGGTCATGCTGACTGTGCTGCCCTGTGCTCTGAGGACTCTAACAATCTTAGGCATGCTGGAACAAATGTCAGCCTCTCCAGCATTGGCTCAGCTCCTGATGGAAGAGCAGACTGTCCTGCAGCCAAAGCTTTCACTACTGCAATCATCTCCAGACCCATGCCTGGAAGGGTTTGTCTCCTTTCCCTTGCTGCCACAGCGCCTGCACGGTCAGCCACGAGGGGCTGCAGCCATCAGCTGGTGAAGAGCAGCAACTGCATCTGACAGCTTCAGCCATGCTCATCCCCACTGCTGCAGCTGAGGAGCAGAACACTCCTTTGATTCAGAGTGAAGGCTTGAGCTCGATACAGGAAGGACCTGGAGCTGATGGAGAGGCTCCAGAGGAGAGCCACAAAATGCTCAGGGGGTTGAAGCAGCTCTGCTACGAGGACAGGCTGAGGGAGCTGGGGGTGTTCAGCCTGGAGAGGAGGAGGCTCTGGGGAGACCTGCCAGCAGCCTGCCAGCAGAATAGAATAGTACCTGAAGGAGGCTACAGGAAGGATGGAGAGAGTCTGCTTACAAAGGCCTGCAGGGAGAGGAAGAGTTGCAATGGCTTCAAACTAGAGAAGGGAAGATTTAGACTGGATGTTAGGAAAGGTTCTGCACCATAAGGGTAGTGAAACACTGCCACAGGCTGCCCAGGGAGGTGGTTGAGGTCCCTTCCCTGGAGGTATCCAAGGTGAGGCTCAACAGGGCCCTGGGCAGCCTGATCTAGCTGGGGATGTCCCTGCTGATGGCTGGGAGGTCAGACTGGAGGAGCTTTGCAGGTCCCTTCCAGCCTGGACCATTCTATAAGCTACTTCAAGAATATCTTTCACAGGGCTAGAGGAGGAATAAAGAATCATCAGAGGGCAGAAAATCAATTCCAGCCTCTCCACTGTATTGAAGCAACTTCTCTAACCTCTGATACTGTGATACTGTGATGTGTCTCTCAGCATATTTCACAACATCCTACTTCATGCTGCTTAGTGAGGTAAGAACTGCTGAGCTCCTGCTCCTAGCACCTTGCAGCAGTGCCATGTGGGTGAAACAAGCTGCTTTAATCACTCCTCACAAGCTTTCAGGCTTCATTCAAATCATCCTAACTGACTCTGCTGGATCTTCCCCTGGCTATGGCAGCACAGCACTGCAATCACCTTATGCAGGGCACAGCAAAGGGTCCCTTAGAGATCCTTCCCAATCTGCAGTGCTCCCTCTGGAACTCTCAGTGCTCAGCATTCTGCTCCACTGCCTTCCATTACCCTTCCAACCCCTAACATCCTGTGTGTGATCACACATTAGTGAGTGCTGTTTCTCACAGGACTGTATGGGGGAGGAGTAAAGGACATCTCAGCCCAAACCTTTCCCCAGCAAAGCACCTAGGGCCCCTGGTTTTTCCCTTCTACCCCTCCTGTTTCACCCAATAAAGCCAGCTTCATTCTAAGACCCATCCCAAACACACACAGTACTCACTCCCAAGGCCTGGCTCAGTCAAGACAATTCACTTACCTTTAGGAGGGGCTGGCTGGATGTTAACAACTGGCTGATGCTTTGGCAGAGGCACAAGGGTGGGAAGAGCCTGGATAATGATGGTTTTAGCTGGGATGCCAATGTTAGCCTGTGTTTCAGGCACAGCAGGCAAAAGGGGTTTGGGTTGAATCAAAGGCCTGGATGCTGCCTGAGCACATCTCTTCAGGGTCTTTGCAGAACTGTTTGCTAGAAAAGGAGAAAGAGTCAGAGCTGGACCAGAGAATAGGAAACAAAGCATTTGAGCCACTGTAAGATGTCTTCTGGTGTGGGTTTGTTACTCATCTATAGCATGTGTTAGAAGCAGGCATATCTGAGCACAAACTGCAGTCAGAAATGGCTGGTTAAACACTGACATGTGAGACAGCAGGTGCACTGTCTGCAGTCAAAGCAGCTCCAGCCCCCATACCTGCCCGAGAAGCGATGCTGACAGCAGGCTTCTTCCCTCCATCTGCTTCAGGGGATGCAGGGCTTCTGCAGCTCTTGCTGTAGAGAGACAGGGGAGACATCTGGGAGCTACAGCTGAAGTCCACATCATCCTGCAGACACAGAGCACATGAGATTAATGCTTCACAAACACACAAGTGTCCACTAGCAGTTGAGAGCCTAAGTGCCTTTCATTGCATCATGGTGCTGCTGCTGCAGCAAACAGGAGAAAGGTTTTGGTCTGCAGTTTGATTCTGCTCCATGCTAAGCACTGCTGGAAGTGAAACATTTACTTCTCAGTACCAGCAGAGAGCAGGCTGAGGCCAGCAGTTCCTGCCCCTGTACCCAGCACTGCTCAGGCCACACCTGGAGTCCTGTGTCCAGTTCTGGGCTCCTCAGTTCAGGAAAGATGTTGAGCTGCTGGAAGGTGTCCAGAGAAGGGCAACAAAGCTGGGGAGGGGTCTGGGGCACAGCCCTGTGAGGAGAGGCTGAGGGAGCTGGGGTTGCTTAGCCTGGAGAAGAGGAGGCTCAGGGGAGACCTTCTTGCTCTCTCCAACTCCCTGAAGGGAGGTTGGAGCCAGGTGGGGGTTGGGCTCTTCTCCCAGGCACCCAGCACCAGAACAAGAGGACACAGTCTCAAGCTGTGCCAGGGGAGGTTCAGGCTGGAGGTGAAGAAGAAATTCATCCCAGCATGACAGATTGGCCACTGGAATGTGCTGCCCAGGGAGGTGGTGGAGTCCCCATCCCTGGAGGTGCTTGAGAAGAGCCTGGCTGAGGCACTTGGTGCCATGGTTGAGTTGCTTAGATGGTGTTGGGTGATAGGATGGACTGGATGATCTCAAAGGTCATCTCCAACCTGGTTAATTCTGTATTCTGCTAGACTGAAAAGCCTTTCCAAAGCATTTTGTTTGGTAACCAGGCTAATAAACAGCACTAAGGAAACAGAGCTGAATATACTCTTTCCAGAGCAGGTCACAGCAGGGAAGAAAACATCACTGTGGGGAGGCTGTTGTTGCAAGGCTTGGAAAACCAAGCTGTTTTCTCTTCTGCTGTGAAGGTGGTCAGGTGAGTGACTCTCTGGGCTATCTGTTTGTCAGCCTCTGTGCTAGATGGAGGGGTCTGCATACAGGCACATTCTGCACTGGAGAGTCCACGGACGACGGAGAAGGGACGGAGCAGCTCGAGGCGGCCGGGGACAAGGGCTCTGTCTTCACATTTTCATCTGCAAGGGGCAGACAAGGAAATTTCACTCTGCAAGTTCTTAGCAAGGGAAGAGCAGTAAAGAACATGGCTGCTCCACACCAGCTACTCAACACCTAAAAGCAGGCACAGCAGAAAATAGAGCAAGATTAAAGATTCTGAACTGCTCAGCTTGTAGGGCAGTGCTGGCCAGCTGGCCTCACCCTACAGCAACACAGCAGGGACTGCTCAGGTGGCATTCAACAAGTCCCAGTGCCAGGAGCTGCTTTTTGGCCACCACAACCCCATGCCGCAATACAGCTTGGGGGTTGGAGTGGCTGGAGAGCAGCCAGCCAGAAAGGGACCTGGGGGTACTGGTGGACAGCAGCTGAACAGGAGCCAGCAGTGTGCCCAGGGGGCCAAGAAGGCCAAGGGCATCCTGGCCTCCATCAGGAGCAGTGTGGCCAGCAGGAGCAGGGAAGTCCTTCTGCCCTGTGCTCAGCACTGCTTAGGCCACACCTGGAGTCCTGTGTCCAGTTCTGGGCTCCTCAATTTAAGAAGGACTTTGAGCTGCTGGAAGGTGTCCAGAGAAGGGCAAGAAAGCTGGGGAGGGGTCTGGAGCACAGCCCTGGGAGGAGAGGCTGAGGGAGCTGGGGTTGCTTAGCCTGCAGAAGAGGAGGCTCAGGGGAGACCTTCTTGCTCTCTCCAACTCCCTGCAGGGAGGCTGTAGCCAGGTGGGGGTTGGTCTCTTCTCCCAGGCAAGCAGCACCAGAACAAGAGGACACAGTCTCAAGCTGTGCCAGGGGAGGTTTAGGCTGGAGGTGAAGAAGAAATTCTTCCCAGCAAGAGAGATTGGCCATTGGGAGGTGTTCAAAATAGGACAGGATGTGGCACTTGGAGCCATGGTTTAGTTGTCAGGAGGTGTTAGGTGTTAGGTCATAGGTTGGACTTGATGATCTCTGAGGTCTTTTCCAGCCTGGCTGATTCTGTGATTGCAGAGCTGAATGCTGCAGGGCATCAAAAAGTTTCACCCAAGTTACCACTGTCCTTAAGCTGGAACAGCTCATCCTTGCAGGGTGTGGGGGAATAGTCACTCCTGCAGGTGGTTTGTTACCTGTGTAAATGTGGCCTGTAATATTCCATAGGTCTGAGTCCCAAGACATCAAATCCAAATCAAACTGAAAGTTGCAGAGATCATTTTCCTGAAATGACAGTTTGGGGGGAAAAAAAAACAACCAACAAACAGTAAAGAAAGAGACAGTGCAGACTGAAGCCATCAGCCAGTGTGTTCACTCTGCAAAACACAGCACACCTTCCACTTCAGTTGCACACAGAGAGAAAAGCCCTTCAGGGGGCAAACCTCAGCTGGAATAGACAGGGCTTCTGTCAGGGCTCAGAGCTGTAGGAAAGGAGCACTTCACTTTAAGAGCACCACTGTTATCAGTGACTTGCCAAGTGAGAGTTCTAAGTCCAGTCATTGAACCACCTGATAAAAGTTTGGCAACTTGCTGCTATCCTCCCCCTCATCTGCAGGCCTTAATGCCCTTCCACCACCACACCTCAAGGCACTTGGACACACAGAAGCAGCAGCAGTTCACCAGCAGGAAACAGAAACAGAAGGATTGAGTTGCACAAGATCTGAGAAGCAGCATGGATTGGGTCTCCCTACACTGGAATAAACTGACATCATCATCATCATCTTCTGAAGCCAGGGACAGCAGTTTCCTCCTCCAACAGAAAAAAACAGCACACAGTTCAGCTTAGATTATTTACTGTCTGACCTTTAAAACAACAGTCAGGGGGTTGGAGGGGTTTTTTGCTGTCTTTTTTCCTGATGGTGCATTTGTAAGCCTCAGTTCTCTACTCAAATATGACATTTTATGAGCACTTGCATGAAAACCACACCTCCACAAACACAGAGCAAGGATTTGCTTGCTTAAATGTGTCCCTCAGATGTACCCTTCCTTACACTCCATAAAGGGAGGCTCAGACAGCCTGCAGACTTCATAGCTATTGGTACTTACAGGCTAAGATAAAGCTCACTAGAGAGCATTTATAGAAAGAAGGGCCAAAAACCATACCCTGATCTACACAGTATGAGCCTCCACACAGGGCACTACTGCTGCCCTGCCAACAGGCAATGCATTTCCTTTGCACAATCAGGCAGCTCTTACATCTTCTCCAGCCCCTGGCACTACAGCACCTGCAGGAATGCTTTTAGTGCCTGGGGGTTATGTGGCAAAACCCCAGGGATTGTGTTGGAGGTGGGTGTGAGCAGAGCAAAGGCAGGAGAAAAAACACAGAGCAGAGAATCCGTGAGGGAAATGCACCAGGGCAGGAAAAGCAGCATGCAGACAGAGATCAGTGCACAAGGCAGCCAGAAAAGGTTTTAGCCAAAGGCCCTACAAGACATGGAAACGAGAAGCCCTCTTACAGCACTGCTGGATGCAGATGTGCTCCACTCTTCACGCTTCCAGGCAACCCAGACACATACTCCCCATGGCACTGCCTTGCGGAGGGAGTTTACCTGCATTAGGCCAGTGACACCACAGCTCCTCCCGGACACAGCACCTCCAGCTTCCACCTTGCAGACCCTCCCTTAACCCTGCCTTTTAAACCTCCAGCTCCACTACCGACAGCTCCACACCCCGACAGCTAAGGCAGGGGTGACCGCGGGGAGGCCTGCACGCCACCGGCGAGCCAGGCGAGGAGCAGGAGCGTCTCCTGCCAGGCGGCCGCCATGGCCTGCTCCCGGCGATCCCCCGTCGGCGCCTCCAACCCCCGAGCCGGGCCCTGGGGGATACACCGCCCGGCCTCCCTCCGCCCCGTGCGGTACGCACCTCGGGCTCGTCCCTCGTGGCCCGCCGAGCCTCCGCGGCTCCCAGCAGCTCGCTCAGCTCCTCGCTCAGCTCCTCGCCCAGCACCGCCTCTGCGGGACAGACAGCGGCCTCAGCCCCGGCCCAGCCCCGGCGGGGAGCGCCCCACCGCCCGGCCCCCGGCCCTCCGCCACCACCGCGCTCACCCCAATCGAGGCCGCTCCCCGGGGCCGGCAGCAGCCCCGCCGGCTCCCACTCGGCCTCCGCCGCCGCCATCGCTTCCGCCTTCCTCCCGAGGCCCACGTCTCCTTCCGCCGCGGGCGCGCCCCGCCTCTCCTACGGCGGCCGCCGGCGGACATTCGGCGCAGGGGCGGCCGCACGGCCGCGCGTGGTCCCCCGCAGCCCCTGCCCGCTCCGCGGCGCCGCTCCCCACCCCGCCCAGGCACACGGAGGCGGTTCGTTAGACACAGGCGTTTATTCAGGGCCCGCGGACACGAGCACGGGCGAGCCGCGGGGGGCGGCCGGGGGATGGGAGGCAGCTCCGTGAGGGCACGGCGCTGGCAGCAGGCGGTGGAGGCGGCCGTGGCCCCGCGGGGCTGTTCAGAGGTCTTCACGCGTGGGCGGTGAGGAGGGCAGCTCCACGCCCTGGCGGGGGGTGTGTGTGTGTGTGTATGTACACGCAGCGGAGGTGCGGTCTCCACCCGGCAACGCTGGTCTGGGCTGCAGCCAGCGGCGTGAAGTCCATCCCGGGCTGGGCAGCAGCTCCTGCTGGGGCTGCAGCACGGGGGAGGTGCTGGGCTTTGGTCACGGCCAGGCTGGAAACAGAGGAGAGGCAGAGCCGATGCTGCCCGGCTGGGTTCACATACACACACCGCCACACACATTAACTCTGCCAGGCCAGCTCAGCTGGAAGCTGTATTTGCAGGCAAAAGTACAACGGAAGGCAATGGATATGTACAAAACACGCAGGCTTTACAGGATTTGCAGGTGTTTGCAATTAACAAACAATACGAGAACACACCCCTGTGGTCAGAGCCCAGGAGAGCTGCCTCTGCCCCACCCCCATCCCAAAGGGAGAAAGGAGCAGGGGAAAAGTAAGTAGCTGTTAGACTTCACCACGACAACGCAGCCAAGGTCAAGCTGAAGCAGGTCGCTATCCCTTCAGAGCACGAAGCGAGCAGAGAGGAGAGCAGAAGCAAAGTGCCCCAGAATGTTTTGGTGCAAGCAGTCCTGGGGCAGATATTTCTCCAATGAAATTGCTTAGGATTCTCTTTGGGTTTCCTTTTCACACCCAGTTGTGATTTATTTTACGTTTTTCTACTTTTCTGCTTGAAATCTGTAACAAAATTTTAAAGGCATAGCCTAAAACTACCCCACCCTCCCGAGGGGGGTCCCCACCTGGGAGCACCCTGGCCGGGAGGACAGCTGCCCAGGTGACTTTGCCACATGTTCCTCCTGCTGCTGCTGCTGGGAGTCACCTTCCCAGCACCCTGAAGGAGCACAGGGTGCTGAGAGCATCTTGCCAGTGCTCACCTTACAGGTTGGCATCGTAGGCTGCGTTGGTGAAGATGCCTGGTGATCCTAGGTCACTGGAAAACAGACACAAAGGTGTCACCTCCCCAGAGAGGGCAGGAATGTGAAGGGCGAGGGTTGAGCACCGAGATGCTCCCCCTGCATAGAGAGGCAGATCTGGGTGACAGCAGGGTGACTGCAGGGCTGTGAAGGGCACAGGGCAGAGCCACTGTCCTGCAGAGCACAGCTCTCACCTGGTAGGACTCAGGAGCTTCTTCTTCTCCTCTGATAAGCGTCGAAGTGGCCACAGGGGGAGTGCAGATAGAAAAGAAAGAACCAGATCTGTTTAGTGAAGTACTGGAGAAGCTGCAGCAGCAGCAGCTGAAATGGACCCAAGTTGGATAAGCGCTGGACGGTGTGGGGAGGGGAAGGTGAAACAATTACTGCTTTCCTCTTTGCAATTAAATCCAGCCCTGCCCTCCAAACCTGGCTGCTGACCCTTCGAGATAGGCAGAGGACCCAGGAGGCGTTGCCAGACCAAAGCAGTTTGCAGCAAATAAAGCACCGGGATGGAGGCACTTGTACTGTCCAACTCTGCTCCTCCCACCCTCCCCTGGGACTCCTAACTCTCTGAGAGCTGCAGGAGATGTTTCTGTACCTCTCTCACTGAGCCTCTTGGCAAGGAGGGCGATGAGGGTGCCCGAGAGCACGATGCCAGCTACTGCCAGGGCTGTGCCACTGCTGTAAGCCAGGACTTGCTTCAAGAAGGGTACACCATCCTCTGAAACACATCCACAGGGTTAGAAAGGTGTCAGGACTTCACAGGACCCAAGCAGCTGGGGTTCCCCCACACACACATTCAAGGTTTCACAGAAGGGTTTGGGTTGGAAGGGACCTCAAAGATCGACCAGGTCCAATGCCCCCACCGTGGGCAGGGACACCTCCCACCAGCCCAGGCTGCCTCAGGCCCCATCCTCCAGGGAGGGGGCAGCCACAACCTCCCTGGACAACCCACCCCAGTCTCCCCCCACCACCACTGGCAAGAAGTTCCTCCTCATCTCCAGCCCAAATCTTCCCCACTCCAGCTCCAATCCATTCCCCCTCCATCCTATCACTCCAAGCCCCTGTCCAAAGTCCCTTCCCAGCTTGGAGTGCTGCTGTTTGCAGCTGACTGCCGATTCCCAAACAAAACCACGGTAGGACCCTCCACCACCAGGACTTTTCAACAGATTTCAGATGCCAGGAGTCACTGAGAGAGGTGTGCTGCAGGGAGCTGGACACAGGAGCACGGGTCCCACCATACCTGCACAGACAGGGCGCTGCCCGGTCCAGTTCCCCGTGGCTGCACAGCACAGCAGCTCTGCTCCCATCCGCACCGAGCCCTCCTCGCAGGAGAAGGTGCAGGTGGAGTTGTAGGTGAAGTTGCCATGCAGGTGAGAGCAGCTCAGCTGGCCTCTGCTGGGGGGGTCCAGCACTGGGCAGCTGATGGCTGGAAATAAAGCACAGCGTCAGTAGGGCAGGAGCGATGGTGGTGGATGGGGTGGGCTGGGGAGGCAGGGCGTGAGCTGCCATGGCCCAGGTGTGCTAAGGGGAAGGGAAGGGATGCTGGGAGGAAATTCTTCCCCAGGAGGGTGGTGAGAGACTGGCACAGGTTGCCCAGGGAGGTGGTGGAAGCCTCATCCCTGGTGGTCTTTAAGGCCAGGCTGGATGTGGCTGTGAGCAACCTGCTGCAGTGTGAGGTGTCCCTGGCCATGGCAGGGGGGTTGGAACTGGATGATCCTTGAGGGCCCTTCCAACCCTGACAGTTCTGTGGTTCTGAGATTCTGTGACTGCTGGGGAAAGCACTCTGCTGTCACAGCACTGCCAGACACAAGTGTGAGTGTGGAGCCTACCTGCACACCGTGGCACAGCACCAGTCCAGGTCCCAGTGGCCATGCACTTGAGGCTCTCTGGCCCCACCAGCACAAACCCTGTCTGGCAGGAGAAGGCACAGGTAGAGCCAAAGGTGAAGTCCCCATAGAGGTGGGAGCAGGCAGCCTGACCCATCACAGGTGTGGCCAGGGCAGAGCATTTGATGGCTGCAAGGGCAAAGAGCCACACTTCAAAAAGGGGCCAAGGGGACTGTGTTGGGAGCAAGGGGCTGGGGAACATCCTAGTATCAGTCTCCAAGGCCAACAACTGAGCTCTAGCAGTGACTCTACCTTCACAGTGTGGGGCATCCCCAGTCCAGCTGCCTGTAGCTGTGCATTCTCTGCTGTCTGGCCCCTTCAGGGCAAATCCTGTCCAGCAGGAGAAGGCACACGTGGAGCCAAAGGCAAAGTCCCCATGGGGGTGGGAGCAGTTCAGCTCTCCCTGGTCTGGAGCACTGAGCACTGGGCAGGCAATGGCTGCAGGAATAAAGACACATTTCAAGCAGGAGCCTGGGGGCTTCAAGGCTAAACTATTAGGACAAGAGGACCAAAACACTAAAGAACATCCTAGGGTCAACCAAGGCTTGTGAGACCTTGAGCAGCAACTCTACCTTCACAGTGTGGGGCATCCCCAGTCCAGGTTCCTGTGGCTGTGCACTCAAGGCTTTCTGGCCCCTTTAAGGCAAACCCCATCTGGCAGGAGAAGACACACATGGAGCCAAAGGTGAAGTCCCCATGGGGGTGGGAGCAGTTCAGCTCTCCCTGGTCTGGAGCACTGAGCACTGGGCAGTTGATAGCTGCAGAGGCAGAGAGGCACACTCCAAGCAGGAGCCTGGGGACTGCAAGGCTAAACTGCTGAGACCAAATGGCTGGGGTGACACCAGGGTGTTCCCCAGAGATCAGTGACAGAGAGTTGTAGCAGCAGCTCTACCTTCACAGCGTGGGGCAGCCCCAGTCCAGGTCCCCGTGGCTCTGCACTCACGGCGCTCTGGGCCCCGCAGTGCAAACCCCATCTGGCAGGAGAAGGCACACATGGAGCCAAAGGTGAAGTTCCCATGGAGGTGAGAGCAGCTCAGCTCCCCCTGCTCTGGAGCACTGAGCACTGGGCAGGTGATGGCTGCAGGGACAGAGATACACTTCAAGCAGGAGCCTGGGGTCTATAAGGCTAAACTCTTGGGGTCCAAGACCCTGAGAGTGCCACTGTGAGCTCCAGCAGCAGCACTACCTTCACAGTGTGGAGCATCCCCTGTCCAGGTCCCTGTGGCCATGCACTCAAGGCTCTCTGACCCCATCAGCACAAACCCCATCTGGCAGGAGAAGGCACACATGGAGCCAAAGGTGAAGTTCCCATGGAGGTGAGAGCAGCTCAGCTCCCCCTGCTCTGGAGCACTGAGCACTGGGCAGGCAATGGCTGCAAGGGTAGAGATACAAGTCAAGAAGGAGCCTGGGGACTAGAAGGTTAAACTGTT
The DNA here is from genome assembly GCF_014839835.1 of Dryobates pubescens. NCBI lineage: Eukaryota > Metazoa > Chordata > Aves > Piciformes > Picidae > Dryobates > Dryobates pubescens. The sequence continues at coordinate 1,546,376 of NC_071622.1, forward strand.
GGGATTAAAGGATCAAGAACATCCCAGGGTCAGCCCGAGACTTGTGAGGCCTTTAGCAGCAACTCTACCTTCACAGTGTGGGGCATCCCCTGTCCAGGTCCCTGTGGCTGTGCACTCAAGGCTTTCTGGCCCCTTCAGGGCAAATCCCCTCTGGCAGGAGAAGTCACAAGCTGAGCCAAAGGCAAAATCCTCGTGGAGGTGGGAACAGTTCAGCTCTCCCTGGTAGGGAGCTCTGAGCACTGGGCAGGTGATGGCTGGAGGACAAGAATGCACATTTCAAGCAGGAGCCTGGAGGCTGGTAGAATAAACTGCTGGGGCCAAAAGGATGGGGAACAACTTGGTGTCACCCCAGGGCCAGTGCCACTGTGAGCTCTAGCAGCAGCTCTACCTTCACAGCGTGGGGCAGCCCCAGTCCAGGTCCCTGTGGCTGTGCACTCACGGCGCTCTGAGCCCAGCAGCACAAACCCTGTCTGGCAGGAGAAGGCACATGTGGAGCCAAAGGTGAAGTCCCCATGGAGGTGAGAGCAGTTCAGCTTCCCCCTGTCTGGAGCACTGAGGACTGGGCAGGTGACAGCTGCAAGAGGAGAGCAGGTCTCAGATGGGATAGAGGAGGTTAAATCTAGGGATTAGGGCTGGATCCCAGCTGAAACAACCCCAAATCTATGGTGGTAGGTCTCTGATTTTCCTTTCTCACCCAGACAAGTCTCACTGCTCCAAACCCAGCAGTGATGTAGTTGGCACAATGACTTTTCTGCCATATGAATGATTTCTGAGGCAGGGGGAGCAGCTGAAGCCCTGTCAGAGCTCTCTTTATCCCCTGCATCACCCCAGGTCACAGCCCCTCACACAAAGGGTCATGGGTGCTGCTGTCCTATGTGTCTCCCTGGACTAGAGCAGAGATCTGCTTCCATTCCCATCACAGTGGCAGGGGGAAGGACACCCAGGTGGCTTTGAGGTCATAGGGAACCAGGACATGGCAGGGGGGTTGGAACTGGATGATCCTTGAGGTCCCTTCCAACCCTCTATGTGAGGACTGTGACAGCTGCAGGGGTTATTATATGCTAGCCTCCTCAGGCTGTGCCTTGCTTCATGCCAGGGGCAGCACCCAATGTTTGCTGAGGTGAGCAGCTCCACTGCCAGGTTAGTGCCAGGACATCCAAGACGACCAGCACCCTGCCCAGGATAGGGCAGACCCCATTCCCTGCTGTCAGACTGACACCAGACACTTCCCTTGGTAGACTTTTCCTTTCCTATCTATTTTACAGGCAAGCCTGGTTTCCCACAGAGCCCCCTGAGGTGTCTATGGGGGTCCCAAAACCTAGCACTGAGGCACCCCCCAGCAAGCCACCCAGGCTTTGCAATACAAGGGGACCCCCTTCCAAAACCTGCCGGCCATGCACTGCAGCCTCTCTGCTCCTGGCACCTCAAACCCCTCCTGGCAGAAGAAGGCAGATGTGGAGTTGAAGGTGAGCAAACTGTGCAGGTGGGAGCAAGGACCCAGCCCTTTTGGGGGGCAGCCAGCTGGGGGCATGGAATGGCTGCAGGCAGACAGGGAAGCAGGGCAGGCAGCCTCACCCTTCACTGTGCCTGCAGCACCACAGAACCTCAGAACTGTCAGGGCTGGAAGGGACCTCAAGGCTGAGCCAGTCCCAACCCCCTGCCATGGCCAGGGACACCTCACACCACAGCAGGTTGCTCACAGCCACCTCCAGCCTGGCTGCAAACACCTCCAGGCAGGAGGCTGCCACCACCTCCCTGGGCAGCCTGTGCCAGGCTCTCACCACCCTCCTGGGGAACAACTTCTTCCTCACATCCAATCTCAATCTCCCCATTTCTAGTTTTGCTCCATCCCCCCCAGTCCTGTCACTCCCTGACAGCCTCAGAAGTCCCTCCCCAGCTTTCTTGGAGCCCCCTGCAGATCCTGGAAGGCCACAATGAGGTCTCCTGGGAGCCTTCTCTTCTCCAGACTGAGCAGCCCCAACTCCCTCAGTCTGTCTCCATGGGAGAGGTGCTCCAGCCTGCAGCACCATCAGCCTCCCTGCAGCAGGAACTTAGGCTGACTTTTGGAGCAAGCCCAGCTGGCAGCACTTGCTGACTCAGCTTCATTACCAGCAAAGGCAATTAACTGTCTCATCTAATCCTTTGCTAAAACTCCTCTGTAGAGCCAGCAGGAAAAAACAAGGAGCTGGGAAAGCCAGGCTTGGGGACCTTGAAAAGCCTGGAGCAGGCAGACTCAGCATGGCATGACTGGGAGGACAAAACTGGGAGGCAGCTCCTGCCACACTGGCCTCAGGACAGGCACAGAGTCACAGCAACAGTCAGGCTGGAACAGAGCCTCAGCACCACCAAGTCCAACCCAGAGCCCTGCTCTGCAAGGCTCACCCCTAACCCACAGCCCCAAGCACCACAGCCAAACCACCTTCAAACACCTCCAGGCTTGGGCACTCCACCACCTCCCTGGGCAGCACATTCCAGTCCCTGACCACTCTTGCCATCACAAAATTCTTCCTCCTGTCCAGTCTGAACCTCCCCAGTGGCAGCTTGAGGCCATTCCCTCTGTTCTGTCACTAATTCCCTGTGAGCAGAGACCAGCAGCAGCCTCTCCACAAGGTCCTTGCAGGGAGCTGTAGACAGCAATGAGGTCTCCCTCAGCCTCCTCTTTTCCACACTAACCATCCCCAGCTCCTTCAGTCTCTCCTCATCAGATTTATCCTCCAGGCCCTTCCCAGCTTCCTTGCCCTGCTCTGCACAGTCACATCACACCTCTGTGCCTGTTCCCCATAGCTGCAGAAAGCAAGCCCTGGGCTGGACCACAGGCTCAGCTAGCACAGGCAGCAGCAGCAGCACCAGAGTCAAGGCAGGTTTTTAATTCTTTCTTTTATATATCTTTATATACACAGCTATACCTCTATAGACACACAGACACTGAGGCCCTGCCCACCCCTGATACCTCCTGCCAGCTCTGCTAACACACAGGGTCCCCAGCTGTGTCCTGTGTCTGCTTCATCTTGTCCCATTCTTGTGCAAGGCTGCAGATGCCCCATGCAGTGCCACAGGGAAGGTGGAGCAGGGCTCTTGCATGCCCCCCCAGGCCCAGCACCTCCCTGGGGCACACAGCACCTGGCTCTTGCATAGCCCCCCAAGGCCCAGCACCTCCCTGGGGCACACAGCACCTGGCTACATGTGCTCAAGCCACCAACAGGAAGACTTTCCCTGCCCCTGCAGCATAACATACCACAGCTTTCTCTCCTTTGTGGCTTCCTGCTGCACTCTGTCCCTCCCAGCTTGCATCTAACCTCATCCCACAGATCCTCACACAAGTCAGCCCAGCCCTGCCAAGGTACACCCTTCCTCTGGCCACGGGAGAACAGCCTCTCCTCACACTTCCCTGAGCACCCCTGAGATGCCAAGCAGCTTGCCACGGTGGATTGGCCTGGGCTTGGGGAGGTGGAGATGGTACCACCAGGGTGACAGAGGTGCCAAGGCACCAGCCTGCCCCTGCACTCAGAGCACACAGGGTACTGGCACCTGGCTGAGAGTCAGGAAACAGGAGCACTGTGCCAGCCAGGGGGAGCAGGGGGCTTAGCCAGAGCTCACAGCCACTGCTCCCCGCATGCAGCGCCAGGAGCTGCTTCCCCAAAGGGCAGGGGCACAGCAAGCTCAGCCCTTTGCTTGCCTGAGCAGCGCTAAGCACCCAGGGCTGGCCCTGCCAAAGGGCCAACACCATATCCCTGAGACCCCCAGCCCCTGACAGGCCCTACCTGTGCATGTGGGGGCGTCTGCAGACCACTGCTGGGAAGCCAGGCACCGCAGCGTGCCTGCCCCTTGCTGCTCGAACCCCTCCTGGCAGCGGAACCGGCAGGTGGAGTTGAAGCTGAAGTCTCCATAGGGATGGCTGCAGTTCATGAGCGCTCCCTCGGGCTGGAGCTTGGTGCACTGCACAGCTGGGGAGACACAGCACCGCCAGCTCGTTAGCCACACCGGGAGCTCCGCTGGCACGCCTCAGGCTCGCCGGCAAGGAGGCAGGGCTGGGGATGGCTGGCTCACCCTCCTGGCACTCGGGGCCACGGAAGCCAGGGTAGCACTCGCAGCGGTAGCTCCCGATGGTCTCCACACACTCACCACGCTGGCTGCACGGCAAGGGCTGGCAGGAGGCTGCACACACACACAGGATGGTCAGCAGGAGCCACTGGCCACGCTGACGAGCTCCCTAGCCCACCCAAGTCAGGACAGCCACAGGAGCCGCTGGCCATGCTGACGAGCTCCCTAGCCCACCCAAGTCAGGATGGTCAGCAGGAGCCACTGGCCAAGCTGCCGAGATCCCTAGCCCACCCAAGCCAGGACGGCCGCAGGAGCCACTGGCCACGCTGCCGCGGTCCCTAGCCCACCCAAGCCAGGACGGCCGCAGGAGCCGCTGGCCACGCTGCCGAGGTCCCTAGCCCACCCAAGCTAGGATGGCCACAGGAGCCGCTGGCCACGCTGCCGAGGTCCCTAGCCCACCCAAGCGAGGATGGCCACAGGAGCCGCTGGCCATGCTGCCGAGGTCCCTAGCCCACCCAAGCTAGGATGGCCACAGGAGCCGCTGGCCACGCTGCCGAGGTCCCTAGCCCACCCAAGCCAGGATGGCCGCAGGAGCCGCTGGCCACGCTGCCGAGGTCCCTAGCCCACCCAAGCCAGGACGGCCGCAGGAGCCGCTGGCCATGCTGCTGAGCTCCCTAGCCCACCCAAGCCAGGACGGCCGCAGGAGCCGCTGGCCACGCTGCCGCGGTCCCTAGCCCACCCAAGCCAGGACGGCCGCAGGAGCCGCTGGCCACGCTGCCGCGGTCCCTAGCCCACCCAAGCCAGGACGGCCGCAGGAGCCGCTGGCCACGCTGCCGCGGTCCCTAGCCCACCCAAGCTAGGATGGCCGCAGGAGCCGCTGGCCACGCTGCCGAGGTCCCTAGCCCACCCAAGCCAGGACGGCCACAGGAGCCGCTGGCCACGCTGCCGCGGTCCCTAGCCCACCCAAGCCAGGACGGCCGCAGGAGCCGCTGGCCACGCTGCCGCGGTCCCTAGCCCACCCAAGCCAGGACGGCCACAGGAGCCGCTGGCCACGCTGCCGCGGTCCCTAGCCGGCCGGCGGCAGGCTCTGCGGCGGTGCCCCGGCTCACCCTGGTAGCAGAGAGCCTTCTTCCGCCGGCTGCAGGGCTCGTCGTTCCACTTGCCCGACTCCCGCGGGCGCTTGATGTAGATCTCCACGCAGTCCTGGTTGGAGCGGCGGTTGTTGGGCTCCCCGGCCGCCCAGTTCTCCGCCTCCTTCGTCAGGGCTTTCCTGGTGCCCACCCAGGTCCAAGTGCCGCCCAGCTTGCGGATGCCGATCCAGTAGTAGCGCCCGTGGAAGGGCAGGCTCTGGTTGAGGTATTCGATCTCCTGCTTGTTCTGGATGGCCACCAGGTCGGTGAAGAAGGACTGGCAGTAGTTCCTGGCCTCCTGCCACGTGTAGTCCCCTTGGTCACTGTAATGGTACGTCCAGGCACCCACCTCCACCCGTGACACCACACCTGCAAGAGAGGGTGAGGTCCAGGATTGAGGCAGAGAGGATGGGAGCCAGGTGGGGGATGGATTCCTTTGGGACACGAGGGTGGGCTGGGTCTGGCATCAGGTACAAGAGACACCAGTGGAGACAACCAGCTGGGTGAGGAAATGGGACAAATCATAGAGTTGTAGAATCAGCCAGGTTGGAAAAGACCTCAGAGATCATCAAGTCCAACCTAGCACCCAACACCTCCTAACTAACTAAACCATGGCTCCAAGTGCCACATCCAATCCCCTCTTGAACACCTCCAGGGACAGGGATGGGGACTCCACCACCTCCCTGGGCAGCACATCCCAATGGCCAATTACTCTTACTGGGAAGAACTTTCTCCTCACCTCCAGCCTAAACCTCCCCTGGCACAGCTTGAGACTGTGTCCTCTTGTTCTGGTGCTGCTTGTCTGGCAGAAGAGACCAACCCCCACCTGGCTACAACCTCCCTGCAGGGAGTTGGAGAGAGCAAGAAGGTCTCCCCTGAGCCTCCTCTCCTGCAGGCTAAGCAACCCCAGCTCCCTCAGCCTCTCCTCCCAGGGCTGTGCCCCAGACCTCTCCCCAGCCTTGTTACCCTTCTCTGGACACCTTCAAGTGTCTCAATGTCCTTCTTAAGTTGAGGAGCCCAGAGCTGGACACAGTAGGTGAATGGACCTGTGGTACAAATGAGGGTGGAAGTACATGTGGTAGTTGCAGGCTGTGCCTGGAGAACTTTCCACAGGTCTTGAGCAGTAAGTGATAGAAGGTAAATAAACTACCACTGGATGCAAAAAGGCAAATATTGAGAAGGTCTAAATGATCCCCAAGCATAAAGTTAGATCTGTAACCCAGCTTTCTCTCTTTCTGCTCCCTCTGCTCTGGCAGATGCCAGCTCTGGCTTCTGCTGACCTTGGCTGCGTTGCTTTGTTGTGGCTAAGTACTAACAGCAGCTCTCTGCTCTCCTCTCTCCTTTATCCTGTACAGGGAGGAGGGAAGGCAGCAGGGAAGGGGAAGCTATTAGTAGCCCCTGGTTTGTCCAGGGGGGCTCCTGTGCTGTTTATAAATTGTACATACATGTAAATATTGCCTATTTTGTCCATATTACTCACATGTCATATTTAGGTTGCAGTTTTGCTTGTAACTAGAGCTTCATTTGCTTCCAGCTGAGCTGCTCTGGCAATTTTATGCTTGGGGTGTGGAAACTTCCAACCCACCACAGGCCATGGAGACCTGGGTGCCTCAAGCATGGCAGAAGGAGCTGAGGTGGGACAGAGAGGAATGGCACAGGGATGAGGAAGGTGAGAGAGATGGGGTGAAGGCTGAGACAGACAGCAGCAGGGCAGGGGGTGAGCAGGAGAGCCACAAGCAGCGATGCCAACCCCCACAACAGCCCAGCTCCATAGCCCTGCTTCCCAAAGGGGAAACCCCAACACTGAGCTGGTTCCTTAAGCAGTTCCTTCAGCACAGAAGTGTAGCAGTTCATTTGTGCTGCTTTAGTCCCAGAGCAAGCCAGCTTGGGCTGAGGCAGAGCAACCAGCACCAAAACCTTCGGAGCCAGAGCTGCTCATCTGAGCTCGAGATGGCCTGAAGTGTCTTGTAAAATTCCACGTTGCAAAACAACCTCTTGCAAAAGGCAAGTTCACATCCTGGTCGTGCCCACCAGCCCCAGATTAGCAGGAACCCACACCCAGAAGTGAAGGGCACCCTGCTGAAACCCTGCTCTTCCTTACAGCATCTTGTACCACAGCTTGATGCAATCAATGCTTTTTAGCCACACACACACACCACAAAACAAAGCTTCCTCTCTCCTCCCCAGAGCCAGGTACCTCCACAACTGCAGAAAGTGGTACAGGGATCATATCTCCATCTGTGCAGTAAGTGAGTGAGATGGGGGCCAAAGTCTGCTCCCAGCAGCTGGCCTGGGGTACCTTGCATCTCAGGAGAGGTCATGCAGGCACTGAAGATCTGAGCATCACAGAACAGAAACTAACCTAAGGAGTCCCAAGTCTAATTAAGGCTCTGGGTTGGTCAATAATTGCTCCTTTATCTAAGCAGAATTGCCATGATTAGCTTGGGTTTCCTGGGGAAAGGGCAAGCTAGCCACTCCAGTACAGAAACAGCAAACAAAACCAAAGCTGAGGAACACACCATGGCTTTCAACAACAGCCCTCATCTTCAGCCTTTGGCAGCCTGGGGCTTCAGGACAGAAGATCAGGGCACTTGCTGGGCCCTGTCCTCACTACCCCCCGAGCACAGCTCAGGGCAGCCTCCCTGCTACACTCAGTCCCCCATCCCCAAAGCAATAAGGACCAAGGGAGCCCCTCTGCCATGTGCCTATCCTCCACGTGCTCTCCTTTCTCCAGCTCCACCACTAACACCCTCTCTGTAGCACAGCTCATCCCCACTCATCTCACTCAGCCTTATGTTAGCTCTCCCTGCCCCACCTGGAGCTGCAGCCCCAGCTGAGTGCTATTTGCCTGTGTTTGGACCCCACCTCCCTGGCAGCCCCCAGCCCCTTCCCCCCAGGGCGGTGCTCAGCCCCTGCCACACTCGGGGTGCCTTTGCTTTTCTGTTTTCCCCCCAGTGCTAAATCTCAGCTTCCTCCTGGTGCTTCTGCATTTGCCTCTGCTCCTTAGCTCAACCACAAAAGGCTCTTTGGATGATAACTCAGCTCATGAAGAGCTCTACAGACAGAGCAGGCACGGGCAGGGTTTGCTGTGTGCGGTGCCGATGCGTGAAGGAAATGTCCTGCTCTGGTTTCGAGCAGCTGCATGGTGCTGCCCCAGCTGTGCTCCCAGCCCTTGCACCTGAGGGTCCTGCAGCTGCCCCTGTGCCCAGCTCTGAAGCATGGGCACGGATGCAGGCATGGACCTGCTGCCTTTCTCCACCTCATGGTACACTTCACTGGCTGCCATTGCCCTGGGGGTGTGACTGAGTGTGGTGGGCTGAAATCCACACCCCCCAACATAAAATTTACCAGCCCAGCTCAGCTGGAAGCAAATGAAGCTCTGTTTACAAGCAAAAGTGCAACCTAAAATGAAAAGCAATGAATAGATACAGCAGACACAATATTTACAGGGATTTACACAGCACAAGAACCAACCCCCAGGGGGCCAATAACAGCTTCCCTGCTCCCTGCCCCGCTTCCCTCTACCCTCCCCCTGTACACAGGGGACAAGAGAAAGAGCAGAGAGCTGCTTGTTAGTACTTAGCCACAACAAAGCACACAGCCTAGGCCAGCAAAACACAAGCTGGTATCTCCCCCAGAGAGGAAGCTGAAAAGAGGGAAAGTTACTGCCTGGGCTTTGTGGCAGCTCTCTGTCCCATGGGATGGTGTAGAACTTAACCAGCATTTCTCTTTTTACACCCAGTGGTGATTTGTTTCCACTCCACCACTTTGCTGCTCAAGACCTGGGGAAAATTTTTCCAGGCACAGGCTGAAGCTACCGCAGGGAGGAGCCCCCCAGAATACCTTTGCTGTCCTTCCCCAGCTTCCCGGGCCTGCAGGCTCCCTCAGGGCAGGCAGTGTGCTGGGACAGTGCTGGGAGTACCAGCTGGCTTACCCCATGTGATGGCAGCGATGCCCAGGTAGCAGATGCCAGGGGAGCCCAGGGCCCGTGCTCTGCCAGCAGACCCACGTCCTGCAGCAGCCTCCTGAGTGCCACAATCAACCAGAGTTAATTAACCAGCTTGGAAAAGACCTCAGAGATCATCCAGTCCAACCCAACACCCAACACCACCCAATCAACTCAACCATGGCACCAAGTGCCTCAGCCAGGCTCTTTTGAAGCACCTCCAGGGATGGGGACTCCACCACCTCCCTGGGCAGCACATCCCAGTGGCCAATCTCTCTTGCTGGGAGGAATTTCTTCCTCACCTCCAGCCAAAACCTCCCCTGGCACATCTTGAGACTGTGTCCTCTTCTTCTGGTGCTGCTTGCCTGGGAGAAGAGCCCAACCCCCACCTGGCTACAGCCTCCCTTCAGGGAGTTGGAGAGAGCAAGAAGGTCTCCCCTGAGCCTCCTCTTCTGCAGGCTAAGCAACCCCAGCTCCCTCAGCCTCTCCTCCCAGGGCTGTGCTCCAGAGCCCTCCAAACCCATGCCAGGGAAGGAGGCATGAGCAGGGGCTCCCACAGGGGCTCCCACATACCACCCTGCACCCACCCAGCTGCCAGTTGGCTTGGACAGCCATAAGGGCACGCTGCTTGTGCCAGCTGATGTGCTGGCATGTGCAGTGCCACCAGCATGGCTGTTCTGCAGAAAGCCCCCCCCCGAGAGGCACTCTGGTGAGGCTGTGCCCACAGCACAGCTGAGCAGTGGGGGAAGCTGTGACAGCAATGCTGTTCACTCCTGGGGAGCCCCTAAATCCAGGGTATGCCCTCTGCCCCCTGCTCCTCCCTGCCCACCCAAGCTGGCATTTGCCTACACAGCAGCAGTGCCCTGGGTGCCTGGCACAGCCTCACTGCCCGGGGCAGGGTCTCCCCAGGGCAGCCTGTGTCCCCAGCATGGCTCTCCAGCAGCGGCACCAGCTCCTGCTCTCTCCCCCCACAGCCCTGACCTCCCCTAAGAGTCCTTTGCAGGCAGACCCCGACTCAGCCACGAGGAAAGGAGCAGGACCTTACCATGCCAACGGCACAGCTCCACCTTGGCCAGTCCCCAGCAGCCCCAGGCACTTCTGGCCCTCAGCAAGCAGCGGGGCTCACACTTCCTCCCCATAGCTCCCTGCCCCTGGCCTCTTCCCCTCCCGCCCCAGCCCCGCTGCCAGCCCGCATCCTGCCCTCCTCCCCTGCCTCTCCCCCAGGGGCTTCCTCGTCCCCAGAGACCCTGCTCCGAGCCTGGGGCCAGAGGGCAAGGGCAGCCCTGGCCACGGTGGGGCTCAGCTCAGCACCTGCCTCAGGGTGCAGGAGCTGGGGGTGTCCCCATGCTGCCCTGAGAGCCTACCCCAACCCCCCCCAGAAGGTGTAGAAGTGTCCAGCCCCAGCCCATGGTGCCGTGGGCACCTCTGTGACCCACCATGTCCAAGTCTCAGTGCCCACACTGGCAGAGGATGGCAGAGGTGTGATGAGCTCCCACGGGGGCTGAGCAGAAGCGTGGCTTGCAGCCTCCTGGCTCCAGCCACTCTCCTCACTTGCAGGCTTTCTGCTCTGGCTGGCACTCTTCATACCCCACTTATAAACAGCTACTCACACAATGTATTTTCCTGCCTTTGCCTGTAAGTCTTTATGAGAAAGGTCCAGGAACATGCCAGGGGGACTTCCCCTGAGCTGTTAATATCCTTTATGAACCTCCACTGGTGCTTCAGGAACATGCCTCATTGTGTCCACCTCCCCCTGGATCATTCTTGAATCATCATCAACCCTTCCTTACCCCATTCTGCCTCTGAGTAAAACTGCCCTTGGCAGCGCCTGCTGCAGGAACTGCTCTCCTCACTTCCCAGCTGAAGCCCAAGTGAGGGCCATACAGGTCACAGGCATTTTCCCAGTTCCAGAGAAACTCATGCTAGACAAAAGGAGGAACCCATCCCATCACAATGACTTTAGCCTTGGCCAATGTAAATGAAGCTCAGTTCCTGTCTCTGGATGTCTTCCCTGCAAGAGTTTCACTGCAGCAGTCTATTTTAGTGGCATTGCTGAGGATGAGCCTTTATGTCCAGTAATTCAGGGGCCCTGGCTTCCTAGCAGCTCATCTGCAGAGGAGACACAATGACAGCAAGGGAAGAAGCATCCAGGAGGGCAGGGAGGCTGTGGAAGAGCTGCTGGGGCAGGGAGAGCATCTCCAAAAGCTGAGGCTCACTTGGGCAGGATGGGAGCTGCCTCTCCCACCAGTGAGAGAGCAGCTGGGAGTCAGAGGTGTGCTGTGGGGGCAGAGCCTTGATGGGGAGCAGGCTGTGCCCCTGCCAGTTTCACTTCTGCTGCAACTTGGCATGGCAGGGCAGAGCAGTAGAAGGGAAAATATACCCCCACCCTTATTTTTGTAACTACAAATAGCTTCTGGTACTGCTCTAAAAGCAGAAAGAAGGTGGCTGAGACCCAGAAGCTACTACTGTGAAGGGCAGGATGTGGCCAAGGTCAAAGCTGTTTGTGGGAGCAGGTACCCCATGCCCACAGACACCTGGGTGTAGAAAGGAGGGTTGAGGGTTGTTTTGCAGGGAGTGGGAAAGGGCACAGAGAGTGGGAGGGAGAGAAGGTCCAAATCAGCTCTGCTGGGAGCTGGTTAATCACCAGCAGTTCCTTTACCTCTCAGGTGGTTTCCAAGGCTGGCTCCCAGGGAAGGATTCAGGATGCTGCAGGGCATGTGCTTCCCACTGGGTTCCTGCTGCCCCACTTGCCAAGGAAGGGCCCATCCCAGCACAGGGATTTCCCAGGCAGCAGGATGGTGCATCCTTTCCTCCCCTCCCCTCCCCTCCCCTCCCCTCCCCTCCCCTCCCCTCCCCTCCCCTCCCCATCACCCCTCTGAGGACAGTGCAAGCTGCAGGCCAGGGCTTCATGCAGCAGGGGCTCAAAGGAGCAGGGGCTCAAAGGAGCAGGGTGCAGTGACACTTTCCTGTGCCACCCCCTCCCCATCCTGCTGGGCCCTGCAGGGATCTGGGATGGAAGGTGCCTCCTCTGCTGTGCCCTGCTCCTAAGCCACAGGTGGAAGTGATGCTCTCTCATGACAGACCTGCCACAGGCTGTGTCTGTGGGGAAGAGGTATGGGTACCCCACCTACCAAGGTGCATTAGAGGTTGGAAGGGAGCTCCAGAGCTCACCCAGTCCAACCCCCTGCCAGAGCAGCATCACCCAGGGCAGGCTGCACAGGAATGCAGCCAGGTGGGGTTGGAAAGGCTCCAGAGCAGGAGACTCCACAGCCCCCCTGGGCAGCCTGCTCCAGGGCTCTGGCACCCTCACTTCAAAGAAGTTTCTCCTCCTGTGGAGCTGAAACCTTCTCTGTTCCACTTTGTCTCCATTGTTCCTTGGCTTATTGCTGTGCACCACCCAAGAGAGCTTGGCCCCCTCCCCTGGCCCCCCAGCCCTCAGCTATTGATAGGCATTGATCAGATCCCTCTCAGCCTTCTCTTCTCCAGACTCAGCAGCCCCAGGGCTCTCAGTCTCTCTTCCCAGGGGAGCTGCTCAAGTCCCCTAAGCATCCTCCTGGCTCTCCCTTGGATTCTCTCTATGCTACCTCCACAGCAGTACTGAAGGTGCTGTGCAGCTGGCAGGGCTGGGCAAGCCTCTCCAGCGGGCTGTGCCCACAGGCTTCAGCACAGGGAATCAGCTCAGCTGCTGCAGCCACTGCTGCCCACTCAGGCTGATGCCCTGCTCCCTGCCTGCACGCTGTGGGCACAGCCTTGTGCACAGGGCAGGGTGTGATGCCTGCACAAGCATCCCAATAGAGCACACAGGCACTGGCAGATGCCCCAGGGCTCTGCAGAGTCCCTGAGCCAAGGCCAGGCTGTGCCCTCCCTTGTGTCGCCAGGAAGTGTTGAGGACCCAGCGGAGCGAGGCCCTGGGGACAGGGGGTGCGTGGGGCTCCCCCCTCACCAGCACACCACAACTCCCCCCCCAAGAAGTCCTCTTGTGTTGTTTTCAGCAGGAGCTCCTGCCCCAGCACAGCCTGTTCCCCTCCTTGTGCAATGTCCCCCAGCAAACCACAGAGGAACCGAGTCACAGCCTGCCTGGCTCAGCTGTCTCCAGCGATACAGCAGGAGCCTTCCTGGGGAGCCCCTGCTCCCCTCACCCCTGCCAGCAGGGAGGCTCAGCACCCCCCTGGAGCCAGGAAGCACCCTGTGTAACCCCTGCAGGAGTGTGACTTGGTGCTGGTGAGCATCCATACCCTGCTGGGGCCCTGCTCCTGCTGTGCCCCCACTCCATCCTGAGGGCTGAGTCGGCTCTCCCCGAGTCCTGCAAGACCCTGACAAGCAGAGGCTTGGGAGGTACCTCCTGAACACAGGCAGGGGACAAGGCTGTTTGACCCAAAGGGTGTCCCTGAGCTGCAGGGTGCTTTTGGGAATGCCTTCCAGTGTGATGCTTTCCATAGCCCAAGGTGCCAGGCCCTCCTCTGACAGCCAGGGAAGGAAGCACCTGACTAAATCTTTCCTCACAGCTTCTAAGTCTTTGTCCACACAAAGTTGCTCTGTTCAAGTGCCACCTGGGCTTGGAAGAGGTGAGAGCAAAGATCAGCTGGGGCAAGAAGGATGGGGATTCTTCCAAGACAGCACAGGGGCCATGGCACTCCATGCCCCCCACCTGCACCCTCACCCTGTGGCACTGGGGCAGCCCTGGCTGTAGGGTGCAGGGGCAGTTTTAGGCAGATCCCTGATGCCCACCCCACAGGGTCCCCCTCAGAGCTGCTTCTTTGACACTGGCTGTAAGGCAGCTTTCTGCTGTGCACCTTTCCCCCACCCTGCTGGTGACGGAGAGCCTTTTTGCTGGGCACTGCTGCCAGCTGGGGAGCCCTGCCCAGGCTGCCTGCCAGCTCCCTCATGTGTGGCAAGAGGAGATAAGGGTTCACCAAACAGGATGTCAGGGGGTAGATAACACTGGAGTTATCTTAGTGCTTGTGTGGTAAACAAGCGGCTCTGCCCACCCGGGGAATCCCAGACAGCACCTCTGCCCTGCCAGCAAGCCAGGGCACAGGGTGGGTACAGGGTGCTGTGAAGCTCCCAGGTTGTGCCACCTCCAGGAGCAGCCCTGCAGCCATGAAGGCAGCCCTTGCCCTAACAGAACCACCCAGCCTTCAAAGCCACTCCTGGGAACTGAGGCTGCTCTGCCTGCACCCTGCCCAGCTCCCCATGGCACTGCGTGCTCCTGGAGGGCTGGGACAGGCCACCAACCTGCAGGGCCCTCCCTCAGTGGTACCCATCTTGCCAGCACAAGGGTGCCAGCTAGAGCCATCACACTGGATCAGCACAGGGGCAACAGTCCCAGGCAGTGGGCACTGGCACCCCAGCCCCCATCAGTGCTTTGGTCATGTGTCTGGTTTAATGCAGAGAATTCAGTCTTCTCCTGTCCTACAAAGCAAGGCCAGAGGCAGATTCTTGTGTTTGCCACCTGCCACCCCCTGCATGCTATCATCTGATCCCCTCCCACCTGGCTTTTGGCAGCACGGGCTCTGTCCTCCCCTGGCCCCCCAAAAGAGCCACCACAACCTGCCAGGGAGCAATGGATGAACATGCTTGACAACAAGAGCTGTGACTCCAGCCAGGGCCAGCCCCTGCAGAGCAAACAAGGTCCTCTCCTCCAGCCAGGAACTCCTGTGGCACCCCCTCCAGCAGGCACTGAGCCCAGCTGTGTTTTCCAGCCAGAACAGAAGCATCCTCCAGGGCATTCTTCGCCTTTCAGCAGGCCATGGCTGACCTCTCCTCTTCTCTTTCTCACCTCCCTGCTTCAGCACAGCCTGCAGCTCAATGCTTCTCCTGTGGGACCTTGGTTATCTCTTTGCCCCAAGGAGCTATTGCCAGGCTGTTTAACATGCTGGTTTACCTGCTGCAGGCAGAGCAGGTGCTGGAACAACATTCACTTTAAGGTCTTTCTTACAGCTCAACCACTTTGCTGTTGTAGATCTGCCAAATGCCCTCTCCTTGCTGTTGCAAACTGCCAGGCTTTGCCCTGTGGGGTAGCCCCATCCCAATCACTGCTGCTGTGGCCATCCAGCTCTCTGTGCACAGGGGCAGTGCCTGCTGAAGCTGCCTCTCTCTAGTGCTCCTGACTTTTGGGGCAAGGCCCTGCAAGGGAAAAAGAAAGGCAAGAGCTAAAATAACAAGGAAAAGGGCATTACTAACCATTTGGTGTCACCTCTGACATGAACTTAGAATCAGAGAATCAGAGGGTTGGAAGGGACCTCAAGGCTCAGCCAGTTCCAACCCCGCTGCCATGGCCAGGGACACCTCACACTGCAGCAGGCTGCCCAGAGCCACATCCAGCCTGGCCTTAAAAACCTCCAGGGATAAGGCTTCCACCACCTCCTCTGCTCTCCCATAGCTCTGCTTTTAAGAGCAAGAGAGCTACAAACACCAGTCCCAATGTGCTCCAGCCATGGGCAGAGTGGTAGAGGCTTCATAGTGAGCAGCAAGAGGTTGTTTCTGCTATGAAATGGCAAGGCAATGCAGGGAGTGCTTTCCTAGCTCCTCTTTATTGTTATTCACCCTTGACAGGAAAAGGATTGTTTTGCAGAGGGGTACTTCAGGTGGACTCACCAGCCCGGGAAGAGGAGAGGCAGGACTTTCTCCTTCTGTCCATCCCTGCTGCTTTGCTGGGAATCTGGCTGGTGCAGCCCTGCACTGGGACTCTCAGGAGAGAGTGGTGAGCGTGGGGCAGCTACCCTGCTCTGACCACAGCTACCTCTGGCACCGTCACACTGCAGTTACCCAATGGCTTCGCAGCGCTCAGCCAGAGCTAGGAACCCGCTTTTGCTTCGCGGCTGCTGAAGTCCTTCGGCAGAGGCATGGCGCTGGGCGCAGCATCCGCCCCGACGGGCAGCGGCGCGGATGGTGAGCCGAGCTGCGCCGCCTGCGGCCTCCGCCGCCTCTGCCGCAGGGGTGCCGCAAGGGGGCGCCAGGAGCTGCCTTGCCGTGCCTGCTGGCCCACGGAGCATTGCTCTCCATGATGAGCCGGAGGAGCCCTGCCCCGGGGAAGTCCAGGATGACCACCCCCCAGCACATGGGCTGCCCCCTCCGGCGCTGCAGGTGCTGGTAGCAGCGGGGGTTCACGAAGCGGGCCACGTCCTCAGGGCAGGTGAAGAGCCCATTCCCGGAGCAGAAGGTGAGGTGCATGGTGGCGTGGTCCCCAGCGGCTGCCCTCTCCAGGTGCCGCTGAGCCCGAGCCCACTTGCGCTCCAGAGACAGCACGTTCCAGGCGTCGCTGATGCTCAGCTGCTCGTAGGGGATGCCCAGCACCTCCCGCGCCAGTGCCTCCAGCACCACGATCTTGCCCCGCACCTGGCCCAGCGTCGGCACCTCCTCCCTGCACCACACGCGGTCCTGTCCCTCCTCCAGCAAGCAGCGGCGTAGCCAGGCGGCAAAGCCAGGCCGGGAGAAGAGGGGCAGCTCCTCCTTGATGCGCATGAGCACTGCCTCGCCGGGGTGGGCGCGGAGGAAGCGCAGAGTGCGGCGCAGGACGCCTCGCAGGCTGGCCCGCTGGAAGGTGCAGAGGTGGTAGACGTGGAGCTCGCCCCGCACCAGCCTGCAGCGCACGTCCAGGAAGCGGACGCCAGCCGCCAGCTGGGCCTCCAGGTCCCAGCTCTGGCAGCGAAGGCGGCGGCCGCCAAACAGGCTGAGGGAGTCGTGGGTGCCAGGGATGGAGATGTGGGAGAGGGGCAGGGCATCAGGGAGCCCTGCCATCCAGTCGGGGCAGCAGGCTGCTGGCTGGGAGGTGCAGTCAAACGCCGCGCTGCACTGGCACTGCTCCGCCATGCTGCTAGGAGAACAGGAGCCCCAAGGCCTGGGCAGCCCCACCGAGCCCTGCCCTGGAGGAGAAGCAGGATGTGAGCAGTAGAAGCACTGCACAGCCCCTAGGAATCCCAATCCTGCCCCTCCCCGGCGATACCCCCACCACCCCATGACACCCTGTGGCATGCCCCACACACACTGCTGCTAGTCCAGCGCTGCCTCACTGCATGGTTCCCCTCCCACTCTCAAGCAGCTGTCGCACTACCCCTGATCCTCAGCACACCCCAGACTCCCCCTTCTACACCCACCTGGCCTGTGGCTGCGGTGCAGGTCGTGAGTGCCAGGGGCGCAGTGGCAGGTGGAGCGGGATGCTGGCCATTAACCCGGGGAGGTGACGCGCATCCTGCCGGGCAGCGGCACGTGCACTGGGGATTCATCCTCAGCCCTTGGCAAAAGGCAGCGTGCAGCAGACATGCCAGGCAGGAAAAATGGCCTGGCTGCTCCTGAAACCAGCCATTCCACACCTCCCTCCCCAGGAATCAGGACAAACAGGATTGGGGTGCCACGGGGCCCCTTGGTGCTACTTGTGCGAGAGGCTGTGCAGAGTTCCCGGGTGTCCGCCCCAAAGCCATGCCCTGGGCTGACCTGGCTCCCCCCTGGTCTGGTGCTGATTGCCATCGTTCCTGTCAGAGGGACAACAGCCAGGCAGGGATCTGGAGCAGATCTGCTTGCCGGCACACCCCGACACCTCCTCTGCCAGGTTCCCCTGAGGAGTAGGCTCTGTCCTCTTGCTCTTCTCACCGGAACCGCCGTGGCCAGGCTGCTCCCAGAGGGCAGGGGTGGGAGCCCCACGGCTGTGGCCGGGTCCTCCACGGTGCCCGCGGGGAGGTGATACCTCCTGCTCAGGGGACACAGCTACGAGGCAGCGCATGCTGAGCCCAGTGGCTTTTGGGGGAGCCGCTCAGTGAGTTACAGACCCCTCTGTGCATCCCTCTCAGGATACATCCCCTCCGCCTGAGCAGGGAGGGCACTAAGATGCTCAATGGACACTTTCTGCCATGGGCTCTTCCACCGCAAGGGCATCAGACGGCGAGAGAGGATGGGGGTAAACCAGCAGCCGCCTTTCGCTGTGCGTTGGGAGCAGCAGTGGGGCAGAGGGGGAGTCCCTTGGGGCAGCCGCCTGCTCGGGGGGAGACACCACAGGGACCCTGCAGTCTTCCTGGGCAACCTCCCGCCGCCCTTTAAAAAGGTCTGGACGTTACGTTTATAACCGCAGGGCGCTACACTGCTGCCTGCGCTCCTTCGTCGCCACCGCCGGGCGGAGCGCGACTCCGCCGGCCCGGGGGCGGAAGCCAGGCGGCGGCAGCGCGGCCGTTCTCCGCCCGGTTCCGCCCCACGGCCGTTCCGTTCCCCTCCCGCGGCCGCTCCGTCAGCATGGCGGCGGATAGGGACGGTCGTGGCGGCAGCGGCCGGACCTGCTTCGTGCTGGGCGCCTCGGGCGCGACGGGCGGGGTGCTGCTGCGGGAGCTGCTGGCCCGGCGGCTCTTCTCCAGGGTGACGCTGATCGGGCGGCGCCGGCTGAGCCTGGGCGAGGAGGCGTCGGGGGTGACCGTGGTGCGCGGGGTCGGGGGTCCCGGAGGCGGCGGGGCAGCGGAGGGCGGCCGCGCTGACCCTCGGTCTCCCCCCAGGAGCAGGCGGTGGTGGACTTCGAGCGGCTGGGCGAGCACGCTGCCGCCTTCCAGGGGCACGACGTCGGCTTCTGCTGCCTGGGCACCACCAGGGCCAAGGCTGGCGCGGTGAGTGGAATGCCGGGGGCAGGGGCTTCTCCCGCCCGTCTTCCGCCGTGCTGACCCTCCCCTCCGTCGTCCCGCAGGACGGCTTTGTCCGTGTGGACCGGGACTACGTCGCGCAGGCTGCAGAGCTGGCGCTGGCTGGGGGCTGCAAACACTTCGTGCTGGAGTCCTCCCGGGGAGCGAACCCCAAGAGCCGCTTCCTCTACCTCCGTGTGAAGGTGAGGGGACAGCTGTCGGGGGGACTCCTCCTGGGACGCTGGGGAGCTGAGGTGTCAAGAGATGCAGATGGCTCTGAGGGTCTTCCTGGTGCTGAGGACAAGGGGGTGAGGGAAAGGTCCTGGCAAGACAGCGGTGTGAGTGGCTCCATCCAGAACAGCACAGCACACACATGCAGCATCCATCTCCTTCTTCAAAGCCCCGGAAAGATCTGCTGGGTTGTGCAGCCCAACCCCACGCTGGCATGGCTTCTCAGCTCGGTGGGGAAGCTGAGGGCAGTGCACAGGTGAGATGTGAGCTCTCCAGGGGTGGAGAGCAGACAGGCTCCTCAGGTGGGACCCTACCCGTTGTGAAAGATTGGGTTTCCTCCCATATGGTACCTGTTGCAGCCCCCACCTCTGCTGGACACGCTGCTGTCTGCCAGTGTGTTGTGCCAGGGTGCCCAGGCTAGGACTCCGTGGTGTCCAGCTGCAGTTAGCAGGATGGTTGCAAGGGGGCGCTGCTGACCAGCGGTCGTTGTCCGCTCTGGACACTCCCCGCCCCTGCTGCCTTCTCCTGGAGAGATGCTCACTGCCCAGGTGGTGCCTGGTCTGCACCCCTTTGCATCGGTGCCATCCTCAGCACCCTGTCTCGGCAGCTCTCTTCTGCCAGTTGCTGGGGTGGCAGGAATGGTGCTTGAAGTTCTCCCTTGCCTCCTTTCATCCTGCCCCCCTGCTCTGACAGGGAGAAGTGGAGAACCTGGTCCAGGCTCTTGGTTTTGATCGCTGTACCATTCTCCGGCCAGCGTGAGTAGCAGTGCATGGGGGGAGGGCACAGGGCTCAGGTGGAGAGTTGCCAGGGCAGGGGGCTGGGAGGTGGAGAAAGCAGGAAAGGATGCATAAGAGGAGGGCTGGGGAGGGAAGTGGAGAAAGCTACCAGCTGCAGATGCAGCTCCTGGATGAGCACAGAGCTTCCCTGTGCTGCAGGGAGGAGGAACACCAGGTTCCCCCAGGCTGTCCCAGCAGTGGTGTCACAGGCTCCCTAAGGAGCAGAGGCTTGGACTGAAAGCAGAGGTTGGGGGAAATAAGTCACAGCTTATCTCCACCCAGACTTTGACTTTGTGCAGGGGACATAGGTGTGTCCTTTCAGCTGTCCTGTGCTCCCACTTGCCTGCAAGAATTGGCATCCTCATTCTGTAGCACTGCAGGGAAAGGAGTTCAGTGTCCCAGGGTTCAGCTCAGTCCTACTTCAGAACCCCTCCAAATCCCTGTGTGGGTTTGGCAAGCTGGGCTGGGCTCCTGGTGAAGGTGGAGAAACCAGTCTTGCTTTTCCCTGGGAGACAGTTTGAGCCTGACCCACTTTACCTCCTCCCTCTGCAGGGTACTGCTGTGCAAGCGCCAGGAGTCCCGGCCCGCGGAGTGGATGGCCCAGCGGTTCCTGGGGGCTGTGGCTTGGCTCTTCCCCACCGCTCACACAGTGCCTGTGGAAACAGTGGTGAGGGCTATGGTGGCCAGCGTGCTGCAGCCAGGCAAGGGGAAGGTGGAGGTGCTGGAGAATGAAGCCATCCACCAGCTGGGAAAGGCAGCGCCACAGCAGGGCGCTTAGAGCACAAAGGGATGGGCGGGAAGCAGCTTGATCGATCGTTCCGATGCGCTTCGGGCCGAGGCTGAAGGCACAGGCAGAGGAGCAGGCTGCTTGCAGGCTAACGTGGAGGTAGAGGTGCACTCGTTTGCATGGCAGCTGCTAGTGCCAAGTGATCAGAAATGCAGGTGGTGGCTGGTGTGGGGGGAGAATGATTGTGCTCCGTTGCCCGGATCCAGCACGTGAATCCAGGTGAAAATGCTGCAAGCCAGGCAAGCTCTTGAATTCAGGCCTTAAATAAAATCCTGTGATTTGTGTTGGTGGCATCTTTGTGTCAGAGCTGTCTTTGTCTCCTGCACATTGTCATCCCAGCTTGCAGACTGTGTGTTTTGGGGGCACTTCCAGGAGCACACGTGGGCAGCCAGGCGCAGGAGAGCAGAGGCAGCACGCAGCTGCCTGGGCTGGGGCTGCAGCCCGCAGAGCGCACGGTGGCACCAGAGCCACTTGGGACTGAGGAGCTCCTGGAAGCTCGGCAGCAGGGGCTGGGTTGCTGCCTCTGCTGCAGGAGGTCTCTGCAAACACACAACGTGGGCCTTGTCCTCACAGATCTGCTCTGGGTGCAGAGCGGCTGCTGTTCAGATCCAGGCTGTCACAGGAGTGCCTGTAGTGGCAGAAACAGCAGGCAAGTGCTTGCAGTGACGTGGAAACACCTGCCACTGCTGGCTCCTCTGAGCTTTCCTCGGGGACATGACTGAACCAGAGCTCAGCCCTGCTCCCAGTGGGGAGCTGCCTGTGCAAGAGGTGAGGCCGACCAGCCCTGCGCACATCTCGGGGATCAGCTTGCCCCTGGCTGCTGGATGGGGAGCAGGTCCCTGCTGTGGGCACAGAGCAGGCATGAGGAGCAGCTCCATGTCCCAGCTGCAGCTCTGGCTGTTCTCAGGCCTTGTGCCTGGGGTCGTGGAACTCGGTGGCTCGGCAGCTGGGACGCAGGACTTACGTGACTCCCGAATTCCCAGCTGGCCAGGGGCCCAGAGCCCTGGGGAATGCTGCTTTCCAGGGTTTTCTCCTCTTTGACCTCACCCTGTGGCTCCTGGGTCAGTGACTTGGATGCAGCAGGGAGCAGGGATCCCCTCTCCCCTTCCTGGTACTCACCAGTTTGAATCCTCAGCTCAGGAGCTTGGTGGAGGCAGTGGGATAGGGTAACCTCCTTCTGTGTCTTACCCAAGTGACTCCTGTGCCATGCACGGTCCAGAGGGAAGGACTGAGGCACCATGGAGCTGAAAGCACTTGCCAGGCTGTCCTGGAGAGAGCAAAAGCAGTAACTTTGAAGGAATTCATGTCAAAAGGGAAATGGGTGGTAGGCTGGCCTTAGAGCCCTGTGGGGAGAGGCTGAGGGAGCTGGGGTTGCTTAGCCTGCAGAAGAGGAGGCTCAGGGGAGACCTTGCTCTCTCCAGCTCCCTGAAGGGAGGTTGGAGCCAGGTGGGGGTTGGTCTCTTCTCCCAGGCAAGCAGCACCAGAACAAGAGGACACAGTCTCAAGCTGTGCCAGGGGAGGTTTAGGCTGGATGTTAGGAAGTTCTTCATAGAAAGAGAGATTGGCCATGGGAATGTGCTGCCCAGGGAGGTGGTGGAGTCCCCATCACTGGAGGTGTTTAGGAAGAGCCTGGCTGAGGCCCTTGGTGCCATGGTTTAGTTGATCAGATGGTGTTGGGTGATAGGTTGGATTTGATGATCTCTGAGGTCTCTTCCAACCTGGTTCATTCTATTCTATTTCTTCTATTAAAAAGTGATCTGCAGGGGAGTAGAAATAACTACCTAAGGGGCAAGAGCTTAACAGGAGTGAATAAATGTAATACTGATGGGGGGATTAAAATAGGGAATAAGCTCTGGAAAGTGAAAGGCCATGGAAGACTCAAGGAAAGCATCCTAAAGGTGTGAAGGTTAATCATGACCATGGGAGCAGAAGGCTCAGAGAATCACAGAATGTTAGGGGCTGGAAGGGACCTCCAGAGCTCATCCAGTCCAACCCCCCTGCCAGAGCAGGTCACACAGGAACTCATCCAGGCAGCTCTTGAATATCTCCAGGGAGGGAGACTCCACAACCCCCCTGGGCAGCCTGCTCCAGGCTCTGCCACCCTCACAGGGAAATAATTCTTCCTCCTGTTTCCATGGCACTTCTTCAGAGTCCTGGGGTCAGGATGTCATTGGGCTCTGTGAGAAGGAAAGAGCCATCAGCAGGGAGAAGCTTGGTGATTTACTTGCACTGACCTTTGCTGTGAAGGAGCTCACACCGGGTTCACTCCTTAGGAGACACACATTTGCTTGGCTGTCCCAAGGCGCTGCAGGGGGAAGGGAGCTTCGACCCCATTTTTAGAGCACATGGGTTAGAGAGATGCTCAAAGGGGAGCTCAGATGAGCTGCCAAACGCTCTCCTGGGTGAGAATCCTTGCAGTGATTCCTCTAGCAGAACGCCAGTGTTGCTAAACATGATGCCCCTTTTTTTGTGTGCCTTAAGTTCCAGTGGGAAGCAGGAAACTGCAAAAGCAGTGAGGCTACCTTCTATAAAAGGCAAGTTGTTAGGAAGGGGAATAAAAAAAGTCTTAGAATAACAGAGGCCAGGAGGATCCTGCTGGAGTGGGAGACTCCAGGGGGCTGCTGAGGGGGGCAGTTGCAAGGCCCAAGCCCAAGAGTGTGCTTGGAGGAAACCAGCTCTTGTGTACACAAGATAATCTGGTCCTTGGAGTGCACTTGGAGCTCCAGAAAACCTCTCCCAGAAGGCTCCTAAAGGAGCTCAGCTGTCGTGGGAAGAAAAGGAAGCTCTGGGTAGCTTTCTTACTGGAAATATTTTCTTAGCACTCAAAAGCTTTGAAATGCACAACCCCAAACATTTCTGACTGGACAAAGGCCTGTGGAGAATGCAGGCTGGGGCTCTGGAACCCTGCTCACTGCTAGATGGTTTCTGCTCAGTGTTTCAGGTCAGTTCCTGCTAGAAGGCACAGCTGCAGTCCCAGCTCCCTTCTGACCCCCTGGCACGAAGCCTCATTGCTCACCTTGAACCTCAATCTCCCCAGCTTGTTCAGAGCCTTCTTTAAACCCTCACCCTGTGGCTGCAGGAGAGCTTGTAGGGCATTGATCACTCAGCCACAGGGACAGGGGACAGCCCTCCTGGGCTGAAAGAGGTAAAGTAGATAAAAGTCTTCAAGGGTCAGACTTCACTTCTCTGTGAGAAGAGAATAAACCAGGTTGGAAGAGAACTCAGAGATCATCCAGTCTACCCTATCACCCAACACCCTCTAATCAACTAAACCATGGCAGCAAGCATCCCATCCAGTCTCTTCCCAAACATCTCCAGTGATGCTGACTCCACCACCTCCCTGGGCAGCACATCCCAAAGGCCAATCTCTCTTTCTATGAAGAACTTTCTCCTTACCTCCAGCCTAAACCTCCCTTGGCACAGCTTGAGACTGTGTCCTCTTGTTCTGGTGCTGCCTGCCTGGGAGAAGAGACCAACCCCCACGTGGCTACAGCCTCCCTGCAGGGAGTTGGAGAGAGCAAGAAGGTCTCCCTGAGCCTCCTCTTCTGCAGGCTAAGCAACCCCAGCTCCCTCAGCCTCTCCTCCCAGGGCTGTGCTCCAGACCCCTCCCCAGCTTTGTTGCCCTTCTCTGGACACCTTCAAGTCTCTCAATGTCCTTCTTAAATTGAGGATCCCAGAACTGGACACAGGACTCCAGGGGTGGCCTAAGCAGTGCTGAGCACAGGGCAGGATGACCTCCCTGCTGCTGCTGGCCACACTGTTCCTGATACAGGCCAGGATGCCATTGGCCTTCTTGGCCACCTGGGCAAGAAGGTCCCACAGGGCAAGGCTCCAGGCAGCAGGAGGTCTGCAGAGCTGGAGCTCTGCCCTCAGTGTGCCTGCTGCCTGCTTTCCAGGGACACATGGCCCTGGCTGCATCTGCAGGAGAGTACATAAGGGTCTTGGTGTCTGCTGGACAGCATTCAGACAAGGCTCCTGGTCCCACAGATCTGAGCTCCCCTGGGATTTCCAATGCTGACTTTGTTACTGGAGATCAGTGAGAAAAAACAACTGTTCCCAGTGGCTCAGTGGCTGAACACAAGGCTGCAGGGGTTTCCCCATGTGGTCCCATGGCCCTTCCCAGACCCAGAGCTGTGCGAACCACCTGCACCTCTCACTCACCCTTTGCAGCTGGCAGAGCACCCTCAAACAGCACCTTGGCTTCCAAGGAGCCTCTCAGAGCAGCTGCTGAGCTGCCAGGCACTGACCTGTGACTTGAGATACCCCAGTGACATCCCTGCTGGTAAATGAATGGTGCTGGAACACTCTCTGGCCCCAAGGGCATGTGGCACAGTCCGACAGACCTGTTGAGCCTGCAAGAAGCACAGAATTATTGAGGCTGGCATTTATTGAGACCTCTGAGATCATCCAGTCCAGCCTATGACCCAACACCACCACATCAACCAGACCATGGCACTGTGTGCCACATCCAATCTTGCCTTCACCACCTCCAGAGATGGCAACTCCACCACCTCCCTGGGCAGCCCATCCCAGTGTCTGATTGCCCTTTCTACAAGGAAATGCTTCCTAACATCCAACCTGACCCTCCCCTGGCACAGCTTCAGGCCATGCCCTCTCATCTTGTTGCCTGGGAGCAGAGCCTGACCCCCACCTTACTACAACATCCCTTCAGGGAGCTGCAGAGTGTGAGAAGGTCCCCTCCTGAGTCTCCTCTTCTCCAGGCTGAACACCCCCAGCTCCCTCAGCCTCTCCCCCCAGTCCCTTCCCCAGTCTGGTTGCCCTCCTCTGGACCTGCTCCAGCACCTCAAGACCTTTCTTGCAGTGAGGTGCCCAGAGCTGCACACACTGCTCCAGGTGAGGCTGAGCACAGGGGCAGAATTCCTTCCCTGGTCCTGCTGGCCACACTATTCCAAGCCAAGAGGCCACTGGCCATCCGTGCCAGCTGGGCACACTGCTGGCTCATGGTCAGCTGCTGTCACCCAGCACTGCCAGTGGCTCTCCAGCCACTCATCCCCCAGTCTGTAGCCTACATGTGGTTATTGTGGCCAAGGCAGAGGCACTTGGCCTTGTTAAACCTCATCCCATTGGCCTCCACCCATCCAGGCCTGGTCTCACCCAGGCTGGGCTGATGCACCTCCATGCTAACAACAGAGCCTTCTCCTGACCCCTCTGTGAAAACAGCAAAATGGGAAGGAGTAAAGCACCTCCAGGGGGTTGTGGCCCCCTTCTGTAAGGCACAGGGGGGGCTGGTGGGCAAGCCAATGCCAGGCAGTGGGAAGGGACAGCCCTCCAGACCCCAGCTCTGGCAGTCCTGCTTGGGTTCATCTGGGGGGGTGTGTCTGTAATTAGCCCAAACCCAGCTAAACATCGTTTAAGCATCCTGAACAGGTAGGTAAGCTGCACCTTTTGTTGAGTTTCCATCACAAGGCAGTGGAGAGCTAAGGCAGGCTCCCCAGGGAAGCACCAGCCCCAGGGTGGTTACTGCACTCCCAGGCTGGAAAGCAAACACTGCCCTGCTGCAGAACCCCACGGCAGCAGGAGACAGGATTGCAACACAGCTCCAAAGGCCATCCGGAAGCCAGAGCTTAGCACACCTCTGAGGTGCTCAGGGGGTAGGAAAGAGGGGTCCAGGGTAGAGCTCAGGCCCCATAGCCCACATCATGGGTGGCCCCAGGCTCTGGCAGATCTGTTTTAGTGCTCTGAAGGGGCATGGGAAAAGGGTCCAAGTTTTTGCCTTATAATTCTGGGTAGGAATCCTTTTGAATTCAAAGTGTCACTGTCCAGGATCTGCCTTGGATGGTTTCTCTGGCTTCTCTGGGTAGGGGATGACAGCGCAGCAGCAGCGTGTCACCTGCCCTGCCAGCCTCCTGTGCCCACCCACAGCAGGGGCTTCAGCTCCTCTGCATCCCAAAAGGGCTTGCAGCCACCCCTCAGGCCAGGCACTGGCACCAGCACCGCCTGCCCCAGCACAGATACTCACTTCTGGGCCTTGGGTGGCTTCTCTGGCTTCTCTGGGTAGGGGATGATGAAGTCAATGCTGGAGTCAGGCTTCTGGAGCAGTGTGCCCAGTTTGGTCTTGATCTCCTTGGCCCTGCAGAAGGGGGTGAGCAGACACAGGTCAGCTGGAGAGAGTTGGGGTTGTGCAGTCTGGAGAGGAGAAGGCTCCCAGGAGACCTCATTGTGGCCTGCCAGGATCTGCAGGGGGCTCCAAGAAAGCTGGGGAGGGACTTTTGAGGGTGTCAGGGAGGGATAGGACTGGGGGGGATGGAGCAAAACTAGAAATGGGGAGATTGAGATTGGCTGTGAGGAAGAAGTTGTTCCCCATGAGGGTGGTGAGAGCCTGGCACAGGCTGCCCAGGGAGGTGGTGGCAGCCCCCTGCCTGGAGGTGTTTGCAGCCAGGCTGGAGGTGGCTGTGAGCAACCTGCTGCGGTGTGAGGTGTCCCTGGCCATGGCAGGGGGTTGGAGCTGGCTGAGCCTTGAGGTCCCTTCCAGCCCTGACAATTCTATCATTCTAAGATGTCATCAAGAAGAAGCCCTTTGGGGTTTCTGAAGCCCCCCAAACACCAGCTTGGCCCTTCCAAGCTGCTTACCTGATCTCACCCCAGAACAAACCCCACAAACCGCATTTTTTCCGCTTGTGTGAGCTTAGAGAGCAGAAAACAAAACCCAGAAGCTGGCGGGGCCGGGGCCAGCCGCGTCGGGGCGGCCGGCATTGGCTGCAGGGCTGGCGGGGGTCCAGCTCCCGACGCTATATAGCAGCGAAGGGGGGAGCCGGGCTGCAGAGCGACTGCTGCCGCCTGCCTCAGCCGTCTCTCGCACCCTTCTGACGGCCGAGGGAAACCACAGCCTGCCAAGATGTGCAAAGGATTAGCGGCGCTGCCCCACACGTGCCTGGAGAGGTGAGAACGGACAGCGAGCGGCAGCGGCGGGCGGCGGCTGCCTCCCTGCGGGGCTCTGCTGGGGGAGGCGAGGGGCAGAGGGTCCCCTTGCAGCCCAGCCCCGCGAGGGAGGCGAGGGGCAGAGGGTCCCCTTGCAGCCCAGCCCCATGAGGGACATCTCTGCTGGGGACTGGGATGGCCCAGCTCTGAACTGGGAGGGAAAGGAGGCTTGCTGGTGGGGATGCTGCATGTGGCTGGGACCCTCCGTGGGACAAGTGCTGATCCTGTCCCAAACTCCCCGCTCCAGTTCAGGAACTTCTCTGCTGGGCTGCCTCAAACCCACTCCTCAGCCTCAGCTGCTCACCTGTGTGGGCCCAGAGCAGAAGCCTGTTGTCCTCAGACCTTGCTGTTTGCAGAGCACAGAGGGGAGAGAACAGGCAGGAGAGGGGCTGCCTTTCTGGTGCAGAACCAGCCCGGGCTCCAAAGCAGCTCAGAATCCTCTTCGACTGCTTGCATCTCCCTCGGGCATGGATTAGCTGCACCCCAGCCCCTCTTGTGAGGCTTGGCTCTGTGCAGTGCCTGCTCTCCAATGCTTGTGACACCCATCCTCATCTTCATCTGCCTTGAAACCTGCCCAGGGTGCTGGTGGTGCTTCCTAGGCTGCTCACAACCCTTGGGAACCCAGGCAGGCTCCAGCCCTCAGCCATCTGCATGCTGATGGAAACACGCAGAGCTGGAGGGGCTTTGGAGGGCATGAGAAGCAGAGTTGCAAGGGAGGCCACAGGATGAGGCTGGGATCTCCATACAGCATCAGGATGCTCAATCCTTCACCAGAGGAGGAAGACACCTGGTCGAATTTACAAGTGAATTGCCCAGCAAGGATTTCCTCACCGCTGCAAGTACCCCTGAGATGAGAGTGGCATTCATTGCCCTGGAGGGAGCTCAGGAGAAGTCCTGCTCCAGCAGCTTAAGCTGATGCTGCTTGCCTAAAAGCAAATCCTCATCACAGGCAGGGACAGGACCATGGGCTGTGACCATCTCCTTCCTTGAACAGTGCCTTTTGGCCAGCCTCATGCATACCTTGCCTGGTCTCCTGCATGGCAAGCAGCACTCTTCCAGACACACTTCTGCTCTGGTGGCAGCTTTGTTGTCACTCTCCTGCTTTCTACCAGTACATTAGAGTTTTGGTTGGTTTGAGGTGGTTTTTGCTGCTGCTGTGCTGATGCTTTTGCTGGCCTCTGTTACACCTTCCAATCTGCTTGCAGCCTACCACTTCATAGTTGGGAGTCAGGACTGGGTTTGTCCCCTGTGCATCATTTTGTGCTGCTGTCTGGGGAATTTCAGCAGCTGCTTCGTTGCCAGCCTCTCAGGACCCTCCTGCAGTCTCTCAGGACTGGTCCCCAGGTGCTGTACCTGGGGAGTGCAGCCCCTGTTGCTCATCCCTTCTGTCTATGCACATAAGGTGCTGAACAGCAGAGCCCCAGCCCATGCTCCCACCCAGGGAGACACACTGTGTGCTGAATGCCACACTGTCATCCAGGAGATGACCTTCTCCCCTGCAGACCAAAGGGGTTAGTGCCCCCTGCCTACCCCAGAGGCAGGTGCCCCATGCCCTCTGCAGAGAGGGCTGCTAGATTTGCAGGAATGCCTTCATACTGCCAGAACTGCCTTGACTGCTCTCCAGGAGACCATATTTGTCCATGTGTCCACCATGGCAGTCTGGTACAGCTGCTTCTGACATGCTGGTACAGCATCACACTTGCAGCTTTATAGCTCCTCAAATCCCCTCTGGAGCCCTTTTTCCCCTCAAGGGGCAGCCCCTGTGGCACCTCCCTGCCCTTAGGCACAGCAGCAGCTTCAGCTTTCAGCTCTAGCTTTATCTTCTTTAAACTTCATGTCTTTCTTTCTGGTTTTGTTTTTCAAGCTGGAGTTTCTCCTGGCCCTCCCCAGAAGCCTTCTTGTTCTCCATGTGTTTGTCAGAGCCCATATTTTCTTTTAATGATTCTTGGAAGCTGCTTCTCAGACTTTTTCTTGGCTTGCTCCTGTCTGTTCTCACACTTTAACCTTCCACAGTTTATGGCCCTCTTGCTTTTTCTCACTGGGCCATAGCTGGGGCAGCTTTGAAGGATGCCTTCTTGTTTAGAACTGCCTCTTTTTAGCCTGCTGCTTGGCCTTTGCTGAAGCCTCGCTTGAAAACTTGCAATACATCTGCTGCAGGACGCCAGGATGATGTCTTTAAATAGCCCTTCCCTCCCACCAGCTTCCAAGCACTCAGCCCTCTGGCTCTCCTCTCTCTCTTCCTTCCAAGAGCTTCCTCATCTTCACTGTCTCCCTGTGTTTCCCGAGGGTCTGAGAGCTGAGGACTTGCCCAGGAGGAGGGGAGGTTCTTGCTGCTGTCCCCACACCAGGACCTGCAGGGCTTCAGCAGGGTGGGCAGGCACTGATGGTCCATCGACGGTGCCGTGGGATGGATTCACCCTGTAGGGCTGCAACAGGAGTCCAACACCAACCCAGGGCCCCAGGCTGGGGAGAAACCCACCCACGGCACAGCCCGAAGGGAAGGAGCCACGGGGCTGAGCTTAAGTAGAGCCCCTGGCCGTGGGCAGGGCTGGGGCTCAGCTGGGGCTGCTCAGGGCCATTGAGGCCCATCAGAGCCCTTTGAACCTGTCAGGTGTTGGCCATGTGTGGTTGTCAGAGGGTGGGGATGGGAGGGCAAGGGTTTGAAGCACGCCCGAGCGTGCTGCAGGAGAGTGCTTGCCGCTGTGGGAAGCCACCGGCAGCTGCACACAATCTTGTGCCTGTGCTGTCCACACCAGGCAGGGGGTTCCCCAGGTCCTGCTCAGACAGCAGCAGAGTCCTGGGCCTGTTTCCCCACCTCCTTTGTCTGTCGTGTGGGAGATTTGGCTCTCAGAGCCCAGGTTTCCCCCTGCCTGCTCAGGACCCTTAACACCAATCATCCTTGCTTCAGAGGTGGGCAAGCCCCTTTGCCCTTGCTTTCCACTGCTGCTCCTGCCAGGCAACCCCCCATGATGGTCCAGCCACCTGCAGGGGACCATCCCTGGTGCACAGCACTTGGTACCAGCAGCAGGATGGACCCAGCACTGTCCCCAGCTGTGCCCTCCTGGGCATGGGGCAGTGACAGGGAGGAGAGCCAAGTGGCCCCTGCCATTTCTGCTCAGCCCCTCTTGGAGGGCTGCTCCCTGAGCCCACGTGGCCCCTTCCCCACAGAATGCATCTGCTTGGAAGAGGCCTCAAAGCTCATCCAGTTCAACCCTTGATGCAGCACTGAAGGGCCAACACCAAACCATGTTCCTAAGTGCCAGGTCCACACTTGAACACCTGCTTGAACAGCCCCAGGCATGGTGACTCCAGCACTGCCCTGGGCAGACCATCCCAGGGTCTGAGAACCCTTTTAGTGAAGAAATATTCCCTGAGACCCAGCTTGAGCCTCCCCTGGTGCAGCTTGGAACCATTTCCTCTGGTCTTGTTGCTGTCACCAAGGAGCAGAGGCTGCCCCCTCCTCACTCCAACCTCCCTTCAGGGAGCTGTAGAGAGCACTGAGGTCTCCCTCAGCCTCCTCTTCTCCAGCCTGAACACCCCCAGCTCCCTCAGATGCTCCTCATAGGCCATGTGTTCCAGGCCCTTCAGGAGCCTTGTTGCCCTTCTCTGGACATGCTCCAGCCCCTCAATGTCCTTCCTGTAGTGAGGGGCCCAGAAGGGAGCCGTGGCCACAAGCACAGACATCTGGGAAAGATCAGCTGGGGAAGAGCTGCCCTGCCCCATCAGCTCTCCAGGGGCACCCTCTGCACCCACACATTGCTTTGGTGCTAATGGGACTGCAGCTCCTCCCCCCTTCACTTGCTCCTCCGTGCTGCAGCTGTGCCATCCTTCTGGGTAAGGGCTGTGCCAGGGGGGTCCCAGCATGGCAATGCCAGCCAGAGGGTGCCAAGGGGGCACCTGAGGCTCACAGGAGAGCCAGCCCCACGCTGGACATCAGGAGTCAGCTCCAGCTGAGAGCATTTAAGCACATTTTATTCATTCATTAGAGGAAGCAGGACAGAGGGTGCCTGGCAGCATCCCTGTCCCAGAGATACCTCGGTGTGGGAGTGTGGAGACCTCCTCACCCTCCTCCTGAGGTCCTGATCTTTCCAGGCAAGACTCAAGTTTTCTCAGAAGCAGAGGCAAGGGAAGCTGTCCCTGTAGCCACTGACATTTCCCATGCAAACAGCTGGGGCTCTGGATGTGCTCTGCCCTGCTCTGCCCAGGGCTGTACCCCTCGGACAGGCAGTCCACGGCCACCACCAGCCGCTCGCTCCGGGCTGCTCCTCTGCAAGGGTGGCTGGGGGGGCATGGGGGGGAGCAGGGGTTGCACCAGGCCTCAAAAGTCACCCACAAAGGCTGGAGGGTGGAAAATCAAAACACAGAGGCAGTTTTACAGGCGGGGGGGCAGGGGGAATATTAAAGGAATGGAAATGAAACAGCAGTGATCATCCACAGAGGCCTTATGAAAACAAACAGCAGAGGGGAGAAGCAAAGCACTGTGAGCCCTGAAGCTGGGGAGCTACAGCCCAGCTGTGACAGCCATCCTGTGCTGAAGGCACCGAGCCCAGCTGCCCACGTGGACAAGGTGTTGGCCCCTTGCTCTCATCCACCTCCTGTGGCCAGCAAGATGGCCTGGAAGGTACCAAAGCTGGGCAAAAGGCCTTCCCTGCAAAGCCAGGGCTTAGGGGAGAGCTGCTTTCATCCTGGCATTTGTTCAGGCTCATGCAGCACACCTGAGTGTTCCCTGCAGAAGCCTGGCTTGCCCTCCACACCACCAGTGGGCTGCAGCAGAGGGGAGCCTTGACTAGATGCTCAGGGCAGTGTTGCAGATTGTATTGGGCCAGAAAAGGAACGTTCTGGGAGACAGCTGAAGCTGCTGTCGAGCCCCGGGAGCCCTCATGTCTCTGTGTCCTCCAGATGGAGGAGTGGAGCACATCAGTGGTGTCTGGCACCCAGCCTTTGGCAGTCAGGGTACTTCAGCTCCTGAAACCCTTCTTCCCCTTCTGCCCAGGGGAAGGAGCACCCAGGAGGTACCAGTTTGCAGAACCCTTCCCACTGCAGACTTGAGGCTTACAGAGACATCTCTCCCCCTCTGCTCTGCCCTGCTGAGACCACAGCTGGAATATTGCATCCAGTTCTGGGCTCCCCAGGTCAAGAGAGACAGAGACCTGCTGGAGAGAGTCAGGAGAGCCAGGAAGATGCTTGGGGGACTTGAGCATCTCCCCTGTGAAGAGAGACTGAGAGCCCTGGGGCTGTTTAGTCTGGAGAGGAGAAGGCTGAGAGGGATCTGATCAATGTCTATCAATAGCTGAGGGCTGGGGGGCCAGGGGAGGGGGCCAAGCTCTCTTGGGTGGTGCACAGCAGTAAGACAAGGAACAAAGGGTTCAAGCTTGAACAGAGAAGGTTTCAGCTCAACATGAGGAGAAACTTCTTTGGTGTGAGGGTGCCAGAGCCCTGGAGCAGGCTGCCCAGGGGGGCTGTGGAGTCTCCTGCTCTGGAGCCTTTCCAACCCCACCTGGCTGCATTCCTGTGCAGCCTGCCCTGGGTGATGCTGCTCTGGCAGGGGGTTGGACTGGGTGAGCTCTGGAGCTCCCTTCCAGCCTCTAGTGTCCTGTGACCCTGTGATCTATAAGGGCACCCTGCCCTGAGTGCTGCTGGCAGTGTGGGGCTGGTGGGTGCAGTATGGATGAGGGCTCCACGTGGGGCTGGCAGCGCCGTGTGGCCCAGCCCAGCCCCCTGCCCTGCCTCCTCTCCTCACCAGCTCTTTCATCTCCTCACCAGCCTGTCCTCGGGGCTCATCACTATAGAAACTGAGTGCTGCACACACATCCCCTAATTCATCCTGGGAGCAGCCTGCCAGCTCCACTGATACAATTATCCCAGCCACAGATGGGCACAAAGCAGAGAGATCAAGATCAAGAGGCACTGCTCACTCTAAGAGCCCAGCCTGAAACGCTCAGCCGGCCCCGTGCAGCATCAGGGCCATTTAGGTCCTCTGTAATTAATCACAGAGCTTTGTACCTCTTCAGTGGCCAGGCTGAGGTTTGTGTGGGCACAGGGCAGGGACCATAGAGTCATAGAATTGTCAGGGTTGGAAGGGACCTCAAGGCTCAGCCAGCTCCAACCCCCTGCCATGGCCAGGGACACCTCACACTGCAGCAGGTTGCTCACAGCCACCTCCAGCCTGGCTGCAAACACCTCCAGGCAGGAGGCTTCCACCACCTCCCTGGGCAGCCTGTGCCAGGCTCTCACCACCCTCATGGGCAACAACTTCTTCCTCACATCCAATCTCAATCTCCCCACTTCTAGTTTTGCTCCATCCCCCCCAGTCCTATCCCTCCCTGACACCCTCAAAAGTCCCTCCCCAGATTTCTTGGAGCCCCCTGCAGATCCTGGAAGGCCACAATGAGATCTCTTCAGAGCCTTCTCCTCTCCAGCCTGCACAACCCCAACTCTCTCCAGCTGACCTGTGTCTGCTCACCCCCTTCTGCAGGGCCAAGGAGATCAAGACCAAACTGGGCACACTGCTCCAGAAGCCTGACTCCAGCATTGACTTCATCATCCCCTACCCAGAGAAGCCAGAGAAGCCACCCAAGGCCCAGAAGTGAGTATCTGTGCTGGGGCAGGCGGTGCTGGTGCCAGTGCCTGGCCTGAGGGGTGGCTGCAAGCCCTTTTGGGATGCAGAGGAGCTGAAGCCCCTGCTGTGGGTGGGCACAGGAGGCTGGCAGGGCAGGTGACACGCTGCTGCTGCGCTGTCAGCTCAGAGTTACGTCAGGGCAGCGTGAGATGTGTCAGGCAACGCAGCTTTCTGGAAACCAGAGTCCTCACAGAAACTCAATTTGCTCTTGATGAGATTTCAGCTTATTTGATAAAGGTTCTGCCAGAGGCACATGGCACTTGGGCTTCTCTGAGTCACCTGCCTCAGCCCAGAGGTGCCAGCCTTGCAGAGGCTCTGGGGTGGCAGCGTTTCCCCATGCTGGGTGCACGGTGCCATGGGGTGATGCCCGGCTCTGGGCAGCTTCGTGCTGATGGCACCTGCTCATTTCAGTGCCTTCATCTGAGCCTCTGCTCCCCAGCACCCAGCTGGTTTAAGGACAAAGCAAAGCAGAGGTGAAGCTCTAGAGGCTGAGGGACTGTGCTGCAGGATTAAGAGTTCAGAGGAGGCAAAACAAGGCTTGACAAGAACGATCAGCTTGGCTCCAAAAGCAGGATGGCTTCCCAGACGTAGGCTGATGGCCTCACCTGGGGCACCTCCAGCCCGGGATCAGGCAGCTGAGCCAGGTGCCTGAGCTGCTGCCTTGGCTTGTTTGCCACCCCACAGCCCTGCTGTCCCTGGCTGCATGTGGCTGCCCAGGGGACACCTGCCACTGCCTCGGGGAGCTCCTACCTGCCTTTGAGTGGCACCCAGACACACACGGTGCTGGAGCACCCATGTCTGACAGCACCCAGACTGCCTCATTGCTGAAGGGAGGAGAGGCTGACTGCCCTAACCAGCCCAGCTGATGGCACTGGGAGTGAGGGCTCATCTGGGGGGGCTTGAGTGGCCATGCCATGATGAAAACCAGGAGGCACAAACTCCTACTTTTCCCAGGGCCAGCTTTCTACTTCCCCTTTTAAACCACAGCTGTTTGGTTTGCACTGCTCCCTCTCCCCACTCTCCCCTTCAACCCAGGCAATGCCACTCCAACCTGGTAACCCTCTGCCAAGGGACTACTAAAAATCCAGAGCAAACCTGAACCCCCAACACTGACCCTGACAAGCGCTGTGGTCACTTTGAAGGCTGCAGCGTGCCGGACGCTTGCCCCCACGAGAGCTGCCTGGGCAGGGCAGGCAGAGCCCTGGTGAGCAGCACATTTCTGTGCTCAGTCACTGCCATGCCCAGGATGTCTCTGTGAAGGAGACACATTTGTCCCCATTAGCTGTCTCTGCACAGAGCCAGAGAACATTTTCACTCCCCGCTGGCTGGGGGAGTTGTTTTCCTCCGCACTTGCGCCGCGGCGCAGCCTTGGCATCGCTCATCCCTCCGGCAGCCCTTCGCAGCTAATATCATCCCCGGGACGCTCAGGCAGGGGAAAAGTGAATTTTGTAGTTTCCAGGAAACCTTGGATTGTGTTGGTCTGCTGCAGAGGCGTTCCCCTCGGCGGGGAGGCACCTGGCAGGAGCGTGGGGGCAGGGAAAGCTTTTCATCCCTGATAGCAAAGGCAGATGCGATTCAAGGGCCGGATGTGAGCGATCAGAGCGAGGTCTTCACTGCTGGGTGCCGGTGATCTGATGACAAGAGAAGGCTGGACACCCACCGACCTGAGCAGGTCTTGTGTTCTGCCAGTCTCCTCTCCCTGCTAGAGCCACTGGGCAGGGCAGCTGGGTAGGAGTACCTGCCCTTTCCCTGCACCCACCGTTGAAGCACCAAGCCCCCCAGGACTGGCAGCTTGTCCTGCCCACTGCTCCCTCTCCAGCCCTGGGGTTATCTCCACACCCAGAGGGTTTTGGCCCCAACACGTGGTCCCTGTGCCAGCAAAAGGAGCTTGAGAGCAGTGGTGCCCATGGAGAGCTGTGATCATCTGTGGCCACCCCTGTGCTTGGTGGCATGAGGAGCTTCCCTTCCCCTCCACTCCAGGGATCAGCCTCGTGCTCCAGAGCAGCTCTATCCTACTCCTGGGGACTGAAACCACCCCCCTCCCCAACCACAAACCCACAAAGAACGCCCCCCCAGAGCTCTTCAACCACATCACAAGTGTTGCAGTTGGAAAAAAAACAACAAAACAACAAACCCAAACCAAAAGAGTAGGAAAAAGCAGGCTCAGGAAGAGCCCTGAAGGTTTCCACCGGGGAGGGAAGGAGACGAGGGCAGTGTCCTGCCCCCGCAGGGCGTGGGAATGGGGCGGGGAGGCTGTGGGAGTGGAGGGACGCTGACCCCAGCCCCGCAGCGCAGGGCTGCAGTGATCCGGCCCCCTCTCCCCGCCCCCTCAAGCTGAGACCATCTCTCCCTGCTCCAGCAGGAAAACGCAGGGATGCTTCCCAGCTGCCCGCGGAGCCGCGTTCTGCCCTGCCGTGCACAGGCGCTGGGGCATCTGTGGCTGCAGAGGGGGCTCCCTGCCTTTCACAGCATCACAGTAGAACCAAGGTTGGAAGAGACCCCAAGGATCATCAAGTCCAACCTTTCCCAACAGACCTCACAACTAGACCATGGCACCAAGTGCCATGTCCAATCTCCCCTTGAACACCTCCAGGGACACCTCTGCCCAAACTCGAGGGAATTCGCCCACCCAGCCCCAGCCTCACCCTCCCTGGCCCTCGGCTCTCCCCAGCAGGAAGGTACTTGTGCTGCCATGCAGCCACAGCCCCATTGCTCGGCCAGAGGCAGCCTCCACAGCTTATTCCACTCCTCCCCGTTTGTAAGTGACTGATTTAAAAGCCTGGAGCCCAGAGCAGGGCTGGGGGACAGACATGGACCCCCTGGGCTTTCTTCACTCCCTGCAGGCCGTCACCGGAGGAGGCTCTGCAGTGGCGAGACTCCCTGGAGAAGCTCCTGCAAAACCCCTGTGAGTTCACATGCCCTGCTGCTCCTGTTCCCCCAGCCCACATCCCCTCCTGGTGCTCAGGGAGGGCTCAGGCTCCCCGGGAGCAGCAGTGCTCAGGGTGGGCTCGGCCCATCACCAGATGGGCTTGCCAGCTTCCACAGCTTCCTGCGCTCCGAGTTCAGCGAGGAGAACGTCGAGTTCTGGGCGGCCTGCGAGGACTACAAGAAGACTAAGTCACCCTTGAAGATGGCAGAGAAGGCCAAGAAGATCTATGAGGAGTTCATCCAGACGGAGGCACCCAAAGAGGTCAGTTGCCACGGGGCAGGAGATGGTCCTGGGAGAGATGAGGCTGCTGCTGTGGTGGCCTCCAGAGGAGAGTGCCACTGGTAGCAGGACACCTTGCACCATGGCTGAGGGGCTCAGAGGGCTTCACCCTCGGCAAGGGGCAGCCTCCTCCCAATGTGTTGCACTCCCACCTCTCACAGCCCCGGTGTTTGCATGCTCAGCCTCTGATGGGCTGCCTCCTGCCACAGGTACCTCCTCCCCACAGCTGGCTTAGATTAACCATAAGGGCTGAGAGTTTACAGCAGTCCTCCTCCCCGCTTCAGCTGTGCTGCAGGATGGACCTCATCCTCACAGATTTGCCACCAGCAACTGCCCCAGGACCCTTGTGTGGGTGTTGGTGGGGCAGAGCAGGCAAGGGGAGATCCTAGTACCCACCCCTCACAGATTTGCCACCAGTAACTGCCCCAGGACCCTTGTGTGGGTGTTGGTGGGGCAGAGCAGGCAAGGGGAGATCCTAGTACCCACCCCTCACAGATTTGCCACCAGTAACTGCCTCAGGACCCTTGTGTGGGTGTTGGTGGGGCAGAGCAGGCAAGGGGAGATCCTAGTACCCACCCCTCAGCAGGGCAGGGTCCCCAACCCTGGTACGTTCCACCACAGGTGAATATCGACCACTTCACCAAAGGTGTGACCATGAAGAACCTGGTGGAGCCATCACCCAGCAGCTTTGACATGGCCCAGAAGAGGATCTTTGCCCTGATGGAGAAAGACTCCCTGCCCAGATTCGTGCGGTCAGAGCTCTACCAGGAGCTGGTCAAGTAGCAGTGCGGCAGGGCTGTGCCAGGCGCTCCCCGCGGGCCCTCCCCACTGCTTCTGCCTCCACACCTGCCCCTGCTCCTGCAGCTGCTTTGCTTCCCCCCTACCACCCCAGAGAGAAAAACCACCCGGGGGCTTTGCTAAACACCTCCCCCTGTGCTTTGGACTGTCAGGTGTCCTGATGTTTCCTCTCCCAGGGTCTCTTTCCTCTCCCACAAAGAACAAACAGCAGGGAGCCCTGGTGACCCTGGGTTTGGGACCCAGAAGGGTGGTGGAGTAGCCCCAGCCCTGCGGTGACCAGGAGCCACTTGGGCAGCCAGCATTGTGGGGCTTGGCTTTAGCTGGAGGCTCTGAGTCACAGCTTTGCCTTCTCTGGACCTCTCAGGACACAGAATCATAGAATTGTCAGGGTTGGGAGGGACCTCAAGGCTCAGCCAGTCCCAACCCCCCTGCCATGGCAGCAGGTTGCTCACAGCCACCTCCAGCCTGGCTGCAAACACCTCCAGGCAGGAGGCTTCCACCACCTCCCTGGGCAACCTGTGCCAGGCTCTCACCACCCTCCTGGGGAACAACTTCTTCATGATAATTTTTCTCCCAGTTTTGCTCATATGTCTGGTTTGGCTCAGGCTTGCTCCCTCCTCCCAGCTTCCCAGGGTCTTGCTGAGCCTTCTCAGAAGGTCCCCTCTGGGTGCTCCCCTCCCCAGCCAAGTCCAGCACTCCTCCAGTCCCCGGGTGCAGGCTGGGGCACGTCCTCCATGCAGTTGGCATCATTTTGTCTTCAGGAAGCAGATGCTCAGCAGGCAGAGGGATGGCTGCCCAGTGGGGCTAGCTGTGTGGAAGGGAGAGCGGCACGGCAGGGAGGGCTGGGCGCACCTGGCTGGCACCAGGGGCGGGCAGAGCGAGCCTGCAGCGCTGCTTCCCAGTGACACCACTTAGAGCCAGCTGTGAGCCGGTCTGCTTGCTCCACGCTGAAGACAGTAAAGAGGATAAAAGGAGATCTGTTTGTTCAACACACCAGGGCTGTTTAGCAACCCAGACCTCCCTCTCGCTCCAGCCGCTTGCACGCCCTACCCTGTTCCCTGCCTGCCGCCCCTGCCCGCAGCCCCTGCCCGCGCCCCCAGCGCCTCTGCGCAGCCCTCAGCAGCGCCGCTGGCTGGTGGTGTGCTTCGATTGCAGCTTCAGCTGCTGCTGCTGCTGCTGCTGCACTTCCTTGCTCCAGCTGCTTCCCTCTGCAGTAGTCAGGCCAGAGCGATACTTCTGCACAAACCCAGTCAAGGGGCATCGATCAGAGGAAGGAGGAGAATCATGTTGGTGGAAACAAAGCTGCAGTTGCAACTGTTCAGATCCAACCTGAAACAAAACGAAACAGAACAAACCAAACCAAAACAACCCAGAACAAACCAAACCCAAACAAACTAAACCAAACCAAAACAATCCAGAACAAACCAAACCCAAACAAACCAAACCCAACCCAAACAAACCCAACCCCCAAACCTCAAAAAACAAACTCAAACAAAATCCTGCCATGGGAAACAGGAGAAATAAACCCCTGGCTCCTTGAACAGATGGCAAACTCCTCTGAGTTTGTGTTTCCTCTCTCTCCTGTCTCCTCCCATCTGCCCAGGCCAGGTGTTTCCAGGAGGCTGTCTCTTAAAGACCATCTCTTTGTAAACCATTGGGAGCCAGCCTGCTGCTCACCTGCAGGAAAAATCCCATCTGAGGTTGGGGCAAGGGCATGTGTACATGGAAAGCACCTGGTGCCTCATTTCAGCCTCAAGATCATAGAATCATAGAACTGTCAGGGTTGGAAGGGACCTCAAGGCTCAGCCAGTCCCAACCCCCTGCCATGGCCAGGGACACCTCACACCGCAGCAGGTTGCTCACAGCCACCTCCAGCCTGGCTGCAAACACCTCCAGGCAGGAGGCTGCCACCACCTCCCTGGGCAACCTGTGCCAGTCTCTTTCCACCCTCCTGGGCAACAACTTCTTCCTAACATCCCATCTCAGTCTCCCCATTTCTAGTTTTGCTCCATCCCCCCCAGTCCTATCCCACCCTGACACCCTCAAAAGTCCCTCCTCAAGATGGATGTGAGGACTCCCCTCCACCATGGGGCGTGGATGTTTCATCCCTGTGCTGGCTTCCTGCTGCAGCATCTGCAGGGCTCTGACTTGCAACGAGCTGCTTCAGCCAGCAGCTCTCCAGAGGCAGGCAAAACAACCACGCTGGCATCCCAGACCAGCCACCCCCTATCAGGCTGCTCAGCCTGGGCTGCAAAAGTCATGAGACTCCATCCTAAATGCAGTAACATAAACAAGGGGCTTGCCAGCCTCTTTAAGACTTTCAAAATCTGATCAAAACCCCACCAGCCCCAAATATTTACATCTTGTCCCCATGGCGACCAAGGAAAACACCTCCCCGGCTGCAGGAAGTGGGCTCCGTGCTGCAGGCAGGGCTGGGAGGCAGGGGAAGGATGGAGGCTGTCACAAACCTGACATGTTTTCCTTTCTGTTAAGCTCTGGAGCTAATGGCCTGGGAAAGTCAGTGCTGGAGGAGCAGGGGCTGAGGCTCCTGGGGCATTTCCCCTCGGGTGAGTGCAGGGGGGCAGCCCCAAAGAGCCCAAGGGAGCCCACGAGCTGCAGCAGGGTCCCATCAAAGGGACGTAGGATCCCCCCAGCAGTGCCCACCGACCAGAGCTGGTGGGCAACAAGGGGGAGGCAGGGCTGAGCACAGGAGTGGGGGCTGGGCCACCTCTTTTGCTGCAGGGTGCTCCCTGCACCCTCCTAATGCTCTGTGAGCTGGTGTCAAGACAAGGGGGTTCAGCATGTTCAAGCTCCCTGTTTGCAGTGTGGCTCATGGAAATGCAGACCCAAACAGGCTTCCCTGCAGAGAGACCCAGAGATTTCAGCTTTACTTCATCCTCTGGCAGCTGTTTCCACATACCCTCACGGTTCCAAAGTGCCAGTGCTGGGATGCTGCTGGAGGTTGGGATGCTGCTGGAGGTTGGGATGCTGCTGGAGGTTGGCTTGCTGCATGCTAGCAAAACCTGAGCTGCCATTAGCTGCCACAGCCAAGTGTGGGGCAGGGGGAAGGTGGCTGGGTAAGTGTTGTGCCAAAGAGAAAGGCAGAGGCTGGAGTCAGGAGAGGTGAACCAGCTCTGTTGAAAATCCTTCCCCAGCTTGATTTCTGCTGAAAGACTGGAAGCCTGCTTTAGGAGGTGACTGAGCAGGTGCCAGGGAGATATTGGGTGGTCATCAAGTGTGGCCCCCGAAGCGGTTTGGAGCTCTTGGGAAGTTGTGTTTGTGTAGAAGGGTCCTTTGGCTAATGGCTCAGGCAGGCTCTCCCCAGAAGGGAGGCAGTGCCTGTCCCCACCTCCCGGCTGAGCTTTCCACAGCCCAGAGGCAGTCACTGTCAGGCAGATGCCAGCCATTGTACTCCTGGTAAGAAATACTTCATCTTGTGTATTTTAGCACCCTTACTCTCATGAGATCTGTCACACCTATGGGCACTATCCACATGGCACAGCTCCATCCATATCCCTGTAGACACGTACAAGTGCACACACACTCACATATACCTACTCCCATCGCAGGCATCTGGGTGCAGAGAGAGAAGCAGTGAGTGAGAGAGCCAAAAAGCAGAGTTTCTGGATGTTGTTGAGGATCCCTCACGGGGAGGGGGGAGGGGAGGGTGTTGAGTGCAGTCCTGGATCCCATTGAGGGAAACCTTGGCCATCTACCTGCGTGAACACAAAGGTGCACCTCCCAAAACACCCTCTGAAACCACCCTGTGCCAGTGGCAGCTGGGTGCCCGCAGCCCTGGCGCATCCTGGCACCTGAGCTGGTGCAGGAGGCAGGTCTCGTGCTCTCCAAGGGACCCCCAAGCCCCTGCCGTGGGGCAAGGCAACCCCACGCTGCAGCCAGGGTCCCCAGACACCAGGCACTGCCTCCTTGCCTCCCTGGTGCCCACTCCTCAGCATGGGAACAGGCAGAGGAGGGCTCCCTGCAGCTGCATCCCTGCCTTTAACACCAGGGGATGGTTTGCTGCATGTTTTCTGCTTACTTCAGTCACCTGGAGCCTTGCACCTCCCTGGCCATGGTAAGAAGCACCCAGCCCTCCCCTGACACGTTGAGGCAGGGCTCTGCCAGCACTGCCCAGTGCCCTGGGGACTGCTGAAACCTGCAAGGCAGCACCCTGGAGGGTGCTGAGTATCACAGTGCCACAGTCCATTAGAGCTTGGAAGGGACCTCCAGAGCTCACCCAGTCCAAGCCCCTGCCAGAGCAGCATCACCCAGGGCAGGCTGCACAGGAGTGCATCCAGGTGGGCTTTGTGGCCAAGGGCTGGAGCAGAGTCAGGAGGAGAGTATTGGCTCCTCACAGCTGTGAGCAGCAGGAGTTCAGTCTGACATTGTTCTCTGTGTGATTTCCAGTGGAGATCCTCACGAGGGGAAGGCATGGGGCACTGCTGTGTGCTGAGGAACTGGTTGTGTTAACTCATACTCTTGTACCACTCACTCAGTAATCACACATAAAAGTATTTCTGCTACTCTCTCCACAGAGTGTTCATTTGG
Source organism: Dryobates pubescens (assembly GCF_014839835.1). Taxonomy (NCBI): domain Eukaryota; kingdom Metazoa; phylum Chordata; class Aves; order Piciformes; family Picidae; genus Dryobates; species Dryobates pubescens. Next base: position 1,588,995 of record NC_071622.1, read on the forward strand.
CCTCTTGGCACTGAAGGTGCAGCATTGTCCTTACCTTCCACACAGGATGCTCCCAAAACTTACCCAAAAGCCCTGGCAAGACCTCTGAGAGCCTCTGAGAGCTTCTGCAACAAGAGATCACACAGAATCACAGCAACATTCAGGTTGGAACAGAGCCTCAGCATCACCAAGTCCAACCCAGAGCCCTGCTCTGCAAGGCTCACCCCTAACCCACAGCCCCAAGCACCACAGCCAAACCACCTTCCAACACCTCCAGGCTTGGGCACTCCACCACCTCCCTGGGCAGCACATTCCAGTCCCTGACCACTCTTGCCATCACAAAATTCTTCCTCCTGTCCAGTCTGAACCTCCCCAGAGGCAGCTTGAGGCCATTCCCTCTGTTCTGTCACTGATTCCCTGTGAGCAGAGACCAGCAGCAGCCTCTCCACAAGGTCCTTGCAGGGAGCTGTAGACAGCAATGAGGTCTCCCTCAGCCTCCTCTTTTCCACACTAACCATCCCCAGCTCCTTCAGTCTCTCCTCATCAGATTTATCTCCAGGCCCTTCCCAGCTTCCTTGCCCTGCTCTGCCCTGGCTCCAGCACCTCCACATCTCTCTGGGATTGAGCTGCCCAAGCCTGGACACCACACTCCAGGTGTGGCCTCCCCAGAGGTGAGTGCCATGGGACAATCCTCTCCCTGCTCCTGCTGGCCACAGCCTCTCTGGCCCCAGCCAGACGTGCTGGTTTCTCAGGAAACTGAAAACAGAACAAAAATATCATCCCAGGAGGCTGCTCCAGAGGGAACTCCCCAGCACCAGCAGGGCAGGGGCACCCTGCCCCGCTGCCTAGAGCTGGCTCAGACTCCAGCAGTAGCTGTGGTGCCTGCAGACAGAGAGGCTGAGCAGGAGCCAGCCCAGCTCCTCCCCACCCATGCTGCCTTTGGGCAGCAGCTCTGCACTCCAGGGTTTGGTCCTGGGGACAGGTTGAGCTCTGAGCTGAAGCCTGTTCCCCTTTGGGGTGCTGGGTGGGTGAGGAGGTGTTCCCTGACTTTCCCTCTTCCAAGGCTGTGAAGGGGGTCCCATGCTCACCCCAGCAAGGATGAGCAATCCCTGTGCTGAGCTCACTGTCAGTCCTAACACAGCCCTCCAAATGCCCAGTGTCTCCCAGGCTCACGGTGCTGAGGGTAGCTGAAGGATATAGAGGCTGTTTTCACTGAATCACAGAACATCAGGGGCTGGAAGGGACCTCAAAAGCTCATCCAGTCCAAGCCCCCTGCCAGAGCGGGGTCACCTAGAGCAGACCACACAGGAACACATCCAGGTAGGTCTTGAGTACCTCCACAGAGGGAGACTCCACAACCCCCCTGGGCAGCCTGCTCCAGGGCTCTGGCATCCTCACAGGGAAATAATTCTCCTCCTGTTTCCATGGCACTTCCTCTGCCTCAGTTTCCACCACTGCCCCTGGTGCTGGCATTGGGCATCCCCCAGCAGAGCCTGGCTCCAGCCCCTGGGCACTGCCACAGCTTTAGCAACAGCAATGAGGTCACCCCCAGGCTCCTCCTCTCCAAACTAAAGAGCCCTCAGCTCCCTCAGGCTCTCCTCATAAGGAAGATGTTCCACTGCCTTCAGCATTTTTGTGGACTCTCTCAAGCAGTTCCCTGAGGTCCTTCTGGGCCCTGAGGGGCCCAGAACTGGACACAATATTCCAGGTGTGGCCTCAGCAGGGCAGAGTAGAGAGGGAGGAGAACCTCTCTTGACCTACTCACCCACCCCAGGATGGCACTGGCCGCCTTGTCCAGCACAGCACACTCCTGGCTCATGGTCAACCGTGTCCTTCCAGAATTCCAAACACCTGAGTGAAACCCTTTGCTAAATTACCTCTTTTTTGCCCTTTAGAGTAACCTTGGTCAGTGATTTGCATCCCCATTGCCTACTCTTTGGCTCAGCACACAATGGCAGTTCAGAGGGGACTAATGTAAATGTTTTTATTCAGAATGCATTCATCACCATCAGTTAAATCTCAGCACAGTTGCTTTTGCCATCAGTTATCAGGAGTTCCCAGGAGCAGGGTGGGGAGGGGGGAAAAGAAAAGCATAGCCACATGCTTGGCTATGGTCAGAGCTTTAGCAAGCCTCTCCACGTGGCTCTTAGCTGGGCATGCAGGGTGGTGTGTGTCAGTACAGCTGGCTAAATACCAAAGAAAGCAAATGTCAAAAGAGATGTTGCTCTGTGGGCCTGGCTGTGCCTACTGCAGAACCACAGCCTCCTCCTGCCGTGTCAGAACCCCGGTGTGGGAGCTGCTGGCTGGGCTGGGATGCAGAGCGAGGGCGGATGTCAGGGCAGCGGTATCCAACCAAGGAGAGAGCAAGGGCTGGGGAGAGCGGCACCCACGGCCGCCTGGCCATACCCAGTGCTGCAGAGCAAGACAGCAAAGCCCTGCACCTATGCCCTGTGCCTCCAGCTGCAGGACAGTGCCAGTCCCAGAGCCCCCAGCGAAGGCCACCTCTAGCTGCAGGGACTGATTAAGAAGTAAGCTGCCCCCTGGCAGAGCCCAGGAGCAGCAGAGTGACACGTTCCTCCTGCCACCTTCAGGGAACAGCTGAGCTGTGCTGCTGCTGAGCTGCAAACTCCAATTACACCAGGAGTGAAAGAAGACATCTTCAAGCACTCGCAGGCAAAGGCCTTCCCTCCCCAGCTGCTGCTGTCCTGTGCCCTCACAAAGTGCTCCACACAAGCCAGAGCAGGCAAACCTGAATTCAGATGGCACTCCCAGAGCTGGTGATATGCACCTGCCAGTCTGGGAGGGCAGGAACATGCTTCTGGTCCACTCAGCCACAGTGTCTAACCTGGGAGCATGAAGGACACAGTTACTCCTATAGGAAATCATAAAGCTCCTCCCTACAGAACCACAGAACTCTCAGGGTTGGAAGGGACCTCAAGGATCAGCCAGTTCCAGCCCCCCTGCCATGGGCAGGGACACCTCACACTGCAGCAGGTTGCTCAGAGCTCTAGGTAAGATCCTTGGCCAGCATAAATCTGATGCTGTGGAGGCAGCAGTGGCCAGAGGGGACATCTTCCCTGCCTTTGTGGCTGTGGTGACCGAGGGAGGCTCTTTGCTTGGCAAGTTTTACTCCCCCTTCAAGAAGGAGTAGGAACTCTTCCTGTCTGATTCCTGTGGTGCAGCACAGCCTGAGTTGTGAGCAAAGGCTACTGCAGGCTGAGACGCTTGGGAGCTCTGTGAGCAGCTAAGGACCAGAGCAAGTCCTTCCCCACCAAAGCTTTTGCCAGTTACAAAGGGGAGATGGCAGTCCCCAACGCTTCCCTTGGCTCCCTCTTTCCCCTGCTCCTCGTCGGGTGTCACGCTGCAAGGCTGCCACTCTGGTGCCTCGTTGGGCAGCGCTGGGTCTGAGCTCGTGCTCCCTAGCAGCCCCTCCTGGGCTGGCAGGGCTCGCCAGAAACACAGCAGGCACGCAGTGACCGCACCCAGCCTTCCTGTCAGACAGACCCCAGGGCTCCTGCGCTGCTGGGAGTCGGAGGAGGGTTTGCTACACAAACTGAGCCTGGCTTGGGTTACGAATGCTGGCTGTGGCATGACATGGAACACAACTGGGACATTAGACATCTACTGCAGACAGCTCTGCTGCTTCATGCCAAGGAGCGCTTGCGCTGCCCCGCGGGGGGTGGCTTTCTGGCGGGAGCCCAGCCTGCTCCTGCCTCGCTGCAGGCTCAGGCGCACTGCGAGACGATGTTGGAGTTGCAGTCTAAGGTGTGAGCGTGGCTCCTCTTGCAGCTCTGCGGCGCGCAGCCGGCCCCGGGCGGGCTGACCAAGTCCAGGTAGTAAGGGGACTTGAGGAAGCGGCGGTAGGAATCCTTCTCCATCAGGGTGAAGATCTTCCTCTGGGCCTCGTCGAAGCAGGACAGGGTGGGCTCCAGCACGTTGTGGCTCGTCTTCTCCCGCGTGCAGGAATCCAGGTTCACCTGCGGGGGGCAGAGGCACAGCTAAGCAGGGTCTGGCCCCGAAGCTGCTGGCACGGCTAAGGGGATACCGAAAGCGTCTCTCCCGCGAGCCTGCTTCAGCTGCCCTCGGTGGCCACTCGTCTGAATTGGCTGCCTGACACCCCGTGGCCTTGGCAGGATCTGGGCAGCTGGATGCCAAAGCATCTCTGGATGGAGGAGAAGCTCAGCAGTGAGCACTTGCAGCCCAGAGAGCCAAGCAGAGCCTGGGCTGCAGCAAGAGAAGTGTGGCCAGCAGTGCCAGGGAGGGGATTCTGCCCCTCTGCTCCACTCTGCTGAGACCACAGCTGGAGCTCTGGGGCCAGTTCTGGAGCCTGTATTACAGGAAGGGTCTGGAGGTGCTGGAAGGAGGAGCAGAGGGCTGGAGCTGCTCTGCTATGAAGACAGACTGAGGGAGTTGGGGTTGTGCAGGCTGGAGAGGAGAAGGCTCCCAGGAGACCTCATTGTGGCCTTCCAGGATCTGCAGAGGGCTCCAAGGAAGCTGGGGAGGGGCTTCTGAGGGTGTCAGGGAGGGACAGGACTGGGGGGGATGGAGCAAAACTAGAAATGGGTCTAGATGATCCTTTTGGTCCCTTCCAACCCTAACAATTCCATGATTCTCTGCTGCCAGAGGGAGTGCCAGGGCAGATGGTCACAGCTCTCTCTGCCATGCAGCCAGCCAGGAAGCTCAAACAACTGCACAGGAGCAGCTGGGAATCATAGCCCTCTGGGGGCTTCTCCAAGAGAGTCCCTGAGCAGTTCCTTTCTCTGTATCCAAGTTCAGTACAAGTGCAGCAAAGATGACAGCATTTCCTTGTTGAGGAGCAGCACCCCTCCACTGCTGTGACACCACCAACACATCCTCCCCTTCCGAGGTTAGGAAGAAGCTTTTGCCCAAGGAACGCTCTGGGAACTTACCTCTTTCGTTGCCTGCACTGAAATGAACTCATCATAGATCTTCCTGGCCTTGGGGCTGAGCTTGGCTGGTGACTTGGTTTTCTTGTAGTCCTCACAGCTGACCCAGAACTCGATGTTTTCCTCACTGTACTCAGATTTGAGGAAAGCTCGGAAGGCAGCCAGTCCTCCTACAGGTCGATGAGAGGAAATCCACATCAGGCAAGAGTGCTGGCTCCTGTCAGCCCTACTGACTTAGCAAAGAATGGGTTCATAGTATCACAGTATCAGTCAGGGTTGGAAGGGACCACAAGGATCATCTAGTTCCAACCCCCCTGCCACGGGCAGGGACACCCCACACTAGATCAGGCTGGCCAGAGCCTCATCCAGCCTGGTCTGCTGGTTCTGCTCCCCAGAGCTGAACCAGCAGGTACCCTGAGGCTAGCAGCAGGGACAGCTGCCTGTCCCCACAGGTTAGGGAGGCTGGAGCTCAGGCAGGCCCCATGGGGATGTCACACGTGGGTCTTCAGCTGCCTGCTCCTCCACTGTGAGCTGCAGTGTCTCAGCCAGGAGAACACAAGCAGCTCACATGCTCCCAAGAGGCCCCAAGAAGACAATCAATACATGCCACAGAGTCTCAGGCCATGGGAGCAACACAAAAGACATCACTGCAGCCTGAAGCTGATGGGAAGACAAAATCTCCCAGGTTCTGCAAACAGCTTCTCTGCTGTTCTGGTCCCTGTTTAACCCACTGCGTGCTGCAGTCTCACCTTCCCCTGCCCAGGGGCTGAACCAGTTGCCTTCACAAAAGGGACAGCTCAGCAGTAGGTCAGAGTCCCATTGGTGATACCCTGGGATTATCCTTTTAATCTGTCCAGAAGGTCCTTTCAAAACCCCTCCCACAGGCCTGCTTGGCCAAAGGAGCTACTGTGTGTTGCTAGCAGAGAGCATCCCACGGCCTCCCCGGGGGCTGCTCACAGCACACAAGCCCCACAGGCAGCAGAAGGCTCTCTTTACTTACTCTCATGGTGGATCAGGTTTTCCAAAGACTCTGCCCATTTTCTGACTTCCTCTTGGCTAACCCTGAATGGAGACAAGGAGAGAGACATGGGAAAGATTTAAAGGGAGCAAAGAAAGGACAAGTTTGGATTTTTGCTCAGCACCACGAGAAAATTGTTTCCCCTGACTGTTCTAGGAGCAGACACAAGAGACCAAGAAGGTAAACTCTGCTTGCTTTGGAGAGGGCCTTGGAGACCCCAGATCTAAGCTACAGAATTTCCAGCTTGAGCCCCCACCACCAGCCAGAGGCTGGAAAGGAATTTGCCTGCAAAAACTGTTGGTGACTTGGTGTTTATTCTGTGACTGGCTGCATCTTTCACTGGGGCATGGACAGAGGCTCCAGGGGGAATGGAAGAAAAACTAGGAATGGGTAGATTCAGATTGGATGTGAGGAAGAAGTTGTGCCCCAGGAGGGTGGTGAGAGACTGGCACAGGCTGCCCAGGGAGGTGGTGGCAGCCTCCTGCCTGGAGGTGTTTGCAGCCAGGCTGGAGGTGGCTGTGAGCAACCTGCTGTGGTGTGAGGTGTCCCTGGCCATGGCAGGGGGTTGGAGCTGGCTGAGCCTTGAGGTCCCTTCCAGCCCTGACAATTCTATGATTCTGTATCACTCTTACAGGTCACATCAGTGACTTTCAAAGAGCTGGTTTCTTTAACCTGTCAGGGAAACAGTAGCTATACAGATGAGAGAGGAACACAGGAGCTAGAAACACACAGGGAACATGGGAATGCCTCCTGCATTCATTCTCCCTACCATACCAGAACATAAAATCACAGAATTGTGATGTTTCCTCTCCCAGGGTCTCTTTCCTCTCCCACAAAGAACAAACAGCAGGGAGCCCTTGGGACCCAGAAGGGTGGTGGAGTAGCCCCAGTCCTGCGGTGACCAGGAGCCACTTGGGCAGCCAGCATTGTGGGGCTTGGCTTTAGCTGGAGGCTCTGAATCACAGCTTTGCCTTCTCTGGACTTCTCAGGACATAGAATCATAGAACTGTCAGGGTTGGAAGTGACCTCAAGGCTCAGCCAGTCCCAACCCCCCTGCCATGGGCAGGGACACCTCACACCACAGCAGGTTGCTCACAGCCACCTCCAGCCTGGCTGCAAACACCTCCAGGCAGGAGGCTGCCACCACCTCCCTGGGCAGCCTGTGCCAGGCTCTCACCACCCTCCTGGGCAACAACTTCTTCCTCACATCCAATCTCCCTCTCCCCATTTCTAGTTTTGCTCCATCCCCCCCAGTCCTATCCCTCCCTGACACCCTCAGAAGTCCCTCCCCAGCTTTCTTGCAGCCCCCTGCAGATCCTGGAAGGCCACAATGAGGTCTCCTGGGAGCCTTCTCCTCTCCAGCCTGCACAACCCCAACTCCCTCAGTCTGTCCTCACAGCAGAGCAGCTCCAGCCCTCTGCTCCTCCTCGTGGCCCTTCTCTGGACACCTTCCAGCACCTCCAGATCCTTCCTGGCACATCCAGAGCTGGACACAGTGCTCCAGTTGCAGCAAGCCCGGCCCCAACTCCTGCTCTTACCTCTGGCTTGAAGATGTTTTCTCCTTTTTGCCCTGGGAGGAGCTGTAGTCACAGGAGTCTGACTTCTGCAGCAGGAAGCCCAGACGATGCTTCATGTCTTTAGCACTGCAGGAAACAATTCAAGCAGGAGATGAAGACAATGATTACAACTCCCCCTGCAGCCTCCTCGGCCACAATAAGCTCCTTCAGCGCTACTCAGCGGCACAAAGGCAGGTCAGGGCTGGTGACTCCAGCGCTGACTTTCCCCCACAGGAGGCACATTTCTGTCGCCAGACAAACACAGCAGAATCAAAGCAATCGTTTTTCACACTCAACGGCGCCGTTTTGTTGCTGGTAAGGTCGTCAGCCCAGAGGCAGGACTGGTAGAGGGGGAGAGGCTGCTGCTTTCCTGCTGTTTACTTACAGGTAAAACGCTGTGAGGGAAGGCATTGCCCTGCTGGAAGTGTGTCACTTTGCCTTCAGCTATGTGCCCTGCTACCAATGTTTGGTTCTTACACCCTTACTGATACTTTCCTGCAGCCTTTGCCATCTCCCCACCTCACCACCCAGGTACAGGAACAGCAGGGCCATGCCAGGCCACCTCCTCAAGCAGCTGCCAGTGACCCAGAGGGAGGGCAAGGAAGCAAAGGGCTTGGAGCAGGACCATGAAGTGAGATTAAGTCATGAGCCTCAGCACACGCTGGCTGCAAGCTCCTCCGAGTTTGTGTGCTTAATTTTGTTCTGCTTTCCAGTGTGTGCAGGACAATCCTTGCCTGAGACCAGCACCCAGGCATGCAGCTGGTATTGGCCTCGGCAGCTCTCTGGATTTCCTTCCAGTTTAAGAACGAGAGGGTAGCTAAATCAATGCTGCTGTCTCAGGGGTGCAAGCCCTGGCCTGCCACGGGGCACATCAATAGCATCGGCAGGAAATTCTTCTCCTGCTCCTCAGATCAAAGCCTTGAAAAGAGCAAGAGGTTGTGCCGCAGGGCTCAGCCCCCAGCAGTTGCTCAGCCTCCCAGCACTGCTCTTTGGTACAGCCATGGCACTTTGTCACGCTCCTGGCCTTATCTTATCTCGCTGCTTGCTTATGATCATAAATGTTTCCTTAACAACTCCAGCACTGCAACGAGAGCAAAGGAAGGCAGTTTTCTTTAGAGCAGGGAGTGTGTGAGCAGGGCCAACCCCCAGGCCCTGCCTGGGCAGACGTGGGGTGCTCTGTGCTGCCAGGCTCAGGCTGCCTGCCCCCGAAGGAGGCTGCCCAGGTCTGCAGGAAGGCAGCAGGAGAAAACAAGACACTGCTGCTTGCAGTGAGCCCTGCAGCTCTCTGGGAGAGAGGGGTTTTCTTGGGGATCCTGGACAAAGGTGGTTAAGAGATGTTTACTTTCCCCCTCCCCCTTTGCATTTCTTTAATGTGCCTTTCCCCCCACACCTGCAAACTGGGAGGTGAGGGGGGGGATATCTTTTTTCATTACTTTCTCAGCACTTGTCTTCAAATCCACCACAAGCAGGCAGCTTTCTTCTCCTGGGCAGGAGCAGGCTGAGCCTCAGTTTGTATTCTCTTTAGCCTCTCCCATTGCACAGCCGCCGGGAAGCTGCCTCAGGAGCTCTCCCGAAGGCACAAGTGGCCAGAAAGCAGGTCTGCACCAGCAGGGGCCCATGCAACCGTGCACGGACTGCAGGAGCAGGGAGTTTGGAAGCCATTCTGGGGACCTGGGCCACCCTGCTGGGCATCTCCGGGCCCCATAGCACCTGAAAGGGACCAACATCCCCTTCAGGAGGTCTCTTAGAGGCATGGAGACCTCCTCACACTGGGCTGTGCGACTTGGGAGTGCACAGACTGTGCCCTGCCAGCTCAGGGGTGCCTGGCCAGTACCACGCACATTGGGGTGCAGCCAGATCCTGCACCCACGGCGAAGGGGTACAGCTCAGTCGCTCTTGATCAGCACCACACAAGGGTATGACGCCGTTCCGTGCCCCACGCCGTCCCCCCAGCGCTCTGCACCGAGGCTGCATACAGCCTGACCTGGCCCCGTCACCGTCAGCACACACCCGGGGGACGCAGGCTGATGCCCCACTGGCTGGTGCCGCATCCAGACCCGCGGCGCCCTGGGCTGCCCTGCATCCCTCCCCTGCCCTGCATCCCTCCCCTGCCCTGCCGGCTGCCAGCCGGGTCTCCGGGTCCTGCCAGGTTGAGTTCCCGACGTTTGTCATGCATTTTGGGGAACGACCCTCAATTTTGTTGACATTTCATCTGCCTTGCTTCCCCCTCCTCGAGAAAACGGCCAACAACCCAAAACCCAGCAAAAAGGGGAATTCAGCAGAGGAAGGATGCAGAGGAGAAAAGGAGAGAGCAAAGCTTGCGGCAAAAGCAGATGACAGGAATACCAAACCAGAGCAATGCCAGGAGCTGCTTGTTTGGCCGATGGGAAGGATGGGCTTGGAGCTGCCAAGGCTCCCTACAAAACCTCCACGACACTCTGCTTCTGCCTGGCAGATAAAAAAAGCCTGGAAGCAATCATTTGTGTCTAATCTCGAAAAGGAAATCGGCGCTGAATCTGCCGCCGGCGCTCCAGCCGCGCAGCGCAGCGCAGCGCGGCGCAGCGCAGCGCGCAGCCTGCCTCCGGACAAAGCAGCCCAGGGGCAGCCGCTCCGAAATAAACTGTACCTTTTTAGGCAAGTGGCTGGCAGCGCAGCGAGTCCCTTGCACATTTTGCTCCCGAGGTCGGGTCTTGTATTCCAGGACAAACAAGAAGGCAGGAGGCGGCAGAGGCTGCGGGCGGACTGCAGAATTGGCTGTGGTCTCTGAGCCGGCTGCGCTGCCTTGGCTCTGCTTTTATAGCCGAGCCCAGCCAGCCCAGCAGCACTGGGTGACCCAGTCAGGAGTCAGCACAGCGGCAGCACCCGGCCCCTTTTTGCCCACCCCAGAGAAAGGGGGTGACGTATAAACCAAGGCAAAGGAGAGTGGGACTGAAAAGCCTTACCAGAAATGAAGCTCGGTGCCTGGCTGCAGAGGTGGATTCTTCTAAGAGGACGGGAAAAGCTTCAGGGGCTTTCCTCTGCTGCTGCAAAAAAAGAGGTGGAACAGTGCAGATAAAAGCTGGAGGAGGTTTTCAGAGGGGCACGGATAGCAAGAAGGGGCAGAGTATCCGTTCTGAGCTTTGCTGCTCCCTCTGTTCATTTCCACTACTCCTTAAGGCAAGCTGGGGAGAAAAAGGGACAAGAGTTTTGAACACAAAACTTTCCCACAGTCCAAACAAACAGGAGTGCTAAAGAATGAAGAATGCAAATTTACCAGGGAAGTACCCAGGCAGATGAAACTGTCCTGTTGAATTCCAGAGGCACGGGGATGTGTGTGTGTGTTCACTGAGGCTGGAAAAACAAAGAAAGCCGGGATAACTGAGGGGTATATAGCTACTGCAACAGAAAATGTGGTGTCCTGGCATGCACACAGCTGGGAACAGCTCAGGTGCTTGTGTAGGAAAAGGAAGACAGGAGCTGGACAGCACAGCTGCCTTAGGTATGTCTGTGTGTATATATATGTATAATCATAGAACTGTCAGGGTTGGAAGGGATATCAAGGCTCAGCCAGTCCCAACCCCCCTGCCATGGCCAGGGACACCTCACACCACAGCAGGTTGCTCACAGCCACCTCCAGCCTGGCTGCAAACACCTCCAGGTAGGAGGCTTCCACCACCTTCCTGGGCAGCCTGTGCCAGGCTCTCACCACCCTCCTGGGGAACAACTTCTTCCTCACATCCAATCTCAATCTCCCCATTTCTAGTTTTGCTCCATCCCCCCCCAGTCCTATCCCTCCCTGACACCCTCAAAAGTCCCTCCCCAGCTTTCTTGGAGCCCCCTTCAGATCCTGGAAGGCCACAATGAGGTCTCCTGGGAGCCTTCTCTTCTCCAGCCTGCACAGCCCCAGCTCCCTCAGTCTGTCCTCACAGGAGAGGTGCTCCAGCCCTCTGCTCATCCTCTACCACTGCAGTGCCTTACTTCTCCATTTGCCCCTAATCATAAGACAGACTTTAGCTCTCCAGACTCTCTGAGCCCCTAGGGGAAGATGATTAATTAAAATAATAGGGCATAATTGTGCCTGTCTGTCCAGAAGGGCCTTTGTGGCAGTGTGGAGGCTAGTCTGTGTTAGAGGAGGAATCTAGGAAACATCTGAGGGGATCTTTGGTGGTGACTGCACTGGGTAGAGCAGAATAACTCCAGCTACACCACTTGTCCTCTGCCCTTGGAGGGTGCAGGAAGCAGTTGCCTCTCTGGAGGGAGGGAATTGGATGATATTTATTGAGCTGTGGCTCGGCACAGCCTGTACCATGGCTACAAAAGAGAGGAGAGCTGCAGGCAGACGGACATGCATATGGTCTGCTGCACTTCAACACTTGCTCCCGCTGTGAAATAAAGCAACTTCAGTTCAGCAGCAGGCTGCCTGCCCACACTGCCCACTGCTGTGCTCCCTCTCCCCAGGAACCTTTAAATACTTTGCCCACAGCCCTGCAGAAGATGCAGAGTGAACTTTTCCCTCTGGTGTCTCCAGAGTCTACAACTAGCAGCACAGATGAGCCAGATCCCAGTCCTGTTTACCTGCCTTTTGCCATGCTGCATCCTCTCAGATCGTGAACTGTGCTGAAAGGAAATGCTCCAAGTGAACTTTAAAATGCTTCTGTGCAAATGGGTTGGATGTCAGGAAGAAGTTGCTCCCCAGGAGGGTGGTGAGAGCCTGGCACAGGCTGCCCAGGGAGGTGGTGGCAGCCTCCTGCCTGGAGGTGTTTGCAGCCAGGCTGGAGGTGGCTGTGAGCAACCTGCTGCAGTGTGAGGTGTCCCTGGCCATGGCAGGGGGTTGGGACTGGCTGAGCCTTGAGGTCCCTTCCAACCCTGACAGTTCTATGATTCTGTTGGGGAATATGACAAGGCCAAAAGGCAGAACATGGCCAAGGGGGAAAAAGACCAACCAACCCACCCAAAACTTCACTAATTAATTAATGGATAAATATTTAGTTAAACTCATGTGCTGTGGTTACTGTTCCTGTGCAGCTGCAGCACATTCACTGAGCGACTCAAGAGCTGAGCTGGCCAACACAGTCAAGGTGTCTGCGAGCTCTGACCCTGACCCTAACCCTGGCAGCCAGAGCCTGACCTTGTGGCCCAGGAAGGTCCCAAAGGCTGAGCAGCACTGTGCAGAGCACAGAAATCCTGCAGTTTCTCTGCCAGCTGCTGTGTGACCAGGTTTAGGAACGTCACCCTCCCCAGGGACTGCACGCACCGTCGCTGTGGGGCTCTAGTGGCACTCACGTGCTGGTGGTGTTAAGATGAAGACACCACCTGCACTTGCCAGCTTCTGTGTGAGCAGGCTGCAACAAGCAATGTCTAGCACTGCCATTGCAGCAGCAAGCCTGAAGGGCTGTGCAAATCAAGCCATCCTCCCTGGCCTGGGCACACAGCCTCCTAGAACTGCTGCAGCTGAAATTTTCCATTTTCCAGTTCGTTAGCACAGGCTGCTTCAGTCTGCCCCCCCCATACGAGGAGTCTGGGGGCTGTGTGTGCTGCTGCTCCTCTAAGCTGTGTTTCCCAGCTGTTGCAGTTTAGTATCCTTTTAGCTGCTCCAGCTGGTCCCCAGTCAAAACTGCAGCTTTCCATCTCTGCAGCCTTCCATCTCTTACCCTTCGTAGCCAGGCCTCTTCTGCCAGGGCACACAGACTGCGCTGCGCTCAGCACCAAAATCCTCCTCCTCCTCCTCCTTGCCAGTTAAGGAGGCAGCAGCTCCTGCCACTTCTTATGCCTCTCATGTCCCCTCGGGCTTGCTTCACCTGCACCACGGAGGAGGCAGCAATGAGGACGGGCAGGGGGGGCTCCCTGGCAGACACATCTCTGGGCTGTGTGGTGCTTTGGAGGCAGCCAGGGGCTCACTGAAGACAGCATGACAGCAAACGTCTGTGGTTGCCACTGTGGCATCTCTCACCCCCCACCCACTCATCCCTGCTGCATCCTCAGCCCTGCCTCCCCAGGCAGCTCTGGAATGGAGCTTCCCCTCCCACCATGGCAGCTCGGGAGCACCGTCAGGCAGGCGTGCTCACCCAGCCTGTGTGGGATGTCGCCTGGCTCAGCTGCAGCCCAGCAGCAGGCTGTGGGAGTAGGCAGAGAGCACAAGGATGCTGCTGTGGTGGTCACTGCCCAGAGCTGAGCCACTACAAGCTGTTGCCCTCCCGGCAGCTGGGGCTCTGCCTTCCCAGCTCAGAGTGGTGTGCCAGGGGATGCAGGAGGAAGATGGCTGCTGTGTGTCACTGGGGATGGAGGGGCATGACGTGGGAGCTGGGAGGAGGTGCTGCCAGGCCAGAGCCTCTCCTGGCACTGCTGCCTTCCCTGGTCTGCCTTAAAGAGGTTGGCAGGGGCCCACTCTTTCTCCTCTTCACATCTCACAAAGCAAGCCAGACACCCTGGGACTGGGCTAGCAAATCACCTGGGTGCACAGGGCACCCAGTGGGCAGAGCACTCCCCAGCTTTCTCATGGGCATCCCCATGCCAATACCTCTGGCCCCCGACCTGCTCTGCAGAGAGCACTGGTGAGGAACTGAAGCAGCTCCCACACCCTCAAGAAGCACTGCCCAGGGTGATGCTGGTCCCCAAGGCTCCAGGCTGCAGAAGCCCTGTGTGAGCAGCTTCTGCCCACATGAGCAGCCCTGGCACTGAGCCCTGATGCGGGGAGGGGTCCTGGAGTTGTGCTGTAGTCCCTGATTTCTTTCTCCTATAATGCAGCCCCAAGCTCAAAATCCCTTCCAGTGCAACCACCCACCATTGATGGCCTCTCCAGTACACCCACTGGTGGGCAAGATGTCCTTCCAGTGAGAAGGGCTGCATGTTCTCCACATACATGTGTGCTTTGACTGGGTTACAGCTAACGAGCTGGGAGCAGAGGGCCCTGGGAGGACCATTTGGGTCTGAGTCTGGGTGAATGGGCTCAGCACGTGCCTGTGCCTGACGCCTCACGCAGCCACATTTCCCGTCCCAGGCCACTGACTGTGGCCTGACCTCTCAAAAAGACACATGGAGAGGCCACCCTTGTCCCCACAGAGTCCCCCAGCCAGCCCTGGGATTTCCAGGAACGCTGTCCCACAGCCTGGCCCGAGGAAGTCATTCTTTCCCATGTCTCTGCAACGCGCTGCCTGGCTTCAGGCGTGACGGCAGCCACGCAACCAGCCCCCGAAGGCAGCCTTGGAGGGCAGAGCCTCTCTTCCCAAACCAGCCCTGACAGAGGGCTGACTCACTCCTCTGCCACAGGATTAGTTCAGTCAACTCACATGGAAACCTTCTCCAGGGGATGCATCCCCAGGCTGACCCAGTCACCTTTCTTCTTCTCTTGGATGAGGCAAAGATGAACTGCTGAAGCCAAAGCAGCTTTAGTTTGTTGTTGGAGTTTCCTGTGAGCTCCTCGAAGTGATGCTCTGTAAAGGTCAGCACACACACTCAGCATGTTCCTGACCCCCAGCCTCACTCAATTCATGCAACCCAACCGACCAGGCACACAGCTCTCCCATGCTCTCAGCTGTTTGCTGCTTACACACACCCCCCCCCACACGCCTACAGCTCCAGAGGATTTCTGCCATTTCTGAGTCCTTGGAGAATCCCTAATAAATTTGGGAGTGGGAGGGATGGGCTCTTGGGTAAGCTTTGGTTTGCTTCAGCTCTCAGGTTTTGGGCTGCCCACTTGTCCTGCTAGCACTCAGAAGAAAATGTGTTCTCTTGTACCAAAGGGAGAATTTTGCTCAACCCAAAAGGACTTTTTCTTTCTCCTGGCCTGGGTTTGCTAAAGAAATAAAGAGGAGTGGCTTTTGTCTGGCTGCTGTTCTTACCTGTGGGCATCAGACAACAGAAACAGCTTCCAGCAGGAGCAGGGAGGGGATTGGCCCCTGGGGCTCAGCTCTGGGGAGGTCACACCTGGAGTGCTGTGTCCAGGTTGGGGCAGCTCAATCCCAGAGAGATGTGGAGGTGCTGGAACCAGGGCACAGCAGGGCAAGGAAGCTGGGAAGGGCCTGGAGATAAATCTGATGAGGAGAGACTGAAGGAGCTGGGGATGGTTAGTGTGGAAAAGAGGAGGCTGAGGGAGACCTCATTGCTGTCTACAGCTCCCTGCAAGGACCTTGTGGAGAGGCTGCTGCTGGTCTCTGCTCACAGGGAATTAGTGACAGAACAGAGGGAATGGCCTCAAGCTGCCACTGGGGAGGTTCAGACTGGACAGGAGGAAGAATTTTGTGATGGCAAGAGTGGTCAGGGACTGGAATGTGCTGCCCAGGGAGGTGGTGGAGTGCCCAAGCCTGGAGGTGTTGGAAGGTGGTTTGGCTGTGGTGCTTGGGGCTGTGGGTTAGGGGTGAGCCTTGCAGAGCAGGGCTCTGGGTTGGACTTGGTGATGCTGAGGCTCTGCCCCAACCTGAATGTTGCTGTGACTCTGTGATGATTCTGTAATTCAATAAATTTGTTTTCCAGTTCCCCCAAATCTCTGTCTCAAAATCTATCCTGATTAAAAGCCTCTTAAACACTTCCCCTTAAGCACTTAAGAAAGTTTTGGACACCACTGGGCTGCAAACCCAGCCAGCAGCTGCCTATTCCCTGAAAGCTTTCCCAACACTAAAAATCACTTTCCAATGCCTCAGTTAGCCACTTGCAGTCCATTTGGTATGGATTTTATGACATTTCAAGTCAAATACTGATAGCAAGTCACATTCATTTATAAATCTATTTCAGCACCCCAGCTCCCTCATCAAAGCACTATTAGGCACATTAGGAAAGGTCTATTTTCCCATTAAATCACATCAGCCAGCATCAATTCTATCACCACCTTCTCAAATGGGCTGCTGTCCTCCATACCAGCAGTGCTTCTGCACTCATCAAAAGGTTAATAGCTCCATGACTACACAGCTGCCCCCCTCTCAGAGCACAGCTTTCTGCCAGTCTCCTTCTCCTCTACAACGTGTGGGAGAGGACCACTCTGTGTCCTGAGAGCTCTTGGGCCCTATTGCTGCAGGAGTCTGAGTGCAAGCTGGTGACACACGGGTGACATAAAACCCCCAGGGCTGCAGAGCACCCAGGCAGGGACACACTCTCTGGTCTTTTGCAGGCAATGCTGACCTTGTGCTGTGTCCCTGCAGCTCCTCTGGGAGCTCCCCCAGTGCCAGAGCCCAGCGCTGCTGTCACATCTGTCCCTGAAATACACCTGGAGGTTTGAAGCAGCTGGGTTTGCCCTCTCTGTGTGCTGCCAGCTGCTGCTCAGCCCTCTGCCTGAAGCACAGCAGCCAAGAGCTGGGTGCTGCACCCATAGAGGTGAGCAAAGGCAGCTCTGGTGAGACATGGAATGGAATGGAATGGAATGGAATGGAATGGAATGGAATGGAATGGAATGAAATTAACCAGGTTGGAAAAGACCTCAAAGATCATCGAGTCCAACCTCTCACCCAACACCATCTGATCAACTCAACCATGGTACCAAATGCCTCAGCCAGGCTCTGCTTAAACACCTCCAGGGATGGTGACTCCACCACCTCCCTGGGCAGCACATCCCAAGGGCCAATCTCCCTTGCTGGGAAGAATTTCTTCCTCACCTCCAGCCTAAACCTCCCCTGGCACAGCTTGAGACTGTGTCCTCTTGTTCTGGTGCTGGGTGCCTGGGAGAAGAGACCAACTCCCAGCTGGCTCCAACCTCCCTTCAGGGAGTTGGAGAGAGCAATGAAGTCTCCTCTGAGCCTCCTCTTCTCCAGAGGCACCATGGACTGAGCCCAGGGAACAATTTCACCCTTGATGGTAACCAGCTCTCAGCATTCTGACTCCAAGCTTTGACCTGAAACGGTGCCACCTGAATTTAGCTGCTGTTGATTTAAAGACACAAATCTGTGCTCCTTCCTGTTCTTCTTCACAAGCTGCTTACACCCTCCGTGGGAAGCTCACTGGGAAGTCCCCTACTGAGGCAGGAGCTGTGATGGTGAGACAGCTCAGACTGACCCCCGGGGGCCCACGACCGCATTAGTCAGTGCTTTGCACACACCCCACTTGGGGAACTTTCACTCGTGGGCCGACTGCTTCACCCTAATGCGCCCTAAGGTACAGAAGAGGAGGAGGAGGAAGCATAAAGGGAGGCAGGCAGAGGGTTGATGCGTCAGAAGCGAAGATGTCTGCCTGTAGAGTGTACAACAAAAGCGCTCCCCATGCCCTCTGCACCTTAGCAACCCAGCTGTGCAGTGAGTTGTTTCCTACAGCTGTAAAACCTCCCCAACTTTTAGCTGTGATTGAGCTGTCTTCTGCCCAGACAATTACCAGAGGATGCCAAGGTACAGGCTGCGAGGCTAAACCTTTCACTGCTGCAGATCTGGTGAGCTCCACTGTCTGAACCTTAGATGGGCCTTTCTTTCTTCCTCCTCCCTTCCCAGTGGCAGCTGAGGAGGGTTAAAGCTGCCATACCAGGAGGGTCCGTGCCAGGGAACAAAGGCTAGAGCTTGATTCAGCAGTGCAAAGCCCAGGGGACGTTTTATCAGCGGGGTCACTGCTCACCATCCAAAGCTGTTTACTGCTCTGGTCACACTTTAGTTGTTTAATTCTCCAAGCTCGCATACAAAAGGCAGCTTGGAAGCAGCAAGCATCTGTCAATGCCTGCCTCAAGGGTACAGCAGTTATTTAAAAGGTGAGAGCTGACAAGTGTGTGGATGGGGTTGAAGAGCATCATGATTGCAGGCTAAAGAAACACAAAAGCAAGGACAAGCACCTGCAGCAGAGGAACAGCATCCATTCAAAAGCACTGCTTGGGGCCAGCCTGCTGCACACAGCGGCTCAGTTGACCTGGGGTAGGGGTAAATGCCCCTGCTGCGATCCCAGCCTGAAGGGAACGCTAAAAGATCCCAGGAGTTCAGCAGCTCAGCCAGCCCTGAGGTGCAGCTAGCTTAGACATCATGGAAAGGAAGCAGCAAGATGAAGCTGCAATGAAAACAGTTGGTGACAGCCTGAAGTTCCTCAATCTGTGCCTCAGCCTTCCAGTATCATGAGGGGGCTCCAAGAAAGCTGGGGAGGGACTTTTGAGGGTGTCAGGGAGGGAGAGGACTGGGGGGGATGGAGCAAAACCAGAAGTGGGGAGATTGAGATTGGATGTGAGGAAGAAGTTGTTCCCCAGGAGGGTGGTGAGAGCCTGGCACAGGCTGCCCAGGGAGGTGGTGGCAGCCTCCTGCCTGGAGGTGTTTGCAGCCAGGTTGGAGGTGGCTGTGAGCAACCTGCTGCAGTGTGAGGTGTCCCTGGCCATGGCAGGGGGGTTGGAACTGGCTGAGCCTTGAGCTCCCTTCCAAGCCTGACAGTTCTGTGATTCTATGGACAGAACGAAACTGCAAGTGGCAAACATCCACTGCAGTGAAAACGTGGAACTGCCACAGTGTGAAGCAGCCGCTTGCTGCAGAGGGGCTGCACAGGAATGCATACAGTATGTAAGAGACTTGCAAAGGCCACTGGAAAACTGTCACTGCCTCTGCTGGGTGAGCTCTGCTTTACCAAGGCCTCTTGCTATTTAAAATGAATGCTGAAAATCCGGGCAGGCTTGTGCCACAGCGAAGGGGGAAAAAAAGCTCCTAAGTCGAGCTGTGAGGCAAATCTGTGGCACATGGTAGAAGGTTGTGCTCTGCAGCTGCTGCTGAGGGCACCCCGCTGAGAGTGACAACAGTTAGTGCTTCATCCTTTGGAAACTTCTACGCTTTAAGAAGAAGAAAAAAAAGGGGTGGGAAGGAAATGAATGCTCCATGTTGTTACAGTTCATCTCTCCGAACTTCTCAGCAGGATGCACGTGGCTGAGATCTTGCTGTCTCTTCTGCAGCCCCGCTTGCCTGTTTCCTGGTGCTCTGGATGCTAGCTGGATGCTAAAGACTGCAATTACTGGCTCAGCAGGTGAGACTCCGGCAAGCTGCTATCCCAAGGCACATTCGTGCTTCAGGTATAAATAAGTTTCAACCCAGAAGGTTAAAAAGAAAAGGCAGTAAGAGGCTTCTGCACCTGCTTTGAATCAAGCCTCCAGCACCTGGAGGGACTTTTGGGGGTGTCAGGGAGAGATAGGACTGGGGGGGATGGAGCAAAACTAGAAGTGGGGAGATTGAGATTGGATGTGAGGAAGAAGTTGTTTCCCAGGAGGGTGGTGAGAGCCTGGCACAGGTTGCCCAGGGAGGTGGTGGAAGCCTCCTGCCTGGAGGTGTTTGCAGCCAGGCTGGAGGTGGCTGTGAGCAACCTGCTGTGGTGTGAGGTGTCCCTGCCCATGGCAGGGGGGTTGGAGCTGGCTGAGCCTTGAGGTCCCTTCCAACCCTGACAGTTCTGTGATTCTATGACATCCCCAACTAGATCAGGTGTGTTCAGCTGTAGGGTACTGATCACTGGAGAGACAAGCCAGCTCTAAAAGACAAGCATGGCTCTGAGAGGAGTTGTACCCGTCGGCATTATCAGGGTGTAAAGTGATTGCCATCAGGCACAAGGTGCTTTATGTTCCATAAGTGTGTTTGTATTCCACAGACCATTTACCTCCCTTGTGCACTGCAGGGAACTGCAAGCTCCTGGTGAGGTTGTGTTTCCTCACCTTCTGAAACAGCACTGCAGTCCCAGGCAGCCCAGAGAACCTGCAGCCACAAAAGCTCCACAGGAGATTGCCTCTCAACCTAATCTCATTGGCTTGTCCCCTCTGAAAAGGCTTTCCAGGCACAGAACTTGGTTTGTTATGCAGAGCTCTAGATGCCCATTAAGAACAAGGGCAGGACAAACTTCTCTCTCTTCCTCTTTGTTCTGCCTGAAATGCTTCTGAGTAAATTCCTTCTGTTGTAAGGAGGTGGGGATTGGCCTCTTCTGCCTAGCAAAAAGTGGTAGGATGAGAGGAAACATCCTCGAGTTGCTCCAGGGCAGGTTTAGTTTGGATATGGGAAGAAACCTCTTCCCTGAAAGGGTTCTCAAGGGCTGGAACAGGCTGCCCTAGGAGGTGGTTGAATCCCCATCCCTGGAGATGTGTCAAAGAGGCAGAGATGTGGTGCTGAGGGCCATGGTTTAGCCCCAGCCTTGGTAGAGTTAAGAGAATGGTTAGACTGGACGATCTTAAAGGTCTTTTCCAACCAAATGATTCTGTGGTTCTATTGAAACATGCCCAATACCCTGCCAGCCAGCAAACCACCCCTGGGAACTGCTTGTCATTGCTTGTGACAGCCTCACATCATCAACATGCTGCACTCTGCATTCACCTCTGCTCTGTGAGATGTGCCCTGCCCCTGTGCTGCCAGCAGACCTTAGCTCTATGCCTCCCTTGCCCCAGGGGCACAGGGGTCTTGGGGTGCCCATGGGAGGGAAGCCCAGGCTGAGCAATAGGATGGAGTCATGCTAGCCAGAAATAGGAAAGGCTGAGGTCATGAGAGCTGGAAAAGAGGAGAGCAGTGGTCAGTGATGAGCAGAGGGGGCAGGAAGCTATGGGAGGGGAGAAGAGCCGTGGGAAGGAGGAGGACACATCCCACGGCATCTCGACCAGACAGTCCCTGGGAACACTGTCCAGCAGCCAAGGGGCTCCAGGGACACTCAGCTGTCTCTGGAGGGAGCATGTGCACGTGCTCAGTGGCCTTGCTATCCTGCCAGGGAGGTCAGGGAGAGCTGGAACCAGTGCCCAAGCCCTTTGGGACAGCGTGGTACGACCTCTGGGGGGACTGTGCTGGGCACAAGCCTCTAGCCTGACTGTGCTGCTCAGCAGCATCCCTAACTGTCTGTGTCGTTACCTTGTGCTTGAGATTCACAGTGGAGAATCACTTAATGTTCTGAGTAAGAGCAGATAAAAATAGCGTTAATGTAACAAGGATGAGGGATGAATGCACAGAGAAAGCCCAGAAAGCCCTCACAGTCATTATCTGCTCCCACAGCTCTCAGATGTGCTTTCAGCAGCAAATGCTCTTGCTGTTTGGTAGGCAAAGAAGTAAATTGCCTAAGGCAGTGGCAGATACCTGGAAGGTTTCATAAGAGAGTGATTTCTTTTTGCCCCTCTCCCTTCAACATGCCTCACACTGCTGATCCACCTTGTCACCCTGCAGCCCTCCACCAGGGTCTGTGGGGCTGAGCTGCCAGCAGGTGTGCAGAGCATCTGGTGAGCCACCACGACAGGCTTTGCAGTGGGGGAGAGCAGAGTGGTCATCTGTCAGTGTTTAAGGCAGCATCAGGCTTCACTGAAGCATTCCACAGAATCAATCAACCAGGCTGGAAGAGACCTCCAAGATCACCAAGTCCAACCAATCCCCCAACCCTAACTAATCAACCAGACCATGGCACTGAGTGCCTCATCCAGGCTGCTCTTAAACACCTCCAGGGACCTCGACCCCACCCCCTCCCTGGGCAGCACATTCCAAAGGGCAATTCTCTGTCTGGAAAGAACTTCTTGCTAAGATCAAGCCTAAACTTCCCCCTGGCACAGCTTAAGACTGTGTCCTCTTGTTCTGGTGCTGCTTGCCTGGGAGAAGAGACCAATCCCCACCTGGCTACAACCTCCCTTCAGGGAGTTGTAGAGAGCAAGAAGGTCTCCCCTGAGCCTCCTCTTCTGCAGGCTAAGCAACCCCAGCTCCCTCAGCCTCTCCTCCCAGGGCTGTGCTCCAGACCCCTCCCCAGCTTTCTTGCCCTTCTCTGGACACCTTCCAGCAGCTCAACATCTTTCCTAAACTGAGGGGACCAGAACTGGACACAGGAGTCAAGGTGTGGCCTGAGCAGTGCTGAGCACAGGGCAGGATGACTTCCCTGCTCCTGCTGGCCACACTGTTCCTGATGCAGGCCAGGATGCCCTTGGCCTTCTTGGCCACCTGGGCACACTGCTGGCTCATGTTCAGCATACTATCAACCAGTACCCCCAGGTCCCTCTCTGCCTGGCTGCTCATTTCTCCCTTCTCAGAGACAGATGCTGCCAAACCCAAAAGCATGGACTGTTTTCCAGGCTCCCCTTCGGACAGGGGGTGCTGCAATTTCTGCCATGTGTAGAGGGCCTGCTCCTTCTGCTGTGGGGTAGTGCAGCAGCAGCTCAACCTTTGAATAAGCAGGAGGGATTTGCAAAATTCATAAGCACTTGTTGATAAGAGACAAGCAGAAGGCTCAGGAGGGGAAACAGCCAAGAGCTTAGGCTGCTGTGATACCTGAAGCCCTGGTGCCCACCCTGCTCTGGATGAGGTGACTCTAGCTGCACAGCTTCAGAGGGACAGGGACACACACACTCAGAGAAAGAAACCCACTTGCACCACACCAGGCTGGCTGCAGGAGCTCCAAGACAAAAGGTCCTTTTCCCCTCAGCGTTCATCCCTGCTGAATCGCAGGGGCAGGGGCCAGCCTGCCCTGTTGCTGTCTCTCACCTGTCTCACACATGCTGGCTCTAACTGCGCTCGGCTCAGCACGCAGCCCCGCAGCCATCCCTGCCCCGCTGGAGGCTAATACAGAGGAAGTGCCTAATTCAACCCCCTCCTGAATCGCTCTGGAGGGTGCTTACCTCTCCCGTTCTAACAGACAGAAGCTCCAGGGGAGCTACCTCGCAGTTTGAGCTGTGCTTGGAGTGACAGGCAGCTGATGCAAAACAGGCTCAGAGACAGTTTGGGAGCGATAAGTTGGGCCGGGAGAGGTCTGGCTCACTGCTCCCCACAGCCACCACGAAGCGTTTGATGTGTCCCTTCCCTGCACTTGATCACGTTCCTGCTGCCTCTGTGGTTCATATTATGCAACTGATTGACTTTGCAAGATATTGAGAACAAAGTGTCTCCTTGCCCTGCTCCCTGGTGCACAGTCAAAGTGTTAGATTGGAAAGCTGAAGCAGGAAAAAAAATCATAACAAGTCCTCAAGCCTGGCTCCTCTGCTAGTCCCTGCTGCTCACAGCCTTGGTGTGCAGGCTGGGGAGGGGTCTGGAGCACAGCCCTGGGAGGAGAGGCTGAGGGAGCTGGGGTTGCTTAGCCTGCAGAAGAGGAGGCTCAGGGGAGACCTCATTGCTCTCTGCAACTCCCTGAAGGGAGGTTGTAGGTAGGGGGGGTTGGGCTCTTGTCCCAGGCAAGCAGCACCAGAACAAGAGGACACAGTCTCAAGCTGTGCCAGGGGAGGTTTAGGCTGGAGGTGAGGAGACAGTTCTTCCCAGCAAGAGAGACTGGCCACGGGAATGTGCTGCCCAGGGAGGTGGTGGAGTCCCCATCCCTGGAGGTGTTCAAAAAAGGCTTGGATGAGGCACTTGGAGTCATGGTTGAGTTGTCAGGAGGTGTTGGGGATTAGGGAATAGGCTGGACTTAATGATCTCACAGGTCTTTTCCAACCTGGTTGATTCTATCATTCTGTGATGTTAAAGGCATCACCCTGGGATGCACCCGTTGGGCTGGAGAGCTGCCCTCCTGCTGCTCCCTGGGCAGACTGTGACAGGATTTGTCACTTTGAGGGTTAATGAGCAGCTCCTGAAGCAACCTCTGATCAATAAGATGTGAAGGAGCAAGCCAGCAGGCACTGAGGCCAGCTGCATCCCAATCACAGAAAGTTTACAAAGCCATGGAGGAGGAAGTGGGGCCCTGGTCATCACCTGCTCAGGCAGTGCCATAACCCCTGCAACCCTAGCTCAAGAGTGTCCAGGTTTGGGCAGCTCAATCCCAGAGAGATGTGGAGGTGCTGGAGCCAGGGCAGAGCAGGGCAAGGAACCTGGGAAGGGCCTGGAGATAAATCTGATGAGGAGAGACTGAAGGAGCTGGGGATGAGGAGGCTGGGGGGAGACCTCATTGCTGTCTACAGCTCCCTGCAAGGACCTTGTAGAGAGGCTGCTGCTGGTCTCTCCTCACAGGGGATTAGTGACAGAACAGAGGGAATGGCCTCAAGCTGCCTCTGGGGAGGTTCAGACTGGACAGGAGGAAGAATTTTGTGATGGCAAGAGTGGTCAGGGACTGGAATGTGCTGTCCAGGGAGGTGGTGGAGTGCCCAAGCCTGGAGGTGTTGGAAGGTGGTTTGGCTGTGGTGCTTGGGGCTGTGGTTTAGGGGTGAGCCTTGCAGAGCAGGGCTCTGGGTTGGACTTGGTGAGGCTGAGGCTCTGCTCCAACCTGAATGTTGCTGTGACTCTGTGATTCAAGTACTCACTGTCCCAGGGCCAGCATATTCCAGTTCAGCATCTTTGGCCTGGTGCCACCTCTGCAGGGCTGGTCTGTCAAAAGTACTTCACACCATGATGCTCCTAGTAGGAGGGAACAGGCACTGTCAGCAGATGACACCTGCATGATGTACTCTCATAGCCAATGTACATCAGCCTGGGAGTGCTGAGCTTAACAGAGCCACTCCACTGCACCAGACCTGCTGTTGGCAAGCCAGGCTTTTGCTTCTGTTTTTCTCCCATTTCCCTGCATCCAGCTGTGGATTGCCTTTACTTACAGCTCTTGAGTAATAGAGGCTGAATCCCACGGTGCTGTTTTACTGCCTTTTAAACTCTCTAATAGATGCAGCCTCAGTCCAAACCCCATCAGTCCTGTAGGG
Organism: Dryobates pubescens; assembly: GCF_014839835.1. Taxonomy (NCBI): domain Eukaryota; kingdom Metazoa; phylum Chordata; class Aves; order Piciformes; family Picidae; genus Dryobates; species Dryobates pubescens. The sequence continues at coordinate 1,613,913 of NC_071622.1, forward strand.
GAGGCAGGTTGGACTCTGGTAGCAGCAGAGACCAAAGGAGGTTCACATTTTAAAGAAATCAGCTGCAGGATTGTGCTTGTCTTTGTTCTGTGTGAGTCACAGAAGGCAATGTGCACCAGGGGCTGGCAGCAGAGTGGAGACAGCTCTAACAGTGGAAGGATGATTTTAGTTAGTTAGTTCCCCTTCCTTTCACACACTGGCTGTAATTATTCATAGGAGAGCAGGGAAAGGAGATGCTCCCCCCAGCCTGGGAGCAGCAGAGCCTTACAGCATATCCTTCAGTCTAACAGCATCTGGCTTGACACCACAGCAAAACAGCAACAGACCCTGGACCCCAAAGTGACCCTCAGCACCCACTCAGGTGTTACTGCACAGGGAGATGGAAGTCATTCCCAGCCAAAGCTCCATCCCAGTCCTGTTCTGCTAAGGTCTTTTCAGGAAACCTGTTTCAGTAGTGCTGCAGAGACATGACTGCCTCAGCCAGCCTCCACTGGTCAACCAGCTGGCCCAGTTGCTCACATTTCACAATCCAGTGAGGCAAATACTCTGTTCAGCTGCAAGCACTCCAGATGCCCTCAAATGGGCTCGAGTGGAGACACTCTGCCCCTTCCTCATCAGCTCAGAATCTCCCAATGGTCAGCCACGGAGGAGCAGTGCTGAAGCTAGCAGGTACAGGGCTCAGAACTGCTTGCAGTCCTTGGCAGTTAATCTTACAGGCTGGGTGAGGAGGAAAAGTGTGGAGAATTATGACCTGAGCAATGCTGCACAGGCAATGGAGGGTGGCAGAGCTGAGCATGCTGTCCAGGCAGGCAGCCTGCTGAAGGTCAGCACACGGTGAGTGGAGGAGACACAGCAGCTTTCAACCAGCCCCAGGGCTAAACAGGGGAAACTTTTGCCAGGAGGGAAAGGGACACCAGCCTGGGACCACTGCACACTGAGAAGCAGGACTGGGACTACGCAGCCAAAAGCACAGGACAGCAGGGAGCTGTGAACTTGTGACAGCCAGGGAGAACACCACAGGCAGCTGGGATGCAGGAGCTGAATGAAAGGTGTGCAAGGCCAACCAGAAAGATCAAAGAACCACAGAAACATTCAGGTTGGGACAGAGCCTCAGCATCATGAAATCCAGCCCAGAACCCTGCTCCACAAGGGTCACGCCTAAACCAGAGCCCCAAGCACCACAGCCAAACCACCTTCAAACACCTCCAGGCTTGGGGACTCACCTCCCTGGGCAGCACATTCCAGTCCTGACCACTCTTGCCATCACAAAATTCTTCCTCCTGTCCAGTCTGAACCTCCCCAGTGGCAGTTTGAGGCCATTCCCTCTGTTCTGTCACTAATCCCCTGTGAGGAGAGACCAGCAGCAGCCTCAGCCTCTCTACAACAGAATGCAGAGGAGCAACAGAGACCAAAGAACAAAAGCCCTGAAAGTACAGACAAGAGAATATCAAAGGCTGGAGAGCCTTGTGTTGCTGGGGGAATGGAAGGGAAAGGTTGCTGAGGGCAGGGCAAGAGACAGGAGGTGCAGAAAACCAGGTATGCAGCTTGAAGCTTGTGCAGTGCCCTTCTTGCTGCAGAGAGCATGGGCTGGAATCATGACTTACCTGCTTCTCCTAGTCTGGACACCTTTGTTTTCCTGGTGACCTCTCAGGACAGGCAATGGTTTGTCAATTGCTTCAATCTCAATGCTGTTCCCTGGGCATGAGTAGGGGCTGTGCTGTTGACCTTAGCAGAGTGCAGGCCTTTTGGCCATGCCATAAACACCTTTTACAGCCAGGGATGGCATCCTAGGAGCCTGGCTCTGGGAGCAGTGCTCCCCATTATCAGCACAGAGCACTCCTTTAATCCTCATTCTGCTGCTTTCCTCCCATTTGTTTACACACAAGCTTCAGCTCAGACCTCACCCTTCATGCTTCTGGCATAAATCTCTTACACTGGTGTGGGATAATCAGTATGCTCTGCCTCATTCAGAAGGAGACTGGAAGATGGGTATTGCTCTTCAGTAAGGCTGCAGACCAACTGGACAGAGTCCAGATCACAGACCTGTAAGGCACAAAGGAAGAGTGAGAGTTTGTTCAGCCTAGAAGCAAGCAGACCAAAGGGACACAGGGTAACTACACAAGAACTACCTAAAATGTCACTTCCATAAAAGGCTGCAGCTGCAGAAGGGAAGAGGATGAACTGTGGAGTGTGCCCATGCTGCCTAAGGACAACAAATGTTTGCCCTGAATTCCAGCAAGGAACAACTAGATTAGACAGCAGGCAAGACTTTTCTAGCTGTAACACCATGAAACACAAAACTGGATCACCTGAGGAAGGGCTTGGAAAAGCTCCTACTACCTGTGTAGCTCCCTGGAGGCTTTTAAGGCCAGGCTGGATGTGGCTGTGAGCAACCTGCTGTGGTGTGAGGTGTCCCTGCCCATGGCAGGGGGTTGGAACTGGCTGAGCCTTGAGGTCTCTGACTGGTCCTGAGGTCCAAGCCTGGCAGTTCTGTGATTCTAAGCAAATAATAAACTAAGCAAAGAAGAAAGGGAGGTTTCAGAGCTTCTGAGAAATGCTTCTTTAAAGCCTGAATGTGATCTATGATTCTGTGCTCTGGCTCTGCCTTGGACCTTGGTGAAGCCTTTCTGCACCCCCTCAGCCAGGACTTACTGAGGAGGCTGAAAAACCAGGAGCCTACATTTGAGCTTTGATACACACCTGGAAGGCTTTTTGCTTAACTGCTGAGTGCACCTCGTGTCCTGCTCCTCACCTTCCCACCTGGCTGCCTCACAGACAAACACAAAACTGCTGTGGAAGAGCTGCTGGGATAGCAGCGATCCAGCGGTTCTGTCCAACCTGCCTGCAACACAGTGCGGCTGCCCTTTGCAGTCCAGACCTTCCCACCCTTACCAAGCTTTGCTGCCCCCTGCCCCCTGCAGTAAGCTGAGCTAGGGTGCAGCAATCAAAAGGATTCATTCTTGTTTTAACTGTTTGTTTGTTTGTTTCTTTGTTTCCAGTCCAACGGATTTCCACCTACTCTGCAGCCCTGGGGGGAAAGGAAGTTGATTTTGTGGCTGAAGAAAGCAGCTCAGCAGTGACCAGTCCCAAGGGAGAAAGATGCTCTCAGTGTTTCTGAGTTTCCAGTTAATTGTGTTTACTGAAGGATACATAACAGCTGAGTGCCTTGAGCCTTGGCCAAGTTGGTAAAAGTAAATAAAGACAATTCCAGCCTAATGATAGAAAACTGACCCGTGGGTTATTCCTGAGCTCACTGCCTCCAGCAGCTATAACAAGCCCTGATGGGCATGATGTGAAATAAGGAGCACTGGACTCAGACCTCATTATTCCAACAAACAAATGGCTTTGACTGCTGGAGCTAGAAAGCTTTTCTCCTCCAGAAGACAGACCACAAGGCAGGAGAGCAGTTCCTGCTTCCTGGGGCTGGTCTGTCTGGTGGCCACTCTGTGGCTCATCAGGCATCCAGGCATCTTCTCAGGAGGCACCAGTGCAAAACATGCTGTTAGGAAGCAGCAGGAGTGGAGATGCTTCCTGAAGGGGGACAAGTCAGGCACTGAGGATGACCCCAGCCCTGGCTGTGAGCTCACTGAGGTGCACCCACAGCATTCCACAGCACCTGAGCAGGGCAGGCTGCACAGAGACCAACTAAGGCTTCATCCACAGCCCTGGGAGGGACCTTCCATCACCTCCAGATCCTTCCTGGAACAGAGGCTCCAGAACTGGCCCCAGACTGGAACTCCAGGTGTGGTCTCAGCAGAGTGGAGCAGAGGGGCACAATCCCCTCCCTGGCCCTGCTGGCCACACTTCTCTTGCTGCAGCCCAGGCTCTGCTTGGCTCTCTGGGCTGCAAGTGCTCCCTGCTGGCTCCTGCTGAGCTTCTCCTCCCCCAGCACCCCCAGGTCCTTTTCTTCATGGCTGCTCTCAAGCCAGTCCCTGCCCAGCCTATAGCAGTGCCTGGGATTGCCCTGACCCAGCTGCAGGACCTTGCACTTGGTCTTGTTGAACCTCATGAGGTTGTCATGGGCTCAGCTCTGCAGCCTGTCCAGGTCACTCTGGATGGATCCCTTCCCTCCAGCTGTCAGCAGCACCACACAGCTTGGTGTTGCCAGTGAACTTGCTGAGGCTGCACTCAATGCCACTGTCCATGGCACCCACAAAGATGTTAAATGAGCCTGGTCCCAGGACTGATCCCTGAGGGGCTCCACTTGTCCCTGGCCTCCACTTGGACTTGGACCCATGGACAACAACCCTTTGGGTGCAGCCATCAAGCCAGTTCTGTATCCAGTGAGTGCTCCATCCATGGAGCCCATCCTGCACCAGCCTGGAGAGCAGGACGTGGTGCAGGCCAGTCTCAAAGGTTTGCTCAGCTCCAGCTCAATGAGGCCATCTTTTGTTAAAGAATGCTTAAAAAAATAATGATGATTTTTTTTGCCATCAGATCTTCTTTCCTGCCTGAAGTTACCCTCAAGTTTCAGCAAGCTTTCTCATTTTCTTAATTCTGTTTTAGCTGAGGGATTGAACCTTGCCAAGCAAGTGCTCCACGAGCTCTGTGGGATGAGACCTGGTGACTGGCACAGTGTGGAATAATTGCTGGAGGTGACTTGGAAATGCAGCTTGAATTAAAGGTGCAGCACTGTTCACACCTGAGGTATGATACTGGAGAAGCCTCCAGGGTTGAGTGTGGCTGGTATGTGAGGAATCCCTTCTGAGGTGGTTCCCTGAGCAACACAGCCTGGAAAGAGCACGGAGGGGGGAGTGGAGTGAAGACACCAGGGCCAGGCTCTGTGATAATGCTGTGGGGATGGGAACTGGATGGTACTGTGGATAAGCTACTGATAAGCTGCAGATCTGCTCTCCTGGGATAACAACCTGTTGGGTTTGGGGCTTTTTGGACAAAATGCTGTCCTCTGTGTGAACTTTGCTCATTGTAATCTCCTTGTAATACCAGAACACACCTCCCTCCCAAAGGCTACCCACCTCCAAGGTGTGACCATCCTTCACCAACCTTCCACTCTGCATTTTCTTCTGGTCTCTACCTTTGAAGCAAAGAGAGAGAATTTTACACCAATGATAACAAAGGCATCCATGTCCAGAGCAGGGCAATGAAGCTGGGGAGGGGTCTGGAGCATAGCCCTGTGAGGAGAGGCTGAGGGAGCTGGGGTTGCTTAGCCTGCAGAAGAGGAGGCTCAGGGGAGACCTTCTTGCTCTCTCCAGCTCCCTGAAGGGAGGTTGTAGCCAGCTGGGGGTTGGTCTCTTCTGCCAGGCAAGCAGCACCAGAACAAGAGGACACAGTCTCAAGCTGTGCCAGGGGGAAGTTTAGGCTTGATCTTAGCAAGAAGTTCTTCCCAGACAGAGAATTGCCCTTTGGGATGGGCTGCCCAGGGAGGTGGTGGGGTCAGCATCCCTGGAGGTGTTTAAGAGCAGCCTGGGTGAGGCACTCAGTGCCATGGTCTGGTTGATTAGTTAGGGTTGGGGGATTGGTTGGACTTGGTGATCTTGGAGATCTCTTCCAAGCTGGCTGGTTCTGTGACTCTGTGACTGGAGTCACCCAAGCTACACCTGTAAACTAAAATTGGTAAAACATGGCTTCAGAGAGGTGGAACATTAGGGAAGAGGTCATCAGAGACAGCCTCTAACTTCTGGGGTCAGGTGGAACATTAGGGAAGAGGTCATCAGAGACAGCCTCTAACTTCTGGGGTCAGGTGAAACATTAGGGAAGAGGTCATCAGAGACAGCCTCTAACTTCTGGGGTCAGGTGGAACATTAGGGAAGAGGTCATCAGAGACAGCCTCTAACTTCTGGGGTCAGTTGCTGGGCTAAGCCTCCCCTCCCCCCACAGGGATGCCTTCGGGTAAGGTTTGAACTCTGTTTTACACCAAGTGCTTCCCCCAGGCAGCTTGGAAACCTCTGTGGGCTTGTTTCCTGGCTCTGCATGTTTGCAGCCAGGCTGTTCTCACCCAGATTCTGGATGTGTGCACGAGCCTTGCAGGCAGGCTGTTTATCACTGGCAATCCACAGGAACCTCTGCTCCTGTGGCTTCAATAAACTGCACTGAGCATTAAGGCAGCCATAAAAGTTGCTCGCTGAACACAACCAAACACTTCACACCTGGCCATGTGAGTTCATGGAGCACAGCTGAAGGTGCAGTGTAGCTATCAGTGAATCTGCAGTCCTGGTACTTCAGGTACCTTGAACGTGACCAGAGTCAGTGCTGCTCTGGGTGCCACTCAGCATCACAGACCAGCTGGCCCCAGCCCCTCTGACATCTGAGCATGAGCTGGAACGGAGCCATTTCTGCCAGGTTACCTTTTGATGTAACACACACAGGTGGTCCTGTGGCCATCAGTGAGCTGTGGTGGCCTGCTGTCCCCTGGGGCCCCAGCCAGCACATCAGGTGCTGTCCCACAGCACTGTGCAGTGGCTGCAGCCATGCCCAGAGGCAGGTTTATGAGGGGCTTGAAGCAATCAGCTGTTGCACTCAGAAGCAAATGAGCTCCACACACAACCTGCTGAGGCACAAGGTGAACTTCTTTCACATTTTTCACTGCTGGGGTGTTAACAAAGCCTTGAAACTTGACTGGTGTGTAACACTGGTGCCAGAGCTGCAAGGGTTTAGAAATGAACAGTTGAAACCTTGTGCTTTCTGTCCTCTGGATGTCTTCATTTGAAGGGATAGAATCATAGAATTGTCAGGGTTGGAAGGGACCTCAAGGCTCAGCCAGCTCCAACCCCCTGCCATGGCCAGGGACACCTCACACTGCAGCAGGTTGCTCACAGCCACCTCCAGCCTGGCTGCAAACACCTCCAGGCAGGAGGCTGCCACCACCTCCCTGGGCAGCCTGTGCCAGGCTCTCACCACCCTCCTGGGGAACAACTTCTTCCTCACAGCCAATCTCAATCTCCCCATTTCTAGTTTTGCTCCATCCCCCCCAGTCCTATCCCTCCCTGACACCCTCAAAAGTCCCTCCCCAGCTTTCTTGGAGCCCCCTTCAGACACTGCAAGGCCACAATGAGGTCTCCTGGGGAGCCTTCTCCTCTCCAGACTGAACAGCCCCAACTCCCTCACAGCCATTACTCAGAGCAAGTGTAAATGCAGTAAGCCTTTGTAACTCATCTGCCTTGTTAGTTCAAGACTAAGCAACTCAGCTACAAAACAGAATCCTGTATTCTCAGCTTCCTGCCCTACTCAGGATGAAATCTACACACTTGCTTAAATTTCATGTAAGTTATCAAGCAGAGGATGAGAGAAAAAAGCTTGAGAAGGACACATGCAGACCATGGGGCTCCTCCAGCAATGGCTGCCACTCATTTTATTTCCCAGCAGGATTCTCAGAGGACAGACAACCTCTCTTCTGCCACAGAATCTGCCACAGCAGCATCCAGGGTGGAACAGAGCCTCAGCATCACCAAGTCCAACCCAGAGCCCTGCTCTGCAAGGCTCACCCCTAAACCAGAGCCCCAAGCACCACAGCCAAACCACCTTCAAACACGTCCAGGCTGGGGCACTCCACCACCTCCCTGGGCAGCACATGCCAATGCCTGTGTGATACACCACATCTGGTGTTTGGACATGGCCTTTACATTTGTTCCTAAACCAAAAACATCTAAAGCATCTTTCCTTAAGGCTTCCAGAACTAGCTCCTGGACAGAGATTCCCAGACTGCAACCAGGTGGCAGCTCTCTGGTTAGGTAGTGAGGGAAGGGGGATCCACATCATACCTCTGCCTCACAGGCTCACAGGATGTCAGGGGTTGGAAGGAACCCAAAGAGATCGAGTCCAACCCCCCTGCTAGAACAGGACCATACAATCCAGCTCAGCTCACACAGGAACATATCCAGATGGGGCTGGGAAGGCTCCAGAGAAGGAGACTCCACAACCTCTCTGGGCAGCCTGCTCCAGGGCTCTGGGACCCTCACAGTAAAGAAGTTCCTCCTTGTGTTGAGGTGGAACCTCCTGTGCTGCCTCAATCACTGTGAGAAGTGACTGGCCCAGTGGGTTTGTTGTAAGACCCTCTTGTGAGTAACAGATGCCCAGCAGCTGAGTGGCATCCTTGGCACTCTGGCTGAGATCTCTGACCCTACCATGATGTCAGTCTCCTCCCTTTGAAGCTGTGTGGATTCCCAGACCTGTGGATATAACAAGTCATTCCATTGGTGACTATTCCCTCCTCCTGGGCAGAGACCAGGATGATCCTGATCATCCACAAACAGTTATGTGGGCTGACCTTCAATCTCAAGCTCACAAGGATGTTAGGGGTTGGAAGGAACCTCTGAAGGTCATCCAGTCCAACCCTTCTGCCAGAGCAGGACCATAGAACCCAGCACAGGCCACACAGGAACACAGCCAGGCAGGGCTGGAAAGGCTCCAGAGAAGGAGACTCCATGACATTCTCTCTGGTACCTCAAGGTGTAAGCCCCTGGTGCTCCAGGGGCTATCTTTTCTAGTGTCCACACCTCCTGTCTGTGCGGGGCTTGCCCTGGGAAGCAGTGCAGGGAGCACAAGCCAAAGCCTGAGTCAGTTTTGGGGAGAGCAGCCCCTGATTAGGTGCAACTGAACACGTGCAGAGTGAAGTGATTGTGAGGGTTTTGCTCATCTCTGATTCAGCCTGGGATGCAGCTGCCAAAACCCACCCAGCCTGGCTTTAGGCCCGGCTCACACAATTAGAAAAGTATTAGCTGAACCTAATAGGAAAATCAACATTAAGCAGATCGGAGCTGGTGCAGTTGTTAAAGACAACAGAGTGTTTTTCCCTGGCAGAAGCCCAGGCTAATGGAGGGCTTCCAGCACCCTGAGCAGCCTCCAAATGAAAGCTTAATTGGCCTCTGAAGCCACTCATATAATTACAAACACTTATAATGAAGCATGAAAAATACAAGAGCCCAGGACTGTGACATGGGGGGAAAGGAATGATCTTATCTGTCTCAGAAAACAAAGCACAAAGCTCCTTCACCTCTTCCCTTATATCGAACCTTCTTCCCAGCTCCTACCTGACCTGCAGACTCAGCTGCGAGTTCCTAGGGCAGTGCCGAGACCAAGGGGGAATCTGGCTTCTAACAGGAGGCAAGAATCACCGTTCCCCCCTGGCTGCGGGGGCCACCGCTCCAGCCGCCCCCGCTCGGGGCAGGCTGCTCGCTGCGCGGGCGCTGGAGCGGACTTCGACTGCCCACTGCCGGCGTGCACGGCACGGCTCCGCCGGCAGCGAAACCTCTCCTCCGGCAAAGGCTATGCTTTGATTCTGCTTCCACTTCAGCTGAGAGGCCCTTTCTGCTCAGCAGCTGCTGCCAGCAGCACACATCTCTGCCGACTGCTCAGATGCAAGGGCAGCAGCCGTTGTTCCCCCTCACGCCAGGGACCTGCAGCTCCCAGAGCAACTGACAGGGAGTCCAAGGTACGGCTCCCTATCAGTTACTATGCTGGACTGAGCCAAAGACCAGCAGGGTTTGTGCTGGTCACTGCTTTGCAGTTTTCTGGGCACAGTTTGGTGGCTTGTTTGTGTTTTGGTGGCTTGTTTGTGTTGGGGGAAACTCCTAAGTGCTTTGGTGAGTTATGAATCACAGAGTAATTGAGGCTGGAAAGGAGTCAGGATCTGTCTGGTCAACACACCACACAAGGACAGCTTGGACATCTTGCATCCTTTCCATGGATCAGCTGATATCTGGTCCCACCAAAAGGAAACCTCACCAGACGTGTTAGGGAGGCCCTAGAAGTAGTTTGATCAAGAAGGCTTCCTTCCTGTATGCACCAACACCACACCCAGCCTTGTCCAATTAGCCATGCCATCACCCTGGCTAATGAGCCTACTCAGAGCTTTGCAAGGCACAGCAATGCTGCAGTGTCAGCTCAGATGATGCCTGACAACTCTATCTTGCACTTTGTCAACAGCGTTCACTGCCAGGGTCAGGGCCAGGCAATGTGTGCAGCCCTCACCCACACTTCTACTCCCAAAGCTCAGGGCTGCTAACAGAGGGAGAGAAAAATGTCAGGAGAAAAATTCTCCTAGGGAAGCCAGGGCAGAGGGACTACCACCACTGCCAGAAGGACAGCAAGAAGGCAACAGCGAGCTGAGTTCTGGGTCATGGGGGGGATCAGGACCCCTGAGCTCCACTCTTGTTCAGGCTGGTTTTCACCACATGCTTGTGATTTGAAGGTTCACTGCTCTGCACACTCCTCAGCTTTCTCTCTGGCACACTGTGTCCCTCCATCTGGGGAGTTCTGGTGCTCATTTCTTGTCTTTGCACACATGCCCAGCGTGGTGTCCACACAAAACCACTGAGTCACTCCCACTGGTGATGAGAGATAAGGAATTTCCATCCTCTTCAAGAAACTAACTTCCTCTGGACTCACACAGCCCTCCTGTTGTTGTTGCTGTGGCATTCAGCTGCAATTCATCACTCAGAGATGAACATTGGTCACTGAATGACCTTTTTTCCCCCCCATGTGACTGCCATTGTTTGCCAGCAGCTTCTCTCTAAGAGCCTAAGCCCTGGATAGGTCAGAGTGTGGCAAGAAATACCACAGGACAGCCTCACACCTAGCACTCATGATCTCAGGGTTCACCAGCTGCTCTGCTGAAGCAGATGGTGTTCAAGCAAAGGGAGAGCACCCTCTCCCTCTCAGGAGGATCATAGAATTGTCAGGGTTGGAAGGGACCTCAAGGATCATCCAGTTCCAACCCCCCTGCCATGGGTCACAGACACCTCACACTAGAGCCACATCATGATTAACACAGCTTCCCTAGCACAACAGAGACTCAGCCAGCCTCCAAGCCATGAGTTTTTCCTTGCCTGTCCTGGGTTTTCCATCAGTTTACAGCTACAATGCTGAAATTTGATCCAACCATGCCTAGCTAGAGGAAGACCTGGCATGAGCTTAACTGCCCTCAAGTGATGACAAGAAGAAAGTGCAGATAAAGAAATCACCTGAAATGCCCAAGTGGTACTTCAGAGAGGCTCACCTGCCCACCAGTGGCTTTCCCTCACGTGTCATAGGCTCAGGCTTGATCTTAGCAAGAAGTTCTTCCCAGGCAGAGAGACTGCCCTTTGGAACAGGCTGTCCAGGGAGGTGGTGGGGTCAGCATCCCTGGAGGTGTTTAAGAGCAGCCTGGATGAAGCACTTAGTGCCATGGTCTGGTTGATTAGTTAGGCTTGGGTGATCAGTTGGACTTGATGATCCTGGAGGTCTCTTCCAACCTGGTTGATCCTGTGATTCTGCTTTACTTCAAAGTGTCTGCTCTGGCTCTGCCCCAAGGGCTTTCTGGGGTTCCAGCTCTGCTCAGATAACCATCACAGTTTGCTCTGGCTAAATGGATAGAGCATGGCAGGTACAGAGGCAAAGCAGTGACAAATGATTCTTCAGAAGGCAGACAAGGCACCCAAGCTGCCAGTCACCTGTTATTTTGCTGCTGAGATGATGCAGGCTCCTGCACACACTCAGTTGCTGGCTAATGACCCCAGGTGCTGGGAGAGCAGCCGTGCCTGTTGCCACGTCTGCACAGCCCTGCTGTGAGAGGAGCAGAAAGGAGCAGAGCCACAGAATCAACCAGGTTGGAAGAGACCTCCAAGGTCACCAGGTCCAACCAATCCCCCAACCCTAACTGATCAACCAGACCATGGCACTGAGTGCCTCACCCAGGCTGCTCTTCAACACCTCCAGGGATGCTGACCCCACCACCTCCCTGGGCAGCCCATCCCAAAGGGCAGTCTCTCTGTCTGAAGAACAGGGCAGAGTGTGGTTAGAGCACCTCTAGAAATGGCATGTGGCATGGAGTAAGTAAAAGGGGCAGACTAAGCAGAGCCAGGACACCCAGTCTGCCTGCCCATGGGCACAGCTAGCACAGGTCTGGGTAGCTACAAACAGCAACAACTGCTGGCACAAGGCCTTCCCTCACCTGCTCGCTGCAGGCACCCCAGTGGCCAGCACACTATTCCTATGCCCATGATGCAATCCATAGGCTCTCTGCAGCCTGTGCCCTGCCACCACCTGCTGCCCTCCCTGCCCACCTCAGGCAGAGGAGAGCAGGGCAGGCACAGAGGCAGATCACTGCCGGCTGCTAAAGCACACTGGCTGCAGCAGGAGCCCCACTGGCAGCTCCCAGCAGCAGCAGCTCTGTCAGCAGGTCCTGCCCAGCAAGTGCCAGGAGATGTAGTCCTGGGGGCAGCCTGCTCCTGCCCAGCAGAGCTTCCACCATCGCTCCTGCCAGCCAATGTGGCCCCACGGCCAAGGTGCTCTGTGTGCTGTGCTGCTAAATGAGGCCCGGTGGGGCACTGCTGTGCCTGAGACTAAGGCTCTGTTGCTCCTCAGGGGGCCCAGCTAGGCAGCCAATGCCATCATGGCACCTCAGCCTTTGTCCTGAGCTGGAAACAGGCCAGGGGTGCTGCTTCCTGGAATAAACCCCTCAGCCATCTAGCTCCTTGCACCAGAGACCCTCTGAGGCAGAACAGTTGCAAAGGATCAGAGTATTTTGCTAGTTCTTTTTTCAGCCCTTAAAATAAGTTTCTGCTACTCCAAACTGAACCAAAGCAAACCCTGAGCTGGGCTGCATCAGGATTAGATGGTGAGGGGGGGAGGCAGGGGGTGCCAGCAGCAGAGGCATGCACACAGCTCTCTTGGATTGGACCGGGAAAGACCTGGGACAGTGATTTCCAAGCGCAGCCGCTCCTGTCCCCATTGCTGAGGGAAACGAGCAGGGACATGTCAGAATCTCTCCAACAGAGGGAGCAGCAAGACAGCCATGGCCCTTGCACTGCCCATCGATCATCGAAGGTGCCTTACTTGGGGGCTGGAACATCTGGATGCCCGTGTGGCTGTCCTCACCTTCCATCCTATGGGCAAGATAGATCAACACCCTCAGGAGCGAGGCACAACTTGGCCAGCAGAGAACAAAGATCTTTAGAGCTGGAGACCATTCTGGAAAAGAAAAAGAGAAAGGCAGAAAGAAGAAGTCTTAGCCACAGTGACCATCTCTAAAGTTAGGGTTTGAAAGACACTCATGGATTAGAATCATAGAATCAACCAGGGTGGAAAAGACCTCAGAGACCATCAAGTCCAACCTATTACCTAGTACTTAACACTTCCTGACAAGTAAACCATGGCTCCAAGTGCCACATCCAAGCCTTTCTTGAACACCTCCAGAGATGGGGACTCCACCACCTCCCTGGGCAGCACATCCTAAGGGCCAATCTCTCTTGCTGGGAAGAACTTTCTCCTCACCTCCAGCCTAACCCTCCCCTGGCACAGCTTGAGACTGTGTCCTCTTGTTCTGGTGCCTGGGAGAAGAGACCAACCCCCACCTGGCTGCAACCTCCCTTCAGGGAGTTGTAGACAGCAAGAAGGTCTCCCCTGAGCCTCCTCTTCTGCAGGCTAAGCAACCCCAGCTCCCTCAGCCTCTCCTCCCAGGGCTGTGCTCCAGACCCCTCCCCAGCTTTGTTGCCCTTCTCTGGACACCTTCAAGTCTCTCAATGTCCTTCTTAAATTGAGGAGCCCAGAACTGGACACAGGACTCAAGGTGTGGCCTGAGCAGTGCTGAGCACAGGGCAGGATGACCTCCCTGCTCCTGCTGGCCACACTGCTCCTGCTGCAGGCCAGGATGCCCTTGGCCTTCTTGGCCACCTGGGCACACTGCTGGCTCATATTGAGCTGCTGCCAACCACTACCCCCAAAGCAGGCTGCAGACCTTCCCTGGGAGCTGCACATCATGACCTGTGGTCACTGTGAGTTGTAATGGAACTAATTTCTCACATGTCACAAGGAGGTGGTTCAGACCCAGGGTTTCTACCCTGGGGCAGTCTAGGCTGATTGGCAACATTTGCATGAGATTTGGTGACCACAGCAGAATCAAAGCCATTGCAAGTTGTGTGTTTAACAAACTGGGAGTGTAGCCTGGTCCATGCTCACCTGCTTTCGCTCAGCAGAGAGCCCAGAACAGCTTGCTTCCTGGTGTGCATACCACAGGCACAAATAACACAGCTCCTGCCTTTTGGGGAAGTGTTTCTGGCAGCCTTTGCAAAACCTATTTTTGTGACTCCAGCCACACTTAGCTGCCATGGAAAAAGTCAGCTGGGGGAGACAGGAGCAGCAGGCTGGGCCTGATGGAAACCTGGTTCAGATGCTGCAGTGAAAAGCAGAGGCCAATGTTTGCAAAAGCTATGAGCTGTCTCAAACCCAAACTGTAATAATGGAGGCTCTCCTGACCCCCTCTGCCCTGCTGAGACCTCACCTGGAATATTGCATCCACTTCTGGGCTCCCCAGTTCAGGAGGGACAGGGATCCGCTGGGGAGAGTCCAAGGAGGCTGAAGGGACTGCAGCACTGCCTGGGGAGGAGAGGTTGAGAGCCCTGGGGGTTTGTAGCCTGGAGAAGAGAAGACTGAGAGGGGATTTAATCAATGTTTATCAATATCTGAGGGCTGGGGGTCAGGAGGGAGGGGACAGGCTCTGCTCACTTGCTCCCTGGCATAGGACAAGGAGCAATGGATGGAAGCTGCAGCACAGGAGGTTCCACCTCAACACAAGAGGAAACTTCTTTCCTGTGAGGGTCCCAGAGCCCTGGAGCAGGCTGCCCAGAGAGGTTGTGGAGTCTCCTGCTCTGGAGCCTTTCCAGCCCCATCTGGATGTGTTCCTGTGTGAGCTGAGCTGGATTGTACGCTCCTGCTCTGGCAGGGGGTTGGACTGGATGATGTCCAGAGGTCCCTTCCAACTCCTAACCTCCTCTGATCCTGTGAAGCACACCATGACTCAGGCTAAAACCCAGGAAAAAGTGGTCAGTGCCCAAACAGCAAGGGGGTTTTTGTCATGAAGATGACAGCAAATGTGACAGTGAGTAAGCCATAAAATCCATACTGCTGCCTGGAGTCCAGAAGGGTTCAGTTCCTCCTTGTGTTGCTGCTCACATCTGCTGCATCTCTAAATGTCTCAGATCTTAGCCAGCTCACACAGTCTCCCATCCAGCACAGCACATTCATCAGATGAGGTTTCTTGCATGACTGAAACGAGACAGGCACAGAAGTATTTTGTTAGAGGTGAGATTTCTCTCCATGGTGCCTGAAGCTTTTCTGCAGGCTAAGCAAGATTCACAGCCCTCAGCAGAGTGCTGTGGTAGGCAACCAGAAAGATTTCCTTGAAGATTCTTGCAAATCTGAAGGGGAAAATGGATGGTGATTTTGGGAAAGGCAGTGTAACCCTGATGCTAGCCTGGAGAAGAGGAGGCTCAGGGGAGACCTCATTGCTCTCTCCAGCTCCCTGAAGGGAGGGTGTAGCCAGCTGGGGGTTGGTCTCTTCTCCCAGGCAAGCAGCACCAGAACAAGGGGACACAGTCTCAAGCTGTGCCAGGAGAGGTTCAGGCTGGATGTTAGGAAGATGTTCTTCAGAGAGAGAGAGATTGGCCATTGGAATGTGCTGCCCAGGGAGGTGGTGGAGTCACCACCCCTGGAGGTGTTTAAGAAGAGCCTGGATGAGGCACTCAGTGCCATGGTCTGGTTGATTGGATAGGGCTGGGTAATAGGTTGGCCTGGATGGTCTCTGAGGTCTCTTCCAACCTGGTTGATCGATTCTATGACTCTAACTCAGGACTTCTGTTGGAAATTCTGGCCTTGGATAAAAAGAAGAGAGGCTGCCTGGTGAACACTGACAGCAGCCTCCTCATCAGAGAAGATGCATAACAGCCTGGGAAGAGGAAAAGGAAACAATTACTGCAAGGGACTACAACCTCCCCAACTTAGATTTTAGACTACAGCTTTCCTTGACCCTCAAAAAGAACAGTTGAGCCTCCCTGAAAAAGCTTCTCATTCATCCTGCAGACTTCATGAACTCACTCAGATTTGACCTGGCACCATTATGATGCTGGAGCTAATTTTAGTGCTGAACTTCATTGGGTAATCACTGGAGAGAAAAATCAAAGTGACTGGTAGCTTTAAAATCTCCAGATGCTCTCTGCCTTTGGCAAGCTCTGAGGATATTTCTAGATTCATATACATATATGTTATTTATATATTTATAGGCTCATTTTTGTACATGCACATATATTCATCTATTTCTCTGTGTATTCAGTGAGAACTGAGAGGTTGATTTTTGAGGTGGTGTTCTTTTTGGCACCCATTTTTTGCTGCTTTGATGAACACCCCACTGTACTGCTTTGTGAGCCCTAGGACTGCTTGTATCAGCTAAATTAGGCCATCAGAACAATGCACTTATCAGGATGAAGTAACAGTGAACAAAAGACAATGACACACAAGCTGAAGAAAGTGTTGTTGCAGAAATCTTAGCTGTGCTTTAAATAGGCAGAGTTAGGTGCCAGGAATGAGGCAGGACGTGGTGCAGCACTGCAGCATCAAGGGGGACTTCAAGCTCATCTTACATTCCTAGGTGTGACCTTCAGAACCTGCTTTGAGTGCTCTCCCAGCCCTGGGGTAGCTCTCTTCCCCACAGAGCTGCCTTTTCAATAAGCAGTGCTCCTCCCAGCTCCCCTAGCTCTGCATTGTGGAGGTTTGGCAATGCCTGCCCCTGCAGTTCAAGCTGTGCTGCAGCATCCCCAAGATAGTACCCACCTGGAGCACCGTGCCCAGTTCTGGGGCCTCTGTGCCAGGAAGGATCTGAAGGTGCTGGAAGGTGTCCAGAGGAGGGCCACGAGGAGGAGCAGAGGGCTGGAGCTGCTCTGCTGTGAGCACAGACTGAGGGAGTTGGGGCTGTGCAGGCTGGAGAGGAGAAGGCTCCCAGGAGACCTCATTGTGGCCTTCCAGGATCTGCAGGGGGCTCCAAGAAAGCTGGGGAGGGACTTTTGAGGGTGTCAGGGAGGGATAGGACTGGGGGGGATGGAGCAAAACTAGAAGTGGGGAGATTGAGATTGGCTGTGAGGAAGAAGTTGTTCCCCATGAGGGTGGTGAGAGCCTGGCACAGGCTGCCCAGGGAGGTGGTGGAAGCCTCCTGCCTGGAGACTGGCCACTGGGATGTGCTGCCCAGGGAGGTGGTGGAGTCATCATCCCTGCAAGAGTTTAAAAAGAGCCTGGCTGAGGCACTTGGTGCCATGGTTGAGTTGATCAGATGGTGTTGGGTGAGAGGTTGGACTGGATGATCTCTGAGGTCTTTTCCAACCTGGTTAATTCTGTATTCTGTATTCCTGCCCTCAGCATTTCAGTCAGGTATCCTGGGGCAGGATTCAGTGTCCATTCCTGCCCTCAGCATTTCAGTCAGGTATCTTGGGGCAGGATTCAGTGTCCATTCCTGCCCTCAGCATTTCAGTCAGGTGTCTTGGGGCAGGATTCAGTGTCCATTCCTGCCCTCAGCATTTCAGTCAGATGTCTTGGGGCAGGATTCAGTGTCCATTCCTGCCCTCAGCATTTCAGTCAGGTGTCTTGGGGCAGGATTCAGTGTCCATTCCTGCCCTCAGCATTTCAGTCAGGTGTCTTGGGGCAGGATTCAGTGTCCATTCCTGCCCTCAGCATTTCAGTCAGGTGTCTTGGGGCAGGATTCAGTGTCCATTCCTGCCCTCAGCATTTCAGTCAGGTGTCTTGGGGCAGGATTCAGTGTCCATTCCTGCCCTCAGCATTTCAGTCAGGTATCTTGGGGCAGGATTCAGTGTCCATTCCTGCCCTCAGCATTCCAGTCAGGTGTCTTGGGGCAGGATTCAGTGTCCATTCCTGCCCTCAGCATTTCAGTCAGGTATCCTGGGGCAGGATTCAGTGTCCATTCCTGCCCTCAGCATTCCAGTCAGGTGTCTTGGGGCAGGATTCAGTGTCCATTCCTGCCCTCAGCATTCCAGTCAGGTGTCTTGGGGCAGGATTCAGTGTCCATTCCTGCCCTCAGCATTTCAGTCAGGTATCTTGGGGCAGGATTCAGTGTCCATTCCTGCCCTCAGCATTTCAGTCAGATGTCTTGGGGCAGGATTCAGTGTCCATTCCTGCCCTCAGCATTTCAGTCAGGTGTCTTGGGGCAGGATTCAGTGTCCATTCCTGCCCTCAGCATTTCAGTCAGGTATCTTGGGGCAGGATTCAGTGTCCATTCCTGCCCTCAGCATTTCAGTCAGGTATCCTGGGGCAGGATTCAGTGTCCATTCCTGCCCTCAGCATTTCCTGCCAACCCCACACTGAATGAAACCTCACATTTGAAAAGGCTGAGGCTGCCCTAGGTGAGCACTTGGGGAAGCAGGTCGTTGAACGGCGATTGTCTAATGAGCACTGATGTCATTGCTGCAGGCCGGTGGAGAGCTGGCTGTAAACACCGAGTGGCTCAACTGAGAAAGCAGCTTCCTGTAGATTAATTGTGGCAGTGATGTGTGCAGTGTGTAAACAGCACTAATCAGAGGTGCCGGCCACCCAGCCGCGGGGCAGGCAGGAAATGAATACAGCTGAGAACTTTGCAGACTCACTTTCTTGTTCTGACCTTTCAAAAGGATGAGCTAATTTAGTTTAGCACAGATGGGAGCACTTTTCACAGAGGTTCTGCAGAAACTACAGAGATTCCCAAGCCTGCACTGAGCTTGGCATTTCACCACAGATGCCTCTTAGAAGGCTTTTGAGAACCCAGACCCTGGATGGAAAGGGTTATGTTGTCCTGCACTTGGGTCACAACAACCCCGAGCAGCACTACAGGCTTGGGGCAGTGGGGCTGGAAAGCTGCTGGCACAAAGGGACCTGGGGGGGTCTAATCTACAGGCACCTGAACATGAGCCAGCAGTGTGCCCAGGAGGCCAAGAAAGCCAAAGGCATCCTGGCTGGGATCAGCAATGATGTGGCCAGCAGGAGCAGGGAGGGGATTGTCCCCTGGGGCTCAGCTCTGAGGAGGCCACACCTGGAGTGCTGTGTCCAGGCTTGGGCAGCTCAATCCCAGAGAGATGTGGAGGTGCTGGAGCCAGGGCACAGCAGGGCAAGGAAGCTGGGAAGGGCCTGGAGGATAAATCTGATGAGGAGAGACTGAAGGAGCTGGGGATGGTTAGTGTGGAAAAGAGGAGGCTGAGGGAGACCTCATTGCTGTCTACAGCTCCCTGCAAGGACCTTGTGGAGAGGCTGCTGCTGGTCTCTGCTCACAGGGAATCAGTGACAGAACAGAGGGAATGGCCTCAAGCTGCCACTGGGGAGGTTCAGACTGGACAGGAGGAAGAATTTTGTGATGGCAAGAGTGGTCAGGGACTGGAATGTGCTGCCCAGGGAGGTGGTGGAGTGCCCAAGCCTGGAGGTGTTTGAAGGTGGTTTGGCTGTGGTGCTTGGGGCTGTGGGTTAGAGGTGAACCTTGCAGAGCAGGGCTCTGGGTTGGACTTGGTGATGCTGAGGCTCTGTTCCAACCTGACTGTTGCTGTGATTCTGTGATTCTGTTGTGGTTGTCAGCAACCCATGCCTGAAGCAATGCAGTTTTGTTTCTTTCCTTTTAAACAGCAGCAAAAATGGAGAGGTTTTCACATGGTCTGTGTAGGTGCTATAAGGAATCTCTTCCACTGACTCTAAAGCATCCCACAGGCCAAGTTCCTCCACCAGGATGAAACTTTAAAGTGCACCACTAGAGAAAGTCAATGAATTAACAGGCTGCAGGCTCCTCTGCTTGAGATTTACAATGGAACTCTCTTTCTTTTGCTATTGAGCCAGGAGGAGAAAAAAAATGGGGGTTTAGCTGCAGCTCAATGAAGCAGCCATAGGCTGGATCATAGTGGTATCAAATTTTAGGTCCAATTATGGCTTCCAATAAGGAATAAATGCCCTAATTAATGAGGGGGTGATCCATTATGAAGATCCTGAAGAGCAGAGTTATTTATTGAGGCAAATTCATTCAAAACATTTACTTTTCATCTTCTGCCCTCTCTAAAGAGAAATATTTCCTTAAAGAGAAGTAAGGCAATGCATAAGGAAATTCATCTTTTCAGCCCATGCTCTTCAGGGAAGTTTCTTTCCATGCATGTCCTTCCCAGGGCAGCAAAGAGACTGGGCTGTGGGGTTTGGGTTTTGGTTGTGGGGTTTTGTTAGTTTGCTTGGGGGGTGGTTTGGTTTGCTTTGCTTTTTGGTTGGTTGGTTGGGGTTTTTTTCCCCCTCACAAAGTGGAATATTGCCTTCCTTCAGCAGAAATTAAAACAGACATAAATCCACCAAGGCCACGTTGGGAAAACTGGATTTCTCCTCCTCTGCTCAGCTGCAGAGGAGCCTGGGTGCAGTGCTAGAACATGAGCAGGGACGTGGTGGAGGCAAAGTTTATGCTTACCTGGTGGTGAGGAGCAGAAAGTGTTTGAAGAGAGATGCAGCAGGATTACTCAGAAAGGAGAACTTCTCATTGTGTTCCTGTTCTTTGTGCTGAGCTGTACCACTCCATCAGGGCTCCATTTCTGTTCATCTGAATTGAGAGTCTGACTCTTGCAGTGCTTGCCTTTAAAAAAGGAACATGACATATTCAGTGGCTAATGCAATGCCCTCATTGCTGGTGGGATCGGTCAATACCTCTTTCACAGAGGACAGCTATTGTGTCTGTGCAGGTGAAGCATGATTTGATCATTAGCTGTGATTGGACCTTATCAAACACTAACAGCAGGCAGTGCAGATGTTTTCCAGCTGGAGAACAGACCCAAAGAGAGCAGGACAACACGCCAAGGAACTTCCTGCTGCACTTCATGAACTACTCAGTTCTGCCTTTTTGTCACTTCAAGATTGGTTTGGAAAGACACATTCTATTCACCTAACAACCTAGGCTCTTGACAAATGCATGTGTTATTTTCCACAAGTGATAAATCATTAAGTCAATATTGTTCTCATGTCCAGAGATGATCTCCATTTCAGAGCTCAATAATCACTAGCCTTGCTCCCACAGGCTCACAGGATGTTAGGGGGTGGAAGGGACCTCAGGAGATCATCCAGTCCAAATCCCCGCTGCCAGAGCAGGACCATCCAGCACAGGTCAC
Source organism: Dryobates pubescens (assembly GCF_014839835.1). Taxonomy (NCBI): domain Eukaryota; kingdom Metazoa; phylum Chordata; class Aves; order Piciformes; family Picidae; genus Dryobates; species Dryobates pubescens. Next base: position 1,634,777 of record NC_071622.1, read on the forward strand.
ACAGGAACACATCCAGATGGGGCTGGAAAGGCTCCAGAGAAGGAGACTCCACAACCTCTCTGGGCAGCCTGCTCCAGGGCTCTGGGACCCTCCTGGTGAAGAAGTTCCTCCTCATGTTGAGGTGGAACCTCCTGTGCTGCAGCTTCCATCCATTGCTCCTTGTCCTACCCCAGGGTGCAAGTGAGCAGAGCCTGTCCCCTCCCTCCTGACCCCCAGCCCTCAGCTATTGATAGACATTGATCAGATCCCTCTCAGTCTTCTCTTCTCCAGACTACAAACTTCCAGGGCTCTCAGCCTCTCCTCCCCAGGCAGTGCTGCAGTCCCTTCAGCCTCCTTGTAGCCCTCCCTTGGACTTTCTCCATCAGATCCCTGTCCCTGCTGAACTGGGGAGCCCAGAAGTGGATGCAATATTCCAGGTGTGGTCTCACCCAAAGATCTGTGAGTATGTTTTAGTGGTTAGAGAAATGGTTGGGAATCTGGACGTTTGGTTGTCATCCCAAATTGCCTTTCTAGGTCTCCAGTCATGTCAGCAACATAATACTCTGCATCTGCATTTTTTGGCTTAAAATAACTCACTCATTTTTCTATATCATCATCTTGCAGCATGCCCAACAGCTCAGCAGCATTTGCAGGGTCGTTAACACTGTTGCCATAACTACAGCAGCCTGCAGTGCCAACCAGAAATGCCTGTTAGCACCAGCAGCAGTGCTGACAGAACACAGCCTGGCTTTGATGCAATTTGGGTTCTTCAGGGTCTGGATTTAATATTAGCTTTCTACTAATGGGGGGGGAAAAAATTCCACAACAACCTCCCCACCAAAGAAACCAGAAAACAAAACCAAACCCCCAAAACCCAAACACCTAAACCAATCACAAATAAACCAAATAAAACAAAACCCAACCAAACCCCAAAAATCCAAACCAACAAAAAAACCAAAACAAAACCCCCAAAGAAACAACCAGAAAGCCCCACCACTCCCCCACCCCCAAAATAAACAAAGCAGAGGGGAAGAAAACCTAGAGGAGGGCAAAGACAAGAGGAGGGGGGAAAACTAAAGGAGGGGAAAAAACACAAAAGGAAGGGAAAGAACAAAAGGAGGGAAAAACACAAAGGTGTGGGGGGGACCAAAAGGAGGGGGGGGAAAAAAAGGAGGAAAAAAACAAAGGGAGGAAAAAACAACAACAACAACAAAAAAAAACACAAAAGGAGGAAAAAGAAGGAGAAAAAAAAAACAAAAGGAGGGGAAAAAACCAAAAGGAGAGGAAAAAACATAAAAGGAGGGAAAGAAAACAAAAGGAGGGGGCAAAAAAAAACAAACCAAAAGGAGGAAAAAACCCAAAAGGCAGGGAAAAAACCCAAAAGGAGGGGAAAAAACCAAAAGGAGGGGGGGAAAAAAACAGGGGGGGGGTGGGGAAGGAGGGGGAAAAAAAAAACAAAAGGAGGAAAAAAAACCAAAAGCAGGAAAAGCAGGGAAAAAAAAACAAAAGGAGGGAAAAAAACAAAAGGAGGGAAAGAAAACAAGAGGAGGAAAAAAAAAACAGAAGGGGGGGGAAAAGGAGGGAAAAAACCCAAAAGGAGGGAAAAATAAAAAACAAAAGGGGGGGGGGAAAAAAAGAAAAAGAAACAAAAGAAGGGGGGGAAACAAGAAGAGGGGGGAAAAAACACAAAAGGAGGGAAAACCCCAAAAGGAGGGGGGGGGGGGAAATACCGCAAATGAGGAGAAATTGAGGGGAAAAACCAAAAGGAGAGGGAAAGCCAAAGGCTTGTTCAATTTGCCAATGAATTTTCAGGAGGTCCACGGCACGGTGCTGCACTCAGGCCTGGTCCTGCTGTCTCAGCACAGTCCAGGGTTGTTTCAAGCAGCTAGGATGTAAGAGCCTTCGCTTCAGAGTCATTCGAGAGTGGATTGGACAGAGGTACCCTGGTGGGTGCTGCTGGAGATGACAGAATGGGCTCCTTTCCACCTATGAATTCCATGTTGCAGTGGCAACCATCATTCCTTTCTGAGTGCTTCACGCTGTAGATCTTTCCTACATCAGCTTAGAGGAGCTCTGGAGGCTGCAAATGAACCCTTTTTAGAGAGGGAAATCACTGGGTAATAAACTTGTGGCAGATGAACACAGCACCACCCCACAGCACCAGGCGAGATAATCAAAGCTTAGCTGGGTAGCAGTGCTGCAGAAGGGTGGAATTCAAGCATGCACGCTGTATTTATTCACTTATCAGTGGAAGGCAGAGTAGATTGTAACAGAGAGAGGTGGTTAAAGCCAATTTAAAAGCAGCAGGCTGCCAATGCAAGCCTACAGTGAAACTGAAAATGCAGTTTAAAACCCCAGTCCTGCTTCTTCAGGGCTCTCAGGCTGCAAGACCGAACATTCCCCCACTCAGGCTGACTTGAAAGCGTGTGTCACACATGCACTGCCTCTGAGTTTCCTTTCAGTTCTCAATCTCTTCAATAAAATCCCAAGAGAGAACATCCTATTGGTGATGTGTCAGGGATTTGGAGTCCCAACAGAGGGGGGAAGGTTTTTTTTGGGGGGGGTGTTGGCTTGGTTTTGGTTCTTTTACGTATTAGCATCTCCTGTCCTCCTCAGCTCCACAAGAAGGTGGCCACAGTGAACCAGAGGTTGCCCCACGTTGCAGCAATTGTGCAGAGCTGGGCAAAGCTGTGGGAAGGTGATGAGGTCCTGTCTCCTCCCCAAGGTTTGGTGGCTTCCCTGAACAAGCACAGCTCAGCACTGGCAGTAAGAAAGGAGGATTATTTAATTCTTAATCAATTAACTACTGCAACATCTCTGTCTGGAGACAGACACAGATGGGGCTGTTCTGTCTGGAGAAGAGAAGGCTCCAAAGAGACCTTATTGCAGCCTTCCAGGGGTCTGGAGCACAGCCCTGTGAGAAGCAGCTGAGGGAGCTAGGGGTGTTTAGCCTGCAGAAGAGGAGGCTCAGGGGAGACCTTCTTGCTCTCTCCAACTCCCTGAAGGGAGGTTGGAGCCAGGTGGGGGTTGGTCTCTTCTCCCAGGCAAGCAGCACCAGAACAAGAGGACACAGTCTCAAGCTGTGCAGGGGGAAGTTTAAAATCACAGAACTCATAGAATCAACCAGGTTGGAAAAGACCTCAGAGATCATCAAGTCCAACCTATGACCTAGCACCTAACACCTCCTGACAACTAAAGCATGGCTCCAAGTGCCACATCCAAGCCTTTTCTGAACACCTCCAGGGATGGGGACTCCACCACCTCCCTGGGCAGCACATTCCAATGGGCAGTTGCTGGGAAGAACTCTCTCCTCACGTCCAGCCCAAACCTTCACTGGCACAGGCTGGAGGTGAGGAGAAAGTTCTTCCCAGAAAGAGGAATTAGCCACTGGAATGTGCTGCCCAGGGAGGTGGTGGAGTCCCCATCCCTGGAGGTGTTCAAGAAAGGCTTGGATGTGGCACTTGGAGCCAGGGTTTAGTTGTCAGGAGGTGTTGGGTGACAGCTTGGACTTGATGCTCTCTGAGGTCTTTTCCAACCTGGTTTGATTCTATGATTCTCAGGGGCTGAGATCTGGAAGCAGAAACTCAGGAGCTGCCCTCTGTTGCCAGCTGTTTGTCTGGGTGGCCAATGGCCACAAATGTGCAATCTCACTTCCCCAAATGACGACTGCAAAACCAGAGCTCCACATACAGCCCTCTGCAAGTGCAGCTGCAGTGGCAGCGAGGGTAGAGAGCCTCCTCCTGCCCACTACCTGCCCTGGAAACCACTCGATGGCCAACTGAGGACAGCCCAGCCTGAAACAGCATGTGAGAGCTCCCCTGAGCACAGCACTTACTCCAACTGCTGTAAGGAAGAAATAAGAAACGTTTCCAGAAGCTGTGAAGATTTTCAGTGGAAGATGGAGAGCCCACTTCTTTTATTTCCCCAACTCAACATTTCTGCTTCAAAGGAGAAACCCTATTACAAAGTCATGAAGCCAACAGTGAAAGAGGAGCCTCATAAAGCAAGCAAGCCTGGGTGAGTTTTAAGGTCATGCTGAGACTCTTGAGTGTTCTGGTTTGTAACATAGCTTGTGGGCATGAATTTAGGGCACAGATCATTGTATTTGTGGTTCATATATATATCACAGTATCAGTCAGGGTTGGAAGGGACCACAAGGATCATCTAATTCCAACCCCCCTGCCATGGGCAGGGACACCCCACTCTAGATCAGGCTGGCCAGAGCCTCATATATGTATGAAAACTCCTGAACTGCCATCCCTAGGCATTGTATCCACCAAATATTGACATACCACAGAAGCATTCTTTTCAAGAACAAGAAATCAATCCAAGGCCAAGGTCCTGCAGCTGGCTCAGGGCAATCCCAGGCACTGATATAGGCTGGGCAGGGACTGGCTTGAGAGCAGCCCTGAAGAAAAGGACTTGGGGGTGCTGGGGGAGGAGAAGCTCAACAGGAGCCAGCAGTCAGCACTGGCAGCCCAGAGAGCCAAGCAGAGCCTGGGCTGCAGCAAGAGAAGTGTGGTCAGCAGGGCAGGGAGGGGATTCTGCCCCTCTGCTCCACTCTGCTGAGACCACAGCTGGAGCTCTGGGTCCAGTTCTGGAGCCTCTGTGCCAGGAAGGATCTGGAGGTGCTGGAAGGTGTCCAGAGAAGGGCCAGGAGGAGGAGCAGAGGGCTGGAGCTGCTCTGCTGTGAGCACAGACTGAGGGAGTTGGGGTTGTGCAGGCTGGAGAGGAGAAAGCTCTGAGGAGACCTCATTGTGGCCTTCCAGGATCTGCAGGGGGCTGCAAGAAAGCTGGGGAGGGACTTCTGAGGGTGTCAGGGAGGGATAGGACTGGGGGGGATGGAGCAAAACTAGAAATGGGGAGATTGAGATTGGAAGTGAGGAAGAAGTTGTTCCCCAGGAGGGTGGTGAGAGCCTGGCACAGGTTGCCCAGGGAGGTGGTGGCAGCCTCCTGCCTGGAGGTGTTTGCAGCCAGGCTGGAGGTGGCTGTGAGCAACCTGCTGCAGTGTGAGGTGTCCCTGGCCATGGCAGGGGGTTGGAGCTGGCTGAGCCTTGAGGTCCCTTCCAGCCCTGACAATTCTGTGATTCTAATCAAATAATAAACTAAGTAAAGAAGAAAGGGAGGTTTCCAGAACTTCTGATAAATGCTTCTCTAAAGCCTGAAAGTGATCTGGGAAAGTCTGGTTTGGGCAAGTTCAAGAGACAGGAAGCAGTGCTTCCTTTGTCTTTGTGAAACATTAAAAGCAGAAGATGCTGAGCCAGCTGCTTGTGTTCTCTGATGTGAAGTTTTTCCCCCTTCATCTTGAAGAGAAATGAAAAAGATAGTGAAATTGAGAAGGTTTCCATTTCTCTTTGGCAGTGCTGCAGATGTAAAGCTGTGCTTAACTGTGTAAGAAAATAAAGAGTCATGTGAATGATACCTGTAGAAGGAACATCAACATTCCTGTCAGTGAACTTAAGGAGCCTCTGATGCAGAAGGAGAGAGATTAGGTCAAAGGAAATGGGTGAGGGGGAGAAAAAAACCACAACAAATGTCAAGAAGGTTGCCTGAAAGGCTTCCCTAATTCTGCCCTAGAGCTAAGCAGAAGAGAAACAGGCTGAGCCTTCTCCTGCAGAAGTCTGAATTCCATGAAGGGGAGCATCTGGGCAAACCTGGCAGCTTGGCAAAAGCAGCAAGGTAAGCAGCATGAGGCACTGAGTGGATGGGGGATTCCCTGCAGGCAGTGCCACTGTGACTCAGGACGTTTCCTGCATCTCTCTCTGTGTGCTTCAGCCTCGGCAGAGCAAAGCTTTCCTCCTCTATTTCACACACAGGTCAGCAACCTAACCCAAGCATGGGCAGCCTGGTCTAGTTGAGGATGCCCCTGCTTGCTGCAGAGGGGGTTGGACTGGGTGGCCTGTGGAGGTCCCTTCCAACCCAGACCATTCTGTGACTCTGTGAGCCTGAAGTGGGAAACAAGTCCTGTGAGGAGTGACTGAAGGAGCTGGGGAGGGTTAGTGTGGCAAAGAGGAGCCTGAGGGGAGACCTCACTGCTGTCTACAATGTCCTACCTGAAAGGACATGGTAGAGGGGCTGGTGCTGGTCTCTTCTCCCAGAGAGGGAGAGCAAGAGGGAATGGCCTCAAGTTGCCACTGGGGAGGTTCAGACTGGACAGTAGGAAGAATTTTTTCCCAGTAGGAGTGGTCAGGGACTGGAATGTGCTGCCCAGGGAGGTGGTGGAGTGCCCAAGCCTGGAGGTGTTTGAAGGTGGTTTGGATGTGGTGCTTGTGGCTCTGGTTTAGGGGTGAGCCTTGCAGAGTAAAGTTCTGGGCTGGACTTGGTGATGCTGAGGCTCTGTTCCAACCTGCATGTTTCTGTGGTTCTGTGATTCTATGAAGCACTGCAGAATTACCTGGTAGGCATCCAGGCAACCTGGCAGTGGTGTTCTCACACCACTAAGTGTAGGCTGGTCCCCATACACTTGCAGATGTGTTTGAAGCTTGCCAACAGCATTTTTATCTATCAGTCTGCTGCCTACACTGAGCAAGCATCCACTCAGAAATGTGGCAGACAACATTACTGCTTACAAGGAAATGATACAGCTCTTTGCAAAGCAGGTTTCCCACTTAATCCTCTGATGCACAAGTGCCAGCTGCATGTCAAACACGGAGTGCATAGTGCCTCAGTACTTACAGCAGTTGTCTCTAAAGTCCAGATGCTGATGTTTCAACACAGCTATAATATTGTCCCCTTTATAATATTTCTCATAAAGATGAAAGGCCAAATGTTGACTTCAGTAAGAGTTTAGTTCCTAACTTCAGTGGGGTACCCAGATCACACTGATCTGTTAGGAATTGCAGTTGGAATGGAATGGAATGGAATGGGATAGGATAGGATAGGATAGGATAGGATAGGATAGGATAGGATAGGATAGGATAGGATAGGATAGGATAGGATAGGATAGGATAGAATAAACCAAACCAGGTTGGAAAAGACCTTTGAGATCATCCAGTCCAACCTCTCACCCAACATCATCTAACCAACTCAACCATGGCACCAAGTGCCTCATCCACTCTCTTCCTAAACACCTCCAGGGATGGGGACTCCACCACCTCCCTGGGCAGCACATCCCAATGGCCAATCTCTCTTGCTGGGAAGAATTTCTTCCTCACCTCCAGCCTAAACCTCCCCTGGCACAGCTTGAGACTGTGTCCTCTTGTTCTGGTGCTGCTTGCCTGGGAGAAGAGACCAACCTCCACGATCTTGAAGGTCTTTTCCAACCTGGTTAATTCTATTCTGTTCTATTCAGTTGTAGATCTTGACTGAAAAGAAGGAATGTGTAAAGTCCTCCATGGCCTGGAAAATTCACCTCTCCATTCTCCCCACCACAGTTCACTCCAGAATGCTTCAGTGCTTCCTGTGCTCATTTTGTCTTGTTAAGCTTGATGAAGCAGTTAGTATCTTTGGGACCAAGATGCCTGCTTTGAGCAGAACTGCTTCTGCAAGACATTGCTAATTGTGAACACACAGCAGAAGCTGTGTGGGGGCCCATGACAAAGTGGGTATCTAAACCACCTCTTATGCACCTGGAGAAAGAGGCAATCTTGGCTGCTTAACATGTCCCAAACTCATGCCCATCCAAATGACAGAGTGCACTCATGATCTGGAAGACTTTAAACACTATCACAGAATTATTGAGGCTGGAAAAGACCTCTGAGAGCAGCAAGTTCAGCCTGTGACCTAACCACATCTTCTAAACCATTGCCACCAAGTGCCACATCCAAACTTTTCTTAAGACCTCCAGCCATGGCAACTCCACCACCTCCCTGGGCAGTCCATCCCAGTGCCTAATCAGCCTTGCTGGGAGGAAGTGCTTCCTAATATGCAGTCTAAACATCCCCTGGCACAGCTTCATACCATGCCCTGGCACAAGTTGTCTGGAGAGGAGCCTGACCCCCACCTGACTACAACTTCCTTTTAGGTAGTTGTAGAGAGTGATAAGGTCCCTTCTAAGTCTATGGTCACAGGTGGTTCCATTACTTACTTTTTACTTCCTTGCTTCTTCCTTTCCTTTCTTTCCTTCTTTCTTCCTTTCCTTTCTTTCCTTCTTCCTTTCCTTTCTTCTTTTCCTCCTTCCTTGCCTTCCTTCCTTTCTTGCCTCTTTCTTCCTTTCTTTCTTGCCTCTTTCTTCCTTCCTTTCTTGCCTTTCTTCCTTCCTTTCTTGCCTCTTTCTTCCTTCCTTTCTTGCCTTTCTTCCTTCCTTTCTTGCCTCTTTCTTCCTTCCTTTCTTGCCTCTTTCTTCCTTCCTTTCTTGCCTTTCTTCCTTCCTTTCTTGCCTCTTTCTTCCTTCCTTTCTTGCCTCTTTCTTCCTTCCTTTCTTGCCTCTTTCTTCCTTCCTTTCTTGCCTCTTTCTTCCTTCCTTTCTTGCCTTTCTTCCTTCTGTTCTTGCCTTTCTTTCTTCCTTCCTTGCCTTTCTTTCTTCCTTCCTTGCCTTTCTTTCTTCCTTCCTTGCCTCTTTCTTCCTTCCTTTCTTGCCTCTTTTTTCCTTCCTTTCTTGCCTCTTTCTTCCTTCCCTCCTTGCCTCTTTCTTCCTTCCCTCCTTGCCTCTTTCTTCCTTCCCTCCTTGCCTTTCTTCCTTCCCTTCTTGTTTTCCTGCTGCCAAATGCAATCATTTTACAGCTCAGTCAGGAATACAAAGTATTGCAACGATGAACAAAGTCCTTTTTGCCCCCCTCCCCATTTCTTCGCTCCAGACACTCAAACCCATGCTAAGACTGCATCTAAAAAGAGGAAGCACAGCCTCCGTGCCACCTGGGTGCAGGCAGCGCTGGGTGGCCGATTCCCCCCCTGGGTATCTGGTACAAAGCAGGCAGCCATCAGTGCATCCTCACGAGCTGTAAACAGGCACTTCCAGAGACAACAGCAGCCAATTATTCTCGCAAGAGTTTCCCCCTTTTAACAGACCATCACTTCCTCACTCAGCCCCAAGGCTATTGCCTAAACTCTATTGCCCTGACGCTGTCTCCAGGCTATGGAGTTTTCCATGTTTCATTGCAAAGGCACTGTGGCAACAGCCTCCCAGCGAGTGCAACCAAACCCACATCTCTGCAAGAGTGCTTTTCAGTTTAGGTAGCTGACTGAGGTGGTTGTCTTAGGAATTTTACCATCCTGCATGATCTCAGTTCCCTTAGAGAACAGTAGTGCAACACAAACACCCGAGACAAGAATCTCTACTCTCAAGCTGGTCTTTTTGTTTGACCTTTTTTTTAATGGCAAAAAAACAACTCTGAAGAAAACAAGGTCAGGAAAAAAACACCCAAAACAACTGAGTATTTCTGAAGTCCTTAAGAGAATGACCAAACTCAACTGTATCTCTGAAGCCCCTAAGGGAATGGCCAAACTCAACTGAGTATCTCTGAAGCCCCTCAGAGAATGACCAAACTTAAACTGAGTATCTCTGAAGCCCCTAAGGGAATGACCAAACTCAACTGAGTATCTCTGAAGCCCCTAAGGGAATGGCCAAACTCAACTGAGTATCTGAAGCCCCTAAGAGAATGACCAAACTTAAACTGAGTATCTCTGAAGCCCCTAAGGGAATGACCAAACTCAACTGAGTATCTCTGAAGCCCCTCAGAGAATGACCAAACTTAAACTGAGTATCTCTGAAGCCCCTAAGGGAATGACCAAACTCAACTGAGTATCTCTGGAGCCCCTACAAGAATGCCCAAACTTAAACTGAGTATCTCTGAAGCCCCTCAGAGAATGGCCAAACTAAACTGAGTATCTGAAGCCCCTAAGAGAATGACCAAACTCAACTGAGTATCTCTGAAGCCCCTAAGAGAATGGCCAAACTAAACTGAGTATCTCTGAAGCCCCTCAGAGAATGACCAAACTAAACTGAGTATCTCTGAAGCCCCTAAGGGAATGGCCAAACTCAACTGAGTATCTCTGAAGCCCCTAAGGGAATGAGCTCCTTCAGTAATGTCATCTAACCCCAGGCTTTGGGAAACAGTCCTGAGCAATAACAATGACACCAAACAAACACAGGTCACAACAGCTTCCTAAATACAGCCAAGGAAGAATTTCTTCAACCCCACTTTCTGTTTCTTAAGCAGTGTGTCTCCTGAAGAGGCAGTGAAATGGGGAGAATCTTTTGACAAACTGCTTTCTGAGAAAGGTTAGTTTGCTTTTTTTTGTATATATGTATTTTTTTTTCTCTCTTTGTGGACTGTTAGGGTGGGAAAATGGCTGGGAAATGATAGAAAATGGTAAAATCCTGTTGTGCACCGAAATGGGGCTGGCAGTTGCCTAAACTAGGTCTGATGAGTCACTCAGAGCAGCGTGTGTTTCTGCTCTCCTCATGGGCTCAGGCACAGCAGCAGCTCTCAGCTACTGGAAAGAGCTGAAAAGAGCTCTTTTAAGTTTCATGGGTTTTTGCTTGAGCAAAGTAATACCAGAGAGCAAAGAGTTCTGCCAAGGTACAGTAGTATTTCATTTGAATATTGCTGGAACACTCCTGACTGAAAGACCTTAGAAATCACAACAGGTTCTGTGTAGGTAAGAGCACCTCTCCTGTGAGGACAGACTGAGGGAGTTGGGGCTGTGCAGGCTGGAGAGGAGAAGGCTCCCAGGAGACCTCATTGTGGCCTTCCAGGATCTGAAGGGGACTCCAAGAAAGCTGGGGAGGGACTTTTGAGGGTGTCAGGGAGGGATAGGACTGGGGGGGATGGAGCAAAACTAGAAATGGGGAGATTGAGATTGGCTGTGAGGAAGAAGTTGTTCCCCAGGAGGGTGGTGAGAGCCTGGAACAGGCTGCCCAGGGAGGTGGTGGCAGCCTCCTGCCTGGAGGTGTTTGCAGCCAGGCTGGAGGTGGCTGTGAGCAACCTGCTGTGGTGTGAGGTGTCCCTGGCCATGGCAGGGGGTTGGAAGTGGCTGAGCCTTGAGGTCCCTCCCAACCCTGACAGTTCTGTGATTCTAAGGGAGGGCTGTCATTTCTGGTGCAGTTTGTTTCTAAACCAGCAACAGGATCAAAGGTGGCCATCATTTGGAAGGGTTTATTACACCAAAGGGACATATGTCCCTCCTTTCATTTTTTGGGGGGGATACATGACAGTGCTGGAGACTGTGTGCTTTCCAAACCTGTTCCTTGAGCAGTTGACATCAGCACAATTGTATCACCACTGCAGACCAAGTGTGCTTGGCAAAGAAACTACCTTCAGCATAATAACAGTAAGATAAAGCAAACTGTAAAGATGCCACAGACCTTTCATTTCAGGTTGTTAGTGGAGAACAGGCAGCTTGTCAGCAAGGATTCAAGCACTGCTGAGCTCAACTGAAAGTGATACTGGTCTGGAGTAAAGCCCATCACTTCCACATACAGCCACATATTTTCATTGCTTCTATTAAGTTTGCAAGACCTTAGTAGCATTTTATTACAGCTGCTGAGAATTCTCTAACAGGACTCATGGCACTCAGGATTGTAATGGAAGAGCTGCACTTATCCCATAGAATCATAGAATTGCCAGGGTTGGAAGGGACCTCAAGGAGCAGCCAGTTCCAACCCCCCACCATGGGCAGGGACACCTCACACTACAGCAGGTTGTTCACAGCCACATCCAGCCTGGCCTTAAAAACTTCCAGGGATGAGGCTTCCACCACTCTCAGCAAGTTTGCCAATGACACCAAGCTGTGTGGTGCAGCTGGAGGGAAGGGATGCAACCCAGAGGGACCTTGACAGGTTGCAGAGCTGAGACCAAGGCAGCCTCATGAAGCTCAACAAGACCAAGTGCAAGGTCCTGCAGCTGGGTTGGGGCAATCCCAGGCACTGATATAGAATAGAATATACATAGAATACATAGAATAAACCAGGTTGGAAGAGACCTTCAAGATCATCGTGTCCAACCCATCAACCAATCCAACACCACCCAAACAACTAACCCATGGCACCAAGCACCCCATCAAGTCTCCTCCTGAACACCTCCAGGGATGGGGACTCCACCACCTCCCCAGGCAGCCCATTCCAATGGGCAATCTCTCTCTCTGTATAGAACTTCTTCCTAACATCCAACCTAAACCTCCCCTGGCACAGCCTGAGACTGGCTGAGACTGGCTGGGCAGGGACTGGCTTGTGAGCAGCCAGGAAGAAAAGGCCTTGGGGGTGCTGGGGGAGGAGAAATTTAAAAGCCTTTATGTCTTTAAAATTATTATCTATAACATTATGTAATTCAGAGGGAAGCTATTCTGTTACCTTGGACCAACTGTGTGTCAGGCAACCTGTGACAGAACAAGAGGACACGGTCTCAAGCTGTGCCAAGGGAGGTTTAGGCTGGGTGTTAGGAAGAAATTCTTCCCCACTTGAGAGATTGGCCACTGGGATGTGCTGCCCAGGGAGGTGGTGGAGCCACCATCACTGGAGGTGTTTAAAGAGAAGCTGGCTGAGGCACTTGGTGCCATGGTTGAGTTGATCAGATGGTGTTGGGTGAGAGGTTGGACTGGATGATCTCTGAGGTATTTTCCAACCTGGTTAATTGTGTATAAGGAGATAGATAGATAGATAGATAGACAGATAGATAGATAGACAGACAGACAGACAGATAGATGGTAGGTAGGTAGGTAGGTTGGTTTTTTAACTGCAATTTGTCCATCCCTTCTGCAGCTGGCTTGGATGCCTTTACAAAGTTCCTGAAGACCGAGTTCAGCGAGGAGAACATTGAGTTCTGGATAGCTTGTGAGGATTACAAGAGAAGCAAAACTTCACATGAGCTTCTGCCAAAGGCTAAGACCATCTACGAGACATTCATACAGAAAGATGCTCCAAAAGAGGTACAGTAAGAAGCTCCTTGAATGCAACACTGCCTCTGATGGGATTTGCTTTTAAGAAGTGCATGCACAGAAGCAGGGCCAACAGCTAATCATGCAGGCTCTGAGGTAAGACTGCTGCACCTCAAATGTCAAAGCTCTGGAAGGGAAGCTGGAAGCAACTGTGTGGATTATTCTCCCTGTCCTCTCTACTTCCCTCAATGCCTTCCCCATCCCCAAACCACTCTTCCAGGTGCAGAACAGGAGTTTAAATACTACATCATGGGAATCAGGGATTCCCAGTGGTCTGTCCTCCTTTCCCCTGAAATCAGCAGAACACAGAACACTGCAATCATCTCTTAAATTATTGCACAAACGAGATGCAGAAGATTCTATTTTAAACAAACCATAAGGCTAAAAGAGACTCCAAGGAGACCTACTTGTGGCCTTCCAGGATCTTAAAGGGGGATACAAAGGAGAGACTTTTGAAGGTTTCAGGGAGGGGTAGGACTGGGGGGGATGGAGCAAAGCTAGAAGTGGGGAGATTGAGATTGGATGTGAGGAAGAAGTTGTTCCCCAGGAGGGTGGTGAGAGCCTGGCACAGGCTGCCCAGGGAGGTGGTGGAAGCCTCCTGCCTGGAGGTGTTTGCAGCCAGGCTGGAGGTGGCTGTGAGCAACCTGCTGTGGTGTGAGGTGTCCCTGGCCATGGCAGGGGGGTTGGGACTGGCTGAGCCTTGAGGTCCCTTCCAACCCTGACAATTCTACGATTCAAGGTCCCCTTAAAGCTTCACCTATGGATAACAACCCAGGAAAAACATATCCTTTACAGAGATGCACTTTCCCCTCATTCTCCAGGTGAATCTGGACTTTCAGACCAAAGAAGCCACAAGTCAGAGCATGGAGCATCCCATCCTCACCACCTTTGATGCAGCACAGAACACTGTCTACAGGCTGATGGAGCAAGACAGCTACCCACGCTTCCTGAGGTCTGACCCATACCTAAGTTTGCTTAAGGGCAGGACTCCCACTCGCCCTGCCCTGAGGAGACGATCACGCTCCTTTACCGTCAACGACTTCAAGGGGGTACGACCAGACTTCACTGTTTGGTAGCAGGGAAGCTCAGCCTGCACCAGTCCTGCCTACTGCAGCAGCTCCAATGTGTCTTAAAAGCCAAATCCTTATCCTTAGCAGATGCAAACGAGTGGAAGCCAAAGTTCTGTGCGCTTCTAACAGGTCAGAGCTCTGTCAGCAGTGATCAATCTCTGTTACAGAGAAGGAGGCAACATATTGGCAGGCTCTACCACCTCAAGTTTTCATTGTATGTATATATAAAACCCAAGCAAGAAGCCTGGATGAGGCACTTAGTGCCGTGGTCTAGTGGATTAGTTAGGGTTGGGTGATTGGTTGGACTTGATGATTGTGGAGGTCTCTTCCAACCTGGCTGGTTCTGTGATTCAGGTAAGAGGAATGCAGCTGAGCCTACCAGGCTAAAGCCTTCCAGAAACTGCTACCCCACTCAGACTCAGCAAGCCCAAGAGCAGCCAAACTATCCCCCTCCCAAACTAGACCCAGGCCCACTGCAGGCTTTGACAGGCTCAGTTGCATAGCTGCAAATTCTCTGTCAGCCAAGGCCAAGTGAAAAGCTCTCCCCCACAAACCATAAGCTAGCAACATGCACATCCCAGCCAGAGAGAGAGACTTCTGGCTGTACACTCCCTTAAATAGAGAAATAGAGGAAAACCAGAATAGAGTAACAGGTTACAACAGCCTGGGAGGAACTGCTGGTCCTCCATGGACTCTCTCTAGCCTCTGGAGGAACTTTTCTTTATGGCTATACCAATTAGCTCTTGATTTCCCTTAACCTACAACAAGTTGTAGTCATAGAATCAGCCAGGTTGGAAAAGACCTTAGAGATCATCAAGTCCAACATATTGCCTATCACCCAACACCTCCTGACAACTAAACCATGGCTCCAAGTGCCACATCCAAGCCTTTGGTCAACACCTCCAGGGATGGGGAGTCCACCACCTCCCTGGGCAGCACATCCCAATGGCCAATTACTCTTTCTGTGAGGAACTTTCTCCTCACCTCCAGCCTAAACATACCTGAAGGGGGAAAAAAAATTGAGTTTCCTAGATAGACCTCTTGTATCCAAGGCCATTTGAGAATATCCACCATGTACCCTGGGCCTGTTTTATGTGGGACAGAGTTTGATCACAGGCAGAATCCACACACTTAACCTTTGCACAGGTTTATGTCTCTGCAATGTTTTCTACACGAAGCACAGAGTATTTGTGGCATTCTCTCATGCTGCAAACCACACGGGAGCCTTATTAGGTATAAGGCAAAGACTGAAACTCCAGCCACTGCTTAATTAACATTTAGCTATTGCCTGTCTCATGAGGAGCCTAAAAAGCCCTGTTTAATTTTGGGGGGGGTGTTAAATTTTGTACTTCTTTTTAATGATTATTATTACCTGTGTCTGTGCTCTGTATTTAAGTCATGCTTTACAGCTGAGCTTTGCCATCAAACACTTGTATTGTAATGGTTGGGAGGGGTGGTTTTTGCAACCCAGAGAGCCCCATCAAGGGGCCACAAATGCTATCTTAACACAATGCATGGTATTACATGTGGTTGTGTATAAAATATATGTATATAAAATACATCTGCTGCTATTTATAAACATTCCTGGCATCCCAGACTTGTTACTAAACTTTGTTCTCCTTTTTTTTTCCCCCCCTTCCTCTTATTGTGTGGTTGAAGCTCCCCACTCCCCCACCATTAACTTTGCCAGACCAACTCAGATAGAAGCAAATGGAGCTGTATCTGTAAGCAAAATCTACACTCTGCAGTGGACTGCAATGAGTACAGAATAGCCAGGATTTACAGTACTATACAGATAGTTACAATTAATAAACAGCCAATGAAAGGACCCCCCTGGCCAAGGAGCAGGGGAAGCTACCAGCTTCTCCCTCCCTGCCCCACCTTACCCCCCCTGTACAAAAGGGACAAGAGAAAGGAGCAGAGAAGTTAGACATAACCAAACCCAGCTGATAAGCAGGTTCTCTCTCCCAAGTGAAGCAAAACATCCAGAGATCAGAGGAGAAGGAGAAGGGAAGAATTGTTATGGTACAGCTCCTCTTACTGTGGATATTTACCCAATGAATTTGTTTAGAATAACCTTTTGGTTTTCCTTTTTACACCCAGTAGGGATTTATTCACATTTTTCTACTCTTCTGCTCCAAATCTGTAACTGAATTTTAAAGGCACAGCCTAAACCCACCACAAGAACCTGGAAGATTAACAGCTGCTGGACCCAAGCAGACCACCCTTCAGTTCCTCTGGTCATTGTTGCAGCTTGTGGTTGCAGATGAGGAAAGAGAAATCAGCCCTTTGATTTCTTTTCCGCTGACATGTGGGCATGGAGGTGTTGGGTAGAAGGTTGTACTTGATGATAGGATAGAATAGGATAGGATAGGGTAGGGTAAGGTAGGATAGGATAGGATAGACCCTTTGAGATCGAGTCCAACCTCTCACCCAGCACCATCTAATCAACTAAACCATGGCACTGAGTGCCTCACCCAGGCTCTTCTTAAACACCTCCAGTGATGGTGACTCCACCACCTCCCTGGGCAGCACATCCCAGTGGCCAATCTCTTTTGCTGGGAAGAATTTCTTCCTCACCACCAGCCTAAACTGCCCCTGGCAGAGCTTGAGACTGTGTCCTCTTGTTCTGGTGCTGCTTGCCTGGGAGAAGAGACCAACCCCCACCTGGCTACAACCTCTTTTCCAACCTTAATAATTCTATGACTTCATGCATATCCTCTCCATAGTCAGTGTACACAGTCCCCCTGTTCTTTTATGTCAGCACTGATTCCCCCTTGAAGCACAGGGGAATTCTTAAAACCTTAAACATTGGCTCAGTTCAGCAAGTGGCTGCAGGACTTAATTGTAACTATGACTTGTATGCTCAGTTGCCTTGCATGAAATGTAAACCTTCTCCCTATGCCTTCCCCTTTCTGTAAGTGGTCAAAAGTGAGGAGGTGCACTTCCTGAGGATGGGACTTCGTGTTCATCACTAATCCAGGCTTTATATGAGCTGCTTGATCTGGGGGTTTATATGAGCTGCTTGATCTGGGGGTTTTCTGTGGCTGCTTTACTCACTTTTCAATAAACCTGAAGTGATCAGCTTCAAACATTGTCAGGATTCAGTTTATCACTGGTCCACTGATGAGCAAGTGGGAAGGCTTCAGCTTCACTTGTAACTCAAGAGTGGCTGTGATCTTATTTACCACTTCAGTCAAGTATCAGAGCATTGCTGTGCAGAGCGACCTGAAGTCACCCAGCAAACACTGCTGAGCTGCAATGAGCTGGGAACCATCTTGTGGAACAGACAGAGAACTCCTTTCTAACTATGAAGAGTATGATTCTCACTGGTTTATTCCATTAGCCTCTCCTGATCCCCAAAGTTACAAGCACAGACTATTTCTGACTGAGAGAGCCTGGGCACAGTGACTCAGGAATAAATCAAGTGTTTTCAGGAGCACTGATGCTGCATTTTGTTCTCTTTCTGACTATCTAATGCTATGGAACTTGCCAGCCTCGTGTTTTACAGGCTCCTACTGCCACTGTCACAGGTGTGACAGGCAGGAGTGCATGCAGTGAAAGACAAGTCTCTCAACTTTCTAACCTAACTTCATTGCTGAAGACAGCACAGGTTTTTTCTGGATAGGTTGTTTACCCTGTCTGTCCCTTCACCAGGAGGCAATTCTGCCAGCAGCAGTCCTGTTTCTGATTAGGGAATCTCTAATGTCACCAGCAGTGTCTGGATGCAGGAGCTGCCAGGTATCCCAAGTGTGCACGTCCCTATGTTTTGCATTACTGATTCTGTTAGAGAAAGAGAACAGATCTGAGAACAGCTCCACCTGAGTGCTACCTGTGGGGCTGCTGCAACACAGGCAAAAGACCTACATATTTGCAGCTAGGTTGTGCCCTGATGTGATGATGCTCCTTCATACTAGCTGGGAATCTGCACTCTTAATAAAGCCATGTATGAAATAAATAAGGGGAGATGAGGGGGAGGGAGAAGAGAGGAGGAGAGAGGAGAAGAAGGGAGAGGAGGAGAAGGGAGAGGAGGAGAAGGGAGAGGAGGAGAAGAAGAGGAGGAGAAGAAGAGGAGGAGGAGAAGAAGAGGAGGAGGAGAAGAAGAGGAGGAGGAGAAGAAGAGGAGGAGGAGAAGAAGAGGAGGAGGAGAAGAAGAGGAGGAGGAGAAGAAGAGGAGGAGGAGAAGAAGAGGAGGAGGAGGAGAAGAGGAGGAGGAGGAGAAGAAGAGGAGGAGGAGAAGAAGAGGAGGAGGAGAAGAAGAGGAGGAGGAGAAGAAGAGGAGGAGAAGAAGAGGAGGAGGAGAAGAGGAGGAGAGAAGAAGAAGAGGAGAAAAAGAAGAAAGGAGAGGAGGAGAAGAAAGGAGGGGTAGAAAAAAGTATATTTAACCCTGTTCTGAAATCCAAACAAATGCCAAATTTAGTTCCTTGAGTAAGACATTTCCTCCTCAGCAATACCCCAGCTGTTCATCCAAAGGGTCTGTAATGACAAGTACAAGTCAGCAGGCTGCCACTGTTTCATTTCACAGACACATGGAAAATTTTGCTTATCTCCAGGGAGGCCTCCCTCAAAACCATCAGGCTGTGGTACTGACAGTGCTAGTCCCTCTTAGGAGTTCTCTAATGAAAACAAACCAGGGAGATATTCCTGGTAGCTATTTATGCATGTTTGTTTCTCAAAGATAATTATGAAGCACAGCTGAATTTGCAGCAGACTAATGCCATGGGAACTACTGCAAAAATAAAGTCAAGATAAATGCAGGGAAAGGAAGGCAAAGGACACAAAGATAAACCCAAAATGACATAATGAGCTGGCAAAGCATTTTTCCCCTTTCAGCAGAGGAAAATGAGTGCTCTACTATTCAGTGCTCTAATTCTGCAGATGAACTAAACATGGACTTAGTACAAGCCTGCCATGCTGTGCGAGGGATGAGTTAGACAGGGTTGATCAGACTAACCCTGCACCCTAGAGCAGTGCCAGAGAACACAGCTGTGCTTCTCCAGCTTTGACAGAATCTATGCCATAATTATGTGAAGCCCCCTGTTTAGCTGAGCTAGTGCAACCAGTGCATGTGCAAAGCCTACTGAACAAGGCTTTCTCTTCAGGATTATTTTGCACTGATAAGCTGGGCAGGGACTTGAAGAAAAGGACTTGGGGGTGCTGGGGGAGGAGAAGCTCAGAAGGAGCCAGCAGTGAGCACTTGCAGCCCAGAGAGCCAAGCAGAGCCTGGGCTGCAGACAGAGAAGTGTGGCCAGCAGGGCCAGAGAAGGGATTCTGCCCCTCTGCTCCACTCTGCTGAGACCACAGCTGGAGCTCTGGGGCCAGTTCTGGAGCCTCTGTGCCAGGAAGGATCTGGAGGTGCTGGAAGGTGTCCAGAGAAGGTCCATGAGGATGAGCAGAGGGCTGGAGCTGCTCTGCTGGAGAAGAGAAAGCTCTGAGGAGACCTCATTGTGGCCTGCCAGGATCTGCAGGGGGCTCCAAGAAAGCTGGGGAGGGACTTCTGAGGGTGTCAGGGAGGGATAGGACTGGGGGGGATGGAGCAAAACTAGAAATGGGGAGATTGAGATTGGCTGTGAGGAAGAAGTTGTTCCCCAGGAGGGTGGTGAGAGCCTGGCACAGGCTGCCCAGGGAGGTGGTGGAAGCCTCCTGCCTGGAGGTGTTTGCAGCCAGGCTGGAGGTGGCTGTGAGCAACCTGCTGTGGTGTGAGGTGTCCCTGGCCATGGCAGGGGGTTGGGACTGGCTGAGCCTTGAGGTCCCTTCCAACCCTGACAGTTCTGTGACTCTATGACTTTATGGAGCAGGTTTTTTTGGATCTGTAAGTGCCATTCAGCTCTCAGCAAGAGCTCCCAAACCTACACAAACAATTCACTCTACTGCTTTACTCCTTACATATGAAAGTCTCCAGACCTGTAGTGCAAGGGAATTATTCTACTGACTTGTAAAGTACAAGGATTTGTCTCTTGTTTCAATACCTAGGTCAAATTAGAGGCTTTAAATTAACTGAATTATTATTGGCTGTTCCTGTCTAGTTTGAAGGAGATGGAGCCAGGCATGTGTGTGTTCTCCTTGACTTTTGACATTTGGCACTGTGAATAAAGCAGCCTGATTAATTTTTGTACTGAAGAGAAACAAGAGGAATGAAATCTAAGAGGAGGAATCTCAAACAGATTTCCATCTTCCACTAGGGTAGGTGATGGGTGCTAGGGCTCTTACATAGCTTTACACACCCCAGCTTTTAAATGAATCACAAAAGGCAGAGCATTTTCCTCTCCATTCTGGCCCCAGCTGCTCATCTTGCCTTAATTAACCACTGCTCTGAATGCAGTTCCCTCTCCTTTCCACACACACTCTCAAAAGAAACTCCACAAACAAACAACAAAACAGCATGAAATCAGCTTCCTCTCTCCAGTGATTCATGTGCTCACAAACTTGAGCCTTCCTCAGATGCCTGGCCTAGACCTCACTCTGTGTGTTTTGCATTTTAGTCAAATGACCAAATCAAATGGCCTTCAAGCTGCTGCCTGGCTCTCTGTTTCCTCTGTACATCACCCGGCTTGCCTCCATCCCTGCTTTGCTTTCCTGCTAATGTTTTGTTGTCATCTCCCACCCTGATCGTTTAGGGCTCACCTCATGAAAGCTCCCTGTGCTTCTACACCAAAGCTTTTATCTGTGCTTTTTAGCCTGGAGAAGAGGAGGCTCAGGGGAGATCTTATTGCTCTCCACAGCTACCTGAAGGGAGGTTGTAGCCAGGTGGGGGTTGGGCTCTTCTCCCAGGCACCCAGCACCAGAACAAGAGGACACAGTCTCAAGCTGTGCCAGGAGAAGTTTAGGCTGGAGGTGAGGAGAAAGTTCTTCCCAGATACAGTAATTGGCCATTGGGATGTGCTGCCCAGGGAGGTGGTGGAGTCCCCATCCCTGGAGGTGTTCAAAAAAGGATTGGATGTGGCACTGAAGCCATGGTCTAGTAAGTCAGGAGGTGTTGGGTGACAGGTTGGACTCGATGACCTTTGAGGTCTTTTGCAACCTTGTTGATTCTATGATTCTTTCCTCAATGGCATCTATTTTCTAACCTCCTCACAACTCTCTTTACAAGAGACCATCCAGAGGCCAAGACTTGCAGCCTAGCCTCTGTCATTGCCTTCTCTGTGAAATGGAACTAAAACTAACTAGCGTGAAATACAATTCCATGGCACTCAGTTTAGCTTCCAAACAGGGAAGAAGATTAAGCTGAAGCCTAACAGAAGGACAGCCCTGAACTGCTGTTCCATCTCCAGGCAATTTGCTTGCATTTCAGAAAGCCTCATGCCTTCCCCATTTACCAGAGCAGCACTTAATGCTACTCCAGTTTTCTTCCCCTCAAGAAAACAAGAATTAAACCCTCACGTGGATTTGTGCCCCCCAGGAGGACTCAGCAGGAGCTCTCCCACATTATACATGTGTTTTGCCTGGGTTACTTGGGTGTGGGCACACTGGAGAAGCCAGAGTCCAGCAGTCATTTACAAAAGAGAGGTAACCAAGAACATGGTCTGTTGGTTTTCCTTTTCTAGGACAGCTTGGCTTGGGACAGAGCACCCAGAAGGCACTATTCAACACTGGAGTGATTTACAGCTCTCTCCAGGCACAAGGTCATAATAGGTTCCACGAGCTTGTGCTATGCAGGCTGCTTGTAGGAAGCTGTGTGAAGGCTGATGCTGCATAAATGGCAGTGCATGCATCCAAGAGAGACAGAGACCTGCTGGAGAGAGTCTAAGGGAGAATCAGGAGGATGCTTAGGGGGCTTGAGCATCTGGCCTCTGAAGAGAGACTGAGAGCCCTGGGGCTGTTTAGTCTGGAGAGGAGAAGGCTGAGAGGGATCTGATCAATGCCTATCAATAGCTGAGGGCTGGGGGGCCAGGGGAGGGGGCCAAGCTCTCTTGGGTGCTGCACAGCAATAAGCCAAGGACCAATGGAGACAAAGTGGAACAGAGAAGGTTTCAGCTCAACATGAGGAGAAACTTCTTTGGTGTGAGGGTGCCAGAGCCCTGGAGCAGGCTGCCCAGGGGGGCTGTGGAGTCTCCTCTGGAGCCTTTCCAACCCCACCTGGCTGCATTCCTGTGCAGCCTGCCCTGGGTGATGCTGCTCTGGCAGGGGGTTGGACTGGGTGAACTCTGGAGGTCCCTTCCAATCTCTTATGTCCTGTGACACTGTGGCATGAGCAGTGCCAAATTCCCTGCTGGTTGCTGCTAAAGGAGAATCTACAAGTTGCATATTTTGGGGGGGGGAATTCTTTCCATTTCTCTTCTGACGTAGGTTTGTGTCTGCACAGTGCTTGCAAATCCTGTGTGTGAGGAGGCCAGAGTGCTGGGCAGCTTGTCCTTGAAATCAAAGCCTTTCTCCTGGGGGGCATCCTCTGCTCAGGTAGAAAATAGCAGCTCATTTTCTTACGCAAACCAGCTCCGTGGCCCGCTGGAGGCACATGGAGCTGCTCATATGGAAACAAAAAAGATGCTCTTTTTGGGCTGACCAGGCTGTGCAGCGTTGTTGGAAGCAGGCATTTACATAGTGCTGTGATTAAAATGTATTTGCATCCCATATGGCAGGCCCCTCCACGGTACTGAGATGCCAGCAGCGCTCAGCTCATCTTGGCCTCTCCCAGCGCAAGCAGCTCACTCAAGTCTCTGTTTGCTGGAATAGTTTGGAGCAGCAGAACATTAACTTTTCTTTCCTGATGAGGTTGCACTATCCAAGACAGCACTATCCAAGACAGCACTATCCAAGCAAAGCTGGGTATGGAATGGATTTAACAGAGCTCAAGTGCTGAAGGGCAGTAACATACTGAACCTGACCCAGGGGAAACAGCAGGACACCGAACCAGCTGTTGGAGAGTGTGAGCCTTTCCTCACACTGCACTCAGGTGAGTACAAGGCAACCCTTTTAGGGACATATAGAAAGCAAAGGGATTTCTCAGGTTAAAGCACCAATAGTTTGAACACAAAGAGTTGTTCCATGCTGCCTGTGAAGTATCTAGCTCAGATGTGGGACACTAGCTACAAAGGACATGCCTTATTCCCCCCTAAAGAGCCAATATCTTTTCATAAAGGAAGGCAACTCAGTGAAAGCAATGATGGAGGGTAGCTAAAGAATAAAAGATAAGTGCCATGAAAAGTCAAGCAGGAAGCAGGACCAGGAGGTTAAAATATTTCATAAACGGTAGTCCTTAGCAAGTGGTATTGGCAAAGGTGGAAACAGCCAATCAACAGATCCATGTTTCCTTTCTGACAGTTCTAGCTCTCATATTCCTTGTCAGAGGAGGAGGAATCAAACCAAAAACCCACAGCAGAATCCTCAGAGCTACAGAAATGTTAAATCAGAGGCCTCACAGACAGAGCTTTTAAAATACTCTGAAGTTAGCTGAGCAGATAAGGGCCTGACTTACACTGCAAGCCTAGCCTGGGTTATCAGTCAGCTGAGGCAGCAGACTGCAGCAGTGCCTGCAGGATCCAGACCTTCAAAAAGGTTTAGAGATAATTCTACATGCAATTTCCAGCCATCTCTTGCACATGTTCAGATTTCCTTTTGCTTGCTTGCTGCTATTTATTGTGAGTGCCCAACACATCTGCACTAGCAGCTGATGCATTTGTTTGAATACTAAGACAGTTCTCCTTTGCTCATGAAGTGTCAGTAAAATAGAATCATAGAGTCAATACGGTTGGAAAAGACCTCAGAGATCACCAAGTCCAAGCTGTCACCCAACACCTGCTGACAACTAAACCATGGCTCCAAGTGCCACAGCCAAGCCTTTTTTGAACACCTCCAGGGATGGGGACTCCACCACCTCCCTGGGCAGCACATCCCAAGGGCCAGTTACTCTTTCTAGAAAGAGCTTTCTCCTCACCTTCAGTCTAAACCTCCCCTGGCACAGCTTGAGACTGTGTCCTCTTGTTCTGGTGCTGGGGGCCTGGCAGAAGAGACCAACCCCTGGCTACAACCTCCCTTCAGGGAGTTGGAGAGAGCAAGAAGGTCTCCCCTGAGCCTCCTCTTCTGCAGGCTAAGCAACCCCAGCTCCCTCAGCCTCTCCTCCCAGGGCTGTGCTCCAGACCCCTCCCCAGCTTTCTTGCCCTTCTCTGGACACCTTCCAGCATCTCAACATCTTTCCTAACCTGAGGGGCCCAGAACTGGACACAGGACTCAAGGTGTGGCCTAAGCAGTGCTGAGCACAGGGCAGGATGAGCTCCCTGCTCCTGCTGGCCACACTGCTCCTGCTGCAGGAACAAGAATGTAACAAGAATGATGTTGTCTCTTCAGAATTTGCTTGTCTGAAGCAAGAAAGAGTGAGAAAAGCCTTTCAGTACAGAAGGAAAATAAAGTGCTGAGGTTTGGAACAAAACCAAGGTCCAAGTCAGGGATGAAAGAAAAAAGGGTTTCTGTTTCCATCCAAAGCTCCTGGAGCTGGTTTGGATTTGTCACTGAAACAAAACAAAATGCTTCCAACACTTCCAGTTTCCCCTTCCTTGCCAGCAAATGAGAGAGAAGATGCATAGGAATCATTGCAGAGCTGCCAGGAATCCAGGTCACTGCTCTGATCATGTAGAGTGTAAATTCCACCTCAAATCCTGCTGACACACAAGCACAGAATCAGAAAGTTGCTTTCCTCTTTCTTTGTCTGGTTAATACCTCTCTGCTCTTTGTATAAAACACAAGTTTCCACTATAGCAGCACGAGACACCCCTCTATTGAACTACTACTTACCTCTCCAGCTATCCTTGCAGGTATCCCAGAGTTGGTGTCCCCTGGCCTCCTTATTAAACATAATCTGTTTGCAAAATGGGGAAAAAGGGAAAGAAAAGAAGGAGAGGGGGGAAGAAGAAGGAGAGGGGGGAAGAAGAAGGAGAGGGGGGAAGAAGAAGGAGAGGGGGGAAGAAGAAGGAGAGGGGGGAAGAAGAAGGAGAGGGGGGAAGAAGAAGGAGAGGGGGGAAGAAGAAGGAGAGGGGGGAAGAAGAAGGAGAGGGGGGAAGAAGAAGGAGAGGGGGGAAGAAGAAGGAGAGGGGGGAAGAAGAAGGAGAGGGGGGAAGAAGAAGGAGAGGGGGGAAGAAGAAGGAGAGGGGGGAAGAAGAAGGAGAGGGGGGAAGAAGGAGAGGAGAATCAATTGCTCTGGCCTTGCACTTTGAACTGCTTGTTACATCTCAAGCTCTTTCACACATGCCTAAAGCTAGCATAATATTCTCCATTCCCTTTAAACTATTATGTTTAAAGAAATAAATACATTTGCTACAACTTGATTACACAGCAAGAATGATGTTACCTCCTCAGGAAAATTCAGATAAGACCCTTTCTAATGGCAGTTCTAAGGTGGATGAACAGCAGCATCATTGGCATTAGACACAAGTTAAACTGAGAGAGGAGTGGAGCCACCCAAGAAGGATTTGTTGCTAACTTGGTGTCACCTCTGTGCTCATGACTGCCCTCACTTTCCTGGCATCACGCCGAGGAATCTGGAGGGAACTGAACTTTTTTAGAATATGATATTTTCATGTGCTTTTGCCTTGCTGCCTTTGAGAACAGCAGACTAGGAATAATGACCCAAGACACTCCTTTCAGTCCTGTGTAGAAGATCTTGAGATACAACAAGCAGTTCAAAGTGTAAAGCCAGAGGAGAGTAATTGTCTCTTCTTCTCTCTCCTTTCTTTCCTTCTCTTCTCTCTCCTTTCTTTCCTTCTCTTCTCTCTCCTTTCTTTCCTTCTCTTCTCTCTTCTTTCTTTCCTTCTCTTCTCTCTCCTTTCTTTCCTTCTCTTCTCTCTTCTTTCTTTCCTTCTCTTCCCTCTTCTTTCTTTCCTTCTCTCTTCTTTTTCCTTCTCTCTTCTTTCTTTCCTTCTCTTCTTTCTTTCCTTCTCTTCTCTCTTCTTTCCTTCTATTCTTTCTTTCCTTCTCTTCTCTCTTCTTTCTTTCCTTCTCTTCTTTCTTTCCTTCTCTTCTCTCTTCTTTCTTTCCTTCTCTTCTTTCTTTCCTTCTCTTCTTTCTTTCCATCTCTTCTCTCTTCTTTCTTTCCTTCTCTTCTCTCTTCTTTCTTTCCTTCTCTTCTCTCTTCTTTCTTTCCTTCTCTTCTCTCTTCTTTATTTCCTTCTCTTCTCTTCTCTCTTCTTTCTTTCCTTCTCTTCTCTCTTCTTTCTTTCCTTCCCTTCTCTCTTCTTCCTTTCCTTCCCTTCTCTCTTCTTCCTTTCCTTCCCTTCTCTCTTCTTCCTTTCCTTCCCTTCTCTCTTCTTCCTTTCCTTCTCTTCTTTCTTTCCTTCTCTTCTCTCTTCTTTCTTTCCTTCTCTTCTTTCTTTCCTTCTCTTCTCTCTTCTTTCTTTCCTTCTCTCTTTTCTTTTCTTCTCTTTTTTTCTTCTCTTCCCTTCTCTTTTCCTTTCTTTTCCTTTCAAGCTCTATCTCTGAAGTACAGAGGGGTAGAGAGGGCAATATTCTACTGGGAGACTGTGAAAACCACCCCTTTTCTGAAGCTTTCTTTTGATTTTCAGCCTAAATGGCATTCAGTGGCTGTTTATGTAATGTTTTTTCCTTTCTTTTGCCAATATGATCATTAGGAAAAAAGAATTGTTGCAGCTTGTGTGGGTGACCCCTCTGTATTCTCAGCTGGCAATCATAGCTCCTCTTTGCTTTCATTTTACAGGCAAACTGAAGTCTTTCACTATCCTACAGGACAGTTCAGTACTCCTGATCATCCCAGGAACCCACTTCTCTCTCCCTGCTCCCATCTGATCTCACCTTTCTGAAGCACTTTTGACCAGATTCACTCCTTTTTGTCCAATGTGAAGTTCCCCACATAGTCTGGCCTGAAGCTTACTTTACAGATCCAACAAAAGGTGAGGATAAAGAACAACCCCTTCACACTGCTGAGGCCAAAATCTGGTGTGTGGTGCTCAGGTTTTCCTTCCTTAGATGACAGAAGCAGCTAAAATAAGAAAGACTCTGCCCTCAGTCAGATGGGAGGCAGCTTTGTATGAAACTATACCACACAGGAACTTCAAATTGGACCTAAACTCTTGAAGCTGCTCTACTTAGGGCAAAACATTTTAACTGAGAAGACAAAATCTTTTATTCTACAGGTTGGGACAGCTGGATCCCAGTTCCTGAACCACTGGAAGTTTGTTTATATCAGGTGGAGACACTGAGAACCAGGAAGCTAAGCAAAGGATTAGGCAGCAGGACAAGATTTGGAGGAAGGCAAGAGGCCAGTCTGTAAGCCTGCTTGTACAGAGAGAGAGAGGGGCAGCAAGGAGCACACAGAGAAAGAAGAGAGCTGGGGAGGAAAGAATAATTATCTAAAGCAAAAAGCAAGACCACATGAAAATATTTCTGGGGGAGAGTGATGCTCCCAGAAGATGGCACCCAGAGGGAAATCTCAATGAGTAGGGGTAAAAAAATATCCCTGTGTTGAAATGATCAAATACTGCACGAGGCCCTGGTCTGTACAAACATCAATGTGCAAATGATGGTCACCCTGGTACTTTTTGGTCCTGTTGTGGTAGTCTTGTGTGGGTAAGCACAAAGCAGGATGGCTGGAGGGCCTCAGAACTTCAGGGCATACAAGGTGATGGATAAGCTTTGCAGACACAAGGTGAGAGCAAAGGATTTGAGTGAAGGATTTTCCTGTCAGTTCTGTGCACTGAGCCCATGTTCCTCTTTGATTTTCCACAGCCGGTCAGCCAAATGGTCAAGGAGATAAAAACAACAGTCACAGGATTGTTTCTCTGTTAGGATGTCGTTCAAAACACAGATATGCCTTAAGAGCTATTTGCATGTGAATTGTTTTCACTTCAAACGACTGTGGGTACATCGAGTTAGAATAGGCACGCTTAAGGAATGCAAAACGTCTCTCGAGCGAGGGAGTTTGTCGGTTTGCATTGTGCTGCTCGGTGAATTCACGTGCTAATCGTACCGTTCCCTGCTGTCACATTGCCTTCAGCTTTGAAGATCAGTCAGAGCAAGGAAATTCTGCCCTACCTGTGACAGTGGAACAAACAAAATGCCAGTGAAGTGAGTGGTTTATGGCTATTTTAATCATGCATAGGATGATCAGCTTCTCTCTTCCTTCCCCTTCAGAGGGATATGGCCATTTTGATTCTTGTCACTTCTGCTTGCCTTTCCCATTGCAAGTAAGTACCAAACCAAGTAATATTAGCCAGAAGGAAGAGAAGCAGCGTTAGGTTCACGCTGCCTGGTTTATCCTGGTCTTCAATTTCACTAGCAAATATTTACAGGGAGTACATCCTCTGCTAATTCCATCCACACACCTTGGCTCACACGCTGCCACATAATGCTGTGTTGAAGTTTTCCTCTGTGGTTTCAATGCAGACTGACTATATTTGCACTCCAGTTCCCCCTGTGCATATATATATATATATATATATATATAGCTAATCTTGACTCTTTAAATACAGCTTTGTGCAGTCTGAGTACGAGTTAAATGACAGGTAGAAAGCAGTTTGCTTGCTAAAGGTGGCAATGGCAGAGTTTGCTGAAACAATGAAAACTCCAGGTGTGCTATGTGCTGACACTAGCAGAGATTCTCTTTCATAAATTCACAGTTGGAAAATACTGCAACTGGTGGTGCTGAGAAATGGCTGTGGAGAACAGCTCTCACTGCTGGAGTGTGGCCAGAGAAGGGCCATGAGGAAGAAGAGGAAAGAGAGAAGGGAAGGGGAAGAGAGAAAGTACAGGATGGGTAGAGAAGGAGGGAAAGAAGGAGGGAAGGAGGGAGGAGGGAAAGAAGGAGGGAAGGAGGGAGGAGGGAAAGAAGGAGGGAAGGAGGGAGGAGGGAAAGAAGGAGGGAAGGAGGGAGGAGGGAAAGAAGGAGGGAAGGAGGGAGGAGGGAAAGAAGGAGGGAAGGAGGGAGGAGGGAAAGAAGGAGGGAAGGAGGGGGGAGGGAAAGAAGGAGGGAAGGAGGGGGGAGGGAAAGAAGGAGGGAAGGAGGGGGGAGGGAAAGAAGGAGGGAAGGAGGGGGGAGGGAAAGAAGGAGGGAAGGAGGGGGGAGGGAAAGAAGGAGGGAAGAAGGGGGGAGGGAAAGAAGGAGGGAAGGAGGGGGGAGGGAAAGAAGGAGGGAAGGAGGGAGGAGGGAAAGAAGGAGAAGGAGGGAAAGAAGGAGAAGGAGGGAAAGAAGGAGCAGGAGAAGGAGGGAAAGAAGGAGAAGGAGGGAAAGAAGGAGAAGGAGGGAAAGAAGGAGCAGGAGGGAAAGAAGGAGCAGGAGGGAAAGAAGGAGCAGGAGAAGGAGGGAAAGAAGGAGCAGGAGAAGGAGGGAAAGAAGGAGCAGGAGAAGGAGGGAAAGGAAGGAGAAGGAGAAGGAGGGAAAGAAGGAGAAGGAGAAGGAGGGAAAGAAGGAGAGGAAGGGAAAGAAAGGGAGGGAAAGAAAGAGAGGGAGGGAAAGAAAGAGAGGGAGGGAAAGAAAGAGAAGGAAAGAAAAATCAGTTACTCTGGCTTCGCACTTTGATGTGTTTGTTTTCTCTCAAGACCTTCCACAAGTGCCAGAAGCTACCATAACAGTCTTCATTCTCTTGAAACTTTTATGGTTTTAAAAATTAAACTAAATTTACTAAAACTTCAAATAACTGAGGATAAAACCTTCCACTGCCTCTCTTGTCAGTAAATAATAGGGTACCAGCTCACATGCCTCATCTTTTACTGCCTGTCTTCAGAGGTTACAACAAGAACTGATAAACCCTTGAAAGTTCTAACTCAATCATTTTGGCTGCTTCATAATTTTGTAAGGTTTGCATTTTGCTTTCAAAATTTTCCCTTAAAAAATAATAATAACTCCCCAAAGTTACAGGCCCCCTGAGCTGAGGCTTATTGGGAAAAAAAATAGGCTCCTTATTCTAAACCAAAATCTGAGCTAAAATGACCAGATTTATTCCTGCTTACTGTCAAACAGTACATCATAGAATCATAGAGCTGCCAGGGCTGGAAGGGACCTCAAGGCTCAGCCAGTTCCAACCCCCCTGCCATGGCCAGGGACACCTCACACCACAGCAGGTTGCTCACAGCCACCTCCAGCCTGGCTGCAAACACCTCCAGGCAGGAGGCTGCCACCACCTCCCTGGGCAACCTGTGCCAGGCTCTCACCACCCTCATGGGCAACAACTTCTTCCTCACAGCCAATCTCAATCTCCCCATTTCTAGTCTTGCTCCATCCCCCCCAGTCCTTTCCCTCCCTGATATCCCCAAAAGTCCCTCCCCAGCTTTCTTGCAGCCCCCTGCAGATCCTGGAAGGCCACAATGAGGTCACCTCAGAGCCTTCTCCTCTCCAGACTGCACAACCCCAGCTCCCTCAGTCTGTCCTCAGAGCAGCTCCAGCCCTCTGCTCATCCTCGTGGCCCTTCTCTGGACACCTCCCAGCACCTCCAGATCCTTCCTGGCACAGAGGCTCCAGAAGTGGACCCAGCAGATGTAAGACTGAGGTTTATTTGGGGATGCTGCAAACTGGCCAACTGCCAAGAACCCTGAGGAAAAACCCAACAGAAAAGCTGCCCTGCAGGAGAGCAGAGCAGCACATCCTGACTCCTGGATGTGCTCTGCTGCTTCCACAAGGTGTTGCATTTCCAAGTATTCATATCCTGCCAAGGTTTCCTGAGAGAAAGTGCAAGCACTGCCAGCAGTGCTGGTAAAGGAGCTTCTTGCTCTCTGCTGGATGTTTCCATTAAAACAACTCATACAACAGTGGTTTTTAATCAAAGCATAATTTTTGCAGGAATAAGAGACAGGTTTCTTTTATCTCTGTGTCTGTGAACTGGATTCAGCAAGAGCATCCCACCCCAGCTACAGGAATAAAATACTCCACACACTTTGCCTGCAGTTCCCTGATCTGACATCCTCCTGCCTGTCCAACCCATGTGGCTGTCCTCTGCTAGCCTGCACACTAAGCCTTGCTTCTGAGCCAGCTGGAGCAACTTCAGAACACCCAGGATTTGTAAGAGCAAGAGCTCATTTTGCTCCATGTCTCACTTGGAATCACAGAATCAATATGGTTGGAAAAGACCTCAAAGATCATCAAGTCCAACCTGTCACCCAAGACCTCATGACTACTAAACCATGGCACCATGACTACTACACCATGGTTTCTAACAGAAACCTTCAGCATGTTACAAAGGAAGAACCAAAACTAGGACTCTACTGCAGCCTGCACACTTAGCCTTGCTTCAGAACCTGCTGGAACAGCTTCAGAGCAGCCAGGATCTGTAAGAGCAAGAGCCCTTTTTGCTCCATGTCTCACTTCTAACAGAAACCTACAGCAGGTTACAAAGGAAGAACCAAAACTAGGACTTTACTGCAGTTTTTATACCCCTGGCAAGCTGGAATAACACCCATGCCTCCTACCACTGCTGGCATGATAACACTGCAGATAATCCTGCTCATTCCAAGCAGAAAGTGTCATGTAAAACAGAGGTCAATCCAATCGATCTCAAGAGGAAATTCATTACACAGCTGCTATGCTTTAATTATAGTTCAACCACTGGCAAGCATTACTGCTGCCTCAAATTGCCAAGGTCTCACAAGGAGAGCCTGAGGGAGCTGAGGACTCTGTAGCCTGGAGAAAAGGAAACTGAGGGGTGACCACATTCATGTTGATAAAGATGTGCAGGGTAAGTGCCCAGAGGCTGGAGCCAGGCTCTGCTGGGGGATGCCCAATGCCAGCACCAGGGGCAGTGGTGGAAGCTGAGGCAGAGGAAGTGCCATGGAAACAGGAGGAAGATTATTTCCCTGTGAGGGTGGCAGAGCCCTGGAACAGGCTGCCCAGGGGGGCTGTGGAGGCTCCCTCTGTGGAGACATTAAAAACCCACCTGGATGCATTCTTGTGTGACCTGCTCTGGCAGGGGGCTTGGACTGGATGAGCTTTCCAGGTCCCTTACAGCCCCTAACACTCTGTGATTCTGTGAAGTAATGCTGTACGTGATCAGTGTGGTTCTCTACACTCTAAAAACTCCATGCCACACTTTTTGTTGCCTTCCCTTTGTTCAGTGCAGAGGGTAACCTGGAATTACCCACCCTGCTCCTCCAAGGGGAGAGCCAGGTAACAGACTAGCTACCACAGACTGCACAGGCAGAAGACCACAATGCTATTTTCAAGGGTAGATGTTGTTTCCACAGGTCAAGAGCTGGTGAAGCTATGGCCTGCTCCGAGTCTGTGGACAAGCTGCTAGCTAACAAAGGTAAGAAGCTGAAAACTGCTTTAAAAACTTGCCAACTGGCATCCTGGCCTGCAGCAGGAGCAGTGTGGCCAGCAGGAGCAGGGAAGTCATCCTGCCCTGTGCTCAGCATTAGTTAGGGCACACCTGGAGTCCTGTGTCCAGTTCTGGGCTCCTCAGGTTAGGGAAGATGTTGAGATGCTGGAAGGTGTCCAGAGAAGGGCAACAAAGCTGGGGAGGGGTCTGGAGCACAGCCCTGGGAGGAGAGGCTGAGGGAGCTGGGGTTGCTGAGCCTGCAGAAGAGGAGGCTCAGGGGAGACCTTCTTGCTCTCTCCAACTGCCTGAAGGGAGGTTGGAGCCAGGTGGGGGTTGGTCTCTTCTCCCAGGCACCCAGCACCAGAACAAGAGGACACAGTCTCAAGCTGTGCCAGGGGAGGTTTAGGCTGGAGGTGAGGAGAAAGTTCTTCCCAGAAAGAGTAACTGGCCATTGGGATGTGCTGCCCAGGGAGGTGGTGGAGTCCCCATCCCTGGAGAAGTTCAAAAAAGGCTTGGATGTGGCACTTGGAGCCATGGTTTAGCTGCCAGGAGGTGTTGGGTGACAGCTTGGACTTGATGATCTCTGAGGTCTTTTCCAACCTGTGTAATTTCTGTATATAGTTGGGAACAGCACTTCCATTTTTCTTCCAGCTGTTTCCAACCCTGTGTGAAAGTGATTTTATTTTACTTCCTTTGGGGGTGTGTGTGTAAAATATAATGTTCTGTCCACTCCTCAAACTCAGACATGGACACAAGTGTATGCATACATATAATCTGCACTGCTCTTTCAGTTTACCTATCATCTCATGCATTTCCCCCCAGACGGTTTGGCTGCTTTTAGGACATTTCTGAAGTCAGAGTTTAGTGAGGAGAATGTGGAGTTCTGGTTGGCCTGTGAAGACTTCAAGAGAACCAGGTCCTCTACCAAGATGGCTGCAAAAGCCCAGAAGATTTATTCTGAATTTATACAAGCTGATGCTCCAAAGGAGGTAAGCAGCTTTTTGGCTTGTGCTTTGCTTAATGAGGATGGGAGTCCAGGGGGGGTACAGAAAATGCAATTGAATGTTGCTGTGCTTGCATTTTTATGTCATAGAATCATAGAATTGTTAGGCTTGGAAGGGACCTCAAGGCTCAGCCAGTCCCAACTCCCTGCCATGGGCAGGGACACCTCACACCACAGCAGGTTGCTCACAGCCACCTCCAGCCTGGCTGCAAACACCTCCAGGCAGGAGGCTGCCACCACCTCCCTGGGCAGCCTGTGCCAGGCTCTCACCACCCTCCTGGGCAACAACTTCTTCCTCACATCCAATCTCAATCTCCCCATTTCTAGTTTTGCTCCATCCCCCCCAGTCCTATCCCTCCCTGACACCCTCAGAAGTCCCTCCCCAGCTTTCTTGTAGCATCCTTCAGATCCTGGCAGGCCACAATGAGGTCTCCTGGGAGCCTTCTCCTCTCCAGAGTACGCTAGCAAAGGAAGGGAAGGCCTTCCTGCTGCTTTGCATCAGCCAGGTTACTTGGGAGGAAATTCAAATGTGGGCTATGTCCTGCACCTGAACAGACCTCAGCCTTCCAATCAAACTGACACTGGCTTCATGCTTCCTTTCTCCCTACAGATTAACATTGACTTCCACACCAAAAACGACATCTCTCAGAATATATCTGAGCCCACTCTCAGCTGCTTCGATGATGCTCAGAGGCTGATCTACAGCCTCATGGCAAAGGACTCTTTCCCCAGGTTTCTGAGGTCGGAGGAGTACAAAGACCTGGTAAAGAAGCAAAAGAGCAGGAACCAGAGGAGGTGGCTCCCCTTCTTGTAAGCAAACATCTGAGGGGGAGGGTTCCCACTGAGGAAACATCATCTGTGCTGAGCTGCAAAGTGGTTGAACAAACCAGATCTAAGAGTTGCCTTTGCCACCTTATTCTTGAGTGCTAGGTGCACGTTATACTTTCAAATAAGAAGGGAGGAAGGTTCCAGGAGCAGGTTGGAACATGCCAGGGTGTTTGAGCTACCTTTTGAGTGAAGAAGTTTGCCACTGACATTCCACACACCCCACCCCCACCCCCCAGTGCTTGCTTTATTTCTCAAAGTGTTTACACCTTTCCCAGCAGAATGTTTTGGCCTTTCTGGGTTGCTGCTGATTTTTCCTCTAACCTGAATTCCTTCCAGGCCACCTGCATGCATCTGCTCAATCCATTCATCATCTTATTGGTAACAAAGCCATGGATACCCCCCACCCCCACCCCCCCTTTCAGCCCTGCTTTGGGAGCAATTCAAGCAGGAAAAGCAGCAATATGGCTGAGAGCAGGTTGTGCTAATATTTAATTACTAGGCAGCTGCTTTATGAGAAAGCTTCCTGGCACTCCCAGCACCTGAATGTTTCACAACACAGCTGGCTCCCATCTGATGAGCTTCACATTGCTTTGTGTTTATTTAATTGATTATTAATTCTTCTTAATTGAAAAGGCTCATTTATTAACTGTGGAGGCATTTGGGGAATAAAAACAAAAGAGGGGACTCTTCCTCTGTGCCTTGGCAATTAATAGCTGGTTTTCTTAGCTCTTCCAAGTGCACCAGGGACAGTGTTCCTCTGCACTCACCACATGTCAATAATTATTACCATTTTTCCAATGAAATACAGATCAGCAAGCAGCAGGGAGACAACTTCAGGCAAACAAGCAGGTGAATCAGCATTTGGTCAGAGGGTTGTTTTTTAAGCAAGCAAAATATGATAGGGCTCTGCTGTGGTTTAAAGGGCCCCTCAGTTTAGGAAGGATGTTGACTTGCTGGAACGAGTCCAGAGAAGAGCAACAAAGTTGGTGAGGGGTTTGGAACATAAGCCCTACGAGGAGAGGCTGAGGGAGCTGGGGTTGCTTAGCCTGGAGAAGAGGAGACTCAGGGGTGACCTTATTACTCTCTACAACTACCTGAAGGGAGGTTGTAGACAGACGGATGTTGGTCTCTTCTCCCAGGCAAGCAGTACCAGAACAAGAGGACACAGTCTCAGGCTGCGCCAGGGGAGATACAGGCTGGATGTTAGAAAAAAGTTCTATACAGAAAGAGTGATTGCCCATTGGAATGGGCTGCCTGGGGAGGTGGTGGAGTCACCATCACTGGAGGTTTTTAGGAGAAGACTTGACGGGGTACTTGGTGCTGTGGGTTAGTTGCTTGGGCGGTGTTGGATTGGTTGATGGGTTGGACACGATGATCTTGAAGGTCTCTTCCAACCTGGTTTATTCTATGTATTCTATGTATTCTAAAGCAGGACAGATTTGCTCTTCTGCCCCTTCCAAAGGGGCAAAAGAAAATTGCTCACCCAGGGGATTGGATAGGGCTGCAAAGCTTAAATGGAAAGGCTGTTCACAACTCTATGCAACAGCACAAAGCATCTAAAATACACCAAAATCCTTAGGCTGGGCTTGACACAGGAGCTCGTTAAGCCAAAGCTTCACACAAAACTCCCTTTAAACCAGGCTAACAAACAGAAGCCTTCCTGCCCCCTCTCCACCAAGCCTCTCTACCCTCCATACCACACCAGTGTGACACTGCACAAATCCAGCTTGGCAACTCCACACCCCAATCAGGCAGCTACAGAATAAACCAGGCTGGAAAAGACCTCAGAGATCACCAAGTCCAACCTATCACCAACACCATCTGATCAACGCAACCATGGCACCAAGTGCCTCAGCCAGGCTCTTCCTGAACACCTCCAGGGATGGGGACTCCACCACCTCCCTGGGCAGCACATCCCAAGGGCCAATCTCTCTTGCTGGGAAGAATTTCTTCCTCACCTCCAGCCTAAACCTCCCCTGGCACAGCTTGAGACTGTGTCCTCTTGTTCTGGTGCTGCTTGCCTGGGAGAAGAGACCAACCCCCAGCTGGCTCCAACCTCCCTTCAGGCAGTTGTAGAGAGCAAGAAGGTCTCCCCTGAGCCTCCTCTTCTGCAGGCTAAGCAACCCCAGCTCCCTCAGCCTCTCCTCCCAGGGCTGTGCTCCAGACCCCTCCCCAGCTTTCTTGCCCTTCTCTGGACACCTTCCAGCAGCTCAACCTCTTTCCTAAACAAAGGAAACTGGTCCAGAACTGGACACAGGACTCAAGGTGTGGCCTGAGCAGTGCTGTGCACAGGGCAGGATGACCTCCCTGCTCCTGCTGGCCACATTCTTCCTGATGCAGGCCAGGATGCCATTGGCCTTCTTGGCCCCCTGGGCACACTGCTGGCTCATGTTCAGCCTACTGTCAACTAGTACCCCTAGGTCCCTTTCTGCCTGGCTGCTCTCCAGCCACTCTGTCCCCAGCCTGTAGAGCCTAATTGGCAGCATTGCCAAGGCTGCCACCAGGTCTCATTTCCCCACCAAGGGAGATAAGAGCCTGGGTGTCCTTCCTGGGATGAGAGAGGGAGGGAAAAGGGCAGAAAATTGATTTTGCAGCCAAATTGATAGGGGTGCAGGACTTATGGGCATGAAACATGTCTTCTGGTCTACCTCCTGGAGACTCTGGAGATCTGCAGCTTTGTGATTTCTTAAAGACACCTAGCCTCAGACTGCCACAGGTTCCAGAGCAAGCTTCAGGCACCTCCAAATGCACACATGGATCTTGCTCCTTGCTATTAGAGGATTTGATGCATATTTATGTGAAGGAAGGAGCTGTGGCATAGCAGAGAAGCAAGTAATATTGTAAGCTATATTGTGCAGGAAGAATGTTCACCATGGAAAATAATTCTACATGTAAGAAACAGCAATAAGATTAAAAACCCCAATCTTTTCATTTCAGATGAATTTGATCCTGTTAATTCTTTTGCCTTTAAGCTGCTCTGGGTTTCCAGGAACCTCTCCTTGCTTGGAACTCTGTTGATGCCTTCGACCTACCATCACACCCTCTGCAAGAGGTCCTCTCTGTTTCATCAAACTACATCAAGGAACTAATCCATTTAGACAACAAATAATGTTAAGCAGTCTGAAAGCTGCTTGTGTACATCAATTGCAGTCCTGCTACAGCTTAAGCAGCTAGGTAGGCTGATAATAATCAATTCTTTGATAGCCATCATCTATCCTACCACCTGGCTGTTTCCTTCTTGCTGCCAGCATTTCTTACTCTTTTCTTCCTTCCCCAGCCCTAGTGGTTGGCAGAGAGATGAGCACCACCACTGAGGCTGAGCTAGAAGGAGGATGTGGGTTTGCTCTGCAGCCCCACAGCTACCACTCATTTGGCAACGATGCTTCAGTGGAAAATTGCAGCTTCCTCCTGCAGGGCAGCCTCGGTGTCCTGCCTGCCCCGGGGGATTTCTGCTGCTGCAGCTCACAGCAGCGGCAGCAGCCAGGACTGCTCACGTTACCTCACTCACCCCAAAATGCAGCCAGGCATTTTCTCTTCTTACAAACCCAATTCTCATTTTCAGTAGAGAAAATTCCCAGGGCAGGAGTAAGTGAGATCATCTCATCCTTCATAGCAGAGAATCAGACAATCAGCCAGGTTGGAAAAGACCTCAGGGAGCATCAAGTCCAACCTATGACCTAACACCTCCTGACAACTAAACCATGGCTCCAAGGGCCCCATCCAAGCCTTTCTTGAACACCTCCAGGGATGGGGACTCCACCACCTCACTGGGCAGCACATTCAAATGGCAAATTACTCTTTCTGGGAAGAGCTTTCTCCTCACCTCCTTCAGCCTAAATTTCCCTATCACTAGAAGTGTTTAGGAAGAGCCTGGCTGAGGCACTTGGTGCCATGGATTAGTTGATCAGATGGTGTTGGGTGAGAGGTTGGACTGGATGATCTCAGAGGTCTTTTCCAAGCTGGTTAATTCTGTATTCTGTACCTCCTATGAAATCCAACAAAAGAATCTACAGCACACTGAAGTTGTTTGGGAGCTTAACTACCACACTTCTGTACATTCCCATAACACAACTGATTGTTAAGTGGTATTAAAGATCCACTTCAGACAGCATCTGGAAACAGCCAGGTGTGAAGGATGGGAGCCAGCAGTCTTTATTGCCCTTCATTTTCTACATCTAAAGCTGATGCTTCATCCACCAACACCACCAAAAGAGAAACAAAGGTTATGGCCTAACATTCAAGCTCTGATAATCTGAGAGGGAAAGGCCAGGCACTGCAGCGTGACTCAGAAGATTTAGACTGAACTTTGCTAAAATCCCAGAGCTTTACCAAGGGCTTCCAGAGCCAGTTCAGCTCAGTTGTGTACCCTGCTGTGCAGCACTTGGGAAATGCACACAGAATCACACCGACTTGTCAGGGCTGGAAGGGACCTCAAAGATCACCCAGCTCCAACCCCTGTGCCAGGGGCAGTGTGGTGGGGTGAAAGGAACCCCCCCCCCCCCCCAGCTAATTTGGAGAAGCAACCCCCAAAATAAAATTGCCAGCTCAGTTTGGGGTGGGAGCAAATGAAGCTAGCTATTTACAAGCAAAACTACAGTCCAGAAATGTGAAATGCAAGGAATATGACTCTCCTCTGTATGTCCTGTAGCAAGCCAAGGAATTATATAGAGCCTATCATTAGTTTCCTTTTGAATCCAATGGCAACTCACCTGACTTTCAGTCTTTGCAGTCAGGAACTAGGCTGAAGTTCCCCCTTCAAACTGCAACAGGTAGGGACACCTCACACCACAGCAGGTTGCTCACAGCCACCTCCAGCCTGGCTGCAAACACCTCCAGGCAGGAGGCTGCCACCACCTCCCTGGGCAGCCTGTGCCAGGCTCTCACCACCCTCATGGGGAACAACTTCTTCCTCACATCCAATCTTAATCTCCCCACTTCTAGTTTTGCTCCATCCCCCCGATTTCTATCCCTCCCTGACACCCTCAAAAGTCCCTCCCCAGCTTTCTTGGAGCCCCCTGCAGATCCTGGAAGGCCACAATGAGGTCTCCTGGGAGCCTTCTCCTCTCCAGCCTGCACAACCCCAACTCCCTCAGTCTGTGCTCACAGCAGAGCAGCTCCAGCCCTCTGCTCCTCCTCGTGGCCCTTCTCTGGACACCTTCCAGCACCTCCAGATCTCACTTGTTCTGAGGACACCCCCCCCCCCCCCAAAGTCTTCTGCCTTTGTAAGTTATCTGCCTTTTCAATTCAAGACTATGCACCTCAGTTACCAAATAGAATCCCACATTCTCAGCCTCATGCCCTACTCAGGAAGAAATCTACATAGAATCACCAAGGTTGGAAGAAACCTCAAAGATCATCAAGTCCAACCTGTCCACAGACCTCATGACTAAACCATGGCACCAAGTGCCACATCCAATCCCCCCTTGAACACCTCCAGGGATGGTGAGAGTTGCTTAAATTTCATGTAAGTTATCACATGTAAGCATCAGCCCCAACTCCCTCAGTCTGTCTCCACAGGAGAGGTGCTCCAGCCCTCTCTCTGCTCATCCTTGTGGCCCTTCTCTGCACCTGCTCCAGCATTAGAGAATTCACTCCATCTTCCATCAAGCTGTAATGAACTCATGGCCTTTAATATTTTGGGAGCATAGAGACCCCCTCAGAAGGCAGGCTCTTTGCTGAGGCTTCAGAGCAATGCCTCAGACAAAGCCACCTAACACCAGAGCAGCTTTTTCATTGTCAAAACCACTGAGGTTGGAAACAAAAACCCCAACCCTGGATATAAACTTTGTAGAGAAGCCATCACAGCTATTCTGGTAAGTCACAACTGCTCTTACCAGGCTGTACACAACTGCTCTTGTAAGTCTGTGCACCACCTGTTCCTGTCAGCCCCAAGCACTAACACAGGAGCAGAACTGTTTACCCTACTGAGAGCTCTGGGTGATGATGGAAGCGCAGGGCAGCACCTTGGATGTCGAACATCACGTGCAGGAGTCATGGTGGGATTTGTAGGGAGCTTTTAGAGTGCTGGTGGTTGGGGGGGTATTTTTGTTTGGGGGTTTGTTTGTCTGTTTTTGGGGGTGGCGGGTTTTTTTTTCTTAGCCCACAATAAAAAGAGGAAGAAAAACCTGTTGTAAACTAAACAGAAAGCACTCCTTAGAAACCACTTTTGTACTTGAACCTTCCCATTTGCTTTCAAAGGAAAACAAAAAAAAGCCCTCCAAAATAAAAAAAGAAAAGAAAGCAAAGAAAAGAAAGCAAAGAAAAGAAAGAAAAGAAAGCAAAGAAAAGAAAGCAAAGAAAAGAAAGCAAAGAAAGCAAAGAAAAGAAAGCAAAGAAAAGAAAGCAAAGAAAGCAAAGAAAAGAAAGCAAAGAAAAGAAAGCAAAGAAAGCAAAGAAAAGAAAGCAAAGAAAAGAAAGCAAAGAAAAGAAAGCAAAGAAAAGAAAGCAAAGAAAAGAAAACAAAGAAAAGCTTTGTTGTGGTGGTGGTGTCATCCCCCACCCCCCTTTTATAAGTCCAAGAAATGCCAAAATATCCATTATGAGAAGAATTATTGTAATTATTTTCCCTGAAGGGAGGTTGTAGCCAGGTGGGGGTTGGGCTCTTCTCCCAGGCAAGCAGCACCAGAACAAGAGGACACAGTCTCAAGCTGTGCCAGGGGAAGTTTAGGCTGGAGGTGAGGAGAAAGTTCTTCCCAGTGAGAGAGATTGGCCATGGGAATGTGCTGCCCAGGGAGGTGGTGGAGTCCCCAAGCTAGGAACTGAAGCTAGGAACTGTTCAAGCTAGGAACTGTAATTTAATACTTTTAATTTGAAATACTCATTTAGTGATCAAAAGTGACTGGAACAATGCATCACAGGCTCACAGGATGTCAGGGGTTGGAAGGGACCCAGAGAGATCATCCAGTCCAAGCCCCCTGCTAGAACAGGACCATACAACCCAGCACAGGTCACACAGAGCACATCCAGATGGGGCTGGAAAGGCTCCAGAGAAGGAGACTCCACAACCTCTCTGGGCAGCCTGCTCCAGGGCTCTGGGACCCTCACAGGAAAGAAGTTCCCCCTTGTGTTGAGGTGGAACCTCCTGCGCTGCAGCTTCCATCCATTGCTCCTTGTCCCATCCCAGGGTGCAAGTGAGCAGAGCCTGTCCCCTCCCTCCTGACCCCCAGCCCTCAGCTATTGATAGACATTGATTAAATCCCCTCTCAGTCTTTTCTTCTCCAGACTAAAGAGCCCCAGGCGCCTCAGCCTCTCCTCCCCAGGCAGTGCTGCAGTCCCCTAAGCATCCTGGTAGCCTCCCCTGGAGCCTCTCCAGCAGATCCCTGTCCCTCCTGAGCTGGGGAGCCCAGAACTGAACACAGCACTCAAGATGAGGTCTCAGCAGGGCAGAGCAGAGGGGGAGGAGAACCTCCCTGGCTCTGCTGGACACACTTCTCTTAATGCCCCCCAGGATGCCCTTGGCCTCCTTGGCCCCCAGGGCACATTGGTGTCCCATGGATAACTTGTGATCCACCAGCACTGCCAGGTGCCTCTCCACAGGGCTCTCTCCAGCAGATCCCCTCCCAGCCTGTCCTGCTGCAGGTTATTCTTCCTCCCCAGCTGCAGGAAATGGACAAATGACCCTCAAATGATTTCTAACCCCTCCACCTGAAGTATTCCTAAGCTGTTCATTCTGAGAAACAACACCCCCTAGAAAAGTTTTTTTTCTATTCCTTCCCCCCCAGTTTTCAACTTCTACAATATTAGGGCTTGGAAATTGGACTCAGTGCATTGTCAGAGAGGCAGAGAGGCCCTGGATGCTTTGATCTTTAGTAAGAAAAATGAGACAAAACTAGAGGAAACAATCCCCTGCCTTTCTTGTTACTATTATTGCCTTTGTTTCCAGCTCCTGAGTTAGAATTTCTCTGTCTTAAATGAGACATTATCTTGTGGGGGTTTTTTTTCCTGTTGGGTTTGGTGGTTGCTGTTCATTTTCTTTTTGTTGGTTTTT
This sequence comes from Dryobates pubescens, assembly GCF_014839835.1. Classification (NCBI taxonomy): domain Eukaryota; kingdom Metazoa; phylum Chordata; class Aves; order Piciformes; family Picidae; genus Dryobates; species Dryobates pubescens. The sequence goes on from NC_071622.1 coordinate 1,676,642, forward strand.
GTTTCTCTATTGCATGGGTTTAGCTATTTGCATGTAAAATGAGTAGAGCTGGATTTGTCTCTCAATTCCTATCTGTTTCCAGGGAGTTTTGCATGCAGGCTATTTTTACTTCTACCAATAGTTTCCCTACTATGCATAACAGGCCTGGAAAGACAAACAAAAGAAGTACAGTAAAAACTGTAGGGAAACCAGGCTGGGGCTTTGGGTTTGGTTTGTTGGGGTTTTTTTCCTAGTACAATGGTTAAAACTTCAAGGTCTTTAACCCTCCAAAGAAAGGGAAAAAAATCAAATGATTCTGACTTAGAATTAACCAAGTTGGAAAAGACCTCAGAGATCTCTGAGTCCAACCTCTCACCCAACACCATCTGATCAACTCAACCATGGCATCAAGTGCCTCAGCCAGGCTCTTCTTAAACACCTCCAGGGATGGGGACTCCACCACCTCCCTGGGCAGCACATCCCAAGGGCCAATCTCTCTGGCTGGGAAGAATTTCTTCCTCACCTCCAGCCTAAACCTCCCCTGGCACAGCTTGAGACGGTGTCCTCTTGTTCTGTTGGAAATTAAGTTGCATTGGATGTGGAGGTGCTGGAAGGTGTCCAGAGAAGGGCCACAAGGAGGAGCAGAGGGCTGGAGCTGCTCTGCTGTGAGCACAGAATGAGGGAGTTGGGGCTGTGCAGGCTGGAGAGGAGAAGGCTCCCAGGAGACCTCATTGTGGCCTTGCAGTGTCTGAAGGGGGCTCCAAGAAAGCTGGGGAGGGACTTTTGAGGGTGTCAGGGAGGGATAGGACTGGGGGGGATGGAGCAAAACTAGAAATGGGGAGATTGAGATTGGATGTGAGGAAGAAGTTGTTGCCCAGGAGGGTGGTGAGAGCCTGGCACAGGCTGCCCAGGGAGGTGGTGGCAGCCTCCTGCCTGGAGGTGTTTGCAGCCAGGCTGGAGGTGGCTGTGAGCAACCTGCTGCAGTGTGAGGTGTCCCTGGCCATGGCAGGGGGGTTGGGACTGGCTGAGCCTTGAGGTCCCTTCCAACCCTGGCAGTTCTGTGGTTCTGCCATCACACACAAGCAAGGTTATTAACAATTCTGATCTAGGTAGAGCATTTCTGCAACCACCCTAAACAAACACCCAGCATCCAGGGCTCAAGGGCTATTTTCTTGTAAACAGATAAAAGACAAAGAATGTAGATGAGTATAAATCCCAGGAACTCAAGAAAGCTCATTCTTCACACCTTGAAAGAGGGGAAGCTCCTTTGGAAGGCTGAACTAGTTTGTTATTTAAAACATCCCATTCAGTAGACAAGTTGCATAGGCAAATTCAGGACAACTGGGCTGGCATCAGAAAACCTCTGAAATGCTCCAAACACTGCAAAATGACACTGACACAAAGTGGGAGCTGCCAGACAAAATGCCATGGGCAGGCACTATGTCACTAAGGGTTTATTGCTAACATTTTCCTAAGCTCTGCATTCTGCTTTGTCTTTTACCCAAGAGGAGGCTCAAGGGAGACCTTCTTCCTGTCCACAACTGAAGGGAGGTTGTAGCCAGATGGGGGTTGGTCTCTTCTCCCAGGCACCCAGAACAAGAGGACACAGTCTCAAGCTGTGCCAGGGGAGGTTTAGGCTGGAGGTGAGGAGAAAGTTCTTCCCAGAAAGAGTAATTGGTATTGGGATGTGCTGCCCAGGGAGGTGGTGGAGTCCCCATCCCTGGAGGTGTTCAAGGAAGGCTTGGATGTGGCACTTGGAGCCATGGTTTAGTTGTCAGGAGGTGCTGGGTGCTAGGTTGGACTTGATCATCTCTGAGGTCTTTTCCAACCTGGTTGATTCTATGATTGTCTGAAGGGACTTGTGCTGCTTCATGCCTGTTCTAAGCTTGCATTGTGCTACCCCTTCCCTTGGAGTGCCACCAGCAGCTCTACAACAGGAAGAGTTTCTAACTGATTTGAGTTTCAAACTGATTTGAATTTCATTTCCAGAACAAATGGACAGGGTTTTGATCCAAAGGCAATCATTTTGCCTGTTGTAATGAGATCAAAAGGCAGCAGAGGAAAGCCCTTTCATTTACTGAATTCCTTACCAGAGCTGAGCCTTTTAGGAGAATAAAGTGAAAAATGTGGCTTGTTAAATGGCTTAAAAAGGGGTTTTGAGACAGATCTTTTTTCATGTCAAATGCTGTGACATATTCCAGACTAGACAGGCTCATTAATACTGACATCTTCTACAGCCTTAAGTGGGTTTTTTTCCCCCACTGTTGATAATGAGCCCCTGTTGGCAATTCTATATTCTGAGACAAGAATTATTAGAGTCAATTGGATTTGGATCCATACTTTCCAGGGTTTCTGTCATCTTTCAGGAGCTCCCACACTTCATGTGCATCTCTCTGCAGTGACAATCATGTGCCAAGTTGGAGCTGCATTCTGCTGCCAGGAGCACAGTTGTTTTCTGAGAGCTGTTGCATAATTTCTAACCCAGGAAAATCAGATATTTTTAAACTATGCTGGCTGGTTGCAGTCTCTTTATCACAGAGTCACAGCAACACTCAGGCTGGAACAGAGCCTCAGCATCACCAAGTCCAACCCAGAACCCTGCTCTACAAGGCTCAATCCTAAACCAGAGCCCCAAGCACCACAGCCAAACCACCTTCCAACACCTCCAGGCTTGGGCACTCCACCACCTCCCTGGGCAGCACATTCCAGTCCCTGACCACTCTTGCCATCACAAAATTCTTCCTCCTGTCCAGTCTGAACCTCCCCAGTGGCAGCTTGAGGCCATTCCCTCTGTTCTGTCACTGATTCCCTGTGAGCAGAGACCAGCAGCAGCCTCTCCACAAGGTCCTTGCAGGGAGCTGTAGACAGCAATGAGGTCTCCCTCAGCCTCCTCTTTTCCACACTAACCATCCCCAGCTCCTTCAGTCTCTCCTCATCAGATTTATCCTCCAGGCCCTTCCCAGCTTCCTTGCCCTGCTCTGCCCTGGCTCCAGTCATAACTTGAGGCCATTCCCTCTTGTTCTATCACTAATTGCCTGTGAGAAGAGACCAGCAGCAGCCTCTCTACAATATCCTCCCAATCCTGTTCTAACATTTTTATTAGGCAGAACACTTTGGGGGGGTTGTGGTTTTGTTCTGTGGGGTTTTTTGTTGTGGTTTTTGTTGGCTTGTTTGGGGGTTTTGTTTGTTTGGTTCTGTGGTTGGTTTGTTTCTTTTGGTTGTGTTTTTGGTTGGGGGTTTTTTTTGCCACACATGACTAGGTAATAGAAGTCTGGTTTATGGCCTGAAATTAGAGTTAGAGGAATGCTAAAGGGGATTCCACTTCTAAAAGGTCTTTGTCTAGTCCCCTGGAGTGAACCAATAGAAAATGCCTACCACCATTAAGCACTTTACCCTGTGACTGGATGATCTTTGAGGTCTCTTCCAACTGGATGCTTTCTGTGATGCTGTGATCCTCTAAAAATGCAGTTCCAGGCCAAACAGATCTATGGACTTCACAATTAATACAATGAACCCTTTTTGGTTCGTTTCTTAAACCAAGGGGAGGTTGTGGTTGTTTGTTTTCATGGAATCATAGAACCAAGCAAGTTGGAAAAGACCTCAGACATCATCAGGTCCAACCTATCACCTAACACCTCCTGGCTCCAAGTGCCACATCCAAGCCTTTGTTGAACACCTCCAGGGATGGGGACTCCACCACCTCCCTGTGCAGCACATCCCAATGGCCAATCTCTCTTGCTGGGAAGAATTTCATCCTCACATCCAGCCCAAACCTCCCCTGGCACAGCTTGAGACTGTGTCCTCTTGTTCTAGTGCTGCTTGCCTGGGAGAAGAGCCCAACCCCCAGCTGGCTCCAACCTCCCTTCAGGGAGTTGGAGAGAGCAAGAAGGTCTCCCCTGAGCCTCCTGTTCTCCAGGCTAAGCAACCCCAGCTCCCTCAGCCTCTCCTTTTGGAATGGATGGAAGCATGAATGAATTCATCCTTCAGCACACTCCATGAAAACAGGCTTTTAGACATTGGGAAATGAAGTTCATCAGACGATTCCTTGTGAGTTGTTGCTTACCAGAGTGCTTATGGAAGCGCTGCCATCTGTGCCACAAAATCATCTGGTTCTAGTTCTTTAAAGCCAATTGTCTCCCACATAATAGGTTTGTAGTAAACTCGGCGTTATTGTTCGTTCTAACGTTAATTGTGCACTTAACATTAGCCCCGGGACTGATCCTTTGTTGGCAGTCCACGCGAAGAAGGAGAAAGGACAAAAGTAATTACAGCCCATTAGTGAGCGCCTGTAAGCTCTTCAATTATCTAAGAGCGAGTGAAATTCATATGCAAATGAAGTCTGCAGGCATTACAACAGGAGGTGGCACAACAGAATGGCAGAGAAACCGCGCAGAGGCAGCAGAGCGATGACAGGGGGAAAGGGCAAGGAGACTCAGCTTCATAAGTGCTAACCTAATGCATATTGAAGGGAAGGCAGCTTGAAATGCAGCCCATTGGACAGGTGAGATCTAGCAGGAGTGTTGAAGGACATTTTGCACCTTGGTACAATAGAATCACAGAATCAGCCAGGTTGGAAGAGACCTCCAAGATCCAACCTATCACCCAGCCCTATCCAATCAGCTGAGTGCCACTAAGAGCTTGATTACTCAGATAACTCTTATGAAAACTAACTCTCAAAGGGCTAAACTAATAAATAATGTTTATACAATGTCCCTTTAGGCTTTGGCTACAATGGGGATAGTAAAGAAGTGTGCCCAGGTGGCCAAGAAGGCCAAGGGCATCCTGGCCTGCAGCAGGAACAGTGTGGCCAGCAGCAGCAGGGAAGTCATCCTGCCCTGTGCTCAGCACTGCTCAGGCCACACCTGGAATCCTGTGTGCAGTTCTGGGCTCCTCAGGTTAGGAAAGATGTTGAGCTGCTGGAAGGTGTCCAGAGAAGGGCAAGAAAGCTGGGGAGGGGTCTGGAGCACAGCCCTGGGAGGAGAGGCTGAGGGAGCTGGGGTTGCTTAGCCTGCAGAAGAGGAGGCTCAGGGGAGACCTTCTTGCTCTCTCCAGCTCCCTGCAGGGAGGTTGTAGCCAGGTGGGGGTTGGTCTCTTCTTGCAGGCAAGCAGCACTAGAACAAGAGGACACAGTCTCAAGCTGTGCCAGGGGAAATGTTAGGAAGAAATTCTTCCCAGCAAGAGAGATTGGCCATTGGGATGTGCTGCCCAGGGAGGTGGTGGAGTCACCACCTGTCCCAGGGACAGCATTCCCATTAAATAGGGTAGGAATTTTCCCTTGTGTGTCCCAAGGAAAAGGACAGAATTCCCATGAAATTGGATACTCACTGCACTAACAAATAATGGAGCAGAGAAGAAACCTTCACTGACACAGCAGAAGAGTTCCACCACTGAATTCTTTTCTGCCCATAGTTCACTCCACCTGGATGTTCGATCCCACCACTGCAGCAGCCACCAAACACAAAGCTGGTGCTCAGTTCCCACACAGCAGAGCAGCCCAGGCTTCTTGTTCCCTTAACCCCTAAGGACCTCTGAAGGAATCTCCTTCGCACAGTGCAGACACAGTAGGCTGTACCCAAGAACTGGAAAAGATTACAGCAGCTAACTGTGGTACGGTGGGAGAAGGAGGGGAGAAGGAGGGTGAGAAGTCAACAGAGGCATTCAAGATTAATTTGCTTACTTAGTAATTCATGAAAACATTTGATCTGCTGTCCTTGCAGCACTGAAACAATCCTGAGTAACAACGGGCCTGGAAGCACATCCCAAACAGTGGGGTGCTGTCAGCACATCCCAAACAGTGGGGTGCTGTCGGATCAACCTCGGCAGAGGGATCCAGCTGCTAGTGCAGCTACAGGAGCAGCTCACAGCCCTGCAGAGGGCTCCTCGGCAGCACCAAAGGGCATTACCTTCAAAGAAAGGTGCTGCTTTGTGTCCAAGCTTATTTTGCATGGCACACATACTAAGAAAATCGCTGTCTTGACATTACCACCTCGAGACCTTACAAAAAGCTGTGGTACCACCTCGTGGCAGCTTTTTAGATAGCACAGTTGGCATTCAGACCCAATGGCTGCTCCAGAAGTGAAGAACAAGGAGAACAAGGAGCACTTGCTCTGATTAAAGTTTCCAGCTACGTTCAGAACCATTTGCATCCTCCCAACAGCTAAAGCACTTTGTGGATTTATAGGTGTCTGTGCTGCAGAACAGTCCAAGTGAAGTTCAAATGTGTTTCACCGGAGGTGGCATTTCAGTGCTCCAGCGTTATTAGAAAGCCACTTAATGGTCTATATCTCTTTCCCCTCCTCTCCCCTCCTTTCCTTCTCTCCCCTCTCCCCTCCTTTCCTCCTCTCCCCTCTCCCCTCCTCTCCTTTCCCCTCTCCTCTCCTCCTCTCTCCTCTCTCCTCCTTTCTCCTCTCCCCTCCTCTCTCCTCTCCCCTCCTCTCTCCTCTCCCCTCCTCTCCCCTCTCCTCCTCTCCCCTCCTCTCTCCTCTCCTCCTCTCCCCTCCTCTCTCCTCTCCCCTCCTCTCTCCTCTCTTCCTCTCCCCTCCTCTCTCCTCTCCTCCTCTCCCCTCTCCTTTCCTCCTCTCCCCTCCTCTCCCCTCTCCTTTCCTCCTCTCCCCTCCTCTCTCCTCTCCTCCTCTCCCCTCCTCTCTCCTCCCCTCCTCTCTCCTCCCCTCCTCTCTCCTCTCCTCCTCTCCCCTCCTCTCTCCTCTCTTCCTCTCCCCTCCTCTCTCCTCTCCTCCTCTCTCCTCTCCTTTCCTCCTCTCCCCTCTCCTTTCCTCCTCTCCCCTCCTCTCTCCTCTCCTTTCCTCCTCTCCCCTCCTCTCTCCTCTCCTTTCCTCCTCTCCCCTCCTCTCTCCTCTCCTTTCCTCCTCTCCCCTCCTCTCTCCACTCCTTTCCTCCTCTCCTCCTCCACCATCTCCACATTTACACACACACACATGTAAGAACTCAGCTGCATATTCTAGGCCTGGAGCTATGCATGTATTCAAATACTGCCAAATCTAGGAAGCAAATACCCCAGGAACAAGGGAATTTCCTGCTGCCATCAAGGCTGAGGGATCAATGGCTGCATTCCCAACGGGGCTCCAGAGACAAAACCAAACTTCACTGGAGGCACACTGATGGGAGAAGCCACCAGGGCAGATCTTCCAGTGGTTCTGACTGACAGCTCCTGCAGCTGCATTCCTGTCTGTGCAAGCCCAGGAGGCTGCTGAGCAGGCTGCCAGCAGCAACACAAGAGGGAACTAACAGCCATGCAAGAGCCCAGGTTGTCTGTGTTGCCTCAACAGGTCTGCAAAGAAATGGAAGCCACCAAGAGGTACCTAGAGAGGTGACAGATGGAAGCCAGCAGCTTCTGCTGTCATGATGTCAAGATTAGAGGAAGGCATGGAAAACTCCAGAAGGTGAAGATCAGCTTTTGGAAAGGAAAAAAGCCCCACAGCAATCCAGATAGTGCTAAGTGAGCTGGAGAAATCAGGCTGGAAAAGCACTTACTCTAGGTGGCCTAGCTGGGCCAAGAGCTAATTAGCCCCTCTCTACCCTTCTGGTCTGGAATCTCTTCATAGAGACATGAAGTATAACAAACAGGGCTGCTTCAAGGACCTTTTGCTCTGCTTCTCCCGCAGCCTTCCTCATCCTCCTTTCCACATCAGCGCAGGAAATGAGCTTTGTGCTCCTAAACAAGATGTACCTTCTGTTTAGACTTTGTGTTTTGGTTCAGGTCCATCTCAGAGCATTGAAGTTCAGGCACAAATTTATCTCTCGCAGCCTTGACTGATTTGAAAACACAGAGCAGGAAGAAGAGCTTCTCTTGTTTGACAGTGGTAGTTAGCAGGGGGTTTATTGTGTGTACAAGGAAGGCTCTGGGTTTCTTCAGATTAATGTCTGAGGTCTGAAGCAGCTTGCTGCATTCCAGCTTGAGCTCAGAAGTGCTCCTGTTCTGTTCACTAACTGCAAGCAGCGGTTCAGGGTGAAAAAGATGTAAAAGTGGCACAGAAAGGGGGCATGGAGGAGACAGTCTGAAGCAAAGGCTTTTGGCTCTGAGAGGACTGAGTTCCAGTGTCTCACTTTCTAGTTTCTGGCTGTACCCCAAAGGAAATAGCATGATGCTTAGGGGACTTGAGCATCCCCCCTGTGAAGAGAGACTGAGAGCCCTGGGGCTGTTTAGCCTTGAGAGAAGAAGGCTGAGAGGGGATCTGATCAATGCCTATCAATAGCTGAGGGGTGGGGGCAAAGGGAGGGGGCCAAGCTCTCTTGGGTGCTGCACAGCAATAAGACAGGAAACAAAGGGTTCAAGCTTGAACAGAGAAGGTTTCAGCTCAACATGAGGAGAAACTTCTTTGGTGTGAGGGTGCCAGAGCCCTGGAGCAGGCTGCCCAGGGGGGCTGTGGAGTCTCCTTCTGGGGAGCCTTTCCAACCCCACCTGGCTGCATTCCTGTGCAGCCTGCCCTGGGTGATGCTGCTCTGGCAGAGGGGTGGACTGGGTGAGCTCTGGAGGTCCCTTCCAGCCTCTAATACCCTGTGACACTGTGGAGGTTATGCATTGCACCAATTGATTAAGGTTGGCAAGGACATGAAAATGCAAAATAGGCCAAACTGAAGAGCTTGCATGAAGCTAAAATATAAAGCAACAGCAAATGTAAACAGAGGCTCTTGTATGCTCTCAAGAGCAGTCTCTGTTTAGATATCTTCCTGTCACACTTTCTTACCTCTCCTCCCAAAAGTATTACCTCTCTACCTCCAACTCAGATTAAAGACACCCAAACAAGCGATGACCACAGAGTGCCTGCAGGGCAAAAGCACTTTGCATAGGATCACAGAATCAACCAGCTTGGAAAAGGCCTCAGAGATCATCAAGTCCAACCTATGACCTAATCCCTAACACCTCCTGACAACTAAACCATGGCTCCAAGAGCCACATCCAAGCCTTCTCTGAACACCTCCAAGGATGGGGACTCCACCACCTCCCTGGGCAGCACATCCCAATGGCCAATTGTGATTCACAGAATCACCAAGGTTGGAAGAGACCTCAAAGATCATCAAGTCCAAGCTGTCACCACAGACCTCATGACTAAACCATGGCACCAAGTGCCACATCCAATCCCCTCTTGAACATCATGGTTAGGTTGATGAGATGGTGTTGGGTGATAGGTTGGACTCGATGATCTCAAAGGTCTTTTCCAACCTGGTTAATTCTATCCTATCCTATCCTGTCCTATCTGGGAAGAACTTTCTCCTCACCTCCAGCCTAAACCTCCCCTGGCACAGCTTGAGACTGTGTCCTCTTGTTCTGGTGCTGCTTGCCTGGGAGAAGAGACCAACCCCCAGCTGGCTACAGCCTCCCTGCAGGGAGTTGGAGAAAGCAAGAAGGTCTCCCCTGAGCCTCCTCTTCTGCAGGCTAAGCAACCCCAGCTCCCTCAGCCTCTCCTCAGGGCTGTGCTCCAGACCCCTCCCCAGCCTCCTTGCCCTTCCCTGGACACGCTCAGGTTTTCTCCTGAGGCAGTCTGATGGATGCCAGTGTGTGGCAGAGCAGTCAGCTGTGTGTTTTATTTGCTCCATTTGGAAGAGCTGCTCCTCCAGGGCAGAGGCTGCTGTGTCACCAGCCAGCGTCACAACATGTTAGCAGAGCAAAACCTGTTTCCAGCAAGCAGGCACTTCTCCACCTGGGACATTTGTTTCCCAAACTTTCTCCTGCATACTCTATAAGGCAATGTTGGCTGTGACCTGTCAAATAATCTCTGCAAATATCCATCATTTATGGTAGCTATAAGCCCCGTGCCTTGATGGTACATTAAATAAGTCGTAACTCAAGGACAGGAGAGGCAGAAGGGGAAGATACATCAAGCCAATTAAAGGAAGGGGTTGTAAACAGTCTCCTTAACCTCAACACACCAAGCTCCCATTTGTCATTTTTATGCTGCATACTTGCAGCAGACCACGTCACAGGTCACCCCCTCCAGAAAGAAGGCTGGTTCAGAAAGCACTGAAATGTGCTCACCTCACAGCTGGGGAGCAGAAAGTCACAGCAACAGTCAGGCTGGAACAGAGCCTCAGCATCACCAAGTCCAGCCCAGAGCCCTGCTCTGCAAGGCTCACCCCTGAACCAGAGCCACAAGCACCACAGCCAAAACACCTTCAAACACCTCCAGGCTTGGGCACTCCACCACCTCCCTGGGCAGCACATTCCAGTCCCTGACCACTCTTGCCACCAGAAAATTCTTCCTGCTGCCCAGTCTGAACCTCCCCAGTGGCAGCTTGAGGCCATTCCCTCTGTTCTGTCACTGATTACCTGTGAGGAGAGACCAGCACCAACTGTTGCTAAAGAATTAACTGGAATGATCCTGATAAGCACTACAGAACTGTCAACAGTTTCAAGTGGGGTTTTGATCACAGAGTCACAGCAACAGTCAGGCTGGAACAGAGCCTCAGCATCACCAAGTCCAACCCAGAGCCCTGCTCTAAACCACAGCCCCAAGCACCACAGCCAAACCACCTTCAAACACCTCCAGGCTTGGGGACTCCACCACCTCCCTGGGCAGCACATTCCAGTCCCTGACCTGGAATTTTTTGCCTTGAAAATTTGTTTTTCCTAATGTCCAGCCTGAGGAGAAGAAGGAATGGCACAAGGAAACACAGGGATGACAGCCTGAGGAGAAGAAGGAATGGCACAAGGAAACACAGGGATGACAGCCTGAGGAGAACAGCAACATCATGAAGTGCAAGAGAAATGAAGCTTTCTACTGAAGCCATCTCAAACCCCAGTTTAAATGTATAGAATCACAGAACCATAGAACAGGATGGGTTGGAAGGGACCTCCAAAGGTCACCCAGTCCAACCCCCTCTGCTGTCAGCAGGAGCATCCTCAACTAGATCAGGCTGCCCAGAGGAAGAAGATAGGTGAAAAGTTCTTTTCCTTCACCTCTTCCCACAGTTATAGGATCAGTGGTAGGGGTACAATCACAAAGCTGTGTGTATTCACTGGTGTGCACAGAACTGGCATTCAAAACTCTGAAGCCTTGGGTAGCATCTTCACACTGATACAGCCCTTGGATCCTTCCTTGTGCCCCAGTGGAGTGGGTAAGGAAGGTGCAAAGTGCCATACACAAACTGTCTACAAAATGCAGCACAGTAAGGTGGCAGAGACCCTAACCTGAAGGAGGCTTTCATGGAATCACAGAATGGCCCAGGCTGGAAGGGACCTCCAAAGCTCATCCAGTCTGACCTCCCCCACACATTCAGCAGGGACATCCCCAACTACATCAGGCTCCCAGGGCCTCATCCAGCCTCACCTTGAATATCTCCAGGGAAGGGACCTCAACCACCTCCCTGGGCAGCCTGTGCCAGGGTTCCACCACCCTCACAGTGAACAACTTGCTCCTAACATCCAATCTCAATCTGCCCTTCTCTAGTTTGAAGCCATTGTGCCTGGTCCTGTCCCTGCAGGCCTTTGCATCCATCTCTCTCCATCCTTCCTGTGGCCCCTTCAGGTCCTGGCAGGCTGCTATGAGGTCTCCCCAGAGCCTCCTCTTCTCCAGGCTGAACACCCCCAGCTCCCTCAGCCTGTCCTTGTAGCAGAGCTGCTCCAACCCCCTGAGCATTTCCATGACCTCCTCTGGACCCTCTCCATCACCTCCAGGTCTTTCCTGTGTTGAGGGCTCCAGACCTGCTCACAGTGCTCCAGGTCAGGTCTCTCAGAGCAGAGTGGCAGAATCCCCTCCCTGGCTCTGCTGCTTTGGATGCAGCCCAGGATGGGATCTGCCTTCTGTGCTGCAAGCTCACACTGCCTGCTCCTGTCCAGCTTCTCATCCATCAGCATCCCCAAATCCTTTCCCACAGGGCTGCTTTCTGACACCTCCTCCCCCAGTCTGCACTGGTAGTGAGGACTGGTCCAGCCCAGGTGCAGAACCCTGCACTTCTCTTGCTGATGCACCTGTAACAGACCAGCTTTGCTCACTGTTTGTTCATTCCTCAGCTTTGTATACAGGATCCTTTCAAATCCAGACCTTGCCATCCAGATACAAACCAACAGGCTGCAAATCTCTGTTCCTACAGCCAGTGATTTCTGTGTCAAATGATTAAATCTGGCCAGGATTGTTTCAACCAAAGCTTTTTGATGGGAAAATGCTGAGTGAGGCCCTAGATGTGCTAAAGGAGAAATGGATGCAGGAGGTGTTCTCAGGACAGGGTTGGAGGGGAAAGCAAAAAATAACAATTAAGAGTTGAATATATATATATCTCATTTTTTCCCCATCATCATCACTTTTCCTCTGCCTGGCAAGTAACCAATGATTTACAAGAGAAGCTGGGACCTATGGAGGGGCATGCAGAGCACAGGATACATCTCTCAAGCCTCCCTCACTCCACAAGCTGCTTATCTTGTGACTAAGGGGTGCCTCACTGCCTGCTCTGGGCTCTTCTGCAAACGCAGCAGTTTCAGACTTCTTTTTTGGAAGCCAAACTCTTTCCCCACTTCCCATTCTCCCCTCTTGTCTCTTTTTTTTCCCCTCCTTTATTTGGGCTATTTTGGGTTTTGAGGTCCTGACAATGTGGTCCCCTGACTGACTTTGTACCCACAGAAGGCTAAAAATGCTACTTGGTGTGGGGGGTGGCCCTCAGGGCTCTGCATGCTCTTGTTGGTTTGTCTGGCTTGTGGGAGGAAGATGGAGGTATAGCACTCTGGCCCACACTTGAGCCTCTTCATCCATATATAGATGTGATAGTCCCACAGCTGCAGAGGGTTAGCTCTCAGAAAGAAGGTGATAAGTTAAATGGAAAGTACCTCCCAGCATGCACACCTGTTAATGCATGCCTGAATCAGCCTGCTGGACTCTTCTGGAGTACACTGGCACAGGCTGCCCAGGGAGGTGGTGGAAGCTTCATGCCTGGAGGTTTTTGCATCCAGGCTGTGAGCAGCCTGCTGTAGTGTGAGGTGTCCCTGGCCATGGCAGGGGGGTTGGAGCTGGCTGAGCCTTGAGGTCCCTTCCAACCCTGACAACTCTATGATTCTATTATTCTCATTGCCACTCCTGAACTGGCCACCATGACCAAGTCAGGCACACAATGCCCTTTCCTGCTCAAAGATATCTCCTTCTTAGGCTGAGAAGTAAAAGCCCAGTTATGGCAATTGAGACTGTAGCTCTTTGATGAGTCATGGTGAAAAGACCAGAAGTTATGAAGTGATTTTCCTCATGAAACTTCTGTCTTCTGCTCTCAGTATCACAAAGTCTTGCCCTGCAGTCACCTACCACATCACCCTTGCATAACATGCCTCTTCTTACACTCAAACCTGTTTCATGCTCTCTCCCTCCCACTGTCTGCAGCCCTCTGACGAAGGAAGGAAGAGCAGAATCAGCCCATGGCTCACAGACATCACGTGCTGTTGGTCAGCAGTGTATGAACCCAGCCTTCCACCCAGTCACCACTTGGAAAAGACCAGGAGCATCCTTCAATCAGGTTCAGTTACAGCTGACTTAAACAATTACTATGGCAAGGTGGCCAGACAGAAGATAATGAGATGGATGTGGCTGTGAGCAACCTGCTGTGGTGTGAGGTGTCCCTGGCCATGGCAGGGGGGTTGGAACTGGCTGAGCCTTGAGGTCCCTTCCAACCCTGACAATTCTTTGATTCTATGATAACTACATTTCATGTTCTTGGGAAAACAAGTCTAATAATTCATTAATCTCACTCTTCATGAAGAGCAAATCATCCAGGAGCAGATCTTAGTTTCAGTCTCATTTATACAGTTACACAGAGCAGCAGGCAGTGGTAGAATCAGAGAATTGTCAGGGCTGGAAGGGGGCTCAGCCAGTCCCAACCCCCCTGCCATGGCCAAGGACACCTCACACCACAGCAGGTTGCTCACAGCCACCTCCAGCCTGGCTGCAAACACCTCCAGGCAGGAGGCTTCCACCACCTCCCTGGGCAGCCTGTGCCAGGCTCTCACCACCCTCCTGGGGAACAACTTCTTCCTCACAGCCAATCTGAATCTACCCATTTCCAGTTTTTGCTCCATTCCCACAAATCCTATCACTACCCAACATCAAACCACTGGCTTTAAGGACTCTGCCTCAATAGCTCAAGTCACAGGCTCATAAGATGTCAAGGGTTGGAAGGGACCCAGAGAGATCACCCAGTCCAACCCCCTGCCAGAGCAGGACCATAGAATCCAGCACAGGTCACACAGAACACATCCAGATGGGGCTGGGAAGGCTCCAGACAAGGAGACTCCACAACCTCTCTGGGCAGCCTGCTCCAGGGCTCTGGGACCCTTACAGTAAAGAAGTTCCTCCTTGTGTTGAAGTGGAACCTCCTGTGCTGCAGCTTCCATCCATTGCCCCTTGTCCTATCACAAACACAGGCACAAAATTAAAGCACATAAAACAATTACAAAGGCTTAAATGGACAAAAGCAAAAGAAAGGCAGTTTGGAGGGAAGTAGGCACAGACAAGACTCTGTAAGAGGTGTCTGATGTCATTAAAGCTTACATCACTTACCAGCAGGGGACAGCAAGGCTTTACACATACAGAGCTTTTCTGCTTCAGCCTTTAGGTAGCGTTGGATAAAGGCTTTCAAAAAGGACTAGCTCAAACTCAGCTGTAGGATGATTTGGGTGCTCAGTCTTGGGTTAAAAGTAAGACAATCAACACCCTATTCTATTCTATTTTACTTACCAAATGGACAGGGAGAGAGGTAAAATCTTAGACAGACACAGGCAGTGCTGGTTTAAATACTGTTTGAGAAGGGCTGAGGTCTGCAGGTTCCATGGGATAGCTAACACCTCTGTACCTGCAATATTCCAGGGCACCTGCACTGACAGCATACACATTCTGGAGGATAAATCTGATGAGGAGAGACTGAAGGAGCTGGGGATGGTTAGTGTGAAACAGAGGAGGCTGAGGGAGACCTCATTGGTGTCTACAGCTCCCTGCAAGGACCTTGTGGAGAGGCTGCTGCTGGTCTCTGCTCACAGGTAATTAGTGACAGAACAGAGGGAATGGCCTCAAGCTGCCACTGGGGAGGTTCAGACTGGACAGGAGAAAGAATTCTTTTAAGGCAAGAGTGGTCAGGGACTGGAATGTGCTGCCCAGGGAGGTGGTGGAGTGCCCAAGCCTGGAGGTGTTTGAAGGTGGTTTGGCTGTGGTGCTTGGGGCTGTGGTTTAGGGGTGAGCCTTGCAGAGCAGGGCTCTGGGCTGGGCTTGGTGATGCTGAGGCTCTGTTCCAGCCTGAAGGTTTCTGTGATTCTGTGATCTATATTTAGGCAGCTGGCTCACATTCTCCAGCTCCTTGGATGGGGAAGATGTTTCAAAATGCCTGCAGTAATTTCTGATCATAGCTGTCCTTCCATGATTCCACATTCCACAAGAGCTGGTGACACTTTGATCACCAAGAAATGACAACATTTATGTGGTCCCCATCACAAGCCAACAAAAGCCTCCACTGGCTCTGGGTCATAAAAACCAGGACAAGGAATTTCCTATTTAAAGAGGTCTCAGGAAAATGGAGAAGTTCTCTTTTCAACTTTGGGATACAAGAAAAGTTGTCCTTTGAGAGGGGGAGGAAAAAACCCAACTGAGTCAGACATTTTCATTGTGTTAGAAGTGTTATCAACAACCATGCCCTGCCCTCTGGAGTCTCCAGATCCTGAGAACTGAAGGGGACCCTCTCCAAATAGCTATCAGTGTGTGGATGCACTTTGAAAGGGAGCCTGCAGAATTAGGAAAGGATGAAATCCTGCTCCTCTTGCCAATTCAGGAGTGGTTCACACATCACCCAGAGTGTTTGGATAGCAGAGCACCAGACCATGACATAAAAATCTCCATGATATTTACAATGAGTTACCATATGAACACATAGTCTAAACCAGGTTGGAAGAGACCTTCAAGATCATCGTGTCCAACTCATCAACCAATCCAACACCACCTAAGCAACTAAACCTGCCTTACATATGTGACTAGGAAGCTCATTTTTGTAGTCTGATGATCCTTGCAGAGAGGCACTACTGCCCTTGCACACCAAGTGGTTCATAATCACCATCCCATGCCCTAATTTTGATTCCCATGCCTTAAAACCATGACTTCCCAATTTAAAAGGGCTTGTAAAAAGGACATGAGTTGAGGCCCAGCAATGTGCTGTACTAGCAAAAGAACAAAGAAATTCAACTGTTTGATTTCTTGAGGAGCAAATCAACAAATAATTCCTACTCTGGAGACTTCCAAACCCTGCCTGGATGCATTCCTGTGCTGCCTGCCCTAGCTAGGGGATCCTGCTTTGGCAGTGGGGTTGACTGCAGGAGAAGAGCAACAAAGTTGGTGAGGGGTTTGGAACATAAGCCCTACGAGGAGAGGCTGAGGGAGCTGGGGTTGCTTAGCCTGGAGAAGAGGAGACTCAGGGGTGACCTTATTACTCTCTACAACTACCTGAAGGGAGGTTGTAGACAGACGGATGTTGGTCTCTTCTCCCAGGCAGCCAGTACCAGAACAAGAGGACACAGTCTCAGGCTGTGCCAGGGGAGGTTCAGGCTGGATGTTAGGAAAAAGTTCTATACAGAGAGAGTGATTGCCCATTGGAATGGGCTGCCTGGGGAGGTGGTGGAGTCACCATCCCTGGAGGTTTTCAGGAGGAGACCTGATGGGGTGCTTGGTGCCATGGGTTAGTTGTTTGGGTGGTGTTGGATTGGTTGATGGGTTGGACACGATGATCTTGAAGGTCTCTTCCAACCTGGTGTATTCTATGTATTCTATGTATTCTCTCTGGAGGTCCCTCCCAAGCCCCAGCAGCCTGTGATTCTGTGTGATCACAGCTTATAACTGAAAGAAGAACACAGAAGCCAGACAAATACAGCCAAGGAGGAGGCATCATGCTTTAACGACAGCACCCTGTTAAGACATGCTAGACTTACACTGAGACTTTAAATCCAAACTGGACAGCACTCCAAAGCATGTTCCATTCACACCCAATTCTAATGGCTTTCCACTGTAGCAGATCAAACTCAGTCACCAAGGTCTTCTTTTAATCTCTGTTCTATCCATTTCTTTCACCAGCATTTTGGGGCTCTTTACAGTCTCATCATTAACTGTGTGATCTGACATCTAGAATTACTGTAGACAACCCTGCAAACCTCCTCACTGCTCTGGGCTGCAGAATCAGCAGAATCAGTTGGTTTGTTGCTGTTCATGAGGCAGATGAAATTGCAGGGTTGTGCCTCTTGCCTTTTCCATCCATAAATCTTTCAAAATGCAAGCTGAGTGTACTGACATTCATCAAACAATGCTCAAAGAGAAAACCCAGAGCGCCCTGGGTGCTGGGCATTACTCTGGTTGCTACTAACAAGTAGAAACAGTCTTAAGCTTCTGGCAGTTGTGTTGTTTCATTGGCAACAGGGTCTGCAAGAGCTGGAAAACCATACCAATGATTAATGAACCTGATTCAGGAGCACACAGGACACCTATGGAGGTCTGGAGCACAGCCCTGTGAGGAGAGGCTGAGGGAGCTGGGGTTGCTTAGCCTGCAGAAGAGGAGGCTCAGGGGAGACCTTCTTGCTCTCTGCAACTCCCTGAAGGGAGGTTGTAGCCAGGTGGGGGTTGGTCTCTTCTCCCAGGCACCCAGCACCAGAACAAGAGGACACAGTCTCAAGCTGTACCAGGGGAGGTTTAGGATGGAGGTGAGGAAGAAATTCTTCATAGAAAGAGAGATTGGCCCTTGGGTTGTGCTGCCCAGGGAGGTGGTGGAGTCCCCATCACTGGAAGTGTTCAAGAGGGAATTGGATGTGGCTCTTGGAGCCATGGTTTAGTTGGTCAGGAGGTGTTGGGTGACAGGTTGGACTTGATATCTGAGGTCTTTTCCAACCTTATTGATTCTAAGACTCACAGATCCCAGTGAAGCCAGATGAAGGTCTGAGGGCTGAACAGCTACAGAGTAGGTTTCTGGGTTGTGCTTGGTGATCCTGAGGGTCTCTTCTAACCTGAATGATTCTGTGATTAAGGAATTCAGTTGAGCAGGTATTTCAGTATTCAGTCAGTCTCACTAAGGTTGGAAGAGACCTCAAAGATCATCAAGTCCAACCTGTCACCACAGACCTCATGACTAGAGTAGGGAGGACACTAGTGCCCACTGCAGGCTTGAACTCACGACCATATTTGACACATTAGATCTGTTTGGTGTGGGGGTTTTCCACCCCCTCAGATTAATTGTTGTGATATTTGTGACAGCCAGTCAGGGAATAGTATTTTCATTTAAAATCAGTTCAGCTGCACTGGAAATACACACTCTAACAGCCTTAATAGCTAGCAAAATGACAAACTATGCTGCTGAAAGTCAACAGATTCATGTCTTTGTCCTTTTAGGGAATGACATGAGGAGTAACTGAAGAAAGTACCCAAAAGATGTACTAAAGGCCTATTTACAGAATAGAGAATCAACCAGGTTGGAAAAGACCTCAGAGATCATCAAGTCCAACCTAGCACCCAACACCATCTGATCAACTCAACCGTGGCACCAAGTGCCTCATCCAATGATGGGGACTCCACCACCTCCCTGGGCAGCACAACCCAAGGGCCAATCTCTCTTGCTGGGAAGAATTTCCTAACACCCAGCTTGAACCTCCCCTGGCACAGCTTGAGACTCTTGTTCTGGTGCTGCTTGCCTGGGAGAAGAGACCAACCCTCACCTGGCTACAACCTCCCTTCAGGGAGCTGGAGAGAGCAAGAAGGTCTCCCCTGAGCCTCCTCTTCTGCAGGCTAAGCAACCCCAGCTCCCTCAGCCTCTCCTCCCAGGGCTGTGCTCCAGACCTCTCCCCAGTTTTGTTGCCCTTCTCTGGACACCTTCAGTCTCAATGTCCTTCTTAAATTGAGGAGCCCAGAACTGGACACAGGACTCGAGGTGTGGCCTAACCAGTGCAGTGTACAGGGGCAGGATGAGCTCCC
The DNA here is from genome assembly GCF_014839835.1 of Dryobates pubescens. Classification (NCBI taxonomy): domain Eukaryota; kingdom Metazoa; phylum Chordata; class Aves; order Piciformes; family Picidae; genus Dryobates; species Dryobates pubescens. The sequence continues at coordinate 1,695,538 of NC_071622.1, forward strand.
TGCTCCTGCTGGCCACACTGCTCCTGATGCAGGCCAGGATGCCAATAGCCTTCTTGGCCACCTGGGCACACTGCTGGCTCCTGTTCAGCCTAGTGTCAGGCATTCCCCCCAGGTCCCTTTCTGCCTGGCTGCTCTCCAGCCAGCACTGGCTATGGGGAGCACGGACAGGGGCAGACCGTGCGTGAGAGCCGCTCGGGGCTGTCTGGCGGCGGCGTGGCTGTGTGGGACGCACGGCTCCAACGCAAGTTTTCAGACTGCTTGTCCCCAGTTTCCTTTTTTTTCTCTCGTGTTTGGTCTCCTCTGCAGTGTGGTTCTGGGGGGAAGTCTTCTGCTTCCGTTTTAGAAGACTGACTAATCAGTTTGGGCCTCGTCTCACTCACAGCTCCCGGCGTCTGCAAGCCCATGGTGAGGCTGAATGCAGAAACGCTGTGCAGGCAGAAGGCTCTCAGGAGCTGACACCTAGCATTCACCTGCTGAGGCACAAGGTGAATTTCCTTCACATTTTTCACTGCTGGGGTGTTAACAAAGCCTTGAAACTTGACTGGTGTGTAACACTGGTGCCAGAGCTGCAAGGCTTTGTAAATGAGCAGTTGAAACCTTGTGCTTTCTGTCCTCTGGATGTCTTCATTTGAAGGGATAGAATCACAGAGTTGTCAGTGTTGGAAGGGACCTCAAGGATCAGCCAGTTCCAGCCCCCTTGCCACCTCACACTACAGCATATTGCTCACAGCCACATCCATCCTGGCCTGCAAAACCTCCAGGGATGAGGCTTCTCTCACCTGCATGGGCAACCTGTGCCAGTCTCTCACCAGCCTCAAGGTGAAAATTTAAAGCAGAAAAGCAGGGGGAGGGATGGCTGTCCTTCCTTGTTCCCTTTACAGAATTAACCAGGCTGGAAAAGACCTTTGAGATCATCCAGTCCAACCTCTCACCCAACAGCATGTAAGCAACTAACCCATGGCACCAAGTGCCTCATCCAGGCTCTTCTTAAACACCTCCAGGGATGGGGACTCCACCACCTCCCTGGGCAGCACATCCCAGTGGCCAATCTCTCTTGCTGGGAAGAATTTCTTCCTCACATCCAACCTAAACCTCCCCTGGCACAGCTTGAGACTGTGTCCTCTTGTTCTGGTGCTGCTTGCCTGGGAGAAGGGACCAACCCCCACCTGGCTTTTCAACAGCTTTAGCTATATAATTCCTTATTGATGCACTGCTTCACTCAAAAGGTGAATGAAAGGTATCAGGTCCTGAAAGCCTACACAGCATTTCTGCTTTCAGCCTCACCATGGGCTCTGCTATAGCAGGAGCTGCTCTGCTCTGAGAACAGACTGAAGGAGTTGGGGTTGTTCAGTCTGGAGAAGAGAAGGCTCTGAGGAGACCTCATTGTGGACTTGCAGGATCTGCAGAGTGCTCCAAGAAAGCTGGGGAGGGACTTTTGAGGGTGTCAGGGAGGGATAGGACTGGGGGGGATGGAGCAAAAGTAGAAATGGGGAGATTCAGATTGGCTGTTAGGAAGACATCGTTCCCCAGGAGGGTGGTGAGAGCCTGGCACAGGCTGCCCAGGGAGGTGGTGGCAGCCTCCTGCCTGGAGGTGTTTGCAGCCAGGCTGGAGGTGGCTGTGAGCAACCTGCTGTGGTGTGAGGTGTCCCTGGCCATGGCAGGGGGGCTGGAACTGGTTGATCCTTGAGGTCCCTTCCAACCCTGACACTTCCATGATTCTATGATACCATGAATAGCCTCTGGAAAGCCTATTTTAGTGTTTCAGTAGGGAGGAAAGAAGTTCAGTGGAGCAGGAAGTACCTATATGTTCATTTCACAGATGTCAGAGACTATGGGTGATGCAACTCAGCTGCCCACATGTACTGATATGATGCCATCTGGTGCCTCCTTGTGTATCACCTGATCATTCATCACCTCAGAAGACCACAGGGCTCCCACAGGTCCTGTGTCATACTTCCCAACGCTGCCTAGACTTTCCAGCTGCCCTGCTGTATCTCATAGAGAGAAGCCACCTATGCCTGGGCAACTGCTGTGACCTCAGAGAGACTCAGTTTTGCTCTAACTCATACAGGAAACCTATGGCAGACCCAGAAATTAGATCCAGTTTGCTGAACTGGCATCCCATAACCACACTGCTGGTGAAGAAACTCATTTTAAGCAGATCATCACTTTTTGGTGGCGGGAAGCTGCTTTCTTTTCATACATCCTTCACCACCAGAAAACTTCATGGCCTATCTTCCACTCACTCTGACATGACTTCAGAGCTCTTTCCGTCCCTAACACTTGATCTACTTCCTTCTCTTGTTCTCTGCCATGTACTGTCCCCTGCCATGTACTGTTCTCTCTGCTGCAGCAGTAGTAAACAGCTCTAAGAGATAACCAATATGGAGATTAAGATCCATTGAAGCTCTGAGCTGCCTATCTGCCAATCTGGTGCTGTGGTGTCACACACACAGTGTGCTCTTCAGAAGTGTAACCGTGTCTAGCGTAATGAAACTTTATCTGCAGCACGTGGCTGATGAGCCAAATAAACCCAGAACACAGAATTAACCAGCTTGGAAAAGAACTTTGAGAGCATCAAGTCCAACCTATCACCCAGCACCATCTGATCAGCTCAACCATGGCACCAAGTGCCTCAGCCAGGCTCCTCCTAAACACCTCCAGGGATGGGGACTCCACCACCTCCCTGGGCAGCACATCCCAAGGGCCAATCTCTCTTGCTGGGAAGAACTTTCTCCTCACCTCCAGCCTGAACCTCCCCTGGCACAGCTTGAGACTGTGTCCTCTTGTGCTGGTTGCCAGAACTCTATGTCAAATCCATCACATGATTTGTTTGTGGTCATCCTGCACTTCACTGCCCCTCCTCCAGCTCTCCAGCGCTGAAACTAGCCCCCGTTATTCCCAGACCTTGAGCACCCAGGACTGCCCCTGCCCCATGACTGCTTTGTAAGTAGAACTTTCTAAGGAAAACACACAGAGAAATTCCCAGACTGTCTACAATGAATAAACCTCCAAATGCTACTGCAGAATGCCCCAGGTTTCCTAGAGCCCGTGGCCAAGCCAGTTCCCTTTCTCTGCTTTCAGAATGAGGTCGGTGCTCTGCACTGCTGGGCTGAGCTCTCAGCAGTTGTTTGTTCACAGAGAGTCACTTCTTTGTGAAGAATCCTACAGTTCTGTGAATGCTGCACAAAGCTTCCTCCCTGCCAAAAATATTCCACAATAAGCTGGTTGCTCGGCAGAGACACCACCAAAGTGCTGCACTCTGGTCACAGCAGCCCCGTGCAGGGCTACAGGCTGGGGTCAGAGAGGCTGGAGAGCAGCCAGGCAGAAAGGGACCTGGGGGTACTGGTTGACAGTAGGCTGAACAGGAGCCAGCACTGTGCCCAGGTGGCCAAGAAGGCCAAGGGCATCCTGGCCTGCATCAGGAACAGTGTGGCCAGCAGGAGCAGGGAAGTCATCCTGCCCTGTACTCAGCACTGGTTAGGCCACACCTGGAGTCCTGTGTCCAGTTCTGGGCTCCTCAATTTAAAGAAGAACTTTGAGAGACTTGAAGGTGTCCAGAGAAGGGCAAGAAAGCTGGGGAGGGGTCTGGAGCACAGCCCTGGGAGGAGAGGCTGAGGGAGCTGGGGTTGCTTAGCCTGCAGAAGAGGAGGCTCAGGGGAGACCTTCTTGCTCTCTGCAGCTCCCTGAAGGGAGGTTGTAACCAGGTGGGGGTTGGGCTCTTCTCCCAGGCACCCAGCACCAGAACAAGAGGACACAGTCTCAAGCTGTGCCAGGGGAGGTTTAGGCCGGAGGTGAGGAGAAAGTTCTTCCCAGATACAGTAATTGGCCCTTGGGATGTGCTGCCCAGGGAGGTGGTGGAGTCCCCATCCCTGGAGGTGTTCAAGACAGGCTTGGATGTGGCACTCAGAGCCATGGTTTAGTTGTCAGGAAGTGTTGGGTGACAGCTTGGACTCGATGACCTCTGAGGTCTTTCCCAACCTTATTGATTCTATGACTCAAGACAGTCGAGGCTCCTTTATGCAGAAGGAAGTGGAGAAGGGGAAAGTGAATCATCAGTGCAGCTCTGTGCAGGTGCTCTGTGAGTGGCAGATTCCCAAGTTTATCCCAGGGAACCATGGCTTTGGGTTTGTCCTGAGCCCTGTGTGCCATGGTTATTGCAACAACACAAAGGAATCAATTGCCGTTTGAGAAAGGCTGCCAGGCACTGCACAGACGGCGGAAAACCACTCACTCTGAAGTGGTTTCCTTTTGCCAACCCCCTAGGGACAGCCGCTGCAGCTGCACTGGTGGCCACAAGTGCCCCAGGTGTTTCTGAAGTCAAGTACCATGGCTCAGATCACAGGAAAAAGAGGAGAGGGAAGCCTTGCAGCTTCGGTGTTGTCTCCAGAACAAAGAGGTTTGTGTAAGCTGTGGCACTGCGGGAGCTGTTGTGCAGTAACATCTTGAGCTCCCTGCCACCCTCGGCAGGCTGAGTAGCTGCGAGTAATTTGTTTCTAAAGCCTCACTTTACATATCCACGGCAAGTTTTGCATCTGAGCCAGTGCTGGCCTGTGTTACGTTCATGGAAAGCTCCTGTGACATAGGGAAAGCTCTGGCTAAACTCTCCTCTTGAGTTGAAGGAGGAAAAGAACACAAGATTCTTCCTAGCCTCCCTGAAGCCTATAAAGCTGATAAAGGATGGGCTTTGGACTCATTCCACAGCACAGCTGCACACTGCATGAGAAAAATGCCTTCCCACTCTTTGATTCCTTTATTTGTGCTTTCTTACAGCTCCTTGCTTCCAGTCACCTGCTACCTTTGCTTCACCCTCAAGTCATTTTCTTGAAGTCCACAAAATCACAGCAACATTCAGGTTGGAACAGAGCCTCAGCATCACCAAGCCCAAGCCAGAACCCTCCTCCACAAGCTTCAGCCCTAAACCATATCCCCAAGCACCACATCCAAACAACTTTTAAACCAGTCCAGGGTTTAAACACCTCCAGGTGGTGACTCCACCACCTCCCTGGGCAGCACATTCCAGTCCCTGACCACTCTTGCCATGAAATAATTCTTCCTCCTGTCCAGTCTGAACCTCCCCAGTGGCAGCTTGAGGCCATTCCCTCTGTTCTGTCACTAATTCCCTGTGAGCAGAGACCAGCAGCAGCCTCTCCACAAGGTCCTTGCAGGGAGCTGTAGACAGCAATGAGGTCTCCCTCAGCCTCCTCTGTTCCACACTAACCATCCCCAGCTCTTTCAGTCTCTCCTCATCAGATTTCTCCTCCAGGCCCTTCCCAGCTTCCTTGCCCTGCTCTGCCCTGGCTCCAGCACCTCCACCTCTTGTATTGAGGTGCCCACAACTGGACACAACACTCCAGATGTGGCCTCCCCAGAGCTGAGTACATAACATGATGGAAAGGATGAGCTGAATGATCTTTCTCTATCATTGACAAAGATGCTTCAGGGAAGGAAGAAGATGAGAAGCATGAGTTGATGATCACAAGAGGGGAAAAAGATACTAATCTGATAAATGACATGCCCAGGGTGTTATGTCATTCACTACTCTGTCTCTGCATTGACCTTTACTTCATTTCTTGGAAATGCAAAAAAGCAAAGACAGTACTGAGTGAAGTCTTAGGATCACAGAATCAATAAGGTCGGGAAAGACCTCAGAGATCATCAAGCCCAACCTATGACCTAATACCCAACACCTCCTGACAACTAAACCATGGCTCCAAGTGCCACATCCAAGCCCCTCTTGAACACCTCCAGGGATGGGGACTCCACCACCTCCCTGGGCAGCACATCCCAATGGCCAATTACTGTATCTGGGAAGAACTTTCTCCTCACCTCCAGCCTAAACCTCCCCTGGCACAGCTTGAGACTGTGTCCTCTTGTTCTGGTGCTGGGTGCCTGGGAGAAGAGACCAACCCCCAGCTGGCTACAACCTCCCTTCAGGGAGCTGCAGAGAGCAAGAAGGTCTCCCCTGAGCCTCCTCTTCTGCAGGCTAAGCAACCCCAGCTCCCTCAGCCTCTCCTCACAGGGCTGTGCTCTGTCTTCAGGGAAGAAATCTCTATAGAGATTCTTTTTGGTTGCAACTGCTCTTCCTTATGACTACAAGACATAACATCATTTAGGCAGAAAGGAAGCAGCTGTGAGTAGGAACCAGCAAGAAAGTAAAATGCACAGCGATTACTTCAGCAGATGAAAGCAGCTCTGCTCCTGAGCTGAGCCTGTCCACTGTGGGTTCCGCTAACGAGCATCCTTATGTGAGAACACAACCATCAGCTTTGTAAACTATATGTTCCAAGGGTTGTGAGGTCTGTGATGGTCTCTTGAGTTGTGACACCTCATTTTTCCCGTTGTTTTTGCTGTGTGAGTGGAAAGCACATGGAGCCTTGGGCTGTGTCGCACAGCAGCTCCCTAATATTTGGAGCCTTCCATAGCAACGTGCTGCGAGACTGCAGCAGATGACAAGTGAAAGCAGGGCTGCTTGTGCAGGGAGCAGAAGGGGAAGCAACAAGAAAGAGGTTGGCTTGTAAAAACACAAAACAACCAATCTTGCTACAACAGGAGGCAAATGAATGCTTAAAAAAAAGAAAATAGAGAGAGAAGAAGATGCAAATAGAATTGTGAAGTGGGAATGACGCAAGCAGATGTCACTGGGTCTCCCTCCTGGGCTGTGGCTTGACTTTTGAGGTTGATTTGCATGGAACAGGAGCATTCAGGAGGGATGGATTAAATATTCATCAAGGTTCATGGTGGGTTGCTCAGAATCATTGAGGCTGGAAAAGACCTCTGAGAGCAGCAAGTCAGCCTGTGACCTAACACCACCACATCAGCTGAACCATAGCCACCAAGTGCCACATCCAAGCTTTGCTTAAAGCTGTCACAGGATGTCATGGGTTGGAAGGGACCTCCAAAGATCATCCAGTCCAACCCCACTGCTAGAACAGGACCATACAGTCTAGCTCAGCTCACACAGGAACACATCCAGATGGGGCTGGGAAGGCTCCAGAGAAGGAGACTCCACAACCTCTCTGGGCAGCCTGCTCCAGGGCTCTGGGACCCTCACAGGAAAGAAGTTCCTTCTCATGCTGAGGTGGAGCCTCCTGTGCTGGAGTTACAATCCATTGACTTTTGTCCTATCACAGGGTGCAGCTGAGCAGAGCCTGTCCCCTCCCTCTTAACCCCCAGCCCTCAGACATTGAGAGACATTGATCAGATCCCTCTCAGTCTTCTCCTCTCCGGTCTAAACTGCCCCAAGTGCCTCAGTCTCTCCTCCTCAGGCAGTGCTGCAGTCCCTTAGCCATCCTGGTAGCCTCCCCTGGAGCCTCTCCAGCAGATCCCTGTCCCTCCTGAGCTGGGGAGCCCAGAACTGGATGCAATATTCCAGGTGAGGTCTCAGCAGGGTAGAACAGAGAGGGAGGAGAACCTCCCTGGCTCTGCTGGACACACTCTTCTTAATGCCCCCCGGGATCCCCTTGGCCTCCTTGGCCCCCAGAGCACATTGGTGTCCCATGGATAAGTTGTGATCCACCAGCACTGCCAGGTGCCTCTCCACAGGGCTCTCTCCAGCAGATCCCCTCCCAGCCTGTCCTGCTGCAGGTTATTCTTCCTCCCCAGCTGCAGGATTCTGCACTCATCCTTGTTGAACCTCATGAGTCTCCTCTGTGCCCAGCTCTCAGTGTGTCCAGCTCTCAAGAGCCTTTCAGAGAGGCTCTGGGTAGCACTAAACAGCTGAGCAGCTAAGAGCCAAAGCGTTACTGACACGAAAGTCAGCAGGCTCCATTTCCTGCTGCTCATATGAGACCTTCCCTCCAGATTTGCTTATCTTGGTTTCCACACCGAGTTTTCTTGTGTTTGTGTGCAGGCTCGTTTAAAACAATTAATGGGAAATGCTCACATGTGCTCAAACTCACCCAGTTCACAGCACTGCAGTGCTGACAGGCACAGCACAGAGCTGCTCTGCCCAGCTGCACCCTGGGACAGGACAAGGGGCAGTGGATGGAAACTCCAGCACAGGAGGTTCCAGCTCAGCATGAGGAGGAACTTCTGCCCTGGGAGGGTCCCAGAGCCCTGGAGCAGGCTGCCCAGAGAGGTTGTGGAGTCTCCTCCTCTGGAGCCTTCCCAGCCCCATCTGGATGTGTTCCTATGTGACCTGTGCTGGGTTCTATGTCCTGCTCTGGCAGGGGGGTTGGACTGGATGCTCTCCTGAGGTCCCTTCCAATCCCTGACATCCTGTGAGCTGATGAGGAACTGCAGAGCTGCCAGGGAATAGCCCACAGGGCAGAAACAGCAGTTTTAATGGTCTGTGGGAAGGACAGAAACAAGGCTCAAACTAGTAGTTTTCACCACTGGTGGGAGATGGTAGCTACTCTGTGTTGTAATAATGATACACAGCAGGAAAATCCATTCTGGGGGTGTGAAAACTCCCATTTTGAACAAAGGCTATATTCAATATCAGCCAAGGCCTCTAGACTTCCAGATAATTGGTGAGGAACTGTAATTGGGTTTGAGTGACAAGGGCCATTCCATATCCTGAAACTTAGATGGGAAACATCTTAGAGGTGTTCCCTACAGGCTTCAGAGTGAAGACAGATCTTTAGGGACCCAAAGGGGAGGATATTCATTTTAACAGGATGATGGACACCTGTATAAGCTCTGCCCCTACATTAGCTGGAACATGTCCAGAGAAGGGCAAGAAAGCTGGGGAGGGGTCTGGGGCACAGCCCTGGAAGGAGAGGCTGAGGGAGCTGGGGTTGCTTAGCCTGCAGAAGAGGAGGCTCAGGGGAGACCTTCTTGCTCTCTCCAGCTCCCTGCAGGGAGGTTGTAGCCAGGTGGGGGTTGGTCTCTTGTCCCAGGCAAGCAGCACCAGAACAAGAGGACACAGCCTCAAGCTGTGCCAGGGGAGGTTTAGGCTGGAGGTGAGGAAGAAATTCTTCCCAGCAAGAGAGATTGGCCACTGGAATGTGCTGCCCAGGGAGGTGGTGGAGTCCCCATCCCTGGAGGTGTTTAAGGAGAGCCTGGCTGAGGCACTTGGTGCCATGGTTGAGTTGATTAGATGGGGTTGGGTGATAGGCTGGACTCGATCTCAGAGGTCTTTTCCATCCTGGTTAATTCTGCATTCTGTGATCTCTGCTCCTAACTCCACAAGGAGCAGGAATGTGAAGGCTTTGGCTGTTCTTAATCAGATTCAAGTCCAGAAAGCCTTTGCTAAGCATTCAGACTGAAAGGTGCATGCCTGAAAAGAGGTGCCAAGCTCAGACTCAAGCCACATGGGTGAAAACATTCAGGAGTGTATTTTCTTGTCAAATATAAAAGCACTTTTTGAAGTTTGACCCCCTTGTCCTGACACATTTTGTAGCCCTGCTATAAAAAGCTCTGTCCCTGTCTTTTTCATAGGGCTCTGGTAAGTATTGAAAGGTTGCAATGAAGTCTCCCTGGAGCCTTCTGTTCTCCAGGCTGAATGACCTCAACTCTCAGCCTATCCACCCAGCAGAAGTGTTTCAGCCCTGTGGTGATTTTTGTTGCTGCCTCTGGACCCACTCCATCAGGTCCATGTCCTGCCCTAGGTGAAGCTGCTTTGGCAGGGAGAGGGTTGGGCTCATTCTCTGGAAGTCCCTTCCAACCCTCTTGTTCTGTTCTGTTGCTGCATGCCTGGGAGGAGAGACCAACCCCCACCTCACTCCAACTTCCTTTCAGGGAGCTGTATGGAGCCAGAAGCTCTCCTCTCAGCCTCCTATTCTCCAGGCTGAACAACCTCAGTTCTCCCAGTTGCTCCTCTCCAGACCCTTCCCCAGCTTTGTTTGCCTTCTCAGGACCCTCTCCAGCCTCCCAATGTCCTTCTTGGAGTAAAGGGCCCCAAAGTAAACCCAGTATTAGAGGTGTGGCCCAGTACAGGGGGACAACCCCTTCCCTACTCCTGCTGGCCACTACCACCCTATGACAAGCCCTGCAGGGATGAGTGTGCAAGCTCACACTCAGCACAAAACCCAAGTGCTCTGCTTTCCTTATTTACAGCTTCATTTGTAGTGCAGGTACCTCAGGGCAAAATAAGCTTCTCTTAGTTTTGGTGTCTGCTGTTTACAAAGGACTCAAAGCCTAATTACAACTGGATTGGTGCCCAAGCCTCACTCCTATACAGTTCAGCATAAGGCTGAACAGAGGCTTTGATGGAGAGCTCTTGACATAAGACAATGCAAATGATATTCACTAGCAATTTTCCCCCCCCATTAATGAGCAGTACTTCAGGGAGTGTAAAGGCCAGAGGCATGCAATTTCTGAACCCTTTAAATTGCTAATGAGATGTGTGCAGAAGGTGTACTCCCAATTCCGAAGGCACTGCAGCAGCTCACGTTTCACTGCGCAGCCAGCAGCAGCAGCAAAGCTTTTGCCCTGGAAGCTGAATGAATCGAAGGAGGCAGCATGGTTGGCAGGAAAAAACCTGCTGGAGCACAAAAGAAGCCCAGGATTCAGCTGTACCATCAGAATATGTCGAGCTGAAGTTATTGGAAGGGCAGGGAGGCAGACTAGCTGTGGCCCAGCTTGTGAAGGGCATAATTCCCACCCAAAGGAGCAAGTGTGGGGGAAGGGAACTGAAGGCTTCCTGTTGCACACACTCTAATACCTGATAATCCAAAACAGACAACAAGTGAGATTCAAAGTAACTGACAGGAAATGAAACTGAGCTCTCTTCCTTCCCTGGCTCCTCACAAGCAGAGCTGCTTCTAAGAGAACCTCCCAGAAAGCACTCAGCTTTTAAACCTCCATATATTAGGATGGAGACTGAGCAGCTACCTTCAGGGTTCCCATTTGTTGAACCCACATTTTGCTGCTCCCCTTCTTATGCATTGGACAAGGATTTGCAGAGAGAGGTGGGAGGACATGGGGATTTAAGTGGTGACCTGCTACTGTGCAACTCTCATTCTAAAAAGCCAAGTCAGAAGTGTGGATTAATTCCCACAGTTACCATTCTTGCCTAGGCAGGACTCTAACTGCACCAGCCTTCTGTAAGTGTGGCTTTTAGTTGTGATAGATAAGATCTCTCAGGATATATCAGGGTGGAAAGGAGCTAAGGAGGTTTCTAGTCCAAGCCCCTGCTTTAAACAGGACCCATTATGAGCTTAGACCAAATTGGTCAGGACTTGATCCAGTCTAGAATCATAGAACTGTTAGGGTTGGAATGGACCTCAAGGCTCAGCCAGTTCCAACCCCCCTGCCATGGCCAGGGACACCTCACACCACAGCAGGTTGCTCACAGCCACCTCCAGCCTGGCTGCAAACACCTCCAGGCAGAAGGCTTCCACCACCTCCCTGGGCAGCCTGTGCCAGGCTCTCACCACCCTCATGGGCAACAACTTCTTCCTCACATCCAATCTCAATCTCCCCACTTCTAGTTTTGCTCCATTGCCCCCAGTCCTATCACTCCCTGACACCCCCAAAAGTCCCTCCCCAGCTTTCTTGGAGCCCCCTGCAGATCCTGGAAGGCCACAATGAGGTCTCCTGGGAGCCTTCTCCTCTCCAGCCTGCACAACCCCAACTCCCTCAGTCTGTGCTCACAGCAGAGCAGCTCCAGCCCTCTGCTCACCCTCCTGGCCCTTCTCTGGACACCTTCCAGCACCTCCAGATCCTTCCTGCCCATGAGCTGGCCACTCAGGCAACGCTGCCCCATTGCAGAATATCCACTTGCAAGAATCCCACCCTAGGCAAGAATCCAGAATGAGATGGCTCAGCCCACTGGGCAGCCTGTTCCACTGCTTGGCCACCCCTGAGGGGGACAAAAGTTTTTCTGTATATCCATGACCTGCTCCTGTGCCAGCCTGCACCCACTGTGTCTCACCTCCTACCACACACTGTTGTGGGAGCCTGGTTACATCACCTTGGCAACCCCCCTATAGGGAAACTTTCCAATGGCATCCCTATACACCTGGGCAAGGCTTCCAAATGCCTCCTTTGCAGCCTGTCCTTTTGTCCACTTCCTAGCTCTTTGAACCCGAGGTCTGCTGTGAGCTCCCTGCTCAGCTGAGAGAGTCTCCTGCTGTATCTGCTTGTTATCATATGAGTGCTGGGACAGACTTCTCTTGTGTTTGGAGTGGCTTCCACTCCCAAGGTAGTCTTTGGGGGAAGCCATCCCTGTGAGGCTTTTTCTTTTGATCAGAGTAAAAGCTGCATCCAAGCCTGCACTGATGTGATAATTCAGCTAGAAAATGTATAACATCAAAGCTGGGGAAGGGCCTGGAGAAGAAATCTGATGAGGAGAGACTGAAGGAGCTGGGGATGGTTAGTGTGGAACAGAGGAGGCTGAGGGAGACCTCATTGCTGTCTACAGCTCCCTGCAAGGACCTTGTGGAGAGGCTGCTGCTGGTCTCTGCTCACAGGGAATTAGTGACAGAACAGAGGGAATGGCCTCAAGCTGCCACTGGGGAGGTTCAGACTGGACAGGAGGAAGAATTATTTCATAGCAAGAGTGGTCAGGGACTGGAATGTGCTGCCCAGGGAGGTGGTGCCTGGAGGCATTTCAAGGAGATTTGGATGTGGTGCTTTGGGCTATGGTTTAAGGGTGAGATATGCAGAGCAGGGCTCTGGCTTGGACTTGGTGATGCTGAGGCCCTTTTCCAACCTGAATGTTTCTGTGATTCTATGATCAAAACCCCACTTGCAGCTGTTGGTAGTTCTGCAGTGTTCCTCAGCCTAATTCCAGTTAATTCTTTGGCAGCAGCTGTCCTGTTTAAAGGCACCCCAAAAAAACCATTTTCAAACTGGAACCCCAGCTTTGTTAACTTGCTGCCTGTGTTCATCCAAAGCATTTGTAATGGTAAAAGGGAAGGGCAGAGAGTTTTACCACCTGCTGGAACAGTAAGAGGCAAAAGAGCCTCAGGTTTGTTGCTCTTCCTGCACCAAAATTCTGGTGAAACCGAAGCCTGCAAAACTCAAAAGCCAAACCTGCAATGTGCTCACACCTCCCATTTCTGTGCTGGCAGGGAAAATGCTCAGCAAACTGCTTCACAGCCCACCACCCCCCAGGCCCTCTTCTCACCCCCTTTTTGCCTCCCCCCTGCTTAATAACACAGAAGAAACAACTCACTGGCTGAGTGCATCAGTGTGCAACTGCATCAAAATGTGAGTGGGTAATCAAAAACATGTGTGTTTCCCAGATGGTACAGGATGAACACATTTCCTGCACTACCCAGTATCAGACACAGGAAGCATCACCATCAGCACCCAAAACTCACTGTACTGCATTTTCTGTGCTTCTCTCGGAGGTTTTTTCCCACCCACCCCCCCCCGACCCAGGTGTCAGTCAGTGTGGCTGAGAAGCAGAGGTCCCCTGATTTCACAGAAATCAAACAGTTAATTTATTTCAGCTGGAAAGCCCCAGAAGGAAGAGGATCTGTTTCTGACAGAGTGCGCGAGCTTGGTACCCTCTCATTCAGAAATGCTCAGAAGAAACAGGAGAGCTGCTGGGAATGGGGGTCGGAGTGCAAGGTGCTCCAGGAGCAGGAGGAAATACAATGCCTTGCACTGGCTCCACGAACACAGCTGCTAACTCCAGCAGCAGTTACCATGAAATATTGCTGGGGGCTTTTTCTGTGGAGGTAACTCACAAAAGCTTGAAAATATCTCATAGTGAAAACAGGAACTGTAAGCACAACCAAGGTTCAGCAGGGCTTTGTATTGGAGACTTCCAGCAGCTAACAGTGACTCACTGGCAGCCACCTGAAGCAGCCAGGGAGGTTAGCAATGTGATTAAATACATAGAATAAACCAGGTTGGAAGAGACCTTCAAGATCACCACGACCAACCCATCAACCAATCCAACACCACCCAAACAACTAACCCACGAAAAAAGCCCATCCAGGACCAAGCCCTCTCCTCTTCCCTGCCCCAGGACCAAGCCCTCTCCTCTTCCCTGCCCCAGGACCAAGCCCTCTCCTCTTCCCTGCCCCAGGACCAAGCCCTCTCCTCTTCCCTGCCCCAGGACCAAGCCCTCTGCTATGAGGGTGGGGGAACACCAGCACAGGTTGCCCAGGGAGATGGTTGAGGCCTCTTCCCTGGAGATCTTCAAGGTGAGGCTGGACAAGGACCTGGGCAACCTGATCTAGTTGGGGATGTCCCTGCTCACTGTGAGGAGGTCAGACTGGAGGAGATTTGGAGGTGCCTTCCAGCCTGGACCATTCTATGATTCTGTGATTCAGGTGTTGGGGCAAAGGAAAAACCTGTTGTAGCCTTATCACAGAGCAAGGAGGCACACCAGAATGGATGTCTGGAATGGATGACATTTTAATCTCCATAGGACTCCCAAAGGCCAGGAACACTTCACTTGGAGGCTCTACACAGTGATTTCTAGGAGGTCTTTCCAAGTCTCCACTGTCATGGCAAAAAAAAAGCCCACGAGGTCTTCTACAGAAAGCAGGGGAAAACCTTTCAAAGAAAAGTGAAAAATCCCCTCAAAGAATTCTGTAGAGACTCCAGAAGCAGACAGGGCAATGGTGGACACAAGAGGCAGTTTGCAGGCCCTGTTTCTGTGAGCTGTTTTATACAGGAAAGTGAAAGAATGAAGATAGTATTCAGGAAAGCTCTGGGGACACTTGTCCTACAGCCAAGTCTGGGTCCATGCTTGAGCTGAGACACTGAGCTGAGCCTGTTCCTTACTCTTCTTATTCTGCCCACAGGACAAATGCAGCAAGACTTTGTGAAGTGGAAGCTTGCTATTCCAAGTTTAACTTGTGGCATTCCAAGCCACAGGTCGGCAATGGCCCTCTTGTATGCTGAGAAGGGATCCTTGAGGTCCGTTCCAACCCTAACAATTCTATGAGTCTAGCTGGTGCTCTCCAGCCATTAATTAGGAATCAAGGCTAATATTGGAACACCTGAAAGTTCAAACCAAAGAAACATCTCTTAAGACATTTCAATTCTCATTCCCAGAAACACACAGCAACATTCAGGTTGGAACAGAGCCTCAGCATCACCAAGTCCAAGCCAGAGCCCTGCTCTGCAAGGTTCACCCCTAACCCACAGCCCCAAGCACCACAGCCAAACCACCTTCAAACACCTCCAGGCTTGGAGTCCACCACCTCCCTGGGCAGCACATTCCAGTCCCTGACCACTCTTGCCATCACAAAATTCATCCTAATGCCCAATCTCAACCTCCCCAGTGGCAGCTTGAGGCCATTCCCTCTTGTTCCATCACTAATTACCTGTGAGGAGAGACCAGCAGCAGCCTCTCCACAAGGTCCTTGCAGGGAGCTGTAGACAGCAATGAGGTCTCCCTCAGCCTTCTCTTTTCCACACTAACCATCCCCAGCTCCTTCAGTCTCTCCTCATCAGATTTATCTCCAGGCCCTTCCCAGCTTCCTTGCCCTGCTCTGCCCTGGCTCCAGCACCTCCACATCTCTCTTGTCTTGAGATAAGTCCGAGACCAAGAATGAGACCACTAAAACCAGTACCAAGATTTTTTAACCTCAGTGGCTTCAGAATTTCCTCCCAGAAAACATTTGCCTGTAGCAGACATTAGGTCTAGAAGAAAACTCATAATGGACACCATCATTCCATTATGGACTGACTACAGGTAATTAGAGAAAACTTAACTATCCCAAAATATTATCCCTCCAAAAGCACCTCCTCTGCCTTTTGTGAAATGAAGAGTGTTTCCTCTCAGATAGAGACTGGTTTCTATTTCCTTTCAGTGCCTCCTTTGCTTGAGAGATGGATTATCAGTAGTGTATGTTTTCAGGTCAGGTCAAAGACAGCAGCATTTCACAGAAATCACTTGTTTTCAGAGCTGTTGAGTTAGAGATCAGCTACATCGCCAGCAAGTGGATATTCTGGCCAGCTCATGGGCAGGAAGGATCTGGAGGGGCTGGAAGGTGTCCAGAGAAGGGCCACGAGGATGAGCAGAGGGCTGGAGCTGCTCTGCTGTGAGCACAGCCTGAGGGAGTTGGGGTTGTGCAGCCTGGAGAGGAGAAGGCTCCCAGGAGACCTCATTGTGGCCTTGCAGGATCTGCAGGGGGCTCCAAGAAAGCTGGGGAGGGACTTCTGAGGGTGTCAGGGAGGGATAGGACTGGGGGGGATGGAGCAAAACTAGAAATGGGGAGATTGAGATTGGATGTGAGGAAGAAGTTGTTGCCCATGAGGGTGGTGAGAGCCTGGCACAGGCTGCCCAGGGAGGTGGTGGAAGCCTCCTGCCTGCAGGTGTTTGCAGCCAGGCTGGAGGTGGCTGTGAGCAGCCTGCTGCAGTGTGAGGTGTCCCTGCCCATGGCAGGGGAATTGGAGCTGGCTGAGCCTTGAGGTCTCTTCCAATCCTAACAATTCTGTGATTCTATGGCCAGCCCTCCAGCCCAGTACAGAGCTGGCCACCCACCTCCAGAGAAGTGGATGATGAACAGCAGGATCACAGTGGAGATACAACTGGCCACACATGGGAGCTAAGAGCTTGCCTAAGCCCAAATGTAACATTTAGAAACAAAACTGGGCTGAAACTGAGATTGGATGAGGATAAGGCCAGTAGGGACAGACTAAAAAGAAACTTAAAAGCAGAAGTCAGAAAGAGAAGCTTGAAATTTCATACACCAGCCAGGGAGACTTTGAGAGTCCAGGGGACTTTATATCCTCTTTGCTTTAACCTAAACACATCCAGTGTTGTAATCTTGGAAAGTCTCCCACATGTTATGCATTTATTTGTTCTCTTTTGCACTCCACCAAGTGGTGACCACAAAGAATGGAAAAACAAAGCATGGAAATGGCATCATAGAATGGTCAGGGTGGAAGGCACCTCAGGGATCAGCCAGTTCCAACCCCCCTGCCACGGCCAGGGACACCTCACACTACAGCAGGCTGCCCAGAGCCATAGATCCAATACCAGCAAGCTCTGGCAAGTGTCTTCTGTCCACATCATGAAGTTAGCTGCAATTAGTCCTAAGAAGCCTGCAAGAGACCTGGAAAACTGCAAAACCAGCTGGTGAGAGCCAGCTGTGCTACTCTTGCTGCAAAAGTGCTCCTCTGTCCTTCTGCTGGACAGACTCCAAGGAGGTGACACCAGCCCCAGGACAAAGAAGGATCTGGGTACAATGATGAGGTCTTTCTAAAAAGCCCTAAAATGGTAATGATCAAAATACACTTTTTGTCTCAATTTCTGGGAGCAATAATAGAAGAGAAGGAGACTGATTCTGAAACAAGAAAGCATTTCAAGCAGCAGATGGCCATCATGCTTTGCATGAAGTGTCACAGAGTTAGCTAAAGATGCTGGGAGAGGACAAAGACAGGGCTGTCATCAACTGCCTCAGGATGGAAGTGGCAGGAAAAAAAACAGCAAATTAGGAGGACAGAGGAAAAGTGAAAAGCTTTCCTCTGGGTCCTTGCAGCTCCTTGCTTGACCCCTTTCTCTCAGCAAGGTGGAGCAGGGCCTTTCACAGGCTTTTCCATCTCTGCTGGCTTTAGCTCTTCACATCCAGCCCTCCTTAAGAAGAAAGAATTCTCAGCCCCTCCATGCAATGGGTTCATAGAATCAACCAGGCTGGAAAAGACCTCAGAGATCATCAACTCCAACCTATGACCTAATACCTAACACCTCCTGACAACTAAACCAAGTGCCACATCCAAGCCTTTCTTGAACACCTCCGGGCATGGGGACTGCAGCACCTTCCTGGGCAGCACATCCCAGTGGCCAATCTCTCTTGCTGGGAAGAATTTCTTCCTCACTTCCAGCCTAAACCTCCCCTGGCACAGCTTGAGACTGTGTCCTCTTGTTCTGCTGCTGCTTGCCTGGGAGAAGAGACCAACCTCCACCTGGCTCCCTTCAGGGAGCTGGAGAGAGCAAGAAGGTCTCCCCTGAGCCTCCTCTTCTGCAGGCTGAGCAACCCCAGCTCCCTCAGCCTCTCCTCACAGGGCTGTGCTCCAGACCCCTCCCCAGCCCCATTGCCCTTCTCTGGACACCTTCAAGTATCTCAATGTCCTTCTTAAACTGAGGAGCCCAGAACTGGACACAGGACTCGAGGTGCGGCCTAAGCAGTGCTGAGTACAGAGGCAGAATGACTTCTCTGCTCCTGCTGGGGAGCAGGGAATGGATACAACATCTGCTGTTTGGCAGTGGCCTTACCTTAACAAGAATATTGTTCTATGTTGGCACCAATATGTAGTTCAAGAAGGTGATGTGCCAAGGCTATGCATGTCACAGTCTCCTCCTGGAGGAAGCTCTGAAGCAACACCTGTGATGTGCGTTGATCTGTTTACCTCTGAGGTTTGTTAAAGATAACGACTTCATTTTCACAGCGTCACAGAACATTGAAGGTTGGAAGGGATCTCCAGGGATCACCCAGTCAACCCCCCCTGCCCAGGGTAGTCTGCACAGGAACACATCCAGGTGAGTTTTGAAAGTCTCCCCAGAAGGAGACTCCACAACCCCCCTGGGCAGCCTGCTCCAGGGCTCTGTCACCCTCACGGCAAAAGGTTTCTCCTCATGGTGAGCTGAAACCTTCTCTGTTCCAGTTTGTATCCATCTTCAATGCAGAACTGCCGTTCCTTCTCAGGTCAGCAGTCCACAGTCCTGCACTGATACCAGGCACAAAGTCTCCTGTTCCTTAGGGCATTAGCTGTACCTAGTCCCTCCTAAACTCACAAACCCTAAGTGGTGGCTTGCTTACACCCGTTTGCAATTGCAGGTACAAGAAATTGCCCCCCTCCCATTGTACAGAGACACATGGTGTGGAAGAGGGATTTTCCCTTGCTAGGTCTCATCTAATTCCTTTCAGTCCTCTTGTTGCAGCCTTCTGAGAGGGATTTTGATGTAGTATCTCTAACTCCCCCAGTAATTCACAGAGGATAGCTACAAACAAGGAGACACCGAGGGGGCTGGAAGAGCATGCTGGATATGAAAATCAACATGATGCTGATAACATCTCTTCCTTCCTTGCTAGCCTTGTTCAGGGGGGGTTAAGGGCGGTGAGCAAACAGCTCTGCCTACAAAGGTCAGTGTCCACCTGATAGCGTGGTGATAAGCTTTACCCTGCAGCACAGCCTATGAGACACATTTATGTCACTGCTATTATTCAGAAGATCAGGAGCCTCCTGTGGTTAAAACCACCCTGCTGCAGACTGTGTTCCTGCATGCACCTCTGTCTGCAGGCAGCTTTCAGTCTCCCCGAGTCCTGTGTGTCACAGTCCAGCACAACACTGCAGCTGTGAGAGCGAGTCCTCAATTACTACGACGGAGTGCAGCAATTCACGAGCTATTTATAAAACAAACAGTAACAAACCAACCCCTTTGAAGCACACCAGAGAGAGAAACAAGCCAACAAACGAGGAGAAATTAACCAAACAAAGCCTTTGAAACTTGCCAGAGGAAAAACCAAACCAACAAACAGGGAGAAATTAACAAAACCTTTGAAACTTGCCAGAGAAAACCCAAACCAACAAAGAGGGAGAAGCTGGGATGCCCAGAGACAAGATTAAGTGCTTAAAGCTCCGAGTCATCAACCCAGGCAGGCAAAGAGAGGGTAATAATTCATTCTTCATCTTCTTTATGGCAGTGGAACTCAAGCACGTACGAAGAGCATGCACCTCCCTCACACCCGTGGCAATGCTTACATTGCCTTCACAAACAGCATTTCTTTCCTTCAGTCAATCTTTACACCTGGCAAACCACATCAGATTGTGGAGGCATTCCTGAAGCAGGGCAATGGGCTTCCAAATAACCTGGCCTGGAAAAACCAAACCCAAGTGAAGAAGTTCTTGCTGCTGCAAAGCCATTCCCTGTGAAAAATCACTTCTAAATACTTCCACAGCAGGTGTCTAAACAAATGAGCAGCCTCTGTCTAACAGGATTCTAGTTTGAAGGGTGACTGCTCCCTTGCAAATAGTTTGTTGCATGTGGAACCTTAATACTGACTGTACCTGAGAGTACTTTTTGCCCAACATGCAACTGAGCCAAGCTAGCAGATTGTAAAGCAAGAACTTTAAAAACACAGGCACCCAACAGGTGATTCCATCAAGATAAAACTGCACTACTTGCAGCACCTTTGATCAAACCCAGAAGTACTTTGGATTCAAAAGTAGCAGTCAGAAAGGGACAGGAATTCAAAGCTCAAAAATGCAAGAGGGCCAATGGCATCCTGGCCTGCAGCAGGAGCAGTGTGGTCAGCAGGAGCAGGGAGGTCATTCTGCCCTGTGCTCAGCACTGCTCAGGCCACACCTGGAGTCCTGTGTCCAGTTCTGGGCTCCTCAGGTTAGGAAAGACATTGAGATAATTGAATGTGTCCAGAGAAGGGCAAGAAAGCTGGGGAGGGGTCTGGAGCACAGCCCTGGGAGGAGAGGCTGAGGGAGCTGGGGTTGCTTAGCCTGCAGAAGAGGAGGCTCAGGGGAGACCTCCTTGCTCTCCCCAACTCCCTGAAGGGAGGCTGGAGCCAGGTGGAGGTTGGTCTCTTCTCCCAGGCAAGCAGCAGCAGAACAAGAGGACACAGTCTCAAGCTGTGCCAGGGGAGGTTTAGGCTGGAGGTGAGGAGAAAGTTCTTCACCGAAAGACTAATTGGCCCTTGGAATGCCCAGGGAGGTGGTGGAGTCCCCATCCCTGTTTGTGTTCAGAAAGGGATTGGATGTGGCACTTGGTTGTTGTCAGGAGGTGTTGGGTGACAGGTTGGACTTGACGATCTCTGAGGTCTTTTCCAACCTTATTGATTCTATGATTCAGTTTCAGGTTCTGGAGGGGATTTATTTGTTTGGTAACCCAGAGGCACACACACGAACCAGCCCCGAAGTAATTCGGAGGCATCCGGTTTAACTTCGACCACGAGACGCCGCTGTCTGTTTTGTTTCTCAAAGGACTCACGTCACTGTGCGCTGAAAAAAGGGAACTTCCACAGTCTGTGGTGAGGATACATGATAAACAGATCTGTTCACACCAGCTAGCAGGGCTGCCTGCGTCAATAAAAGGAGGCAGCAGGCGGGGAGCTGACATTTGGTGCTCGGAGGATTACCGTCGCGGGGTCGCTTCGCGCCGCGCGGAGTGAAGCACAATGCCAGGGTTCTTCTTTTCACACAGCAGCATGACTGAACTGAGTGGAAGAGAGGACTGCAAGCTTGCAGAAGGCAAAATCCACAAGAAGAAGCAAAAGGCATTGTAAGTAGCTGCAGCTTAGTGTAAATTCTAACGTGTTGTAAGTGAAAACAGCACCGGGGGCTCGGAGACTAGAACTCGCACCCTGCGTTTGGCTAAATGACTGCAAAGCCTCCTCAGAGACCAGGACTGGAGCACATTTAAAAGTGGTTTGAGCTGATGTGTACCAAGGAATTGATTCCCTGAAGTAATCAGGAGGAGGGTTTGGATACAATTAGTCTTTTAAAAACAAAACACCCCGAAAGATTGCTTAGCTATGTACTGCCCAGACTCCAGTGGTAGGACACAGCTGCCTGCCACTGCTTGGAAGTTTTTAGGCATGCCCTGGGAGGAGAGGCTGAGGGAGCTGGGGTTGCTTAGCCTGCAGAAGAGGAGGCTCAGGGGAGACCTTCTTGCTCTCTCCAACTCCCTGAAGGGAGGTTGTAGCCAGCTGGGGGTTGGTCTCTCCTCCCAGGCAAGCAGCACCAGAACAAGAGGACACAGTCCCAAGCTGTGCCAGGGGAGGTTTAGATTGGGTGTCAGGAAGAAATTCTTCCCAGCAAGAGAGATTGGCCACTGGGATGTGCTGCCCAGGGAGGTGGTGGAGTCCCCATCCCTGGAGGTGTTCAAGAAAGGCTTGGATGTGGCACTTGGAGCCATGGTTTAGTTGTCAGGAGGTGTTGGGTATTAGGCAACAGGTTGGACTGGATGCTCTCTGAGGTCTTTTCCAGGCTGGTTGGTTCTGTGATTCCATGATTTAATCAGAATTGAAATGCAGTTTGTGTGGATTACAGAACTGCCTCTTCATTGCTTTCAGTGGGGCAGACCTCAAGAATTACCTCAAGTGCATGGTGCCGCACCTCGAATCCGGGCTCAAGACGTCGAGCCCCAGGAACGTCGTGTAAGTACCGAGGGACATGAAAGGACGACAGAGCAACCTGCTTTACAGATTCCCAAACTACTTCTGGAACAAGAAATTCTCTAATGATGCCTAGAAATACCTCTGAATAACCTGATCTAGTGTGAGGAGTCCCTGCCCACGGCAGGCCAGTTGGAACTGGACGATCCTCAAGGGCCCTTCCAACCCTGACAACTCTAAAGTACAGAAGAGCTGAACATTGGGGAGCAGAAACTGTTCACAGAGCCAAGGATTTTTGCCTCCCTTTCCCCCCATTTTTTCTCCTTTCCCCCCTTTCTCCCCATTTTTTTCTCCTTTCCCCCCTTTCTTTCCTTCCCCCCCTTTCCCCCCCATTTTTTCTCCTTTCCCCCCTTTCTTTCCTTTTTTCCCCCCTCCCTTTCCCCCCATTTTTTCTCCTTCCCCCCCCCTTTCTTTCCTTTCCCCCCCCTCCCTTTCCCCCCATTTTTTCTCCTTCCCCCCCCTTTCTTTCCTTTTTCTCCCCTCCCTTTCCCCCCATTTTTTCTCCTTTCCCCCCTTTCTTTCCTTCCCCCCTTTCCCCCATTTTTTGTTTCTCCTTTCCCCCCTTTCTTTCTTTTTTTTCCACTTCCTCCCCATTTTTTATCTCTCCTTTCCCCCCCTTGCTTTCCCTTCCCCCCTCTTTGATCCTCCCCTTCCCCCCCCCCCCTATTTTTCTCCTTTTTTTTGTTGTCTTTTTGTTCTTACCTTTTATTTTCTCTTTTTTTCCCCCCTCCTTTCCTTCCTCCTTTTTTCCCCCCCTCAGAGGGTCATTGTATCCATTCCCTAAAAACTTCCAAGAAATGCTGCTTCACACTCCAGTGAAGAGCAGAGGATATTACTATTCCTCTTCCAGGAGGATGGAAATGGAAGCACAGCTACAAAATCCCTTGGTGGTGGTGATAGCAAAAGTTCCTCTTTCTGGGAACAGAATCCAGCAGACCATCACAGCTCCTTGTTTCTCCATCTCTCTGATCAGTTTTCTCCATCTGGGCTTGCCCCCAGGCTCTCAGATTGAGAGAAATCCCTAAGTTTAATACATACCTGGGACATCCTCCTCATTGTAACTGATTGCCCATTGGAAGGGGCTGCCTGGGGAGGTGGTGGGGTCGCTGTCATTGAAGGTGTTCAGGAGGAGACTTGATGGGGTGCTTGGTGCCATGGGTTAGTTGTTTAGGTGGGTTGGACACAATGATCTTGAAGGTCTCTTCCAACCTGGTTTATTCTATGTATTCTATACCATCTGTCTCCTTTAACCATGCAAACAACCCCACCTGCTTCCTTGCATAAAGGCTTTTCTTTTCCTTGCTGTCTTAGGCTTTCTGCAGAAGAAGTGATGCAGTGGTCCCAGTCTTTGGAAAAGCTCCTGGCCAGCCAAAGTAAGTTTTTTTCACTTCAGTCTGACTCCCTTCTTACTCTGAGGACAGAATTTTGTCTAATTCTACCAAACAGGCAAAGCTGTAGCATTCTGCAAACACTGCCAGAGAATGGCCAGCTGAATTGTATTATTTGTGGTGACAGGGTGGACTTGATGATCTTTGAGGTCTCTTCCAGCCTTGGTGATTCTGTGATTTACAGCTGCAGTGTAACAATGCTGCTGGCACAGCTTTGCCTCCCAGATTGTTTGGGGCTTTTTTTTTTTTACTCCCTTCCATTTATTGCTTACAACATAGCAAACAACCCCAAATAGCTCAGCTCATTGCTCTTTCATCAATACTTTCTCCTTGTATAAGACACAGAACCACAGAATTGTTAGGGTTGGAAGGGACCTCAAGGCTCAGCCAATTCCAACCCCCTGCCATGGCCAGGGACACCTCACACCGCAGCAGGTTGCTCACAGCCACCTGCAGCCTGGCTGCAAACACCTCCAGGCAGGAGGCTGCCACCACCTCCCTGGGCAGCCTGTGCCAGGCTCTCACCACCCTCATGGGCAACAACTCCTTCACTACCAGTTTAATTTGGAATTTACTCTTTATTCATGCCCTAAAACCAATCCATTCAGGGAAGGTTATAATTCAGTGATGTCTTTTAGTACCCAAGACCTAAGACCACTGAACACAATGAGGAAGACTCCCACAGAATCACAGAATCAAGCAGGTTGGAAAAGACCTCAGAGATCATCAAGTCCAACCTATTACCTAACACCTCCTGACAACTAAACCATGGCTCCAAGTGCCACATCCAAGCCTTTTTTGAACACCTCCAGGGACAGGGACTCCATCACCTCCCTGGGCAGCACATTCCAATGGCCAATTACTCTATGGTCAGGCTTGGAAGGGATCTTAAAGGTCTTCTAGTTTTAACCTCTCTGCCATGGGCAGGGACACCTCCCACCAGCCCAGGTTGCTCAAAGCCTCATCCAACCTGACCTTCCACACCTCCAGGGAGGAGGCATCTACAACCTCCCCAGGCAACCTGTAATACATCACCCCTAATACATTTGAGTATGTTGAAGGGAAGAACAGTGTATTTTGGCAGGATGATGTAACAGAGAGTTGAACAGCAGTGAAGCTCCTGCTCTTTGTTTTGTTCTCCCTGGTCAAAGAAGTGCCATGGTATAAAGGGCAATGGCTTTGTGTTGGCTTCAGGTGGTCAAGGTGTCTTCCGGGAGTTCCTCAAGTCAGAATTCAGTGAGGAGAACATCGAGTTCTGGCTGGCTTGTGAGGACTACAAGAAAACCAAGGCTGACCACTTGCATGGCAAAGCAGAGAGGATTTATGAGGAGTTTGTCCAGTCAGATGCTGTTAAGCAGGTATGTATGAGTTTCATCTGTGTGGTGTTACAGGACAAGGACTCTGGAAAATGAAAAGGTAGAAGTGTAGCTTTGCTGAGATCACAGAATGGTCCAGGCTGGAAGGGACCTCCAGAACTCATCCAGTCCATACCCCCAGCCCCAGTCAGCAGGGACATCCCCAACTAGATCAGGCTGCCCAGGGCTTCATCCAGCCTCACCTTGAGTATCTCCAGGGAGGAAGCCTCAACCACCTTCCTGGGCAACCTGTGCCAGTGTTTCACTACCCTCAGAGTCAAGAACTTGCTCCTAACATCCAATCTCAATCTGCCCTTCTCTAGCTTGAAGCCATTGTCCCTGGTCCTGTCCCTGCAGGCCTTTGCAAACAGTCTCTCTGCATCCTTCTTGTAGCCCCCTTCAGGTCCTGGCAAGCTGCTATTAGGTCTCCCCAGAGCCTTCTCTTCTCATATGCTCATCTGTTCATAGAATTAATGAGGTTGGAAAAGACCTCAGAGATCCTCAAGTCCAAGCTGTCACCCAACACCTCCTGACTAACTAAACCATGGCTCCAAGTGCCACATCCAATCCCCTTTTGAACACCTCCAGGGATGGGGACTCTACCACCTCCCTGGGCAGCACATCCCAATGGCCAATCTCTCTTGCTGGGAAGAACTTTCTCCTCACCTCCAGCCTCATCTGTTCACTCAGCCACAAGGGCCAAAGGCTCAGGTGCATATGTTTGAGTGCCTTTGCGTCACTGATGTCTCCAGCTGTGAGGTTATCAGATGCTGCAAGCGGAGTCACACCACAGAGGCCACTTAGGAGCACCACCAGCAGAAGTTCAGCAGAGGCACCAGCAGCTTAGCAGGTGACACTGCTCTCTGAGTCAGCCCAGTCTGAATTGCTGCTGGCATCTGGAGTCAGACACTTAGAACTTTGCTAGCAGGACAGGCCTGGAGCATTCATTGTCTTTTAAGACATGTGCACATCCTGAAGCATTAGAGGTTGTGCAGGTTGACCACACTTCCACCTGGAGACTCTCATCCTCGCTCAGATTTCTGCTGTAGTTCTAACTGGAGGCTGAGGTGGATGTTGCTCTCTTGCTGCCTTGTTGGCCTGGATTATTTCTGACTCCACAATAAACTGCATTTCTAGAGAGAGTCCCAGTTTTTCCTGCATGAGTGGGATATAAGCCACAAAACTCCTCATTGTGCAGGCCTAATACTGAACTCTCACACTGGTTTCTAAGGCTGTGGATTTGTTTATAGACAAACCAAAGTGATAGAGATACAGAGAGGATGTTTTTAAGGTGTCAATAACGTTTGGTTTTCACTTTCCAGATCAATATTGACTACCAGATGAGGGAAGCAACAGCCAGAAGGGCTCAGGAGGCAACTCACACAAGTTTTGATGAAGCCCAGAAAACTGTGTACATCCTCATGGAAAGAGATTCCTATCCCAGGTTTCTGAAATCCAAAGCCTACCTCAACCTTTTGAACCAGCTGCAAACCAACACCTCGAAATGAAGTGCCTGAGGCAGTGAAGAGCTGAGCAGACTCTGTCAAATGTCCTGCAGAGAGATCCTGCAGCACGGTTGGATCTCAGCAAGGAGAACCCCTGCCTTGAGAAGAGGGGTGGCAAGGGAGGTGCAAATGGCTCCACAGCCAGGAGGATGCAGGATAAAGGCTGGCAAGGCTGTTCCAAGTGTGGGAGCAGCACAAGGAGAAGGCTGCTCCCATGCACTGTGCAGTCCAGACAGGATACTATTTATTGTTTGAACTGCACTGCAAAGATTGAACCAAATCCTAGATTCCCAAAGAACTGCTGACTATTAGCAAGTGCAAGGCCAGCAGGCTGAGGAAAAGATGACCAAGCTCAGAACAAAGACAGAGATGACTGACAACTTTGTGCATGGCAACAAAATGCCCAGACAAGACTGAAACTGCTTTCTGTTTAACCTGTGAAGTGTTAATGAGTGCAGCTTCAGGATGCAACTGCGCCCTGCAGACAGGCTGTAACTCCATGCCTTGGAACTGGTGCATTTTAGATGATGTAGGCATCATATAAGCTGTACTTTCACTGAGTCCAGTTTTAATAAGCATACATGTAGCATCTCCTCTGTTTAATTTATTGCAGAACAAGAAGCAGCTCTTCAAATCTACATGAAAATAAAGTTTTGTAGTATTTTTACATCTTATTTGGCAGGGAGCCTCCCATTGCAGTTACTGAACCAGTGAAACACCTGCTTCCCCTCTGCTCCATTAGGACACTACTTCCCAGCTCCTTTATCCAAATCTTCAGCTTCCTCCCCACACCTCTTCTCTTTCTTTGCCCATCAGACCCAGTCACAACCATGGTTATGTGGAGTAGGTGATCCTGACCTACACTGAGCCATCATCCCAAGGACCAGGGAGGTCATGCTGCCCTGTACTCAGCACTGCTTAGGCCACACCTGGAGTCCTGTGTCCAGTTCTGGGGCCCTCAGTTTAAGAAGGACATTGAGAGACTTGACCATGTCCAGAGAAGGGCAACAAGGCTGGGGAGGGGTCTGGAGCACAGCCCTGGGAGGAGAGGCTGAGGGAGCTGGGGTTGCTTAGCCTGCAGAAGAGGAGGCTCAGGGGAGACCTTCTTGCTCTCTACAACAGCAATAACAAGAGGACACAGTCTCAAGGTGCACCAGGGGAACTTTAGGCTGAGAGGTGAGGAGAAAGTTCTTCCCAGCAAGAGAGATTGGCCATTGGGATGTGCTGCCTAGGGAAGTGGTGGAGTCCCCATCCCTGGAGGTGTTCAGAAAAGGCTTGGATGTGGCACTTGGAGCCATGGTTTAGTTGTCAGGAGCTGTTAGGTATCAGGTAATAGGTTGGACTTGATGATCTCTGAGGTCTTTTCCAACCTGGTTGATTCTGTGATTCCATAATACATTTACACATCACTTCTCATCAGAGTAGATTTAATACCACATTTGCAGTGAAATTAAGTTACCTTTGATACTAGTGTTGGTGGTGTAAGTTAGAGTCTGGATCATGCCAAGATTAGGTTGAGTAGTACTAAAGTCATAGAATAGAATAGAACAGTCCAGGCTGGAAGGGACCTGCAAAGCTCATCCAGTCTGACCTCCCAGCCATCAGCAGGGACATCCCCAACTAGATCAGGCTGCCCAGGGCCTCATTGAGTCTCACCTTGAATACCTCCAGGGAAGGAACCTCAGCCACCTCCCTGGGCAACCTGTGCCAGTGTTCCACCAGCCTCATAGTAAAGAACTTGTTCCTAACATCCATTCTAGATGTGCTCTGCTCTAGTTTGAAGGCATTGCCCCTGGTCCTGTCACTGCAGGCTTTTGCAAGCACTCTCTCTGCATCCTTCTTGTGATCTGCTGTGCTCAACATATCAGTTTCAGAAGAGACTGAACTGTGGGGTCAGTGACTTAATGTTTTCTATATTTGAGACTTGACTCATGTGCTGTTCGCTGGGGAAGTGTGAAAAATAGGAAGGAAATTGAGACCTGCTTCTATTTTTTGGTGCATTTTCTTTCTGAGGTCATAGAATTACAGAATCAAGCAGGTTGGAAAAGACCTCAGAGATCATCAAGTCCAACCTATGGCCTGATACCCAACACCTCCTGACAACTAAACCATGGCTCCAAGTGCCACATCCAAGCCTTTCTTGAACACCTCCAGGGATGGGGACTCCACCACCTCCCTGGGCAGCACATCCCAATGGCAAATTGCTCTTTGTGGGAAGAACTTTCTCCTCACCTCAAGGCTAAGCTTCCCCTGGCACAGCTTGAGACTGTGTCCTCTTGTTCTGGTGCTGCTTGCCTGGGAGAAGAGACCAACCCCCACCTGGCTACAACCTCCCTTCAGGGAGTTGGAGAGAGCAAGAAGGTCTCCCCTGAGCCTCCTCTTCTGCAGGCTAATCATAATGGGTACAGAAGGAGACTGAAGCAAAAGGAAAGTTGCAGCTGTGCTTGAGCTACACCATTACAGACATGGGCACTACCAAACCTGAAGTGTTTTAGAGTTCCTGGTGGAAATAAATCAAAGCAGGGCCTGGTCACAGTGAGTTACCATCATAAGACAAAGCAAGCACGTGGGTGGCAACCCAAAGATTCCACCTCAGCCGGGAGGATTTTCCATCCAAACAGCAGCAGCTTGCTCAGGCACACTTCACGGGGAAGCTGCAAGCCCACAGGCATCACCTCCTGGCTACAGCTAACTGTGTTCATACTGCCACCCCTCGGGGACCTCAGGAGCTCCAAGGGAGAGCAAAAGCTTCAGGGCTATAAGCAAAACTCTACTGGAAGCTGTGTAGCAGAGCGGTAGTTGCTGCCAGCTTCCACCATCACCCGCTGCTGTAGCTGGAAGCCACAGCAAATCATCCTCCTGCTTCCAAGGGCACTCTAGAACAGAAGAACCTGCTCTTCTTTTCCTTTTGTTCAATAGATACACCTCAGAGAGTCTCTCACTGCAGAACCTGGATGACCACAGGAGCAGAGGGTGTTAGGGGTTGGAAAGGGCCTCAGGAGATCATGGAGTCCAACCCCCCTGCCAGAGCAGGGCCATAGAATCCAGCACAGGTCACACAAGAAAGCATCCAGATGGGTTTTGAAAATCTCCATAGGAGACTCCACAACCCCTCCAGGGAGCCTATTCCAGTGCCCTGTGAGCCTCAAAGTGAGGAGGTTCCTCCTCATGTTGGTGTGGAACCTCCTGAATCAATCTCTTGTTAGCTCTGACTTACCTGAGTTAATTTTTCAGGAGCAGTAGGACTAAACCTAACTCTCACAAAGCAGAAACTGCACCCTCATGTTTGCTCTGACACAGTTAGCATGAGCCAAATATCCCTCTCTGCATAGCTTCAACCTCACAGAAGACAAAAGAGAACCACAAGATGTTAGTTATCCTCTGGACAGCCACGAGCTCCAAGTAACATCAGTCTTTTGCCTGTAAATCCTTCCCATCAGCGCAGGCTTGGTCCTCCTGCAGCTTCACAGTTTTGCCATTCTGCCTGTAGGAAATTTCTAACTAAAGTCACATTCCAGGAAGGATCTGGAGGTGCTGGAAGGTGTCCAGAGAAGGGCCTCGAGGAGGAGCAGAGGGCTGGAGCTGCTCTGCTGTGAGCACCGCCTGAGGGAGTTGGGGTTGTGCAGGCTGGAGAGGAGAAGAGAAGGCTCCCAGGAGACCTCATTGTGGCCTTCCAGTACCTGAAGGGGGCTCCAAGAAAGCTGGGGAGGGACTTCTGAGGGTGTCAGGGAGGGATAGGACTGGGGGGATGGAGCAGAACCAGAAATGGGGAGATTGAGATTGGCTGTGAGGAAAAAGTTGTTCCCCAGGAGGGTGGTGAGAGCCTGGCACAGGTTGCCCAGGGAGGTGGTGGCAGCCTCCTGCCTGGAGGTGTTTGCAACCAGGCTGGAGGTGGCTGTGAGCAACCTGCTGTAGTGTGAGGTGTCCCTGGCCATGGCAGGGGGTTGGGACTGGCTGAGCCTTGAGGTCCCTTCCAGCCCTGACAATTCAGTGATATTTTATAGTCTGGCTAAGTAGGATTTGATTTGACTTTTAATGGGTTGTTGCTGTCCGTGGAGTCTGCTCCTCAGAAGCAATGCCACTACTGCAGACTGCTGGGCAGAGGAATGGGTGGATCAGTGCCTCCAATGCAGTGTAGGACTTGGAGTCAGGGGTAATGAAAAGAGGAGGGCAGACTCTGAAGCCATTCCATGCCTTTGGATGCTTCAGGAGATGTCCAGCATCACCACATGTGGCTTTGCTTTGGGCAGAGCAAATCTCTTTGCCAAAGAGCGAGAGCAACCCCCACAGCTGCTCACACGTTCACAGACCCTGCCTGGCACCCTGCACCCAGTCAGTGGGTGCAGCCTGGCAGGCAAGGGTGAGAAAGTGACATTTTAACAGGTTGGTTAGAGCCCTCTAAAAATAAGCTAAACCTACCCACAGAAGAGACTAAGAGAGCATTCAGGGAGCTCAGCAACCACAGGTGTTACAGGGAGTTAGAAGTGTCCAGAACATTTGGGGAGGGGAGGCAAAGGGACTTCTCCCTCTCTTCCACAGGCATCTCCCCATGGTTTGTGATTTGGTACAGTGTGAGAAGGGAAAGGTTTGAGGGACTTCTTCCCCCAAAAGAAACTATTCCACTCCTTATAAGCCAACCTTGGTACCCTTTTAAGTCTTCCACCTATCATTGCAACAGGAACCTGGTAAAGGTCAATTGCCCAGGTTAATTCCAGAGATTTTTCCAGCCCACTTGTGTCCCTGGCAACATGGTTGTGTTGCACCAAGCAATAAACAGTGCAGGACAAATTCAGAGCTGTGGCTGGGATGCTGCTGTGAGCCTGCTCATATATATCTGTTGCTATAGCAGGGCTGTACAAAACAGATTGCTTGGACAAGGTCCAAGAGCTCTGGAAGTATTTCCTGGCAATTTACAGTGCCACCCATATCTAATGTACTGAGAGCTTCTTCCTTTTGCAAAGGAGTAGTCCACTGCCTCATCCAGGTTCTTTCTAAACACCTCCAGGGATGCTGACCCCACCACCTCCCTGGGCAGCACATCCCAATGGCCAATCTCTCTTTCTATGAAGAACTTCTTCCTCACACCCAACCTAAACCTCCCCTGGCACAGCTTGAGACTGTGTCCTCTTGTTCTGGTGCTGCTTGCCTGCCTGGGAGAAGAGACCAACCCCCACCTGGCTACAGCCTCCCTTCAGGGAGTTGGAGAGAGCAAGAAGGTCTCCCCTGAGCCTCCTCTTCTGCAGGCTAAGCAACCCCAGCTCCCTCAGCCTCTCCTCACAGGGCTGCTCATGCACTGTATAACTCTCATGTATCCCAAAAGCCATCCATGGAAGGCTGTTAGCAGGGGCATCATCATTATGCACAGTGAAGGAGGAAGGAAAGGAAAAGCTGAGAGGGTGATGAACAGCACAAATTCATCACCTTAGACCTCTAAGTGCCACCCGCCCCTGCCCACGCTCTGGAGCCCCAGACCTGCCGGATGTCATCGCCTTCATGGTTGTGAAATGAGTTTGAAAAGCAAAAATAGATGACAATAGGTGGAAAAAAAAAAATCAGATGCTCTCATCTTCCATTCAGAGACTGAATTATATCAGAGGGCTGATTGTATCAGCGAGTGGCATGCCTGTAAGTGAAGCCGTGGGGAATCAAATCTTCAGTCGTTAAACGCTGGCAGGGATGGCAAAATAAGCTCTTGCTTGATATTCATTGGAGCACAGGGTGACAGGGGTTGGAAGGGACCCAAAGAGATCATCCAGTCCAACCCCCCTGCCAGAGCAGGAGCAGCACAGGTCACACAGAACACATCCAGATGGGGCTGGGAAGGCTCCAGGGAAGGAGACTCCACAACCTCTCTGGGCAGCCTGCTCCAGGGCTCTGGGACCCTCCCAGGGCAGAAGTTCCTCCTCATGCTGAGCTGGAACCTCCTGTGCTGGAGTTTCCATCCACTGCCCCTTGTCCTATCACAGGGAACAAGTGAGGAGATGATGCAAACTTGTCTTAGATGCACAAAAATACCCCAAAACAAAACCACAAAGTCAAAGATGAGCTAAGGTTACCCCCTGGCTCTGTTTGGATAAACACAGCCTCAAAGGTTTTAGTCACAAAGAGGAGATGTGCATCAACCAAGAGCTGAGGTGTTTATCTTGGAAACAGACTGATTTCCCCTCATTTTCCACAGCAGCTGCAGAAAGCACTCCTTTGGAAGTCAAAGATGATCAACACTTAAATTCCACCAAGGAATTCCCTTCACTTTCCACAGGCAGCACAAGCACCACACAGCCTTGAAGCTCTTCTCCAGACTCCTTCAGTGCCCAGCTTCCACATGCTCCCTTACAGTGACCACATTAACAATAGCTTGAGTGCAAAATGAAAGGCAAAGATGTAAAGCTTTCAGGATGACTCCAGACTTGTGTGCAGAGAGAAGCAGAGCAGCAATGCTTCTACTCAAAGTTTGTTCTACAGCCAAAGTACTGAAGTGGCAATACAACTGCCTGCAAGCTTGACACCCCCTGAGTCACAACACAGAATTAACCAGGTTGGCAAAGACCTCAGAGAGCATCAAGTCCAACCTCTCACCCAACACCATCCAAGCAACTAAACCATGGCACCAAGTGCCACATCCAATCCTGTCTTGAACACCTCCAGGGATGGGGACTCCACCACCTCCCTGGGCAGCACATCCCAATGACCAATCTCTCTTGCTGGGAAGAATTTCTTCCTCACCTCCAGCCTAAACCTCCCCTGGCACAGCTTGAGACTGTGTCCTCTTGTTCTGGTGCTGCTTGCCTGGGAGAAGAGCCCAACCCCCTCCTGGCTACAACCTCCCTTCAGGGAGCTGGAGAGAGCAAGAAGGTCTCCCCTGAGCCTCCTCTTCTGCAGGCTAAGCAACCCCAGCTCCCTCAGCCTCTCCTCCCAGGGCTGTGCTCGTTCTTGCTCACAGCCTGGCATTTCCTGTTCTGTTCCCTTGTGGTCACTTACCTGGGAGCACCTTTGTTATTTCTCATGCTTTCTTTTCTTCCCCCCCACCCCCCCTTAAATTCATTCTTTCCTATTTGTGTCTCTGATTTAATGCTCTTCTGCTCAGTAAACATCTCACCCACCTACATCCTTTTCACACTAGTGAACATGGAGGCTACTGTCTCATCCTTTCTTGTACCCATTCTTTCCATCTGCCCACACACTGCCTGCCTTCACCCATTGCCACCCTTTCACCTGCACTGCACCCACACTCTGCCATTCATGAAGGTAGGAACCCTGCTTCCTGGGGCTTGCCTGGCATCACATTCTTCCTGTGATATCTTACAAGGGCAGTAAAACAGGAGCACCGAGTGAAGTGCCTCCAAGCACAGGGGAAGCTACAGGAAATAGAGTGCAGACTTTTGCCACAAGTGGTGTGAAATGAATAGGTCACTAAGTTATGGCCACCATGCAAAAACCTGTTTCATTTTATTTTGTATTTAAAGGTTGTCCTCTAACAGCAAAAACCTCCTGAGCACAGTAAGCTGAAAGCAACCAAACCAACTAAAACCCCCTGGGACTGCATCAGGAGCAGTGTGGCCAGCAGGAGCAGGGAGGTCATCCTGCCCTGTGCTCAGCACTGCTCAGGCCACACCTTGAGTCCTGTGTCCAGTTCTGGGCTCCTCAGGTTAGGAAAGAGGTTGAGATGCTGGAAGGTGTCCAGAGAAGGGCAAGAAAGCTGGGGAGGGGTCTGGAGCACAGCCCTGGGAGGAGAGGCTGAGGGAGCTGGGGTTGCTTAGCCTGCAGAAGAGGAGGCTCAGCAGAGAGGGACAGGGATCTGCTGGGCAGAGTCTAAGAGAGGGCTACAAGGATGCTGAAGGGACTGCAGCACTGCCTGGTGAGGAAAGGCTGAGAGTCCTGGGGGTGTTCAGTCTGGAGAGGAGAAGGCTGAGAGGGATCTGATCAATGCCTATCAATAGCTGAGGGCTGGGGGTCAGGACAGCCTCTGCTCAGTTTCACCCTGGGATAGGACAAGGGGCAGTGGATGGAAACTCCAGCACAGGAGGTTCCAGCTCAGCATGAGGAGGAACTTCTGCCCTGGGAGGGTCCCAGAGCCCTGGAGCAGGCTGCCCAGAGAGGTTGTGGAGTCTCTTCCCTGGAGCCTTCCCAGCCCCATCTGGATGTGTTCTGTGTGACCTGTGCTGGGTTCTCTGCTCCTGCTCTGGCAGGGGGTTGGACTCAATGATCTCAGAGGTGCCTTCCAACCCCTGATATCCTGTAATTACATCTAATTAATTAGATCCCAGTGTCTCACCCAGCTGGGCAAGGAGTCTCTTTCAGGCCAGATGTGTGGGTTTGAAAGGAAAGGCTCTGCTTTCCCTCCCCCACTGAGAAAAAGACCACGGCTAAACCCAGTCGGAGAAATGAGATTATATTTTACAAGGAAACAGATTCTATGTAACACAACAAATACAGGTATTTTACAATATATACAGGAATATACAGCAAATGAACTCAACCAGAAACCAGACCCCCCACAGAGGGGGCTTCCCCCTGTGCCCCCTTCAACCCCCTACCTCCCTTCTCCCCCAAAAGAGGTAGAAGAAGAGACGAGGACAGTTAACAGGGCAGGAAAAGAATAAAGGCCTTGCACAGGGAGTTAGTATCTTATCTTAGTTGGCCAGAATCCCAGAAGCAGATCCAGCCGAAAGGGACAGCGAAGGAAGGAAGACTGAGAGAAAGTTCCCAACTCCCCTGGGTCCAATCTCTCCTCCCACAATCCTACCAATGAAATTCGTTTAGAAAACCAAAATATTTTACAAACATTTAGCCAGTGTGCCCCTTCCTTAAAGGCACAGCGTCAAACGGCCACAATCCACCCCTTCTAAACAATTTCATTGGTTGTTCGTACTGTCCATCCAATCGGAAACAATATTTACAGTTCGTGAGTAAAGTTCATAGTCCGTTCCGGCTATACTCAGATGTAGATGATTCAGAAGTCCAAAAAGTCAGGAAATAAGAGAATGGAAACCAGCTTGTCTCTCCGCAGACGAAGTGAAGAAAAGGCAAACAGGAACACAGGGACTCTCAGTTGACTCAGGGCTCTCAGGGTTCGTGCACTGTAGATTCCTCAGGGATTCTTCCTTTGGGCGCGTTGTAGCTGTACAACAGTCTGAAATTAAGCTCTTTCAGCTAAAGTTAAATTTCTTTGTGGAATACACTGAATTTGACCATTCTCCTGCATTACCCAATAAGTGTGACCCGGACCTTCTGCTGAAACCACCCCTCGGACAGGTTTAGCCTCTCCTGAGGGCGAAAATACCCAAACAGTTTTACCTAACAGATTCTTTTCTCTAACAACAGGAACTCTATCACCTTCTACTTTCTGTAGCAGATCAGAATGTGCAGGTCCAGCTCGGTTCACTGAACCTCTACTGTTCACCAGCCAGGTTGCTTGTGCTAAATGTTTCTCCCAGTTTTTCAAAGATCCACCTCCCATGGCTTTGAGAGTGGTCTTCAACAAACCGTTGTAGCGTTCAATCTTCCCTGCAGCTGGTGCATAGTAAGGAATATGGAAAATCCACTCAATACCGTGCTCTTTTGCCCAGCTCTTTACAAGGTTGTTCTTGAAATGAGTTCCGTTGTCTGACTCAATCCTCTCTGGAGTTCCGTGTCTCCACAGGATCTGTCTCTCCAGACCGAGAATGGTGTTGCGTGCAGTTGCATGTGGAACTGCATAAGTTTCCAGCCATCCAGTGTTTGCCTCTACCATAGTAAGCACGTACTGCTTACCAGAACGAGAACGTGGTAGAGTGATGTAGTCAATCTGCCAGGCTTCACCATACCTGTACTTGGACCATCTGTCACCATACCACAAGGGCTTAATTCGCTTTGCTTGCTTAATAGCAGCACAAATGTCACAGTCATGGATGACTTGTGTGATAGCATCCATGGAAATGTCTATGGATCGGTCACGAGCCCACTGGTATGTTGCATCTCTGCCTTGATGTCCTGATGAATCGTGAGCCCACCGAGCTAAGAATATCTCACCTCGGTGTTTCCAGTCGAGATCAAGTTCAGAGTCCTTGTCTACTTGAGAAACTCTTGCAGCTAGATCTGCCTGATGGTTGTGCTGCTGTTCCTCAGTAGCTTTGCTCTTAGGAATGTGAGCATCAATGTGTCTCACTTTCATTGGAATTCTCTCGATTCGATCAGCAATGTCTTGCCACAGGTCGGCTGCCCAGATGGGTTTTCCTTTCCTCTGCCAACCATTCTTTTTCCAGTTCTTTAGCCAACCCCATAGAGCATTGGCTACCATCCATGAGTCGGTGTAGAGATAAAGCTTTGGCCATCTCTCACGTTCAGCTACGTTGAGAGCTAGCTGGACAGCTTTTACCTCTGCAAACTGACTGGATTCTCCTTCTCCATCCTTCGCCTCTGCAACTCGGCGTGTTGGACTCCACACTGCAGACTTCCACCTTCGCTTGCTCCCGACGAGACGACAGGAACCGTCTGTGAACAAAGCATATTTCTTCTCATCATCAGAAAGGTCATTGTAAGGAGGAGCTTCCTCAGCACGAGTTACTCTCTCCTCTGGAGGTTTAGTACAGTTGGTACCTTCAGGCCAACTTGAGATCACCTCCACCAGACCAGGTCTTTCAAGATTTCCCATTCGGGCTCTCTGTGTTATCAGAGCCATCCACTTGGACCAGGTGGAATCTGTAGCATGATGTGGTGTGGAACCCTTGCCTTTGAACATCCAATTCAAAACTGGCAATCTGGGAGCTAAGAGAAGTTGTGACTCAGTTCCAATTACTTCAGAAGCTGCTTTCACTCCTTCATAGGCAGCTAGAATCTCTTTCTCTGTTGGAGTGTAATTAGCCTCTGAACCTCTGTAACCTCGACTCCAGAAACCAAGAGGTCGTCCACGTGTCTCACCTGGAGCTTTTTGCCACAAGCACCAGGTTGGACCATTGTCACCTGCAGCCGTGTACAAAATGTTCTTAATGTCTGGACCATCTCGCACAGGTCCCAGACCCACTGCTTGGACTACTTCTTGCTTTATCTGGTCAAAGGCTGCTTGTTGTTCAGGTCCCCAGTGGAAACTGTTCCTCTTCCGAGTCACATCATACAGAGGTTTCACAATCTGACTGTATCCAGGAATGTGTAGTCTCCAAAATCCCACTATCCCCAAGAAACGTAGAGTTTCTTGCTTGTTTGTGGGATTTGCCATGGTAGAGACTCTATTTACCACATCCACTGGAATGTGTCGGCGTCCATCCTGCCACTGCACTCCCAGAAACTGGATCTCTGTGGTAGGACCTTTCACTTTGTCTCTCTTGATGGCAAAACCTGCATTCAGGAGAATGTCCATGATTTTGTTGCCTTTCTCAAAGACTTCCTCAGCAGTTTTACCCCAGACGATGATATCATCGATGAACTGGATGTGTTCTGGAGCACCACCTTCCTCCAGAGCATCATGGATTACTGCATGACAGATGCTGGAGCTGTGGATCCAGCCCATTGGCAGTCTGTTGAAAGTGTACTGGATTCCTCTCCAGGTGAAAGCAAACTGAGGCCTGCATTCCTCTGCTATGGGAATAGAGAAGAATGCATTAGCAATGTCTATGGTAGCATACCATTTGGCCTCTTTGGATTCCAGCTCATACTGGAGTTCCATCATGTCTGGTACTGCTGCACTCATAGGCGGAGTTACTTCATTCAGGGCTCGGTAGTCCACTGTCAGACGCCAGTCTCCATTCGGCTTTCGCACAGGCCACACTGGACTGTTGAAAGGTGAATGAGTTTTGCTGATGACTTTCTGACTCTCCAGCTGACGAATCAGATTCTGAATGGGCAACAAAGAGTCACGGTTGGTTCTGTATTGTCTGTGATGCACAGTCTGAGAAGCAACCGGCAATTTAATGTCCTGAATCTTGTGTTGTCCCACAACTGCAGATTCATCAGAGAGTTCAGGTCTAGCAGATAGCTTCAGTTTTTGTCCATCAATTTCTACAGAAGCTACTCCAAAAGCCCATTTGTAACCCTTAGGGTCCTTGAAACGCCCTTCTCTCAGAAAATCAATTCCCAAAATACAAGGTGCATCAGGTCCGGTCACAACTGTATGCTTCTTCCACTGCTTACCAGTTAGACTTATATTAACCTCTACCTTACTTAACTCTTGAGATCCACCAGTGACTCCCAGAATAGTTATGGACTCCGATCCCTGATAATTTGATGGCAATATGGTGCACTGAGCTCCTGTGTCAACCAAGGCCCTGTACTTCTGAAAGTGTGAAGTGCCAGGCCACTGGATGTACACATCCCAATAGATTCTGTTATCTCCATTATCCCTCTCCTCCCCCTGGCGGGAGGCAGGGCACCCCTAATTATGGGGAACATTTCCACAGGTGCAACGAGCACACTGTGCAGTGTTAGAACTAGAGTCACTGTTGGAGCTGTCATTGTTGTCCTGGGGAACTGTGGAAGTAACAGCTACCCTTCTGGTATTGCTACCCTGGGTTCTGCCACTTTGCAGTTCCCTCAGTCTCCTGAAAAGATTAGAAGTTGGTTGGCCATCCCACCTGCTCATGTTCTCACCAAACTGATCACGTAGAGTTATCCAAATGGTCCTACGTGATTGCCTTGGTGGTCCGTTTTGGTTTGGCCTGTTTTGGAATGACCCCCTTTGAGGACGTCTATTCCTCACAGCTGAAACCTGCACCCACCTGGAGGAAGAATTGGAATCATCTCTTTGTGCCAGTTGGCATATGGAATCTTTGATTTCATCCTTCAGCTCTCTCATGCAATCCTTTATCTCACTAGACAGAGCTTTAATGGCTGAAACCAAAGAAACACGTGTCATGCTATCATCCAATTGTCTTAGTTGATCAGTGAATTGGCCAACCGTAGGAGGATCTCCACCATAATTTCTTGCCACAATTCTACTTGCCAGAATGTTTGCATAATTGGAAGGAGCAAGCTTGATAAGCTTTTTAGCAAGACCAGCTGCCACAGGAATGTCATCAGGATTCAAAGTATCATGGTCACCATAGAGTATCTCTCTAATGGCAAACTCTCTCAGACGCTTAATTCCCTCATCTATGGTAGTCCAGGGCTTAGGATTCCATGGAAGATCATCTCGGGAAGGGTATCTCAGGGAAACCGCCATTAAAAGGCGTATCCACAGATTAACCTTACCGAGAATCTTGGCTAGATGTCTATCTATTCCATTATCCTTTGAGAGAGTTCCTAGCTGGGCTGCTGACTTGTCTCCAACTATTAGAGCTGGAGCACCTGTATCATAACACCTAGCAAGCCAAGATAGGATGGGTTCCTTATCTGCTCTGAGGTAATCTTTGCGGACATTGCGAATCTCCTCCCTCGGTGACGAGCATTCGGTGATGTCATCTTGCTCTCCATCTATCACATCTTCCTGAACCTTTTGTCCCCATAATCCTGCTGTCACTCTCCTAAGGACCTCTTTAAGCTGAAAAGCGCCACTGCCAGCTGCTGTCTTAGCTGCATCTCCATCCTGTGATGATCTCAATAACTCAGCTATATCTCTAAGACAAATCTTCTCCTCATCTTCAGCAGGCACTTTCCTAGCAGAGGTTCCCTCACCAGGATCATCCTGTTTAGCAGAGGTTCCCTCACCAGGATCAGTCTCCTGCTCTTCTCCTCCATTAGCTCCACTAGCTCCTGGATCAGCTTTGGCCTTTCCACCTCTGGTCTTTAAGACTGCTACTTGTTTAACTGGAGCTGTGTTTGAATTTACAGCCATCCTGATAGAAGCTGACAGGTCCTGATCTAAATCAGCCGCCGTGGGGGCCCCTTCCGGTCCTGTCATGGCGGACGGAAATGACCTTGCCTCACTACCGGTCGCCATCTTGGGAATGGGAGCCGCCCCTGGCTGCTTGCCAAAGTCATAGAGTGGAGCATTTAAGGCTGCTTTGCCAATAGGTTTTACTATTTTTCTAATTGACGCAGCCCCTTCCTCGTCACTCGAGGACTCTGGGGCAGACTTAGAGGAACGCCTGCGCTTCCTAGATTTTTGCTTAATCACAAAACATGGTCGAGAAACCTTTTTCTCTATATATAGAGCCCACAGCAGACACACAATAATTATCAGCAACAGCAGGATTACACCTGTCAAATAAATCACCTTAAGATCCCAGCCAGCACTTAAAGTTACTCTTTGACCTCCTGAAGCGTTAAACTCCCTTATCTCGATCGGCAGAGTGGAAGACGTTCTGTTGCCGTAATTAGTGAGCCGAAAAAAACCCAAACAGTGTTTATACAGCAGCTGGATCCTATGCATAAACCACAAATAGATTTTACGCATTAAATATTTACCTATCTGGTCTAACATCAACCCGATGCAGTACCGGTAGACCAACATGCCACAGACCGAGAAGAATAAACGTTCTAAAACCCAGAGCACCTTCATTTCGTTTCTCCGGCTGAGACAAGCAATAAATCAACTTAATTACTTAATTACCCGGCCCCACGTTGGGCGCCAATAAAAAAAAGAGTGTGTGGGTTTGAAAGGAAAGGCTCTGCTTTCCCTCCCCCACTGAGAAAAAGACCACGGCTAAACCCAGTCGGAGAAATGAGATTATATTTTACAAGGAAACAGATTCTATGTAACACAACAAATACAGGTATTTTACAATATATACAGGAATATACAGCAAATGAACTCAACCAGAAACCAGACCCCCCACAGAGGGGGCTTCCCCCTGTGCCCCCTTCAACCCCCTACCTCCCTTCTCCCCCAAAAGAGGTAGAAGAAGAGACGAGGACAGTTAACAGGGCAGGAAAAGAATAAAGGCCTTGCACAGGGAGTTAGTATCTTATCTTAGTTGGCCAGAATCCCAGAAGCAGATCCAGCCGAAAGGGACAGCGAAGGAAGGAAGACTGAGAGAAAGTTCCCAACTCCCCTGGGTCCAATCTCTCCTCCCACAATCCTACCAATGAAATTCGTTTAGAAAACCAAAATATTTTACAAACATTTAGCCAGTGTGCCCCTTCCTTAAAGGCACAGCGTCAAACGGCCACACCAGATGAGACCATTCCTTACAGTGGAACTGCAGAGGGTCTCCCTGCAGCCCGCAGCTGGAACTGATGCGCAGGGAAGTCAGAGCTCTTCCTTCAGATACCAGATGACATCTAGTGGAGCATCTGTGCCATGGTTTGGGTTCACAGAATTCTCCAGGCAAGGAGCAAACCTGCTTCACGACTAAACCCTCCACTCCTGCGTGCTTTAAGCATTCTGGAAAGGGAAGAGGAAAGGCACTGCACTGTGTTCCAAGCTGTGAAGGAATGGTAGTGGAAAGCAGCTGACTGGGAGAAACAAGTTGTGAAATCACATTTGTGACCAGTTTAACGAAACAGCAAGAAGCTTGAGTGGCAGCAGTCCTGTGAGGAGAGTCCCTGCAGTGGGGCTGGGAGGCATGGAATGCATCAGGGTCCCTCATAGTCTTTGAGGACTTCCCACCCAGCATCTTTCCTCATGGGGCAGTCCCCTGTGCTCCAGTCCCCTAACCACCCTGGTAGTCTCCAGCAGATCCCTGCCCCTCTGAAGAGCCCAGAACTGGATGCAATGTTCTAGGGGAGGTCTCAGCAGGGCAGAGTAGAAGGGGAGGAGAACCTCCCTGGATCTGCTGGACACACTCCTCTTGATGCACCCCAGGATCCCACTGGCCTTCTTGGCCACCAGGGCACATTGCTGTCCCATGCAGAACCTGTTATCCACCAGCACTCCCAGGTCCTTCTCCACAGGGCTATTCCTTCCAGACAGTCTCTTGTGCTGCCCAGTTCAGTCCCCAGGTCCTGGGGTAGGTGTGCACCCCACACATGTCCTCCCTAGCAGTATCACTGCTGTTGGAAACCCTTTGTGCATCCTTCTCCAGCAGGCCTGCACACCAGCAGAGTGAGCTGCAGTGAGATAAATGTGTGCACTCGTGTTTCAGGCTCTAAGTTTGACTTCAATTTAAAGTCTCCATGCTTTGTGCTTTGCCTAGGAGGCACTGTAAGGAAAAAGAGAGAGGAGTCAAAGGAGAGAGGGAAGACTGCACACAGCTGGAGCAGGGAGAGGATCAGCCTTTCCCTCCTGACTCAGTATGTGCCTTGCAGACAGTGGCAGAGCCCTAAAGATCACAGCTCAGGATGGAAAGAAAGCCTTGTAGGAAGATTTCCCCCCCCCCCTTCTTCCTCTGTGACTAATTTACAACAGCTAGTTGAGGTGGTGCTTACTCCCAAAGACCCAGCACCACAGAAAATTAGCCTACAGCTGGCATGAACAGAGCAGCAGCAGTGCCATTACCCTGCATGGATGCTTTGAGGTAAGGGGCTGGGGAAGAGTAAACTGAAACCTGAGTCTCAGTTGAGAAATGAGGCCAGAACCTGAGCAAGAGCTGAGAGAAAAATGGCAGAGGACCCTCACACAAATTCTCTTCTGACATCATTTGGATGGGGTGCAACACAAAGCTGTCCAGTTAGGAGAGTATAAAAGCTTCAGACTAATGAGTCAGAGGAGAAAATAGAGGCTCTCCCGTGGCAGTGCAAAGCCCTTGGTGATGCTGTCTGTAAGGAGATGGAAATTGGTGCCCGTGGTGTGAGGGCACTTTTGCCTTTCCTCTTGTTTCAGCATGGTCTTTAGATGTCACATGAGGAACTTTGATAAAGGGATGGAAAATGTTGGTCACAAAGCTTGGACAGCACATGCAAGATCTCAATGAAGGAAAGCACAGCTGATCAGCAGAGATGGCAAGATAACTTCAGAGCAAACAGCCTCTATCAGCAGGGCATCAGAGCCCAACCGAACTGTTTCTGATAGAAACCGCAGCCACTGTTTGCCTCTGGTGTGCATGAGAAAGGAGTCAAGCACTAACACCAGCAGCTCAGACACTGCCAAAGGGCAGAGAGATCTTCTGCACTGAAAGGAGCTAATGACAGAGGCACACAGGTGGAGGAAGCTGAAAGATTATCCCTACAAATACAACCGCTAAATGAAGTCTTTTTGAGCAATGGGAAGGATGCAAGAAGAATTCCTGTAAGTAAGAGGGTTTGTACTTTCTTAGAGTGGTCAGGCACTGGAATGTGCTGCCCAGGCAGGTGGTGGAGTCACCAAGCCTGGAGGTGTTTCAAGGTGGTTTGGATGTGGGGCTTAGGGGTGACCCTTGCAGAGTAGGGTTCTGGGTAGGACTTGGTGGTCCTGAGGGCCTTCTCCAAGCTGAGTGTTTCTGAGATTCTGGGATAGTAAAAGCAGAAGTAAGCAACAGCACACTAGGGAAGCACAGGCTGTGCTTCAGTGGAAAGAAGAGATTCCAAAGCAGCCCTGAAAAGGAAGTCAGCATGCTCTGTTTCTCAGTCTTCTAGGGAGTGTTTCCACTGCAGCAAGAAGGTAGAAACACCAATGCTCTGCTTGGCAAATGAGTGTGCTCAGCAAGCCCTGGGGAACAGGTGGGGTCACCACCACTGGAGGTGTTTAGGAGGAGACTTAATGGGGTGCTTGGTGCCATGGTTTAGTTGATTAGATGGTGTTGGATGATAGGTTGGCCTTGATGATCTCAAAGGTCTCTTCCAACCTGGTTTATTCTGTTCTATTCTAAACAACATTGGCTGAAAGCCTTTAACCTGAATGGAAACAGCTCCTCAGAACGTTCCCTGATTAAAATGGGGCTCCATGCAACAACTACCTGACCAAAAGAATCGTGGACCCTCAGAACTGAGATGAAGGCAGCTGAACTAGATAACTTAATAATGCTTCACCTAATGTTTCCTGAGCATTTCTTTGTAGTAAGACACCTACAAAACCTCCTTCAGTTTAAACAACAAACCAACCAAAACAACCAGCCAGAACAGCTGTGCTTGCTTTCTCTCTCAGTGAGCAGAAGACCAACAATTGCAGCCTGGAAACACTCAGCACAGAGAGCACTGGGGGAAATAAAGAGATGTTAAAAATGATAACAACATGCCTGACTTCAAAGAGTCATAGAGTCAAGAAGGCTGGAAAAGACCTCAGAGATCATCGAGGCCAACCTATCACCCAACACCTCCTGACAACTAAACCATGGCTCCAAGGGCCACATCCAAGCCTCTTTTGAACACCTCCAGGTATGGGGACTCCACCTCCTCCCTGGGCAGCACATCCCAGTGGCCAATCTCTCTTGCTGGGAAGAACTTTCTCCTCACCTCCAGCCTGAACCTCCCCTGGCACAGCTTGAGACTGTGTCCTCTTGTTCTGGTGCTGCTTGCCTGGGAGAAGAGACCAAACCCCACCTTCAGGCAGTTGGAGAGAGCAAGAAGGTCTCCCCTCAGCCTCCTCTTCTGCAGGCTAAGCAACCCCAGCTCCCTCAGCCTCTCCTCCCAGGGCTGTGCTCCAGACCCCTCCCCAGCTTTCTTGCCCTTCCCTGGACACATTGAAGTGTCTCAATGTCCTTCACAGGTTACTCAGCACTGTGCAGTTTATATGGAGCTCTGATCCCTGATCCAGGTCACTTGGAACTTGCAGGGAAAAGGTTCCTGGTTTCTTTCTGCTTAGAACAGAATCAACCAGGTTGGAAGGGACCTTTGGGACCATCAGGTCAGGCTGAAACTTGCAACCTTTCCCCAAAGGGATAAACAGGAGCGAAGCATTAACACTTCTGTCTTTACTTCAGAGAGAACCACCTGGACACTTGCTTTGCTTCTAGCAATTTATTTTTGTTTGTTACAAAACTGAGTTTGG
This sequence comes from Dryobates pubescens, assembly GCF_014839835.1. Classification (NCBI taxonomy): domain Eukaryota; kingdom Metazoa; phylum Chordata; class Aves; order Piciformes; family Picidae; genus Dryobates; species Dryobates pubescens. The sequence continues at coordinate 1,740,463 of NC_071622.1, forward strand.
GTCTAATGCTTCAGCCATGACTCACACAATGGTTAGATGCACAAAGTAAGATTGCTGCTAGAGCTGGCTGCACTGCTAGGTGGAGATTGATGTGTAGGTGGAATTTCTCCCCCTCTAGTCTGCTCTGGTGAGACCCCACCTGGAGGGGTCCAGTTCTGGTGTCTCCAGTTCTGGAGCCTCTGTGCCAGGAAGGATCTGGAGGGGCTGGAAGGTGTCCAGAGAAGGGCCACGAGGAGGAGCAGAGGGCTGGAGCTGCTCTGCTGTGAGCACAGACTGAGGGAGTTGGGGTTGTGCAGGCTGGAGAGGAGAAGGCTCCCAGGAGACCTCATTGTGGCCTTGCAGGATCTGCAGGGGGCTCCAAGAAAGCTGGGGAGGGACTTTTGAGGGTGTCAGGGAGGGATAGGACTGGGGGGGATGGAGCAAAACTAGAAATGGGGAGATTGAGACTGGATGTGAGGAAGAAGTTGTTCCCCAGGAGGGTGGTGAGAGCCTGGCACAGGCTGCCCAGGGAGGTGGTGGCAGCCTCCTGCCTGGAGGTGTTTGCAGCCAGGCTGGAGGTGGCTGTGAGCAACCTGCTGTGGTGTGAGGTGTCCCTGGCCATGGCAGGGGGTTGGAGCTGGCTGAGCCTTGAGGTCCCTTCCAACCCTGACAGTTCCCTGATTCTATGATTTAAGAAAGTCCAAACTGAGCACAGGAGGTCTAAAACTGACATCTTTTCCACATTTAGGAGAATGAGTCCAAGTACTTGCTGGCTTTGCAGGATATTCAGAGCAGAGGAAAATGGGATCAGTTCTAGGTAAGTAAGAATAAGACTCTTATGTTCTGCAGCAGAAGCAGCTGTCTGAGCAGGGGAGACAAAAATCTTCATTGACAGTGGAAGTTTTCTTTGCAAGCTAAAGATCATGCAAAAATTGCAATGATACAACTGCCCCAGCTGAGCACCTTCCTCTAGCCAGTGTCATTAAAGGGCATGAAGTGTCAACTGGCATTTCCTTGGTGGAAGGAGGGCACAGCCCTCTGGGAACATCTTTTGTATTGAATAGAATCATAGAATTGCCAGGCTTGGAAGGGACCTCAAGGCTCAGCCAGTCCCAACCCCCCTGCCATGGCCAGGGACACCTCACACTGCAGCAGGTTGCTCACAGCCACCTCCAGCCTGGCTGCAAACACCTCCAGGCAGGAGGCTTCCACCACCTCCCTGGGCAGCCTGTGCCAGGCTCTCACCACCCTCCTGGGGAACAACTTCTTCCTCACATCCAATCTCAATCTCCCCATTTCTAGTTTTACTCCATCCCCCCCAGTCCTATCCCTCCCTGACACCCTCAGAAGTCCCTCCCCAGCTTTCTTGGAGCCCCCTTCAGGGGCTGGCATAGCCAGAGGTCGAAACAGAGTCCTGGATTGTGTCAGGATTTGGCCCTGGGTGGAATCCATAACCCAACAGTTTGGATCAGAGCTTTCAATCGATTCAGCCTGCTGGCAGATGCTGAATACATGTGGTGCATAAGAGATGAGGTCAAGGGCCTTCTGCAAGTCCTCAGGTGCCACCAGTCTCAGTGAAGGCCAGCCACAGCTAGCAACTGCCACAGCTGGCAATGTCACCCTGGGATGATGAGATGCCTCCCTTCACCCTGCCTGCCAGCTAGCATCAGGTCAAACACATGGTACTGATTTACTAATGAGAGAAGGTGTCCTCCCACAGCACCACTGAGGTGTGGCTGATGACTGCTGAATGCCACCTGGGTAAGGTTAAGTGGCAGAAATCCAGCCAGCATTTGCAAAAGCTTCCTCCTGGACAAGGACTTCTCTCCCAGACAGCAGAGTCCAGGGAAGCCACTTACACTGAGGAGGGTACAAGAAGTGAACAACAGCTCCCACAGGACACTAGAGCAGCATTTTCCAACGTAAATGGTGGAGTCTCAGCTCTCTTTGGAGAGCATGACATGTTTTTCAGGGTGATGTGTGCTTGGCAAATTCACTCACACTCCTCATCAGCACAGCAGCTGTGAAGGCAGCATTGGTACAGGGCCTAATGACCCACGTTCCTATCTGCCTTACAGCCTTCCCTATTTTAAAGGGCAAGTAAAAGGTTTCCCCTCAGTGTCAGCTGCCCCATCAGGCAGCACTCCTCCTGCTTTGCAGATGAATGGTAAAGACAGATAATCAGCAATGGAAACAAGATTGCCCTGCTGCTGATGCCCAGTGAGACAGACAAGACTCCCACTTGTTCTCCAGGCATGTGCTGTTGCTGGCAGAGGTGAAAATTTATCTGCAGCAGGAACTGTGACTATGACTCAGAAGCACTCAATCGAGCAAAGAAAAGAGCAATGCTTAAAGGTGGTTTGGCTGTGGTGCTTGGGGCTCTGGTTTAGGGGTGAGCCTTGTAGTGCAGGGTTCTGGGTTGGACATGGTGATGCTGAGGTTCTGTTCCAACCTGAAGGCTGCTGTGATTCTGTGAATCACCTCAGGTGTTTAGAGGCCTTTAAATATTATGATACCAACTAGAGCTAGCTCTGAGTGCTACTAAACACAAACATCATTTCACAAACCATATCATGATGCCTGCCCCAGAGCTGCTACCTGGAAAGCCAGTACTGGTGTTTCCCCACAGCACCATTTCAATCAGTGAATGCCATTTCTAGGGGAGTTACATGAGAGCACCTTGAGAGCAAGCTGGATTTCCTACAGCAAGAATCACAGAAGCAGAGAATTGTCAGGGTTGGAAGGGACCCCAAGAACCATCCAGCTCCAACCCCCTGCCATGGCCAGGGACACCTCACACTGCAGCAGGTTGCTCACAGCCACCTCCAGCCTGGCTGCAAACACCTCCAGGCAGGAGGCTTCCACCACCTCCCTGGGCAACCTGTGCCAGGCTCTCACCACCCTCATGGGGAACAACTTCTTCCTCACAGCCAATCTCAATCTCCCCATTTCTAGTTTTGCTCCATCCCCCCCAGTCTTATCCCTCCCCGACACCCTCAGAAGTCCCTCCCCAGCTTTCTTTGTAGACTGCTTGCTTCAGCATAGTTAAGCACAAAGTCTTGGACACCCAGCCAAAGCTTTTAAAGCACAGGTCTCTTACAACTCTTCCTTAAATCAGAAGACAGATTTTTCAATGGTGTAATTTATTTCTTTTATAGCTTGAACCTAATCCTACAATCCTTTTTTTTCCCCTAAAGGTTGTCTTTGGAGGACGTGCTAGAATGGTCCCAGTCTTTTGACAAGCTGATTACAAGTAAATGTAAGTAATTGGGTGTTTGTGATCCAGATGGATTGGCTGAAAAGAGGTCCCGTGAAGCAGGATCACTAAGACATGCAGTATATGTACTGCACCAGGAGCAGTGTGGCCAGCAGGAGCAGGGAAGTCATCCTGCCCTGAGCTCAGCACTGCTCAGGCCACACCTGGAGTCCTGTGTCCAGTTCTGGGCTCCTCAGGTTAGGAAAGAGGTTGAGCTGCTGGAAGGTGTCCAGAGAAGGGCAACAAAGCTGGGGAGGGGTCTGGAGCACAGCCCTGGGAGGAGAGGCTGAGGGAGCTGGGGTTGCTTAGCCTGCAGAAGAGGAGGCTCAGGGGAGACCTTCTTGCTCTCTCCAGCTCCCTGAAGGGAGGCTGTAGCCAGGTGGGGGTTGGTCTCTTCTCCCAGGCAAGCAGCACCAGAACAAGAGGACACAGTCTCAAGCTGTGCCAGGGGAGATTTAGGATGGGTGTTAGGAAGAAATTCTTCCCAGCAAGAGAGATTGGCCACTGGGATGTGCTGCCCAGGGAGGAGGTGGAGTCCCCATCCCTGGAGGTGTTTAAGAGCCTGGCTGAGGCACTTGGTGCCCTGGCTGAGTTGATCAGATGGTGCTGGGTGAGAGGTTGGACTTGATGATCTCAAAGGTCTCTTCCAACCTGGTTAATTGTATAACCAATCTGAACTTTCCCAGTCCAGCACCCCCTTGCCTCATTCAGAGCTCAGAGCTCTCCCTCACTTCTCATACAGCCTGGAAAAAAAATTCACTGCTGAATTACTTTGGGGGGAAGAAAATTACCAAGAAAATTACTTACAGAGCTAAATCACAGCACAAAACCCTAAAACCAGGGAACACTGCTGAAAAAACATCAGCTTCTTAAGGACTGGCATTACTCTCCTGCTACAGACAAACAGCAAGAAGACTGACAGACAAATTTGGTAACAACCCTACAGAAAGAGATTTTGCCATTCATTAAGACCTTTAGCAGCAAAACAGCTTGGGGGGGGGTAAGATTTTGCAGGGGAAGCACTAGGACTGCAAAGCACTAGGACTCAGCACTGCTCATTGATTTTTGTTGCATTTAAGTGGTTGATTACAAGGGGAAATGCAAAAGGGGTACTCACATGAGAGGCCAGAGGCTCTGAAGCCAGTGGATTCTCAGCTCTTCATGAAAGCAGGCAAAGCATTTGCCTGGCTTAAGGTTTTGCTCTGAAAGTGCATTTTCGAGCTGCAATTACCATCCCTGCCCAAGCGCTACTACTGGCTGAAGCCTCCCAAAAGTTGCCCTGCCTAGAGGCCTTTCAGCAACTCCTTCACCTCGTTCTGTACAACGCGACAAACAAAAACCCTCCGGAGTTTCATCTCTGCCAAGATGCCTCTTACTGCTACAGTCCGTCCCAGCGAGCTCTTGCGACGAGGGATTAACTCACTGCACGTACCACAGGTGCCGATGGGTACGGCTTGGTTTAGTAGAAAAGGCAGACGAGGCTGCGACCCCCCAAAGCAAGGCGCGACCCGCCCCCCTCCCCCCCCCCCGAAAAGCAAGGCGCGACCCCATAAGCTACTCATGGAACCCGAAAGCAGAGCCCGGTCCCGAGTAAAGCGCAGCACAGCCCCGCAAGCTGCCCAGCAAGCCCGAGGGCACAGCCCGGTCCCGAGTAAAGCGCAGCACAGCCCCGCAAGCTGCCCAGCAAGCCCGAGGGCACAGCCCGGTCCCGAGTAAAGCGCAGCACGGCCCCGCAAGCTGCCCAGCAAGGCCGAGGGCACAGCCCGGTCCCGAGTAAAGCGCAGCACGGCCCCGCAAGCTGCCCAGCAAGCCCGAGGGCACAGCCCGGTCCCGAGTAAAGCGCATCACAGCCCCGCAAGCTGCCCAGCAAGCCCGAGGGCACAGCCGGGTCCCGAGTAAAGTGCATCACGGCCCCGCAAGCTGCCCAGCAAGCCCGAGGGCACAGCCGGGTCCCGAGTAAAGTGCATCACGGCCCCGCAAGCTGCCCAGCAAGCCCGAGGGCACAGCCCGGTCCCGAGTAAAGCGCAGCACGGCCCCGCAAGCTGCCCAGCAAGCCCGAGGGCACAGCCCGGTCCCGAGTAAAGCGCAGCACGGCCCCGCAAGCTGCCCAGCAAGCCCAAGGGCACAGCCCGGTCCCGAGTAAAGCGCATCACAGCCCCGCAAGCTGCCCAGCAAGCCCGAGGGCACAGCCCGGTCCCGAGTAAAGCGCAGCACGGCCCCGCAAGCTGCCCAGCAAGCCCGAGGGCACAGCCCGGTCCCGAGTAAAGCGCAGCACAGCCCCGCAAGCTGCCCAGCAAGCCCGAGGGCACAGCCGGGTCCCGAGTAAAGCGCAGCACGGCCCCGCAAGCTGCCCAGCAAGGCCGAGGGCACAGCCCGGTCCCGAGTAAAGCGCAGCACGGCCCCGCAAGCTGCCCAGCAAGCCCGAGGGCAGAGCCCCGTCCCCCGCACAGCGCAGCTAACTTACCCTGATCACCCTGTACGAAGCACAGCGGCACCGAAGATCGCGGAGCTGACCGCCTCCCATCCAGGCAGGCGACCCAGCGCCACCAACCCTTGTCTTGCTGGCTGGGAGCAGCCGCAGCCAGTAGCTATCTTCAGGTCGTTTAAGGGTCCCGCGTCCTGTGACACGGGGCCAGGACATCACAGGGGCCTGGGACCCAAAGCCCCACCTGGCTTTCGCAGTCGCGCTGTGTAACTTCTCACCCTACTGCTCATGCGTGCAGCCCGCTCAGGGGGGGTCGCACGACCCCTGCCCACCAGTATCCTTCCTCATCTTCATCTCCCTCAGGTCCAAGCGAGAGCTTGAAGGCGTTCTGCGGTCGGCTCAGGAGGTCAGCACATTCAGTGCGTTCCCCTCCCTGCTTAGTTCCATAGAGAGAGGAAACCTACAGACAGGTCTTACCGTGCAGCTGGGAGCTTCTGGTCAAGCTCCAGGCGTTCCCAGGCACCCCGGGGCAGCTGGGCACAAACACCAATTATTCCCAGGCAACTCTTTGCACCTGGCTATGCCAGCACATGGAGGGAGGTTCTCCTCCCCCTCTGCTCTGCCTTGCTCAGACCTCCTCTTGATACTGTGCTCAGTTTGGGGCTCCCCAGTTCAGGAGGAACAGGGATCTGCTGGAGAGAGTCCAAGGGAGGGCTGCAAGGACAGTTAAGGGACTGGAGCACTGCCTGGTGAGGAGAGGCTGAGGGACCTGGGGCTCTTTAGTCTGGAAGAAAGAAGACTGAGGGGGGATTTAATCAATGTTTATCAATATCTGAGGGCTGGGGGTCAGGAGGGAGGGGGCAGGCTCTGCTCACTTGCTCCCTGGGATAGGACAAGGGGCAGTGGATGGAAACTCCAGCACAGGAGGTTCCAGCTCAGCATGAGGAGGAACTTCTGCCCTGGGAGGGTCCCAGAGCCCTGGAGCAGACTGCCCAGAGAGGTTGTGGAGCCTCCTTCTCTGGAGCCTTCCCAGCCCCATCTGGATGTGTTCTGTGTGACCTGGGCTGGGTTCTATGCTCCTGCTCTGGCAGGGGTTTGGACTGGATGATCTCTTTGGGTGCCTTCCAACCCCTGACATCCTCTGAGCCTGTGACCCCCAGATACAGAACCACTGACTTGCTAAAGGGAATAATTCTTCCACCTGCTTTGCTTTGCTCAATTACAGCACCCAGGGGCTTTTCTTTTTGCTAATTGTTTTTTCCCAGAGATTCCTAAAACAAGAAAACAAAGTCTTGCATTTTTGTTTGGGGTTTTGGTTGTTGTTGGTTGTTTATTTTGCTTGTTGGGGTTTTGTTTGGTTGGGTTTTGTTTGGGGCTTTTTTGGTTGTTTTTTTCCTTGGTTGGGGTTTTTTTGTTATTTGGTTCTTTGATAGCACTTAGATATCTTCTGCAGAAAACTGGAGATGGGATTTTAAAGTCAGCTGCCAGTCTTCAGGTGTGCCTGAAAGGGTTCCACAGTGGCCAGGAGGAACAAAGTTTTCAGTGCTCTGTCTCTGCACAGTGAGATGTGGCCGAGGTTAAAGGGAGCTCTGCATGTGCAGGAAAATGTGGTGTTGAAGTGCAGGGCTCTGGGGTGAGTTAGAGAGTTTAATCCACCACTCCTGGGGACAGAGTGGCTGAAGAGCAGCCAGGCAGAAAGGGACCTGGGGGGACTGGTTGACGCTAGGCTGAACAAGAGGCAGTAGTGTGCCCAGGGGGCCAAGAAGGCCAAGGGCATCCTGGCCTGGATCAGGAATAGTGTGGCCAGCAGGAGCAGGGAAGTCATTCTGCCCTGTGCTCAGCACTGCTCAGGCCACACCTGGAGTCCTGTGTCCAGTTCTGGGCTCTCCTGAATTCAAGAAAGATGTTGAGCTGCTGGAAGGTGTCCAGAGAAGGGCAACAAAGCTGGGGAGGGGTCTGGAGCACAGCCCTGGGAGGAGAGGCTGAGGGAGCTGGGGTTGCTTAGCCTGCAGAAGAGGAGGCTCAGGGGAGACCTTGCTCTCTCCAACTCCCTGAAGGGAGGCTGTAGCCAGGTGGGGGCTGGGCTCTTCTCCCAGGCAAGCAGCACCAGAACAAGAGGACACAGTCTCAAGCTGTGCCAGGGGAGGTTTGGGCTGGAGGTGAGGAAGAAATTCTTCCCAGCAAGAGAGATTGGCCATTGGGATGTGCTGCCCAGGGAGGTGGTGGAGTCCCCATCCCTGTTTGTGTTTAGGAAGAGCCTGGCTGAGGCACTTGGTGCCATGGTTGAGTTGATTAGATGGTGTTGAGTGAGAGGCTGAACTTGGTGATCTCTGAGGTCTTTTCCAACCTGGTTCATTCTTTATTCTGTAAGAATATCTATTGGTGTACAATCAAGTGTTATCCCCCTTGTAAATGTGCCTATAGCCTCCAAGGGACTCTCATGGTAATGCACATATACTTGGTGTATAAATGTGGCTTCTGCAATGTTTCCAGATGGGCCTGTGATCTACAAGAGGTACTTGAAGACAGAGCACAGTGATGAAAACATAGACTTCTGGCTCGCTTGTGAAGCTTATAAGAAGATCACATCACAGAGGAAAAGAACTGCCAAGGCCAGGAAGCTTTTCACAAGCTACATCCAACCCCAGGCTCCCAAGGAGGTGACATTAAATATCCTGAGCTCCATTTCCTCCAGTAGAAGGAAATGTGTAATGTAGCTTACAGTAAAGCAACAACCCCTAGCAAAACCTGCTGGAGCCAGGGCACAGGAGCCAGGGCAGAGGAGCCAGGGCAGAGGAGGGCAACAGAGGGAAGGGCCTGGAGAATAAACCTTACAAAGAGCAGCTGAGGCAGCTGGGGATGGTTAGGGTGAAAAAAGGGAGGCTGAAGGGAGACTTCATTGCTGTCTACAGCTACCTGACAGGGTATTATGAAAAGGTTGGTGCTGGTCTCTTTTCACAGGTAATGAGTAATGGAACAAGAGGGAATGGCCTCAAGCTGTGGCTGGGTAGGTTTAGACTGGACATCAGGAAAAAAGTCTTTCCCAGCAAGAATGGTCAGGGATTGGAATGTGCTGCCCAGGGAGGTGGTAGAGCCACCAAGCCTGGAGGTGTTTAAATGTGGTTTGGCTGTGGTGCTTGAGGCTCTGGTTTAGGGCTGAGCCTTGTAGAGCAGGGTTCTGAGTTGGACTTGGTGATGCTGAGGCTCTGTTCCAACCTGAATGTTTCTCTGAGCCAGCAGGGAGCACTTGCAGCCCAGAAAGCCAATCACATCCTGGGCTGCAGCAAGAGAAGTGTGGCCAGCAGGGCCAGGGAGGGGATTCTGCCCCTCTGCTCCACTCTGCTGAGACCACAGCTGGAGCTCTGGGGCCAGTTCTGGAGCCTCTGTGTCAGGAAGGATCTGGAGGTGCTGGAAGGTGTCCAGAGAAGGGCCACGAGGATGAGCAGAGGGCTGGAGCTGCTCTGCTGTGAGCACAGACTGAGGGAGTTGGGGTTGTGCAGGCTGGAGAGGAGAAGGCTCCCAGGAGACCTCATTGTGGCCTTGCAGGATCTGCAGGGGGCTCCAAGAAAGCTGGGGAGGGACTTTTGAGGGTGTCAGGGAGGGATAGGACTGGGGGGGATGGAGCAAAACTAGAAATGGGGAGATTGAGATTGGCTGTGAGGAAGAAGTTGTTCCCCAGGAGGGTGGTGAGAGCCTGGCACAGGTTGCTCAGGGAGGTGGTGGCAGCCTCCTGCCTGGAGGTGTTTGCAGCCAGGCTGGAGGTGGCTGTGAGCAACCTGCTGTGGTGTGAGGTGTCCCTGGCCATGGCAGGGGGGTTGGGACTGGCTGAGCCTTGAGGTCCCTTCCAACCCTAAACAATTCTATGATTGCTTTGCATCTCTTCAGCAACCCTCCTGCAATGCTGCTTTGTGTTTCAGGTTAACATTGACAGTCCTGTGAGGAGAGTGATCGTGAGGAACATGAAGGAGCCAACAGAGACCTGTTTTGATGAGGCACAGAAAATCATTTACATGCACATGGAGAGAGATTCTTATCCACGCTTCCTCGAGTCAGAGTTCTACCAAACACTGAAGCACAGCCTCCAAAACAATGACAACAATTCAGCAGCAGGTGAAAGGGGCTGAAAAATGTAGAGAGTTCTGCTGGCATGAAAGTGCCTAAGGTTTGGAGTAGATAGGAGAAACCAGGAAAGAGATAAGTGTTATTGCTAGCCTGCTCAGCTGTTCTGCCAGTGTTATGGCTGATGAGGCACTGCCTGCCCTCTCTCCCTTGCTGCCTCTATTCTTTTTCCTTTTTGCAAGAGTCCTGCTCCTGTTCTCCTCTCAACTAAGCTCTAAAACTCAAAACTAGTGTGGGGTGTCCCTGCCCATGGCAGGGGGGTTGGAACTAGATGATCCTTGAATACATAGAATACACCAGGTTGGAAGAGACCTTCAAGATCATCATGTCCAACCCATCAACCAATCCAACACCGCCCAAACAACTAACCCATGGCACCAAGCACCCCATCAAGTCTTCTCCTGAACACCTCCAGGGATGGTGACTCCACCACCTCCCCAGGCAGCCCATTCCAATGGGCAATCACTCTCTCTGTATAGAACTTCTTCCTAACATCCAACCTAAACCTCCCCTGGCACAGCCTGAGACTGTGTCCTCTTGTTCTGGTGCTGGCTGCCTGGGAGAAGAGACCAACCTCCGCCTGGCTACAACCTCCCTTCAGGTAGTTGTACACAGCAATAAGGTCTCCCCTGAGCCTCCTCTTCTGCAGGCTAAGCAACCCCAGCTCCCTCAGCCTCTCCTCCCAGGGCTGTGCTCCAGACCCCTCCCCAGCTTTCTTGCCCTTCTCTGGACACCTTCCAGCAGCTCAACCTCTTTCCTAACCTGAGGAGCCCAGAACTGGACACAGGACTCCAGGTGTGGCCTAAGCAGTGCTGAGCACAGGGCACAATGACCTCCCTGCTCCTGCTGGCCACACTGTTCCTGATGCAGGCCAGGATGCCATTGGCCCTCTTGGCCCCTCTGGGCACACTGCAGGCTCATGTTCAGCCTACCATCAACCAGCACCCCCAGGTCCCTCTCTGCCTGGCAGCTCTCAGCCACTCTGACCCCAGCCTGTAGCTCTGCATGGGGTTGCTGTGGCCAATGTGCAGAACCTGGCACTTGGATGTGTTCAATCTCCTGCCCTTGGCCTCTGCCCATCTGCCCAGCCTGTCGAGGTCCCTCTGCAGAGCCTCTCTACCCTCCAGCAGATCAACTCCTGCCCCCAGCTTGGTGTCATCTGCAAACTTACTGCTGATGGACTCAATGCCCTCATCCAGATCATCAATGAAGATGTTAAAGAGCATGGGGCCCAGCACTGACCCCTGGGGTCCCTTCCAACCCTGACTGATACTAGATTTATGTATATATATGTCAGCCAAAAGTTACAGTTCTAATCTTTTCCTGCTGCTTGCCAACCTTAACACCATTTTCAGTCCTCTGCTTTTGAAAGATGTGAAATAAGATTGAAACAATAAATACTACCACCACCACTAATCAAAAGCTAGTTCTGCTGCTAGGAAATGTTTATTTGGCCAGACATGAAGAAAAACATAAACAAGTCTTTTTGCTGTTGCTGGTTTAGTCTTTCAAAGCAAAAGGCAAGTGGTGAGGCACAGCTGTCTGTTTAATCTTAAGCCATGAAGCAACTGGCCACTGGGATGTGCTGCCCAGGGAGGTGGTGCAGTCCCCATCCCTGGAGAGGATCAGGAAAGGATTGGATGTGGCACTTGGTGACAGGCCAGCAGAGAGTGGCTCAGGGCAGGAGGAACCTGAGTACCTGGCTCTCCCTGGCACAGCAGATGGGGAGGTAGATGAGCAGCAGCTTCCTCACCTCTACAGGAGGATGGGGGAGGTGATGGAGCCAGCACAGTCTGAGTACATCACTGCCATGGCCACCACATACCTACCCCTGGTCCTGGGCACTCCTGAAGAGCTCCCTGAGCATGAGTGGGAGCTACTCTCCATCTTCCCAATAGCTTCTTGGACACCTTCCTGTGGAGGGAATCTTACCTTGGATGAGGTGAAAATCAGCTGCAGCTCTTTAAGAAGGCAGGAGGGAGGTGAGGGTGATGGAAGCCTGGGCTGCCTTTTTGCACTCTGCTGAAGCATTTTGGTGTGTTTCAGCACCACCAGCCCAGGGACTTGTCCAGTGGTACATTGAAATCATCCAAACCTCGACTCACAAACCCTTCCAGCAGTGCAAGTCACACCTCCCTGCAGCACAGCAGCTCCTTACCCAGCCAGCAGGCTCAGGGAGAATCCGAGAGAGAGGACTGGAAGTGTCAGCCCTGCACGACCTGGATTGTGGAGATGGGGAAAGGCTGAGAGTCGGGGGGGGTCAGCCAGCAAAAGAGAAGGCTCCAGGGAGACCTTCTGGTGACCTTTCAGGACTCGAAGGGCAGATCTGAAAGCTGGGGACAGACTTCTGAGCAGGGCCTGCTGTGACAGGACAAGGGGGGATGGTTTGAACTCAGAGGGAGATTCAGACTGAAGGAAGAGATGTTTGACACTGAAGAGAGCAAGACCCTGGCCCAGGTTGCCCAGAGAGGTGGGAGATGTCCCATCCCTGCAACCATTGCAGGACAGGCTTTTTGGGGCTCTGAGCAACCTGCTCTAGTTGCAGCTGTCCCTGCTGGCTGACCTTCAAAGGTCCCTTCCAGCCCAAACCAGGCTGCATTTCTGTGATGCCTTCATGAAGCCTAAGCTACCTCCAGCCCCTGTCCCACTGCCTGACCACAAGTGGCTTGATCCACCACAGGAATCAGAGCAGTGCCAACCATCATTTCCTACTCCTGCTCACCCAAGAGTAAGGAGTTGTGCCATGGAGGTGTTGGGTAGAAGGTTGGACTTGATGTTCTTAGAGGTCTTTTCCAACCTTAGTGATTCCATGCTCAGAACTCGACACCCCAGCCCATCTCCTCCTCCAGCTGTCCACAGTAGAGACACACCTCAGTGACACCTCCCTCCACAGGCTGTATTCCTCCCTGCAGCCCCAGCATGCCACAAAGTCATGGTGTTTGCTCCCAGGCACAGCAGTGCTCCAGCCCACAGGGGTACCAAGGGACAGGGCTGTGTCCAGCCTCCCTTCAGGGTTAAGGGAAGGAGGAATCCTCACCAGAAAGCAAAGCACCTGGCAGTGCCTCTGTGCAGAAGTCAGCTGGACTGGTGAGAAGGATCCAAGGCATTTACTGAGGTATCCTAATGACAGGCCTGAAGGATGAGTTGCACCTGTAATGACTTTGTTTACACCCTGTGTAGATACACACATCCATACACAAAGTGCTGGCAACCTGGACTTTGCTTCTTGGTTCCTCTAAGTCAAGCTCCAGTTCTACCTGCAGCTCCAAGCAGAATAAAATCTCCTCAAAACTGTCCTTAAGAAAAGATCTGCTCCTAGAAATGAAGTTGTTCAGGTCTGAACTTAGCTGCAGCACCCTCCTCCTCCTCCCCAGAACTGCTGCTGAAACCCTGCTGTGACCAAGAGCACCTCCATGAACAGCTGGCATCCAGCTTGGTGAGGAAACAGCTCTCAGCAGCCCCACTAAGGTCCCCTTGCATCATGAGGAGACTACCTCCAGGCCATGGCTTTCTCACCACCTTCAGCTTGAGTCACAGAATCATGGTGGGGTTGGAAGGGAGCTCTGGAGGTCACCCAGTCCAAGCCCCCCGGTAAAGCAGCTTGCCCCAGCTGGCTTTGGAAGCTCTCCAGACAAGGAGGCTCCACAACCCCTCTGGGCAGCCTGCTCCTGTGCTCCAGCAGCCTCACACCAAAGTTTCTCCTCTTATCACAGCTACAGCAGTGTCTTCCCCCCAGGCACCTCACCAGTCACTGGAGGACAAGAATCCTCACCCTTACTGCCCAAATGCCTGGTGTGAGCTCACCATGCTCACAGCACAAAAGCAGAGAATGGAATCACAGGATGGGTTGGGTTGGATGGGACCTCAAGGATCTTCCACAGTTCCAACCCCCCTGCCATGGCCAGGGACACCTTCCACTATCTCAGGCTGCTCAAAGCCTGCTCTTAAACACTTCCAGGGATGAGGCATCTACAGCCTCTCTGGGCAACCTCATGCAGTGTCTCACCAAGAACTTCCTAAACCCTTCCCAGAGGTGCCAGTGGAGGCACACAGCCGCCTCTTGAGCACGAGGTGCAGCTACTCCTGAAGGCAGGGCACACCAAATGATGCTCCCTTCTACCCACACTTTGAACAGGCAGAACTGAACATTGATCTCTGGGCTCCCACTAAACCACAGGAGGAGTCTGCACCAGCTCAGCCATGAAGCCTCTCTCATGCAGCTACCAGAAGTCCAAATAAATCACAGGCTGGTTGAGAGCTTGGAAGGGACCTTCAGGATCATCTAGTCCCAACCCCCTGCCATGGGCAGAGACACCCCCTACTAGACCAGGCTGCCCAAGGCCCCATCCAATGTGGTTCTGAACACTTCCAGTGCTTGGAGCCTCCATAACGTCTCTGGAAGCTCTTGAATTGTCAGGGAGCTCCTCAGGAAACATCTTCCCAAGGCAGTCTTGGAAGCAGGTGGGCATCACCACCACAGGCCCTCTGGGGGCAGAACCTAGCTGAAGTGCTACTAACCTAAGTGGTTCCACCTCCACCTGTAGGCTTGGGGTTTATTTTCCCATGACATTTGTTAGAAGAGCATGAAAATAAACCTTTATTTCAGTGCACACCCACCAAAATCCAAGAGAACACGGTCACAGTTTGAGTTCTTGACACAAAGGGAGTGAGGAGAGGCAAATTTACATCTACCAGAACAGCAGATAGACAGGTTGGGAGTGCAGGCTGTCTTGGGAAGCACAGGTGATGCCACCAGGTGTCTGCTCTACAGCAGAAGGTCAAGTTTCTGACCCTGCCCAGCTAGCAGGAACCCAAATGATCCTACAGCAGGGAAAGCTTCTGACCCTGCCCAGCTAGCAGGAACCCAAATGATCCTACAGCAGGGAAAGCTTCTGACCCTGCCCAGCTAGCAGGAACCCAAATGATCCTACAGCAGGGAAAGCTTCTGACCCTGCCCAGCTAGCAGGAACCCAAATGATCCTACAGCAGGCAAAGCTTCTGACCCTGCCCAGCTAGCAGGAACCCAAATGATCCTACAGCAGGCAAAGCTTCTGACCATGCCCAGCTAGTAGTAGGAATCCACAGGACTCACTGCCTGGGCCAGAAGACATCTGGAATTGAAGCTGTGGCAACTGGAAGAGCAAGCAGACAGGTTGGCTAGGGGGAAGAAGGTTTCTCTTGCAGTAAAAGCTTCACCTTAAGTGTGGTTCTGCACATCAAGGTGTTCAATGGTATTAAGCACAGTGGCCCTAATGCTGGGCCTGCCACACTTCCCAACAAACCACAAAACACTAAGGAAGAGGAACAGCTCAGTGCCAGGACCTCTGAGTGATCTGCTGAGGCTCAGGAGAAACTAACCAGGAGGTTTGACTCTTCACTGGTGGGGAAGTTGCCTCCTCCTGCCAGCACGGAGGTGAATACCCAACCTCCAATGGCAGAAACAGTGACAACAGCAGCAACTTCTGTGGAAGAGTTCAGATGAAGGAACTCACCACCACCACAGTCCAAGCATTTGGTAGCTCATAGATCTGCAACAATTTTGCCTGTCCTGTCCAGCTTTAAAGAAATAGGGCACTGCCTTTGTCTCCTACCTACAAGCAGCTTCTAAGCTGTCCATAGTGAGAAGAAGAAACCTGTTTCTAGTCTCCTGACCACGAGCCTCTTCATCAGCCATTCCCTTAACTCCTTTTGTGTCAGGTCCCTGCAACACAGGGCTTAAATCAACCCTGCAGTGGGGGTTTGGAGGTGTGGGAAAGGGGGTTTGCCTGTCACCCTCTGAAGAACGTTCAGCTGGCAGCTGGCAAGCAGAGCTGACACTGCACAGAACCACAGCAGTGCTTTCATACACCACCAGCTTGGAAGGGACCTCAAGGATCAGAGTCATCAAATGGTTTGGGTTGGAAGGGGCCTTATAAATCATCTAGTTCCACTCCCCACTGCCAGAGCAGAGGCATCTTCCACTGGGTTTGGTTGGAAAAGACCTTTAAGGTCACCAAGTCAAATCATTCACTAACTCTACCAAGGCTGGTGCTAAAATGTCCCTCAGCACCACACCTCTGCCTCTTCCCAACACCTCCAGGGCTGGGGACTGAGCTGCCTCTCTGAGGAGCCCGTTCCAGTGTTTGAGAACCCTTTCAGTCATGAAGTTTCTTCTGCTGTCCAACCTAAACCTCCCCTGGTGCAACTGGAGGCCGTTCCCCCTGCTCCTCCTTGCGGCGTCACACAGACGCAGTGTCTCAGTCTGGAAGTAGAGCTCCCTCTTGTGGTTCCTCCGAGGCCCTGCTGCTGTGCAGCAGCACCGCGGCCACGATCGCACCACCACTCGGGCGCTGGTGTGCTCAGACACTCAGGAGCCCTGTTGGACACCGGATCAAGCTACCACCTTCCCCCACCTCCCAGCTCCAACATGAGGAAAAGTTCCTCCCATCGACAGGGAACCCACAAAGCAGGGAAGAAAGAAAACAACCCCAGGAGGTAATTAAAAAACGCTCTTTTTTTTGGCCAATAAATTCATAGAATCACAGAACTGGGCTGGAAAGGACCTTCAAGATCATCTACTTCCAACCCCCCTGCCATGGGCAGGGACACCTTCCACTAGACCAGGCTTCAAGGCCTCATGCCACCTGGCCTTGAACACCTTCTCTTGTTCTGCAGGGGGGAGGAGGGAATAAAGGTAAAAAGGGTGAAGGAACGGGGCAACAAAGTAGTGTTTAAGAACCAAGTATCCACAGGTCACTGGATGGATCCAGAAGGACTCAGCTCAGAATCAGTGGGCTTTGAGTTTTGTTTCAAGTATCTGGTAGCAACTATCAGAGATTCATAGAAGAGTTTGGCTTGGAAGGGAGCTTAAGGATCACCCAGTTCCAACCCTCCCTGCCATGAGCAGGGACACCTGCCACTACAGCAGGTTGTTCAAGGTCTTGTCCACCCTGGCTTTGAGTGTGGAATCCATAGATTATTTAGAGTGGTTTGGGCTAGAAGGGACTTGGAAGATAACCTGCTTCTGCTCCCCCTGTCATGGGCAAGGATACCTTCTACTAGATCAGGTTGCTTGAGGCCTCATCCAGCCTGGCCTTGAACACCTCCAGGAAAGAGGCATCCAAAACCTCCCTGGGCAACCTGCTCCTCACTCTATTGTGTAGGAAGATTTTGCATCAATCACCCAGAAATGAGAAATGATTTCTTTCTTCAGCCTGAAAGCATTAAAACTAAATGACTCCAGGAGTTAATAACCCAACACAGCTCTACCAAGGCTGCCAAATGCAAACATCATCCTCCAAACAGCCACTGCAAATCTGCTTACAAGAGGAGGTAGAATGATTAAACCCCCAGGTTTTGAGGGGAGGGAGGAAAAAAGGCTGCCAGATGCAAACATCTCTCAGCCAGCCACTAAAAACCTGCTTGGAAGAGGAGGTACAGGAAGTAAAACCAAGTTTTTGAGGGAAGGGGAGGAATAAAGGCTGCCAAATGCAAACATCTCTCAAACTCTCCCCTAGAAACCTACTAAAGAGAGGAGGTGCAATAATTAAACCCCAGGTTTTGAAGGGAGGGGAAAAACCAAGGTTGGCAAATGCAAACATCATCTGTCTGAACATCCACTAAAAACCTGCTTGAAGTAGGAGCTGCAAGAATTAAAACCAAGGTTTCTTTTGGGGGGGGGGGGGGAGGGGGGAAAGGCTGCCAGATGCAAGCATCTCTCAAACAGCCACTAAAAACCTACCAAAGAGAGAAGGTGCAATAATGACACCAAGTTTTGAGGGGAGAAGGGGGAAAAAAAGCTGCCAGATGCAAGCATCTCACAAAAATCCACTACAAACCTACTAGAAAGAGGAGGTGCAATGATTTAACCAAGCTTTTGAGGGGAGAGGGAGAAAAAAAAGGCTCCCAAACGCAAACATCTCTCAAACAGCCACTAGAAACCTACTAAAAAGAGGAGGTGCAGTAATTACACCCCAGGTTTTGAGGGGAGGGGGGAAAAGAAAGACTGCTAAATGCAAACATCTCTCAAGCATCCACTACAAACCTACTAAAATGAGGAGGTGCAACAATTAAACCCCAGGTTTTGAGGGGAGGGGGGAAAAACACCCTGCTAAATGCAAACATCTCTCAGCCAGCCACTAAAAACCTACTTGAAAGAGGAGGTGCAGTGATTTAACCCCAGCTTTTGAGGGGAGGAGAAAGAAAAAAAGGCTGCCAGGTGCAAACATCTCTCAAACAGCCACTACAGACCTACTACAAAGAGGAGGTGTGATGATTAAACCCCAGGTTTTGAGGGGAAGGGGAAAAAGAAAGGCTGCCAGGTGCAAACATCTCTCAAACAGCCACTACAAACCTAGTAAAAAGAAGAGGTGTGATGATTAAACCCCAGGTTTTGAGGGGAGGGGGAAAAAGAAAGGCTGCCAGGTGCAAACATCTCTCAAACAGCCACTACAGACCTACTACAAAGAGGAGGTGTGATGATTAAACCCCCCTTTTTTTTTGGGGTGGGGAGAAAGGCTGCCAAATGCAAACATCTCTCCAACACCCACTAGAGACCTAGTGAAAAGAGGAGGTGTGATGATTAAACCCCAGGTTTTGAGGGGAGGGGAAAACAAGGTTGGCAACTGCAAACCTCACCTTCTGAACACCCCCAGTGAAACCCTGCTGAAGGTGGCACCGATTCAAACCCTAGGTTTGGGCAGGGAGGGGGTGGGGGAGAAGAAAGCTTTGTAAACCCTGAACGAAGAGAGAGAAAACCCAACCCACCAACCAACCAACCAACCAGGCCATCAGATTGCCCCAAACCAAGAGAAAAGCCCCAAGAGACCCAACCCCTACAAGCAAGCCCCCAAAGGAAGTGAAAGCTCTGCACTGGTACACACTGTTCACACCTATATTTTTGTTGTGTTTGTTGTCTCTTGTTGGTTGTTTTTTTTTTGTCTTTCTCTTTTTTTCAAGTTTGGAAACGCATATTTTCAAGCAGCAATACAAAAAAGTATCCATGAAGAATGCATAATCTCTGAAAAAATTATGAAAACATCCCTTGCTACCATTACATTTCTAAATACAAAACTGGACTACCATATTTGTTGCTTCTGGTGTAGCGAGAGAAGTTCCTTTTCAAAACAGGTAAAATTCAGTCTTTAGGTGTGAATGGGTATGGATGACAGTCTCCTCCTTTTCTTTTGGGGGTGGGGTTGGTTTAGGTTGGGGGGGTTTGGTTTTTTTTTGTCTCCTTTCTTTGTGTGTGGTGTTTGTTTGTTTGTTTGTTTTCTGGTTTTTTTTTTGTTTTGTTTTGTTTTCTCTTTACATTTCTTAAGTTGTTTAAGGATCCTTTAAGCATGCAAGCCTCGGAGAGGAAGGCCCAAACGAGAGGGCAGGGTTGGCTTAGGACATCCAGTTTAGGACAGAGCTGGGAAAGCCTCTGGGTCATCTACATCAGGAGCAGAAGCACTTGACTGAAAGAGAAACAGCACAGAGTTATTAGACTTTCAGCAGAACCAAGGCCCAGGGAATTTCTAGATCTGCAACAGGGACTGGAGGTTCTCTTTCATACACACATAGAATACACCAGGTTGGAAGGGACCTTCAAGATGATCGTGTCCAACCCATCAACCAATCCAACACCACCTAAACAACTAACCCATGGCACCAAGCACCCCATCAAGTCTTCCTCTCTTACTCTGCCCTAGGGAGGCCTGCATCAGTGTATGGTGTCCTGTTAGAATAGAATTAACCAGGTTGGAAAAGACTCCAGAGATCATCAAGTCCAACCTCTCACCCAACACCATCTGAGCAACTCAACCATGGCACCAAGGGCCTCAGCCAGGCTCTTCCTAAACACAAACAGGGATGGGGACTCCACCACCTCCCTGGGCAGCACATCCCAAGGGCCAATCTCTCTTGCTGGGAAGAATTTCTTCCTCACCTCCAGCCACAACCTCCCCTGGCACAGCTTGAGACTGTGTCCTCTTGTTCTGGTGCTGGTTGCCTGCCTGGGACAAGAGACCAACCCCCACCTGGCTACAACCTCCCTTCAGGGAGTTGCAGAGAGCAAGAAGGTCTCCCCTGAGCCTCCTCTTCTGCAGGCTAAGCAACCCCAGCTCCCTCAGCCTCTCCTCACAGGGCTGTGCTCCAGACCCCTCCCCAGCTCTGTTACCCTTCTCTGGACACCTTCCAGCAGCTCAACCTCTTTCCTACACTAAGGAGCCCAGAACTGGACTCAGCTCAAGAGAGACAGGGAACTACTGGAGAGAGTCCAGGGGAGGCTCCAAAGATGCTGAGGGGCCTGGAGCAACTCTGTGAGGAGGAAAGGCTGAGAGCCCTGGGACCTCATCAATGTTTACAAAGCTGTGCAGGGTGAGTGCCCAGAGGTTGGAGCCAGGATCTTCTTGGCCATGTCCAATGCCAGCACAAGGGGCAGTGGTGGAAGTTGAGGCATAGGAAGTTCCATGGAAACAGGAGGAAGAATTTCACTGTGAGGGTGACAGAGAGCTGTAACAGGCTGCCCAGGGGGTTGTGGAATCTCCCTCTCTGGAGATATTCAAGACCTGCCTGAATGTGTTCCTGTGTGATCTGCTCTAGGTAGTGCCTGCTCTGGCAGGGGGGTTGGACTGGATGATCTCTCAAGGGCCCTTCCAGCCCCTAACATTCTGTGACTCTACTGAGCCTGGAGAAGGGCAGCCTGAGAGATCTTCTCAAAGCTAAAGGCTGGGGGCAAGAAGATGAGGCCAGACTCTTGCCAGTGGTGCCCAGTGACAGCACAGAGTGCAATGGGCACAAACTGGAACACAAGAACTGTAGGATACAAAGTTGAAAGGGGCCTCAAGGATCATCCAGTCCAACCTTTCTTCAGAAAGAAAGACTGAAGACAGCTACTGCCCAGGCAGCTGCTTCCCCAGAGTGGGGAGGCAGGTGCTGCAGCAAAAGCCAGGAGGTTCCATCTGAAGAGGAGAAAAAACTTGTTGTGAGGGTGCTGGAGGCCTGGAGCAGGCTGCCCAGAGAGGCTGTGAGTCTCCTTCACTGGGGAAATTCCAAAGCCAGCTGGGCATTGTGATCCTGGGCAACCTGCTGTGGCTGCCCTGCTTTAAGCAGCGGGGCTTGGACTGGATGATCTCCAGAGAGCCCCTCCAAACCTCATTCTGTATGGCAAGGTCAAGCCTCTGTCCCACTGCAGAGAGGTTGGGCAGCACTTGGACAGGACAGGTGGTCTTCTCTGTGCCCCAAAAGGGGAATTCTTCCTCTTCAAAACTACTTTAATCTGAGGGGGTTCAATAGGGAAGTACTTGGATTCAAAGAGCACGGTGGAATAAGCAGCCTAATGGGGGACAAATCACTACAGGAACAGCTCTTTCCCCCATGACAAGCAAGACTTTGTTTTATCCCAAGGACTAGAACTTCTCCTGCACTGCTTTTTTAATCAAAAGCCTCTGAGGAGACTCCATAGGCAGACAGATGATATTCACACCCAATTATCAGACAAGGTTATGGCTCTTTTCCCACGTGGCTTTGCATGAAACCATCAATTCTTAACAGAGGGACACAAGTGAAGGCCAAATTAAGTTTCACTCATTAAATTGTTCTCCCAAAGAAACAGTTCAGAACAGAAGAAAAAAAAAGCACTTTGGTGCCAAATTAGCTCTAGAAATCCCTGCATTAAGCAGGAATCTCCTCACTGCTTCCCCACAGAGGGTTTCAAAGGCTCTGCATCACATCTAAAAAATGGCACTGCAGACATTAAGTATTTTGGAGTAATTTTCACTGCATCCACGAGGGATGTGGAAGAGGAGGAGAGTGGGGAGAGGTGGGATAGTGGGATTGGGTGTACAAATGGTGATTTGTCAAGAGATGAATTTAAATCACCCCAACACAACTTGGACTAACATCCACTGGAACAGGAGCCAGCCCACAAATTAAGAGGTAAACCAAAGCAGGGCTTCAAGCCTCAGCATCCCACATGACAAACATCAAGCCCAGAAAGCCACTGCTTCACTGCAGGAAGTCCCAAGTAAAAAGAAATCACCAACCTGGTTGGGTGTGTGGATCACATCAAACTCCTTAACCAACTGGAAGGGAACAAACAAAAAAGAGTGAACATTTTAAACACCTGAAACTTTTCTGCAGCTTCTTTAACTTTTCTTCAGCATTCTTGGAGAAGCAGGAAGTCAAAATAGTGAAAGAGCTCCCAGGAAACACCACCACCACCCCTTCATTTCAATCTCATTTCAAACCACCAGTTCATTTCAACTGTGGCTGTGAGCAACCTGCTGCAGTGTGAGGTGTCCCTGCCCATGGCAGAGGGTTGGAACTGGCTGAGCCTTGAGGCCCCTTCCAACCCTGACAGGTCTATGAATCCCTTTAAAAGTTTTGTATTGGTATCAGTGGAGTTTTCCAACTAAGAAGCCTAAAAATGCCAGTGTAAAAAAGAAAACTGTCCTAAAATAGACAAACCTGAGCAGATGGTCTCTGGACTTGTTTTCTAGTGTGTAACAATTCCATTAGATGCATCTGAGCTACCTAAGTAACCCAAAACACATCTTTACTGTAGAGTTTTACATTGAAAGGAGTTTACACTGGCAAGAAAATGTTTCACACTGAGGGTGGTGGGAGCCTGGCCTAGGTTGCCCAGAGAGGTAGGAGCTGCCCCAGCCCCAGAGCCATTGCAGGTCAGGTTGGTTGGGGATCTGAACAACCTGCTCCAGCTGCAGCTGTCCTTGCTGACTGCAAGGGGTTGGGCTGGATGGACCTTGAAAGGTCCCTTCCTACCCAAACCAGTCTGGGATTCTGTGATTAATCCTCTAGAAACAGGTTTTTAAACTGAGCTTTGTTTGGGTTGGTTTTAAGCAAAAGAACTAACACAGGAGGAATCAGGAAACGTGGAGCTCTGTTATCTCTCAGAGATGCATGATAAGAGCAAAGTGCTTTGGGTTGCTCTTCTCTCACAGTGGAGCTGCCCACAAAGTGTCATCTGAGGGGTGATGGTTTGAACTAACAGAAGGAAGACTCAGACTGCAGAGACTGTTTGGCACTGAGGGTGGTGAGACCCTGTCCCAAGTTGCCCAGAGAGGTGGCAGACATCCCATCCCTGGAACCACTGCAGGTCAGGCTGTCTGGGGCTCTGAGCCACCTGCTCTAGCTGCAGCTGTCCCTGCTGACTGCAGGGGGCTGGACTAGCTCCTGAAAGGTCCCTTCCAACCCACACCAGTCTGTGGTCCCATACTACAGTACTTCAACTTCACACCTTCTCTCCCCCAGCCCATTCAGAACTTCCCCTGAGTATTTTCTTAGGATTTTAGGAGGTAAGAAGTTCATGTGGATTGGGGAAAAAAGTCCCCACATTAAGAGTCTTAATGCAAACTCTGAGTTCCTCTGATGCAAGACCTGACAAGCAGCTTTGAAATCATCCCTTCACCACGACAGGTCACAATGCACATACAGCAACCTGTGTCTGAAAATAGCCCTCTAGCATGTGGGGTTCTGCTCTGGCCCAGTCTGAGGTGTTTCAGAGACCTGTCCTCCTGAACAGTCAGTTTTAAAGTTTAGATATAAAAATGGGCAGTATTTTTAACTCAAACCTACTCCCCACCCTGGGTTTTGTGTTTAATGAACACTGCTAAAACATGCAGCCTTTTGTCACAGAATCACACACTGGGTTGCGTTGGAAGAGACTTTAAAGATCACCTAGTTCCAACCTCCTGACATGGGCAGGGATATCTCCCACCAGACCAGGTTGCTCCAAGCCCCATCCAATCTAGCTTTGCAGGCTTGGAGTCTCCACAACTTCTCTGGCCAACTTTTCCAGTGCCTCACCAGGAAGAATTTCTTCCCTATGTCTAATCCAAATCCAGCTTTCTCTAGCTTGATGCCATCACCCCTTGTCCTGTCACTCCATGCCTTTGTAACAAGGCCCTCTCCAGCTCTCCTGCAGCCTCCTTCAAAAACTGGAAGGCTGCTCTAAGGTCTCTCTGAAACCTTCTCTTCTCCAGGCTGAACATCCCCAGCTTTTGCAGCCTGCCTTCACAGGAGAGATGCTCCAGGCCTCTGATCTTTTTTGTGGCCTCCACTGGACCCACTCCAAGAGCTCCATGTCCTTCTGCTGCTGAGTCCAGAGGTAAAGCTGTGCTAGTAACTTAGTTTAAAATAAACCAGTAAGTACAGACCCTTTACTTGAGTTTTACATGTGGTGTTTCCTGTCAGAGTAACTCTCCCAGAGATAAGGAAGACACAGAATGGTAGGGGTTGGAAGGGACCTCTGGAGACAGAGTCCAACCTCCCTGCCAGAGCAGCATCCCCTTGAGAACACACAGGAACGTGTCCAGGCAGGTTTTGAGTGGCTCCAGAGATGGAAACTCCACAACCTCTCTGGGCAGCCTGTTTCAGTGCTCCATCACCCTCAAGGTAAAGCAGTTTCTGCTCATGTTTAGATGGAACTTCCTCTATGCAAGCTTACACCCGTTACCCCTTGTCCTGTCCCCGGGCACCACCCAGAAGAGCCTGGCCCCATCTTCCTGCCACCTAAAACCAGGCATGAAAACCCTGACAACAACTAGAGCTCAACCCCTCAGCAGATGAAAGCTGCAGCTCCTCACCTTGTCAGTTCTGCCACCACGGCTGGCCCTGCCACCACGCCCTCTGCCGCCTCGGCCCCCTCTGCCGCCACGGCCGGGGCGGCCAAGGTCTCCGAAGTTGATCTCCAGCTGGGATGTGATGTCGTTGGCTGGCTTGCGGAAGTGGTGATCCATTACAGAGTCCTCAGCGTGAGCCTGAAAGCAGAGGTTGTCCATCAGGAAGGGAAAAAAGTCATCAACAAGTCACCCCCTCCCTCCAGGTGTTCCAAGGCCAGGCTGGATGAGGCCTTGAGCAAGCCGGGCTAGTGGAAAGTGACCCTGCCCACAGCAGTGGGGTTGGAACTGGATGGTCTTTAAGGTCCCTTCCAACCCAAACCACTCTCTGATTCTATGAAGACCTTTCCATTTGCTTTCACCACCAAAGCACCTTTACCTCCCAGTCACTCCCAAACTGATGGTTGATAGATCCAGGTTCAAAACCAGTGCAGGAACCACTAGAAATTAAGTTCTACCGCTCCGGCAAGTCCACCTCCTCGTGTTGAGGGCCCCAGAGCTGGGCACAGTGCTCCAGGGGAGGTCTCAGAGCAGAGTGGCAGAATGATCATAATTCTCTTGGCCTTCTGGGCTGCAAGTACCCATTGCTGGCTCATGCACTAGTGCTCCCCAAGTCCTTTCCCACAGGGCTGTTCTCTATCAACCTGAGAAAGCTTCAGGATCCATGGACTCATTTCGTCCTTTTTAACCATTTACCTGGCAACCCATCTGTAGTTTTGCTCAGTGAAAGCAGGGAGGTGGCAAGAAACCCTTCTCGGTTTGCATGAGCCATAACCACCAGCCAAGGAGCCATCAACAGCTCAAACACCACCTCACTGGAGAAGCCCAAACATCAATGCTGGAAGTCTCACCAATGATGCTGAACAAGAGGATTCTCAACCCTTTTGCCAGAAGAAAACGTTCTCACAGATGGTTGTTTCCAGTGAGGAACCAGAACCTTGAGGAGCAAGGTAGATGCACAAGCCCTGAACCATGAACCTCTGCCTCAGTTTTTCCTCCAGAAATTCAAGCTGAAACCTGCTGGCTAACTTTTCTCGTGGTGAAACTGGACAACATACTGACTTCAAAGACACAGATTGTGCAATCAAAGCCCAGAGCTTTTAATTACCTTCAGTGGATCCTTCATAAGGCAGCCACTGCGCTGACAGTTTGCAGTCAAGGCTGGATTCTTCAGGTCAGTCACAAGCACCACGACATGCAGAACCATGAAGAGCCTTCTGTACTCCACCAATTTAACTCATTAACTACCCCTTACCTCTTCTCCACAAGTTTAACTAACTACCCCATCTATATACCCATTCCAGTGCCCAGCTCCACACCTGGCCTTCACACTGTTCTACAGTGGAGGACACCATGATTTAATCTGGCACAGTGACAAATACTACTCTTCCCACACTGCTTCATCTCAAGACTATGCCACTGGGATGAATTCCCCATCCCACTCCTGATTTTACACAAGCTTGAACTCATAGAACTGGTTAGGGTAGGAAGAAACCTTGTCTGGGTCATGCACATAGCTTGGTCCTCAACCCACCTCCCAGTTTAACAACATTTTTTCACACAGACAAGTTTTACATGAGGGATTTGGAGTGATTTAGCTTCTAGGATTGAACCACCACAAACCAAACCTGAAGAAACACAGACAGGTCTGGGTGGGAAGAAACTCTCTCAGCTCGCTCAAGGACTGTAAGCAGAATCCTGGAAAGAGCAAGGGTTTTAGCTACCCCTGATGAGGTCCTACCTAGGAGATGTTAAAGACATTTACTGCCTAGAGCCAGCCAGCAAAGTCCAACAGATCACAGAATCATCAAATCATTTTGGCTGGAAAAGACCTTCAAGATCATCAAGTCCAACCAAGTCTCTAACTCTCTCTCATTCTTTAACTCTACCAAGGCTGCTGCTAAAACAGTTCTCTTAGCACCACATCTAATCATAGAATGGGAAAAGACCTTTAGAGGTCCACCTAGTCCAACACCCCAATGCAGTCAGCAGCAACATCTGCTACTAGAGGAGGTTGTTCAGAGCCCCAACCAACCTGACCTGCACTGGTTCCAGGGATGGGGCATCTGCCGCCTCTGGGCAACCTGAACCAGGGCCTCCCTTCTCATAGTGAAGGGAACTGCACACTCTTCCCTCAGGAATCCCTTTTCCAAATGTAAGAAGAGAGCTGCAAGTTATTTTTCAGGGAAAAGTCATTCTACATCTCAGCCTGGCACAGCACTACTGCCAAAGCCCTGCTGCCCCCAGGGGAAAAAAGAAACCTGGTCCAGGTGAACAGAGAGGGACTTGGTTTCCCCCTCCCAGGAGGAGGGGTCCCCTGTGTCAAAGGTGGTCTGTTCCACTCCCCCTTCCTGCCCAGCAAGCCTATTAAAAGGAGGACACTGCTGCCATTTGCCCTCTATTTCTTCTGCCTCACCTGCTTGAGAGGACTGACAGCTGCAGCCAGTCTCCTGACTCTTCCATGTGGTCAGGCCTGGCCTCTCCCTGCTGCATCCATGCTTCTCTAAAGGACTGAAAATCCACATACACCAAGGGAAGCAGAAGGCCATCCAGGCTTGGCTTTATAGATGTTCTTATTTATCCTTATTCCTTACCCTTGTAAACCCTGCCTGTCACTGCTATACATATCTATTTTGTTAAAACATTTACTTCTCCTACTTCCAAACTGACTCCAGATTATTTTGGGTAGAGTTACCTCCTCTTCTTCCCTACCCCTTCCCCCCCACCTTCCTCTCCTTTTTCCTTCTCAGGGAGAAGGAGAGGGGGGCAGGGAAGGAATTCTCAGTTTGCTACCATCTGAGCTCTTAATCTCCAGTTAAGGCTCAAACCACCACACTATGAAATCGAGACCAAGCTGCTAAGGGGAACAGAGTCCAAGGAGGCAGTGAGAGGTGGAAAAAGAGCAACCCTAGAAAACAAAGACTTGTGACAGAAGCACTAATGATGAGCTTTGGATCAGCTCAAATTGAGTGAGGATACTGATGAATGGTTCTACATGGTGCACAGCCAAGACAATAGGCATGGACAGAAGAGCTCCAAGGATCTACTGGAATTCTCTGGGTTTGTGGCTCCTTAACATCCAGCCCTTCCTTTCAAGAAGGGGCTGCCATGAACACACAGGAACTGCCAGGCAGGTAGAAAGGATCAGTACCTCATTTGACTGCAGCAGACTCCCCTGCATTTCTGTCATCACCTTTGTCTGATGAAAGTTGTATGTCCACACCAAAGAGACAAAAAGGAACAAAGGGAGAAAACAAAAGGAAGAAATGAGACTCAACTACATAGAGGAACAACAGGCAGTAAGGTCAACATGAACTGGCCTGGCACAATGGCACTGAGTGCAGGAAGCAGAAGCAAGGATGAGATCAACAAGCAGAGGGAGCATCCCAAAGGATGAGAGGATGGTCTGGGATCACAAGAGTGGAAACAAGAGAGAAAAGTAATGCAGATGGACACCAAAAAAAAAAAAAAAGGGGTTTACCACAAGCTGCTGGAAGCTCAGCAGAGACCAGGCATGCAGGCTGGTCCCCAGCACAGAGGGAAGAGAGTGGGATGTTTAAAATGACTGCTGAAGTCTTGTCAGTCCTGCACAACCTTGCTTCAAGAGTCATCCCTCCGCATTCTAAGATGAACCTTTCCTACTCTCCTCTTGCAGCCTCCTCTAAAAGAAGTCATTAGATGAGCAAGAAAGCTTGAAGGCACAGGGATGAGGCACAGCACCACAGATACAGAGGAGGAGCTGATCTCCTTCAGCATTTATCTTGCCAGGAAAACTGCATCCAACTTTTGGATCAAATGTTAAGATCTCTCCACAATGTAACTCCTCCCTGGGGTCAAGTCTCTGAATCAGCTGCAAAGAAGGAGAAAGAGGGTCTCCATTTCATGGCATAACTAAATCTGCTCCTGGAAAGTCTCACAAGACTAAGGCTGCTAATACACATGGATTTGATGCTAACCAGCAAGAATCTGGGACAGGATTCAGAGTTTGTTATCACTTTCTAGTCATTGCATAGCAAATGTGAAGAGAAAGACCTCAGGCAAGGCCAAGTGGTTCACCCCTCAAAGAGCACACAGAGGGGAACAGCTTTTTCACAAGACTAAGGCAGATGGAACAGGACTAGATCCCCAGACTCCCTTTTCCCAGACCCCTAGGGCATTCTTCCAGTAGCTCTCAAGCTACAGGAATGAGGGTGGTCATCAAAAGCTTCAATTCAAGCTCCTGAGAAAGTCTGCTGAGGCATATTGTGATTTTTCAGGTGTAAGAGTAGAGATCTGGGGCCAAGTGCTAGGCATTAGCCTATAAACTGTCATTTTTCAGCTGTGAGAGGATCTGGGGCCAAGACCCAGAATTTATCTATAATCTGAGTCTCTTCCACACATCAACTCAACAGGAATCTCAGAAACCTTAATTTCATGACTCATGAAGTACATCCAAGAGGACAAACAGCAAAAAGAACAGCAAGTGATTGGTAAGTTCTGTTCCTGACTTCTAAGTACTCCATTTTCTGAACCTGCTGGCAAAGGAGCTGCACTGAAAGCTTCCCCAGTGCCTGCATTTTTGAGCTGTTCTGCTGTACCACTGAGCAGAAATCACCCCCATTCTGTTGCTTCCCAAGGGATGAGGGAACAATGAGTAAGTGGCATGAGCAGACAGACATCTGCTGGCCAGAGAATAAAAAGCAGGATAAAAGCAGCTAGATAAAAGGCAGTTTTGTTAATTTCATCACTTAACTTCTTAGACCCAACTCATTTCTTGGAGAACTAAATACATCTCTCAGAATAATCTACTCACTACAGCATTTTTTTCCCCCAAGAAAAATGCCTGGACTATTTATTCTGCTTTTATTTGGGGTTTTGTGTTGCCTACTGATTCATCTTTCAAATGGCATACACAGCATGGAACTTTCTAGCTTTTAAATCACTTTAGAGCAGCAGCAGCACCTTGTCACAGATAGAGGTAAAATGACTGTTTTCAGATGATTAAATAGCAAGTAACTCTGATGTGGGAGAAATTAGGCTTGGGAACTGGAAGGACTTCAAGTAAATCTTGGTATCAAGCACATCTTTAGTGAACCTTGGTAAAGCACATCAATATTTGTGTTTTAATATACTTTTAATACACAGTGATTCATAGATTCACAGAATGGTTTAGGTTGGAAGGGACCTTAAAGATCATCTCGTTCCATGGGCAGGGACACCTCCCACCAGCCCAAGTTGCTCAGGGCCTCATCCAGCCTGGCCCTGAACACCTCCAGGGAGGGTTCCATCCATCCACAGCCTCCCTGGGCAGCCTGTTCCAGTGTTTCACCACCCTCACTGCAAAATATTTCTTCCTAATATCCAAGCCACTGAAAGCAGCATCTAGTGAACACTTCACATGCTGCACATAAAAACAAACACACACTCAAATCCTTTAAAGAACAGAAGTGCCTCACACAGCAAGGAAGACAACAGCACAAAAGCTAGCACAAAGTCAAACTCATCCCAAGCTGAGTGAGATTAGAAATGGAGTTTTCACTGCCAGGTGCCTCCTCCCCAACTGTATTAGGTCTCCAGCTTACAAGAGAAAAAACAACAAGCAGAAATACAGAAAGACTAAACAGTGCATGCCATGGTATCCAGTTGTTTCAAAGGGAGTCACAACCAGCTGGCACACAATGTTGTAGGCCACTGATTAAGAGCAAGCTGCTGAAGGCATTAGAGTGGGAAAGGAAGAGATTAAACCCAAAGATTAACCCAGAACAGAGCTCTCAGCATCCCTCCCCTGTTCTGAGCAGTCTCCTTGCCACTCTCACTACCTTGGAACAGAACTAATTAAGATTTTGCAGTGATTGAAATGAATACACTTGAGAAAAAACCCAACTTCACACAGATGGCTTTCAGCTGCCCACACCCCAAGTACTGGGGACAGTTTTGGGACTCTCACTCAAAGGACAGAGAGTGGAATAGAATCAAATGGTTTGGGTTAGAAGGGACCATAAAGATCATCTAGTTCCAACCCCCCTGCCATGGGAAGGGACACTTCCTACCAAACAAGCTTGCTCAAGGTGCCATCCAACCAAGCTTGGAGCCTCCACAGCTTCTCTGGGCAACCTGTTCCAGTACCCCACCATCCCCATGGAGAAGAATTTCTTCCTAATGTCTTCCTAATGCTCCTAATCCAGCTTCTTCCAGTTTGAAGCCATCACCCCTCATCACTGGCCTTTTGTAACAAATCCCTCTCCAGCCACCTTCAAATCCTGGAAGGCTGGCTGCTCTAAGGCCTCCCTGGAGCCTCCATGCTGAACAACCCCAACTCTCTCAGCATGGCCTCCCAGCAGAGAGCTTCCAGCCATCCCATCATTGCTCTGCCTTCCTCTGGCCCCACTCCAACAGGTCCATGCCTGCTGCACTGCAGGTGGGGTCTCAGCAGAGCACAGCAGCAGGACAGAATCCTCTCCTTGCACCTGCTGCCCACCCTGCTGGGGATCAGCACCCCCAAATCCTTCTCCTCAGGGCTGATCTCCAGCCCTTCGCCCCCCAAGCCTGGATTTGTGCTTGGGATTGCCCCAACCAGGTGCAGGACCTTGCACATGGCTTTGTTGAACTTCATCAGGCTGGCACTGGCCCACCTTTCCAGCCTGTCCAGATCCCTCTGGATGGATCCCTTCTCTCCAGAGTGTGAACCTCACCACACAGCTTGATGTCATTAACAAATAGTTTAAGCTGCCTTTAAAAACAGGCAAATAAACTTGCTATTGCCTAACCTCTTCTGAAATGCTCACCAAGACACAACCCCTAACAAGTATTCCAGTCTAAGGTCTAGGTGGTTTCACAGTATACACCAACCTAGGGGTACAGCTCAACTGCTAAGCTAACTGCTTCTAACTTCAGTTTTAGCTCAGAATGTTATTCTCACTTCATAGACTTAGCTATGAGTCAGCATCTCATGGAATCATAGAACTGCTCCGGTTGGAAAAGGCCTCTAAGATCACAGAATGCAATCATCAACCCAACACCATCACAGCCATTAAACCATGTCCTAAAGTGCCATGGCTACACATTTCTTGGCACACCTCAGGGATGGTGACTCCACCACCTCCCTGGGCAGCCTGTTCCAATGCCTAACCACTCTTCCAGGAAAAAAATATCGATCCTAATATCTAACCTAAATCTCCCCTGGCACATTTCCTCTCACTCTATGACCTGATACCAGGGTGAAGACACCGACCCACCCCTCACTCCAACCTCCTTTTTTAGGTGGCTGTAGAATGGACCTTCCACTCCCAGCTCAACAGAGTAGAATCAACGCATCACTAAAATAAAACCACACAACCTAGACACCAGAAACAATGAAAAGAGTTTTACCTCCTCACTCTTTGACTTGTGAAGGACAAATCCTTTTTTCCATTGCCCATCAGCACCCTCGTTTGGTTTACGGATGTTGAACTCCACTTTTGCACGATCCTTACTTTGAATAGCTTTCCACTCATCCAGGGTCATTTCCTTAGGGCCTTCTTCCTTTACTTCTTCAACCTCATTCTCTCTGTAGTGAATTTAGGCAATGTTAGGATAAGAGCTTTAATCTCACGTTCCAGACACAAATTCACAATGTTGTTAAAAGCAGATCAGTTGAGTGGTTAGCAGTTTGGGGGTGCACATAAAACCCCCTTCCACAGCACCACTCATGAGACACAGAAGGAATCTCATCTCCTTTGGCCAGAGCACCAATAAAAACCCTCAAATCACAGCCAGACACCTTTAAGCAACTAAGGGGTGAGCACAACAAAAGATCATGATCTATAAAACATATTTACACTGATTCATGCCATCTGTTCTCCACCTTGATGACCCTTTCCTTCACAAATCATGAAAGCCCCACTTCTGCAACAGAATTCTTTGGAGCTTTCCTCCCCATCCCCCTTTCTGAGATACATCTCTCCCCAAGACCCAAGTTCAGGCACTAAGGAAGAATTTGTTCTCAACAGCATTTTTGAGCTTGCTCACTTTTAAAAGGCCAGAATGTGACCAGTTTGGGGTAGTCTGCTTCCTTCACCAGAGAATCCCAGCATGCTTCGTGTACGTGCAGCAAAAACATCAGGGAAGCCTCAAAAGAAAACACCACTCCCAATTTTCAATCCAAACCTTCCTTGATGTGACTTTAGGCCATTTCCTTTTGTCCTATCACTTGTTCCTAGGGAGATGAGACCAACCCCAACCTGGTTCCAATCTGCTTTCAGGGAGTTGTAGAGAGCCAGGTCTCCCCCCTCAGCCTCCTTTCCTCTACACTGAACATCTCCAGGTCTCTCACCTGCTCCTCTCCAGACCCTTCTCCAGCTTTGCTGCCCTTCTCTGGACCTGCTCCAGAACCTCAATCTCCTACTTGGAGTGTGCCCAAAACTGAACCCAGAACTCTAGGTGTGGCTCCACCAACTCCCAGTACAGGGAGGCAATCACTTCTCTCATCCTGCTGGCTACACTATTGCTTATCCAAAGTCGGCAGCCTTCTTGGCCACCTGGGCCCACACTGGTTCATCTTCAGTCACTGTCAATCAACACCCTCAGGTCCTTTTCTCCTGGGCAGCTTCCAGCCACTCTGCCCCCAGCCTGGAGCATTCACGGGGCTGTTGTGACCCAAGTGCAGCTCCCAGCACCTGGCCTTGTTGAACATCATGCCCTCGATCCAGCCCGTCTAGGTTCCTCTGCAGAACCTCCCGAACCTCCCAGCTTAGCGTCATCTGCAAACTAACTTACCAAGAGGGCATCAATTCCCTCATTCAGATCACTGACAAAGATACTGAACTGTCCCAGGACTGAGCCTGGGGAACACAGCTTGTGACCAATGCCATTTCCTTCTGAAGCCCCCATAAAACACACTCCTCATTAAAATGCAACATTTTGCTGCGCTGCTACCATAAAACCCTGTTATCGTGTTTTTCACATCAATTCTAAGTAGCACTACTGCTCCTTCTGCTTTTCTGTTTGCCTAGTTACTCTATTTCATCCCTCCAGTCCTTTGTGTCTCCTGTAACAATGTCAAAGCAGTGTAAGAAGCAGTCAAGTGAACCTGTTTGCCCCCAGACCAGCAGCTGATGGAGGAAAGAGATACAATCTTTCTTCCAGGGCTGGTTCCACAGTCTCAACAGTCGTTCTGAAAACACTAAGTTTAAACCAAGTTGCCTTCCACTGGCAGAAGAACATTTTGTTGGGTTGGTTTGCTGGCTCCTGGTAGTTATGAGCACAGATGCTTCTGGGTTAGGTGCTTAGGAGTTGCAATCCCAAGACTCTAAGCCTATTAAAACTGGTTGTTAATGAACTAAACCAGAAAGGCACTCAAGAGCCTATGGGATAGGAAGAGTTTCATGACAGAGATGGAGTTCTTAAAGACTGTTTCAGCAGCAGTGCTGAAGAAAATTTCATCTGAGTTTGGTAAAGCAGAAGTAGGAAGGTTAAAAGTAAAGTAAGAGTAGCTTTGAAGCAGTCAAAGACACCAAGAGGGGTGGCACTCACTTGTTTTCCGAGTCAGCAGGCGGATGTTCCTCTCCCTCCGGCGTTTCCTCAGTTACAGCTGACTGATCCAATTCACTGCAAATACATCAGGGGGAGAGGTTGGCTTTTCAAACAGTCCAGCCCCATGTCAAGTTCTACACAGGATGACCACAACCCAGTCTTCTTGAAGAACTATTTCATTAAGGATTGGTGCTTTCTGTGCATTTACTTTCTCTGCCTTCCACCTTTCTCACTGCTCTCCCCAATGCTCACTAGAACCCACCTGAGAGCCTCCCACAAAATGGGATTTGGGTGTTAAAAACACTGGGTTTAATCTAATACTTGTTAAAAAGCATGCTTAACCTGAACAAAATGAAACTCTTCTACTTTAAGTAACTAGCACAAGGCCCCACCACATCCCACACTTCTCCCAAGTTCTGTTTTCAACAGCCAAATCCTCTTTGATGTTACAAGACATGGCCTGGGGGTCCCACACTGGAAACAGCCTGGTTCCTACATTCTCCAGAGGCTGCTTTTAAGAGCAAAAATCATCCAAATCTAAGGTAAAAAAGGCAGCTAACATGCTTAACCTGATCAAAATTATTAACTTATTCTACTTCTAGTAAGCAGCACAAAACCATTCCTGGTGCAATCTTCTCCCAAAGTCTGTTTTCAACAGCAAAATCATCTACTGTGTTACAAGAAACAACCTGGTTTACTTCACTGGAAATGGCCTGCTCCCCACACTCCCCAAAGACTGCTTTTAAGAACGGCCTGGCCCTTACTCTCTCCAAAGACTGCTTTTAAGAGCATAGCAAAAATCTTCTAAGAGCAAAACTGAATAGACCAGGTTGGAAAAGACCTTTGAGATCATCCAGTCCAACCTATCACCCAACACCATCTAATCAACTAAACCATGGCACCAAGTGCCTCAGCCAGGCTCTTCTTGAACACCTCCAGGGATGGGGACTCCACCACCTCCCTGGGCAGCACATTCCAGTGGCCAATCTCTCTTGCTGGGAAGAACTTTCTCCTCACCTCCTGATTAAACCTCCCCTGGCACAGCTTGAGACTGTGTCCTCTTGTTCTGGTGCTGGGTGCCTCGAAGAAGAGACCAACCCCCACCTGGCTGCAGTTGTAGAGAGCAAGAAGGTCTCCCCTGAGCCTCCTCTTCTGCAGGCTAAGCAACCCCAGCTCCCTCAGCCTCTCCTCATAGGGCCTGTGCTCCAAAGGTGAAACAAGCAGCTAAAGCCTTCAGTTCTGCAGGGCCTAATAAGGAGGCCTCATGACCATTCAGCTGATAGTGTCTGAGTAAGGAGGTTACTAACGTTAGCTCGTCTTTGACGGTTCCCCAGTTGTGCGATCCGCTGCCGCCGCGCTTGTCCTCGTGCTTTAGCCCGCTGAAATGCGAAACAGAACTAACAAAACTGAGTTAACATTAAAGCCACCAGAAATTCACCAGGCAACTTTCAATACGTCTCTGAACGGTTAAGAACAGAAAAACACAACCAAACAGCAAGCTCACAGCCAAGGAGCGGCAGGAAAAGGGTAAAGACTTACGATCTATCGCTGCCGCTGTGTCTGTCGAATTCACGCTTGCCGCGAGAGTCGAAGCCGTCGCCCCTGCCCATGCCACGGCCGCGCCCGCGGCCTCTTCCCAGCCCGCCGCGGCCACGCATAGGTCGGTCGAGGATGGGTCTGGCAAGGAAGAGTAACAGGTGAGTAGGTCTCCGTGAGGGCAGGCTGGGAGAGGTAGGGTTGTTCGGCCTAGAGAAAGCTCTGGGGAGACGTTCTGGTGGCCTTTGAGTAGCTGATGGGGGTCTACAGGCTCTGGCCAGCCTGATAGAGTGTGGGGTGTCCCTGCCCATGGCAGGGGGGTTGGAACTAGATGATCCTTGTGGTCCCTTCCAACCCTGACTGATACTATGATACAAGAAAGCTGGGCAGGGACTTTTGACAAGGACTTGTGGCAGGACAAAATGGAATGGATTGAAGCTGGAAGAAGGGAGATTGAGACTGGAGATTAAGAGAAAATTCTTTCCAGCGAGGGTAGTGAGACACTGGAACAGGTTGCTCAGGGAGGCTGTGGATGCCCCCTGCCTGGAGGTGGTTCAAGGCCAGGCTGGGTGAGGCCTTGAGAAACCTGGGCTAGTGGAAGGTGTCCCTGCCCACTACAGGAGGTTGGAACTAGATAGAATAAACCAGGTTGGAAGAGACCTTCAAGATCATCGCGTCCAACCTATCATCCAACACCACCTAATGTCTCTTCCAACCCCAACCATTCTGATATCCTAAGTGTTTGACACTCCACAATTTTGCATCATGGGGTTTAAGGTTTGCTTTTTGCCTTTTCAGAATTCTGTTTTCCTTTGGTAATTACTCTAAGTGTGGCAATGCCCTAACTCCAATCCCACATTATCAGAGTGAAGAAACTCTTAGAATGCACCGTGTTGGAAGGCACCCTCAGAGGTCATCTTGTCCAACCCTGCCACAGTAAGCAGGGACATCTGCAACTACATCAAATTGTTGAGGGTCCCACCAAGTTTGACTTTGAATATATCCAGAGATGGAGCCTCTACCACCTCTCTGGTAGTATTTCACTGCCTTCCTCTTAATGCCCGATATATGTCACCCACACAATGCCTGTATTTTAGAATCCCAGCATGGTGGTGATTGAAAGGGATTTCTGGAGATCATCCAGTCCAAATCCCCCTGCTAAAGCAGGGGCACCCACAGCAGCTTGCCCAGGATCACAATGCCCAGCTGGCTTTAGCAGCTCTCCAGACGATGACACTCCACAACTTCTCTGGGCAGCCTGCTCTGGGGTTCCAGCACACTCACAACAAAGAAGTTTCTCCTCCTGTTCAGATGGAACCTCCTGGGCTCCACTTTGTGCCCATTACCCCTTGTCCTGCCACTGGGTATCACTGAGAGGAGCCTGGCCTCATCCTCTTGCCTCCCACAGGTCATTTAGCTCTTGCTGAGCATTGAGAAAACCCCCTCTGAGGCTGCTCTCCTCCCGGCTCAACAGCCCCAGGGCTCTCAGCCTCTCTTCACCAGTCTCCTCATTCCCTTTGGAGCCCTGAATCCAGAAACAAATGCACGAGACAATCACTGCCCTTCTGCATCTTTGGGCACTGGATTTCCTGATTTAGTGTTTGTATTATGTTACATAACTAAGAGGAACTACAACTTCAACTGAACTCCCATCTACCTTACTTAGCTTCTCCAATGACTGGGTGACAGGTTGGACTTGATGATCTTTGAGGTCTCTTCCAACCTTATTGATTTTTTGATTCTACAATTTTAACTTTGGCTGCTACAATGTTAGTATCTGAACAACCCTTTCAGAATGCTTCAGTTCTGGATCCTCCCTGACAGACCTTCATAGAATCACAGAATCATTGTGGTTGGAAAAGACCTTTATGATGACCCAGTCCAACCATTCCCCAACTGTACCAAGCCTGATGCTAAACCATGTCCCTCAGCATCACATCTGTTAAACGTTGTCAAGGTGGCTTCACAGATTTGAATCCACTGCAGCCAAGGTGTAAACACCAACATGGACAACATTATTGGCTTGAAGTCAGCTGTATGGATTTAAGCAACAGCTGTAACAGCAAAAGGATCTGCAGGCAACAGCTACACTCCAGTTCCTGTTCCTAAGCTATCTGATACAGTTTTAGAATACAACTGTTTCAGATGGAAAAGATCTCCCTGAAGCCCAAACATCAACCTATGACCACCATGGCCACTAAACCGTGTCACATCCATAAATCTCCATTTAGGAAGACATGGTGCAGATGTGAACTCCTTAAACTGGGTTTGGTTTTTAGTTACACCAATGGAATAGCTCACATTAGATCACTCCCAGACTAAAACTTGAGTCAAATTTGGGAGTTAAATCATGGAAAATGAAAGTTATAATGAGCTTTTGTAAGTCATTCTAAATAGTTTGTAATGACTTTTGTAAGTCATGCATATTAAGTCAATTTAGTTTTGATTCAAGTAGCTGTTTGTTTGTCAAATTGGGTCTTTTAAGTCTGGAAAAGAGCAGACTGAGGGAGAAAACTCATCCATGACGATCAACACTTCAAGAGTGGGTGTCAGGAGGATGGGACTAGGCTTTTGTCAGTAGTGCCCTGTGTCAGAACAAGAGACAACAGACACAAACTTGCACATGAGACGTTCTACCTAATAATGAGAAGGAACTTCGCTAATTTAAGGCTGATGGAGCACTGGAACAGGCTGCCCAGAGAGCTGATGGAGCCCCCATCTCTGGAGACATTCAAATCCCACCTGTACATGTTCCTGTGTGACATCCTCTAGGTGAACCTGCCTTGGCAGAGGGTTGGACTTGGACCTCCAGAGGTCCCTCCCAACCCCAACCATTCTATGGTTTTAACTGGATGTCCCAAAGCAGGACAGCCTCTTGCTGTCCAAGCTCTCTGAATGGAAGAACGGACTCTTACTTGTCAACAGAAAATTCTCCTCCTTCGGCTTTCTCATCGGCAGGCTTCTCAAAGCGGCGCTCACGAGGAGGTCGTCTCTCTGGTCTCCTGTCGATGGGTTTGCCTTCGCCCTGCTGCTGCTGCTGCTGCTGCTGATCAGGCCTCCTGCCAATGCGCCTTATCCCTGAAACATCAGGCCAAAGCCATCAACGGAACGCGAAGCTGCTCCGCGACAGATACCGACTCTTAAACACCAGAAAACAGCTGGGATAGGAGGGGCTTTTTTCTACCAGTCTTGGGACTGAATAATCTGAGAACCTCTCTCTTTATAGAACAGTCCCTGTAGATCACTTGATGCTTCCCCTTCACGTTTCTTTGTGCAGCATTTCAAGCCAGCTCTCTTTTGTAGGAAACCAAACCTGTCAGAGCACACGCTGCATTAGTAACCTGTGTTAAAATGCTGAGGTCAACCTTCAAAGGAGGGTTGAGGCAAGCAAGGGTTTTTATTGGTTATTTTTTTTTTTTACCCCCTTTGAAAGGTGCTTTTCAGGTAAAACAAGTGGGTTTTGGCTTTGATGCACACCAAAATGAAGTCAGAGCCACCACGCTGGAACCAAGTCTCTGTGGCAGCCAGCTGCCTTAATCCCTTCGCTCTCAGGAGCTTTTTTGGCCAGCAGTGACTCGCAGTAGGACCACCCTCACCTGGATGGGTGTCACTTGTACCCCAGTGCAGCAGGAACTAGTCAGTGACTAACCAAGGTGTTCATTCACACTGATCCCCCCAGTCCCACAAGCTCCTTAAGATAGCTGAGCACCCTGTGCCACCAAGCTGGCTCCAGCCTCTCCTTCCCTCTCTCTGCCTTCTCAGAATGTTTGCTGTAAGTAACAACCTCCCATGGGCATTGTCTTCTTCACTAAGACATGTGAAGGACTTCAAACATTGTTTTCCTCCCCACTCATCTAAAAGCCCTGTTTACTCTTCTTTAGAAGGATATGGACAAACACATTACCTTCCCTTGTTATGCTATTTTTTGGGGGCCCAAAGTGATGAAGGAAGAATCTCCCAAGGCTGGCTTTAGAGTTGTGAATTGAAATTAAAAGCTCCTAATATTTAATTAAAAAAAAAAGAGAAAAGAAAAGAAAAAGAAAAGAAGTTCCTGTTGAACAAGCAAGGTCCTATTTGGGTGGGGCTCATGATATCCAAGCCAACACACCCAAAGGAACAATGCCTTCCCTACCTGACAAGCTGTACTTAAGATGAAGTTTGCATGACATGAGTCGCTGGCTGAGGGATCCTTTCTCCCTGAGGAACCACAGGGGTTTAACACATGGAGATTGGCTTCAAAAAAGCTCTCTCAAGCTAAGGAGGTGAAGTTCAGAAGGCAAGGGAATGGGCCAGGGCCAGAGTGAAGAACTCCAATGGATAATCCATGTCTTTGGGATTCTAAGTTCAACACTGCCACTCTGCACTTGGAAAATAAAAAAAAGACAAGGATTTAGTCTAACTAAAAAACATTTCTTCTTCCTCTCAGAAAGCTTTGGACTGGTTAATTCACCACTTAGGCTGCATCCTGAGAAGAGCAGAACTGACTTTAACTGCAACACATCCACACAGGAAACAACCCCTGACCGTATCACAGCATCAAACACCTTCACGAAGTTGGAACTTCTCTCTCACACCCAAAATAACCATTTTCAAACTGAAAAGCGAGTGTTCACTACAGCACTCCACACACGTTGCTATGAAAGCAGCCCTGACTTTCTCTGTTTCACTACCATAAGCCACAAACCAGCTTTGTCCTGGGGAAGGAGCACCTGAAAATGGAGGTGAACGTGGGACACATCAAAATCCCCTTCTGTGTTCTCCCGTGTCGGCCCATGCTTGATGTTTACCTCACAAGGGACAGCACCATCATTCTCTGACTAATATTTCCAGAGGACGCTGGCTTAGCAGATGGTCACTTGGGACTAATTATTGTGTTCCTCATGTGGAAAAAAAAAAAAACCACAACAAAAACCAAACCAAAAAACCAGCCCAACTCTCAGGTGTTGAAACACAAAATATCCTTAAGCAAGGAGCACCCTCACAGTTCCTCACCTCTACTCGCAAGTTGTTTCCAAACACTTGGAGGTCCCCTTAAACAACGAGAAGAATAAAACTTCTCCTGCCTTAAATAACATAAAACATGGTGGAGAATCATCAAACCCTTTAGCCAGATCCTTTCAGGCAGCACCATCCTCTTCTGAGGCAACCACCTTAGAGTTAAAAATGCACTTGGCAAGTTGTCTCCTCACCCACACATCAACTGCTGTCACCACACCTTGATGCATTTTAAGGATTCCAATTTAATCCGGCTTCTGACCCATTTGGTGTGTCCCAAAGCCTCTGCATGGTACAACTAACTGCCTGCCACGGGACACGAGGGCACAAAATCGACTCCTCGTGGTGCTGTGTCGTCCTAACCGCTTTGCCCCCAGCATGTTTATTTCTCCTTTTTATACTTTGATTTCTTATTTCAATGAAGTTTCTCTCGTGGGGACGTGTTACGGGATTGATACAGATGAGAAATTCGCGCAAACTGTATTAAAACGCATCTACGGTTCTCATCCACGCTGTTCCAAATCGATCCAAGCTCCCTCCATAAAAATGACCCAAGTGACTTTGGAAAAGCCCAGGGAGTGCCAAACACCCTGACAAAGACGTCAGGACCGCTCCAAAATAAAAGCAATTAAAAGTTTAGGATGAGATTGTCCATTCCGCGGGCAGCCCTCCCTCCTCTACACCACCACCGCAGCACCACCCGGGCACCCCACGCCCGCCCTTCCCCGACTCCATTTTGAGCGGGCCGTGTGGGCCGTGGGGACACAACCACCCGCGGCCACGTGTGGCCGAGCTGCCACCGGTGTGGTACGGTCCTCGTTCCTCCCCGGAGCTCCGGCTGCCCGGGGCCCGCCGCTAACGGGTGGCTCCCTTCGACACAGGTGCCCCGGGCGCCCTCCCGCCATGCGCTTCCCCACGTGGGTGCGAGGCCGCCGCGGGCACGGAGCTGCGGTGAGGGCCTCTCTCTCCCGCTTCCCCCCCACCGCAACCTCACCTCCTCCCGCCGCGCTCCGCCGCCTTCCCGCCGCCTCCTTTGTGCGCGGCGGGACGCGGGGCGGCCCCGCCGACAGCCCCCCAGTTCCTTCCCTCCCTCCCCCCGCCGCAGCCCGCCGCGCTCACCCTCCTTCCGCAGCGGAGCGCCGGGCTGGCCGCTGCCCTCCTCCCGGCGGTCACCGGGGCCCCCAGCGGAGGCGGCGAAGGGGGGCAGCGGGTTCTTGCGCTCCTTCTGGGACTCCCTGCGCAGCTGCTTGGCCGCGCTGCCGGGGCCGCCGCCGCCAGCGCCCGCCTGGCCCGGGCCTCCACCGCCGGCCCCGCCGGAGGAGTTGGTCTGGGAGCCCGCCGGGCCACCGCGGGCCCCGCTGCCTCCTTGGCTCCCGCCGCCGCCGCCGCTCTCTTTCCTCCGGGTCTCGGCCGCCCGTAGCACCTCGAAGGGGTCGGACTCGTCATCAAAGAGCTGGTCGAAGCGGTTGGTGACGACGCAGCCGAAACCCTCCTGCAGGTGTCCGGGCATGATGGGCCCCCGTCGGCGGGATCCTCCTCCGATGCTGCCGGGGCCCCCCGCGCCCTACTCGCTGCCGCACAAGATGGCCGGCTCCGAAGAGACCCGCTTCTCTTCCGGCGCCGGGCACATCCGGGCACCTCACCCCGCGCAGGGCACGACGGGAACGGCAGGCGGCCGCCGGCCCGCGCCCGCCGCCGCCCGCCGCCTCCCGCCCAACTACAGTTCCCGGCGTGCACCGCGCCACTATTGTGTGCAGCGGGCGGGGCTGGCGCGGGGACCGCGGGGCTTCCCGCTGCCGCCGCCATCGCCGCTATCGCCGCTGCCGCCGGCTGCGCTGGGCTCAGCGATCTCTGCCGGCGCCTGGCAGCCCCCCGGCAGCCCCTGGCAGCCCCTCACAAACCCCTGCAGCAGCCTGAGGGGAGGGCGCCAAGGGCTGCCCGCCACCCAGGGAGCCACCCGAAGGCCCGGGCAGGGGTTTTGTGACAGCGGTGACATCAGAAGTGACGCGATGAGGCTCTTTTTTAAGCGTCCCTCTGAACTCCGGGCGTGTGGCGGCAGGCGCCATTCGCCTTCCCTCCCAGCCCGCTCTCCTCTGGCCCGGCAGGTGCCAGGGAGCTGGGGGCGAGGGCTTGCGGCGAGCAGCCCGCTGCCCCTCCTGCGGTGGGGACAGTGCTCATGCTGAGGGTAAAAATCCATACGCTGGGCTTCTAAAAACAAGTTTGGCCCGAGACTGCTCTTCTCAAGGACACACTGAGGAAAAAAAAGTGGGGAGAAAGCCATGATCTGGGCTTTTTAAAACAGTCCTTCCCCCCTCCCCTGCCCCGTCGAAGTGTGACAAACCACCAGGGTGTTTAAGGATTAAATAAGGCAGGCTGGCTGCATGGAAGGTGCAGTTTGGGGCAGC
The DNA here is from genome assembly GCF_014839835.1 of Dryobates pubescens. Lineage (NCBI taxonomy): Eukaryota > Metazoa > Chordata > Aves > Piciformes > Picidae > Dryobates > Dryobates pubescens. The sequence continues at coordinate 1,783,267 of NC_071622.1, forward strand.
AACGCTCCAGTTTTTAATTGGCTCTAAAAAACACTTCACACTGGTAGGCTTGAGTGAAAGTGGGACCCCAGCCCCAGCTTCACAGAATGCTTTGAGTTGGAAGGGACTTTCAAGACCACCTAGTTCCAAAGCCCTGCCACGGGCAGGGACACCTCCCACTTGACCAGGTTGCTCCAAGCCCTGTCCAACCTGGCTGGAACACCTCCTGCTTGCGTGTGGCCAGGTTAATGCACTGATGTGTGGAGCTGCTGACCCTCTCGTTCTGTTCTGCACCACCTTAAAACCAATCTGAAAAGCACAGAATCACAGAATTGTTTTGGTTGGAAAAGAGCTCCAAGATCATCAAGTCCAACCACCAGCCCAACACCACCACGGTCTTTAAAACCATGTCCCACAGTGCCATGTGGTAAATGTCTTGAACGCCTCCAGGGATGGTGACTCCAGCACCTCCCTGGGCAGCCTGTGCCAGTGCCTGACCACTCTTGCAGGAAAGAAATGGTTCCTCATGCCCAACCTAAACCTCCCCTGGCACAATTTCGGGGCACTTCCTCTCTTTCTGTCACCTGATCCCTGGGCCAACTTGAGGCTGTTTCCTCTCAATTCTATCACTTGTTACTAAGGAGAAGAGACCAACCCTCACCTGGCTCCAACCTCCCTTCAGGGAGCTGTAGAGAGCCAGAAGGTCTCCCTTCAGCCTCCTTTTCTCCAGGCTGAACAACCCCAGTTCCCTCAGTTGCTCCACATCAGACCTGGTCTCCAGACCCTTCAGCAGCTTTGTAGCTCTTCTTTCTTCTTTATCATCTTAGAACATTAGATTAAAAACAATGTGAAGAGCATGGAATTGCCCACCCTGGGCTGCCACACACAGCTAAGGCACAGCCACACATAAGTCAGGCAGTGCTGCACCCAGACCCAGTGTCATGGTTGTCACTGGGACCCACAGGAGGGACTGCTCTTAGAAGTGCCTGTGGTGATAGGACAAGGGGCAATGGTTTGAAACCGGAGCAGGGGAGATTCAGGTTGGACATCAGGAGGAAGTTCTTCACAATGAGAGTGGTGAAACACTGCAGCAGGTTGCTCAGAGATGGGTTTGAGGCCCCATCCCTGGAGACATTCAAGATGAGACTCAATGTGGCCCTGGGCTGCTGCCTGATCTAGTTGGAGGTGTCCCTGCCGCCTGCAGGGGGCTTGGACAAGATGACCTCGGAGGGTCCCTTCCAACCCAATGCACTCTGTGAATCTGTCAGCTGTACAGTGAGGGTTAGAAAGGCAGTAGTGCCACAAGGTTGGATCTGAAAGCAAAATCACTCTTCAAGCATGTTCCCAAATCATGGTGGTGAAGATGGTCACCATGAGTGCTCAAAGCACCCCGTGTATGCAGGCTGGGCAAGCACCAGTGTGGAGGCAGCCCTGCTGCCGAGAGATGGAGGTAACACAGGGACACGTCGTTCTGCTGAAGACACAGAGCAGTTCTGCATCCAAAACCTATCAGTCTGACACCTCTCACTATCCTCAAATTGCCTTTTAAAGCTTAAGATGCAGATAAATGTGAGTGTTTGAAGGCAACTTCAGCTGTTTAAGACAGACTAAAAGTGGCAGACGATCTCAGATCTGAACGTTTTCTGCTGCCATTAACAATTCAGACTCATCTCATTAGCAGATATGCACAATTAGCAAGACAATATCAAGCAAAGCTGGTAAATATTTGCAGTATTAATTAGTCTTCACAGTTCTAGCTGCAGCCAGAGGGGATTCTATCAAGAGCTTAAATCCATATTTAACTGGCACCACTCTTCCTTGCACTCCCAAGTTTAGATCTTCAAATAAGCTGTCAGAACCTTCTGGTACCTGTTAGGATAATGAAGTTGATCCTCAGCACGGATAATGCTCCTAATATTTGTCTTGCCTCCTCTGAGAAGTCAAACCACTTTAAATAATTGACTCTGAGAAGTCAGACCACTTTAAATGATTGCTTTAGAAGGTCATTTCGTGACGTTTGCTCAGTTCTTGAATGCTCCTTGCCCACGAATTGGAGACTCCACAAACCGACTGGGCTTAACAAAGCAAGGCCACAGATGAATTTCTTCCAGATTAGCCACAAATTTGGTTGCATTTGTTGTTCCTCATCAGCTTTCCCTGCAGTACCACTGCCACCTCTGTCCTGGTCTGGGGAGGTCACCTCTCCTGAAGTACCACCAGCAGGTCTAAGGGGGATTGAGGAACTGGATCACTCAGGAGAAGCTCACCCTTTTCAGAGATTCAGAGAATGGGTTGGGTTGGAAGGGACCTTAAAGATCAGCTAGTTGCAACCCCCCTGCCATGGGCAGGGACACCTCCCACCAGCCCACGTTGCTCAAGGCCTCATCCAGCCTGGCCTTGAACAAATGCAGGCAGGGGGCATTCACAGCCTCCCTGGGCAGCCTGTGCCAGTGTCTCACCACTCTCACTGTACAGAATTTCTTTCTATTCCTTTCTGTTCTCAGGTTATTCTTAAGAAATCACCATGAATTCCATCCCCACAACGCCAGAGCTTTTCTCCAAGCAAGGCTTGGGATGAATCAAATGTCACCACACACCACATCATTAAAACTCTCTGTTTTCAGACAGCAGATGTTTTTAGAAGCAGCCTTGAACCCCAGTCAGCACCAGGGCTATAATTGCATCACTTAACATTTGGTGACCCAAACACAAACATCACTGGATGCTGGCAAAATTTCCTGCCAGAGAAACGTTCATGTAGCTGAACTCCACTTGGTCATGAAAGTCTGAACTGCAAATGACCATTGGCTGGGAATTAAAAGAGCCAAGCAGCCCAGAAGCCAACCGTCTCCTGGGCTGATCCCCAGCAGTGTGAGCAGCAGGGGCAGGGAGGGGATTCTGCCCCTCTGCTGTGCTCTGCTGAGACCCCGCCTGCAGTGCTGGGGCCAGCTCTGGAGTGCTCAGCACAGCAGAGACAAGGAGCTGTTGGAGCAGGGCCACAGCAATGCTGGGAGGGCTGGAAGCCCTCTGCTGTGAGGTCAGGCTGAGAGAGTTGGGGTTGTTCAGCCTGGAGAAGAGAAGGCTTCAGAGAGACCTGGTGGCCTGTCAGTGCTTCAGGAGGCTGAACAGAAAGCTGGGGACAGACTTTTGAGCAGGGCCTGTGACAGGACAAGGGGGGAAGGTTTGAACTCAAAGAGGGAGATTCAGACTGGAGAGAAGGAAGAGATGTTTGACACTGAGGGTGGTGAGAGCCTGGCCCAGGCTGCCCAGAGAGGTGTGAGCTGCCCCATGCCTGGCACCATTGCAGGCCAGGTTGTTTGGGGCTCTGAGCAGCCTGCTCTAGTTGCAGCTGTCCCTGCTGGCTGCAGGGGTTGGACTGGATGACCTTTAAAGGTCCCTTCCAACCCAAACCAGTCTGGGACTCTGTGATTAAGGACTGCAGCGCTGCACTCCTGCTTCCACCCCAGGATGCAACTCTTATATTAGAGTCCCCAAACCACTTGAAGCCCCACAGGATGGTCTCAGCACAACCAAGGCACTCAGCAGAGGCCAGCAAACAGAGTGGGGACAACCCAGCCACGCACAGAAGTCTTCCAGGAGCCGGCGTGCCCAAGGCTGGCCGAGCTGCTGCACCTCTCCTGCAGAGCAAACACTTGTGCTATCATTTCACACTGGAGTAAACCAAACATTTCACCACCCAAAGGAGTGGGTCACTGCTGCTATTTCTGGCTGGGACAGGCAGAGCTCCTTGGCTGAGGTTGTTCTCTGGATCACCTACGTCAGGAGCCGCGCCTGCAGCGCTGACCAAAAGAGGACACGCTACGCTCCTCAGCTATTTTCAAGCCTTGCCAGCAGCTGTTGGCTGGCTGCTTAGTAAGCAAGAATAGGAAATGCAGCAGGTTGAGGGCACAGGGAGAAGAGTTTGTTTGGCTCCTCTGCTGCAATCCCAACTTGTATTTTTCCTGTATTTGTGTCTTTGCACCGCTTATAAGCCCGCCTTGCTGGTTTCCTCCAGGGGCGTGGGGCACTGCGCTCTCAGAATGGACAGCAGTCTGGAGGAGGCTGAGGGGAGACCTCATTGCTCTCTGCAGCTCCCTGAAAGGAGGGGCAAGTGCAGGGTTCTGCACCTGTTGGGGAATAACCCCCTGCACCAGTGCATGGGAGCGGTGACCTGCTGGTGAGCAGCTCTGCAGAGAAGGACCTGGGACTGCTGGTGGACAACAAGCTCACCATCAGCCAGCAATGGGGCCTTGTGGCAAATGATCCCCTGGGGTGCATGGAGTGTGGCCAGCAGGTTGAGAGAGGTTCTCCTGACCCTCTGCTCTGCCCAAGTGAGGACACAGGTGAAGGACTGTGGTCAGTTCTGGCTCCCCAGTTCAAGAGAAACAGGGAACTACTGGAGAGAGGCCAGAGAGGTCCAAAGACACCGAGGGTCCTGGAGCATCTCTGTGAGGAGGAAAAGCTGAGACACCTGGGGCTGTTGGCCCTCCATGCTGGGATATGGTGACTGTGAAAGGTTGAAACCAAAGCCTCTCAGAGGTGGTGTCACCTCCCAGGCACCTGACTCCCCAGCACGCCCTGTGCAAGGCTCTGAGCTGCTCCAAGGGCCAAGGGTTGGGTGATGATCCTGGAGGTCTCTTCCAACCTGGTCGATTCTGTGATCAAAGTCCACAAGCAGGTCCCACCACTGTCACTGCTGCTGCTGCTGCCAGCACAGGAACCTGCAAGCGCCGGCGCAGCGGTGCTGGGCTGCAATCCCGGTTTAACGTGTTCCCCTTCCTGCCCGCTGCGGGGCTGCAGCCTGCACCCAGCCGGCCTTAGAAAGAGCAGCTCAGGAGGGGGCGAGGAAGGGAGGGGGCAGGGAATCCTCATCGTTGCTTTCTTCCAGCGGGATCAGGGCCGGGATCCAGCTGCTGGTGCAGCCCGTGGGTGGTGTGCCGGCACTGCAGCGGCGACGGCAGCGCGTGGGAGGGAGCCGGCAGCAGGCAGAAGGGTGGCAGCCGAGCTGGGAACGTGCCCGTGGAAGCAGGAGCCAGTTTTAGCAGGCAGGGAGGCGCAGATTTCTGCCCAGACAGTTAGCAGCTGGCCCAGCGGGTTCGACTTCGGCACGTCCCAGACTCGCCAGTGCTGCCGCACATGGCTCTGGGCCCTTACTTGCTCACAGATGTCTAAGGGGGGGGTGTCAGGAAGATGGGGCCAGGCTCTTCTCAGTGGTGCCCAGTGACAGGACAAGAGGTGATGGGCATGAACTTGAACATAAGGAGTTCCATCTAAACATGAGAAGGAACTTCTTTACTATGAGGGAGCAGGCTGCCCACAGAGGTGGTGGAGCCTCCCTCTCTGGGGACTTTCAAAGCCCACCTGGATGTGTTCCTGTGTGATCTGCTGTAGTTGATCCTGCTTGGGCAGGGGAGTTGATGACCTCCAGAGGTCCCTTCCAACCCCTACCAACCTGTGATTCTCTGATTTTACTGAGGCACTTTGTGTTTTCCCCTAGTTTCTCCCAGAAACAACCCTGAGAAGCCCTGTGGTGGGTGCTGGTGGCTGGAGCAGCTCGGTGAGAGTTGCTACACAACACAGGACACTGGAGCAGGATGCCTGCTGCATGTTTGGGCTGAGGTTCTTGGTGCAGGATTGCTAACAGCATTGTGGATGCCCCCTCCCTGGAGGTGTTCAGGGCCAGGGTGGATGAGACCTTGAGCAACCTGGGCTAGTGTGAGGTGTCCCTGCCCATGGCAGAGGGGTTGGAACTGGCTGATCCTTGAGGTCCCTTCCAACCCAAACCATTCTGTGGTTTAACCCCTGATAGTGGTGGGTGCTGGAGTGCAGATGCCCTCTTGCTCTTGCAACACCCAAACCCCAGTGTCCCTGTGTTCTTCTGAGCCTTTTGGCAAGGGAAGAATATCCCCCCCCCCTCTCTTCCTTCTCTATCTTCTCAGCTGACTTTCTACACAGCTCTCTTGCCTCGGGGGTGGCCCCAAGGGAGCTGTCTGATCCCCCAACGTGGCTCCTGCATACTCAAACCCCTCCTAGCACCTCCCTTCCACAGAGAGGTGTGTAAGGGAGAGCTGGTAGAAACGAGCCCCACAGAGAAGATAAAAGCAGTGCTTGGTTTACCCTTGTGCTTTGGAAAGTTCCAGTGCTGCTTTCCGAGGCTCAAAACCTCTCTTCCCTCGCCACTTGCTGGGCAGGTTGGTTAAGACTGCGGGAGGACAGTTGAAGCAGAGCTCAATTAGTCCGGCTTCATTTGCAAGGCAGGCTCTGCGCCTGCATGACTCGCCTCTGCTCCGCGGGGTGCCCCGCAGCGCCCTGCGCGGAGCGGGGCCGCTCCGGCTCTCCCTGCACGTACTGAGCGTAGCAGCTCCGCGGCTGCTCCCCTGTGGGCAGCTCCCCTCCTCGGGCACCCCTGAGAAACGGCACCTGCTGCTGTGCCCAGCTGAGCAGCACCACCGAATCCCAGCGGGGTGGGGGCTGGAGGGCACCTCTGGAGACCATCCACTCCAACGCCCCTGCTCTAACAGGGGCACCCACAGCAGCTTGCCCAGGGGGGCTGGAAGCTTTCCCGACAAGGAGACTCCACAGCCTCCACTGATGGAGCCACTCAGACTCATGGCACTGCAGTGGGGCACTGGGGTGATCTGCCCTGCAGCACAGGGTCCCAAAATGCCAGCATAGGGGAGGCTGAAGGGACCTCTGGAGATCATCCAGTCCAACCCCCCCTGTTAAAGGAGGGGCAGCCACAGCAGCTTGCCCAGGATCATAGTGGCCAGGCGGCTTTGGAAGCTCTCCAGAGAAGCAGACTCAGCAGCCTCTCTGGGCAGCCTGCTGCAGGGCTCCAGCACCCTCACAACAACTTTCTCTTCATCTTCAGATGGAACCTCCTGGTTTCCAGTTTGTGCCCACTGCCCCTTGTCCTGTCCCTGGGCACCACTGAGCAGAGTCTGCCCCCATTGTCTTGCCCCCCACAGCTCCTTTAGCTCTTGCTGAGCATTGAGCAGATCCCTCCTGGGGCTGCTCTTCTGCAGGCTCAACAGCCCCAGGGCTCTCAGCCTTTCCTCCTCACAGAGCTGCTCAGCATCTTTGTAGCCTCCCCTGGACTCTCTCCAGTAGTTCCCTGTCCCTCTTGACCTGGGGGCCCCACAGCTGGAACCAGTACTCCAGATGTGGCCTCCCTAGGGCAGAATAGAGGGGTGGGAGAACCTCCCTTTACCTGCTGGCCACACTCTTCTTCGTGTGCCCCAGGACACCATTGGCCTTCTCAGCCACAAGGGCTCATTGCTGTTTCATGGGGAACTTGTTGTCCACCAGCATTCCCAGGTCTTTCTCCACACAGCTGCTCTCCAGCAGGTCACCCCTCACCTGTACTGCTGCAGGGGGTTATTGATCCCCAGGTGCAGGACCCTACACTTGCCCTGGCTGAACTTCAGGAGGTTAGGCTCAGTGATCTTCAAAGTCCTTTCTAACCTAAATGATTCTATGATTCCAGGATTTGTCCTGCCCTGCCTGTGACCCTGCCTGGAAGCATGGGAAGCTGGAGCTGGGCTCCTCCATCCCTGGAACCATTGCAGGTCAGGTTGTTTTGGGCTCTGTGCAACCTGCTGGAGCTGCAGACATCCCTGCCGACTGCAGGGCGATTGGACTAGCTGGACCTTGAAAGGTCCCTTCCAACCCAAACCAGTCCCTGATTCCATCCTTCTGTGATGCTGAAGCTACAGCTTTGGCCAGAGTCCCAAGCCCAGAGCCATGCTGTGCAAACAAGACATGTCTTTGCAGCAGACTGACTCCTCACCCTGCAACTAGAACAGAGTAACCATCAAAATCTGCACAAACATTGTCCATAGGGTGCTGAAGATCCCTGGGCTACAGCGTGCCCACTCTGACACTGCCTCCAAGGCTGTGCAGGAGAGCTTCAGCTGGTCCCAGGCCTGCTGCAGAATCCTCCTGGTTGAGATGGAGCTGATCTCAGCAGTGCTTCCTCCAAGGCTGTGCAGGAGAGCTTCAGCTGGTCCCAGGCCTGCTGAAGAAGTATCCCTGAAGATGAAGCTGCTTTCAGCAGCACTGCCTTCAAGGCTGTCCAGGAGAGCTTTATGTGGTCCTGATCCCGCTGGAGAAGCAGCCGGGGGGGTGAAGCTGCTGCCAGCAGCGCTTCCTCCGAGGCCTGCCAGCACCAATCCCAGCTCTGTGCTGAAAACCAGCTTGTCCTGTTTGAGCAGCAGCCTCAGAGCAGAACGGGCTGCAGGGTGTGGAGGGCAGCTAGGCCAGGCTGCTGAGTGGGCAGCTTGGCAGGGCCACGGTGGGACAGGCTGTGAAGTCAGAGCAGGTGAGACCTCTCTGAGTCAGCCCTCTGCATCCTCAGCGTCCCTTCAGCCAGAGCTCCGCCGAGCTCAGCTTGCAGTCATCACACAGATCAAAAGGGGCTTTGTGCTTCCCGGAGAACAATGCAGGGCAGGGAACCAGCCGAGGTTTAGGTCGGGGCAAGGCTAGAAAGAAGACACAGCTTCCCACCTGGCAGCTGCAGGAGAGCATGGAGCAGGAGCAGGAGCTGCTCAGCCACGTTTCTCACTCCGCTGACAGACCCCTCAGACTCATGGCACTGCAGTGGGGCACTGGGGTGATCTGCCCTGCAGCACAGGATCCCTAAATGCCAGCATGGGGGAGGCTGAAGGGACCTCTGGAGATCATCTAAGCCAACCTCCCTGTTAAAGCAGGGGCAGCCACAGCAGCTTGCCCAGGATCATAGTGGCCAGGTGGCTTTGGAAGCTCTCCAGAGAAGCAGACTCAGCAGCCTCTCTGGGCAGCCTGCTGCAGGCCTCCAGCACCCTCACAACAAACAAGTTTCTCTTCAGATGGAACCTCCTGGTTTCCAGTTTGTGCCCATTGCCCCTTGTCCTGTTCCTGAGCACCACTGAGAAGAGTCTGGCCCCAGCCTCTTGCCCTCCACAGGTCCTTTAGCTCTTGCTGAGCATTGCTCAGATCCTCTCTCAGGCTGTTCTTCTGCAGGCTCAACAGCCCCAGGGCTCTCAGCCTTTCCTCCTCACAGAGCTGCTCCAGGCCCCTCAGCATTATGGAGCCTCCCCTGCAGCAATTCCCTGTCTTTCCTGAACTGGGGAGCCCAGAACTGGACCCAGGACTCCAGCTATGGCCTCACTAGGGCAGAATGGAGGGGTGGGAGAACCTCCCTGTATGTGCTGGCCACTGGCACCCAGGAGGCCATTGGCCTTGGCCGTGAGGGCACACCTCTGTCTCATGGTGAACTTTTTGTCTCCCCCAGCACTTCCAGGTCCTTCTCTGTGGAGCTGCTTTCCAGCAGAGCACCACCTCACCTGTTCTGGTGCAGGGCCTTTTTCCTGCCTGGGGGCAGGACCCTACACTTTCCCTGGTTGAACTTCTCGAGGTTCATCTCCACCAGTCCCATGTGAGGTTTGTATTCCCAGAAGGTGAGGAGGGCACAGTCTGTGAGCTGCTGGGTGCTGGCACCCACCCCCAGCTGACATCAGCTTCAGCCAGCACGCATGTCCTGGGAGGTCTTGGGCCACGCACACTCGACCATGCCTCACCTGGGGGAGGGAATGCAAGCAGAGCAAGATCAAAGGCACCAAAAGCAGGTCATGGAATTGTCCCTGCTGGGGCTGGGCAAGACAACTGCTCATTAGGGTGATGACAGGCAGAGAAGCTACCCCAGCCCTCTGCCAACCAGTGGTGCTGGCTACCTAACCTCTGCAGGTCTCCTCAGCCCCGGGGCTGTTTTGCATGCTCAGGTCTGGAGGTTTTTCCCACTTCTCCAGCTTGTCCCAGTCCCCTGCCCTGCAAAGGGTCTGTCAGCTGCAGCATGTCCTGGGCAGGCTGGCTGTGCATTCTTGGGGTGCCAGGGAGATGTTCCTTCAGCCCATCTGAGCTGTGCTGTTCCCAGTGTGAGCTTGTGGCTCACCTATGGACAGCAGGATGGAGGTGGGAAGCCCATCATGGGTGGGGCAGGGTGGGGCCTGAAGGAGGCTGAACATCATCCAAGGAGGTCGGTGAAGCTGGCAGAGAAGCATGCAGGAGGCTGCACACAAGCAGAGCATGGAAGGTCTGGCTCTCCATCACACAATCATGAAGGCCTCACAAATGCCTAAGGAGGATGTGAAATCAGCCAAGAGGTGTTTCTGGGGGACCTTGAGTACCTTCAGCTCCTTTCCTGGTGGTGAAACATTTTCCTGGCCTCCCATCCTGCCTGGCTCTCCTGATGTCCTCTCATCCACCAGCAACTTGTGGGCATGCCCCAGCACTTTAGGCAGACGAAAGGTGCTTGTCCTGGTAGCAAGACCTCCAGCATCTCCCCAGGCAGTGGCTTTGCCCTGGCCTGGTTTGTTGTTCACTGTTGCCTTGCTCCACAACTGTCCCAGAGTTAACATCCCAAAGGGTCCCCACGGCTGCTGCTTTAGATAAAGAGACAAAAGGGCAGGGAGCTGCTGGGCTGCTGGCTCAGATAAGGAGCTGCAGGAAGCAAGGTCCCCAGGCTAGTGGTTGAGGTCCTGTTCATGGTGGAGGTCCTGTTCCTGGCACAGGTCTTGCTCACAGTGGTTCCTCTTCACAGTGGAGGTTGAGCTGAAAATAAAGCTGGGGACAGACTTCTGAGCAGGGCTGTTGTGACAGGACAAGGAGTGGTGTTTTGAACTCAAAGAGGGAGATTCAGGCTGGAGAGAAGGGAGAGATGTTTAACGCTGAGGGTGGTGAGACCCCGGCTTTGGTTGCCCAGAGAGGTAGGAGATGTCTCATCCCAGCAGGTCAGGTTGACCTGCTCCAGTTGCAGCTGTCCCTGCTGACTGCAGGGGGGGTTGCACTGGATGACTTTGAAGGGTCCCTTCCCATGCAAAACCTGTCTGTGACTCTATGACTCAGTTCCTTGTCCCCCCTTGCAGGCAGGGAAACCAGGATCACAATGGCACCACATGTTCCCCCGTGACATGGCTGTGGCCGGGCGAGTTGGTAGCCCCCAGCCCTGCTCCTGCCCCACAGGACATGGCTGTTCCATGTGTCCACCCAGGAAGCAGCTCATTGAAGATGCCCTGGAGCACTGGTCAGGGCATTCTTCTACTTGCTTCATACCTTCTCATTCCTTCGAAAGAGCTTCTGGGCTGAGGGGCAGAGAGACCCCGGGATGGGTCAGGTCTTGCCTGGGGCTGCAGCCGCTCCCAGTGCCCAGGGAAAGGTCTGATGGGGAGATGCCATCAGGAGAGAATGTTCCCATCTGCATTCAGCTGCAGCCAGCTGCTCCACCCTGCGTGCTGCCCAAAGGTTCCTCACCCCTTCTCCTCCTCCGGTTTTGCAGCCCAAGTCCTTTCCTCCTGACTCGGGAGAGGCAGGGACCTGTTGGAGCGAGGCCAGAGGAGGCCACAGCAGTGCTGGGAGTGCTGGAAGCCCTCTGCTGGGAGCCCGGGAGACAGTTGGGGTTGTTCAGCCTGAAGAGAAGGCTCCAGGGAGGCCTTCTGGCGGCGGCAGAGTGGTGCAACGCGCTGCCCGACCGAGCCGCCAGGGGGCGCTGCAGAGACGACCGGATCCCCGCCCCGCCCCCAGACCCGGCTCCGCCCACCCGCGCATGGCCACGCCCCCGGGTCTGGGCCCCTGGCAGAGCGGGGCAGGGGCTGCGAGCAGGGGTTATAGGCTGGAGCAGTAGGAGAAGGTAGGGCTGGCAGGTAGGAGAAGGCAGGAACAGGCAGGGCTGGCAGGTAGGAAAAGGCAGGAACAGGCAGGGCTGGCAGGTAGGAACAGGCAGGAACAGGTAGGGCTGGCAGGTAGGAAAAGGCAGGAACAGGCAGGGCTGGCAGGTAGGAACAGGCAGGAACAGGTAGGGCTGGCAGGTAGGAAAAGGCAGGAACAGGCAGGGCTGGCAGGTAGGAACAGGCAGGAACAGGTAGGGCTGGCAGGTAGGAAAAGGCAGGAACAGGCAGGGCTGGCAGGTAGGAACAGGCAGGAACAGGTAGGGCTGGCAGGTAGGAAAAGGCAGGAACAGGCAGGGCTGGCAGGTAGGAAAAGGCAGGAACAGGTAGGGCTGGCAGATAGGAAAAGGCAGGAACAGGCAGGGCTGGCAGATAGGAAAAGGTAGGAACAGGCAGGGCTGGCAGATAGGAAAAGGCAGGAACAGGCAGGGCTGGGAGGCAGAAGGCAGGAACAGGCAGGGCTGGCAGGTAGGAAAAGGCAGGAACAGGCAGGGCTGGCAGATAGGAAAAGGCAGGAACAGGCAGGGCTGGCAGGTAGGAAAAGGCAGGAACAGGTAGGGCTGGCAGGTAGGAAGAGGAACAGGCAGGGCTGGCAGGCAGAAGGCAGGAACAGGCAGGGCTGGCAGATAGGAGCAGGCAGGGATTGTAGGCAGGAGCAGAGAGGTTTTGCAGACAGGAATAGGCAGGGTTTGCAGGTAGGAGGAGACAGGAGCAGGCAGAGCTTGCAGGCAGGAGCAGGCATTCTTGGCCACCGTGTCCCTAAGCTGCTCATCTAAAGGTCTTTTGAAGCCCTCCAGGGATGGTGACTCCAGCACCACGTCCCTGGGCAGCCTGTCCCAGTGCCTGATGACCCTGTTGGTCAATGTGGAGAAAGACACAAGTGGGATTTATGTTTTGATACCTGCTCCCAAACACATCTCATGGTCCTCAGGGGCTTCATCAGGCTCAGGGCTTCACTGCAAGATCCCTTCCATCTTACTTCTCAAGGTTCTTCCCATCCGGCCCTGCACATCAGATGGAATGAAATTAACCCAAACTCCCATCCTGTCCCCACATCACCTGTCTTGTAGTCACCACACCAGAAGCCACCTACAAGGGTGAATAGCTCATAGATCATAGAATGGCTCAGGTTGGAAGGGACCTCAGAGCTCATCTCCTCCGACCTCCCCACCACGGGCAGGGACACCACTCAGCTAGACTCAGCTGCCTCATCCAACCTGTGAGTCCCATGTAGAGGCAGGAGACTGTTTGCTCGTGCAGAAGCCACCCCTGTGCTCTTTTATGACTCCCTGTGGTTGTTAAAGGGGACAAAGTTTGGCCTGGCCTTTGGCTGCAGCTTTATCTGAGGAGTGGCACTGCCAGGGGGTGTCCCAGCTCCCGGACTTTGCCCGGCGTTGCCCAGCCTTGGGCTCCAAGCCAGGCGGGAGAGATCACGCAAGTGGCCAAGGCTGCTGCGTGTGACGGCCTGCTGGCACCACAGCCCAGGCTGATCTGGCACCACAGCCCAGGCTGATGTGGCACCCAGCCACAGCTGCAGCACTGACATGGCTTCTGGGGGCATCTCTGAAGGTGGGAAGCAGGCTGGGGGAAAAAAATTGCTCCCCCAGAGAGAAGGGCTGTAGGGGTGGCACCAGTACTGGGCAGAGGGAGCACCTCTGGCAGGAGCAGCAGCAGCCTCTCCAGCACCTTTCAGGGAGCAGCACCGGGTTCTGCTGCCCTGAACCACACAGAACCCCAGCGTGGTGGGGTGGGAAGGGACCTCTGGAGATCATCCAGCCCAACCCCCCTGCTGTAGCAGGGGCACCCACAGCAGCTCACCCAGCATCGCAATGCCCAGCTGGGTTTGGAAGCTCTCCGGAGAAGAAGAGCAACCCTGGGCTCCTGCTATGTGTTTCAGGGTGGCAAAGCCAAGGTCTGCCGAGCATCGAAGGCTGGAGCTGTGCTCCTGCAGGGATCCACAGGCAGGGACATCCCAAGCCAGGAAGGTGAACGTGGCTGCTGAGCCGGCTGATGTGGGGCCAGCCGGGGCGCTGGGGTCGGCTCAGCGCCGTGGGACTGGGTGCCACTGGGAAAATGCGGTGGCTGTTGGAGCAGAGGCCACCCCAGGAATGTGCAAGCTGGCGTTTGCTCCGGGATCACTGCCATCGGTATCCGGGCGGGAACGCTCACCCGGAACGCGGGGCAGGGCCGGCAGCGCCGCGGGGATCTCCTGCTGCAGGCAGCCTGCGCCTGCAAGGCTGCTGAGCACAGGCACAGACCAGCACCTCCACGTAGCAACGGGCTGGCTGAGACGGCCGATGAAGCTGGCACAGGGTCATGGAATCATCTGGGTTGGAAGAGACCTTCCAGAGGGGGCTCTGAGGAGACCTCATTGTGGCCTTCCAGGATCTGCAGGGGGCTCCAAGAAAGCTGGGGAGGGACTTCTGAGGGTGTCAGGGAGGGATAGGACTGGGGGGGATGGAGCAAAACTAGAAATGGGGAGACTGAGATTGGCTGTGAGGAAGAAGTTGTTCCCCAGGAGGGTGGTGAGAGCCTGGCACAGGCTGCCCAGGGAGGTGGTGGCAGCCTCCTGCCTGGAGGTGTTTGCAGCCAGGCTGGAGGTGGCTGTGAGCAACCTGCTGTGGTGTGAGGTGTCCCTGGCCATGGCAGGGGGGTTGGAACTGGCTGAGCCTTGAGGTCCCTTCCAACCCTGGCAAGTCTACGATTCTAAGATCATCAAGCCCACACGAGACCTTGGGGTGGCCAGGAGGGTTAATGGAGCTGTTGAAGGGTGGCACATGGGACAACAGCAAGGCAGGGGCTGAGGGAGTGGACAGGGACATCTCTGAGAATGAAAATGGAGGCACATGAGCACAGAGACAACATGGATTTGAGTGAAATGGGAGATGAAAGGCCCCCAGCACCATGCTGGTGCATCACTGGTGGCCGAGACCACCCGGTGGGCACCCCTCCAGGACGGGGCTCGGCCAGCTGCCAGCCCCTTTGGCAGGGACAGGGCTTAGTCACCTCTCTCTGACACGTTTGATGTTTGTTCTCCTTCCCAAACACTTCAGTCAAACAACTCTGTGCTCTTACGTGCAGGGAGCATGTCTCCAGCTGGCTGAGAATGTCCTCTGGTGGTGGCAGCTCCCACCAAGCTGTGGGCAGGACTTGAGTGGGATCTCCTAAATCCATCTTTGTTAACCCAAGCCACCCTGAACCACCGAGGACCTAAACCTTACTGCCCCAGAGAATGTTTGGGGCTCTGCCAGCATTGAGGGGAAGGACCAAGCCCCCTCATCTCAAGCCTGAGGTGGCTCCTGGGCTCCTCATCTCTGTGGTGCTGATCATGGAGGGGGTTGGAGGCATCAGCCTGGTGAATGATGAAAGTAAGGATTAAAGGGCAGAGGAGGGGGGGACAAAACACCCCGTTGGCTTTTTTGGCAGGTGATGAAAGGAAGGCTTAGCAGCAGCTGCCAGTTGGGAGCTGGCAGAAGGATGACTGTGGGTCCAACTCCATCCCAGGATTCCTGGGATGGCAGCCACAGTGCATCCCAAGCACGGCCACCCTCTCTGGGACAGATCCATGGGCTTCCTGAGCATCCCTGCTGCTTCTCTGGGCCAAGAGCAGGATGGGAAACTGAGCCCAGCCAGGAAACCTGTGGGGAGAATGAAGTTTTCATAGAACCCCAGCATGGTGTGGTTGGAAGGGACCTCTGGAGATCATCCACTCCAACCCCCCTGCTAAAGCGGGGCAGCCACAGCAGCTTGCCCAGGAGCACAATGCCCAGCTGGCTTTGGAAGTTCTCCAGACAGGGAAACTCCACAACCTCTCTGGGCAGCCTGCTCCAGGGCTCCAGCACCCTCACAACAAAGAAGTTTCTCTTCACCTTTAGATGGAACTTCCTGGGTTCCAGTTTGTGCCCACTGCCCCTTGGGCAACACTGAGCAGAGTCTGGCCCCATCCTCTTGCCCCCCACAGGTCCTTTAGCTGTTGCTGAGCATTGCTCAGCTCCCCTCTGGGGCTGCTCTTCTGCAGGCTCAACAGCCCCAGGTCACAGAGCTGCTCCAGGCCCCTCAGCATCTTTGGAGCCTCCCCTGGACTCTCTCCAGCAGTTCCCTGTCTCTCTTGACCCGGGGAGCCCAGAACCGGACCCGGTGCTCCTGCTGAAGCCTCACCGGGGCAGCGCAGAGGGTGACCATCACCTCCTGTCACATTGCCAAGGTAATGCTGCTGCTGAAGAGCTGCTGCAGCAGAGACAGAAAGGAGCCTTCAGCTGCTTTGCAGTTGCCTCCAAGCCAGATCTGGCCACAGATGGGGCCGTGCGGCCAGACCGGCTGCGAGATACCATCTGAGCGCTCCAGCGGAGCCGCAGACTTTAGTTGCTAACAGAGACAGCAAATTAACCGCGCTTAATTGGGAGGGTCACCACACAATGGTCCCACCTGCTCCTGCCATCTGCCACCCCTCTACCTGCTGCAAAAGAAGCCTTTTTTCCACCCCCACCCCCTCCCCTCCCAGCACCGTGGGGCTCGTTAAGTCCTGTCAGATCTTATCAGGGCTGCAGCAGCAGGACAATGGGCAGCGGGAGCCGAGCTGAGGAACTCCGGCAAGCTTTGGGAAGCTTCCCTTGCTGTGGGGAACCGTGGGGCTACTGGAGCTGATGCCGGTGTTCCACTCCGGAAAACAAGTTCCAACCTGCTCTATTCTATTCTATTCTATTCTATTCTATTCTATTCTATTCTATTCTATTCTATTCTATTCCCAGAGCTTGTTTTCCTGCTGACTAATGAAGTGACCACCCCTGCAGGTATGTAAAAGAGATGTGGTGCTGAGGGACACGGCTGAGCACCAGACTCGGTAGAGTTACAGAATGCTTGGACTCCGTGAGCTGGAAGGTCTTTTCCAACCAAAACTAGTCTGGGATTCTCCAGAGCTGTGGTTCAGGGGCAGACTTCGCAGTGCCAGGCTGATGTTTGGACTCAGTGATCTCTCAGCGCTGTCCCAGTGCTGTCTTCCAGCCCAGGATGGCTCTGTGGCTGTGTGACCCTGCGCTGCCCCTCGTCCCTCGGCTGTCCTCACCAGCACGCTCCAGCACACATCGCCTCGGGGAAGCGGCTGGTGAGCAGCAGAAGGAAAATGCCAACACAAGCAAACCTTCCCAGCACACCCTGCCAGAAGCTCCCTGCCAGGGACCACCAAGGGTCCTGTCTGCAGCCCCGGAGCCGCGGTGGGGCCGTGCCAGCTCGCGAACCCGCCTGGGTTTTGGCGCTTTGCTGAGGGAGGATGGAGGCTTTTAGGTGTGACAGCTGAGCAAGCGTGATCTTTGACATGGCTCCCATCAGAAGGAATCCTCCCCGGAGGTCTCCTGGGCTGAGGCAGGCCATATGGCAGCAGAATTAAGTTCCTGGAGAAACACCAAGTTCACTTGGAAACCCTGCGGAGGGCCCGGTGAGGGTGAGGTGCTGCTCAACCCCTCCCTCCGGCAGGCAGCTGGCCCAGGAGGGGCTGGGGGAGCAGGTCTCCTCCACCAGGCTCAGACATCCATGGTTTAGCTAAGTCAGCATCAGCAGAGCAAGCTTGAGCTGCAGAGCCAGCTGCAGAGTGGTCTCTGGCCAACATAACATCATCAAATCATTTGGATTGGAAGAGACCTTTAAGATCAACAACTCCAGCCATGAACCCAGCTCTGCCAGGTCACCGCTAAACCAGGGCCCTCAGCACCACATCCACACAGCTTTGAAACCCCTCCAGGGATGGGGACTCCACCACTGCCCTGGGCAGCCTGGGCCAGGCCTTGGCAATCCTCAGGCTGAAGAAATTGTTCCTCATGTCCAACCTAAACCTCCTCTGGGGCAACTTGAGACACTTCCCTCATGTCCTGTCTCTTGTTACTAGGGAGAAGAGACCAATCCCCACCTGTCTCCAGCCTCCTTTCAGGGCATTGTAGAGAACCAGAAGGTCTCCCCCCAGCCTCCTGTTCTTCAGACCCTTCACCACCTGTGTTGCCCTTCTCTGCATCTGCTCCAGCCCCTCTGCACCGTGAGCACCTTTGATAGTGTCACAGTGTGTCACCATGTCACATTCCTGCTGACAGCTCTGCATCAAGACACTGTTGGCTTTCCTCAGGGCTAAAGGACCTGTGGAGGGCAAGAGGAGGGGCCAGACTCTTCTCAGTGGTGCCCAGGGACAGGACGAGGGGCAACAGGCACAAACTGGAACCCAGGATGTTCCATCTTGAACAGAAGAAACTTGTTTGTTGTGAGGGTGCTGGAGGCCTGGAGCAGGCTGCCCAGAAAGGTTGTGGAGTTTCCTTGTGTGGAGAGCTTCCAAGGCCAGCTGGGCACTGTGCTGCTGGGCAAGCTGCTGGGGGTGCCCTGCGTTAGCCGGGGGGAGTGGACTGGATGATTTCCAGAGGTCCTTTCCAATCCCCACCATGCTGAGAGTCTGTGTGGTTCAGCGCAGCTTCCCGAGATACGCTGGAGAGGCTGCAGCTGCTCCTGGCAGCCGCATTCCCTGTCCCTAGCGCCGCTCCTGCCCCTGGCATGTACCCAGGCACGGAGCCCGCAGTGCCCGTTTCCGAGAAGGTGGCACTAGGACCTGCCCGTCCCGCCTCTCCCCAGCCCCGCCCCTTTCCGC
Source organism: Dryobates pubescens (assembly GCF_014839835.1). Taxonomy (NCBI): domain Eukaryota; kingdom Metazoa; phylum Chordata; class Aves; order Piciformes; family Picidae; genus Dryobates; species Dryobates pubescens. The sequence goes on from NC_071622.1 coordinate 1,801,564, forward strand.
AAACCACGCCCTTCCCACACTCCCAGCCAATCAACAGGCCGTTCCCGGGGCCTCTTGCCGCGGGGTCAAGCTCGGCCGATCTCCCAGGCAGTGGGGAGAGGCCTTATTTGCATCAACCAATGGGAAGCAATATGTAAATAAAGACAGCGCTGGTTGGCTGGGAGCGGCTGGGATAACGCGCGTGGGGGCGCCTTTGTCCCGCAGAGGCGGCGGCGTCGGGGAGCGATCGCGGCGAGTTTTGGGCACCGGCAGCGGGCACCGGGACTGGCACCGGGAGCAGCACCGGCCCGCGGCTGCACTATGACTCTGGAGGAGCTGCCCGGGGATCAGCGCACCGCCGGGAGGTAAGGTACGGGTAACGGGTGCGGTATACGGGGTGCTGTCGGAGGAAGTGTCGGTGCCCGGTTTGACGGTGGTGGCAGCGGCTTTGTCTATACTTGTCCCGGCGGCAGGATGGAGCAGGCGGGGGACGCGCTGGAGGAGGTGCTGAGCAAAGCGCTGAGCCAGCGGAGCCTCACCCTCGGTGTCTACGAGGCTGCCAAGCTGCTCAACGTGTGAGTGACCCCCATCCCCTCACTGCCCGTCTTCCCCTCGGTGTCCCCGCCGGTAACCGCGGCTGTCGTGTCCCTCAGGGACCCGGATAACGTGGTGCTGTGCTTGCTGGCGGCGGACGAGGAGGAGGCGGGGGACGCGGCTCTGCAGATCCACTTCACCTTAATCCAGGCTTTTTGTTGTGAAAACGACATCAACATCCTCCGCGTCAGCAACCCGGCGCGGCTGGCCCAGCTCCTGCTGCCGGCCACCGGCACCGAGCCGCCCACCGACCTCCACTGCGTCTTGGTCACGGTGAGCAGCCCACCGCCACCCGGAGCCCTGGCGCCTGGGGCTCTTCGCCAGCCCCGCCGTCGGGGGTGCGGCAGATGGGGGACTGCCCCGTTTGCAGGCCTCGAACCACCGGTTGCATCTCCCCGGTGGGCACGGGGAGGGAGCGGGGGTGGCTGCCCCTGTCTGCCGGGCGTCCCCTGGACGGCTGTGGGGTGCTGCGGTGGGGCAGCAGGTGCTGGGGCTGCTAGGCAGAACCAGTCTTTCCAGTAAGCGCTGATGAAGGTGTGGAGCACGGAGCCTTCCTCCATGCAAAGCCCGGAATCCAGCGCCATTCCAGTCTGGCACTGGGAGCAACCGGAACTGGCCGCGCCTGGGGCACGGTGACGGCGGCGGCCACGGCCCTCGCTCGGGGCGCTGACCCGCGTCCCGTCACAGCCTCCAGCTCGGTGAAGCTCCCCCCACACCTACCAGGGTCCCACCAAAGCCTCCCGGAGCATCCCACCGCCCAGGAAACCCTTTGCCTCGTTTTGTTTTGCGGGCCGATCCTGCCCGGCGAGGCTCCCGCGGCACCGACCCAGAGGCTTAGTCGCCTCTTGGCTTTTTTTTTCGGTGCTTTTGGAGTATTTTGGCCACGGTGAAGGTTCGGCAGAACCCACCAGGGTCCCCCGGAACGCCTGAGGAGGCTCCAGCAAAGGAAGCTCTTTGCCTTATTTTGGTGGAGCTCTTTTGCACCACCGAGGGTCCCGCGGGACCTCAGAGGCTCCAAACCTGCTTTTTTTCCTCCCCCTTATTTTTTTTTACCCTTTTGGAGGTGTTTTTTTGACATGATGAAGGTCCCACGGGACCCTCCCAAGGCTCCTCCAAACCCCTTTTTTGTCTGTTTAGTTTTATTCTGCACCATAAGGGCTCCCACAGAACCTGTCAGGGTCCCACAGCCCCTCCAGGGCCGCCCCCCCGCCCCTCTCTTTTGCTTCTTTTGGTGTTTTTCCCTCCGCACACCGAGGGGGCCCAAGACAGCTTCGCTTCCTTTCGGGTTAGGAAGTTTTGAGTGGGTTTTGAGGGAGTTTGGTTTTGGACCTGGCCAAGAGCCTGACAGGACCTGGGAGAGACCCACGGGATCTGCAGGGACACGGGGAAACGGCTTCTCTATTTCCCGGGGTTTGGTTGGGGTTTGGTGCTTTTCCTTCCTTCTCCCTTTAGTCCCTTCCCGGTGAGGATCCCCCAGGAGCTGCCAGGAGCCAGGGAAACAGCTGCTGATTTCTGAGGGGGTTCTGCTGGGGGAGGGCCCCACACAACCTGCAAGCCCACCTAAACCTCCCGCCTCTCCTTTTGCCAACCACCCCCTCCCCGCCTCTTTCTCTTCGAGTTTTTCGGTTCTGCTTTTTTTCCTTTGTTTTTCTGTCTTGGCCTTTTTTGGTCTTTTTATTTGTTTTTTAACCTTTTCTTGTCTTTATTTTTTGTTTAACCTTTTTTTGCTCTTCTTTTTGGTCCTTTTTTAGTCTCTCTTTTCCCCCCTTTTTGGTCCTTTTTTTTTTAACCCAGTTTTGGGTTTTTAACCATTTTTTGGTCTCTCTCCTTTTTTTTTTTAACCCTTTTTTGGTCTCTCTTTTTTTTTTAACCCTTTTTTGGTCTCTCTTTTTTTTTTAACCCTTTTTTGGTCTCTCTCTTTTTTTAACCCTTTTTTGGTCTCTCTCTTTTTTTAAACCCTTTTTTGGTGTTTTTTAAACTCTTTCATGGTATTTAATTTTTTTACCCTTTTGGGTCTGTTTTTTTTGACCTTTGTTTTGAGTCTCTTTTTTGCTTAACTTTTTTTGTTGTTTTTTAAACTTTTTTTAACGCTTTTTTGTCCTTTTTTCCCCTTTGTCTTTTTTTGTACCCTTTTTTGGTGCTTTTTTTTTTTTTAACCCTTTTTTGTCCTTTTAACCCCTTTTTTTTTTTTGGTCCTTTTGTTTTGTTTTTTTTTAACCCTTTTTAAAAAACCCTTTTAACCCTCCCTCCCCCCCCGTTTTTTTTTTAAACCCCTTTTAGGGTCCTTTTGTTTTAACCTTTTTTTTTTTTTGGTCTTTTTTTAACCTTTTTTTCCCCCCTTAACTTTTTCTGGGTCATCTTTTTTATTTTTTTTTTGTCTTTATTTATTTTTGGTTTCTTCCCCATCCTTTTGTTTGTTTTTTTTTTTTTCATCTTTTCTTTCTATTTCCCCTTCCTTTCCCCCTCCCCTCAGCCCTGCATCCCCAGGCAGCACTGCCCCCGGGGCTGCTCTCCTTGCCCTGGCAGCAGCAGGTTCCCTCCTCCCTCCCCTGCCTCTCCCGCGCTGCTTTTCTGCTGCGCTGCTGGGATTGTGGTGGTGGTGTTGCCTGCATGGGGAGGGAGGGAGGGAGGGCTGTTGTTTGTGCTCCTCTGTTAAATGCCCCTCTCCTCTTTCTCTTTCCAGAACCCCCACTCATCCCAGTGGAAGGATCCAGCACTGAGTCAGCTGATGTGCTTCTGCCGGGAGAGTCGCTACATGGACCAGTGGGTGCCGGTGATTAACCTCCCCGAGCGGTGACCTCCACGCTCCCCCAGCTCCACTCCAAAAAGTTTTTCTTTGGCAATACTTTTATAGCAAGTTGCTCAGGAATTAACTCCCTGGTTTCCCCCCCCTCCTCCACACTTCTCCCCAGCGTGGGAATGGGGGGAGAAAAGCAAAAAAAGAAAACCCAAACCCCAAGCAACCCAACAAAAACAAACCCCAAGCCCACAACCAACCAAAATCTGAAGCTAAAGGTGATGTTGAAAAGGGGGGAGGCTGAGGTTGAGCTGTGTGTTGTGTGAGACTGGAGAGAAGCAACCTGGAGGAGATGGAGAATGAGCATGGATGTGGAAGGAGGAGGAGGAGGAGGAAGAGCAGTGCTGCCAGAGGAAGGAGCCCTGCCCCACGCTGGGAGGGTTACAAACTCCCCAGCACAGGGAGGGGAGGTTGGAATCCTTCTTGTTTTGGTGTTTTTTCTTTTTTAAGTGCAACTTAAAAGTTCCTGGTTTGAAGACCTTAAAAAGCAAAAAAATATAAAGCAACAACAACAAAAAAAGACAAAAAAAAACAACAAAAAGGACAAAAAGGCAACAAAAAAAGGACAAAAAGGCAACAAAAAAAAAGACAAAAAGGCAACAAAAAAAAAGACAAAAAGGCAACAAAAAAAGGACAAAAAACCCAAAAAAGGCAACAAAAAAAGGACAAAACAAAAAAGGCAACAAAAAAAGGACAAAAAAGGCAAGAAAAAAGCCACAAAAAGGCAACAAAAAAAGCAACACAAAAGGTTAATCAGAAAGATTTTTAAGGTGATTTTATTGTATTTTTGGGATGTTGATTCTCAAGTTTTTATGCTGAGATACTCTAATAAGTTATTTTATGATGGGGGGGGGAGCAAAACAGAATTATTTATACTCAGAAGCTGCCCTGAAGCAGTTGGTTTCCAACCAGCTGTCTTGAACAGTTGGCTGTCCCAAGCAGCTACGTTAAAGAATGGTTTGCAATTAGATAGCATTTTTTTGGGGGGGGGGAGGGGGGGAAGGGTGGTTTGAGGTTTTGTTGGCTTTGTTTTTATTTTGGAAATAAAAGTTTTAAACTCCAACCTTTGCTCTTTGGGTTCTGCATTTTTTTTTCTTTTCCTTGTTTTGTTCTGCTTTAGTGTCGAGGTTTAAAGTGCTCCTTCGGCAGCTGCTTCCTTCTGCTGGCCAGGGGCAAGGTCCTGCCGTGCTGGTCCTGGGTGCTTTAGGCTTGGCTCCTCCCAAGCTGTTACATGCAAAAGCAGCTGAAGTGCTGCAGGAAATGGTGGGGGGGGAGGAACAGAGTGGATTTTTGCTCCAGTTTTGCCACTCCACAGCAGAGCTGGGAGGAGAAGAACACGAGGGGAAATGTTCTTTTGGAGACTCCAAGCCTCCTGCAGAGCCTGAGTCTCGGAGAGAAGGGAAAGCCGATTCCTCAGAGCAGGAAAACTTGATCCGGCGTTTCCCTTCCCGGGATGGTGCCTGGCCAAGGCTTGCTGCAAACCCTCCTGGATCTGTTCCCTCAGCACCCCTGGGGTGAGGAGGGTTCCGTGCCAGGCTCCTCTTAGCGTTGGCACACAGAAAAGAGATGGCAGAAGTGTCCCTCCAGCCCCCAGGAGAGCAGGAAAACAGCTGCCCGGTGCCCAGCCGCCCACGCCGCCGCTGCCCCGGGGATGCCGGTGACCTACATCAGGGAGCCCTAATTGCACGTGTGCCACGCCTGGGCAGCCTGCAGAGGTGGGTGGAGGAGAAGTACCTCATGAAGTTCAACCAGGGCAGGTGGAAGGTCCTGCACCTGGAGAGGAAGAACCCCCAGCACCACTACAGGTGAGGGGTGACCTGCTGGGGGCAGCTCTGCAGAGAAGCAGCTGGAAGTGACAGTGGACAACAAGTTGCCCATGAGCCAGCAATGTGCCCCCGTGGCCAAGAAGGCAAATGGTCTCCTGGGGTGCATGAAGAGTGTGGACAGCAGGTTGGAGGAGGTTTTCTTGCCACTCTGGGGGAGGCCACAGCTGGAGCACTAGGTCCAGTTCTGGGCTCCCCAGATTGAGAGAGAACCGCTGGGGAGAGTTCAGGAGAGGCTCCAAAGATGCAGAGGGGCCTGGAGCAGCTCTGTGAGGAGAAAAGGCAGAGTCCTGGGGCTGTTGAGCCTGCAGAAGAACAGCCTGAGAGGGGATCTCCTCAGTGCTCAGCAAGAGCTAAAGGGTGGTTGCCCAGGAAGGTTGTGGATGTCCTCTCCTTGGACGTGTTCAAGGCCAGGTTGGATGAGACCTCGAGCAGCCTGGGCTCGTGGAAGGTGTCCCTGCCCATAGCAGGGAGGTTGCAACTAGATGAGCTTTAAGGTCCCTTCCAACCCCAAACCATTCCATGCTTCCATGCCAGGACATTTACAAACAATAGCTTGCCACTACTCTGGCCACCAAGCCCCATGAGAAGCAGCTGAGGATGTCAACTCTGGCCACCAAGCCCCATGAGAAGCAGCTGAGGATGTCAACTCTGGCCACCAAGCCCCATGAGAAGCAGCTGAGGATGTCAACTCTTCTACCTTAAGCCATTGTTTTCATCCCATGCCACTGATCACCGAGGTGATCCTGGCCACCTACCATCAATCCTTTTGTTCTCTGCGTGTCCATGCAATAGGTGCTGGCAAAAATCTTGCCCCTGAGCCATGATGATGTCAAAAATGGCATGGAAAAAGTTGAGGAACAACAACAAAAAAGCTCTGGGACAGAGCCCTGGCTGCAGCCAGGCCAAGCTCAACCTTTTGGTGTGCCAAACCTGGGAGGGTTGCAGGAGAGGAAGGTGCCAGAAGGTCTTTATTGGAAATACAGAATTAAAGACCACTATGGACACTGCATGATGGGTGGGGATGATGGGAGGTGGTCAAGCTGCAGCTGTAACCACAGCTGGATTGCCACCAGCACCCCAAGGCTGGGTCTTAACTGGGGCTCCATGTCTGAACCACCAACCAGCGCCCCACAGCTAAATCACAAAGTGGTGCCCACAGCTGGATCACAGCAGTGTTCCACAGCTGGATCGCTGTCAGCACTCAGTACAGCTGGATCACAACTGGTGCCTGCTGCAGGGCTCTTTTAAAGGCACAAAACCTGGAGAAGACAGGCACAAAGTGCATCTCTGCAGCCCCACAGGGGATGAGGTGAACCTGGGCAGGCTGCAGAGCTGGGCAGACAGAGCCTCGTGAAGTTCAACCACGGCAAGTGAAGGGTCCTGCACCTGGGGAAGAAGAATCCCCTGCACCAGTACAGTGAGGGGTGACCTGCTGGGAAGCAGCTCCAAGCAGAAGGACCTGGGAGTGCTGGTGGACAAGAAGCTCCCCAGCAGCCAGCAATGAGCCTACTGGCCCTTTTGGCCATGAGGGCCTCAGGGGTGCATGAAGAAGAGTGTGGTCAGCAGGGCAAGGGAGATTCTCCTCACACTCTGCTCCGCCCAGGTGCAGCCATGTCTGGGGCACTGGGTCCAGTTCTGGGCTCCCCAGTTCAAGGGAGACAGAGAACTACTGGAGAGAGTCCAGGGGAGGTTACAAAGATGCTGAGGGGCCTGGAGCAGCTCTGTGAGGAAGAAAGGCTGAGAGTCCTGGGGCTGTTGAGAGCAGCCCAAGAAGGGATCTGCTCAATGCTCAGCAAGAACTAAAGGACCTGTGGAAGGCAAGAGGCTGGGGCCAGACTCTGCTCAGTGGTGCCCAGGGACAGGAGAAGGGGCAAGGGGCACAAGCTAGAGTCCAGGAGGTTCTGACTCACCAGGAAAAACTTGTTTGGTGTGAGGGTGCTGGAGGCCTGGAGCAGGCTGCCCAGAGAGGTTGTGGAGTCTCCTCTGGAGAGCTTCCAAAGCCAGCTGTGCTCCTGGGCAAGCTGCTGTGGCTGCCCTGCTTTAGCAGGGGGGGTTGGACTGGATGATCTCCAGAGGTCACTTCCTACCCACACCATGCAGGAATTCTGGGATCTTTTTCAAGTGAAACCAAAGTAGGTTCTATGAACCTATGGCCAACGTGCAGACACCTCCCCACATCCCCACTGCCCACCTTCGGGGCAGGGCTGGAGCCTCCTTCCGCTCCCCACAGGCTTTGGACCACGCTGCGCCACGAAATGATGGACACAAAGACGCTGAGGAGGGATCGGTGTGCATCTGACATCATTGTTTGTCAACTTGTTGCTAGAAAAATACTCTTGATTATAAAAAATAATCTGCAGGTAGGCACAGAAGGAGTGGGACAACCCTCCCCACCAAGGCTTGGCCACTGAGCTGGAGAAGCTTGGTGGACACCGAGGTGAACTCCCCAGCTGTCTCTCAAGAGTGTTTTGTAGATGATTTAATACAGAAACTGGGAAATATCTGATGGAGATTAAACAACAACAACCAGGAGAAGAAGTCAAAAGCAAGAAAAAGAGCAACTTGCAAGGGGTTAATACATTCTGGAGGGATTATGGCAGAGATGGAAGAGCTTCAACCTCTGAGCTACTGCCTCCTGGAGAGGACCTCTGCAGCCAGCTCACTTGGCAATCCCTTCCAAGCTTTTCTGTTAATAGGCAATGTTGGTATAAATATGGGATTAAAAGTTTAGAGATTTATATATATATATATATGTACAAAGGGGGAAAAAAAAGGCTGTTTTGGGGTTTTTTTTTATTAGCTATGGAGAGAGGAGAAAAAAAAAATCCCTTCCTGGATGGCAAAAAGGCCTCCAGGGAGAGCTGCAGAACCACCAGCTGGAGAGCATTGGGCATCTCACAAAGCCTTTCCAGAAACCCCAGAAGCCAAGCACTGAAGGCTGGGCTGCCCTGCACAAAGCCTGGCCAGCGAGGGGGAGGGATGGGGCCCAGCCTGCAGCCCAGCACAGGGCACCAGGCTTCAGCCTTCACACTTCTGACAGAGGTTTGCTTTCCTTTTTGATCCTTTGGCATTCAGCTGAGGGATTTGTTTTTACCCTTACAGAGACGTGTTTGGGTTCTTTTGCCAGGGTTTGATATCCTAGCACAGATTTTCTGATGGATTTTTCACCCTTAGAGAGACTTTTTGGGGTTCTTTTGGGGTTCTTTTGCCAGGGTTTGATATCCTAGCAGAGATTTTCTGATCCTTCTGACAGGACTTTTTTATCCCAAGCTGGATTTATGGATTCTTTTGCCATGGGTTTGTAACCTAGCACAGCTTTTCTCATTCTGCTGATGGATTTCTTACCCTTACAGAGACTTTTGGGGGTTCTTTTGCCATGGTTTGGTATCCTAACACAGATTTACTGATCCTCCTGACAGGATTTTTTATCCCAAGCTGGAGTTTTGGGTTCTTTTGCCACAGTTTTGTCTCCTAGCACAGATTTTCTGCTGGATTTTTTTTACCCTTACAGAGACTTTTTGGGTTCTTTTGCCATGGATCTGTATCCTACCACAGCTTTTCTGATTCTGCTGATGGATTTTTTACCCTTACAGAGACTTTTTGGGTTCTTTTGCCACTGTTTGGTATCCTAACAGAGCTTTTCTGATTCTGCTGATGGATTTTTTACCCTTACAGAGACTTTTCTGGGTTATTTTGCCAGGCTTTGATATCCTAGCACAGATTTTCTGATCCTTCTGACAGGACTTTTTTATCCCAAGCTGGATTTATGGATTCTTTTGCCATGGGTTTGTAACCTAGCACAGCTTTTCTCATTCTGCTGATGGATTTCTTACCCTTACAGAGACTTTTTCAGGTTCTTTTTGGGTTCTTTTGCCATGGATTGATATCCTAACACAGATCTACTGATTCTTCTGATGGATTTTTTTACCCTTAGAGAGACTTTTCTGGGTTCTTTTGCCATGGTTTGTATCCTAGCACAGATTTTCTGATGGATTTTTTTACCCTTAGAGAGACTTTTCTGGGTTCTTTTGCCATGGTTTGTACCCTAGCACAGATTTTCTGATGGATTTTTCACCCTTAGAGAGACTTTTCTGGGTTCTTTTGCCATGGTTTGTACCCTAGCACAGATTTTCTGATGGATTTTTTTACCCTCAGAGAGACTTTTCTGGGTTCTTTTGCCATGGTTTGTATCCTAGCACAGATTTTCTGATGGATTTTTTTACCCTTAGAGAGACTTTTCTGGGTTCTTTTGCCATGGTTTGTATCCTAGCACAGATTTTCTGATGGATTTTTTACCCTCAGAGAGACTTTTCTGGGTTCTTTTGCCATGGTTTGTACCCTAGCACAGATTTTCCCATTCTTCTGACAGGATTTTTTTACCCTAAGCTGGACTTTTGTGTTCTTTTGCCATGGATCTGTATCCTACCACAGCTTTTCTGATTCTGCTGATGGATTTTTTACCCTTACAGAGACTTTTCTGGGTTCTTTTGCCAGAGTTTGATATCCTAGCACAGATTTTCTGATCCTTCTGACAGGACTTTTTTATCCCAAGCTGGATTTATGGATTCTTTTGCCATGGATTTGTAACCTAGCACAGCTTTTCTCATTCTGCTGATGGATTTCTTACCCTTAGAGAGACTTTTTCAGGTTCTTTTTGGGTTCTTTTGCCATGGATTGATATCCTAACACAGAGCTACTGATTCTTCTGATGGATTTTTTTACCCTTAGAGAGACTTTTCTGGGTTCTTTTGCCATGGTTTGTATCCTAGCACAGATTTTCTGATGGATTTTTTTACCCTCAGAGAGACTTTTCTGGGTTCTTTTGCCATGGTTTGTATCCTAGCACAGATTTTCTGATGGATTTTTTACCCTTACAGAGACTTTTCTGGGTTCTTTTGCCATGGTTTGTATCCTAGCACAGATTTTCTGATGGATTTTTTTACCCTCAGAGAGACTTTTCTGGGTTCTTTTGCCATGGTTTGTACCCTAGCACAGATTTTCCCATTCTTCTGACAGGATTTTTTTACCCTAAGCTGGATTTTTGTGTTCTTTTGCCATGGATCTGTATCCTACCACAGCTTTTCTGATTCTGCTGATGGATTTTTTTACCTTTAGAGACTTTTTTGGGGTTCTTTTTGGGTTCTTTTGCCATGCTTTGATATCCTGGCACAGCTTTTCTGATACTTCTGACAGGATTTTTTTATCCCAGGATGGATTTTTGGGTTCTTTTGCCATGCTTGGATATCCTACCACAGCTTTTCTGATTCTGCTGATGGATTTTTTTACCCTTAGAGAGGCTTTTTTGGGTTCTTTTGCCATGCTGTGATATCCTGACACAGCTTTTCTGACTCTGCTGATGGATTTTTTGGAACCCTTCCATGGATTTCTGGATTCTTTTGCCATGTTTTTTTTTTATTCTAACCAAGATTTTTTTGGGGCTCTAAAAGATTTCTGTATCCTGGCACAGGCCTTTTGATTTATTTTGCCATGGTTTTGCATCCTAACACAGATTTGGGGTCTTTTTTCAGGGGGGATTCTTTTAACATGTTTCTACACCCTCACACAGCTTTTTTTTTTAACTGGAGGAGCAAAATCAGACCTGAAAACTCTGCTTTTTCCACCTCCCCCTAATAAAAGAAAGCTGCAAATCTGTGATGCTTGATGGCATAAAAAACCCAAAGACCTCTGGCAAGAGAAGCCAGCAAGAGGAAGGCTGCAGGCATAGCTCCCTGGAGTCCACCAACAGTTGGCAACCATCATTTTGCAAGGTATTTTTTGCCTGATAATGCACTTTTAGATGTGTCTGCTTGTAGGCACAGGCTACTGACACAGGCAATCCCCCTCCCCACAGCCATAAAACCATGTAAAAACAATGCCTCTTAATCAAGTTCCCATCCCTTTTGAGAGGCTCAGGCACCTTTGGTCTTGTTTGTGTAGCAAAAAGTGAGGCCAGAACCAGCAGAAACCAAGCTCCCAAAGCTTGTCCTGCTGGTTCCACCACAGGGCACTGACACAGACTCCCATTCCCTTGGATAAGAGAGAAGTTAATTAACTCTGAAACCTACTGAGGAGAGAGAGAGGAGAGAAGGAAAGCTGAAGACACGGTGAATACGCTTGGGAGAAGAGCGGCCGCTCGACCCACCGACCAGCTGGTACCTTACAAAGGACTTTTGCTGTGCCCAGGGTGGGGCTGTGAGGAGCTGCTGCTCTCCTACAACAAAATGCAGGTCTTCTTGTCCTTGAAAGGGTTCTCAGAAGCAGGGATGCCCATTAGCAAGGGGTCTTTCTTGGCGTGTTCTTCACAGTAGAGCATTAGGTCTGCCGATGCTTTTGATACCTGCAGGGGGGGAAAGCGATCACCACAAAGTACAGTCCCAGACAACTGGGCTGGGTGGGAAGGGACCTCTAAAGGTCCATCCAGTCTACCCACCCTGCAGTCAGCAGGGTGATCCCCAACTAGAGCAGCAGGCTGCTCAGAACCCCCAACAACCTGACCTGCAATGGTGCCAGGGCTGGGGCAGCTCCCAGCTCTCTGGGCAGCCTGGGCCAGGCTCTCACCACCCTCAGGGTCAAACATTTCTCTCTTCTCTCCAGTCTGAATCTCCCTCTTGGAGCTCAGACCATCTCCCCTTGTCCTGTCACAACAGTCCCTGCTCAAAAGCCTGTCCCCAGCTTTCTGATCAACCCTTTCAAGAACTGAAAGGCCACCAGAAGGTCTCCCTGCAAGCTTCTCATCTCCAGGCTGAACAGCCCCAATTCTCTCAGCCATCTCCCATCACCAACCACACTAAGAGCTGCTGACAGGTAGAGGCCCTGCTCAGCACAGGAGAAGTGCTCAGAGAGCCCTGTCTGCTCTGAAGACATGCTGCTTGCTCTGGCTTCACCTGCAGTGGGGGGTTAGTTTGAGATCTCAGGCAAGAGCACCACCTGCCTTCTACAGGAGGCTGAAAATGAACAGGAGAGGGCTGAAAACAATTCAGTGGGCTCATAATGAGGAACTTCTCATCCCTAGGGATCCAGCAGGACTGGGCCAGTGACTGCACCCCAGTACTCAGCACTGATGAGGACACATCTTCAATACTGGACTCAGTTTTGGGGCTCTTCACTACAGGAAAGACATTGAGGTGCTGGAGAGGGTGCAGAGACGGGCAACAAAGCTGGGGAAGGGTCAGGAGCATGAGCCTTGGGATGAGCAGCTGAGGGAACCATACAATGCTATTTCACAGGATCACAGAGTGGGTTGAAAGAGACCTCTAAAGGTCATCCAAGTCCAAACCCCTGCTCCAGCAGGGCACCCACAGCAGCTTGCCCAGGAGCACAGCTGGCTTTGGAAGCTCTGCACACAAGGAGACTCCACAACCTCTCTGGGCAGCCTGCTCCAGGCCTCCAGCACCCTCACAACAAACAACTTTCTCCTCCTGTTCAGATGCAACCTCCTGGGTTCCAGTTGTGCCCAGTGCCCCTTGTCCTGTCCCTGGGCACCACTGAGCAGAGTCTGGCCCCAGCCTCTTGCCCTGCCCATGTCCTTTAGCTCTTGCTGAGCATTGCTCAGCTCCCCTCTGGGGCTGCTCTTCTGCAGGCTCAACAGCCCCAGGGCTCTCAGCTCCTCACAGAGCTGCTCCAGGCCCCTCAGCATCTTTGGAGCCTCCCCTGGACTCTCTCCAGTAGTTCCCTGTCTCTCTTGAACTGGGGAGTCCAGAACTGGAGCCAGTGCTCCAGCTGTGGCCTCAGTGGGGCAGAGTAGAGGGGAAGGAGACCCTTCCTTGACCCACTGACCACTCTTTCTCATGCCCCTCCAGGAGACCATTGGCCTTCTTGGCCCTGAGGGCACATTGCTGGGGATGGTGATGCACACAGGCCCCCACCCCCTGCTACCTCACTCCACATCTGGAAGAGGAGAAAAGAAGATGCCAGTGAGGGGTGGGGTGCAGGAGGACATCTCTCACCTTTATCCTTTCTATGGAGGCTTCTATCCTGAGCTGCTGGACGGTCCTGCGGGCCTGGGTGATGTTGTTGGTGGTGCCAGCTGTTTTGCCAGACATTTTCAGTCAGGTGGGGAAGTTCTGTGTGCAAAGCCAGCAGGTTAGGTTTCCAGGAGGTGACCTGGCATGTTCCAACACCTTCTACACCCAGGGGCAACCACAGCACATTCCAACCTCCCCTGGCCATTGTGATCCTGGGTGAGCTGCTGTGGCTGCCCTGCTTTAGCAGGGGCTTGGAGTGGCTGATCACCAGAGGTCCCTCCCAACCCTCACCATTCCATGAGAGAACAGACCAGACCAGACCAGACCAGACCAGACCAGACTAGAATAGAATAGACCAGACCAGACCAGACCAGGTTGGAAGAGACCTTTGAGATCATGAAGTCCAACCTCTCACCCAGCACCATCTGATCAACTCAACCATGGCACCAAGTGCCTCAGCCAGGCTCTTCCTAAACTCAACCAGGGATGGGGACTCCACCACCTCCCTGGGCAGCACATCCCAATGGCCAATCTCTCTGGCTGGGAAGAACTTTCTCCTCACCTCCAGCCTGAACCTCCCCTGGCACAGCTTGAGACTGTGTCCTCTTGTTCTGGTGCTGCTTGCCTGGGAGAAGAGCCCAACCCCCACCTGGCTACAGCCTCCCTTCAGGGAGTTGTAGGCAGCAAGAAGGTCTCCCCTGAGCCTCCTCTTCTGCAGGCTAAGCAACCCCAGCTCCCTCAGCCTCTCCTCCCAGGGCTGTGCTCCAGACCCCTCCCCAGCCTTGCTGCCCTTCTCTGGGCACCTTCCAGCATCTCCCCATCTGTGCTAGCCTGAGGGGCCACAGCATCTCCAGCAGGACCATGCACAACCCTGCCCTTTGCTTTCCACAGATCCATGAGAGAAGCTGGCCCCTGGGGCTGTGCTGGAAGCACTGCTGGCTGAGGAGGGAGTGGGGCTGGGGGAGCTACCTGGGACCTTTCTGAGTGCTGGGAGCAGCATTTCTCTGCAGGCTTCAGGTTTCTCACACCTCAGCCTGGGGAGCAGAGCTGCTTTTCCAGTGAGCACCCACTCCTCTGGGAGCAGGGCTGTTTTCCTGCCAGGTCCCCACTTTGGCCAGTGCAAGGCTGCTCAGCAGGCTTCCCATCTCCCAGGTTTTCCTCCCCCTCTGCAGGAAGCAGCCCTGGGCCGCTCCCATGCAGCCCTCAGCAGCCAAGAGCACCCACAGCAGCCATGGGGTGTCCCCCAAACACTGCCACACAACCTCCAGCTCTCCCCTGGCAGCAGGGCAAGCACCCATGGCTGTGTTCTTCTGGCCAGGGGCCCTGCACAGCCAGCAGCACCAAACCCCCAGGGCATGCTCAGAGTTTGCTGCTAGGAGTCATGGAGTGCCCCAGAGACCACAGCACCAAATGTGCTCAGCCCCTGCCCTCTGCCAGTGAGAACCCCAGCACCCCAGCATGGGAGGGGTTGGAAGGGACCTCTGGACACCATCCAGTCCTGTCCCCTGCTCCAGCAGGGCAGCCACAGCAGCTTGCCCAGCAGCACAATGCCCAGCTGGGGCTGGAAGCTCTGCACACAAGGAGACTCCACAACCTCTCTGGGCAGCCTGCTCCAGGCCTCCAGCACCCTCACAACAAACAACTTTCTCCTCCTCTTCAGGTGGAACCTCCTGGGCTCCAGTTTGTGCCCCTTGCCCCTTGTGCTGTCCCTGGCACCACTGAGCAGAGTCTGGCCCCAGCCTGTTGTCCCCCATAGCTCTTGCTGAGCATTGCTCAGCTGCCCTCTGGGGCTGCTCTTCTGCAGGCTCTCAGCCCCAGGGCTCTCAGCCTTTCCCCCTCACAGAGCTGCTGCAGGCCCTCAGCATCTTTGGAGCCTCCCCTGGACTCTCCCCAGCAGTTCCCTGTCTGTCTTGAAGAGGGGAGCCCAGAGCCCCAGCTGTGGCCTCTCAGGGGCAGAGCAGCTGGGGAAGAGGCAGCACAGGAGCTGTGCTAACTGGTATTTCATGCTCTGCCACTCATGGCTGGCTTCTGCTGCTCTTCTAACATCCCTGTGGTGAATCACAAACCAAGTGACCTGCTGGTTTCCCCAGCTACACCCTCACCACTCCTGCTGAAGCAGCCTTGCAGAGCACAGCTGCCACAGGTGGGCACCAGCCAGGACTGGGATGAGGATGGACCTCCAGAATGCAGAATGAACCAGCTTGGAAAAGACCTCAGAGAGCATCAAGGCCAACCTCTCACCCAACACCATCTGATCAACTCACCCATGGCACCAAGTGCCTCAGCCAGGCTCTTCCTAAACACCTCCAGGGATGGGGACTCCACCACCTCCCTGGGCAGCACATCCCCAGGGCCAATCTCTCTTGCTGGGATGAATTCCTTCCTCACCTCCAGCCTAAACCTCCCCTGGCACAGCTTGAGACTGTGTCCTCTTGTTCTGGTGCTGGGTGCCTGGGAGAAGAGACCAACCCCCACCTGGCTACAACCTCCCTTCAGGCAGTTGTAGAGAGCAAGGAGGTCTCCCCTGAGCCTCCTCTTCTGCAGGCTAAGCAACCCCAGCTCCCTCAGCCTCTCCTCCCAGGGCTGTGCTCCAGACCCCTCCCCAGCTCTGTTGCCCTCTTCCTCACAGAGGACTTGCCAGGGGCAAGTAAAGCCTTCCAGTCCTGCCCAGGGAGCAGAGGTGTGACAATTAGCTGTCATAAACTCCTTACTGATTAAAACCATCCTCCTGGATCTCTCCATCTGCATGGATCTGAGGGGGCTTTGGATGGCTCACTGCTCTGCTTCCAGGAGCAGAAGAGAAGAACAAGCCCCAGAGCCACCTTGAATGCTGCAGGTGCTCCAAATGACCAATTTCAGGCCATCTGTTGTAAGCTCAGAAGCTCTAAAGCTGTCCCAGTTGGGAGCTCCCAGCTCATGCAGCCTCCAGTGGTGACTGACCTGAGGCTCCTCAGCAGCTGCCCAGGGAGGCTGGGGATGCTCCCTCCCTGGGGGTGTTCCTGGTCAGGCTGGATGGAGCTCTGAGCAAGCTGCTCTGCTAGAAGGTGTCCCTGCTCATGGCACAGGGGGGCACTAAGTGGTATTTAAGGTCCTTTCCCACCCAGAGCACTCACAGAACTCTTTTGGTTGGAGGAGACCTCTACAGTCACTGAGTCCAACCTTCAGCCTGCATACTCCAAGCAAGTGAGGTGAGGTGAGGCACCAAGCAGCTCAGGGCCATGGAGCACCTCAAGTGAGTCTCCTCCACCCTCTCAACATCTCCACCCAGGGTTTCTGTCTGCAGCTACCAGGAGGAGAGCTGCAGCAAAGCTGAGCAACCCTGAGCAGAGCAGATGTCCATGACACAGAGGCCAGAGAGGTCAGGCTGGCAGCACACACTGCTGGCTGACTCACCCTGGCTGGGCAGGAGGGCAGCTTGTAAATCATGCTTGCTTCACCCTCACACTTGGGCCAGCAAGCTGAGCCTTGGGCTGTGGGAGTCATCCCCTGCCCCAGCTCCCCACAAGCCCCAAACTGCCCCAGAATCTCCCCCTGTGCTCCAGAGAAGCCAGCTGCAGACACACACACACACACTGAACCCCGGGCTGGCTTGGGTGGGAAGGACCTTCCCAGGTCCACCCAGGCCAAGCCCTGCAGGCAGCAGGGACAGCTGCACCCACAGCAGGCTGCTCAGAGCCCAACCTGGCCTGCAGTGGCTGCAGGCATGGGGCAGCTCCCAGCTCTCTGGGCAGCCTGGGCCAGGCTCTCACCACCCTCAGTGTCCAACACTTCTCCCTTCTCTCCAGTCTGAGCCTCCCTCTTTTGGTTCAAACCCTCCCCCCTTGGCCTGTCACAGCAGGCCCTGCTCACAAGTCCCTTTTGGAGCCACCCCAGTGTGGAAGAAACCAACCCAGAGCACTTCATTCCTCTCATGCACCTCCAGGGGCTGGGAGAGCTCTGTGGCTCCTGGTTCCTCCTGTTTCTCATGGACTCACAGAATGCTTGGGGTTGGAAGGGACCCTGAAGATCATCTAGCTCCAAGCCCACTGCCCCAGGCAGGGACACTCTCCACCAGACCAGCTGGCTCAAGGCCTCATCCAGCCTGGCTCTCCAGAGTCCCAGCAAGCCTGACCTTGAATATTTGATGGGATGGGGTCTCTGCCACCTCCCTTGCACTGTTCCACCACTTGCATGAAAGGATGAACCATTCTCTCACTGGGGCAAGCCCAGACTGACTTGGCTCAGCCTTCCCATCTCTTCCTCAGCCCAAGATCTCTTTTCTCCCCACTGGAGAGCTGAGAGAGCTACAAGAGGAGGGAAAACCTCTGCCCCCTGGAGAGCTGAGAAAGGTGGAAGAGGAGGGAAGACCTCTGCCTCCTGGAGAGGTTTAGAGCTCCTCTGGTGTTTCTTTCCCATCCTCCATGAGTGACCTGCTTAGGAAGAGTTCCAGTGTGGCCTTTCCCAGCTGGTGAGGCTCTGGTCATGAATGAAAATGCTTCAAAGCCAGCCCAAACAAAGCCCCCCCCTAACAGCTGGCAATGAGATCCTTGTCTCCCCTCCTCTGCAAACAGACACAGGCTGCACTAACTTGAGTCCTCCTTCTAAGGTTACTAAACCTCTCCTGCAGCAGAGATTTACAAGCAACTAGGTCATCAGCCAGTACTGCTGCTTTCCACCTCAGCTCCTGGCAACCTAACCTACTAACAGAGCTGCTGGGGTCACCTTCAGCTGCAGGACTTCTCCCTGGGGCATACCTGGACTTTGAGGGCAGCCTCAGCAGGCTGGCAGATGACACCAAGCTCAGGGGTGAGGTAGGGAAGACTGCAGGGTGGGATGGGTGCCACCCAGAGGGGGCTGGGCAGGCTGCAGAGCTGGGCTGAGCAGAAGCTCCTGAGGTTCAACAAGGCAAAGTGCAAGGCCCTGCACCCAGGTCAGGGCAAGCCTTGAGATCAGTGCAGGCTGGGAGATGAGGAGGTTGAGAGCAGGACTTGGGGGTGCTGCTGGGATGAGCAGCTGGGTGGGAGCCAGCAATGGGCACTGGCAGCCAGAGGGCCAATGGCAGCCTGGGCTGCATCAAAAGCAGCCTGGCCAGCAGATGGAGAGGGCTGATTAGGGGAGAGGGGATGTCAGGAAGAAGTTGTGCCCCAGGAGGGTGGTGAGAGCCTGGCACAGGCTGCCCAGGGAGGTGGTGGCAACCTCCTGCCTGGAGGTGTTTGCAGCCAGGCTGGAGGTGGCTGTGAGCAACCTGCTGTGGTGTGAGGTGTCCCTGGCCATGGCAGGGGGGTTGGAGCTGGCTGAGCCTTGAGGTCCCTTCCAGCCCTGACAGCTCTGTGGTTCTGCCACTCTGGTGAGGCCTCACCTGCAGGGCTGGGTCCAGCTCTGGGACCCCCAAGAAGGACAAGGAGCTGCTGGAGCAGGCCCAGAGGAGGCCACAAGCTGGTCAGAGGGCTGGAGAACCTCTCCTGTGAGGACAAGCTGAGAAATTGGGGCTGCTCATCCTGGAGAAGAGAAGGCTCCAAGGAGAGCTGAGAGCTGCATTTCAGTACCTGAGGGGCACCTACTGGCAGGCTGGGGAGGGGCTGCTCAGAAGGGCCTGGAGACAGGATGAGGAGCAATGGCTTCAATCTGCAGCAGGGGAGACTCAGGTTGGACACCAGGAGGAAGTTCTGCACAAGGAGAGTGGTGAAACCCTGCAGCAGGCTGCCCAGGGAGGTGCTTGAGGTCCCACCCCTGGAGACATTCAGACTTGATGTAGCCCTGGGGAGCCTGCTCTAGCTGGAGGTGTCCCTGCTGGCTGAGGTGACCTTTGAGAGTCCCTTCCAACCAATGCAATCTGTGACTCTGGGTGGGAAGGACCTCTCCAGGTCCACCCAGTCCAAGCCCTGCAGGCAGCAGGGACAGCTGCACCCACAGCAGGCTGCTCAGGGCCCCAACCAACCTGGCCTGCAGTGGTGCCAGGCATGGGGCAGCTCCCAGCTCTCTGGGCAGCCTGGGCCAGGCTCTCACCCCCTCACTGCCCCACATTCCTCCCTTCTCTCCTGTCTGAACCTCCCTCTGCCATCCCCCCCTGGCCTGTCACAGCAGGCCCTGCTCAAGCCTGTCCCCAGCTTTCTTCTTGGCTGCTTTAAGGCCAGCAGCTCTCCCTGGAGCCTTCTGCAGGCTGAACCACCCCAGCTCCCCCAGCCTGGCCTCCCAGCAGAGGGCTTCCAGCCCTCCCAGCACTGCTGTGGCCTCCCCTGGCTCTGCTCCAGCAGGGCCATGGCCCTCCTGTGCTGAGGACTCCAGAGCTGCCCCAGCACTGCAGGTGGGGGCTCAGCAGAGGGGCAGAATGCCCTCTGACCTGCTGGCCATGCTCCTCTTGCTCCACAGCAGCAATCAGCTGGGGTGTGCTGGTCAGTCTTAGCAGCAAACTTTCATGCCCATGCTTCATGCTGGCTGCTGAGGGTCTCACATGTTTGCTGCAGCCACCCCACCACCCAGCCCTGCCCTTCAGCACCCACCTGCAGGAGCACAGCTACAGCCCTTCAGATTCACAGAATGGGCTGGGCTGGAAGGGGCCTTCAGGATCAGCCAGCTCCAACCCCCTGCCAGGGGCAGGGACCCCTCCCAGCAGCCCAGGCTGCTCAGGGCCTCATCCAGCCTGGCCTGGGACACCTCCAGGGAGGGGACATCCACCACCTCCCTGGGCAGCCAGTGCCAGAGTCTCCCCACCCTGGTGTTGAGGATCCCTGGGCTCCTGGGATGCTGAAACATCAACCCCCAGCCCACCTCTGCCACCTTGGTTTTCTTTCTTCCAGCCAACAACAGAGCAAACCAGCAACAAGGTACAACTGTCCCAATTCCCCAGCAAAGAGAATCCCTTTCTGCAAGGGCCTGCCCTATTTCTGCAGGTAAGGAGGTCAGCCAGCAGCAGGGGCTCAGGGCAGCAGGCTGGGCACTCAGCTGCAGCTCCAGCTGGGATAACTGAACACCAATCCAGGGCTTTTTTGTCAGCTCTCTTTCAGATCCAGGACTTAAGCAGCACCTGCTGAGGGCAATGTAATTAAAGCAGCCCCCAGGCTGGCCCAGCAGCTCCAAAGTGCTGCTGTTACATAAAGTCAGCTCAGCTCCCAGCTCCCAGCCCAGGAAAGGGCCAGCAGGGCACCTGGGCACTGCTCCTCCTGGGGGGGTGAAACAGGGCTTAAGGTGAAGGACTCAAAAGCTGTGGATTTGAAGTGGAGTAACTGAGAATTGTAGAGAGAATGAGCAGAGTGAAGAGAGCACTGAATGGCAACCCCAACCCCAGCCCACCCCAGCCCCCAGCCCACCCCAACCCCTAGCCCACCCCACCCCCCAGCCCACCCCAACCAACACTAACCACCAATCTCCAACACTAACACTCACTAACCAGTCCCCAACACTAACTCACTAACCAGTAACTACTGGAGAGAGCCCAGCTGAAGAGTGTGGCCAGCAGGTCAAGGGAGGTTCTCCTCCTGCTCTACTCTGCCCCTGAGAGGCCACAGCTGGAGTCCTGGGGCCAGCTCTGGGCTCCCCAGGTCAAGGGAGAGAGGGAACTGCTGCAGAGAGTCCAGGGGAGGCTCCAAGGATGCTGAGGGGCCTGGAGCAGCTCTGTGAGGAGGAAAGGCTGAGAGCCCTGGGGCTGTTGAGCCTGCAGAAGAGCAGCCCCAGAGGGCAGCTGAGCAATGCTCAGCAAGAGCTGAAGGAGCTGTGGGGGACAACAGGATGGGGCCAGACTCTTCCAGTGGTGCCCAGGGACAGCACAAGGGGCAAGGGGCACAAACTGGAGCCCAGGAGGTTCCACCTGAACAGCAGGAGAAAGTTGTTTGTTGTGAGGGTGCTGGAGGCCTGGAGCAGGCTGCCCAGAGAGGTTGTGGAGTCTCCTTGTGTGCAGAGCTCCCAGAGCCAGCTGGGCATTGTGCTGCTGGGCAAGCTGCTGTGGGGGCCCTGCTCTAGCAGGGGGTGCAGTGGCTGATCTCCAGAGGCTCCTTCTAACCCCAGCAGGCTGTGACTCTGGGATCCCCAAGTGCACAAACCATGCAGGGCTTTCACAGGCTGCCAGCCCTGCACTTCCAGGGTGTCAGACTGGCACAGATCCAAGGCTACAACCCATCTGTAAATGCACCTTTCTGAGGCATCTCCTTTTCAAGCCACAGAAAGCAGGCCCTGGGGGACAGGGACCTGGGAGGTGGAGATGGTGTGGGAGCTGCAGGGAGGAGGTGGCCTGGCAACCCTCAAAGGCAGCAGGGAAAGTGGGCAAAGAAGGACACAGTGGTGCCAAAGGCAAGAGGGACACTCAGCTCACTGCTCCAACAGTCCCTGATGTGGGAGCCACTGAGCAGGATCCAGCCATGAGCCACTGAGCAGGTCCAAGATTGGATCTAGCAGCTCTCCTCTCTGAGGAGGACTCCAGGGAGCAAGGAGGTCCCTTCTGAAATCCTGGTTAGACAGCAGGAGCATCAAATGAACCAGCTTGGAAAAACCTCAGAGCTCATCCAGTCCAAGCTCTCACCCAGCACCATCTGAGCAACTCAACCATGGCTCCAAGTGCCTCAGCCAGGCTCTTCCTAAACACAGACAGGGATGGGGACTCCACCACCTCCCTGGGCAGCACATCCCAAGGGCCAATCTCTCAAGTGGGGAAGAATTTCTTCCTCACCTGCAGCCTAAACCTCCCCTGGCACAGCTTGAGACTGTGTCCTCTTGTTCTGGTGCTGGGTGCCTGGGAGAAGAGCCCAACCTCCACCTGGCTCCAACCTCCCTTCAGGGAGTTGGAGAGAGCAAGAAGGTCTCCCCTGAGCCTCCTCTTCTGCAGGCTCAGCAACCCCAGCTCCCTCAGCCTCTCCTCCCAGGGCTTGAGAGCCACCTTCAGGGCTGGAACAGGCTGCCCCATGCCCTGAGCCACGCCAGCTCAGGTGGGATGTGTGGCTGAGGAAGCTGCTCCAGGTAAGCTGGCTCTGCTGCCTCAGAGGGGCTGATCAGGTGAGCTTGAGGGTCGCTTCCAACACACACAAGCCACATCCAGCCCATGCTCTGCTTGTGCTGCCCTGTGCTGAGTTGGGTGCCAAAGCCAGTGGCAGGCATGGAGCTGCTGCTGGAGGAAGCAGAGGCATCCCCAGGAGATGCTCAGTGCTGTGGGCAGCCTGTGTGCCCCCAGGCCCAAGCCCCAGGTGGTGCTGCTGGAGCTGCTGGGCTCAGTGATTCCCCCAGCACTGCTGCAGAGCTCCAAGGGAGGCCTCTCCAGCCCCGAGCTCTGCAGGCTCTGCTGGAAGAGCTCTGAGCTGGACCTGCTTTGCACACCCCCACCAAAGGCTCTGCTCAGCAAACACCACACCTGGCTCCCTGCCACCTCACAGGCCACAGAACACTCTGTGGTGACCTCACTGACCAAGTCCATCCTCCCTGGCACCATCACCCTGCTGCCTTCAGCTGGGACTCTGCAGACAGCCTGGCACCAACCCACCACCAAGCCCCACATCCAGCTGCTCCCCTTAGCTACTGGCAGCCTCCAGAGCAGCAGGAATGAAGAGCCAGGAGCTTTGCTGGGTGAAGAGCTGGACAGAGCTCCCAGCCCAGAGCCAGCTGCGTGCAGGGCTGGTGCCCAGCAGTGTGGGGGAGGGGATTCTGCCCCTCTGCTCTGCTCAGACCCCACCTGCAGCGCTGGGGCCTGCCCTGGAGTGCTCAGCACAGACAGGGACCCATGGCAGGGGGTTGGAACTGGATGATCCTTGAGCTCCCTTCCCACCCTGGCAATTCTATGATGCTATGAACCTGTTGGAGCAGGGCCAGGGGAGGCCACAGCAGTGCTGGCAGCCCTCTGCTGGGAGGCCAGGCTGGGGGAGTTGGGGTGGTTCAGCCTGCAGAAGAGAAGGCTGCAGGGAGAGCTGCTGCTGGCCTGGCAGTGCTTGAAGAGGCTGAGCTGGGGACAGAGCTTTGAGCAGGGCCTGCTGTGACAGGCCAAGGGGGGCTGGGTGGGGGGTGGGGTGCCCCACTGGCAGGCTCCTGTGGCTCCCAGGGTGCTGTGAGTGCTTCTGCACCTGCTGCTTCCCAGCAGCTTTGTGGAGCATGGGGGCTGGTTGGGACTTGATGGCTGTGGCTTTTCCTGCAGGGCAGCCCTGGCTGCTCAGGAGCTGGGATGTCAGGACTTGCACAACCTGAGGACTCTGTGTCCAGGCCAAGAGGGCTGACACTGCAAGAGGAGCCAGCTACAGCTGGCTGCAGGAATAAGCAACTCTACTGAGTGGTTCATCACAGCATAGCTAAAGGGAGAGGGGCAAGAGGCTGGGGCCAGACTCTGCTCAGTGGTGCCCAGGGACAGGACCAGGGGCAGTGGGCACAAACTGGAACCCAGGAGGTTCCACCTGAACAGGAGAAACTTGTTTGGTGTGAGGGTGCTGGAGGCCTGGAGCAGGCTGCCCAGAGAGGCTGTGGAGTCTCCTTGTGTGGAGAGCTTCCAGCCCCAGCTGGGCATTGTGCTGCTGGGCAAGCTGCTGTGGGGGCCCTGCTTCAGCAGGGGGTGCAGTGGATGATCTCCAGAGGTCCCTTCCCACCCACACCACACTGGGACTCTGGCATTTCAGAACTGGGAAGCCAGAAGTGTGGAAGGGTTGGCATGGAGGAAGCAGAGGGTGAGCAGCTCTCAGCTCTCCCACTGAGTCCTGGCTGCACAGAGCTGTAGCAGCCCTCCTGGAGCAAATCTCATCCCATCCCCACCTTCAAAGCAAACACTACAGAAGTTAGCCAGGCTGATCTTCCAGAAACACAGACCTGCTGTCCCAGCTGCAGCCCTAATTAGAGAGCACTGCTAGGAGAGCTCCTTCAACTCTCCTCCTGCTCCAACCAGTTGCTCTGCTCAGAGAAGGGAAGTTCCTCCAGCAAACCAGCCCCTTCCAGCTCACCCAGCCCCTTCCCAGCTCACCCAGCTCCTTCCCACTCACCCAGCTCCTTCCCAGCTCCTTCCCAGCTCACCCAGCCCCTTCCCAGCTCACCCAGCTCCTTCCCAGCTCCTTCCCAGCTCCTTCCCAGCTCACCCAGCCCCTTCCAGCTCACCCAGCCCCTTCCCAGCTCACCCAGCTCCTTCCCAGCCTCACAAAGCTGCCTGAGCTGCTCTGGCTATGCAGCCAGCCCAGGTTTTGTTCCAGCAGAAAGCCCAAAGGCAGAGCTCCCAGCAGCTGGCAGGGCTCCTGCCAGCCTGATGGCAGTATGAGGCCATGCTGACACCCAGTGGAAAGCAGGGAGAGGTGCCCAGCAGAGAAACCCCACAGCTGAACCTTTGCCTTCTGCTCTGATACGAAATGGGATGGAAAAGCAAAGCTGGAGGGCAGGGGAGCAGCAGAGCCCTGCCCTGAGGGCCAGGGGAGGCCACAGCAGGGCTGGCAGGGCTGGCAGCCCTCTGCTGGGAGGCCAGGCTGGGGGAGTTGGGGTGGTTCAGCCTGCAGAAGAGAAGGCTGCAGGGAGAGCTGCTGGAGGCCTCCCTGGAATTGAGGGGCCAGTAAGAAAGCTGGGGCCAGACCTCTGAGCAGGGCCTGTGACAGGACAAGGGGGGATGGCCTGAACTCAAAGAGGGAGACTCAGGCTGGAGAGAAGGGAGAGGTGTTGGACAGTGAGGGTGGGGAGAGCCTGGCCCAGGCTGCCCAGAGCTCCATCCCTGGAACCATTACCAGCTCAGGCTGGCTGGGGCTCTGAGCAGCCTGCAGCTGTCCCTGCTGACTGCAGGGCTTGGGCAGGATGACCTTTGAAGGTCCCTTCCCACCCAAGCCTATCCATGACTCCAGAGATGCTTTGTGGTCCTTTGCCTGTGACAGTTACCCCCACTCCATGGGAAGAGAGCTGAGGCTGTGTGGCACACTGGAGCCTCCTGGGAGCTCTCCTGCCCAGGCACTGGCACAGGCTGCCCAGGGAGGTGCTGGGGGCACCATCCCTGGAAGTGTGGAAGAAATGTGTGGCCCTGGCACTGTGGGCCATGGTTTAATGGCCATGGTGGTGTGGGGCTGATGGTTGAGGATCTTAGAGGTCTCTTCCAAGCCAAACAACTCCATGATTCTATGGCTCAGAGATACTCAAGCACTGTGCAGAGTGGAACATGGCACCCCCAGCACAAACCTCCCAGGACAACCACCCACCCTGGCTGCCCACAGCCTCCCCACTGGCTCTGAGGGGAGCTGGGCCCAGTGAAGGGACCTGGCTCTCCCCCAGCTCCCACCCCAGCAGACACACACAAAGCTCTTACAGCATGTAAAGCAGGAGTGGTCCACAGTCACAGCACCAGGCTGGGAGGCACTGGATCCAGCTTATGTCACCTTCAGCAAGCTCTTCAGTCTGAAAGAGAGATCCAGCTGAGGACACTGGTGGGAGATGCTCTGAGAAGAGCTCTGTGGCACTCAGCTTAAAGCCACTAACAAGATGCAAAGCCTGGAGAAGAGAATACAGAATTAACCAGCTTGGAAAAGACCTTTGAGTCCAAGCTCTCACCCAGCACCATCTGAGCAACTCAACCATGGCACCAAGGGCCTCAGCCAGGCTCTTCCTAAACACAAACAGGGATGGGGACTCCACCACCTCCCTGGGCAGCACATCCCAGTGGCCAATCTCTCTTGCTGGGAAGAATTTCTTCCTCACCTCCAGCCTAAACCTCCCCTGGCACAGCTTGAGACTGTGTCCTCTTGTTCTGGTGCTGCTTGCCTGGGAGAAGAGACCAACCCCCACCTGGCTACAGCCTCCCTTCAGGGAGTTGGAGAGAGCAAGAAGGTCTCCCCTGAGCCTCCTCTTCTGCAGGCTAAGCAACCCCAGAAGGCTCTGGGGAGACCTCAGAGCAGCCTTCAGGAGGGGGCTACAGGAGAGCTGGGGAGGGACCTTTGACAAAGGCTTACTGTGAGCACAGCAGTGCAGGCAGACAATGTCCACAGGAGTTCTGATGGGATGAGAGGGAATAGATTGAGGCTGGAAGAAGGGAGATTGAGACTGGAGATTAGGAAGAAATTCTTTCCAGTGAGGGTGGTGAGACTCTGGCACAGGCTGCCCAGGGAGGCTGTGGCTGCCCCCTGCCTGGAGGTGTTCCAGGCCAGGCTGGGTGAGGCCTCGAGCAACCTGGGCTGGTGGGAGGTGTCCCTGCCCATGGCAGGGGGCTGCAATGAGCTGATCTTTAAGGTCCCTTCCAACCCAACCCATTCTCTAAGTGCTTCACAAGCTTCTGGGTTAGATGGATTCATCCAGGCAGCTGTGAAGCATACAAAGAACAACCTGCACCCTGAGGTGGTCAATCCACACACACCTCCCCCACCCAAGGAAGGAGCCATGGAGGATAGGATGGGATGGGATGGGATGGGATGGGATGGGATGGGATGGGATGGGATGGGATGGGATGGGATGGGATGGGATGGGATGGGATGGGATGGGATAGGATGGGATAGGATGGGATAGGATGGGATAGGATGGGATAGGATGGGATAGGACAGAACAGGACCAGACCAGACCAGGTTGGAGGTGAGGTCTTGCATGCTTCTCCTTGCTGAGTGCTAGGATGAAGAAGGAAAAGCCTTCATTCCAGGCAAGAGCCAACACACCAAACCAGCTTCTGTCCTTTAATCCTCCACATGAGAGCAGAATGAAATGACCTCACTGAGGCCTGGGACTTGTCCTGCTGCTTTCTGCTTTGCATGCAAGGAAGGAGCAAGCATGGACTGGAAACTCACCTACATAGGCAGCCTTGCTCCTGGTCTGGCTGGCTTTGATATTATCAGTGCAGTGATCCTGAAACAAGAGGAGAAGCAGAACTGTTGGCATGCTGGAGAGCAAGGAAGCCAAAGCTGAGAGGGGTTAGCCCCTGTGGTTCCATCCCTCTCACAAAAGGACACCATTCTGGGGTTGGCCTCCCTGTGACATCCACCCCAAACCTCCCTCCTGCCCTGTTTGCCTTCCTAAGGACATGGCCTGGGGTGGCCACTTCCCCCTGCTCACCTCCCAGCTCAGCTTCTCACAGCCTTTTTGCACCAGGCCATGAGGCTGAAGCCACAGAATGCTGGAATGGTAGAAACCCAGGGTGGGAGGGTTGGGAAGGGACCTCTGCAGATCACCCAGTCCAACCCCCTGCTACAGCAGGGCACCCCAGCAGCTTGCCCAGCAGCACAATGCCCAGCTGCCTTTGGGAGCTCTCCACACAGGGAGACTCCACAACCTCTCTGGGCAGCCTGCTCCAGGCCTCCAGCACCCTCACACCAAACAAGTTGCTCCTCCTGCTGAGGTGGAGCCTCCTGGGTTCCAGTGTGTTGCTCCTGCCCCTTGTCCTGTCCCTGGGCACCTGTGAACAATGTCTGGCCCCAGCCTCTTGCCCTTTAGAAGCTGATAAGCCCTGAGATCATCAAGTGCAACCATTGACCCAGCACTGCCAAGTCAGAGAGTCACACAATGGTTTGGGTTGGAAGGGACCTTGAAGATCATCTCATGCCAACCCCCCTGGCACTGGCAGGGGCAGCTCCCACTACAGCAGGCTGCTCCAGGTCCCAAGCCAGCAACAGCCTCCTTCAAGCCTCACTGATGCTAATTGTAACCCACAGGACAGACACAATTCAGTGGGGGCAGCAATCTTCCAAGAGTGGCCTGGCACAACTTGGTGTGGCCCTGACCAGCCTGATCTGGTTGGAGATGTCCCTGCTGAGTGCAGGGGGGTGGCCAAAATGACCTCTGAGGGTCCCTTCCAGCCTGATGGATTCTCTGATCGTGACTGGTGCTGGAACTGGGCCCCTGCTGTGCTCAGCCCAGCGCCTCCAAGAACACAAACCAGCAACAGGAGGTGCCCTGGAACATCACAAGGCTTTACCTGTTCCAAACACCTATCTACAGCACCAACACAAACCAGGCTGGCTCCCTTGGGGGCATGGGCAAGGCAAAAGGCCATCAGAAAGCTGGAGGAGATCTTGCAGCAGGGCCTGCTGTGGCAGGACAAAGAGTGCTGGTCTGAAAGTAGAAAAGGGAGAAGGAGACTGGATGGAAGGAGAAAAATGTTGAGAATGAGGGTGGTGAGGCCCTGGGTTTGCCTGCCCAGGGATGTGGAAGATGCCTGGAACCATTCCAGGCCAGGCTTGATGGGGCAGGGTGGGGTAGGACTGGGTGGCCTTCAAAGGTCCCTTCCAAGCCAGCCCAGTTTGTCTTCTGATTCTGATTGCTCTGCTGCTGCTTGTTGGGCAAGACCCACACAAGGCATGCACCCAAGTGTGCCAGCCCACACTGACAGGGCTGAGGATGCCAACTGAGAGGCTACCATTGCCCAGCAGTCGCTGTGCTGACCTTTCCTGAAGCTGCCACTGCCTGGCTTGTATCCTCAGGGCCCTGCAGAGACAGCCAGTGCCACCGAATCAGCCAGGCTGGAAAAGACCTCAGAGCTCATCCAGTCCAACCTCTCACCCAGCACCACCTAAGCAACTCAACCATGGCACCAAGTGCCTCAGCCAGGCTCCTCCTAAACACAAACAGGGATGGGGACTCCACCACCTCCCTGGGCAGCACATCCCAGTGGCCAATCTCTCTTGCTGGGAAGAATTTCCTCCTAACACCCAGCTTGAACCTCCCCTGGCACAGCTTGAGACTGTGTCCTCTTGTTCTGGTGCTGCCTGCCTGGCAGAAGAGACCAACCCCCACCTGGCTACAACCTCCCTTTGGGGAGTTGGAGAGAGCAAGAAGGTCTCCCCTGAGCCTCCTCTTCTGCAGGCTAAGCAACCCCAGCTCCCTCAGCCTCTCCTCCCAGGGCTGTGCTCCAGACCCCTCCCCAGCTTTCTTGCCCTTCTCTGGACACCTTCAAGTCTCTCAATGTCCTTCTTAAACTAAGGAGCCCAGAACTGGACACAGGACTCAAGGTGTGGCCTAAGCAGTGCTGAGGACAGGGCAGGATGAGCTCCCTGCTCCTGCTGCAGGCCAGGATGCCATGCGGGGTTACCCAGTGCAGGTCACACAGAAACACATCCAGGTGGGTTTTGGAAGTCTCCACACCAGGAGACTCCACAACCTCTCTGGGCAGCCTGCTCCAGGCCTCCAGCACCCTCACACCAAACAAGTTTCTCCTCCTGTTCAGATGGAACCTCCTGGGTTCCAGCTTCTGCCTGTTAGCCCTTGTGCTGTCCCTGGGCAGCACAGAGAGGAGCCTGGCACCTTCATCCTGACAGCCACCCTCACCCTGGCCCACGGTTTCCATGCCCTCCCCGCGGGGGCAGAGCAGGCAGGGCACAGATAACTCATTAACCAGGGCCCAGCAGGCTCCAGAATCACCACTGACACTTGCTGGAAGGGAGCCAAGCCTGGCTTGGCAAGCAGGCAGCAGGGCCCTGGCAGGGAGCCCGGGCAGGGCTGGGGAGAGAGCGCCACAGGCAGCCAGCAGCCCGGGCAGGGCTGGGGAGAGAGCGCCGCAGGCAGCAGGCAGCAGCCCGGGCAGGGCTGGGGAGAGAGTGCTGCAGGCAGCAGGCAGCAGCCCAGGCAGGGCTGGGGAGGCAGCGCTGCAGGCAGCAGCCCGGGCAGGGCTGGGGAGGCAGCGCTGCAGGCAGCAGCCCGGGCAGGGCTGGGGAGGCAGCGCCGCAGGCAGCAGCCAGGGCAGGGCTGGGGAGGCAGCACCGCAGGCAGCAGCCCGGGCAGGGCTGGGGAGGCAGCGCCGCAGGCAGCAGCCAGCAGCCCGGGCAGGGCTGGGGAGGCAGCGCCGCAGGCAGCAGCCCGGGCAGGGCTGGGGAGGCAGCGCTGCAGGCAGCAGCCCGGGCAGGGCTGGGGAGGCAGCGCCGCAGGCAGCAGCCAGGGCAGGGCTGGGGAGGCAGCACCGCAGGCAGCAGCCCGGGCAGGGCTGGGGAGGCAGCGCTGCAGGCAGCAGCCAGGGCAGGGCTGGGGAGGCAGCGCCGCAGGCAGCAGCCAGCAGCCCGGGCAGGGCTGGGGAGGCAGCGCTGCAGGCAGCAGCCAGGGCAGGGCTGGGGAGGCAGCGCCGCAGGCAGCAGCCCGGGCAGGGCTGGGGAGGCAGCACTGCAGGCAGCAGCCCGGGCAGGGCTGGGGAGGCAGCGCCGCAGGCAGCAGCCCGGGCAGGGCTGGGGAGGCAGCGCTGCAGGCAGCAGCCCGGGCAGGGCTGGGGAGGCAGCGCCGCAGGCAGCAGCCCGGGCAGGGCTGGGTAGGCAGCGCCGCAGGCAGGCAGCAGCCCGGGCAGGGCTGGGGAGGCAGCGCCGCAGGAGCCAGCAGCCCGGGCAGGGCTGGGGAGGCAGCGCCGCAGGCAGCAGCCAGCAGCCCGGGCAGGGCTGGGGAGGCAGCGCTGCAGGCAGCAGCCAGGGCAGGGCTGGGGAGGCAGCGCCGCAGGCAGCAGCCAGGGCAGGGCTGGGGAGGCAGCGCTCAGGCAGCAGGCAGCAGCCCGGGCAGGGCTGGGGAGGCAGCGCCGCAGGCAGGCAGCAGCCCGGGCAGGGCTGGGGAGGCAGCGCCGCAGGCAGCAGCCCGGGCAGGGCTGGGGAGGCAGCGCCGCAGGCAGCAGCCCGGGCAGGGCTGGGGAGGCAGCGCCGCAGGCAGGCAGCAGCCCGGGCAGGGCTGGGGAGGCAGCGCCGCAGGCAGCAGCCCGGGCAGGGCTGGGGAGGCAGCGCCGCAGGCAGCAGCCAGCAGCCCGGGCAGGGCTGGGGAGGCAGCGCCGCAGGCAGGCAGCAGCCTGGGCAGGGCTGGGGAGGCAGCGCCGCAGGCAGCAGCCCGGGCAGGGCTGGGGAGGCAGCGCCGCAGGCAGCAGGCAGCAGCCCGGGCAGGGCTGGGGAGGCAGCGCCGCAGGCAGCAGCCCGGGCAGGGCTGGGGAGGCAGCGCCGCAGGCAGCCAGCAGCCCGGGCAGGGCTGGGGAGGCAGCGCCGCAGGCAGCAGCCCGGGCAGGGCTGGGGAGGCAGCGCCGCAGGCAGCAGCCCGGGCAGGGCTGGGGAGGCAGCGCCACAGGCAGCCAGCAGCCCGGGCAGGGCTGGGGAGGCAGCGCCGCAGGCAGCAGCCCGGGCAGGGCTGGGGAGGCAGCGCCGCAGGCAGCCAGCAGCCCGGGCAGGGCTGGGGAGGCAGCGCCGCAGGCAGCAGCCCGGGCAGGGCTGGGGAGGCAGCGCCGCAGCAGCTCCCAGCGCGCTCAGGCCCTGGCAGCCAGCAGCCCGGGCAGGGCTGGGGAGGCAGCACTGCAGGCAGCAGCCCGGGCAGGGCTGGGGAGGCAGCGCCACAGGCAGCCAGCAGCCCGGGCAGGGCTGGGGAGGCAGCGCCGCAGGCAGCAGCCCGGGCAGGGCTGGGGAGGCAGCGCCGCAGGCAGGCAGCAGCCCGGGCAGGGCTGGGGAGGCAGCGCCGCAGGCAGCAGCCCGGGCAGGGCTGGGGAGGCAGCGCCGCAGCAGCTCCCAGCGTGCTCAGGCAGCAGGCAGCAGCCCGGGCAGGGCTGGGGAGGCAGCGCTGCAGGCAGCAGGCAGCAGCCCGGGCAGGGCTGGGGAGGCAGCGCCGCAGCAGCTCCCAGCGCACTCAGGCCCTGGCAGCCGCGGGGCCAGGCCCCGGCAGCCAGCAGCCTGGGCAAAGGGCCGCAGGGGAGGCGCTGGGGGCTTTGGGGCTGGCCTGTGGCGGCAGAGCGACAGCCAGAGGGACCTCGGGAAGCTCAACAAGGGCAAGCACAGGGTCCTGAGCCTGGAGAGGAGGAACCCCCTGCAGCAGGACAGCAGAGAGGGCACCTGCTGGGAAGCAGCTCCATGGAGAAGGAGCTGCTTGTCCTGGGGGACAAGAAGCTCCCCAGGAGCCAGCAAGGTGCTCTGGTGGCCAGGAAGGCCAATGGCCTCCTGGGAGGCATGAAGAAGGATAAGGCCAGCAGGTCAAGTGAGGTTCTCCTCCTGCTCTACTCTGCCCTAGGGAGGCCACATCTGGAGCAGTGGGTGCTGGGCTGGGCTCCCCAGGTCAAGAGACTGGGAACTGAGACTGGTAGAGAGTCCAGGGGGGGCTACCAAGATGCTGAGGGGCCTGGAGCAGCACTGGGAGGAGGAAAGGCTGAGAGCCCTGGGGCTGTTGAGCCTGCAGGAGAGCAGCCCCAGAGGGGAGCTGAGCAATGCTCAGCAAGAGCTAAAGGACCTGTGGGAGACAACAGGATGGGGCCAGACTCTGCTCAGTGGTGACAATGGCAGGACAAGGGGCAGCAGGCACAAAGTGGAACCCAGGAGGTTCCATCTGAAGTGGAGGAGAAAGTTGTTTGTTGTGAGGGTGCTGGAGGCCTGGAGCAGGCTGCCCAGAGAGGTTGTGGAGTCTCCTTGTGTGGAGAGCTTCCAGCCCCAGCTGGGCATTGTGCTGCTGGGCAAGCTGCTGGGGGTGCCCTGCTTGAGCAGGGGGTTGGAGTGGATGATCTCCAGAGGTCCCTTCCCACCCCTGCCTTGCTGAGAGTCTGGGATTCTATGACCATGAAAGGCTTTGGCAGAGGGCTTGGGCTGCAACACACAGCCCTCAGGAAGGAGTCAGAGCAATTAAATTCCACAATTCCCAGGAACTGAGAGGGGATAAAAAAGCACTGAAAGCTCCCAAGGGATGCTCCATAAGAAGGAAATGTCAGCAAAATTTTACTACAGCCAATTGTGCTTCCTGCTGAAGACAAACCCCATCTCTGATTGCATCCAAACATGCCCATGGTTCATGGGGGCTGCTCTCCACCCTGGAGCCACAAGGGCTCAGCAGTCCTGCCCTATCAAAGCTTGAAGCAAATGGCTCATCCACCCCCCCAAAACCAGCACAGCCTGAGGCTGGCATCATGCCCCTCCTCCAGAAACCTCATCTAGATGTGCAGATAGCTGGCATGGAAGTGTTGCCAGGTCAGGGCATCCTCAGGAAGGAATAAATCAGGGAAGGACATGTGGGAGAGGGAAGGAGAGGAGGAAAGAATGCTGCCAAACTGGTCCCAGACCCTCCAGCCAAAGTCATGATCCCCAGCCAAGATATTCCCTCACCATGGGCAGCAGCAGCCAGCTCCAGATGGAGCATCCCTGCGCTGCAGGGAGAGAAATGAGGTTTGGGTGGGAAGGAGATGGTCCCTCTCCCTGAACTGTCCAAGCCACTGAGTCACTGAGTCCAACCTTCAACCCAACCCCACCAAGGCCACAGTGCCATGGCCCACAGTGCCATGGCCACAGGCTTCTTGAACACCTCCAGGGTGGTGACTCCAGCACCTCCCTGGGCAGCCTGCTCCAGTGCCTCAGCACTCTTGCAGTGAACAAACTGTTCCTTGTGTCCAACCCAAACCTCCCCTGGGGCAACTGGACTGCTTGTTCCTTGGGAGAAGGAAGGCTCCAGCCTCCTTTCAGGGACTTGTAGAGAGCCAGGAGGTCTCCCCTCAGCCTCCTCTTCTCCAGGCTGAACAACCCCAGTCCACTCAGCTTCTCCTCACCAGTCCTCCTCTCCAGACCCTTCACCTGCTTCAATGTCCTGGATGGACTTGGGGATCACCTCCAACTTACTCATGGGAGGGACCACCAAAAGTAAGGCTGTCACCTGTAACAGCACCAGCTTCAACTAATTTCATGTCATTACCTAGCAAGCACACTCAGACACACCAAGCACCTCCCAAGCCCAGGGTGCCCTGAGGAGACCTGAGCTCAACAACCTGACAGCAGAGGACAGAATGCAGACATTAGGGACAGGCAGCACAGGAAAGACCACTCTGGAGACAGATTTGCTACATGACAAGCCCTCTCCTCCCCAGGGCCAGAAACAGACCTGCCATGACCCCACATGTCAGCTTCCAGAGCTTCCCAACCCTTCCCATGGACCTTCCAGCTCCACAAGCCAGACCTGCAGCACCAGCCTGCAGAGCAGGAGGCTTCCCTGGACCTCAGCCCAGGCTCTGCTAACAACAGCCAGGAGCACATCACAGAACCACAGAATTGTCAGGGCTGGAAGGGACCTCAAGGCTCAGCCAGTCCCAACCCCCCTGCCATGGCCAGGGACACCTCACACCGCAGCAGGTTGCTCACAGCCACCTCCAGCCTGGCTGCAAACACCTCCAGGCAGGAGGCTTCCACCACCTCCCTGGGCAGCCTGTGCCAGGCTCTCACCACCCTCCTGGGCAACAACTTCTTCCTCACATCCAATCTCAATCTCCCCATTTCTAGTTTTGCTCCATCCCCCCCAGTCCTATCCCTCCCTGACACCCTCAAAAGTCCCTCCCCAGCTTTCTTGGAGCCCCCTGCAGATCCTGGAAGGCCACAATGAGGTCTCCTGGGAGCCTTCTCCTCTCCAGCCTGCACAGCCCCAACTCCCTCAGTCTGTGCTCACAGCAGAGCAGCTCCAGCCCTCTGCTCATCCTCGTGGCCCTTCTCTGGACACCTTCCAGCACCTCCAGACCCTTCCTGGATTCCACAACCCTAGAGATCCAAAATGTGCCCAAAGTAACCTGTCCCTCTCCAGGGACAAGAGAAGGGATGGGAATGGAAATGGTGTAAGGAAATGGAAGAGTCCTTGGCAAGGGGGGGGTTGGACTTGGTGACCTCCAGAGGTGCTTTCCAACCCCCACCACTCTGCAAGGAGCAAGCCTGGCTCCTGCTGCAGGGTGGTCTGACATTCAAGATCAGACTGGCTGCGGCCCTGGGCAGCCTCCTCCAGATGGAGATGTTCCTGCTGGCTGCAGAGGGCTTGGACAAGATGACCTTTGAGGGTCCCTTCTGACCCAATGCAAACTGTGAATCTGTGACCATTTAACCAAGAAGGAGATGAGCCCAAGGTGATTCATGAGTCCCATGGGGCCCATCCTGGGGTAGCAGCAGCCCACGGGGTGCCCACGGCAGCCCAGGGCTCCCAGCCCTGCAGCAGGAGCCAGCCTGACTCCAGGCTTCTGTTTCATCCCCACTCTGGAGCTCCATCATGTGCCAAGATGCTGACAGGACTGCAGGAAGCTGGACACAAACACATGGCCCTGCTGCACCAAACATCCAGAGGAGCACAACTAAAAATACCTCCTGGGGGTGGCCCTGGACGGCTCCCAGCCGCCCACAGCCACGCTGCCCACAGGCACCCCCAGGGCCGCACAGTGGGGACAGGCAGGACAGCACACCACAGGCCTCTGCCCCAGCACCCTCTCCCTCTGCACACCAGCTGGGGAGGGGGCTGAGCTGCTCTGAAGTGACAGGAATAGAATAGAATAGAATAGAATAGAATAGAATAGACCAGACCAGGTTGGAAGAGACCTTCAAGATCATCGTGTCCAACCCATCAACCAATCCAACACCACTCAAACAACTAACCCATGGCACCAAGCACCCCATCAAGTCTCCTCCTGAACACCTCCAGGGATGGTGACTCCACCACCTCCCCAGGCAGCCCATTCCAATGTGCAATCACTCTCTCTGTATAGAACTTCTTCCTAACATCCAACCTAAACCTCCCCTGGCACAGCCTGAGACTGTGTCCTCTTGTTCTGGTGCTGCATGTCTAGGAGAAGAGACCATCATCTTTCTGTCTACAACCTCCCTTCAGGTAGTTGAAGAGCGTAATAAGGTCAGCCCTGA
This sequence comes from Dryobates pubescens, assembly GCF_014839835.1. Taxonomy (NCBI): domain Eukaryota; kingdom Metazoa; phylum Chordata; class Aves; order Piciformes; family Picidae; genus Dryobates; species Dryobates pubescens. The sequence continues at coordinate 1,837,181 of NC_071622.1, forward strand.
GCCTCCTCTTCTGCAGGCTAAGCAACCCCAGCTCCCTCAGCCTCTCCTCCCAGGGCTGTGCTCCAGACCCCTCCCCAGCCTCCTTGCCCTTCTCTGGACACTCTCCAGCAAGTCAACCTCCTTCCTAAACTGAGGGGCCCAGAACTGGACACAGGACTCAAGGTGTGGCCTAAGCAGTGCTGAGCACAGGGCACAATGACCTCCCTGCTCCTGCTGGCCACACTGTTCCTGCTGCAGGCCATTGGCCCTCTTGGCCACCTGGGCACACTGCAGGCTCATGTTCAGCCTACCATCAACCAGCACCCCCAGGTCCCTCTCTGCCTGGCTGCTCTCAGCCACTCTGACCCCAGCCTGTAGCTCTGCCTGGGGTTGCTGTGGCCAATGTGCAGCCCCTGGCACTTGGATGTGTTCAATCTCCTGCCCTTGGCCTCTGCCCACCTGCCCAGCCTGTCGAGGTCCCTCTGCAGAGCCTCTCTGCCCTCCAGCAGATCAACTCCTGCCCCCAGCTTGGTGTCATCAGCAAATTTACTGATGATGGACTCGATGCCCTCATCCAGATCATCAATAAAGATGTTAAAGAGGATGGGGCCCAGCACTGATCCCTGGGGCACACCACTGGTGCCTGGCTGCCAGCTGGCTGTGGCACCATTCACCACCACTCTCTGGGCTCGGCCTCCAGCCAGTTCCTAACCCAGCTCAGAGTGCTCCCATCCAAGCCATCCTCCTGAGATGTGGACCCCAGCCACGCTCCCACCTCCCCCAGCAGCCCCACCATGGACCTCCCTGCTCCTGCCTATGGAGAATCCTACCATAACTCTGAGGACTTTAGTCACTCCCTCTGCTCTTTCTACCACTCCTCAGCTTCACACAGAGCAAAAGCCTCTTGCTCATGCCATGAAGACTTTCTCTTCTCCTTCCCCCCTGCTTTCCTCTGCAGGTTCCAGTAGGAAGGATGGGTTATGTGGTGGTATCAGGAGGGACCATGGTGTGGACCAGAGGATGAACACTGAGGCTCAGAAACATGAGGTCTAGTTGTGGACTGCTGCAGAAATTCCACAACTGGCTGCATGATTCCAGCAGTGATTCATGTGGAGCAAATCCCAAGAGTCATCAAACATCTGCAGCCTCCATGGCTCAAACAGCAACTCCACCACCACTCCCAAGATGTGGAGAGCTCACTTTCTGCTTCCATGAGAGCTGACACCCCATCAGGCTGTGCTGCCATTCACACACACCTGGCCAGGCTGCAGAGCTGAGCAGAGAGGAGCCTCAGGAAGTTCAACAAGTGTGGGGGCCTGCACCTGGGGAGGAACCACCCCCTGCAGCAGGACAGGTGGGGGGGCACCTGCTGGGAAGCAGCTCCATGGAGAAGGAGCTGGGAGTGCTGGGGGACAGTATGCTCACCATGAGCCAGCAATGTGCCCTTGTGGCCAAAAGGCTCCTGGGGTGCCTGAAGAATAGTCACCAGCTCAGGGAAGGTTCTCCTGCCTCTCTACTCTGCCCTAGGGAGGACACACCTGGACTCCTGGACACAGTTCTGGGCTCCCCATTTCAAGGGAGACAGGGAACCACTGGAGGCTACAAAGATGCTGAGGGGCCTGGAGCCATCTCTGTGAGGAGGAAAGGCTGAGAGCCCTGGGGCTGAGAGCCTGCAGAAGAGCAGCCCCAGAGGGGAGCTGAGCAATGCTCAGCAAGAGCTAAAGGACCTGGGCAGGCCAAGAGGATGGGGCCTGACTGCTCTCAGTGGTGCCCAGGGACAGGATGAGTGGCAACAGGCACAAACTGGAGCCCAGGAGGTTGCATCTGAAGAGGAGGAGAAAATTCTTAGGCATGAGGGTGCTGGAGGCCTGGAGCAGGCTGCCAGAGAGGCTGTGGAGTCTCTTTCTGTGGAGAGCTTCCAAAGCCAGCTGGGCATTGTGACCCTGGGCAAGCTGCTGTGGGGGCCCTGCTTTGGCAGGGGGTTGGAGTGGATGATCTCCAGAGGTCCCCCTTCTACCCCCTCCCCAGGCTGGGGCTCTGGGATTGCAGTGCCAGGGAGGTAGGGAAAGCAGAGGGATGGGCTGAGCCAAGCACCAGCCCAGCACGATCCTCCTGCCCAGCAGCAGCAGGCTGCAAACACCCCATATAATCCAAATCCCTTTCTTTCCCCCCAAAACAAGCACAGAATTTAAGCTGAGAATCAAGTCTGGCAGCTTGAGAGCTACTCAAAGTCGGCTCCTTCCAGCAGCAGGGTGTGTAATCCCAGGATCACCACCAATCCTCCCACAATAATGACGCTTCCCACTAATTAAAACTGCTTCCCACACTCATCCCACAACTCCCTGCACATGGGAAACTTCCTCCCACAAGCTGAGTGGCCCAAACCCCTCACCTGCTGGGTGGGAAATGGGGGAAAGCTGAGAAAGTTCCCAATTATGCAGAGAAAAGTTGGGGCTGCCCCTCTGGAGCTGCTGCTTCCAGTTCTGGGCACCCATCACTGCCATGGGGAAGGCCTGGATGGAGGTGGGAAGGGTTGGAGCTGCTGCAGAGCTCTTGGTTTTAAAGGGAAAAACCCTAATTTTTGTGGTATTTTGAGATAACTTTGCCACTTTTGGGGTTTTTTTAGACAATTAAGCAGAACTGGGGCTTCTCTGGAGCTGCACACAGCCTGTTGAACCCCATCACAGCAACGTGGAGCTGCTCGCTCCCCCTCCCCACAACCCCTCCTCAACACAGCTGAGGGGGAAAAAAGGGCTGCAGAAGTCATTTTTAAGGGAAAACCCTATTTTTTTGTGTTATTCTCAGATAATTTGGGGTTTTTTGATAATTAATCAGAATTGGGGCTTCTCTGGAGCTGCACACAGCCTGTTGAACCCCATCACAGCAACGTGGAGCTGCTCACTCCCTCTCCCCACAGCCCTTCCTCAACACAGCTGAGGGGGAAAAAAGGGCTGCAGAACTCATTTTTAAGGGAAAACCCTATTTTTTGTGTCATTCTGAGATAATTTGGGGTTTTTGTTGATACTTAAGCAGAACTGGGGATTTTCTGGAGCTGCACACAGCCTGTTGAACCCCATCACAGCAACGTGGAGCTGCTCGCTCCCTCTCCCCATGTCCCTTCCTCAACACAGCTGAGGGGGGGAAAAAAGGGCTGCAGAACTCATTTTTAAGGGAAAACCCTAATTTTTGTGTTATTCTCAGATAATTTTGGGGTTTTTTGATAATTAATCAGAATTGGGGCTTCTCTGGAGCTGCACACAGCCTGTTGAACCCCATCTTTGAGCTGCCTACTCCCCCTCCCCATGCCCCTTCCTCAACACAGCTGAAGTGGGAAAGAAAAGAACAGAAAAAGTTGCTGCAGAGCTCCTTTTTTTAAGGGGAAAAAAAAAAGGGGTTTTTTGGTCATTTTGTGATATTTTAGTATTATTTTTAGGTGTAAAGGCAGAACTGGGGCCACCAAAGCAGCTCCGAGGTGCTCCCTCCCACTCCCCGCAGCCCCTTCCTCCACAAAGCTGAAGAGGGGAAAACAAAAAAAAGACCAAAAAAGCTGCTGCAGAGCAGGTTTGTAGGGGGGAACCTGCTTGTTTGGGTTATTTTGGGATAATTTCATCTCTTCTTTAGGTAATGAAGCAGAACTGGGGCTGCACACAACTTGCTGAACCCCCTCCCAGCAGCTCGCTCCCCCCTCCCCATATCCCTTCCTCAAGGAAGCTGAAGGGGGGCGGGGGGGAAGGGCGCACAGCTCATTTTGAAGCAAACCCCCTTCCCCCCCGTTGTTTTGTTTGGTTTCGTTGTTATTTTGAGAGAATTCGGTCGGTTTGGGGGGGTTGTAAGCGCCTGAAGCAGAATCGGGGCCTTTCTGGAGCTGCACACAACTTGTTGAACCCCATCACAGCAACTCGGAGCCGCTCGCTCCCTCTCTCCTTTAACTAAGCCGAAGGGAAAACGGGCCCCCCCCCGCCCCGAAAAACACACCAAACCCAAAAGACCCCCCCGCAAAGACCGAATGAAGCTAAAAAACACCCCAAAGCACCCAATTTATGAGCGGCGCGGGCCCTTCCGGGCCCAACCCCACCCCTCGGCCCACCCTAGGGTGGACGGGAAAACCCAAACCACTTCCCCCTGCCCCTCACTAAGTCCATGCAGTAGCTCCCAGCCTAAAGGAACCCCCTCCCAGCTGGCTTCCTCAGGCCCGGTTCGGCCCGGTACTCACCACCCTCCGCTCCCCGTCCTCCGCCCTCAGCGCGTCTCCAGGGGCGACCGGAGAGGGAGGAGTGGCTCCGCCCGCCGCCGCCTTAGCCACGCCCACCGAGCGGCAACCACGCCTACTTCCGCTGAGGTCACGCCCACAGCGCCTGGCCCGGCCTCGTCCGGGGTGGAGCCGGCTGCTGGTAGGCGTGGCCACGGCGCTTGTGGGCGGGGCGTAAGCAGCTCGTTGAAATCGTAGAGTCACAGAACTGTCAGGGTTGGAAAGGACCTCAAGGCTCAGCCAGTCCCAACCCCCCTGCCATGGCCAGGGACACCTCACACCGCAGCAGGTTGCTCACAGCCACCTCCAGCCTGGCTGCAAACACCTCCAGGCAGGAGGCTTCCACCACCTCCCTGGGCAGCCTGTGCCAGGCTCTCACCACCCTCCTGGGGAACAACTTCTTCCTCACAGCCAATCTCAATCTCCCCATTTCTAGTTTTGCTCCATTCCCCCCAGTCCTATTCCTCCCTGACACCCTCAAAAGTCCCTCCCCAGCTTTCTTGGAGCCCCCTGCAGATCCTGCAAGGCCACAATGAGGTCTCCTGGGAGCCTTCTCCAGACTACACAACCCCAACTCCCTCAGTCTGTGCTCACAGCAGAGCAGCTCCAGCCCTCTGCTCATCCTCGTGGCCAATCTCTGGACAAGCTCCAGCACGTCCAGATCCTTCCTGTAATTGAGTTCTTATCATGGGCTTAATTAATTGCTGGTAATTAACTGCCTTGTAGTGCAGCTTCCTGGCAGAGCAGTCCCTGACTGCCAGCAGCAGCGCTGGAGCATGCACGGGGCACCACCTGGGGGACACTCTGTATGCACTGGAGCATGTACTGGGTATACTGGAGCATGCACTGGGCATTTTTGGTGCACTGGAGCACACACTGAGTGCACTGCAGCATGCACTTGGCACACTAGGTGCACTGGAGCGTGCACTGGCCACACCAGAACTCATACTGGGTGCACTGGAGCGTGCCCTGGAGCACACAGTGGTCATGCTGAGCACACCGCAGCATTCACTGGGCACATTGGGTGCACTGGAGCACTCACTGGGCACAAGGAGCGCTGTGGGGCAGGCACTGGGCACAGTGGCATGTGCAAGAGGCACAGGGGAGCATACACTGGGCCTGTTTGGCCTGATTCCATGGAAGGCCCAGCAGAGAGGCCATAGCATCTCCAAACCTTGGCTGATGGGCTCGGGTCACCCATGAAGAGCTGGCTGTGCCAGAAAGAGCAGCAACTGGGCTGTGCTGGTGTCAGTCAGAACCTGGCTGTGCCAGAAAGAGCAGCAACTGGGCTGTGCTGGTGTCAGTCAGAACCTGGCTGTGCTCATCACCAGCCAGTATCAGCTTCAGTTCAGCTGTGTCCCTGAGTGTCATCCTCAGGGTGCAGCTTCCCCATCTGATGATGGTTGGACTCCATGACCCTGGAGGGCATTTCCAAACAGAACAATTCTATGATCTCTCCCCACAGTGGGGCTGGTGTTTTCTCCTGCCTGGCTGCCTCTCTGTCCTCCCATCTCCTTTCTCCCAGCCTTGGTGTCCACAGAGAATGTGAGGGGTGAGAGGCAACAGCAGAAGCTGCTTTCCTTGACCACCCTTTGGAGAAGAGAGCCCCATGTACAAACCCAGCATCACTGGGGAGATACAGGAGGAGCATCAAGCTCCCCACGTTCCTGTGTCCTCCTGGGGTACAGCAGTGTGAGTCTGATGTGAAAGACGACCAAGACAAAGGTTAATCTGATGTAAGGAGCTGCTGAGGGCTCCCAGCAGCAGCCTGTCTGTAAGCCCTCATTAACACCCTCCTCTGCCACCAAGGACAAACGAATTCTGCAGCAGTTTGGAGCATCAAAGCAGCCCAGCCCCACAAGCAGAGGCATGCCGGGCCCCTTTGGGCACCAGACAAGACTCAGCAGGTGCCAGGCCTGCTCCTCCCCGGGGCTGGCACTGCCCTGTGATCCTGCAAATCCCCTGGCATGCCCAGCTTGTCCCTGGGGACGTGGATGGGACCAGCTGGCTCCCGCGTGTGGGGTGGCACAGAGATGGTCCACACGGGTCAGCATTTGGGGGGGCAGAGGGGTGGTCCAGCTGCTCCAGCATCTGGGCTGGCACAGGGATGCCCCAGCTGCTCCAGCATCTGGGCTGGCAGGGGGATGCCCCAGCTGGTCCAGCATCTGGGCTGGCACGGGGATGCCCCAGCTGGTCCAACATCTGGGCTGGCACAGGGATGCCCCAGCTGGTCCAGCATCTGGGCTGGCACAGGGATGCCCCAGCTGGTCCAGCATCTGGGCTGGCACAGGGATGCCCCAGCTGGTCCAGCATCTGGGCTGGCACGGGGATGCCCCACAGCTGGTCCAGCATCTGGGCTGGCACAGGGATGCCCCACAGCTGGTCCAGCATCTGGGCTGGCACAGGGATGCCCCACAGCTGGTCCAGCATCTGGGCTGGCACAGGGATGCCCCACAGCTGGTCCAACATCTGGGCTGGCACAGGGATGCCCCAGCTGGTCCAACATCTGGGCTGGCACAGGGATGCCCCACCTGGTCCAACATCTGGGCTGGCACAGGGATGCCCCAGCTGGTCCAGCATCTGGGCTGGCACGGGGATGCCCCTCAGCTGGTCCAGCATCTGGGCTGGCACAGGGATGCCCCAGCTGGTCCAGCATCTGGGCTGGCACAGGGATGCCCCACAGCTGGTCCAGCATCTGGGCTGGCACAGGGATGCCCCACAGCTGGTCCAGCATCTGGGCTGGCACAGGGATGCCCCAGCTGGTCCAGCATCTGGGCTGGCACAGGGATGCCCCACAGCTGGTCCAGCATCTGGGCTGGCACAGGGATGCCCCACAGCTGGTCCAGCATCTGGGCTGGCACAGGGATGCCCCACAGCTGGTCCAACATCTGGGCTGGCACAGGGATGCCCCAGCTGGTCCAGCATCTGGGCTGGCACAGGGATGCCCCACCTGGTCCAACATCTGGGCTGGCACAGGGATGCCCCAGCTGGTCCAGCATCTGGGCTGGCACGGGGATGCCCCTCAGCTGGTCCAGCATCTGGGCTGGCACAGGGATGCCCCAGCTGGTCCAGCATCTGGGCTGGCACAGGGATGCCCCACAGCTGGTCCAGCATCTGGGCTGGCACAGGGATGCCCCACAGCTGGTCCAACATCTGGGCTGGCACAGGGATGCCCCAGCTGGTCCAGCATCTGGGCTGGCACAGGGATGCCCCACAGCTGGTCCAACATCTGGGCTGGCACAGGGATGCCCCAGCTGGTCCAGCATCTGGGCTGGCACAGGGATGCCCCAGCTGGTCCAACATCTGGGCTGGCACAGGGATGCCCCAGCTGGTCCAACATCTGGGCTGGCACAGGGATGCCCCAGCTGGTCCAGCATCTGGGCTGGCACAGGGATGCCCCAGCTGGTCCAACATCTGGGCTGGCACAGGGATGCCCCAGCTGGTCCAGCATCTGGGCTGGCACAGGGATGCCCCACAGCTGGTCCAGCATCTGGGCTGGCACAGGGATGCCCCACAGCTGGTCCAACATCTGGGCTGGCACAGGGATGCCCCAGCTGGTCCAGCATCTGGGCTGGCACAGGGATGCCCCACAGCTGGTCCAACATCTGGGCTGGCACAGGGATGCCCCAGCTGGTCCAGCATCTGGGCTGGCACAGGGATGCCCCAGCTGGTCCAACATCTGGGCTGGCACAGGGATGCCCCAGCTGGTCCAACATCTGGGCTGGCACAGGGATGCCCCAGCTGGTCCAGCATCTGGGCTGGCACAGGGATGCCCCAGCTGGTCCAACATCTGGGCTGGCACAGGGATGCCCCACAGCTGGTCCAACATCTGGGCTGGCACGGGGATGCCCCAGCTGGTCCAGCATCTGGGCTGGCACAGGGATGCCCCACAGCTGGTCCAACATCTGGGCTGGCACAGGGATGCCCCAGCTGGTCCAGCATCTGGGCTGGCACAGGGATGCCCCACAGCTGGTCCAACATCTGGGCTGGCACAGGGATGCCCCAGCTGGTCCAGCATCTGGGCTGGCACAGGGATGCCCCAGCTGGTCCAACATCTGGGCTGGCACAGGGATGCCCCAGCTGCTCCAGCATCTGGGCTGGCACAGGGATGCCCCAGCTGGTCCAACATCTGGGCTGGCACAGGGATGCCCCAGCTGGTCCAGCATCTGGGCTGGCACAGGGATGCCCCAGCTGGTCCAGCATCTGGGCTGGCACAGGGATGCCCCAGCTGGTCCAACATCTGGGCTGGCACAGGGATGCCCCAGCTGGTCCAGCATCTGGGCTGGCACAGAGATGCCCCAGCTGGTCCAACATCTGGGCTGGCACAGGGATGCCCCACAGCTGGTCCAACATCTGGGCTGGCACAGGGATGCCCCACAGCTGGTCCAACATCTGGGTTGGCACAGGGATGCCCCAGCTGGTCCAGCATCTGGGCTGGCACGGGGATGCCCCAGCCAGTGCAGCGCCTTGCAAGCTCCAGTGCTGCCGTGGCACTCGGGGACTGCTCCCCCAGGCAGGCTGCGCTGCAAGGCAGCAGGCAGTTAATTAACAGTGATTAACGAAGCCCGCGGTCGGAACGCGGTGTGTAGCTGCTGCCGTAGCCCGGGAGAGGGCAGCGCTTCCCTGGCTGCCGGTGGGGCTCCGGGAAAAGTGGATTCTCTTCTCCTTCAGCTGGGAATTGCTGAGGAGTTCGTTGTCTTTGGACATTGTCTTGGGAGTTGGGGGCCGGGGGAGCCGTTTTGCCCAGGGGCATCCAGCCCAGCCACACAGCTCCAAACTGTCCCCAGAGACATGCAGGAGCTGTGCAGTCAGGGGATTGAATCACAGAAGTGGTGGTGGCTGGAAGAGACCTTTCAGAGCAGGCCAGCCACGAGCCCACCTCTGCCAGGTCACCACTAAACCCTCAGCACCACATCTGCACGGCTCTGAGACCCCTCCGGGGATGGGGACTCCACCACTGCCCTGAGCAGCCTGGGCCAGGCACTGACCACCCTTTGGGGGAAGAAATTGTTCCTCATGCCCAACCTAAACCTCCCCTAGGGCAACCTGAGGCCAGGATTTCGTTGCCTTTAGCACAGAGAGAAGTGTGAGAGCATAATTTGCAGCATGAGGCAACAGCAGCCCGTGCCTAGGGATTGATTCACTGCCAGGCTGTCATCCTGTCCACCACCATCATTTCTCTCCACTCAGCTCCCCTCATTTCCTGTGTAACAAGGCCTGGAGCTCAGCCAAGGGCCAGGCTGCAAGAGCAGCAACCTGAAGGACAGGAGGTCTGGGCTCAGCCTGCGCTTTGGCCATGAGAAAGCAAAGCCAGATGTCTGCCACGTGTTTGATGCTGCTGCTCCTTTCTGCCTTGGAGCCACCATGCCAAGGGGTGGCTGAGAAGCTCCAGCTCAGCACCAGCCAGGCATCACCAGCGGCCTGCCCTCCCCACTGCTTGTGAGGTGGGGTCCACTAAATGAACTGAGGAGTCTTCCCCAGGAGAAGTGCAGCTTTTAGCAAGGTGAGGGTGGGTGTCTTCTCCCAAGCAACAAGCAGGAGGACAAGAGGAAATGGCCTCAGGTTACCCCAGGGGCGGTTTAGGATGGACATGAGGAAGCATTTCTTTCCCAAAAGGGTTGTCAAGGCCTGGCCCAGGCTGCCCAGGGCGGTGGAGGGGTCCCCATCCCTGGGGGGGTTCAAAGCTGTGGAGATGTGGTGCTGAAGGACACAGCTTCATGGTGACCTGGCAGTGCTGGGGGAAGGCTTGGACTTGGTGATCTCCAGGAAGGGCCAGCCAGGGCAGGGGGCCCCAGTGCCTGTGGTGGTTGGGTCTCTGAAGACATTCAAGATCAGACTCGATGTGCCCCTGGGCAGCCTGATCTGGTTGGAGCTGTCCCTGCTGCCTGCAGGGGGGTTGGCCAAGATGACCTCTGAGGGTCCCTTCCAACCTGATGCAGTCTGTGAACAGCTGAGAAGAGGCTGGAGCTTGCTGCCACTTAGGTACTGGCATGGGATGGAGAGGGTTGATGTGCCTTTGGGGAATGAGGTGGCCCCAGCTACACTGTGGGCACAGAGTCCAGGGCTCCAGTCACTTACAGAGTGACTTTATTTAGCTGGTAAATAAAGCAGACAGATGTGCACAGCCAGCAGCCAGGAAAGGTCTTCTCTGGAGCAGAAGAGTAATTGAATTCCACGTAGAGATGGGGGGAAGCAGAACTGGAGGCAGAGGAGACAGAGATGTGATTCACAGAGCAGCCATTCCTCATCACTCCTCCATGCAGGGACAAGATCTTGTGACCATGATCCCTGGCTGAACTGCTGGCTCCATCCCAGCCACCCCAGCACTGCTTTTCCTTGCAGTTCCATAGCCAAGCCTGAATTAGTGAGCCATAACCAAAGAAATGGTCAGCATCCTGGTTGCTTCATTGAAGGCACTCTGCTAGAGGAGAAAGACCAAGAGAAATGTTACTGCTCACCTCTCCCAGCAAAGGCCAGGAGGGTCAGCCCACAGGGAGAATGAAGCTGGATTCAAGGCTTAGGTGGGACATGAGGAACAATTTCTTCCCCTTGAGGGTTGTCAGTCCCTGGCCCAGGCTGCCCAGGGCAGTGGCTGGGGCCTGATCCCCAGAGGGGTTTCAAAGCCATGGAGATGTGGTGCTGAGGGCCATGGCTTAGTGGTGACCTGGCAGTGCTGGGCTGATGGTTGGACTCCATGGTCTTCAAAGCCTCTTCCAACCCAAATGATTCTGTGATTCTATGAGACATCCAGAGAGGGCCAGCGAGGGGAGAGGGCACCAGTGCCTGTGATGCTCAGGGAAGAGTCAGAGAGGTCCCCCAGTCCCTTCTGGCAGGGATAAGATGCAGCAGCAGTGTCACCAGAGAAGAAACCAGAGCTCAGGTTCCCATTGCCCCTTGTCCTGTCCCTGGGCACCACTGAGCAGAGCCTGGCCCCAGCCTCTTGCCCCCCACAGCTCCTTTAGCTCTTGCTGAGCATTGCTCAGCTGCCCTCTGGGGCTGCTCTTCTGCAGGCTCTCAGCCCCAGGGCTCTCAGCCTTTCCTCCCCACAGAGATGCTCCTGGACCCTCAGCATCTCTCTAGCCTCCACTGGAGTCCCTCCCTCCTTTCTGCACTCCTCCTGTCCTGTCCCATCATCAGATGTATCTTCAACAGAGGGCACAAAAAGGAAAGAATTTGGGGCAGCAGAGTCCTAGAATGGTTTGGGTTGAGAGAGACCTTAAAGATCATCCAGTTCCAACCCCCTGCTGTGGACAAGGACACTTCCCACCAGCCCAGGTTGCTTCAGGCCTTGCCATACAGCAATAGCCTTTATCTAGGAGGCTGCTACTGGGTCTTTGTGATCTTTAGCATTCTCCTTAGCCCTTGGATGCTTTTGAAGTTCTGGAGTGACACCACAGAAGCTCTAGAAGACGCCAGATGACGATCAAGATGCACTTTGCCTCTCCAGGAGAGGCCCTGAGGAGCTGGCCCCTAGGGCCCATGCAAATCAAGAGATCTTGCTTCATCTTCAGAGCTCTTTGATGCATTAATCATGAGCCTGCTCTGCCCTGGGAGAAGGAGCTGGACCCCAGCAATGCTCTGCCTGCTTGTTTGTACAGCAGGCCTGGGTGGACACTCTAGCTGCTCACACTTCCCTCCTGCAAGCAGCAGAAGAGCTGTTTGTGAGTCTCCTCCCTACTGTTTTCTCCTGATACTGAATTTGTTGGTCAGGCTCAGGGAGGAAGCAGCCTCCAACCACTCATAGGATCACAGAATGCTTTGGCTTGGAAGGGACCTTCAAGATCAGCCAGTCCAACCTATCACCCAGCCCTATCCAATCAACCAGACCATGGCACCAAGTGCCTCAGCCAGGCTTTCCTTGAAGATCTCCAAGGGTGGTGACTCCACCACCTCCCTGGGCAGCACATCCAGCCTGAACCTCCCATGGCACAGCTTGAGACTGTGTCCTCTTGTTCTGGTGCTGCTTGCCTGGCAGAAGAGACCAACCCCCACCTGGCTACAACCTCCCTTCAGGCAGCTGTAGACAGAAATGAGGTCTCCCCTGAGCCTCCTCTTCTCCATCTCATTCCACCCCCCTGCCATGGGCAGGGACACCTTCCACCAGCCCAGGTTGCTCAAGGCTTCATCCAGCCTGGCCTTGAACACCTCCAGGGAGAGGACATCCACCACCACCCTGGGCAGCCTGTTCCAGTGTCTCACCGGGTTGGAGGCTCCCCAGGTTCTCTCGACAGCCTCTTCTCTTGACAAGCTCTGCAGGGAAATAATTTGTGTCATTAACTGAGACATGGTTGAGCTTCTGCATGCCAGAGGGGAAGCCTTGGAACAGCTCTAAAGTGGAAGTGCACAGTGAGGCCACAGTGATTTGTCCTCCAGCAGAGAAACAAGCTGGAGGATCTTTTAGGACCCTTCCAACTCAAACCTTTCCATGATTCAGCCTCTTCTGATCTGACACCTTCTGGTCTGAGTATTGATGAAGTCTGTAGGAATGAACCACAGTTAGAGAATCACTAAGGTTGGAAGCAACCTTTCAGATCACCCACTCCAGCCCTTGCCCCAGCACTGCCAGCTCACCACTAACCCTCAGCACCACATCTCCACAGCTTTGAACCCCTCCAGGGATGAGGACTCCACCACTGCCCTGAGCAGCCTGGGCCAGGCTTTGGCAACCTTCAAGGGGAAGAAATTGTTCCTCATGTCCAACCTAAACTTCTCCTGGTGACTCTTGAGGCCATTTCCTCTTGTCCTACCTCTTGTTCCATGGGAGAAGAGACCAACCCCCACCTTGCTCCAACCTCCTTTCAGGGAGATGTGGAGAGCCAGAAGGTCTCCCCTCAGCCTCCCTTTCTCCAGGCTGGACACCCCCAGTTCTCTCCTCAGCCCTGCTCTCCAGACCCTTCCCCAGCTGGTTGCCTTTCTCTGGACCTGCTCTGGAATGCTGCTTCTGAAAATCCTTTCAGAGCTCTGCAGGGGTAGGAGCCAAGGAAGTGATTTTTGAAAGCAAGATTTGAGCCATGTTTTAAAGCAACCTTAAGATGCTGAGATCTGAGGAAAGCACTGCTCTGCTCAGTCCATGCTGCTTTAGAGACAAGCCTAGCTGGGCAAGCCCAGGGACTGATGGTGCTGAGACAGAGGGTAGTGAGGAAACACAGCAAGTGACTTTGCCTGAAGTGTCTCAGCCTTCACCCAACCATCTGTGCTACCAACAGATCTCATGAATCCATCAGGACAACACACAGACAACTGTGCTCACACCATGTTCCCAGAGAGCTGTTGTGGAGGCATTGATAGCAGCTCGAGAAGTTGTCTCCGCATCTGCCACGACCTCCAACTCCTGAAGAGCACTGCAAGGGAAAAACCCAGCGAGTTCTGGCAGTGCCTGAAGCTTGCATTGAATACAGAACACAGAACTGACCAGGTTGGAAAAGACCTCTGAGTCCAGCCTCTCACCCAACACCACCTAAGCAACTCAACCATGGCACCAAGTGCCTCAGCCAGGCTCTTCCTAAACACCTCCAGGGATGGGGACTCCACCACCTCCCTGGGCAGCACATTCCAATGGCCAATCTCTCTTGCTGGGAAGAATTTCTTCCTCACCTCCAGCCTACACCTCCCCTGGCACAGCTTGAGACTGTGTCCTCTTGTTCTGGTGCTGCCTGCCTGGGAGAAGAGACCAACCCCCACCTGGCTCCAGCCTCTCTTCAGGGAGTTGTAGAGAGCAAGAAGGTCTCCCCTGAGCCTCCTCTTCTGCAGGCTAAGCAACCCCAGCTCCCTCAGCCTCTCCTCCCAGGGCTGTGCTCCAGACCCCTCCCCAGCTTTCTTGCCCTTCTCTGGACACCTTCCAGCATCTCAACAGCTTTCCTCACCTGAGGAGCCCAGAACTGGACACAGAATGAGGATACAGAGTGATTGAATGAGGGGAAGGTGGGGGGGAGGGTAAAGGAAAGAACAGCAAAACAACCAACTTGAGAAGCAGTGAGTGCTCCTGCTGCTCACCAGAGATGAGCAGTGTGTCAAGGCAGGACTCCAAGCTGAAGAGCTTGCAGGATGCATAAATAGCTCCATAAACCCCCACGCTCTCATGGCCTCGTGCTGTTGGCAAGCAGTGGTGCAGGACAAAGGCTGGAACCTCACACAAGAGAGGGCTCACACAAGAGAGGCAGCAGAGCTGCTTCTTTACTGCAGACAAACAATAGCCACACAATTCCAGGACCCCAGCGTGGTGGGGTTCAAAGGGGGACCTCTGGAGATCATCCAGGCCAACCCCCTGCTCCAGCAGGGCACCCCCAGCAGCTTGCCCAGCAGCACAATGCCCAGCTGCCTTTGGAAGCTCTCCACACAAGGAGACTCCACAACCTCTCTGGGCAGCCTGCTCCAGGCCCCCAGCACCCTCACACCACTTTCTCCTCCTGTTCAGATGGAACCTCCTGGGTTCCAGCTTGTCCCCATCGCCCCTTGTTGTGTCCCTGGGCACCACTGACAAGAGTGTGCTTCCCTCCATCCTCTTGCCCCCCTCAGGTCCTTTAGCTCTTGCTGAGCATTGCTCAGCTCCCCTTCTGGGGCTGCTCTTCTCCAGGCTAAACTGTGGCACCACATCTACACAACTGCTAAATACCTCCAGGGATGGGGACACCACCACCTGCCTAGGGAAGCCATTCCAATGCCTGAGAACCCAGTGAGTGAGGGATTGCTTCCCAATATCCAACCTAAACTTCCCTTGGTGCAACCTGAGGCCATTTCCTCTTGTCCTATCACTTGCTCCTTGGTTGAACAAGTGACACTTCCTCACTCTTCAGCTGCTCCTCTCCAGACCCTTCAGCAACCTCACTGCCCTCCTTTGGGCCCACTCCAGCTCCTGAATGTCCTTCTTGGAGTGAGGAGCTGAGTCTTTCAAATATGTGAGATATTAACATGGACAGAAAACCTCATGGCTTTGTCTATTATTAGTCTTCAGCAGAAGAACAAATAATGGCTGAGAGGAAAGGTCCTTCTCAAGCAGCTTAAGCAGCAAGCCAACAGTTATTAATAGCTGCTAATGCTTTCAGGCTAAGAAAGGGAATGTTCCTTCCAGCAGCTCCTCTTCCATACTTTGTCCATCTTCATGAATAAAACCATCTCAGCAGAGAAGTGCTATAAAAAGCAGCAGCTCCTCTCTCTCCTGCAAAACATCAGCAGTGCCACACTCACGTGTTGCTGCTAGTACAGCCTGCTGCTGGGAGTAAACTGGATGCACTGCAGGAGCATGGCCTGGGAGCAGCTACCTGTGCTGACTGACTTGGGATCAGAGAATCAGAGAATCACAGAACTGTCAGGGTTGGAAGGGACCTCAAGGATCAACCAGCTCCAGCCCCCTGCCATGGCCAGGGACACCTCACACCGCAGCAGGTTGCTCACAGCCACCTCCAGCCTGGCTGCAAACACCTCCAGGCAGGAGGCTGCCACCACCTCCCTGGGCAGCCTGTGCCAGGCTCTCACCACCCTCCTGGGGAACAACTTCTTCCTCACAGCCAATCTCCATCTCCCCATTTCTAGTTTTGCTCCATCCCCCCCAGTCCTATCCCTCCCTGACACCCTCAAAAGTCCCTCCCCAGCTTTCTTGGAGCTCTCTTCAGATCCTGGAAGGCCACAATGAGGTCTCCTGGGAGCCTTCTCCTCTCCAGCCTGCACAACCCCAACTCCCTCAGTCTGTGCTCACAGCAGAGCAGCTCCAGCCCTCTGCTCCTCCTCCTGGCCCTTCTCTGGACACCTTCCAGCCCCTCCAGATCCTTCCTGGCACAGAGGCTCCAGAACTGACCCCAGAGCTCCAGCTGTGGTCTCAGCAGAGTGGAGCAGAGGGGCAGAATCCCCTCCCTGGCCCTGCTGGCCACACTTCTCCTGCTGCAGCCCAGGCTCTGCTTGGCTCTCTGGGCTGCAAGTGCTCCCTGCTGGCTCCTGTTGAGCTTCTCCTCCCCCAGCACCCCCAGGTCCTTTTCTTCAGGGCTATGCTGTGAGGCTTATCATGGTTGTCTCCTTAACAAGAGGTAAAAGAACCCCAGAGCAGGAGGAAGGAGACAAGAGAATCACAGAATTGCTTTGGTTGGAAAACACCTTTAAGATCATCCAGTCCAACCAATCTCTAACTCTTCCAAGG
This sequence comes from Dryobates pubescens, assembly GCF_014839835.1. Taxonomy (NCBI): domain Eukaryota; kingdom Metazoa; phylum Chordata; class Aves; order Piciformes; family Picidae; genus Dryobates; species Dryobates pubescens. The sequence continues at coordinate 1,853,536 of NC_071622.1, forward strand.
CTCCTGCTAAACCATGTCCCTCAGCACCACATCTCTGCCTCTTTGAAACACCTCCAGGGGTGGGAATTCAAACACCTCCTTGAGAATCCAGTGGCTGAGAAGCCTTTCAGGGAAGAAGTTTCTTCTAATCTCCAACCTAACCCTCCCCTGGTGCAATTGGAGGCTGTTTGCTCTTATCACTTGTTACTAGAGAGAAAAGGCCAACCCCCACCTGGCTCCAACCTCCTTTCATGGAGCTGTGTAGAGCCAGAAGGTCTTCCCTGAGCCTTCTTTGCTCTAGGCTAAGCAGCCTCACTTCTCCCAGCTCCTCATGGATGGACTAAGCTCGTGCCTCCAGTCCTTTCATTTGTGGAAAGTGGCTGCTGGAGCTTCCAGCCAGAGAGGAGTTTGCTGTAAGCATGCAGCTTCCAGGTGGGAATGGCCCTTCCTGAAGGAGTGTGCCCTGATCTGACCTCTCATACATCTCAACTAAACCCTGGGTAACTTGGACAAAAATCACAGGATCATAACATTATTTGGGTTGGAAAAGACCTCCAAGGTGGTGCAGGCCACCCACCCACCCAACCCCACCGTGGCCATCAAACCACCTCCCCAGGTGCCATGGCCACAGGTTTCTTGGACACCTGCAGGGATGTGGACTCCAGCAGCTCCCTGGGCAGCCTCTGCCAGTCCCTGACCACTCTTGCAGTGAACAAACTGTTCCTCACGTCCCACCTTAGGCTCCCCTGGCACAATTTCAGGCCATGGCTTCTCACTCTATCACCTGATATGAGGCAGAAGAGACCAACCCAAACCATTCTATGAATCTGTGAGCTGTGATGTGTCCCAAGCTGGGAATCCTTGAAACCTAGAAGTGCTCACAGAAATAGAGGTGCTTAGAGCCACAGAGTGGTTTTGGTTGGAGGGGACCTTTAAGATCATAGAGTCCACCCTTCCACCTAAGACCACCAATGCCATCCAACCATGTCCTGAGGGACCATGCCCAGGCCTTTCTTGCACACCTCCAGGGATGCAGCATGCATTTTTTTTCCATGCTAAAAGTGAAGTTTTCCTGTGTGCTCCACAGCTCCCCAAGAGCTGTGCAGTTCTGGGAGTGATCTCAGCTCCACCTGTGTATGATCCATAGAAGGGTTTGGGTTGGAAGGGGCCTTCAAGATCATCCAGTTCCACCCCCCTGCCGTGGGCTGGGACACCTTCCACTAGCCCAGGTTGCTTGAGGCTTCCTCCAGCCTGGCCCTGAGCACCTCCAGGGAGGGGGCAGCCACAGCTCCCCTGGGCACCCTGTTTGCTTTTGTCCTGCCTTTACTCCGCCTCCCCCTGCTCGCTGAGGCAGGAGGCTCCACATTAGCTCTTGGCCAACGTTTTCCTCTCCCCTCAACTTCTGGCATGAAAAACAGAGCTCCTCCTCAGGCCGAATTGCCAACAGCAAACATTTATTGGTTTAAAAAAATAAACATGCAGAAAGCCTCTGTCAAACCACCCCGAGAAACACCCCAGCAGAGGCTGTAGAGCAAAGCAACAGCCCTGTAAGGGATGGATTCATCTGAAACCTCCAGCAGAGATGTGTCTTCCGTGGGGGAGTCCCTCCTCTGACGACACCACCCAAGTCCAGCCAAAGGCAGTCACATAACAGAGCACTTGCCTTGCAGCTTGTCTTTCTTTTTCAGCTGCTTGGCTTTCTTCCCATCCACCTGGAGACTGACAGTTCTCCTCTTCTCCAGATTCAAGAGCTCCTGGAAGAGCTCCTGCACGTTGTAGTTCATTTTGGCCGACGTCTCCATGAAGGAGCACTTCCACTTGCTGGCTAAGGCTTGCCCCTCGCTGGCGTCCAGCTCCCGCTGGGTCTCGTCGCTCTTGTTGCCCACCAGCATGATGGGGATTTTGTGGATGTCCTCTTTGATCTGACAAATCTGCTCAAAGATGGGCTGAAGGTCTTCCAGGGACTGCCTGCTGGTGACCGAGTAGACCAAGATGAAAGCGTGTCCCCTGGATATGGAGAGCCTCTGCATGGCAGGGAACTGGTGGCTCCCCGTGGTGTCGGTGATCTGGAGGGTGCAGATGCTCTTATCGCAGCTGATCACCTGCCGGTAGGTATCCTCGATCGTAGGGATGTAGGTCTCCCTGAAAGTCCCCTTTACAAAGCGGAGCACCAAGGAGCTTTTGCCGACCCCCGCCGCTCCGAACACGACCACCCTGTAATCGTTGCTTTGTTCAGGCATGTCGGCTGCACGGCGGTGATGCCAACCAAGCTCTTAACCCCCCAAAGCCCAGCTTCTTCAAGTTTACACTCCTCTCTCGAGAGGTAGCCTGGAGAGGATGGAGGTGGGAGGGGATAAGTGGAAGAGAGGGGAGAAAACAAGAAAAGAATTGCTCGAGCCGCCTCGGTGCGTGATGGCAATAGGCAATTCAACCAGGCACTCCCCTCCCAGCCTCTCTTTTCTCTTGCCTTAAAGAGAAATCAGCCGCCCCAAGCACTCATCCCGTCCACACTCACCCTTAGGAGAGGGGAAGCCGCCTTCACCTGCAGCCATCGGCTCCTCCGTGCAGAGGAAGGAGCCCAGGCATCTCCTGCCAGCAGCGGGGAAGCTGTGCCGGAGCCCCGGCGCTGCGGGGAGGGCAGGCTTCGCTTGGTGCCTGCCTCCAACGCCGCCTCCCTCCTCCTCCTCCTCCTTCTCTTCTTAGTACCCGCCGGCAGGCAGCGGTCTTGTAGCTCTTGGCTTCCTCTTCTCCATCCAGCCGGTGTCCCCAGAGCTTTTGGCTTTCTCCGTCAGCTCCATCCCCCGGTGCCTCCCGAGCTCAGAGCTCCTGGCTTCCTCTCTCTGTTCCTCTGTGCTCCATCCCCCGGTGCCTCCCGAGCTCAGAGCTCCTGGCTTCCTCTCTCTGTTCCTCTGTGCTCCATCCCCCGGTGCCTCCCGAGCTCAGAGCTCCTGGCTTCCTCTCTCTGTTCCTCTGTGCTCCATCCCCCGGTGCCTCCCGAGCTCAGAGCTCCTGGCTTCCTCTCTCTGTTCCTCTGTGCTCCATCCCCGAGCTCAGAGCTCTTGGCTTCCTCTCTCTGTTTCTTTAGGCTCCATCCACCTGGTGCCTCCCAAGCTTGTAGCTCTTGGCTTTCTCTCTCTGTTTCTCTGTCCAGGGCGGGACAGGACCTGAGGGCAGTGGTGTTTGGGTAAATTGATCATAAATGAGGAGAAATAAGACTTGTGATGGTGAAATACAGCTCTTTATCTGACAGTGTGAGGGAGAGGAACCCAAGTAACAAGGCTTAGTGGTTATAGCCTGAAAGGTTTGCTGGCACCTCGGAGGGAAAGCTGCAGGAGGACCTCATGGAATCCCAGACTGGTTTGGGTTGGAAGGGACTTCTAAAGGTCATCTAATCCAATCTCCCTGAGCTCCACAGGGACAGCTGCACCCAGAGCAGGTTGCACAGAGCCCCAAACAACCTGACCTGCAATGGTTCCAGGGATGGGGCAGCTCACACCTCTCTGGGCAGCCTGGGTGAGGATCTCATGACCCCCAGTGTCAAACATTTCTTCCTTCTCTCCAGTCTCAATCTCCCTCTTCTAGTTCAAACCATCCCCCCTTGGGCTGTCACAGGAGGCCCTGCTGAGAAGGCTCCAGGGATGGGGCTGAGAAGGCTCCAGGGATGGGGCAGAGAAGGCTCCAGGGATGGGGCTGAGAAGGCTCCAGGGATGGGGCTGAGAAGGCTCCAGGGATGGGGCATCTTGCAGCTCTCTGGGGTTTCCTGGCTGTGTATTTCAAGCTCTCTGTTTACATCTGATGTATCTGTGTGTGGTTTGGGTGTTTCCAGCTCTGAAGTGCCTGTGTTGATGTTTGCAGCTCTGTGTTTGCATATTTGTACCTTACCTTCTTGTATTTACAGACTGGGGTGTAAACAGTGCAAGAATTCAGGTTGTAACTGGAGAGACCTTGCAAAGAGCAGAAGTCCTCTCCCTGCCTGAGCATGTTTGATAGCTGCTGCTCAGGAACTGGAAGGCATCAAAAGTCTGCCTGCAGCTTCCTGATCCACCCTCTTGAAGCAGTGTCCTGGGATCTGTGCTCAGAGGGAGCCATGTGCACCTCCTGCTCCGGCTGCAGGGAGCAGCCAAAGCTCTGCCGACTCCTTGCAGTCAAAACAAATTGCTTCTCCCAGCACATGGTGCTTGGTAACACAGCCCCAGAGAATGGGTTGGGTTGGAAGGGTCCTCACAAGCAGGAGCACGTGGAGCCATGTTTTGCTGTGAGCATGGCTGCGTGGGCAGCTGGAGCTCACCTTCCTCTCGAGGTCTGTGGACGGTTTCCATCCTTCCTGCTGCAGAAGGAAGTCTTTGCCCACCGCAGCGCTCCCTGTGCTGGAGATGTGCCTGTCTTTGTTCTGAGCACTGCCTTGAGAAGAGCAGATCTGAGCCAGGAACCAAACTGGCTCTGCATGAGGAGGTGGTGACAACCTCCCCTGTCAGAGCAGCAGCTGCTGCAGTCCCCCCACGGCTCAGCTGCTGCTGCACAACAGAGCATCTGCAGAGAAGACAGAGACACGTTGGTGCTACTCATCAGCCACCCACAGCAGGGCTGTGCCACCCCACATCACTTTCAGGGGAGTACCTGATGGGTCTAGAATCCTTGTGCCAGGCTCTCAGACTGCTGCTTATGCATCAGCAGGAGAATTTCTGAGGGCTGCAGAGGTGGTGGTTCCCTTTCCAGGTAGCTTTGAGGGAAAGCACACAGTGGCAGTCTTGTGCTCTGGAGCCTTCATCGTCTCTGCTGCCCTTCTTTGGACAAGCTCCAGTACCTCAAACCTCATTGCCCTGGGAGATCATGGGTGCCCCCTCCCTGGAGATGTTCCAGGCCAGGCTGGCTGAGGCCTCAAGCAGCCTGGTCTAGTGGAAGGTGTCCCTGCTCATGGCAGGCAAATTGGAACCAGATAATCTTCAAGGTCCCTTGCAACCCAAACTATGACTCCTGTCCAAAGCCTGAGATAACAAAGCAGCCAAAGGAGAGGACAGTATTTAAACCATCTCAGCAAGGAACTCCCTGTGTGGAGCCATCACACCTTGGCTCAGCTGGCCTGCAGCCTGCCCACGAGCATGTGGGGAGCAGGAGCTCGATGTCCCCCAGTGCCTGAGGGCACAGCAGCGAGAGCACACCACCCAGCAAAACGCCATCTGCAGCGATCTGGGAAGCTGCTGCCAGCCAGCAGGACCTTCAGAGAGGTTCCTGCAGGAGGGCTGGATGCTGCAGGAGCAGGGATCAATTTAATTAGCTTATCTCAGCCCAGTAATCAAAATTAATGGCAGTGGGAGGGAGCCCTTCCAGTGGGACCTGAAAGAGCAAGTCAAGGAAATGCCTCAGCAGCGTCTGCCTGGGCAGTGGGAGCAAATGGACATCCTGCAGTAGATGCCATCACAGCTGAGGGGGGAGGAGAAAGCTGACCAGATGCTGCTGGGGCAGCACCAGCTCTGGGGTCATCCTGATGACAACCAAGACCTAAACCCCTCAGAGTTACCCCAAAAATCTCTGACACCTTGCAGAGCAGTTCGGAGCGGGAGTAGCACCGGCAGCAGAGGCAGCTGAGCCTCCAGCCCTGCCTGGGGCAGGATTGTCCTGCTCCAGACTCACATGCCAGAGATGAAGAGGCAGAAGGTGCCAACCATTGTGTTTTATTTAGAACCCCAGATCTGAGGCCTGAAGCTTCTATTGATTTCCTGTAATAGTCTCTGCCACAGGAAGAGCTCCAAGAGGCAGCAGCTCTCCGGCAAGTGCAGCGTCAGGTGCTAAGGAGCAAAGCAGATCCATGACCCCTCTGAGAGCCAGCCACACAGCAAAACTCTTCCAGAAGCAGCCCTGGTGCTGCTTCTTGCTTGTTTTATCTCAGTACAGCATCACAGATTGCACTGGGCTGGAGGGGACCCTCAAAGGTCACCTTGTCCAACCACCCTGCAGTCAGCAGAGACATCTGCAACGAGAGCAGGCTGCTCAAGGCCGTTCAAGTTTGACCTTGGATGTCTCTAGGGATGGAGCCTCAACCACATCACTGGGCAACCTGTTCCAGTGTTCCACCACTCTCATTCTGAAGAACTTCCTCCTAATATCCAACCTAAATCTCCCCTGCTCCAGTTTCAAACCAGTGCCTCTCATCCTACCACCACAGCCCCTTCTAAACAGTCCCTCCCCAGCCCTCCCGTGGGTTTGGGTGGCAGAAGGCACATTTTTCACTGCCCCACAACATACAGATCCTCTGGGGACAGCTGGGAGCTGGTTTTAAAAGGACCCAGAGAAACCACCAGCTCCTCCTTCAAGCTAGCCACTGATGACAGCACCATCACACCTGGAGACAGCCTCAGACCGCTGCTGGGACACTCAAGCTTGCTCACTCACAAGCTCCTTCCTCCCTTTTTAAGCTGGGAAGCATTGGCCAGGTCCCTCCCTTGCTGCTTGCTGGAGATTCTGCCCAGCAAGCCTGTGGTGAAACACAGCCAAGTAACCTTTGGGGATCCACTGGGGAGTGGGCCCATGGGAACCTTGGGATGTGCAGCATGGCACCTGGGCCAGGGAGACCACTGGCATCAGTCCAGGCTGTGGGTGAAGGGCTGGAGAGCAGCCCTGAGGAGGACTTGGGGTGCTGGTGGGTGCAAAGCTGGACATGAGCTGGCACCAAGCACTGCCAGCCCAGAGCCAGCCCTGTCCTGGGCTGATCCCCAGCAGTGTGGGCAGCAGGGGCAGGGAGGGGATTCTGTTCTGCCCCTCTGCTGTGCTCTGCTGAGACCCCACCTGCAGGGCTGGGCCAGCTCTGGAGTGCTCAGCACGGACAGGGACCTGTTGGAGCAGGGCCAGAGGAGGAGACAGCAATGCTGGGAGGACTGGAAGCCCTCTGGTATGAGACCAGGCTGAGAGAGTTGGGGTTGTTCTGCCTGGAGAAGAGAAGGCTCCAGGGAGAGCTTCTGGTGGCCTTTCAGGACTTCAAGGGGCTGATCAGAAAGCTGGGGACCCCTCTGGAAGGGTAGGTCAGGTCTAGGAAAGGCTCAAAGAAAGATGACAAAAATCATAGGTTGTAGCCAGGTAGGGGTTGGGCTCTTCTCCCAGGCAAGCAGCATCAGAACAAGAGGACACAGTCTCAAGCTGTGCCAGGGGAGGTTCAGGCTGGATGTTAGGAAGAAATTCTTCCCAGCAAGAGAGATTGGCCCTTGGGATGTGCTGCCCAGGGAGGTGGTGGAGTCCCCATCCCTGGAGGTGTTTAAGAAGAGCCTGAGTGAGGCACTTGGTGCCATGGTTGAGTTGCTTAGGTGGTGCTGGGTGATAGGATAGACTTGATGATCTCAAAGGTCTATCCCATCCTATCCCATCCTATCCCATCCTATCCTATCCTATCCTATCCTATCCTATCCTATCCTATCCTATCCTATCCTATCCTATCCTATCCTGCTGTTGGGGTTGGAAGAGAGCTTTAACATCACTCAACCATTAACCCAGCACTGCGAGGCCACCTCTAAGCCACGTCCCTCAGCACCACGCCGGTTAGCAGAACTTCCACGAGGGCAGAATCTTCAGCCGCGACCCTTCCCCACGTTTTGAGACCCGAGGGCCGTCGGAGGCACTTGTGGAGCTGCCTGCGGGCCCCTGGTGCTGGCAGCAGAGGGCAGCAAAGAGCGCGGCCGGCAGAGCCGAGCGGCGAGGCCCCGCGGGAGGCTGCGGAGGGCTGGCAGCGCCTGCAGAGGCAGGAGCCTGCTCCGCTGCAACCCGGCGCTGCTGCAGCTGCTGCACCGCCTCTGCCCCGGCTCGCAGCAGCCTCGCTTCCTCGCCGCGGCACAGGCAGCGTAGCCTACAGAGGCTGCAGAAGAAACGGGGCCAGCGGAGCTGCTCGAAGAGGAGCACCCCATTCCCCTCCGCCATGGGAACTGAGCAGAAGCGCTTGGGTTGGAAGGAGCCTTAAACATCATCTCGACCCTCATCCTGTGTGCTGGTGAAAGGGAACTGACGCTGTCAGGCTGTGCTGCTGGTCAGCGAGACATGGGCAGGCTGGAGAGGGGGTGGCTGGAGGGAAGGTGTAGGGTCCTGTGCCTGGGGAGGAACAAGCCCCTGCAGCAGGGCAGGTGAGGGGGAACCTGGAGAGCAGCTCTGTGGAGAGCTACCTGGGAGTGCTGGTGGAGAAAAAGTTGCCCACAAGTCAGCAGTGTGCCCTTGGGGCCAAGGTGGCCAATGGTCTCCTGAGGGGGCATGAATGTGGCCAGCACATTAAGGGAGGTTCTCCTCCACCTCTGTGCTAGGGAGGCCACAGCTAGAAATGGAGGTCCACATCTGGGCCTCCAAGCTCAAGAGAGACAGGGAACTGCTGCAGAGAATCCAGTGGAGGCTCCAAAAGTGCTGAGGAGGAGAGGCTGAGAGCCCTGGGGCTGTTGAGCCTGCAGAAGAGCAGCCCCAGAGGGGAGCTGAGCAATGCTCAGCAAGAGCTAAAGGACCTGTGGGGGGCAAGAGGTAGGAGCCAGTCTTCCCAGTGGTGCCCAGGCACAGGGCAAGGGGCAATGGACACAAACTGGAACCTAGGAGGTTCCATCTGACCAGGAAGAGAAACTTGTTTGTTGTGAGGGTGCTGGGGGCCTGGAGCAGGCTGCCCAGAGAGGCTGTGGAGTCTCCTTGGGCAGAGAGCTCCCAAAGCCAGCTGGGCATTGTGCTGCTGGGCAAGCTGCTGGGGGTGCCCTGCTTGAGCAGAGGGGTTGGAGTGGCTGATCTCCAGAGGTCCCTTCCAGCCCCTGCCTGTGCTGGGACTCTGACTGCAGTGAACCACAAGAAGCCAACTCCACAAAGTTGGGTATTTTATTTAAATTAACACAACTACAGGTTTCCCAGGTCGCCTACAGCACTCTGTAAAAACTGAACTCAACCTACCCATAAAAAGGAGAGAGCAAAAGCAGCCCCAGGGACCGTTTGACAGATGAGTAGGGCTCAGGAATGAAGAGATAAAAACCTACCCCACCCACCCCTGCACGCAGCCCCAGGACCCAGATCGTTAGTGTTTGACACACAGTTTGCTTTTGAAGCTGCAGCTCCCCCTCCTCAAGTGCCTGAGGAGCCTTCAGAAAACTAAGCTGTAAAAAAACACAAAGAAACCATGGACAACATCTACCAGGACAACATAAATACCACACAAACCCCAACACAACCAGGGGGAAAAAACCCAACCAAACCAGGACCTTAAAGCTGCAAAGTCGAGCACTCAAGTTGGGAAGTACCAGAGCTGAGGATGTGCATTAGCTTAGTTCACTTGGGAGCTGGAACAGCTACTGAAGGGAGGACCCCAAGCTAGGAACCTGGGCTGCACCCCCAGCTAAGCACCTAGGCAGGAGCTCAAGCCAGAAGCCCAAGCTAGGAATCCAGTTAGGAGCCCAAGCTAAGAACCCAGGCAGGAGCCCAAGGCAGGAGCCCAAGCCAGGAGCCCAAGCTAGGAACTCAGGCAGGAGCCCAAGGCAGGAGCCCAAGCTAGGAACCCAGGCAGGAGCCCAAGCCAGGAGCCCAAGCTAAGAACCCAGGCAGGAGCCCAAGCCAGGAGCCCAAGCTAGGAACCCAGGCAGGAGCCCAAGCCAGGAGCCCAAGGTAGGAACCCAGGCAGGAGCCCAAGCAAGGAGCCCAAGCTAAGAACCCAGGCAGGAGCCCAAGCCAGGAGCCCAAGCTAGGAACCCAGGCAGGAGCCCAAGCCAGGAGCCCAAGCTAGGAACCCAGGCAGGAGCCCAAGCCAGGAGCCCAAGCCAGGAGCCCAAGCTAGGAACCCAGGCAGGAGCCCAAGCCAGGAGCCCAAGCTAGGAGCCCAAGCTAGGAGCCCAGGCAGGAGCCCAAGCTAAAAACCCAGGCAGGAGCCCAAGCTGGGGCCCCCAAGCTGAGAAGCCTGCAGCACCCCAAGTAGCAACCCCAAGCTAGGACTTCTTTCCTTACTGAAACTACTAAAGAGTGGCATCTTGGCAGCCACAGGGTGAAGGTGCTGTGCCAGCACTTACTCCACATCTAATAACTGTGCCCCTCTCTCATTTTACTTCCCCACATCCCCCAGCACAGGGGCACTGTTGTCCCTGTCCAGAAGAAATCCCATCCCAGACTTCAAGAGGATGATCAGTGTTCCAGTTCAAGTATCCAAGATCAAGTGGAGTGACCTCACTTCTGGCATTCCCCAGTTTCCCTTTCCTTTTGCAGCCTCAGCACTCTAAGGAGCCAGGTGTCCTGGCAGAAGTTCTCAGAATCCAAGGGCCACATGCCAGCTCTTCCCAGGACAACGGATCCAGCAGTGCCTGTCAGCAGCTCTGGAAGGTCTCCCTTCGTGTCTGACCAGATGGCAGCAGCAGATTCTTCCATTTTAGGGACAAAACTTGGAGGTTGAGTTACCTTTTATTAGCAGTTGACACAGGTGTTTACTAGTTGCAGGTGATGAGGTTTCTCTGGATCCTCCAAAGGAGGAGCACAGATCCTCCTTGGCCACCCTTCGTCCCCCACACACCATTGAGACTTCACTGGTTGCCAGCACAAACCAGTTGACACCTCCACTCCACACCAGTTCCCATTCCCATTCTCCCAGTGAGGCATGGCATGGGGCTGAGTGTCCTCATCACCTCCTCCTGCTCTGTGTGGGACAAGAGGATTTTTGTCCAGTCCAATAATCCCTGGAAGAATCCAGCTCTGCCAGCTGTGCTCCACCCTGGCAGGGCAGCCTGGTGCCCTCTGCCCGGCTCACAGGCAGGAGAAGCAAGAAGACACCATCCCTGCCATGGCCTCTCTCTTCTCCTCAAGGCACATGAGCAGCACAAGAAGGAAGGAGCTGGAACAAAAAAAAAGGTAAAACAGAGGAAGGCAAAAAAAGAAGACATAAAAATAAGAGGAATCAAGGAAGCCAAGAAGGCTGAGCCCAGGCTGGAGCTGGTGGTGGGACTGACGTTCTCTGTTAACTCAGGACAGGAGCACTCTTCTCTCCTCAGGCATCCAGTTTGCACACTCCCCTGTGTGAACAAACACCTACTGAGGAGGCATCTTGCTGCTGCTCCTCAGCCTCATTCCACTCCAGGTGACAGAGGCTCACTGTGGAGCTGCAGGGCTCTGCTGAAGGCCTCAAACGCGGCTGCAGCCCACCACAGGCGCCGGGAGTCAGTGTTTTTACAGCGAGGCTTTAGCCTTCCCCTCAGCCAACACCTTGAGGGGAAAAGCCCCAACCCTTCACCACTGAAGATGGTGCTCCTCATCTGAGCTCCCCAGGCACCACCCTTATGCACAGGCACACCAGAACCACACCAAAGCCCCCCCAAGGTCATCTCTCGTCCCTTCCTGACTGCACGACTTTGCAACCGCAACGCTCTCCCTGCAGGTCTGTAGGTGCTGGAGTGTAACCCAATAGACAAAGCCCTCCCACCCCCCAGGAATAACTACACCATATCAAAGAGGTTACAAATGTTCTGCCAGGTGACACTGCTCGGTGTCACCCACCACGGGATGGGGTGCTCCAGGAGCGAGCTAGGTCGGAGAGGCCTCCTTGCAGGGGGGCACTGTGTTGTCCTCTGCTCTCCACCCCAGTCTGGCTGCCAGCTGAGGGCCCCTCAGCCTCACTCCTGAGCCTCCTTCCGAGCCAGCTTGTAAACCTCCGTGGGGCCGTCCACGTGGGTGATGGTGGTGGTCAGCTGAAGCTCTTCCCCACTGTTCACACCCAGGTCACCTGAGAGAAAAAGTCACTGTCAGCTCGGCCTCACAGGCAGGTACCTGACCATCAGAAAGCTAAAGATTCATCTTATGTCCTCCAAGCTCTCAGGAGCTACCTGAGCTATGGGCTTCAATGCTTGGAGCCTGAGGCAGGGTCAGTTTAGATGGGACATCAGGAGGAAGTTTTTCCACAATGAGGGCGGTGAGACACCGGCATCACAGAGCTGTCAGGGCTGGAAGGGACCTCAAGGCTCAGCCAGCTCCAACCCCCTGCCACAGCCAGGGACACCTCACACTGCAGCAGGCTGCTCACAGCCACCTCCAGCCTGGCTGCAAACACCTCCAGGCAGGAGGCCTCCAGCACCTCCAGATGCTGCAGAGGCACTTACCATTGGACTGGTCATCGCCATAGTTCTTGTGGGAGGGTGCATAGAGGAACATCAAGGCGAAGACGTAGAGGTTCCACATGCCGTAGATGCCGGTGAAGAAGGCACTGTTCACCTGGATCGTCACGTCCCCCCACTTCCAGTGCCCTTCTGTCACCTGCCCAGCACAGAACACACACACACAGGACACTCAGCCACACCAAACTCTGCAGAGGGGGCCCCCAGGAAGCACCAACTTGGAGTAAATCGCTGAGAAAGAGCCCTCCTCCAGCTCTGAAGTTGCAGTAAATGAGTAAGAAAGTGAACTCCTACAGCTGTAACCTGGAGTGAACCAGAAGGAGAATGGGCCCCAAAAGCATTCACTTGGAGTAAATCAGTGAGAAGGCAACCCCCTAAAGCACCACCTGGGAGTAAATAAGCAAGAAAGCAGAGCCCAAACCCCACTTAGAGCAAATCAGTAAGAAAAGCAACCCCAAAAACCCTAACTTGGAGTAAATCAGTAAGAAGGCAACCCCCTAAAGCACCAACTAGGAGTGTATCAGTAAGAAAGCAACCCCTTAAAACACCAACTAGGAGTAAGCAAGAAAGTAGACCCCAAACCCACTTTATTTGGAGTAAGTCAGTAAGAAAATGAACCCCAAAACCCCTAACTTGGAGTAAATCAGTAAGAAAGCAACCCCCCTGAAGCACCAACTAGGAGTAAAGCAGCAAGTGTCCCCTGAAAGCTTTACTATGGAGTAAATTAGTAAGAAAGTGAACCCCTAAAGCTCTAACTTGGCAGGAAATCGATTGGAAAATAAACTCCAAATGCTCCAGCTTGGAGTAAATCAATACAAAAAATGAACCCCTCAAAACCCACCAACTTGGGGGTAAATCAGGAAGGAAATGAAACCTGCAAGTTGGAGTAAATGGGTAGGAAAGTGAACCCCTAAAGCTCTGACTTGCAGTAAATCAGTATTAAAACAAACCTCAAAAGCACTAACTTGGAGTAAATCACTAAGTGACCCCCCCCTAAAGCTACAACTTGGAGTAAATCAGCAGGACAATGAACCCCAGCAGCTCTGACTTGGAGCAAATCGATGTGAAAGCAAGTCCCAAAAGCTCTGGGTTGGAGTAAATGAGTAAGAAAGTGTAGCTCTAAAGCTCCAACTTGGAGTAAATCAATATGAAAGTGAGCCCCAGAAGCTCTGACTTGGGAGTAAGTCAGTAAAGCACCAACCTGGGAGGAAATCAGCAGCAAAATGCACCCTAAAAGCTGTGACTTGGGAGTAGAGCAGTAAGAAAGTGAACCTCACAGCAGCCAACACGGAGCACATCCCCAAGAACAGCACCAGTTCAAGAGGATGGAGTAAAGTGAGTGTGTGAGAGTCAGAGAGGCACAAGTCAGGCTGGGATTCTCCTCCTGAGCCTCAGGCTGCAGGGAAACAAATAAAAGCCAGTCCCAACCAACCAATTCCCTGAGGATTTCCCTGGCTCCCATTCCTCAGCCTGGAATGAGACAAACCCCCTCACAGCCCACCTGCTGCAAGGGCTGAGCTGAGCCAAGCTTGCCACCACAAAGAGCAGCTCCTAGGAGACCACGAGGCAGGTGTGAAACCATCAGGCTGCTATAAATAGAGCTTTGAGAGCAGGAGAAGCTGCATGAATAATGCGAGGAGCTCCTGTGCTGCCGGCAGAGCAGGGGCTGGCAGCAGCAGCCCCTGGAGGTCTGTCAGGATTTAGGAAGACATGGAACCACAGACTGCTTTGGGTTGGAAGGGGCCTATAAAGGGCATCTAGGCCAACTTCCCTGCAGGCAAGCAGGGCCAGCCCCAACTAAACCAGGTGGCTCAGAGCCACATCACGCCGGCGCTTGAATGGCTCCGGGGATGAGGCCTCCACCGCCTCCTTGGGCAACCTCTTCCAGTGTCTCACCACCCTCACAGTGAGGAACTTCATCCTGATGCCCAGTCTAAATCTGCTCTGCTGCAGTTTGAACCCATCATCCCTGGTCCTGTCACAACAGGTCCTGCTAAGAAGTCTGTCCCCAGTTTGCTCTCAGTGGACACCACTGAGCAGAGTCCGGCCCCAGCCTCTTGCCCCCAACAGCTCCTTTAGCTCTTGCTGAGCACTGAGCAGATCCCCTCTGGGGCTGCTCTTCTGCAGGCTCAACAGCCCCAGGGCTCTCAGCCTTTCCTCCTCACAGGGATGCTCCAGGCCCCTCAGCATCTTTGTAGCCTCCCCTGGACTCTCTCCAGCAGCTCCCTGTCTCTCTTGTCCTGGGGAGGCCAGAACTGGACTCAGGACTATACACGCAGCCTCACCAGGGCAGATTAGAAGGGGAGGAGAACCTCCCTCAACCTGCTGACCAAGCTTTTCTTCATGCACCCCAGGAGAGCACTGTCCTCCTTGGCCATGAGGGCACACTGACATCTTTGAAACAGATGCAAGCTGAAAAATCCCTTGGAGTCAACCACCAAAGCAGATTAAGGAGCATTAGAAGCTGACTTGTGCAGAGGCCACATCACAACTCAGAACAGAGAGGGCCAGACACTGTTGGAAGCAGCCAGGCTGCAAAGCCAGGCCAGGAAGGTTCAGTTGTGCTGTTTCTCTGTGGCCACACAAAGCCACCAGATCCTTTCAATGGGAGCAGAAGTGTTTTCTTCTCCTGCTGAGTTCTCAGAAGTGACTAAATCACGCTGGCTGATGCTTCAAACAGTGCGGCCCCAAAGCTCGCCGTGAGCCAAAGGCCGTTGTGAAAGCCTCAGGCACAGCCATTTACTGCAGAGCTTCAAAGAGAGATGAAAACAGCTTCCTGAGCAGCAGCTTAGCACCAGACCTGCTTGTGACAGCCAAGTGAGCCATGTCACTGGTGGCTAGGGCATCACAGAACGGGCTGGGTGGGAAGGGACCTTTAAAGGTCATCCAGTCCAACCCCTGCAGCCAACAGGGACAGCTGCAACTAGAGCAGGCTGTGGGCTGGCAGCACTTGGTGCCCACGCAGGTCCAGCTTTTCACCCACCAGCACCCCAAGCCCCTCTCCACAGGGCTGCTGTCCATGCTGTCATGATCAGAGGGTGATGCTCTCCAGGACAGCCAAGCTTCCCCACTCACCTGGCTCACGATGAAGAAGATGACCGTCATGGCTGCGCACGCCAGGGTGATGAGCATCAGGAACTTGAACCTAAAAATCAGCCCCTGTTGAGAGAGAAATGTCACTGCTCACATGAACAGCACCCACAGCCACCCACTTTTGGGTTTAGCATCTACAAGGGGATGAAAAAAAGAGAAGGGGAAAAAAAAAAGCCCAACCCACAAAACCCCAAAGCAAAACAACCTCCACCCACTCCTCAGGACAGCCTATATTCTCCACTCCCCACACGTCTGCATTCCCCCAGGATGCTCTGAGCAGGCTCTGCATGTCTGGACAGCTCTGCCCTTCCATTCCCCTTCCTCTGGTGACCAATTTCCCTTCTATTCCACTTCCTCTGATGACCAACTGACCAGGAGTTACTGTGGAAGAGGAGGTGTGAGCTGTGGGTTTGTTTCACCAGCTTGATAGCTCACAGCTTTTGCAGAACAAACATCTTGTGGTGAGCTTTCATGCACGAGTTGATGTTTCTCCAGCATGGGGAATGGGTCTGTGGGCTGCATGTCTGGACAGCTCTGCCCTGCCCTTCCCTTCCCTTCCACTTCCTCTGGTGACCAACTGACCAGGAGCTAACATGGAAAAGGAGGTGTGAGCTGTGGGTTTGTTTCACCAGCTCGATGGCTCACAGCTTTTGGAGAACAAACACCTTGTGGGGAGCTCCTATGGCTTGGCAGGATGAGTTCCTCCAGCGTGGGGAATGGGTCTGGAGCAGACTCATCCTCACCTCCACGCTCTGTCTGGAGGGAGGCTGCAGCAATTCTCACCCAGGGGACTGGCAGAGAGGAATGCAGATGATGAGACCACCTCAGGCTGGGGATCAGCCAAGGCTGGGAGCTCTGGCTGCAAACCAGGCTTGCTTTCACTAGGTTGACATTTCTACCTACAAAGTGCTTTGGGGTTTGTTTTAGTGTTGTGTGTCTTGGGGGCTTTTTTAACCTAACTGTGGTGCAAATGCCTGTGCCTGCCCTGAGAAGTGGAGTCTCCAGAGCTCCCTTCCAGCCCCCACCGCGCTGGGATTGCGTGAGGAAGGCAGCTGGGGGATTTGAGCACACAAGCAAGCCAACAAAGGTCAGATCTTCCACTTCAGTTCTGTGTGGAGGGAGAACATCCCAGCAGAGCCTTCTGAGGGCAAGAAAGGCATTCCAGCAATGAGGAACCTGCAGGACAAGGAGGGACATTACCTCGTAGTGAAGGCGCCGAGCTTTGCTCATGGCTGGCAGGCTCGACTGCTTCCCACTGATGTTCCTGAACACTTGGAAGACCATAAAGCACAGGAAGAGGAAATAGAGGCACAAGCAGATGCCTGCAACTATGATAAAGGCCATCTGAGCAGTGAAGGTCAAGGGAAGGTGGTGTGAGGTCAACAGGAGTAAGAGCCAAGGTTCTCCAGGTGATTCACCTCTTGTAATAGCATCCCCAAGACGAGAAGAGAAGACAAAACCCACCCAGAGACCTTCCTGGTCAAGACCTGCAGAGCTTTGGGAAGCTGCTGCCCATCAGCATGATCTCCAGGGAGAGGGCTGGATGCCACAGGGTGGGGTTTAATTTAACTAATCTCAGCCCAAGAATCAAAATGAATGGCAGTGGGAGGGAGCCCTTCCAGCAGGACCTGGAGGAGCAAGTCATGGAAATGCCTCTGCAGCACCTGCATGGGCAACAGCAAGCAACCAGGGCCCCAGAGCAGGTGCCATGAGAGCTGGGGCTGGCTGGAAGCAGAGCAGGAGCACAGTGACACCCAGGAGCTAAGTGCCCTGGGGCTTTCCCCCAGAACCTGACACCTTGCAGGGAGGTTCAGTTCTCTCTTCTCTGGAGAGCTTCCAACCCCCCTGGCCATTGTGCTGCTGGGCAAGCTGCTGTGGGTGCCCTGCTTTAGCAGGGGGCTTGGACTGGATGATCTTTAGAGGTCCCTTCCGAACCCCACCATGCTGGGATTCCAGAGGCTGCCCCAAGCACAGCAGCAGTCCCTGGCAGTGCCCAGCAGCAAGCCTGCCAGGATTGCTTCTTCCAAATGACACCAGCATCTCCACAGCACTTGAGCATCACCTCACAGCCCCAAGTCTGCTCACAGCAGGAGGATTTCCCCAGCACATGAAGGTATCTGGCAGGATGAGAACATCTCTCTGTCTTATCAACACAGACCAAGAGCCTCCCTCAAGCCAGGTGGAAGGATACAGCCAGCTCTGTGCCAACTTCAGTGGTCCAGATGCTGTAGAAGGGATTCTTCAGCTGCACTCCCCTGCAAAGAGGGCAGAAAACAAAGAGCTGCCACTGGGATCAGGGTGCCAAGTTGTGTCTGAGTGAAAGGGTTGGAGATGGAGGTGCATCCAGCCATGGGGGTTCAAGGGCTGCTCCCTGCTGCAGGTCAGCTGCAAGGAGAGCAGGCCTGCACCTACCTCTCACACATGTCAAAGATGAAGAGGCAGAAGGAGCCAACAGCTATGGGTCCAACCTGTTTCCAGTACCCAGAGAGGCGATTGCGCTCGTTCTGGTCCTAACGAGGAGGTGGGGGCAGGAGAGAAAGGAAAGCAAGTCAGAACCACAGAGACCACCCAGGCCAACCCCCTGCCAAGCCAGGATCACCCAGGGCAGGTCACACAGGAATGCATCCAGGTGGGTCTTGAACGTCTCCAGAGAAGGAGACTCCACAACCTCTCTGGGCTCCAGCACCCTCACAACAAAGAAGTTATTGTTGCTGAGGTGGAACCTCCTGGGTTCCAGTTTGCACCCCATGTCCTATCACAGCACACCACTGAAAGGAGACTGGCACCTCCTTCTTGACACCCACCCTTCAGGTATTTACAGCCATTAGCCTGGAGAGGATTAGACTGAGAGGAGATCTCATTAAACAGCCCCAGGTCTCTCAGCCTTTCCTCATCAGACTTTCCAGTCCCTTCACCCTCCTCACAGCCTTCCTTGGACACTCTCTAGTATAGCCCTGTCCCTCTTGAACTGGGGAGCCCAGAACTGGCCACAACATTCCAGATATGGTCTCACCAGGGCAGAGCAGAGGGGAAGGAGACCACCCCTCCACCTGCTGGTCATGCTCTTCTCATGCACCCCAGCATACCACTGGCCTTCGTGGCCACAGGGGCCCGCTGCTGTTCTCCTCTGTGTGGTACCCACCATCATGTGCTCTCCACAGAAGATGATCCAAAAGGAGAGGAGCATGGCATAGAAGATGCCTTGTCGAATGTCCCCAAAGAGCAACATCCAAGTCCAGTCAAACCCAATGGAAAACCACTCCACAGGGATGTTAATGAACGTCATGGAAATGCCCAGAGCAAAGATGACCCTGGAGAGGCAGAAACACCATCTCTTGCCAGCTTGAAGAGCCCCAGAAGCCAAAGCTGTGCATGAAGAGCAACAGAAGAAAAATCTGGTGCTGTTGGGGCAGTGGTGATGGGGTGTCACCTCCTGACAGCAAACCTTCACAGATCCACAGAATGGTTTGGGTTGGAAGGGATCTCGAAGCTCACCTAGTCCCAGCCTCCCTGCCATGGGCAGGGACACCTTCCCCTAGGCCAGGTTACTCAAGGTCTCATCCAACCTAGCACTGAGAACATCTCCATGGAGGGGGCATCCACAGCCTCCCTGGGCAACCTGTTGCAGTGTCTCACCACCCTCACTGCAAAGGATTTCTTCCTCACCTGCAGTCTCAGTCTAACACTTCTGGGGCTAAGCCTTTATAAGCAGCCATGGACAAACAAGAAAGAGAAGCTGGAGAGCTGTCAGGCTCCCAGTACAGAGGGACAGGATAGAGAAAAGACCATCCCTGTCTACTCAAATGTGGGCTCTGCCCAGGAGCAGTGAGCACCTCACAGGATGCAGCAAGTTGGAAGGGACCATCAAAGGTCACTTTGTCCAACCACCCTGCAGTGAGCAGGGACACCAACTACAGCAGGTTGCTCAGGGCCCCATCCAGATTGACATTCAAGGTCTCCAGGGACAGGGCCTCAAGCACATCTCTGGGCAACCTGTGACCTCAGTAAGACCTAGAAACTAAGGTGACCCTCAGCAGCAAGAGGGCCCTGACCCGAGCCAAGGCCCCTACTCACTTCTCGAGCAGGACAGGAGGCCGTGTCATCAGCGTGATCCGTCTCCAGTACCAGATCATGATGATCAGGATGCTGGGGGTCAGGAAGGTCTTCATGGCAAACCACACCTTGGTGAAGCCACCGTTCTGGTGGATGCCCTATGGAAAACCAAGGAGCAGCTGAAGAGCAGGGCAGGGTAACATCCTTCATAGAATCAGTAAGGTTGGAAAAGACCTCAGAGATCCTCAAGTCCAACCTATCACCCAGCACCTCCTGACAACTCAACCATGGCTCCAAGTGCCACATCCAATCCCCTCTTGAACACCTCCAGGGACAGGGACTCCACCACCTCCCTGGGCAGCACATTCCAGTGGCCAATTACTCCTTCTGGGAAGAACTTTCTCCTCACCTCCAGCCTAAACCTCCCCTGGTGCAGCTTGAGACTGTGTCCTCTTGTTCTGGTGCTGCTTGCCTGGGGGAAGAGACCAACCCCCACCTGGCTCCAACCTCCCTTCAGGGAGTTGCAGAGAGCAAGAAGGTCTCCCCTGAGCCTCCTCCTCTCCGGGCTGAACACCCCCAGCTCCCTCAGCCTCTCCTCATAGTGCTTGTGCTCGAGATCTCTCCCCAGCCTTACTCCAGGCTTCCCCTAACAGGAGAGACGTGATCCACGCCTAGATGCAAGCCCTCCTTGAAAGACATGGTTTATCCACCATGGGATGGACACAGCCTCTAAGCAGGCTTCCAAAGCCCAGCAAACAGGGCCCAAGACAGGGAGCAGCGAGGTGGAGAGGAGCCAAGGCAGGGGCCCTCTGCCCCAGCCCGGAAAAAGGCGGTGGAATGGCTCCCAGACAAGTAACAAGATCCTCCTGACGTGAAGTCACTGGTGGGAAAGCCGTGGGGCGGAAGAATGCCTCTCTCCAGCCACGCGCCCTCCCACCACCGTCTGCGGCCGCCGCCAGCTGCTGCCGCTCGCAGGGACGCTGGTGGGAGGCTCTCCAGCTGGGAGCACCCATGGCCACCAAGCAGTAAGGGAGGAGGGCAGGCGTAAGGACGGCAGACAGCCACCTCAAACACCTGCGTGCCCATAACCAACTGTGTGACACAGACCAGGCCTCATCTGAGCCCTGCTGTTCTGCTCCCCCTTAGGTCCCATCGATGGGGGCTTAGGCAGGTGGAGCATAGAGAAGAGGAGGCTCAGGGGAGACCTTATTGCTGTCTACAGCTACCTGAAGGGAGGTTGTAGCCAGGTGGGGGTTGGTGTCTTCTCCCAGGCAAGCAGCACCAGAACAAGAGGACACAGTCTCAAGCTGTGCCAGGGGAGGTTTGGGCTGGGTGTTTGGAAGAAATTCTTCCCAGCAAGAGAGATTGGCCACTGGGCTGTGCTGCCCAGGGAGGTGGTGGAGTCCCCATCCCTGTTTGTGTTTAGGAAGAGCCTGGCTGAGGCACTTGGTGCCATGGTTGAGTTGATCAGATGGTGTTGGGTGATAGGTTGGGCTTGATGATCTTGAAGGTCTTTCCCAACCTACTCTATTCTATTCTATACTGCTGCAGGAGGGAGAAGAGGACAGAGAGGAGCTCCTGGGCGCTGTGGGAAGAGCCCAGCTGTGGAGGTGGTCATAGGGTGGCACTGCTCAAAGCCTGGGGAGAGCTCCTCAGGGGAGAGCAGTTAAAACATCATAAAATGGGTTCAGTTGGAAGGACCTTAGAGACCACTTCCTCCAACCTCCCTGCCACAAGCACAGGGACACCTCCCACCTACACTTGGCTGCTCAAGGCCTCACCCAACCTGGCCTTCAAGACCTCCAGGGAGGAGGCGTCCAGCGCCCGCTCCAAGCTGTCGAGGACAGCGGCACTGCGGAAGGAGGGGAGTGAGGTCTGCAGGCAGGAGGTGGCAGGGGTGAAGCACAGGAGGCAGGCAGCGGGCAGGCAGGCAGGAGGGCAGGCAGGGTGGTGGGCAGGCAGGCAGGAGGGCAGGTGGGGCGGCGGGCAGGCGGGCAGGAGGGCAGGCAGGCAGGAGGGCAGGTGGGGCGTCGGGCAGGAGAGGTGGTGGGCAGGCGGGCAGGCGGGGCGGCGGGCAGGCAGGCAGGAGGGCAGGCAGGGTGGTGGGCAGGCAGGCAGGAGGGCAGGTGGGCAGGCGGGGTGGTGGGCAGGCGGGGTGGTGGGCAGGCAGGCAGGAGGGCAGGCGGGCAGGCGGGGTGGTGGGCAGGCAGGCAGGACGGGTGGTGGGCAGGAGGGGTGGTGGGCAGGCGGGCAGGAGGGCAGGCGGGCAGGAGGGCAGGAGGGCAGGCGGGCAGGTGGGCAGGCGGGCAGGTGGGCAGGCGGGCAGGCGGGCAGGAGGGCAGGCGGGCAGGCGGGCAGGCGGGCAGGCGGGCAGGCGGGCAGGAGGGGTGGTGGGCAGGAGGGGCGTCGGGCAGGAGGGCAGGCGGGCAGGTGGGGCGTCGGGCAGGCGGGGCGTCGGGCAGGAGGGCAGGCGGGGTGGCGGGCAGGCGGGGCGGCGGGCAGGCGGGCAGGAGGGGCAGCGGGCACTCACCACCAGGCGGATGTCCTTGATCTCGCCGATGCCCACGTTGATGCCCTTCCTCTCGTTGACGGGCAGGCGGATGTTGATGAGGTAGTACTTGTGCGCCACGCTGCCGATCTCCATGAAGGGCAGGAAGTCGCAGTCGTAGTGACGGCCTTCCGACTCCGGCGTCTGGGGACAGGGCACACAGCGGCACCGCGGCGCTCAGTCCTGCCCCTGCCCCTCGGCTCGGGGGCAAGGGACCCTCGAAGGTCAGCCCCCACTGCGGCCAGCAGGGACGCCTCCAACTAGGGCAGGCTGCCCGGAGTCTGACCTTGAATGTGTCCGGCCACAGAGCCTCAGCCACATGCCTGGGCAACCTGTTCCAGTGTTTCACTGCCCTCGTTGTGCAGAGCTTCCTCCTCATGCCCAACCTAAAGCCACCCTGCTCCAGTTTCAAACCATTGTCCCTCGTCCTGTCTCCACAGGCCCTCCCCAGCCTTCCTGTAGGCCCCCTTCAGATATGGAAATGCTGCTCTAAGGCCTCCCTGCAGCCTTCTCCTCTCCAGGCTGGACAGCCCCAACTCTCACAGCCTGTCCCCAAGGGGGAGGTTCTCCAGCCCTCTGATCATCTCTGTAGCTTCCTCTGGACCCGCTCTAACAGGCCCAAGTCTCTCTTGTTTTGAGGGCCCCAGATCTGGACACAGTACTCCAGGTGAGGGAGCTACATTCTGTGGTCCTGCTCTGGCAGTGGGGTTGGACTTGATGATCTTTGAAGGTCCCTTCCAACCCCTAACATCCTATGATCCCATGAAGCACCATGAAAGAATCACAGAATTGTTTTGGCTGGAAGAGGTCTCTAAGATCATCCAGTCAACCATCAACCCAACGCCACCGTGGCCATCAGACCACGTCCCCAAGTGCCAGGGCCACAGGCTTCTTGACCACTTCCAGGGATAGTGACTCCACCACCTCCCTGGGCAACCTATTCCCATGCCTGAAAGGAAGAGGGCAAATCCCACCATGCTCCCACTTCTCCAGCATCATCAAACCACCTTACTTTTGGTGAGCCAAAGGTGCACTTCAGCTTCCTGATCTCTATGGCATGTGTCATTTCTTGCCACTCATCCAGCATGTTGTCACGGTACGCCAGCGACACATCCAGGGTGATCTCGGCATTCTCTCCTGCAAGAGACACAGAAGGCTGCTGAGAGAGGGGTGGTAGAACATCAGAAGGGTGGGAGAGCCTCTAGCTGTGGAGAGGAGCTGAGAGAGGCACACAGCTATGGGGTAGAATGTTTGCTATCCAAACAAAGCAGACCAAACGGCTTTGCTTTTTGCCCCCAAACATTTATCTGCTCTCCAGTGGAGAAGAAAGAACTTTTACTGCTCAGGAAGGTTTGATTTCATAAAACACAGAATCAGCCAGGTTGGAAAAGACCCCAGAGATCATCAACTCCAACCTATGACCTAATACCCAACACCTCCTGACAACTAAAGCATGGCTCCAAGGGCCACGTCCAAGCCTTTCTTGAACACCTCCAGGGATGGGGACTCCACCACCTCCCTGGGCAGCACATCCCAATGGCCAATCTCTCTTTCCTTCCAGCCCATCATGACTTACAGGTTATGGTACAGCCGTGGGTCAAGAGTGTTATTTACTCCAAGAATCATAGAATCATTGTGATTGGAAGGCATCTCCAAGATCACCAAGTCCAACCATTAATCCATCACTGCCAGGTCACCACTAAATCAAGTCCCTCAGCACCACATCTCCATGGCTCTGAAACCCCTGCAGGGATGGGGACACCACCACTGCCCTGGGCAGCCTGGGTCAGGCACTGACAACCCTCAAGGGGAAGAAATTGTTCCTCATGTCCAACCTAAACCTCCCCTGGAGCAACTTGAGGCCATTTCCTCTTGTCCTATCTCTTGTTCCTTGGGAGAAGAGACCAACCCCCACCTGGCTCCAACCTCCTTTCAGGGAGCTGCAGAGAGCCAGAAGGTCTCCCCTCAGCCTCCTTTTCTCCAGACTAAACAACCCCAGTTCCCTCAGCTGCTCCTCAGAAGACTTGTTGATGAAGCTGAGCTGGAGTTGAAGCCTGCCAAGCAGCAACACAAACACACTTCAAAAACCTGAGGCAAGTCCATACCAGCCCTACCAGATGTACCAGGCACAGGGCCAAGAGAAGGCTCTGAACGAGAAGCACATCCTGAGACAAGCATCTGCACGCTACAACCTGGCCTCTGCTTATAGATCATCAACCTCTGAGAGCTGCAGCTGCTAGAAGGGCATTGGAAGATGCCTACAGGACCAACTACATAGAGAAACAATGGAAGAGATGGTTACAGAATCACTTTGTTGTGGCAGTGCTGGAGCACCATGATCTCCTTGCACACCACTCACCCTCCTGAGCTCAGCAATGTCTCCCCAGATCTCAGCTGACACACTCACAGAATCCCAGCATGGTAGGGGTTGGAAAGGTCTATGTGAGGATCATCCAGTCCAACCTCCTTACTAAAGCAGGGCAGCCACAGCAGCTTGCCCAGCAGCACAATGCCCAGCTGGCTTTGGAAGCTCTCCACACAAGGAGACTCCACAACCTCTCTGGGCAGCCTGCTCCAGGCCTCCAGCACCCTCACAACAAACAACTTTCTCCTTCTGTTCACGTGGAACCTCCTGAGTTCTTGCCCCTCACACTTCAGCTCTTGCTGAGCATTGCTCAGCTCCCCTCTGGGGCTGCTCTTCTGCAGGCTCTCAGCCCCAGGGCTCTCAGCCTTTCCTCCTCACAGAGCTACTCCAGGCCCCTCAGCATCTTGGTAGCCCCCCCTGCAATCTCTCCAGTAGCTCCCTGTCTCTTTTGACCTGGGGAGCCCAGAAATGGAGCCAGTACTCCAGATGTGGCCTCACCAGGGCAGAGTAGAGGGGAAGGAGAACCTCCCTTGGCCACACTCCTCCTTCTGCACTCCAGGATGCCCCTGGCCTTCATGACCCCAAGGGCACACTGCTTTCTTGTGGTGAGCCTGTCCACCAGCACACCCAGGTCCACCTCCATGGAGCTGCTTTCCAGCAGGTCCCCCCTCACCTGTACTGCTGCAGGTTCCTGCCCAGGTGCAGGACCCTACACTTGCCCTGGTTGAACTCCCTGAAGTTCTCCTCTGCTCAACTCTCAGCCTGGCCAAATCTGGCTGAATGGCAGCATGGTGAGGTGTCAGCCACTCCACCCAGTGTTGTATCATCACAACTAGCCACCAGGGCTGTGTCACTGCAGCAGCAGACACCACAGGTCCTCTGTCCTGTGAGGATGTGCCAGGTGTACATGGTGTCAACACCCAGAGCTTCTCACCTCTGTATGAAGCAGAGCTGCCAGCAAGCAGCTCACCCACAGACATTGCAAGACTTGATGAGCTTTGAAGTTCAGCTCCACATGAGCAAATAACTAGCTGGTCTTCATAATTCTGCAGGGAGACTGCTTCATGTCTCCAAGAAGCAGCAGGCTTTCAAGCACTGTTGGACCTGCTTCAGCTGTGTTTGTGTTGGGCAGATGTGGTGGGGCACACACATCCAAAGGGGGGCAAGGGTGGGCATGGCAGCTGTGGTTTGGACTATGCTACTTATACAGTGCTTGGAGGTGGCTCCTTTATGCATCTGATGTGGATCCATCAAGGTCCACTTGTGGGACCCTCAATTTAAGAAGGACATTGAGACTCCTGAAGGTGTCCAGAGAAGGGCAAGAAAGCTGGGGAGGGGTCTGGAGCACAGCCCTGGGAGGAGAGGCTGAGGGAGCTGGGGTTGCTTAGCCTGCAGAAGAGGAGGCTCAGGGGAGACCTTCTTGCTCTCTACAGCTACCTGAAGGGAGGTTGTAGCCAGGTGGGGGTTGGTCTCTTCCCCCAGGCAAGCAGCACCAGAACAAGAGGACACAGTCTCAAGCTGTGCCAGGGGAGGTTTAGGCTGGAGGTGAGGAGAAAGTTCTTCCCAGAAGGAGTAATTGGCCACTGGAATGTGCTGCCCAGGGAGGTGGTGGAGTCCCCATCCCTGGAGGTGTTCAAGAGGGGACTGGATGTGGCACTTGGAGCCATGGTTGAGTTGTCAGGAGGTGCTGGGTGAGAGGTTGGCCTTGATGACCTCCGAGGTCCTTTCCAACCTTATTGATTCTGTGATTCTGGATTTTTCTGAGCTGTTGTGGTTTTTTCCCCTCTCCACACATGGTCTCCACCATCCAGACAGACACCCAGAGCTCCTCTCTGCAGCAATCCATCAGTGAGGTTTCCACTGAACACGGATTTGCCCTCTGGGAGCTGCTATTTAGAAGACCAGCAAAACAGATCAATGGGGACAGAAGGGAAAAGCTTGGCCCAGCTAAAGAGAAGTGGAGACTTCATTTCAGAAGCCATAAAACCAACTGGAATGCTTGGGATGAGAGCCAACAACAACAGCTTTTGGTATTTCATCTTTGCAAGGCAAATGTTGCTGCTGCCATGGAGTATGAAATGCAGAAGCCAGAAGAGAAATCATTCAGTGCTTCTGCAGAGCAAGGGGTTAGAGTGCCCCTCAATGCCCATCACCCTCTGCAGGGAGGTGCCAGCTCCCATTAGAACAGAGCTGGGTACAGAGACCCTTTCAAAGCTGTCATGAGAGAATAGTCTGCATAGACTAAAGCTACCACACCTGGTGAGGCTGCAGCTGGGGCACTGGGTCCAGTTCTGGGCTCCCCAGTGCAAAAGGCAGGGAACTACTGCAGAGAGTACAGGGGAGGCTCCAAACATACTGAAGGGCCTGGAGCAGCTCTGAGGAGGAAAGGCTGAGAGCCCTGGGGCTGTTGAGCCTGCAGAAGAGCAGCCCCAGAGGGGAGCTGAGCAATGCTCAGCAAGAGCTAAAGGAGCTGTGGGGGGCAAGGGGCTGCAGCCAGACTCTGCTCAGTGGTGCCCAGGGACAGCACAAGGGGCAAGGGGCACAAAGTGGCACCCAGGAGGTTCCACCTGAAGAGGAGGAGAAAGTTGTTTGTTGTGAGGGTGCTGGAGGCCTGGAGCAGGCTGCCCAGAGAGGCTGTGGAGTCTCCTTGTGTGCAGAGCTTCCAAAGCCAGCTGGTCATTGTGCTGCTGGGCAAGCTGCTGGGGGTGCCCTGCTTTAGCAGGGGGTTGGACTGGGTGACCTCCAGAGGTCCCTTTCCAACTCCACTCTGCTGGGATTCTGTCATTTTAGGAAGATTGCTGACTTATGCTGTTCACACCCCAATGTCAGGTGGTGGACAGACAGCGCTGGGGCTCTGTGTCCTCTTCCTGCCTAGCATCAATACTCCTGAAGTCCTCCAAGTGCTCAGGACAGGCAACGTGCCTGGGCAGGCAGATGTGCACGAAGGGAAGGAGGAGAGAAGCAGCAGCTGATGTTCCACCAGGCTTGGCTTCAAGATCAAAGCAAGGTGCTGTTAGTAGAACAACAATGTTATTTGACATCAAAAAGCAGATGGGAGGAGGGAGCAGGAGGCAGGAGCCTGACAGTCGAACCAGTTTTCACTTCTGGAAGTGATGAGAGCAAGCAGAGGCTTGGAATTATTCAAGGCTGAGGCAGAATTATTCATGCAAGGAAGGTGGAAAAAACAAACCTGGCCTCAGCCTCTCAGATGTTTGAGGAGAGAGCTCTTTGGTCCCTCCACACATCAATATTCTCCAGAATTTCCCAACAACAGAAGGTAGAAATAAGTAAGTAGGTATTTTTTGTGCCCTATGCAGCACCAAGAGATGAAGCTGCCCCATGCCAGGAAGCTTCCTCCCACAAGGACCATGGCAGAGCACCTCCTCAAGGCATTCTGCAGATTAACTTTGCCTCCAAAGATCTTGTAGATGATGCCTAGAAAATCTGGAGCCTGGTAACCCCCCTGTGGCACTGGCAGCTTGAGCACCCAGTGCCAAGCTCACCACAGTCACAGGATTAGATTAGAAACCCTGCAGAGAAAAGAGAGGCTTCCTTCCCTGGGTGTGTGCTCACAGAACCCCAGCGTGGTGGGGGCTGGAAGGGACCTCTGGAGCTCATCCAGTCCAAGCCCCCTGCTAAAGCAGGGCACCCACAGCAGCTTGCCCAGGAGCACAGTGGCCAGGGGGTGTTGGAAGCTCTCCAGAGAAGGGAGAACTGAACCTCCCTGCAAGGTGTCAGATTCTGGAGGGCACTTAGCTCCTGGGTGTCACTGTGCCAGTAACACCTGCTCTGCTTCCAGCCAGCCCCAGCTCTCATGGCACCTGCTCTGGGACCCTGGTTGCTTGCTGTTGTCCATGCAATCCCAGAGCCACAGCCTGGTGGGGGTGGAAGGGACCTCTGGAGGTCACTCACTCCAACCCCCCTGCTAAAGCAGGGACACCCACGGCAGCTTGCCCAGGAGCACAGTGGCCGGGGGGGGTGGTGGAAGCTCTCCAGAGAAGTAGGCAGGAATCCAAGGATGACCTAGGCAGAGACCCTCCTGCTGCAGCTCTCAGCTTTGAACTCAACAACTGTCCCCTCACAGGGCCATGAGATCAGAGCCATGACAACGAGGGACTCCCTGGGGCAGGTCGTGCCCCAAGCCCCACCAGTGGGCTCTCCCACGTTGGGGCTTTCCTACCAGGCATTCAATGCCCAGGATCATCTCCATGAGTCGCTTCTGAGGACAGTATCAGCAGAGGACATCTTCACTGGCATGACAATAGTCTAAAAATAGAGGAGTTGTTTCAGAAGAGGGCTGTGTGCCAGCTGCAGGCTGAGCCGGCGTGGCTGGGAAGAGGCTCACACAAGCAAGAAGAGACACAGGAGTTACTGTGGCTGCACTGCCATGCTTCATCAACTCTCTGAAATTCCAGAATCTACCAAAGAAACCAAAACTGGATGAATTTGGAGCCTGCAGCCACACAACTGCACACCAACAGCTTTGCAGCTACAAAGAAACCAGAAGCTGCTCTCACTCATTAACATTTCTGGAAAGAAGCAGGAGAAAAAAGGAGCCTTTTAGACTGCAAAATGAGACTGGTCCCTCCACACTGCTACAGGATCATGACCTCATCTCATGTCCATCACCATGCAGCTCTCACTTCATACTCCTCAGGGACTCTGTATTCCCAGATGCCAAGTCATAGAATCACAGAATTGCTTTGGTGGGAAGAAGCCTTTAAGACCAGGGAGTCCAACCAGCCCAGCACTGCCAGGGCACCGCTAAACCAGGGCCCTCAGCACCACATCTCCACAGCTTTGAAACCCCTCCAGGGGTGGGGGCTGCACCACTGCCCTGGGCAGCCTGGGCCAGGCCTTGACAACCCCCTTGGGAAAGAAATTGTTCCTCCTCTGGGGCAAGTTGAGGCCATTGCCTCTTGTCCTGTCACTTGTCTGCTGGGAGATGAGACCAACCCCCACTTCACTCCAGCCTCCTGGCAGGCAGCTGTAGAGAGCCAGCAGGTCTCTCCTCAGCCTCCATTCCTCCCCAGCTCCCTCAGCTGCTCCTCACCAGCCCTGTTCTCCAGGGCTTTGCTGCCCTTCTCTGGACCTGCTCCAGCACCTCAATGCCCTTTTTGGAGTGAGGAGCCCAAGACTGAACCCAGGATTTGAGGTGCTGATCCAGGCCAGGATGCCACTGGCCTTCTTGGCCACCTGGGCACACCCTGGCTCATCTTCAGCTGCTGCCAACCAGCACCCCCAGGTTCCACCAGGCAGTCTCCAGCCACTCTGCCCCAAGCCTGGAGCCTCCATGGGGTTGTTGTGACCCAAGTGCTTGACCCACCAGTGCTTGGCCTTGTTGAACCTCATCCCATTGGTCTCAGCCCACTGATCCAGCCTGGTCAGGTCCCTCTGTAGAAGCCTCCCCACCCTCCAGCAGGTCAGCACTGGCTCCCAGTTTAGCATCATCTGCAAGCTGACTGAGGGTGCCTCAATCCCCTCACCCAAATCCTTGGTAAGGACATTAAGGAGAACTGGCCCCAGCACTGAGCCCTGAGGCTCACCACTGGGGACCTCACCATTAAGCAGTTTCAGGTTTACTTTTCCACAAGGTGAAACTGCAGCAGGAAGTCCAAGAGCCCAGCTCTGGGGGCTCCTGAAGTCCACAGCAGCTGGGGAGCAAGCAGCCTCCAGGTGCCAGGCTCCAGCAAGGGATGGGTGCCAGTGAATGATTTCTTGTCCCATAGAAGTTCATGCTGCAGATCAGCTCAGAGAGAAGGGCTGATGTCCCCTGCTCAGAACATCCTCCCACCTTCCCTGAGGTGTTCTGCCCATGAAGGCACAGGACAAACTGCCCTTCTTAAACTGAGGGGCCCAGAACTGGACACAGGACTCCAGGTGTGGCCTAAGCAGTGCTGAGCACAGGGCACAATGACCTCCCTGCTCCTGCTGGCCACACTGCTCCTGCTGCAGGCCAGGATGCCCTTAGCCTTCTTGGCCACCTGGGCACACTGTGTGTGTGTGATTCTTCTGCCCCTTTCAGGGGCAAGAGAGGATCTGCCTGGCCTCAAACCAGGCCAGTCTGGCAGAAGAACAATCTTAGGAGGAACACACTGGGAAGTCACCCCTGAGTCACCAGCCACCCAGGGAGGGGACTTACTGAGGTCGTTGTCCATCTTGAAGGCGATGTCCAGCTGCATGATGAAAAGCATGAACTGGAACCAGGGGCTCATCTCCTTGTGGGGCAGGGGAACGTGGACAGAGAAGACGATGTCGTTGGCCTCGATCTGCCTGCTCACTGCCTCATCAAAGTCCTTGAGCTTCTCACAGGGGTTGTCCCCCCAGGGCATCAGCCACTTGGTCTTGTGGTGGTTTCTCCTCATGTCGATGCACTTGGCCGACGTGTAAGGAACTGCTGTCGTGGGGCTGGGAGCTGGCAGGGGAAGAAAAGCACACTCTTAGCACCTTTAGGTACCTCCTAGAGGATGTTTCCCCACCACAATGTGCAGCTCCCCACTCAACTACTTGAAGGCAACTTAAGCTGATCAGATGATTCTCCCTCACAGCTCCCTTGGTATTGCAGTTAAGAGCAAGGAAGTCATCCTGCCCTGTGCACAGCACTGCTCAGGCCACACCTTGAGCCCTGTGTCCAGTTCTGGGCTCCTCAATTTAAGAAGGACATTGAGACTCCTGAAGGTGTCCAGAGAAGGGCAAGAAAGCTGGGGAGGGGTCTGGAGCACAGCCCTGGGAGGAGAGGCTGAGGGAGCTGGGGTTGCTTAGCCTGCAGAAGAGGAGGCTCAGGGGAGACCTTCTTGCTCTCTGCAACTCCCTGAAGGGAGGTTGGAGCCAGGTGGGGGTTGGTCTCTTCCCCCAGGCAAGCAGCACCAGAACAAGAGGACACAGTCTCAAGCTGTGCCAGGGGAGGTTTAGGCTGGGTGTTAGGAAGAAATTCTTCCCAGCAAGAAAGATTGGCCATTGGGATGTGCTGCCCAGGGAGGTGGTGGAGTCCCCACCCCTAGAGGTGTTCAAGAGGGGACTGGATGTGGCACTTGGTGCCATGGTTTAGTTAGTCATGAGGTCTTGGGTGACAGCTTGGACTTGATGATCTCTCAGGTCTCTTCCAACCTTATTGATTCTATGAATTAAGGCTGCCCAGGGAGGTGGTAGAGTCACCATCCCTGGAGGTACTCAAGCAATGTGTCTGGGACATGGTTTAATGGCCATGGTGGTGTTGGGTTGGAGCTGGACTCAGTGTTGGAGATCTCTTCCAACCCAAATAATTCTGTGATTCCATCTGCAAGATTTATAATCTAGTAGGACTAAACCATGATTAGCTGAAGCAGATGGAGTTTGGAGGATCAGTCTTAGATCACTCAGTGACTTCAAAATCACACTGAATGTTACTGAGGATGACTTCCCTTCATACCCCCTCACTGGAGCAAACCCACAAGGAAAGCTGGTGCCTGCATCAAAACCCCAGATGGACCCAGTACCTGGAGAGGGCTGCAGGAGAGCTGGGGAGGGACTTTATACAAGAACTTGTAGTGACAGGACAAGGGGCAGTGGCTTTGAGCTGGAAGAGGGGAGACTGAGAATGGAGATTAGGAAGAAATTCTTTCCAGTGAGGGAGGTGAGACCCTGGCACAGGCTGCCCAGGGAGGCTGTGCTCCCTCCACAGAGGTCTTCAAGGCCGGGTTGGATAGGGCCACGAGGGACCTACTCTACTGGGATGGCAGAGGGGAAGGAATGAGATGATCTCTGAGGTCCCTCCCAAGGCAAAGTGCTCTCTGACTCTCGGAGCTGGCATCCTAAACCTCGCGGCGCTGCAGGGCAGGGCGCCCCGCGGCGCGGTGCCCCACGCACAGCTGGAGGCCTGCTGGGGCAGGAAGGGCTCCTCTCCCTGCTCAACCACACAGCTCTTTTTTAAGAATTCTTGGTAAAGGCAAAAAGCTGCAGCACTTCACCTCTAAGCCAGCCCTGGGCCAGCACCAGTACCTGCTGCCTGCAGGCTCGCTGCGGGAGCCATCCCAGCCTTGCCAAAACCCCAGGGGGTGAGCCGCTCGCCCCCGGGAAGCTCCGCCAGAGCTAACTGCTGCTGACTGCAGGGAAAGCTTCAGCAGGAAGGAATTTCTTCCTTCTGCTTTAAGTCAGCCTGATCCTGTTGCCAGTGGTCTCCTGGGGTGCATGAAGAAGAGTGTGGCCAGCAGATCAAGAGAGTTTCTCCTCCCACTCTACTCTGCCCTAAACAGGTCAAAGCTGGGGTACCAGGTGCACTAAAGGGCTCCCCAGCTCAAGAGAGACAGAGAACTACTGCAGAGGGTCTGGGCAGGCTGCAAAGATGCTGAGGGGCCTGGGAGCAGCTCTGTGAGGAGCAAAGGCTGAGAGCCCTGGGGCTGTTGAGCCTGCAGAAGAGCAGCCCCAGAGGGGAGCTAAGCAATGCTCAGCAAGAGATAAAGGACCTGTGGGGAGCAAGAGGCTGGGGCCAGACTCTGCTCAGTGGTGCCCAGGGACAGGACAAGGGGCAATGGGCACAAACTGGAACCCAGGAGGTTCCATCTAAACAGGAGGAGAAACTTGTTTGTTGTGAGGGTGCTGGATGTCCAGAGAGGTTGTGGAGTCTCCTCCTCTTATTATTTATCTTATTCCTCATTGCCAGGGCAGGGAGGGGGGTGGAAATCCTGGGATATAGAATAGATGTTGAGATCTTGGCTGTAAGGAAGTTGAGATCTATAGAGAGAAGCTGAGATCTTGGCTCTGAAGCTCTCCCTAAACTCTGCAGTGCCCCTTCAGTACAGCAAACTGTAAGGCTTGGTATGCACAGAATGGTTTGGGTTGGAAGGGTTCTTACAGATCCCCCAGTTCCAATCCCCTGCCCTGGGCAGGGACACCTTCCACTAGCCCAGGTGGCTCAAGGCTTCATCCAAGCTTTTGAGCACCTCCAGGAAGGGAGCATCCATGACCTCCCTGGGCAACCTGTTCCAATGTCTGGGCAACATGCAGCACCCCAAATCAGACAACCAGGGAGGAGGACACTGCTCAGGGTTTATGCTGCTGAGGAAACACTCCAAGCCTGCAGCACAAAGAGAGGGGAAACCAAGGAAGAAATGAATCCACCTTCAGCCTGAAGGCTTTTAAGAACTCGAGTGAATTCCCAGCACAGTTCTGTCATGCAAAAGGTTCTCCCAAGAGCAGCTCTGCCCTGCTTCCAGCTTCAGGGGGGAAATGAATATTTTAATGCTCTTTGAACGCATCACAGAGCCGGAAAATGGAGAGGAGCAGAGATGGAGCTGCTCCGGTTCCTCATCTCCCAGCACCACCCAAGAATCCTGCATGGGTCACAAAGTCCAGCAACCAGCAGCTTAAGAATTCCCTGTCCCTTATGGACCTGTTTCCACTTTGGCACAGAATGAAGGTGGGGGCTGACCAGCTGAAAACATTTTAATAGCCAACATTTCACTGCCATTAAATCAGAGCTCTCTGATCTTCTGTCCTGGGGTGCAACTGGACATGCTGGGATGAATTCCTTCCAGCTTCACAAGTTTGGGGAAGCAGATGGAGCAGGAGAACTCCTTTGGAATGCTGGGGGGAAATTTCAACCCACCACAGAAGCTGCTGGAGAGTTTCCTTTGTCTGTCTGCCCTCTAATTCAAATAACTTAATGTCAATACAAATGTGTTAAATTACATTTGTGGAACCCCTCAAAACCTTCCAACCCTTTTAAAAATGACAAGAAGGCTTGGAAAGCCTAAAAAAGCTCTACCACAAATGCTGAGCATTGAAATGCTCCTGATCTTCAAGGTCCCTTCCAGCCCCCACCACTCTATGAAGCTCCAAATCAAACCAGAAGGAGCAGATAAAGTAATAGATCTCCAAGAATGAAGAATAATGGACAGGTCAAGGGCAGAGTCAACAGAGGAAAGACACCAAAGTGCCTACCAAGATGCTGAGGGGCCTGGAGCATCCCTGTGAGGAGGAAAGGCTGAGAGCCCTGGGGCTGTTGAGCCTGCAGAAGAGCAGCCCCAGAGGGCATCTGGTCAGTGCCCAGCAAGAGCTAAAGGAGCTGTGGGGGGCAAGAGGATGGGGCCAGACTCTTGCCAGTGGTTCTGACCCCATCCTCTTGTGCCCTGTTTCTTTCCAGTGGTGCTCAGCATCAGGACAAGGAACACAAAGTAGAACCCAGGAGGTTTCATCAGGACAGGAGAAGAAATCTCTTTGTTGTGAGGGTGCTGGAGCCCTGGAGCAGGCTGCCCAGAGAGGTTGTGGAGTTTCCCTGTCTGGAGAGCTTCCAACCCCACTGGGCATTGTGATCCTGGGCAAGCTGCTGTGGGTACAACTGCTTTAGCAGGGGGGGGTGGACTGGATGTACTCCAGAGGTCACTTCCAGCCCCACCATGCTGGGATTCTCTGGCCATATAGAATGAGAAGCCAGCAGGCCAGCCTGCGGGCTCTGGCAGAAGGCTGTTCCTGCATCTTCACCACCCTCATTCTCACAGCTGCTCCAAGACTTCCAGGAGAGCTCACAACCCACCAAAACAACTCCAGCAGCAGGCACTCATCCCTTATCTACAAACCTCCAGGTATTTCAAGGAGAAAAACAATCCCCAGCCGAGCAACACCCCCAGAGGGCCGAGCTGAGCTCTGGGCTCCCCAGGCACACACGCTGCACCCAGATGATTCAGCCCTGGCTGCCCTCCTCAGCTGGGTGAAGCACCACAACAGCAGCTCTCCTGCTTTTTGGGCTGCCAGCCAGGAACCCCGTGGAGCATCTTCCCTACTGTGCCACCTCGTCACAGAGGGATGACATCCAGGCTCCTTCCTGCAGGCAGGGCAGAGATGACTCAAAGGCAGGGCCCGGGAGGAAGTGATTCAAAAGCAGTTGTTTAGGAACTGCATTTTTTCAGCCGGTTTTTTTGACAGCAGCTCGGTGTCTTCCAGCTCCAAAGGCAGCAGTGACGCCAGCAGGAGGGGTGGGCTGAAAGGGATTTGCTTCAGCAGGAAGATTCCCAGATTCCTTCCTGCTCTTGCTGGCAACCCCCAGCCAAGACCAAAAAGC
Source organism: Dryobates pubescens (assembly GCF_014839835.1). Taxonomy (NCBI): domain Eukaryota; kingdom Metazoa; phylum Chordata; class Aves; order Piciformes; family Picidae; genus Dryobates; species Dryobates pubescens. The sequence continues at coordinate 1,888,692 of NC_071622.1, forward strand.
ATCCCAGAGCGGCAGCCTCGACGCAACCCAAACTGAGACCCACTGAAAGCTCCTCAAGTAGAGCAGCACCAAAAAGAACAAGGAAGAAACAATGCAAATGAAAAACAAGCATTCCACACACACACACACACACACACAAAATAATCTAGCTGCAAGTCCAGGATTACAGAACAATGGTCTGCTGGTAGCCAGGAAGGCCAAGGGTCTCCTGCGGTGCATGACGAGCAGTGTGGGCAGAAGGTCAAGGGAGGTTCTCCTCCTCCCCCTCTGCTTTGCCCACTGAGACCACATCTGTAATACTGGTCCCACTTTGGGCTCCCCTGTTCAAGAGAGACAGGAAACTACTGGGCAGAGGCCAGGGGAGGCTATGAGAATGATGAAGGGCCTGGAGCAGCTCTGTGAGGAGGAAAGGCTGAGAGCCCTGGGGCTGTGGAGCCTGCAGAAGAGCAGCCCCAGAGGGGAGCTGAGCAATGCTCAGCAAGAGATAAAGGACCTGTGGGGGGCAAGGCAATGGGGGCAGACTCCCCTCAGTGGTGCCCAGTGACAGGGCAAGGGGCACAAACTGGAACCCAGGAGGTTCCATCTGAACAGGAGAAACTTGTTTGGTGTGAGGGTGCTGGAGGCCTGGAGCAGGCTGCCCAGAGAGGCTGTGGAGTCTCCTCTGGAGAGTTTCCAACCCCCCTGGCCATTGTGATCCAGGGCAAGCTGCTGTGTGGGTGCCCCTGCTTTAGCAGGGGGGTTGGACTGGATGATCTCCAGAGGTCCCTTCCAAGCCCACCACAGGATTCTATTTGATTCTGCAAGCACACAGAACAGTCTGAGTCTCCTTTCTCCTGCCTCACCATCCAGCCTGGAGCTGCAGCTGTAAGAGGCTATGCAGCTGGAGCATTGCTGTGAAAGAAGCAGAACCTTCAGGCCAAGCTCTCCAAGCATCTCAGCTCTGTCAGACGATCTCCAAGCAAGCATTCCTGACTTAAGAGACACTGTTACTTCTAGACAAGTGTTTTGTGCTTTGATGCAACTCATTACAGCCACAAATCCATGTTTTCATCACCAACTGATTATGATTTTAAATCCTTGGCACCCCCACTTCAAACACTCCCCCCTCCCCCCCACCTTCCCCTGCCAAAGTTCCATCTTTGAGGAGCAAGAGACAACTGCGATGCATTCCTCATCGGGAGCCTCGCACCAAACAAGTGCTGTCACTTGGCTTCCATTACTTCCCTGGCTCCCATCCCATCACATTCTAGTGTGTGCTGAACCATGTGGAAAGGGAAAAAAGCAACCCAACAACTCCAGAGCCCGGGGAAACTGCAGCCAAGGCAGCTCACAGCATTACAAAGTGCTATGCAAAACAAAGCCAGCACCCGGGGAGCGCCGGCGAGAAGCGCTGCCAAGCAGGCTGCCTTCAGCCCCCCTGCCTCCGGGCTGGGGGATGCCTGAGGCATGAAGGGAGAGGTGGCAGCCTGGCAAGCATCATCATCATCAAGTGGTTTGGGTTGGAAGAGACCTTAAAGCTCATCTAAGTCCAGCCTCCCCTGCCATGGGCAAGGACACCTTCCACCAGGTCAGTTTGCTTACAGCCTCATCCAACATGACCATGGACACCTCCAGGGAGGGGGCATCCACAGCCTCCCTGGGCAGCCTGTGCCAGTGTCTCACCACCCTCACTGGAAAGAATTTCCTCCTAATCTCCAGTCCCAGTCTGCCCTCTTCCACAGATTCACAGGTTGCATTGGGGTGGAAGGGACCCTCAAAGGTCATCTTGTCCAACCCCACTGCAGTCAGCAGTGACTCCTCCAACTAGATCAGGCAGCCCAGAGCCACATCAAGTCTGATCTTGAACGTCTCCAAGGATAGGGCCTCTAACACATCCCTGGGCAACATGTTCCAGTACATTAAAGAGCCATTTGGGCATAAAACAGGGGATAAGCCCCAGGCCAGCCAGCTCATGGTGGGGAGCAGCACTGCACTGCTGCAGTCACTGTTTGGAGGGTGACCAAACAGCAGGGCATTCATCTGAAGGAGCTGCAGAAGCTGCTTGGAGTGGGATTCTCCAGGAGGCAGACCTGAAAGCTCAGGAGCTCCAGGGACCATGAGCAGGTGGGTGAAGAGTGTGAACAGCAGGTCAAGGGAGGTTTTCCTGCCCTAACAAGGCCTCATCTGGAGTACAAGGTCCAGTTCTGGGCTCCCCAGGTCAAGAGAGACAGAGAACTACTGGAGAAATTCCAGTGGAGGCTATGAAGATGATGAAGGGCCTGGAGCTTCTCTGTGAGGAGGAAAGGCTGAGAGCCCTGGGGCTGAGAGCCTGCAGAAGAGCAGCCCCAGAGGGGAGCTGAGCAATGCTCAGCAAGAGATAAAGGACTTGGGGGGGACAACAGGATGGGGCCAGACTCTGCTCAGTGGTGCCCAGGGACAGCACAAGGGGCAATGGGCACAAACTGGAACCCAGGAGGTTCCACCTGAAGAGGAGGAGAAAGTTGTTTGTTGTGAGGGTGCTGGAGGCCTGGAGCAGGCTGCCCAGAGAGGTTGTGGAGTCTCCTTGTGTGGAGAGCTTCCAAAGCCAGCTGGGCATTGTGCTGCTGGGCAAGCTGCTGTGGCTGCCCTGCTTGAGCAGGGGGGTTGGAACTAGCCAATGTTTAAGGTCCCATCCAACCCCACCATGCTGGGACTTTGTGAGCAGGCATCAGACAGAGAGCCCTCACCCCAAGTGCTTCCACTCCTGCAGTGCTGGATGCCCAATAGCACAAGCCTGCTGGAGCTGTTGTTGGCCATTTCCAACCTCCATACTTAAGAGAAAGAACTTCCCCCAGACAAGTTAACCAGCCAGGATGATTCACAGCAAACCCTTCCTGAGCAACAGCCACCATCTCCCAAGGAGTCAGCATGCCTGCACCCCTGGGAAGCAGGCAGGAGGTGGTGGTCACCACCAGAGCTCTCCTTAGCTCTCACAGCACCAACCTTGACAAGACCATCTGCAAAAGCCAGGCAAGAGCAGACATGAAGATAAAACCAACAGTCTGAGGAACCCTTCTGTTGTGGCTTCCATGCTAGTTTTGGGAGGGAAGAAAGTAAACACTCTTTGAAGCTTGTCTGCATAAAAAAATGGGTTGGAAGGGACCTTGGAGATCAGCAAGCTCCAACCCCCCTGGCACTGGCTATAAACACATTTGTCTTCAAGGTCTGCAGGCACCAGCTGGCCCATATGCTGTTGGGGAGCGAGGAAACTACCCACTGCATCTTCAGCAGAGGCTTTGGAGGTGCTGGGCTCACTGCAAAAGGCCCAGGGGCATCCTAAATTGCAGGGGTCACAGCAGTGCCTCCTATTTCTTGCCAAGGAATTGAGGCTCCTTGCAGTGCTTTTAGCCAGCAAGCCCCCTAGAGAGCCAGGTGCCTTCAGCAGAGTGGTCACCACCTCCCAAAGAGGACTTGTGATGGACTTTCAAAGCAGCTCAGCTCTCTCTCAGGTTAAAATCACGTAACAGTTTTGCTTGGACAACACCTGTAAGATCCTTGAGGCCAACTTAACTCAGCACTGCACCATGCTCCACAGCATCAGTGACAAGTCTCCTTCTCTGAAGAGCTTCCAACCCCCCCTGGCCACTGTGCTGCTGGGCAAGCTGCTGTGGGTGCCCTGCTTTAGCAGGGGGGTTGGAGTGGATGATCTCCAGAGGTCTCTTCCAGCCCCAACCATGCTGGCATTCTGTGATGGGTGTTAAGCCAGCAACACTAACATCTACCACAGCAATCAGCAGGTTTTCTTTTGTTTCAGCTATCCTGGCCCTTGAGACATCCCATCTCCTCTATCAGGTGACAGAACAACACTAAATGGCCTACAGTTGTGCCAGGAGAGGTTTAGGTTGGACATGAGGAACAACCTCTCTCCTGCAAGAGAGGTCAGGTTGGACTTGATGATCTCAAAGGTCTTTTCCAACCTGATGAACTCCATTCTATGAGCCCAACCTATCACCCAACACCATCTTATCAACTAAGCCATGGCAGTGAGTGCCTCACTCAGCTTCTTCTAAAACACCTCCGGGGATGGGGACTCCACCACCTCCCTGGGCAGCACATCCCAATGGCCAATCTCTCTTGCTGGGAAGAATTTCTTCCTAACACCCAGCCTAAACCTCCCCTGGCACAGCTTGAGACTGTGTCCTCTTGTTCTGGTGCTGCTTGCCTGGGAGAGGAGACCAACCCCCACCTGGCTACAGCCTCCCTTTGGGGAGTTGGAGAGAGCAAGAAGGTCTCCCCTGAGCCTCCTCTTCTGCAGGCTAAGCAACCCCAGCTCCCTCAGCCTCTCCTCCCAGGGCTGTGCTCCAGACCCCTCCCCAGCTTTCTTGCCCTTCCCTGGACATGTTCCAGCACCCACAGCATTGCCAATTAACTACTGACCCCTGCTCTGGGCACCATAAACAAGCCCTTTGGAACCTCTCAATTGCATTGTGTCCACATTGATTAGAGCTTCAATCCCCCCGACCTGGCTGGGTGTTAACTTCTCCCAGGCACCAGGAGCATTCTGCTTTTCTACTCAATTACCCCCTTCTGCGCAGAGCCATCACTACCCAACGAGCACACACAATGCTCTTCTGCTTCATTACACCGGCCAGCAGCAGGGGAGGAACAAACAAGCTAATTTATCACCAGACAGGCCGGGCTTTTCCCAACTGGAGAATCACAGAACCGGCTCACTTGGAAAGGATCTTTCAGATCATCGAGTCCAACCATCAGAGGGCTGATTAGAGGGCTGGAGCTGCTCTGCCGTGAGCACAGACTGAGGGAGTTGGGGTTGTGCAGGCTGGAGAGGAGAAGGCTCCCAGGAGACCTCATTGTGGCCTTCCAGGATCTGCAGGGAGCTACAAGAAAGCTGGGGAGGGACTTTTGAGGGTGTCAGGGAGGGATAGGACTGGGGGGGATGGAGCAAAACTAGAAATGGGGAGATTGAGATTGGATGTGAGGAAGAAGTTGTTCCCCAGGAGGGTGGTGAGAGCCTGGCACAGGTTGCCCAGGGAGGTGGTGGCAGCCTCCTGCCTGGAGGTGTTTGCAGCCAGGCTGGAGGTGGCTGTGAGCAACCTGCTGTGGTGTGAGGTGTCCCTGGCCATGGCAGGGGGCTGGGACTGGCTGAGCCTTGAGGTCCCTTCCAGCCCTGACAATTCTGTGGTGACATCATAAAGCCTTAGTATGGTCATGGAGCAACTGCAGCATGGAAGTTCTCTTCTTCACCTCTCTCTTCCCTGAAGCTGATGCTACCAAGTTCATTGAGCAACCACTAAGGCAGTCTTGAAATTACCATTTTTTTATTAGCAGTCCCCACTTCCCATGAAAGCAGCTTCTACCTGCAGTGTGGGTCTACATGTGAACCACCAAATTCATCCCCCAAAAAGCCCCCCCAAACCCCCACTGCAGACTAGACTCCCAGCATGGTGGGGCTGGGAAGGGACCTCTGGAGATCACCCAATCCAAGACAACTCCTAGAGCAGGGCACCCACAGCAGCTTGCCCAGGAGTACAGCTGCCTTTGGAAGCTCTGCACACAAGGAGACTCCACAACCTCTCTGGGCAGCCTGCTCCAGGCCTCCAGCACCCTCACACCAAGCAAGTTTCTCCTCCTGTTCACATGGAACCTCCTGGGTTCCAGTTGGTGCCCACTGTCCCTTGTGCTGTCCCTGGGCACCACTGAGAAGTGTCTGGCCCCATCCTGTTGCCCCCCACAGGTCCTTTATCTGTTGCTGAGCATTGCTCAGCTCCCCTCTGGGGCTGCTCTTCTGCAGGCTCCACAGCCCCAGGGCTCTCAGCCTTTCCTCCTCACAGAGAAGCTCCAGGCCCCTTAGCATTTTGGTAGCCCTTTACTGGATTCTCTCCAGTAGTTCCCTGTCTCTCTTGACCTGGGGAGCCTAGAACTGGACCCAGGTCTCCAGATGTGGCCTCACCAGGGCAGAGAAAGAAGAGCAGGGGAGGAGAACTTATTCCCATTAGGGAAGGGCTTTCTTTCCAACCCTTTGAGTCCAAGCTTTCTCAAAACCATAGTCCTCTAAAAGCCCAGGACAGCAGTTCCACCCTTCCTTGCAGCAGCAGTTACCAGACAAGCTGTCACAGATGGAAAGCCCTGTTGCCAGCTCCATGATAATTTCCTGTACTAGAGGTTTCTTGATCTTTCCTGCTTCAGACCATAAAAATGAAGCTGCCCAAGCCAGAAGAGCCCAGTTTGGGAGATTCCTGATCCAAGCTGCATTCTACATCCAACTCTTCTGCTCTGGATGTGGAGAGCAAGCCAGGAGCAGGCTGTCCATGTGCCTCCTCTAATGACAGCATTGGCTTCTGCCCCGTGTTTGGAAGGGCCATGGGAGTCCTGCCCACTTCAGAGCACAGCTGGTTGGAAGGTGATATTTGGTGGCACAGATGGGCAGCCCAGATCTCTGCCAAACTCAAACCAACCAGCTTAACACACTGTGGTGGGAAGTGAGCTGCTGGGATTTGAAGGTCCCCAACCAAGCACTTCAGCCAGGAGAAGGGTCAGCTGTGGTCTGGAGGAATTTCTGGGCTTTGGAGGAATGTCTAAGCTTCCTAGAACCACACAGTAGCTGGAGAGATGTGTGTGCATTCGTGTGGAGCTGCCTGTTTGCTCCTCAGCGTTGTGGCTTTGAGCTGGCTGCTCACCATGGCCTCTCCAGGGGAGTACAAAATACCCTCTCAGTTTGATAGGGCAAGAGAAGACAGCCTCAAGATGCACCAGGGGAGGCTTAGGTTGGACAGGAGGAACAACTTCTTCCCCAAAATAGCTGTCAAGGCCTGGTCCAGGCTGCCCAGGGCAGTGGTGGAGTCCCCATCCCTGGAGGGGTTTCAGTGCAGCATAGGTGTGGTGCTGAGGCCAGGCTGGATGAGGCCTTGAGCAACCTGGTCTAGTGGAAGGTGTCCCTGCCCCCACCCATGAATCTACAAACACATGTAGAGAGCAGAAGCAGCATGGAAGAGAGACTCAAAATCTGCCTTGAAAAGCAGAAAGCCCAAGGCAGGCTCCGGTTTGCAGAGTGCCACAGACAGGCTGAGCTCCTGCCAAGCTCTCCTTTGTCCATTTGCCACTCCGATGAAACCCATTTCCTGCCTCACCCAGCCCAGATAATACATCCCTGCAAAGAGCTCTGCGCTAGCAGCCTGCCCTGATGCTCTCCAGCAGCTTTGCCTCCCAGGAGGCCAGGCTGCAACCCCCCAGGCTGCAGATCACAAACCACCTCCCAGCCGCCAGCGCTCAGATATGGAAGGAATGCCATCTGCATGTGAATGGCAGGGAGCAGCTCCTGGGGCCCTTCCCCTGCCTGGCCTGGGGCAGATGGGCACCTTGGGGCCTTCAAAGGCTTTCCCAGGCTATCAGAGAGTTGTAACCGGACTTCAAAGGCCATCAGCGTTATTCACTCAGGAGAAGGCTTCCTGTGTAATGCTCATTGCCTGCAGAGAGGCAGCACAACTGCTGCCTCCAAGTGCTTAGGTCATGTTCAACAGCAAGCATGGGTATAGCTAGGATCAATCAAGGAATCTCAGAACCATTTAGGATGAAGAAAACACAGCTTTGAGCTGTGTCCAACTGTTACCCCAGCACTGCCAGGTCACCCCCAAACCATGTCCCTCAAGGCCACATCTCTGCTGCCCTCCAACCCCTCCAGGGATGGGGACTCCACCACTGCCCTGGGCAGCCTGAGTCAGGAAGAAGTTATTCCTCCTGCCCAACCTAAACCTCCCCTGGGGCAACTTGAGGCTGCTTCCTCTCATCCCGGCTCCAGCCTCCTTTCAAGGCCCAGAGCGGTGGAGTCTCCATCTCTGGAGACATTCAGCTTGCTTGGAAGTGTTCCTGTGTGACTTTCTCTAGATGAATCTGCCTTGGCAGGGGGATTGGATTCAACCTCCAGAGGTCCCTTCCAGCCCCTACTATGTGAGCTGCAGAGAGCTTGAGGCAGTTCCCTCTTATCCCATCACCTTCTTCTTGCCAGAAGAGACCAGGAGGAATATCAAGAGGACCATCCTCTCCCTGTAAACTACACAGCAGAGTTTCCCTGATGGGAGGGTGCTGAGACATGGGAAGAGGTTGCCTGGGAAGGTTGTGGATGCCCCCTCCCTGGAGGTGTTCAAGTCCAGGCTGGATGAGGCCTTGAGCAATCTGGTCTAGTGGAAGCTATCCCTGCCCATGGCAGAGAAGTTGGAACTAGGTGATCTCAGAGGTCCCTTCCAACCCAAACCATTCTATGAATCTCTGAATCTCTCCTAACTGTAGTTTGGAAGGGATGCAATGCCAGAGAAACAAAGCCCCAGCACTCTGGAGGATTCACAGCCTCCCTGCCTGCTCCCCAGGCCCCCAGCATGGCCACTTCTGCCTGGGAACTCTCAATTCCCACCACATTTGCCCATTCAGCTACAGTTACAGCTCCTCAAACAGAGGAATTGAGCAGACCTGAACTAAATAGAGATGACCTTTCGTGTCTGCTTGCTTTTCTTTTGTCCTCCATCAGCTCCTGGAGCTTCTGCCAAGGCTGCAGCTCTGAAGGAATGTGTCTATAGAGAGGAGTTTATTGGCATTCATGTCCACAGAGCAGCACTGACCTATTCAGCACAGCTCTGACCACCTTCTGGAGAGGCCAGGGATGAAAGCAAATCAGGCAAGATGAAAATGGGCTTTGTCCTGCAGCCCTAGAGCAGGCTGCATCCACCTAGCTCAGGAATCTTGTGAGAGGAGGCAATCTGAAGAGCTCAGCCTTCCCCCACCCCCAAATGAAAAAGGTAATGAAACCCCAGGAAAGAAAAATGCAGTGCTGGAAGCTGAGTGCTGAGGAGCCAAAGCAGACATGTAGATAATGGGGTGGGATTGTTGATAGCTGCTCAGCCATTCACACACATGACTCATTATCTGCCCGGGTGAGGCACAGCACTAAGAGTTCAGTTTGCTCCAGTCAAAACAACCCTGGCTTTTGCAATCCTAAACCCAGGCAGGGGAGCATTGAACCTGGACCTTCTTAAATCCATCCCCCTGGTCCCAGCAGACTCAAGTGCCCAGTGAACACCTCCACTTTCCCCAGCAGTTAAAGCTCTGAAGGGCAGAGCTGGGCCTCGGCCCCAGGGCTGCAGCACTTCACTATCGGTGTGCCTGCTCCTGCACTGGGTGTTCACCACAGGGAGCTTCTCCTGCCTTCAGCTGGCTCACTGGAACTGAGATCATCTGTGACTTGGGACAAGGCTCCACAGAATCACAGCATGCTGGGGCTGGAAGGGACCTCTGGAGATCATCCAGAGGATCCCCCTGCTAAAGCAGGGCAGCCACAGCAGCTTGCCCAGCAGCACAATGCCCAGCTGGCTTTGGAAGCTCTCCACACAAGGAGACTCCACAACCTCTCTGGGCAGCCTGCTCCAGGCCTCCAGCACCCTCACAACAAACAACTTTCTCCTCCTGTTCAGGTGGAACCTCCTGGGTACCAGTTTGTGCCCACTGCCCCTGGCACCACTGAGCAGAGCCTGGCCCCATCCTCTTGCCCCCCTCAAGTCCTTTATCTCTTGCTGAGCATTGCTCAGCTCCCCTCTGGGGCTGCTCTTGCAGGCTCAACAGCCCCAGGGCTCTCAGCTTTTCCCCCTCACAGAGATTCTCCAGGCCCTTCACCACCCTTATAGCCTCCCCTGGACTCTCTCCAGTAGTTCCCTGTCTCTCTTGACCTGGGGAGCCCCAAACTGCACTCAGGTCTCCAGATGTGGTCTCACCAGAGCAGAGCAGGAAAAGAACATCCCTCAACTTGCTGGCCAAGTTCTTAATGCATCCCTGGTGTTTTAGAAGCAACTCACACAAGTTATGGGATGTTGTCTTTTCAATATCTCATCTAAAGGAGCAACAACAACAACAGAAAGAGGAGTTCTGAAGCACAGATATTGCTGCACAGAGCTCTGTTGTCCAATTTCGCACTGTCCCTCTGTCCAACAGCTTTGCTACAGCTTCCAGTAGCAGTGGAAAGCTTGAGGCAAGATGGACATCACTCCTCTTGACTGAAGAAAGCTGCAGGGGAAAGTGGCCTCATTTCTTGACCCCAGGTTGTTAGGAGAGACCAAACCACTCAGTGAAGCACAAGGTGGCCTAACAACAAACCAGGGAGTCAGAGCCTGTAGGTTTCTCCATCTGGCCAGCTTTTGTGGTGAGCAGGCAGCAGCAGCAAGCCCATCAAGACGCATAAAGCCCTGCCTGGGTGGCAGGCAGCAGCCCCCAGGAGGGTTCAGCATTCTCTGTGGAAGCTCTGGGGACATCAAGAGAAGTGTCCCACACTTTGGAGCTTGATTCACAACAAATATCAGAGAGCTGTTTTGGCTGGAAGGTTACCTTCAAGACCAAGTCCAACCCTGAACCCAGCACTGCCAGGTCACTATCAAACCATGTCCCTCAGCACCACATCTACATGGCTTTGAAACTCCTCCAGGATACAGATTCCACCACAGCCCTGGGCAGCCTGGGACAGGCCTTGGCAACTCTCTCCTGCCATCTCCTTGTCCTCTGGGCAGATTTGAGCAGGGAAGTCCATTTCCTTTCCCAAACACTCTGTATATTAACAGATTCCAGGATGCAAAGGACCTTAGGAAGAAGGACACCAACAACAGCTTACACAGAAGATGATTATTTGCAATCCAAAGCTTTGGTTTAAAGATAAACAAGAGGCATGAAACCCACACTAGAGTCAGGACAGATCTCCATACACAAAGTTTCTAGCATCTGCTAGAAACTTCTTCCCTGAGAGGGTTCTCAGCCACTGGATTCTCAAGGAGGTGTTTCAAAGAGGCAGAGATGTGGTGCTGAGGGACATGGTTTAGCAGGAGCCTTGGAAGAGTTAGAGATTGGTTGGACTGGATGATCTTAAAGGTGTTTTCCAACCAAAGCAATTCTGTGATTCTCTTGTCTCCTTCCTCCTGCTCTGGGGTTCTTTTACCTCTTGTTAAGGAGACAACCATGATAAGCCTCACAGCATAGCCCTGAGGAAAAGGACCTGGGGGTGCTGGGGGAGGAGAAGCTCAACAGGAGCCAGCAGGGAGCACTTGCAGCCCAGAGAGCCAAGCAGAGCCTGGGCTGCAGCAAGAGAAGTGTGGCCAGCAGGGCCAGGGAGGGGATTCTGCCCCTCTGCTCCACTCTGCTGAGACCACAGCTGGAGCTCTGGGGCCAGGTCTGGAGCCTCTGTGCCAGGAAGGATCTGGAGGTGCTGGAAGGTGTCCAGAGAAGGGCCAGGAGGAGGAGCAGAGGGCTGGAGCTGCTCTGCTGTGAGCACAGCCTGAGGGAGTTGGGGTTGTGCAGGCTGGAGAGAAGAAGGCTCTGAGGAGCCCTTCCCAGGTGCAAGACTCCTGCAGTTCAGTGTTCAAAAACTAGACAGAGCAGCAGCAGGGGCAGGAAAGGCCCCAACTCCCGAGCCATGACTGTCACCCCAGGTCCCAACCCTGTGCCAGGGGAGTGTTTGGGATGTCCACGAGTGACCTGTTAAAATAGAGCACTTAGTCATTGTTTTGACACATGACCTAAGCGGCAGCCGAAGGGAAAGCACAGCGGCCTCAGCTCCGGAGCCCTGTCCCAGCTGGGGACGGAGTTTGGGTTGCCTAGACCTGAATCCAGCTAAAATAAGAGAGGGGCTCGGTGCCCTCGCGTGGTGTGCGCCGGAGCCCCGCGGCGCCGTCCCCGTGGCACCGCGGCTGCCGGCCCGCCCCGCGCCACGGCCCAAGGACCAGCCAGCAGCGCTGCTTCCCTCCCCACCTGCTGGGCAGCCACACAGGCTGAGCACAACAGAATTAACCAGGTTGGAAGAGACCTCAGAGATCATCAAGGCCAACCTCTCACCCAACACCATCTGATCAACTCAACCATGGCACCAAGTGCCTCAGCCAGGCACCTCCAGGGGTGGGGACTCCACCACCTCCCTGGGCAGCACATTCCCATGGCCAATCTCTCTTGCTGGGAAGAATTTCTTCCTAACATCCAGCCTGAAACTCCCCTGGCACAGCTTGAGACTGTGTCCTCTTGTTGTGGTGCTGGGTGCCTGGCAGAAGAGACCAACCCCCACCTGGCTACAGCCTCCCTTCAGGGAGCTGGAGAGAGCAAGAAGGTCTCCCCTCAGCCTCCTCTTCTCCAGGCTAAGCAACCCCAGCTCCCTCAGCCTCTCCTCCCAGGGCTGTGCCCCAGACCCCTCCCCAGCTTTCTTGCCCTTCTCTGGACACCTTCCAGCAGCTCAACATCTTTCCTAACCTGAGGAGCCCAGAACTGGACACAGGACTCCAGGTGTGGCCTGAGCAGTGCTGAGCACAGGGCACGATGACTTCCCTGCTCCTGCTGGCCACACTGTTCCTGCTGCAGGCCAGGATGCCTTTGGCATTCTTGGCCACCTGGGCACCCTGCTGGCTCCTGTTCAGCTGCTGTCCACCAGTACCCCCAGGTCCCTTTCTGCCTGGCTGCTCTCAGCCACTCTGCCCCCAGCCTGTAGCCCTGCCTGGGGTTGTTGTGGCCAATGTGCAGAACCTGGCACTTGGATGTGTTCAATCTCATGCCCTTGGCCTCTGCCCATCTGTCCAGTTGTTTCAGTGGGGAAAGACCTCTAAGATCAAGTCCAACCATCAACCTAAGGCCACCATGACCTCTAAACCACATCCCGAAGTGCCATGGCCACACGTTTCTTGAAGGCCTCAAGAGACAGCACCTCCCATCCCCAGCCCTGCTGCAGAAGAACACTGGCCACCACAGACTCACAGATGGCACTGGGTTGGAAGGGACCCTCAAAGGTCATCTTTGTCCAACTCCCTGCAGTCAGCAGTGACACCTCCAACTAGATCAGGCTGCCCAGGGCCACATCAAGATTGATCCTGAGTGTCTCCACCAACCCATCTCTAACCAAAAGCTCCTCAGAAAATGCCCTGTGCAAGGGACTAGCTAAAGGAGCCAACACCTTGAGCTGCAGGTCTCAGCTCTGGTCCACAGGACCAGCTGCAAGCCATGGGCTCAGAGCTTTCAGGGACACACAGGCCCCAGTGCTGACACATACTCAGAAGCTGATTTGTAGAACTGTTTTGGTTGGAAGGATCCTTTAAGACCATCAAGTCCAACTGTTAACCCAGCACTGCCAGGTCACCACCAAACCACAACCCTCAGCACCACATCTCTACCCCTACCCTACCCATTGCCTAGGCCACATTCCAGCCCCAGGAGCAGCTTGGGCTACCCACTGAGGACAGGAGCCCTCCACCCAGAGCAGGGGACCTACCATGGGTGCCTGGCAGCAGATAAACAGGAACTAGGCAGGATCACAGAACTAGAGGACCATTAAGGTTGGAAAAGACCTCTAAGGTAAATGCCAACTGTGAAGCCAACACAAGCATGCCCACTACAGCATGTCCCAAAGTGCCACATCTACACACTTCTTGAACACCTCCAGAGCTGGTGACTCCACTACTTCTCTGGGCAGTCTGTCCCAGTGTTTTCTTCACCAAAAGGGGTCCCAAGTTTCTTCTGAGGTCCAACCTAAACCTCCTCTGGTGCAACCTGAGGCCATTTCATCTTGTCACTTTTTACTAAGGACAAGTGACCAACCCCCACTTGCCTCCCACCTCCCTTCAAGGAGCTGTAGAGAGCCAGGAGGTCTCCCCTCAGCCTCCTTACCTGCAGGCTAAAAGACAGAAATGTGACCTAACAGCCCCTAAGCTCTTCCATTTCCAGCACTGAATAAAAACAACATTTTGTAATCCCTTTAAAGCTACACAGAAATCTGTTTGTCACACCCAACCCATGATGACCACAGGAACAGAGCTCTGGGATCCACACCTTCCTTCTGCACAAGCAACTTCCTTCTTTTCCACTCTTGGAAGCACAAAGCTACTTGAAAACTACTTTTTAAGATGGACACCAAGCCTGGCTACTCTGCACAACACAGGCCATGACATTTTGCCTAATGAATCAGTGCCAGGCTCAGTAACCAGCTCCTTTTAAATACAAAAGAAGGGGGGGAAAAGCCTATCCTAATAATACTCAGTGCTGGTTCAGCCCCACCAGCCAAGAAGAACCAGGTTTTAAATCCACCAGCTCCTTTGTGATGAAGTGAAGATGAAGAATTGAAACAAGGAAATGAGGGACACTGAAGCTTGGGGAAATTGGAAGGATTCCTACAGCTCTTGAGAAGAGATGGAGAGGGAGAAAAGCAAAGCACTGAAGTGCAGCAGGGACACCAAATCTGCTCCCTGAGGAACGGCTGGAGATAGAAAAGGGTTGTCAAGACCTCCTGGCTCTCTGCTGCTCCCTGAGAGGAGGTGGGAGCCAGGTGGGGGTCGATGGAGACAGGAGAACAGGAACCAGCCTCAAGTTACCCCAGGGGAGGTTTAGGTTGGACATGAGGAACCATTTCTTTCGCAGAAGGGTTGCCGAGGCCTGGCTGAGGCTGCCCAGGGCAGTGGTCTCCATCCCTGGAGGGGTTTCAAAGCTGTGTAGATGTGGTGCTGAGGGCCACGGTTTAGTGGTGACCTGGCAGAGCTGGCTCAATGGTTGGACTCCTCTTAAAGTTCTTCTCCAACCAAAAAAAAACCCAATTCCATACTCCTGTGGGTTTCCCCCCCCACCCCAACACCTCTGAGAGACCACTGTGGAAAGGGTCTGACTTTGCTCTCCCTAAGAAAATGTGCAACCAATTTTCCTCTCAGAGCAACGTGACACCAGTTGCCCACAGCCATGACTGCAGATCCCAAGGGCCCCAAATACCAGAGGAAGGGGAATAAATCCTGGGTGAGCCCTCCGGGGGAAAGAGAAGGAGAGAAGTGGGAGGAGAACAGGGGGAGGACTTGAGCCAGGAATTCCTCCACGGTGCAGAACACCTCCAGACTGGAAATTCCCAAAATATCCCTAGATCTCCAGTGCTCCCCACAAGGAGCCAGCACAGGACTCTGCTGCTTTCTAGTAAAGCATCAAGAAAAAAAAATGATCAATCCTGGGACTTCCCCAAACTCCTGCTCTCCTCCATCTTCCTCCTGCCATCCCCCTGATCCTTCTCCAGACAAAACCCGACCCCCTGAAGGCTGAGGGACCTCAACTCCCCCATTTGTGGGCTCCTCCCTGGAGGCTTCATCCGCACCAGCCCTTCCCGAAGGATTTGGGAATGCTCTCTGCAGGCTAATAAAGAAATAAACACACATTTTATGGGCTTAAAAAAAACTTTTAGGCGGGGGATTTTGCCCGAGAAAAGCCTGCAGCGGTGGGCTGGGGCTGGGGGGAGCGGGTGGGGAACGGGGCCACCCAAAAAGGTTTCTGAGAAGGGTGGGGGTGGTCAGGGCTGCCCCCCATGGGTGGGCACTGAGGGGAGGGGGTCAGGGAGCACAGCAAGGGACGTGGAGAGGTGTTTAAGGGTACCCGAAAGGGCGGGGGAGAAGGGAGGGAGAAAGAAGAAAGGACCCCGGACAAAAGCATGGGGAGGGTGGAGAGGTCCATCGAGCACCCAAAAAAGCCCCTCCACCCGCCAGGGCCGGTCTCGACAAGCCACCCTGAGCAGAACCCATTAATTCTCCTTGTCTTTTTTTTTTTTGTTAATTTAAATGTTTTTGTTTAGTTTTCCAGGTTGGGGGTTTTTTTTGGGGGGGTATTTTTATTTCTTTAACGCTGATGTTTTCTCCAGCAGCAGCTCGGGAAGCCGAGAAACGGGGAAGGGGCAGAGGTAGGGAAAGAAGAGAAGAAGATTTGTTTAAAGGAAAAGGATAAAAAGGGGGAAAAGGGGATATATTTTTCCCCTCTCTTCTTCTCCAAACCAAACCCCCCCCCCCTTTCAACTTTCCCATGCGAGCCTTTCCCTGCGCGACCAGTCGCCATACTGAAGGTTTTTCCCTTCTCTTTCCCTTCCCTCCCCACACCCTTTATCCTTTTCCTTCTTTAAGTACAGAGAGAAAGCAATTTTTTTTTTAAAAGGTATAAACTTTTTTTTTCCCCTTTCCCTTTCCTTTTTTTTCCCCCTCTCTCCTTCCCCCCTTGCGTGCAGTGGGCACAAAAGGGGCCCAGGGAGCTGTGTTTTCTTAACTACAAAAGCAGGGCTAATGAGATCATAGGAGGGAGTCAGCGATACTGTAACAAGTAGCTCAACAACCCGAGCCAGGAGGAGAAGAGGAGGAGGAGGAGAAGAAGAGGAAGAACAAACCCAGAAGTTTGCCCCTCCAGCACTCACCGATCAGACCTCCCACCAGAAAGGCGATCACTTGGAAGACCAACAAGATCCCCCCGACGATGCAGAGCTTTTTGGTGCTCATGTTCTCGATGATAGCCCCAGCCATCTTCTCACGCCGGTTGAATCGGTTCCCCCCACCCCAAAGAAAAAGAATTCAACCAGACGGACCCCCCCTACCCACCCACCGCCGCCGCCCCTGCTTCGGCTCCCTGCACTGATTGCCCCCGGGCCGGGCCAGCGGCCGGCTGCGCTGCGCTGCTCGGCTGCGCTGCGCTGCTCCGCTCCGCGCCGCTCGCTCCCCGCCACCCACCACCCCTGCGCCGCTCCCCGCCGTGATTGTGGCAGCCGCTCGGTGCATGTGGCTGCTTTAAAGCAGCTGGGAAGCCATCACATGACGGCACGGCACGGCACGGCCCCTCCCCGGCCCTTCGGCCCCGCCAACGGCACCGGCCCCGCCTCGGCCCCGTCCCGCCCCGGGAGCGCTGGGGCCTGCGCACCCCCGGCCCCGGCCGTGGAGCCGGCGGCGGGGAGCCGCCCGCGGCAGCGCTGCAGGTGAAGGCGGCGGGGCGGGCACCGCCGGGGCTCGGCCTGAGCAGAGACCGAGCCGGGGCGCGAATCACAGCGGCGAAGAATTGTTTGGGCTGCAAAAGACCTCCGAGATCATCGACTCCAACCCAACCCCGCCATGGCCATCAAACCGTGCCCCAAAGTCGGTTTTTTTTTCATCCCTCAATTACAGAATCAAAGAATTGTTCTAAGATCATTGAGTCCCTCCTGTCCACCCAGCACCACCATGGCCATCAAACCATGCCCCAAAGTGGTTTTTTTTCATCCCTCAATTACAGAATCAAAGAACTGTTCTAAGATCATTGAGTCCCTTCTGTCCACCCAGCACCACCACGGCCATCAAACCATGCCCCAAAGCGCCATGGCCACAGGTTCCTTGAACGCCTCCAGGGATGGTGCCTCCACACCTCCCTGGGCAGCCTGTGCCAGTGCCTGAGCACTCTTGCAGGAAAGAAAATTGTTCCTCGTGTCCAGTATAACCCTCCCCAGGCAGAGTTTTAGTCCATTTCCTCCAATCCTTTCACCTGATAGGGGATAGAAGGTGGTAGCATGGCACAGCCACCATCCTGCCCTGCGCCCCAGCCCCTTCCTTTTACCTCCCATTTCCAGTTTCCTCAGAGCCCCATGGCTGGAAAGATCAGGGCAGGGATTGTCCCCCTGTGCTAGGCACTGATGGGGTCACAGCTCCAATACTGCATTCAGTTTTGGGGCCCTCACTCCAAGGGCATTGAGGGGCTGGAGAAGGGCAACAATGCTGGGGAAGGGGCTGGGCAAGAGGGCTGGTGAGGAGCAGCTGAGGGAACTGGGGGTGTTCAGGCTGGAGAAAAGGAGGCTGAGAGGAGACCTTCTGGCTCTCTACAACTCCCTGGAAGGAGGCTGGAGTGGGGCAGGGGACAATCTATTCTCCCAAGGAACAAGCAATAGAGGAAAGAACTTCAAGTTGGACCAGGCGAGGTTCATATTGGACATGAAGAACAATTTCTTCCCCTTGAGGGTTGTCAAGGCCTGGCCCAGGCTACCCAGGGCAGTGGTGGAGTCCCCATCCCTGGAGGGGTTTCCAAGCCATGGATATGTGGTGCTAAGAGGCAGTGCTGGGTTAATGGTCCATGATCCTCAAGATCTTTTCCAGCCAAAACAACCCTATTCAATTCTATGGTGAAGATCCTGGGTACAACAGCATCCATCTGAAACAGGCTGCTTGTGCTGGTTTTCAAGCACTAGGTGTGTGGCTTCCAAAGCTGACCTGCACAACCTAAATCATCCCAAGGTCATTTGTTTTAGTTCTGTGACCTGTTCCTCATCTGCAGAGCTAAGAAATTCTTCTCTTCCCCTGATATGTGGTGGTGGAATACGAGTGCTAGGGAGGACTTTAGATGTTTGTTGGGTTCAGGACACCTTTAGTTTCGTTTCAGCTTTATTTTTATATGACAGTTATGACTTCATTGTTAAAAATAGCTCTTAATGGACAAGTCCTTTGTACCCATTATGAACCCACGAGAATCACCCACGCAGCCAGGCCTCCAAAATCAAAGCCTGGTGGTGGCTTTGGGCCAAGACAATTAAAGGCTTAAAATACCAAGTAATTCATACAGAAATGTAAAAAACCCAAGAATCCACCCAGAACAATTGCAGATTTTGAACTCTGCTGCTGATTTGTTTTATGGCATCTATCCAGCACTTAATGTTGACTCTGAGCGATGACTTCTGCTATTTTCTCTGTTGGAAGTGGCACAAGCTTTTGAATTGCATTGGCACCCTGATGGTCTGCAGTCACCATTGACTAGGAGAGAGTCTTGACAAGCCCAGATCATCATTTGTTAAGTCCTACAGTTAACCAAAAGCAAGGAAGGACCTATAGGACAGCACAGCTTCGGAAGCAGTAGTGCCACTAAGTACCTAATTGTGGCCTTTCAGTGTCTGAAGGGGGCTACAAGAAGGCTGGGGAGGGACTGCTCAGGATCTCAGGTAGTGATAGGACTGGGGGCAATGGAATGAAGCTGGGGGTGGGGAGATTCAGGCTGGAGGTGAGGAGGAAGCTCTTCCCCATGAGAGTGGTGAAGCCCTGGAATGGGTTGGCCAGGGAGGTGGTTGGGGCCCTGTCCCTGGAGGTGTTTAAGCCCAGGCTGGATGAGGCTCTGGCCAGCCTGATCTAGTGTGGGGTGTCCCTGCCCATGGCAGGGGGGTTGGAACTAGATGATCCTTCCAACTAGATGGTCCCTTCCAAGCCTGACTGATACTATGATACTAGATTCAAATAAGGAAGATGTAGACTAGATCTGTGGAAGACATTTTTCACTCTGAGGGCAGTGAGAGCCTGTCCCAGGTAGCCCAGAGAGGTGGCAGCTGCCCCATCCCTGGAACCACTCCAGGTCAGGTTGGTTGGGGCTCTGAGCAACCTGATCTAGCTGCAGGTGTCCCTGCTGATGGCAGCAGGGTTGGAACTAGATGACCTTTAAAGGTCCCTTCCAACCCAAAGCAGTCAGTGGTTCTCTGTTTGTACATTAATGACTCTAGAGAACTTACTTGGTGCAATCTTCAGCTAAATGTCAACCTCCTTCTAATCAATTTCTTTCTAAAGTGAAACCAGGAAAGGAACAAAAAGCCAGGAAATGATAACCTCACCTTTAGAAGGCACTTTCCACCTCATTGCTACATCTTCAATACCTCAAAGCTGAGATCTATTAATCACATCTGACTTTTGACATGCATCCAAAGGGCCTGTGGAACACAGCATCCCAGCATGGGATAGAGGTTGGAAGGGGCCTCTGGAAATCATCCAGTCCAACCCCCTGCTAAAGCAGGGCACCCACGGCAGCTTGCCCAGCAGCACAATGGCCAGGGGGGTTTGGAAGCCTTTCAGACAGAGACTCCACAACCTCTCTGGGCAGCCTGCTCCAGGCCTCCAGCACCCTCATAACAAAGTTTCTCCTCCTCTTCAGGTGGAACCTCCTGGGTTCCCCTTTGTGCTCATTGCCTCTTGTCCTGCCACTGAGAAAAGTCTGGCCCCATCCTCTTGCCCCCCACAGGTCCTTTAGCTCTTGCTGAGCACTGAGCAGATCCCTTCTCCCAAAAGATGGTGAGCTGGGACCTCTTTCCTGCCAGAAAGTGTCCTCACAAGAGAAAAACTGGCCCAAAGCATGTCAGAAAACACACCTCCAGGCATCTTCCAGCTGTTGATAAATCACAGTGTCTGCCTCAGTAAGGTCTCCAGAATCAATCATCTGGGAACTCATCTCCTAGCTGCTCATGACATGCTATTTTCCTGCCTGCCTCAGGCTGTTTGGAAAGCCTCAGCTATTAAAATAACTCTCCTGCTTTCAGCCCCAGGCAGGAGGAGGAGACTTGCCACAGAGGACTCAGCAGGGTTGGGCCCAGAGCCCAGCTTTTCAAGGAGGTTTAGCTGCCTGAAGATGTAGGAGAGGGCTCAGCAGGACTTCCACCAGCTCCTCGGGTTTGGTGCTACATGTCTGAGCCACAGTTACTGCAAAGGCTCTGAGAAAAACTTCCTTTGGATGCCCAGATGGCACAGAGATGAAACTCTGAAAGCTTCGCTGTCTCATGTCCTAGAAAAAGTGTGGCCAGCAGGACCAGGGCAATGATTGTCCACCCCTACTGGGAACTGGTGAGGCCATGCCTTGAGTATTTGGCTCAGTTTTGGGCCCCTTACACCAAGAAGGACATTGAGGTGATGGAGCAGGTCCAGAGAAAGGCAACAAAGCTGGGGAAAGGTCTGGAGAACAGGGCTGGTGAGGAGCAGCTGAGGAACTGGGGGTGTTCAGCCTGGAGAAAAGGAGGCTGTGGGGAGACCTTCTGGCTCTACAGCTCTCTGAAAGGAGGTTGGAGCCAGGCAGGGTTTGGTCTCTTCTCCCAGGGGACAAGTATGAGATGAGAGGACATGGCCTCAAGTTCCAACAGCAGACTAAACCTCCATGGGACATGAGAACCAATTTCTTCCCCCAAAGGGTTGTCAGTCCCTGGCCCAAGGCAGTGGTGGATTCCCCATTCCTGGAGGGGTTTAAAGGCTGTGTAGATGTGGTGCTGAGTGACATGGTTCAGATGAAACCTCCTGGGTTCCAGTTTGTGCCCATTGCCCCTTGTCCTGTCCCTGGGTACCACTGAGAAGAGTCTGGCCCCAGCCTCTTGCTCCCACAGGCCCTTCAGCTCTTGCTGAGCCTTGATCAGATCCCCTTTCAGGCTGCTCAACAGCCCCAGGGCTCTCAGCCTTTCCTCCTCACAGAGCTGCTCCAGGCCTCTCAGCATCTTTGGAGCCTCCCCTGGACTCTCTGCAGTAGTTCTCTGTCTCTCCTGGACTGGAGAGCCCAGAGCTGGACTCAAGACTCCAGATGTGGCATCACTGGGGCAGAGTCCTGCCTGTCTGTAAGGAACTGAAAAAGAAATGCTCTGATTCATTGGGTATGGAGCAGCATTTCATAGAGTCACAGGATGGCAGCAGTTGGAAGGGACCTCTGCAGATCACCCAGCCCAACTCTCTACCAAAGGAGGATCACCTAGGGCAGGTCACACAGGAGTGCATCCAGATGGCTCTTGGAAGTCTCCAGGGAAGGAGACTCCTCTTGGGCAGCCTGCTCCAGGGCTCCAGCACCCTCACACCAAAGAAGTTTCTCCTCATGTTGAGGTGGAACCTCCTGTGTTCCAGTTTGTCTCCACTGCCCCTTGTCCTGTCCCTGGGCAGCACTGACAAGAGCCTGACCCCTTCTTATTGACACAAGAAAACCAGAGAAGGAACAGTCCCAGCTCACTCTCTTGAAGGCTCTTCTCTGGTAGGCTTCCAATCAGATGACAAAGCCCTCCTTTTACTTTAGGATGAAGGTTCAAGAGGGGCATCAGGGCTTCTGTGCAGTATGTGAGACAGAGCTGAGCTGCTAATTTGACAGCAGATCTCAGCTTGTCAGCCTGGAGGTGCAGAGTTGTGATATCCTGAAGGAGGGGCCAATAACAATTATTTATTAAAGGCTGTTTGGAGTTGCTTTTGAAATGTGATTTATTGGCTCTGCAAGTCCCCTGCGGTTGGAAGGCTCAAGCCCTCCAAGGCAAAGCTGTGGAGTGCAGCCTGCCAAGCTGTCTCTGTCAAGCATTAATCCAATCATCAGGAGGCAGAGGTTCTGCAACAGGATATCTGAAGAAGTCTTGGGAAGATTCATCATTAGTCTATCACTGAATTCCTCCATCCAAACCTCTTCCATAACATAATCATCATCTGGCAGGAAGCAGAGCTCTACTCCAATCCTTCTATTTGATTGAGTAATCATCTGGAGACCCAAAAGACTTCACTCAGCAAAACCAGTCCCCACCCCCTCGTGACTCCCTCCCATCTCTACAAAATCCCTTTTGAAAAAGCCACAGCTCAAAAGCCACAGAACTCAGAATCACAGAATCAGAGAATCAGCAAGGCTGGAAAAGCCCTCAGGGATCATCAAGTCCAAGCTGTCACCCAACACCTCCTGACAACTCAACCATGGCTCCAAGTGCCACATCCAGTCCCCTCTTGAACACCTCCAGGGACAGGGACTCCACCACCTCCCTGGGCAGCACATTCCAATGCCTCTTCCACTCTTGCTGGAAAGAAATTGCTCCTAATAATTTTCTTCTTGCCTCCTAGTCCTGGTGAAGATGCAAGCTTGGAGCTCTGCTCTTTTCCTCTCTCTTAAGCCTGTCTCTATAGCTGGCCCTTTCCTAAGTCAGCAGCCCTCAGACTGAACCTCCTGACTTGCATCAAACTTCTGCATGGGCACTCCACCTCTTGTAGGGTTTCTTGCCTTGTGTTCAACATCCAGAGCAAAGCCTAACCAAAACTTGCCACTTCACAGCATCCCAGCTTGGTGGGGGTTGGAAGGGACCTCTGAAGAGCATCCTGTCCAACCCCCTGCTAAAGCAGGGCACCCACAGCAGCTTGCCCAGCAGCACAATGGTCACCTGGGTTTGGAATCTCTCCTGGCAATGAGACTCCACAAGCTCTCTGGGCAGCCTGCTCCAGGCCTCCAGCACCCTCACACCAAACAAGTGTCTCCTCCTGTTCAGATGGAACCTCCTGGGTTCCATTTTGTGCCCACTGCCCCTGGCCCTGTCAGTGGGAACCAATGAGAGGAGTCTGGCCCCAGCCTCTTGCCCCCCACAGGTCCTTTATCTCTTGCTGAGCATTGCTCAGCTCCCCTCTGGGGCTGCTCTTCTGCAGGCTCCACAGCCCCAGGGCTCTCAGCCTTTCCTCCTCACAGAGCTGCTCCAGACCTCTCAGCATTTTGGTAGCCCTTTGCTGGGCTCTCCCCAGCAGTTCCCTGTCTCTGTTGAGCACTCCTCAACATCTTCCTGGCCCTCCAGAGACTGGATTAGCAGATGCAGCTAAATTTAAATGAAAGCCATTTTGCAGAGTCCCCTGGGCAGGGAACAAAGACACAGGGGCTGGGAATTTGTGATGCTGGGGCCTGCTGCAGAACTGTCCCACCAAGGATCCACACTTTAATTCAGCTGTAGTAGAAGCTGATCTTAGTTAATTAAGCTGGCAGAGGCCCCAGAGGTTTAATCATCTTGCAGTGCTACCAACTGTGTAAGATCAGATGAAAAACTGACAGATAGGAAGTGGCTTTAGCATTTTACTCTTCTGTGCTGTTAAGTAAGATGCAGTTTCAGAGCTGTACTGGTTGCTGTAAGGAAGTACCTGCAGTTTTCTGTTGTCAAAGATCAGGGCAGGACTGGCCACCAGCCAAGTGCCAGGGGAAGCCCTCTGCTCCCCACAGGGGAGAGAAAGGGAAGAAGGGAGAGAGGCTGCTGGGGTGGGAAAGGAACCAAACCAGCTGGGATGGAAGGAAGAACAATGCCATGGGATGGAGACACAGAGACACAAACCAAGGTGGAACCCAAGCCCTGGTGGCAATGCTGGCACCATGGGCACCACTGGTGCTGGGGGCAGGCACTGAGCAAGTCCCAGCCTGGACTCAGCAGCAGATGGGAACTGGGTTCAGGAGCTGGATTCAGGAGCACAGGGATGGGGATGGAAGGCAGAAGGGACAGAGTCCTCCTGGGACTGCCCAGGGAAGAAGAGGCTTGACCCTGGTGCTCCCCCAGCTGCCTCCTGCAGATGCCACCCAAGGGCTGCAGTCTCTTGTTGGGCAGCTGAGGCTCCCCTGCCCTGCCCTCTCCTCCCCACAGGTGCCAGCTCTGCCTTGCTGCCCCCCAGCATGGGGCACAAGCTGTGGCAGTGCCCTTGGTGTGGGCAGGAGCAAGTGCAAGGCAGAGGCTTTCTGCAGCCCAGCCCAGGCAGTGCCTGTCCCCCTCAGGCTCTCACTGCTGGCAGCAGCCCCTGGCATTGCAAACCTACCCTGAAATTCAGAATGTGCCCTCAGTGAGCAGGCACCAAGCTGAGAAGTCACAGCACTGACCAGCATTTGTTCATGTCTAGCTCAGAGCAGGGCATCCCTGCATGTACAAACAGAACCAGCAGTTCTGAAGGCTCAGTCTGAAGGCTCAAAAATCTTGAGACATCAGAAACCTAAAGTTAAACTAATAAACAATCATAGAATGGCTCCTCAGTTTAAGAAGGACATTGAGGCACTTGAACGAGTCCAGGGAAGGGCAAGAAAGGTGGGGAGGGGTCTGGAGCACAGCCCTGGGAGGAGAGGCTGAGGGAGCTGGGGTTGCTTAGCCTGCAGAAGAGGAGGCTCAGGGAGACCTTCTTGCTCTCTCCAACTCCCTGAAGGGAGGTTGTAGCCAGCTGGGGGTTGGTCTCTTCTCCCAAGCAGGCAAGCAGCACCAGAACAAGAGGACACAGTCTCAAGCTGTGCCAGGGGAGGTTTAGGCTGGAGGTGAGGAGAAAGTTCTTCCCAGCAAGAGAGATTGGCCACTGGGATGTGCTGCCCAGGGAGGTGGTGGAGTCCCCATCCCTGGAGGTGTTCAAGAAAGGCTTGGATGTGGCACTTGGAGCCATGGTTGAGTTGTCAGGAGGCACTGGGTGACAGCTTGGACTTGATGATCTCTGAGGTCTTTTCCAACCTGGTTGATTCTATGATTCTATGAATGGTTTGGGTTGAAGGGACCTTAAAGATCATGCAGCTTCACCCCCCTGCCATGGGCAGGGATACCTTCCACTAGAGCATTTTGCTCAAGGCCCTGGGAGACATCTTCAGAGCACCTCCTAAGCCCAAGCCCAAAGCCTGTGTGGACTTTCTGGATCTCCTCGAAAGAGACATCTGGTTTGGAACAGTCACAAAGGGCCACGGCCAAAAGTATCCCATAATAGTGAGGAGCTGTAATTTGACATTTTGGATACACATCCCTCTTGCCAAATAATATCATATTTTGACTCTTGGCAAGGAACAGGAGGAGAAGGACTTATCCAAGAGGAGTAATTTAGCACAATGCAATCGAGACAGGCTGCCCCACAGGCTAAGCACTGACTCAGGAGTCAGCAACTCTGCCTTTGTTGTCCTCTGAAATCAAAATTGCACAGCAATATGGCTTGCTGCTTAGGCACAGTTTCCATCTGAGCCCAAGCACAAGCTTTTAGTCCATGAGGAGATGATTAGAGGTGGGGTGACTAAAGCTCTTTCCATCCCTATGGATACCCATCCCAGTGGAGGACCCTTCTGTTCCCCAGCTGTCCCAGTTAACTGTCACTGATTTCACAGGATGCTGGGGGATGGAAAGGGACCTCTGGAGATCATCCAGCCCAAACCCCCTGCTAAAGCAGGGGCACCCACAGCAGCTTGCCCAGGAAGAGAGAGCTTTGGAAGCTCTCCAGAGAAGGAGACTCCCCAGCCTCTCTGGGCAGCTTGCTCCAGGGCTCCAGCACCCTCACACCCACCGTAAGAAGGACATGGATCTGGTAGGCAGGGTCCAGAACAGGGCCACAAAGATGATCATGGGGCTGCAGCCCCTCTCTATGGGGACAGGCTGAGAGAGTTGGGGCTGCTCAGCCTGGAGAATAGTAGGCTCCAGAAAGTACCTGAAGGGAGCTACAGGAGAGCTGGGGAGGGACTTTTTACAAGGGCTTGTAGTGACAGGACAAGAAGCAATGGCTTTGAGCTGGAAGAGGGGAGCTTGAGATGGGAGATTAGGAAGCAATTTGTTACAGTGAGGGTGGTGAGA
This sequence comes from Dryobates pubescens, assembly GCF_014839835.1. Classification (NCBI taxonomy): domain Eukaryota; kingdom Metazoa; phylum Chordata; class Aves; order Piciformes; family Picidae; genus Dryobates; species Dryobates pubescens. The sequence continues at coordinate 1,914,538 of NC_071622.1, forward strand.
CACTGGAACAGGCTGCCCAGGGAGGCTGTGGATGTTCCCTCCCTGGAGATGTCCAAGGCCAGGTTGAGGCTTTGAGCAAGCTGCTGCGGTGTGAGGTGTCCCTGCCCATGGCAGGGGGGCTGGAACTGGCTGATCCCTGAGGCCCCTTCCAACCCAAACCATTCTGTGATTCTTACAAACAACAACAACAAAAGCTAGTGGCAGGACATCTGGTTCTGTAAGAAACCCTGTCTAGAAGAGTAATGCAAACCACAGTTCCTCTCCAGGCAAAACTGAAACCTGGAATCATTGTCCTGGAATGCTCCAAAACCTCTTAGCACCAGTTCCTGAAATCAGCAGTAAGGAAGCAGCAAAGGTTCTGAGGAGTGTGCCAGTGAGATGTCCCCTGCTGTGCACACACCAGCCCCTAAGCTCTAAACATCTAGAGGGAAGGATTTCTGCAGCAAGGAAATCAAGTGGAGAGGACAGGCTGCCCAGGGAGGTGCTGCAGTCACCGTGCCTGCAGGTGTTCAAGAAACCTGTGGCCATGGCACTGTGGGACATGGTTGACCGACCATGGTGGTGTTGGGTTGATCACAGGATGTCAGGGGTTGGAAGGGACCCAAAGAGATCATCCAGCCCAGCCCCCCTGCCAGAGCAGGACCATACAACCCAGCTCAGATCACACAGGAGCACATCCAGATGGGGCTGGAAAGGCTCCAGAGAAGGAGACTCCACAACCTCTCTGGGCAGCCTGCTCCAAGGCTCTGGGACCCTCACAGGGAAGAAGTTCCCCCTTGTGTTGAGGTGGAACCTGTTGTGCTGCAGCTTCCATCCATTGCTCCTTGTCCTATCCCAGGGAGCAAGTGAGCAGAGCCTGTCCCCTCCCTCCTGACCCCCAGCCCTCAGCTATTGATAGACATTGATTAAATCCCCTCTCAGTCTTCTCTTCTCCAGACTAAAGAGCCCCAGGCCCCTCAGCCTCTCCTCCCCAGGCAGTGCTGCAGTCCCCTAAGCATCCTGGTAGCCTCCCCTGGAGCCTCTCCAGCAGATCCCTGTCCCTCCTGAGCTGGGGAGCCCAGAACTGAACACAGCACTCAAGATGAGGTCTCAGCAGGGCAGAGCAGAGGGGGAGGAGAACCTCCCTGGCTCTGCTGGACACACTCTTCTTAATGCCCCCCAGGATCCCCTTGGCCTCCTTGGCCCCCAGGACACATTGCTGTCCCATGGAAAGTTCCTGCTCATGTTCAGATGGAACTTCTGATGTTCCAGTTTGTGCCCATTACCCCTTCTGCTGTCACTGGGCACCACTGCCAAAAGCCTGGTCCCATCCTCCTGACACCCAGGCTGGAAGTGTTGATCAGCACTGGTGAGATCCCCTTCAGGCTGCTCTTTTCCAGCCTACAAAGCCTCAGTTCTCTCAGCCCTTCCTCACCACAGAGATCTCCCAGTGCCCTCAGTGTCTTTGCAGCCCTTTGCTGTAGCCTCTCTAGCAAGTCCCTGTCCTTCTGCAACTGGGGAGCCCAGATCTGGGCCCAGGACTCCAGTTGAGGCCTCAGTTGGGCAGAGCAGGGGGAGAGGAAAACCTCCCTTGACCTGCTGGCCACACTCTTCTTCATGCAGTGGTCCAACCACTGCTTCCTCTCTCTCCTCTGGCTGAGTTTGTGTTGTGGGGGGGATGGAGCAAAACTAGAAATGGGGAGATTGAGATTGGATGTGAGGAAGAAGTTGTTGCCCATGAGGGTGGTGAGAGCCTGGCACAGGCTGCCCAGGGAGGTGGTGGCAGCCTCCTGCCTGGAGGTGTTTGCAGCCAGGCTGGAGGTGGCTGTGAGCAACCTGCTGCAGTGTGAGGTGTCCCTGGCCCATAGCAAGGGGGTTGGAGCTGGCTGAGCCTTGAGCTCCCTTCCAAGCCTGACAGTTCTGTGATTCTATGAGAAGAGCAGGAGACACTGCTTGGCAAGGGCAAACAGAAAGTACTTCACCTGATCCCTTGGCCCCACTTCCTACAACACTTCTGCTGGAAGCAGCAGCAGCTCAGGCAGCCTCTTGCTCCTCTGCCCAGCCCTGGCCACGGGAATTTTCCCAGCTCCATGCTCATAAAGCTGTTTGTGGTAGCATGGTGCAGTGAAACCAAGCTAAAAGGCATCCTGCAGGGAGAGAAAGAGGAAGAGGTGGAGAGCAAATCATTTCCAGGTGTAGCCTCCTGTTGTCTCACATGCAAAGGCTGGGCTGCTGCCAGTGTAACCCAGACAGCACTTTGTCTCCACACAGCTATGTCTAAGAGATCATGTGCAGTGGTGGAATAGGGATGGATACTTAATTCTGTCCTTCCAGCTGGGGTGATTTCTCATCTGGTTCTTCAGGAAGCTCTGAGGGTGGGTGAGGAATTGATCCATGTTAAAAACAACCAGGGGTGGGTGGTGGGGCATTGTTATTGTAGTGCTTCCAGGTCACAGCCTGGCAGCACAAAGAGTTTTAGGCTGTCAGATCATGGCATGAGAAAGGTGCTGGAGCCCCTCTGCTAAGAGGCCAGGATGAGAGAGCTGGGGTTGCTCAGCCTGGAGAACAGAAGGCTCAGGGGAGACCTTCTGGTGGCCTTTCAGGACTTAAAGGGGCTGATAAGGAAGCTGGGAACAGAGTTTTGAGCAGGGCCTGCTGTGACAGGACAAGGGGAGGTGGTTTGAACCTCTAAGAGGGAGATTCAGACTGGAGAGAAGGGAGAAAGGTTTGCCACTGAGGGTGGGGAGAGCCTGGCCCAGGTTGCTCAGAGAGGTGGGAGATGCTCTGTCCCTGGAACCATTCCAGGTGAGATGTTTTGGGACTTTGAGCAGCCTGCTGTAATTACAGATGTCCCTGCTGGCTGCAGGACCTTTAAAGGTCCCTTCTGCCCAACCCAGTCTGTGGCTATGACACAAAAGCAGGAGGCCTCTGTTATTGAAGGCAATGCCTCCATAATGCAGCTGCCCTGTGATTCATGGCCACCAGCCTACACACAGAATCACAGAATCATTGACTTGTTTGGCTTGGAAAAGACCTCCGAGATCATCAAATCTGACCACCCACCCAACCCTACCATGGCCATCAAACCATGTCCCCAGGTGCCATGGCCACAGGTTTCTTGAGCCCCTCCAGGGGTGGGGACTCCCTGGGCAGCTTGTTCCAATGCCTGCCCTCTCTTGCAGTGAAGAACTCGTTCCTCATGCCCAACCTAAACCTCCCTGGTACAATTTCAGGCCATTTTATACACCAGCTTGGCCAACCTGCCTCACCCTTGAGAGCCCAGGTCTCTCTGGTGCTGCTCACTTTGTGCAGCTGGTTTGTAAACAGAAAGCTACCAGGAAGCCCTCCTGTTCTGCTTCCTAAAAGATGGCTTTGACTCTGGCACTTACCCACCCCAAACCCTCCATGGGGACTCTCCTGCCTCCAGGGCCACTCTCGTGGCTGCTGCTGCTGCTGGGAAGCTGAAATGAGACTCTGTGCTGTTGCTGTAGCCTGAAGACCCCCAGCTCTCCCCTCCCAGTGCTTTCACCCAGGACTCTCACAGCCCATCTTCCTTCTCCTTGCCCACTGCAGGCAGCACTGGAGATGGGATCAGCTTTCTGTGGGGCTGGAGACAACCCAGCTGGTCCTTAGGTCCAGCCAGGCTTACAAGCTCATCTCATCCCTGCTCCTCTTACCTCATGCCCTTAAATGCTATGGGGTGGCAACAGCTCTGTGAGCAGGGCTGGCCCTCACCTGCTGGTTGGGCCACCCTCAAGCATCCCCTGACACCTGGTGGCAGCATCAGATTCAGAGAATCACAGAATGGTTTGGGTTGGAAGGGACCTCAAAGATCATCCAGTTCCAACCCCCCTGCCATGGGCAGGGTCACCTTCCACTAGAGCAAGTTGCTCAAAGCCTCATCCAGCCTGACCTTAAACAGGGGCATCCACCACCTCCCTGGGCAACCTGTGCCAGTGTCTCACCACCCTCACTGGAAAGAATTTCTTCCCTAATCTCCAGCCTAAATGTCCCCTCTTACCCCTTAAAGCCGTTCCCTCTCATCCTAGTACCACAAGCCCTTGTAAAAAGTCTCTCCCCAGACCTCCTGTAGCCCTCTTCAGGTGCTGGAAGGTTGCTCTAAGGTCTCCCCAGAGCCTTCTCTTCTCCAGGTTGAACAAGCCCAAGTCTCTCAGCCTGTCACCACAGGAGAGGTTCTCCAGCCCTCTGCTCATCTTTGTGGCCTCCTCTGGACTTTCTCCAGCTGATCCTTCTTGTGCTGGAGGCACCAAAGCTGGATGCACTTCTCCAGGTGGGGTCTTACCAGAGCAGAGTAGAGGGGGAAGAATCAACACCAGCTCCAGAGAGCCAAGTGCACAGCTGAGCTGAGGAAGAGCTGTGTGGCTGGAGGGCCAGTTGGTTGACTTACAACAGAGCCCCCACAGGCAGTGGGACAGGGACAGGGGCAGAGCTTTCCTCCTGTTTCTAATCTGCTGGTTTAGAGCTGCAGAATTGCAGCTCTGGCTGGAATGGAAACATAACCTCATTAGGAGAAGGCAGAGTCATTTCCTTTCAGTGCAAGCTAAGGGTTGTTTAGCTCTCCCCTGAGCTGAGTGGCTTGGCTGCTCCCACACCTACTGGGAGGTAAACCCAGGAGAAACTCTGCAAGCTGCCTGGGGCATGGGCTGTTCTGAGCTGGCAGGAAGCAAATGCTGACCATGGCATGGCTACTTCTAGCACTGATGTTGCTCACAGGTCTGATGCTGTGAATTATTACCCAAGGATCAGCAATGGTGTGACCAGCAGGACCAGGGCAGGGATTGTTCCTCTGGACTCAGCACTGCTGAGGCCATGCCTTGAGTACTAGGTTCAGTGTTGGGCCCCTCATTCCAAGAAGGACATTCAGGGGCTGGACAGAGTCCAGAATAGGGCAATGAAGCTGGTGAAGAGTCTGGAGAACAGGGCTGGTGGGGAGCAGCTGAGGGAACTGAAGAGCCTGGGGAAAAGGAGGCTGAGGGGAGACCTTCTGGCTCTCTACAGCACCATGAAAGGAGGCTGGAGCCAGCTGGTCTCTTCTCCTTAGTAACAAGTGATAGAATGAGAGGAAACAGCCTCAGGTTGGGCCAGGGGAGGTTTAGGTTGGACATGTGGAACAATTGCTTCCCCTGGAGGGCTGTCAAGGCCTGGCCCAGGCTGCCCAGGGCAGTGGTGGAGTCCCAGTCCCTGGAGGGGTTTCCAAGCCATGGAGACGTGGTGCTGAGGGCCATGGTTCAGTGGTGCCCTGGCAGTGCTGGGGTAACAGTTAGGCTACTGGTTCATTAGATCAAGCCTAGCACTCATCTCTAACCCAAACCTCTCCTCCACTCTCAGGAACAGATGTGGCACCTGGGGACATTGTTCAGTGGTCATGGAGGTGTTGGGTAGATGATCAAAGCTTTGATGATCTTAGAGGTCTTTTCCAACCTTATTGATTCTGTCAGTCCTTGATTTTGTCTGATACATGATGTGTGTAAAGAAACAGGAGCAAAGGAAATGGATTTCTCCACAAGCATTACTGCTGCTTGTGAGCAGTTAGTGCCTGAAGCAGCTCTGAGACTCTCTCAGGCAGCAGGCAGAAGGACAATGGATTTCTCAGCCTCATCCTTAAAGCAGAACTGACCTCTGCCAAAATATCTGACATTTGATGTGGTGAAGGTGCATTACTCCTGACTCTTTCCCAAGGACAGAGATAGGAGAGGCCCAAAGAGGTCTGTCAGACAGACAAGGAGAAGTGAGAAGCCCTCCTGGCCCATTTGCACCCCCAGCTGAGTGCCCTGTGGCTGGTTTTAGCCTGCTGGTGCCCTCACCCTGCACCAAAGCCTGCTCACCTTTCCCTAACCTGTTGACTGTTCAAGTTTGGAACATGGTGGGAGGTGCAGGGTGAAGTTACAGGAGATGGAGTGAGCTGAGCTGATCACTCTCTGATCCTCACAGGGGGAGGAACCATTCCTCCTCCTCCTCCTCCTCACAGCTCTGCATTCCTGGAGCTTATCATGTGCTGGCTCTGCTGCTTGTTGGGCCCCTCCAACAGCTAACCAAGCAGAAAGCACACTTTTTTATCCTGCAAAGCTGAGAGTTTCTTGCCAGGGAGGGAGTTAAATCAGCTCACCAAGAGCTCTAATGAGTGCTAGGCTTTGAATAATAGAGTGGAAGTGGAAGCAGAAGGCTTGGACTAAAGAAAAGGGGTTGGGGGGTAAGGAAGGAATACAACCTCCTCCTTTTAGATTGCTCATCAAATCACACACAAAGTCTTTGTAACACTTGTGATCCCTCAAAGAAAAAGCCCTGCAAGCTAAGCCCAAGCAGCCCACAGCCCAGCTGGCACAGCTGCTCTGGGCTATTATACCCTGCTAGGCCAGCAGCAGCAGCTCTGCAAAGGGGTTCAGGTCCCTGCAGCCTAAAAACTTCATAACCAGGGCTTCAGACCTTGATTTTGGTGCCTGCTCAGAGAAATGTGTCCAGAAGGCTAGGATGGAAACCTGCTGTGAGCAGTTCTGACACGGTCATGAGGACTTAGGAGCGCTCCCACCTCAGAGCAAAGCCTGAGGCCTTCAGCCCCTCTGTTCTTGTGCTGTAGCAAAAAACCAACAACCAGGGACAATGACTTTAAAGAAGCTTTATGGTTCCTGGGCTCTGTGTTGTAAAAGGGCCTGAGGGTGCTGTGATTGCACTGGAGCCCCAACCACAGCCTGCTGCAGGGCTCTCCTCGCATCTCTTCTCTGGAGATCACCCACTCCAACCCCCTGCTAGAGCAGGGCAGCCACAGCAGCCTGCCCAGCAGCACAATGGCCAGGTGGCTTTGGGAGCTCTCCAGGCAGGGACACTCCACAACCTCTCTGGGCAGCCTGCTCCAGGCCTCCAGCACCCTCACACCAAACAAGTTTCTCCTCCTCTTCAGGTGGAACCTCCTGGGTTCCAGCTTTTGCTCACCACCCCTTGTCCTGTCAGTGGGAACCACAGAGCAGAGTCTGGCCCCAGCCTCTTGCCCCCCTCAGGCCCTTCAGCTCTTGCTAGCACTCAGCAGATCCCCTCTGGGGCTGCTCTTCTGCAGGCTCCACAGCCCCAGGGCTCTCAGCCTTTGCTCCTCACAGAGCTGCTCCAGGCCCCTCAGCATCTTTGGAGCCTCCCCTGGACTCTCTCCAGTAGTTCCCCATCTCTATTGGACTGGGGAGCCCGGAACAGGACACAGGACTCCAGCTGTGGGCTCCCTAGAGTACAGCAGAGGGAGAGGAGAACTTCCCTTGACCTGCTGGCCACACTCTTCTTCATGCAGCCCAGGACAGAGTGCAGGACTGGCACAAATCCCTTACACAGCTTTTATTTGTCTGAGAGAGCTTCTGCTACAATTGGTATTCTCCAGTGGTGGTTTCCACCCAGTTCCAAAGGACCCATTCAAACCCAGATGGTTTCCATTACCAGATGCCTTGTTTATGCCAGAGATCTGAAACCTCCATCCTCATCCTCCCCTGCTGGAATCAGTGCTGAGCAGAAGGGCAGGTCCCTGAGCACACCCTCAGCAGGCAGCCACCAGGATGAGAGCTTGGTAGGAGGTCACCACCTCCTCAGGCACTGCAGTGCTAATGCTCTCAGCAGAAAGAACCTTTAGGAGAGTGAGAAGAAAAAGCACCCAGAGTTAAAGCCCCCAAGGGTTTGCTGTGCTGCTGCATGGCTGCCCACCACTTCAGCACTGGAGGATCCCTGCTTGATCCCTGAGACACCCCCAGAGCAGCTGCCAGCTGCCAGGGGGTGACCTGCCAACTGCTGCCTTCAGAACGAGCAGCCAGCCTCCCCTGCACCTTGCTTGGGGCTTCTGGGCTGGGGGCTGGGGTTTGGTTTTTTGACCACTTGTTTGCTTTTTGGGGGGCACCATTTCTTATCACAACACTGATCTGACAGATCTGAAGGTTGGACTTGCTGATTTTCAAGATCTCCTCCAGCCCAAGCAATTCCAGGGCTCTCTGATTGCCTCTTACATAAGGAAGCCTGCAGCTGCCAAGGACTGATTGCTGTTAGCTAACATTTATTTTTCCACAACGATATTCAGGGCTGTTGAGGGCTGTCCTTTCGAGACAGACCAGATCAAGGAGTGGTGTGCAGAGTAAATCATCCCCAGGATAAATCCAGGGAGGCTTCTATGACTCACAAGTGACTCACTGCTCCTCCTCTGGTTCTTCCAGACTCTTGGGGGCGTACAAATTTATTGTCAGTCTGTATCTGCAGTCAATTATTCTCCACCCCCCCCCCCACCCCCCTCCCCAGCTCAGCTATCCTGCACAGAAGGACCTCAGACACGTCCTGCTCGTCCCTCACCTCCCGGGAGAGGGGTGGAGAGGTGAGCAGAGGTGCCCCAGCACCACACCCCAAGCCCCTGGGACAGAGAGCTAAGAGGAGAGCAGAGAAATGAAGGAGTTCTTTATTTCTCCATCAAATGCCATGCTGGCCAGGTTAATCATTTGGAGCTGGAGCCTTCCTGCTGCCCCCCAACATCCCAATGGCTAAACCAAGGCTGACCTTTCAGGGAGTTATTTCTAAGAACAAGGATAAAATAAGCCAGGATGACTCAAACAACAGTGTCTGCAGCACTGTTCACACACACACACACACAAATGACTTCTGCTGTCAGAATCAAGCATTCTAAAATAGACCAGGAATGATTAATCTTCTTTATTCTCCTCCTTTTAGCAAGACAGGTTGCAGTGGCCACTGGGGAGGCTGCACCTCCAATCCTGGCTGCAGTTTTGGGCCCCTCACTCCAAGGAGGACATTGAGGAGCTGGAGCAGGGCCAGCTAAGGGCAATGGAGCTGGGTGAAGGGTCTGAAGAACAGGTCTGGTAAGGGGCAGCTGAGGGAACTGGGGTGGTTTAGTCTGGAGAAGAGGAGGCTGAGAGTATCACAGTCTCACAGTATCACCAAGGTTGGAAGAGACCTCAAAGCTCATCAAGTCCAACCTGTCACCACAGACCTCATGGCTAAACCATGGCACCAAGTGCCACATCCAATCCCCTCTTGAACACCTCCAGGGATGGGGACTCCACCACCTCCCTGGGCAGCACATCCCAACGGCAAACAACTCTGTCAGTGAAGAACTTTCTCCTCCCCTCCAGCCTAAACTTCCCCTGGCACAGCTTGAGACTGTGTCCTCTTGTTCTGGTGCTGCTTGCCTGGGAGAAGAGAGCAACCCCCAGCTGGCTCCAACCTCCCTTCAGGTAGTTGTGGAGAGCAATGAGGTCTCCCCTGAGCCTCCTCTTCTGCAGGCTAAGCAACCCCAGCTCCCTCAGCCTCTCCTCACAGGGCTGTGCTCCAGACCCCTCCCCAGCCTCACTGCCCTTCTCTGGACACATTCAAGTGTCTCAATGTCCTTCTTAAACTGAGTGGCCCAGAACTGGAGAGGAGACCTTCTGGCTGTCATTGCAGCTAAGTAGGGAATTGGTGTGATAGAACAGGTGGAAATGGCATCAGATTGCCCCAGGGCAGGTTTAGGATGGATCTGAGGAAAGCTCTTCCCAGAAAGAGTAATTGGCCATTGGGATGTGCTGCCCAGGGAGGTGGTGGAGACCCCATCCCTGGAGGTGTTCAGAAAAGGACTGGATGTGGCACTTGGAGCCAGGGTTTAGTTGCGAGGAGGTGTTAGGTATTAGGTGATAGGTTGGACTTGATGATCTCTGAAGTCTTTTCCAACCTTATTCCCAACCTACGATTCTATGATCTGCAGAGGTCCCTTCCAAAGTGGCAAGAGGATGGGCTGTCAATAAATGGTCTGAGATGTCAATAAATTGGATGCACTATCAATAAATTCTCCTGTCCTTGGTTCCTGTGATGCTGTGGCCTAAAGTTCAGGAGTGCCTCCAATTCTATCTCAGAGAGTTTGGTAACTACTAAAACCAGATGAGGTGAGCACCACGTGGTAGGGGTTGGAAGAGCCTTCTGGAGATCATGAAGTCCCATCCCCCCTATCAAGGCAGGTTCACCTAGGGAAGGTCCCACAGGAGCATGTTCAGGTGGGTTCTGAGTCTCTCCAGAGATGGAAACTCCACCACCTCTCTGGGCAGCCTGCTCCAGGGCTTTGTCAGCCTTTAACCTGTAGCCTTTAACCTGTGAGAGGGAAGCAGCCCCACAGCTCCCAGCTGAGCGCGGTCTGTCGCCGGGAGAGCAGCCCCCAGCCCGGGCTGATGGATGCTGGCAGCCCCACTTTCGCCTGGCAGCATCCCCCCCAGCTGTGCCTGGCAATGCAGGAGCCCTCAGGAATTCACCACATTCCCTCTGGGATTAATCCCCAGCGCTCCTGCTGGGCCTCAACCAGCTGGGCTGGGGGCTGGCAGCTCTGCTGGCGGGGGAGACTTGCTGCTTGCTTCGAGCCTCCCTGGGGCACATGAGACAGAGAGCAAATCAGCAGGGGCAGAGCCCCAGGGAGGCCATGGGGCAGGGTGGGAATGGCCCTCGGCTCTGCTCTGCCCACACCGAAGGGGCTGTACCCAACTGCTCTGCACTGGGAGGCCACAGCTGCAGTCCTGGCTCCAGCTCTGGGCTCCCCAGGTCGAGAGAGGCAGGGAACTACTGGAGACAGTCCAGCAGAGGCCACAGAGATACTGTGGGGCCTGGAGCAAGTCTCTTAGTTTGTCTGCACAGGTCTGCTGTGAATGGCATGGAGCAGCCAAAGAGGGCTGGGAGCAGAGCCTCCTCCAGCTGCAGGACAGCAGCAATGGAGCTGAGCTCCTGCTGAGGAGCCTGTACAAGAGCAGCCCCAGAGGGGAGCTGAGCAATGCTCAGCAAGGACCTGTGAGGGGCAAGAGGCTGGGGCCAGACTCTTCTCAGTGGTGACCAGGGAGAGGACAAGGGGCAGTGGGCACAAACTGGAACCTAGGAGGTTCCACCTGAACAGGAGGAGAAAGTTGTTTGGTGTGAGGGTGCTGGAGGCCTGGAGCAGGCTGCCCAGAGAGGTTGTGGAGTCTCCCTGTGTGGAGAGCTTCCAAACCCACCTGGCCACTGTGATGCTGGACAAGCTGCTGTGGGTGATCCTGGCTCAGAATGGGCTTGGACTGGATGATCTCCAGAGGTCCTTCCACCCCTCACCATGCTGGGATGCTGTGAAGAGAGCCTCACACTTCTGTCACAGGTGATTTCTAAAGCACACCCTGACTCCCTGGCTGAGTTCTCTGCTGGTTGGGCCAAGTTATAAGAAAACATAAATAATTACAGAGTCATTTTGGTTGGGAAAGACCTCTAAGAGCATCAGGTCTAACTGTTCTCTAACTCTACCAAGGCTGGTGCAAAACAATACCCCTCAACACATCCCTGCCTCTTTCAAACACATCCACAGTGGGTTCAAACCAAGATTTCAGGAGCACAAAGACAGCTTGGCTGCAACCAAAGAGGGGATCTGAGAATGAAGACAGAATACAGAATTAACCAGGTTGGAGAAGACCTTTGAGATCACTGAGTCCAACCTCTCACCCAACACCATCTGATCAGCTAAACCATGGCACCAAGTGCCTCAGCCAGGTGAGGGTTGGTCTTTTCTCCCAAGAAAGAAGTGATAGGACAAGAGGAAATGGCCTGAAGTTGCACCAGGGGAGGTTTAGGCTGGTCATGAGAAGAAGCTTCCTTGACAGGGTTGTCAAGGCCTGGAACAGGCTGCTGTGGGCAGTGGTGGAGTCCCCATCCCTGGAAGGATTGAAAAGCTGTGTAGATGTGGTGCTGAGGGACATGCTTTAGTGGTGACCTGGCAGTGCTGGGTTAAGGGCTGGACTGGATGATCTTCAGGGTTTTTTTCCAAGCCAAACACTTCTGATGACCTCTGAAGAAGCAGAATGCTGCTGCAGTTCTGGTATGAAAATTCCTGATGTGACAACCACTGCTGTGGGACAGAATTCTGCCCCTGGCATTAATGAAGCTGGTAAACACACTGCTGCTGTTCTGCTGAGACCAGGGACCTAAAAATGAAGCAGTTGGATTGCATTTTCCAAGCTCCATTACAGCTGGAAGTCTCTTTGAGGTTTTTGTGGACAGCATCACTCTGCTAACTGCACAGCCCAGCTGTGGCTGCTTGGCTTTCTGTGATGTCCTCTCTATGGACATTGCAGAATTCCCCATTTACAGGCATGCTCAGGTCACCAGGGTGGCCTGGATTGACTGGAGGGGCAAAGAGGACAACATACTCAGTCCCCCAGCTCCAACTGCAGTGCCACCTGCCAGCAGAAAACCTGTTGTTCCAGCTCTTCTCTTCCATCTCATGGGTACCAGCAGCTGCACCCATCAGTATGTCTCATCCCAGCGTCAAACCCAGTATCTCCTCCCCCTATACATTGCCCTGTCAAGGCCACAGCTGGAATCCTGGGTCCAGTTCTGAGCTCCCCAGGTCAAGAGAGACAGGGAAGTGCTGAAGAGAATCCAGGGGAGGCTCCAAATATGCTGAGGGGCCTGAAGCAGATCTGTGAGGAGCTGAGAGCCCTGGGGCTGAGAGCCTGCAGAAGAGCAGCCCCAGAGGGGATCTTCTCAGTGCTCAGCAAGAGCTAAAGGACCTGTGGGGGGCAAGAGGCTGGGGCCAGACTCTGCTCAGTGGTGCCCAGAGACAGGACAAAGGGCAATGGGCATAAACTGGAACCCAGAAGGTTTCATCTGAGCCATGTCACTCAGCACCACATCTCCACAGCCTTTAAACCCCTCTAGAAATGGAGACTCCCTGGGCAGCCTGGGCCAGGGACTGACAGTCCTGTGGGGGAAGAAGTTGTGCCTCGTGTCCCATGGAGGTTTAGTCTGCTGTTGGAACCTGAGGCCACGTCCTCTCCTCTTCTCACTTGTCCCCTGGGACTGTGTGAACCCAAGAGAACATCATCAGGCAATGAGTTCCTGTCACAAAGCAGAGCCAGGTCTGGAAGCAGGGAGTTTCCTCTTGCTCTTGCAGCTCCTTCTCTGCCCCCCCTGATTTTTCACTGTTGCCCTAAATGCTGGATTCAGGAGTCTAGCTGGGACAAGAGTGACATTTCCTTCCATGTGTTCAGGTACCCAGAGCAGCTTCTTCAACAAAGCAGGCTGCTTCCAGTTCAGCAGCCTGCCTTCCCTTTTCACTGTATTGCCAACAATAGCAGCTAAAAATGGCTCCATCAGAACTGAGACCCCACTGTGAGGTGCTTTTGGACATCTGAAATCTTTCAGCTGTGGTCATGGAGGATGAATGTTGAGAAAAGGATCTTGTCAGACAAAATGGGCAAGATGTGAGGGCCTCTCTCATTCAGCAGCGAGGCTGAGAGCTGCAAAGGAACCAGGGGTGACCCTAAATCAAAAAGATTTGCAATCAAATGATCTCTGCAGTGACTTAGAGGTTTCAAGGAGGCTTTATCTATCTCTGTATTGAAGAGTCTCTGAGGATCTTATAGCCCACCTGAAGAGCTCCCTCTCTGCCTGAGCCTGTTTGTCACACTGCAGCTCAGGGAAGCCAAGGATGTGAATAGGAGAGGATAGGAGAGGAGAGGAGAGGAGAGGAGAGGAGAGGAGAGGAGAGGAGAGGAGAGGAGAGGAGAGGAGAGAATAGAATAGAATAGAATAGAATAGAATAGAATAGAATAGAATAGAATAGAATAGAATAGAATAGAATAGAATAGGAATTAACCAGGTTGGAAGAGACATCCAAGAAGGACATTGAGGGGCTGGAGCAGGTCCAGAGAAGGGCAACAAAGCTGCTGAAGGGTCTGGAGAACAGGGCTGGTGAGGAGCAGCTGAGGAACTGGGGTTGTTCAACCTGGAGAAAAGGAGGCTGAGGGGAGACCTTCTGGCTCTCTACAGCTCCCTGAGAGGAGGCTGGATTGAGGGAGGGGTTGGTCTCTTCAAGCAGGATAAGAGAAAACAGCCTCAAGTTGCCCCAGGGGAGGTTTAGGTTGGACATTAGAAGAAACTTCTTCACTGAAAGGGTTCTCAAGCCCAGAGGCTAGCCAGGGAGGTGGCTGAATCCCTGTCCTTGGAGGTGTTGAAAAGAAGCAGAGATGTGGTGCTGAGAGCCATGGTTTGGCACTGGCCTTGGTAGGGTTGGAGAATGGTTGGACTCAGTGCTCTTGGAGGCCTTTTCCAAGCAAACCAATCCTGTGCATTTGTGATCCTGTGACTCCAAGACTGACTCTATGATTCCACGACTCTCTGATTTTGCCCTGTCCCACTCTGCCCTCTTTATGTGGCTCACAGATGGCAGTCAATGGTATTTTTATCCCCTTCCATGTTATGTGGTTGCAAGAACTGCTGACAGAAGCTGCCAACACACTCCACTAACAGCTCTGGTGCTGTCTCACTGGGCTAAATGTCTCTCTACACAGACCTTCTGCTTCAGGGGTTTCTAAGGATGGGACTACACTGATGTTTACAGCAAAGAAAACACCTCTGAGATGACCTCAGGTTAGGGGTTCACATTCTAAGGGGGTATGTAGAGAGAAATCATAGAATGGTGGGGATGGGAAGGGACCTCTGGAGCTCATGGAGTTCAACCTCTCTACCAGAACACAGAATTAACCAGGTTGGAAAAGACCCTTGAGATCATAAAGTCCAACCTATCATCCAACACCATCTAATCAACTAAACCATGGCACCAAGTGCCTCAGCCAGTCTTAAACACTTCCAGCCACCACCTCCCTGGGTCACCAAGTGCAGGTCACACAGGAACACATCCAGGTGGGTTTTTAAAGTCTCCACACCAGGAGACTCCACAACCTCTCTGGGCAGCCTGCTCCAGGCCTCCAGCACCCTCACACCAAACAAGTTTCTGCTCCTGTTCAGGTGGAACCTCCTGGGTTCCAGCTTCTGCCTGTTAGCCCTTGTGCTGTCCCTGGGCACCACAGAGAGGAGCCTGGCACCTTCATCCTGACAGCCACCCTTCAGACAGTTAGCCATTGAGATCCCCTCTCAGCCTTCTCTTCCCCAGACTAAACAGCCCCAGGTCTCTCAGTTTTGCCACAGAGAGATGTTCAGGTCCCCCAACCATCCTTGTAGCCTCCCTTGGACTCTCTCTTGCAGTTCCCTGTCTCTCTTGAACTGGGGAGCCCAGACCTGGATGCAGATGTGGTCTCACAAGTAGAGGAGCAGGAGAACCTCCCTCAGCCTCCTGCCTACACTCTTCTTCATGCACCCCAGGATGCCATTGGCCTTCTTGGCCACAGGGACACATTGCTGTCCTGTGGATGTCCTATGCTGTCCAGCAGGACTCCAAGGTCTTTCTCCATGGGGTTGCTTTCCAGCAGTATGACCTCTGGTCTGTACTGGTGCCTGGTGGTGTTCCTCCCTAGCTGCAGGACTCTGCACTTGACCATCCAGTCCAAGCCCCTGCCAAAGCAGGGTCACCACAGGGCTATGTGAGAAGCTGAAGACTGGTTAAGAGCCTAAGCAGAGACAAGGGATGCACCAAGAAGGTGTGGGTGGGTGTGCAGAGCTGGAACCATGCCT
Source organism: Dryobates pubescens (assembly GCF_014839835.1). Classification (NCBI taxonomy): domain Eukaryota; kingdom Metazoa; phylum Chordata; class Aves; order Piciformes; family Picidae; genus Dryobates; species Dryobates pubescens. The sequence goes on from NC_071622.1 coordinate 1,929,955, forward strand.
TCAGACTCCATTCCTCTTTCAAGTAACCTTTTCCTGCCAACAGAAGCCAGACCTGTCACATCTGCCCCAGATGAGCTGGGTGTCCCAGCAGCTCCTCCAGCACCCATTGTCTATTTACTCAGTGATTCATCCTCTTCCTCTCTGTGTTTCTCTGACTCCCCTGACCACAGCCAGTTACCAATTACTAGCTAGAAGTGGCCTTACAAACCCATGTTCAAGGGACTGTGAGCAGCTGAACACAGGCTGAGGCTTTGGTGTCACCACTCCTCACCCAGCAGCAGTGATGGAAGCAACACTTCCCACTCCTTGTCTTCTGCAAATGAGCTCTGCTTCCACACTTGGCATTATCCTGGGATTGTTCCTGGCTCTGTAGGCTCTTTGTGGCAAGAGAGAAATGCCAAATTCATCTGCCACAGACCAGACTGTCTCACATCTCTGCCTCATCTCCTTTAACCTCTCCTAGGAGACCTTAGAGAAGCCTCCAGGATTTGCAGAGGGCCACAGGAAAGCTGGAGAGGGACTTGTTACAAATGCATGGAGTAACAGCTTCAAAGTGGAAGACTCAGCCCTTCTGGGGAAGGACTTGTTCCCCATGTCCAACCTAAACCTCCCCTGGAGCAACTTCAGGCCATTGCCTCTTGTCCTGTCACTTGTCTGCTGGGAGAAGAGACCAACCCCCACTTCACTCCAGCCTCCTGGCAGGCAGCTGTAGAGAGCCAGCAGGTCTCCCCTCAGCCTCCCTTTCTCCCCAGCTCCCTCAGCTGCTCCTCACCAGCCCTGTTCTCCAGAGCCTTCCCCAGCTTTGTTGCCCTTCTCTGGACCTGCTCCAGCCTCTCAATGTCCTCCTTGGAGTGAGGGCCCCAAACCTGAACCCAGGATGTGAGGTGCTGATCCAGGCCAGGATGCTGGTGGCCTTCTTGGCCATTTGTCCTGTCACCTGTTCCTTGTGTTCTCTTGTATCTTGCAGCCACTAAATGAAGCTTTTAAACATCTCATAGCAATTGCAGACACCTTCCACTAGCCCAGGTTGCTCAAGGCCCCATCCAACCTGGCCTTGAATACCTCCATGGAGGGGGCATCCACAACCTTCCCATGCAACCTGTGCCAGGGTCTCCCCACCCTCACTGGAAAGGATTTCTTCCTAATTTCCAGTCTCAATCTCCCCTCTTCCACCTCAAAGCCATTGTCCCTTGTCCTGTCACTACAAGCCCTTGTAGAAAGTCCCTTCCCAGCTCTCCTGTAGTCCCACCAGGCACTGGAAGGCTGCTCCATGGTCTCCCTGGAGCCTTCAGTTCTCCACCCCTGCTGTGGGCCTGTTCACACTGTTAAGCAACCAAAAGACAACCTGCTTTAGTTTAGACACAGTTCCAGAAGACCTCAAAGAGCTCTGGGGTATTAGAAAACAAAAGCTAAATGACAAACAGAAGTGAGGAGGAGGGTTCTGGGGGAACCTTCCTGCCTGTGCTCTGGCAGTCTAAAAAGTGTGCTCTGGCTTCCCCCAGCATCCAGGGCACTTCAGTGAGTTTCTAAATAAAAGTGGAGTGAGGACTTCACTCCAAGCTTCACTTTCCTTAAATGGCTCCTCTCCCTCTCCCTCTCCCTCTCCCTCTCCCTCTCCCTCTCCCTCTCCCTCTCCCTCTCCCTCTCCCTCTCCCTCTCCCTCTCCCTCTCCCTCTCCCTCTCCCTCTCCCTCTCCCTCTCCCTCTCCCTCTCCCTCTCCCTCTCCCTCTCCTCCCCTCTCCTCCCCTCTCTCCTCCAAAGCTGCACAAATAACCCCTGCAACCAACAACTTCAAAGGCTCACAGAAGGCTGCTTCCATTCACCACAGCTGCTTTGCTTTTGCTTCTGCTTTTTTTATTGCTCCCCTCACTCCATTTCCCCTCAGTGTTCATCAAACAAAGGGAGCTCAATGCCGTGACCAGAGGGAGAAAGGCAGCACTGCAGCTTGAGGACTCACATAAGTCAATTAGAATCCACTGGCTCCTCATTACAGGATTTGTTATTTATCCCAAGCTGCCTCCCAGCACACACACAACCCCCCCCAGCCCTGGTGAGTGATGCCTTCCCTTGGTGATAAACATTCACATGTGCAGGCTGAAGTGGAAGGAAGAGTGTTTCTTTATCCCTGACTCTGGGCAAGCAGTGCTCAGCTTGCAGGAGGAGGTTTAATCCCTTTTAAGCCTGAGTCAAAGCAGCCTCTGCTGAAAGCAGCACCTTCTGATCCTCAGCACTGATTCTATTCACAGACTCTTAGAATGGCTTGGGGTGGAAAGAACCTTAAAGATCAGCCAGTTCCAAGCCCCCTGCCATGGCCAGGGACACCTCACACTCCAGCAGGTTGCTCACAGCCACCTCCAGCCTGGCTGCAAACACCTCCAGGCAGGAGGCTGCCACCACCTCCCTGGGCAACCTGTGCCAGGCTCTCACCACCCTCCTGGGGAACAACTTCTTCCTAATGTCCCATCTAAAGCTGTTCCCCTCAACCACCTTTAGTCCATTCCTATCTCCTGGATAGGGGCTGTTGAGTCTGGAAAAGAGCAGCCCCAGAGGGAGTCTTCTCAATGCTCAGCAAGAGCTAAAGGACCTGAGCAGGGCAAGAGGCTGGGGCCAGACTCCCCTCAGTGCTGTCCAGTGACAGGACAAGGGGCAATGGGCACAAACTGGTACCCAGGGGGTTGCATCTGAACAGGAGAAATTCCTTTGGTGAGAGGGTGCTGGAGGCCTGGAGCAGGCTGCCCAGAGAGGTTGTGGAGTCTCTTTCTATGCAGAGCTTCCAAAGCCACCTAGCCACTGTGCCCCTGGGCAAGCTGCTGTGGCTGCCCTGCTTTAGCAGGGGCTTGGACTGGATGATCTGCAGAGGTCCCTTCCAGCCCCTACCATGCTGGGGTTGTGTGAAAGTCTGACACTTAATTAAGGAAAACAAAATGAGAAGCCTGCAAATGAGAACCAAGCAGTGGTCCCTCTGCTGCATTCACAGAGCAGAGCACTACCAAATCTTATGAATGCAGGGAAATGTTATGTGGGTCACCTTAACAGAAAGCAGAAATCTCACTGGAAATCCACACCCAAGCCCTGGCACCACCAATTCCTTCTGCAGCAAGCTGAGCACCCAGCATTTTCACTCCTATCCACAGGTCTTTGAAGCTCAGACCTCCTCAAATGTATTCTCCTGCTTTACATGAATTCCTGTCACCACTCTACCCTTCCCCATTATCACCTGCATCACAGAGAGCACAAAAATTCACTTCAGGTCCCACAGGAAATGCAAAAAGAGCTTTCTAAAGCTGCAGAGCATCTGCTGTCTCTCCATCTCCTGCTCAAACTGTTGGGAGAAGGAAGTTTTGCTTACACCATGGAAGGCAGGAACTGAAATAAGCAACAACCACCCCAGCAAATGCCCTCAAGCCTGCCAGAATGGTGTGGCAGGTTGCTGATCATCTCCAGGGGGTACATCAGAAACCTCTCCAGAGCAGCCTGCAAGCACCCAGATCTGGGGGGTTGATCAATAGCTTCAATTATCAGTGACAAATGACCACCACTTGCCTGATCCTGGCTGCTCCAGAGCAAATAAGCATGGGAGACTAACAAGTAAGTTGGGAGACTACAAATCAGCTTCATGGATTCATAGAAAGGTTTGGGTTGGAAGGGACCTTAGTTGCAACCCTCCTGCCATGGGCAGGGACACCTCCCACTAGAGCAGGTTGCTCAAAGCCTCATCCAACCTAGTCTTGAGCACCTGCAGGGAGGAGGCCTCCCCACCCTCCCTGGGTGCAGACATCACCCTCCAGATTCAGCATGACTCTCTTCAACCCCTGAAGTGTCTGCTTTTCCCTCGAGTGCTCCCTTTCCTCTGAGAGAGCAGCCCTGCCTGCTGCTCCTTGGGCTCAGCACAGGTCTGCCACAGGGTCTGGAACAGCAAGAGGGGCTCCGAAAGTCCCAGGAGACAGCTGAAGCCACCCAGGGCTGGGGCACTGCTTCCCACTCTGCCTGGGTTGAGGTTCCTGGTACAAGGGAGCACAGTATCAAAGACAGAATCATAACAGTCACAGATTGCTTGAGGTGGAAGGGGCCTTAGTCATCCTGTCCAACCCCCCTGCAGTCAGTAGGGACAACCACAGCAGGTTGCTCAGGGCCCCAGACAGCCTGACCTGGGGCACCTATCACCTCTCTGGGCAACCTGGGCCAGGCTCTCACCACCCTCACTGTCAAACATCTCTTCCTTCTCTCCAGTCTGAATCTCCATCTTTGAGTTCACACCATCCCCCCTTGTCCTGTCACAGCAGCCCCTGCTCAAAGCTCTGTCCCCAGCTTTCTGATTGTCCCCTTGAAGCACTGCAAGGCCACCAGAAGCTCTCCCTGGAGCCTTCCCTTCTCCAGGCTGAACCACCCCAACTCCCCCAGCCTGGCCTCCCAGCAGAGGGAGGGCTTCCAGCCCTGCCAGCACTGCTCCAACAGGTCCCTGTCTGTGCTGAGCACTCCAGAGCTGGCCCCAGCACTGCAGGGGGGGTCTCAGCAGAGCACAGCAGAGGGGCAGAATCCCCTCCCTGCCCCTGCTGCCCACACTGCCTGGCATCAGCCCAGCAGCTGGTTGGCTTGTTCAGTTCTAGCTGCTTTTAAGTGGCAAATAAACCCTCTATGAAATCAGTGTAGCTCAGCAAATCTTAATTATTATTGCCAAGTTGGGGAGGGTTTTTTTTTAATAACACATCCAAATTATTTACCTACAAATTCTTTCTGCTGCCTGTGCTGGAGACTTATCTCCCTGAACCTATTAGTCACTGCTTAATTATCTCTCCCAAGCCTTATTAATATGTATGGCTAAAGAGCTCTCTGGCAGGAATGCATTTTAATGAAGTCACTGAAAGGCACCACACAGCAATTTCTAGAAGGTTGTGCCATGACTAACAATAGCAAATTGACTGAAACAGCCCAGGGACAGGAGAAAGGATGGAAGGGAAAGGGGGGTGGGGGGAGAAAAAAATCAAATTAATTTTAATATTTTAATGATAAATTTAATTAGAAAGCATCCAGGGCTTGCAGCTACCCTGGAGAGGAGCGGTGCCACTCAGAGTGTCCTCTGTGGGCAGCCAGCAGAGCTGCCTGCAGGGCACAGAATAAGAAAATATACATAGAATATACATAGAATAAACCAGGTTGGAAGAGACCTTCAAGATCATCGCGTCCAACCCATCAACCAATCCAACACCACCCAAACAACTAACCCACGGCACCAAGCACCCTGTCAAGTCTTCTCCTAAAAACCTCCAGGGATGGTGACTCCACCACCTCCCCAGGCAGCCCATTCCAATGGGCAATCACTCTCTCTGTATAGAACTTTTTTCTAACATCCAGCCTGAACCTCCCCTGGCGCAGCCTGAGACTGTGTCCTCTTGTTCTGGTACTGCTTGCCTGGGAGAAGAGACCAACATCTGTCTGTCTACAACCTCCCTTCAGGCAGTTGTAGAGAGTAATAAGGTCACCCCTGAGTCTCCTCTTCTCCAGGCTAAGCAACCCCAGCTCCCTCAGCCTCTCCTCACAGGGCTGTGTTCCAAACCCCTCACCAACTTTGTTGCTCTTCTCTGGACTCGTTCCAGCAAGTCAACCTCCATCCTAAACTGAGGGGCCCAGAACTGGACACAGTACTCGAGGTGCGGCCTAACCAGTGCAGTGTACAGGGGCAGAATGACCTCCCTGCTCCTGCTGGCCACACTGTTCCTGATGCAGGCCAGGATGCCATTGGCCCTCTTAGCTGCCTGGGCACACTGCAGGCTCATGTTCAGTCTACCGTCGACCAGCACCCCCAGGTCCCTCTCAGCCTGACTGCTCTCCAGCCACTCTGACCCCAGCCTGTAGCTCTGCATGGGGTTGCTGTGGCCAATGTGCAGAACCCGGCACTTGGATGTGTTCAATCTCCTGCCCTTGGACCCTGCCCATCTGCCCAGCCTGTCCAGGTCCCTCTGCAGAGCCTCTCTGCCCTCCAGCAGATCAACTCCTGCGCCCAGCTTGGTGTCGTCAGCAAATTTACTGATGATGGACTCGATGCCCTCGTCCAGATCATCAATAAAGATGTTAAAGAGCACAGGGCCCAGCACTGATCCCTGGGGCACACCACTGGTGCCTGGCTGCCAGCTGGATGTGGCACCATTCACTACCACTCTCTGGGCTCGGCCCTCCAGCCAGTTCCTAACCCATCGCAGTGTGCTCCTGTCCAAGCCATGGGCTGACAGCTTGGCCAGGAGCTTGCTATGGGGAACGGTGTCAAAGGCCTTGCTGAGGTCCAGGTAGACTACATCCACAGGCCTCCCCACATCCACCAGGCAGTCAGCTGGGCATAGAAGGAGATCAGGTTGGTCAGGCAGGACCTGCCCTTCCTAAACCCATGCTGGCTGGGCCTGATCCCTTGGCCATCCTCTAAGTGTTGCGTGATTGCACTCAGGATGACCTGCTCCATAATCTTTCCTGGCACTGAGGTCAGGCTGACAGGCCTGGAATTCCCTGGCTCATCCAACCGGCCCTTCTTGTGGATGGGCACCACGTTGGCCAGCTTCCAGTCAGCTGGGATCTCTCCAGTGAGCCAGGACTGATGAAAAATAATGGAGAGTGGCTTGGCCAGCTCATCTGCCAGCTCTCTCAGCACCCTAGGATGGATCCCATCTGGTCCCATGGACTTGTGGGGGTCTAAGCTGCTGAGGAGAAACCATCAGACTGTGTCAGCTGGAAGAGATCTTTCAGGTTATTGAGCCCAACCAGCATCTAACTCCACAAATCCAACATGTTTTGTGCAGGAGGGACATCGAAAGGGAAACAGTTTGTGGCCATCCTGTATTTAAGGGCGAGGAGAGCACCAGCATGTGATTTTGCAGGCTGCAGCTGGGCCGGCCCCAGCCTATATTGCCCAACAACATCTCATTTACAAATCAAACCCATATGTTGTGGATATGATTGCACTTATTTCCCAGAGCAGCAACTTGCCTTGCTCCCTGTGTTATTTTTGTGATGTGTGCCCTGCCGAGGTGAAGTTAATCCTCTGAGGCACCCACAGGGGACTGAGGCCATGGGAGATGCCAGGGGGGAAGAGAACTCGTCCCACAGTGGTGGGTGGCAGAGCTTGCACCAGGACCTCCCTGAGGGACACCTAGGGCTGAGTGCAACCCAGCCCAGCAGATCTCCTTTGGAAGGCAGGGGAGGAATCATGGAATTCTTTTGTGTGGAAGAGACCTTTAAGAGTCCAATGCTTAACCCAGCACTGCCAGATCACCACCAAACCATGGCCCTCAGCACAGCTTTCAAACCCCTCCACAGATGGGGAGTCCACCACTGCCCTGGGCAGCCTGGGCCAGGCCTTGACAGCCCTTAAGGGGAAGAAATTGTTCCTCAGGTCCAACCTAAACCTCCCCTGGTGCAACCTGAGGCCACTTCCTCTTGTCCTACTGCTTTCCCTTTGAGAGAAAAAGACCAACTCCCACCTGGCTCCAACCTCCTTTCAGGGAGCTGTAGAGAGCCAGAAGGATTCCCCTCAGCCTCCTTTTCTCCAGGCTGAACAACCCCAGTTCACAGGCTCACAGGATGTCAGGGGTTGGAAGGGACCCAAAGAGATCATCCAGCCCAGCCCCCCTGCCAGAGCAGGAGCATACAACCCAGCACAGGTCACACAGGAGCACATCCAGATGGGGCTGGGAAGGCTCCAGAGAAGGAGACTCCACAACCTCTCTGGGCAGCCTGCTCCAGGGCTCTGGGACCCTCACAGGAAAGAAGTTCCTCCTTGTGTTGAGGTGGAGCCTCCTGTGCTGCAGCTTCCATCCATTGCTCCTTGTCCTGTCCCAGGGAGCAAGTGAGCAGAGCCTGTCCCCTCCCTCCTGACCCCCAGCCCTCAGCTATTGATAGACATTGATTAAATCCCCTCTCAGTCTTCTCTTCTCCAGACTAAAGAGCCCCAGGCGCCTCAGCCTCTCCTCCCCAGGCAGTGCTGCAGTCCCCTAAGCATCCTGGTAGCCTCCCCTGGAGCCTCTCCAGCAGATCCCTGTCCCTCCTGAGCTGGGGAGCCCACAACTGAACACAGCACTCAAGATGAGGTCTCAGCAGGGCAGAGCAGAGGGGGAGGAGAACCTCCCTGGCTCTGCTGGACACACTCTTCTCAATGCCCCCCGGGATGCCCTTGGCCTCCTTGGCCCCCAGGGCACATTGGTGTCCCATGGATGAGTTGTGATCCACCAGCACTGCCAGGTGCCTCTCCACAGGGCTCTCTCCAGCAGATCCCCTCCCAGCCTGTCCTGCTGCAGCTTATTCTTCCTCCCCAGCTGCAGGACTCTGCTCTTCCCCTTGTTGAACCTCATCTGTTGAACCCCAGCTCCCTCAGCTGCTCCTCCCCAGCCCTGCTCTCCAGACCCTGCCCCAGCTTTGTTGCCCTTCTCTGGACTCTCTGCAGCCCTCCAGTGTCCTTCTCGGAGTGAGGAGGCCAAAGCCGGAGCCAGTGTTTGAGCTGCGGGCTCCCCAGTGCCCGGCAGAGGGCACAGCCCTGCCCCGCTCCCGCGGACCGCGCCAGGGCAGGCCGGGCAGGGCGGGCGCCGGCCGGAGAGGGCAGCCGGGGCGGGCCGCCGGGAGCGCTGCGGAGCCGCCCCGAGAGGCGGGCCCGGCCCGGACGGCGAGCGGCGGCTGCCCGAGTAAGGGCCGGCGGGGAGCGGGCGCGGCGCTGTCGGCGGCGGGCGCGGGGACGGAGGGGTCGGGAGAGCGGGACACGGAGAGCCGGGGGGGCCCCGCGCTCCCCGCCCCGGCGGCGGCGGCTGGGGGCAGCCTGGGGGCGGCTGCGCCCCGGCCGCCTGCCGCGGGCTGCGGCTGGGCCTGCTCCCGGCGGCCGCTGCTGCCCCGCGGGCCTCGGGGGCGCCGCTGCCAGCTGGCAGCGCCGAGTGCTGCCTGAGGCCGGGACCAGGGGGTGCCCCCTGGACTGGGCGCTGGTGAGCCCGCCGCTCAAACACCGGGGTCGGCTTGGAGCCCTTCACTCCCAGAAGGACATTGAGGGGCTGGAGAGGATCCGCTGAGCCAGGGTGTGCCCAGGTGGCCAAGGCAGCCAGCAGCGTCCTGGCTGGGATCAGCAGTGGTGTGGCCAGCAGGAGCAGGGCAGGGATTGTGCCCCTACACAGGGCACTTGAGTACTGGGTTCCGTTTTGGGCCCCTCCAAGGACAAGGAGGAGCTGGAGGAGGTCCAGAGAAGGGCAACCAAGCTGGGGAGGGGTCTGGAGCACAGCCCTGGGAGGAGAGGCTGAGGGAGCTGGGGTTGCTTAGCCTGGAGGAGGCTGAGGGGAGACCTTCTGGCTCTCTACAACTCCTGAAAGGAGGTTGTAGCCAGATGGGGGTTGGTCTGTTCTCCCAAGTAAGAAGTGACAGGACAAGAGGAAACAGCCTTGAGTTGCACTGGGAGAGGTTCAGGTTGGATACGAGGAGTAATTTTCCCCCCTTGAGAGTTGCTAAGGTCTGGCCCAGGCTGCCCAGGGCCATGGTGGAGTCCCCATCGCTGGAGGGGTTTGAAAGATGTGGTGCTGAGGGACATGGTTTAGCACCAGGCTTGGTAGAGTTAGACAGCAGTTGGAGTCAATGATCTTAAAGGTCTTTTCCAGCTGAAGCAACCCAATGATTCTGTGGTGTAGTGGTGACCTAGCAGTGCTGGATCAACATTTGGACTCGATGATGATCCTAATTAAAGACCTTTTCCAACCTACACCATTCTGTGGCCCCTAGCCTCAGGTGTTGTGCCAGCTTCCCCTCCTCAGTCACCAGAGTGTTGTTTTGCCGACAGATGTTGTTTCTTCTCTCCTCAGTTCTTAAGAGCCAATGGCCACCCTGGCCTCCCTGAGCAGGCTGCCTCCTGAAGCCACATCTCGGCTATTCCCGAGGCTGCAGACCGTAAGTCCTGTGTTGGACAGAAGATATAAGGACTTGTGCCGGGGCAGAGAGGCAGCAGATCCCTTGCAGAAGCGGGGCCGGGCGCTCCCCGTGGCTCCCTGGCGTCCAGCCAGCAGGAAAGCCAAGCCCCAAGGGCATCCCCAAAGCTTCCCTGTTTTAGACGGACGTATCCCATCCCTGTATCAGCATGTCTTTGAAGAAAACCTAAAGAACAGCGAGGCTGTCATCAAAAGGTAACGAATTCTTCTTTTGGGGGGGCTTGAAAAACATTGCTGCTCGTTAAGATGGTGGCAGAGCTACTTCTGGCCACTTCCAGGAGCTTTCTAACGTAGAATCAATGCTCATTAGAAAGATCTGGGATAAAAAAGTAGCAAAAAGCAACTTACTTATTTTTGACCCAGCCATTGTGAAGCTTGAACTAGTTTTCTTGCTGCTCTTTTTCTTGGGCAGCTTCTCTGCAGAGGGGATGGTAGCAACAAACTGGAAGGAGATGGATTTAGATGAGACATTAGGAAGAAATTCTTCCCCATGAGGGTGGTGAGACCCTGAAACAGGTTGCCCAGAGAAGCTGTAGAGGCTCCAAGCCTGGAAGTTTTGAAAGCCAGGTTGCAGCCTGGTCTAGTGGAAGGTGGGGGAGTTAAAACTGCATGGTCTTGATTGTGAGGGACTTTTGATCAGGGAGAGATAGGACTGGGGGGATGGAGCAAAACTAGGAGTGGGTAGATTCAGGTTGGATGTGAGGAAGAAGTTGTTCCCCAGGAGGGTGGTGAGAGCCTGGCACAGGCTGCCCAGGGAGGTGGTGGAAGCCTCCTGCCTGGAGGTGTTTGCAGCCAGGCTGGAGGTGGCTGTGAGCAACCTGCTGTGGTGTGAGGTGTCCCTGGCCATGGCAGGGGGGTTAGAACTGGCTGAGCCTTGAAGCCCCTTCCAACCCTAACAGGTCTGTGATTCTATGTCCCTTCCAACCCAAACCATTCTGTGATTGTGTGAATTTTACAAGGGTCAGTACTTAAAAATCACACCCCCTCAGATATGGACTGAGATGCCTCAGGCTGTGTTTACAATAGTGCCAGGTGCCATTGTTTACCATTTATTGTCCCAAACTATTGTGCTGGACCTTACATAAAATCTGGTTTGTGTTGGGTCTTGGAATGCAAAGCTAAAAATGGTGACTCAGGCATTTCCAGATTCCCCCTGCAAGAGCTGGCAGTGGCTGCAGTTCACCACAGTGCCCTGCTGAAAGCAGGAAAATGTCTTTTATCTGTTTGTCCTTAAAGATCAGATGGCCTTTGTTCAGAGGAGTGATCCCTGAGCTGGAGGCAAAGCTGTGGCAAACACACTGTGCCCTCCTGTGGTGGCATTCACAATGTTATTAAAAATCCTTAGCTTTTGTCCTCCCTCAGCTCTTTCAATCTCTGCAGCCTGCAGGAAGCCACAACAAGGTCATGGAGTCACAGAGTGGGGTGTGAAGAGTGGTGTCAAACACTGGGTTTAGTCAAAGATGAGCCACCTTGCTGAGAAATACTCTACTTCAAACAAAGCCCACAGCCCCAGCATGGTGAGGGTAGGAAGGGACCTCTGGAGATGCAGCCAGTCCAAGCCCCCTGCTAAAGCAGGGCCCCCACAGCAGCTTGCCCAGCAGCACAATGCCCAGCTGGCTGTGGAAGCTCTCCACACAAGGAGACTCCACAACCTCTCTGGGCAGCCTGCTCCAGGCCTCCAGCACCCTCAAGCCAAAGGACTTTCTCCTCCTGTTCAGATGGAAACCTCCTGGTTTCCAGTTTGTGCCATTTGCCCCTTGGCCAGGTGCTGAGCACCACTGGGAAGAGTGACCCCATCCAGTTGCCCTCCACCCTTTAGCTGTTGATCAGATCAATGGGGAAGCTGTTTATCCAAGACCCAAATTCGTTCAGATCCCTTTGACTCACAGCTGTGCTGGGTGCTGCCCTAACCAATGACATCTGTATTGACTTCTTCCCTTGCTGACTGGAGCAGCATTCACTACATTTGAAGTCTCTTCTGTGCTTTAAGATGAACATTTCTTCTAGGTGTAGTATTTAATAAGTATTATTATCCAGAGTTCATTACAGTGGAGGTGACCCTGCTGTGGCAGGGGTTTTGGACTGGATGATCTTTCAAGGTCCCTTCCAGCCCCTACCATTCTGTGATTTATATATCTCTCTTACAGTATTTATATGGAATGATGCTATTTACTTACAATAACAGCAAATAAATGCTATTATCCTCCTGTTCACTTAACAACTTCTGATTCTTACCAGGGAAACTCACTGAGGGCAACAGAAGGAGGAAGGCCTTGCCTGGGCTCTTCCCTAGAGCAGCTGGAACAAGGAGCTCACCCACCATGCTGAATTGGGACTGCTGAATTATCTAGCTTACTACTACTACTAAATTCTCCTGGCCTCATTAAGAGCTGCAAGTCAAAAAGTCTAATCACAGAAGGGTTTGGGTTGGAAGGGACCTCCAAAGGTCATCTATCTTTGAGCAGGGACATCCCCCAGTGGATCAGTTGTTGGAGGGCAGTCTCTCTTGGTTGGGTGGTGATGCTCAGCTCCTTCTCCTCAGCTCTCTGCTCGTGGCAGAGATTAATTCTGCTTAGATGTTGTGAAAGAAGTTAGGTAGGGGAGGTGTAGGCAGCACCCAGGGGAGGATGTGGATTCAGGAAGGGCTGTTAGCTGGGAACATCAGCTCCAGGTTGAACAGTGATGTTATTTCAGGTTGGGGGGAGGGCAATTTTTGAGGGACAGAGGTGAAACTGCTGGATTTCAACAGCACAGCTTTGCTTTTGGTTGCCCTTTGGAAGAAGCAAGGATCCCAAAGTGTGAATTAATCTTCATCCTGAGAGTAATGGTTGACAGCAGCTGAACAGGAGCCAGCAGTGTGCCCAGGGGGCCAAGAAGGCCAAGGGCATCCTGGCCTGCAGCAGGAACAGTGTGGCCAGCAGGAGCAGGGAAGTCATTCTGCCCTGTGCTCAGCACTGCTTAGGCCACACCTTGAGTCCTGTGTCCAGTTCTGGGCTCCTCAGGTTAGGAAAGATGTTGAGCTGCTGGAAGGTGTCCAGAGAAGGGCAACAAAGCTGGGGAGGGGTCTGGAGCACAGCTCTGGGAGGAGAGGCTGAGGGAGCTGTGGTTGCTTAGCCTGCAGAAGAGGAGGCTCAGGGGAGACCTTCTTGCTCTCTCCAACTGCCTGAAGGGAGGTTGTAGCTAGGAGGGGGTTGGTCTTCTCCCAGGCACCCAGCAGCAGAACAAGAGGACACAGTCTCAAGCTGTGCCAGGGGAAGTTTAGGCCAGAGGTGAGGAGAAAGTTCTTCACTGAGAGAGTCCTTAGTCATTGGGATGTGCTGCCCAGGGAGGTGGTGGAGTCCCTGTCCCTGGAGGTGTTCAGAAGAGGCTTGGTGTGGCACTTGGAGCCATGGCTTAGTCGTCAGGGGGTGTTAGGGATTAGGTCATAGGTTGGACTTGACAATCTCTGAGGTCTTTTCCAACCTGGTTGATGCTGTGAACAGTCTGCAGCACCCTTAATGCCTACATCCAACCCATAGTAACTTGTAAGGCCAGGTGTTTTTCCTGCAGTGAACCTCTGGGTTTTGACTCAGGTGCTCAGAGCTGCTGGAGGCTGCCAGCAGAGGAGGGGGAGAGAGGGCAGTCCTGCGCCACAGCCACCGGAACAAGAAGCTCTTCGTTCGCGACCGCCTGAAGCTGCTGCTTGACCATGGAGCTTTCCTTGAGCTCTCCCCCCTGGCAGGCCTCAACATGCCCTATGGTGATGTCCCAGCTGCTGGCTGTCTCACTGGTAATTCCTGGCAATTGTGGTGGAGTGGGAAATGGGTGGAGGATATTTGTGCCCTTGCTGGGCTCTTCCAGCATTAGGTCTAAAGGTGGCCGTGGCTTGAGGGCATCCTTTCAGCAGTCTGTGGTGGAGAGGCAGCAGAGAATGGGGAAGGGGTTTGAAATCAACAGAATCACAGACTGGACTGGGTGGGAAGGGACCTTTAAAACTCCTCTAGTCACACCCCCATGCAGTGAGCAGGGCTATCAGTTGTATGTAGGTGCTTTCTAATTGCTTCCCCTGTTACGAGTTGGAAGGCAGCTTAGGTGGGTTTGTTCTCTTAGGTTGCCACCAAGAGGAAGTTTAGTTCAAGTTCTCTGTTCTGCTGCTCAGATGATTTAGTCTAGAAAAGACTGGGAGGGGATCTTCTCAATGCTCAGCAAGAACTCAAGGGTGGAAGGCAAGAGGCTGGGGCCAGACCCTTCTCAGTGGTGCCCAGGGACAGGACAAGGGGCACTGGGCACAAATTGGAACTTCATCTGAACAGGAGGAGAAACTTGCTTGGTGTGAGGGTGCTGGAGGCCTGGAGCAGGCTGCCCAGAGAGGTTGTGGAGTCTCCTTGTCTGGAGAGCTTCCAAAGCCAGCTGTGCTCCTGGGCAAGCTGCTGTGGGTGCCCTGCTTTAGCAGGGGGGTTGGCTTGGATGATCTCCAGAGGTCCCTTCCAAGCCACACCATGTGATTCTGTGATTTTCTTTTAATGCCACTGAGTTTCAGCTTCTTTCCTCTGTGGTGGTTGCAACTTAATCAGCAGCTTCTAGCTCCAAAAAGGAAAATCCTAGCTGTGATCTGGCCTCTTGCTTAGAGAATCCTGATAAACATCTGTGGTACCACTTCCAGGGATTGGGAAGATCTGTGGGGTCTGGTGTGTCTTCATGGCAAATGATGCCACTGTGAAAGGAGGAACTATTTATCCTATTGGAGTGAAGAAGCAATTAAGAGCTCAAGAAATAGCCATGCAGAACAGGCTGATAGCTGTGTACCTCGTGGACAGTGGGGGAGCCTTCCTACCACTACAGGTAATGCTGAGAGCAGTTCACAGAAGAAAACACCTTGTGAGGGTGCTGGAGTCCTGCAGCAGGCTGCCCAGAGAGGTTGTGGAGTCTCCTCTGGAGAGCTTCCAAACTCAACTGGGCACTGGATGTCAGGAAGAAACTGTTCCCCATTTGGGTGGTGAGAGCCTGGCACAGGCTGCCCAGGGAGGTGGTGGCAGCCTCCTGCCTGGAGGTGTTTGCAGCCAGGCTGGAGGTGGCTGTGAGCAACCTGCTGCGGTGTGAGGTGTCCCTGGCCATGGCAGGGGGCTTGGAACTGGCTGAGCCTTGAGGTGCCTTCCAAGCCTGACAGTTCTATGATACTATGATTGTGATCCTGGGCAAGCTGCTGTGGGTGCCCCTGCTTCAGCAGGGGGGATGGAGTGGATCAAGCATGAACATGAGCTCCTCTTTCTCCATGTTTCCAGCCTCAGTCTGTGGAGCATAAATTGTTTTCTTAGTGACTGATGAAACTTCCCTCTGCTCTCCCAGCAGCTGAGTATCCTTCTGGAGTTGCACAGGGTGTAAGGTGAATAAATCCCCCAACAAAGGCTGTGTGTGGAAGCTCCAGGTGTGATTCACAGGATCCTACAATGGTTTGGGTGGGAAGAGACCTTTAAGGTCATCTTGATCCAGCCCTCTGCTATGGGCAGGGACACCTCCCACTAGGCAAGGCTGCTGAAGGCCCCATCCAGCCTGGCTTTGTTGGTGGGTCACAAAGCTTTTGGGAGTGAAGGCTGCAAAGAGGAAGTGTTGGCTTTTGTGGGTAATGCTGACACTCTCTTTGTCTTTGTACCTTCAGTCAGAGCTCTTTCCTGACAAGATGCACGGGGGCAGAGTCTTCTACAACGAAGCTCTCATGTCTGCCATGAGGATCCCTCAGGTACAGTGTCCTGTGGGCTACAAGTAAGTGTAGTGCAGGTAGGGCTCTGAATTCCATTGCAGCTTCCAGGAACCACTCTCAGACACAGGGAGCAATCCTTAAAACTCCCCTTCTCTCTTGGAGGGGGAGATTCAGATCATCTCTCACCTTACAGAAGCTTTCAAGGGCTTCTCAGTATTTACTGGCTGATGGAAAAGCATCAGCTCTCTGGGTTATGGCAGAGTAAATGCTGAGCTCTCTCAAAACCTGTGGTGGTGTTCATGCTGCTATTTATATAGCACCACAGGATTTGAAGGGGCCTGCAGGAGAGCTGGAGAGGGACTCTTTACCAAGGCATGGAGTGACAGGATGAGGGCTGATGGCTTCAAACTGAAAGAAGCCGGATTGAGATCAGGTGTTAGGAAGAAATCCTTGCTCAAGAGGGTGGTGAGGCACTGGAACAGGTTGCCCAGAGAAGCTGTGGAGGCTCTAAGCCTGGGAGTGGTCAAAGCCAGGGTGGATGGGGCCTTGAGCAAGCTGTCTGCTGTCCCTGCTCATGGCATGGGGATTGAACTAGATGATCTCTAAGGTCCCTTCCAACTCAAGCCAGTCTGTGATTCTGTGGTGATAGAATCCCACACTGCTTTAGGTGGGAAGGGACCTCTAAAGGTCATTCAGTCCAACCCCTCTGCAGGCAGCAGGCACATCTGCACCTAGAGCAGGTTGCTCAGAGCCCCAGCCAACCTGATCTGCAGTGGTTGCAAGGGTGGGACTTCTCCCACCTCTCTGGCCAACATGGGCCAGGCTCTCACCACCCTCAGTGTCAAACAACTCTCCCTTCTCTCCCTCTTTTAGTTCAGACCATCCCCCCTTGTCCTGTCACAACAGGCCCTGCTCAAGAGTCTGTCCCCAGCTTTCTGATCAGCCTCTTGAGGCTCTGGAAGGCCACCAGAAGATCTTCCTGGAGGCTTCTCTTCTTCAGGCTGAGCAGCCCCAACTCTCTCAGCCTTTCTTCATCTCTAGATCATTGCTCTCCAAGCTGCAGTTTTCCCTTCTCCTCTCTGCAGTGTCCTGACTTTGGTCTGTGCCCCTCAGGTGGCAGTGGTGTGTGGCTCCTGCATAGCTGGAGGTGCCTATGTCCCAACCATGGCAGAAGAGGTGGTGATGATCGATAAAATCAGTTCACTCTTCCTCGGGGGCCCACCGCTGGTGAGAGCTGCTACAGGAGAGGATGTCTCTGCTGAGGACCTAGGAGGAGCTAAACTGCACTGCCAGTAGGTGAAAGAAGGCTCAAAGCCAGAGGGAATTCAGCCAGTTTGGCTTTAAAGAAGCTCTGGCTCTGTCTTAATTGATGTGACCGAAGCTGGAGAGGGACTTTTGACAGAGGCTTGGAGTGACAGGATGAGGGGTGAGGGCTTCCAGCTGGGAAAAAAGATGGATTTAGATCAGGCATTAGAAGAAATTCTTCCCCATGAGGGTAGTGAGGCACTGGGCCAGTGCCTGTGAATGCTTCAAGCCTGGAAGTGTTGAAAGCCAGCTTGGATGAGGCATTGAGCAAGCTGGTGTAGTAGGAGGTGTCCCTGCCTGTTGCAGGAGGCTGAAACTAGCTGATCTTTAAGGTGTCCCTTCCAACCCAAACCATTCTAGGGTTCATAGAATCATTGAATCAATCAGGTTGGACAAGACCTCAGAGATCATCAAGGCCAACCTGTCCCCCAACACCTCCTGACAACTAAACCATGGCTCCAAGTGCCACATCCAAGCCTTTTGTGAACACCTCCAGGGTGTCCACCTCCACCACCTCCCTGGGCAGCACATCCCAATGGCCAATCTCTCTTGCTGGGAAGAACTTTCTCCTCACCTCCAGCCTAAACCTCCCCTGGCACAGCTTGAGACTGTGTCCTCTTGTTCTGGTGCTGCTTGCCTGGGAGAAGAGACCAACCCCCACCTGGCTACAACCTCCCTTCAGGCAGTTGGAGAGAGCAAGAAGGTCTCCCCTGAGCCTCCTCTTCTCCAGGCTAAGCAACCCCAGCTCCCTCAGCCTCTCCTCCCAGGGCTGTGCTCCAGACCCCTCCCCAGCTTTCTTGCCCTTCTCTGGACACCTTCCAGCAGCTCAACATCTTTCCTAACCTGAGGAGCCCAGAACTGGACACAGGACTCAAGGTGTGGCCTGAGCAGTGCTGAGCACAGGGCAGAATGACTTCCCTGCTCCTGCTGGCCACACTGTCCCTGATGCAGGCCAGGATGCCCTTGGCCTTCTTGGCCACCTGGGCACCCTGCTGGCTCCTGTTAGCTGCTGTCAACCACTACCAGGTCCCTTTGTGCCTGGCTGCTGTCAGCCACTCTGAGCCCAGCCTGTAGCTCTGCCTGGGGCTGTTGTGGTTCTGTGAGGCTGAGAAGGATCAGTGCTGGTTGCAGCTCGTTCCCCCAAGAACCATCACAGAGTATCTTCAGGGGGTTTGGAGAGGCACACTGCAGGTTAGGGTTTTCCCCTTCAGCTGGTGGTGTCCTGCCAGAGTTGGGATTTCCCTGGCTCACCCTGCTGCCTGTTGCTCTTCTCCCCCAGGGTCAGTGGCTGCAGTGACCACTTTGCAGGCTCTGAGGAGGAAGCCTTCACCTGCATCCGGAACGTGATCTCTACGCTGAACTATGAGGCGGTGCCAGAGCAGGCCCTGGAGCATGAGGCTCCTCTCTACAGCTCTGAGGAGCTCCTGGGGCTGGCCCCCCAAGATTACCGCTGCAGCCTTCCAGTGAAACTGGTAAAGTGCCTCGTGCTGTGTCCCTGCAGCCTCTCAGCTCCACAGGAGCAGGCAGCAGGCTCTTCTCTCTTGGAGGAGCACCTGAGATAGTTTGTGTTCTTGCCCCAGCAGCTGCCAGGCTGCCTTCAGTCAGCACCAAAGCAGAGAGCCCTGGGGGGTGCTGCAGTCACCACCCCTGGAGGTGTTCCAAGAAATGTGTGGACATGGCAGCATGGGGCATGGTTTGGTGGCCATGGTTGTGTTGGGTTGGTGGCTGGACTTAATGTTCTCAGAGGGCTTTTCCAACCCAAGCAAATGCTGGGCATCTGTGATTCTATCTCTGGAAACTATTTCAGCTGAAAACCTGCTCCAGAGAATTACAGAGGGATCCAGCTGATCCCATCTGTCACCAGGGGCTGTTGGAGTTGCTGTTGTGTCAGTAACAGGGCCACAGAGATGCTGAGGGGCCTGGAGCAGCTCTGTGAGGGGGAAAGGCTGAGAGCCCTGGGGCTGCTGAGCCTGCAGAAGAGCAGCCCCAGAGGGGAGCTGAGCAATGCTCAGCAAGAGCTAAAGGACCTGAGCAGGGCAAGAGGCTGGGGTCACACTCAGTGGTGCCCAGGGACAGGACAAGGGGCAGTGGACACAAATTGGAGCCCAGGAGGTTTCCATCTGAACAGGAGGAGAAAATTCTTTGTTGTGAGGGTGCTGGAGGCCTGGAGCAGGCTGCCCAGAGAGGTTGTGGAGTCTCCTTGTGTGGAGAGCTTCCAAAGCCAGCTGGGCATTGTGCTGCTGGGCAAGCTGCTGTGGCTGCCCTGCTTGAGCAGGGGGGGGTTGGACTGGGTGATCTCCAGAGGTCCCTTCCAACCTCTAGCACGCTGGGATTCTTTACCTGCAAGAGTGGTCAGGCATTGGCACAGGCTGCCCAGGGAGCTGGTGGAGTCACCATGCCTGGAGGGGTTCAGAAACCAAGCAGACATGGGACTTGGGGTCATGGAGGTGTTGGTACAAGGTTGGACTTGGTGACCTTAGAGGTCTTTTCTTGTGTGTGTTTTGTACTGCTGTTGACTGCCTGGAGACCATGCACCCCTTTGCTGTCCTGTCCTCTCCTCCTGCATCTTTCCTCTCCAAACATCTCTCTTGTAACTAAAATCCCTCATGAGACACTGACTGAAACCCAGCAAAGCTCAGGTGAAACTTCTTTGAGGCTGGGACAGACTCTCAGGCAGAAGCAGAAACTTTTCATGGTGTTGTTCTGGAAGAGATTTAATCTCCCAGGATGTGAATCCAGGTTTGGTTTGTTGTTTGGTTTTAAGGGATAGATTCCTCCAGTTCAGGGGATTGGCAGTGGAGAAGCAGCAGAGCTTTGAAGGCAGCTTTTAAACCAGGCTGGGAAGAATTACGAGCAAGATTCTGCCCTTTCATGTCCACATAAACTGAACTGAGCACTCTAGGGGGTGGGGCACAGGGGTTTTATGCACATGAAGGACTGCTCTGTAACAGGCAAGTGATCTCAGATGGAAGATTTGGCTCAAAATCTGGGGTTGGGAATCAAACCTAAAACCAGATTTGAGGGTGTGAGGGGAGTGGGAGACAGCACAGTGCCTTCTGTGCTCATTTGGGTTGGGTTCTTGCATTATGAGGGCTTGGTGTTTGAAAAGAGCTAATCCTGGGGTAGAATTCCCCTTTTTTTCACTGAAATGGCTGTGGTCAGGCTGCTCAGGGGAGTGGTGGAGTCCCCATCCCTGGAGGGCTTTCAAAGCCAGCCACAGCCTGGGTGTTCCTTTGCAGATCCTGAGTCGTCTGCTGGATGGGAGCAGATTCCAGGAGTTCAAGGCTGGCTATGGAACAACATTAGTGACAGGATTTGGCCACCTGGAAGGGTAAGGCTTCAACATGTTACTGTCAGAATGTCTCAGCATCTTTGTCCAAAGGGCTTGGACAGTGTTGGTGGAGATCAGAGGGCTGGAGCACCTCTCCTATGAGGGCAGACTGAAGGAGTTGGGGCTGTTCAGTCTGGAGAAGAGAAGGCTCTGAGGTGACCTCATTGTGGCCTTCCAGTATCTGAAGGGGGCTACAAGAAGGCTGGGGAGGGACTGCTCAGGATCTCAGGTAGTAATAGGACTAGGGGGAATGGAATGAAGCTGGAGGTGAGGAGATGCAGGCTGGAGGTGAGGAGGAAGTTCTTCCCCATGAGAGTGGTGAAGCCCTGGAATGGGTTGGCCAGGGAGGTGGTTGGGGTCCCCTCCCTGGAGGTGTTTAAGCCCAGGGTGGATGTGGCTCTGGCCAGGCTGATCTAGTGTGGGGTGTCCCTGCCCATGGCAGGGGGGTAGGAACTGGATGATCCCTGTGGTCCCTCCCAACCCTGGCTGATTCTATGAGTTGTGAGTACGAAGGGTTTGTGGTGATAGGATGAGAGGGATTGGATTGAAGCCTGGGGAGGGCAGATTCAGACTGGAGATTAGGAAGAGATTCTTGACAGTGAGGGTGGGGAGGCACTGGCACAGGCTGCCCAGGAGGGCTGTGGATGCCCCCTGCCTGGAGGTGTTCAAGGCCAGGCTGGATGAGGCCTTGAACAACTGGGGCTAGTGGGAGGTGTCCCTGCCCATGGCAGGGGGCTGGAATTAGAGGCTCCTTCCTTTAAGGTTCCTTCCAACCTGAACTACTCCATGATTCTAGGAGAACTGGTAGTAACATACTTGTGGAAAGCCTGATCTTCTCTCCTGAGCTCTGAACTCACTGGGTCTCAGGCCAGCACAGCAGAGAGTGGTCCCAGAGGAATGGTTGTCATGACTGTGTGAAATCCCAGAGCCCCAGCACGGCAGGGAGCAGGAGGAGCAAATCCTTCCCTTGAGGGCTGTCAAGGCCTGGCCCAGGCTGCCCAGGGCAGTGGTGGAGTCCCCACCCCTGGAGGGGTTTCAGAGCTGTGGAGATGTGGTGCTGAGGGCCATGGTTTGGTGGTGCCCTGGCAGTGCTGGGTCAGTGCTGGCTTGGTGATCCTGCAGCCAAAACCATTCCCTGATTCCGAAGGACACCTCTCTGCTTCCTCCTTCCTGCTGAATTCCCCTGGAGGCCAGCTCTCTCTCTCTGTGGGCAGAGATTTCTGTTCTTTTCTTCAGAAGATTCTGAGCTGAAGCTTCCCCATCTGCAGTGCTGGGAAGGGGAGCTGCTGAGTGTCTCTTTTGCAGGCACCTGGTGGGGGTAGTGGCTAACAACGGGGAGCTGTCCCACGACGCCTCTCTCAAGGGCAGCCACTTCGTGCAGCTCTGCGGCCAGCGCAGCATCCCCATCCTCTTCCTCCAGAACACTGCTCCACAGGCACCAGGGCCAAGGGACATCCCACAGGTACTGCACTGCTCCCTCAGCAGCCTTCATTCAAGCAGTTCCTGCTGCTTCTTGTGTTTGAGGGTGCATCTTGAGCGTTGCTGTCAGACTCGATGCGGCCCTGGGCAGCCTGCTCTGGTTGGAGCTGTCCCTGCTGACTGCAGGGGGGTTGGGCAAGATGACCTCTGAGGGTTCCTTCCAACCTGATGCATTCTGTGAATCTGTGAAGGTGGGTTTTTTAAAGCACCTGAAGGTGAGGACCACAAACTAGAACCCAGAAGGTTCCACCTGAACAGGAGGAAAAACTTGTTTGGTGTGAGGGTGCTGGAGGCCTGGAGCAGGCTGCCCAGAGAGGCTGTGGAGTCTCCTTGTGTGCAGAGATTCCAAACCCCCCTGGGCATTGTGCTGCTGGGCAAGCTGCTGTGGCTGCCCTGCTTTAGCAGGGGGCTTGGCCTGGCTGATCTCCAGAGGTCCCTTCCCATGAACTCTATGCTGGCATTATGGGATCAAACACAGTTGTGAAGAAATGAATGGTTGAGAAACACAAGTGTGGTGGGAGTGGAGGGAGTCTAGAAGAAAGACTTGAAGGGGGAGACCTTCTGGTGGCCTTCTAGTACCTGAAGGGGGCCACCAAAAAAGCTGGAGAGGGTCTGTTTGCAAGGGCTTACAGTGATGGGACAAGCAGTGGTGCTTTGAAACTAGAGCAGGGTAGGTCCAGATTGGACATTAGGAAGAAGTTCCTCCCTCTGAGGGTGCTGCAACACTGAAGCAGGTTGCCTGGGGAGGTGGGGGAGGCCCCATCCCTGGAAACATTCAGGGTCAGGCTTGAGGGGCCTCTGAGCAGCCTGCTCTGCTTGGGAGTGTTTCTGTTGGCTGCAGGGGGGGGGTGGACTAAAGGCCCTCCAGAGGTCCCTTGCAACCAATGCATACTGTGGGTCTTTGATCTAAAGCTGTGTGTTTCCCTTGCAGGCAGAGGCTCAGTCCAACAGGTTGAAAGCCCAGGCCTCCATGATGGCTGCTGTTGCTTGTGCTGCTGTTCCCAAGATCACCATCGTCATCGGCGGCTGCTTTGGCAGCGAGAGCTACCTCATGGTATGGGCTGCTGGCCCCAGGCAGGGGCTGGAGGCAGACTTCTGTGCACTGCCCCAGCCTTGCACAGCACTGGTGCTGAGTGGGGCCACAGCCAGCTGGCAGCCAGGCACCAGTGCTGTCCCCCAGGGATCAGTGCTGGGCCCCAGCCTGTTCAATATCTTTACTGATGGTCTGGGTGAGGGCATTGAGTCCATCCCTTTGCAGGGACAGTGGCAGGGACACCTCCCACTAGCCCAGGTTGCTCAAGGCACCCTTCAGCCTGGCCTTGAACACCTCCAGGTGTTGTTAGATCTGCATTTAAGAACCTAGAGCCAGTTCTACAAGTGGATTACCTGAAAGTGTCCCTTCCTGGGCTCTAACCCTGCCTTTTCCAGCATGTTTTGAGTGCTCAAGGAGTTCTTCTCCTTCAGCTGTGTCACTGTGTGTGCTGTTCTCGCTGCCAGGAGGTGCAGCAGGGCTCTTTGCTCACAACTGAACATTTTAGGTGTTTGGAGGAAAAAAGAAATAGGAAAATGAGAATATTGAGGGCAGTGAGGACTGTGGTGGTTGTTGGAGGGCAGCTGTACTGCTCCAGGAGCTGTGTCATTCATACATTCATAGAGTGTTGGCAGGGACCTTCAAGGCCATCTAGTTCCAAGCCCCCTGCCCTGGGCAGGGACACCTCCCACAGGACCAGGTCCAGGTCATTGATGCTTTACAAGTCCAACTGCATCACACTGTGCCTCAGCCTTGATTGTGTCATGCTTCAGCCACCAGGTTGTGGTGGATTTCACAGAGTCATGAATGGGTTGGGTTGGAAGGGACCCTTGAAGGTCATATTGTCTACCCCCCTCTGCAGGGACATCTCCAACTAGATCAAGCTGCCCAGCACCCCCTGACCTGGAATGTCTCCAAGGATGGGACCTCAAACACATCTCTGGGCAATCTATTCCAGTGTAGAATCATAGAATGGGTTGGGTTGGAAGGGACCTCCAAAAGCCATCTGGCCCAACCTCCCTGACCAACCAGCCAAGATGGTCAGAGCCTTGTCAAGCCTGACCTTGAGTATCTCCAGGGATGAGGTCTCAACTGCCCCCCTGGGCAACCTGTTGCAGTTTTCCACCACCCCCATGGTAAAGAACTTTTTCCTATCTCACCCTTCCCCTTTCACTCACTTGGTGCTCTTCATATTTTTTTTCTTCTAGTGTGGGAGATCTTTCAGTCCAAACTTTCTGTTCCTGTGGCCCAATGCAAGGATTGCCCTGGTGGATTCAAGGCATTTGTCCACAGTGCCACAAGCTGGGGACAGTGACTGTGCAGGAGATGAAGCAGAACTAAAACAGCTGAAAGAGAAGTAAGGACATAAAACACAATCCCTGACAGCCCCACTTTTGTCTGTCTTGTAGATCAACACATCCCAAACAAATCAGAGCTGGATAGCAGCCCAGCCTGGCTTGGGTGGAAGGGACCTTTAAAGCTCACCCAGTCCAACCCCCCTGCAGCCAACAGGGACAGCTGCAACTAGAGCAGGTTGCTCAGAGCCCAAACCAGCCTGACCTGGAGTGGTTCCAGGGATGAGGCAATCTGGACCAGGGTCTTGCCACCTTCACATTAAACAGTTTCTCCCTTTTCTCCAGTCTGAATCTCCCTCTTACAGTTCAAACCATCCCCCCTTGTCCTGCCACAACAGGCCCTGCTCAGAAGTCTGTCCCCAGCTTCCTTATCAGCCCCTTTCAGCCCTGAAGAAGCCAAAGCAAACCTCAGTGTGCTAAAAACTACTTTCAGTTCCCAGAGGTCTGCTCCTAGGATCTTCTCAAGGAAACACAAGTTCACAGATTCATAGAATGGGTTGGGTTGGAAGGGACCTTAAAGGTCACCTAGTTCCAACCCCCCTGCCATGGGCAGGGACACCTCTCCCCACAGCAGGTTGCTCAAGGCCTGATCTAACCTGGCCTTGAACACCTTCAGAGGGTGGACACCCACAACCTCCCTGGGCAACCTGTTCCAGTGTCTCACTGTGTCTGAGTTAAAGTCCTCCCCAGCACCATCTCTGCTGATACTCTGCTGTATGCCAAAGAGTGACCACCCCTGAGTGAGGAGGCTGGTCTGTGGGGCAGGGTGAGCAGAGCTCTCCTCTGTTACTTGCTAGACTCTGCTCCATTTGAACTCATTCCCTTCAGGCTTCATTCATTTCTGGGTGGATTTCACTGGCCTGCTGGGCTTGTGGCTGCATTTTGGTGCCTTCAGGCTTGTTCAACACTTTGTCTTCCCCAGGTTGGAAGAAGAAAGCAGTGCATTCTACTCCTCTGCCAGGCTCTGGGATGATGGTGTCATCCTGCCTCAAGACACCAGAAAGGTAGGCTCCTTAGAATGGATTTTAACCTCTTGCTGAGATTCAGTGGCATGGAATCACAGAATCAATAAGGTTGGACCCAGAATGGAGTCTCCCACTTCTTGCTCTGTTTTCTGTGGAGAAAAGCTTTCCCCATCACTCAGTGCAAAAAGTGTCTCTTGAATTCTGGTTATGTTCTGGTGACTTGACTCAGACTTTCCTCACTGAACCTCAGAACTGACTTCACCTTTTCATTCCCTATCCAAATCCTTCTTTTGGTCTTACATAATCTAAACATCTTCACTCTTTTGGGAGTAGCTGGAAGGAACCTTTGGAGATCACCCAGTCCACCCCCTCTGCTCAAGCAGGGCACCCACAGCAGCTTGCCCAGGATCACAATGGCCAGGGGTGTTTGGAAGCTCTCCACACAAGGAGACTCCACAACCTCTCTGGGCAGCCTGCTCCAGGCCTCCAGCACCCTCACAACAAACAAGTTTCTGCTGTTCAGGTGGAACCTCCTGGGTTCCCATTTGTGCCCACTGCCCCTTGTCCTGTCTCTGGGCATCACTGAGAAGAGTCAGGCCCCATCCCCTTGCCCTGACAGGTCCTTTAGCTGTTGCTAAGCATTGCTCAGCTGCCCTCTGGGGCTGCTCTTCTGCAGGCTCCACAGCCCCAGGGCTCTCAGCCTTTCCTCCTCACAGAGATGCTGCAGGGCCCTCACATCTTGGTAGCCTCCCCTGGACTCTCTCCAGTAGTTCCCTGTCTCTGTTGACCAGGGGAGCCCAGAACTGGACCCAGGACTCCAGATGGTGGCCTTACCAGG
This sequence comes from Dryobates pubescens, assembly GCF_014839835.1. Taxonomy (NCBI): domain Eukaryota; kingdom Metazoa; phylum Chordata; class Aves; order Piciformes; family Picidae; genus Dryobates; species Dryobates pubescens. Next base: position 1,955,870 of record NC_071622.1, read on the forward strand.
ACAGAGTATAGGGAGAAGAGATCCTCTTTTAAAGGAGGCCTTGAAAGGGATCCAGTAGCAGTGGAATGTGGTTGCTATCTTAAGAGGTCTCAAAGACCAAAGCCAGCTCTGTAACTTCACTCCCTGTAATCACAGACACAGGAAAAGTTGACTTTCTTGGGGAAAGCTGTTTGTGGAAGAGCAGGATGTTCTGCTGGGCTTTGATGAGTGAGTGGGAACCTGAGGAGCAAGGAATAGACTAGACTAGACTAGACTAAACCAGGTTGGAAAAGACCTCAGAGATCATCCAGTCCAACCTCTCACCCAACACCATCTGATCAACTCAACCATGGCACCAAGTGCCTCAGCCAGGCTCTTCCTAAACACAAACAGGGATGGGGACTCCACCACCTCCCTGGGCAGCACAGCCCAATGGCCAATCTATCTTGCTGGGAAGAAGAACTTTCTCCTCACCTCCAGCCCCAACCTCCCCTGGCACAGCTTGAGACTGTGTTCTCTTGTTCTGCTGCTGCTTGCCTGGGAGAAGAGACCAACCCTCACCTGGCTCCAACCTCCCTTCAGGGAGTTGTAGACAGCAAAACAGATCTTCAATATCAAAAGATCTTTAATAACAGCACCTGGGCCTCACAGAATCCTTTAGCATTGGAGTTCTACAGCAGAATGCCTTCCCAGTGCTCCCAAGGCAGCTCCCTTAAAGCTGCAGCCTCCAGCTGGCCTCTGTTGGGCACAAAGGCAGCAGAAACTGATGGCTGGACTCAATAATCTTGGAGCTCTTCTCCAACCAAACCAATTGTGTGTCTGACTGACTGAGTTTGTGGCCAGGACATTTTCCTGATGCTTTGGCTTTCTTGTTTTTCATTAGGTGGTTGCCCAGTGCTTGGAGATCACAGAGCAGCAGAAGCACCAGGTGCTGTCTCCATTTCAACATCCTGTCATCAGAATGTAGCTGCAGCCACCTCCAGCCCATCCACCTCTTCAAGCTGGCACTTGGCTACTCAAAATCTTGACCAGAAATCACTTTCTAGCTCTTTGAGACCAGGAATAAAAACTCAACCACAGCAGGCAGATGAAAATGCTCAGGTGCAGGCCTGTCAGCAGCTTGTTTGTGTGGTAAACCACAGCCTCCTGCTCCAGGAGTTTGTGACAAGGAAGGGTTCAGCCTGGAGTAACTCTACAGAAGCTACAGCTCTTTGATGTCAGTTTTAGCATGAAATGCAGAGCTCAGGAATCACAGCATCATGGAAACTGCACTCTAGCAAATGAAATGGGAGAGGGGGAAAACTAATCCAGCTTGGACATGCAATTTTCAGCCTTACTGTAAGACACAATGGTGCCTGCCCCCTGCCCTGGGCCTTCAGCTGGGATTTCCAGAGCAGCTGCACAAAGGCTGCACTCAGTTTGCTCTGAGGACACCAAAGGAGTGAGCAGGAGGAGATTTGAACCCACAGCACTGCAGCACAGGCTTTTGAAAACCAGCTTTACTCAAAGCATACAACAGAGCCCAGAGACTGCTCCACAGCAAGTGGTGGAGTGCTCAATAGCCCCCTGTCCAGGTGGGGATCAGTGCCAAGTGGGGGTGCTCAGGGTCCATACTGGTACCAGTGCCTTTCATCAGTGACACAGTGGGATGGAGGCACCCCCAGCAGGTTTGCAGATGACACCAAGCTGAGGAGTCTGGTGTGCACACCTCAGAGACAAGATGCCTTCAGAGGGACCTGGAGGACCTCAAGAGGTGGCAACATGTGAAGCTCAAGATTCAACAAGGCCAAGTGCCAGTCCTGCACCTGGGTTGGGCAACCTCAGTATCAATCCAGGCTGTGGATGAAGGGCTGGAGAGCAGCCCTGAGGAGGACTTGGGGTGCTGGTGGGTGAAAAGCTGGGCATGAGCTGGCACCAAGCACTGCCAGCCCAGAGCCAGCCCTGTCCTGGGCTGATCCCCAGCAGTGTGGGCAGCAGGGGCAGGGAGGGGATTCTGTTCTGCCCCTCTGCTCTGCTCTGCTGAGACCCCACCTGCAGGGCTGGGCCAGCTCTGGAGTGCTCAGCACAGCAGAGACAAGGACCTGCTGGAGTGGAGCTTGAGGAGGTCACTGCACTGATGGGAGAACTGGAAGCCCTCTGCTGTGAGGACAAGCTGAGACCTGGGGTTGTTCTGCCTGGTGAAGAGAAGGCTCCAGGGAGAGCTTCTGGTGGCCTTTGAGGACTTGAAGGGACTGATCAGCAAGCTGGGGCCAGCCTTTGGAGCAGGGCCTGCTGTGACAGGACAAGGGGGGTGGTTTGAACTCAAGGAGATTCAGACTGGAGAGAAGGGAGATGTGTTTGACACTGAAGGCAGTGAGACCCTGGCTTTGGGTTCACAGAGGTGGGAGCTGCCCCATCCCTGGAACCACTGCAGGTCAGGTTGGTTGGGGCTCTGAGCAACCTGCTCTAGGTGCAGCTGTCCCTGCTGGCTGCAGGAGGGTTGGACTGGATGACCTCTGGGGGTCCCTTTCCACCCAGCTCAGCTGGGATTCTGTTCCCATCCGTACAGGTGCCGAGTTCAGCCTCTGCAGCTTTCTGCACCTTTCTCTCTGCTGCAGTTGCAAAGTTGGAAGTTGCAGACCCCCAGATCTCTCCCCCCAGCCCCAGGCTGTGCGTGGTTTCAGGCACAGCCTGGTGCAGCTGTGCCTGTGGAAGCTCTGGCCAGTGGTGGATGTGCAGGGCAGCTGGTTGGCTTGATCAGCGATCATCGGGACCCAAGCGCTGGCTCTTCATTCGGGAGCTGTGCGAATCAAGTGGCGTGGCAGAGGCATTGCAGGCAGTGGAGTGCTTGTCAGTGGAGACTCCACCTGTTGGGAGCTGAAGGAGCTTCAGGCCCTCTTGAAGAGCCCGTGGAAGGTCACTGGAATGTTCACCTCCACTTCAGCCCTGGCCACCTCGCTCATGTCTTTGGCATTGAGGATGAGGAGGTAGGCTGGCTTGGGCCCCGTGCCCGGGCTGATCACGATGCTCAGCACAACCCCTGGCAGGGGAAAAGCCATCAGCTCTGGCCCACTCTGCCCCCCATGCAGCCCTGCCTGGGCCTGAGCAAGGACAGGGTGGCCACTCTCACATGGGACACCACTAAATCCATCCCTACTGTGGGATCAGCAGCCAGGTAGATGGTGAGAACTGGGATCTTGGTGCTCAGCAGGAGCTAAAGGGTAGGGGGCGAGGGAATGGGGCCAGGCTCTGCTCAGTGGTGCCCAGGGACAGGCCCAGGGCAGGCACAAACTGGAGCCCAGGAGGTTCCATCTGAACAGGAGGAGAAAATTCTTTGATGGGAGGGTGCTGGAGCCCTGGGGCATGACTGTGACTGTGTGTCCTTTAGGGACAAAGCCTGAGCTCACTCTGCTCCTTCATGACACCTTGAGCAGCCTGGTGTAGTGGGAGGTGTCCCTCCCCATGGTAGGGGGTTGGATCCTCAGGGGTAGGGGTAGAAACCACAGCTGGTTTAAGGGAGGGTCACATTCTGGAATCACAGAATCAGTTAGGCTGGAAGAGACCTTTGAGATCATGGAGCCCAACCATGAGCCCAGCACGACCATGCCCCTCAGCTCCACATCCCCATGGCTCCACGACTCCCCCAGTGCCCTGGGTCAGACCTTGACAACCCTTTGGGGGAAAAAGAGTTCTTCATGTCCAACCTAAACCTCCCCTGGGGCAGCTTGAGGCTGTTTCCTGTCTCTTGCTCTGTGGGACCCCCACCTGGTTCCAACCTCCTTGTTTGCTTTCTCAGTCTTTGTTCCATGTTCCCTCAGGAACTTCAACCTTGTCTAGGGGAAGCTGTCTGTACCCATGGCATGGAGGCTGGAACTGGATGATCTTTAAGGCCTTTTTTGAGTCAAACCATTGTGCAAATCTATGAATTGGAACCTGGCACCTCTGGGAGCTTCCTGACCCTTGCAGCCACAACCCCACCATATCATGATCATACATCCTTAGAATCATAGAACAGTTTGGGCTGGGAGGGACCTTCAGGGTCAGCCAGCTCCAGCCCCCCTGCCATGGGCAGGGACACCTTCCACTAGAGCAGGTTGCTCAAGGCCTCATCCAGCCTGGCCCTGAACACCTCCAGGGAGAGGACATCCCCAGCTTCTCTGGGTAACCTGTTCCAGATGCCACCAAGCCACACAGAATCAGCTTTACCATCATCTTCCTCCAGGGCATCAGGATGGGAAACGAAGATGGGTTCCGAGGGGTAGGCGTCGGGCTCCTGCCACACCCAGGTCTCCTTGGTTTTAACATTCAGCTTGCAGAGCTAAATGGGGGGGGGGGACAACAAAACCCAAAAGCTGCATCTCAGGAAGACTTTCTCCTCCTCCTTGAACTGAGAAGCACCTCAGGAAGTTGATAGTTACCCTGTCTGGGACAAAGTGGTTGAGCCCCAGCCCGTAGGTGTAGGTGTAAGGTTTCCCACCGTACTTCTTGTAGTTGATCTGTGGAAATTCAAAGGCTAGAATAAAAAGAAACAAACAAATGGATGAATGAAGAGGTGTTGGGGGGCTTGAGGGGGTGCAGGGGGACTTGTCTTGCTTTGCTTTGGGGTCATCAGCATACCGTGACGTGGCCCTGAGAAGATGACTTCTGGCTCCAGCCAGATGGTCTCGTCGCTGCGCAGGGTGGCAGTGGCTGTGGTGTAGGGCAGGGTGACCAAGTTCTTGCCTGTGTCAGCCTGGAACGAAGCAAAACCAGCAGGGGAAGTGGAGAAGCAAACTTCTTAGTTTGTCTGCACAGGGCTGTTGGGAATGGCAGGGAACAGCCAAAGAGGGCTGGGAGCAGAGCCTCATCCAGCTGCAGGACAGCAGCAATGGAGCTGAGCTCCTGCTGAGGAGAGGCTGAGAGACCTGGGGCTCTCAGCAGCCTGAGAGGGGATCTGAGCAGTGCTCAGCCATAGCTAAAGGACCTGTGAGGGGCAAGAGGCTGGGGCCAGACTCTTCTCAGTGGTGCCCAGGGACAGGCCAAGGGGCAGTGGGCACAAATGGGAGCCCAGGAGGTTCCATCTGAACAGGAGGAGAAACCTCTTTGTTGTGAGGGTGCTGGAGCCCTGGAGCTGGCTGCCCAGAGAGGTTGTGGAGTCTCCTTGTGTGGAGAGCTTCCAACCCCCCCTGGCAATTGTGCTGCTGGGCAAGCTGCTGTGGGTGCCCTGCTTTAGCAGGGGGGTTGGAGTGGATGATCTCCAGAGGTTCCTTCCACCCCAAACTGTCCATGATTGTGTCATCATCTAAAGAAGGTAAGAAGTATCTCTGAAGACACATCCTTCAGGTTCCTCAACCTGTACTTGAAGCTCTGTCCCCATTACAGTGTTTGCTTTGAATGAATCCCTGGAGCAGTGTCTCAGCTGGCCATGGCACTGCGGGCCCTGGTTTCATGGCCACGGTGGGGCTGGGTCGGGGGTTGCACTCCATGATCTGGAAGGTCTTTGCCAACAACCAAAGCAATTCCACGATTCTGTGACAAATGGGGTCAGGCAGAGCAGTAGCAGTGCTGGGCCAGCAGCCCTGCAGAGGACTGGTGCAGGGAGCAGTGGCTGGCAGCCCTGCCGGCAGGCACAGCAGTACCTTGTCGATGTGGAGGGGCAGGACGTAGCGGCGCGCCTCGGGCTGCGGAGCCTTCTCCGCCTGCCGCTTCACCTCCTCCCAGTTGGCTCGGAGGTTGGCCAGGTAGAGGTAGTTGTACACAAACTCGAACCTGCAGGGAGATGGCATCAGAGACACAGGCAAGGATGGGATTTGGGAGTGGGGTGGGGTCAGGTGCATCTGGGTTCGTCCTGAAATTCAGTGGGCTAAGACCTTGGGGCCTGCAGAAGAGCTGCCTGAGGGGAGCTGAGCAACGCTCAGCAAGAGCTAAAGGACCTGTGGAGGGCAAGAGGCTGGGGCCAGACTCTGCTCAGTAGTGCCCAGGGACAGCACAAGGGGCAGTGGGCACAAACTGGAACCCAGGAGGTTCCATCTGAACAGGGGAAGAAACTTGTTTGATGTGAGGATGCTGGAGGCCTGGAGCAGGCTGCCCAGAGAGGCTGTGGAGTCTCCTTTGGAGAGCTTCCAAGGCCAGCTGGGCATTGTGCTGCTGGGCAAGCTGCTGTGGGGGCCCTGCTTGAGCAGGGGGTTGGACTGGGTGAATAGAATTAGAATGGAATGGAATGGAATGGAATAAACCAGGCTGGAAAAGACCTTTGAGATCATCCAGTCCAACCTCTCAGCCAACACCGTCTCCAGAGGTCCCTTCCAACCTCCACTGTGTGGATAAAGGCAAATTAAAGATAATGTTTGGGGTTTTTTTCCTTGGAAAATGAGTTTCCAAGAGGCTCTCTGCATCATATGGGTGGGGACTACCTACAGTGGGTGGGGACATCTACCTGCAGTGGGGGGGGACATCTACCTACAGTGGGGGGGGGCATCTACCTACAGTGGGGGGGACACCTACCTACAGTGGGGGGGGACATCTACCTACAGTGGGGGGGGACATCTACCTACAGTGGGGGGGGACATCTACCTGCAGTGGGTGGGGGCATCTACCTACAGTGGGGGGGGACATGGTCTGCTTGTCACCACGTGTGAATATGAGCTGGATGGAGGGAGTTGGTGAAGCACCAGCATTGATTCCAGCAGGGAAGGGATGTGCCAGCACAGGGACCAGTGTGTTTGGTGTTGGGGCTCTGGGGGACCCCCTTATCTCACCCGGGGGGGGGGCAGTCCAGCAGGGCTCACCCCTTCCAGGTGCAGAGGTCAACGATGAGGAAGCCGTTGTCCTCGTAGGTGTTGATGTGATGGAAGAGGTTGAAGGCCGAGGTGCGGTACTTGATGTTGAGCAGTCTGCCTTTCTTCTTCTCTGCCACGTGAAGCCACACCTGGAAACCAGCCACAGTTTGCCTCAGGCTTGAGAAAGGAAGGGGGAACCAAAGCAGTGGAGCTCCCAGCTGAGGAGTGGCTGCCCAGACTGGTGCCAGCCGCTGCTTACCCCCATGGTTTCGTTGGACTCGAAGCAGTCCATGTAGTTGGCTCCCCAAAGGCTCCAGGAGGAGAGGAACTTGAGGAGGTTGATCTTCACTGGTGTCTCCACAAACACAATGTAGTTTGGGGTCAACCCAAAGCTATGTGAGGAGCACATCAAGGTCACTGTAGTGAGGTTGGACTGTGGAAGGTGTCCCTGCCAAGGCCAGGGAGGTTGGACCTGGATGATCTACAAGATCCCTCCTGACCCCAAGCATTCTATCCTATCCTATCCTATCCTATCCTATCCTATCCTATCCTATCCTACCCTATCCTATCCTATCCTATCCTATCCTATCCTATCCTATGAATCTGTGAAACTTAGGCACTAGAAGAGATCATCACTTAAACAGGACAGGGATCTAAACACCAGGATTTTGGTAAATCACCAACTTATAATAGACTTGTTTGGGTTGGAAAAGACCTGCAAGATCATCAGGTCCAACCATCCACCCAGCACCACCATGGCCATTAATCCACGTCCCACAGTGCCATGGCCACAGGCTTCTTGAACACCTCTGGGGATGGGGACTCCAGCACCTCCCTGGGCAGCCTGTGCCAATGCCCAGTTGCTTTCATGTGAGGACAAGCCCTGGGTGCCACTTCTGGAAGTGACTGGTGCCATCCATGGGTGCTGGCAGAACCCAACAGGGACCCTGTTGGTCTGTGCTCACAGCTCCCAGCAGCTTCATGACAGGAACACACAGCCTGCCACACATGAGCAGTGTCCTTCTCTTCTGCTGGCCTTCATCACTGATCATTTTGGGCCCCTCCAAGAAGCACATTGAGGGGTTGGAGAGGGTCCACAGAAGGGCAGCAAAGCTGTTGAATGGCCTGGAGAACAGGGCTGGGGAGGAGCAGCTGAGGGAGCTGGGGGTGTTCAGCCTGGATGGAGAAAAGGTGGCTGAGGGGAGACCTTCTGGCTCTCTACAGCTCCTGACAGCAGGTTGGAGCCAGGTGGGGCTTGGTCTCTTCTGCCTTGTAACAAATAACAGGACCAGAGGGAATGGCCTCAAGTTGCTAGAGGGGAGGTTTAGGTTGGTCATGAGGAACAATTTCTTCCCCTTGAGGGTTCTCAAAGCCTGGCTCAGGCTGCCCAGGGCAGTGGTGGAATCCTCATCTCTGGAAGGGTTTCAAAGCCCTGGAGATGTGGTGCTGAGGGCCATGGTTTGGTGGTGCCCTGGCAGTGCTGGGGCAGTGTTTGCACTCCATGATCTTGAAGGTCTCTGCTAACCAAAATGATTAGAGGATTCTGCTGACCCCCCAGACATTACCTGTGAACATAGGAGGGCTTGAATCTGTCACTGCAAGGGAACTGCACCACCACCTCTGACTTGTTCATGGGGTCTTCCTTGTCTGGAACAGGAGAGTTGAAGAGTTATGGAAGGTTTCACCCAGGCTTTGTACTTAGAGTCTTTACCAGCAGGCTTCTGCCTCTGACATGAAGTTCATGATGTAGAGCAAGCACTTTCAAGTGGTTTAATGACAGCATCCCTGTTAATGAGCAAATGAAAGCTAAAGATGCAAAGGTACAATCAACATTCCAAGGAAGTCTTAAAGCATTGAAAGGCAAAGGAACTTGATGAGAAAGCTTGTCAGAGTGTGGCCAGCAGAAGGGAAGGGGTTGTCACCCTGTACTGGGCCACACCTCTAATACTGGGTTTACTTTGGGGCCCTTTACTCCAAGAAGGACATTGGGAGGCTGGAGAGGGCCCAGAGAAGGCAAGAAGGACATTGAGGGGCTGGAGTGGGTGCAGAAAAGGGCAACAATGCTGGGGAAGGGTCTGGAGAACAGGGCTGGTGAGGAGCAGCTGAGGGAGCTGGGGGTGTTCAGCCTGGAGAAGAGGCTGAGGGGAGACCTCCTGGCTCTCTGCAGCTCCCTGGAAGGAGGTTGGAGCCAGGTTGGGGTTGGTCTCTTCTCCCAGGCAAGCAGCACCAGAACAAGAGGACACAGTCTCAAGCTGTGCCAGGGGAAGTTCAGGCTGGAGGTGAGGAGAAAGTTCTTCCCAGAAAGAAGAATTGGCCATTGGAGTGTGCTACCCAGGGAGGTGGTAGAGTCCCTGTCCCTGGAGGTGTTCAAGAAAGGCTTGGATGTGGCACCTGGAGCCATGGTTGAGTTGTCAGGGGGTGTTAGGGATTAGGTTGGACTTGATGATCTCTGAGGTCTTTTCCAACCTGCTTGATTCTATGATTCTAGGGGATAGAAGGAGAGGAAATGGCCTGGAATTGTGCCAGGGGAGGTTAGGGTAGGAGATTAGGAACAACTTGTTTCCTGCAAGAGTGGCCAGGCACTGGCAGAGGCTGCCCAGGGAGGTGGTGGAGTCCCCATGCCTGGAGGCGTTCAAGGAAGCTGCGGCCACGGCACTCGGGGGCACGGCTTGACGGCCGTGGCGGTGCCGGGTGGACAGAGGGGACTCGATGATCTCAGAAGGCTTTCCCAACCCAAACACACTTGCAGGAGCAGACTTTGGGTGGGGAGTGAGCAGAGCAGAGACCTGGCTGGAGCGGGGGGATGCGGATGATGTTGTAGGCCAGGGCGAAGTTCTTGCCGAAGCAGTTGCCGATGTTGTAGACCGTGCCGTCCGTCTCGATGTGGGGGTGAGCCGTGGCCCCGTTGACAGACACGTACTTGCACAGGTCCACCTGCAGCAGGGGAGGCAGGCAGTCAGCAGCTGGGAAGGCAGCAGCTCTGCACTCAGTATGTTGTCAGCTCAGACATTGGAAGCTCTCTTTCTAAGCCCAGCCCCCCCAGGGCTCTGTGAGAACGCGAGGAGCGGCCAAGCCAGGCGGCTGGAGGTGGCCCCTGGGGGTGCTCGGGAAAGGTGTGCTCTGGAGTCCTGTGCCCAGCTCTGGGGCCCTCAGGTTAGGAAAGATGTTGAGATGCTGGAAGGTGTCCAGAGAAGGGCAACAAAGCTGGGGAGGGGTCTGGAGCACAGCCCTGGGAGGAGAGGCTGAGGGAGCTGGGGTTGCTTAGCCTGCAGAAGAGGAGGCTCAGGGGAGACCTTCTTGCTCTCTCCAACTCCCTGAAGGGAGGTTGTAGCCAGGTGGGGGTTGGTCTCTTCTCCTGGGCAAGCAGCACCAGAACAAGAGGACACAGTCTCAAGCTGTGCCAGGGGAGGTTTAGGCTGGAGGTGAGGAAGAAATTCTTCCCAGCAAGAGAGATTGGCCATTGGGATGTGCTGCCCAGGGAGGTGGTGGAGTCCCCATCCCTGGAGGTGTTTAGGAAGAGCCTGGCTGAGGCACTTGGTGCCATGGTTGAGTTGCTTAGATGGTGCTGGGTGAGAGGTTGGACTGGATGATCTCAAAGGTCTCTTCCAACCTGGTTAATTCTATCCTGTTCTATTCTGGCACTTTGGGACATGGTTTAATGGCCATGGTGGTGGTGGGTTGATGGTTCTCCAACCAAACCAATTCTGTGATTCTGTGACATGGTTTCAGGGAGAGGTGTGGGCTGCTAAGGCCCAGGAGGAAAGGCTCGTCAGGCTGGCCATTGGTAACACAGCAAAGAGAAACATTAAAGCACATGCTGTGGGTTGTGTGCAGCTCTGCAGGGCACACAGGGCTCAGCTCTGAGGTGGAGGCAGCAGTAAAGCTCTAGTAGAAATCATAGAATGGTTTGGGTTGGAAAGGACCTGAAAGATGATCTAGTTCCAGCCCCCTGCCACGGGCAGGGACACCTCCCACTAGCCCAGGTTGCTGAAGGCCTGATCCAGCCTGGCCTTGAGCACCTCCAGGGAGGGGGCATCCACAAGCTCCATGACTGGAACCCTGCAGTCGTGGTCTGCTTTGGCCTGGCTGCAGCACAGCTCCAGTTTGCAAACCACAACCTGAGGCAAGGACAGGGACCGTGCATCCTCATCATCTCCTAGTTAGATACTGCTCAGAGGAGGAGCAGCAGCAGGTTCATTTACAACCTTTCCAGTGAGGGGGTGAGACACTGGAACAGGTTGCCCAGGGAGGCTGTGGATTCCCCCTCCCTGGAGGTGCTCCAGGCCAGGCTGGATGAGGCCTTGAGCAACCTGGGCTAGTGGAAGGTGTCCCTGCCCATGGCAGGGGTGCTGGAATTAGATCATCTTTGAGGTCCCTTCCACCCCAGACCATTCTGTGACTCCATGAATCTACGAACTCTTCCCTCATTAACTCTCACTCTTGACTCTGATTCTGGATCCTCTCTGGCCAGCCCCAGCTCTCACCATGCTGCAGGAGGTTGTCACCCAACATTCTCATCTCAGTTTTGCTCCTCCAGCTCTCCCAGAGCTCACCTGCTTAATTGTCTCTAGGGTATCTGGGTTAATTTTGGTGATGAAGTTGGTCTCGGTGCAGGCGTAGTAATCTTCCCCCACGGGGTAGACGTTGACAAGGGCATTGTCGGTGACCTCCACACCTTTGAAGTAGGAGAAAAACCTGAGCAGGGGAAAAACACCAAGAGGCAGTCAAGGCTTCTGTGGAAGTAGAAGTCCCACAGGATATCACTGGCATGCCTGCATCAGCTTGGGGTACCTGGAGAAGATGTTCTTGCAGGGGTCTGGGTAGGCGTAGGTGCCGAACTCCGTGATCACGATCCGCTTCTCCGTCATGGCTCGGACATAAGCATCAGTCCTGACAAACCTGAGGAGGGCAGGAAGGCACCTGGGAGGTGAGGACATAACCCCCAACATCCTGTGCTATTAAAACAGCCTCCTGAGACGTCTGGAAGCTGCAGATCACAGAATGGTAGGGGCTGGAAGGGACCTCTGGAGATCATCCAGTCCAACCCCCTGCTCCAGCAGGGCAGCCACAGCAGCTTGCCCAGCAGCACAATGCCCAGCTGGCTTTGGAAGCTCTCCAAAGGAGACTCCACAACCTCTCTGGGCAGCCTGCTCCAGGCCTCCAGCACCCTCACAACAAAGAACATTCTCCCCCTGGTCAGATGGAACCTCCTGGGTTCCAGTTTGTGCTCACTGCCACTGGTCCTGGTCAGTGGGAACCAATGAGAGGAGTCAGGCCCCAGCCTCTTGCCCCCCACTGGTCCTTCAGCTCTTGCTGAGCATTGCTCAGCTCCCCTCTGGGGCTGCTCTTCTGCAGGCTCAACAGCCCCAGGGCTCTCAGCCTTTCCTCCTCACAGAGCTGCTCCAGGCCCCTCAGCATCTTGGTAGCCTCCCCTGGACTCTGCAGTAGTTCCCTGTCTCTCTTGACCTGGGGAGCCCAGAACTGTCCCTGGATTCCAGATGTGTCCTCCCTAGGGCAGAGTAGAGGAGGAAGAGACCCTTCCTCGACCTGCTGCCCCACTCTTCTTCATGCCCCCCAGGACACCATTGGCCTTCTTGTTCACCAGTGCACACTGCTGGCTCATGGGGGACTTGCTTTCCACCAGCACTCCCTCGTCCTTCTCTGTGGAGCCTCTCTCCAGCGGGTCCCCCCTCACCGGTGCTGCTGCAGGGGGTTGTTGCTGCCCAGGTGCAGGCCCCTCCAGCTGCCCTGGTTGGGGCTTGGGCTGCCCCTGCCTGTGCTGCTCATTCTCAAGGCTCTGTTGCTGCCCAGGTGCAGGCCCCTCCAGCTGCCCTGGTTGGGGCTTGGGCTGCCCCTGCCTGTGCTGCTCATTCTCAAGGCTCTGTTGCTGCCCAGGTGCAGGCCCCTCCAGCTGCCCTGGCTGGGGCTTGGGCTGCCCCTGCCTGTGCTGCTCATTCTCAAGGCTTTGCTGCTGTTGCTGCCCAGGTGCAGGCCCCTCCAGCTGCCCTGGCTGGGGCTTGGGCTGCCCCTGCCTGTGCTGCTCATTCTCAAGGCTCTGTTGCTGCCCAGGTGCAGGCCCCTCCAGCTGCCCTGGTTGGGGCTTGGGCTGCCCCTGCCTGTGCTGCTCATTCTCAAGGCTCTGTTGCTGCCCAGGTGCAGGCCCCTCCAGCTGCCCTGGCTGGGGCTTGGGCTGCCCCTGCCTGTGCTGCTCATTCTCAAGGCTTTGCTGCTGTTGCTGCCCAGGTGCAGGCCCCTCCAGCTGCCCTGGCTGGGGCTTGGGCTGCCCCTGCCTGTGCTGCTCATTCTCAAGGCTCTGTTGCTGCCCAGGTGCAGGCCCCTCCAGCTGCCCTGGCTGGGGCTTGGGCTGCCCCTGCCTGTGCTGCTCATTCTCAAGGCTTTGCTGCTGTTGCTGCCCAGGTGCAGGCCCCTCCAGCTGCCCTGGCTGAAGCCTGGGCTGCCCCTGCCTGTGCTGCTCATTCTCAAGGCTCTGTTGCTGCCCAGGTGCAGGCCCCTCCAGCTGCCCTGGCTGGGGCTTGGGCTGCCCCTGCCTGTGCTGCTCATTCTCAAGGCTCTGTTGCTGCTGCTGCCCAGGTGCAGGCCCCTCCAGCTGCCCTGGCTGGGGCTTGGGCTGCCCCTGCCTGTGCTGCTCATCCTCAAGGCTCTGTTGCTGCCGGGCAGCCTGCCCCGTACCTGCGGTGGTAGGTGACGTGCCCCTCCTTGAAGTCAAACTTGTGGAGCAGGGCCTGGCCGTCAAAGAGGTGGTAGAAGGCCTCTGCTCCCACCTCAAACAAACCAGGACCACATCTCAGGAGGCTTCCTCGCAGCCAGGTGGGAATCCTGCCTGTGGGAGATGCAGCATTGCTACCGGCAGGGTTCATGGCAAACCAGAGCAAGGAGTTTTTGTTGTGCCAACACAAACCCAAAGGACTTCAAATTACTTAATGCTTGCAAAGCCTTTGAACACTGCTCCTGGCTTCAGCTGCACAGCAAGCAGACAAAGAGGTTGAGTGGTGACAGGTCTGAAGCTGTCCCATCTACTCTGCCCTTCCTCCACCCCCAAGCACACCAGGACCGTAGGTCCTTTGCCCCTGACCCTGTCCTCCAGCCCCTGTAAAGCCTCCCAGCTCTGGTGCCCCCCAGGCTCCTGAGAGCACCACATGTGCAGGAGGAGATCAAGGAGCCCACACCAACCTGTGACATGGGCAGTCACTGGAGAAGACAGCTCCTCCACAGTCTCAAAGAGCTTCTTGTAGCCTCCAGCAGGATGCTCCACTCTGAAAGGGTCAGAGACCTGGAGTTAGCTTGGGTTTGGGACAGCTTTGGCAACTCTGCTCCCAAAGGAGAGGATCTTGCTTCTAGGTGGATTGATCCAAGACTTGAGGGATCAGGAGGGAGAAGCACCAGCCTTTGTGGGGAGAAAAGCTTTAGAGGCTCTGAGAGCTAACTACAGCCACCTGCAAACCATCTTGAGCCCTGGGGGAACAGAGAATGCTGAGGGGCCAGACTCTGCTGCAGCAAACTCCTCCTGCAGCAGGCAAATCCAGGATACCCTGAGCCACCAGGAAGCAAAATCCAACTTGGATCTCCCAGACCTTGGATAAGCAGCTCCCAGCTGCATCTACTGCAGAGCTCCTGAGGCCACACCAGACACAGCCCATGCAGGCAGTGTCCTTCTCCCACAAAGCATGGACCTACCCCTGGTACCTGGAGGTGAGCCTGTCCCCTTGGATCCACTTGACACCTCAGCATGGGATGGACAGACACTGACAGCGAGAGACTGGCCCCTGCTCTGCCTCCCCTCCAGACTGTGCTGGCCTTGGGCTCCACAACCACCCCCAGCCATGAATTCATGGCCTGGGTTGGGTGGGAAGGACCTTTCAAGGTCCATCCAGCCCACCCCCTCCTGCAGCCAGCAGGGACAGCTGCAACTAGAGCAGGTTGCTCAGAGCCAACCTGACCTGCAGTGGTTCCAGGGCTGTGGCACAGAATCACAACATCACTTAGGTTAGCAAAGACCTTCAAGATGCCTGAGTGCAACCGCTAGCCCTGCTCTGCCACGTTCACCACTGAGCCCTATCCCCAAGCACCACATCTCCGCAGCTTTCAGCCCCCCTCCAGGCATGGGCACTCACCACTGCCCTGAGCAGCCTGGGCCAGGCACTGACAACCCTCAAGGGGAAGGAATTGTTCCTCATGTCCAACCTAAACCTCCCCTGGGGCAACTTGAGGCCATTCCCTTTTGTCCTATCACTTGTTCCTTGGGAGAAGAGACCAACCCCCACCTCCCTCCAGCTTCCCTACCTACCATCTCTCTGGGGCAACCTGGGCCAGGCCCTCACCACCCTCAGGGTACCAAATTCCCTCCTCAATACCAAGCCCCAGGAGCCCACAGAGATACTCACTGGCTGTACATTTTCTCCTTGAGGAAGAAGCTGAGCAGCCAAACGCCACCAGAGCCACACAGAGGATATTTATGGGGGGGCTGAGCCCCTGCTGAGGTGACCCCCCCTGCCTAAAACCTCCCTCACCAATGAGCATGCCCTGGGAACAGAGCTGGCTTTCACCCCCCCCAAATCCTCCCCAGGGCTTTGGAAGGTTTTGTCTTGCACAAAAAAGGGCTTTGAGTGCTTTTCTGAGACCTAAATTCTTCCCCAGCAGAGCGATTACAGAGAGGGAGGGGAGGAAAGAGCAGCCCTGGGGAGGAGCCAGAGGGAGCTGGAGTCACGCTGGGCACTTGGCACAGCACCAGGGGCTGCAGCAGGCCTGCCAGAGAGAAACTGCTCCTGCCTGCAGACACCTCCAGCCCCTGCAGTGGAGCACTCATGGAAGCACAGAATGCTTTGAGTTGGAAGGCACCTTAAAGATCATCTAAGCCTGGCCCCCCTGCCACGGGCAGGGACACCTTGCACTGGAGCAGGTTGCTCAAGGCCTCATCCAGCCTGGGGCCTTGGCACCCACCTGCCTGCAAGCTGAGGAGCACAGCTAGGACTGGCCCAGGAAACTGCCCAGCAGAGAGAGGCATGGGGGTGTTGGCCAACAGCCAGCTCACTATGAGCCAGGGTGTGCCCAGGTGGCCAAGGCAGCCACCAGCATCCTGGCTTGGATCAGCAGTGGTGTGGCCAGCAGGGCCAGGGCAGGGGTTGTTCCCAGGCACTTGAGTGCTAGGTTCAGTTTTGGGCCCCTCCAAGGACAAGGAGGAGCTGGAACAGGCCCAGAGAAGGCCAACCAAGCTGGGGAAGGGTCTGGAGAACAGGGCTGGGGAGGAGCAGCTGAGGGAGCTGGGGGTGTTCAGCCAGGAGAGGAGGCTGAGGGGAGACCCTCTGGCTCTCTACAGCTCCTGAAAGGAGCCTGGAGTGAGGTGGGGGTTGGAGTGAGGTGGGGGTTGGAGTGAGGTGGGGTTGGAGTGAGGTGGGGGTTGGAGTGAGGTGGGGGTTGGAGTGAGGTGGGGGTTGGAGTGAGGTGGGGGGTTGGAGTGAGGTGGGGGTTGGAGTGAGGTGGGGGGTTGGAGTGAGGTGGGGGTTGGAGTGAGGTGGGGTTGGAGTGAGGTGGGGGTTGGAGTGAGGTGGGGGTTGGAGTGAGGTGGGGTTGGAGTGAGGTGGGGGTTGGAGTGAGGTGGGGGGTTGGAGTGAGGTGGGGGTTGGAGTGAGGTGGGGGTTGGAGTGAGGTGGGGGTTGGAGTGAGGTGGGGGTTGGAGTGAGGTGGGGGTTGGAGTGAGGTGGGGTTGGCCTCTTCTCCCAAGGAACAAAAGATGGGACAAGAGGAAACAGCTTTGAGTTGCCCCGGGGGAGGCTCAGGTTGGACATGAGGAACAATTTCTTCTCCACAAGGGTTCTCTGTACCTGGCCCAGGCTGCCCAGAGCCTGTGCTCAGGAGGACATCAGCCCTGCTCATGGCTTGCTTTACAGGCAGCAGTGCTGCCGTCAGACGTGGGCTGTGCTAAGTGCAGATGGTTGTGAAAGCACCAAGCTGTAAGAATGTTCCAAGGTTAAGGAGAGCTTACAGCTCTGCCCCCCTGGGCAGCCCTTGGCATGGGATGAAGACAGCTCCTCATCCCACCCACCTGTGGGCACTCCTCCTGTACAAGCAGAAGTTGGGCTCCAGGGCTCCAAATTGGGGTGAAAGGAGAAAATGAGGCCTTGAACAGACACCAGGTGTGAAAGGTTGGCTTCTTCCTGGGTTGCTTTGTTTGTCTCCTCCTTACAAGAGTTTCCTTCTGGCCTCAGGGGGCATTTAAGGTGTCTAGCTGACAAACAAGATTCTGAGTTGAGCCTTCATGAGCTCCTGGAGGCCTTCAGTTAACCCTGCATGTTCAACAACCCTCATTGTCTGGGGAAGAATTCCACCAATAAACACAAAATCATGGAATCATTTGGGGTGGAAGAGACCTGTAAGTGAGCCCAACCACTGACCCAGCACTGCCAGGGCACCACCAAACCATGGCCCTCAGCACCACATCTCCAGGGCTCCAAAACCCCTCCAGGGGTGGGGACTCCACCACTGCCCTGAGCAGCCTGGGCCAGGCCTTGACAACCCTCAAGGGGAAGAAATTGTTCTACATGCCCAATCTGAACCTCCCCCAGTTCAACTCATGGCCATTTACCTCTTACCCTATCATTTGCTCCTTGGGAGAAGAGCCCAACCTCCACCTGGCTCCAGCCTCCTTCCAGGGAGGTGCAGAGAGCCAGAAGGTCTCCCCTCAGCCTCCTTTCCTCCAGGCTGAACACCCCCAGTTCCCTCAGCTGCTCCTCCCCAGCCCCGCTCTCCAGACTCTTCACCCAGCTCTGTTGCCCTTCTCTAGACCCTCTCCAGGCCCTCAATGTCCTTCTTGGGGTGAGGGCCCCACGACTGAAGCCAGTGTTGGAGCTGTGGCCTCAGCAGTGCCCAGCACAGGGAGACCCTTCTCACATAAGAGGAGTTCAAGAGCCCCAGCACACCCAGTTCAGAGCCTGGAAACAGAGCCCCAGCCTGCTCTGCACACAGCAGAAAGTGACAGCTGAAAGAAGGGGTTAGATTAAACTGCACTTTGTCTCTCTCCCTCCTTTGGGAGCTTTCATTGTCTCCATTTCCCTCTTGATTCCCCTTTTTGTTAAGGTCTGTCAAAACCTCTGAAGGGAGCATTAAATAACACAGCTCAAGACCTCTGAATAATGAGGGCAGGGCTTTGAGAGCTAAATCCTGAGCAATGTGAGCTTCTGGCCTCCTAAGTTGCTTAACTGGAACACAAACCAAGCATTTGTGCAACACTGAACAGGTTTGAGAGCAACCAGAGGCACATTTGGCTAGGTCCTGGACTTTTAAAAGCAGTTGGCTACAGGTATTACAGAGCAGGAACATCTGCAGCCTGCTGTGGAAGCGGAGATCTCCAGGACACAAAGGTGCTGAGGGGCCTGGAGCAGCTCTGTGAGGAGCAAAGGCTGAGAGCCCTGGGGCTGGTGAGCCTGCAGAAGAGCAGCCCCAGAGGGGAGCTGAGCAATGCTCAGCAAGAGCTAAAGGACCTGTGGGAGACAACAGGCTGGGGCCAGACTCTGCTCAGTGATGCCCAGGCCAAGGGGCAGTGGGCACAAACTGGTACCCAGGAGGTTCCATCTGAACAGGAGGAGAAACTTGTTTGTTGTGAGGGTGCTGGAGGCCTGGAGCAGGCTGCCCAGAGAGGTTGTGGAGTCTCCTTGTGTGCAGAGCTTCCAAAGCCAGCTGGGCATAGTGCTGCTGGGCAAGCTGCTGGGGGTGCCCTGCTTGAGCAGGGGGGGTTGACTGGGTGATCTCCAGGGGTCCATCTCAACTCCTACCATTCTGTGACCTCTTCTTCCTAGTATCAGGTGATAGAATGAGAGGAAATATCCTGATAGTGTGCCAGGGGTGGTTTAGGTGGAACATGAGGAACAGTTCCCTTCCTACAAGTGGTCAGGCATTGGCACAGGCTGCCCAGGGAGGTGCTGGAGTCCCCATCCCCACAGGTGTTCAAGAAAGCTGTGGCCATGGCACTGTGGGACGTGGATTAATGAGCAGGGTGGTGTTGGGTTATCACTGCACCTGATCTTAGGTCTTGTCCAACTGAAACAATTCTATGATTCTGTTGGTTTTGAGAGTAGATCTAAAGTCAATTATCTATGAAAACAGCAGAACCACATCCAAAGCTTTTAGTATCAGTCACAGAATGGTTTGGGGTGGAAGGGAGCTTAAAGATCATCAAGTTCCAACCCCCTACACCTCCCACTATACCAAGGTTGCTCAGCTCCAGATAAATTGTAGAGAGAGACCCAGAAATGTTTGAGGGAGTCAGGTAATTTATTTCTGGTGGGTTTCTGGCTCATTTAGAAACAAACAACAGCAACTCTTTAAATTAATCCTTACCTCAAAGACTCTGTTTAAGGACAAACACATGAAGAAGGCACTTAAGTGAAACAGACACACAGCATGGCAAAGTGACACCCAGGGAGAAGAAATGGCAGAGGTTCCCGAAACAACCACCACCTCCAGTAACAGCCATGGGATTAGTGTCCCACAGAACACACAAGCTCTGTTTTGGGTTAAGGACAGCTTTGTGTT
This sequence comes from Dryobates pubescens, assembly GCF_014839835.1. Classification (NCBI taxonomy): domain Eukaryota; kingdom Metazoa; phylum Chordata; class Aves; order Piciformes; family Picidae; genus Dryobates; species Dryobates pubescens. The sequence goes on from NC_071622.1 coordinate 1,975,132, forward strand.
TAGCTTCACTTGTACTGGGGAGAATGGGCTGGAACAATTTGTAAACTGAGGAAGATTTCTCTTTCAGTCCAAAAGTTCCCTGCAAGACACAGACACACACACAAAACATAACAGAGTGAACTGGGCACCTTGACACAATGCCCCTGTAAACATTGCTTCCTTCTCCCCTCAAAGCCACCAGCACATCTGTTGGGAGTGCACTTTGGTAACTGATTTGTTCCTCCAGCAAAGAGCTGAGCAGCTGCAGTGAGGGGAAGTTGGTGAAGTTAATATCTGAGGCTACGAAATCTTGGTCTCCTCAGGCTGAGCATGGGGGGCTTGATGGTGGGTTTGTTCTCCAGGAGCATGGCTTCATTTTCAGTGGCAGGAAACCTGTTCTGGTAGATGAGGGGGTATTCCTTCTGGAACTGCAAAGAGAAAAGCAGAACAGAGAAAGCATCAGACCCCACCAAAAGCTCTGGCTGGGCCCAGCTGGAGCAGCAACCTCTTGGTAAGGATGGATCCTGGCTTGGCTCAGCACTGGGGTCCCAGCAGGACTGGGGAAGTGATTGCCCCTGGCTTGGCTCAGCACTGGGGTCCCAGCAGGACTGGGGAAGTGACTGCCCCTGGCTTGGCTCAGCACTGGGGTCCCAGCAGGACTGGGGAAGTGATTGCCCCTGGCTTGGCTCAGCACTGGGGTGGCCAGCAGGACTGGGGAAGTGATTGCCCCTGGCTTGGCTCAGCACTGGGGTGGCCAGCAGGACTGGGGAAGTGATTGCCCCTGGCTTGGCTCAGCACTGGGGTGGCCAGCAGGACTGGGGAAGTGACTGCCCCTGGCTTGGCTCAGCACTGGGGTGGCCAGCAGGACTGGGGAAGTGACTGCCCCTGGCTTGGCTCAGCACTGGGGTGGCCAGCAGGACTGGGAAAGTGATTGCCCCTGGCTTGGCTCAGCACTGGGGTGGCCAGCAGGACTGGGGAAGTGACTGCCCCTGGCTTGGCTCAGCACTGGGGTGGCCAGCAGGACTGGGGAAGTGACTGCCCCTGGCTTGGCTCAGCACTGGGGTGGCCAGCAGGACTGGGGAAGTGACTGCCCCTGGCTTGGCTCAGCACTGGGGTGGCCAGCAGGACTGGGGAAGTGACTGCCCCTGGCTTGGCTCAGCACTGGGGTGGCCAGCAGGACTGGGGAAGTGACTGCCCCTGGCTTGGCTCAGCACTGGGGTGGCCAGCAGGACTGGGGAAGTGACTGCCCCACTGTACTGGGCACTGGGAAGGCTGCACCTTGAATCCTGGGTGCAGTGTTGGGCTTCTCACTCCAAGGAGGACATTGAGGGGCTGGAGTGGGTGCAGAGAAGGGCAAAGCTGGAGAAGGGTCTGGAGAACAGGGCTGGTGAGGAGCAGCTGAGGGAGCTCGGGGTGTTCAGCCTGGAGAAGAGGCTGAGGGGAACCCTCCTGGCTCTCTGCAGCTCCCTGGAAGGAGGTTGGAGGGATGGGACATCACCACCTCTCTGGCCTCACTTGTTCCTAGGGAGAAGAGCCAAGACCCACCTCACTCCAGACTCCACTCAGGGAGCTGTAGAGAGAAGCTCATGAGGGTCACACCATTACCAGGGACACCATCTGGGTTTTTTGCTATGGACATAAGTTGGCCCCAGCCCTCTGGGAAGTGTCACATACTTGGCTTGTCCCAGTTCAAAGCATCAAAGGTGAATAACCACTCCAAGCAGCTCTGAGTTCCCACACCACCAGCTGTGCCAGCACAAAGAGTGACACCATGCAGCTCTGGGGACTCTAAGAATGAGCTTTGCAACCATGCAGCCCTGAAGCTGCTTCTGGACTTAGGTCCAAGCTTCACTTCACCAAGCCCAGCAAGTTTTCACAACAGCCATGAGAAACCACTGTGGTAGGAGCTAGAGGAGGGCAACCAAAGCAACGTGCCTTGCTCTGCAAAGCTGCTTTTGCAGGGTCACAAGACTTGCTTAGGAGATTCTAGGACAAGCACAACAGTGTTGAAGCACTCTGACACCTGCCAAAGGCTTTTCCAAACCAGAAAAACCTCTCCAGCACTAAATCCTGACAGAGCTGAGCTTCAGCATTAGGCAAGATGTTAGCAGGCCAAGGTGCCTGAGAGCCTTGAGCAACACAAGTTACACAACACAAAGCTGAGTCCCCAGCCAAGTGTTTCAGAACTGGGAGCAGGGAGAACTTCCCAAAGCTCACTGCTTTGGCCACCTGTTGGTGTGAAGCTCACCTGCAGGGTTTGCATGGCAACTTCTACAGGCAGTGCTCCACCACAGCCCAGGCTATGGTCCTACCATGCTTCACTTAACAGAGCAGGACCCATTTGAGACTGGTTTCAAGCCACTGTTTGAAGACCCCTGCTGCCAAACAGAATGGTTTGTGTTGGAAGAGACCTTAGAGATCATTTCATTCCAACTCCCCTGCCATGGGCAGGAACACCTCCTGCTACAACAGGCTGCACAAGGCCTTATCCAGCCTGGCCTTGAACAGCTCCAGGCAGGGGGCAGCCACTGTCTTTAAAATCCCAAGCAATCAGAACACATTCAACAGGCTTTTTTGTTGTCACCAGGTCTGAAGGGACTGCCCCCCTGCAGTGCACACTGGTGAGGCCATATCTCACAGCCTGAGTTCAGTTTTGGGCTCCTCACTGCAGGAAGGACATTGAGGTGATGGAGCAGGTCCAGAGAAGGGCAATGAAACTGGTGAAGAGTCTGGAGGTCTGGTGTGGAGCAGCTGAGGGGACTGGGGTTGTTGAGCCTGGAGAAAAGGAGGCTGAGGGGAGACCTTCTGGCTCTACAGCTCTCTGAAAGGAGGTTGGAGCCAGGTGGGGGTTGGTCTCTTCTCCCAAGGAACAAGTGACAGGACAAAAGGAAGGGGCCTCAAGTTGCCCCAGGGGAGGTTTAGGTTGGACATGAGGAACAATTTCTTCTCCTTGAGGGTTGTCAAGGCCTGGCCCAGGCTGCCCAGGGCAGTGATGGAGTCCCCATCCCTGGAGGGGTTTGAAAGCTGTGGAGCTGTGATGCTGAGGGCCCTGGTTTAGCAGTGAGCTGGCAGTGCTGGGTTACCACTTGGCCTTGGTGATCCTGGAGGTCTTTCCCAACCATAATGGTTCTACAGAAGCACTTCTCTGCAGACTCTGCTCTGATGACCAAGATCCCTCACAAAGGCATTTCTGAGTGCACTACCCACCACACTTTTACCTGCTTCAGCTTTTTCTTCTTGTCTTTCACAGACAGGTTTTTATCTTTGAGGATGTTCTCCAGGAGCTCTGCCACTGCAGCTTGTGAGGTAGAAACCTTCTGTTCTTCAAACTCCTCAGGAGTTATTTGCTTGCAGTATGAATAGGTTGGCAATATGGCACAAATTTCTTCCTCTGGACATTTGCTCTGAAAGAAGAGTTGAAGGAGGTCTAATGATTAGATACTGGTCAGGCATTGGAACAGGCTGCCCAGGAGGTGGTGGAGTCCCCATCCCTGGAGGTCTTCAAGAATCATAGAATCAATATGCTTGGAAAAGACCTCTGAGATCATCAAGTCCAACCTCATGACTAACTAAACCAAGGCTCCAAGGGCCACATCCTATCCTTTTTTGAACACCTCCAGGGACAGGGACTCCACCACCTCCCTGGGCAGCACATCCCAAGGGCCAACCTCTCTTGCTGGGAAGAACTTTCTCCTCACCTCCAGCCTAAACTTCCCCTGGCACAGCTTGAGACTGTGTCCTCTTGTTCTGGTGCTGCCTGGGAGAAGAGACCTGGCTACAGCCTCCCTTCAGGGAGCTGGAGAGAGCAAGGTCTCCTCTGAGCCTCCTCTTCTCCAGGCAGAAGGAAATGTGTGGACATGGCACTGGGGGACGTGGTTTAGTGGCTGTGGCGGTGTTGGGTTGAGGGCTGGCCTGGATCTTAGTGGTCTCCCCCAACCCAACCAATTCTAGGATTCCATCAGCTAGGAGGCATCCAACACACACCCAAGTCTCCAGAGTGGCAGCACAAGTTGCAAGCCCAGCAGGACCAACCTGAGCCACCTTCATGTACTCGATGTGATCTCGCACCGCGACCTGCAGGTAAGTTGGGACCTGAAGTATGTGCTGCTGGTGGTCCATCAGGAAGGACAGCAGCCGTGTGGCAAGCAGCTCATCCAGCTCAGCCCCTGCTGCACCGCGCAGCACGCAGCCAGAGAAGGTCTGGATCATCTGCAAGGCATTGGAAGAGGAAGCATTTGCCTTTGTCCAGGCACAATAGCACAGGGAATTACTGTCAACTGGATGAGAATACATAGAATAAACCAGGTTGGAAGAGACCTTCAAGATCACCACGTCCAACCCATCACCAATCCAACACCGCCCAAACAACTAACCCACAGCACCAAGCACCCTGTCAAGTCTTCTCCTAAAAACCTCCAGTGATGGCGACTCCACCACCTCCCCAGGCAGCCCATTCCAATGTGCAATCACTCTTTCTGTATAGAACTTTTTTCTAACATCCAGCCTGAACCTCCCCTGGTGCAGCCTGAGACTGTGTCCTCTTGTTCTGGTACTGCTTGCCTGGGAGAAGAGACCAACATCTGTCTGTCTACAACCTCCCTTCAGGTAGTTGTAGAGAGTAATAAGGTCAGCCCTGAGCCTCCTCTTCTCCAGGCTAAGCAACCCCAGCTCCCTCAGCCTCTCCTCACAGGGCTGTGTTCCAAACCCCTCACCAACTTTGTTGCTCTTCTCTGGACTCGTTCCAGCAAGTCAACCTCCTTCCTAAACTGAGGGGCCCAGAACTGGACACAGTACTCGAGGTGCAGCCTAACCAGTGCAGTGTACAGGGGCAGAATGACCTCCCTGCTCCTGCTGGCCACACTGTTCCTGATGCAGGCCAGGATGCCATTGGCCCTCTTAGCTGCCTGGGCACACTGCAGGCTCATGTTCAGTCTACCGTTGACCAGCACCCCCAGGTCCCTCTCTGCCTGGCTGCTCTCAGCCACTCTGACCCCAGCCTGTAGCTCTGCATGGGGTTGCTGTGGCCAATGTGCAGAACCCGGCACTTGGATGTGTTCAATCTCATGCCGTTGGACTCTGCCCATCTGCCCAGCCTGTCGAGGTCCCTCTGCAGAGCCTCTCTGCCCTCCAGCAGATCAACTCCTGCCCCCAGCTTGGTGTCGTCAGCAAATTTACTGATGATGGACTCGATGCCCTCGTCCAGATCATCAATAAAGATGTTAAAGAGCATGGGGCCCAGCACTGCTCCCTGGGGCACACCACTGGTGCCTGGCTGCCAGCTGGATGTGGCACCATTCACTACCACTCTCTGGGCTCGGCCCTCCAGCCAGTTCCTAACCCATCGCAGTGTGGTCCCATCCAAGCCAAACTGGAGGGAGGGGTGGTGGCACTCTGTGGCACTCTGTGGGGCTGTGCTGCCACCCAGTGAGACATGGCCAGGCTAGAGCTGGGCAGAGTGAAACCCCAGCAAGTCCAATGAGGTCAAGGGGAGGGTTCTGCACCTGGGTGAGAATAACTCCCTTTAAGCACTGAAGGTCTCCCTGGAGCCTTCTTCTCTAGCCTGAACAACCCCAGCTCTCTCAGCCTGGCCTCACAGCAGAGGGCTTCCAGCCCTCCCAGCATTGGTGGTGTGTCCTCTAGCCCCACTCCAACAGGTCCCTGTCTCTGCTGTGCTGAGGACCCCAGAGCTGGCCCAGCACTGCAGGGGGGGTCCCAGCAGCATGGAGCCGAGGGGCAGAATCCCCTCCCCCGACTCGCAGGCCTTGCTCTTTCCCCCCTGCCGTTCATCACCACTTCAGTGCCCCGAGAGAAGCCCCCCAAGTGCAGAGCAGTGCTGGGGGCAGGGGGGGGAGGTGCTGAAGCAGCAGGAGGCTGCAGGGCAGGCTGGCTCACCAGAGAGCGGGTGCCCAGGGCGTCGTGCAGCCGGGGCATGTCCACGTTGCAGCTGAGCCGCGCCGCCATGCGCAGCAGCAGCTGCAGCCGCCGGCGGTTGGCTGGGGGCAGCAGCAGGCAGCAGATCTGCAGGGCTTCCACAGCAATCCTTTCCAAGTGAGGCTGCAGGAGGTCTGCAAGTGGAAGGAAAAAACCAAAGCTGGCATTCAGGTCTGAGCTGAGCTTTTCAGGGTATTTTACCTCAGTGCAAGAATGGGGTCGGTGGAAGGGACCTTAAAGATCATCCAAGTCTGGCCCCACTGCCACGGGCAGGGACACCTTCCACTGGAGCAGGTTGCTCAAGGCCTCATCCAACCTGGGGCCTTGGCACCTACCTGCCTGCAAGCTGAGGAGCACAGCTTCACCTAGGACTGACCCAGGAAACTGGCCAGCAGAGACATGGGGGTGTTGGGGGTGAGCCAGTGTGTGCCCAGGTGGTCACCAGTATCCTGGCTTGGATCAGCAATGGTGTGGCCAGCAGGACCAGGGCAGGGATTGTTCCCCTGCACCAGGCACTTGAGTACTAGGTTGTTTTGGGCCCCTCCAAGGACTTTGAGGTGCTGGAGCAGGTCCAGAGAAGGGCAAGAAGGCCTTCTAAAAAACCCCTCCCCAGCTTTCTTGTAGGCCCCATCTCTAGGCTCACCTACAGGGATCAGCTGTAACAAGGTAAGTAACATTCTGTGGCCTTCTCTGGGGGTGGCCATCTTCAGCTTGCTTCCTTCTGAACTGTACCACCAGGACAAGACCACAAGACAAGAATCACAGAATGATAGGGGTTGGAAGGGACCTCTGGAGATTTCCATCCCTGAAACCATTCCAGGTCATCTGGGGCTCTGAGCAACCTGCTCTAGTTGCAGATGTCCCTGCTGACTGCAGCAGGGGTTGGACTGGATGGATCTTTCAGGGTCCCTTCCAATCCAAACCAGTCCATGACACTGTGATTCCTTGATCACCCAGTCCAACCCAACACCCAAAGAAATGACACTCATGTTACTCCCAAGAAATACCTTTCAGAGACCAGAAAGTCTCCTCCAAAAAGGCAGATCTGTGCTAATTCATAGTCTTCAGAATGGTTTGGGTTGGAAGGGACCTTAAAGATCATCTAGTTCCAACCCCCTTACCTCACTCTCAGCTTCTAGGTCAGAATTACTTACCACTTACCTGAAGAGGAAGGTGAATGAAAAACAGATCAACTTTAAGAGTCCTAAGATACTACACTGCTACCATTTGTTAGCAGAGTTACAAAGGGGCTACCTTGAAAGTGTGCAATTTCTCAAGCAGGCTTTGTTATCGAGCCTCACAGGCTGTGTTATCTGCACAACAACACCCCTAGCAAGTGTCAAAGAGTAAGGAAGCAGAGATGAGTTAGTCAACACAAGGCCTCACAACATGCTTTAGATAAGCCACCTTACTTTGTGTGCCACTCAACATACAAGAGGAGTGAGGGAAAGAGTGCTCTGAGAGTTCTGTGGTACTTTTGGAGAGTCTTCTTTTGATGGTGACAGCAGAAACCTCCCTCCTGATGTCCACTGAAGTAGCCACGGAGGGATCTGGGTTTCCTTGCCCACAGAGGCGAGGTTTTGGCTTCAGTGTGATTTCAGCAACTGGCATATTAATGCTGGAGCAGCTTTTGGAGGTCCTCTTGCCAAGCAAGCTCAGAGACCTGCCTATTTGCTTTGCTCTGTGATGCTCATCCAACAGCTCTTTATCCTGCAGAGTTGAGGCAGATGCTCTCCTGACTCCAAGAGGCTGGTTTTGAGCTGTGTTATCAAAGCCAGGCTGCAGGCCACAGTTAGTGCTCTGCTCCTGCAGGAGTGATGGTTTTCCATCCCTTTGCCTGAGGGAATCAGAGTCTCCTTGACTTTGTACACTTGAAGTAGGATCTCCAATCCCTTCCAAAGAGTAACATCTTGTCCTAAATGGTCGAGGGGGATCTTGTTCATTCCTGAAAGCTGAAAGATTCTGACAGCTTCCTCCTATGAGATTCTCAGCACTCCCTGGAGCACACCTCACTTTGTGCTGCTGCAGTTCCTTGGCACATTGCTTTTGAGCACTGAACTCTCCTGAAGAAGGCTTCCTGAAAGCTTCATGGTCTGTCTTTCTTTTGTCAGGCTTTTTATGAAGCAGGCTGAGAAGAAGACACTCAGTTGACTTGAAAGAGTTCAATTGAAGAGGTTTTGAAGGTTGAGAGTCACATTTCTCATCCTGGACAGAGTGTTTTCCACTGCATCTATGTGGAATTGTGATGCAGCCACACATAACTATCAGAAAATGAAATAGAAGTTAAGATGCAAGTGGTATGAAACTGGACAAGTTCAGAAAGCAAGCTGCTAATTGAGGGGAAAAAGAACAGGTAAGACATTAAGTCACAGCTGACTGTTAGTAAAACCTCAGGGAAAAATTGCAGCTGAATCCAAAACCAAGGTGATTGCAACCACCATGCAAGAACAGAGGGAGTTACACACTGCAGCAGTGAGGAACAGAGAGCAACAAGCATATTTTTAGGCTATGGTTATAGCATATCATGGAGCTCAGAGCAGTGGTGAGACAGAACTGTGCTTCAATTAACATCCTAACACAGAGTGAGGGCAGCGATGCTTCCTCCTGAACAGGAAGAAGCTTCCTTCTGGAGCTGTCACACAGTTCAGGTGGGAGGCTCAAGCTGGGTTTTGAAGGACAGATTTGTTGCCCAGTTGCTTCAGCTCTGCACTGATTTCCACATACCTAAAACATTGACAAAGAGTTCATAGTACTCAAAAGTCAGCAGTGGCTCAGGGAGACTCAGGAAGTAATCAGCAACTGTCCTGAAGACATCTCGCTCAAAGCCACTGTAAGTTGGTTGGTTCAGGTCATTGTTTCTAGGCCCTAAAAAAAGGTGAAGAAAGAAAATTTACTCTCAAGTCCATTACTTAAAAAGTTAGGGGGGGGTGTTGTTATTTTGGTTTAAATCAGCCTCAGATTGTTCTTGTTAGAATGATTTTCACAGCCATCATGTCAGCAAGCAAGTGCAAAATGGAGGAACAAATCAATCACAGAACTGGTTTGGTTGGGAGAGACCTTTGAGGTCATTGAGTTCAATCCTTAACCCAGCACTGCCAGCTCACCACTAAACCACGGCCCTCAGCATCACAGCTCCACAGCTTTCAAACCCCTCCAGGGATGGGGACTCCACCACTGCCCTGGGCAGCCTGGGCCAGGCCTTGACAACCCTCAAGGGGAAGAAATTGTTCCTCATGTCCAACCTAAACCTCCCCTGGGGCAACTTGAGGCCCCTTCCTCTTGTGTTATCACTTGTCCCTTGGGATATGAGACCAACTTCCAGCAAACTCCTTTCAGGGAGTCATACAGAGCCAGAAGGTTGCCCTCAGCCTCCTTGTCTCCAATCTCAACAAGCCCAGTGGCCTCAGCTATCCTCACAAGACCTATGCTCTGGAGTGGAACTCTTCCTCCTGTTCTCCTAAGTTCAGTCACTGTAAGGCTGACTGCAGCAGCAGGCTTTTATCTCAACTCCTTTGCCAACTTTTGTTTCATTTCTTCTAAGCAAAGCAAAAAAACTCTGACTGGTTTTCTTTGAATTGGCCTCCCCAGTTTAACATGAAATGTAGGAACTGTTCTTGTCCAGCCTGCAGCCAGGAAGAAGTCCCTCTACTCCTGAACTGCAGAGGTTTGCTCAACCAGTCAAGTTTTCTCCCTGCCTGACTCTGCTTAGCTTTTTCCTGGCCTTGGAGAACGTGCCTCTGCTGAAAGCTTGCAGGCTTCAGTGCCCCTGCACCTTCCATAGACTCAAGTATCATGGACTGCTTGGGGTTGGAAAGCACCTTCCAAGGTCAGCCAGTCCAATCCCTCTGCAGTCAGCAGGGACAGCTGAAACTAGAGCAGGTTGCTCAGAGGCCCCAGAAAATCTGACTTGAAATGGTTCCAGGGATGGGGCAGCTCCCACCTCTCTGGGCAGCCAAAGCCAGGCTCTCACCACCCTCACTGCCAAACATTTCTCCCTTCTCTCCAGTCTGAACCTCCCTCTTTCAGTCTAAACCATTACCCCTTGTCCTGCCCTGCTCCAAAGAGAGGAGCCTCTCTTCTTCCACCAGTTTGATCTGTTCACATTGCTAGAAAAGAGGCAGCATCAGATGATGCAGCCCCAAACTCAGGATGATTAAGACTGCTAAGGGACTAATATCTTGATCACCTGAAGTACACCACCTTTAGCATGTGTGAATTCTTGTAGCCTACATTTCAGAGCAATAATTTGATCTGGTTTGCACTCAGTGCTTCTCAAGGCACTAAGATGATTTGAATTTCCTGTGAAACTTCACAGTTGGTCTTAAGGTGCAAATATAGTTAATTTTCAACTCAAAACTGCTTTTCTGGAACTTCAAAAGCTGTGGGGTGACTTACAGTAGGCAAGGCACTTCATAGCTGATAACACCCAGTGAGGGAGGTCTTCTGCAATAAAACAAGCACAGAATTTATCCAGAGCCTTCATGATGACTCAGATGAAAGAGAAGCTCAAGTTTAATACTAAAATAGTTCTATATCTATGTAATTTAAAAATGAAGGCAACAGTGACAACACCCTGGGGACAAAGAGAATGAATTGTACTGCAGTTAAGGGGTGGGGGGAGTGTAACAGAATACAAAATCTATTACTTTAGTTACTGTTTGTTGCTTGTGGTAATTGCACTACACTGAGTCTTCACTGAAAGCCAGACAAACCCAATCTTACCTGCTTTGTTCTGCAAGATGACAACACCATGCTTGCTTGTGTTGGTCATGTTGTATATGACATACTCAGGAATGATCTGGCTGGGCTGCAAAACTTCTTCCAAAGATGGGAGTCCTAAGATGGTTTGCAAACTGCAAGGAGAAGAGCTGCTGTCTAGAAGGTTTGCCAGTTGTGAACTAAAAGGAGGTTTTTCCATCCCAGCACCAGTTACTGGAGGAGACTGTTTGCTGTTGGAGAAACTCTCAGTTCCAGAAAGACAATGTCAGGACACTTTCAGTTGGAGGAGACCTCTGGAGATCCTCCAGTCCTAGCCCCTGCCAAGGCAGGTTCACCTAGAGCAGGTCACACAGGAACACAGCCAGGTGGGGTTTGAGTATCTGCAGACACAGGGACTCCATTACCTCTCTGGACAGCCTGGTCCAGGGCTCCCTCACCCTTACAGAAGTTCCTCCTCGTGTTTAGATGGAACTTCTTGTGTTCCAGTTGGGAGCCATTACCCTTTGTCCTGTCACTGGGCACCACTGAAAAGAGCCTGGCCTCATCCTCCTGACACCCACCCCTGAGGTATTGATCAGCACTGATGATTTCCCACCTCTCAGTCTGCAATTTTCCAGACTGAAAAGCACCAATTCTCAGTCTTCCCTCATCACAGAGATGTTCCAGTGGCCTCAGCATCTTTGTAGCCCTTTGCTGTACCCTCTCTAGCAAGTCCCTGTCCTTCTCAAACTGAGGAGCTCATAACTGAACTCAGTACTGCAGATGAGGCCTCAGCTGGGCAGAGCAGGGTGGGAGAAGAACCTCCCTCAACCTACTGGCCACCCTCTCCTGAATGCACCCCAGGAGACCATTTGCCTTCTTGGCCACAAGGGCACATTGCTGGGACAAAGAGCAAATGTCAGTGAAGAAAGAGCATGCCCAAGCACACCCCAGAAGGTGCTTGTGACAATGTTTTCCTTACTGTATGAGAATGACATTTCTCCAAGTTTCTTCCACGTATTCCTGGCTTATTTCATTCCTATGAAGCTTGCCTGCTTTCTTTTCCTCTGTTACACCTGGGCCTGGTTTTCCTATGTTCTCCTGCAAATGAGTGGTTGAGAGCAGAAGATGAGTAAGTCACTTCAGGGAACTCAAAATGAAGTAAAAGTTATCCTCAGAGCTATAAATCCTTCTGTAGAAAATCCAATTCCAAGCCATGATCCAGGGACTGACCTTAACAGAGCACCAAAATGAAACCAAACCCAGCTACAAACCAAAGGCAAATAACTTGTGCCTTTTACTTGTCCTAATGAATATTAAGTCTCAACAAAAACATACCCCAGAATCCCAGCATGGTGGGGATTGAAAAGGACCTCTGGAGATCATCCAGTCCAACCCCCCTGCTCCAGCAGGGCACCCACAGCAGCTTGCCCAGCAGCACAATGCCCAGCTGGCTTTGGAAGCTCTCCACACAAGGAGACTCCACAACCTCTCTGGGCAGCCTGCTCCAGGGCTTGAAAACCAAAGAATTTTCTCCTCCTGTTCAGATGGAACCTCCTGGGTTCCAGTTTGTGCCTGTTACCCCTTGTACTTTGCCTGGGCACCACAGAGAAGAGCATGGCCCCTTGCCCCCCATCATATAGATACAGAATGCCCCCCCATTTTGGCCAGGTCTCTGGAACTCAAATGATCTCCGAGAAATGAAGAAGTCCTTACCAGAGACTGCAGCAACTCATGTTTTTTGAAAGGTCTCCTGGACAAATGTGGCAGTTTCAGAAGTCTTTCCTTGTCTCTGGAGAAGTTTTCCAAGTCCTCTTTTGGTGGACATGAGCTTGGTAGAGGTTTGACTGGAGATGCTGAAGGAAATCTGTAATGAATAGGAATGATGTTCATAGATTCACAGAATGGTTTGAGTTAGAAGGGACCTTAAATATCACCCAGTTCCAACCCCCTGCCATGGGCAGGGACACCTTCCACCAGCCCAGGTTGCTCAAGGCCTTGTCCAACCTTGAACACCTCCAGGGAGGGGGCATCCATCACCTCCCTGGGCAACCTGTGCCAGTGTCTCACCACCCTGACTGGAAAGAATTCCTGATCTCCAGTTTAAATCTGCCCTCCTCAGGCTGAAAGCCATTCCACATTAAGTATATGTAGAATAGAGGAGAAATAGAAACCACTTCACCAAAACTCTAGCCTCAGACTCCACATCAGTGTGATTCCAGAAGATTCTGATGGGCTTCAGGAAAACAAGAAGAGACCTGCTGGGATTTTCTCTGTAGAACACTGTTCATCTTGCTATGAATTGACTCTGGGCTGCTTTTCTTGATTATAAATCAGGTTTGGGCTACTTGTCTTGATTCCAAAGTCAAGCTGAAGATGGTCAGGATTTATATACACCACTGAGAGCAGAATTTGAGAAGTAAGGGCCACTAATATCTTTAATTAAAGAACTTAGCAAAGACTGCTTCTCTTAGGTGTCCTGCAGAACATCCAAGAGCAGCAAACTCAGGAGTGCTGGTGGCACAGCATGGAGCTACTACAACCAACTCTCCTTGGCTCCTCTCCAAAGCACACATGGCAGTGAAAAACCTGGCTGGAGAAAAGCATGCAGGGAGCACTCAGCACAGAGGATGTGTGGTCTAAGCTGCAATTCAGAGTGAAGTCAAAGGGTGAGTGGAGTGAAATGGTGCTAATAATTAAGTTTGGGCACAATGGCTCTACCCAAAGTAGGACATTTTTGAGCTCTGTGAACTCCTCAGCATTTCAGTACCTGTAAAGTGCACTGTTGTCATCTAAATTTTCAGCTCCCCACCTCCCTTTTATATCTTCAATGACATGATTCTTGAGAAACTTTCTTAGTAACTGAACAGTCTGCTGCCTGGTCACTTCAGGACCAAAGTTACTGTTGTTCCTTAGCACTTCATGGAGCCAGTCCACAGCTTCTGAGGCAGTGAAGCAGCTTCCATGCTTCTTGAAGTGTTGCCTGTGTTTCCTCAAGGGCATCCCTGCTCGGAAGTATCTTGTAATTTCATTCCACTGCAAGGGAAACAAAAGAGCAAAGAACTTCAGGTGAAGGCCTGAAGGTGATCAGTGAAAGCATCAATCAAAACAATGTTACATGACTGAGCTTATCAATGAAATCCCAATGCTTTCACAGGATGCACCTGGTTGGAAGGGACCCTCAAAAGTCATTTTGGCCAACCCCTTAGCTGCAGTCAGCAGGGACATCAACTAGGTCAGGTTGCTCAGGGTCCCATCAAGTTTCAACTTGAATGTCTCCACATCTCTGGGCAACCTGTTCCAGTTTTTCACCACTCTCGTTGTGGAGAGCTTCCTCCTGATGGCCACCCTAAATCTCCCCTGCTCCAGTTTCAAACCCTGCCTATTGCCCCTTCTCCTATCACCACAGGCACTTCTAAACAGTCCCCTTCAGGTACTGGAAGGCTGCTCTAAGGTCTCCCCGTAGCCTTCTCTTTTCCAAGGTGAACAGCCTCAACTCTCTGTCCCTACAGGGGAGGTGCTCCAGGCCCTTGGATCATCTTTCTGGCCTCTTCTGGACCTGCTCCACCAGGTCTAGGCTCTTCTTGTGTTGGGGGCCACAGAGCTGGACTCAGGACTCCAGGTGAGGTCTCACCAGAGCAGAATAAGAGAATCACCTCTCTCTGTTTGCCACTTTCATCTCATTCCTCTGTAACTGAAAATGAGATTAGAGTTTCACATTCACAAGCTCTATTGACCCTCCTTGCCCACACCCAGCATTTTTATCAGCTCAGTTTCCTGAAGGCACTGCCAAATCAAAGCCCTCAAGCTTGGTGCAGCTCCCAGCCATGAGATGAAGCCAGCTGCCAAAAGCACAGGAACATCAGTTCTAAAGGATTTTCTTACATTGCAGAGCAGGAAAAAAGTCTTTCCTGCAAGAGTGGTCAGGCACTGGAACAGGCTACCCGGGGAGGCGGTGGAGTGACCATGCCCGGAGGTGTTAAACCGTGTGGCCGTGGCACTTGGGGACATGGTTTGGTGGTCACAGCGGTGTTGGGTTGACGGTTGGACTCAACGGATCTCAGAGGGCTTTTCCAACCAAAACAACCCTAGGATTCCCTTCCTGTGTAACACAATTACACAGCACACTACCGAGCAGGCTGCTTCTAGTAAGGCATTGATCAGTTTTCTAAGAGCAAGGCAGTGCCACCACCACTCGCTCTTCCTACAGGGTATTTTGTGTTGCCTGAGCAGAATTTTCTTCTCCTCCGGCTCAGCTGGCACCTCCTGGGCCCCAGTTTGTGCCACTGCCCCCTGTGCTGTCACCGGGCACCACGGCAAAGAGACAGGGGCCAGGACTGTAGATACTGACCAGCACTGCTCTCAGGCTGCTCTTCTCCAGGCTCAAGAGCCCCAGGGCTTTCAGCCTGGGGTCCAGACCCCTCCTCTCCCACCGCCCCCCCGCTGCGCTCAGACAGCAGCGATCGCGGCCGCTGGGGAAGCTCAGGGGCCACGCAGCGCTGCGGGCACCACGGGGGCACACGACGGTTGACATTAACTTACGTTCTGCCCTGAGGCACAGACCCAGCATAACGAGAAGGCCCAGGCACCGCGGGAGCACCGGCTGTTCCTGCTCCCACCCCACAAACCCACCCGAAGACCACCCAAAACCCAGCCGCCAGGCAGCCGCAGCCCGCCATCCTCACCAGCTTGGTGGCTCGGTAGGGCCCGGGGGCTGCCGGCCGCCCCTCCATATCCCTCAGCGGTGCCCCGCCGGGGCGGGCAGGGAACCGAGGGAGCCCTCCCGGCAGCTCCGCCCCGCGCAGCGCAACGGCCGCGGCCCCGCGGTTTAAATTCGCTGCGCGAGCAACCCCTGAGAGCGGATTGGGCGAGCGGTGGGCACGTGATGCTTGGCGTCAGGGGAGGCGGCGGCGGGCGGGCGCCTGAGGGGAGAAGGGCGGGGAGCGGCGGGCGGGGACGGGCGGCGCGGCGGCTGCTTGTGCCGCGGGAAGAGGAGAGTTGTTGTTTCTTAAGGAGGCGTAGAGCTGTGGGCCAGTGGGTGGGTTTTGTTTGCCGTACTTGGCTTTATTTGCTCTATGCAGAGCAGCCCAACGCCTCTCTCGAGAAGCATGTTGATGCCAGGGCTTTGGTTTCTTCAGAGCCTTCTCCAAGTTGAACACCCGCAACTCTCAGCCTGGCCTCCTGGCAGAGGCCTCCCAGCCCTCCTGCCATTGCAATGGCCTCGGCTGGCACTGCTCCAACAGGCCCATTTCTCTGCTGAGGACTCCAGAGCTGGCAGGGAGTCAGCAGAATAGAGCAGAGGGGCAGAACCCCCTCCCTCCACCTGCTGTCGGGGATCAGCCCAGGGCACGGCTGGCTCTGGGCTGGCAGCTCACAGTGCTGGCTCATGTCCAGCTTTTCACCCACCAGCACCCCTCCCAGCCCTCCATCCCCAACCTAGTTTGATAGCAGGGTTGCCCTGATCCGTGTACAGGACCTTGAACCTGGCTTTATTGAACCTCATGAGGTTCATACGTTCCCACCTCTCCAGCTTGTCCAGGTCCCATCTGGATGGCCCCCATCATAGTCAGCCAGGTTGGAAAAGACCTCAGAGATCATCAAGTCCAACTTACGACCTAATCCCTAACACCCCCTGACAACTAAACCATGGCTCCAAGTGCCACATCCAAGCCTTTCTTGAACACCTCCAGCGATGGTGACTCCACCACCTCCCGGGGCAGCACATCCCAAGGGCCAATCTCTCTTGCTGGGAAGAATTTCTTCCTAACACCCAGCCTAACCCTCCCCTGGCACAGCTTGAGACTGTGTCCTCTTGTTCTGGTGCTGCCTGCCTGGGAGAAGAGACCAACCCCCAGCTGGCTCCAACCTCCCTTCAGGGAGTTGGAGAGCGCAAGAAGGTCTCCCCTGAGCCTCCTCCAGGCTATTTTCACCTT
This sequence comes from Dryobates pubescens, assembly GCF_014839835.1. NCBI lineage: Eukaryota > Metazoa > Chordata > Aves > Piciformes > Picidae > Dryobates > Dryobates pubescens. The sequence goes on from NC_071622.1 coordinate 1,991,673, forward strand.
GTACAGAGCTGCAAGATGAACCCGCTGGCAGTTTTGTTCTGCAGCAGCTGGAAACAAAACCCTCTAGGGCAGATGCAAACCAGGGGGGAGATGCTTGCACCCTGACCGTCTCCGGGACGGGGCAAGGCTTTGCTGCCCGGCCCCGCTCCCCTCTCTGGGCTCCATTTCGGCGTCGTGGCTGCCACCCCGCAGCGCCGGGCGGGAAATGGCGGCTCCCGCCGCCGGGGCCGGCGAAGAGCTGCCAGCGCCGGGCTCCTGCCGGCGCCGTGCCCCAGCCAGCCTGAAGGGCCGGGCCAGGCCCCGCCTGCTCGGGCGGCTGCGGGGCGGGACCGGGGCGGCTCCGGCGAGGGATGGCGGCGGCGCGGAGAGCGCGGGCCGGGGATCCCCGTGCGGGCTTCAGGCAGCCGGCAGCGGAGCTGGGCCCCGCCGTGCCGCAGGGGCTGCTCCGGGCGGCTCGGAAGAGCGGGCAGTTGAACCTGGCCGGACGGAACCTGACTGAAGGTGAGCACCGGGAACCGGCCCCCGCGGCGATGCCGCTGCCCTGAGAGTGGGGCCGCGCCGCTGCCTGCCCTGGGAGCCGCCGGGGCCGGGAGCCGCCGGGGCCGGGAGCCGCCGGGCCGGCGCACGGAGCCCTTCTGCGGCGGGGAGGGAAGCCGGGAGGGGGTGGCGGAGCCTGTGCGCGGCCCTGGGCTGCCCGGGGGGCCGCGGGGCTCGTCTGCAGGGGGAGCTGGGCCAGAGGAGCCCACGGCAGTGCTGGGAGGGCTGGCAGCCCTCTGCTGGGACAGAGTTGGGGTTGTTCAGTCCGGACAAGAGAGAGCTCCAGGGAGACCTTCTAGTGGCTTTTTGGTGCTTCAGAGGGCTCGTGAGAAAGCTGGGGACAGACCTTTGAGCAGGACCTGTTGTGATAGACAAGGGGTTTAGAATCACAGAATTGTCAGGGTTGGAAGGGACCTCAAGGCTCAGCCAGTCCCAACCCCCTGCCATGGCCAGGGACACCTCACACCACAGCAGGTTGCTCACAGCCACCTCCAGCCTGGCTGCAAACACCTCCAGGCAGGAGGCTGCCACCACCTCCCTGGGCAACCTGTGCCAGGCTCTCACCACCCTCATGGGCAGCAACTTCTTCCTCACATCCAGTCTCAATCTCCCCATTTCTAGTTTTGCTCCATCCCCCCCACTCCTATCACTCCCTGACACCCTCAAAAGTCCCTCTCCAGCTTTCTTGTAGCTCCCTTCAGACACTGGAAGGCCAGAAGGGAGAAATGTTTGACACTTAGGGTGGTGAGAGCCTGGCCAAGGATGCCCAAAGTGGTGATAGATGCTCCGTCCCTGGAACCACTGCAGGTCAGGCTGTTGGGGCTCTGAGCAGCCTGCTCTGGTTGCAGATATCCCTGCTGATTGCAAGGGGAGTTGGACTAGATGGAACTTCAAAGGTCCCTTCTCCCTCAAACCACATTTGATGAACAGGTGCTGTGTTTGCAGGTGATTGCTGACCTGTTCTATGGACTTGGTGTTTTTCATGTGCCTTGGGTTTAGCCTTGGCAATATTGTCCTGGCAGAACAGGAACACCACAGAACAAGTCCCAGCAGTGAATGCTCCCTGCTATGTGTTTGCAGATCAACTTTGTTTCCACTGGTGCTGGCAGATTTGCATCTGCACATTATTGCCAGCCCTGGAAAAATGCCTCTGGAAAGACAGCTGACTCTGTGTGTGTCTGAAAAGCACTTCAGGACATGGCTTAATGGCCATGGTGGTGGTGAGTTGATGACTGGACTCAATGATCTTAAAGAGGTCTTTTCCAACCCAAAGAATTCTATAACAGTCTCAAGCTGTGCCAGGGGAGGTTTAGGCTGGATGTTAGGAAGGAATGTTTCCCAGAAATACAGCATATAGAATTAACCAGGTTGGAAAAGGCCTCAGAGATCGAGTCGAACTTATCACCCAGCACCATCTGATCAACTCAACCATGGCACCAAGTGCCTCAGCCAGGCTCTTCCTAAACACCTCCAGGGATGGGGACTCCACCACCTCCCTGGGCAGCACATCCCAATGGCCAATCTCTCTTGCTGGGAAGAATTTCTTCCTCACCTCCAGCCTGAACCTCCCCTGGCACAGCTTGAGACTGTGTCCTCTTGTTCTGGTGCTGCTTGCCTGGGAGAAGAGAGCAACCCCCAGCTGGCTGCAACCTCCCTGCAGGGAGTTGGAGAGAGCAAGAAGGTCTCCCCTGAGCCTCCTCTTCTGTAGGCTAAGCAACCCCAGCTCCCTCAGCCTCTCCTCCCAGGGCTGTGCTCCAGACCCCTCCCCAGCCTTGCTGCCCTTCTCTGGACACCTTCAAGTGTCTCAATGTCCTTCTTAAACTGAGGGGCCCAGAGCTGGACACAGGACTCAAGGTGTGGCCTGAGCAGTGCTGAGCACAGGCAGAATGACTTCCCTGCTCCTGCTGGCCACACCATGAAAGACAGAAAGAGAGATTGGCCACTGGGATGTGCTGCCCAGGGAGGTGGTGGAGTCCCCATCCCTGGAGGTGTTTAGGAAGAGCCTGGCTGAGGCACTTGGTGCCATGGTTGAGTTGATCAGATGGTGTTGGGTGAGAGGTTGGCCTGGATGATCTCAGAGGCCTTTTCCAAGCTGGTTAATTCTATGTGGTGAGCAGTGGGAGTTTGAGAGCAGGTGCCTAGGGGCTCTGGCTGCCAGGGGGCTCTGGCTGCCAGGGGGCTCTGGCTGCCAGGGGTGTGTGTGTCTGCAGTGCCTCAGCACGTCTGGCGCATCAACGTGGATACCCCGGAGGAGGCTCAGCAGAACCTCTCTTTCGGTGCTGCGGAGCGTTGGTGGGAGCAAACAGACCTGACCAAGCTGATCCTTGCCTCAAACAAGCTGCAGTGTCTCTCAGAGGATGTCAAACTCCTGCCTGCACTCACTGTTCTGGATGTAAGTAATCATCACTTAAGGTAGGACTGTACTTTCCTCTGCAGCAGGTAGGAGAGCAGAGAACTACAGACTTGTTTGGGTTGGAAAAGTCCTCTAAGAGCATCAGGTCCAACCATCAGCCCAACACCACCATGGCCATTGACCCATGTCCCAAAGTGCCATGGCCACAGGTTTCTTTTAACAGCTCCAGGGATGGTGACTCCAGCACCTCCCTGGGCAGCCTGCTCCAATGCCTGACCACTCTTGCAGGAAAGAAATTGTTCCTCATCTTCAACCTAAACCTCCCCTGGCACAATTTCAGGCCATTTCCTCTCATTGTATCATGAGAAGAGCCCAACCTTCACCTGGCTCCAGCCTCCTTTCAGGGATCTGTGGGGAGCCAGGAGTTCTCCCTTCATCCTCCTTCTCCAGATGAAACAACCCCAGCTCCCTCAGCTGCTCCTGATAAGATTGTTCTCCAGACCCTCCACCAGCTCTTGCCCTTCTCTGGAGAGCAAGACTTCCACACTTCCAGCACTTCCCATCTAAATTAGGAGATAGCTCAGGAAGCAGCACCCATTCTGACCATGATAAAAAGGGTCTTGAACACACTGGCAGGTGTTCCCACCCCCAAAGACCCAAGGAACAGTCCAGGAGAGCCAACACTGGAGCCCTGGGTGGTGATCTGGATCTTTGCCTATTTTCTATCTCTTTTTGTCTCTCCCTTTCCTCTTAGACACATGATAGACACACACAGGACTTTAGCCAGGCAGTTAACAAGTGAATCTCTTTTTGTATGAATTTGTGGTGTCAGCTTCCTTCACTTGACCCAAGCAAATCATCAGAGCTGCCAAACAGAAAGGGAGCTGGGGGTGCTGATTGACAGCTGGATGAACATGAGCCAGCAGTGTGCCCAGGTGGCCAAGAAGGCCAATGGCATCCTGGCCTGCATCAAGAACAGTGTGGCCAGCAGGAGCAGGGAAGTCATTGTACCCTGTGCTCAGCACTGCTTAGGCCATATCTTGAGTCCTGTGTCCAGTTCTGGGCCCCTCAGTTTAAGGAGGACGTTGAGACACTTGAAGGTGTCCAGAGAAGGGCAAGGAGGCTGGGGAGGGGTCTGGGGCACAGCCCTGGGAGGAGAGGCTGAGGGAGCTGGGGTTGCTTAGCCTGCAGAAGAGGAGGCTGAGGGGAGACCTTCTTGCTCTCTCCAACTGCCTGAAGGGAGGTTGTAGCCAGGTGGGGGTTGGTCTCTTCTCCCAGGCAAGCAGCACCAGAACAAGAGGACACAGTCTCAAGCTGTGCCAGGGGAGGTTTAGGCTGGAGGTGAGGAGAAAGTTCTTCACTGAGAGAGTCCTTAGTCATTGGGATGTGCTGCCCAGGGAGGTGGTGGAGTCCCCATCCCTGGAGGTGTTCAAGAGGGGATTGGATGTGGCACTTGGAGCCATGGGTTAGTCATGAGGTGTGTGGTGACAGCTTGGACTCGATGCTCTTTGAGGTCTCTTCCAACCTTGGTGATTGTGTGATCAAATCTGAGTCACTCCCATTTCCTTCCTCCCTCTTTGGTCAAGCAGGATGTGTCATAGCTTCACTTGTGTCCAAAACTATTCTGTGAGGTCAGCAGGGTTTATTTCTGGGAGAGGGAAAGAAAAGTCCCAAGGTGCAAATTGGTGACTGGGTTTAAATCTTTTTCTTTTCCAGGTGCATGATAATCAGCTGAGGTCACTGCCCTCTGCTTTGGGACAGTTAGAGAACCTGCAGAAGCTTGATCTCAGGTAAGTGCAGGTTTCAAAGCAGGGACAGAAGCAGCCCTGTGGTGACTTCTGTGGTGTGAATAAGAGCTTGCAGCTGTCACCACCCCTTTCACAAAAACTACTTTCATTTTTTAACCAGAGCATATTAGGAGAGTGAGACCCACAGGTTTTGGATCAAAACTGGGCAGTTGGGGTTTACTGGGATTGCTTTCACTGATACTCAAAAGTCAGAGTCTTGGGAGGTGAAAACACTGATATTTAGCATGATCATGTGGAGGCAATCTCTACATTTGAGTCAGGATGGCAGCTTGGAGTAGACAGATACTTTCTGTCATGAGCAGTGCATGTTGGAAGTGTCTGCTCTGCTCTACTGAGGCCACAGCTGCAGTCCTGGCTCCAGTTCTGGGCTCCCCAGGGCAAGAGAGACAGGGAACTACTGCAGAGAGTCCAGGGGAGGCTACAAAGATGCTGAGGGCCCTGCAGCATCTCTGTGAGGAGCAAAGGCTGAGAGCCCTGGGGCTGTTGAGCCTGCAGAAGAGCAGCCCCAGAGGGGAGCTGAGCAATGCTCAGCAAGAGCTGAAGGAGCTGTGGGGGACAACAGGATGGGGCCAGACTCTGCTCAGTGGTGTCCAATGACAGGACAGTGGGCACAAACTGGAACCCAGGAGGTTCCATGTGAACAGGAGGAGAAACTTGTTTGGTGTGAGGGTGCTGGAGGCCTGGAGCAGGCTGCCCAGAGAGGTTGTGGAGTCTCCTTGTGTGGAGAGCTTCCAAAGCCAGCTGGGCATTGTGCTGCTGGGCAAGCTGCTGTGATGCCCCTGGGGGTTGCACTGCTGGGTGATGTCCAGAGGTCCCTTCCAGCCCCCAGCATGCTGGGGGTGTAGGATTCTGTGAAATCAGATCTCATTCACACTGGGAGCTTCAAAACCATTGGTTTACTGGAGTCATTTAGCACATTTGTGCAGAAGGTCAGGGAGGTGCTGCTGAATCCTGTCCCATGCAGATGTAACTCCCAGTGAGACTGTGCCAGCACAGGAGAGCCAATGAGCCTCATGCTGGAGCTGCTTTGTCCATGTCCAAGGGTCTGAAGAGTTTGTTCTCTAGCAAGCCATGTATGGCTGAGATAATCCAGCTGAGCCAAGTGTTGCAGCTCTAGTCTGGCCACCATCCTCTGTGACAGAAGTGCTCTGTTTGCAGTTGTGTGCTTAAAGCAGCTCAGTAATTTGCCTTTTCCCCCCTTTTGTGTTCTGTGTTTTCCTACCAGCCACAACAAACTGGAAAGCATCCCAGAGGAGCTGTTACAGTTGTCACACTTGAAGAGCCTTCTACTGCAGCACAATGAGCTGAGCTGCTTGCCTGATGGATTTGGACAGCTTGTCACTTTGGAGGAATTAGTAAATGACATCTTTTTGATGATTTGTTTGTGCAGAAAGAAGGCTTTGGCCAGGCCTTGCTGCTGCTAGCTAAACCAGACTGACTTAGACTCATTGAATTGTGTGGGTTGGAAAAGACCTCCGAGATCATTGGGTCCCAACACCACCATGGCCATCAAAGCATGTCCCAAACTGCCATGCCCACATGTTCCTCTAACCCCTCCAGGGAACATGGAAGCATGAAATCATTTCTGTTTGAAAAGAGCTTTAGGAGGATTGAGTCCCCCCAGTACCACCATGGTCATTCAATCTTGTCCCAGAGTGCCACATCCACACATTCCTTGAACACCTCCAGGACCTTGGAGGCTGATCTGATACTCTGGTGACTGCTGTGCACTGTCAGTTATTACATGGTGGCTTTGGGGCTGATTTGTGTGTTTGAAAGCAAGTTCTGCCAGCTATTTTCAGCTGAATCCAATCCCTTGTGATCTGTGAGTCGTGGGAGCCTTGCTGCTTCCAGTCACATCTCTGCCAGGGAGATCCTGGGGGTGTCAGCCATCTAATGCTGATGATCTGCCAGTAATTAATTTTACAGTAGTGCTACTCATGGGACACTTTAAACATCTCTTTCTAACCTCTCTTTTTCCCCCCCCTCTTTTAATCCTCAGGATCTCTCCAACAACCACCTGACAGACATCCCAACAAGTTTTGCTTTGCTCGTGAACTTGGTGCGACTCAGTCTGGCTTCCAATCAGCTCAGGAGCCTGCCTGCAGACATCAGCGCCATGAAAAGTAAATGAGTGTGCTCAGATGAGTCAGTGCCACCCAGCAGCCACTGCTGCAGTTCACAGACACACTGCCTGGCAGGCAGGGCTGGCAAAGCACAGTCTGAAAGGGTTAATGTCTTCTCTAGAGCTGGAGTTCACAGTGACCCAGAAAACGAGCTCCAGTTACTGTGTATCAAACCAGAGACCTCTTATCAGAGAGTCCCAGCGTGGTGGGGGCTGGAAGGGACCTCTGGAGATCATCCAGTTCAACCTCCCCTGCTAAAGGAGGGGCACCCACAGTAGCTTGCCCAAGATCACAATGCCCAGCTGGCCTTGGAAGCTCTCCAGACAAGGAGACTCCACAGCCTCTCTGGGCAGCCTGCTCCAGGCCTCCAGCACCCTCACAACAAAGAATTTCTCTTCCTGTTCAGATGGAACCTCCTGGGTTCCAGTTTGTGCTCATTGCCCCTTGTCCTTTGGCTGGGCACCATTGAGAGCAGTCAGGCCCCATCCTGTTGCCCCCCACAGCTCCTTCAGTTCTTGCTGAGCATTGCTCAGCTCCCCTCTGGGGCTGCTCTTCTGCAGGCTCAACAGCCCCAGGGCTCTCAGCCTTTCCTCCTCACAGGTCCCCCAGCACCTTTGTAGCCTCCCCTGGACTCTGCAGGAGTTCTCTGTCTCTCTTGAACTGGGGAGCCCAGAACTGGAGCCAGGGCTCCAGCTGTGGCCTCCTTAGAGCAGAGTTGGAGGAGAGCCTCCCTCAACCTGCTGACCACACTCCTCTTCATGCCCCCCAGGAGAGCATTCCAGCATCTTCTGTGAAGGACACAGGAGAAGCAGATGCCTTGTTTTGAGAAGTGTTGCTGCTGACTGAGTTCTCCCAGCATCCTCTTTGCCAAGCTGTTAGGTTTATTTTAAGACTCAGGATATTTATGCTTCTGGAGAAAGCTCATGTTCTGTTTTTTCCCCCCCCTCCTCTCTGTGTTTGTCACTGCATGCTGACATCTTCAGGCTTGAGGCAGCTGGATTGTACTAAAAACTACCTGGAAACTGTCCCTTCAAAGTTAGCAACCATGGCATCTCTGGAGCAGCTTTACCTGAGGAGAAACAAACTGCGGGCCCTGCCAGAGCTCCCCTCCTGCAAGCTGCTCAAGGTAAGGCTGGCAGTGCCTGGAGGCTGGCAGCCTGTCTGCTGCTAATTGTCCAATAATTATTGCTGCTTTAAACAGAAATTGTTGTGAAGCACTGATCTAAACCCACAAGTCTGACCAATGTGGACAGCAAATGGGGCTGGAACACAATCTCCAATGTGTTTGTGTTAAGGGTCAGGGTAGGATTGAATAGAATAGAATTAGCCAGGTTGGAAAAGACCTTTGAGATCATCAAGTCCAACCTCTCACCCAACACCATCTAAGCAGCTAAACCATGGCACCAAGTGCCTCAGCCAGGCTCTTTAAACACCTTCAGGGATGGGGACTCCACCACCTCCCTGGGCAGCCTGTTCCAGTGCCTGACCACTCTTGCAGGAATGAAGTTGTTCCTAATACCCAGCCTGAACCTCCCCTGGCACAATTTCAGGCCATTTCCTCTCTATCACCTGATACTAGGGAGAAGAGACCAACCTCCACTTAGCTCCAACCTCCTTTCAGGGAGTTGTAGAGAGTCAGGAGGTCTCTCCTGAGCCTCCTTTTCCCCAGGCTGAACACCCCCAGTTCCCTCAGCTGCTCCTCACCAGCATTGTTGCCCTTCTCTGGACATGCTCCAACCCCTCAAGGTCCTTCTTGGAGTGAGGAGCCCAAAAGTGAACTCAGTATTTGAGGCATGGCCTCACCAGTGCCCAGTACAGGGGCACTAATGCCACCTTTGCCTTCCAGCCCTCCATCATGGGGCACAAGCTGTGGCAGTGCCCTTGGTGTGGGCAGGAGCAAGTGCAAGGCAGAGGCTTCCTGCAGCCCAGCCCAGGCAGTGCCTGTCCCCATCAGGCTCTCACTGCTGGCAGCAGCCCCTGGCTGCAGAAATCCACCCTGAGCCCCAGAGAGAGCCAGCCCTGAGCAGGGGCTGAGCTCAGCAGCCACAGCTCTGAGCAGAATTGGTTCTGCTCTAGCTCAGAGCAGGACAGTTTCTATGACACCTTCACAGAGTGATTTTAGCAGAGCACCAGAGCTGTGATCTGTGTTTCTGCAGGAATTACATGCTGGGGAAAACCAGATTGAAGTCTTGAACTCCGAGAGCCTGAAGCATCTGAATTCTCTCTCTGTGCTGGAGCTTCGAGACAACAAGCTAAAATCCATCCCTGATGAAATTACTCTGCTTCAGAAGCTGGAGAGGCTTGACCTTGCCAACAATGACATCAGTAGGTAATGTGAGAAACTGCATGATGGCTGGGAGGAGGCCTGCCTGATGACAGGTCACCACAGCTAATCACAGCTATTTCTCTAGCTGGTGGGGTTTACTTTCTAAAGTGTAATTGCCCCAGCCTCCTGCTCCCCCTGTCCCAGCCTCCCCCCTGCCCCAGCAGCCTCCTGCTCCCCCCTGCCCCAGCAGCCTCCTGCTCCCCCCTGCCCCAGCAGCCTCCTGCTCCCCCCTGCCCCAGCAGCCTCCTGCTCCCCCCTGCCCCAGCAGCCTCCTGCTCCCCCCTGCCCCAGCAGCCTCCTGCTCCCCCCTGCCCCAGCAGCCTCCTGCTCCACCACCACCATTTTTGCAGCCATCCCAGAGCCAGAGGCAAGACCTTCAACCAGCCAAGACATCCCCCAGAGGAGCTCAGCCCCAGCCCCTGTGGGTGATACTAAAGCAGTCTAGCAAAGCAGTCAGCAATGTTGGCCCTAACAGCCGGGGGGCCACCAGGCCCCCCGGCCTTTGTTGTCACCACCACCATCACCCAGTGCGCACCAGGGGCACTCACCAGAGATGAGAGGAGGATCCTCAGCCCAGATGGGCTCAGCTTAGGGCTCCAGCCTCCTCTGGTGGGGATTAAATAAGGGAGTGGGTGGGGAGGGCCAAGTGGCCACCCCTGGGGTGGGAGGAGACTGCAACAGAGCCCAGGTGCTGTGGGTTTGAGGGGAAAATGGGGGAACTGGGGCAGGGGAGGTGGCAAAGGGGCAGATCTGGTGGGAAGGGAGAGGTGGTGGAGAAAGGGGATTTAAAAATAACTTTATTTCTCATAAATCTTCCATAATGCACAACTGCAGCTCCTGGTTTGCTTTGCCTCCATGCAAAAAGAGCAAACCCCCCCCCAGTGCTTCAGAGAACAAAGCACAGTTGTGGCTGTTGCAATGAAACCTTTCCAGAAGTATCATTTTGCTTGGTGGGACAAGCTGTGCTTTTCAGATCAAAATCACAAGTTTTAGCAACAGCAGCAACAAAAAAAAAGCTCTCCAAGAGTGAATTTTCTCCCTGGACACCAGCAGAAAACATCAGGATGCTGAAGGGACTGCAGCACTGCCCTGTGAGGAGAGGCTGAGGGGCCTGGGGCTCTTCAGTCTGGAGAAGAGAGGCTGAGAGGGGATTTAATCTATGTCTATCAATAGCTGAGGGCTGGGGGTCAGGAGGGAGGGGACAGGCTCTGCTCACTTGCACCCTGGGGTAGGACAAGGAGCAATGGATGGAAACTGCAGCACAGGAGGTTCCAGCTCAGCATGAGGAGGAACTTCTTCCCTGGGAGGGTCCCAGAGCCCTGGAGCAGGCTGCCCAGAGAGGTTGTGGAGTCTCCTTCTCTGGAGCCTTCCCAGCCCCATCTGGATGTGTTCTGTGTGACCTGGGCTGGGTTCTATGCTCCTGCTCTGGCAGGGGGTTGGACTCGAAGCTCTCCAGAGGTCCCTTCCAACCCCTGACATCCTGTGAGCTGTGATCCTATGATAAATGAGATCTCTGTCAGAAAATGCAGGAGCCCCTTCTGCATTGTCTAATTACTCTGGTCTCTCTGTGCCTTCCTTTGATCTATCATGTTCTGTGTCTCTTGCTTTGACCCTTTGAGCTTCAGAACTCCAAGCCATCTGACAAACCATTGCAAAGTCCTCAGAGACTGTTTTGAAGCTGCTCTGAAATGAGTTGTTTCCCTTTCTAGGCTGCCTTACACATTGGGGAACCTTCCTCAGTTGAAATTCCTGGCCCTGGAAGGAAATCCTTTGAGAACCATTCGAAGAGACCTCCTGCAGGTGAGCACTGCAGACAGCAGCTGGGTTTGGTTCATGTGTGTGTTGCTCCAAACTGTGTAGCCAGAGCATTGAAAAACCCCCAAAGATTTCTGCTTCTCATCTCTACTTCCCTGAGTTAGGCATCTAGGATTCAACAGAGGTCTGGAGCAGCCAAGTCTGGTTGAGCAACCAAGTCTAGCTGAGAGGCATGCCCACCCATGGCAGGGAGGTTGGAGTAGATGATTTCTAAGGTCCCTTCCAGCCTAAGCCATTCTCTGAATGTTACATAGCAGGGGCTGGAAAGGACCTCTGGAGATTATCCAGGCCAAGCAAACTCCTAAAGCAGGGTCAGCCAGAGCAGATTGCCAAGGATCACAATGGCCAGGTGGATTTGAAGTGTCTCCAGAGCAGGAGACTCCTCAACCTCTCTGGGCAGCCTGTTCTGGTGTGTTACCACCCTGGTGTCTAACCTAAATCAAGCTTCTGCCAGTTAATTACTCATGGATTATATGAGTAGTGGATGCTGATGTGGGCAGACTGAAAGGCAAATCCATGGAGGGCCAAGCTGTTAAAAATGCAGGGAAATGATGTAAACCACAGGGTTTGTTTTTTTCCCAGACTTTATAATTTGGGGAATAAAAAGTTACTGAAGAGTGAGCAATCAACTTCCTGGCCAACCCTTGGTGTCTTCTCCAAGGCATCACTGGGCTTTCACCTTTTAAAAGAGAAAATGGAGTTCTGCTGAACTTTTTTCTTTGCCCTTGGATCTGGTTAGTTCAGTTACAAAGCTGGAAATGTAGCTCCTGAGGTGGTGATCCAAGGTCAGAAACATTCATTTGGAACAAGTAAATAAAAGGCTAAATAAAGAGGTTGACAAAAAGACCTTTTTCTGTGGGAAGCATTGGGTGGAATTTGTAGCCAGCAGTGATATGGCTCCAGCTGAGGGACTGGAACTGGCCCTCCCTTGTTGTCCTCCAGCTGAGTGACTGGTGATGGCCTTCCAATCCCAAGCACCAATACAGGCTGGGCAGGGACTGGCTTGAGAGCAGCCCTGAAGAAAAGGACCTAGGGGTGCTGGGGGAGGAGAAGCTCAGCAGGAGCCAGCAGGGAGCACTTGCAGCCCAGAGAGCCAACCACAGCCTGGGCTGCAGCAAGAGAAGTGTGGCCAGCAGGGCCAGGGAGGGGATTCTGCCCCTCTGCTCCACTCTGCTCCACTCTGCTCCACTCTGCTCCACTCTGCTGAGACCACAGCCAGAGCTCTGGGTCCAGTTCTGGAGCCTCTGCTCCAGGAAGGATCTGGAGGTGCTGGAAGGTGTCCAGAGAAGGGCCACAAGGATGAGCAGAGGGCTGGAGCTGCTCTGCTGTGAGCATAGACTGAGGGAGTTGGGGTCGTGCAGTCTGGAGAGAAGGCTCCCAGGAGACCTCATTGTGGCCTTGCAGGATCTGCAGGGGGCTCCAAGAAAGCTGGGGAGGGACTTTTGAGGGTGTCAGGGAGGGATAGGACTGGGGGGGATGGAGCAAAACTAGAAATGGGGAGAGTGAGATTGGATGTGAGGAAGAAGTTGTTCCCCAGGAGGGTGGTGAGAGCCTGGCACAGGTTGCCCAGGGAGGTGGTGGAAGCCTCCTGCCTGGAGGTGTTTGCAGCCAGGCTGGAGGTGGCTGTGAGCAACCTGCTGTGGTGTGAGGTGTCCCTGGCCATGGCAGGGGGTTGGAGCTGGCTGAGCCTTGAGGTCCCTTCCAGCCCTGACAATTCCATGATTCAATGATTCTAGCCAACCAGCCACACAAGCAGTGGCTGGCAAGTGCTTAGTGACCTCTTCTGTTGTGTTTGTTTTTTCTTCACAGAAGGGCACCCAGGAACTTCTGAAATATCTGAGAAGCAAAATCCAAGGTTTGTGCTCTGTTAATTAGCTTATAAAGGGAATTTAAGAAATGGATTCCAGATTGAACCCTGGGCTTCTCATTCCCTGAACTACTTCAGCATCTGGGTTGGTTTTACTTTCTGTTCTGTTTTCTAAAGCAGGCTGTGATTTTTGATTAGCTTAGAAAGAAGCTCTCAGAATCTTGAAGTAGCTTGCAATCCTGGGAGGTGAAATCCTATAGAGTCATAGAATTGCCAGGGTTGGAAGGGACCTCAAGGCTCAGCCAGTCCCAACCCCCTGCCATGGGGGGTTGGAACTCACAGCCACCTCCAGCCTGGCTGCAAACACCTCCAGGCAGGAGGCTTCCACCACCTCCCTGGGCAACCTGTGCCAGGCTCTCACCACCCTCCTGGGGAACAACTTCTTCCTCACATCCAATCTCACTCTCCCCATTTCTAGTTTTGCTCCATCCCCCCCAGTCCTATCCCTCCCTGACACCCTCAAAAGTCCCTCCCCAGCTTTCTTGGAGCCCCCTGCAGATCCTGCAAGGCCACAATGAGGTCTCCTGGGAGCCTTCTCCTCTCCAGCCTGCACAACTCCAACTCCCTCAGTCTGTGCTCACAGCAGAGCAGCTCCAGCCCTCTGCTCCTCCCCCTGGCCCTTCTCTGGACACCTTCCAGCACCTCCAGATCCTTCCTGGCACAGAGGCTCCAGACCTGGCCCCAGAGCTGCAGCTGTGGTCTCAGCAGAGTGGAGCAGAGGGGCAGAATCCCCTCCCTGGCCCTGCTGGCCACACTTCTCTTGCTGCAGCCCAGGCTGTGGTTGGCTCTCTGGGCTGCAAGTGCTCCCTGCTGGCTCCTGCTGAGCTTCTCCTCCCCCAGCACCCCCAGGTCCTTTCCTTCAGGGCTGCTCTCCAGCCAGTCCCTGCCCAGCCTATATTGGTGCCTGTACAAAAAGGACTTCAATTTGCCACCTCTAGAAACCTTCCATCTCCCAGTTTTACAACCTAAAGTAGGCAAACTATCCGAGTTCACATTACACACAGCGTGGAAATGGTCATGATGGCCCTCAGTGGCAACAAAAATGCTTTCCCTCTTCCTTTGGAAGGAGCCTTGACAACAGCAGCAGCTTCTCCGGAGAGTGAGCTGTGTGGGTGGTGCTCCTTGTGGGTTTTTCTCTCTCCTGCCAGAGGATGGCAGCATCAATTCAGTTACTGCAGCAGAGAGGCTTGGAAAGGGCAGGTTCCCCTCCAGTCTGATGAGATGCTAACTCGATAGAAATTAATTGGGTGCTAGAGTACAGCCTCAGCGACTTCCCTGCTGAAGGGGAGCAGATTCTGGTGGGTAATGAAGTGCTCTGGTGTCTTGCATCTGCAGCAGGGTGCTTAGGGAAAGGAGCCATGGAGTCACTCTGCTTGGGGAAGCCCTTTCACATCATCAAGCCCAGCCAGCCTCTGACTCTGCCAAGGCTGGGGCTAAACCATGTCCCTCAGCACCAAAGCTCTGCCTCTTTTAAAGCCTCCCCCAAGGATGGGGATTCAGCCATGTCCCCTGGGAGCCTGTTCCAGGGTTTGAGAAACCTTTCAGTGAAGAACTTTCTTTTCACATCCAACCTAAACCTCCCCTGGGGCAACTTGAGGCCATTTCCTCTTGTCCTATCTCTTGTTTCTTGGGAGAGGAAGCCAACCCCCACCTGGCTCCAGCCTCCTTTCAGGCAGTTGTAAAGAGCCAGAAGGCCTCCCCTCAGCCTCCTTTTCTCCATGGTGATCTTCCTCTGCCTGCTCTGGCATCTTCAGTTGGAACTAAAGCAGTAGCAGCCCTGTTTCTGGAGAGCTTTAAACTGGAGAGAGGCCTCTCTTGGGTTTCAGCTAATTGCTTTGAGCCTTCTTAATGACAGGGTCACAACTTATGGCTAGGTGCAGCTGTTGGCAGGGGTTTCTGTATGAATGCTGCTGGATGGCCATGGAGTTTCATAGAATCAGAGCCATGGAGTCAGAGAATCACAGAATGGTTTGGGTTGGAAGGGACCTTAAATGTCACCCAGTTCCAACCCCTCTGCCATGAGCAGGGCCACCTCCCACTAGAGCTGGTTGCTCAAGGCCCTGTCCAAACTGGCTTTGAAGGCTTCCAGGGTTGGAGCCTCCACAGCTCTCCACCTACATCCTCTCCCTCCAGGTCACTCAGAACAGCAGCTCTGAGTGCAGCCTGTAATTTGTGTGCTGATATGTGTTTGTCCTCTCTAGATGATGTGCCTAGCCAAGGTGAGGAGCCTGCTGTGACAGCCATGACTCTGCCCAGCCAGTCAAGGATTAACATGCATGCCATAACCACACTCAAATTACTGGACTATAGGTATGGCCAGAGAATGGGTTGGGTTGGAAGGGACCTTGAAGATCATCTAATTCCAACACCCACCATGGGCAGGGACACCAGACCAGGTTGCTCAAGGCCTTGTCCAGCCTGGCTTGGAATGTAGAGTCCATAGATTCATGGAATGGGTTGGGTTGGGAGGGACCTTGAAGATCATTCAGTTCCAACCTCCCACCATGGCCAGGGGCACTTCTTATTAGCCCAGGTTGCTCAAGGCCCCATCCAACCTAGCTTTGAACACCTCCAGAGAGGGTTCATCCACAGCCTCTTACCTATTCCTAAAGCCTGAAGGCAACCTTTTTTCCCCCTTTTTCCCCTTGTGATAGATGCCAGACCATCCTGCACATCAGCCTGCTGCACTTCAGTTTGTGTGCTCAGGAGCAGGCTGGTTTGCATCTCAGGCTTTTCCAAATGATGCCTTTGCTCTGTCCAAGATTTCACAGGAGCATTGCTTTTAGCCACTAAAGCCACCTCATATCTTCAGGGGCTTTTTGTGCCTCTTCAATTTCTTTACCCACTTTCATTAAGTCTCAGAACATCTTGTAGTAGATGAATCATTTATGGCAGTCACAGCTGAAAATTAACCAAGAATGTAACCTAGTCAGTTGGGAGAGGGGAAGAAAATCCTGACTGCTGGCAACTTCAGGGTCAAACAGTCCTGCTGAGAGCTGGGATGTTGCAAGGATCTCAGGGCTCCAGGCTTCAGCATCCTCACACCAAAGAAATTTCTCCTCCTGTTCAGATGCAACCTTGTAGGTTCCAGTTTGTGCCCACTGCCCCTTGGCCTGTCCCTGGGCACCACTGAGCAGAGTCTGGCCCCAGCCTCTTGCCCCCCACAGCTCCTTTAGCTCTTGCTGAGCATTGCTCAGCTCCCCTCTGGGGCTGCTCTTCTGCAGGCTCAACAGCCCCAGGGCTCTCAGCCTTTCCTCCTCACAGAGCTGCTCCAGGCCCCTCAGCATCTTGGTAGCCTCCCCTGGGCTCTCTGCAGTAGTTCCCTGTCTCTCTTGACCTGGGGAGCCCAGAACTGGACCCTCTACTTCAGCTGTGGTCTCACTGGGACAGAATAGAAGGGGAGGACAACATCCCTTAGCCTGCTGGCCCCACTCCTCTCCATGCACCCCAGAAGAGCATTTGCCTCCTTGGCCATGAGGGCACATTGCTGGCTCATGGTGAAGTTGACCATGACTGGCACTTTGGGACATGGTTTGGGGGCCATGGAGGTGTTGGGTAGAAGGTTGGACTTGATGATCTTAGAGGTCTTTTCCAACCTTTGTGATTCTAGGTTGAACCCTGGGCTTCTCATATGCTGCTTTAAATGCCTCTCAAATGCTGCTTCAGCATTTGTTGGGGTTTTTCACTTCTTTTTGTTTTCTAACCAAGCCTTAAGTCCCTTCAAGGACAGCAAATTGTAGATAGTAATTTATCCATTCTACTGCTTGTCTTTCATGGCATCTTGTTAGTGAGTGGGGAATGATTAACTTGCTCCTTTCAGTCAGCTAAACCCTTTTCCATTGTGCAGTGAGAAGCAGGCAGCTGCCATCCCTGATGAGATGTTCAATGCAGTCCAGAGCCATCCTGTCACCACTGTCAACTTCAGCAAAAACCAGCTGGTGGAAATTCCTCCAAGGTACTTTTGTAAAGGTCATTCTCTAGTTGTTATCTCTGCCTTTTTCTCTTGCTGCTGTCCCCCAGCACCTGCTGGTGTTTCTAAGCCAGTGTATGTGCACACAGGCAGAGGCCCCTGTGTGTGTGGACACAAATGGAAGTGCAGCTGAGGTGCTGAGCAAGACATTTGGGTTTCTAGCAGGAGCAGCATGCAGGTGGCTCATGCAATTTTAGAGTGGTAGGGGGTTGATAGATTCATAGAATGGTTTGGGATGGGAGGGATCAGTCTCAAGCTGTGCCCAGAGGAGGTTTAGGCTGGGGGTCAGGAAGAAATTCTTCCCAGCAAGAGAGTTTGGCCACTGGGATGTGCTGCCCAGGGAGGTGGTGGAGTCCCCATCCCTGGAGGTGTTTAGGAAGAGCCTGGCTGTGGCACTTGGAGCCATGGTTGAGTTGATCAGATGGTGTTGGGTGAGAGGTTGGACTTGATGATCTCAAAGGTCTTTTCCAACCTGGTTAATTCTGGTTCTGGTTGGTTCAGTTCCAACCCTCTGCCACTGGCAGGGACACCTTCCTCTAGACCAAGTTACTCAAGGCCTCATCCAGCCTTTCCTTGAACCCCTCCAGTGAGGGGGCATCCACAACCTCCCTTGGCAACCTGTTCCAGTGTCTCATCAGGGTTAGAAGAGACCTCTGGAGATCATCAATCCCCAGCAGGATCCATTGATTAGCAAGAAGATGGCAGTGAGAAGCAGCTTGGCTCTACTCCGTGGTGCCTTCATTACATGTTGTTTTCCCTCTTGGTTGAAGTGAGTGAGAGGAGAAGGATGTGACTTCTTCTTCCTCCTGAAGTGCTGCTCTTCCCCACAGTGTGGGATTGTTGTCCCTACAAAGCAGGTTTTCTCCTACATGAAGAGAATCTGTGTGTGGCTTCAGCACTTTATTGACAGAGTCACAGATTGCATGGGGTTGAAAGGGGACCCTCAAAGGGCATCTTGTCCAACCCCCGCTGCAGTCAGCAGGGACACCTCCAGCTAGATCAGGCTGCCCAGGGCCACATCAAGCAGGGTGAGTGAAGTGATTCTCCCCTCTACAATCCTCTGGTGAGACTGCAGCCTGACACAGGAAGGACATGGAACTGTTGGAGAAGGCCCAGAGGAGGCCACAGGAATGAACTGAGGGCTGGAGCACCTCCCCTGTGTGGCAGGCTGAGAAATGTCAGGTTGTGCAGCCTGGAGAAGAGTGGGCTCCAGGCAGACCCTAAAGCAGCCTTCTAGTACCTGGAGGAGAGTACAGGAGAGCTGGGCAGGGACTTTCTACAAGGGCTTGTAGTGACAGGATGAGGGGAAATGGATTGAAGCTGGAAGGGAGGAGACTGAGACCGGAATTAGGCACCAATTCTTGGCAGTGAGGGTGGTGAGACTCTGGAACAAGTTGCCCAGGGAAGCTGTGGATGCCTCCTCCCTGGAGGTGTTGGAGGCTAGGCTGGATGAGGGGAGGTGTCCCTGCCCATGGCAGGGGGTTGGAACTAGCTGATCTTTAAGGTCCATTCCAACCCAAACCATTCTGTGATCTCATCCATCCTCAGTCCCATTTCTAGCAATTCATTGGAGGGAGACAGTGCCTGGGCCTGTTAGAGGAGGTTGCACTCCCTGGGGATAGCTGTGGGTGGGCAGCTGGGAGGTGCCAGAGAATGCTGTGGCAATCCAGATGGGAGAGCTGAGCATTTTCTGTTAATTACCTTTTGTTTGCCAGTTTAAAGCAGAGATTTTGATACAGGGAGTCAATAAAGTAGCTTCTTGACCTGGTAACTATTTGACATCCAACCACCAGAGTTCCCTGTTCCCAGAAACAGCAGATGCTGCATTCCTGGAATTTGGTAAGAGCAGAGCAGCAGAAGCAAAACAAAAGATGGCAATGAAATTGCAGTCTGGGTTTGTTTGTTCCATTGCTAAAGAGGATGAATTGAGTCTTCTTGTTAAAACATCTGGTGGCCATCCCTGGGGGTGTTCAAGGCCAAGGCAGAGAAGGCCTTGAGCAGCCTGGGCTAGAGGGAGGTGTCCCTGCCCATGGCAGGGGGTTGGAACTGGATGATCTTCAGGGTCCCTTCCAACCCAACCCATTCTGGGATTCTGTGATCTGTGCTGTAGCTTCAGACTTGCTGTGGCCCTCTGCAGCCTGATCCAGCTGGAGGTGTCCCTGCTGAGTACAGGGGGGTTGGGCAGGGTGGCCTTTGAGGGTCCTTTCCAACCTGCTGCAGTCTGTGCATACCTCTTACCTGCATTTCAGTGAGCAGGAAATCTCCTGATGAGTGAGAGAAAATTTCCTCTCCCAGCAGCTTTGAATAAGCCATTCTGTGCTTTTGCTGTACCCCAAGTGTGCATTACCTGCACAAAATGGCCTCTGAAATGCTCAAGGAACACAGCAGGCAGGGGCTTCAGGAGCACTTGGGTCACAGTAACCTGCAAAGCTCCAGGCTTGAGGCAGAATGGAAACTGCCTGTGGAAAAGGACCTGGAGGTGTTGGCTGGTAGTGGCTAAAGATGGCCAGGAAGGCCACCAGCATCCTGGCCTGGATCAGCAATAGTGTGGCCAGCAGGAGCAGGGCAGGGATTGTCCCCCTGGGCTGGGCACTGGTGAGGCCACACCTTGAGTACTGGGTTCAGTTTTGGGCCCTTCACTTCAGGAAGGACATTGAGGGGCTGGAGCAGGTCCAGAGGAGGCACTGGAGAACAGGGCTGGTGAGGAGCAGCTGAGGAGCTGGGGTTGTTCAGCCTGCAGAAAAGGAGGCTGAGGGGAGACCTTCTGGCTCTCTGCAGCTCCCTGAAAGGAGGTTGGAGCCAGGTGGGGGTTGGGCTCTTCTCCCAAGGAACAAGAGATAGGACAAGAGGAAATGGTCTCAAATTACCCCAGGGGAGGGTTAGGTTGGACATGAGGAACAATTTCTTCCCCTGAAGGGTTGTCAGTCCCTGGCCCAGGCTGGCCAGGGCAGTGGTGGAGTCCCCATCCCTGGAGGGGGTTGAAAGCCCTGGGGCTGTGGTGCTGAGGGCCAGGGCTGGGTGGTGAGCTGGCAGTGCTGGGTTCGTGGTTGCACTGGGTGACCCCAAAGGTCTCCAGCCTAGGCAGTACTGTGCTTCTCAGCTGATCAAAGTGTATCCCTCTTGGCTTTCAGGATTGTGGAGCTGAAGGACTCTCTGTGTGATGTCAACCTTGGCTTCAATAAGCTCTCCTCAGTGTGCCTGGAGCTGTGTGTGCTGCATAAGCTGACACATTTGGATCTCAGGTTGGTCTGCTGCCTGCGCTTGGGCTTCCGCTCTCAGGAGCTTCTGCTGCTGCCTCTTGAATCCAGCCATCTGCCCCAGCAGGAGAGCAGCACTGCAATAACTCCTCAGTTCCCAGAATGCCTCCCTGGCAGCTCAGTGACCCACAGCTCCAAAATAGCAAATGGCCTACATTTGGGAACCGCTTCAAGAAAAGCCAGCACCACCATCCCCCGCCTCCACAAGTGGACAGGCTCTGAGGCCTGCTGTGATGAAAGCTCTTGCCTCACTCAGGGGAAAAAAGATTCTTAGAGATGTGAAGTTGCTATTTAAAAACATCCTCCCCCACCCCCCCTCCCACCTCCTCACTAAAGAAATCTCACAGCAAAAAAAATAATGCTGGTGGGTAGCTGGGAAGTGGTGCATGGAGGCAGAGACCTGCTGCTGCCTGGAGCTGAAGCTCTGTAGGTGGGTTTTGTTTCGTGGCTTCATGGACTGGGTTGGGTTGGAAGGGACCTTGAAGGTCATCTGATTGCAGGCTGAGCCCTCCAAGCCTCTTTTCATGGCAGAGATGCTCCAGTCCCTTCAGAGAATCAGAGAATGGTTTGGGTTGGAAGGGACCTTAAAGATCATCTGGTTCCAACCCCCTGCCATGGGCAGGGACACCTTCCACCAGCCCAGGTTGCTCAAGGCCTCATCCAGCCTGGCCTTGAACACCTCCAGGGAGGAGGCAGCCACAACCTGCCTGGGCAGCCTGTGCCAGTGTCTCACCACAGTTTAACTACTTCAGTATCATTTTACCTTCTCTAACTCCTCAAAACTGCTCCTTGCATCTATTCTGACTCCAGGGTTAGGTCTCTTTGTTAGCTTTGGGCTTTCACCACAAAATAGCAAAGCAAGGTTGCAGGGACAGGGTTTTACTTCAGCTTGATTTAAAGTCATTTGCCTGTGCCTGGAGAGAGTCCAGTGAAGAACTTCTGAGGAGGAAATTCTTTCCAGTGAGGGTGGTGAGACAGTGGGACAGGTTGCCCTGGGATGTGCTGGGTGTCCTCTCCCTGGAGGTGTTGAAGGCCAGGTTGTGAGTGACCTAGATGGACAGAGTTAAGGTGGAAAGTTGTGGAGACTCCAACCCTGGAAGTGTTCAGAGCCAGCCTTGAGCCACCTGGGCTGGTGGAAGGTGTCCCTGCCCATGGCAGGGGGTTGCACCTGGAAGGCCCCTTCCAACCCAAACCATTCTCTGATTCTCTGAAGGGAGTGGAGCATCTCTGCTATGAGAAGAAGCCTGGAGCAGAGCAGCCTCAGGGGATCTCACCCATGGCTACAAACACCTGCAGGGAAGGTGGAGAGGTTGGAGCCAGACTCCTCCAGTGGTGCCCAGGGACAGAACCAGAGGCCCCAGGCACTCAGTGACATGCAGTAGGGTCCCTCTGAACATCAGGAGACACTTTTTCACTGTGCAGGTGACTGGGTGCTGGCACAGGTTGCCCAGGGAAGGGGTGGAGCCTCCATCCTTGGAGATACTCAGAACCCAGCTGGATGTGGTCCTGAGCCACCTGCTCTAGGGGGCTGGACCAGAGTAGCTCTGAGGTCCCTGCCAACCTTAAGCTGTCAGTGATGCAGTGACATAGGTGCTGCTGATGGAGGAGCTGGGCTGAGGCTTGGGGAAGTAGATGGTAACAAGAGATGGATGAGGGAACAAGGACAAAGATGACTGCAGCTTCAGGTCTCAATCCCTGTCTAGGCATCTCTAGTGAGCTGTCTTTGTTTTCCTCTGGTGTCCCACACAGGACATGTTTTGTTTGTTCTTCTTTGTGGTTAGGAAGCTTCTGAATGGCTTCCTGGGGTGAGAAACACTGCAGTAAGAGTAAAAGAGTTTGGGAACCAGGCTAAATGAACTTTGAAGAGGTTTAGGGTGCTCCCACTGACTGCCTGGCACCCAGATGGGGACAGTGTCACAGAATCAGAGGTTTGGGTTGGAAAAGGCCTCTGAGATCATCAAGTCCAACCTTCAACCCAACACCAACATGGCCACCAAACCATGTCCCCAAGTGCCATGGCCACACATTTCTTGAACACCTCCAGGGATGGGGACTCCACCACCTCCCTGAGCAACCCATTCCAATGCCTGAAAGGAAGAGGACAAATCCCAGCCCTGCCCACACCTGCCTACCTCCAGCACCAGCCTGATGAGCTTCCCTCTGAAAACCAAGGAGCAGATTTGTGGAGCTCTTAGAAGCTTGGCAGTCCTTGAGAAGCTTCAGAGGACAGGCTCTGAATCTCCTGCTGGCAGAACCTGGCTGGTGTTAGCAAAAGTCTGGCCTTGAGCACGGTGCTGAGCCACTTCTGAAGCAGCTGAGTGGTGTAAGAGGGTGTGTTGGTGCTGGTGAACACATGCTGTGCCTCTGTGGGGCCTGAACTCCAGCTTGGTGGCACTTGGTGATTGTTTGTCTTCCTCTGATCCACAGAAACAACAGTTTGACCTCTTTACCAGAGGAGATGGCAGCACTGAGCAGACTGCAGGTGATCAATTTGGCTTTTAATAGGTGAGCAACTGCTTTAGGTTGATTTTTGTGTCCAGAAATAACAGCTGGGGTGGATTGGATTTGATTTTCCTGTGCTCTGAGGATGAGGAGGCACATGAGAGAAGCTTAGCTAGCTCTGAGCTTCAAAGCACTGCTATTCCAAAGGACTGGTGGGGCTTTGTAACCTTCTGCCTCAAAAGTTTGAGAGAGAGACACCTTGGGAAGTGGGGACAGGAAACAACCCAAAATGGATCCCAAGAGGCTTGCCCTCCGGGGTCTGTTGTGCAGCAGTTCTGAGGGGGGCAGAAATCCAAAGGGACTGATGGCCAGGGAGCACTGTCCCTGCAGAGGGGCTGCTGCTCTGGCTGCCAGCAGAGACTCAGCACCAGGCTGGGAGCCCCACTGGCATTCCTTAGGAGCCCAAGGGGAGCACTTTGGTCCTTGTTCTCTGTCACAATTTGTAGGTCAGCTGGGCTTGTCACTGGGGCCTGCAGCTCTGCTGGAGGGGTGGAGCTGGCACTGTGCACCTTCCACCTGAACATGAGCAGAAACTTGTTTGGTATGAGGGTGCTGGAGCAGGCTGCCCAGAGAGGTTGTGGAGCTCTCACTCTGAGGAGAGCTTCCAAACACACCTGGATACTTTCCTGTGTGACCTGGCCTGGGTGATGCTGCTTTGGCAGGGGGTTGGACTGGATGATTTCCAGAGGTCCCTTCTAACCCCTAGCATTCTGATTCTGTGTTTCTTCTTTTTCACTGTGCAAGGTAGGACAATGGATGTGTTCTCCTTCCAGTGCATTAGGGTTAGATGTGCAACTCCATCAAGAGTCAGGGCTGGGTGGCCACCAAACAAGTGGCAGAGGCTCTCTTTGAACTCCTCTGCTTCCCAAAGGGAAGAGAAAGGGAAGAAGGGAGAGAGGCTGCTGGGGTGGGAAAGGAACCAAACCAGCTGGGATGGAAGGAAGAACAATGCCATGGGATGGAGACACAGAGACACAAACCAAGGTGGAACCCAAGCCCTGGTGGCAGTGCTGGCACCATGGGCACCACTGCTGCTGGGGCAGGCACTGGGCAAGTCCCAACCTGGACTCAGCAGCAGATGGGAAACAGATTCTGGAGCTGGATTCAGGAGCACAGGGATGGGGATGGAAGGCAGAAGGGACAGAGTCCTCCTGGGACACTGCCCAGGGAAGAAGAGGCTTGACCCTGGTGCTCCCTCAGCTGTCTCCTGCAGATGCCACCCATGGGCTGCAGTCCCTTGTTGAGAAGTTGAAGGTCCTGGCTGCTCCTCCCCACAGGTGCCAGCTCTGCCTTCCTGCCCCCCAGCATGGGGCACAAGCTGTGGCAGTGCCCTTGGTGTGGGCAGGAGCGAGTGCAAGGCAGAGGCTTTCTGCAGCCCAGCCCAGGCAGTGCCTGTCCCCATCAGGCTCTCACTGCTGGCAGCAGCCCCTGGCTGCAGAAATCCACCCTGAGCCCCAGAGAGAGCCAGCCCTGAGCAGGGGCTGAGCTCAGCAGCCACAGCTCTGAGCACAGCCTGCTCTGCTCCACCCAAACCAGGACAACCTTAACTAAAGCTGAAATGCTCTCTGCTTTTGGAGGCTGTTGAGTTTTTGCATGCCCAGTTTCTGACTTCCATTGCTTCTCCTCCTTTTTCTTCTTGAAGGTTGAAAGTCTTCCCCAGTGTCCTGTATCACATCCTAGCACTGGAGACAATCCTGCTCAGCAACAACCAGGTTGGGTCCATCGACCCTCTGCAGCTAAAGAAGATGGACAATCTTGGAACACTAGACCTTCAGAACAATGACCTCCTCCAGGTGCCACCAGAACTTGGGAACTGTGAAAATCTGAGGTGGGTGTGTGAAGCACTGGCCTGTTTCCTGAGAACAGCTTCTTGCTTTTCTCAGGGCATGTTTTGTCAGAGGGAAAGACAATAATTAAGAACAAAGTCATCAGGAGCCAGCTATGTGCTCCTGTGGCCAAGGAGGCCAGTGGTCTTCTGGGCTGTGTGAAGAAGATGTGGCCAGCAGGTCAAGGGAGGTTCTCCTCCCCTCTACTCTGCCCTTGTAAGGCCACATCTGGAATACTGGGTCCAGTTCTGGGCTCCCCAGGTCAACAGGGAACTACTGGAGAGAGTGCAGGGGAGGCTCCAAAGGTGCTGAGGGGCCTGGAGCAGCTCTGTGAGGAGGAAAGGCTGAGAGCCCTGGGGCTGTTGAGCCTGGAGAAGAGAAGGTTCTGGGGACATCTTAGAGCAGCCTTCCAGTACCTGAAGTGAGCTCAAGGAGAGCTGGGGAGGGACTTTTTACAGGGACTTGTAGTGACAGGACAAGGAGCAGTGGCTTTGAGTTTGAGGAGGGCAGATGTAGACAGGAGCTGAGGAAGTGGTGGTGAGACACTGGCACAGGTTGCCCAGGGAAGCTGTGGGTGCTGCATCCCTGGAGGTATTCAAGGCCAGCTTGGATGAGGCCTTGAGCAGCCTGGGCTAGTGGAAGGTGTTGCTCCCATGGCAGGGGGGTGGAGCTTGGATGATCTTGAAGGTCCCTTCCAACCCAACCCATTCTGTGACCCTCTCAATCTCTGTTCCCAGGACACTTCTCCTGGAGGGAAATCCATTCCGCACCCCCCGCGCAGCCATCCTGTCCAAAGGCACAGCAGCGGTGCTGGAGTACCTGAGGAGCAGAATCCCTGCTTGAGCCTGGCTGGCTTTGGCAATCAGAGCACCAAGTATCCTCCTCCTTGACCAAACTCTTGGTGGTTTCACTGCCTTCCTCCTTCCTGCTCCGCTCTTTGTTAGCCCCATAGCATTTCTGATGCTCTTTGCATGTCGAGAAGTCACCTCTGAAATGTTCCCCCCCCGGGCTGCATGTCTCAAGGGTGCCTTGGAAAACCCCACCAGAGATGGTCAGGGGTTTTGTAATAAAGAGTTGCCACTGAGAGCATCCCCTGGGAACCATGGTCCTGGCTTTTTTGTACAGCTAAGCTCAGCTTCAAGAGGAATCCTCAAGCTCTCACAGCACAAAGCAGAAGTAAACCTTTGGATTTTTCCAGGCTGCCCAGGGAGGTGCTGGAGCCACCAGCCCTGCAGGTGCTCAAGAAATGTGTGGCCATGGCACTGTGGGACGTGGTTCAGTGGCCATGGTGGTGGTGGTGGGTTGATGGTTGGACTGGATGATCTTGGAGATCTCTTCCAACCAAAACAATGCTGTGATTCTGTGGTTCAGTGGCTGTGGTGGTGGTGGGTTGCTGGTTGGACTGGGTGGTCTCAGAGGGGTTTTCCATCCCAAACAATTGTATGATTCTGTAGATATCAAGACATGTGTGGTCATGGTGCTTTGGGAGAATGCTTAATGGCCATGGTGGTGTCGGGTTGCTGGTTGGACTGGATGATCTTAGAGGTGTTTTCCATCCCAAACAGTTCTTTGATTCTACAGGTAGCAAGAAATAAATGGGCATGGTACTTTGGGAGATGGTTTAATGGCCATGGTGGTGTTGGGTTGCTGGTTGGACTGGGTGATCTTAGAGGTCTTTTCCAACCCAAACAGTCCTTTGATTCTACAGATACCAAGAAATAAATGGACATAGTACTTTGGGAGATACTTTAATGGCCATGGTGGTGTTGGGTTAAGGTTATGGTGGTGTTGGGTTAAGGTTGGACTGGATGATCTCAGAGGTGTTTCCCAAGCCAAACAGTTCCATGATCCTGTAGGTACCAAGCCAGGTGTGGTGATGGCATTTGGGAGATGGATTAATGGCCATGGTGGTGTTGGGCTAAGGTTGGACTGGATGATCTCAGAGGTGCTTTCCAAGCCAAACAGTTCCATGATCCTGTAGGTACCAAGCCAGGTGTGGTGATGGCATTTGGGAGATGGATTAATGGCCATGGTGGTGTTGGGCTAAGGTTGGACTGGATGATCTCAGGGGTGCTTTCCAAGCCAACCAGTTCTATGCTCCTGTAGGCACCAAGCCAGGTGTGGTGCTGGCACTTGGGAGCTGCTTTCCTGCCCCCACAAAAGACGACCAAACCTCCGTTACAATAAGGTGACATTTTTATTATTTATACAATAAAGAGACTTTTGAAATGTTATTCAAAACACTTTTTTTTTTTTTTTGGCTTTTTCTTTTCCTTTTTTTTTTTTTTTCCCTTTTCTTTTTATTTTCTTTAAATATTGAAAAAGTTGAGTACACCAAAGCCCAAAAACGGCTCTGCTATACGCTGCACAGCATCGGTTGGGAGTCCCTGTAAGTCCTTGTTCTTGTATGTACAGAAGCAAAACCCCCATCCTCCACACACCCAGTTCTGCACCTGAACTCCCTTGCCCCTGTTTCCTACAGGAAAGAAACCAAACTGGATTCAAACTGGATTAAAGGATAACAACCTTGCCCTGTGCGAAACGAAAATGAGCTGAAGCGCTGGCGCTGGGCTCGCTTTGGGACTTGCAGACAGCAGTGGTTAATTCTTGGGTGTATTGGTGGGGGGTTGTGCACAGAAAAGGAAGCAGCTTTTGTTTGTTTGTTTGTTTGTTTGCTTGGTTTCCCCCCCCTCAAGTTTTGGCAAAAAAAAAGAAAGAAAGAAAGAAAGAAAAAAACACCCAACCCCAACCTCATTTCTTTGTTTTTTTTCCCCCCTCTCTTTCCCCCCTCTCTTTCCCCCCTCTTTTTCCCCCCTCTTTTTCCCCCCTCTTTTTCCCCCCTCTTTTTCCCCCCTCTCTTTCCCCCCTCTCTTTCCCCCCTCTCTTTCCCCCCTCTCTTTCCCCCCTCTCTTTCCCCCCTCTCTTTCCCCCCTCTCTTTCCCCCCTCTCTTTCCCCCCTCTCTTTCCCCCCTCTCTTTCCCCCCTCTCTTTCCCCCCTCTCTTTCCCCCCTCTCTTCCCCCCTCCTTTCTCTCTCTAATTTTTTCCTTTCCCCCCTCTCCTTTCCCCCCTCTCCTTTCCCCCCTCTCCTTTCCCCCCTCTCCTTTCCCCCCTCTCCTTTCCCCCCTCTCCTTTCCCCCCTCTCCTTTCCCCCCTCTCCTTTCCCCCCTCTCCTTTCCCCCCTCTCCTTTCCCCCCTCTCCTTTCCCCCCTCTCCTTTCCCCCCTCTCCTTTCCCCCCTCTCCTTTCCCCCCTCTCCTTTCCCCCCTCTCCTTTCCCCCCTCTCCTTTCCCCCCTCTCCTTTCCCCCTCTCCTTTCCCCCCTCTCCTTTCCCCCCTCTCCTTTCCCCCCTCTCCTTTCCCCCCTCTCCTTTCCCCCCTCTCCTTTCCCCCCTCTCCTTTCCCCCCTCTCCTTTCCCCCCTCTCCTTTCCCCCCTCTCCTTTCCCCCCTCTCCTTTCCCCCCTCTCCTTTCCCCCCTCTCCTTTCCCCCCTCTCCTTTCCCCCCTCTCCTTTCCCCCCTCTCCTTTCCCCCCTCTCCTTTCCCCCCTCTCCTTTCCCCCCTCTCCTTTCCCCCCTCTCCTTTCCCCCCTCTCCTTTCCCCCCCTCCTTTCCCCCCTCTCCTTTCCCCCCTCTCCTTTCCCCCCTCTCCTTTCCCCCCTCTCCTTTCCCCCCCTCTTTCTTTTTTCTCTTTTTTTCCCTCTTTTTTTCTCTTTTTTCCCTCTTTTTTTCTCTTTTTTCCCTCTTTTTTTCTCTTTTTTCCCTCTTTTTTTCTCTTTTTTCCCTCTTTTTGTTTGTTTTTTTTTTCTGAGTACATTCACAAATCTATCTTCATAAAGTAATAAATAATTTCTTCATTCAGCTTTATTTACAGGAATGCTGTGGTTTCAACTGAAAAGGACAGGTAAAGTGTGGTGGTGTTGGTTTTTTGTTGTTAATATAGCAATCTTTGAACACATACAAAAAAAAAGGAAAAAAAAGAACAGAAATGACCATTTTTAATTTTTTTTTTCTCTTTTCTTATTTCTGTATAGAATTGAAGCTCAAAATCACAATTATCTCAAAATATTAATTACAATACAGCCATCTCCATCATAATTAAACATGTCTCTTATAAAATGGTAAAATCTTTTAATAAAGGAAGCTGTTGGTTCTCAACTGGATACAGTACTCACGAGTAGAAAACCCAGGGAAGGGCTGGGGGAAGGGTGTAGTGGGGGGGGGTGGTGGTGGGGAGGGCTTTGGGGTGAGGCCACCCACCCCTGTGCCAGCACCAAGGCAGAGAAGGCCCCCTCCCTGGAGAATAGATGGAGCCTCAGGTGCTGCAGGGTTGTGGCCAGGTTGGGTGGTGCTGGAGTTGCCCAGCGATGTGGTCGAGGCCACAGCCCTGGAGACATTCAAGGTCAGGCTTGCTGTGGCCCTGGGCAGCCTGATCTAGCTGGAGGTGTCCCTGCTGCCTGCAGGGGGGGGTTGGGCAAGATGATCTTTGAGGGTCCCTTCCAACCTGCTGCAATCTGTGAGAAGACAGCTTGGAAGGGTCGTGGGAATGAGTATGCAATGCCGTGATATTGTTCACTCCAAGCTTCTGGGCTGGAATTGTCCAGGATGAGGAATGGCAAAAAAAAAAGCTTTTTATGAACAGATATCTTTAAAAATGCTTGTTTCTTGTTTTGATTCTTTTGCTTTAAACTCAACCATTCTCAAGTGCTGCCCTTTGACGTTGGCTTTTCCATGACCCCTTGACGCTGGCAGAGGAAACGCCACCTGGTCTTGGGGTGGGTGCCACCGTGGTGTCAGCCACAGGGAGCCAACCCCAAAGGTGTTCAGAACAAAAAGCAAACCTCCAATTGATTCATATCCTATCCAAACTACTGCCCTGAAAGTTGTATCCTTGATGTTGTGCTCCACTCAAGGAAGGAAGGGAACCCTTGCAGCTGATGGCCTGAGCCTGGTGCGCTTGCTTCATGTGGAGGGCTTGGAGGCAGGAGCCTGGGGGAAGAGTGGTGAGGTGGGATGGGGCACTGGGACATGTTAACTCATGGGGAGGGAGCTCAGACTTCAGCTGAAGTTCTGTCAGACTCCATCTCTGGAGTCGTTCCAAACCTACCTGGACATTGTGATTTATAGAGAGGGTGGTGAGACACTGGAACAGGCTGCCCAGGGAGGTCCTGGGTGCCCCCACCCTGGAGGCGTTCAGGGCCAGGTTGAATGAAGCCTTGAGCAATACTACTGAGTAGGAGGTGTCCCTGCCCATGGCAGGGGGGTTGAAGCTAGATGATCTTCAAGGTCCCTTCCAACCCAAACCATTCTATGAATTTATGAATCCTGTGCAGCCTGTTCTAGGTGAGCCTACTCTGGCAGGTGGTGTTGGGCTGAAGGTTCTCCAGAGCCCCCTTCCAACCTCTCTTATTCTGGTGCTGAGGCAGGTGGTGACTCCACAGCCTGAGGCTTGTCACCTCCTGTGCCTGTTTGTGACTTTTGGGACACAGGATCTCTCTGGTTGCAAAAGACCTTTAAGATGGATGTGGACACTTGTGTCAAACCCTATTTCTGTTCTGCAGGGCTTGCCTGTGGGAGAGGAGGAACACAGAACCCCCATGTGCTCCTGGACTGAGCTTCCAGCACAGACCTCAAGCTCTGACCCTCCTCCTGCAGTAGACACCTCTGAGACCCAGCCTCAGATCTTCTCTGGAGACCAAGGCCTCCATGTGAGGGACATCTGGGGTTTCATTTAACACTCTCTGCATTCCCTGTTGCATGAACCTGTATCAGATGTAGACATTTATACCCACAGCTCTAGAGAGCAGCTTTTGGGGGCTGCAGAAGGTCACTAAATGCTGTAGAAACATAGAATAGTTTCACTTGGAAGAGACCCCCAAGATCATCAAGTGTAACCTTGCATTGCATGCCAGAGAGCTTTGACCAAGACAGGGCTCTGCATTCAAAGTGCTTTGTGGTAAGAGCAAAGCCATCTCCTGAACATTCCATACAGTGATTTTTGGCTGGGGTTTTGCCAGAGCAGTGGGGTGCCAGAACATGAGTGCTCTCACTTTTCAGGTGAGGTTGTTCAGCATCATCAAAGCTGTTCTCACACAGCCCCAGCATGGTGGGGGTTGGAAGGATCTCTGGAGACCATCCAGTCCAATTCCCCTGCTAAAGCAGGGCACCCACAGCAGCTTGCCCAGGAGCACAATGGCCTGAGGGGGTTGGAAGCTGCATAAAAGGAGACTCCACAGCCTCTCTGGGCAGCCTGCTCCAGGCCTCCAGCACCCTCACAACAAAGAAGTTGTGAGGGCTTCCACTTCATAGCCATTGTCCCTTGTCCTGGCCCTGGGCACCAGAGTCTGGCCCCATCCTCTAGTCCCCCACAGGTCCTTTAGCTCTGGCTGAGCATTGCTCAAATCCCCTCTGGGGCTGCTCTTCTGCAGGCTCCACAGCCCCAGGGCTCTCAGCTTTTCCTAACACAGCATCACCATCATCTCCAGAGGTCCTTTCCAGCCCCCACTGTGCTGGGATTCTGGGCAACTGCCCTCTAAAGGTCAGAGGTGATCAACACCCTGCTGCAAACTGCAAGCTGGGAATGGGAAGATGGGAAAATGACTCAAAATGGAGACTCCTGCAGGCAGCCTGGGCTCAACTTGTTTTCCTCAGAATAAGAAAAGCATCTTGGAAGCAGCTTTTTCTCCTTCCCTGTCCCTGGTTTTCCCCTATATTTCCCCTTTTTGTTCCCCCATTTTCTTGTTCCCTTTTTTTCCCTTTTCCCTTTCCCCCATCTTTTTCCTTTTTTCTCCCTATTTTTTTCTTCCTCCTTTTTCCCCTCCTCCCTTTTTTCTTTCCTCCCTTTTTTCTTTCCCCCCTTTTCCCTAGTTTTCTTCCTTCTTTTTTTCCTGTCCTTTCCCCCCCATTTATTTCTGGTTTTCCTTTTCCTCTTCCTTTGATTTTTTCTCTCCTTCTTTTTCCCAGTTTTATTTTCTTTCTCCTTTTTTTTTTTACCCTCCTTCCTTCCTTCCTTTCTTTCTTTCCCCCATTTGTATTTCCTTTCTCCTTTCTTCTCCCCCTTTCTCTCTAGTTTTATTTTTCTTCATCCTTTTTTGGTTTCTCTCTTTCTTTTTGTCCTTTTTTTACCCTTTCCCACCTAATTTTCTTACTCCCTTGTTTTGTTCTCTTTTGTTTTTCTTTCTTTTTTCTCTTTAAGAGCTGCCTTGTGACCAGAGAAAATCAAACCAGGTCCTACCAGGTTGGCCACTGGGTTGTGGGTACAGAGGACGACTTGCTCAGTCCCTGCTGACTGCAGGGGATGTGGACTAGATGAACTTTAAAGGTCTTTTCCCACTCAAACCAGTCTGGGATTCCATGATTCAGCCAGCTTGGAATTTCTGTGTCACAGCTGGTGGGGCAGCACAGGAACAGGACCACTGAGCTCCTTACAGTTCAGGAATAAGAGCCCCTCTGACCCCAACCTGTGCAGGAGCAGCCATGGATGTGTTTAGTGCTGCTAGGGACGTGCTGGCTGACAGGAGTGGTGACAACGCTGCTTGTAGCTCCAGCCTGCTCTTCACTGTGCACAGAGCTGGAGCACAAACCCACAAGGTTCTCCTCTGGGGGAGAGGTTGGACAGCCCAGGTTGGATGGGGCCTTGAGCAATCTGGGCTAGTGGTAGGTGTCCCTGCCCACAGCAGGAGGTTGGGACTGGATGATCTTTAAGGTCCCTTCCAACCCAAACCATTCTGTGATGCCAGGAGTGACAGGTCCATGGAGCAGAGAGGGCACTGCACCCAACAGCCACATCGCCTTTTGAAGCCTGTTTGGGAATATACTGACCTCCTCAGTGAGTGAGAGTGGATGGGAGGAGAAGGGGGGTTCCAGAATTTCTAGGGCTTCTGACAAGCAGAGAGGGAAAAGGGTGTCCTTTAGAGACTTTCACAAACCTCACTGTGATCCTCTGCAAGCTGCTGTGGGCAACCCTGCTTAAGCAGGGGGGTTGGACTGAATGATGTCACTTCCAATCCCCACCCTGCTGGGATTCTGTCCCTGGCCATGCCCTTGTGCTGGAGCTGCAGTCCCCTGGGTGTTTCTGATCCAGCAGCAGAAGACTCGAGCAAGCAGGGCTTCCTGCTCCTCTCCCTGCAGCTCAGTGGGAACAGGATCCCTGCAAGCATCGTGTGAGAAGCTGTCTTGTGTTTTAACTCCTTGCTGTGGGTTATAAATGTGATGGACACAGGATGCTCAACCATCCTGTGCTGTCCCAGCACCACGACTTGGACCTGAAAGGGCTTTCAAACTGGGAAAGCTTTGCCCAGGCTCAGTGCCACCTGCTGCTCCCCTGCTATGCGTCATGGCCTATGTCCCAGGCTAAATCTGCTCCCTTCCATTCCCAAGGGACTGCTAAATGGCCTGCAATTGTGCCAGGGGAAGGTTAGGTTGGACATGAGGAACAATCTCCTTCCTGCAAGAGTGGTCAGGCATTGGAACAGGCTGCCCAGGGAGGTGCTGGAGTCACCATCCCTGGAAGTGTTCAAGAAATGTGTGGACATGGCACTGTGGGACATGGTTTAATGGCCATGGTGGTGTTGGGCTGATGGTTGGACTCCATGATCTCAGAGGTCTTTTCCAACTGAAACAATTCTGTAGTTCTAACTAATGTGCTGTGTAAAGGGTTAAACCCACAGTGATGGTGAGCACAGCAGGCAGGGACCAGCACAGCAGGCAGGGACCAGCACAGCCTGGACCAGAGTGGAAGTACAGGAGACTGGGAGGGAATGGAGAATGTAAGTGCAGGGCCTGTCATTGTCAATTAACAGGTTAAATGATCAAATTAGGAAGAAATTCTTTACAGTGAGGGTGGTGAGACACTGGAACAGGTTGCCCAGGGAGGTTGTGGATGCCCCCTCCCTGGAGGTGTTCACAACCAGGCTGAATGAGGCCTTGAGCAACCTGGTCCAGTGGGAGGTGTCCCTGCCCACGGCAGGGGGTTAGAACTAGATGATCTTTGAGGTCCCTTCCAACCCAACCCATTCTATGACTCTATAAAACCAGCAGCAACAGAAGCAGTTTTACTGCCACCCGTCACAACCTTCCCCCATTTCTCCCCCAGACCTGCCTCAGCTCACTGCTCATCCGTGAAGGATCTCCACATGGAACCAACTGGGAGTATCAAAGCAGAGGAAGAAGTCAAACCAGTTGCCAGGTGGGGTTATTCCTCTCTGGGCCCCCGAGCTGGGAGTGGAGCTCCTCAGTCCTCTCCCCCTGTCTAGTGCCAGTTTGGACTGATTAATCTGGAGCCAGCTCTACACACTGCATATGTACAGGTATTTTCATAAGGCATAGAACATCTTTGCATTGAAAATAAATCAACATCAGTACATTTCATTTAATATATACTTTCTTTGAGGTGCTTAGGAAAATACTCTCTTTATTTTATTTTTCTTCACTCTCTCTCTCTCTCTCTCTCTTATTTTTTATTCTCTGTATGTGACATGATAGAAATATCTCATGGGAAGTACAGCTTTATAGGTTACTATTGTTATTTTGTCTCTTTATAAAGGCATATACAACTTTGAGGCAGTGTTTTTGATGGACAGCACAATTCCTAAAGGATTTTCTTCTTCTTGGGGTTTTTTTTTTGTTTTGTTTTGCTTTGCTTTATTTTGTTTTGTTTTTTTTCAGTGTGCTTCAATGTTTCCAAATCCTATGAAATCGATTTAAAAAACCAAAACAAACAACAACCCCAAACCAACCCACAAAAGCAACCCCCCTGCACCAATGCCCAGCCAGAGGCTGACAATTCAGACTAATACCTAGCCACATGAACAATAGCTGGATATCATCAAGAGATTTACTTTTTTGTGGGGGTGGGGGTGGTTTTTTGGTCATTTTATTTTTTCCTCTCCCCTTCTCCCAGCTGATTGGTACTAACATAGACTATGATACATTTTGGCACTACCCTTTGCCATTGGTCCAGCAATTGGCAAACAAACCCCCACCCCCACCCCCACCCCCCCCAAAAAAAAAAGAACCTTTTTGTTGTTGTTGTTTTTTTGTGGTTTTTTTTTGTTTTTTTACCCTATGTATAGAAATCTGAACATTAGGTCTGGCTTAGACATATCTGCTATTGATATAAAAATATTTAGACAGTAAGCTCACGTTGAATAACTAGGTCTACTGTGTTCTGGAAACTCTTCAGTAGTAGAACAGCTTTCTCGTGCTCCATATGTACAAAGCTGTGTCCGTTGGCCTGCAACACAAACACAGGGAGAGGAGAGGCACAAGGGGGGCAGAGAGTCAGGGAATTGGCTGGCTGGGAAAAGCTCTCTAAGGTCATTGAGGCTGAACAAATGAGAGCAGAGAAGCATAGACTCTAGAATCATAGACTCTAGCATCATAGACTCAGAGAATCATAGACTCTAGACTCTAGCATCATAGAATCACAGACTCATACAATCATAGACTCTAGACTCTAGCATCATAGAATCACAGACTCATACAATCATAGACTCTAGACTCTAGCATCATAGAATCATAGACTCATAGAATCATAGACTCTAGCATCATAGGAGCATAGAATCATAGAATCATAGACTAGCATCATGGAATCAGAATCATAGAATCACAGACTCTAGCATCATAGACTCAGAGAATCATAGACTCTAGACTCTAGCATCATAGAATCATAGACTCATACAATCATAGACTCTAGACTCTAGCATCATAGAATCATAGACTCATAGAATCATAGACTCTAGCATCATAGGAGCATAGAATCATAGACTCAGAATCATAGACTAGCATCATGGAATCATAGAATCATAGACTCACAGACTCTAGCATCATAGACTCATAGACTATAGCATCATAGCTAGACTCATAGAATCATAGACTCTAGACTCTAGCCATCATAGAATCATAGACTCATAGAATCATAGACTCTAGCCATCATAGATAGACTCATAGAATCATAGACTCTAGCATCATAGAATCATAGACTCAGAATCATAGACTAGCATCATGCAATCATAGACTCATAGAATCATAGACTCTAGCATCATAGAATCATAGAATCATAGACTCAGAATCATAGACTAGCATCATGCAATCATAGACTCATAGAATCATAGACTCTAGCATCATAGAATCATAGAATAATAGACTCAGAATCATAGACTCTAGCATCATAGAATCATAGAATCATAGACTCAGAATCATAGACTCTATCATCATAGAATCATAGACTCTAGCCATCATAGAATCATGGACTCATAGAATCATAGGCTCTAGCCTCATAGACTAATAGAATCATAGACTCTAGCATCATAGATAGACTCATAGAATCATAGACTCAGAGACTAGCCATCATGGAATCATGGACTCATAGAATCATAGACTCTAGCATCATAGAATCATAGACTCATAGACTCTAGAATTGTGGAATGAATCTAGATTCATAAACTCTAGAATTGTAGAATCATAGAGGCTAGAATCATAGACTCTAGCTTCATAGACTCATAGAATCATAGACTCTAGCATCATAGCCTCAGAATCATAGACTCTAGCATCATAGAATCATAGACTCACAGAATCATAGACTCTAGCATCATAAAATCATAGAATCACAGACTCTAGAATCATAGACTCACAGAATCATAGACTCCAGCATCATAGAGTCATAGAATCTAGATTCATAGACTCTAGCATCATAGAATCATAGAATCTGGCATCATACAATCTAGATTCACAGAGTCTAGATGAAGGAGGCTGAGAGGAGACCTTCTGGCTCTCTACAGCTCTTGGAAGGAGGTTGGAGCCAGGTGGAGGGTGGTGTGACAGGACAGTGACAGGACAAGGGGAAACAGCCTCAGGTTGCACCAGGGGAAGTTTAGGTTGGACAGGAGGAACAATTTCTTCCCTTTGAGGGTTGGCAAGGTCTGGCCCAGGCTGCCCAGGGCAGTGGTGGAGTCCCCATCCCTGGAGGGGTTTCAGAGCTGTGGAGATGTGGTGCTGAGGGCCATGGTTTAGTGGTGACCTGGCAGTGCTGTGCTAATGGTTGGACTCAGTGACCTTACAGATCTCTTCCAACCAAAACAGTTCTCTAATTCTAGGCTCATTCAGAGAAAAAATGGCAAGGAAAGAAGCTTCAAACCAACTCAAGAGCAGGGCAGTGCTGCCTGCTCATCCTCAAAGGGTACAGGACAATGTTGTGTGGGTTCTTAAGGGGGCCTACAAGAAAGCTGGGAAGGGACTTTTTGTGGTGTCAGGGAGTGATAGGACTGGGGGGGATGGAGCAAAACTAGAAATGGGGAGATTGAGATTGGCTGTGAGGAAGAAGTTGTTCCCCAGGAGGGTGGTGAGAGCCTGGCACAGGCTGCCCAGGGAGGTGGTGGAAGCCTCCTGCCTGGAGGTGTTTGCAGCCAGGCTGGAGGTGGCTGTGAGCAACCTGCTGTGGTGTGAGGTGTCCCTGGCCATGGCAGGGGGTTGGAACTGGCTGAGCCTTGAGGTCCCTTCCAACCCTGCCAATTCTGTGATTCTCTGATTCTGCTCTAACTAACAGAGAAAGCTCTTTCCTGCAGGAAACATTTCTGTGTGGAAGAGAGCTGTAGGAGCTGCACATCCAAAAATACCTAAGCAGGGCACACCCAGAGGGAGTTGTTATTCATCATCTGAATAAATGATCACCAGGATCTGCTGCTTTCCTTCCTGCTCTGCTCTCCACCAAACACACTGTGACAGGGCACAGATAAACCACATCCCTCAGCACCACATCTGCAAGGCTTAGACATCCCTGTGACATCTGCAGGTGTATTTTACACACAGGGTTATTATTTACTTCCAGTGGTTAGGCAAAAGGAATGCATGAATTTTGAGATGAATTGTGGAGCCACCAAACTGAGAGGGTTTTTAGAGCTCTTGACTGTGTGGTGGCAAAAGCCCATGACATGGTTGCCTGAGCTTCTCTCTCCTTGCTTGTACAACCACACAACTCCAAAGTCACCTGCTCAGCTCCTCCTCCAAGGGCACCTACTGAAAGTGCTGATTTAATAATGGGAGAATCATTCCTACTTATCAAATCAAGAGCATAAGAGCTTGTGTCAAAGGAAAGAAAGAGCAGTTCTACTCCCCTCCAGGTCCCAATGGAGCCTTCTGGAGTTGTGAGGACCAGAATCTGTTCATAAGAGAATTGGTTCAATTGGAAAAGACCTTTAAGATCATTGAAGAAGGACATGGATCTGTAGGAGCGGGTCCAGAGGAGACCACAAAGATGATCACAGGGCCAGGAACCTCCCCTGTGGAGACAGGCTGAGAGAGTTGGAGCTGTTCAGCCTGGAGAAGACACCAGGGAGACCTTAGAGCACCCCTCCAGTACCTGAAGGGAGCTACAGGAGAGCTGGGAAGCCCTTTGACAAGGGCTTGTAGTGACAGGACAAGGGGCAATGGCTTTGAGCTGGAACAGGGGAGATTGAGACTGGAGATTAGGAAGCAATTCTTGGCAGTGGGGGGGGGGGGGGGGAGACACTGGAGCAGGTTGCCCAGGGAGGTTGTGGATGCCCCCTCCCTGGAGGCATTTGAGGCCAGGTTGGATGAGGCCTTGAGCTACCTGCTCTAGTGGAAGGTGTCCCTGCCCATGGCAGCCTCTCCAGGCTGCATGTCTCAAGGGTGCATTTTAAACCCCCACAAAATGTGTGCAGAGGTTTGGTAATAAAGAATTGCCACTGAGAGCATCCCCTGGGAACCATGGTCATGGCTTTTCCCCTACAATTAAGCTCATGATAAAAAGGAATCCTTAGACTGTTTGAGCACAAAGCAGAAGTAAACCCTTGGATTTTTCCAGGCTGCCCAGGGAGGTGCTGGAGCCACCAGCCCTGCAGGTGCTCAAGAAACCTGTGGCCATGGCACTGTGGGACATGGTTTAATGGCCATGGTGGGGTTGAGCTGCTGGTTGGACTCCATGATCTCAGAGGGCTTTTCCAACCCAAACCATTCTATAACTCTGTGATTCCACTCAGGCAATGTCAAGCCTCTTAATCTCTCCATTCACTTGAGCTGCATAAGCGTCTGCCAGAAACATCTCTGCTTCTCCTGACAGCAGCCTGCTGAGCAAGGCCTGCCATATAAATGTTCAAAATGATCCCCCTGGAGCCCTGGTCTGATGCCTTCTTGGATGTCAGCTTGAGGAAACTGTGTGGATGCACAAAAGGTGCATGGACATGGAGGTGCTCCATGGGGACAAAGTGTCAGACACGATGGGGAGAGCTGTTCAAGGGCAGGCTGCACAAGGCAACCTGGTCGAGTGGAAGGTGTCCCTGCCCATGGCAGGGGGGTTGGAACTAGGTGGTCTTTGAGGTCCCTTCCAACCCAAACTGTTCTATCAATGTGTAGCATGAAGGTCTAGAGGATACTGAAAGCAGAGAGGGCAGGCAGCATGAGGAGGGAGGGGGCTAAGCCTGAGGAAAGAGGAGAAGGTGGTTCCTCCTTTGGAGCACCAGCAGAAACTGGTGTCAGAAGCAGTGGCACTTGTTGCAGGCAAGGGCTGCAGACAGTGACAAGACAGCTTCTGTGTGCAGGAGCCTCCTCCTGTGCAGTAGTTGCTACAAGGAAGCCCAGGTCTCTGGCAGGGGCTTGTCTGCTGAGAGAAAGGCAAGCAGAGGTGATGGTGAGAGTGTGGAAGAGGGGCTTGGAGAAGAAGTGATGCCAGTGGCATTAATAATTTCAGGGCCTGCCTGCCTAGAGAGCCAGATCCTTTCAGCTGAAGGCATCACTGGGATGGGAGAGCTGAAATCTCCCTCACTACAGCTGTGTCTTTATCACTCTCTTAATACCTGCATGAGATTAATGAGCCTGCCACAGCATAAATCAACACCTGGCAGCAGGCAGCAGGCACCAGGCAGGGGCAGAAGGGAGTTGCAAAAATGTTCTTGCCAGAGAGTCTGAAATGCTGTGACAGAGGAGGAGCCCTGCTCAGGCTGAGCCCCAGCCCTGCCTGAACCATCAGAGTGCAAAGTCAAACCCCATTCATCAACCTCAAAGTGATGAATTAATCAGGAGAGTGGCATTTGCTGCCCCTCAAAACAAGGAAAAACTCTAGGGGCAAAATAACCTAGAGCAGAATTAAAGGAAATAAAAGGAGAAAGGAAGAAAATACAAATTAAAATAGAAATTAAAATGAAATAAAAGAATAAAATGAGCTAATAAAAATGAAAATAGAAATGAAATAAAAGAATGAAATAGGCAAATAAAAAATGAAAGTAGAAATGAAATAAAAATGAAATAAAAGAATAAAATGAGCTAATAAAAATGAAAATAGAAATGAAATAAAAGAATGAAATAAGCAAATAAAAATGAAAGTAGAAATGAAATAAAAATGAAATAAAAGACTATAATAAATAAAATAAATGAAAATAGAAATGAAATAAAAGAATGAAATAGGCAAATAAAAATGAAAATAGAAATGAAATAAAAATGAAAAGAATAAAATCAGCTAATAGAAATGAAAATAGAAATGAAATAAAAGAATAAAATAGGCAAATAAAAATGAAAGTAGAAATGAAATAAAAATGAAAGAAAAGAATAAAATGAGCTAATAAAAATGAAAATAGAAATGAAATAAAAGAATGAAATAGGCAAATAAAAATGAAAATAGAAATGAAATTAAAATGAAATAAAAGAATAAAATCAGCTAATAGAAATGAAAATAGAAATGAAATAAAAGAATAAAATAGGCAAATAAAAATGAAAGTAGAAATGAAATAAAAATGAAAGAAAAGAATAAAACCAGCTAATAAAAATTAGAAATGAAATACAAGAAGAAATAATATAAAGATTATTTAAGATTATTAATCTTAAGATTATTAAGATTCTTATAATCTTAAAGATTAAAATACAAATGAAATAAAAATTAAAAGAATAAAATAAAAATGAAAGTAGAAATGAAATAAAAATGAAAGAAAAGAATAAAATCAGCTAATAAAATTTAAACGAAATAAAAGTGAAATAAAAATAAAATGAGATAAAAATGAAAATAGAAATTGAATAAAAGAATAAAATGAGGTAAAAATGGAAATAGAAATGAAATAAAAGTGGAATAGAAGAATAAAATGAGATAAAAATGAAAATAGAAATGAAATAGAAGTGGAATAAAAGAATAAAATGAGATAAAAATGAAAATAGAAATGAAATAGAAGTGGAATAAAAGAATAAAATGAGATAAAAATGAAAATAGAAATTAAATAGAAGTGGAATAAAAGAATAAAATGAGATAAAAATGAAAATATGAAATAAAAGTGAAATAGAAGAAAGTGAGATAATCAAAACAAAAATAGAAATGGAATAAAAATGAAATAAAAGAATAAAAGAAGCTAATAAAAAATAAATTAGAAATGAAATAAAAAAGAAAACAATAAAATGAGGTTATAAAAGTTACAAAAGAAATAAAAATGAGATAAAATAATCAAATCAGCTAATAAAATTTAAATGAAATACAAATGAGCGACAAGAATAAAATGAGATCATCAAAATTAAAACACAAGAGAAATAAAATGAAATAAAAGAATAAAATGAGATCATCAAAATGAAAATAGAAATGAAATAAAAGGAGAAAGTGAGATCATCAAAATGGAGCTAGAAATGAAATAGAAATGAAATAAACTAATAAAATAAGCTAGTAAAGATTAAAATATAAATGAAATACAAATGGAATAAAAGAAGAAAGTGAGACAATCAAAATGAAAATTGAAATGAAAATGAAATAAACTCTAATAAAATAGCTAATAAAATGAAAATCAAATGAAAATGAATTAAATGAATAAAATGAGATAATCAGAATTAAAAATGAAATGAAAATGAAATAAACTAATAAAATTAAAATGAAATAAAAGTGAAATAAAAGAATAAAATGAGATAATAAAAATTAAAATAGAAATAAACAGGAAATAAAAGAAGCTAATAAAATGAAAATAGAAATGAAATAAAAATGAAATACAAGAAGCTAATAAAAATGAAAATAGAAATGAAATAAAAGTGAAAATAACAAAAATGATGAAAGAAATAAAAATGAGATAAGAGAATAAAATCAGCTGATAGAATGAAAGAAAAATGAAATAAAAGAAGAACGTGAGATAAGCAAAATGAAAATAGAAATGAAATACAAATGAAATAAACTAATAAAAGGAGCTGATAAAAATGGAAATAGAAATGAAATTAAAATTAAAAGACTAAAAATCATTAAAATTAATAAAACAAAATAATAAATAGTAAAAGAATAAAAATGAGATCAAATAATAAAACCAGCTGATAATATTGAAATGCAATAAAAAGGAAAGAAAAGAATGGAAGGAGATAATGAAAACTAAAATAGAAGTGAAATAAAAGAATAAAATGAGGTAACAAGAATCCAAATAGAAGTGAAATAAAAGAATAAAATGAGGCAATAAAAATCCCAACAGGAAAGAAATGAAAATTAACTAAAACTAATAAAAGTACCTAAACTAATAAAATCAACTAATGCAAATTAAAATATAAATAAGAAGGAAATAAAAATAAAGAGAAGTAAAATTACCACCCCCCAATCAATGAGAGGATGCGAATGACCAATCCCATGAAACAAGCAAGGGATAAGAGCCATTTCAATGGGCTTGGGCTCTGTGTTCCCAGAGCACAACGCAGAGTCCTTTGTGGCAGGAAGGGCAGCCAGGAAAATCTTGGTCCCAGGACCCAAAGCGAGGAAGCAAAAGGCTGAGCTCTCCCTGGAGGGCACGCAGGGACTGCCCTGGCCCCGCAGTGGATCCGGGAGTGGCTGGGGGCCATCTGAGTGCTTTCAAAAATGCGAAAGCGGCAAAAAGAGAGGCAAAAAATGTTGGCGCTTCCAATCCCGTCCTGGCAGGCGACTCCATCGCCTTCCCCCAGGGTCACACCAGCTGCACAGGGGGAGCTTCTCACCCTGCTTTGCTTTCTCAGGCGCTTGTGCTTGTGGAGCTGCCTGCAAAGCTCCTCTCTCCCCACACCTCCTTGTGCTGGTAGCAGGGGTGGGAAGAAGGAGGGATTATTTTTACTTGAGAGTTGAAATGGTGTCACTGGGATCGCTCCGGGGACAGGCTGC
This sequence comes from Dryobates pubescens, assembly GCF_014839835.1. Lineage (NCBI taxonomy): Eukaryota > Metazoa > Chordata > Aves > Piciformes > Picidae > Dryobates > Dryobates pubescens. Next base: position 2,034,139 of record NC_071622.1, read on the forward strand.
AGGCATTAACCCTCTCCTGCGCTCCATGCCCGTGCTGAAGGCTGCTGCTGCCATCCTTGTACACTTCAGCATCCCCAGGTGCAAGGAGGGAAATCATAGAAGGCCTTGGGTTGGAAGGGACCTTTAAAGGTCATCTTGTCCAACCCCCCTGAAGTGACCAGCGACATCTGCAACTAGACCAAGTTGCTCAGGAGCCATCAAATTTGACTTGAATGTCTTGACATTGGGAAGAAGTTCTTTACTATGAGCATGGTGGAACACTGGAACAGGTTGGCCAGGGAGGTGGTGGAGGCCCCATCCCTGGAGACATTCAAAGCTGAGCTTCATGGGGCTCTGAGCAACCTGCTTGAGTCAGGGACACCCTGGTTACTGCAGGGGATTGGACTAGATGACCTTTAGAGGCCCCTTCCAACCCAAACCAGTCAAGGATTCTATGATTCTAGGGTTCTAGGATTCCAGGTTTCTGTGATACTAGGGTTCCAGACTGCTGTGATTCCAGGTTTGTGGGAGTCTAGGATTCTGTGGTTGCAGGTTTCTAGGATTATAGGATTCTGTGACTCCAGGTTTCTAGGATTATAGGATTCAGTGACTCCAAGTTTCTAGGATTCAGTGACTCCAGGTTTCAAGGATTCTATGACAGTCCTTGCTGTGCTCCCAGTGTGCTCACTGGGTTTGGTTCATCTCCCCACCAGCAGCACAGGGACTGTGGGACAAGCACTTCCCACCACCTCTTTTTCACATCCCCACTCTGTCTTCGGCTGGTTTTGTTCAGTCTGAGACCAGCTCATGAAGTTCTGCTCGTACCATTTGGGTTCAAATCGATACCAAAGCACCCTGGCACCACATCTAGCAGGTAACTTGTCCTTCAAGCATCATCACTGACTCATTTGGAGGTACAAAGCAAAGGAATCTGCCCCTACCTGGAGGATCTTGTCGCCAGGCTGGAGCAGGCTGGATGCTGGTCCATCAGGCTGAACCCTAGTAACAAAGATACCCTATAAGTCAGAAGTAACAGGAGGTTAGGATGCTAGCACCAAGAACTACTTCCCAAAATACAGGTCTCTCCCTAACTGCTCTCTAGGGGGTTTAAAATACTCCAGCAATGGCTGGACATGAAACTCTTCTTCTAATCTCTTTGTATCCACACTGGGATGGGTTTGTAGCAGCTCTCTGTGCTCTTGGGCTAGTTAGCACCTCAAATTAATTGATAAAATCATTTGAAATTCAAACCCCACAGCACAAAATTACCCAGGGAGGAGGTAGATGCAGAATTACAGAACACAGAATTAGCCAGGTTGGAAAAGACCTCAGAGATCATCCAGTCCAACCTCTCACCCAACACCATCTGATCAACTCAACCATGGCTCCAAGTGCCTCAGCCAGGCTCTTCTTAAACACCTCCAGGGATGGTGACTGCAGCACCTCCCTGGGCAGCACATTCCAATGGCCAATCTCTCTTGCTGGGAAGAATTTCTTCCTAACATCCAGCCCAAACCTCCCCTGGCACAGGTTGAGACTGTGTCCTCTTGTTCTGGTGCTGCTTGCCTGGGAGAAGAGACCAACCCCCACCTGGCTATAACCTCCCTTCAGGTAGCTGTAGAGAGCAAGAAGGTCTCCCCTGAGCCTCCTCTGCCCCATCCTCTGGTGACATGATATGAAAGCAATGTCCAGTATAGGCAGGGCAAGAGGAACAGGGCTGTCAGGAGGGTAATTAAAATGGAACAAGCATTTTCCTTCTTCTGGGAAAAACCACCAGACCAAACACATTTAAAAGCTCTCTTGATGGTCACAGATTCACAGAATGGTTTGGGTTGGAAGGGACCTCAAAGATCAGCTCGTTCCAAGCCCCTGCCACAGGCATTCAGTACAATGGTTGGGGGTATGCCACTTAATCCAGTGTCTGAGGAGTGAAGGACTTTGAAAGGGGGGAAAAACCCATCAAGGAATAAAGGACATTTTGAGATGTGTTTGCAGAGTTTCAGTAAAATATGTTAATAAACCCTTCAAATCAAATCCTGGGGTGTCCCCTCCCTGCAGGTGTTCAAGTCCATGCTGAATGAGGCCTTGAGCAGCCTGCTCTAGTGGGAGGTGTCCCTGCCCATGGCAGGGGTTGGAACTGGATGATCTTTAAGGTCCCTTCCAGCCTATGAATGTATGAACCCATTTGGAATGTGTCACACAGCTCCTACAGCCCTCTGCTCCTGCATCCTCTGCCTTTCTTTGCCATGGGCACCTCAGAGCAGACCCCAAGCCTGAATTCCTGCTGTTCCCACTGCTCCCAGAGGCAGCAGAGAAATTCTCTGCTTGGGATCACCATGCACATCGCTCATGTCCTTGAGGGATGGAGCCAGGTGCTGGCCAGTGGCTCTGTGAACTTTCTAACAGCCTGGCTTCCTCAGGAGCAGAGCCATGGGCTGCTTTATGTCATCCACATGCCATTAACTGGTGACACCAGGCTGCCACTGAAATGAGTGACTGCTTCAGGGCATCTCACTGTCATGCTGGTGATCACTGAGGTCACTGAGCAGAGGCTTACTCACTGCCAGCCCCACTGATTGCAGCTTGCAGACAGAATCAATATGCATGACTTCAACTCATCACTGGCACCCATGGAAAGAGGCAGCCTTGCCCTCTTATCACTTCTGTGACATTTAAACCATGATCAAGCTGATTTAAAGGTGTGGGAAGCAGTGTTTCAGAGTAACAGCACAGCAAAATGAAAGGTTTCATGATTAATTCCTTCAATAGGACTCCTCACCACTCCTTTTACACCTAGACTTGCAGTTCTCTTAGTGGTAACACTCAGTCTCTCTACACATTGCTGTGCAGACTCACCCAGAGTGGGGTTTGGACCCCACTTGAATCATTTCATAGACTCATAGACTGGTTTGGATTGGATGGGACCTCAAAGGCCATGTAGTTCCAACCCCCTGCCATGGGCAGGGACACCTTCCACTAGAGCAGAACCCCAACCTGGCCTGGAACACCTCTGGGGAGGGAGCATCCATTTCAATGTATATCAGTGGAACTCCAGCTTAATTCTAGCTTCAGACATTACCCATCCAAAAGCCCCACCAAACTGTCATGTTAGAAAGTGTAATTTTCATTTGAAGTCTCAAAGAAGGACACAAAAATGAGCCAGGGTGTGCCCAGGTGGCTGAGATCCTGGCTTGGATCAGCACTAGTGTGGCCAGCGGGAGCTGGGCAGGGATTGTGCCCCTGTGCTGGCCACTGGTGAGGCCACACCTTGAGTACTTGGTGCAGGTTTGGGCTCTCACTCCAAAGAGGGGCTGGAGCAGGTTAAGAGAAGGGCAACAAAGCTGGGGAAGGCTCTGGAGAGCAGGGCTGGTGAGGAGCAGCTGAGGGAACTGGGGATGTTCAGCCTGGAGAGAAGGAGGCTGAGGGGAGACCTTCTGGCTCTCTACATCTCCCTGAAAGGTGGGGGTTGGTCTCTTCTCCCAAGCAGCATAGAATGAGAGGAAATGGCCTGCAGCTGTGCCAGAGGAGTTTAGGTTGGACAGTAGGAAAAATTTGTTCACTGCAGGAGAGGTCAGGCACTGGCACAGGCTGCCCAGGGAGGTGGTGGAGTCCCCATCCCTGGAGGTGTTCAAGAAACCTGTGGAGATGGCACTTGGGGACATGGTTTAAGGGCCATGGTGGTGTTGGGTTGAGAGTTGGACCCAGTGACCTTAGGAGGGCTTTTCCAAGCAGAACAGTTCCACGAGTCTACCATACATTGAACCATGGGGAAAGAAAAGCCCAGGAGGGTATAAAATGTAATTGCCATGTGCAGTCTCAAAGGAGGCCACAGGGATGAGGCTGAGGGGACAGCTGCTGCAGTGCCTGAGAGCTGTGTGCATTGAATGGAATGATTCTTGAAATCCAAGCCAGAAACCACCAAAGAGAAAATGGCAAGGAATGAAGATTGTGTTAAATTGCTCTTCCCAAGAGTATTTTACATCTCCAGCTGTAATTCAGCAAACTCCACTCAGTTTTACACCACCAACCAGATGAATCCACAGCTTAAAGAGGCCATTCCCTAACCCTGAAGCCCTCTCTAGCTGATTATCACTGGAGGGATTTTTACTAAGCTTCCTCTTACTCTGCAGTGGTTTCTCCACCTCTTAAACATGGAAGTTAGGACTGAAAAAAGCACCACCAATAATCCCTTAACAAAAGAAAAGGCCAAGTAGGGGAAGAAAATCTTGAATTATTGACATGAAAGTGCAAGAAAGAACCCAACCCCTTCCCTCATCTCTGTCCCCACTCTCTGGCTCTCTAAAATGAGGACAGTTTGAGGAGAGAAGTTGAACACTTACCTTATCAGAAGGTTTGAATGGATTTCCTTGTCCACTGATTCCACCACTGATACTAAATCCAAGGCCAGGATTCTTCTCTATCCTCACACAAAACTGGGTTAAAAAGATACAGCAAGATGAGCTGATGCCCTCATGAGAACCTGCCCAAGCAATGGCACCTTCTTCTCCCAAGCCTGTTTCCTCCCCTGCTGGGACCTGGTGGGGTCACATCTTGACTGCATTCAGTTTTGGAGCCCTCTCTCCAAGAAGGACCCTGAGGGTCTGGAGCAGGTTCAGAGAGGGGCAGCAAAGCTGGAGAAGGGTCTGGAGAACAGGGCTGAGGGGGAGCAGCTGAGGAACTGAAGTTGCTCTGCTTGGAGAAGTCTGTGGGGAGACCTTCTGGGACCTCTAAATGTCATCCAGTCCAACGCTCCCTGCAGTCAGCAGGGATATCTCCAACTAGATCAGGCTGCCCAGGGCCACATAAGTCTGATCTTGAATGTCTCCAGGGACAGGGCCTCAGCCACACAGGTTGGATTTGATGATCTCTGAGGTCTTTTCCAACCTGCTTGATTGATTCTGTGATCCCTGGGCAACCTGTTCCAGTGTCTCACCATCCTCACTGTGCAGAACTTCCTCCTGATGTCCAACCTAAATCCACCCTGCTCTAATTTCAAGCCATTGCCCCTTGTGCTATCATCACAAACCCTTATGAAAGGTCCCTCTCCAGCCTTCCTGTGTGTCCCTTTCAGATACTGAAATGCAGCTCTAAGGCCTCCCTGGAGCCTTCTCTTCTCCAAGCTGAACAGCCCCAGCTGTCCCAGACGGTCCCCATAAGAGAGGTGCTCCACCCCTCTGATCATCTTAGTGGCCTCCTCTGGTGCCACTCTAGCAGGTCCATGTCCCCCTTGTGTTGGGGGTCCCAGAGCTGGACCCAGCACTGCAGGTGAGGTCTGACCAGAGCAGAGCAGAGTGGCAGAATCCCCTCTCTCCATCTGCTGGCCAAGCTGCTTTTGGTGCAGCCCAGGCTGCCATCGGCTTTCTGGGCCGCCAGTGCCCACTGCTGCCTCACATCCAGCTTCTCATCCAGCAGCACCCCCAAGTCCTTTTGTGCAGAGCTGCTCTCAATCTCACCACCCCCCAGCCCGGATTGGCACCACTGCCCACAAGTCATTTTGTAGCCCCACTTCCTCACCTGCTCCTGGTAGGCATCGGTGCTCCTCTGCCCCTTGGTTTGGATTAAACATCTCCCTGTCTGCGGTGCCCGGGAGGTCTGGGAGGAGGGGATCTGGATGGGCAGTGGTGGTTGGTACTGCTGGATGGTGACCTTGTTCATGTTGCCTTCATACTGCTGCTGCTGCTGCTGCTGCTGCTGCTGCTGCTGCTGCTGCTGCTCGCGGCTGCGGTGCTGCAGGCTTTGCGAGCCCATCAAGGTCTGGATGTGGCTACCTGCCTGTGGGTAACGTAACCCGTTAGGCCACAAAGTCAGGAAGCTGAAAGGAAGCAATCAGTACAACTTACAGAGTCCAGTCAAAGCAAACCTCCCAAAGCACAGCAGAGGTTTGCTTTTTGACCCCAGTTGGCTAAAAAGAACCCCCACACCCCACGAGTAAAAGCAGCAAGGATGTGGCCCTGGCACTCGGTGACCGTTCCTAGATGCACAGATTGGTTTGGCTTGGGAAGGACCTTAAAGATCAGCCAGTTCCAGCCCCCTGCCAGGGGCAGGGACACCTCCCACCAGCCCAGGTTGCTCGAGGCCTCATCCAGCCTGGCCTGGAGCACCTCCAGGGAGGGGCATCTACAGGCTCTCTGGGCAGCCTGTGCCAGTGTCTCGGCACACATGAAGGCAGCCCCAGCGGGCACGGGTGGGGGTTGTGCATCAGGGGAGCCTTGCCTGTGGGCCCCTCTTGTGCTGCCAAAGGGCTCTGCAGAGTCTTGGGTCACCAGCTCTGCACCACACTGGCACTTTGCTCCTGCCATCTCCACCCAGACACTGCTGCTTTGCAGTTCATCTGGATATGAACTACAGCCCAGGAGGCTCCATGAGGAGGAACTTCTTTCCTGTGAGGGTCACAGAGCTCTGGAACAGGCTGCCCAGAGGGGTTGTGGGGTCTCCCTCTCTGGAGAGTTTGAAGACCCATCTGGATGTGTTCCTCTGTGACCTGTGCTGGATTCTGTGGTCCTGCTCTGGCAGGGGGGGGTGGACTCGATGATCTCCAGAGGTCCCTTCCAACCCCTGACATCCTGTGGTCCTATGAATTACAGGCAGGATGTTTGAGAAACAGGGTTTGGTTTTGCTCCTCCTGTCATGATCCTTGCTTCTGCTCAGGATGTTTTCTGAGCTGGAAACATTTCATAGGTCAGTGGTTGGACTTGATGATCTTAGAATCACAGAATGATAGAACTGTTAGGGTAGGAAAAGACCTCCAAGATCATCGAGTCCAACCACTGACCTAACTCCACCATGGCCATTAAACCATGGCCCACAGTGCCACGGCCACATGGTCCTTGAACCCCTCCAGGACAGTGACTTCACCACCTCCCTGGGCAGCCTGTTCTAGTGCCTGACCACTCTTGCAGCTGTGGACATGGAAGAGCTTAAGAACCAGTGACTAAGACAGTCCAGGCAGCACTTGGTGAATCAGCCTGTGCTGTGAACATCCCACATCTCCCATAGACATCTTCTATTCAGCCATGGTCAGAGGGAAGGAAATGCTCAAGGTGGACTTGTTAGTTCCTCATTAATTCCTCAGCAGCTGCAAGCTGTGTCCACAGTTGGTACCTGAACCTGTGTCACCCTGTGCCACCAAGATGCAAGGGGAGCAGGTGATCAGGTGCTGGTTCTATGCTTCAGATTGTGTCATACTTATCACAGCAGGGTCCTGAAATGCAGCACCTCAGAAAGCCTGCTATTTGCTCTAATCCCATCTCAGCATCACAGCATTAACCAGGTTGGGAAAGACCTCAGAGATCTTCAAGTCCAACCTCTCACCCAACACCATCTGATCAACTCAACCATGGCACCAAGAGCTTCATCCAGGCTCTGCTTAAACACCTCCAGGGATGGGGACTCCACCACCTCCCTGGGCCCTCAAACCCAGAGCACCTGGGCTCTGTTGCAGTCTCCTCCCACCCCAGGTGTGGCCACTTGGCCCTCCCACCCACTCCCCTATTTAATCCCCACCAGGGGAGGCTGCAGCCCTAAGCTGAGCCCATCTGGGCTGAGGATCCTCCTCATCTCTGGTGAGTGCCCCTGGTGCACACTGGGTGATGGTGGTGGTGACAACAAAGGCCGGGGGGCCTGGTGGCCCCCCGGCTGTTAGGGCCAATATTGCTGACTCCTCCAATCCCACCCTCGGTGCTGGCTGGGCTCTGTCACTGGGGCTGAGCTCCTCTGGGTGGTGTCTTGGCTGGCTGAGGGTCTTGCCCCAGGCTCTGGGATGGCTGCAAAAGTGGTGGTGGTGGAACAGAAGCAGTTTAGTCATAGAACTGTCAGGGTTGGAAGGGACCTCAAGGTTCAGCCAGCTCCAACCCCCCTGCCATGGGCAGGGACACCTCACACCGCAGCAGGTTGCTCACAGCCACCTCCAGCCTGGCTGCAAACACCTCCAGGCAGGAGGCTGCCACCACCTCCCTGGGCAACCTGTGCCAGGCTCTCACCACCCTCCTGGGGAACAACTTCTTCCTCACATCCAATCTCAATCTCCCCATTTCTAGTTTTGCTTCATCCCCCCCAGTCCTATCCCTCCCTGACACCCTCAAAAGTCCCTCCCCAGCTTTCTTGGAGCCCCCTTCAGATCCTAGAAGCACAATGAGGTCTCCTTGGAGCCTTCTCCTCTCCAGCCTGCACAACCCCAACTCCCTCAGCCTGTCCTCACTACAGAGCAGCTCCAGCCCTCTGCTCCTCCTCATGGCCCTTCTCTGGACACCTTCCAGCACCTCCAGATCCTTCCTGGAGTAGAGGCTCCAGACCTGGCCCCAGAGCTGCAGCTGTGGTCTCAGCAGAGTGGAGCAGAGGGCAGAATCCCCTCCCTGGCCCTGCTGGCTCTGCTTGTGTTGCTGCAGCCAGGATGTGATTGGCTTTCTGGGCTAGTCAGATGGACTATTTTTGCCTGGAGGTCCCTTGAGTCTGCTCTCATCATTCCATAAGTCTCTGTTGTTGTGCCTCATTTACAGACCATTTCTTCTCCCTCGCTGCTTCCTTTCAGGAATGAGGAAAGAAAGGAGGAAAAAAAAGCAATAAAGCATATCAGGAAAATGCATTCTCTTATCAATCAGCTCTGAGCAGGAAGCCTTCAGGAAGAGGGGCAGGTTGGAAAGTGAGAATCACTTCTTCCAAATCACAAGACAAATGTCATAAAGAGCAGAGAGGAAGAGACTGCATCTTCTCCATTGCGGTTATGCTTCATGGTGGGAGGAAATGCAAGGGGGGAGGAGGGGGAAGTTCAAGCTGGCCTGGAAATCTCAGTCACACTTCTCTACAGGAAGAATCCCTGAGAAAAGGACATTGTGACAAGTGAATCCCCATCCTGAACACAGAAATAACCAGGTTGGAGAGGACCTTTGAGATCAAGCCCAACCTCTCACCCAACACCATCTGATCAACTCAACCATGGCTCCAAGTGCCACATCCAATCTTTTTCTGAACACCTCCAGGGATGGGGACTCCACCACCTCCCTGGGCAGCACATTCCAGTGGCCAATTACTTTTCCTGGGAAGAATTTCTTCCTCACCTCCAGCCTAAACCTCCCCTGGCACAGCTTGAGACTGTGTCCTCTTGTTTGGTGCCGGTTGCCTGGCAGAGGAGGCAGAAAGAGCCTCTAGCCTCTCAGTCATGGCTGGCAGAGATACTTCCAAGTCAGAAAGGGAAAGAATTGGTGACTCAGGCACTTTTGTATGTCCCATTTTGAGGCAGCTGCCTTGCTCCAGTTCCACAGCATATGCTCCTTCCACATCCACCAAGACCTTCCCAGCCCACACAGGGATCACCAAGAGTCTGCACAGCTTCAGCCTTCACGTGGGCTGCTGTGACCCTGCAGCAGAAGAGGCCAACTCACAGAGTCCTACACAACCCCAAGCCTGTGTAGCTCATCCTCAGAGGGTCATCAGCATGCACTTGTATCTGCTCAGCTGGTGTCTGCTCATTTTCCATCCTCCCTCTCCCTCTTCTTTCTCATACAATCATAGAATGCATTGGCTTGGAGAGGCCCTTTAAAGGCCACCTTGCCCAAGCCCCCTGCAGTCAGCAGAGATATCCCCCTACTGTATCAGGTTGCCCAGAGGTCCATCAAGCCTGACTGTGTATGTCTTCAGGGATGGGGCCTCCACCACCTCCCTGGGCAACCTGTTCCAGTGTTCTACCCCCCTCATAATAAGGAACTTCCCAATGTCCATCTACCCTGCTCTAAGTGAAACCCCAGGAGTTTCCAAGTTCCCTTTTGAGGATCCTCCACTACACTTCTACTCCTTCCCTTTTTCTGGAGGAGCAGCTAACTCAGGCCCCAACTGGTTTTGTTGACATGACAGAAGAAGTTGTCTCCCAGGAAGCAGAAATGCTGTAGTCTTCTATCAAGTGAGTTAGGATTATTCCATTTGAAGATGAAAAACATCCAACTTTTCCATCAGAGAGCCCCTCAACTATGGGGTGATGACAGAAAAAGGATCATGTTTGGAGTAGGGATGGCATTTGAGGTGCATTGTGAACAGCAAAAAGGGCAGAAACAGCCCCTCCCACCCCACATAATGGCACAGTGATTATGGTGTAGTATTCCCACCCTAACCTACATAAGGAGCCTTCACTGCCCCTGTAGCAGCCCTTTATGTATGGATGATATAGGAACATGGACCACTGTGTCTACACTGTCCATCCAGCTACAGCACACACTCTTCTCCTTGAGGAACAAGTCCCAGCTCCTCTCCCACTGATTTCATAGGGTCACAGAATTGTCTCAGGTGGGAAAGAGCTCTAAGATTGAGTCCAACCACTGACCCAACACCACCGTGGCCACTAAACCGTGTCCCCAAGTGCCATGGCCACACCTTTCTTGAACACCTCCAGGGATGGGGACTCCACCACCTCCTGGGCAGCCTGTGCCAGTGCCTGACCACTCTTGCAGGAAAGAAATGCTTCCTAAGTCCACATGATTCTTGAACACCTCCTGTTGGGCTTTCCAGCTTCATCTCCACCACACAGTGACGCTGATCTGCAGGAGCCCTTCACCCATCTGCCTCAAGTTGTATTTCCACCGTTTCACAGAGCCACAGGATGGTGGAAGTTGGAAGGGACCTCTGGAGATCATCCAGTGCAATCCCCCCCTGCCAAGGCAGGTTTGCCTAAATAAGGTTGCACAGGAATACATCCAGGTGGGTTTTGAATGTCTCCAGAGGATGGAGACTTCACCAGCCCTCCAGGCAGCCTGCTCCAGTGCTGCATCACCCTTACATTAAAGAAGTTACTCCTGATGTTTAGATGGAACTTCTGATGTTGCAGTTTGTTTCTTGTTGTTGAAGTCCAATTCTAGGGAAGGTTTTCTGAGCCTGACTTCAAAGAAGTGCTCTGTTTCCCTCCCCAGATGCTAGGAAAGCAGGAGGCTGGAGGTCACTTTCCCTGGACACTGCAACCCCCCTCCTGAGGACGGTGGGTAAGCAATTTTCAGAACTCATTTTCTCACTCCTGTTAATAGAGTTTGAAGAGATGATATCACTTCTCCTTGTGTATTCACACCATGGCTCTTGCTGGGGGTGGGATAAGCTGCCTCTCTGGGGGAAAAAAATGGAGTTATTTATTCTGCAGACACAAAAAGAAATCTCTTTTGCAGCCTGCTTCCCCCAGTGTCACTTGTGCTCTTTGCTTTAGCTAACAGCCACATGGAAAGTTAATTATTCTCAGCTCACTCTCCAATATTTGCAGTATAAGGTAAGAAGCTGCCAAGGGATTGAACAATGGTTTGCTCCACGGAGTTAAGCAGGTTTCAGCTGGATTATGCAATGCTTGAACTATCACAGATTGATAGAATGGTTTGGGTTGGAAGGGGCCTTAAAGATCTTCTAGTTCCAGGACACCTTCCACTAGAGCAGGTTGCTCAAGGCCTCATCTAACCTGGTCTTGAACCCCTCCAGGGAGTGGGCATCCATGACCTGCCTGGGCAGCCTCTCAGCTTACCTCATCTGAGCAGCCAAATGCTGAGGTAGGGAGAACAAGCCAGAAGCTGCAGTTGCTTATTCTGGTAACGCTGCTGGTGATGCACAAATGCAGGACAGAGGCTGTGGTAGATGGGGATGGATAAATGCAGGGTTTGGGTTGGACTGTGTGATCTCCAGAGGTGCTTTCCAGCCCCTGTGGTTCTGTGGTTCAGTTTTAGCCCAGTATGCCAGTGAAGATAAGCAGTGGCTCCTCTTAAATGTCTTCTCCCAGTTTCTTGCATATCACAGGATAAAGAGACCCTTCAACTAATTTGGCTGTTGGACCAACTCCATCAGACAACATCAGGGCCTCTTCCTCCTCATCATCATCATTAAAGATCAGAGTTGGTGTGGCCCTGGGCAGCCTGATCTAACTGGAGGTGTCCTTGCTCACTGCAGGGGGGGTGGACAAGATGACCTTTGAGGGTCCCTTCCAGCCTGATGCAATCTGTGAATCATCCTCCCTTGCCTTGGGAGGAGTCTCTGAGCTGTTCTGGGTGCGATGGCTTTAGTCACTCATCTCCAAGCAACTCTCTGGTACATGGTGGTGAAGGACATAGTTTAGTGGTGACCTGGTGGTGCTGAGTTAATGGTTGGCCTTCATGATCTCAGAGGTCCTTTCCAAGCTTTATGATTCTGTGTGTATCTCTTGTTGCTGCTCCTGGATGCAGTCAAGGGCTACTGCTTCTACAGTTGCCCTGGTTGTTGACAGTTGGATGTGCCTCATCAGTGCTGATGGGTAATCAGGCTGCAGAAGTTAACTGTGTCCACACTGAGACTTTCACATTGCCTTCAGGACCAGCCTCCATACTGACATCAACCCATGTCATTATCACTGCTTAGATGTGCAGCTCTGCCTTCCAAAGCTGATTGCAAACACAGTGCTGGTCTGTCAAGAGCCTCCATTCTGCAGCTTTGTCAGGAGAGCATCCAAAAATGGCAGTTTCTCAGGGGGTGAGCAGAGCCAAGAGAGAACAGCCAGTGTTTGCATCCAAACAGGCCAGATCCAAGCACTGGAATTTAATATCTACCACCACAAGGTACTAGAAATTAGAGCCCTTTTCTAGTGAGTTCATCAGCAAATGACGATGAACAGCAGCCTGGATGTCTCTGCCAAGATGTCTGTGAGCATCCAGACACTGGGCTGGCCTCCATCTCTACACATTTGTTTTGTTGTGATGAACTGAAGAATGGAATTGAAACTGGAATGAAGACTTGTCAGGACAAGAGGGAGGAAGGCACCTGCCAAGCCTGCTGTGGGTATCCCACACGACTGGAATGAAGACTTGTCAGGACAAGAGGCAGGAAGGCACCTGCCAAGCCCACTGAGGACATCTCACAGACTTTAAGTACCAGCATCTGTATTACAAGAGTCCCAAGCCAGGCATGACACCACCCCCCTTGATCCATACCCATTACTGCTTGCAGCTTTGGAGGACAAACAGGCATTTCCCAACCCTCTTTTGGAACAGGGTAAGGTATCGGTCTGACATCCTTGTGAGTGCATTATCCTCTTAGGGGAGAAGGAAGGCAAACCCTTGGGATGTTGAAACCCACAACAGCTGCAGTTTGCCACACCACCCAGCGTGCACCAGGACTCCTTTGAACACAGCCCCTCCAAACTCTGTAGTCTGGTTTTGCTTTACGTGCTTTTCGGCTGCAGCCACTCTATGTGGAGGTAAGGTACAGGGCTCAGACTTGCTCTTTTGAGACCACCATCCTGGCTCTTGATGTGTGTGTAGTTAGGAGCTGAAAGTGGCACAGGAGTGAACCTGGGCTTTTAGAAAGCAGCTTTTAATCTGAATTCTAAACCTGCAGAATGGAGCTTCACGTTATTGCAGAAACAAGTCGCTTGCGAGGTGGAGGAGGTTTTCTTACGTTACTAATGATAGCAAATCGACCTCCTCTCCTCCTCCTCCTCCTCCTCCTTCACTGGGAAAAGGAGCTGTGGTGTTCAGCTGGGCTGGTGGCTTGCTTACCTTCTTGGTGACGGTGTCCGGTGGCACGTCCCGCCGCCCCAGCGGGTAGGGGTTCCACTGGCTGCCCACGGTCACCTCCTCCTGCCCGTTGTCCAGGATGCTGCTCTGCTGCGATGGGGTCTGTTGCAGAAATGGTAGGGGCAGCCTTTAGTCAGCACCACAACAAAATCCTCTCTTCCTTTATATATATATATATATATATTTATTTTTTACTCTCTTAATTGTTTTGGTTTCATTTCAGTTAAAGCAAACCCACAGTTAAAGTGCAGCACACTACGGCTAACACCCAAACCCCTGCACGGTTCTGGGGCCTTTCATCCACGTGCAGGCACATTTCTGGGGGACTCTTGGCAAGCAGGACATCTTGGAAGGGAGACAAGAGGAGTAATGAGAATAATGAATGGTGAGGGAGGGGGGGAAATAAAAGGAGGAAGTTAATTTAAGGTAGCTCAGGAGTTTCAGAGAACCAAATCTGGGCAAAGCTCCCTGCTTTAAATGTGCAGTCTGCCATGGAGCACTTGAGTGAGAAGCTTCTCATTGCTCACTCAACCAGCAAAACCTTCTCCAGTAAGAACTTGCCACCAAGATTAAATTATATTTCTTCAGAAAGTATTCCTCCAGTCCTCCCTCTCTATTCTGTCCTACCCAGACCACAGCTGGGGTCCTGGATCCAGTTCTGGGCTCCTCAGTTCAAGAGAGACAGGGAACTACTGGAGAGAGTCCAGGGCAGGCTCCAAGGATGCTGAGGGACCTGGAGCAGCTCTGTGAGGAGCAAAGGCTGAGAGCCCTGGGGCTGTTGATCCTGCAGAAGAGCAGCCCCAGAGGGCAGCTGAGCAATGCTCAGCAAGAGCTAAAGGACCTGTGAGGGGCAAGAGGCTGGAGCCAGACTCTGCTCAGTGGTGCCCAGTGATAGGACAAGGGGCAGTGGGCACAAACTGGAACCCAGGAGGTTCCATCTGAATAGGAGGAGAAACTTGTTTGTTGTGAGGGTGCTGGAGGCCTGGAGCAGGCTGCCCAGAGAGGTTGTGGAGTCTCTCTGTGGAGAGCTTCCAAAGCCAGCTGGGCATTGTGCTGCTGGGCAAGCTGCTGTGGGTCTCCCTTCTTTAGCCTCCTAAAGGCTTGGACTGGATGATCTCCAGAGGTCCCTTCCAATCTCTGTCATGCTGTGATTCTGTATTATTTGGCTTATGGCTCCTTTCAGAATACAGAACACAGAATTAACCAGGTAGGAAAAGGCCTCTGAGATCATCAGGTCCAACCTCTCACCCAACACCATCTAATCAACTAAGCCATGGCACCAAGTGCCTCAGCCAGGCTCTTTTTAAGTACCTCCAGGGATGGTGACTCCACCACCTCCCTGGGCAGCACATCCCAGTGGCCAGTCTCTCTTTCACCTCATGCTACAGGCTGTGTATCACCCTGTGAAGTGCTCACCCAACTGTCACTAGGCTGTGGCTGGGTTTGCTCTTAGCTATTAGACTGTCCCAGGATGACAGAATGTTAAGGGTTGGAAGGGACCTCTAAGAGATCATCTAGTCCAGCTCCCCACCATCTGCCCAATATTCATCAGTAGTCAACTACTTTGCTAATTATGAATGGGCACATCACAGAGTTAAAGTGTCCTAAATGAGCTTGATGCCTTTGTTCACTTTTGCCCACTTCTCTCTCCTTCATCACTTTCCCCCCCCCTGGTTACTTCCCTCTTCTTCTTAGTATTTTTAAGACCATCAATATTTGTTCTGTCCCATCCTGCTTTTCTCTCTCTGTTTCTTTACCATAGCTGGGAATTTGTTGAACAAGGCCAGGCTTCCCCCCCACCAAAAAAAGGCCAGCATTGTGTCCTGACAGCACTCAGCCTGCTGCAGTGCTTATTCAGTTAATTGCTTATTCAGTTCTGATTAATGGCAATCTGCAAACTCAAAAGACACACACACACACACAAAACCAAAGCCTGTTCTTTCCATTCCAGCAATTTCTTCTTCAGCTTCATGCTTAAAAAAAAATCAATAATACTAATAAAAGGAAGAAAAAAAAAAAAGCCCAATCATGAAACACTTCTTTAGGTGACTGCAAGAACAAATGGAACTGTTGCTTTGAAACATAAAAGCTGGGAGCTGGTGGCTGATGAGGAATGTCTGTCTTGCTGGTGGCTTTTTGAAGCAAAGGGGGGGAGGAAAATCCTTGAGAAGTAAATAGAAGTAACTTGTGATTAAGACTGGACTCCTCAGAGGGCAAGTGAAGAGAACATATGAAAATAGTCAACCTGAATTGTTTTGAATGACAGCAAAGTGCCTCATCATTCAAGAAAAAGCAGGGAAGAGGTGATGGCTTCCCTTCTATTGAAACCCACTTGAAAAAATACATTTCCCCCTCTTGAAACTGCACCTCCTCCCTCAAGGGCTTGCTTTGCACACAGGGAAATGGGGAAACAAGACCAGCCTTGGTGCTTTTGCCACAGGCTGGCTCTCACAGCTCAACAGACGCTGGTCCAGTGCCTGCTGCACTGCTCCCTAGGACACTGCATCCCTGGGAGGGGTTTCAGAGCCATGGAGATGTGGTGCTGAGGGCCATGGTGTAGTGGTGACCTGGCAGTGCTGGGTTCATGGTTGGACTCCATGATCTTAAAGTCTTTTCCAACCACAACGGCTCTATGAAACCTGGTGACATGGCTCTGAGTCCCTCACACACAACTAGACCCTTGGGTCCCTTAGACCTAGCTCTGACTCTTGATGCCTGCAGAAACCCATGGCTCAGGCATTCTGCCCTCTTTGCTCCCCACAAGCCTCATCCAAAGGGGGGTTCATCATCTGAGATTAGAGGGCAGTAAACAGCTCCTGCACAACGAAAAAGTACCAGGGCAAAAATTCCAGCTCTGAGGAGGAGTGAAAAACAAGGAAAAAGAAAGGTCATCATCTTGGTGATGTGAGTCATCCCTTCCAGAGCCACCCACGGGCCAAGGTGCCCAGGGCTGTGCTGGAAGCTGCTCCTCTCCATGTGAGATGAATTTCTGCAATGGTTGGGGTGTTCTCACCACACAGAGATGAAGGGGATCGGTGTGGCAGTTTCCCATGGGAATGTGCCTGGTTCTCCTCCTCAGTGGAGGACCACAGCCATGATCCACGGGCTGGAAGCCCTCTGCTGCGAGGACAGACTGAGGGAGTTGGGGTGGTTCAGTCTGGAGAAGAGAAGGCTCCAGGGAGACCTTCTGCTGGCCTTCACAGACTTAAAGGGGTCAAAAAGAAAGCTGGGGACAGACTTTTGTGCAGGGCCTATTGTGAGAGGACAAGGGGTGATGGTTTGAGCAGAAAGAGAGAAGGGAGCAATGTTTGACACTGAGGGTGGGGAGCCTCTGGTTTTGGCTGGCCAGAGAGGTGGTAGATGCCCCAGCCATGGAACCATTGCAGGTCAGGTTGTCTGGGGCTCTGAGCAGCCTTCTCTAGTTGCAGCTGTCCCTGCTGACTGCAGGGGGTTGGACTGGATGGAGCTTGAGAGGTCCTTTCCCACCCAAACCACTCTTTGATTCCACCATTCCCTGAAGGTGCTGCTTATCCCTAAAGGAAGGTGGCATTGAGCTCTTTGGAGGCAGGAAGTGCACCAAGCCATCAGCTCTTCTTTGAGACTGCTGCCAAAAACATTGGAAGCATTCTTCTGAGAAGTGCTTCTTCTTGTCACTGCAGGCAATGCTCTGCTGGTTTTGTAAGTGACTGACTAATCTGCAGAGGTGAGCTTGCACTCAGCAGTGGAAGAAGCAAAAATAATAGAGGGTGCTTTCTGCTTTCTCAATAAGGAGGAGGAATCTGTCACAACAGCTTTTTCCAAATGAGTTTGTCTGCTTGCAGTATTGTTCATTTCTAGAGCTGGGGCAGACTGCATTCAAACTATGAAGTTGAGGTGAAAAGTGAAAAGCAGCAGCTCAACCATTTTACAGCTGGGGTAGAACTGCTGTGAGGAACCTTCTGAAGGTCAGGAATTTCTGTATGTGATTTCCTGGCCTTGCAGGGGACAATTAGACCTCACTCATTACTCTCTTGAATCAAGGCCACGAGAAAGAGGAGGAAGAAGAGGGGAAAGATGACGCAGTTGTGGCCTGGATTCATTAAGAAATGCAAATCCTTTAGAGCATGGGAAGGAATAAAATTAAACAATAACTAAACATTCAGATTATTTGCTCAACAATCATTTCCCCAGACAGCAAGAAAAATACAACCCCCTGCCCCCCCATGCAGTTCAGCATCACATATTAGATGGGTATGTAGCAATGAAATGCTGGTGAAGTATACAGCAGAGTAATTCACTTGAAACCACATCCCAAGCCATTGTCACTCTGAACAGCTTCATGACTGTCCTCGTGCCTCCATACTTTAGTAACCTTCTTTATCTGCACCCTAAAAACTCTTTGGAAGTGATGTATTTATAACACCTTATTCCTAGGTGTGTGTAGAAAACCACCACCACCATTTGGAGCTGATGCCAAAATGGATTTCTTACAAGGCCAGGTTGCTCAAGGCCTCATCCAACCTGTCCTGGAGGTGTTGAAGGCCACGTTGGATGAGGCTTTGAGCAACCTGCTCTAGTGGGCGGTGTCGCTGCCCACGGCAGAGGCATTGAAACTAGATGATCTTCAAGGTCCTTTCCAACCTAAACCTATGACTTGTGACAAGAATTAGTATAAGCTCAAGGAGACAAACAAATTCTTTGGGTGAAAACAACAGTATGACCAACACCAGAAGGCTGTCTGTGCCCAAACACACACACACACGCACGACTACAGTTAAGATTGGACCTAGAGGTCATCAACTCAACAACAGAGAAGCACACACTAACATTAGGACTTGTTTATAACCAGGGATGGGAGGTGTAGATGGAGCGTGTGGAGAGCAGGAGAAGCCTGGCAGTGATCTGAGTGTCTGTGTGCCCTGCTAAGCTGTCACAGCCTTGCCTGGCAGCCCCATGTGCGATGCGCACGCCTCTGTTTAGCAAGCTAAGCAGGGCTAAGACCTGTCCTTGGCCAAGCACCACAATCTGGTCATGTTGCTACCATGAAATGATCTTACTCTTTTAAAAAGGCTTGGATTGAACCTCTTTGCTGGGGCATTGGAACCCTCCTTTGGGAATTTCTGGCCAGTGCTGACTGTGGAGCTGCGGCCAGGGATGGGCTGGGAGGTTGCCAGCTGGCCGAGGCCAACCCACACCAGAGGCCAGCCCGGCAATTACCAGCGCAGATGATCACATTTCAGTGCCTGGATCTGTGCTCTGCTACCCTTTAATTACTCACAGAGATGTTGCTAATTTGTACCAACAGCTCCTGCTGCTAATGCAGTAGGAGACTTAACGATGCTCGTCCCTTTGACTGCTGCCGTTACGCACAACCCCAGCAGTGCCACTGCCTGCAAGGGGCTGCCACCGGCTGCCAGGGCTCCGGTGTGGGCAGGTGTGATGCAGAGCAAGGGCTCAGTATCCCTTCTCTTGACACTCTGACAACACTTCTGCAATATTTAGAGCACGAATCTTCTGAGGAACAGCTGAGGGAGCTGGGGCTGTTCAGTCCAGAGTAAAGGAGGCTGAGGGGAGACCTTCTGACTCTCTGTAACTCCCTGCAAGGAGGTTGGAGTGAGGTGGGGGTTTGTCTCTTCTCCCATAGAAGAAGAAACAAGAGGAAATGTCCTCAGGTTGGGCCAGGGGAGGATCAGGCTGGATATGAGGAACAATTTCATCCCCTAGAGGGTTGTCAAGGCCTGTCCCAGGCTCCTCAGGGGAGTGGTGGAGTCCAGATTGCAAGGAGGGGTTTCAAAGCTGTGTAGATGTGGTGCTGAGGGCTATGGGTTAGTGGTGACCTGGCAGTGCTGGGCTAGTGGTTGGATGATCTTAAAGGTCTTTTCCAACCTGAATTACTGAGTGGTTCTATGTTGTTCTCTGGCTTGTCATACGTGCTTTTCCCACCAATCGTTTGATTGTGTCTCATTTCGTATGACCGCATTTATCATCGGCAGAGAATCAATGGGGCCTCAAGCAATCAAGTCTAGTTGAGAGGCATCCCTGCCCGTGGCAGGGAGGTCGGAGTAGATGGTTTCTAAGGTCCCTTCCAACCTGAGCCATTCTGTGACTAGCAGCTGTGAGATAAACAGTGAGAGAAATAGGAAGACTGTTTTCTTTGCGGAGGCATTACCCAACAAAGGATTGAAACCAGCTCAGGTGTGGCAGGCCTGCACTCAACAGGGGAAAACCATTTGCTTTCTAGAGGCAGTTACTAACATCCAGACATTGAAAATCCCTGTCTCCTGGAGCCTATTGAAATGAACATGAAGCATTTCCCCATCCACCTTTCTCAGCTCAAACAGTCACAAAAGCAAACACGCTTCCCCCGCTCCTGCTGCGCACGGGTTAAGTCACCGAGAGAAGCGATGGCGTCGGTCTGGAGGACGAGAGGCAAGGAAGCAGTAATGACAGCCAGGTGAGCAAGGAATCCAAAAAGCAAGATCAGAACTGCGCGGGAAACCAAGAGCCCAAGTGTCAGCTCTCTTTGCTTTTTGGATTGTGTGTAGTCTAAGCATGAATAAGAGGCAAAACCAAAAAGCTAACCCCGGGGTGGTAGGGGAGGGGGAGAAAAACCACCAAAAAAAAACAGCAAAGGAGGAATAAATCATTAAGAATCGGTTTGGGAAGGCTGGTAGGTGCTGGGCTATCCCATACTTACTTTCGGTAGAGGTAGCTCTTGAAGCATTTGGCTTTCAAATTTAGATTTAGGCTGCAAGTTTAAAGTCATGCTTCTGCCGGCATGCATTGCTGAAAACCCTCCAGAGTGCAGCATGCCAAGGCTAACTGTGTTGTGTTTGTAAGCAGCGGTCTGAGTAGAGGAAACAACCACGTGACAGGATATGAACACACATGCTCCTTGAATCAAGTATCACACATATATATATATGGTTAATTTCACAGGAGTTTTAGTTTTTAAGCAAACAAACAGTTAACCAAGGAGTAAAGAGCTTCTTTGAGGCATGCACTGGCTCACACGGAAGCAAATACATCGCTAGGTTGTACATAAAATGGATACCAGAAAAGACTTCAACGCTGACAGCAGATGAGGTGTGTTGTTATCTGTCGTTTGCAAACTGCAGTGTAGAAGGTGGTACAAGTCTTTATTTTTGCCAAGGTGGCCAAATTTAGGTACGGCTGTGCAACCCAAAACGTGTGTCTAGCATTGAAGAGCGTCAGTGGCAGAGCAGAACCCCTGTACGAAGCGGCTCTGCAGCTCAGCGAGCTTTGTGACTGCTCCTGGTGAGCTCAGGGGACAAGCTAGCCTAGGTCCTGCACAGCCCAGCATCTTGCTGGCCATGGGCAGTACCTTCCCCTGAAGCAGCTGCTGCATGGCAGTGCCTGGGCATTCCCATCATCAAAACCTCCACCAGACAGCCCTGCTTCTTAGAGCTTTGCTTATCATGTGTGGCAAAGCACTGGGAACTAGCTGGCACCTGCAGGGCTTACTATGGACTCCATTTCACTGAGTGGGCTCCATTTAACTAGGTGGACTCCATTTGACTAGACAAACTCAGTTTAACTAGATGGACTCCATTTAACTAGATGGACTCAGTTTAACTAGACAAACTCAGTTTAACTAGATGGACTCCATTTAACTAGATGGACTCAGTTTAACTAGACAAACTCAGTTTAACTACATGGACTCCATTTAACTAGATGGACTCCATTTAACTAGACAAACTCAGTTTAACTACATGGACTCCATTTAACTAGATGGACTCAGTTTAACTAGACAAACTCAGTTTAACTACATGGACTCTATTTAGCTAGATGGACTCAGTTTAACTAGACAAACTCAGTTTAACTACATGGACTCCGTTTAACTAGATGGACTCAGTTTAACTAGACAAACTCAGTTTAACTAGATGGACTCTATTTAACTAGATGGACTCAGTTTAACTAGACAAACTCAGTTTAACTACATGGACTCTATTTAGCTAGATGGACTCAGTTTAACTAGATAGACTCCATTTGACTAGACAAACTCAGTTGAACTAGATGGACTCCATTTAACTAGATGGACTCCATTTAACTAGACAAACTCAGTTTAACTAGATGGACTCCATTTAACTATATGTACTCCATTTAACTAGATGGACTCAGTTTAACCAGATGAATTCCATCATCTCAGTTTGACTAGAACTCAGTTTGACTAGATGGGCTGAACTGCCCCCAGTTAAAGCATTCCTTAAGCAAATACACACTGTAAGCTAAGTGTAAAGGTATTTCTTAGACCAGCAGGATCTGGGAAGGGTTTATTTCCACCAGAAACATCTCTGCTTGAGCTGCCATTTTGCCTAGGAATGAAGTGTTTCAGTTTTATACAACACACGAAAAAGGCCAATCCCAACCCCTCAAGCAGCTGAAGGAAGGAAGAAAAAATCTTCAGCTTTTGAGGCAGTGTTTAAAGTTTACCCATTTGATCCTTCATGGTATTTTAATATGCATCACACTGGAGCAACTGGAAGGTAATGAAGATATTAACCTCAAACCCATGAGCAGCTGGCATTAAAATAGGTATCTGGACACATTGTTGAGACTCCCTTCTGCATTTCATGGCAGGAGTTTTTCACAACCACTTCAGCTCCTGAGGTAAATGCGGTTCATGGAGCAGGCTGTTAAATACTCAAGATCATGACCGAAACCAGGCACTCTCTATGTGTATAGAAAAAGGGCAAAGCAGCCTAATTTCCTGCAGCTAAAAGGAGTGGAAATCATCCTCCTGGTTCCAAACCAGGGGCAGTGTATATCCAGCAAAAAATGTTTTCAGAGCTGAGGCACCTTTAAATCCCCTTCCACTAAAATCCACAACAGCTAAAATACATTCTTCTGCTTTTCGTTGCTGGGCTTGTTTTAAACCTGTGCTTCTTTATTGCCTTTTGCTGCCAAGATGTACCCAGCACGCTTGAGAGCTCCCAGCGCGTTGCTGTGGTGGTGAGCTGCAGCCTCACGGCCAAGGTCGTTGGGTTGCGGTTGGATCTGGTGACCTTAAAGGTCTTCCCCAACCGTAATGATTCTATGACAAGGAGGGATCTGGAATCATAGATTCATGGAATTGTTTTGGTTGGAAAAGACCTGGAAGGTCGTCGGGTCCGACCGTCACACCAACACCTCCAGGAGCAGTAAACCGTGTCCTGAAGCGCTACCTGCTTCCCAAGCACCTCCAGGGCCAGTGGATGTGGTTTGTTCCTTCAGACAGTGCTGCAGCAGTTACCACCTTAGCAACGTGCTCCAGGGAGCACTCCTCATCCAGAGACCCCTCATCACTCAGTTCACCCCTCGCTTTTTTGAGCACCACTCCCCCACCCCCTCCCACCCCCCAAGACCCTCTTTTGGAGGGCTGGTTCCTCTGATAGCATCAAACACAAGAACTTTCATGACTGGGAACCTCTTTTCGAGGGCCGGCTCCCCTGCTTGGCAACGCAAGGACTTCACGGCTGGGAAATTCTGGTAGCGACCACGGGACGTGCAAAGAGTTTGACATAGCGAAACACACAACTAAAGGCATTAATTGCAGAGAAATGCCAAACATACCCTGTCTAACCTTCTAGCTTCTATATGTCTAAGTAGCTGTTGTCTCCAGTCAGCGGGCATTTTAGCACAGCTCTCATTTCCCTTCACAGGGGTAGGCCTTGTCTTTATATCACTGCTATCGGAAGGCTTGTCGCCATAGTTACCCAAGTTATAGTCTGAAGGTATCTTTTCCAGCAGAGCTGCCATTGTAGGCCTCGCTGAAACCGGCCTGGTTTGGGACGTGCCGTAACTCTCTGTACTGTAGCTTCTTGCCGACAGCGGCCGCCTTTGGGTAAGGTTTTTAACCGGAAAGCTCCCGGTCTGGGCTTTCACTTCTTGGTAGGAAGGGTGCTCGTCTTCGTACCTGCCGTTCCTCTTGAGGAACTGAGACTCAGAGAGCGCCATGCTGCCCTGGCGCTCCACAGCCGCTCGGTATGGAGGCCTGCCATACCTGTCGGTCACGGGCAGCTCGTGGGGCTCACTGACTCTCCTGAACATGGACATCTCGGTGGAGCTGACCAACGAATCTGCCCTCCTCAAGAACCCCGGCCGGGACCCTTGGGTCGCGAAGGGGGGAGCGACCGTCTCGTCGTTCACCGACGGCTGGGAGAAGGAGAACATGTGCTCCACGGGCGGGTAGCCGCGGTACACCCTGGGGCTGACCAGCTCCTGGGGCAGGTTTTTACTCTGCTGGGGAATGTACTCGGGGTTGATCTGGAAAGGCTGCGGTAGCCTCTTCTCCGCCGTGACCTCCACCGCTCCCTGCGGGTTGAAGCTTTGGTCGAACTGGTAGACTTTCTTGGTGACGGACGGCTTCTGCTGCGGCTGCACCTTGACGCTGCCGTAGGTCAGCAGCTCGTCGTCCAGCATGGGGACCGACTGGCTGCGGGACATGCTCAGCATGCCGTGCTCCGGGCCCAGGAGCTTGTCCACCCTCTCGTGGGTTCCTACGGTGTCGTTACCGGATGCATAGTTTTCCAAGGGGATGTTGTACACTTTGTACGTGCCGATGTCTATCTCGTCGATGCTCTGCGACTTCTTGAACTTGTTTGTTTTCAGGTCCCTCATCATGGGGGACAGGCGCTCCGTGCTCTTGCTGATGGAGATGACGTTTTTGGAAGGATCCGGCCGACAGTGGATGTGGGAAAAAACATTGGTGAGGCTTCGGTTAGCGTTCGAATCGTGATATTCCCACGCTATCCCCGGGGGGAAGGTGCCGGTCATCTCAACGGCCTCCTTGATGTGATCTTTCCGCTCAGGCAAAGGGCTGGTGGTGGGGGTGCTTTCCAGTTTGGAAGGAAAAGCTGTCCTGTCTTCGAAAGGACTAGGGGTTCTGGTCCAATTTTGCCAAGGGTTGGGAGGAGGCACTTCAGATTCGTGTGTGTTTCTGAGCGTGGGCTGCTCCAGCTCCAGGGGAATGCCGACTATCCTGTCTTGCCTGATCAGCGGCCTCCGCCCGTGCGCCGAGGTGCTTCTGGTTTTGGTGCTCAGGAGGGGGTTGGCGTTGGGGCTGTCCACCGCGCTCTCCTCCGCCACGAAGCCCGTGTTGTCGTAGTGCGAGCTGTCGTTCCAGCTGTCGGGGAAGGTGTCGCTCAGCGGGCGCCTGTCCGTGCGCTGCGGCAGCGGCACCGCCGGAGCCGCTTCCCGCTGGCTCAGCAATGGCTTTGTTTCGAGGGGCTGTGGGTAGGACTGTGCCAGCCTGCACAAAGCAAACCAAACCAAACCAACCAACAAAAACAAAAAAGAAAAGGAGAAAACCCAAACAAGATAAAATGTCCTCTATTAGAGCACTTAAATCATCCTCAGAGGCCTGACTGTAAAGGAGCTGAATGTTCTCCCAGATGGGTAGCTGTGCCGCTTTGGGATGTGGTTTAATGGTGGTGTTAGGCCAACAGTTGGACCTGGTGATCTTAGGAGGTCTTTCCCAAGCAAAACAATTCCTTGTGGATGGTTGGACTCGGTGATCTTAGACATCTTGTCCAACCAAAACAATTCTATGATCTGCACTGTGGCTTTGGGATTGTACTATGAGATGTTCTTTTCAGTGGTGGCCACATCTAGGACAAGGGGGAATGGACACAAACTAAACCACAGGAGGTTTCCCTCGAATTTCTCAATTTGAGGGTGACAGAGCACTGGAACAGGCTGCCCAGAGAGGTTGTGGAGTCTCCTTCTTTGGAGACATCCAAATCCTCCCTGGGTGCATTCCTGTGCAACCTGATCTGGGTGAACCTTTATTAGTAGGGGGGTTGGACTCAATGGTCTCCAGAGGTCCTTTCCAACCCCTGCCACTCAGTGACTCTCTCGTGCTGCTGCTGTGGCATGAAGGGCTGCAGCAGGGTTTGGGGTTTTGTGTGCTGGAGCACAGGCTCTGCTGAGTACATACACTAGAAACTAAGGAATCCATCAAGAGTCCTGGGTGGCTCCATGCCATGTCCATAAAAATCCAACTGCACACATTGGCCTGCTTTCAAACTACTCTGTGGGTGCAAGGGAAGAGGGGTTTGTGTTGGGTTTTTTTTCACACTTACATCATCTTTTTTTTGCAAAACAAAAATCCCAGATTGACTTTGTGCACGTTCTCACCACCAAGATGTTATGCACCTCCAGTTTCTCTCTAGTGGGGAAGAGCCTGTGGATGGAACTTCATTAGGTGATTTATGGGCAGGAATAAACAGGATGGGCTGTTCCTGGTAGGGCAGGAGAGGGTTTTCAGGTTGCTGATGGGCAGAGCAAATGACAACTTTCCTACTGATGATCTCAGCACTGATGTGGCCCCGGGGAAGTTTGAGGACAGTGATAATATGAGAGAAACACAAACTCTGCTCTCTGTGCTAAACTACAACCAGCTGCAGCTCAGGGCCACGCAGAGCAGAGTAATTGCAGCTCCATTATTAGGAGCTTTTAATGTGTGGTTGTAGCAGAGAGTTGAAAAACCAGCTGTAGAATTACTGACATTTATAGAGTATGAATGGGCCAACTGGGCTTTGAATAGCTACCTACCACTCTGCCCAACTGGGCCAAAAACCTTGGGGGTTTGTAGTTGGAATGCATCAATGGAGAGGGTAGCATCACTCTGACTGCATCTGCCAGCAGAAGGCTAAAGACAGCCACAAGCTGTCTTAAGAGTGGCCTGGCAAGTGATAGAATGAGAGGAAACAGCCTCAGGTTGCACTGGGAGAGGTTTAGTTTGGACATGAGGAACAATTTCTTCCCCCAGAGGGTTGTCAAGCTCTGTAAAATGCTGTCCAGGGAGGTGGTGGAGTCCCCATCCCTGGAGGGGTTCAACGGCCACGTAGACGTGGCGCTTTGGGGTACGCTTTAGCGGGCTCGTTAGTGTTGGGCTTTGATCTTAGAAGTCATTTCCAAGCTGAAAGATTCTATGAGTCTAAGAAAGATGGTCCCACCTGTTCCCCCACAAAGAGTTATTCACTGCTTCTTTAGCCGTTGTCTGCAAGGACCCCATTTTAACGTGGGCGTTGGAGGACCCTGAGGAAGCCTGGGAAGGGGAATAGTCTGAGTAAGTGCCTGAGGAAACGCTGTTATTCAGACAATGGATCTTATCTGCTTCAGACTCGTCTGTGGATTCTGAAACAAAAGACAGCAAAGGTTTTTCAGGAGGGGGGAGCTGCAGAACTCAGCTCCAGAAAAACACATCTTTACATTGAGGCTGTGGAGACACGTGCACAGAAAAACCACCCCAAAGTGACAGAAATGGAATCAGTAAGTAACATCAGAGTGAAGTGCAGAGCCTCTGAAGCATCAGGGTGAAGTGCAGAGCCTCTTAAGCGTCAGAGTGAAGTGCAGAACACCTGAAGCATCAGAGTGATGTGCAGAACATCTCAAGCAACATGTCTAGCAGTGAACATCACAAATGCTTTCAGCCAGAAGGTTGTAAGTCAAGTTAGTACCTTTCTTGTCTTTACCCAGAAGAACGAGTTTGGGAGGGTACAGTGGAGTCTCTGGCATGGAAGGACGAAGTTCTCCTATCCTCATCTCACTGGCAGGATGTCCAAAGGCATCCTGAGGAACAGAACAACGGAGAGTAAATGTGGGGAACAGAATCCACTTCAAACTGCAGCCAACAAAGACGGCACCAAACTCCCCCCAGCTGGGCAGTGTGGAGTCGTGCTGATTTGTCAGCTCAGCATTTACTTAGCTCTGCATCCAGCAGCTGTGAAAATTATGGTGCTGTGTGCATCCCCCAAAACGTGGGCAGAAGAGATGGAACCTGCAAGGTACCCTGAGGCCAGGTAACCATTGCTGTGATGAGGTACAGGTCACAACAATGCAAAGTGCCAGCGGAAATCAGTGAAGATTTAGAGCAAGCAAATGACTTCTTGTTTGAGGGGTAAGTGTTCCTCGTTCCACAAGTCAGTCCAGAGATTCCCTGCACCTGTAGCTACATTTCATTTAAATGACTTTGTCTCTACAGAGGGATTTTTTTTGTGTGTGCTTAATTAAAAATGACTCAGAGTTCATAAACTTCTCCTCGAGAGTTCCCCAGGTCTTGACCTTCAGAGCTTGCCCTGCACAGCTCTTTTGCTGGGCTAGCTGGCAACAGGACTGCAAATAACCCGAGCTAAAAAGTGGAAGGCAAGTGGGAGGGAGTCTTACAAAGAGATATTTTTAATTAGGATTAATTTAATTGGGCTCATGGGATAGGTAAAAGGGAACAAAGGCCCAGACAGGGAATCTGTGACATTTCTTATCCCTGGAAGAAGGTTCAGAAATGAAAAAGATTCACAGATTCACAGAATGGTTTGGGTTGGAAGGGACCTTTAAGGATTATGTAGTTCCAAACCCCTGCCGTGGGCAGGGACACCTTCCACAAGACCAGGCAGCTCAAGGCCTCATCCAAGATGGCCTTGAACATCTCCAGGGAGGGGGCTGTTGACCTGGAGGGGTCTTGAGAAGACAAGGTAGGAGATGATACCAGAGGAATGATTCTGGTAGCCCTCTCCTCAGAAAGGGACTTCAGGAGAGGGACTGGAAAGTGAGGAATATGGGAAAGGCACTTTGTGGGTGTTGGGGCACAGGCTGAGGGAAAGGTAATGGCAAGGCAACTGGTGGAGCTGGGCATGGCAACACTGGGAAGTTGAACAGTGCCAGCAAGGATCCCTCTGGGGAGGGCTACCAAAAACATACACGGTGTTGGAAGTGAGTGGATGAGCTGTGACTGCATTAAGAGGGTGGAAGGTGAAGGAGAGTAGAAAAGAGGAAGATTTGGGGAGCTGTTAGGAGGAAATCAGTAATTAGCAGTAGAAAGGAAGGAAATGATTAGGAGAAAAACACTTAGGAGGGAACTTACACTAATGGAGACTCTATGAGGATCTCAGTACCCTGCCATTTTGCTGTTAAAGGTACTCCAGGGACTTTGCAGAGTGACATCAATGAAGAAATGCAATATTTAGACAAACAATTCATCAAAGGGAGTACCAAACCCAAGCCCCACCTTATTCAAATGTAAAATGCTTATATATAGATATAAAATTTGCTTGCTTTTACTCATAAGGAGAAAACTTCCAGAGGTTTACTCTCCATTAGCTACTTTGTGGAGTACAAACAAAGAAGCATTTGCCATGTGGTTTACCCTCAACCCCCAGAATCACAGTTGCACAACAGACATCTGGTGGTCTGCTGGAGGTAGGGCCACACCAAACCAGCAAACAGGTCCCCTCACAGCCCATTTAATGAACTCCTGCAACGCTAACACTGAAGCAAATACAGCTACATACTGATTCTTACATGGTGGAAGGCATCCAAGACTTCCACCTCCTTTCCCATGCAGTGATCCCTTGCTGTGTGAGAGCAGTAGTAGTGATGGACACACAAATTCAAGCCAACAAGAGTGCAGCACAATCATTTCCTAGTGCAGTGCAACAAACCTATGCAAAACCACTTGTGGAGAAAGAAAGAAAGAAAGAGGTGCAGAGCATTCTCTGGGTGTGAAATCCTCCACCCTGGAAGCAAGGATTCTTGTACCTCTGAGGTTTTAGTATAGTCTCCTTCTTGTACCTCTGAGCTTTTAGTATGTTGTTGTTGTACCTCTGGGCTTTTTGTATGTTCTTCTTGTACCTCTGGGCTTTTTGTATGTTGTTGTTGTACCTCTGGGCTTTTTGCATGTTCTTCTTGTACCTCTGGGCTTTTAGTATGTTGTTGTTGTACCTCTGGGCTTTTAGTATGTTGTTGTACCTCTGGGCTTTTTGCATGTTCTTCTTGTACCTCTGAGCTTTTTGTATGCTCTTCCTCCTCCTTCTTGTCTGAGCTTTCCAGCTTCTTGTCTGAGCTGTTGTCTGGCTCAGACAAGGGACTCTTTGGAAATTCGTTATTGTCTCTATCTTGAACCTAGAATCCCAACATTGTGCCATGAAACATCCAAAAAAGCTCATAAGAATCATAGAATCACAGAACTGTCAGGCTTTAAGGGACCTCCAGGCTCAGCCCGTTCCAACCCCCCTGCCATGGCCAGGGACACCTCACACTACAGCAGGTTGCTCACAGCCACCTCCAGCCTGGCTGCAAACACCTCCAGGCAGGAGGCTGCCACCACCTCCCTGGGCAGCCTGCACCAGTGTCTCCCAGGGAGGGAGCTTGAAAGAAAGCTACTTGCTGTAAGATAAGAAGCAGCAGCAGTTCCATTTGTGACATAATGGTGGACACAGGGTTATCAGCTGCATGATTTCATGAAGCTTTCCAGGTCATGTTAAATTTCCCCCCTTCATTGTTAGCCCCAAGTTCAGCTATTCCACCTCTGAAAGAACTTCTCTGGTGTTTGCCATGGAAGTGAAACATGTGCTAAAAACCTAAACTCCAATTTAATTCTACTTTAAGAGGACTTTTTCTTTTCCTTACAAGCCCAAGAATAAAAATATCACTAATAGGGGGAAAAAAAACCTACAAAGTATTAATAAGACCAATTGCAAGAACAAAGGAAGGAGATAAATGCAGTTGTGTTGTGTCAGAACTTATTCTTCAGAACCAAAGATACAGGTAGAGGCTACAAAACGACAATGAGCTGTTTCCCAAGAGAAAGTACATGGTGAAACCCCACTGAAATAACTGGAGAAGAGAAATGTCACCAATTATTCATGCTGGCAACACAAGAACATTAAATTACAGTCTGAAGAGGTGGAATTTTTAGGCTAGCCTAACTCCTAGGGTCTGCTTGTCAAGAATATAAAAGCCTTGGAATGAAGCAGAAAGGGGCTCTGGGCAGACACAGCATGCACAAGGTGGAGGAATGTGGGACCATTAATCATGGACCTGTTCCAGAGGAGCACTTAAATGCTTGTAAGAGGGTTGGCAGCACTCCTAAGCTGGAGAAGGTTAGGACAAACTGAAGGATGAGAAGCTGGTTATAAAGACATGGAGAGGCAAAGAAAGAAAGGGAATAAAGGCAAATGTATCTCAGCCCAGGTCTTACTAAAATTGTAGTGAAAGTATAAAGGAGAATCATGGAGTGGTTGGGGTTGGAAGGGACCTTCAAGATCATCTAGCTGCAATGCCACTGCCATGGGCAGTGACACCTTCCCCTGGCCCAGGCTGCTCAAGGCCCCATCCAACCTGGCTTTGAACAGTATGAAAGAATTGAATGTGTAAAAAGGGAGAGAAAGTAATGGGTAAAAAGGGAAAGAAAGTAATGGGTAAAAAGGGAAAGAATTGAATGAGTAAAAAGGGAGAGGATTTAATGAATAAAAAAGAACAACAGTGGAATTGATGTAGCTAAATCCATGAATTATTTACCTTTGGTATTTTAGTTTGATGCACTAATCAAAACTGTGCCTTTATGTTGGGAGGAAGGCTTCTGAAGCCATCTGAAGAGAGAGCTTAAGGAAGGAAAATGTTTAAGTGTAAATAAAACAGCTGGTATTGGCAGAGCATCCCTGGGGCCTGCTGGAGATGTCAGAACTGCCAACCTGTGCTGTGGCAAACTGAGGAAGGAAAGCTCCCGTCCAGCAGGGACGTTTCAAGGACAACAAATTCATCAGAGTGGTTCAGTAACAAAGGAGTGAGAAGATAATCTGATAAATTCCCCTCCCCTTCATTTAGTTCTTTTGAACATTAAGAAGATTTGCATCTTCATGAAGATTTTCAAGACTGCTGCTGTTCTTGGAGGCCTGTCCAAGCTTTTAAACCCACACACACCCTGCCGGGGCAAATGATTTCCCTTCTTCCTGAACTGTGCCTGCACAAAATAAGCCTTTAGTGTGAATATTGATGAGCAGAAGTGCTTTGAGCTGAAGCTTCAGCTCTTTGCTACAGCTTTGCAGCAGACTGCAGTCTTTAGCAGCTGCCTGTATTCACGTTGGAAGAGCTGACTTTGTTCCTGTGCGTACTGACCCACTTCTGGTGAGCCTACTACGGGCTGAATTCTGCACCTCGTTGCAAATCACTACTCGGGGGGTGCGTGAGCTGAAGTTCCCTGCAGTCAGTGAAGCGCTCCTGCTGACTTCATTAACTTCTGACAAGGTTAATTGGCTGTCTTATGACACATAACAGGAGTAGAAGCAGCAGAACCTAATGGCATAGTAGGGTCAAACAGAGCAAACTGAGTTGTCGTGGCACATGAGGCAGAAACACGCTTCCTGAGGCCTGAGATGGGAATCCTCATCAGGGCCATTCTCCTGCTAATATGCAAGTGTCCCACACCATAATTCAGGAGATCTAGACAGATACAACCCCCCAAATTCAGACCTAGACAGACTTAAACCTCCCAAATTCAGAGCTAGGTAGATTTAAACCCCCCAAATTCAGCTCTAGGTAGATGTAAAACTCCAAATTCAGATCTAGGTAGATTTAAAGTCCAACAATTCAGATCTAGATAGATTCAAACCCAAAATTTGAGATCTAGATAGATTTTAAACCCCAAATTCAGATCTAGGTAGATGTAAAACTCCAAATTCAGATCTAGGTAGATTCAAACCCAAAAATTGAGATCTAGATAGATTTTAAACCCCAAATTCAGATCTAGGTAGATTTAAAGCCCAACAATTCAGATCTAGGTAGATTCAAACCCCAAAATTGAGATCTAGATAGATTTTAAACCCCAAATTCAGCTCTAGGTAGATTTAAACCCCCAAATTCAGATCCAGGTAGATTTAAACCTCAAAAAGTCTCTCATATCATTATAATTCAGGAGATCTAGACAGATTCAAACCCCCAAATTCAGATCTAGGTAGATGTAAAACTCCAAATTCAGATCCAGGTAGATTTAAACCCCCAAATTCAGAGCTGAGTGAATTCAAACTCCAACACTCATATCTACATAGGTTCAAGGCTCAAAATTCACATCTAAGTAGATTTAACCCCCCAAATTCAGATCTAGGTAGATTCCAACCCCTAAATTCAGACCTAAGTAGATTTTAAGCCCAGGATTCAGATCTAGGCAGACTCAAAACCCCGAATTCAGATCTGGGTAGATTCTAAGACCAGAATTTAGATCCAAAGAGATTATAAGGCAAAAATTCAGGTCTAAGGAGATTTTTAAAGCAAAAAAAATCAGGCCTAAGGAAATTTTATGACAAAAATTCAGATCTAGGTAGATTTTTTTAACCCAAAATTCAGACCTAAGTAGATTCAAAGCCCAGAATGCAGATCTAGGTAGACTTTAACCCCCAGATTCAGATCTAAGTAGATTCAAAGCCCAGGATTCAGATCTGGGTAGATTTAAAACCCCAAATTCAGACCTAAGTAGATTCAAAGCCCAGAGTGCAGATCTAGGTAGATTTTAACCCCCAGATTCAGACCTAAGTAGATTCAAAGCCCAGAATGCAGATCTAGGTAGATTTTAACCCCCAGATTCAGATCTAAGTAGATTCAAAGCCCAGGATTCAGATCTGGGTAGATTTAAAACCCCAAATTCAGACCTAAGTAGATTCAAAGCCCAGAGTGCAGATCTAGGTAGACTTTAACCCCCAGATTCAGATCTAAGTAGATTCAAAGCCCAGAATGCAGATCTAGGTAGATTTTAACCCCCAGATTCAGATCTAAGTAGATTCAAAGCCCAGGATTCTGATCTGGGTAGATTTAAAACCCCAAATTCAGATCTTAAGTAGATTCAAAGCCCAGAGTGCAGATCTAGGTAGACTTTAACCCCCAGATTCAGATCTAAGTAGATTCAAAGCCCAGGATTCAGATCTGGGTAGATTTAAAACCCCAAATTCAGATCTTAAGTAGATTCAAAGCCCAGAGTGCAGATCTAGGTAGATTTTAACCCCCAAATTCAGATCTAAGTAGATTCAAAGCCCAGGATTCAGCTCTAGGTAGACTTTAACCCCCAAATTCAGACCTAAGTAGATTCAAAGCCCAGAATTCAGGTTTGGGTAGATTTTAAACCTCAAATTCAGATCTAGGTAGATTCAAAGCCCAACATTCAGTTTGATAAGCTCAGCAATAATGGGGGAAACCCAACTGAAATTACTGCACAGAGTGAAACTATCAAGGTATGACACTGACCAACTATCAATTGATGGAGCTATGTTCACATCTCACCTTCAGCTCTCAAGAGGAATCAGAACCCTTTCACATTACCTCCACTGAAATCTCCTTTGGTGCCATGGGCCACTTGTGCTCATATTTGTCTTTCACTGTTGGGTCACTGTTGACAGTGGGTGTTGAGTTTTCAGGTCGCACTCCGTGGCTTGTTTTGCCCACCAGGTTTTGAACTGATTTCACCATGTTCTTTAAATCCTCTGGGTATGGAGTGGGATAACGTTTCAGGTTGATTTCCACCTGCAGGTGCATAAAACAATGAATGAAAGGGACAGATGCAAAGTGAAAGCAGCATTCAGGCTAAAAGCCGTGGCTACAGCCCTATGGCTACGTGTGAATTCCTCCCACTGTTAGTGACTCTGTTGGAGTCACATGCAGCTACCTCAATGGGTTTTGAGGGGCTTGGCTGGAGCTACCTCCATGGATCTGTTTGCAGTTACACTATGTCAACCTTGAATGGAATTTCAGTGACATAAAATAAGGGATGGGATTGGTTCTTTAAGAGCCTGTCTGCAACTCTAACCCTAGCCCTAGCCCTAACTGTAGCCCTAACCCTAGAATAGAATTAGAATAGAATAGAATTAGCCAGGTTGGAAAAGACCTTTGAGATCATCAAGTCCAACCTCTCACCCAACACCATCAAAGCAACTCAACCATGACACCAAGTGCCTCAGCCAGGCTCCTCTTAAACACCTCCAGGGATGGGGACTCCACCACCTCCCTGGGCAGCACATCCCAATGGCCAGTCTCTCTTGCTGGGAAGAGCTCCTTCCTAAGATCCAGCCTAACCCTCCCCTGGCACAGCTAGAGACTGTGTCCTCTTGTTCTGGTGCTGCTTGCCTGGGAGAAGAGACCGACCCCCACCTGGCTAGTACCTCCCTTCAGGGAGTTGGAGAGAGCAAGAAGGTCTCCCCTGAGTCTCCTCTTCTGCAGGCTAAGCAACCCCAGCTCCCTCAGCCTCTCCTCACAGGGCTTGTTAGGGCTAGCCCTAACTTTCTCCATGAGCTGGGTGAGTCCAGGTCCAGAGCAGGGCAATGAAGCTGGTGAGGGGTCTGAAAAACAGGTCTGGAGAAGAGCAGCTGAGGAAACTGGGGTTGGCCTCCCAAAGAGGAGGCTGAGAAGAGACTGTGTTGCTCTCTACAACTCCCTGAAAGGAGGTTGCAGCGAGGTGGGGGTTGGCCTCTTCTCTCTAGTATCAGGTGATGGGATGAGAAGAAATGGTGTGAAGTGGTGCCAGGAAAGGTTCCTGTGGGACATGAGGAACAATTTCTTTGTTGCAGGAGTGGTCAGGCATTGGCACAGGCTGCCCAGGGAGGTGCTGGAGTCACCATCTCTGGTGGTGTTGAAGAAACCTGTGGCCATGGCACTTAGGGACATGGTTTGATGGCCGTGGTGGTGTTGGGTTGATGGCTGGACTGGAGGCTCTTGGTCTTGTCCAACCCAAACAGTCCTTTGATTCTATATAAGTTCACACTTCTTCAAAACAGCACTGGTGTAAGCACAGGATTCATTTAGCTATGTTGTCTGCTGAATTGATCTGAATTTTTCCTGGCAGCTGAGAAGGGAATCTGATCTACTGGGAGATATTTGCCCTTTGAGCATGGGGTTGTGGCCAAAGTGCAGCACCTGGCACTTGGATTTGTTGAATGCTATCATGCTGGACTCTGTCCATCTGTCCAGCCTGGCAAGGTCCCTCTGCAGAGCTCTCCTACCCTCTAACAGATCAACTCCTGCCCCCAGCTTGGTGTCATCTGTAAATTTACTGAGGATGGACTCAATCCCCTCATCCAGATCATCAGTAGAGATATTGAACAGGATGGGGCCCAGCACTGATCCCTGGGGGACACCACTGGTGCTCTAGTTGAAAGCAAGCCCATTGAGCTGTGGCCTAATTAGGCTTTTTGTCAGAGCATTCAGACCATGATGTAAGGGTAAGGTCCAGCAGCCCAACAGAGCTGCAAGTCAATCTTACAGCAAATCCTTAAGAAGTGCTAAGAAATGAAAAATGGACTTGCATGACAAATTAAAAAAGGACTTCCATGAGATGATAGGCAGGTCACAGACTGGGATTTCAGCAGGAGTTTCATATCACTGGGAGTATTAATATTAAAGAGGAAAAATAGTGGCAGCTGTGCCAGGTGATAGCCACTGGAAGGGAGATATTTTCATTGCTAATTAAGACTTATTACAGAGGCAGTCTGGACCCTCTGTTTAATGCTGCATCAAAAGCAGCATGACCCTGAGAAGAGAATGTTTGAAGTGCTTGATGGAGTTGATGCTGAAGTTCAAAGCTACTGAGTGCTTTCAATGCCTCTTTTCTAACATGCAGTTGGCTGGGAGGTCAGTTTTAACCAGGAAAAAGTCCAAGCTGTCTGCTTCTGTGTTCAAGAGTCAGAGTATGGTCTGGGTTGGAAGGGACATCCACAGGTCATCAGCATGCAGGGACATCCCCAACTAGATCAGGTTGCCCAGAGCCCTGTCAAGCCTCACCTTAAATGTCTCCAAGGAAGGGGCCAGAACCACCTCCCTGGGCAACCTGTTCCAGCGTTCTACCACCCTCATAGTAAAGAACTTGTTCCTAACATCCAACCTAAATCTGCTCTGTAATAGTTTGAAGCTATTGGCCCTTGTCCTATCCCCACAGGCCTTTGTAAACAGTCTCTCTCCATCCTTCCTGTAGCCCCCTTCAGGTACTGGAAGGCTGTGATTAGGTCTCCCTGGAGCCTTCTCTTCTCCAGGCTCAGCATCCCCAGCTCCCTCAGCCTGCCCTCACAGCAGAGCAGCTCCAAGCCCCTGATCAAGAAGCATGTAGACATGGCACTTCAGGACATGTTTTAATGGCCATTCTGTGAATAGCAGAAGAAGTCACCTAGAACTTACCTTAACTTTCCCTGGATTTTCCTCCTCTTCCTTTTTCTCTTCAAATTCAAAGGCAACAGTCATCCTCTGCTGTCTCTGCTCCTCCCACAAGGTAGGGTTAAAACTGTCACTGTCTGACTGGAAATCTGCAGTGAAAGCACAAACAGCAAAGCAGAAGGGCAAACAATGTATGAACCCAGCACAAGGCTGGGAAAGATCTAGCCAGAAACCATAGAATCAGAATGGTTTGGGTTGGAAGGGACCTTTAAGATCACCAAGTTCCAACCCCCCTGCCATGGGCAGGGACATCTCCCACTACAGCAGGTTGCTGAAGGCCTGATCCAGCCTGGCCTTGAACACCTCCAGGGAGAGGGCATCCACAGCCTCCTTGAGCTGATCCTGTCATCTTGGGTTATCATTTCCAAACAGTTGAGGGGAGCAATGAGAGCAGGAGCTGCTAAATGATTGTAAATGGAGTTGCACATGAAAACTGAAATGAACGTGATGGGTGACAAGGCTTTGGGCCAGGTCTGGAGTGGAGGGGGAGTGTGAAAGCTCTCAGACTTGGTGTAGCTAGGTGAGGAGCCAAACCTTCAGTTCTACCAGGCTTAGAGCTCTGAACTTCATCTCTCTAGCAGCTGGTTCAACCCTTAACTCTCTCACATGGGTCCAGTGGCTCTGCAGCTTGAGCTTGCTCTGGCCAGCAGCCCCTCTGCATGTCCTGCAAGGCATACCCTGAATTTCTGTCCCATGCACACTCATGTCCAGGATCATAATGTTTATACACAGCCAATCTTCTGACAGTCTGAGAATCCCAGCTTGGTGGGGGGTGGAAGGGACCTCTGGAGATCATCCAGGCCAACCCCCTGCTCAGGCAGGGCAGCCACAGCAGCTTGCCCAGCAGCACAATGCCCAGCTGGGGCTGGAAGCTCTCCACACAAGGAGACTCCACAACCTCTCTGGGCAGCCTGCTCCAGGGCTCCAGCACCCTCACAACAAACAAGTTCCTCCTGTTCAGATGGAACCTCCTGGGCTCCACTTTGTGCCCATTGCCCCTTGTGCTGTCACAGGGCACCACTGAGAGAATCTGGCCCCAGCCTCTTGCCTCTCACAGATGCTGAGCATTGCTCAGCTCCCCTCTGGGGCTGCTCTTCTGCAGGCTCACCAGCCCCAGGGCTCTCAGCCTTTGCTCCTCCCAGAGCTGCTCCAGGCTCCTCAGCATGATGAAAAGTAAAAAGCTATTTAATGAAAATGTAAACCTGATGGATTAGTGAACAGGACTCCTGTGTGTATGATGAAATCCAGACTGTTAAGTGTGCACCAGTGGCTTCACGTGTCAGAAGAAGATCTCAGACACAGAAGCACGTCTCAGACCCTTTTCCTCTCCCTCCTGCTGCCTAAACAAGCATCCTTCCCGCCTCTGCAGGAGCTGCTGCTGGTGCTTTACCTTCGTCGCTGCGGGGTTGCTGGGGAAACATGTAGTTAGTCAGCACTCTCTGCTTTGTTTCAGGGTGAGCTTCAGTCTGCAGTGGGATGAGAGCCTTGGACTGCAGGGGAAAGGCAAGACAAAGACTGGTTAACTGGGAGCACGTGCCCTAAGTGGGAGCACGTGTCCCAGCTGGGAGCACGTGTCTGTGTGAGGTGGGATTTTAGCTTTCAATAACTGGAAAAGTCCTAGAATTGCTTGGGTTGGAAAAGACCTCCAAGATCATCTAGCCCAGCCATCCACTCACCACCACCATGGCCATTAAGCCCACAGTGCCATGTCCACACATTTCTGGAGCACCTCCAGGGACAGTGACTCCACCACCTCCCTGGGCAAACGATTCCAATGCACTGGAATGCAGTGGGTTGGAAAGGACCTTTAAAGGTCATCTAGTCCAAGCCCTCTGCAGTCAACAGGGACATCCCTAACTGAACCAGGTTATTCAGAACCCCATCCAGCCTAACCCTGAATATCTTCAGGGATGAGGCATCCACCACCCCCCTGGGCAGCCTGTTCCACTGTTCCACCACCCTCATAGCAAAGAGCTTCTTGCAAATGTCCAAACTAAATCTACCCTGTTCTAGTTGAAAACCACTGCCCTAGAGCTGCATGCCCTTGTGGAATCATGGAACTCTTGAGGTTAGAAGAGACCTTTGAGATCACCAAGCACAACATCTTGCCTAGAGCTCACAATCTCAACACTACTGCTAAGCCTCTACCACTAAACCACATCCCTCAGCACCACATCCCTCAGCACCACATCCCTCAGCACCACATCCACACATCTTTCAAACACCTCTAGGGAAGGTAACTCCACCACCTCCCTGGGCAAGTCATTCCAATCCCTGAGAACCCTTTCAGTGAAGAAACTCTTCCTTATGTCCAACCTGAACCTCCCTTGGCACATCTCTTGTAAGCTGTCTCTCCTCAGCTTCCTTGTAGGCCTCTTTAAGCCCTGAAAGGCCACCAGAAGTTCTCCCTGGAACCTTCTCTTCTCCAGGCTGAACAACCTCAATTCTCTCATCCTCTCTTCACAGGGGAGGTGCTCCAGTCCTCTGATCATTGTTGTGGCCTCCTCTGGACCCTCTCCATCAGAGTTAAGAGAAGACTGACTAAAAGAAACCTCTCCATGGAGTAAAGCAAGTCTTACTTTGGTGGGAATGCCTTTTTCTTTTCATGTCTCACTTCTCCAATTCCTCTAAGTCCTACCAGGATCCCCAGCACACCAAACAGCAGAAATGCTGACCGTGGGGTGAGTCCCACCAGTAAGGAAGCTGAAGGATCCGTGGGGCAGAGCTGTGAGTACCTATTTCAAACACCCACAGTATGGCTGAGATTTAGTTCAAGCTAGGGCTAGCAAGGACTAAAACTCCCACCAGCTGTTAGTTCACTTGGTGCAAGATAGTGGAGGATTTACACTCTGAGTATTCAGGTGTTGCTGTTGGGTTTTACTTCAAGTGCTTACAGCTTGTTACTGCTTTCCTCCAACACAGCATCTAGGAGGCACTGGCAGAGTTCATGGAAGAGAAATTAATCTGTGCTGGAGTGACTGGCACAGTTCATGGGCTAGAAATTAATCTGTGCTGGAGTGACTGGCATAATTAATAGAGTAGAAATTAATCTGTGCTGCACCACAGAAGAAGTCCACATGCTGAAATCACATCATGTGTGGTTGGGCTGAGGAGCCATCAGATGTTCTTTTCTTAATGGAAATGAGAGTGAGGGGGAAAGAGAATCCTGATTAAACACATTAAGATTTCCACATTGTTCTTTATTATCCCTCCCACTTCTTCTCCCCTCCCTTCAGCACTAAATGTCTCTTTGCTTAGCTGTGAAAGCAAGAAGTGCATTAAAGGAGCAGTGCAACCAGCACGTGCCAACATCAACCTCCTGACTGCATCTCACCTGGCTTTGTGAGGATGTGAGGGCATGGCTGAATGGTGGACCAGGAGTCAGCAGGGACCATGTGTGACATCATTGTGACAAAGATACGGTGCTGTGGGCAGGCATGAGCTGTGCTACCAGTGGTCCTGCAACTGGCAGTGCTCAGCACAGGCTCAGCACCACCCCCTGCAAAGTGGCAGCTGCAGGGCCTGAGTCCTGGTGGCTTCTTCATGCAGATTAAAAAGTGATAGCTGGCCTCTGAAGAATTATCCTGAGCTTCAGCTTCATGAGAGACAGCATCTGACTAGGGGCATTATTCAGCTTGAGTTCAAGAAGGACAATATTTGACCACAGGCATTATTGAGCTTCACTTCAAATGGGACAATATCTGCCCATGGGCTTGCTCAGCTTGAGTTCAAGAAGGGCAATACCTGACCATGAGCATTGTTCAGCTTGAGTTCAAGAGGGATAATACCTGACCATGAGCATTGTTCAGCTTGAGTTCAAGAGGGATAATATATGACATAAGCATTGTTCAACCTGAGTTCAAGAAGGACAATACCTGACCATGAGCATTGTTCAACTTGAGTTCAAGAGGGACAATACCTGACCATGAGCATTGTTCAGCTTGAGTTCAAGAGGGATAATATATGACATAAGCATTGTTCAACCTGAGTTCAAGAAGGACAATACCTGACCATGAGCATTGTTCAACTTGAGTTCAAGAAGGACAATATCTGACCATGGGCATTATTCAACCTGAGTTAAAGAGGAGCCACAGCTGACTGTGGGCATTGTTCAAGTAGAGCTGAGTTAGAGAGGACAATAAGAATATTGAAAGTCATTACCTGGTTGTCAGAAAGCCACAAAGCTGCAAGTTCTTTGAGTTTGGTAAAAGTGAAGGGTAAATTCTTCAGTCTGTAAATGAGAAAACATTGGAACACTGTGAGTCCTTTGTCTTGACAAGAGTTCCTTCTAAAGGTTGGGTTGTAGCATGGCTTGTCTTGCCCACACTGCACTTGCTGTCATTTGCTATCTTTACTTTCTTTCCCTTTTTAACTGAAATGTAATCTTTTATTAAGGGCATTCTGCATTTAGAGTGACATTTGTTATCTAGAGCTACTGAAATCACAGAATGGTTTGGGGTTGGAAGGGACCTTAAAGATCATCCCCTTCCAACACTCTTGCCATGAGCAGGGGCAGCTTCCACCAGCCCAGGCTGCTCAAGACTTCATCCAACCTGGCCTTGAACACCTGCAGGGAGGGAGCATCCACAGCCTCCCTGGGCAGCCTGTGCCAGTGTCTCACCACCCTCAATGGAAAGAATTTCTTCCTGATCCCCAGTCTCAATCTCACCTCTTCCAGCTTCAATCCATTCCCTCTCATTCTGTCACTGCAAGCCATTGTGCAAAGTTCCTCCCCAGCTCTCCTGTAGCTCTCTTAAAGTTCTGGAAGGCTGCTCTAAGGTCTCCCTGGAGCCTTCTCTTCTCCAGGCTGAACAAGCCCAACTCCCTCAGCCTGGCCTCCCAGAAGAGGGCTTCCCAGCCAGGCATGGCTGTGGCCTCCTCTGGTCCTGCTCCAACAGCTCCATATCTGTGCTGTGCTGAGCACTCCAGAGCTGCCCCAGCACTGCAGGTGGGGTCTCAGCAGAGCACAGCAGAGGGGCAGAATCCCCTCCCTGCCCCTGCTGCCCACACTGCTGAGGATCAGCCCAGGACAGGGCTGGCTCTGGGCTGGCAGTGCATGGTGCCAGCTTGTGTCCGGCTTTGCACCCACCAGCACCCCAAGTCCATCTCTGCAGAGCTGCCCTCAGATATGTTCCCATTTCCCTAAGAACACCTTCTGCTGATTATGACATCTCTCCAAGTGAACCAACTTGCCCTGACTGTGCCCACCCAGAGTCCTCTGGGACAGAATCTGCAGCTCAAAGCCTGCAGAGATCAGAGCTGGTGTACGTGCCTGTGCATCCTTAAGCCTGGAATTAATGCCAGGAGGAAGTCAGGGGCGCCTAAACTACCTGCAACCCAGTTTCCACTCCTCTCTTGTCACAAAGTAAATCCTGCAGCGTGGATTAGTGCAGGATGTGACTTGCTTTCGACATTAAAGTGATGAGCTGGGTTTTTAAGAGTTAACATTGAGCCTTCTTACACTCTCCAAATGTTTTATTCAGAGCTTTTTTTTTTCCCCCCTGTGTAAAAAGAGAATTTTTTTTGGTGCTTTTCAAGTGATACCTTTATTTTGTTACACTTCAGCAGTCAGCAGCTGTAACCTAAGCTTCAAAACTACACAGAAACCTTTGTCTGGAGAAGGTCGTTGGGGATGGGATAGGATAGGATAGGATGGAATGGGATAGGATAGGATAGGATAGGATAGGATAGGATAGGATAGGATAGGGTAGGATAGGGTAGGATAGAATGGGATGGGATGGGATAGGATAGGATAGGATAGGATAGGATAGGATAGGATAGGATAGGATAGGATGGAATGGAATGGGATAGGATAGGATAGGATAGGATAGGATAGGATAGGATAGGATAGGATAGGATAGGATAGGATAGGATGGAATGGAATGGGATAGGATAGGATAGGATAGGATAGGATAGGATAGGATAGGATAGGATAGGATAGGATAGGATGGAATGGAATGGGATGGGATGGGATGGGATGGGATGGGATAGGATAGGATGGAATGGAATGGAATGGAATGGAATGGAATAGAATAGAATAGAATAGAATAGAATAGAATAGAATAGAATAGAATAGAATAGAATAGAATAGAATAGAATAGAATTAACCAGGTTGGAAAAGACCTCTGAGGGACCAGGCTTTTTCCAGTGGTGCCCAGTGACAGCTCAAGGGGTAACAGGCACAAGCTGGAACATCAGAAGTTCCATCTAAACATCAGGAGGAACTTCTTTAATCTGGGGGTGCTGGAGCCCTGGAGCAGGCTGCCCAGAGAGGTGATGGAGTCTCCATCTCTGGAGCTATTCCAAACCCACCTGGACATGCTCCTGTGTGACCTTCTCTAGGGGTTGGACTCAGTGATCTCCAGAGGTCCCTTCCAACCCCTACCACTCTGTGATTCTGTAACACCACCCTCAGGAAGGGACTTTGGCCTCTGAAGAGAAAGCTGCTCATGAGTAATTAAGAAAAGGGATTAATCACCACTGCTCCCACTGATCCAATGCACAGCTGCAGGCAGGGAGCAGGACAAAGCAATGGACAGGCTGTGGCTGCTCTGTTCAGCAGAGCTCTTCTTTCCTGCTCAGGTGGTGAAAAGCCTCACTAGACAGGTTGCAAAATTAGAGGTATAATTGTTTTTATAAATCCAAGGGGAAATGTCTTCACAATACCAGATGAAGCTTCAGCTGCTGCACAGGTAGTTAATTAAGAAGACAGCCAAATTGAATTAACTTACAATTCAAAGGCAAGCTGTGCTGTGCCAAAATGACTTTTTCACTTAAACACAGGGAGAAATGTTTTGCTGTGAGGGTGCTGGAGCCCTGGAGCAGGCTGCCCAGAGAGGCTGTGGAGTCTCCTTGTGTGGAGAGCTTCCAAAGCCAGCTGGGCATTGTGCTGCTGGGCAAGCTGCTGGGGGTGCCCTGCTTTAGCAGGGGTTGGAGTGGATGACCTCCAGAGGTCCCTTCCAGCCCCCACCTTGCTGGGATACTGGCATTCAGAGAATGCTAGGGTCACCTAGGGCAGGACACACAGGAATGCATCCAGATGGGTCTTGAAAGTCTCCAGAGAAGGAGACTCCAAAACCTCTCTGGGCAGCCTGCTCCAGGGCTCCATCACCTTCATACTAAAGTTTTCCCTCATGTTGAGGTACTGCTTCCTGTATTCCAGTTTCTGCCTGTGACCCTTGTCCTGTCACAGGACACCATTGAAAAGGAGACTAGCACCATTCTCCTGACACCCATCAAACCTGAGCCTGACTGTCTCCAGGAGGGGAGCCTCCACCACCTCCCTGGGCAACTCGCTCCGGTGTTCCACCACCCTCGTGGTCAAGAACTGCGTCCTCGTGCCCAGTCTACATCTTAACTGGCCCTTAATGCAGCACCTCTGGGTGAGACTGCAGGTGCTGAGCCCTAGCCAGCAGCAGTACAAATGGAGAAGGTGCTGTCTCTTCCAGCTAAGGAGAAGCTCAAACTAAAAGAAAGGTTACTTACCAGTAACCGATGCTCTTTGAGAAGTGTAGCCCAAATGTACATTCTAACAATTCTACCTCTCAATCACAGGACTCAGACCTGGAAGGACTCTGAGGAGAGAGGAGAAGACAAATGTCTATGTGGACTACACATTGTGAAGAACACCGGTTACTGGTAAGACATCTCTTGGGTTTTGGGTTGGAGGGGACCTTAAAGATCATCTGGAAGGTGTCCAGAGAAGGGCAGCAAAGCTGGGGAGGGGTCTGGAGCACAGCCCTGGGAGGAGAGGCTGAGGGAGCTGGGGTTGCTTAGCCTGCAGAAGAGGAGGCTCAGGGGAGACCTTCTTGCTGTCTACAGCTACCTGAAAGGTGGTTGTAGCCAGCTGGGGGTTGGTTTCTTC
This sequence comes from Dryobates pubescens, assembly GCF_014839835.1. Classification (NCBI taxonomy): domain Eukaryota; kingdom Metazoa; phylum Chordata; class Aves; order Piciformes; family Picidae; genus Dryobates; species Dryobates pubescens. The sequence continues at coordinate 2,078,422 of NC_071622.1, forward strand.
TCCCAGGCAACCAGCACCAGAACAAGAGGACACAGTCTCAAGCTGTGCCAGGGGAGGTTTAGGCTGGAGGTGAGGATAAAGTTCTTCCCAGCAAGAGAGATTGGCCATTGGGATGTGCTGCCCAGGGAGGTGGTGGAGTCCCCATCCCTAGAGGTGTTCAAGAGGGGATTGGATGTGGCACTTGGAGCCATGGTTTAGTTAGTCAGGAGGTGTTGGGTGAGAGGTTGGACTTGGTGATCTCTGAGGTCTTTTCCAACCTTATTGATTCCATGATTCTGTGATTCTATAAGTTATCAGCCACTCCATTCTTGAAGCACTGGAGACAGCCTTGTACCTGGCAGAGGCAAGGATGGTGGGGCTACAAAGGTGGTGAGGGGACTTTTGAAGAAAGGCTGAAGGACTTGGGGCTTTTTAGCCTGGAGAAGCCTGAGGGGCATCTTCTCAGTGTTGGTAAATTCCTCAGGGGTGGGTGTCAGGAAGATGAGAGCAGTCTTTTTTTCAGCAGTGCCCAGTGCCAGGACAAGAGGTAATGGGCACAAGTTTGACCATTAGAAGTTCCCTCTGAACATGAGGAGGAACTTCTTTGCTTTGAGGGTGGTGGAACACTGGAGCAGGCTGCCCAGAGAGGTGGTGGAGTCTTTGTCTCTGGAACCAATCCAAACCCACCTGGATGCCAGCCTGGACAACCTGCTCTAGTTGAACCTCATCTGGACATGGGGTTGGACTCGATGATCTCCAGAGGTCCCTTCCCACCCCTATCATTCTGTGATGAACCTTTAGGTAGCTGCATTGCAAGTATTTGTGGTCAAAACTTTCCTGGCTCTGCTCAGCTGCACACCTTAGACTAGACCGTGGACTACACCTTGGCAACTTGACAGCAAGTCAGGATTTAACTCATCATTGAACATTTGAAGAAAGGCCTGGAACTCAGGCTGCTGCTGGTGTGTTAAGATCAGCAAAGTCCATGAGGGCCTTCAGAAGACATGGAACAAGACCAGCAGTTGAGGTCATAGTGTTGTAAATGCACCAGAGAGGGACAGCAAGCTGAGCCGCCTTTGAGCACCATGTGTCCACTCACAAACACTTGGGATGCTCTCCAGCCTGGTGTGGTGGCTTCTAACTGAGTGGGTCTGGCAAAGGTAATGCTGGGGGGAACCTTCAACCCACCACACCTGGCTGGCAAAGAGGTCTGTGTCAGGTCTGCCTCCTTCCCAAAAGACATTCGGTCAGGACTTCAAACTCCCCAAACCTCCCAAGGGCTGAGTTCCATACCCAGAAAGGCACCAGACAAAGCAAGAGAGGGAAAGTTCTGCTCTTCCCCTTTCCATGCCACACCACAGTTGTCCATCACCCTGTGTGTGTGTGACCATGCAGAGAGCAGACTGCAAATCTTCCTCGTGCCCTGGCAAGGCAAGTTCAAAGCCACCCATAGCCCTGCCCCCTGAGTGGCCAGAGCCAAGTGCGCTCCCCGTGCCGCGGGGAACAGCCCCAGAAGGGACATTTTTGGTGGCATGTCTCACTGAACAGTTGAGTAGCCCAGCTCCCAGTGGAGATGAGCCTGAGGTGGCATTCACCAGGATGAACCTGCAGTAGACAGATTCCCAGTGGAAGATTGTGTTCCCTTTGTGAAACTACACCTCCATGATGACCAGCATGGATTGACAGTGACCAAGCCTGTTCCCTCTGCAAGGAGAATGATGTGCAAAGAGGCATGAGCAAGTGGACACCTGCCAGGTGGAGGTGAAATCCCTTCTGGTTTCAGGAGGAGAAAGTCATAAAGGACCAACCAGATACATTCTGAAGTGGTATCATAGAAGCACAGAATGGTTTAGGTTGGAAAGGACCTTTCAAGGTCATCTAGTCCCCTGCTCTCCGCAGGGACAGCTGCAACTAGAGCAGGCTGCTCAGAGCCCCAGACAGCCTGGCCTGCAATGGTTTAACTTCACATTCTGGACACATTGACTGTTTTATGGTCCACAATGGCAATGCAGAAGCATTAAGGGAATTATTTGAAACCCATTTATGAGAGGGATTTCTACATCACTTCATCCTATGTCTTCTGCTCAACCTCAATTTCAACAAGGAAACCTCTGGCAGTGACTCAGACTTATGTGGAAAGTCCTTCCCCTAATTTTTGCTGGGTATGGATCATAGCTGCTGGGAACAGCAGTTCAGGAGGGACAGGGATCTGCTGGAGAGGCTCCAGGGGAGGCTACCAGGATGATTAGGGGACTGCAGCACTGCCTGGGGAGGAGAGGCTGAGGGGCCTGGGGCTCTTTAGTCTGGAGAAGAGAAGACTGAGAGGGGGTTTAATGAATGGTTATCAATGTTTGAGGGGTGGGGGTTAGGAGGGAGGGGACAGGCTCTGCTCACTTGCTCCCTGGGACAGGACAAAGAGCAACAGATGGAAGCTGCAGCACAGGAGGCTCCACCTCAACACAAGGAGGAACTTCTTTACTGTAAGGAGCCCTGGAGCAGGCTGCCCAGAGAGGTTGTGGAGTCTCCTTCTCTGGAGCCTTTCCAGCCCCATCTGGATGTGTTCCTGTGTGAGCTGAGCTGGATTCTATGGTCCTGCTCTGGCAGGGGGCTTGGACTGGATGATCCCTTTGGATCCCTTCCATCCCCTGACATCCTGTGAGCCTGTGACCAGAGGGGGATTTCCACACCATAGGCTGCACTGCTGAATGGTTTTGTGATTCTACTGGAACTGGCAGGGTTCTGTGGGGGTTTTTTCCCCCCTCTCTTTCCTTACAGCCTAAATAAATTCATTTTTAACATATCTTGTACATTTGAAATAGATTTTATAGCAACCTATTTTCTATTTCAAATATATTTCACATCAACCTATTTCTATTTAAAATACATTTTATAGCAACCTATCTACATTCTCAATCTATTTTATCTCAACCTATTTATAGTCTAAATATATTTTACAACCACCTATTTCTATTTTAAATACACTTTATAGCAACCAATTTATATCTTAAATCTATTTCACATCAACCTATTTCTATTTGAAATCTATTTTATAACAACCTGTTGATATCTTAAATCTATTTCATAGCAACCTTTCTATATGGGAAATATATTTTATAGCAACCAATTTATGTCTTAAATCTATTTCACATCAAGCTATTTCTATTTTAAATCTGGTTTACAGCAACCTATTTATATCTTAAATCTATTTCACAACAACCTATTTCTGTTTTAAATGTGTTTTATATCAACCTTTCCATATCCTAAATGTATTTTATAGCAACCAATTTCCAGCTTAAATATATTTTGCATCAAGCTATTTACATTTTCAATCTATTTTACAGCAACCTATTTATGCTCTAAATATATTGTACAGCCCATTTATATGTTCAATCTGTTTTATAGCAACCAGTTTCTATCTTAAATATATTTCCCATCAACCTATTTATCTTTTCAATCCATTTTCAATCTATTTTATAGCAACCTATTTATATTCTAAATATATTTAATAGCAACTTACTTGTGTTTTAAATCTGTTTTATAGCCACCTATTTATATTTTCAATGTATTTTAGGGCAACCTATTTTAATGTATAGATATAAATATAATATATTTATTAATATACTGAAATATATATTTTTATATTGACCTATTTCTGAAAAAGAGGGGGTTTAAGGTTGGTTTTTGGTTTTGGGTTTTTTCCAGTAGAGCCTTAAAGTGGGTAAGGAAACTGCTGTGAACTGTACCTGTTATCACTCAGATTTAGCACTCTCAGCTTCTGCATCTGCCCAATCTCATCAGGAAGGAATTCCAGCTTGTTGGAGCGCAGAGACATCACCGTCACGTTCTTGCAGCTTCCAATCTGGAGGGAGGAAACACAAAACCCCACAGGTGTCAGGAGGCCTTCTTCAAGAGCATTCATTATGACCAAGTTTTTAAGTAAGGTGGCCAAAAAATATTTAAGTTTTTACTGTGACCAAAAGCAGCAACTAGGGAATCAGATCAGGACATGATGCCCTCCCTTGGTCACTGACAGCAGGGCGATGCCAAGGGATACCTGCACTGCTCTTCTGAGTGGCATTCTCTTCTTTACATGAATTTACTGATTTACTGCTTCTACTATTTTGAATAGAATGAGAGAATTGTTTGGGTTGGGAAAGACCTCTAAGATCACCCAGTCCAACCATTAGCCCAACACCACCATGGCCACTAAGCCACATCCCCAAGTGCCATGGCCACGCACCTCTTGAACACCCCCGGGGATGGTGACTCCACCACCTCCTTGGGCAGCCTGTGCCAATGCCTGACCACTCTTGCAGGAAAGAAATGGTTCCTATCTAAACAAATCTAAATCTCAATCTAAACCTCAAAATCAAAATCTAAGCTAAATTGAAATCCAAATCAGACTCCAATCTAAACTGAACTCCAAACCCAATTCTAAATCTAATCCTAAATCCAAATCCAAATCAAATCCAAGTTTAAATCCAAATCCCAATCTGAATCCAATTCAAAATCCAAATAAAAATCTAAATCTAAATCCAAATAGAAATTTAAATTTAAATCCAAATCTAAATAGAAATTTAAATTTCATTCCAAATCCAGATCTAAACCTTATCTCAAGCTAAAATCTTAATCTAACCCCAAATCCGAATCCAAATCCAGATCTAAACCTTATCTCAAGCTAAAATCTTAATCTAACCCCAAATCCAAATCCAAATCCAGATCTAAACCTTATCTAAAGCTAAAATCTTAATCTAACCCCAAATCCAAATCCAAATCCAGATCTAAACCTTATCTCAAGCTAAAATCTTAATCTAACCCCAAATCCAAATCCAGATCTAAACCTTATCTCAAGCTAAAATCTTAATCTAACCCCAAATCCGAATCCAAATCCAGATCTAAACCTTATCTCAAGCTAAAATCTTAATCTAACCCCAAATCCAAATCCAAATCCAGATCTAAACCTTATCTCAAGCTAAAATCTTAATCTAACCCCAAATCCAAATCCAAATCCAGATCTAAACCTTATCTCAAGCTAAAATCTTAATCTAACCCCAAATCCAAATCCAGATCTAAACCTTATCTCAAGCTAAAATCTTAATCTAACCCCAAATCCGAATCCAAATCCAGATCTAAACCTTATCTCAAGCTAAAATCTTAATCTAACCCCAAATCCAAATCCAAATCCAGATCTAAACCTTATCTCAAGCTAAAATCTTAATCTAACCCCAAATCCAAATCCAGATCTAAACCTTATCTCAAGCTAAAATCTTAATCTAACCCCAAATCCAAATCCAAATCCAGATCTAAACCTTATCTCAAGCTAAAATCTTAATCTAACCCCAAATCCAAATCCAAATCCAGATCTAAACCTTATCTAAAGCTAAAATCTTAATCTAACCCCAACTCCAAATCTAAATCCAGTCTAAACCTCCCCTGGCAAAATTTGAGGCCATTTCCTCTCTCTCCATCACCTGATACTAGGGAGAAGAGACCAAGCCCCACATGGCTCCCTCCTCTTTTCAGGGAGCTGTTCCCTCAGCCTCCTTTTCTCCAACCCCAGTTCCCTAAGGTGCTCCTCACCAGCCTTGTTCTCCAGACTCCTTCTTGGAGCGCGGGGCCCAAAAGTGAACCCAGGATGCGAGGTGCAGCCTCACCAGTGCCCTGTGCAGGGGACAATCACACCCACAGTTCCCTCAGCAACTCCTGAGGCCCGGCAGGTAAGAAAGATTTGTTCTTCCCCATGGTGCAGAAAGACCAGCTTTAACAGATTCTTCCTCTGAGCAGAGGACCTATCACAAACCACTTTCATCTTGCCATTTAACGAAAGAGAATCAGCTTCTCACTTCTCTGGGCAGCTCAGGCAGGAAATTCTCATCCACAGCCAAGGTCCTCAGGTTGTGAAGGTAGCCGATGGTGGAAGGCAAGGACTCCAACTCATTGCAGCTGCAGTCAAATTCTTCTAACAAAGACAAACTGCAATTGTAAATACACTTGTTAGATGCTGTACAAGGAGCAGAGAGCAGACACCCAGCCTCAATCCTTGCAAAGTGCTAAAGCATCGCACTCCTACAGACATCAGGCAGCACCTTTGCTGCAGATTTCCAGTGAAGTCCATTTTATTCTAGGAACTATCATAGAATCACAGAATGAGTCTGGTTGGAAAAGACCTTAAAGATGATTGAGTCCAACCATTCTCTAACTCTGCCAAGCCTGGTGCTAAACCATGTCCCTCGGCACCAACCATTCTCTATCTCTTCCAAGGCTGCTGCTAAACCACGTTGCTCAGAATGACATCTCTGCTTCTTTGAAACACCTCCAGGATGGGCATTCAAACACCTCCTTGAGAATCCTCTTCCAGTTCCTGAAGGGTTTGAGAATCCTGAAGGGTTTGAGAACACTTTCAGTCAAGAAGTTTCTTCTGTTGCCCAGCCTAACCCTCCCTTGGTGCAACTTGAGGCCATTTCACAGTCTCACAGTATCGCCAAGGTTGGAAGAGACCCCAAGGATCATCGAGTCCAACCTGTCACCACAGACCTCATGACTAGACCATGGCACCAAGTGCCACGTCCAATCCCCTCTTGAACCCCTCCAGGGATGGGGACTCCATCACCTCCCTGGGCAGCACATCCCAATGACGAATGACTCTCTTGGTGATTCATAGATTCATAGAAGGGTTTGGGTTGGAAGGAACCTTGAGACCATCCAGTTCCAACCCCCCAGCCATGAGCAGGGACACCTCCCACTAGACCAGGATGCTCAAGGCCTCATCCTATCACTTTTTACTGGGGAGAAGAGACCAATCCCCACCTTTTGTTGTGTGACCCATGACAAACATCAACATTCCTTCCTTCTGCTGCCCCTTGGCTGTTCCACAACTGCTACCTTCTTCTCTCAGGGGCTTTAATTATGACTAAAGTTAAATGGCAATTAATTATTTCTTCCTCGGTGTTTTGCTCCTCCCCTGTCCACTGCCCTGGTGCTCAGAAGATTGTTTGTTGGGGCTTTTTTCCTCCCCCACCTGTTTTGTTAGATCTTCTGTGAAGCTCACCTCTGCTCCTCAATGTTTATGTGAGTCACCCTGGCAGGCCTGGGCTATGTCTACCTTACCTTTGTTCCAGTTTCTTAATTAAAAAAAAACCCAAGAATTCTTTCAGTCTTGAGATTTTATGAGACATGAAACCATAAATAGCTATTCCTAACATGGACTTCTCAGAACTTTCCTCTAATTGCAGCATTTCAGCAGAGTGAAAAGCCACAGTGAGTCATAGAGTGATTAGTGACAGAGGCGTGGAAGGGATCCAACAGCTCTGCCAGCTTCTGGGGACAGATTTTCTTTAAAGCAAGCTTTGGTTCCACCACCATTTGTTGCAAACTAGATGCAGAACCATTCAGTAAGGTAGAAAAGCCAGTGGTGTCCAGAGAAGGGCAACACTGCTGGTGAAGGGGATGGAGAACAGGGCTGGTGAGGAGCAGCTGAGGGAGCTGGGGTTGTTTAGTCTGGAGAAAAGGAGGTTGAGGGGAGATGTTCTGGCTCTCTACAACTCCCTGAAAGGAGGTTGGAGCCAGGTGGGGGTTGGTCTTTTCTCCCAAAGAACAAACAACAAGAGGGAACAGCCTCAAGTTGCCCCAGGAGAGGTCTAGGTTGGACGTGAGGAACGATTTCTTCTCCTTGAGGGTTGGCAAGGTCTGGCCTAGGCTTCCCAGGGCAGTGGTGGTGTCCCCATCCCTGGAGAGGTCTCAAAGCTATATAGATGTGGTGCTGAGGGCCATGGTTCAGTGGTGACCTGGCAGTGCTGGGTTCATGGTTGGACTCCATGATCTTAAAGGTCTCTTCCAACCAAAGTGATTCTGTGGTTCTCTCTTTGCCTACTGCATACAGATGGAAGTCAAAGGGGAAGCTTGGGGGTTGGAGAAGATGACCTTGGAGGGTCCCTTCTAACCTGAAGCATGCTGTGTGATTCTGCAAATGGCAAGATGCACAAAGTCTTCCCTTTACTGATGGTAACCCAGCCAGAGAAGCTTGACAAGAGATAAGCTAATTGAGAGGCATGACGCTTCCTGTGGTGATCAGAGGATCTGATGCTCCCCGCGGTAACTGCGGAAGGTTCCCCGACAGTGAGGAATGGCTTGATCAGACAACAGAATTGCATTTAGAAGAGATTGTCTGGCACAGGCATTCCCAGCTGCTTCCCTTCCTGATGCCATCAGCAGCAGAGAAATGAAGATGGCCACGATAAACCAGCAAAATCAAAGGATTACAGAATGGTTTGGGTTGGAAAGGACCTTGAGAAGCATCTGGTTCCAACCCCCTGCCATGGGCAGGGACACCTTCTACTAGCCCAGGTTGCTCAAGGCCTCATCCAGCCTGGCCTTAGAATAGAGTAGAATTAACCAGGTTGGAAAAGACCTTTGAGATCATCAAGTCCAACTTCTCATCCAACACCATCTAATCAACTCAACCATGGCATCAAGTGCCTCATGCAGGCTCCTCCAGTGATGGTGACTCCACCACCTCCCTGAGCAGCACATTCCAACAGCCAATCTCTCTTGCTGGGAAGAATTTCTTCCTAACATCCAGCTTGAACCTCCCCTGGCACAGCTTGAGACTGTGTCCTCTTGTTCTGGTGCTGGTTGCCTGGGAGAAGAGACCAACCCCCAGCTGGCTACAGCCTCCCTTCAGGTAGCTGTAGAGAACAATAAGGTCTCCCCTGAAAACCTCCCCCTTGAACACCTCCAGGGAGGGAGCACCCACAACCTCCCTGGGCAACCTGTTCCAGTAGCTCCCCACCCTCACTGGAAAGAATCTCTTCCTAATCTCCAGTCTAAATCTGCCCTTCTCCAGCTTCAATCCATTGCCTCCCATCCTAAATCGGTGTGCAACTCTCTTTCACCCCTCTTAAGTCCCATGCTTACAACAAGATTCTTCAGCAAGTGATTTTGCATTCATGATGGGCTGTCCACGAAAGCCAGCTGAGAGAAAGGGCTGGAATGCCAACAATGCAAATGTAACTGAAATAAGTAAATAAACCATTAACTCACTGCCTTCTTGGGCTAAATTGAGATGATTCTGGAGCTTTTGCAGACAAAAATAGGACATGCACCTGCTGCTCCTTTTGGCAGCCATTGAATTGAGGCATTTCACACGTCCTGAGGTAGATGAGGGATATTTTGAGGTAGATTGGTAGAGGGAACCTCATGGAGAATGAAGAGTGCTGGAAGAGTAGTTCCAACTCATCATAGTCTCATCTCATACTGGCACAACCCTTATAGAATCATAGATGGTAAGGTCTAGAAAGGATCTCTGGAGCTCATGGAGTCCAACCCCCCTGCCAAAGCAGGATTACCTAGGGAGGTCACACAGGAGTGCATCTAGACAGGTCTTGGAAGTCTTCAGGGCAGGGGACTCCACAGCCTCTTCGGGCAGCCTGTTTCAGGGCTTTGCCACTCTTACATAAACAAATTTAACCTTCTGTTGAGATGGAACCTCCTTGGTTCCAATTTGTATCCATTGCCCCTTGTCCCATCACGGATCACCACTGAAAAGAGCTTGGCCCCTTCCTCTTGACACCCACATTATAAGATCCCCTCTCAGGCTGCTCTTCTCCAGGTTCAGGAGCCCCAGGTCTCTCAGCTCTCCTTCATCAGACAGATGCTCCAGTCCCTTCATCACCCTTGTAGCCTCTGTTGGACTCTCTCCAGTAGTTCCCTGTCTCTCTTGAACTGGGAAGCTCAGAACTGGACTCAGTCCACCAGCTGTGGTCTCAACAGGGCAGAGTAGAGGGGCAGGAGAACCTCCCTTGACCTACTGGCCACACTCTTCTTCGTGCACTCCTGAAGACCATTGGCCTTCTTGGCCACAAGGGCACATTGCTGTGCCATGGATAACCTATTGTCCACCAGGACTCCAAGGTCCTTCTCCATGAAGCTGATTTCCAGCAGGTTAACCCCTAACCTGGGGTGTTCCTCCCCAGGTACATTTACTCTTGTTGAACCTCATGATGTTCCCCTTTTCCCCAACTGCCAAAAGAACCTAAACCCTGACTTAGCTGCAGCCTCTACTTGGCCATCATCAGGCAAAAGGAATTTTGCAGACCCAAGAATACAACTTCACACTTTGATATGCAGCTTCTGGTCCTGTGAGATGAGGTGTAGAAACACAAAGCACTCAACCCCACACACTGGCTCTTGATCCACTGCACCATTGCCTGTATATGGACCATGACTTCCCTCATGACACCTTCCCATCCGAGAAGGTGAAGCATTGGTGTTCTCTTGGGTCCTACAGACAAAGCCTCCAGCCTTTGGCTCCAAGTTGGCCAAGTCCTTAATCAATGTTTGTCTTCTTCAACTAAAGCATGCAACCAAGCAGACTTGATGGGGTGCTTGGTTGCATGATTTAGTTGATTAGGTGAGTTGGATAATAGGTTGGACTTGATGATCTTGAAGGTCTCTTCCGACCTGCTTTAATTCTAATTCTAATTCTAACTCTAATTCTAATTCTAACTCTAACTCTAACTCTAACTCTAACTCTAATTCTAATTCTAACTCTAATTCTAACTCTAGCTCTAACTCTAACTCTAACTCTAACTCTAATTCTAATTCTAACTCTAATTCTAATTCTAACTCTAATTCTAATTCTAATTCTAATTCTCATTCTAATTCTAATTCTTATTCTGATTTTATGTGCAATGTTTTATTAAGCTGGGACTGGTGTGCATGGTGTCTGCAGGATAGAACTCTTGACAGGCTTGCTCTTTAAACAAGAGTGATAGAAGTGAGGGTGGAGGTTCACCATCAGCAACCCAGGCAGTGTGGGTTGTCACTTTGATGGTGACAGAGCCCTGGAACAGGCTGCTCAGAGAGGTTCTGGAGTCTCCTTCTCTGGAGAGATTCCAAACCTGCCTGCATGCAATCCTGGGCCACCAGACTTAGGTGAACCTGCTGTAGCAGGTGGGCTGGACTAGACTATCTCCAGAGGGCCCTTCCAGCTCCTGCCATGCTGGGATTCTCTGCTTTTATGCTTCTGTGAAGTGCTTTGTGGCTCATCATGAAACTGGTCCCTGGAGGGAGAGTTCCCTCCTCCACACCGCTCCTCTTTGTGTGACAATAATACACTCTGCAGTGGGTACTACGACTAACATTTAGGAGAACCAGTAGGAAACTGTCCAAATGGATGAGTCAGAGCAGAGAAGTTCATTTTGATGTGGGAGACTCTCCCCTCATTACACGAGAGAAGGGATTTCACTTAAAATCCCAACCAATCACTCGGAAATAGTGTGGAAAGAGGAGGTGCTCAGCCACCTGCTTGGCGTTAAGGCAGCAGGATGCATCTCTGAGATGGAATTGAGGCTTCATGACAAGCAAGAGTGAAGGACAGGAAAGGAGCTTGCCTTCAGTTGCAGAAATTCAGTAATTAAGAGATGTTCTTAATGGTTTTAACAAATCACCCCCAAAATTGCTGAAGACCTTTCTGGGGAGTGTCCTGTACCGCTCTGAGCCCCCTGAGCTTTCTCTGCCTGCCAGAATTGATCACTAGACAATGATCTGCATAGCAAATGTTTGCCCTTTTCTGATTCACAGGATCTCTGAGTCCCAGCAAGGTCTGGGGTTAGAAAGGACCACTGGAGATCATCCAGTCCAACCCCCTGCTAAAGCAGGGCAGCCACAGCAGCTTGCCCAGCAGCACAATGCCCAGCTGGCTTTGGAAGCTCTCCACACAAGGAGACTCCACAACCTCTCTGGGCAGCCTGCTCCAGGCAACCTCACAGAAAAGAGGTTTCTCCTCATCTTCAGGTGGAACCTCCTGGGTTCCATCTTTAGTGAGCTCTGTTTCTTCTCCATGTGCCCCATGCTGGGGGGCAGGAAGGCAGAGGTGGCACTTGCAGGGAGGAGAGGTCAGGACAGGGGAACCTCAACTGCCCAGCAAGGGACTGCAGCCCCTGTGTGGCGTCTGCAGGACACAGCTGAGAGAGTACCAGGGTCAAGCCTGGCTGGTGTTCTGGGAGGACTCTGTCCCTTCTGCCTTCCATTCCCATCCCTGTGCTCCTGCATCCAGCTCCAAAATCCATCTCCTGAATCTGGTTCCCATCTGCTGCTGAGTCCAGGCTGGGACTTGCCCAGTGCCTGCCCCCAGCATCAGTGGTGCCCATGGTGCCATCATTGCTGTTTGAGTTTCTTTCCCACCCCAGCAGTCTCTCGCCTTTCTTCCCTTCCTCTTCCTTTTGGGAAGCAGAGGGCTTCATGGCCAGCATCTGGCACTGGGCTGGTGGCCACCCAGCCCTGATGCTTGACAATTAAATATCCTGCTTCCCTCCCACATATCAGTTTAGACATTATTTCAGAAATGAAATAGGCAGAGGAAGAGGAATCCTACAGAAAGATCCATTCTGCAGATACATTCTGCTAGGAGTGGAGATGGTTAGGGTATGAACCAACCCAGAGGCTCACTTTTGGAGAGCCATTTGCATGCACCTGGAATTTCCCATTACAGCTGCAGAGCAGGAAGCTGAGGACACAGCAGCAGTCAGAATCCTACACCAGCGACCCTCTCGCAGCACACAGCAGCTAAAGGGCTTCATTACTGCTTTGCCTAATGAGATTCATTATGACATTCCCACATTTCCTGTGCCCACTTCACCGGTGCTGCTTCGAGGTTGTAAGAAATCTTCACACATCTGAGAGGCTTTGCAGCCATTTTCTCCTCAAGCATCAAGCTCTGGCTGTTGCCATGGAAACAGACGTATTCCCCCACAGACTTCCAGACCTTCCACTTTTCTGGTGGGGTGTTTTTTTTTACTTAATGTTTTTTTTTTTGCTGCTCTCATCATCTAAATTGCAAGTAATTCACACAGAGGAATAGCTTTGTTCTTTCTTGCCTTCTTTTTTTTCTTTTTCCTTGATATTTCCCCCCCCTTGGGAAATGGGATTTCATCTGCTCCCCACTGCAGGTCCACGGAAAGGAGTTGCTCCAGATTTGGTTTTTTAATCATAGAATTACCATGGAATTGTCAGGGCTGGAAGGGACCCCAAGGCTCATCCAGCTCCAGCCCCCTGCCATGGCCAGGGACACCTCACACCACAGCAGGTTGCTCACAGCCACCTCCAGCCTGGCTGCAAACACCTCCAGGCAGGAGGCTTCCACCACCTCCCTGGGCAGCCTGTGCCAGGCTCTCACCACCCTCCTGGGGAACAACTTCTTCCTCACAGCCAATCTCAATCTCCCCATTTCTAGTTTTGCTCCATCCCCCCCAGTCCTATCCCTCCCTGACACCCTCAAAAGTCCCTCCCCAGCTTTCTTGGAGCCCCCTTCAGATCCTGGAAAGCCACAATGAGGTCTCCTGGGAGCCTTCTCTTCTCCAGACTGAACAGCCCCAGCTCCCTCAGTCTGTCACAGTATCACCAAGGTTGGAAGAGACCTCAAAGATCATCGAGTCCAACCTGTCACCACAGACCTCATGACTAGACCATGGCACCAAGTGCCACATCCAGTCCCCTCTTGAACCCCTTGTCCTTACAGCAGAGCAGCTCCAGCCCTCTGCTCCTCCTCGTGGCCTTTCTCTGGACACCTTCCAGCACCTCCAGATCCTTCCTGGCACAGAGGCTGCAGAGCTGGCCCCAGAGCTCCAGCTGTGCTCTCACCAATTTCAGTGATTTCAATGTTCCCAGCTGGGTGTTGGGCCCACAGTTACAAAATGATCATTCAGCCTATCCTTGCCTTATTTTTTACTTTTTTCAGTTAAAAACCACCACCACCACCACCAAACCTCCACAAGCACAGGGGAAAACACCACATTTTGGTCAGTGCTGAGCATCCTGAAGCTTGTACTCACTTTCCAATGGCGTTTGGCAGGATCGTGAGCTGATTGTCATCCACTTTCAACGTCGTGAGTCTTTTCAACAGCCCTACAAACAGGTGAAGAAGAAGAAGAAGAAGCAAGAAATGAGTCCTCTACATTAATTTTTATTGTTTTAAACTTTCTATAATCATAGAAGCATCAAAGGGTTTGGGTTGGAAGTTCCAAACAGGCTGCAGTAAGCAAGAGCACCTTCTACTACACCAGGCTGCTGATGGCCCCATTCAGCCTGGCTGTGAGTGTAGACCACAGAATGGCTTAGGCTGGAAGGGATCTTAGAGATCATCTGCTCCAACCTCCCTGCCATGGGCCCCTGTACTTAGCACTGGTTAGGCCACACCTTGAGTCCTGGGTCCAGGTCTGGGCTCCTCAATTTAAAGAAGGACATTGAGAGACTTGAAGGTGTCCAGAGAAGGGCAAGAAAGCTGGGGAGGGGTCTGGAGCACAGCCCTGGGAGGAGAGGCTGAGGGAGCTGGGGTTGCTTAGCCTGCAGAAGAGGAGGCTCAGGGGAGACCTTCTTGCTCTCTCCAACTCCCTGAAGGGAGGTTGTAGCCAGGTGTGGGTTGGTCTCTTCTCCCAGGCAAGCAGCACCAGAACATGAGGACACAGTCTCAAGCTGTGCCAGGGGAGGTTTAGGCTCAGGGTGAAGAGAAAGTTCTTCTCAGAAAAAGTAATTAGCCATCGGAATGTGCTGCCCAGGGAGGTGGTGGAGTCCCCATCCCTGGAGCCTTGGATGTGGCACTTGGAGCCATGGTTTAGTTAGTCAGGAGGTGCTGGGTGACAGCTTGGACTTGCTCATCTCTGAGGTCTTTTCCAACCTTATTGATTCTATGATTCCATGATCGCCAGGGAGGAGACATCCACAACCTCCCTGGGCAACCTGTTCCAGTGTCTCACCACCTTCACAGGAAGGAGGTCAGACTGTAACTATTTATTCCTTTTGTACAGGAGCTAAATGCCCTCTAAATGACCATCTTCAGACCAGAAAGAGCACATAAAGCAAGGACTCCTGAATTTGTGGTGGAGCTGTGAGAGACCAAAGCGGAGCAGAGCTGTGAAAGCCAGCTAGCGACATTCATCGAGCACGGCGTCATTCATCAGCAATACATTATGGAATCTTCACTGAGTTGATTCAAAACTGGGGAATTGAACAGTTCCATGTTCAAAGGGAAGCACTTAGGGAAGTGAAAAAGGTGATGATTTAATGGGCTCATCAGCTGGGAGCGACAGAAGAGAGGGAAGGATCTGAAGTGCTTCCAAAGAACAGAGAAGGGACCAAGACTGAAATGAAATACCCAGATGCAGAGGGCGATGTCTCTACAAGCACTTTGCTTCCAGGATTTGGCTATATTCTGAATAAGTCAGGAATTCTATGCATGCAACAGAGTCAAAAGAAGAAAATGAGCAGTTGGGAGCCATTCTTTAATGCTCCCTTATGGAATTGCCCTGCTGCAACCAAGGGTGGTAATTGCCTTCAAGATCTTCACACCGTTGCCATCGCCACTTATTCCTACTTTCAAATGTAGATCAGATCAATCATCTCTCTCTTTGCTTATTTTCTGTGGCAGAGTCATCAATGCTTTCTAACCATGGCTTTACAAAATGATTGTCCAGGCACAGATGTTCTACACTCCTTTGGAGCTGAATGGCAGCTCTTCCTCCAGCTATTAAAAGTCTCATAATAACCAGAACACAAAACACAGAGAGAGAGAAGGCATAAATGAAACCCTTGGTTGTAAGAGGCCAGGAGAGATCCTGAGCTTTTCTCACCTATGGAGTCTGGCAGTTGCTGCAGCATGTTGGATGACAAGAGGAGGTCTTCAAGTCCTTCACATCCTGATATGTCCAAGTCAACAGTTTCTATCCTGTTTTTTGACACATCCAGGTACACCAGCTGTTTTAACTTCCCTATAGACTTAAAAGCACGTTACATAGAGTTACTCCAACAGTCACACATGATTCCTCTGCTCAATTCAAGACAAACAACAGCAATGCAGGCTTAAATCCAGTTGTCTCAGCAACCTTTCACTGCAGTTCTCTCTCTGAAGCACCAGCAGTGGTGACCTGCCAACCTGTTTGTCCTGATAGCTACAAAAGGAACTGAAAAGAACTGCTGAGGTTCATCCTGAAGTTCATCCTGGAGCCAAAAATGGCACCTGCCTTTCATTCTGACCTGTTTCTTGAAGCAGGAGCTTCTGGTGCAGGGTGTTTAGCACAATCTGTCTCATAAAGAGAATTCCAGGACACCTTCTTAGGACACCACCCTTAAAAGCTGCACTGGCATGTGCTGAGCTTGCAGCTCAATGAGAGCTGAGGCTAAAGCCTCTACAGAATCTAGCAGCAGTAGCAGACAAAGCCAGAACCTGCCTTTAAGACTGCAACAGGGGTTGGAGTATGTTGTTACTCACCATGATTAATCAACCAGGGTGAGGAGAGGGTCACTCATGTCTTTTACATGCCCCATTTAGGTTATACCAGGTGGAATGCAACTTAAGAAGGTATTTTCCAACCTGGTTAATTCTATCCCATCCTATCCTATCCTATCCTATCCTATCCTATCCTATCCTATCCTATCCTATCCTATCCTATCCTATCCTATCCTATCCTATCCTATCCTATCCTATCCTATTCTCTGGATAGCTCTGCTTGAGCAGGGTTGGACAAGATGACCTCCAGAGGTCCCTCCAACCTCAGCCCATCTGCACACAGCTAACCAACACATCCTAAGCTACTGAATGTGCTCCACATTCATTAGATCTGAGGAAATCATTTCCCTTCACCATGAAAACTATACAAAACTAAACTAAACCAGGTCCAGCTAGAGGCTGTCATCTAATAACACAGCCATTAAAAGGGGTTTATGGGGAGGCTTTGCTTTCTTGATAACAATTAATAACTCTTGGATCTAGGATGAAGAAGCCACTCAAGAAAATAGCTCCCTGCATCATGCAATACTTTGATGACATAAATGTTCATACCCCAGGTAGTATTTGCAAAGAGTTGTTGTCCATCCACAATTCCTTCAGGTTCTGGATTTGTTCAAGAACCTCAGGCTGAGGAGACAAAAGAAACCAAACACCACAGAGCATTATGGAGAGTTCAGTCAATCCATGCTTTCCTTCCCTAACTGAATCCATGTTTTTCTCAGCCAAATGAATCCACATTTTCTTGAATGAAATAGAAATCAGTATTTTCCTAACGAAAAGATTCTTCCTTCCCTTTCATTTCTTCTCTTTCTAGGACCCACATCAGTTATTGGCAGCAATATTTCATTGAATTTAACCACTCTTGCTCTTCTCCTAAACTTGTAACATGGAAGAACCCTTCAGAAAGCAAATGCAGACGAGGAGGAGCTTGAAGTTTGGCAGAGTCCTGGGGTAGTGGTGTGATATGCTGTGGTATGGGGTCTAGGAACAAGACAAATCAAAGCAGTGAAGAGTTGTGGAGCTTCAGAAGCACCACGCTGAAAGGAAAGACCAGAAATGTGGCCAGCAGGTCAAGAGAGGTGATTCTGCCACTCTGCTCTGCTCTGGTGAAACCTCTCCTGGGGTCCTGTGTCCATCTATGGGACCCCTACCACAAGGCAGACATGGATCTGCTGGAGCAGGTCCAGGGGAAGGCCACAGAGAAGGCTGGAGCACCTCTCCTGTGGGGACAGGCTGGGAGAGTTAGGGCTGTTCACCCTGTGAGGAGAAGACTCCAGGGAGACCTTAGAGCTGCACTTCAGTATCTGAAAGGAGCCTACAGTAAGGCTGGGGAGGGACTGTGTGGAAGTGCCTGCGGTGATAGGACAAGGGGCAATGGCTTGAAACCGGAGCAGGGGAGATTCAGGTTGGACATCAGGAGGAAGTTCTTCACAATGAGAGTGGTGAAACCCTGCAGCAGGTTGCTCAGAGATGGGTTTGAGGCCCCATCCCTGGAGACATTCAAGATCAGACTTGATGTAGCCCTGGGCAGCCTGATCTAGTTGGAGCTGTCCCTGCCGCCTGCAGGGGGCTTGGACAAGATGCCCTTTGAGGGTCCCCTCCAACCCAATGCACTCTTTGTGGATCTCCTCATGTCGAAGTGCCTCTTGCAGGACTTACAGTCTGCAGAGGAGGTTGAAAGCAGCAGATTGTTGAATACCCTGCTGGACAGGTGGTGTCTGTATGATTTAGTGTCTGCAGCTGTCATATGCAGTGGTTAAAATGGTGACACCAACAGCCAGCAATGTACCCTCGAGGCCAAGAGAGCCAATGGTCTCCTGGGGTCCATCAAGAAGAGCATGGCCAGCAGGTTAAATGAGGTTCTCTTCCCACTGTACTCTGCCCTGGTGAGGCCACAGCTGGAGTACTGTGTCCAGTTCTGGGCTCCCTGGCTCAAGAGGGCCAGGGAACTGCTTGAGAGGGTACAGAAGGGGGCTAGGGAGATGATTAGGGGACTAGAACATCTCTGATGGAAAGAAAGGCTGAGGGATGTGGGGCTTTTCACTCCAGAGAAGTCTGAGAGAGGATCTTCTCCATTTTATTTCATGGAGTTGTAGAGAGCCTCAGCCTCCTCTCCAGGCTGAACAGCCCCAGTTCCCTTCCCCAGCTTTCTTGCCCCACAACCTGGGCTTTCCAGCTGCCCAGGTGCCATGGCCCCGGGTGGGAGAAGCTCCCAATGCATCATGCAGCCATAGGATTCTTTTGATTGGGAAAGACTTTAAAGGCCATTGAGTCCAGCCACTCTCTAACTCTACCAAGGCTGGGGCTGAGCCATGTCCCTCAGCACCACAGCTCTGTGTCTTTTAACCCCTCCCAGGATGGGGATTCAGCCACCTCCCTGGGCAGCCTGTTCCAGGCTTTGAGGACCCTTCCCTGAAGTGAAGAAGTTTCTTCTAATCTCCAATGATCAGCTAAATCAGATCCTGTTCAACTGGAGAGCTCAGTCCCTCAGCTTTCCATGTGGCCATGGATTGTGTTTCTAGGGGGAAAAAAAATGTTTGCTCAGTGTTCTAATGATAATTTATTTCAATTTGCCTAATTCTATTGAAACTTTATTGTCCCCCAATGGTTAACATCACTTCTAATTTTCCAGGCTAAATTGATTAATGGTCATTTTACACTGTTTGTCCCTGTGATAATTAATGTTTCTTTATTCCTCCAGAGTGTTCCCTGATTGAGGTTATTAGAGACAATCAGAATTTCCCCTCTCAAGTTGAATTTCCTTTTAAGTTCCTCTCACCAGGCACAAACCCTTCTGAGAGACAACAGCCTGCTCCTGTGCTGTCCATATCACAGTTAGACTTTGAATACCCTGAGCATGGACTCTGGTATGGCATGTGATGAGATACCATGGGTTAGGGGGCAGTTTTGGGCACCCCACTCCAAGAAGGGCATTGAGAAGCTGGGGCAGCTCCAGAGGAGGGCTGTGAATCTGGTGAGGGGTCTGGGGAACAGGGCTGGGGAGGAGCAGCTGAGGCAGCTGGGGTTGTTCAGCCTGAGAGAAAAGGAGGCTGAGGGGAGACCTTCTGGCTCCCTGCAACTCCCTGCAAGGAGGCTGGAGCCAGGTTGGGCTCTTCTGCCAAGAGAAAATGATATGACAAGAGGAAACAGCCTCAGGTTGCCCCAGGAGAGGTTTAGGCTGGACATGAGGAACAATTGCTTCCCCAAAAGGGTTCCCAAGGCCTGGCCCAGGTTGCCCAGGGCGGTGGTGGAGTCCCCATCCCTAGGGGTGTTTGAAAGCCATGGAGATGTGGTGCTGAGGGCCATAGTCTAGTGGTGACCTGGCAGTGCTGGGGTGATGGTTGGACTCCCTGATCTTAAAGATTTTCTCCTTTACAGAAAAATTATCTGTTGTAAAGTAAGAGTGGTGAGACTCTGCCCCAGGCTGCCCAGAGAGGTGGGATCTGCCCCATGCCTGGAACCCCTGCAGGTCAGGTTGTGTGGGGCTCTGAGCAACCTGCTCTAGCTGCAGCTGTCCCTGCTGATGGCAGGGGGGTTGGACTGGATGACCTTCAAAGGTTCCTTCCCACCTAAAGCAGCCTGTGACCCTATGATTCTAAAAGTGCAGGTCCTACTGAACAGCCCTGGCAGTGGCAGGGCTCAGAGAAGATGAGAGACCAGTGTCTCATAAGGTTTCTTTTCACATGTTTCTAGTCCTGCAAGATGAAGCCAATGAGGTCTCCTTGAAAGGAGCCACCCTTGAAACCTCCCTCAGAGTGTTTCTGAGAAGGGTCAGTTCCTACAGATTCAGAGATCCATGGAATGGTTTGGGTTGGAAGGGACCTTGAAGGCCACCTAGATGTAGTAGACACATTACAGGTGAAGCAGCTATAGATAAAGGGAATGTGATTATCTTCTCTGCTGAGATCATCCCCCCATAGCTACTCAATCTCAGGACACCAGATCTTCATCTTAGCAGTGAGTTAGGGACAGAAATTCCTCCTGGAGTCCAAAGTTTACTTCTGCTAACAGCAATTCCTAATACTTGCAAGATATAAAGATAGATATTGACTAATCAGCACATAGCTGGCACAAGGGGGATTTTACTGAGATCATTTGGGGGCATGGCTTTGTGGCCATGGTGATGTTGGGGTGATGGTTGGACTTGATGATCTTAGAGGTCTTTTCCAGCCTTAGTGATTCTATGATTCTATCAATTCATCCCCCATTGAAGTGTTCCAGCACTGGCTACCAGCTCACAGTGAGAGCTGTGTGACCTCCATAGAACAGTTTGGGTTGGAAGGCACCTCCAAAAGTCATCTCCCCCTGCAGCAAGCAGGGACATCCTCCCCTGGATCAGGTTGCTCAGAGCCTTGTTGAGACTGACCTTGACTGTCCCCAGGGAAGGGGCCTCAGCTCCCTCCCTGGGCAACCTGTTGCAGTGTTCCACCACCCACAAGGTTCACCTGAACTGCTGAAGCCTGGTGGAGATGCAGCACATCCTAATAGCACCTCAGGAACAACGAGCAATCCTCTGTTCCTCAAGGCAAGGTGCCCACAGCACGTGGCTGCAACTCAGCAAGGCCTTTCAGAGCCAAAGTTTCATGCCTCATGCCCAGAGCCACCAAACCACAGAAGCTTTCTGTTAGAAATCAGTGCATTTCTTACCAGTTCAGAGAATTCATTATTGCCCAGATCAAGCCTCTCCAGCTGAGTCAGTTTGTGCATTGACCTGTAACAGATGAGGAGACATCCAAGATGAAATCCTTGCTGGCAAACTGTCCACGGGGTTCGGTTCAGATCAAAAGAAAGCTGAGGTGACACCAGCATGGCAAAAAGAGAACCACAGCAGGCTGATGGCTGATGCAGGTAAGAACACCACACTCCAGTTTCCAGGCAGGAGCTGAAGTCCTTGGACTAAAAAAAGTTCAATCCTTGCTCAAAACCAACATTCATCTGAGTGCCAAAGTGAAAGGAGAAACCTTGCTGCCGTTTTGCAGGGATGCTGAAGGGAAATGACCTCTCTCACATTTATTGGTGATTGAAAGGAGCAGAAATGGTGCCTCTGGGGATAAGGGTGGATGAATTTCTTAGCAGCTTCTCTGTAAAGCACCAGGAAGTGGCTCTGCCTACCAAAACTATACAGAACACAGAATGAACCAGGTTGGAAAAGACCTTTGAGATTACTGAGGCCAACCTCTCACCCAACACCATCTGATCAACTCAACCATGGCACCAAGTGCCTCAGCCAGGCTCTTCCTAAACACTTCCAGGGATGGGGACTCTCAGTGGTGCCCAGGGACAGGACAAGGGGCAATGGGCACAAACTGGAACCCAGGAGGTTCCATCTGAACAGGAGGAGAAACTTGTTTGTTGTGAGGGTGCTGGAGGCCTGGAGCAGGCTGCCCAGAGAGGTTGTGGAGTCTCCTTGTGTGGAGAGCTTCCAAAGCCAGCTGGGCATTGTGCTGCTGGGCAAGCTGCTGGGGGTGCCCCTACTTGATCAGAAGGGTTGGACTGGATGATCTCCAGAGGTCCCTTCCAATCCCCACCATGCTGGGATTCTGTGAAAGGCCTCTAGTGATTGCAACTTCCCATGCTTACATGAAAGTGCTCAAAACCCCACACCTTGAAACCAGACCTGGCAACCCAGCACCAGCATCCCTCTGCTAGTTACAGACACAGCTCCTGTCCATACATGCACAGAATTCCAGAGTTTGAGATAGCAAACTCCAAAACTCTTCAAAGGTGACCTGATGGTGACATGTCCAGAGAAGGGCAAGGAGGCTGGGGAGGGGTCTGGAGCACAGCCCTGGGAGGAGAGGCTGAGGGAGCTGGGGTTGCTTAGCCTGCAGAAGAGGAGGCTCAGGGGAGACCTTCTTGCTCTCTCCAATTGCCTCAAGGGAGGTTGGAGCCAGGTGGGGGTTGGTCTCCTCTCCCAGGCAAGCAGCAGCAGAACAAGAGGACACAGTCTCAAGCTGTGCCTGGGGAGGTTTAGGCTGGAGGTAAGGAGAAAGCTCTTCCCAGCAAGAGAGATTGGCCTTTGGGATGTGCTGCCCAGGGAGGTGGTGGAGTCCCCATCCCTGGAGGTGTTGGATGTATCACTTGGAGCCATGGTTTAGTTGTCAGGAGATGTTAGGGATTAGGTCATAGGTTGGACCTGATGGTCCCAGAGGTCTTTTCCAACCTGGCTGATTCTATGATTCTAATTTCTTGTGTGTTTGTTTTTATTTGAGAAGAGTTTCATTCTATTATTTATTTATTATTATTTCTTCCAAGGAGTCATTCACTAAAGTAGGGCCAGGAAAGGCACAATCATGAGTAATGCTCAGTTAAACACTCAGCACTTGGAATGATGTCATGGGAGAGAGTTAAGGTGCTCATAAAACCCCACAGCCAGAGCTGCCACATAAATCCACAGCCAGATCACTTTTGGGTCTGCTCTTCCATTCATAAGTGAGTGCTGGAATGCTGTGGAGAAGGTCTGAAGGTCAGCTGTGGAAGCTCATGGTGGGTTCAGAACAAGATGAATCTTCTATTGTAATTTTCCCTTATTTTTAAGCCCATTAGTGGAATGTGGCTCTCCAAAGCCTACACATCCTGGAAAACAAGCACTGAGAGATGGTTCTCAAGCACCTACAGCTCCATGACAACCAGCTCAGAGAGATGGCTCTCAAACACCTACAGCTCCTTGACAACCTTCCTGGGTGCAACTTGAAGGAATTTCCTCTTGTCCTATCACTTGTTAGATGGGAGAGGAAACCACCCCCAGCTGGCTCCAACCTGCTTCCAGGGAGTTGTAGAGAGCCAGAAGGTCTCCCCTCAGCCTCCTTTTCTCCAGGCTGAACATCCCCAGTTCCCTCAGCTGCTCCTCACCAGCCCTGTTCTTCAGACCCTTCCCCAGCTTTGTTGCCCTTCTGTTCCAACAGCTCAATCACAGAATCATAGAATCAACCAGGTTGGAATAGGCCTCAGAGATCATCAAGTCCAACCTCTCACCTAATACCCAACACCTCCTGACAACTAAACCATGGCTCCAAGTGCCACATCCAATCCCCTCTTGAACACCTCCAGGGATGGGGACTCCCCCACCTCCCTGGGCAGCACATCCCAGTGGCCAATCTCTCTTGCTGGGAAGAGTTTCTTCCTCACACCCAACCTAAACCTCCCCTGGCACAGCTTGAGACTGTGTCCTCTTGTTCTGGTGCTGCTTGCCTGGCAGAAGAGACCAACCCCCACCCGGCTACAACCTCCCTTCAGGTAATTGTAGAGAGCCAGAAGGTCTCCCCTGAGCCTCCTCTTCTCCAGCTCCCTCAGCCTCTAAGAGGTAACAATCCCTGAGTGAGGAGCAGTGGTGCAGAGACACAACCAGATGTATGCAGCCTTAAATACACCTGCAGGGGTAACACTGCCCCACAACTAGTGTCTGCTTCTTCTACATCACACTTCCACATACATGAGAAGGTTCTAACAGTCCCACACTCAGTTTCCTTCTGCAACAGCACACAGAGTTCTGTTTTCATTTATGGTCAATGGAAATTACAACTTGCTGCAGAAACAAGAGGCAAATAAAGACAAATCTGCCCAGAGAGGTTGTGGAGTCTCCTCCTCTGCTGAGATTCCAAACCCAACTGGGCTTTGTGATCCTGGGCAAGCTGCTGTGGGTGCCCCTGCTTTAGCCAAGGGGGTTGCATTCGCTGATCCCCAGGGCTCCCTTCCTGCCCCTAGCATAATGTGATTCTGAGACTATAGCAGAGACCATGATGCCTACAGCTACCAAATCTCTGATGACTAAAGAGCTCCAGAAGCCCTCAGTCAGCCATGACAGCATCTTTCTTCATTGCCATTATTAACACCAGGAGAGGTCAGGAGCAAAGAAGCCACAAAGCGTCCTTCTGCCTTGGCTATCAGAAACATCACTGTGCCACACACAGGGCTGGGCACACCACCTGGGTTAAGCACAGAGGGAAACCACCCAACATATCCAACTGGATTGAACATTCATAGATACATGGAATCAACCAGGTTGGAAAAGACCTCAGAGATCATCAAATCCAACCTATTACCTCATACCTAACACCTCCTGACAACTAAACCATGGCTCCAAGTGCCACATCCAAGCCTTTTCTGAACACCTCCAGGGACAGGGACTCCACCACCTCCCTGGGCAGCACATCCCAAGGGCCAATCTCTCTTTCCATGAAGAACTTTCTCCTCACCTCCAGCCTAAACTTCCCCAGGCACAGCTTGAGACTGTGTCCTCTTGTTCTGGTGCTGCTTGCCTGGGAGAAGAGACCAACCCCACCTGGCTACAACCTCCCTTCAGGGAGTTGGAGAGAGCAAGAAGGTCTCCCCTGAGCCTCCTCTTCTGCAGGCTAAGCAGCCCCAGCTCCCTCAGCCTCTCCTCACAGGGCTTGTGCTCTGGACTAAGAGGCAGCCTCCATCAGCCTTTGCCTGCCAAAGCTGTTTGGTTTCATAACATAGTTTTGGAGAACTACCTCAACACAGTCTACTCGTGCTGCTGCTCCTGCTGCTGCCATTTCTGGTGCCTGAAAAGCTGCTGACTCCACATCCTCTGCTGTTTGCTGCCAGGCGATGGGCAAGGGCACTCTCCATCTTCAAATGCTAAGGTGAGAAAAACCAGTTTCAATGCCCCAAAGATGGAACTGCTGCTGCAGAAGGTGTCTAAACACATCCAACGCATCTACAGCACTGAAGGCTTGGGGAGGCTTGACCAAATCCTGCACCAGGAGCCTAAAATAAAAGCACCACAGAGACAAGAGTCCCACCTAGAGAAACTGAAACCAAGCTCCTCCTGATTCAGTCAGAATCAGAGCACCTGGGCATGACAAACCCTGGGCAGCCTGCTCTAGTTGGAGGTGGCCCTGCTCTCTGCAGGGGGGTGGGTCCAATGCCCTTTGAGGGACCCTCCCCACCCAGTGCAATCTGTGAATGTGGGAATCACATTTCAGGGGAAAGCTTTTGTGTGCAGAATGCAAGGAACACACTGATTGAAACTCATGAAATCCCAGACTGCTTGGGTGGGAAAAGACCTTCAAAGGACCACCCAGGCCAACCCCCCTGCAGCCAGCAAGGACATCTGCAACTAGAGCAGGCTGCTCAGAGCCCCAGACAACCTGACCTGCCATGGCTTCAGGCATGGGGCAGCTACCACCTCTCTGGGCAACCTTGGCCAGGGTCTCACCACCCTCAGTGTCAAACCTTTCTCCCTTCTCTCCAGCCTGATTCTCCCTCTTTGAGTTCCAACCATCACCCCTTGTCCTGTCACAGCAGGCCCTGCTCAAAGATCTCTTTCTTTGAGCCCTGAAAGGCCAACAGAAGGTTTCCATGGAGTCTACTCTTCCCCAGACTGAACAAGTCCAACCCTCTCAGCTTGGTCTAGCAGCAGAGGGCTTCCAGCCCTCCCATCATTGCTGTGGCCTCTGGCCTCACTCTAACAGGTCCATGTCATTGCTGAGGACTCCTGAGCTGGCCCCAGCCAGGGAGACCTCATTGCTTTCCAAGCTCACTGAGAGGAGGTTGGAATGCGGTGGGGGTTGGTCTCTTCTCCCTAGTATCAGATGATAGAATGAGAGGATATGGCCTGGAATGCTGCCAGGGGAGGGTTAGGTTGGACATGAGGAACAATTTCTTTCCTGCAAGAGTGGTCAGGCATTGGCACAGGCTGCCCAGGGAGGTGCTGGAGTCACCATCCCTGGAGGTGCTCAAGAACCATGTGGCCATGGCATGCTGGGACACGGTTTAATGGCCATGGTGGTGTTGGGCTGATGGTTGAGCTCGATGCTCTTAGAGGTCTTTTCCAACCAAAACAATTCTGAGGATCTATGATTGTGGTTTCAGAAATGTCCTTCCCACCAGCAGGTGAAAGCTACATCACCAAGCTATGCAATATAGGATTCACATCTCCAAAGGATTCACCACCACATGTTTTTACTCTTGGCTACTGGATCTGCATGGCATGAATGAACACACATGAAAGGGAGAGCTAATTGTAGGCTGCAAGACTCAGAAATGCAACTTTGCCCCTGTTTCCTCATGTACTTTCCCAGAGAGCAGCGAGAGCTAACTTCAGATGTTGAATAATTAAGAGGCTGAAGCAAGTTCAAACAGTGCTAAGGAATATCTGATGACTGAAAGTTAACTGAATCAGCTGCCTCCCCCCTCCCAAAAAAAAAACCCCAAGAGTAGATGAATTTACTCTCAACACAGGTTGCTTATTTAGTAATCCTTTTGATTCCTCTTTCTATTCAAGTATGGCCTAAAGACAGCATGAAGACATCAAACCCAGGATTATTTCTAAAGGCAAATCCAGAGAAATAAGAGGTTAGAAAAAGGTGTTAGAAAAATAAAAGACAACCATGAATCTGAGGTCAAAAATGTCATGACTCAGAAGTATGAACTGAGGGAGAAGGATGGAAGTAGTCAGAGATAGGATAGAATGGAATGGAATGGAATGGAATGGAATGGAATGGAATGGAATGGAATGGAATGGAATGGAATGGAATGGAATAGAATAGAATAGACCAGGTTGGAAAAGACCTTTGAGATCATCAAGTCCACCCTATCACCCAACACCATCTAATCAACTCAACCATGGCACCAAGTGCCTCATCCAGGCTCCTCCAGAGTTGCTGACTCCACCACCTCCCTGGGCAGCACATTCCAGTGGCCAATTACTCCTTCTGGGAAGAATTTCTTCCTAACATGCAGCCTAAACCTCCCCTGGCACAGCTTGAGACTGTGTCCTCTTGTTCTGGTGCTGCTTGCCTGGCAGAAGAGACCAACCCCCACCTGGCTACAACCTCCCTTCAGGGAGTTGGAGAGAGCAAGAAGGTCTCCCCTGAGCCTCCTCTTCTGCAGGCTAAGCAACCCCAGCTCCCTCAGCCTCTCCTCCCAGGGCTGTGCTCCAGACCCCTCCCCAGCTTTCTTGCCCTTCTCTGGACACCTTCCAGCAGCTCAACATCTTTGTCAAGGAGCACCTCACAAAATGGAAGAGCAGAAGGAGGAGCCCCTGTTGATGGACATAAAATATGTGTATGTAGTTAGAGTGGTCATGGGTTAGCATCTGACTTGGTAATGATTGGACTCAGTGCTCTGAGGGGACTTTTCCAACCCAAACCAGTCTGAGATTCTCTAGTTATGCCCCTCAGAACAATGGTTGATTTCTTCATGGGTAGCTTGAGCTGTAGAAGTTTCCTCTCTCTGGAGGTGCTCAAGGCCAGGCTGGGCAGGGCCCTGAGCAATCTGGTCTAGTGGAAGGTGTCCTAGCCCATGGCAGGGGGGGGTTGGAACTGGATGATCTCTAAGTTCCCTTCCAACATAAACCATTCTGATTCTATGTATAGTTTCCAGGCTCTGGAAGATCTCCACAGAAAGCTCTCCAAGAGATTTGTTTTGCCACACTATCAATAATGTGTTTGACCAGAGAGGACACCACAAGCACATGAACCCCATCTGATACACATGACAGCTCGGAGAACCAAAGAGGAGGCCAGAGCAAGACTTTCATCCAAGAGACATGGCCAAGGAAAGAAAGCCAAGCAACCACAGAGCCACAATGTGATCCCCTAATTCAGTTATTAGAGAGCTGCTGCAGGTGGGCAGAGAGGACAGAATAGAATCATAGAATAGAATCAATAAGGTTGGAAAAGACCTCAGAGATGATCAAGTCCAACCTATCACCCAACACACCATGGCTCCAAGTGCCACATCCAATCCCCTCTTGAACACCTCCAGGGATGGGGAGTCCACCAGCTCCCTGGGTATTCCATCAGGCAATGTGGTCACTGCTGAAGTGCCCACAGCTCCAGCAGGTTCAGGTCCTACACTTAGATATGGCTAAGGATGGCAGCAACTTCAAAAAGCTATTCTACAGTCTACAGCAGTGTGCCCAGGTGGCCAAGAGGGTGGCTTGGATCAGCAACAGTGTGGCCAGCAGAACCAGGACAGGGATTGCCCACCTATACTCAACACTGGTGAGGCCACACCTCTAATCATGGAATCACAGAATTGTTAGGCTTGGAAGGGACCTCAAGGATCAGCCATAGAATCTTAGAATCCAACTCCAACCCCCTGCCATGGCCAGGGACACCTCACACCCCAGCAGGTTGCTCACAGCCACCTCCAGCCTGGCTGCAAACACCTCCAGGCAGGAGGCTGCCACCACCTCCCTGGGCAGCCTGTGCCAGGCTCTCACCACTGGGTTCAGTTTTGGGGTCCTCACTCCAAGAGGGGCTGGAGCAGGTCCAGAGAAGGGCAAGGAAGCTGGTGAAGGGTCTGGAGAAGAGAGCTGGTGAGGAGCACCTGCAGAATGTGGGGTTGCTCAGTCTGGAGAGAAGGAGGCTGAGGAGAGACCTTCTGGCTCTCTGCAACTCCCCAAAAGGAGGTTGGAGTGAGGTGGGGGCTGGTCTTTCTTCCCTAGTAACAAATGGCAGGAGAAAAGGAAATGGCCTCAAGTTGCACCAGGGGAGGTTTATGTTGGACTTGAGGAACAATTTCTTCCTCCAGAAGGCTGTCAAGGCCCAGGCTGCCCAGGGCAGTGGTGGAGTCCTCATCCCTGGAGGGGTTCAGGAATTGTGTAGGTGTGGTGCTGGGGGACATGGCTCAAGTGGTGACCTGGCAGCACTGGGCTGAGGGCTGGATTCAACCATCTTCAAGATCTCCTCCAGCCACAGGATTCCACGTGCTCAGCTCTGAACCATCCAGCCCTAACCCAGCACCCTGTTAAATGGCAGAGAGCCACCCTCCCCGCTGGGCATGGCAGGCAAAAGCTTCCCATCCTGTGCTCAGGGCTTCCAGCAGCCATCTCCTCTTGGTTTCCCTCCCCTCTCAGTGCTGACCTTTCTTACTCTGCACTTTGTTGTTATCATTTTAGTAATCAAAGCCTATCAAAAGGAGGCTGACTGAGGGCGTTGTGAGCAGAGGCAGCAACCTTCTTGCCTACCATCAACCAAGCAGGGCCTGAGAGAGCAGAGCACAGAGTCTGAGTGCAACCACATTAGATCTCATTAGTAACAGTCAGAGGCAGCTCATGGTGTGTTTAGCTGCCAGTTGTTCTGGGAGGAGCTCGGGGTTCTGCTGTAATTAAGAACAAAATGAGTGGAAGGTGGGCTGGGGCGATTCTCCACGGTTGTCAACGCTCTCCCCTCCTACTGCTTTGTGCTATGAAGTCTTTAGCTGAAATGGAGCCCTGCTAATGAGAGAGAAACTCTTCTGGAGGGAAAAAGCAAGCACTCTTGCATCTGCTAAATGGAAGGTTTAAGGGAGCAAATAAGTAGCTCCTCATGAAGTTCGAGCAGGGCAAGTTTTGGGTCCTACTGCTGAGGAGGAATAACCTCCTGCACCAGTACAGGAGAGAGGGTGACCTGCTAGAAAGTGTCTCCATGGAGAAGGTCCTGGGAGCACTGCTGGACAAGTTGGTCCCCATGAGCCAGCAATGGGACAAGAAGGCAAAGGGGCATCAAGAAGACTGCAGCCAAGAGGTCAAGGGAAGTTCTTCTTCCACTCTACTCTGCCCTGGTGAGATCACAGCTGGAGTCTTAGATCCAGTTCTGGGCTCCCCAGGTCAAGAGAGATTAGAAACTACTGCAGAGAGTCCAGGGGAGGCCACAACAATGCTGAAGGGCTTGGAGCATCTCTGTGAGGAGGAAAGGCTGAGAGCCCTGGGGCTGTTGAGCCTGCAGAAGAGCAGCCCCAGAGGGGAGCTGAGCAATGCCTAGCAAGAGATAAAGGACCTGTGGGGGGCAACAGGATGGAGCCAGACTCTTGTCAATGGTGCCCAGGGACAGCACAAGGAGCAATGGGCACAAACTGGAACCCAGGAGGTTCCATTTGAACAGGAGGAGAAACTTCTTTGATATGAGGGCTCTGGAGCAGGCTGCCCAGAGCGGTTGTGGAGTCTCCTTGTGTGGAGAGCTTCCAAAGGCAGCTGGGCATTGTGCTGCTGGGCAAGCTGCTGTGGGTGCCCCTGAATGATCTCCAGAGGCCCCTTCCAACCCCCACCTCGCAGGGATTGTGTGATAAATCAGGAAAACAGAATAATTGGGAGTATGAAAGAGACCTCCCTCCAAGGCTCTAATTCCTGCTGTGTTCTTCCCTTTGCCCACTGGACCCACTCAAATCAGACAGCATGAAGCCCACCAGGTAAGAACCACTAATTACAGTTTGATAACCTCAGGGTTCCCAGGGATGGCAGAAGCTGAGCTGCTGCTGTATGTTCACTGCAGTATGAGGAGCTCTAGCTAGAGCTTCTCCTTGCTGGAGTTCAGGCCAGAAAAGCAAATGCCACCCCTGCCTTTGGACCTGATGGCTGCAGGCAATGTTTCAGCCAAGTCTGACTTGTTTGTGTGTGCCAGGAAAACCTTCTTAGAATTAGAAAAGAAGTATCATAAACTCTTCTACATCTTCTCTGAACAGCAACTATATTTAGCTTAAAAAAGAGCCCTAAAAATAAGATAGGTGGTGGAGGCTGCTTATGGAGATGCTGGCACTGCTTGAGTGTCGTGGTGCCAAAGCAGTACATCTTCTGGAATGGGGCTTCTAAAACTCAGCCAGAGACACTGTCTGAAGAAAGCAGGTCATCAGTGCATGAAGAGAACATTTGTAAGCTCAGAGTGTGGGAACAAGGCTAAGGGCAACAAAGCTGGGGAGGGGTTTGGAGCACAGCCCTGTGGGGAGAGACTGAGGGAGCTGGGGTTGCTTAGCCTGCAGAAGAGGAGGCTCAGGGGAGACCTTCTTGCTCTCTGCAACTCCCTGAAGGGAGGTTGGAGCCAGGTGGGGGTTGGTCTCTTCTCCCAGGCAAGCAGCACCAGAACAAGAGGACACAGTCTCAAGCTGTGCCAGGGGACGTTTAGGCTGGAGGTGAGGAAGAAATTCTTCCCAGCAGGAGAGATTGGCCCTTGGGATGTGCTGCCCAGGGAGGTGGTGGAGTCACTGTCCCTGGAGGTGTTTAGGAAGAGACTGGATGGAGTGCTTGGTGCCATGGTTGAGTTGATTAGATGGTGTTGGGTGAGTGGTTGGACTTGATGATCTCAAAGGTCTCTTCCAACCTGGTTAATTCTAGTCTAGTCTAGTCTAGTCTAGTCTAGTCTAACTGGCACTGGTGAGGCCACACCTCAATTCCTGGGTTCAGTTTTGGGCCCCTCACACCAGGAAGGATAGGAAGGGGCTAGAGCAGGTCCAGAGAAGGGCAATTAAGCTAGGCAAGGGTTTGGAGAACAGGGATGTTGAGGAGCAGCTGAGGGACATGGGGTTGATCATCATGGAGAAAAGGGGGCTGAGGAGAGACCTCCTTGCTCTCTACAGCTCCCTGAGTGAGGTGGGGGTTGGTCTCCTTTCCCTAGTATCAGGGGATAGGAGAAGATACTGTTAAATTCCACCCAGTTTTGAATTGTTCTCATCTTCAGAACCTTAGAAGCTGTACTTGAGAACCTGATCTGCAAAGCTGACTCCTCACAAAGCCCATTAATTCTGAGCAACAGGCAAAGACCCAGGGAAATCTGCTGTGGACTCACCTCTCGGTAACATCTCCACTGTGTGTTCTTTCCTACCTGCACAGTTATGCAGAAAAACAAGCAGCTGTGATATCTGCTGCCCAGAAAACCAAAGCAGAGATGAGAAGCCACAGCTTCAGAGGGTAAACAGTGAGTCATAAGGATGAGGACAACAAATACAAGTATTTTCTCATCAATTACTAACACCTACAGCTTCTCTGAGACTTGTGACTCAGAGCATTTACAAATGCAGCTTCTGCAAGTTCTCCATTTTACAGAGCTCCAACTGCAAGAAACTCCACAAAACCCCCCAGAAGGAGTTTCCTCAACCCAAACAGCTCCAAGAGCAAAGATCATACCAGCTCCTCAAAGGTGGGGTTTTTTCTGTGCTGGGAGAAGAGTGGTCAGGCATTGGAACAGGCTGCCCAGAGAGGTTATGCAGTCACCATCCCTGGAAGTGAAGAAGAAACCTGTGGCCACGGCACTTGGAGATATGGTTTAATGGCCATGGTGGGGCTGGGTTGAAGGTTGGACTGGGTGATCTCAGAGGTCTTTTCCAACCCAAACAATTCTATGGTTCCATAGGTGTCAAGCCATGTGTGGTGATGGCACTTGGAGATATGGTTTAATGGCCGTGGTGGTGCTGGGTTGAAGGTTGGACTGGGTGATCTCAGAGGTCTTTTCCAACCCAAACAATTCTATGGTTCCATAGGTGTCAAGCCATGTGTGGTGATGGTGCTTTGGGAGATGGTTTAATGGCCGTGGTGGTGTTGGGTTGAAGGTTGGACTTGCTGATCATAGAGACCTCTTCCAACCAAAATAATTCTATGATCCTTTGATTCTATGATCAAGAAGCATATGGATATGGCCCTTTGGGAGATGGATTAATGACCATAGTGGTGTTGGGTTGAAGGTTGGACTGGATGATCTTAGAGGTGTTTTCCAACCCAAACAATTCTATGAGTCTATAGGTGTCAAGCCATGTGTGCTGATGGTGCTTTGGGATGTGGTTTAATGGCCATGGTGGTATTGGGTTGCTGGTTGGACTGGATGATCTTAGAGGTGTTTTCCAACCCAAACAATTCTATGAGTCTATAGGTGTCAAGCCATGTGTAGTGATGGTGCTTTGGGAGGTGGTTTAATGGCCATGGTGGTGTTGGGTTGAAGGTTGGACTTGCTGATCATAGAGACCTCTTCCAACCAAAATAATTCTATGATCCTTTGATTCTATGATCAAGAAGCATATGGATATGGCCCTTTGGGAGATGGATTAATGACCATAGTGGTGTTGGGTTGAAGGTTGGACTGGATGATCTTAGAGGTGTTTTCCAACCCAAACAATTCTATGAGTCTATAGGTGTCAAGCCATGTGTGGTGATGGTGCTTTGGGAGGTGGTTTAATGGCCATGGTGGTGTTGGGTTGGAGGTTGGACTGGGTGATCTCAGAGGTCTTTCCCACCCAAACAATTCTCTGATTTTTGACAAAACACAGGCAGGTGGCCTGGCTGCTTGGCACAAGCAACAGCACAGGGTGGAGTTTCCATGTTCTTTCCCAAGACATGAAACATTCCTGGCTGCTCTCAGGATGTTAATGCTCCCACAACGCTCAGTTTGGGAGTGGAAGGTCTGCTGCTATTTGTTGCTATGGAGAGCAATGAATATTTATGACAGAGAAGGCTCAGAAAACACAAAATGCAATGCAAATACATGAGGTTTCCATAGGAGTAGGAGCCATAGATACAGAAAATGGTTTTGGTTGGAAGAAGCCTTGAAGATCATCTAGTTCCAATCCTCCTGGCATGGGCAGGGATGCCTTCCACTAGCCCAGGTTCCTCAAGGCCTCGTCCAACCTGGCTTTGAAGCCAACAAGACCAAGCTAAAATGTAATGGTTAAACAAATTGGAAGCTTTTGTTGGTACACAGAATGTCTCTTTCCCAACCAAAGTTGTCAATTTAGCTGCTAGGTTTAAAGAACTGGTGATTTACTTTAATTGCAGTAAGAACTTGGTGCTGGCCTGGCATAACCACAGATCTTCAGCAAGCCAAGAGGCAAAGTGATGAATGGTAGTTAGCCTGGAGAAGAGGAGGCTCAGGGGAGACCTTACTGTTCTCTGCAGCTCCCTGAAGGGAGGTTGGAGCCAGGTGGGGGTTGGTCTCTTCTCCCAGGCAAGCAGCACCAGAACAAGAGGACACAGTCTCAAGCTGCTCCAGGGGAGGTTTAGGCTGGAGGTGAGGAGAAAGTTTTTCCCAGCAAGAGAGGTTGGCCATTGGGATGTACTGCCCAGGGAGGTGGACACCCTGGAGGTGTTCACAAAAGGCTTGGCTGAGGCACTTGGAGCCATGGTTGAGTTGCTTAGATGGGGTTGGCTGAGAGGTTGGACTGGATGATCTCTGAGGTCTTCTCCAACCTGGTTAAGTCTATTTTATTCTATTCTATTCTAGTTGTGGGGAACCATCTCTGAGCTTTGTGTCTGTGCCACGGTTCCTAAAGCACTTGGCCAAAATCAATTAGTGAGGCTGGGTTGAACTGTGGACTAGCTAATTAAGGCAGCCTATTCTTGAAGAGCAGAAGGCAGGATGAATTTTTCCTAGGGTAGGCCAGAGAAGACTCTCTGACATCAGCAGTCACATTGCTCATGGGATCCAAGTTCTCAGCAGCCAGCATAATCCAGCCCTTGATCCTCATGCCAATTTCCCAGTCTGCCAGCCTGCTCCTCACTCAAACAGTGACTGGCTGGACTCAAGTCCTGCCTCTGAGTTTAGTATCTCCAGCCTTTCTCAACATGACTCTGAGCAGGTAAGATGAAGAGAGTTGGAGCTGTTCAGCCTGGAGAAAAGAAGGCTCCAAGAGACCTTCTAGCAGCCTTCCAGTACCTGAAGGGGGCTACAAGAAAGCTGGGGAGGGACTACTTTACAAGAGCTTATTGTGACAGAATGAGAGGGAATGGATTGAAGCTTGAGGAGGGGAGATTTAGACTGGAGATTGGGAAGAAATTCTTTACTGGAACATGTTTCCCAGTTGTGGATGCCCCTTCCCTGGACATGGTCAAGCTCAGGTTGGATGAGGTCTTGTGCAACCTGGTCTAGTGGCAGGGAGTTGGAACTAGATGATCAAGTCCAGCTATTAACCCAGCACCACCATGGCCATTAAACCATGTCCCCAAGTGACATGTCTACATATTTTTTGATCACCTCCAGGGATGGGGACTCCACCACCTCCCTGGGCAGCCTGTTCCAGTGCCTGACCAAATGGCAGATCTCTGCATTTCTAGGGTTCAGCTCTTTCCAGTGAGGGTGGTGAGACACTGGAACAGGCTGCCCAGGGATGCTCCCTCCCTGGAGGTGTTCAGGCTCAGGCTGGATGACGACTTGTGCAGCCTGGGCTAGTGGGAGGTGTCCCTGGCCATGGCAGGGAGTTGGAGCTGGATGATCTTGAAGGTCTCTTCCAACCCAGACCATTTTATGAATCTATGAAATAATCACAGTGAGAAGTTCTCCACATCAGCTCAGCAAGTTAAACCACTGCTGGGAGAAGAATCAAGAGCCTTAAGGCAACAAAGATCACCTGTCAGAAGGACCTGAGAAAAATCCAACCCCAGCATGACAGCCTGGAAAACAGAGAAGACTTAGAAAGCCTCCTTTACAGAGGCTGGAAACCATCTTCCAATGAGGACAGCAGAACGACATGGCTAGCTACACAGGGCTGCAAATGCCTTCAGAAATACTTTGTAAAGAGCAATAATAAACCTTTCTTCAGGTCCCTCAGGAGAAGGAAGCCTGCCAGAGTCTGTGGAAAAGGTCTCAAAGGAATGCTCAGTCAAAAAAGAAGGAAGAGAAGGAGGTCAGGGAAGCGAAACTAAATTAATTTGCTGCATTTGTGTGGAGAGTTTGGGCTCCCAGGGCTGCCAGGCTGACTCACAGCTAGAGCCCAGACACCATGCCTGGATGACACACCGAGCCTCTCCCCCACTGCTTCAGAGCTGGAGGATGGGGAAATGTGCAACTAATGTCACAACAAGCTCCAAATCATTCCAGGAGGAGCCTGCGCAGACTTAGTGACTTACAACCACAGAACCATGGAATTGTCCTGGTTGGAAAAGACCTCCAAGACCATCCAGTCCAACCACCAACCCAACACCACCATGGCCATTGAACCATGTCCCAAAGTGCCATCTCCAGAGGCTGCTGGGGATGGGGATGCCACCAATTCCCTGGGCAGCCTGCGCCAGTGCCTGACCTCTCTTTCATTTTCATCCTGGGGTTGCTCAGCCTGGAGAAGGCTCCAGGGACAACTTCCAGTGGCTTTTCAGTGCTTAAAGGGGATGAGCAGAAAGCTGGGGACAGGTTTTGAGCAGGGTCTGTTGTGACAGGACAAGGCGTGATGGTTTGAACTAAAAGAGGGAGATTCAGAGTGGGGAGGAGGGAGAGATGTTTGACACTGAGGGTGGTGAGAGCCTGGCTGAGGTTGCCCAGAGAGGTGGTAGTGTGGCACTATGGGACATAGCCTGGTGGTCATGGAGGTGTTGGGTAGAGGATTGGACCTGATGATCTTAGAGGTCTTTTCCAACCTTAATAATTCTATGATCTTATGCCCCATCCCTGGCACCACTGCAGGTCAGCTTGCTTGGGGCTCTGAGCAGCCTGCTCTCGCTGCAGCTGTCCCTGCTGACTGCAGTGGGGTTGGACTGGATGAGCTTTAGAATCCCTTCCAACCTAAAGTATTCCATGGCTCCATAAGAAAGAACACCTTTAGCTATATATCTGACAGATCTGCATCACTTTCTCTGCAATGAGCTGGAACAATACATTCTGATTTACAGAACTGCATTTTTGTGTCCTAACCCCAGGTGGTTCTGTTGCAGAGACGATTTCCTCCTCACAATTTGCCTTCTCTTACTGACTGAGAAAATAAAGAGAGTCTGGTATTGAATGTTCTGTTTCCCTCCCAAGCCTAAATGATGCACCTATGCTGCTTTACTTCTCCCTGCCACTCTGCAGTATTTGCCCATGGCCTCACCACCACGAGGCCTTCAAGCTCCCATGCTCAGCCATGGTCTTCCCAGATCCACATCAGCATGCAAAGAGATGCTGCTCCATACCAGTAGTTGCCATCTTTTTACTATAATTAGGCCAAATTCACACTAGGAAGGAGCAGGAGGCACACCCTCTGTGGGACCTCAAGGATCATCCAGTTCCAACCCCCCTGCCATGGCCAGGGACACCTCCCACTAGCACAAGACCTCATCCAACCTGAGCTTGAACATCTCCAGGGAGGGAGCAACCCCAACCTCCCTGGGCAACCTGTTCCAGTGTCTCACCACCCTCACTGGAAAGAGCTGAACCCTAGAAATGCAGAGATCTGCCATTTGGTCAGGCACTGGAACAGGCTGCCCAGGGAGGTGGTGGAGTCCCCATCCCTGGAGGTGATCAAAAAATATGTAGGCATATGTGGTGTGTCAGATGTTTCAGTGCCTCACTCATCTTGCTGGCCCTTCAGTGGGTGCTCTCCAGCAAGCCAATGCCTGTGTAGTGCTGGGGAGCTTGGAAGTGAGAGCAAACCTCCATTGCCTGAAAAGAGGCTGGAGTGAGGTGGAGGTTGCTCTCTTCTCCAGAGTATCAAGTAACAGAATGTGAGGAAATGGCCTGAAATTGTGCCAGGGGAGGTTTAGGTTGGACATGAGGAACAATTTCTTCCCTGCAGGAGTGGTCAGGCACTGGCACAGGCTGCCCAGGGAGGTGCTGGAGTCACCATGCCAGGAGGTGTTCAAGCAATGTGTGGCCCTGGCACTGTGGGCCATGCTTTAGTGGCCATGGTGGTGTTGGGTTGGTGGTTGGACTCAGTGATCTTGGGGATCTTTCCCAAGCAGAATGATTCTATGATTCTTGCCCCAGTTGATACAAAAATGACCTTGTTAACTTTCCTCCTCTTCCTTTATTGCATAAGCCAGCTGTCCCTCTCCTCGAGCAGCCTGAAGGGCAGCGTTTGCATAAGCAGAACCTTCTATTTCCAGTTGGTCTCAGCAGTATATAGCAAAGGCTTCTGCCACAGCCATGAGCAGAGATCAAGCACAACAAAAATAATGTCTCCCTTGGTTCCCAGCACCAAAGGCCCTCCTTGCATCAAGATCATGCAGCAGGGACAATCACATTCCACCACCTTTACAAACATGGTGTTACTGAAACCAGAGGCTACTGCACACGAGTAGGAATCTTATAGAATCAGAGAACTGTCAGGCTTGGAAGGGACCTCAAGGCTCAGCCAGCTCCAACCCCCTGCCATGGCCAGGGACACCTCACACTGCAGCAGGTTGCTCACAGCCACCTCCAGCCTGGCTGCAAACACCTCCAGGCAGGAGGCTGCCACCACCTCCCTGGGCAACCTGTGCCAGGCTCTCATCACCCTCCTGGGGAACAACTTCTTCCTCACATCCAATCTCAATCTCCCCATTTCTACTTTTGCTCCATCCCCCCCAGTCCTATCCCTCCCTGACACCCTCAAAAGTCCCTCCCCAGCTTTCTTGTAGCTCCCTGCAGAGACTGGAAGGTCACAATGAGGTCTCCTGGGAGCCTTCTCCTCTCCAGCCTGCACAACCCCAACTCCCTCAGTCTGTGCTCACAGCAGAGCAGCTCCAGCCCTCTGCTCCTCCTCGTGGCCCTTCTCTGGACACCCTCCAGCACCTCCAGATCAATAATGATTCATGTTTGCTCAGAGAGATTGTGGAGTCTCCTCCTCTGGAGACCTTCAATACTCATCTGAATGTGTTCCTGTGTGACCTGCCCTAGGTTATTGTGCTTTGGCAGGGGGGTTGGACATGATGATTTCTGGAGGTCCCTTCCAACCCCTGCTATTCTATGGTTCTATGAGCTTCAGTTGGATCAGGATTACATCA
This sequence comes from Dryobates pubescens, assembly GCF_014839835.1. Classification (NCBI taxonomy): domain Eukaryota; kingdom Metazoa; phylum Chordata; class Aves; order Piciformes; family Picidae; genus Dryobates; species Dryobates pubescens. Next base: position 2,117,058 of record NC_071622.1, read on the forward strand.
GAAGTCTATAAACATTGTGTTCAATCAAAATTCTTCTGTTGTGGACTTCCAACTCCTCAGTCCTGGCACACACACATCCATCCTTTCCAACAAGCACCTTCTGCATGCAAAGACTTTGCAATTGCCTGCTGGAAGAGACTGAAGTTTAGGAGTTACTCTAGAGCATATGGATATACCCTACAACATGTACATGGCCTAGATCCCATGGAGATACCACAACACACCTTAGAGCACCTGGAGATATCACAGCACACCCTAGATCCCATGGAGATACCACAGTGTCTCCATACCCTAGATTCCACATAGGTACCACAGCAGGTCCACATCCTACATCCCAGGGAGATACCACAGCATGTCATAGAATCACAGAATCATTAAGGTTGGAAAAGACCTCAGAGATCATCAAGTCCAACCTATCACCCAACACCTCCTGACAACTCAACCATGGCTCCAAGTGCCACATCCAATCCCTTCTTGAACACCTCCAGGGATGGGGACTCCACCACCTCCCTGGGCAGCACATTCCCATGGCCAGTCTCTCTTGCTGGGAAGAACTTTCTCCTCACCTCCAGCCTAAACTTCCCTTGGCACAGCTTGAGACTGTGTCCTCTTGTTCTGGTGCTGCTTGCCTGGGAGAAGAGACCAACCCCCACCTGGCTACAACCTCCCTTCAGAGAGTTGTAGAGAGCAAGGTCTCCTCTGAGCCTCCTCTTCTCCAGGCTTGTCCATACCCCACATCCCAGGGAGATACCACAGCATGTCCATACCCTAGATCACATGGAGACACCACAACAGACTCTAGACCACATGGAGATACCACAGCAGATCCATACCCTAGATCACATGGAGATACCACAACAGACCCTAGATCACATGGAGATACCACAGCAGATCCATACCCTGGATCCCATAGATATACCACAGCAGATCCATACCCTAGATCCCAAGGAGATACCAAACAGGTCTTTAACCTACACCCTGTCTATACCCTAGATCCCATGGATATACCCCAGCAGGTCCATAGCCTGGATCCCACAGATGCACCACAACACATATGGAACCCTTTCAGATGATCAAGACCCCAAAGGCTGCAAACCTGTTGTCCTAAACAAGACCTGACCACAGATCAGCACTTTGGTGGCAGGCTGAAGCTGGGTTTGGTTTGTGGAGGTTTGGTTTGGGGGTTGTTTGGGGTTTTTTTGGTTGCTTTTCACAATGGTCAGACTCAGAACAAAGGAAATGACTCACAATGGCAATTTGATACCAAAAAGGGCTTTTAACTGCTATCAAGAATCAATGGAGAACAGAAAATACAGTTTGCCTTCAAGAAAGGAGAGGGCTGTGGCTGAAAGCCCCCAGGCAGTAGGGGAAATGTCACCATGCCACACCAGGGGCCAAAACACCTGCCCAGGAGATGCTGGCAACTGCAGGCTTGCTGGCAGGATGCCCTTTGAAAAAGAGCTCAGCAACACAGACCTGAGTATTAGCAACACTTACTAATTACTCAATAATTGATGCAGCCAGTTGGCACCACCATAACAGGGCCATGCAACTCCCAATCCCAACCACCCCCACAGCCATGGGGTTGGGACACCTGGTGGAGCAACCAGCTGGTTTGCACCCAGAAACATACTCCTTGCTCTGTGAAATACAGCTTCCTCTCTCCAGCCTGTGAATTGCACAATGTAGTTATCATCCCTTTCTGCTTTCCTTCTCAAAATGTCACTTAAAAGGTCAAAGGATGGCAACAAATTATAGCAACTTACTTTTTGGGGTGAACAGTACCGAGAAACCCAACCCCAAGTGCTGCTTCTTCAAGGCTCTGAGGATTCAGGATTCCCAACCCCAAGTGCTGTTTCTTCAAGGCTCTGAGGATTCAGGATTCCCAACCCCAAGTGCTGTTTCTTCAAGGCTCTGAGGATTCAGCTTTCCCAACCCAAGTACTGTTTCTTCAAGGCTCTGAGGATTCAGCTTTCCCAACCCCAAGTGCTGCTTCTTCAAGGCTCTGAGGATTCAGCTTTCCCAACCCCAAGTGCTGCTTCTTCAAGGCTCTGAGGATTCAGCTTTCCCAACCCCAAGTACTGTTTCTTCAAGGCTCTGAGGATTCAGCTTTCCCAACCCAAGTGCTGCTTCTTCAAGGCTCTGAGGATTCAGCTTTCCCAACCCCAAGTGCTGCTTCTTCAAGGCTCTGAGGATTCAGCTTTCCCAACCCAAGTGCTGCTTCTTCAAGGCTCTGAGGATTCAGCTTTCCCAACCCCAAGTGCTGCTTCTTCAAGGCTCTGAGGATTCAGCTTTCCCAACCCCAAGTACTGTTTCTTCAAGGCTCTGAGGATTCAGCTTTCCCAACCCCAAGTGCTGCTTCTTCAAGGCTCTGAGGATTCAGCTTTCCCAACCCCAAGTGCTGCTTCTTCAAGGCTCTGAGGATTCAAGATTCCTGACCCCAAGTGCTGCTTCTTCAAGGCTCTGAGGATTCAGGATTCCCAACCCCAAGTGCTGCTTCTTCAAGGCTCTGAGGATTCAGCTTTCCCAACCCAAGTGCTGCTTCTTCAAGGCTCTGAGGATTCAGCTTTCCCAACCCCAAGTGCTGTTTCTTCAAGGCTCTGAGGATTCAGCTTTCCCAACCCCAAGTGCTGCTTCTTCAAGGGTCTCAGGATTCAGCTTTCCCAATTTCATTGTAACCCACACCAAATACATTTTAGTTGTTGTCCAGGCCCAAGTGAAGGTTCTTCAAGAGTTTGATGGTTCAGGTTCCTCACTTTGATTTCATTGTAAGCCACCAAATGCATTCAATGTTTGTGCAGCCCCATGCGGGGAGATGGTTCTACTGAGGTTGCATCAAGTATGTTTCCAACACCTCAGACTACTCCTTGATGAGGAAAATGCCTCACAGAATCACTGAGCAAGCTTAGCTCAGATGTTGATTTCTAATTCCCCCCACCCCAATGTTTTCCAGCTGACAGCAGATGTTTTAAGATGTCACCTTCTAGACCTGGGATATTGCACTGCAAGTCAGTGAAAGTCAAGTCTTGGCCACCCAGCTAGACTTGGACAGACTGAGAGCTGGGCACAGAGGAACTGAATGAGGTTGAACAAGGAGAAGAGCAGAGTCCTGCAGCTGGGGAGGAAGAATAACCTGCAGCAGGACAGGCTGGGAGGGGATCTGCTGGAGAGAGCCCTGTGGAGAGGCACCTGGCAGTGCTGGTGGATCACAAGTTATCCATGGGACACCAATGTGCCCTGGGGGCCAAGGAGGCCAAGGGCATCCTGGGGGGCATTAAGAAGAGTGTGTCCAGCAGAGCCAGGGAGGTTCTCCTCCCCCTCTGCTCTGTCCTGCTGAGACCTCACCTTGAGTGCTGTGTTCAGTTCTGGGCTCCCCAGCTCAGGAGGGACAGGGATCTGCTGGAGAGGCTCCAGGGGAGGCTACCAGGATGCTTAGGGGACTGCAGCACTGCCTGGGGAGGAGAGGCTGAGGGGCCTGGGGCTCTTGAGTCTGGAGAAGAGAAGACTGAGAGGGGATTTAATCAATGTCTATCAATAGCTGAGGGCTGGGGGTCAGGAGGGAGGGGACAGGCTCTGCTCACTTGCTCCCTGGGATAGGACAAGGAGCAATGGATGGAAGCTGCAGCACAGGAGGTTCCACCTCAACACAAGGGGGAACTTCTTTCCTGTGAGGCTCACAGAGCCCTGGAGCAGGCTGCCCAGAGAGGTTGTGGAGTCTCCTTCTCTGGAGCCTTTCCAGCCCCATCTGGATGTGTTCTGTGTGACCTGTGCTGGGTTGTATGGTCCTGCTCTGGCAGGGGGGCTGGGCTGGATGATCTCTTTGGGTCCCTCCCATCCCCTGACATCCTGTGAGCCTGTGATTGCACCAATCTCCATCTTCCATTCTGTTTGCTTTCAGCTGAAAACCTTCAGTGGAATGTCTTGAAAGCAGGGTGGGGGGAGAAAAATAACTCTGAAGAGAAACAACCACCATTGCCAGGCTGGCAGTAAAAATGTTCAGCACCTGTGGGATGAGCAGGTGACAGAGGCTTGTGCAGGTATTCACTTACTTTGGTAGAGTTTTCAAGTGGTTTTCTCTTAGCTCCAAAATTCGCAATTTGACGAGTCTGGAAAGAGGACAGAAAATTATTAGTCCAGAGAGTCATCAACTCAGAGAACTGTTTGGGCTGGAAGAGACCTCAAACATCATCAAGACCAACCATCAACCCACCGCCACCACATTCACCAAGCCACGTCCCACAGCGCCATGGCCACAGGTTTGTTGGACACCTCCAGGCGTGGTGACTCCAGCACCTCCCTGGGCAGCCTGTGCCAGTGCCTGACCACTCCTGCAAGGAAGGAATTGTTCCTAATTTCCAGCCTCAGCCTGGCTGAAGAATCCATAAAGGTTATGTGAAACAGCTTGCTTCAACAACAACGAAGAAGTCTGCTTCAGGCACAGGAGGAAATTGTCAAGTTGTTCGGAGGCTGGATGTGGTAGGAAATGGAGTCAGGAGCAAAGGGCTTCAGGCAAGGGCAGAAGGGCACTGGTAAGGCCACAGCTCAAAAATCTTGGGTCCCTCACTCCAGGAAGGACATTGAGAGGCTGAAGCAGGTCCAGAGAAGGGAACAAAGCTGGGGAAGAGTCTGGAGAACAGGGCTGGTGAGGAGCAGCTGAGGGAAAAGGAGGCTGAGGGGAGACCACCTGGCTCTCTACAGCACCCTGAAAGGAGGCTGGAGCCAGGTCGGGGTTGGTCTCTTCTCCCTACTATCAGAGAATCATGAAATGGTTTGGGTTGAGAGAGACCTTCAAGATCATCCGGTTCCAACCTCCTGCCATGGATAGGGACACCTCCCACCAGCCCAGGTTGCTCAAGGCCTCATCCAGCCTGCCCTTGAACCTCCAGGCAGAGGGCAGCCACAACCTCCCAGGACAACCTGCTCCATTGTCTCACCACCCTCACTGGAAAGGATTTTGTTCTGAGAAAGAAATTTCTAAGTGGTAGGACAACATGAAACGGCCTCAGGTTGCACCAGGGGAGGTTTAGGTTGGATATTAGCAACATTATTCTCCCTGCAGGTCCTTTATCCTGTGCTGGTGTGTCTCCTGCCCTAGCCACGAGTCAATAAGCCACTCGGTCAGGGACACTCCTCCTCTTCAACTTCATTCTCATTTCCCCCCTAAAGCACCAGACTCAATCTCTTCATTATTAGACCCTTGGTGACATAATATTCATACAAATAAGACTGAAAAGCCAAAATATCTTTTTTCTCTTTTTTTCCCCCCTTTCAAGTCCAGTTGAGAGCTGCCTCTGCCCATGGCAGGGGGGTTAGAGTAAAGTAGAGTAGATTAGAGTAGTGTGGAGTAGATTAGAGTAGAGTAGAGTAGAGTAGAGTAGAGTAGAATAGAATAGAATAGAATAGAATAGAATAGAATAGGATTGGATTGGATTGAATTGAATTGAATTGAACCAATCAGGCTGAAAAAGACCTCAGAGATCATCAAGCCCAACCTATCACCCAACACCTCCTGACTAACTAAACCATGGCTCCAAGTGCCACATCCAAGCCTGTCTTGAACACCTCCAGGGATGGGGACTCCACCACCTCCCTGGGCAGCACATCCCAGTGGCCAATCTCTCTTGCTGGGAAGAACTTTCTCCTCACCTCCAGCCTAAACCTCCCCTGGCACAGCTTGAGACTGTGTCCTCTTGTTCTGGTGCTGCTTGCCTGGGAGAAGAGACCAACCCTCACCTGGCTCCAACCTCCCTTCAGGGAGTTGGAGAGAGCAAGAAGGTCTCCCCTGAGCCTCCTCTTCTGCAGGCTAAGCAACCCCAGCTCCCTCAGCCTCTCTCTCTCAGGTTGGAGTAGATGATCTCTGAGGTCCCTTCCAACCTAAACCATTCTTGGATTCTTTGATTTTTACCAAGAACACAGCTTTAAAATCATCCCTTCAAGCTCCCTTAAAGACTGGGTTCATAGGAAAGAGCAATATGCTTTGATGACTAATTCTTACCTTCCAAAGTTAGCTGGAAGAAACTCCAAGAAGGCATCATTTAGATAGAGCTGGGTCAAATTTAGAAGTTGTGTGAAGCCATCTGGCAGCCTAAAAAATACCCCCAAGAAACAGTGAGAAAAGCTTAATGCTCACACCAAGGTTGCTATGGCAATAATAACAATGTATATTTAGAGGGAGAAAGATGACTCCTTCCTTCTCACCACCTTTTCCTACCCAACTTCTCAACAACTTGTTTGTTGCAGACAACATTTTGGCCCCTTCTCCTCTTTCCCACATTGCTCTAACCATATGAAGTGGAAGTGATTGGCACATCCAAGGCTTTTTTATCCCCTTCCTACCTCAGGTTTCCAGCTTGCAAAAGGCTTCAAAGGTCTTTGCTTTCTTTATTTTCTTTCCTTTCCTTCAGTTTCAAAGGGAAATAGTAACATTTCAGCCTTTCCTCTCCTTCACTCCATTTCCTGAGCCACAGGATGACAGCCCAGGGTTGTTGTGTTGGGGGTTGGGTTTTTTGGGGCCACTATTATTGCAAGTTTTGGGAAGGAATAAGGGTTGCCCGAGTCCCAGCCAAGACATCATGGCACGTGAGGTTGTCTCAAGCCTTACTTCCCCAAGACAAAAAGCTTGGGCTGCTTTGCCACATGAAAAAGACACCACATTAATCACATAGTCATAGTATCATAGAATCAGTCAGGGTTGGAAGGGACCACAAGGATCATCTAGTTCCAACCCCCCTGCCATGGGCAGGGACACCCCACACTAGATCAGGCTGCCCAGAGCCTCATCCAGCCTGGGCTTAAACACCTCCAGGGACAGGGCCCCAACCACCTCCCTGGCCAACCCATTCCAGGGCTTCACCACTTTCATGGTGAAGAACTTCCTCCTCACCTCCAGCCTGAACCTCCCCACCTCCAGCTTCATTCCCTTCCCCTTAGTCCTATCACTACCTGAGATCCTGAGAAGTCCCTCCCCAGCCTTCTTGTAGGCCCCCTTCAGATACTGCTCCACAGATCTTTTTTGTAGCTGCATCACACCCTGGACTTTAAAACAACTCAGAAAACAGAAGGGAATTCAGCTTGGTCTTGCTAAGGAGCCTGTTCCAAAAAGCTTTACATTCTGGGTCAGGTTGGGTGGCTTTTGCTGCCCTTGCCCTCTAGAAAAGACAAGCTGCTGATACTCACTTCGAGACAGGGTTGACACTGGCTTCAATAATTGTTAAGCACTTACAACATTTAATATTTTCTGGGAAATCTTGAATTCCTATTGAAAATAGAAATGAAAAGAAGTATTGAAAGAATGATTGTGTTGCCTCTAAAGCAAAGCAAAGCAAACCAACCAACCCAAACTGCTTAACTTTTGCTCACAGAGGAGTTCATTTATCTTTTTGGGTTTTTTCCCCCAGATCAGACTTAAGCTCTGCCAGGAACAAGATTCATGTTTTAGGACTACAGCCTAGTTCTACCAGGAGGAACACACAGAGTGTAGCATTAAAGGAGAATTAGGCATTGTTCAGACCAGACTTAAGCTCCACCAGGAACAACAGTCATGTTTTAGCATTAGAGTCTAGTTCTTCCAGGAAGAACACACAGAGCTTAGTATTAAAGCAGAATCTGGCATTGCTCAGATCAGACTTAAGCTCTCCCAGGAACAACATTCATGTTTTACCACTAGAGTCTAGTTCTTCCAGGAAGAACACACAGAGCTTAGTATTAAAGTAGAATCTGGCATTGCTCAGATCAGACTTAAGCTCTACCAGGCAGAAGACTGAAATTTTAGCATCATAGTGTAATGCTACCAGGAAGAACAAACAGAGTTTAGTAGGAAAGTAGAATTAGGCAGTGTTCAGACCAGACTTAAACTCCTCCAGGAACAACATTCATGTTCTAGCATTAGAGTCTAGTTCTACAAGGCATAACACACAGAGCTTAGTATTGAAGTAGAATTAGGCATTGTTCAGATCAGACTTAAGCTCCACCAGGAACAACATTCATGTCTTACCACTAGAGTCTAGTTCTACCACAAAGAGCACACACATTTCAGTATTGAAGTAGAATTAGGCATTGTTCAGACCAGGCTTAAGCTCCACCAGGAACAACAGTCATGTTTTAGCATTAGAGTCTAGTTCTACCAGGAAGAACACACAGAGCTTAGTATTAAAGCAGAATCTGGCATTGTTCAGATCAGACTTAAGCTCCACCAGGCAGAAGAGTGCAACTTTAGCATTAGAGTGTAATTCTACCAGAAGAACAGACAGAGTTTAGTAGGAAAGTAGAATTAGGCATTGTTCAGACCAGACTTAAGCTCTCCCTGGAAGAGCATTCATGTTTTGGCATTAGAGTCTAGTTCTACAAGGCATGACACACACAGCTTAGCATGGAAGTAGAATCTGGCATTGTTCAGATCAGACTTAAGCTCTACCAGGAAAAAACCCACACATATTTTAGTATTGAGGTCCAAAAAGTGATGCTGAAGCACTAAATAAATACACCAGCAGAGATAACACGCCTTGGACTGAAATTATTATGCTAATGCTTGTCTTATATAACCTTCTGGAGTGAAATAGTGACATCATCTCTACTGATTTATGCCTGCCTTTGCTTTCTGAACTCCTTATCTTTTTCTTTCTCAAGGCTTTGCTCTCCACTCAGGAGAGCACACACACAATCCTGAGAGGCTCCAGGTCCACCCTGATAAGGAATTTTTCAAGGCTTTCAAGAGTGCTTAAACCTCATCTTCAAAACAAAGGCACTTAAGTTTACATGCAAAGGAGTTTAGGCACATGAATATGCAAATGCAGCTTCAAGAATGCACATCAGCAAATGAGTCACTGGTTGGATGATAAATCCTGGTGGCTGTTTGCCTCCAGCTTTAGATGCTTACAGACATGGCACAAGAGCCCAGGCTCTACCAAGCCTCTTTGGAAAGTGGAATGGTTCAGAAGTCCACTGAAAAAGGGACTCCCACTTCAATTTCCCATGGGTATCACAACTCATCATGGTAGACCTGACCTATCCTATCCTATCCTATCCTATCCTATCCTATCCTATCCTATCCTAGTCATTAACCCTTCAAAGAACAGGTTCAGAAGTCCACTGAAAAAGGGACTCCCACTTCAGTTTCCAATGGGTATTACAACTCATCATGGTAGACTACTCTAAACCAAACCTATTTTCCCTTCAAAGAACAGGTTCAGAAGTCTCTAAACCAAACCCTATTTTCCCTTCAAAGGACAGGTTCAGAAGTCTCTAAACCAAAACCTATTTTCCCTTCAAAGGACAGGTTCAGAAGTCTCTAAACCAAACCCTATTTTCCCTTCAAAGGACAGGTTCAGAAGTCTCTAAACCAAAACCTATTTTCCCTTCAAAGGACAGGTTCAGAAGTCTCTAAACCAAACCTATTTTCCCTTCAAAGAACAGGTTCAGAAGTCTCTAAACCAAAACCTATTTTCCCTTCAAAGGACAGGTTCAGAAGTCTCTAAACCAAACCTATTTTCCCTTCAAAGGACAGGTTCAGAAGTCTCTAAACCAAACCCTATTTTCCCTTCAAAGACCAAGTTCATAAGTCCACTGAAAAAGGGACTCCCACTTCAGTTTCCAATGGGTATTACAACTCATCATGGTAGACTACTCTAAACCAAGCCCTATTTTCCCTTCAAAGGACAGATTCAGAAGTCCCTAAACCAAACCCTGTTTTCCCTTCAAAGAACAAGTTCATAAGTCCACTGAAAAAGGGACTCCCACTTCAGTGTCCAATGGGTATCACAACTCATGGTACACTACACAAACCCAAACCCTATTTTCTCTTCAAGGAACAGTAAATGAGGTAGGCATCCACCCAGACTTCTCAGAAGGGACAACAGTACATCATGCAGAGGAAGAGCAAGGCTTCTGCAACAAGAGCTTGTTAATGACTAGCAAGTAAAGCATCATTAATGCTCATGTTCATTGCAATGCTTTACAAATACTCAGTTGTCCTGTGGAGCTCTTACCATTTTTACTGATATCAAGTTCCTTGAGGTTAACTAAGCTGGCAATAGTGGTGGGCAGGCTGGAAAGGTCATTGTCTGGTATACTCAGCTTGCGTAAAGCTTGGCAGTTGAAGAGTTGCTGCAACACACACACAAAAGAAGACACTTTAGAGTGCTTCAGGGCAAAGAGCAGTTGGGGGTCACCATTTCTAGCAGAAGCAACAAACACCACAACACAGAACTTACCTAGGTAAGAACTCCACAATGAAATGCTTAGAAAAGCCATTAGGTTGACTTAGCAGTTTAATAGAATAGGATTAACCAGGTTGGAAGAGACCTTCGAGAGCATCAAGTCCAACCTATCACACAACACCACCTAATGAACTAAACCATGGCACTGAGTGCTTCATCCAGGCTCTTTTTAAACACCTCCAGGGATGGTGACTCCACCACCTCCCTGGGCAGCACATCCCAACGGCCAATCTCTCTTGCTGGGAAGAATTTCTTCTTAACATCCAGCCTAAACCTCCCCTGGCACAGCTTGAGACTGTGTCCTCTTGTTCTGGTGCTGGTTGCCTGGGAGAAGAGACCAAACCCCACCTGGCTACAACCTCCCTTCAGGGAGTTGGAGAGAGGAATAAGGTCTCCTCTGAGCCTCCTCTTCTCCAGACTAGATGATCTTCAAGGTCTTTTTCGACCAAAACCAAATCTCTGGTTCTGTCTGAGAGGACATTGTTACAGGCTGCTCAGGACCATGAGCACAGGTTGCCTCTGCTTGACTAATACCTACATGGAATGCCTAAAACACTACATAGAGTAATAGAATTGATCTGCTTGGAAAAGACCTTTAGGATCATTGATTCATAGAATGGTTTGGGTTGGACAGGACCTTAAAGATCATTACGTTTTAACCTCCCTGCCATGGGGAGGGACACCTTCCACCAGCCCAGGTTGCTCAGGGCCTCATCCAGCTTGGCTTTGAACATCTCCAGGCAGGGAGCATCCACAGCCTCCCTGGGGAACCTGTTCCAGTGTCTCCCCACCCTCACTGGAAAGAATTTCTTCCTAATCTCCAGTCTAAATCTGCCCTCTTCCAGCTCAAAGCCATCATTCTTCATCCTGTCACTACAAGCCCTTGTAAAAAGTCCCTCCCCAATGGTTCTGTAGCTCACTTAATTACTGGAAAGCTTCTCTAAGGTCTTCCTGGGAGCTTCCCTTCTCCAGGCTGAACAACCACAACTCAGCCCCCATACCCAGCACTGGTGAGGCCACACCTTGTATACTGGGTTCAGTTTTGGGTCCTTCAGTCAAAGAAGGACATTGGGGTGTTGCAGTGTGTCCAGAGATGGGAAACAAAACTGGTGAAGGGTCTAGGGAGGAGCAGCTGAGGGAAGTGGGGTTTAGTCTGCAGAAGAGGAGATCACCTAGCTCTCTACAACTCCCTGAAAGGAAGCTGGAGTGTGGTGGGGATTAGTCTCTTTCCTCTAGTATCAGGTGACAGAATGAGAGGAAATGGCCTGAAAATATGCCAGGGGAGGTTTAGGTTGGGGATTAGGAACAATTTCTTTCCTCCAGGGGTGGTCAGGCATTGGAGCAGGCTGCCCAGGAAGGTTCTGAAGTCTCCATCCCTGGAGGCACTCAAAAAATGGGTGGCCATGGCACTTGGAGATATGGTTTAGTGGGAATGGTGGTGTTGGGCTGATGGTTGGACCTGATGTTCTTAGAGGTCTTTTCCAACCAAACAATTAGGATCACAGAACTGTCAGGCTTGGAAGGGAGCTCAAGGCTCAGCCAGCTCCAACCCCCCTGCCATGGCCAGGGACACCTCACACTGCAGCAGGTTGCTCACAGCCACCTCCAGCCTGGCTGCAAACACCTCCAGGCATGAGGCTTCCACCACCTCCCTGGGCAACCTGTGCCAGTGATTCTATGTAGGAAGTAAGGCAGATAATGACCAAGAGTCTTTACTGGGGGTTTTTCCTTAGTTTTTTGTTTTTTTTTTTTAACCAGGATCAAGCTTTCTGATGACAGAAAAATTTCAGAGCATCAGAGGCACCTAAAATTTGGTAAATCACCAAAAAGTGGACACCAGGAATGTCCTCTGGAAGTATGAATGAACTCACACTTACAGGCAGCGGGGTGGGTTTAGGCTATGCCTTTAAGCTTTAGTTCCAGATTTTGAGCAGAAAAGGAGAGAAATGTAAATGAATCACTGTTGGGTGTAGGAAGGAAACAGAGAGGAAGGTTCTGCCTGTGGTGGAGCACAGTATGTGATGCAAAAGTTGGTGTTAAGTTGGTGCTAAGCAACTCCAGAGCCACGTCAGGCAAGCACAAACTGGCATTTTATGTCGTGGAATATTGATTCAGCAGCACAAAACAAACAAACAAACAAACAAAAAGTTCAGAGATGTGCAGGAAAAGAAAAGGATAATAAAAGATCTCAAGCAGAAAGTTTGATAAAGAAATTATTTGGACTGTTTAATAACTATTAATAAAGGCTTAGGACAAACTAAACCATTATGAATGGTGTGAAGCAAGCAAATGAACCCTGCCATTAATCTTCTGGGTTACAAGGGCAAGGCTGGGCTTAATGAAGCAGTTTCTGACAATTAAGAGCAATTAAAAGGTTGTGGGTTTGGTGTTTTTTTTCAACAGGAAGTATTTGCTTCATGATGCTGTTTAGAATCACACAATCATAGAGTGGTTTGGGTTGGCAAGGAGCCTTCAAGATAGAATCGAATAGAATCGAATCGAATAAACCAGGTTGGAAAAGAGCTTTGAGATCATCCAGTCCAACCTCTCACCCAACACCATCTGAGCAACTCAGCCATGGCACCAAGCACCCCATCAAGTCTCTTCCTAAACACCTCCAGGGATGGGGACTCCACCACCTCCCTGGGCAGCACATTCCCATGGCCAATCTCTCTTGCTGGGAAGAATTTCTTCCCAACACCCAGCCTGAACCTCCCCTGGCACAGCTTGAGGGAGCTGGGGTTGCTTAGCCAGCAGAAGAGGAGGCTCAGGGGAGACTTTCTTGCTTTCTACAACTACCTGAAGGGAGGTTGTAACCAGGTGGGGGTTGGTCTCTTCTCCCAGGCAAGCAGCACCAGAACAAGAGGACACAGTCTCAAGCTGTGCCAGGGGAAATTTAGGCTGGAGGTGAGGAGAAAGTTCTTCCCAGCAAGAGCGATTGGCCATTGGGATGTGCTGCCCAGGGAGGTGGTGGAGTCCCCATCCCTGGAGGTGTTCAGAAAAGGCTTGGATGTGGCACTTGGAGCCATGGTTTAGTTAGTCAGGAGGTGTTGGGTGATAGGTTGGACTTGATGACCTCTGAGGTCTTTTCCAACCTTATTGATTCTCTGATTCCATGATTCTATGATAAGTCCAACCTTCTACCCAACTGTTCCGTGATCACCAAACCATATGCCAAAGTGTCACACCTAATCTTTCCTTGAATACCTCCAGGGATGGTGACTACACCACCTCCCTGGGCAGCCTTTTCCAATGCCTTCACTAGAAGCTTTTGACAGAATCCCAGGGTGGGGGGGTGGGGGTGGGAGGTGTTGGAAGGGACCTCTGGAGGTCATCCAGTCCAACCCCCCTGCTAAAGCAGGGACACCCACAGCAGCCTGCCCAGGATCACAATGCCCACCTGGGTTTGGAGGCTCTACAGACAAGGAGGCTCCACAAACTCTCTGGGCAGCCTGCTCCAGGGAGGTGGTGGAGTCCCCATCCCTGGAGGTATTCAGCAGACACATCGATGGTGTGCTTAGGGACGTGGGTTTGTGGTAGGAGCTTGGCAGCAGTGGTAGGGCTGCAAGCTGTAGGCAAGTGGTTGGACTTGGTGACCTCAAAGGTCTGCTCCAACCTCAACAGTTCTATGATTCCAAGATCTTCAGTGATGAACCATTCCACCCAAATAATGGAGCTCCATGGGCTGGAGCAAGCTTGCTTCCTACATCAGAAAATAGAAGGCATCTGGAGCCTGTGCAGAGCACAAGTAGGAAATATGTAGAGAGATGGTGCAGAATGGATTGCAGTGGAACAATGTTTAATTAAGGACTTGTAAGCATCTTTCATTACTGTCAAGAAAAATTCAATTAAGGCATGGATTACATTCCTTCATGCTTCATTATGTAGCTAGCACCTACTATTAATTGGGTTTTTTCCACTACCTTGCCCTCTTTTGTTTCCAGAACACTGGGTACAGTAACTTTCAACTCCTTACAGTAAACATTAATCAACAGAAGAAAAGATTTAAAGATTCTGTGCAAGAAGTTTTACCCTGGAAGGACAATTTAACCCAGCCCACTGCAGGACCTCCTTTCCAGCTATAGAAACACTGCTCAGGGAGCTCTGGCTCTTCTCCCACGAGGATAAGCACCTCATCCTGACAAGCGTGGCACCGGTGAGGCCACGCCTTGGATATTAGGTTCAGTTTTGGTTCCCTTGCCCCAAGAAGGACATTGAAAGGCTGGAGCAGGTCCAGGGAAGAGCAACAAAACTGACAACAGGTCTGGTGAGGAGCAGCTGAGGGACTTGGCTGTTGTTCAGCCTGGAGAAAAGGGAGGCTGAGGGGAGACCTGCTGGCTCTCTCCAGCTCCCTGAGAGGAAGCTGGAGCTGGTGGGGGTGTTGGTGTCTTCTCCCAAGGAGCAAGTGACAGGACAAGGAATAGCCTCAAGTTGTACCAGGGGAGGGGTAGATTAGATATCAAGAAAATTGTCTTTACTGGAAGAGTGGTCAGGCATTGTTTGTCCCCTGCTCTTGGGGCATGAAGCAAGGACAAGTAGTGGTCCTGCTCCTCCCCATGCAGAAGCATCTGCCCATCCCTGGAGACATTCCATGTCAAACTCGATGGGACCCTGAGCAACCTGCTCTAGCTGCAGATGTCCCTGCTGACTGCAGAAGGGTTGGACTGGATGACCTTTAAAGGTCTCTTTCAATCCAATGCATTCCATAGCTTAATGGCTCTGGTGGTGTTGGGTTGGTGGTTTGACACAATGATCTTAGAGGTCCTTCCCAGCAGCCCAAACAATTCTGTGAGTGTTGAGGGTCCCTTCCAACCTGGTGCATTCTATGATTCTCTAAGGTTCCTCAGAGGCCTCCTTTTCAACCCAGTGCATTCTAAGATGCTGTAAGATGACCTTTGAGGATTCCTTCCTACCCAATGCATTCTCTGACTCTCTCTGCAAGAAGGGTGGCATAGCTGCTGGAGCTCCTCCAAGAAGGGGAAGAACCCACCTTTGTGAAAATGGAATTGAACCTCAGAGTTAGTATTGACTCAAGCCATGGTTACTAGCCATGGGTCCTTCCCCAGCAAGCAGGTCTCCTGGTCAAGAGCAAGTCCAATGGCAGAATCATAGAATAGTCCAGGCTGGAAGGGACCTCCAAAGCTCATCCAGTCTGACCTCCCTGCAGTCAGCAGGGACATCCCCAACTAGATCAGGCTGCCCAGGGCCTCATCCAGCCTCACCTTGAATATCTCCAGGGAAGGAACCTTAACCAACTCCCTGGGCAACCTCTTCCAGTGTTCCACCATCCTCATAGTGAAGAACTTCCTCCTGATATCTAATCTCAATCTGCCCTTCTCTAGCTTGAAGCCATTGCCCCTGGTCCTGTCCCTGCAGGCCTTTGCAAACAGTCTCTCTCCATCCTTCCTGGAGCCCCCCTCAGGTACTGGCAGGCTGCTATTAGGTCTCACCAGAGCATCCTCTACTCCAGGCTGAATACCCCCAGCTCCCTCAGCCTGTCCTTGTAGCAGAGGTGCTCCAACCCCCTGAGCACTTCCATGGCCCTCCTCTGGACCCTGTCCAGCAGGCCCACGTCCTCCCTGTGCCGAGGGCTGCAGGACGGCAGCGCCCGCGGGACGCGGCTGAGCCCACCCCGTCGACAGCCGTAGTACGAGCAGAAGATGGATTACCTTGGGTAGCTCTTCAATCTGATTGGCATCTAGGTAAAGCTCCTCTAAGGTCCGCTCAAAGTTAAAAACCTCCTTTGGCACCTGCTGTAGGCCACAGTGAGAGTAATCCAGCACTGAGACGATTTCCTCCTCGCCACGAAAACACCGGCAGGGCACCAGGCGGCCGATGATTTTCCTTTTGGTTGTCATCTCCAAACAGCATACTGCAGGAAAAGGGCAGAGGGGAAAAACCCACAGTTTCTGTAACCAGCAGCACTTCTGGGACAAGGGCTTTCAGAATCAGAGAGTGGCTTCACGTGGAAGAGGCCTTAGATGTCATCTAGAGTAGAGTAGGATAGGATAGGGTAGGGTAGGATAGGAGAGAATAGAATAGAATAGAACAGAGCAGAATAGAATAGAACAGAATAGGATAGAATAGAACAGAATAGAATAGAATAGAGCAGAATAGAATATAATAGAACAGAATAAGATTGAATAGAATAGAATAGAATAGAACAGAACAGAACAGAACAGAACAGAACAGAACAGATTGGAAAAGACCTCAGAGATCATCAAGTCCAACCTCTCACCCAACACCATCTGATCACCTCAACCATGGCGCCAAGTGCCCCAGCCAGTCCCCTCTTAAACACCTCCAGGGATGGGGACTCCACCACCTCCCTGGGCAGCACATCCCAAGGGCCAATCTCTCTTGCTGGGAAGAACTTCTTCCTAGCATCCAGCCTAACCCTCCCCTAAAGTCATCCAACCTCCTCGCCACGGGCAGGGAATGCCTCTCAATTAGACTTGGCTGCTCAAGGACTCATCCAGCCTGGTATTGAATACCCTGAGGGAGGAGGCATCCACAATCTCCCTGGGCAGCCTATTTCAGAGTCCCAGCACCCTTTTACTGAAGAACTTCTTCCTAAAATCCAGTCTAACCCTGCTCTCCCTCAGCTTCAAACCATTCCCCCTTGTCCTGTCTTAGGACACTCTTAGGAAGGCTTCCTCTCCAGCCTTCCTGTAGGACCCCTTCAGGTATTGGAAGGCAGCTATTAGGTCTCCCCAGAGTCTTCTCTTCACCAGGCTGAACAACCCCAGCTCCCTCAACCTATCCTCACAGCAGAGGTGTTCTGCCCTTGGATCACCTTTGTTGCCCTCCTCTGGACTCACTCCAACAGCTGTGTCCTTGATTATTAAGATTGAAGTCCATCAGATACAGTTTTCCCTGAGGGACCTCTGGAGCCTGCATTCTGTTTGTCCTTAGACACAACACGAGGAAATGACATTTCCCAGCATCCACACAAAAAGCAATCTCAATGCATCATCTGTTCTTCTATCTTAGGACTCCAGAAAACACTGAATGACAGAAGAGTTGAGGTTGGAAGAGATCTTTCAGATCATCAAGTCCAACCACTCACCTAGAGGTACCACTGCTAAACCACTGCCACTAAACCACGTCCCTAAGCACCATCTGTTAAATACCTCCGGGGGTGGTGACTTCAACACCTCCCTGGGCAGACTGTTCCAGTGCCTGAGAACCCTTTGAGGGGAAGAAATGTTTCCTAATATTCAACCTGAACCTTCCCTGGCACCCTGTTTGTAAACAGTCCCTCCCCAGCTTTCTTGTAGACCCCTTCAGGTGCTGGAAGGCCAACAGAAGGTCTCCCTGGAGCCTTCTCGAGGCTGAACAACCCCAACTCGACTCAATCCAGGCTGGAGGTGAGGAGAAAGTTCTTCCCAGCAAGAGAGATTGGCCATTGGGATGTGCTGCCCAGGGAGGTGGTGGAGTCCCCATGCCTGGAGGTGTTCAAGAAAGGCTTGGATGTGGCACTTGGAGCCATGGTTTAGTTGTCAGGAGGTGTTAGGTGTTAGGTCATAGGTTGGACTTGATGATCTCTGAGGTCTTTTCCAACCTGGTTGGTTCTATGAAGTCTCTCAGCCTGTTCTAATGACTGATGATCCTTTCTGTGAAGGAATTTTTCCTGATATCCAACCTGAACCTCCTTTGGCACAACTTGAGGCTATTTCCTCTTCTCCTGTCACTTATTCCTTGGCAGAAGAGACCAACCTCCACCTCATTCCAAATGTCTTTGGGTAGTTGCAGAGGGTGATGAGGTCTCCCCCCAGCCTCCATCTTTTGCAGACCAAACAACCCCAGTTCCCTCAACCCTTCCTCTTAAGGCCTGTGTTCAAATTCCTTCACCAGCTTAGTTTCTCTTCATTGGACCTGCTCCAGCACCTCAATGCCCATCTTGGACTGAGGGGCCCAAAACTGAGCCCAGTAGATTTCTGAGTGTTGAGTAAAGGAGAACAATCCCATCCCTGCTTCTGCTGGCCACACTATTGCTGATCCAGGCCAGGATGCCATGGACCCACTGGCCCCCTGAACACACTGCTGGCTCATGCTCATATCCAGGCTAAGCAGCCCCAGGTCTCTCAGCCTTCCCTCCTCACAGAGCTGCTCCAGGCACCTCAGCATCTTCAGAACCTCCACTGGACTCTCTCCAGTAGTTCCCTGTCTCTTTTGAAATGGGGAGCCCAGAACTGGTCCCACTACTCCAGCTGTGGCCTCACCAGGGCTGAGTAGAGGAGGAAGAGAACCTCCTTCAACCTGCTGGCCACACTCTTCTTCCTGCCCTGCAGGAGACCCCTGGCCCTCTTGGCCAAGAGATTCCCACTGCTGGCTCATGGGGAGCTCTCTTAGGGTTCTCAAGCAGGGGAAGCAGCCCTTCCAACTACACATTTCAAACCCTGACACGAACCAAATCAGTTTGGAACAGCGAATGATGTGCAGCTTTTGGAGCCACTCGAAGCCACAGTCTCAAGTTGTGTCAGGGGAGGTTTAGACTCGAGGTGAGGAAAAAGTTCGTCACTGAGCGAGTCATTCGTCATTGGGATGTGCTGCCCAGGGAGGTGGTGGAGTCGCCATCCCTGGAGGTGTTCAAGGGGAGATTGGACGTGGCACTTGGTGCTATGATCTAGTTGTGAGGTCTGTTGGAACAGGTTGGACTTGATGATCCTTGGGGTCTCTTCCAACCTTAGTTACTGTGATACTGTGATACTGTGATACTGTGAAGCTAATGAACAATTCAGCAGTGAGATGGACTTCAGAAGCGACTCCCAGAGCCATCCCTCCCACAGGCACCACAAAGCACTTAGCTTTGCATTCTTCCCCTCTGCTGTGGGCTGAGGCAGAAAACAAAGCCCCCCACCTTTCATTTGAATAGAAACCCATGAGCACAAGAGTATGAGAGAGCAGCTGGGAAGTGGACTGGTAGTCAAGTGCTGGAAATGGGCTAAAAATGGCAATTGCCACAGCAAAAAGCATTCAAAACCCTCCTCTTCTCCTTTGGTTTTTCCTCTCCCTTTTTCCTTATGCAAACAGAAGGGAGCCCATTATTGCAGCTCATGAAATACCTGCAGTTTCTTGTGCAGCAGAAAATTGGTTTAAAAATTAGGGAGAAATAACTGTAGAGGATAAACAAAAGCGATCCAATTACTCTGCCTTCCTCAACAGCTGCAACAAAAGCCAGCTGTCAGGATAAATCATGGTGGTGGGACTCAGAGAGTCACAGAATGGTTTGGGTTGGGAAGGACCTCAAAGATCAGCCACTTTCAAGCCCCTTGCCATGGGCAGGGACACCTTCCCCTGGAGCAGGCTGCTCAAGGCTTCATCCAACCTGGCCTTGAACACCTCCAGGGAGGGAACATCCACAACCTCTCTGGGCAACCTGTGCCAGTGTCTCCCCAGCCTCAGTGGAAAGAATTTCTTTCTAACATTAAGTGGTTATCTGTTGGAGCTGTCTTCTTCTGAAGAACAACAAAACCAAACCACAATGGCAGTTGGATGGATGCTGCCCTGAGAGGTTGTGGAGTGTTCTTCCCTGGAGAGCTCCCCAACTCATCTGGCCATTGTGATCCTGGGCAAGTTGCTGGAGGGGTCCCTGATTTAGCAGGGAGCTTAGACTGGAGGACCATCTCCAGAGGTCCATTCCAAGCACTACCATTCTGAGAAGCTATGAGGAACAATTAGCATTTAAGGCAAAAACTCAGTACTGGAAAAATAGAAGTACTTGCACCTGAGTTGTGGTGCACTGGCAAGGGCTTGTGACAAAAGTTAACATGAAGCAACAACTGTGGAGACTGCTGGCTGTTGTGTCCTGCTTTGTGTGGAGCAGAGCAGGCTGTGCTCAGAGCTGTGGCTGCTGAGCTCAGCCCCTGCTCAGGGCTGGCTCTCTCTGGGGCTCAGGGTGGATTTCTGCAGCCAGGGGCTGCTGCCAGCAGTGAGAGCCTGATGGGGACAGGCACTGCCTGGGCTGGGCTGCAGGAAGCCTCTGCCTTGCACTTGCTCCTGCCCACACCAAGGGCACTGCCACAGCTTGTGCCCCATGCTGGGGGGCAGGAAGGCAGAGCTGGCACCTGTGGGGAAGAGCAGCCAGGACCTTCAACTTCTCAACAAGGGACTGCAGCCCATGGGTGGCATCTGCAGGAGACAGCTGAGGGAGCACCAGGGTCAAGCCTCTTCTTCCCTGGGCAGTGTCCCAGGAGGACTCTGTCCCTTCTGCCTTCCATCCCCATCCCTGTGCTCCTGAATCCAGCTCCCAAATCCTTTTCCCATCTGCTGCTGAGTCCAGGCTGGGACTTGCCCAGTGCCTGTCCCCAGCACCAGTGGTGCCCATGGTGCCATCATAGCCACCAGGGCTTGGGTTCCACCTTGGTTTGTGTCTCTGTCTCTATCCCATGGCATTGTTCTTCTTTCCATCCCAGCTGGGTTAGTTCCTGTCCTACCCCAGCAGCCTCTCTCCCTTCTTCCCTTTGGGAAGTAGAAAGATTCATGGGGAGCATCTGGCACTGATTTGGTGCCCAGCCCGGCCCTGACCCTTGACTATTTGGTGGGAGAATGGCCATGGAAAGCTGTGAACTTGGATCTGCATGTGTCCATAGTCAGGTTCAGTATTTATCTTTGAAATTAAAAGGAAAACAAAGAGAAAAATAAATTATATATACATGTGTTAATAAAGAAAGAAAGAAATCCCTCTGTCTCCTCTGGGATGAGTATTGTTGCCTGCAGAAACCACCAGCACAGAATTAAAGGTCCTGTGCTACAACTAAAAAGAGTCAAATTTCATGCCCTGTGGACTAATGGTAATTAAACCTTCTATTAATTTCAGTATTATTAATTCCCCACCTGGACTAATTCCAGCTTTTGGTAATTACATTTTTCTTACCTAGATTGTATTCCTTCCTAATTTTAATTAGGCTTTTCTCTTCTGTTCTGATGGTTACTCACTGTAAGAAGATTGCTGCTTGAGATCTTTAGGACCAAAACTCCCAAGTCCAATGGAGCCAGGTGGAGCCCAGGTGGCCAAGAAGGCCAAGGGCATCCTGGCCTGCAGCAGGAACAGTGTGGCCAGCAGCAGCAGGGAAGTCATCCTGCCCTGTGCTCAGCACTGCTTAGGCCACACCTTGAGTCCTGTGTCCAGTTCTGGGCTCCTCAGTTTAGGAAAGATGTTGAGCTGCTGGAAGGTGTCCAGAGAAGGGCAACAAAGCTGGGGAGGGCTCATGAATATAGCCAGCCCCAGAACAAGAGGACACAGTCTCAAGCTGTGCCAGGGGAGGTTCAGGCTGGAGGTGAGGAAGAAATTCTTCCCAGCAAGAGAGATTGGCCCTTGGGATGTGCTGCCCAGGGAGGTGGTGGAGTCCCCATCCCTGGAGGTGTTTAGGAAGAGCCTGGCTGAGGCACTTGGTGCCATGGTTGCGTTGATCAGATGGTGCTGGGTGAGAGCTTGGACTGGATGATCTCTGAGGTCTTTTCCAACTTGGTTAATTCTATTCTATTCTATTCTATTCTATTCTATTCTATTCTATTCTATTCTATTCTATTCTATTCTATTCTATTCTATTCTATTCTATTCTATTCTATTCTATTCTATTCTATTCTATTCTATCCTATCCTATCCTATTCTATTCCATTCCATTCCATTCCATTCCATTCCATTCCATTCCATTCCATTCCATTCCATTCCATTCCAAGCCAACAGAAAGCTGATCTCCCAGCTTTGGGGATCCTGAGTCACCACACATTGATGCTTCATAAAATTCCTTAATCCCTGAAATTTGTCTAGAAGGTTTCTCCTACTTCCTCATCAAGACTTCAGTGCTCAGGGATTTTCCAGACTGAAACCCCTCACAGAACTAGACTTCTCCATACCTGAGTGTGGTTGTTGCTCACCATATGTCATGGTCTACATTAATTCTCTACACTCTAGAAGGTCTATAGCAGCCAAATAAGAGGATATTTCAAGTTCTCTACTCAGTCTCACGTGGAAGAACATGAAATTCATAAAACTCATCACTGAATCCTAGAATCCCAGCATGGTGGGGGTTGGAAGGGACCTCTGGAGATCACCCACTCCAACCCCCCTGCTAAAGCAGGGCACCCACAGAAGCTTGCCCAGGAGCACAATGCCCAGCTGGTTTTGGAAGCTCTCCTGACAAGGAGACTCCACAACCTCTCTGGGCAGCCTGCTCTGGGGCTTCTGCATCCTCATGCCAAAGAACTTTCTCCTCCTGTTCAGATGGAACCTCCTGGGTTGAACTTTGTGCCCCTTGCCCCTTGTCCCATGGCTGGGTACCTCTGAGCAGAGTCTGGCCCCATCCTCTTGCCCCCCCACAGGTCCTTTATCTCTTGCTGATCATTGATCAGATCCCCTCTGGGGCTGCTCTTCTCCAGGCTCAATAGCCTCAAGCCTCTCAGCCTTATCAAGCCACCCAGATAAATACTCAGCAACTTGGAAAGCTCTAAAGCCTGACCTGTGAAGGCAGGGGGAATAGGTGGATTTTCACCAAAGAACTAGGAGGAGAAACTTGTTTGGTGTGAGGGTGCTGGAGGCCTGGAGCAGGCTGCCCAGAGAGGCTGTGGAGTCTCCTTGTGTGGAGAGCCTCCAAAGCCAGCTGGACACTGTGACCCATTGTTAAGCTGCTGTGGATGCTCCAGCTTTAGCAGGGGCTTTGGCCTGGATGTTCTCCAGAGGTCCCACAATGATGGGGTTCTGGGACCCTTTTTTTATTGCCATTTTGCTGAAGGAAAGCGATTCCCATCTCGTCTAATAATTAATTCTCTACACTGCATTGAAGCAGTTTTGAACAACTTAGCAAGACAAAAGGCAACCCAAACACACTTCCCCCAGCCCCAGGCTCCCAGGAATCCTTTCAACCCCCAATATTCTTCCTTGAATGGCATTCCAGAAAGCAGGAGAGGAGCACGGAGAGAAACCTGCATTTATCTGTGCCATGGGAGCCTCTCATTATCCTTATCTGCAGTTTATTCTCTTTTACAAACAATCCTTAATCTAAGCAAAACTTGAGCCCTGTGGAAATTAATTGCAGTAAAATCTAATCTCTTTGCAATTAATGCATCTTTTGTGCAGCCAGCCCACTAATCCCTGTTACTTAGGAAGCAGGGAGGAGATGTTTTCCTTACCTATTTCAAAAGCAGATGTAGAGGTTTTGCTCTATGGCTCAAGGAACAACAACAACAAAGATTTAAGAATGGAACAAAACAGTTCCACAAACTTCAGAGCCTCAAGAGCACAAAAGGGCAGGGGAGGCAGCACTTTGTAATCCAAAGACAAAGAGAAGAAGTTATTTGTTCATCTCAGAAGCTTTTCTTCTAACTGTGCTCCTACCTGTGATCAGATTTGGCCATTTTCCTTCTCCCCCCCTGGCCCCCAAGTAATTAAAAATGAGATTAAAAGAATCATGACTAAAAAATCACAGAATAGAATCATAGAGTCAACAAGGTTGGGAAAGACCTCAGAGACCAGCAAGTCCAACCTGTCACCCAACACCTCCTGACTAACTAAACCGTGGCACCAAGTGCCACATCCAGTCCCCTCTTGAACACCTTGAATTCCCATATGGCTAAAAAATGGAATGGAATGGAATGGAATGGAATGGAATGGAATGGAATAGAATAGAATAGAATAGAATAGAATAGAATAGAATAGAATAGAATAGAATAGAATAGAATAGAATAGAATAGAATAGAATAGAATAGACCAGACCAGACCAGGTTGGAAGAGAAATGTTTTTCATCTGATCATAGAATCACAGAATCAATAATGTTGGAAAAGACTTCAGAGATCCTCAAGTCCAAGCTATCACCCAACACCTCCTGTCTAACTAAACCATGGCTCCAAGTGCCACATCCAATCCCCTATTAAACACCTCCAGTGATGGGGACTCCACCACCTCCCTGGGCAGCACATCCCAATGGCCAATCTCTCTTGCTGGGAAGAACTTTTTCCTCACCTCCAGCCTAAATCAGTTTAGTTTCACCCTAAAATAAACAACTGATTGTCTTCAATGTGATGTTTTTGTCTTTCCATTAATGGTGCTTAAAAAACCCCAAACAACAAACCCAACATTAAGAGCAAAGAGAAGTGGGAATTATTGGGAAAGCCTCTTGAAAGAGTTGAAACACACAAAGTAGTTTCAAGTTGCCCTTGGAATCCACTTGATTTCTTGTCACTAGTGCACTGGAAACAAGGATCTCCAAATGACACAATTTGAACCATCTGACCATAATTGTGAAGTCAGCTCTTGATCATCTCAGACTTGCATGACTCCAAATGTCTGCATTTATAAACATGCTGAAAAACAAAACCCAACACCTGAAAATGAAGCAGCAAAAAGCCAAACACCTAAAGCCCCAAACACCACAAAGCCAAACACCTAAAGCCCCAAACACCCAAAAGCCAATCACCTAGAGCCCCAAATATCAAACCCTAAACATCTAAAGCCCCAACATTAAAAAAGAGCTATCATAAAACTTCAAACACCACAAAGCCAAACACCTAAAGCCCCAAACACCACAAAGCCAAACACCTAAAGCCCCAAACACCAAAAAGCCAAACACCTAAATCCCCAAACACCAAAAAGCCAAACATCTAAACCCTCAAACACCACAAAGCCAAACACCTAAAGCCCCAAACACCACAAAGCCAAACACCTAAACCCCCAAACACCAAAAAGCCAAACACCTAAAGCCCCAAACACCACAAAGCCAAACACCTAAAGCCCCAAACACCACAAAGCCAAACACCTAAACCCCCAAACACCACAAAGCCAAACACCTAAAGCCCCAAACACCACAAAGCCAAACACCTAAAGCCCCAAACATCAAACAGTCAAACACCTAAACCCTCAAACACCAAAAAGCCAAACACGTAAATCCCCAAACACCAAAAACTCAACCACCAAAACCCAAACCCGTCCAGCACCCAGAAAGCAGAGCACAAAGCAGGGGGAAGACAATTAAACCAAACTTTATGATCCGTGGAAGTTTGCTTTCTCTGAGGCTCACTGGATCATACTGAGCATTGGCAGCTCTGTGGAGGAGGACCTTGGAGTCCTTGGGGACAGCAGGTTCCCCATCAGCCAGCAATGTGCCCTTGTGGTCAAGAAGGCAAATTGTCTCCTGGGGTGCATTAGCAGAGTTTTGGGAGGTGCTCCTCTGTCTCTACTCTGCCCTGCTGAGTTCACCTCTGGAGTCCTGGGTCCAGTTCTGGGCTCCCCAGTTCAAGAGAGACGGAGAACTACTGGGGAGAGTCCAGGGGAGTCTCCAAAGATGCTGAGGGGCCTGGAGCAGCTCTGTGAGGAGGAAAGGCTGAGAGCCCTGGGGCTGTTGAGCCTGCAGAAGAGCAGCCTGGGAAGGAATCTGCTCAATGCTCAGCAAGAGCTAAAGGAGCTGTGGGGGGCAAGAGGCTGGGGCCAGACTCTTCCAGTGATGCCCAGGGATGGGACAAGGGGCAGTGGGCACAAACTGGAACCCAGGAGGCTCCATCTGAAGAAAAGGAGAAACTTGTTTGTTGTGAGGGTGCTGGAGCCCTGGAGCAGGCTGACAAGAAACCAGCTTGTGATGACTTCCATGTAGCTCATTCTCTACAAGCTTGCTGTAACCCTCCATTTATAAAACATTTCAGACTTCACTGTAATCAAACATCATTTTTTCAAGTGGTTGTCTCTAGAAGATGGAGATTTGCCCTGACAGTCAAGGAGCAGGTGTAATTTTCCTGGCACAGAACAACCTGAGTGAAAGCAGATTTGAATCATAGAATGAGTAAGGTTGGAAAAGACCTCTAAGATCATCGAGTTCAACCACTGACCTGAGGCCACCATGGCTGTTAAACCACGTCCCCAGGTGTCACATCCACATGGGTTATGAGCACCTAGAGGGATGGTGACTCCACCACTGCTCTGGGCAGCCTGTTCCAAATCCTGACCACTCTTGCAGGAAAGAAATGGTTCCTCATCTCCAGCTAAAATATCCCCTGGCACAACTTCAGGCCATTTCCTCCTGTCCTATTCCCTGATACCTGGCAGAAGAGACCAACCCCCACCCGTCTGCAGCCTTCTTTCAGGGAGCTGTAGAGAGCCAGAAGGTCTCCCTTCAGCCTCCTTTTCTGCAGGCTGAATGACCCCAGCTCCCTCAGCTGCTCCTCACCAGCCCTGTTCTCCAGACCCTTCAGCAGCTTTGTTGCCCTTCTCTGGACATCAATGTCCTTCTTGGAGCCCAAAAGTGACCCCAGTGTTGGAGGTGTGAGCTCAGCAGTGCCCAGCACAGGGGAACAATCCCTGCCCTGCTCCTGTTGGCCACACTGCTGCTGACCCAGGCTTCCATAACCTTGCAATTCCCTCCAGAAAGCAGAACCAAAGTGCCAAATGAGAAGTGATCTGGCCAGGCTGGAGAAGCTACTGAGAAACCCTGAACATAAAGAGCTTGGAAGTGTGCATGAGAGCTTTGCAAGGCTGAACTGAGTAATAATGGTGACATTTGCCAGAGGGATCAGAAAATATTCATTACATTCAAAGCAGCAGACAACTCGCTCCACTGGTTTCTTTGCCATACATCACAGACAAGTGATGATTTCCCTGCTCCTTCTTTATTTCTCTTATTATCAGCATCATCAACAAACATTAATATGCTAATAGGTTGGCTCTTTGCAGCCAGTTAGAGGATTGAGCCTAGAAATCACAAAGCTATCAATCACTTACAGAATTACAGCTTCCATCACCCCTGCTGAGCAATTCCAGAGGTCTGGCATCGCTCCAGAAGTGATGAAGGTGGAGAGCAGCTCCTTGAGAGACCCAGCCAGCAAACCCTCAGGCTCCCCAAATGCCCATTCCATGTGGAACCTCTGGAGTGAGTAGCCTCAACCCACCACAATTCCTTGAGAGACCCAGCCAGCAAACCCCCAGGCTCCCCAAATGCCCACTCTATGTGGTGTCTCCAAGGTGGACACACTCAACTCACTATAGTTCCTTGAGAGACCCAGCCAGAAAGCATCCAGGGTCCCCAGATGCCCACCCAAAGTGAAGTCTCCTAGGTGGGCACCCTCAACCTACTGCAGTTCCTCAGGAGACCCAGTCAGCCTGTGCCAGAGTCCCTAAACACCCATCCCATGTGAAGTCTCCTAGGTGGGCACCCTCAACCCACCACAGTTCCTTGTGAGATCCAGCCAGCCAGCTCCCAGAGGCCCCCAATGCTCACCTCATGTGGAGTCCATCCTGGTTCCTTCAGAGACCCAGCCAGCAAACCCCCAGGGACCCTGAATGCCAGTCCCACATGGAGTCTCTGAGGTGGACAGCCTCAACCCAACCATGCATCACCAACAGCTGCCCTGACTGTGAGCCAGGATGCTTGGAACACAAGGTCACAAGAGGAAGCTGGAGACAAAGCTCTCAAGCTGCTATTTCTTTTCCTGCTGCCATACCCCTGCCCCTCACACCACAGTGTAGGGCAGTAGCACCTCTTCTTTTCCTTCCTCAAACATGTTCTGTGGGACAGAGGCATTTCTGTGTGATGTAGCATGATTTGTGGTTCTACAGGTGCTGAAGGCAGCCCTCCTCTGCTCTTAGGAGGGCACTGGGACCTTTCCACTTTGTTCCAATACATCAGGTTTTCATGGAACAGTTTCTGTGCTGAAAGAGCTTGAACAAAAGGGACAAGGCACATGGAGAGGGACACCTGACAAAGGCATGGAGTGACAGGATGATGGCTTCAAGCTGGAAGAAGCTGGGCTGAGAGGAGACATTACAAAGAAATTCTTCCCCATGAGAGGGGTGAGGCACTGGCACAGGTTGCCCACAGAGGCTGTGAAGGCTCCAAGCCAGGTTGGATGGGGCCTTGAGCAACCTGGTCTGGTAGGAGGTGTCCCTGTCCATTGCAAGGGGGTTGGAAATAGGTGAGCTTTGAGATCCCTTTCAAGCAGATGAGCTTTGAGATCCCTTTCAAATAGGTGAGCTTTGAGATCCCTTTCAAATAGGTGAGCTTTGAGATCCCTTTCAATTAGATGAGCTTTAAGATCCCTTTCAAATAGGTGAGCTTTGAGATCCCTTTCAATTAGGTGAGCTTTGAGATGCCTTTCAAATAGGTGAGCTTTGAGATCCCTTTCGAATAGGTGAGCTTTGAGATCCCTTTCAATTAGGTGAGCTTTGAGATCCCTTTCAATTAGGTGAGCTTTGAGATGCCTTTCAAATAGGTGAGCTTTGAGATCCCTTTCAACCCAAACCATTCTGTAGACCTGCAAAAGCCAAGTGTAAGGTTGTGATTAACAACCCCCCTGACCATGGACTCATAGAACTGTTAGGGCTGGAAGGGACCCCGAGGATCATCCAGTTCCATCCCCCCTGCCATGGGCAGGGACCCCTCACACTAGATGAGGTTGCTCAGAGCCACATGACCCAAACCTTGCCTTTCCTTCCTCCAAAGCCCTGTTCCTCACTGCTATTCTCCTGGCCCTGGCCAGACATCCATTTTTGTGCTCTTTCTTCTCTCTTAATTAATTTTCTGCGTGCTGCTTAGATGATTTACATGGTGTCCATTTTCAGCCTGGGTCACTGAAATCATTAGGGAGCTTCAAAGCTCTCAGAAGCATCTTAATTTTCACTGCACTTTCTCCCCAATTAGAGACTCAGCATTGTTAATCATTCAGATTCCCTTTTTTCTTTTCAGTGTAGAAAGCCCATCTTGTATGGCCCCAAGTTGCACCAGGGAGAGCTTCAGATTAGACAGCAGGAAACATTTCTTCACCCACAGGGTCACCAGGTCCTGGAGCAGGCTGTCCAGTGGAGTCTCCATCACTGAAGGTGTTTGGACAAGGAATTTAGGGATGTGGTCTACCAGCTGAGTGAAGGGAGATGTCAGGTTATGGTTGGACTCAGGGATCATAAAATTAGAGTAGCTGGGCTGGAAGGGACCTTGAAGATCATCTAGTTCCAACTCCCTTCCATGGGCAACTCCAGGTTGTTCAAGGCCTCATCCAACCCAGCCTTGAACACCTCCAGGGAGGAGGCATCGATGACCTCCCTGGGCAACCTGTTCAGTGTCTCACCCTCCTTCCTTAGTGTAAAGCATTTCTTCCTGATCCTCATTCTCAATCTCCCCTCTTCCAGCTCAAAGCCATTGCCCTTTGTCCTGTCACTACAAGCCCTTGTAAAAAAATCTCTCCCCAGCTCTCCTGTAGCTCCCTTCCCATACTGGAAGACCACTATAAAGCCTCTTGGAGCCTTCTCTTCTCCAGGCTGAACAGCCCCAACTTGATCTTAAGGTCTTTTCCAACCAGACAGTTCCATGGTTCTATGCATGTCTCACACCTGCCCTCTTCATCCAGCTTTGGAGCTCCTCACACTTCTATTACATGCATTTTTGTGGGCATCATCCCAGCATTGTCTTGCACACCTCAAATCCTGGGTTCAGTTCTGGGGCCCTGACTCCAAGAAGGAAGCTGAGGTGCTGTAGCATGTCTGGAGAAGGGCAAAAAAGCTGGAGAAGGGTCTGGAGAAGAGATCTGGTGAGGAGCAGCTGAGGGAACTGGGGGTGTTCAGCCTGGAGAAAAGGAGGCTGAGAGGAGACCTCAATTGCTCTCTACAACGCCCTGGAAAGAGGCTGGAGTGAGGTGGGGGTTGGTATTTAATCCCAAGGAACAAGTGACAGGGCAAGAGGAAATGGTCTCAAGTTGCACCAGGGGAGGTTTTGGTTGGAGATTAAGAACAATTTCTTGGCTGCAAGAGTGGTCAGGCACTGGCACAGGCTGCCCAGGGAGGTGGTGGAGTCACCATGCCTGGAGGTGTCCAACAAACCTGTGGCCACAGCACTTGGGGTCACGGTTTGATGGCTGTGTTGGTCTTAGCTCAAGGGTTTGGGGAAGCAAGGGGGTTCAGAGAGAGCCTGTGTCACCTCTTCAGTGCCCATCCCAGCCCTGACCCTTGACAAAGCATTGCAGATGAACTTGATTCCCTTCTATTCTGGACTTGGATAGTACCTGCTCCACAGGTGTGACTGCCACACAAGCGCTGAACAAGGCTGCATCAACGGTTGCTGGCTCCATGGTTGGACTCAACGAGCTCAGAGGTCTTTTCCAACTGCACCAATACCATTCTGTGGTTGCAGGAAACCCTGTGTGAATTTTTTGCTGATTTATTTCCTTGCATGCCTCCTGATCCCTGGCTTCTGCAGTGGTTGTGCTAAGTCGAGATGTTTTGTCTGGAGCCATAATGCCACCGTGGTGACGTGAGAGGGAGGGTTATGTAAGCTCTTGCATCAGTGCTGTTCAAGTTCTCACCATTGTCCAATTCATAAAGAAGTCCTGATGGAAAGTAATCTGCTTAGTCCTTGCCTGGAAACCAGCATCTCATTCCTTGGAACTGTTTGTCACCTAGAAAAGTTGATTTCCTTTTATTTCCCCCCACCCCCTGCTTTAAGATCCCACCCAGGGAAGGTGTATTAGTGGCTTTGCAGAAGGCATCACAATACTGCATTGAAAACAGATGCACAGCTTTGCTTATCCATGTGGGACAAAGGCTGGAGGATTGAGCTCCAGATGTTCCTTCCACCCCTCACCATGCTGGGATCCCATGATAGTCAGATTCCAGCTTTAGCTTTTGACACACAAGAATCACAGAATTGTCAGGGTTGGAAGGGACCTCAAGGCTCAGGCAGCTCCAACCCCCCTGCCATGGCCAGGGACACCTCACACTACAGCAGGTTGCTCACAGCCACCTCCAGCCTGGCTGCAAACACCTCCAGGCAGGAGGCTGCCACCACCTCCCTGGGCAGCCTGTGCCAGGCTCTCACCACCCTCCTGGGCAACAACTTCTTCCTCACATCCAATCTCAATCTCCCCATTTCTAGTTTTGTTCCATCCCCCCAGTCCTATCCCTCCCTGACACCCTCAAAAGTCCCTCCCCAGCTTTCTTGGAGCCCCCTGCAGATCCTGGAAGGCCACAATGAGGTCTCCTTGGAGCCTTTTCTCCTCTCTGGACTGAGCAGCCCCAGCTCCCTCAGTCTGGGAGAACATTCATGACAGAAAGCTTGCAGACACTTTGTGACATAGAATCATAGAATTGCTTTGGGTGGAAAAGACCTCTAAGGTCATTGAGTGGAACTGTTAATCTAAGACCTCCCTGGCCATTGAACCATGTCCCCAAGTGCTGTGTCCCCATGTTTCTTGGACACCTCCATGGACAGTGACTCCACAGGCAACCTATTTCAATGCCACTCTTTCAGTGAAGAAAAACTTAGCTTGATCCTTTCACTGGACTTCTGCTTCTTAGAAACCTCTTAAATTTGGACATTAGGAATATCTTGGACATTGGGAAGAAGTTCTTTACTGTGAGGGTGGTGGAGCACTGGAGCAGGTTAGAATCATAGAATCATGGAATTGTTTCAGTTGCACAAGACCTCTAAGATCATCCAGTCCAACCATCCACCCAACACCACCATGGCCACTAAACCACAGTATCACAGTATCACAGCATCACAGTGTAACTAAGGTTGGAAGAGACCCCAAGGATCATCAAGTCCAACCTGTCCCAACAGACCTCACGACTAGACCATGGCACCAAGTGCCACAAACCATCTCCCCAAGTGCCATTCCAAACATTTCCTGAACTCCTCCAGGGATGGTGACTCCACCACCTCCCTGGGCAGCCTGTTCCAGTGCCTGATCTCTTGCAGGGGGGGGAAATGGTTCCTAATGTCAAGCTTAAACCTCCCCTGGCATAATTTTGAGGCATTTCCTCTCATTCTGTCACCCGATACTAGGGAGAAGAGACCAAACCCCACCTGGCTTCAGCCTCCTTCCAGAGAGTTCTAGAGAGCAATGAGGTCTCCCCTCAGCCTCCTCTTCTCCAGGCTAAGCAACCCCAGCCAGAAGGTCTCCCCACAGCCTCCTTTCCTCCATGCTGGACAGCCCCAGTTCCCTCAGCTGCTCCCCACCAGACCCTTTCACCAGTTTCACTGTCCTTCTGTGGACCCTCAAGGTCCTGCTTGGATTCAGTGGCCCAAAACTGAACCCAACACTCAAGGTGTGGCCTCACCAGAGCCCAGCCCAGAGAGACAATCCCTGCCCTGCTCCTGCTGGCCACACTAGTGCTGATCCAAGGCAGGATGTTGGTGACTTTCTTTGCCACCTGGGCTCAGCCTGGCTCATCTTCAGCTGGCTGGTGACCATGAGATATTTGATGACATCCAGAGAGCAGCCCTTTTCCATTGCATCCTCTGTGGAAGAATCCAGTCCCCTCAGCTGCTCCTTAGCAGAGCTGTTCTCTAGGGGACAATCCTAACAAACTCAGATGAGAAACAGCCACCTTGGAAACAAGGGAATTTCTATTTACACTTAGATCTGTGATGGCTTTCAGCTTCTCCTTGCAGTAATTACAGAGTACAGAACTAACCAGGTTGGAAAAGACCTCAGAGATCATCCAGTCCAACCTCTCACCCAACACCATCTGATCAACTCAACCATGGCACCAAGTGCCTCAGCCAGGCTCTTCCTAAACACCTCCAGGGATGGGGACTCCACCACCTCCCTGGGCAGCACATCCCAATGGCCAAACTCTTTAGTTTAAAGGATTATCCTCATGAAATGAGGGTGAAATATGCTTCATTTCTTTCCTGATGGCTTTTTGCCATCCATAAGATGGCAAGAACTACCCAAAGGAAGGCCATGGGGAAAAATAATTTACCTGCTGAATCCACCAACCACACAAATTGGGATTTAAATACAAGCTAGAGAGCTAAATCCTCAGTTTCCTCCTCAGAGTTGGGGACAGGATCAGACAAAACATCCAATTATTTTTCACCACAATCCATCTGCATTATTCCTGACATATTAATCAGCTTAGCAGCAGCTTACTACAGGGAAACTGGATGGAGTTTGATGAGCTTGCAGAAGAAAAGTTGCAGAGATGATAATGTGCCACTACAAACTGCAGCTAGGCAAGGGAGTTTGAATGAAAAGCAGTGAGTGACTCCTAGTGAAAGCTGAGCTTCTGCAAGGACCTAGGTGGGGATGTGCTGGGACAAAGGACCTGGCTCTCCCTGCACATTGATGCAGCCTTGCTCAGCACCTCTATTGCAGTCACACCTGTGGAGCAGGTACTACTCAAGTCCAAAACAGAAGGGAATCAAGTTCAATGCTTTGTCAAGGGTCAGGGCTGGGCTGGGCACTAAAGGACCACAGATCACAGGCTCACAGAATGTCAGGGGTTGGAAGGGACCCAAAGAGATCATCCAGTCCAACCCCCCTGCCAGAGCAGGAGCATAGAATCCAGCTCAGCTCACACAGGAACACATCCAGATGGGGCTGGAAAGGCTCCAGAGAAGGAGACTCCACAACCTCTCTGGGCAGCCTGCTCCAGGGCCTGTGGACCCTCAAAGGAAAGAAGTTCCCCCTTGTGTTGAGGTGGAACCTCCTGTGCTCAACTTCCATCCATTGCTCCTTGTCCTGTCCCCCCGCTCCTGACCCCCAGCCCTCAGCTATTGATAGACATTGATTAAATCCCCTCTCAGTCTTCTCTTTTCCAGACTAAAGAGCCCCAGGTGCCTCAGCCTCTCCTCAGCCAAGGGGTGACACAGGCTCTCTCTGAACCCCCCTGCTTCCCCAAATCCTTGTTCTAAGCCCACCATGGCCATTGAACCATGTCCCAAAGTGCCATGGCCAGACATGTCTTGAACCCTTCCAGGCACAGTGACTCCAGCACCTCCCTGGGCAGCCTGTGCCAGTGCCTGACCACTCTTGCAGGAAAAGAATTGCTCCTCATCTCCAACCTAAACCTCCCCTGCCACAATTGCAGGCCATTTCCTCTCATTCTGTCACCTGATATTAGGGAGAAGAGCTCAAACCCCACCTGGCTCCAGCCTCCTTTCAGGGAGCTGTAGAGAGCCAGAAGGTCTCCCCTCAGCCTCCTCTTCTCCAGGATGAAGAACCCCAGTTCCCTCAGCTGCTCCTCACCTTTTCCTCTCAACACTAGCTAGGGCCATCTCTAGCCTTGAGAACCAGAGAGTGGGTTGGGTTGGAAGGAACCTTAAAGATTACCTACTTCCTACCTCCTTCCTGTGGGCAGGGACACCTCCCACTAGACCTCATCCAACCCAGCCTTGAACAAATCCAGGGAGGAGGCATCCATAACCCTTCTGGGCAATCTGTTCCAGCATCTTATCAGCCTCACTGGAACAAATTTCCTCCTCATTTCCAGGCTAAATCTGCCCTCTTCACCCTGTTTCAGTGTCTCCCAGAGAGGTTTTCAAGTCTTTAGTCAAGGTGTGGTCTTTAGCTGGAAGGCAGCGATGGTGAGAGCGATGATGTGTTTGTGTACTTCAGCTGGAGACTTTGTCCTTGCCACCTCAAATCCTGGGCTCAGTTTTGGGCCCCTCATGCCAGGAAAGACATTGAGGGGCTGCAGAGGTCCAGGGAAGGGCAATGAAGCTGTTGAAGGGTCTGGAGAACAGGGCTGGTGAGGAGCAACTGAGGGACATTGGGTTGTTCAGCCTGCTGAAAAGGAGGCTGAGGGGAGACCTTCTGGCTCTCTACAGCTCCCTGAAAGGAGGCTGGAGCCAGGAGGGGGTTGGGCTCCTCTCCCTAATATCAGGTGACAGAATGAGAGGAAATGGCCTGCAACTGTGGCAGGGGAGGTTTAGGTTGGAGATGAGGAACAACTCCTTCCCTGCAGGAGCGGTCAGGCACTGGCACAGGCTGCCCAGGGAGGTGCTGGAGTCCCCATCCCAGGAGGTGTTCAGGAAACCTGTGAGGCTGTGTGAGACCCCCAGAGGTGATTTTTGTTGCTGCTCATGTTGTCATCAGACGATGTAGCACTGGGAAATGCTTCCTTAAAATCTGACTTCACTTCCCTAGGGAAGTTGGTGGGTGGCACATTCTCACTTCCCTTCCCCAGCCCAGCTTGTTAAGGCTTGGCTGCGTTTGGCAGCTTTCATTCTGCTTTGTGGTTTAAACACATTTTTACCACTGTTGGCTGCCCCATCCTCTTGAGATGAATTCCAACAGCCTCACTAGCAGAAATGAAGTCAGATTCTTCTTGGGTGGAAAGCTTGTGTGGGCCTTTCTCTGCAAATCCTGCATTTACCAACCCCCCCCTGCAGAGCCAGCACGGCCAGCCCAGCCCACAGATCTGCCCATCAGATTTCACCACCAAGGCGAAGCAGCAGACCTGCCACAGTCTGTGAGCAAGAAAGCAGCAGATTTAAGGACACCTTTGGGGCAGCTTCTCTCTTTTCCAGGTAAATGAATACATAGAATACATAGAATAGACCAGGTGGGAAGAGACCTTCAAGATCATCGCGTCCAACCCATCAACCAATCCAACACCACCCAAACAACTAACCCACGGCACCAAGCACCCCATCAAGTCTCCTCCTGAACACCTCCAATGACAGCAATGCACCAGAAGGCCTTGGCTCTATAAATCTGAACCCTTGAAACATGAGGAACTTCTTCACTTTGGAGGCTCCAAAGATGCTGATGGGTTTGGAGCAGCTCTGTGAGGAGGAAAGGCTGAGAGCCCTGGGGCTGTTGAGCCTGCAGAAGAGCAGCCCCAGGGGGATCTGAACAATGCTCAGCAAGAGATAAAGGACCTGTGGGGGCACAAGAAGATGGGGCCAGACTCTTCTCAGTGGTGCCCAGGAACAGGACAAGAGGCAACAAACACAAACTGGAAGCCAGAACAGGAGGAGAAACTTCTTTGTTGTGAGGGTGCTGGAGGCCTGGAGCAGGCTGCCCAGAGAGGTTGTGGAGTCTCCTGGTGTGCAGAGCTTCCAAAGCCAGCTGGGCATTGTGCTGCTGGGCAAGCTGCTGTGGCTGCCCTGCTTGAGCATGGAGGTTGGACTGGGTGATCTCCAGAGGTCCCTTCCAACCCCACCCCGCTGGGAGTCTGGAATTCTGTGGATGCTGAGCTGCATTTCCAAGGGTTTTCAGCAGCAGAGGGCTCTAGAACTACATGCTCTTAAGGCTGGTGTTCCCTGCCATGATTAATCTGTCCCAGTTTTTTTTAGGCAATTAACATGCTGTTCTTATGGTACAAATGTTCCCTAAAAAAAAAAATCTCACAGCTGAGCTGTCAAACACTGAGATGCAGTACATTGGAATGTCAGGTTTTTAACAAAGTCCTGGAGTTTGTAAAGTATAATCAGAACTTTAATGCCCAATTATGCAATCTGAGCAGGGGCTTTCTGCAGAGCATTTTAGCACTTTCTCAGAATCACAGAATTGTTTGGATTGGGAAGGAGCTCTGAGAGCATCGAGTCCAAGCATCAACCCAACAGCACCACGGCCACCAAACCACATCCCACAGTGCCATGGCTCAGGGGAGACCTTCTTGCTCTCTCCAGCTCCCTGAAGGGAGGTTGGAGCCAGCTGGGGGTTGGTCACTTCTCCCAGGCACCCAGCACCAGAACAAGAGGACACAGTCTCAAGCTGTGCCAGGGGAGGTTTAGGCTGGATGATAGGAAGACGTTCTTCACAGAGAGTGTGATTTGCCATTGGGATGTGCTGCCCAGGGAGGTGGTGGAGTCCCCATCCCTGGAGGTCTCACAATATCACTAAGGTTGGAAGAGACCTCAAAGATTATCAAGTCCAACCTGTCACCACAGACCTCATGACTAGACCATGGCACCAAGTGCCACATCCAATCCCCTCTGGAACACCTCCAGGGATGGGGTCTCCAACACCTCCCTGGGCAGCACATCCCAGTGGCCAATCTCTCTTGCTGGGAAAAACTCCTTCCTCACCTCCAGCCTAAACCTCCCCTGGCACAGCTTGAGACTGTGTCCTCTTGTTCTGGTGCTGCTTGCCTGGCAGAAGAGACCAACCCCCACCTGGCTACAACCTCCCTTCAGGGAGTTGGAGAGAGCAAGAAGGTCTCCCCTGAGCCTCCTCTTCTGCAGGCTAAGCAACCCCAGCTCCCTCAGCCTCTCCTCATAGGGCTTGTGCTCAAGGCCTCTCACCAGGTGAGGTGTTTAGGAAGAGCCTGGCTGAGGCACTTGGTGCTATGGTTGAGTTGCTTAGATGGTGTTGGGTGAGAGGTTGGACTCCATGATCTTGAAGGTCTCTTCCAACCTGGTTAATTGCTTACTCTGTATTCATGGCCACAGGTTTCTTGAGCACCTCCAGGGATGGTGACTCCACCACCTCCCTGGGCAGCCTGTGCCAGGGCCTGACCATTCCTTTAGAAGAGAAGTCTTTTAGAATAGAATAGAATAGAATAGAATAGAATAGAATAGAATAGAATAGAATAGAATAGAATAGAATAGAATAGAATAGAATAGAATGGACCAGTTGTAAACTGGGATCACCAAGCTGGACTGTACCAAAGTGTTTCACTCAAGAAGCACAGAGGCTCTATTCTCAGGAGAGGGGTTCAGCAGATCATTAGAAATCAGAGGCATGGGCACAACAGATGTGGAAGATCCAAGCACCTTCTTTCACAGCATTATAGAATCACTGAATGGTTTGGGTTGGAAGGGACCTTAAAGATCATCCAGTTCCAACCCCCTTGTCACGGGCAGGGACACCTTCCACTAGCCCAGGCTGCTCAAGACCAACCTGGCACTAAACACCTCCAGGGAGGGAGCAGCCACAACCCCTCTGAGCAACCTGTTCCACTGTCTCTCCACCCTCATGGTAAAAGATTTTCTTCCTAATATGCAGTCTAAATCTCCCCTCTTCCAACTTCAAATCACAGCATATTGAGGGTTGGAAGGGACCTCTGGAGATGAGCTAATCACTCCCCCTGCTGAAGCAGGGTCCCCTAGATCAGGTTGCATAGGAACACATGGCCGTGGTGCTGCTGGGTGGACAGTTGGACTTGATGACCTCAGACATCTTTCCCTACCAAAACAATTCTATGGTTCTCTATCCAGGAGGCTTTTGAAAGCCTCCAGAGAAGGAGGCTCCACAACCTCTCTGGGCAGCCTGCTCCAGGGCTCCAGCAGCCTCACAGTAAAGCTCTTCTTGAATTTCCTTTCCATTCAGCAACAATGGAGTTGCCTTCAGCATCTCCCTTGCTTCCCCATGCCTGATGCTCATAAGTCACCTGCTGACTGTTCACTCTTCCAAAACAGAAGGCCTCAGCTCACTGAGCTCAGGAGCCACTCTTCCAGGGCTAAGCCACTTCCCATGAGTGAGCAGGAGGGATGTTTAAATGTCCAAAGCAATTCCTCCCAGCCTGAAACAAGCTGAAAAATAAAATGTGGACAAAGAGCTAAGTGGCATTTTAGGATCCACCCACCTGCTAAATGAAGCCTTAGCCAGATATAAACCATGGTAGCCTTTTGGCAGCAACACAAATAGACACAGCTTCCATTGTAGAAGCCGCTCTGCTGATGAGGAGTCTGAAAAGGAGAGCAAGCCTGGCCTGGGGGCATGGTGTGGTGAGGCAGAGAGAAGTGAGGGATGGAATTTCCTCCCTTTGACTGAATTAAAACTATGGGATTTTAGTGGACACACTTTCTGCACCAGGCAGCAGGAATTATCACTGAATGATAAGGGTTGGAAGGGACCTCTGGAGATCATCCAGTCCAACCCCCCCAGCAGCTTGCCCAGCAGCACAATGCCCAGCTGGCTTTGGAAGCTCTCCACACAAGGAGACTCCACAACCTCTCTGGGCAGCCTGCTCCAGGCCTCCAGCAGCCTCACACCAATGAAGTTTGTGCTCCTTTTTCCCTGAGCAGTGTCCCAGGAGGACTCTGTCCCTTCTGCCTTCCATCTCCACCCCTGTGCTCCTGAAACCAGCTCCAGAGTCTAACTCCTGAATCTGGCTCTCCTCTGCTGATGGATCCATAGCCTGAATCCAGCTCCCAAATCCATTTCCCATCTGCTGCTGAGTCCAGGCTGGGACTTGCCCAGTGCCTGCCCCCAGCAGCAGTGGTGCCCATGGTGCCAGCATTGCCACCAGGGGTTGGGTTTGTGTCTCTGTGTCTCTATCCCATGGCATTGTTCTTCTTTCCATCCCAGCTGGGTTACTTCCTTTCCCACCCCAGCAGGCTCTCTCCCTTCTTCCCTTTGGGAAGCAGAGGAGTTCCTGAAGAGCCTCTGGCACTTGTGTAGTGCCCAGCCCAGCCCTGACCCTTGAGCACAAACCCCTTGAGCAGGTACATTCCATAAACCCTTCCCTAGCCTTTCTTGACAGCACCAAGATATCATTTTGCATAACCCAAGCCAGGGCTCCCTGTTTGTCATGCCCACAGTGTCACCAAAACAATCAAGGCTTCTCCTGCAGCTTTCACACATTTATCAAGATAGTTTAGGATTTCATCAGCTTATTTCACTTCCAATTATGCCAGCAGCAATGCTACTGATACTGATGACAATCTTGTCTTGCTAAGAACTCTGCCCACGGGAGCAGCTGAGCAGAACCTGGCCCCCAAGGCCTGCCTAAGACTTCTGCTGCATTTGACATTTCTCTCCTGTTGTTGCCTGGCTCATCAGAGAATCAATAAGGTTGGAAAAGACCTCAGAGATCAGCAAGTCCAACCTATTACCTAAAACCCAACACCCCCTGACAACTAAACCATGGCTCCAAGTGCCACATCCAAGCCTTTCTTGACCACCACCAGGGGTGGGGACTCCACCACCTCCCTGGGCAGCACATCCCAGTGGCCAATCTCTATTGCTGGGAAGAATTTCTTCCTAACATCCAGCCTGAACCTCCCCTGGCACAGCTTGAGACTGTGTCCTCTTGTTCTGGTGCTGCTTGCCTGGGAGAAGAGACCAACCCCCACCTGGCTACAGCTTCCCTCCAGGGAGCTGGAGAGAGCAAGAAGGTCTCCCCTGAGCCTCCTCATCTCAAAACACTTCCATGCTAATTTCTATTGAAGTATTTCTAGGAGAGTTGTAATTTAACCACTGAAAGATCCTTTGTCACTTTTCACTCTCTGAATGGATTATATCTGGGAGACACAGAGGATGCAATGGAAAAGGGCTGCTCTCTGGATGTCATCAAATATCTCTTGGTCAACAGCCAGCTGAAGATGAGCCAGGCTGAGCCCAGGTGGCAAAGAAAGTCACCAACATCCTGCCTTGGATCAGCACTAGTGTGGCCAGCAGGAGCAGGGCAGGGATTGTCTCTCTGGGCTGGGCTCTGGTGAGGCCACACCTTGAGTGTTGGGTTCAGTTTTGGGCCACTGAATCCAAGCAGGACCTTGAGGGTCCACAGAAGGACAGTGAAACTGGTGAAAGGGTCTGGTGAGGAGCAGCTGAGGGAACTGGGGCTGTCCAGCATGGAGGAAAGGAGGCTGTGGGGAGACCTTCTGGCTACCTACAAGTCCCTGCAAGAAGGTTGGAGCCAGGTGGGGGCTGGTCTCTGCTCCCAAGGAACCAGTGACAGGACAAGAACAAACAGCCTCAAGGTGCTGCAGGGTAGGTTTAGATTGAACATGATGAACAATTTCTTCCCCAGAAGGTTTGTCAAGGGCTGGCCCAGGCTGCCCAGGGCAGTGGTGGAATTACATAGGATACATAGAACAAACCAGGTTGGAAGAGACCTTCAAGATCACCGCGTCCAACCCATCAACCAACCCAACACCACCCAAACAACTAACCCATGGCACCCAGCACACATCAAGTCTCCTCCTGAACACCTTCAATGACTTGCTGTCCCTGGAGGGATGGAAAAGCCATGGGAAGGGACATGGCTTAATGGCCAAGGTGGTGCTGGGCTGATGATCTTAGAGGTGTTTTCCAAGGGACACATCCCTATGATAATGGCAAGGCAAAAATCCATTCCCTCCCTGGCGCAGAAAAGGCAAAAAGCACCTCCCCCCAGCCCTCCAGTCAGGGGGAACACAATGGGTTGCCCAACAACCTCTTCATTTACTTCCATCTATTGTCTGGTGAGCCAGGAGATCTTGCAAGCAGCCTCAGAAGGCATGAGGGGATGAGACAGCACCACCAGGGCTGTCTTTGCTCACGGCGGAGAGTTTCTGCCCACGTCAGGAGCAGGATTGAACTGCAGCTGCTGCAAGGACTTTGCACACAGCAGCCCTCAGCTCTACGGGCTTGGACAGTTTTACACCACCCTGTCATGCAAGGCAGGGACTTGCAGAAAGCCCTTCAGCAGAACACTCTGCAAGAGCCAGGGGAAAGTCCTGAGGGGGACTTTGCAGCTTGAGGCTGCAGAGCTTGGTTCTCAGCTTCAGCCTTCTGGTGAAGTTCACTGGTTGGAAGGTATAGAACAGCAAGGAGGAGGGAAAAAAACACATCAGAATGTTGTTGTGCTCAGGCTGTCAGCTGCCTGCTAACAAAAATGATTGATCTAAAAATAAGGAGAGTCAGGAGAAGACAGACTTTGAGGTGCTGGAGTGGATCCAGACAAGGGAAATGAAGCTGCAGAAGGGTCTGGGGAACAGGGCTGGGGAGGAGCAGCTGAGGGAGCTGGGGTTGCTCAGCCTGGAGAAGAGGAGGCTGAGGGGAGTCCATAGGCATCCTAGCCTGGGTCAGGACTAGTGTGGCCAGCAGGAGGAAGGGAGTGATTGTCCCCCTCTCCTGGGGCCACACCTTGAGCTCTGGGGGGGTTTTGGGCTCTTCACTCTAAGAATGACATTGAGGGACTGGAACAGGTCCAGAGAAGATGAATGAAGCTGGGGAAGGGTCTGGAGAACAGGGCTGGGGAGGAGCAGCTGAGGGAACTGGAGAAGAGGAGGCTGAGCAGAGACCTTCTGGCTCTCTACAACTCCCTGAAAGGAGGTTGGGGCCAGGTGGGGGTTGGTCCCTTCTCCTGAGGAACAAGCAACAGGCCAAGAGGAAATGGCCTCAAGTTGCACCAAGGGAGGTTTAGGATGGACATCAGGAAAGATTTCTTGAGTGCAAGAATGGTCAGGCATTGGCACAGGCTGCCCAGGGAGGTGGTAGAGTCCCCATCCCTGGAGGTGTTCAAGAAACCTGTGGACATGGCACCTGGGGATGTGGCTTTGTGGTCATGGCAGTGCTGGGCTTGAGGCTTTCCCACCCTTAGTGATTCCATGATGGCTCTGAGAGCTCTCCATCACTTCAAAAGAGGGGAAACAACTGGGAAGAGCAGAGGAAACAATCAGGAAGTGCAGGAAAAGTCACCAAGTGCCAAGGGGGTTCCAGAGAAGACAGCGTGGGAACAGAGAGAGAGCTGGGACAGAAGTGGAAGAGAAGCTGGACAAGAGATTAGAGGAAACCTTTTAGTCAGTGCAGAAGAAAGAGTCAACTAAATGCAGCAAAGGAAGGCAGCAAGAGCCTCACTGATGAGCCCCTCCCCTTGGATGGCATCACTACTGCCTCAGGCCTTTTTTATCTCCATAAAGAAGTGATTACAGGCATCCTGGCTTGGATCAGGAGCAGTGTGGCCAGCAGGGGCAGGGAGGTCATTCTGCCCTGTGCTCAGCACTGCTCAGGCCACACCTGGAGTCCTGTGTCCAGTTCTGGGCTCCTCAGTTCAGGAAAGATGTTGAGCTGCTGGAAGGTGTCCAGAGAAGGGCAAGAAAGCTGGGGAGGGGTCTGGAGCACAGCCCTGGGAGGAGAGGCTGAGGGAGCTGGGGTTGCTTAGCCTGCAGAAGAGGAGGCTCAGGGGAGACCTTCTTGCTCTCTACAACTCCCTGAAGGGAGGTTGTAGCCAGGTGGGGGTTGGTCTCTTCTCCCAGGCAAGCAGCAGCAGAACAAGAGGACACAGTCTCAAGCTGTGCCAGGGGAGGTTCAGGCTGGATGTTAGGAAGACATTCTTCCCAGCAAGAGAGTTTGGCCACTGGGATGTGCTGCCCAGGGAGGAGGTGGAGTCCCCATCCCTGTTTGTGTTTAGGAAGAGCCTGGCTGAGGCACTTGGTGCCATGGTTGAGTTGATCAGATGGTGTTGGGTGAGAGCTTGGACTTGGTGATCTCAAAAGTCTTTTGCAGCCTGGTTAATTCTGTATTCTGTGTTCTGTAAGTGATGACAGCCTTGGTGGGTCAAGTGACATATGGCCCAGGAGTGCCCAGACAACAGCACTCCAAGTGCCACTGAAGCGCATTAGAAACTGAACCTGAACATCTGAATTGCAGCCTGGAAGGGGGGGGAGTGGGGGTGCATTTGGGGGGGGGGGGAAGGGGAAGGGGGGGAGAGAGAACACATTTGGACAGCTTGGAGTGAATCCCATTTCTCCCTCCCACCAAGGAAAACAGATGGTATCAGAACGCTGAACAACATCCTCACAGTCTCTGCTACTGTTCTTGAGGAATGAAAACAGAGCCAGAGGAGGATGGGATTGGGAAAGAACTTTCTTTGTGACTTACAGAATCATAAAATGGTAGGGACTGGATGCATTTCTTCCTCACCCCCAGCCTGAACCTCCCCTGGCACAGCTTGAGACTGTGTCCTCTTGTTCTGGTGCTGGGTGCCTGGGAGAAGAGACCAACCCCCACCTGGCTACAACCTCCCTTCAGGGAGTTGGAGAGAGCAAGAAGGTCTCCCCTGAGCCTCCTCTTCTGCAGGCTAAGCAACCCCAGCTCCCTCAGCCTCTCCTCCCAGGGCTGTGCTCCAGACCCCTCCCCAGCTTTCTTGCCCTTCTCTGGACACCCTCCAGCAGCTCAACATCTTTCTTGAATTGAGGAGCC
Organism: Dryobates pubescens; assembly: GCF_014839835.1. Lineage (NCBI taxonomy): Eukaryota > Metazoa > Chordata > Aves > Piciformes > Picidae > Dryobates > Dryobates pubescens. Next base: position 2,160,834 of record NC_071622.1, read on the forward strand.
CAGAGCTGGACACAGGACTCCAGGTGTGGCCTGAGCAGTGCTGAGCACAGGGCAGAATGACCTCCCTGCCCCTGCTGGCCACACTGTTCCTGCTGCAGGCCAGGATGCCCTTGGCCTTCTTGGCCACCTGGGCACACTGCTGGCTCATGTTCAGCTGCTGTCAACCATTGCCCCCAGGTCTCTTCATCATCCTCATAGCCTCTGTTGGACAAATTCTAGTATTTCCCTGCCCCTCTTGAACTGGAGAGCCCAGAACTCAACACAGTACTCCAGATGTGGCCTCACCAGGGCAGAGAAGGTGGGAAGGAAAAGTTCCCTTGAGCTGCTGACCTTCTTCATGCATCCTGTGAGACCATTGCCCTTCCTGGCCACAGGGCACATTGCTGTGCCATGCATGACTTATTATCCACCAGGACTCCAAGGTCTTTCTCCATGCAGCTGCTTTCCACCTGTATTGGTGCAAGGGAGTAATCCTCCCCAGGTTCTGAATCCTACACTTGCCCTTACTGACCCTCATGAGGTTCCCCTGTGCCCAGCTCTGCAATCTGCCCAGGTCTCAGTGAATGGCAGCACAGCCTGGTGGTCTATCATCCACCCCTCCCAGTTTCATCTCACCAGCAAGCTTGATGGGGGTAAACTCTATCCCCACCATCCAGGTGGTTGATGAAGGTGTTGAACAGGACTGGACCCATTACTAACCCCTGGGGAACACCACCTGTTACAGGGGGCAGTTACTGCTTACAGCCTGCAACCACATCACTGAGCCTCCTCCCTCACCTCTTCTACCTCCACCTCCAGTCAAACAGCTCCTTGCTCCTGGTTAGTCCTGCTGGAATGTTCCTGTGGAAGTTCACCTTTCCTGAGTTTCATCCTACTATTAATACCTGGCCTCAATTCACTCAGGGGCTATTTATACCTCCTGACACCTTCACCAGGATGCTCATTTGTGGCTATGGATGTGACAAAACAGACCCAAGTCTAAGGCCATCAGGAAATGCAGCAGAGGCAGAGCCACAAAGTTACAGATTCAACCTTGGAGATTCTTTTGTTGACCTCATCTGGCTAAAATGAAGCCCAAAATTAAATGAATGTCCTCAAATATCAGAACTTAACTTCTTTGCTTCCTCTGTCTTCACTAATAGGGGAAAAAATACATGAGAAGTGGTGCCTGAGGTGGCTTCTTTAGAAGCCAGGTGGCATCACATGAAGCACTCCTGGGCTAACCCAAGCTCGGCAGAGAGTGTGGTCAGAAGTCTGGAGCAGGACATACAAGAGAAGCTAAAAGAGGTGGGCACTTTCAAGTGGTGTCAAGAACACAAGCACATAAACATGCCCCACAAAGGAGAGGAGCTCCTTAGGTTTGAGCACTTCTAGGGAGATGAGAGTGGAAGTTGCTGAACAAGGGCTTTGAGATTTGTGAGCATCAATTTAAAACAGAGAGAAGTGCAAGGAAGAGATTTCATTTTGTCACTCTGAAGATATTGTGTGGCTGACAAGGAACCTGTCTTTCTCTTCTGGATTTAGAAGGTGATTATAATAGATGTCAGTCTGCCACAGGAAAAAAAAGGTAGCTGGTGGTTTCAAACAGGTTGTTTCTGGAAATTTTCCTGAGCTCCCTGTGTGGTTTCCTGTCCTCCTGGAGACATTTTCATAACAAGAGCAACCAGTTTACAGACAGACAGCTGGAACTAGAAAGCCATGGTGAGGGTTGGAAGAGACCTCTGGAGGTCACCCAGTCCAACCCCCCTGCTCCAGCAGGGCAGCCACAGCAGCTTGCCCAGCAGCACAATGCCCAGCTGGCTTTGGAAGCTCTCCACACAAGGAGACTCCACAGCCTCTCTGGGCAGCCTGCTCCAGGCCTCCAGCACCCTCACACCAAACAAGTTTCTCCTCCTGTTCAGCTGGAACCTCCTGGGTTCCAGTTTGTGCCCATTGCCCCTTGGCCTGTCCCTGGGCACCACTGAGCAGAGTCTGGCCCCAGTCTCTTGCCCCCCATCCTTTAGGTCTTGCTGAGCATTGAGAGCCACCCTTCTCAATCCTCTCCAGGCTGGACACTCCTTCCTCTCCTCTACTTCTGAAATATTCCATCAGTCATTAAATTAATTCAAATTGGCCAAATTCCCCCACCTCAGATGACAGCAGCTGCTCATCCCAGAGCACAGAATTAACCAGGTTGGAAAAGACATCAGAGGTTATCCAGTCCAACCTATCACCAATACCATCTGATCAACTCAACCATGGCTCCAAGTGCCTCAGCCAGGCTCTTCTTGAACACTTCCAGGGATGGGGACTCCACCACCTCCCTGGGCAGCACATTCCCATGGCCAATCTCTCTTGCTGGGAAGAACTCCTTCCTCACGTCCTGATTAAACCTCCCCTGGCACAGCTTGAGACTGTGTCCTCTTGTTCTGGTGCTGGCTGCCTGGGAGAAGAGACCAACCTCCACCTGGCTGCAACCTCCCTTCAGGGAGTTGCAGAGAGCAAGAAGGTCTCCCCTGAGCCTCCTCTTCTGCAGGCTAAGCAACCCCAGCTCCCTCAGCCTCTCCTCCCAGGGCTGTGCTCCAGACCCCTCCCCAGCTTTCTTGCCCTTCTCTGGACACCTTCCAGCAGCTCAACCTCTTTCCTAACCTGAGGAGCCCAGAACTGGACACAGGACTCCAGGTGTGGCCTGAGCAGTGCTGAGCACAGGGCACAATGACTTCCCTGCTCCTGCTGGCCACACTGCTCCTGCTGCAGATAGCTTTTGCTGTGCCTGGAGGTGACTCATCTCAAGGCACAGTTCAGGTCTTCACACTCAGAGGCAGTTGAGGTTGGGTTTTGCATCTCAACATTTACCTTCAACAGCATACAAACACACACTTCTAGAAGTGGATTTCCACATCACTGTCTAACCATAAATATTGAAACTGAAGCATTCTGAAGGGCTCTTTCCCCTCACATGCAGTCCTGGTTAATTTGTTTGCTCTCCTCAGGTGTATAATTAGTAGTTCACAACTTTTTCATGTGTCACAGGAGGTGATTCTTCCCCTCAGCACTGGTGAGGCCACATAGACTCAGTTGTTTCAGTTGGAAAGGACCTCCAAGACCATTGAGTCCAACCATCAGCCCAACACCACCATGGCCACTAAACCATGGCCCACAGTGCCAGGGCCACAGGGTTCTTGAACACCTCCTGGCATGGTGACTCCAGCACCTCCCTGGGCAGCCTGTGCCAGTGCCTGACCACTCCTGCAGGGAAGAAATTGTTCCTCATGTCCAACTTATACTTCCCCTGGCACAATTTCAGGCCATTTCCTCACACTCTATGACTTGATACTCTGGAGAAGAGAGCAACCTCCACCTCACTCCAGCCTCTTTTCAGGCAATGGAGGTTTGCACTCACTTCCAAGCTCCCCAGCACAACACAGACATTGGCTTGCTGGAGAGCACCCACTGAAGGGCCAGCAAGATGAGTGAGGCACTGAAACATCTGACACACAACATATGAACACAGTACCCTGTCTAGTGTGACCATAACTGAACACTGGCAGAGGCTGCCCCAGGAGATTGTGGAGTCCCCATCCATGGAGATACTCAACCCTGACTGGACACAGTTCTGGACAACCTGCTCTAGATGACTGTTGAAAATGGCCTTGGACTAGATGATCTCCAGAGGTGCTGCCAACCTCAACTGGTCTGTGATTTTGCATCTCACAGGGGGACTGGATGATCTCAAAGGTTTGGATGATCTCAAAGGTCTCTCCCAACCTCAACACTGATCATAGAATCATGTAATGCTAGGGTTTGGAAGGGGCCTCCAGAGATCATGAAGTCCAACCCCCCTGCAAAGCAGGGCCACTTTGGGCAGGTCACAGAGGAATGCTCCCAGGTGGGTTTTGAAGACCTCTCTGTGAGGAGACTCCACAACCTCTCTGGGCAGCCTGCTCCAGGGCTCCAGGACCCTCACAAGGAAACTAATGAGCCCAAAAGTCTCTTCCAGCTTCAGCATTGATGATCTCAGAGGTCTCTTCCAGTCTCAACATTGTTCTATGGTTCTAATCCTACAAACTTCCCTAGTTAACATGTTATTATCTGTTGCTTTCTAACACTGAGATGCAGAAGCCCTCTCATCTCTAAAGAAACTGAAGTGAAAAGTCCCACAAAAGCTGAGTCTTTCATTAGTGAAAGAAAAGAAGAAGCTAGAAAAGGAAAAGGGGGAAAAAAACTTCCCCTAATCTAACCTGAAATTACTATTCCAAGAATGGTGGTTTCAGAGATTCACAGAATGGGTTGGGCTGGAAGAGATCATCCAGTTCCACTGGCAGGGACACCTTCCACTAGAGCAGGCTGCTCAAAGCCTCCCCTGGAGAAGAGGAGGCTCAGGGGAGACCTTCTTGCTCTCTCCAACTCCCTGAAGGGAGGTTGGAGCCAGGTGGGGGTTGGTCTCTTCTCCCAGGCAAGCAGCACCAGAGCAAGAGGACACAGTCTCAAGCTGTGCCAGGGGAGGTTTAGGCTGGAGGTGAGGAGAAAGTTCTTCCCAGCAAGAGAGATTGGCCATTGGGATGTGCTGCCCAGGGAGGTGGTGGAGTCCCCATCCCTGGAGGTGTTCAAGACAGGCTTGGATGTGGCACTTGGAGCCATGGTTTAGTTAGTCAGGAGGTGTTGGGTGCTAGGTTGGACTTGATGATCTCTGAGGTCTTTTTCAGCCTGATTGATTCCATGGTTCTGTGATTCTTGCTCAGGGCCAGCACCCTGTATTTTAAACACTGCAGCGAGGTGAACCTAGCTGTGTTCAAAACACAGCCAGCTGCCCTGCATGTAATGTTCTGCACACAAAATAATCAGGCTAAGCATGAATTAGTGTCTCAGATGTCGTGAGGTTGATGGAAGTCAACACACAGAACATTGGCTTCAGCAACCTCTTGTTTGAACGCTCTGAAGGCATTGTTTGAGGTCACTGAATCTCAATGCTTCTGGTTCATGCTAAAAATCTCAGTGCTTCAAGATCAATGCCAGAGCTGAGGCTGGGTTGGGAAGAAAAACAAAACCCAAAGCAAACAAACAGCAAAGCCTTTGGTACATTTCTGTCTCGTTTCACCTTGTTTCAGCTGTAGCCCTGCACAGTCTCAGCGTTTGCAGTCATGTAGAAAAATGAAATACTCAGTGAACTCATTAGAGGAGCAGATGTTCTTAACACCCATGTGTTAGACTGTGATAACATTTCTAGACCACTGAATAGCTGCTTCTCCAATTTACTCACAAGGTGTCTAGCCTCCAGCCTCTAAAAAAAATGAAAATAAAAGAAAAGATAAAAAAAAAACAGAAAAGAGAAGAAAAAGAGAAGAGAAGAGAAGAGAAGAGAAGAGAAGAGAAGAGAAGAGAAGAGAAGAGAAGAGAAGAGAAGAGAAGAGAAGAGAAGAGAAGAGAAGAGAAGAGAAGAGAAAGAGAATAAAAAAGAGAATAAAAAAGAGAAGAGAAAGGGAAGAAAATATAAAAGGGAAGAAAAGAGAAAAGAGAAGAAAAGAGAAGAAAAGAGAAGAAAAGAAAAGAAAAGAAAAGAGAAGAAAAGAAAAGAAAAGAAAAAAAGAAAAGAAAAGAGAAAAGAGAAGAAAAGAAAAGAAAAGAAAAGAAAAGAAAAGAAAAGAAAAGAAAAGAAAAGAAAAGAAAAGAAAAGAAAAGAAAAGAAAAGAAAAGAAAAGAAAAGAAAAGAAACTAAAAGAGAAGAAAAAAGAAGAGAAAAGAAAAGGAAACAGAAGAGAAGAGAAGAGAAGAGAAGAGAAGAGAAGAGAAGAGAAGAGAAGAGAAGAGAAGAGAAGAGAAGAGAAGAGAAGAGAAGAAAAGAAAAGAGAAGGAAAGAAAAGAGAATAAAAGAAAAGAGAAGATAAGAAAAGAAAAGAGAAGAAAAGAAAAGAAAAGAGAAGGAAAGAAAAGAAAAGAGAAGAAATGAAAAGAAGAAAAGAGAAGAAAAGAAAAGAGAATAAAAGAAAAGAAAAGAGAAGAAAAGAAAAGAGAAGAAAAGAGAAGAGAAGAAATGAAAAGAGAAGAAACGAAAAGAGAAGAAAAGAGAAGAAACAAAAAGAGAAGAAATGAGAAGAAAAGAGAAGAAAAGAAAAGAGAAGAAAAGAGAAGAGAGAATTGAAAAGAGAAGAAAAGATAAGAAAAGAAAAAAAAAGAAAAGAAAAGAAGAAAAGAAAAGAAAAGAAAAGAAAAGAAAAGAAAAGAAAAGAAAAGAAAAGAAAAGAAAAGAAAAGAAAAGAAAAGAAAAGAAAAGAAAAGAAAAGAAAAGAAAAGAGAAAATAAAAGAAGAAAAGAAAAGGATCATAGAATAGTTTCAGTTGGAAAAGGCCTCTAAGATCATTGAGTTACAACCAGCAAGGGCTGGGAACTTGCAGGCCAGTTAGCACCACGTCCACCCATTGAAAGGTGATGGAGCAGCTCGTGCTGGAGGTCATCTCTAAGCATGCAGAGGAAAGGAAGATGAACAGCAGGGACTGACACAGTGGAAATCCTGCTTGCCCAACGTGAGAGCCTCCCATGGTGCTGAGGGGAGCCCCCACTGCTCTCTGCAGCTCCGTGATGGGAGGTGGGAGCCAGGTGGAGGTTGGTCTCCTCTCCCTAGTGATGGGACGAGAGGAAATGGAAGGGATCAACCCCTCTGAAAGGAGCTAGTGTTAGGGAGGTCCCTTCCAACCCAAACTCTGAAGGGAGTTAGGGATGTCTGCAGCTAGCCCAGGTTGCTGAGAGCCTCACCAAGCTTGAACTTGAATGTCTCCAAGGATGACATTTCACAGCCTCTCTAGGCATGGACTGAGATCAAAGGCAGAAGGGACAGAGTCCTCCTGGGACATTGGCCAGGGAAGAAGCAGCTTAACCCTGGTGCTCCCTCAGCTTTCTCTTGAAGATGCCACCCATGGGCTGCAGTCTCTTGTTGGGCAGTTGAAGGTCCCCTGTCCTGGCTGCTCCTCCCCACAGGTGCCAGCTCTGCCTTCCTGCCCCCCAGCATGGGGCACAAGCTGTGGCTGTGCCTTGGTGTGGGCAGGAGCAAGTGCAAGGCAGAGGCTTTCTGCAGCCCAGCCCAGGCAGTGCCTGTCCCCATCAGGCTCTCACTGCTGGCAGCAGCTCCTGGCTGCAGAAATCCACCCTGAGCCCCAGAGAGAGCCAGCCCTGAGCAGGGGCTGAGCTCAGCAGCCACAGCTCTGAGCACAGCCTGCTCTGCTCCAGCCAAACCAGGAGACACTGCCACAAAAATCCCCTTTTCCTGAAGTCACCTAGAATTTCACTGCCCAATTCCTCCTACCATAGAAGCAGGACTCGGAGAAACCTTGATTAACACCACAGACATTCTCTCAGAGAAGGAGATCTTTATATTCCACACTGCTTACTGCAAAGATCTGCCAGCTCAGCATGATCAGAGGAAAACAAAAACTCCAGCCACAGCAGCCTGAGAGCTTTTTTCCTCCTCTAACATCCCAACAAACCCCTGATTCTGCAAGGCTTACACAGCTCTTCTGAAAGCTCTTGGTCATAACAGCAGCTTCCCCCTCTCCTGTCAAACAGCAAAACTTCCTTAACTGAATCACAGAATGGTTGGGGTTGGAAGGGATGTTAAAGACCATCTAGTCCCAACCCCCTGCCATGGGCAGGGACACCTCCCCCAGAGCAGGTTGCTCAAGGCTGTGTCCAGCCTGGCTTTGAAACACCTGCAAGGGAGGGGGAATCCACAGCCTCCCTGGGCAGCCTGTCCCAGTGTCTCACCACCCTCACTGGAAAGAATTTCCTCCTGATCTCCAGCCTCTGTCTCTCATCTTCCAGCTCAAAATCATTGCCCCTTGTCCTCTCACTCCAGGCCCTTGTGAAAAGTCTCTCCCCAGGTTTCTTACAGGTCTCCTTCAGGTACTGAATGCTCACATGTTAGTTCCCATGCACACATTGGCCACAACAGCCCCAGCAGCACTACAGGCTGGGGACAGAGGGGCTGAGAGCAGCCAGGCAGAAAGGGACCTGGGGGTGCTGGTTGAGAGTAGGCTGAACATGAGCCAGCAGTGTGCCCAGGTGGCCAAGAAGGCCAATGACATCCTGGCCTGGATCAGGAACAGTGTGGCCAGCAGGAGAAGGGAGGTTATTCTTCCCATGTGCTCAGCACTGCTGAGGCCACACCTGGAGTCCTGTGTCCAGTTCTGGGCCCCTCAGCTTAGGAAAGATGTTGAGATGCTGGAAGGTGTCCAGAGAAGGGCAGCAAAGCTGGGAAGGGGTCTGGAGCACAGCCCTGGGAGGAGAGGCTGAGGGAGCTGGGGTTGCTTAGCCTGCAGAAGAGGAGGCTCAGGGGAGACCTTCTTGCTCTCTCCAACTCCCTGAAGGGAGGTTGGAGCCAGGTGGGGGTTGGTCTCTTCTCCCAGGCAAGCAGCAGCAGAACAAGAGGACACAGTCTCAAGCTGTGCCAAGGCAGGTTCAGGCTGGATGTTAGGAAGAAATGCTTCCCAGCAAGAGAGATTGGCCCTTGGGATGTGCTGCCCAGGGAGGTGGTGGAGTCCCCATCCCTGGAGGTGTTTAGGAAGAGCCTGGCTGAGGCACTTGGTGCCATGGTTGAGTTGCTTAGGTGGTGCTGGGTGATAGGTTGGACTGGATGATCTTGGAAGTCTCTTCCAACCTGGTTGATTCTATGATTCCCACCACAGGAGAACTGCCTCTGCTGCTTTACTGCAGACCTTCTCATGAAGCTATAGTAAACAAAAAAGTACTTAATTTAAAACATCAGTATTTCATCCTCAGGAGACAGGGTTTGAATCTGGAAGAAAAGGTTGCAGAATACCAAAAAAATGCTCCCAGGGACCAAAATGATGCTGTGGAACCAAGACTCCAGGCAGGCATTTTACTATATAGAATAGAATAGAGGAGAGTAGTGTAGAGTAGAGTAGAATAGAATAGACTAGAACAGAACAGAACAGAACAGAACAGAACAGAACAGAACAGGTTGGAAGAGACCTTCGAGATCATCAAGTCCAACCTCTCACCCAACACCATCTAATCAACTAACCCATGGCACCAAGCACCCCATCAAGTCTCCTCCTAAACACCTCCAGGGATGGGGACTCCACCACCTCCCTGGGCAGCACATTCCAGTGGGCAATCACTCTCTCTATGAAGACTTTCTTCCTAACATCCAGCCCAAACCTCCCCTGGCATCATTTGTACTTTGCTACTGGTAATAGGTGCAGTACTACATGAGTACAGACTTGCTTGTCCCCCTCAGGATGGTGGAGAAGTTGTGGAAGCTCCAAGACTGGAAGTGTTCAAAGCCAGGCTCGATGGGGCTTTGAGCAACATGGTCTGGTAAGTGCCCATGGCAGGGGTTTTAACTAGATCATCATTAAGGTCCCTTCCAACCCAAACCATGCTGTGATTCTGTGATTTTTGTTCATTCATTGCCCTTGTGCCAAAGCCCAGGCAGCAGTTCAGAGTGTTCCAAGTGCTACTCCCACTGTACTCAATGGATTTTGACATCTGTTACTGGTTTGTTTCTTTTCATGCAAGTATAAAATGAAAATGGATTTTCTCATCTGACAGACACACACAGAATGGGAGGGTTGGAAGAGACCTCTGGAGGTCACCCAGTCCAACCCCCCCCTGCTAAAGCAGGGCACCCACAGCAGCCTGCCCAGCAGCACAATGCCCAGCTGGGGCTGGAAGCTCTCCACACAGGGACACTCCACAGCCTCTCTGGGCAGCCTGCTCCAGGCCTCCAGCACCCTCACAACAAACAAGTTTCTCCTCCTGTTCAAATGGAACCTCCTGGGCTCCAGTTTGTGCCCACTGCCCCTTGTCCTACCTGGTATTTCTCTCTCATCAACCAACCATGCCTGGTGATAGCTCAGCTATCAGGTGATCATCAGCAGGGATCAAGAACCTGCTCTCAGCTGTACTTGTGGAAATCAAGAGTGGTGCCATCTATTTCAGTAGAGTCCATCTGACACCACTAAGAGCAACACTGGGTTCAAAATGCATGAAGAAGCCTTAAAAGTGCTTGGATCATAGAATCAATAAGGTTGGAAAAGACCTCAGAGATCATCAAGTCCAAGCTGTCACCCAACACCTCCTGGGGACTCCACCACCTCCCTGGGCAGCACATCCCAATGGTAAATCTCTATTGCTGGGAAGAACTTTCTCCTCACCTCCAGCCTGAACCTCCCCTGGCACAGCTTGAGACTGTGTCCTCTTGTTCTGGTGCTGCTTGCCTGGCAGAAGAGACCAACCCCCACCTGGCTCCAACCTCCCTTCAGGGAGTTGCAGAGAGCAATAAGGTGTCCCCTGAGCCTCCTCTTCTGCAGGCTAAGCAACCCCAGCTCCCTCAGCCTCTCCTCATAGGCTTGGATGTGGCACTTGGAGCCATGGCTTAGTTGTCAGGAGGTGTTGGGTGACAGGTTGGACTTGATGATCTCTGAGGTCTTTTCCAACCTTATTGATTCTATGATTCTGATTCTATGATCCCAGTAACTGAGCCCTGGAGAGCATCATTTGTGACTGGCCACCAGCTGAATGGAATGGCATGGAATGGCATGGAATGGAATAGAATAGAATGGAATGGAATGGCATGGCATGGCATGGCATGGAATGGAATGGAATGGAATAGAATAGAATAGAATAGAATAGAATAGAATAGAATAGAATAGAATAGAATAGAATGGAATGGAATGGAATGGAATGGAATGGAATAGAATAGAATAGAATGGAATGGAATGGAATGGAATGGAATAGAATTAACCAGGTTGGAAGAGACCTTTGAGATCATCAAGTCCAACCTCTCACCCAATCAACTAAACCATGGCACCAAGCACCCCATCCAGGCTCTTCCTAAACACCTCCAGTGATGGTGACTCCACCACCTCCCTGGGCAGCACATTCCAACTGGACTCAACTCCATTCCTCACCACTCTTTGGGCCTGGCATAATGCCTGATGTATATGCAGCCAGCACCAGTCACCCAGAGCCCCAGATAGCCATGGTGCTGGACAAGAAAATACCTCAGAGGGGGTGGGAAAACCCAAGCAGCCCTCAGAATGGGGTGGGGGTGTTCAGCCCTTTCAGAACAAAGGCAGTAAAGCAAATCACAATTATTTAAAAGCCTTGGAGAAAGGCTGCCCACATCCCACGACACAACTCAGTTGCTTTGTACAGCTCCCCAGGGGGGAAATCTGCTCTCATAAAAGCTTTTAAACAATATTTATAGGCCCAGCAACAATAATATCTGAAAGCCTTTGAAAAGCAGCCTCTAGCTCGTGGCTAGCCTCCTGCCTTATCTCCCCATTGTCCGTGGTCAAAGAGCTTCTCCGAGGGCCCTGCAAAGGCTCTTTCAAAGGAAGCTGGAAAATGGAGAGCTTCAAAGGTAGCAAATGCCCCCAAGAGGTTGTCTTCCAGCCTGAACTTTCCCCATTTTTCTGCCTGCAGTGTGACTTAGTCTTTAATTATCAGGCTGGTTTGGGCTCCCTAAGAGGTGGCAGTGCTCTAGAGCTCAAGGTGAATATCACAGAGATGCAGAATATGAGGGGTTACAGAGTACAGAATTAACCAGGTTGGAAAAGACCTCAGAGATCATCCAGTCCAACCTCTCACCCAACACCATCTGATCAACTCAACCATGGCACCAAGTGCCTCAGCCAGGCTCTTCTTAAACACCTCCAGGGATGGGGACTCCACCACCTCCCTGGGCAGCACATCCCAAGGGCCAATCTCTCTTGCTGGGAAGAAATTTCTCCTCACCTCCTGATTAAACCTGCCCTGGCACAGCTTGAGACTGTGTCCTCTTGTTCTGGTGCTGCTTGCCTGGGAGAAGAGACCAACCCCCACCTGGCTACAACCTCCCTTCAGGGAGTTGGAGAGAGCAAGAAGGTCTCCCCTGAGCCTCCTCTTCTGCAGGCTAAGCAACCCCAGCTCCCTCAGCCTCTCCTCCCAGGGCTGTGCTCCAGACCCCTCCCCAGCTTTCTTGCCCTTCTCTGGACACCTTCCAGTACCTCAACATCTTTCCTGAACTGAGGAGCCCAGAACTGGACACAGGACTCCAGGTGTGGCCTGAGCAGTGCTGAGCACAGGGCAGAATGACCTCCCTGCCCCTGCTGGCCACACTGCTCCTGATCCAAGCCAGGATACCTGTAATCACTTCTTTATGGAGATAAAAAAGGCCTGAGGCAGTAGTGATGCCATCCAAGGGGAGTGGCTCATCAGTGAGGCTCTTGCTGCCTTCCTTTGCTGCATTTAGTTGACTCTTTCTTCTGCACTGACTAAAAGGTTTCCTCTAATCTCTTGTCCAGCTTCTCTTCCACTTCTGTCCCAGCTCTCTCTCTGTTCCCACGCTGTCTTCTCTGGAACCCCCTTGGCACTTGGTGACTTTTCCTGCACTTCCTGATTGTTTCCTCTGCTCTTCCCAGTTGTTTCCCCTCTTTTGAAGTGATGGAGAGCTCTCAGAGCTCTCAGAGCCATCATGGAATCACTAAGGGTGGGAAAGCCTCAAGCCCAGCACTGCCATGACCACAAAGCCACATCCCCAGGTGCCATGTGCACAGGTTTCTTGAACACCTCCAGGGATGGGGACTCCACCAGCTGCCTGAGCAGCCTGGTGCAGTGCCTGAACGCTCTTGCACTCAAGAAATCTTTCCTGATGTCCATCCTAAACCTCCTTTGGTGCAACTTGAGGCCATTTCCTCTTGGCCTGTTGCTTGTTCCTTGGGAGAAGAGACCAACCCCCACCTGGTTCCAACCTCCTTTCAGGGAGCTGCAGAGAGCCAGAAGGTCTCTGCTCAGCCTCCTCTTCTCCAGGCTGAACACCCCCAGTTCCCTCAGCTGCTCCTCCCCAGCCCTGTTCTCCAGACCCTTCTCCAGCTTCATTGTTCTTCTCTGGACCTGCTCCAGCCTCTCAATGTCATTCTTAGAGTGAAGAGCCCCAAACCCCCCCAGAGCTCAAGGTGTGGCCCCAGGAGAGGGGGGCAATCACTCCCTTCCTCCTGCTGGCCTCACTAGTCCTGACCCAGGCCAGGATGCCTATGGCATTCTTGGCCAAAACTCAAGAAGCAAAAAGATGCTAGCCAGGAAGAAGCCTCAAAGAATAAATACAATCAATCCAATGCTTCCTGCACTCAATTTAGCAAGCAACTAAAAGTCTGTGGATGTCCTGGAAATTAATCAGCCTGCTTAATTATGTGTATTGGTAGTGCTCTTGTCTATGCAGCAGAGAGGAACAGATGTAGCATGAGAAGTTCAGCCTCAGATGAGTAAAGCCCAGTGCCACCAGAAGAGCAAAGCAGTGCTGTCATGCATTTAGCTTTTCATTCAATCTTAATGGCAAAAAGGATAAAACAGGAAAACAGACAAATAAATGCAGCCCCCAGCAGAGGTGCAGTGCAGTCAGTCACTGAGAGCCTGCTTCTGCCAGCAGCAATCATCATCAAGACCCCTGCAGCAGGACAGGTCAGGGGTGACCTGCTGGGAAGCAGCTCTAAGGGGAAGGACCTGGGAGTGCTGGTGGACAAGTCCTCCATGAGCCAGCAATGTGCCCTCATGGCCAAGAAGGCCAATGGTCTCCTGCAGGGCATGAAGAAACTGTGGCCAGCAGGTCGAGGGAGGTTCTCCTGCCCCTCTACTTTGCCCTACTGAAACCACAGCTGGAGCACTGGGTCCAGTTCTGGGCTCCTCAGTTCAGGAGAGACAGAGAACTACTGGAGAGAGTCCAGGGGAGGCTCCAAAGATGCTGAGGAGCCTGGAGCAGCTCTGTGAGGAGGAAAGGCTGAGAGCCCTGGGGCTGTTGAGCCTGCAGAAGAGCAGCCCCAGAGGGGAGCTGAGCAATGCTCAGCAAGAGCTAAAGGACCTGTGGGGGGCAAGAGGCTGGGGCCAGACTCTCCTCAGTGATGTACAGCAACAGGACAAGGGGCAATGGGCACAAACTGGAACCCAGGAGGTTCCACCTGAAGAGAAGGAGAAAATTCTTTGTTGTGAGGGTGCTGGAGGCCTGGAGCAGGCTGCCCAGAGAGGTTGTGGAGTCTCCTTTGGAGAGCTCCCAAAGCCAGCTGGGCATTGTGCTGCTGGGCAAGCTGCTGTGGGTGCCCTGCTGGAGCAGGGGGTCTGGACTGGATGATTTCTTCCAATCCCTACCATATGATTCTAGGATTTCTGCACTGGTGGACAAAACAAGGTCATTTTTGCAGTTCATTGCCCTTCTCTCTCCCGGCTCCTTCTCTTCTGGACACCTGGCTAAGTTCATTACCAAGGGGTTTTCCCACCCAGGTACTTTTAAGGCAAACAATTCATTCCAGACCCTAGCCCCACCTTGCAAATCCACCACAGAATGCCAAGGTTGGAAGGGACCCCAAGGATCATCTGCTCCCAGTTTTCTAGGGGATAGCCTATTTTAACTGAGGTTGCCCAGTACCCTGTCAGGCTGAGTCCAAAACCTGCCCAAGTCTCTAGAACACAGCCTCCCAGTGTGGATTCTGGTTTGTCTCTTTCCTTTCTGCCCAGAAAACCTCCTTTTCACTTCAGAAAGGGTGATTAAATTCTCAGTGACCCAACTTGCATGTAAAAATGTCTTTGTGTAGGAGTAAATGTGGGGTTTATAGACAGGAGGTTAAAGTCCACTTTGAATAGATGTCCCTTGGTGTCTATTCAGTAACTACTGACAGGAAAAGTACAGACAGACACTTAAATAACATCAGAGATTCCCTCTGGGTAGTCAGTGAGGTGCCTCCCACCTCTCCATTTGCCAGCAAGAGGAAGATGTCCCACGCACCACCAAGAGACTTTGATTTTGCTCACTGCTCTGCTCACAGAATCAGAGGACTGGAGCAGGTCCAGAGAAGGGCAACGAAGCAGATGAAGGGTCTGGGGAGCAGAGCTGCTGAGGGGCAGCTGAGGGAACTGGGGTTATAGTATCATAGAATTGTCAGGGCTGGAAGGGGCCTCAAGGATCATCCACTTCCAACCCCCTTGGGACACCTCACACCACAGCAGGCTGCTCACAGCCACCTCCAGCCTGGCTGCAAACTCCTCCAGGGATGAGGCTGCCACCACCTCCCTGGGCAGCCTGTGCCAGGCTCTCACCACCCTCCTGGGGAACAACTTCCTCCTCACATCCAATCTCAATCTCCTCATTTCTAGTTTTGCTCCACTGTTGTTTAGTCTGAAGAAAAGGAGGCAGAAAGGAGACCTCATTTCTCTCCACAATGAGAGGCTTTGTGGAATCTCCTTCTCTGGAGAGCTTCCAGACCCACCTGGATGTGAGGAGGTCTCCCCTCATCCTCCTGTTCTCCAGGGTAGCAACCTCAGTTCCCTCAGCTGCTCCTCACAAGGCTTGTCCTCTAGACTCCTCATCCTTAAGTAACTTCACTGCAAGACCTTCAAAGCAGAATTGCCTGCAGAAAACCCAACCCCACCTGAAGTGAAAGGCAGGCAGAACACAGGGCTGGAGTCAGCTCCTCCTTGTCTCTCGTTTTCCTGCTCTCATTCTTTCTTTCCTGGCTTCCTCACCCCTCTGCAGGGCCCAGCTGGCTTCCCATCAGTCTCCCAGTGCTGCTCCCGAAGCAGCTTGCTGCTCTCTACTCAACATCCAGCTTGCAGGGAAATTCTGCTGTGTTTCCTCTCTGGACCTGCTGGGCAGGCATTCATCACTCTGCAGATGGATGTGGCTTTTGCCTGGAATTGCTGGAGTTCCATCTCAGTAATTTCCCTTCCCAGAGCATCTACAGTTTCTTTCCCCTCCACTGTACAGATGTTCACACTGATGTGGGCAATCCATCACTCTGAGTTTAACTGCTTTCTGTCACCAGGCCCTCCAACACTCTAATGAGACCTTCTGGAACCACTTCTGCATGGAGGCTGAAACTTAAGGTTGAAGTTTCCAAAGCACAGAGAAAAAGAGAAGAGAAAAGCAGGAGCTATACATCAACCTCACTTGGAGGGCTTGAAGCCAGGGAGGTGGTGGAGTCCCTGTCCCTGGAGGTGTTCAGGAGGGGATTGGATGTGGCACTTGGAGCCATGGTTTAGTTGTCAGGAGGTGTTGGGTGAGAGGCTGGACTTGATGCTCTCTGAGGTCTATTCCAACCTTATTGATGATTTTATGATTCAAAGAATCACAAAATCATTGAGGTTGCAAAAGACCTCTAAGATCATCGAGTCCAACCATCAACTACCACCACCACAGCCAGTAAACAACAGCCCCAAGCACCATGGCCACAGGGCTTGTGAACACCTCCAGGGATGGAGACTCCTCCACCTCCCTGGGCAGCCTGTTCCAGGGTCTCAACACTGTCCCTGGAAAGATTTTCTTCCTAATCTCCAGTCTTAATCTCTCCTCTTCCAGCTCCAATCCTTTTCCCTTCATCCTATCACTACAAGGCCTTCTGAATAGTCCCTCCCCAGTCCTTTTCAGGTGCTGGAAGGCCAGCCACTAGGAGGTACTTTTAAGAAGCCTCTCAGATTGTGCTGCTTTGACATTTCTCACACCATTTTCATACAATCATTGAATTCTTTTGGTTGGAAAAGCCCTCTAAGATCAAGGAGTCCAACCATCAGCCTAACATCACCATGGCCACTAAACCAGGTGCCATGGCCATACATGTCTTGAACACCTCCAGGCATGGTGACTCCAGCACCTCCCTGGGCAGCCTGTGCCAGTGCCTGACCACTCTTGCAGCCAAGAAATTGTTCCTCATCTTCAACCTAAACCTCTCCTGGTGCAACCTGAGACCATTTCCTCTTCTTCTGTCACTTGTTCCTTGGGGGAGAAGACTGATTTCTTGAACACCTCCAGGGATGGTGACTTCATCACCCCCCTGGACAACCTATTCCAATCCCTGGCCACTCTGTGGGTTTTTGTGTGTCAGCTGGAAACAGGCTGGTTTGGTCCTTGACTGATGGTCCTCAGCCAAAATTATTCATGCACTGCCCACAGAGGGCTGGAATGGTTTCAAATGACTATGGCCACCTGCAAATCATAGCATCATGGACTGCTTTGGGTTGGAAGGCACCTTTAAAAGTCATCCACTCCAACTCCCCTGCAGTCAGCAGGGACAGCTGCACCCAGAGCAGGTTGCACAGAGCCCAAAGAACCTGACCTGCAATGCTTCCAGGCATGGGGCAGCTCACACCTCTCTGGGCAGCCTGGGTGAGGGTCTCATGACCCCCAGTGTCAAACCTTTCTTCCTTCTCTCCAGTCTCAATCTCCCTCTTCTAGTTCAAACCATCCCCCCTTGGGCTGTCACAGGAGGCCCTGCTGATAATGCTGCAGGGATGGGGCTGAGAAGGCTCCAGGGATGGGGCAGAGAAGGCTGCAGGGAGGGGGCTGAGAAGGCTGCAGGGAGGGGGCTGAGAAGGCTCCAGGGATGGGGCTGAGAAGGCTCCAGGGAGGGGGCAGAGAAGGCTGCAGGGAGGGGGCTGAGAAGGCTCCAGGGATGGGGCTGAGAAGGCTGCAGGGATGGGGCAGAGAAGGCTCCAGGGATGGGGCAGAGAAGGCTCCAGGGATGGGGCAGAGAAGGCTCCAGGGATGGGGCATCTTGCAGCTCTCTGGGGTTTCCTGGCTGTGTATTTCAAGCTCTCTGTTTACATCTGATGTATCTGTGTGTGGTTTGGGTGTTTCCAGCTCTGAAGTGCCTGTGTTGATGTTTGCAGCTCTGTGTTTGCATATTTGTACCTTACCTTCTTGTATTTACAGACTGGGGTGTAAACAGTGCAAGAATTCAGGTTGTAACTGGAGAGACCTTGCAAAGAGCAGAAGTCCTGTCCCTGCCTGAGCATGTTTGATAGCTGCTGCTCAGGAACTGGAAGGCATCACCAATTTTACACTAATTTTCATATTAAAGATGTTTGTGGCTGCCCCCTCCCTGGAGGTGCTCCAGGCCAGGCTGGATGAGGCCTTGAGCAACCTGGGCTGGTGGAAGGTGTCCCTGCCCCTGGCAGGGGGTTGGAACTGGCTGATCTTTCAGGTCAGACCTTCAGGTATGGTTAAGTCAGGCTCATCTTCTGCCTGGGACAGAGCAGCTGGGGATTTGTAAAAGTCCACCCTAGAATCATTTTGGTAGGAAGAAATACATAGAATACATAGAATAAACCAGGTTGGAAGAGACCTTCAAGATCATCGCGTCCAACCCATCACCAATCCAACTCCGCCCAAGCAACTAACCCACGGCACCAAGCACCCTGTCAAGTCTTCTCCTAAAAACCTCCAGTGATGGCGACTCCACCACCTCCCCAGGCAGCCCATTCCAATGTGCAATCACTCTTTCTGTATAGAACTTTTTCCTAACATCCAGCCTGACTCTCCCCTGGCGCAGCCTGAGACTGTGTCCTCTTGTTCTGGTACTGCTTGCCTGGGAGAAGAGACCAACATCCGTCTGTCTACAACCTCCCTTCAGATAGTTGTAGAGAGTAATAAGGTCACCCCTGAGTCTCCTCTTCTCCAGGCTAAGCAACCCCAGCTCCCTCAGCCTCTCCTCGTAGGGCTTATGTTCCAAACCCCTCACCAACTTTGTTGCTCTTCTCTGGACTCGTTCCAGCAAGTCAACCTCCTTCCTAAACTGAGGGGCCCAGAACTGGACACAGTACTCGAGGTGCAGCCTAACCAGTGCAGTGTACAGGGGCAGAATGACCTCCCTGCTCCTGCTGGCCACACTGTTCCTGATGCAGGCCAGGATGCCATTGGCCCTCTTAGCTGCCTGGGCACACTGCAGGCTCATGTTCAGTCTACCGTCGACCAGCACCCCCAGGTCCCTCTCAGCCTGACTGCTCTCCAGCCACTCTGACCCCAGCCTGTAGCTCTGCATGGGGTTGCTGTGGCCAATGTGCAGAACCTGGCACTTGGATGTGTTAAATCTCATGCCGTTGGACTCTGCCCATCTGCCCAGCCTGTCGAGGTCCCTCTGCAGAGCCTCTCTACCCTCCAGCAGATCAACTCCAGGACCATTGAGTCCAAGCATTGACCCAGCACTGCCAGGGCACCACTGAACCCTCAGCACCCCTTCTCCACAGCTTTGAAACCCCTCCAGGGATGGGCACTCCACCACTGCCCTGGGCAGCCTTGACAACTCTTTTGGGGAAGAACTTCTTCCTCATGTCCAACCTAAATCTCCCCTGGTGCAACCTGAGGATGCTGTGGTCAGTTCAACCAAGGAAGCAAGAAGTTTAGGCTGGAGGTGAGGAAGAAGTTCTTCCCAGCAAGAGAGATTGGCCATTGGGATGTGCTGCCCAGGGAGGTGGTGGAGTCCCCATCCCTGGAGGTGTGTAGGAAGAGGCTGGCTGAGGGACTTGGTGCCATGGTTGAATTGCTCAGATGGTGCTGGGTGAGAGGTTGGACTCAATGATCTCTGAGGTCTTTTCCAGCCTGGTTAATTCTGTATTCTGTAACTATCATCTAGTACAACTTGTTGGCAAAACTTGAAGGGTTTCCCACACTTCCTGAGCCTCTCATGGCTCATGGAGCTTCCCAGTTGCAGAAGTCATGGATAAAAGGCCAGGGAATACAGGACACAGCTGTGCAATGGTCTTTTCCAACCTGGTTAACTCTATTCTATTCTAAGTCACCCCCAGCACAGAGAGCAGAGAGAGCTAAAGCCACCCCCTGGTGCAGTCTGAAGGAAGTGTCTATTATATCAGGGCTGCATAGCCCATCTTTACTCACTGATGCAAAACACCAACTGAACATTAGTCACTGCCTCGGGCTATGCATGTCTGCATCACTGCCTCTGCTCAGCAGCTTCATTCACTCACTCCTCCGACACGGAATGAAGGCGAGTCCGCCCTGGCCGTGCTCAGCCTGGCTGTCTGCCCTCTGCTTCCAGCCCACTTACAAATCACTACACTGAAAAACTGCAGAGAGTTGTGCTCAGGAGCCCTCAGCACAGCAGAGACATGGACCTGCTCAAGCAGGGCCAGAGGGGACCACAGCAACAACAGCCCCCTGCCGTGCTACAGGCTGGGGTCAGAGTGGCTGAGAGCAGCCAGGCAGAGAGGGACCTGGGGGTAGTGGTTGACAGCAGCTGAACAGGAGCCAACAGTGTGCCCAGGTGGACAAGAAGGCCAAGGGCATCCTGGCCTGCAGCAGGAACAGTGTGGCCAGCAGGAGCAGGGAAGTCATCCTGCCCTGTGCTCAGCACTGCTCAGGCCACACCTGGAGTCCTGTGTCCAGTTCTGGGCTCCTCAGGTTAGGAAAGAGGTTGAGCTGCTGGAAGGTGTCCAGAGAAGGGCAAGAAAGCTGGGGAGGGGTCTGGAGCACAGCCCTGGGAGGAGAGGCTGAGGGAGCTGGGGTTGCTTAGCCTGCAGAAGAGGAGGCTCAGGGGAGACCTTCTTGCTCTCTGCAACTCCCTGAAGGGAGGTTGTAGCCAGGTGGGGGTTGGTCTCTTCTCACAGGCACCCAGCACCAGAACAAGAGGACGCAGTCTCAAGCTGTGCCAGGGGAGGTTTAGGCTGGAAGTGAGGAAGAAATTCTTCCCAGCAAGAGAGATTGGCCATTGGGATGTGCTGCCCAGGGAGGTGGTGGAGTCCCCATCCCTGGAGGTGTGTAGGAAGAGCCTGGCTGAGGCACTTGGTGCCATGGTTGAGTTGCTTAGGTGGTGTTGGGTGAGAGGTTGAACTTGATGATCTCAAAGGTCTTTTCCAACCTGTTCTGCTCTGTTCTGTTCTATCCTATCCTATTCTAATGCTGGGAGGGCTGGAAATCCTCTGCTGTGAGGCCAGGCTGAGAGAGTTGGGGTTGTTCAGCCTGGAGAAGGCTCCAGAGGGACCTTCTGGTGGCCTTTCAGTGCTTCAAGAGGCTGAGCAGAGAGCTGGGGACAGACTTTTGAGCAGGGCCTGCTGCTACAGGACTAGGGGGGATGGTTTGAAAGTAAAAGGGGGAGATTCAGACTGGAAAGAAGAAAGAACTGTTTGACAGTGAGGGTGGTGAGAGCCTGGCCCAGGTTGCCCAGAGAGGTTGGAGCTGCCCCATTCCTGGCACCATTCCAGATTAGGCTGTCTGGGGTTCTGAGCAACCTGCTCTAGTTGAGGATGACCCTGCTGACTGCAGGGGGGCTGGAATGGATGGACCTTGAAAGATGTTTTCCAACCCTATCCAGCCTTGATTCTATGACTACTCTATGACTATTGTACAGCTGGTGACAAAACAACAAAATCCCTAAGCAAATACAAACAAACAGACAAACAGAAAGAAAGAAAGAAAGGAAGAGAAAGAAAGAATGAAAGAAAAAAAGAAAGAAAAATAAAAGAAAGAAAGAAAGAGAAAGGAAAGAAAAGAAAGAGAAAGAAAAAATAAAGAAAGAAAGAGAAAGAAGAGAAAGAAAGAAAGAGAAAGAAAAGAAAGAAAGAAAGGAAGAAAGAGAAAGAAGATAAAGAAAGAAAGAGAAAGAAAGAGAAAGAAAAGAAAGAAAGAACGAGAAAGAGAGAAAGAGAGAAAGAAAGAAAGAGAAAGAAAGAAAGAGAAAGAAAAGAAAGAAAGAAAGAACGAGAAAGAGAGAAAGAGAGAAAGAAAGAAAGAAAGAAAGAAAGAAAAAGAAAGAAAGAAAGAAAGAAAGAGAGAGAGAAAGAAAGAGAGAAAGAAAGAAAGAAAGAGAGAAAGAAAGAGAGAAAGAAAGAAAGAGAGAAAGAAAGAAAGGAAAGAAAGAAAGAAAAGGAAGAAAGGAAGAAAGGAAGAAAGAAAGAAAAAGAAAGAAAGAAGGAAAGAAAGAAAGAAAGGAAGAAAGGAAGGAAGAAAGGAAGAAAGAAAGAAATCAAGCAAGCAAGCTGTGGCTCTGCATCTGTATCTGTCACAAGAGCTTTCTCCATCTCACTGACATCCTCCTCATGACCATCACGAGGCACCAAGCACCCCAGCCCCTCACAGCTTCAATGTTATTTAACACTCAGGGCTGCTGGTGATAATTAAACCCTCAGTAGATGTGTGAAGGGTGGTCCTGCTATGGAAAGAGGAGAAGGAGGCCTCAAACAGATGTGGAGACAAGGACAGGTGGCCAATTTGGGGCTGATTGTCCTCAGGCAGCCTGAAGAAGCAGGACTGCTTCAAAAGAGCAGCCCAGAAGGTCAGTCACAACCTGGGCTGCATCAAAAGACTGCACTAGACTAGACTAGACTAGGAGTGGAATGGAATGGAATGGAATAGAATAGAATAGAATAGAATAGAATAGAATAGAATAGAATAGAATAGAATAGAATAGAATAGAATAGAATTAATGAGGTTGGAAAAGACCTCAGAGATCATTGAGTCCAACCTCTCACCCAACACCATCTAAGCAAATCAACCATGGCACCAAGTGCCTCAGCCAGGCTCTTCCTAAACACCAGGGATAGGGACTCCACCACCTCCCTGGGCAGCACATCCCAGTGGCCAATCTCTCTTGCTGGGAAGAATTTCTTCCTCACCTCCAGCCTAAACCTCCCCTGGCAGAGCTTGAGACTGTGTCCTCTTGTTCTGGTGCTGGGTGCCTGGCAGAAGAGACCAACCCCCACCTGGCTCCAACCTCCCTTCAGGTGGTTGGAGAGAGCAAGAAGGTCTCCCCTGAGCCTCCTCTTCTGCAGGCTAAGCAACCCCAGCTCCCTCAGCCTCTCCTCACAGGGCTGTGCTTGTGAAGAAGTTCTTTAATATTGAGGATGGTAGAGCACTGCAACAAGTTGCTTGGAGATGTGCTTGGGCCTCATCCTTAAAGGCATTCATTGTTAGGCTTGATGGGGCTCTGAGCAACCTGATTTAGCTGGGAATGTTCCCACTGACTGCAGGGGGGTTGGACTAGAGGACCTTTAAAGGTGCCCTCCAACCCAGTTTGTGTTCTATGAAAGAGCTCTTCTTGGCTTCCCATCTCAAGAATATTTCCTTGAGACTTCATTGCCTCCAAACTTGTGGAGAAGGATTGGTGTTGCTGTGGGGTTGCCAGCAAGCTGGGATGAAGGTCACCCTAAGGCAGCTCCAAATCATCCTCTTATCCTTCACAGAATCCCAGCAGGGTAGTGGATGGAAGGAACCTCTGGAGATCATCCAGCCCAACCCCCCTGCTGAAGCAGGGGCACCCACAGCAGCTTGCCCAGGATCACAATGTCCAACTGGGTTTGAAATCTCTCCAGGAGAGACTCTCTGGGGAGCCTGCTCCAGGGCCCCAGCACCCTTACAGTGAGAGTTTTCTCCTCATCTTCAGATGGATCCCCCTGGGTTCCAGTTTGTGCCAGTTGCCCCTTGTCCTGTTGCTGGAGTGGGGCAGGTGGTGAAGGCTCTGGAGAGCAGGGCTGGGGGGGGAGCAGATGAGGGACCTGTGGTTGTTTAGCCTGGAGAAAAGGAGGCTGAGGGGAGACCTCCTGGCTCTCTACAGCTCCCTGAAAGGAGGCTGGAGCCAGGTGGGGGTTGGTCTCTTTTGCCAAGGAACAAGTGACAGGATGAGAGTGTCTTTAGAGATTTGGTCTGCATGTATCTGGAGCCTTTCACTTGTGTTCTGAGAGTGCCAGCGAGTTGGTCAGAGGTGTGAAACCATACAGCTGTTTAGGCTGGGGAGGAGCTTTATGATCAAGTCCAAGCACCAACCCAACCCCACCAGGCCCAAGCAACCACGGTCCAAACTGCCACATCTACATGGTGCTTTGAACCCCTCCAGGGATGCTGACTCCACCACCTCCCTGGGCAACCTGTTCCAGGGCTTGGTCCCCATCTCACTGAACAAATATATTGCAATGCCCAACCCAAACTGGATTACATTCACCTCCTTTGTGCCCTGTTGCACATCCTCCCCAGGAAGAACCCAACCAGCCCAAGCAGCTGCTGTCCCAAACGATTAAGAGAGTGAAAAAAGGGATAATCTGGCTAGCTGCAGAGCTGGCATCTTGACACTGATCCTCCACAGCGCATTGGAGGAAGCAACTCACAACAAGAATTACAGCAGCTTAATAAAATTAATGCTGCCACACGTGTGGAGAGAGAGAGGGAGAGAGAAAGTCTAAATTGCAGTGTCAAAGTGGTCTAGCAGATTCCTTTTGATGGGATTACAGGTGTGGGAGATAAGAGGACCAGTGGGGAAGCAGCATCCTTCAGCAGGCGCTGGATTTACTCCTGCAGCACTTCTGGCAGAGGAATCAGGCTGCTGCAAATCACTGCATTACATTAAACAGGCTTGAAAAGCACAGGAGAGTTTAGAAAAGAAGCTTAATTGTACATGGAGAGCCACCACAGAAGGAGAGAGGCTTTAATCCAGGTCCCAGTTTTGGGGTGGTTTTGTTATTTTATCCAGAAGACAGAATGAGCCAGGCTGGAAAAGACCTCAGAGATCATCAAGCCCAACCTATCACCCAACACCATCTGATCAACTCAGCCATGGCACCAAGGGCCTCAGCCAGGCTCTTCCTAAACACCTCCAGGGATGGGGACTCCACCACCTCCCTGGGCAGCACATTCCCAGGGCCAGTCTCTCTTGCTGGGAAGAACTTTCTCCTCACCTCCTGATTAAACCTCCCCTGGCACAGCTTGAGACTGTGTCCTCTTGTTCTGGTGCTGCTTGCCTGGGAGAAGAGGCTGAGCAGAGAGCTGGGGATAGATGTTTTAGCAGGCCCTGTTGTGGCAGGCCAAGGGGTGGTGGTTTGAACTCAAAGAGGGAGATTCAGACTGGAGAGGAGGGAGAAAGGTTCGACACTGAGGGTGGGGAGAGCCCAACCCAGTTTGCCCAGAGAGGTGGGAGATGCCCCATCCCTGGAGCCACTCCTGGACAGGGACTCTGAGCAATGTGCTCTAGTTGCAGATGCCCCTGCTGACTGCAGAGGGATGGGATTAGATGGAGCTTAAAGGTCCCTTTCCACCCAGACATGATTCTATGACTGTGGACTACAGAGAACTGCTGGGTACAGAACAAACAACAGGAGGCATGAGCAAACCTTGATACAGACAGTCAAAAGGAGAAGCCCCATAGAACTGTGGAGGTTGGAAGAGGCCTCTAAGGGCAACAAAGCTGGGGAGGGGCTTGGAACACAGCCCTGGGAGGAGAGGCTGAGGGAGCTGGGGTTGCTTAGCCTGCAGAAGAGGAGGCTCAGGGGAGACCTTCTTGCTCTCTACAACTACCTTAAGGGAGGTTGTAGACAGGCAGAGGTTGGTCTCTTCTGCCAGGCAAGCAGCACCAGAACAAGAGGACACAGTCTCAGGCTGCACCAGGGGAGGTTTAGGCTGGAGGTTAGGAGGAAGTTTTACACAGAGAGAGTGATTGCCCACTGGAATGGGCTGCCCCAGGAGGTGGTGGGGTCACCATCCCTGGAGGTGTTCAGGAGGAGACTTGATGGGGTGCTTGGTGCCATGGATTAGTTGATTAGGTGGTGTTGGACTTGATGATCTTGAAGGTCTCTTCCAACCTGGTCTATTCTATTCTATTCTATTCTATTCTATTCTATTCTATTCTATTCTATTCTATTCTATTCTATTCTATTCTATTCCATTCTATTCCATTCCATTCCATCCTATCCTATCCTATCCTATCCTATCCTCTCCTATCCTACTCTATTCTATTCTATTCTCTGAGATCAAGTCCAACCACTTGCCAGGAGGTCACAATCTCCCCACTGCTGCTAAGCCACTACCACTAAAACACATCCCTCAGCCCTCCCTCAAGGCATCTTCTAAACACCTCCACCGAGTGTGACCCCCACCACCTCCCTGTGCAGCCTCTTCCAGTGCTTGAGAACCCTGCTTGGGAGTAATATTTTCCCAATGTCCAACCTAAACCTCCCTTGGCACAACTTGAGGCCATCTTTAAGGTCTCTTCCAGCCTTGGTGATACTGTGATATCTGCTCTTGTCCTGTCGCTTGCTGCACATGAGAAGAGACCCACCCACCATGATTCTGGGCCAGCAGAGATTTGTCTGGGGCAGGAGGAGATTTGGAGCAAAGCCAGAATATGAAAGTAGGAGTGAAGCTCTCAGGCTGCTGTGTGTGCTCCCAGCAGCTGCCACATCTTCGGCAGGACAAGGCTGCTCTGATGAACCAGACCGTGCAGGGTATATTAATGAGACCCACACTCCGAAGCCTCAGCCACCAAAGCAGTGAGCTCCTGAACTAGGATGAGATCCAAATATCCATTTCTGACAGAGCCCAGCTCTTGTACAAGCTAATTTCTTCCAAATAAAGCTGCAAGAGATCAAACCTCGAATGTGAAATGCTAGCAGGAGAAGAAATGTTCAAAGAGCAGAGACTAAAGGAAAGCCTTCCCAGTCCATCAAGCCCCACTAAATGCTGGAGAAGTCAATTAAAAGCAGTGAGAAGTGCTCAGATGTGCAGGAGAGGGCTATAGGTTCTTCATTAGCTGTGACTATATGGAGGAGAAGACACATCCACTTGGCTCTGGAGGGGGGTGAACAAGAACTGAAAGGAATCACAGAATGGTTAGAGTTGGAAAGGGCCTTCAAGATCATCCTCTTCCAAATCCCTGCCATGGGCAGGGACACCTTCCACTAGAGACCAGGTAGCTCAAGGCCTCATCCAACCCAGCCTTGAACACCTGGAAGGTGTCCAGAGAAGGGCAAGAAAGCTGGGGAGGGGTCTGGAGCACAGCCCTGGGAGGAGAGGCTGAGGGAGCTGGGGTTGCTGAGCCTAGAGAAGGGGAGGCTCAGGGGAGACCTTCTTGCTCTCTACAGCTACCTGAAGGGAGGTTGTAGCCAGGTGGGGGTTGGTCTCTTCTCCCAGGCAAGCAGCACCAGAACAAGAGGACACAGTCTCAAGCTGTGCCAGGGGAGGTTTAGGCTGGAGGTGAGGAAGCAATTCTTCCCAGCAAGAGAGATTGGCCATTGGGATGTGCTGCCCAGGGAGGTGGTGGAGTCCCCATCCCTGGAGGTGAGCCTGGCTGAGGCACTTGATGGTTGAGTTGATCAGATGGTGTTGGGTGAGAGATTGGACTTGATGATCTCTGAGGTCTTTTCCAACCTGGTTAATTCTATTCTATTCTATTCTATTCTATTCTATTCTATTCTATTCTATTCTATTCTATTCTATTCTATTCCTACTCTATTCTATTCTAACCTCCAAGGAGGGGGCACCCACAGCCTCCCTGGGCAGCCTGTGCCAGTGTCTCCCCAGCCTCACTGGCAAGAATTTCTTCCTAATCTCCAGTCTCCATCTCCCTTCATCCAGCTCAAAGCCCTTGCCCCTTGACTGTCACTGCAAGCCCTCCCCAGCTCTCCTGTAACCCTCTGCAGGTGCTGGAAGGGTGCTCTGAGGTCTCCCTGGAGCCTTCTGTTCAGCAAGGTGAAGAGCCCCAATTCCCTCAGCCTGTCCTCACAGGAGAGGTGCTCCAGCCCTCTGATCAGAGGCTTTGAGGTTCCCCCCTCCAGGCTGATGATCACAGCCCTCCCCCTTCAGAAGAGCTTCCTTTTCAGTGTGCCTTTTGTCCAGCAGGATAAGGACACAGTCATTGATGTCTTCCCTCCTGTGATTCTTTTCAACTGCCATCTCAGTGCCTTTCAGAGAGGCAGAGGAGATGCTGACACATCTCCAAGCTTTTTCTTAGAGATTCAGGAGCGAGAATAAACTCTGCCTGTGTGGATAGGAAGTTAATTAAGCCACACACCCGTGATTAACAAATGGAACACCTCAGAGGAGCGGCTGAGGGAAGTGGGATTGTTTAGTCTGGGGAAAAGGAGGCTAAGGAGAGACCTCCTGGCTCTCCACAGCTCCCTGAAAGGAGGTTGGGGCCAGCTGGGGACGTTCTGCAAGGCAGACCTTTGCAACACCACCTTGTTTTATCTGCCACAGGACAAAGCATGGATGGAAGAAAGACAGACAGCAGCCAGAAGGTCGTTCTGAGCAACCTGGAAAGGCTTCAGCTAGGGGAAAAGATCCACAATAATGATTTAGGGAAGTCCATTCTAAAGCCAGTGTAGACTGAAGGAAACCCAAAGCCTCCAAGCCCCCAACCCAGCTGCTGAAGGTGCAGGGGCTCAGCTTCCTGCAGTGTTTAGCCACTGCACTCCCAGCTTTGGAGTTCTGCTTGCAAATCCAGCTGCCAGTGGCTTCCAACTGAGTTACTCTGGCAAAGTTCATGCTGGGGGGGGGGGAGGAGGGGAATTTCAACCCACCACAGAAGTAAGCCCTGGCTTGTGCAAGAGCTTAAGGTGTGCTCCTCCACCACCAACTCAGAGGAGACACAGAGGTGAGATGAGTTACATAACAGCAGAGAGCAGGGTGAAGAGCAGCAGAACCCAGGGCTCAATTCCTAATCAAGCCAGGCATAACACTCAGTCTGCTGAGGGGAGTGGGGGTTGGTCTCTTCTGCCAGGCACCCAGCACCAGAACAAGAGGACACAGTCTCAAGCTGTGCCAGGGGAGGTTTAGGCTGGAGGTGAGGAAGAAATTCTTCCCAGCAAGAGAGATTGGCCATTGGGATGTGCTGCCCAGGGAGGTGGTGGAGTCCCCATCCCTGGAGGTGTTTAGGAAGAGCCTGGCTGAGGCACTTGGTGCCATGGTTGAGTTGATCAGATGGTGCTGGGTGAGAGGTTGGACTGGATGAGCTCTGAGGTCTTTGCCAGCCTGGTTAGTTCTGTATTCTGAAACTATCTAGTACAACTTATTGGCAAAACTTGAAGGGTTTCCCACACTTCCTGAGCTTCTCATGGCTCATGGAGCTTCCCTGTTGGAGAAATCATGGCTAAAAGGTCAGGGAACACAGGACACAGCTGTGCAATGGTGCAGGCAAGATGACAACTGTCACTCCAAGCCTGTGCTCTGCAAGAGGGGGCAGAACACAGCAGCTTTGCCTTCTCTGCTTTTCTGCCTCTCAAGGGCAGCAAGAACAGACACTGTCTACCTGCAGCATGGCCCTGCATCCTGAACATCAGCCAAGCAACATCACACAAACCTGCTCAACCCATGCAGCACCACTGACAGAATACAGAATTAACCAGGTTGGAAAAGACCTCAGAGGTCATTGAGTCCAAGCTCTTACCCAACACCATCTGATCAACTCAACCATGGCACCAAGTGCCTCAGCCAGGCTCTTCCTAAACACCTCCAGGGATGGGGACTCCACCACCTCCCTGGGCAGCACATCCCAATGGCCAATCTCTCTTGCTGGGAAGAATTTCTTCCTCACCTCCAGCCTGAACCTCCCCTGGCACAGCTTGAGATTGTGTCCTCTTGTTCTGCTGCTGCTTGCCTGGGAGAAGAGACCAACCCACACCTGGGTACAACCTCCTTTCAGGTAGCTGTAGAGAGCAAGAAGATCTCCCTTCAGCCTCCTCTTCTGCAGGCTAAGAATAGAATAGAATAGAATAGAATAGAATAGAATAGAATAGAATAGAATAGAATAGAATAGAATAGAATAGAATAGAATAGACCAGGTTGGAAAAGACCTCAGAGATCATCCAGTCCACCCTATCACCCAACACCATCTAATCAACTCAACCATGGCACCAAGTGCCTCAGCCAGGCTTCTCCAGAGTTGCTGACTCCACCACCTCCCTGGGCAGCACATTCCAAGAGCCAATTACTCCTTCTGGGAAGAATTTCTTCCCAACATGCAGCCTAAACCTCCCCTGGCACAGCTTGAGACTGTGTCCTCTTGTTCTGGTGCTGCTTGCTTGGAGAAGAGCCCAACCCCCACCTGGCTACAACCTCCTTTCAGGTAGCTGTAGAGAGCAAGAAGGTCTCCCCTGAGCCTCCTCTTCTGCAGGCTAAGCAACCCCAGCTCCCTCAGCCTCTCCTCCCAGGGCTGTGCTCCAGACCCCTCCCCAGCTTTCTTGCCCTTCTCTGGACACCTTCCAGCAGCTCAACAGCTTTCCTAAACCATGGACCCCAGAAGTGTTGGAACCATGCAGGTGAAACTGGGTAGTGATGTTCATCTGCTGATGCTTTAATGCTGCTAAAAAGCTACAGTCAGAGATTAAGGTGAAGCCTCTGGTTTTTTTTTCCCCCAGTATCTTCTCAAGCTGTGCCAGGGGAGGTTCAGGCTGGATGTTAGGAAGAGGTCCTTCCCAGAGAGAGAGATTGGCCATTGGGATGTGCTGCCCAGGGAGGTGGTGTCCTTGGAGACCTTCAAGAAGAGCCTGGATGAGGCACTGAGTGCCATGGTCTGGTTGATTGGATAGGGCTGGGTGACAGGTTGGACTGGCTGATCTTGGAGGTCTCTTCCAACCTGCTTGATTCTATGATTGTATGATTCCATGACCTGCAAGGACAATGTAATGAGGTGGGGGTTGGTCTCTTCTCCCTAATATCAGCTGACAGAATGAGAGTGAATGGCCTCAAATTGTGCCAGGGGAAGTTTAGCTTGGATGTGAGGAACAATTTCTTTGCTTTAACAGTGGTCAGGCACTGGAACAGGCTGCCCAGGGAGGTGGTGGAGTCCCCATCCCTGGAGGTGTTCAAGAAAGGAGCCTTGGTTTAGCTGTCAGGAGGTGTTGGGTGAGAGGTTGGACTTGATGCTCTCTGAGGTCTTTTCCAACCTGGTTGATTCTATGACTCTATGAAGCCTTCAGAGACCATAAAACCAATCCATCAAAGGCTGGTAAATGTTGAAGATGGATGATCACACCCCAGCATTGGCTTTCTTGGCCTGGAGATGCCAGTTTCATTTCATCATTTCCATAAGTTACTTAGTCTCTCATGCAGAAGTCCTCCCTGCTCCAGGAGCCTGACTGTGCTGATCCTCGGCGCTGTCCCCAGTGAAATGAAGCTGCAAATTAGAGCAGCACGAACCTCAGGCTGGGCCAGAGCTGTTCCTACACCTGAGGAGGCTCTGGCTCAGAGAACCACTGAAACAATCTGGCTCATTGTGAGTGTTAAAAGGGAAATCAAAAGGAAGAGACAGGTCACCTCATGCAGGCAGGCTTATGGCCACCAGGCCAGCATTGTCTGTCATCTCACACAGAGCACCAGCATTTGTCACAGAATCATAGATTCAAACAGGTTGGAAAAGACATCTAAGATCATTAGGTCCAGTTGTTAACCAAACACCACCATGACCACTGAGCCATGTCCCCAGGTGCCATGGCCACACATTTCTTGACCACCTCCAGGCATGGTGACTCCAGCACCTCCCTGGGCAGCCTGTGCCAGTGCCTGACCACTCTTGCAGCCAAGAAATTGTTCCTCATCTCCAACCCAAACCTCTCCTGGTGCAACTTGAGACCATTTCCTCTTGTTCTGTCACTTGTTCCTTGGGGGGAAAGACCAACTCCCAACCCCCACCTCACTCCAGCCTCTTTTCAGGGTGTTGTAGAGAGCAATGAGGTCTCCTTTCAGCCTCCTTTTCTCCAGGCTGAACACCTCCAGTTCCCTCAGCTGCTCCTCACCAGATCTGTTCCAATGCCTGACCACTCTTGCAGCCAAGAAATCGTTCCTCATGTCCAAACTAACCCTCCCCTGGCACAATTTCAGGCCATTCCCTCTCAATCTATCACCTGATACTAGGGAGAAGAGACCAACCCCCACCTCTCTTGAACCTCCTGTCAGGGAGTTGTAGAGAGAAAGGAGGTCTCCCCTCAGCCTCCTTTTCTCCTCATTCTCATGGCCAGTGTCTCATCCAAGCATTTCTGAGTAATGGTTGCATTTCACTTTCACAGAATCCCAGCGTGGTGGGAGTTAGAAGATACCTTAAAGGTCATCTAAGGCCAACCCCCCTGCAGCCAGCAGGGACAGCCACAGCTGGAGCAGGCTGCTCAGATCTCCAGACAGCCTGACCTGCAGTGGGTCCAGGGATGGGACATTTGCCACCTCTCTGGGCAACCTGGGCCAGGCATCCATGGCCCTCAGGATGAGGGGCAATGGCTTTGAGCTGGAAGAGGGGAGATGGAGACTGGAGATGAGGAAGAAATTCTTTCCAGTGAGGGTGGTGAGACCCTGGCACAGGCTGCCCAGGGAGGCTGTGGATGCCCCCTCCCTGGAGGTGGTCAAGGCCAGGTTGGATGAGGGCTTGAGCAAGCTGGGCCAGTGGAAGGTGTCCCTGCCCAGGGGAGGGGTTTGAAACTGGATGATCTTTAACATCCCTTCCAACCCAACCCATTCCAGGATCATCATCACCCTTGACAAGCAGGATCAAGCAAATGACTTGGCTGGGTTGGGCTGGACTTGATACCCAGGAATACAACCTAAAGGATTCTATGAAGGTGTGCTGGAAGGGCAACCTGGTCTCTAATGGAAGGTGTCCCAGCTCATGGCAGGGGCTCACAACTGGATGGTCCCTTCCAACCCAAACCATTCTGTGGATCTATGATTTAACCACCCCAAGCCGTTCTGTGTGGTGTCTCCAACCAAAACATAGCACCAAAGAAAGAAGAGCTCTCATCAGGCCATGACACTCTGCAGCAGAAAGCATCTCAGGATGATCCTTTACCAGCTTTTTTTCTGCTTTCCTTCCACTCTGCACCATTTCAAGGGCAAATATCAGCCCTTTTTTTGAAAGCAAGCCTCTGTTTAGCTCAGTGGAGAATAAAGCCTCAGCTAAAGCTGGGCTAGATGCATAGGTTTTGGCAGCCTGATTCATATCTCATGCAAGTTAATGCAGGTTTTAATGATCTCAGGGAACCATTGGATCAGGATCCACTTTGTGGTCATGATTCTGAAAGCATGGAGTGACTCATAAGCTCCTAGCTTCTCCTTGGTGGTTTGAGAAAAGGGATGAAGCTGTTTGGGAGCTCTTCCACAACCTTCAAGTTCCAAGGCAGCAGAAGCACTTGCAAAACCAAAATGAATGGCCCAGAAAAAGAAAACCAGCAGTGAGAAAATGGAGGACATCCATTTCATTGTGCTGGGCTGCACCTGATCATCTGAAAGATCTTCTTGGTGGGTGGAAATTGGCCAGCAGAAGAGGGCCTGGGGGTGGTGGCTGACAGCTGGCTGATGAGGAGCCACCGCATGCCCAAGAGGCCAGGAACGGCATCCTGGGCTTGCAGCAGCAAGTGTGGCCAGGGGGACCAGGGCAGGGATTGTGCCCCTGTGTTCAGCACTGCTGAGGCCACAGCATGCATCCTGGGCTCACTTCTGAGCTCCTCACTCCAAGAAGGACATTGAGGGGCTGGGGCAGGTCCAGAGAAGGACAACGAATCTGGTAAAGGGTCTGGAGAACAGGGCTGGGGAGGAGCAGCTGCAGGAGCTGGGGCTGTTCAGTCTGGAGAGAAGGAGGCTGAGGGGAGATGTCTGCTCTCTGCAGCTCCCTGAGGGACCCAGGTGGTGGTTGGTCTCTTCCTGCAAGGGGCAAGTGACAGGACAAGAGCAGCCCTAAGGGAGGTGGTGGTTGGAGGTGAGGAACAATCCCTTTCCTGCAAGAGTGGGCAGGCATTGAAAGAGGCTACCCAGGGAGGGGGTGGAGTCCCCAGCCCTGGAGGGGTTTCAGAGCCCTGGAGATGTGGTGCTGAAGGACATGGTTTGGTGGTGACCTGTCACTGATGGGTTGACAGTGGTACTCAGTGATCTTGGAGCATCTTTTGCCACCTAAATGGTTCTGTGACTCTATGATGTGGGCCTGGCAGTCTGTCCCTGATCCTTCTCAGGCCCAAACCCCTGTCTGACCCTGGAACCTTCACAGAGTCACAGGATGGCAGGGGTTGGAAGGGACCTCTGGAGATCATCCAGTACAACCCCCCTGCCAGAGCAGGGTACAGTATCACAGAATCACTAAGGTTGGAAGAGACCTCAAAGACATCGAGTCCAACCTGTCACCACCCACCTCATGACTAGACCATGGCACCAAGTGCCACATCCAGTCCCCTCTTGAACACCTCCAGGGATGGGGACTCCACCACCTCCCTGGGCAGCACATCCCAGTGGCCAATCTCTCTTGCTGGGTAGAACTTTCTCCTCACCTCCAGCCTAAACCTCCCCTGGCACAGCTTGAGACTGTGTCCTCTTGTTCTGGTGCTGGCTGCCTGGGAGAAGAGACCAACCCCCCCCGGCTACAACCTCCCTTCAGGGAGTTGTAGAGAGCAATGAGGTTCACCCAGAGCAGACTGCACAGGACAGTGTCCAGGTGGGTTTTGTACATCTCCAGTGACGAAGACTCCACCACATCCCTGGGTAGCCTCCTCCAGAGCTCCACAACACTCCAAGTTTCACCACAATGCCTGCTCCTAAAACCTGACTCCTCAGCACCTGATTACAAGAGAGACCAGGCAGTTCTGTTCCACTTTCTGTGCCATGTGGAGTGAGTGACTGCTGGTTTGCATCACCACTGAGGAAAGCAGAGTGGGCTCATGAGCAGCTTGCACACTGCTTTGTCCCCATACACCCACCTCATCATGAGTGAACACAGCTGCAACTACATGGCAACACCAGAGATTTACTCAGAGATGTGGTGCTGAGGGACATGGCTTAGCACCAGCCTTGGTAGAGCTAGAGAAGGGCTGGACATAGAATCATAGAACTGTCAGGCTTGGAAGGGACCTCAAGGCTCAGCCAGTCCCAACCCCCTGCCACGGCCAGGGACACCTCACACCACAGCAGGTTGCTCACAGCCACCTCCAGCCTGGCTGCAAACACCTCCAGGCAGGAGGCTGCCACCACCTCCCTGGGCAGCCTGTGCCAGGCTCTCACCACCCTCCTGGGGAACAACTTCTTCCTCACATCCAATCTCAATCTCCCCATTTCTAGTTTTGCTCCATCCCCCCAGTCCTATCCCTCCCTGACACCCTCACAAGTCCCTCCCCAGCTTTCTTGGAGCCCCCTGCAGATCCTGGAAGGCCACAATGAGGTCTCCTTGGAGCCTTCTCTTGTCTTCCTCAGACTGAACAACCTCAACTCCCTCAGTCTGTGCTCACAGCAGAGCAGCTCCAGCCCTCTGCTCATCCTCCTGGCCCTTCTCTGGACACCTTCCAGCACCTCAAGATCCATGTCCAGGCTTGGTGGTCCTCAAGGTCTTTCTCAACCAACAGGATTCTATGGTGTGGTAGTTTCAGGCTATGTCTTTTAAACATTGCAGACTGTAGTTCTGGCTTGTCAATCCAGCTTTCACTTGCCTCCAGCTGGCCTGGGCTGGCAAAGTTAATGTTGGGGAGCAGGGGGAGAGGGGCAAATGTCAACCCACCACATGTGGCTGCATGAAAGAGACAGGTTAAGCACAGACTGTGCCCAGGTGCGGTGAACCCAGCAGCATTCAGCACAAACCAGAAGGTACAGCAAATGCTATGCCCTCAAAATAGAGCCTGCAGAAGCCTGTTCAGCCAATTAACAAAGCCCTCAGCACAATTCCATTCATGTTGTGTGCTATAAACCATGGCTGAAGTTGCTGCATATCCACTTCTCTTAAGCCCTTTCCTTTGCAGCCTCCACGGCTTCCCCCCAAGTGACAGCAATGGGAATCATGTGAGTGCTTCTTAAAGGGCAGAATGAACCTTTCAGCTGTAAAAACCACAGCTTGCTCTGCTCCTCAGCTGCAGCTTTCTTCAGCTGGGAGGCTGTGGATGCCCCCTCTCTTCAAGGCCAGGTTGGAGGAGGCCTTGAGCACCCTGCTCTGATGGGAGCCCGTGGCAGGGGAGTTGAAACTAGATGTTCCTTGAGGTCCCTTCAAGCTCAGGCCACTCTAAGATTCTTTGCCTCTTAGACATCCAACTAAACCTGGATTTTGCCCTCCTGGTTGACAAACACATCATGAACAGCTTCAGACACTAAAACATCCTAAAATGAGGCATTTTGCTCCAGGAAATCAACTGCAGCCTCATTACTGCCGTTGGAGAAGACCTGGATTTCTCCCCTGGCAGGTTTCCTTGGAGGATTGGGTGCTCATAGCTGTATTCCCCTGTGCAACCACTGAGGCTACCATCCCATTCTGTCCCTGCTTGGCTGCTGTTTGTGTGTGTAGGAGAAGCTGTGAGGAAGCAGCACAGCGTCCTTCAGCTCTATTTTCTTCCCCAGGAAGGTGGTGACACAGACACTGACCCAGGATATTTTGGTGCATGTTAAGCCATCCAAAAAAAGCCTCCTCAAATGCTGCTGGACAAGAGCAGGCACAACACAAGCTGAACCAGAGGTGGGTTAGACCATGGCACGTGAGAGGTGTCCAGAGAAGGGCAAGAAAGCTGGGGAGGGGTCTGGGGCACAGCCCTGGGAGGAGAGGCTGAGGGAGCTGGGGTTGCTTAGCCTGCAGAAGAGGAGGCTCAGGGGAGACCTTCTTGCTCTCTCTGGTTGTAGCCAGGTGGGGGTTGGTCTCTTCTCCCAGGCAAGCAGCACCAGAACAAGAGGACACAGTCTCAAGCTGTGCCAGGGGAGGTTTAGGCTGGAGGTGAGGAGAAAGTTTTTCCCAACAAGAGAGATTGGCCCTTGGGATGTGCTGCCCAGGGAGGTGCTGGAGTCCCCATCCCTGAAGGTGTTCAAGAAAGGCTTGGATGTGGCACTTAGAGCCATGGTTTAGTTGTCAGGAGGTGTTGGGATTTAGGTCATAGGTTGGACTTGATGATCTCTGAGGTCTTTTCCAACTTTATTGATTCTATGATTCCATGACTCCTTCAGCTCACACCAACACTGTTGCCTGAGGTCTGCCAGAGCCCTGTGGGCTCCCAGCAAGACTCACAGTGACGCTGGCTTCCTGAACCAGCCATTCTCAAGGTAGTTTTATACTGGTGCAGCCCTGCAGGCCAGGAAATGCCATCAGGTCCTACCTCCATGCACCATCTTAAAGCAGTCATCATGTAAGAACATAGCTACAAGTTGAAAACTGTGAAGATGAGGCAGCGAGTGCCCAGCTGGCCAAGAAGCTCAACAGCATCCTGGCTGTGTGGCCAGCAGGACCAGGGCAGGGATTGTTCCCCCTCCATTCCACACACACAGAGTTAGTACCAACTTACAGGGGTATTAAATCAAAGCAGAATTTGTCCCATCACAAGTTGGACAACAAAGCTAAACAGAACAGAAAGCTGGGGAGACAAAATTAGAATAGAACAGAATAGAATAGAATAGAATAGACCAGACCAGACCAGACCAGGTTGGAAGAGACCTTCAAGATCATTGTGTCCAACCTCTCATCCAACACCACCCAACCAACTAAACCATGCAACCAAGCACCCTGTTAAGTCTCCTCCTGAACACCTCCAGTGATGGTGACTCCACCACCTCCCTGGGCAGCCCATCCCAATGGGCAATCACTCTCTCTGTGTAAGACTTCCTCCTAACCTCCAGCCTAAACCTCCCCTGGCGCAGCCTGAGACTGTGTCCTCCTGTTCTGGTGCTGGTTGCCTGGGAGAAGAGACCAACCTCTGCGAATCAGAGAACCATTTGACTGGGAAAGACCTTTAAGCTCTTTGAGTCCAACTCCCACCCAAATGTGAGAAAATTTCTTTGCTGCAGGAGTGGTCAGGCTTGGAACAGGCTGCCCAGGGAGGTGGTGGAGTCCCCATCCCCTGGAGGTGATCAAGAAACCTGTGGCCAAGGCCCTTGGGGACATGGTTTGGTGGCCATGGTGGGGTTGGGTTGGTGGTTGGACTGGGTGACCTTAGGGGTCTTCTACAGCTGAAATAATTCTATGATCCCCACCAAATGTAGAGGAATGACTTCAATTCTCTTTAGCTCTGGACTGTCCTAATTTCCAAAGCCATTTTAATCCCCAAACCTTCCTCTCCAGGACCATGTGATGATGGAGGTTGCTCAAACCCTTTTTCCACTCAACTGATAACAACCATTCAGGTTACATAGTCCAGTTAAATGGAGCCAGTAGTTACTACCAGTTCATGGCCTGAAATTGTGCCAGGGGAGGCTCAGGTTGGACATGAGGAACAGTTTGTTCACTGCAAGAGTGGTCAGGCATTGGAAGAGGCTGCCCAGGGGGGTGGTGGAGTCCCCATGCCTGGAGGTGTTCATGAAACCTGTGGCCATGGCCCTTGGGGACATGGTTTCATGGCCATGGTGGGGTTGGGTTGATGGTTGGACTGGATGATCTTTCAAACCCAAACAATCCTCTCCTCCTATGATTCTACACTTCGTTTTGTTGATTCCCTTTCAATGTAACCCCCCTATTTTAATCAGCTGAGTCTCAGTCATTCCAGGTGAAACACTGGAAGCCTTGCTAAGACAAACCTCAGCTTCCTCAACACACCAGCAGCCAACTCTCTCATGCTCCACCTTCCTGACTGGCAATCCCTCACCCTCCCATCCTGCCCTGGGATCTAATGAGTGTACTTTGAGTTATACCTCTGGAGCTCTCTTGGCTTCAGTGAGATTATGAGGCTGGAAAGGAGGCAGATTTGGCCCTTCTGGGTATGTCCAGAAAGAAAGAAGAAGCTGGGCGAGGTTTCAGAGTCAAATCTCCTGCATCTGGTCATAAACTCCTTCCCAAAGATGAATTAAATTAGCCTGGGTAACAGACATCAGAGCAAAAAGCTTAATGTGTTTTGATGTTGAGATGAGCCCCAGACAATTTATTAGGAAACAAATAATGGTGGGAAATTACAGATCACAGCTGAAAAGAAGAGAAACTGCCTTAATATTGATAGCTTTGTCCACCATGCAATTTCCACTGCCTCTTTCTGCTCCTCTCTGGCTCAGGCACTCAGTTACTGCAACACGCTCATCACTGCAGCAACAGACATCTGCTCCTCCTCCTGAGACCTGTGGGCAGCTCACAGACTCACACAGAACAGTAGGGCTTGGAAGGGACCTCTGGAGATCATCCAGTCCAACCCCCCTGCTAAAGCAGGGCACCCACAGCAGCTTGCTCAGGAGCACAACAGCCAGGGGGGCTTGGAAGCTCTCCAGACAAGGAGACTCCACAGCCTCTCTGGGCAGCCTGCTCCAGGCCTCCAGCACCATCAGAACAAACAACTTTCTGCTCCTGTTCAGATGGAACCTCCTGGGTTCCAGTTTGTGCCTGTCCCTGGGCACCACTGAGCAGAGTCTGGCCCCAGCCTTTTGCCCCCCACAGGTCCTTTAGCTCTTGCTGAGCATTGCTCAGCTCCCCTCTGGGGCTGCTCTTCTGCAGGCTCTCAGCCCCAGGGCTCTCAGCCTTTCCTCCTCACAGAGGACCTACTGGTTGTGTGTGTTACTAGAGTGAGCACTGAGCACTATTGAGCCCACACCCCAAATACTGGGCTCAGATTTGGGCCCTCACTACCAGAGTGCTGGAGCAGGGCAACAAAGCTGGGGAGGGGTCTGGAGAACAGGGCTGGTGAGGAGCAGCTGAGGGAGCTGGGGGTGTTCAGCCTGGAGAGAAGGAGGCTGAGGAGAGACCTTCTGGCTCTCTGCAACTCCCTGAAAGGAGGCTGGAGCCAGGTTGGGTTTGGTCTCTCCCCCAAAGGAACAAACAATAGGACAAGAGGACACAGCCTCAACTCATGCCAGGGGAGGGTTAGGTTGCCTATTAGGAAAAAAAATATCCCCAGAGCAGGTTCTCAGGCACTGAACCAGGCTGCCCAGGGAGGTGGTGGAGTCCCCATCCCCGGAGGTATTCAGCAGACACACTGATGATGTGTTTAGGGTCGTGGATGCTCCAAGCCCCTCAGCATCTTTGTGTGGACTCTGATGCTGAGAAGGGCCAACAACAGGTCTGGTACTCAGTGTTGTAGATCTTTTCCTTAATGCCAAAGAAAGGAGCAGCCAAGTTCTCCACTGTAAGGTACACAGAGAAAGAGGATGAATAGAGGCCATGAGGTACAGAATACACAATTAACCAGGTTGGGAAAGACCTCAGAGACCATCCAGTCCAACCTCTCACCCAACACCACCTAAGCAA
Organism: Dryobates pubescens; assembly: GCF_014839835.1. Taxonomy (NCBI): domain Eukaryota; kingdom Metazoa; phylum Chordata; class Aves; order Piciformes; family Picidae; genus Dryobates; species Dryobates pubescens. Next base: position 2,200,433 of record NC_071622.1, read on the forward strand.
CTCAACCATGGCACCAAGTGCCTCAGCCAGGCTCTTCCTGAACACCTCCAGGGATGGGGACTCCACCACCTCCCTGGGCAGCACATCCCAAGGGCCAATCTCTCTTGCTGGGAAGAACTTTCTCCTCACCTCCAGCCTAAACCTCCCCTGGCACAGCTTGAGACTGTGTCCTCTTGTTCTGGTGCTGCTTGCCTGGGAGAAGAGACCAACCCCCACCTGGCTCCAACCTCCCTTCAGGGAGTTGTACACAGCAAGAAGGTCTCCCCTGAGCCTCCTCTTCTGCAGGCTAAGCAACCCCAGCTCCCTCAGCCTCTCCTCCCAGGGCTGTGCTCCAGACCCCTCCCCAGCTTTGTTGCCCTTCTCTGGACACCTTCCAGCAGCTCAACATCTTCCCTAACCTGAGGGCCCCAGAACTGGTCACAGGTAGCTTCTGTAGATGATGTCAGGCTTGTCAGCTCATCAGGGACAGAATGGTTGCTCTTTTCTTTTCCTGGTCAACCCTAACCATTTCTCTTCTGGAGTACTGCATCTGAGGTGAGCAGAACAAACTAATTTCTCTTCATCTTCTGTTTCTGATTGATGTCTTCTGGTGCTGCTCACCCCTTGCTGCCAGAGCCAGGGTGGTCAGAGGGACTAGAAAGTTCCTCAGGAAGGACACCACTTCCTCTGCTTGAAAGTTCCCCAGAGCTGTTCTAAAGCTTTAAAGAAATGGTCCCCTCCTGGAAGTGGAAAAAAAAATAGAAGGACAACTGGATATGGAAAAAGCTCAAAATAGGATGAAAAGGATGGGCAAAGGTAGAGGCTCCTCTGTGAAGAGTCACTAAGTAGGTCAGTTTGAAAAGAGATGAGTGGGGGGAAACATGAGAGAGAGCTACCAAGTCCCAGGTGGCATGGAAAAGATGGAGCAGGAGCAGCTCATCATCCTCTCCAGGGCAAGAATGAGAGCTCCACTTAATGCTGGGACCACAGAAAGGCTCTTGGCAGCAGTCTGTTCATCTTCCCTCTCCATTTCCCCCCAGGTTAGCCCTTAACTTGTTACAGTGAGTTTAGTGTCATCAGTCACAAGCAAACAGAACCACAGAACCACCTCACTTGGAAAAGACCTCCAAGGTCAGTGAGTCCAACTGCTGACCCAACACCACCATGCCCCCCAAGCCATGTCCCCAGGTGCCATGGACACACATTTCCTGAACCCCTCCAGGCATGGTGACTCCACCACCTCCCTGGGCAGCCTGTTCCAGTGCCTGACCACTCTGGGAGGAAAAAAATTGTTCCTTATGTCCAATCTAACCCTCCCCTGGGGCAATTTCAGTCCACTTCACCTGACACTAGGGAGAAGAGACCAACCCCCACCTGGCTCCAACCTCCTTTCAGGGAGTTGCAGAGAACCAGAAGGTCTCCCCTCAGCCTCCTTTTCTCCAGGCTGAACACCCCCAGTTCCCTCAGCTGCTCCTCCCCAACCCTGTTCTCCAGACCCTTCACCTCCTCTGGACCTGCTCTAGCACCTCAATGTCCTGCTTGGAGTGAGGAGCCCAACAGTGAGCCCAGGATTCATGATGTGGCTTCACCACTGCCCAGCACAAGGGGACAATCCCTTCTCTGGTCCTGCTTGCCACACTGTTAGTGATCCAAGCCAGGATGCTGGTGGCCTTCTTGGCCACCTGAGCACACTGCTGGTTCATCTTCAGCCAGCTGTTCACCAGCACCCCCAGGGCCTTTTTGTGATGAGTCTTTGTGCTGAGACAGCACTTGCAACACTGAAAAGTGGCAAGCTGGCACAGCTTGAGACTGTGTCCTCTTGTTCTGGTGCTGCTTGCCTGGGAGAAGAGACCAACCCCCACCTGGCTACAACCTCCCTTCAGGGAGTTGGAGAGAGCAAGAAGGTCTCCCCTGAGCCTTCTCTTCTCCGGGCTAAGCCACCCCAGCTCCCTCAGCCTCTCCTCATAGGGCTTGTGCAAGTTCCACCTGAACAGGAGAAGAAACTTGTTTGTTGTGAGGATGCTGGAGGCCTGGAGCAGGCTGCCCAGAGAGGTTGTGGAGTCTCCTCTGGAGAGCTTCCAAAGCCAGCTGGGCATTGTGCTGCTGGGCAAGCTGCTGGGGGTGCCCTGCTTCAGCAGGAGGGTTGGGCTGGACGGTCTCCAGAGGTGCCTTATCATGTACAGTTGTATAATTCGATGATTCTGTGTCTTGGACAAGGACTGAGCCTGGCCTGGCTCTTTGCAGCACACCTAGTGAGGCTAAATCCGTCCAGCCAAAAATAGCAGCGCTGATTGAAGAGCGCCGGCAGCCCTCACGCTCTGACTGGCAGCTCCAGGATCTTCGTCCTGAACTTGTGGAAGTTAACATATTGCTGCCATTAGGGATGGAAATAATCACTCAGCAGCAGAGTGCTAATGACAGCCCATTAAAGGAAATAAATAAGCAAGTGCCTTTCCCCAGCAGAGCGATGGCACAGGCGCCGGGGAGCCTTGGGAGACGCACAGAAATAGACCTTCTCAAGAGGTTTCTCCACACAGATGTGGAGGTTGGTGTGCTGGCAGAGGCCACCATGGCACTGCTTTTTGCTCCTCTGGTGTCCCCCAGGGCTCAGTGCTGGGGCCAGCTCTCCTTCAGCTCTGTATCAGGGGACTGGTGTGCCCTCAGCCACTTTGCAGATGGAACTGAATTGGGTGGCAGTGTTGATCTGCTGGAGGGTAGGAAGGGTCTGCAAAGGCATCTGGCCAGGCTGGATCCATGGGCCAAGGTCAACTGTCTGTATTTGGAATGGAATGGAATGGAATGAAATGGAATGGAGTGGAATGGAATAGAATGGAGTAGAGTAGGGTAGAGTAGAATAGAGTAGAATAGAAGTAGAGTAGAGTGGAATGGAAGTAGAGTGGAATGGAATGGAAGTAGAGTGGAATGGAAGTAGAGTGGAATGGAATGGAATGGAATGGAATGGAATGGAATGGAATGGAATGGAATGGAGTGGAATGGAATGGAATGGAGTAGAGTAGGGTAGAGTAGAATAGAGTAGAATAGAAGTAGAGTAGAGTGGAATAGAAGTAGATTGGAATGGAATGGAAGTAGAGTGGAATGGAATGGAAGTAGAGTGGAATGGAATGGAAGTAGAGTGGAATGGAATAGAAGTAGAGTGGAATGGAATAGAAGTAGAGTGGAATGGAATAGAAGTAGAGTGGAATGGAATGGAATGAACCAGGTTGGGAAAGACCTTTCAGATCATCCAGTCCAACCTATCACCCAACACCATCTAATCAACTCAACCATGGCACCAAGTGCCCCATGGGTTGAATAAGGCCAAGAACTGGGTCCTGCATTTGTGGCAAAAAGCCTCCATGAATGCTCCAGGCTTGGGGCAGAGTGGCTGGAAACTGCCTGGTGGAAAAGGACCTAGGAGTGTTGGACAAGAGACAGCTGAAGATGAGCCAGGGTGTGCCCAGGTGGCCAAGAAAGCCAACAGTATCCTGGCTTGGATGAGCAGCAGGACCAGGGAAAGGATTGTCCCCCTGTGCTGGGCACTGCTGAGGTCACACCTTGAGTACTGAGGCATGACACCTGGGGACATGGCTCAATGGCTTATGGTGGTGTTGGTTTGGTGGCTGGTGGCTGATGATCTTAAAGGTCTTTTCCAACAAAATCAAGTCTATGATTTAACTTCAGTGTGGCCTCTCTGACTACTGCAGAAACCCCTGGGGAGAAACAAAACCAAACGAAAAACTCTCAGGAAAATCCTGCAGCCATCTGCAGCCAGGGAGCAGCAACTGATGGGAGCCTTCTTTTACAGCCCTGGAGCAAATGTCCTGCAAACACTCACTGAGCAACTGAAGGTTGTCCTCATGTGTCAGGAAGACCATTATTCCTCAAAAATGGCATGTGAAGGAGGTTGGGGTTGCTTAGCCTGCAGAAGAGGAGGCTCAGGGGAGACCTTCTTGCTCTCTCCAGCTCCCTGAAGGGAGGTTGGAGCCAGGTGGGGGTTGGTCTCTTCTCCCAGGCAAGCAGCACCAGAACAAGAAGACACAGACTCAAGCTGTGCCAGGGGAGGGTTAGGCTGGAGGTGAGGAGAAAGATCTTCCCAGCAAGAGAGATTGGCCCTTGGGATGTGCTGCCCAGGGAGGTGGTGGAGTCACCACCCCTGAAGGTGTTTAGGAAGAGCCTGGCTGAGGCACTTGGTGCCATGGTTGAGTTGATCAGATGGTGTTGGGTGAGAGGTTGGACTGGATGATCTCAAAGGTCTCTTCCAACCTGCTTAATTCTATTCTATTCTATTCTATTCTATTCTATTCTATTCTATTCTATTCTATTCTATTCTATTCTATTCTATTCCATTCCATTCCATTCCATCCTATTCCATCCCATCCCATCCCATCCCATCCCATCCCATCCCATCCCATCCCATCCCATCCCATCCCATCCAATTCCATGAGAACTACAGCAGAGAGTCCAGGGGAGGCTCCAAAGACGCTGAGGGCCCTGGAGCCTCCCTGTGAGGAGGACAGGCTGAGAGCCCTGGGGCTGTTGAGGCTGCAGATCACCGCAGGAGCAAGCAGGATTTAGGAGAAAGGGGAGGGGGGAGGAAATATAAATGGGGACCAAAAAAAAATTCTATAGATATAGAAAAATCCTTTGCCATATAAGGGGCTGTGAACATTTTCCCACTTAAGACAACGTGTGGGATCATATTCACAGACACAGAAATATGTTCTGTTCCCTGACACCCACAGTCCCCCAGAACACCGGGCTGAAGCGCTGGCACGAAGCACAACCATTTGTTAAGCACTGGGGGGGGGGGGGGGGAAATGCCTCACATAATTAGAGAAAGGCTGAAAGCCACCAATTTAGTGCTCAGGCTTTGAAAGATGAAGAGTGGTGCTTGTGTTGTGGGCTTTGGGGGTTTTTAGTGTGTTTTATTTTATTGTAGGAACAGCTCAAGCTTCATAGACTCACAGAACGGTAGGGGTTGGAAGCACCTCTGGAGAGCATCCAGTCCAACCCCCCCTGCTAAAGCAGGGCAGCCACAGCAGCTTGCCCAGCAGCACAATGCCCAGCTGGGGATGGAAGCTCTCCACACAAGGAGACTCCACAACCTTGCTGGGCAGTCTGCTCCAGGCCTCCAGCACCATCAAGAAAAAGAAGTTTCTCCTCCTGGTCAGGTGGAACCTCCTGGGTTCCAGTCTGTGCCCATTGCCCCTTGTGCTGTCCCTGGGCACCACTGAGCAGAGTCTGACCCCAGCCTCTTGCCCCCCACAGCTCCTTTAGCTCTTGCTGAGCATTGCTCAGCTCCCCTCTGGGGCTGCTCTTCTGCAGGCTCAACAGCCCCAGGGCTCTCAGCCTTTGCTCCTCACAGAGCTGCTCCAGGCCCCTCAGCATGTTCAGAGCCCCCCCTGCACTCTCTGCTGTAGTTCTCAGCCTGCCTAGAGGTGAACCCACCTAACACATGCCCACACCAACTGGTATCCAGTTCCTGAGCAAAATCAAACAGTAGGGACATGGAGATTTCTACACCATAGCAGATTTATCATAGAATCAATAAGGTTGGAAAAGACCTCAGAGAGCATTAAGTCCAAGCTATCACCCAGCACCTCCTGACAAATAAACCATGGCTTCAGGTGCCACATCCAAGCCTTTTTTGAGCACTTCCAGGGATGGGGACTCCACCACCTCCCTGGGCAGCACATCCCAATGGCCAATCTCTCTTGCTGGGAAGAACTTTCTCCTCACCTCCAGCCTGAACCTCCCCTGGCACAGCTTGAGATCTTAGGCTAATTATGCAGTGAAGCTGCCCCCCAGGTACCAAGAAGCCCCTTGTCAGCCTCACCCATCTCACCACCAGCTCCCCCATAACCATCCCCACATTTCCCTCTTGTCAGGAGGAGCTCATCAAAATGCTCTTTCCTCAAGAGTAACCAGGACCACCAGGACCTGCCAGCCACAGTTCCCTTCCTCAGCCACCAAGAGACCTCCAAGATCAGCCAGTCCAACCTATCACCCAGCCCTGTCCAGTCAACCAGACCATGGCACTAAGTGCCTCATCCAGGCTCTTCTTGAAGATCTCCAGGGACAGTGACTCCACCACCTCCCTGGGCAGCACATCCCAATGGCCAATCTCTCTTGCTGGGAACAATTTCCTCCTAACACCCAGCCTGATCCTCCCCTGGCACAGCTTGAGACTGTGTCCTCTTGTTCTGGTGCTGCTTGCCTGGGAGAAGAGACCAACCCCCACCTGGCTACAACCTTCCTTCAGGCAGTTGGAGAGAACAAGAAGGTCTCCCCTGAGCCTCCTCTTCTCCAGGCTAAACAACATCAAGATGCTGTTTAGCTCAGTGGTGGAACCTGGAACATCATTTCTCAATCTGCTCTCTGGGTCCATGCTAGGACCTGGAACATTATTTCTCAAGATGCTCTTTAGGTCTCTGGTAGGACCTGGGAGATGACTTTAGTGATTACTCTCTTTATAGCCTGTGTGACATCTTCCAAGCATCAAACTTCAGTGATGATCTAAGCGTGAAAGATGTCCCAAGTGTGCCTCTACACCTTGAGCACAGCACTGTTGACACAATAGAATAGAATAGAATAGAATGGAATGGAATAGAATAGAATAGAATAGAATAGAATAGAATAGAATAGAATAGAATAGAATAGGATAGAATGAACCAGGTTGGAAAAGACCTTTGAGATCAAGTCCAATCTCTCACCCAACACCATCTGATCAACTCTACCATGGCACCAAGTGCCTCAGCCAGGCTCTTCTTAAACACCTCCAGGGATGGGGACTCCACCACCTCCCTGGGCAGCACATTCCCATGGCCAATCTCTCTTGCTGGGAAGAATTTCTTCCTAACATCCAGCCTGAACCTCCCCTGACAATTTACACCACACAAAGCCAAGTGTTAGCTCCCCCCCATGGGACCTTGCCCACCAAGCACAGGCCCAGTGGAGTCCCACCAGCTCTTTCACACATCTAGGTTATTTGGTTTGAAGAAACAGCATTGCTGTCCTTCACCCAAGCCTCTTAGATCCCATACCCACTGTCTCCTACACTAATAAAGAGGTTAAGGTTCTCCTCTCAGATGTTCCTTGAGGAGCTCTCATTTTCATCTCTTTTTTTTTGCTCAACAAAATATTTGGGGAGGGACACCCACCCAAAACCCACCCAAAACCCACCCAAAATACCCCAACCCAATCCAAATCACTACAAGCCAAAAGCATTTCCCTCCAATAGGCTTCAGCTCCTCTTAGTTCACTCTGGATAACAGTGAACTAAAAGATGAAGGATGTCCTCCAGCTTCTGAGCTCACAGCTTCTTTACCTTCGTCATTCACCACAGCTTGATCCATGAATATTTGATTTGCTCCACCTCAGCAGAGCACCTCTGGAGCTCTATGGGTTTCAGAGAATCACAGAATCATTCAGCTTGGGAAAGACCTCCAAGATCCACAGCTACACATCTTTTGAACCCTTCCAGGGATGGGGACTCCACCACTGCCCTGGGCTAGGCCTTGACAACCCTCAAGGGGATGAAATTGTTCCTCATGTCCAACCTAAACCTCCCCTGGGGGAACCCGAGACCATTTCTTCTCACCCTATCACTTGTTCCATGGGAGAACAGCCCAACCCCACCTCCCTCCAATCTCCTTTCAGAGAGCTGTAGAGAGTGAGAAGGTCCTCCCTTGCTTCCTCTTGTTCCTTCACTTGTTCCCTGGAGAAGACCTGCTCTGCTCCTTTACTTCCCTAATTTTACACTTAGCTCCAAAACTGCCAGTGGCAACTTACAGAATACAGAATTAACCAGGTTGGAGAAGACCTTTGAGATCATCCAGGCCAACCTCTCACCCAGCACCATCTGATCAACTCAACCACGGCACCAAGTGCCTCAGCCAGGCTCTTCTTAAACACCTCCAGTGATGATGACTTCTTCTCTGGGCTGTCACAACCCTTACATGAGATTGCACCCATCCTGATCCCCAGCTCCTTCTTCCTCCTGACCATCACATCTCCCCACCTACAATTCCTCCACAACTTCTACACAGGTCCTACTAGGCTGGGTAGATCTACCCAGTCAAGATGCCCAGTAATCCATACTGGATTCCCCTGGCATCAGCAAATTGCTGCATTCCCATGGGGATAAAGCAAAAGATGTGACAGGAAAAAGCCCTGGGAGTTGTGGAGGACTTGTCCTGAGGTTTGGTGAAATCTGCCGTGCCAGCAAATGAAAGCCTCCAGCAACCAGGCTAAAATTAGAGAGAGCTGAGCTGAAACCCAAAGACACATGGTGGCTCTTCACAACTCTTTAAATAGGGCTTAAAGACAGCATTGAGGTGCTTGGTCTGTGCTCAGCCTGCATCTACCCAGATCATGGGGTGGTAGGAGACCTCCAGAGATCATGGAGTTCAAGCCCCCTGCCAAAGCAGGATCATCTCAGGGCAGGTCACACAGGAATGCATCCACATGGATCTTGAAAGCCTCCAGAGAGGACTCCACACTCTCTCTGGGCAGACATGAATTGTTCATTGGGATCCTGGGCTATCACTGATGATTTCTGGGACACTTTTCTCCATGGCACTCCACAGGGTATGAAATGCCCATCCAGTGGATTATCAAGGAACCTGTGAAGGGTCTGATGGATACACAACTCCCTCTTATTTAAAGAGAAGAGTTCCTCCTCCTCCCACTTCCAGAAGGTTTGACTCCTCAAGTCACCAGGCCAAGCCCTGCCCAAGTGGCAGCCACCCCAGGCTGGCTGCCCAGCTCCAGGGGTGGAGCCACCCTCCAGCAGGTCAGTATTGGAGTTCCATTAACTGAATGTCTGGTAGCCACAATGCCACCATTTGGGAAGCACTGGGAAGCTTTGCTGCACCCCAGATCCTCACTCCTCTCCATGATCATCCTAAAATGGTTTGGGTCTGAAGGGGCACTAAAGATCATCTAGGTGCAACCCCCCTGCCACAGGCAGGGATGCCTTCCACCAGCCCAGGATGCTCAAGTCCTCATCCCAGCTGGCCTTGAACACCTCCAGGGAGGGGGCATCCACGACCTCCCTGGGCAACCTGTGCCAGTGTCTCACAGCCTGGGCAGCAGCTCCTTGTGTTTACTGGTGGACCAAGCAGCAGATGGTTGCTGGGGGCAGGGGATGGTGTGTGGCCAGCAGGGCTGGGGAGCCTGGGGCTGCCACCACGCAGCCGCAGTCACCTTGTCCTGGAGAACATCTGCTGGCCGTGGTTAGATGTGGGTTAATCCCTCCTGTCTGCATCTGTGATGAATTCTGATGCTCTGCTCTGAGCTCACTGCACACAGTGGAGCTTGGTGCAGCTGCAGATATCTCAGGGGGTCATTAATTCCTCATTAATCTGAAGTTTGGTGGCTTTAGCAGCGTGCACATGAAGCCACCTTGGAATTCCCCCCAAGGATAATGCATAACTCTTCCTTCAGAATCCCATTTTGTGAGCATCTACAGCTTTAGCCAATTCCCAACGAGCAATTTAGAGGCACTGATAAATTCCTGTGGGCTCAAGGAGTGAAGGATTTGTTCTGGATCACTCCCTACATCTCATTTTGATGGACATTCAAAGCCAGTTTGGAACAACCTGGCCCAGTAGGAGGTTGCCCTGCCCATGGCAGCAGGCTTGGAACTAGATAGTATTTAAGGTCCCTTCCAACCCAAACCATTCTATGATTCAATGATCTTTTAGGTCCCTTCCAACCCAAACCATTCTATGATCCATAAGGTCCCTTCCAACCCAACCCATTCTATGATTCTATGATCCATAAGGTCCCTTCCAACCCAACCCATTCTATGATCCCATGATCCATAAGGTCCCTTCCAACCCAACCCATTCTATGATTCTATGATCCATAAGGTCCCTTCCAACCCAACCCATTCTATGATTCAATGATCTTTTAGGTCCCTTCCAACCCATTCTATGATTCTATGATCCATAAGGTCCCTTCCAACCCAACCCATTCTATGATTCTATGATCTTCAAGGTCCCTTCCAACCCAACCCATTCTATGGTCCATAAGGTCCCTTCCAACCCAACCCATTCTATGATCCATAAGGTCCCTTCCAACCCAACCCATTCCATGATTCCATGACCAACACAGCGAGCATCAGCTGTGCCACAACCAAGCAGCCAGCTCCATAGCAAGCTGGGTTCTGCTGCTCCCCTACTCATTAATTAATTAGTGAATGATGATGAGGGTTGTTCCTTCAGCCACCACAAAAAGATTGATTACAAATCCATTTCTCTTTGAAGGTGCATTATTTGTGTAGCCACAGAATGCTCCTCCCCTGGGAGGTCATTAAAGCAAGAAAGTGGTGTTCTAGCAACACAAGTTGAAGGTGAAGGTTGAAGTTCATGTGGGCATCAAGATGTGATGATGCATGAGGAGACTTGACTCCAACACCATGGAATTCAGATGGGTTTGGATTTGACTCCAGCACTGTGCAATTCAGATGGATTTGGACTGGACTCCAACACCATGGAATTCAGATGGGTTTGGATTTGACTCCAGCACTATGGAATTCAGATAGATTTGGACTTGACTCCAACACCATGGAATTCAGATGGATTTAGATTTGACTCCAGCACCATGGAATTCAGATGGATTTGGACTTGACTCCAACACCATGGTATTCAGATGAATTTGGATTTGACTCCAGCACTATGGAATTCAGATGGATTTGGACTTGACTCCAACACTATGGAATTCAGATGGATTTGGACTTGACTCCAACACCATGGAATTCAGATGGATTTGGACTTGACTCCAACATTGTGGAATTCAGATGGATTTGGACTAAATGAGAGAAACTAAGGTTGAAAAGGAAGACTTATGGGGTCATAGAATTATAGCATCAAGGAGTCATCAAACCTTGGGATCAAGGAATCGTAAGGTAAGGGTTGGGAGGGATCTCCAGAGACCATCAAGTCCAACCCCACCCCTTCCAACCCAGGATCAACCTAGGGCAGGTTACCGAGGAAGGCGTCCAGATGGATCTTGAAAGAGGAAACCTACTTGCACTGCAGCAACGGAAGGAGTAAAATTCCAGAGCCCCTCCGGAGGCTGACCCCTTTCCATCCCCGTGTCTACAAGGGGTAGCCTCGTCAATGAGCTCAAACCCACAGATCCTGAGGATACCAATTAGAAGGTCCTCCAAATAGGCTCCAAAGAGAGGTGGGGTTGGCCGAGCTGCCGCGTTAGCGGCGATTCCAGGGCTTCTGAAGCCCAGCTGTCCCTATTCCTTTAAGTCTTGGTACTTCCCCCCTCCCCACACACACCAAAAAAGTGGCTGTGATGCGAGGTGGAGGTTGCCATGGCGAGCGGACATCCTCTGAGCCAGCAGATGTGGAACGGGCGAGAACCCACCAGGATGAAGTCACTTCTCCCGTCACGGAACGAGGAGGAAAACGCTTTAGGTTTCATCTGTTCCCCAAAGGGCTATAAATACTTCCCCACCCCCCACCCCAACACCTGAGGTTAAAACCCAGCACGGGCACGTGGCCCAGCTGGGGGGGAAAAATAATCACAGCTGGACCAAAAGCGAAGAGATGTGCTGGAGTGAGAGGCAACAAAAAAACCCCAAGCAATGGAAATGAAATCCAGGATCACCCTCTCGTCCCCCCCCCAAAATAAGGAACTTCCTTATGGCCACAGCCTCACGGGCCAACCTCACGGCAATAACCAGCCCAGCCCCGACCCCTCAGCACAATCCAGCCCCACCGACATGGGGCTGGGGGTGGCACAGCCCCATCTCTCCAGCCAGGACTTGGGGAGGTTCCTCTCTCCATCCCTCAGGAAGAGTGATGACCTCATACCTACTGCCCTGAGCCCTTACAAAGCCTGGGCAACCAACTTCTAGCAGATACTAGCCTTATGCCAAGGGACCAAGATGTAGAGCTGGGCTTGCATGAGGAGGCGGACGAGGGAGAGGAGAGGGCTACCACCATCGCATCCACATGGGACTACTGAATGCCGGTGGCTTCTGGAACGATGTCCCCAGCGCGCAGCCACTGCTGCATCCCCCCACCTCCCCCGGGAGGCACCGGTCCCTGTGTGTGTGTGAGCTCGGGAAGGCAGCGAGAGAAGGGCGCAGGTTCTCCCGGTGCTGATCCCAGCCCGGTGTCTCCTTCCCGGCAGGAGAACAAGCCCCAGTCCCACCGGGAATGTCACCTCCCGGGGGTGGTGACAGCGACGGCGGCACCGGCAGCGCCACGAACCCCCCCGGCAACCCCGAGCGCTGCGCACTCCTTTGTCCTCCGCGGAACCTCCGCGGAATCTCCGCATCCCTCACCGGCATCAGCATCCCCCCGCAAAATCCCCGAACCGGGACACCACGGACCCCCACCCCACCCCACCTGTCCCCTCCCGGGGTCGTTACTCACGGTGCAGACGGGAACGCGCGTCCATGCGCGGCCAAGCCGCGGAGCGGGGGGCGCGGAGCTTTTGCGGGGGCGCGGCCGAGGGCTCCCCGCGCCCGCGGCTTCGCCGGCCCCGCCGCTCCCCGCCGCTCCGGACCCGCCTCCCCTTCAGCGGGGCGGTGCCCGGGACACAAAGGCGGCAGCGACGGCACCGGCAACGGCGGGGAAGGGCCCCGCTGCGCGCCCGCGCTGCGAGCCGCGGAGGTGCAGGGGAGGGGAGGGGCGGAGGGAGGGAGGGGGCGGGGAGGGGGCGTGCCAAGGTGACGCCCACCCGCGGAAGGGTGCGGAAAGACGCGCGGGGGGATGCGCAAGGATGCGCTGGGGATGCGCGGAGAGAGGAGGGCGCCCGTCCCGGTTACACCCACGCGCGGAAGGGAACGGTGCGGGAGGTGCGCGGAGGCATGCGCGGCGATGCGCGGGGGCAGTGCACGGGTGGAATGTGCGGGGAGATGCGCGGGAAGATGCGGGGGGAGGATGCGCGGAGCGATGCGCGGCGGGGCGGAGCAGCGCGGAGCTCCGGGAGTAGGGAAGGAGGGTCGCGGGGGCGTGCCACGGTTCCGCCCACCCACGGAAGAGTGCGGAGGGATGCGCGCGTGGATGCGCAATGCGATGTGCGAGGATGCGCGGAGGGGTGGGAGAAAAGGAGGGAGGAAGGGAAGGAGGGTGCCGGGGTTACGCCCACCCGCGGAAGGATGCACGGAGGTGCGGAGAAGCGTGGAGATGAGGGAGGGAGGCGTGGAGGGGGCGTGCCAAGGCTAAACCCACCCGCGGAGGAGTGCGGAGGGATGCGCGGAGCGAGGAAAAGTGCAGAGCAGCGCAGAGCGGTGGAAATTCGGAGCGGGGCGTGCCAAAGCCATTCTCACCCGCCCGCGGAAGGGTGCGGAGGGGTCCGCGGAGGGCTGCTGTGTGGTGCACGCAGGTGGTGCAGCCCCCTTCCCGCAGCCAAGGAGCAGAGCGGGGCCAGGGCAACCCCCGGCTGCGTGGGAGATGCTAAAAAGCCATCACTCCTGTCCTCTGCTGTTCCCTCCTGTCCCCTCCACCCCCGCCCCGCCCCCAGTCCTTGGTCCTCCTCCTTTCCCTAAGGCAGGAATCATTTTCTTCACTTTGCAAAGCTGTGGAGGCCGAGGGGAAGTCTCCAGCCTGGCAAACTGCTCTGCGGTCAAGAGGACCAAAACCATCTCAAAATGCATCTGCAGGGTGGGAAAGTGCTGGCAGATGTCCCAGAGCCCTCACCCTCCGTGGGAGGTGGCTCAGCATCCCTCGGAACAGGGATGCAACAGGCCACAGGCTGCAAGGGTGTGGGCAGCAAGGAAGATCTTGCAGGATATGGAGATTGTCCTGCATCACCAGGAACATCCAGCCTCTGAGGCACAGACAGGGACCAGTGTGTGGGTCTGGGACCTCTGCCCTTGTCCTTGTGTGCTGCCCAGGTGCAGTGCTGAGGACCTGGCGATGGCTTGGGTTTACTGCAGCTTCTCTGGGTGTCTGCAGAGCAGATGTTGCAGTTGGCAGGTGCAGGTGATGCTCAGCTTGTGTCTTTTCACTCTCTCTTCCTCACTGCAGCAGAACTCTCTGCAGCAGGCATTGGCCCAGGCATGTAACCTCCTGGCTGGTGACCTCATCCTGTCCTCCATGCACAGGTGGGCTTGCTGGAAGAACCACCACCAAGCACAGCTCCAGGGCAGGTCATGGCCATAGCACATGATTTCCTTGGTGGCAGGGTGACTTTGCAGCCTGCTCTGTGCTGTGTGAGAACCCCAGCATGGTGAGGTTGGAAGGAGCCTCTGGAGATCATCCAGCCCAAGCCCCCTGCTAAAGCAGGGCAGCCACAGCAGCTTGCCCAGCAGCACAGTGCCCAGATGGCTTTGGAAGCTCTCCACACAAGGAGACTCCACAACCTCTCTGGGCAGCCTGCTCCAGGCCTCCAGCACCCTCACAACAAACAAGTTTCTCCTCCAGTTCAGATGGAACCTCCTGGGCTCCAGTTTGTGCCCATTGCCCCTTGTCCTGTCCCTGGGCACCACTGAGCAGAGTCTGGCCTCTTCCTGTGGCCCATCACCCTTTAGCTAAAAGCATTGCTCAGCTGCCCTCTGGGGCTGCTCTTCTGCAGGCTCAACAGCCCCAGGGCTCTCAGCCTTTGCTCCTCACAGAGCTGCTCCAGGCCCCTCAGCATCTTTGGAGCCTCCCCTGGACTCTCTCCAACAGTTGCCTGTCACCCTTGACCTGGGGAAGCCAGAACTGGACCCAGGACACCAGATGTGTCCTCTCCACCTGGCCTGGGCAAGCTGCTGTGGGTGCCCCTGCTTTAGCAAGGGGATTGGCCTGGGTGATCTCCAGAGGTCCCTTCCAACCCTCACCATGCTGGGGTGATGTGAAAAGTTAGAGCAGAGGTGGATGTGTTCCTAGCTCTGCAGGTCTGGGCTCAGCATGGCCTGTTGGAGTCCCCATGGCTGGGATGATGAGGTGATAAATCACAGCACGTCCTGGCCAGGCTGGATGGAGGTCTGAGCAACCTGGTCAGGGGAAGGTGTCCCTGCCCAGAGCATGGGAGTTGGAACTAGATGGTCTTTAAGGTCCCTTCCAATCCAATCCATCTGATGATTCTGTGAGCCTCAAGTCCTGAAACCAAGTTATTTTTTGTTATCCCCTGAGTAAGAAGTCTGTCACATAGGGAAGGAACATCCCTGAAGGACACAGCTCCTCATATTTAATCACTGATGGTGCTACACACCTTGGAACTTTTTCCCTGTGGAAGCCCCAGTGTACTTTCCACCCCCTCACCTCCCTTCTGGTTGTCCTCTCAAGTGCCACTTCATTTATTCCTGGACAATGCCAATCTCCATGTCCAGAGGCTTTCATTTTAAGATTGAGAAGAGCAGATGAGTCATGGGCTGTGGCTGCTGCTTTTTAGGTCACCCTCTAAGTAGGCCACAGCAGGCAGGAAACAGAAGTCCAGTTGGGTGCTGGGAGGTGGTAAGGGTGGTTCCAGACTGGGGGGGTGTAAGGGACTGGGAGTGCCTGGCAAAAGATGGCATCAAGAACTCTGGAAACAACAGGGGCCACCAAAAATGGACCTTCTTCTTGAGAGTCTGGGGGGGACAGCAACACTGGGAGGGATGGGATATGAGGGGAAGAGGATGGGATGGAATATGATGGGAAGGTGGGATGGGATATGATGGGAAGAGGATGGGATGGAATATGATGGGAAGGTGGGATGGGATAAGATGGGAAGAGGATGGGATGGAATATGATGGGAAGGTGGGATGGGATAAGATGGGAAGAGGATGGGATGGAATATGATGGGAAGGTGGGACGGGATATGATAGGAAGATGGGATGGGATAAGATGGGAAGAGGATGGGATGGAATATGATGGGAAGATAGGATGGCATATGATGGGAAGGTGGGATTGGATATGATGGGAAGATGGGATGGGATATGATGGGAAGGTGGGATTGGATATGATGGGAAGATGGGATGGGATATGATGGGAAGAGGATGGGATGGAATATGATGGGAAGGTGGGATGGGATATGATGGGAAGAGGATGGGATGGAATATGATGGGAAGATGGGATGGGATATGATGGGAAGAGGATGGGATGGAATATGATGGGAAGGTGGGATGGGATATGATGGGAAGATGGGATGGGATAAGATGGGAAGAGGATGGGATGGAATATGATGGGAAGATGGGATGGCATATGATGGGAAGGTGGGATTGGATATGATGGGAAGATGGGATGGGATATGATGGGAAGGGAATGGGGTGGGACCAGTAGGAGCATATTTGCATGGGTCAGGGTTTGGCATATCACTGCCCTGCCACCATCAGTGCCACCACCAGCCCTGGCTTGCCCATGACAGGGTAGGCAGGAGTGTGCTGATACTGTTGAGTGTATGACACCATCAGGCTAGGATGTCAGAAGTCCTCAGCCTCTATCTCAATGGAACAACTCATGTCTTCTCCTTGCCAGGGAAATCCCTTCACCTCCATTACCTGGAAGCTGTTTAGAAACCTGGCATAAAAGATCAGGACCAGGCTCCTTCACCTGCTCACTCTTGAATTCCATTAAGTGGTTTTAAACCCCTCCATGGGGCCTGGGGTGATGGTGTTGCTGGACACCAAGGCATCTTCCATTTGAGGGTAGTGTCTGCAGAAGGATCTCTCCAGGCTGGATCAATGGACTGTGATCAGTGGGATGAGGTTCAACAAGGCCAAGTGCTGGGTGCTGCACTTGGGTCACAACAACGCCGTGAGGGCTCCACGCTTGGGGCAGAGTGGCTGGAGACTGCCTGGTGGAAAAAAGACCTGGGGGTGGTGGTTGACAGCAGCTAAAGATGAGCCAGGGTGTGCCCAGGCGGCCAAGAAGGCCAATGGCATCCTGGCTTGGGTCAGCACTAGTGTGGCCAGCAGGAGCAGGGCAGGGATTGTGCCCCTGTGCTGGGCACTGGTGAGGCCACACCTTGAGTTCTGGGCCCCTCACTCCAGGGGCATTGAGGGGCTGGAGCAGATCCTGAGAAGGGCAACAAAGCTGGCAAAGGGACTGGAGAACAGGGCCAGTGAGGAGCAGCTGAGGCAGCTGGGGGTGTTCAGTCTGGAGAAGAGGAGGCAGAGGGGAGACCTTCTGGCTCTCTACCGCTCCCTGAAAGGAGGCTGGAGCCAGGTGGGGGGCAGTTTCTTCTCCTTAGTTTCAGGTGATAGAATGAGAGGAAATGGCCTGAAATTGTGCCAGGGAAAGTTCAGGTTGGACATGAGGAACAATTTCTTTCCTGCAAGAGTGGTCAGGCACTGGCACAGGCTGCCCAGGGAGGTGCTGGAGTCACCATGCCTGGAGATGTTCAAGAAACCTGTGGCCATGGCACTGTGGGGCATGGTGTGATGGCCGTGGTGGTGTTGGGCTGATGGATGGACTTGATGATCTCAAAGGTCTTTTCCAGCCACAACAGTTCTATGATTCTAAGGGCTCAGAGGAGCTTGGGAACCACCTCAACAGAAGAAGCTGCAATAGGAGGCCAGAGCCACCTTGAAGCTGCTGAGGCCAGAAGAGAGACAATGCGAGCCAAGAAACTCCCTCAGGTCCTGATGTTTCAGTTAGCAGGAGGTGTCCCTGCCCATGGCAGGGGTGTCAAAACTAGATGATCTTCAAGGTCCCTTCCAACCCAAACCACTCCATGACTCTATGGTTATAAATATCTATTAATGTGAAAACTGCAGGCAAGGGAGGGGGGGGGGGGGGGGGGGGGATGTGTGGGCACCAGGACATTCAGCACTGGTCCCAGTGCTCCTCTGCTGCCAGCAGAATCCCTACTCTTCTCCCTTCCATTCTTGTTTCCCTCCAAAGCAGAGATTCACAGATTGCATGGGGTTGGAAGAGATCCTCAAAGGTCCTCTTGTCTAACCCCCCTGCAGTCAGCAGGGACACCTCCAACCAGAACAGGCTGCCCAGGGCCACATCAAGTCTGACTGGCAGGTGCCTGCCTCCCAAGCACTGATGTTCAGGTGGTGCACAAAAGCCTTCCCTCGCCTTTCAGTTCCAGCCTGGAGAAGGCTGAGCTCTCCAGGTCGGTCTGGCAGCGAGCATTTAACCATCTGAGCTGCAAGCCTCATTCCAGCTGCCTCTGAAATCCCTCCTTTCATCAGGACTTGCCTCAATCCAGGCATGACTTTGCCTGCTGGAGCCACCCCGATGAAGAGCAGATGAAGGTCGTTCCGAGCTCGGCTGCTCACCCAGGGAAATCAGGAGGGCTTTGCTGCGGAGCCTTCCCACCAGTGGGGTTTCTGGCAGGGCTGGTGGAGGCTGCTGGTTGATTCCATTTCTGCTGCACCTCTCAGCAGAGCAGTGCTGAAGGAGGAGGACTCGCTCTCCTTCCCCCCGTTTGCTGCAGTGGGCTGCACTCTGCAGCAAGCAGCTCTCCAACAAGACGTTGCAGATGCTGCAGCAGGCACAAATCCTCACCCATGATGTTGCTCCTCGAGGTTTCCACAGCAGAAGCCTCTGGTTATTCCCTGCTTCAGGTCCTTCTGACCTTTAAGGTACTCCAGTCCTTTCTACCTCTACAATTCCAACACACACACTGTGGGGTGAGGGGAGTAGGAAGGGAGAGCTTTCAGTGAGAGCCCACAATGAGACCCCCAGCAGCAGCTGCCCCTCCACCCTTGGGCTTCCAGCCCCTGGCCAGACCACACCTGGAGCACTGTGTCCAGCTCTGGAGCCTCTGTGCCAGGAAGGATCTGGAGGTGCTGGAAGGTGTCCAGAGAAGGGCCATGAGGAGGAGCAGAGGGCTGGAGCTGCTCTGCTGTGAGGACAGACTGAGGGAGGTGGGGTTGTGCAGGCTGGAGAGGAGAAGGCTCCCAGGAGACCTCATTGTGGCCTTGCAGGATCTGCAGGGGGCTCCAAGAAAGCTGGGGAGGGACTTCTGAGGGTGTCAGGGAGGGATAGGTCTGGGGGGATGGAGCAAAACTAGAAATGGGGAGATTGAGATTGGCTGTGAGGAAGAAGTTGTTGCCCAGGAGGGTGGTGAGAGCCTGGCACAGGCTGCCCAGGGAGGTGGTGGAAGCCTCCTGCCTGGAGGTGTTTGCAGCCAGGCTGGAGGTGGCTGTGAGCAACCTGCTGTGGTGTGAGGTGTCCCTGGCCATGGCAGGGGGTTGGAACTGGCTGAGCCTTGAGGTCCCTTCCAACCCTGACACTTCTATGATTCTAAGATGGTTATGGGTCTAGAGAACAAGTCCTGTGAGGAGCAGCTGAGGGAACTGGGGTTGCAGAGGGAGTCTGGAGAAAAGGAGTCTCAGGGTAGATTTTTCTGGCTCTGAAAGGAGGTTGGAGGCAGATGGGGGTCAGCCTCTCCTGCCAAAGAACAAGCGATTGGACAAGAGGAATCAGCCTCAGGTTGCCCTGGGGGAGGTATATGTTGGACACAGGGAAGAATTTCTTTCCCCAAAGTGTTCTCAAACACTGGGACAGGCTGCTCAGGGAGGTGGTGCTGTCCCCATCCATGGACAGGTTCCTAAACCATGCAGCCATAGCACTCTGGGACATGGTTTTGTGGGCATGGTGGTGTTGGGTTGCAAGCTGAGCCTGATGACCTTCCAGGTCTTTTCCAACCAAAACAATTCCCTGATTCTATCACCTCTGGGGGGCTGGGGGAGCTCACCCTACTTTTCTATCTGCAGAGGGTTTTTTGAGTGGGTGCTGTGCTCAGGTTCTGCCTTCCCAGCAGGACTTGGCTCTTCCCAGCACCCTCCCACTGCCCAGGCAGCTGCTGGAGCCCCCATCCCTGGAGCTGTTCAAACAGGGATTGGATGTGGCACCTGGAGCCATGGTTTAGTTAGTCAGGAGGTGTTGGGTGATAGGTTGGACTGGATGATCTCTGAGGTCTTTCCCAACCTTATTGATTCCATGATTCCATGGCAGCAGAAGGCAGCTGCAGCCTGCCAGGGCTCCCAAACCAGCAGCGCTGGGAGGCCTCCAAAATTAAAGCAGCCATTTGTGCTCTGGTGTATTACATTCTGATTAGGATCATTTTGGCAGCAGCAGAGATAATTTGTGACCATCAAATGCATCTCCAGAACATGCCTTTGCAGTTACCAACCCCCTGAGATCCTTGTTTTGACCTTTGAGCAACCACAAAACAATTGAGAATCACAGAACCATAGAATCAGCCAGGTTGGAAAAGACCTCAGAGATCATCCAGTCCAACCTCTCACCTAATCCCTAACACCTCCTGCCAACTAAAGCATGGCTCCAAGGGCCACATCCAAGCCTGTCTTGAACACCTCCAGGGATGGGGACTCCACCACCTCCCTGGGCAGCACATCCCAGTGGCCAATCTCTCTTGCTGGGAAGAACTTTCTCGTCACGTCCAGCCTCCCCTGGCACAGCTTGAGACTGTGTCCTCTTGTTCTGCTGCTGCTTGCCTGGGAGAAGAGACCAACCCCCACCTGGCTACAGCCTCCCTTCAGGGAGTTGGAGAGAGCAAGAAGGTCTCCCCTGAGCCTCCTCTTCTGCAGGCTAAGCAACCCCAGCTCCCTCAGCCTCTCCTCCCAGGGCTGTGCTCCAGACCCCTCCCCAGCTTTCTTGCCCTTCTCTGGACACCTTCCAGCAGCTCAACATCTTTCCTAACCTGACCTGATGGGGCTCTGAGCACCTTGCTCTAGCTCTAGATGTCCCTGCTGACTGTAGAGGGGGTTGGACAAGATGACCTTTAAAGGTCTCTTCCAACCCAACCCATTCTCTGACTCAATTTTGCTGATGGATTTTTGACTCTAATGGAAGAGTTGAGAGCTGATTGGGGCAGCTCTTGGCACCAGCAGCCCCCAGCTCAGCGTGCCCACAGGCCACCTCAGCTCCCCCAGGCCTATCAGCCACATTCTCATTGGGTTTAACTCCTCTTAGACTGGAGACTGAGCAACCTTCCATGGGTTTTTTGGGGTGGCTCTGGTGTGATACCCTCTCAGTACTTAAAAATAGAGCAGTTACTAAGCAATGGCAGTGAGCAGCAAGTGAAGCCTCCTGAGGTTTGCTGCTCCCAACAGGTATTTTTCCCAACCTCATTACTGTAAACACTGTGGGTTGACAAATTCTGAATCAGAGCTCTCTCTCCCCCCTTCCCTCCTTCCCTCCCTCCCATTATCCCCAGTCTGTGCTGCCCCCCTCCCATTATCCCTCCAGAACAACAGCAGCAGCCAGCAGGAGATGTTGATTTTCCCCTCCAGCTTTGAAGGTCGTGGTTGGCAGGAGGGGGTTTCCAGCCTGTCCATGCATCTGAACACCTTGGGAAAGGGAAAACAGGAAGCAGAGCAGGAAAATGGGATGCAATGGGCATGTGGTGGGGTAACCATGGCAGGAGAGACATCCATGGGCTTCATGTTTCCATGGCAGGAGAGACATCCATGGGCTTCATGTTCCCATGGCAGGAGAGCCATCCATGGGCTTCATGTTTCCATGGCAGGAGAGACATCCATGGGCTTCATGTTTCCATGGCAAGAAAGAGCTGGAGAGACATCCATAGAATAGAATAGAATAGAATAGAATAGAATAGAATAGAATAGAATAGAATAGAATAGAATAGAATAGAATAGAATAGAATAGAATTAACCAGGTTGGAAAAGACCTCAGAGATCATCAAGGCCAACCTCTCACCCAACACCATCTGATCAACTCAACCATGGCACCAAGTGCCTCATCCAATCTTTTTCTGAACACCTCCAGGGATGGGGACTCCACCACCTCCCTGGGCAGCACATCCCAAGGGCCAATCTCTCTTGCTGGGAAGAATTCCTTCCTCACCTCCAGCCTGAACCTCCCCTGGCACAGCTTGAGACTGTGTCCTCTTGTTGTGGTGCTGCTTGCCTGGCAGAAGAGACCAACCCCCACCTGGCTACAACCTCCCTTCAGGCAGTTGGAGAGAGCAAGAAGGTCTCCCCTGAGCCTCCTCTTCTGCAGGCTAAGCAACCCCAGCTCCCTCAGCCTCTCCTCCCAGGGCTGTGCTCCAGACCCCTCCCCAGCTTTCTTGCCCTTCTCTGGACACCTTCCAGCAGCTCAACATCTTTCCTGAACTGAGGAGCCCAGAACTGGACACAGGACTCCAGGTGTGGCCTAAGCAGTGCTGAGCACAGGGCAGAATGACTTCCCTGCTCCTGCTGGCCACACTGTTCCTGCTGCAGGCCAGGATGCCCTTGGCCTTCTTGGCCCCCTGGGCACACTGCTGGCTCCTGTTCAGCTGCTGTCAACCACTACTCCCAGTTCCCTCTCTGCCTGGCTGCTCTCAACCACTCTGACCCCAGCCTGTAGCACTGCATGATGATGCTGAGGGGGTCACTGTTCTGCCAAGGCAGAGCTCAAATTCAATTGCATCTTTTCTTCTCGATTTTCTGCTGCTGATTAAGCTGGACACTGCCTGAAGGCCTGGGACAGCAGAGCCTTACCCTTCCTGGTAGCTCCAACACCTTCCCAACACAGCAGTGGGAGCAGCAATTTTAGGGGCTTTCAGGTCTTACAGCAATCAAGACACAGCTGGCACTGGGGTCTGGGTTTGGTTTGGGTGGGTTTGTTTCTCTCCCACAAATGGTTGCTCTGCACAATCCCCCTGCATCAGACTCTCCAAGAGGATCAGATTTTAATCCTCAATCATAACAGCCTGGATAATTGACCCAGATGGCTCTGCAACTGCTTCTCCTGGTGCCACAGTCTGCTCCACCATGCTGGGGCTTACAACCTGGGCATGTTCAGCCATGGGAGAAGACAACTAAGAGGAAAAGGCCTCAAGCTGCACCAGGGGAGGTTTAGGTTGGGCATGAGGAACAATTGCCTTCCTGCAAGGGATGTCAGGCACTGGCACAGGCTGCCCAGGGAGGTGCTGGAGCCCCCACCCCTGGAGGTGTTCAAGAAATGTGAGGCCATGGCACCTGGGCTTGTGGCTCAATGGCCATGGAGCTGTTGGGCTGATGGTTGGGCTGGATGACCTCAGAGGCCTTTTCCAACCTAACCAATTCTATGATTCATGGTAACTGAGGCTGAGACACAGCAGTGGCACTGACACCCATCTGCAGCCCACCCCACACATGGGTGTCTGCTCCTCTTGTGCTCATCCTCACCATGGCAATTAGAATCACAGAACTGTCAGGGCTGGAAGGGACCTCAAGGCTCAGCCAGTTCCAACCCCCCTGCCATGGCCAGGGACACCTCACACCGCAGCAGGTTGCTCACAGCCACCTCCAGCCTGGCTGCAAACACCTCCAGGCAGGAGGCTGCCACCACCTCCCTGGGCAGCCTGTGCCAGGCTCTCACCACCCTCCTGGGGAACAACTTCTTCCTCACAGCCAATCTCAATCTCCCCATTTCTAGTGTTGCTCCATCCCCCCAGTCCTGTCCCTCCCTGACACCCTCAGAATTCCCACTGTTGGCCTCCTCCTAAATTTGCAGGGGAAATGAAAATTCTGGAGGGTTTCTTTCATGCTTGGCTTGTGCTCAGATTTCTTGTAGGAAGCTGGGAAGGGTCTCACCTGCTCAGATTTTAACCATCTAGCAAACCACCCTCTACAGCAGGGGAGTAAACCCCTCCAGGGAATTCCTCTCAAGGATATGAGAGGTCTTTTCCAGCCAAAACAATTCTGTGATTCTGTGTTGGGTGCTTTGGGCAACCTGCCTGCAGCATCTCCATTGAGTGGAGCTGAACCTTCTCCCTGGCCATTTCCAGGCACCTCTGACACCTTTGAGTGCAGATCCCTAAATGATGCTCTAAAGCAGCTGCTGCAAGCAGAGCATGAGCTGTTCCATCACACTTCTTTCACTTCATGGATCTCAAGGTCTCTGTAGTAAACCAAGAGCAGCACTGGAAGTGATGTAAAATACCAGAGAACCCCAGCATGCTGGGCTTGGAAGGGACCTCTGGAGAGCATCCAGTCCAACCCCCCCTGCTACAGCAGGGCAGCCACAGCAGCTTGCCCAGCAGCACAATGCCCAGCTGGCTTTGGAAGCTCTCCACACAAGGAGACTCCACAACCTCTCTGGGCAGCCTGCTCCAGGCCTCCAGCACCCTCACAACAAACAACTTTCTCCTCCTGTTCAGCTGGAACCTCCTGGGTACCAGTTTGTGCCCACTGCCCCCTGTCCTTTCCCTGGGCACCACTGAGCAGAGTCTGGCCCCAGCCTCTTTCTTCTTCCCAGCTCCTTTATCTCTTGCTGAGCATTGCTCAGCTCCCCTCTGGGGCTGCTCTTCTGCAGGCTCAGCAGCCCCAGGGCTCTCAGCCTTTGCTCCTCACAGAGATGCTTCAGGCCCCTCAGCACCTTTGGAGTCTCCCCTGGTCTCTCATCAGCAGTTTCCTGTCTCTCTTGGGACCCAGAACTGGACCCTCTCCTCTGGATGTGTCCCCACTGGGGCAGAGTAGAGGGGAGGAGAACCTCCCTCAATCTGCTGGCCACACTCTTCTTGATGCATACCAGGAGACCATTGGCCTTCTTGGCCAGGAGGTCACACTGCTGCTCCATGGACAACTTGCTGCCCATCAGCACTCTCAGGTCCTTCACCTTGGAGCTGCTTCCCAGCAGGTCCCCCCTCACCTGTACTGCTGCAGGGGGGTTCTTCCTCCCCATGTGCAGGACCCTGCACTGCTCTGGCTGAACTTCATGAGGTTCTTTGGGAATATATGAAGCTAAGAAGAAGATTAAGAGAAACTGGATCAATATCTGTATTTGGCCTCAAAGTTTTAGGTAGATGAGACCTGGAGTTGAAACCCTTGTTAGCTGAAGAAGCCCTCTTGGCTCTCTTCCTGATTTATGGCAGCTCCAGGCCTGGTGACTGGATTGAGGATAAAGTCTCTTCTGAGAAGGATCACTGGCAGGGAACAGAGTCAGAGCAAGGGATCAAAGATCATCAAATACAGCAAGTGACACTTCCAATTAACCAGGACTTTGCAGCTGAGCTTTGATTGATCTGCTCGAGAGACTGGGGAGGGGTGACAGGAAATGTAGAGCTCAGGGTGATGAAAAATGGGGAGAGGCAGCTTGGAGAAGCCCAGGTACTGAAAACAAAAGTCCTACATTACCTTGATGCAAAGGAATGGTGGCTTTGTTCAGGCTGGAGGTGAGGGGAAAGTTCTTCCCAGCAAGAGAGATTGGCCACTGGAATGTGCTGCCCAGGGAGGTGGTGGAGTCCCCATCCCTGGAGGTGTTTAAGAAGAGCCTGGATGAGGCACTTGGAGCCATGGTTGAGTTGATCAGATGGTGTTGGGTGAGAGGTTGGACCTGATGATCTCAGAGGTCTCTTCCAGCCTGGTTAATTCTGTATTCTGTAGCCCAAGCAAAGGATCATTGAATCATGGTTTGGATGGGAAGAGTCCTTTAAAGGCCATCCAGTCCAGCCCCCTGCAGTCAGCAGGGACAGCTGGAACTAGAGCAGGTTGCTCAGAGCCCCAACCAACCTGACCTGGAATGCTCCCAGGGATGGGGCAGCTCCCACCTCTCTGGGTGTTAAAATTCCTCTCTCCTTCTTCATGACAAGGACCTGCAGGAGCTGAGACATCTGCCTGGGTTGAAGAGAGAAGATGGAGAACATGGCTGGAGAAGATGGAGGTGACCTCATTGGCAAACCCAAGCTGCTTCCTGAGAAATCACTGAGGGGTGAGAGCCAAGGCCAGAGGCCACTCCAGCCTGAGGCAGCACAGGACTTACCCAGGGGGGCTCAGTGGCCAGCCAAGCCAAGCTGGGTAAGGGCCTCCTGCTCTGCAGGGAAGAGCCCCATGGGTAACCATAGGAACGACCAGTTCCTGGCTGGAGACTGCCAGCCATGGCCTTTGTGAAGAGCAGAGCTGCTGCTGGGCTTGGGGTTGGCTGCTCATTGCCTGGCTGAAGGCCATGGGCAGCAGAAGACACTGGTGGGATCCCCATCTCCCTCAGCTGATCCCCATCCATCGGGGGTGCTGCCATGTTTCCCCTTGTGAGGCTCCTTGTGCTTCCCTTCCCCTCTTCAGGGGATGCAGCTCTGCATAATTCATCACTAACCTTTCTTGTCCATGCTCTAGGACAGACACAGTGAGAAACTTCAGCTAAAAAATTCATTTTCTTCAGGAAAAAGCAGCGAGGGAGGCTGAAAAGAGATCACCTCCTGCATTAGCTGCTCTGTGCTGCCAGCCCAGCACGGGGCACACGCTCGGCACGTATCCCGGCCAAGGAGGGAGGCTGGCCAGGGGCCCCAGGGAGTGGGCAGCTCCCTTAGCACAGAATCATAGAAGTGTTTGGGTGGGAAAAGACCTCCAAGATCACCAAGTCCAACCATCAACCCAACACCACCATGGCCATCAGTCTGTGTCCCCAGCAGCTATGCTCTTTGAGGTCTTTTCCAACCTTATTGATTCCATGATTCTATGTCCACACCTTTCCCGAGCACCTCCAGGGATGGGGACTCCAGCACCTCCCTGGGCAGCCTGTGCCAGTGCCTGACCACTCCTGCAGGAAAGAAATTGTTCCTCATGTCCAATTGGAATGGAATGGAATGGAATGGAATGGAATGGAATGGAATGGAATAGAATAGAATAGAATAGAATAGAATAGAATAGAATGGAATGGAATGGAATGGAATGGAATGGAATGGAATGGAATGGAATAGAGTAGAGTAGAATAGAATAGAATAGAATAGAATAGAATAGAATAGAATAGAATAGAATGGAATGGAATGGAATGGAATGGAATGGAATGGAATAGAATAGAATAGAATAGAATAGAATAGAATGGAATGGAATGGAATGGAATGGAATGGAATGGAATGGAATGGAATGGAATAGAGTAGAATAGAATAGAATAGAATAGAATAGAATAGAATAGAATAGAATAGAATAGAATAGAATAGAATAGAATGGAATGGAATGGAATGGAATGGAATGGAATGGAATGGAGTAGAGTAGAGTAGAGTAGAATAGAATAGAATAGAATAGAATAGAATAGAATAGAATAGAATAGAATAGAATAGAATAGACCAGGTTGGAAGAGACCTTCAAGATCATCGTGTCCAACCTATCATCCAACACCACCCAAACAACTAAGCCATGGCACCAAGCACCTATCAAGTCTTCTCCAATCCTTTCTTTTACATAGTTCCACCTCAGAGCACTGCAGCTTCTGTACCTAAGTGCCTGACCCCTCAAGTGCTTGGGCACAGATCATAGAATCAGACAATTGTCAGGGTTGGAAGGGACCTCAAGGCTCAGCCAGCTCCAACCCCCCTGCCATGGCCAGGGACACCTCACACCGCAGCAGGTTGCTCACAGCCACATCCAGCCTGGCCTTCAAAACAACGAGATCTCCCCTGAGCCTCCTCTTCTCCAGGCTGAGCAACCCCAGCTCCCTCAGCCTCTCCTCCCAGGGCTGTGTTCCAGGAGATGTCCCTGCTGACTGCAGGAGGATTGCACAAGATGTCCCTGATGTAATCTGTGCTTCTATGATCCTCATCCCCCAGCCAAGCCAGCTCCTCCAGCCACCCAGAAGTGAGTGTGCTTGACTCGAGAGGCTGCCTGGAACGCTGGTGCAGAAAAACCTTTCAGGGAGGGCTGTGCAAGCCCAGCATCCCCATATCTCCTGCCCTCCACTGGGAATGTCTGACAGATTGGAACATGAACCAGCATGCCAAAATAAGCAGCAACAACACTCCAGGGACCTTCAGTCTCCCTTCATTACAGTCAGGAAGGTAAAATCAAGCAGACATGGAGCTCACGCTTGATTTCAACCTCACATCACGAGTGGAGAACAAAGGGAAATGCTCTTGGTTGGCTGTGCTCAGCCATTCATCCACAGCTTGGGCACATTCTGGGGCTTGCTTGGCCCCCATGGCAGTGGTGGCATGGAACATCTGTGCTGGGAGGGCAGGCTGAGAGAGTTGGGGTTGTTCAGCCTGGAGATGAGAATCCACCATGGACCACCACAGATCCAGCTCTGGAGTCCTCAGCACAGCAGACCTGTTGGAGCAGGGCCAGAGGAGGCCACAGCAATGATGGGAAGGCTGGAAGCTGGGGTTGGTTCAGCCTGGAGAAGAGAAGGCTCCAGGAGGAGCTTCTGGTGGCCTTGCAGTGCTTCAAGTGGCCAAGAAAAAGCTGGGGACAGACTTCCAGCAGGGGCTGCTGTGACAGGACAAGGGGGGATGGTGTGAACACCCCAGTCTGTAAATACCAGTAGGTAAGGTACAAATATGCAAACACAGAGTTGCAAACATCAACACAGGCACTTCAGAGCTGGAAACACCCAAACCACACACAGATACATCAGATGTAAACAGAGAGCTTGAAATACACAGCCAGGAAACCCCAGAGAGCTGCAAGATGCCCCATCCCTGGAGCCTTCTCAGCCCCATCCCTGGAGCCTTCTCTGCCCCATCCCTGCAGCCTTCTCAGCCCCATCCCTGGAGCCTTCTCAGCCCCATCCCTGGAGCCTTCTCTGCCCCATCCCTGGAGCCTTCTCTGCCCCATCCCTGGAGCCTTCTTAGCCCCATCCCTGGAGCCTTCTCTGCCCCATCCCTGGAGCCTTCTCAGCCCCATCCCTGCAGCCTTCTCAGCCCCATCCCTGGAGCCTTCTCAGCCCCATCCCTGGAGCCTTCTCTGCCCCATCCCTGCAGCCTTCTCAGCCCCATCCCTGGAGCCTTCTCAGCCCCATCCCTGGAGCCTTCTCAGCCCCATCCCTGCAGCCTTCTCAGCCCCATCCCTGCAGCCTTCTCAGCCCCATCCCTGGAGCCTTCTCAGCCCCATCCCTGCAGCCTTCTCAGCCCCATCCCTGCAGCCTTCTCAGCAGGGCCTCCTGTGACAGCCCAAGGGGGGATGGTTTGAACTAGAAGAGGGAGATTGAGACTGGAGAGAAGGAAGAAAGGTTTGACACTGGGGGTCATGAGACCCTCACCCAGGCTCCCCAGAGAGGTGTGAGCTGCCCCATCCCTGGAACCATTGCAGGTCAGGTTGTCTGGGCTCTGAGCAACCTGCTCTAGGTGCAGCTGTCCCTGGTCACTGCAGGGGGTTGGAATCTATCTGTCACCTCTCTGGGACATGTGGACCAGGGCCTCAGCACCCTCAGAGTAAAAAAATACCTTCTTTAGCTCACAGATCCACAGAGTGATAGCAGTTGGAAGGAACCTCTGGAGAACATCTATTCCTCTGCCAGAGCAGGTTCACCAAGAGCAGGTTGCCCAGGATGGTGTCCCTGTGGGTTTTGACTGATTCCAGAGCTGGAGACTCCACCACCTTTCTGGGCAGCCTGTAACAGAGCTCCAGCACCCTCAAAGTGAAGGAGTTCCTAGTCTAGAAGTTTCTAGTGAAACTACTGGTTACTAGTAAAACTACTAGCTTCCCAGAAAGACCAACTGGCCATTGGGATGTGCTGCCCAGGGAGGTGGTGGAGTCCCCATCCCTGGAGGTGTTCACAAAAGGCTTGGATGTGGCCCTTGGAGCCATGCTTTAGTTGCCAGGAGGTGTTGGGTATTAGGTCACAGGTTGGACTTGATGATCTCTGAGGTCTTTTCCAACCTTATTGATTCTGTGACACCTGAAGATTCTTCCTGTAATCAAGGAAGGATGACCCCAGGGAGTGTGGGCCAAGAGCCCACCAGTGGTGACGTGCACCAGGGCAGCTTTTACAACTCCAAACCATTAAGGGCTGGGAATAAGATTAAGTACCTGGCCCTTGGCTCCATCTCAATGTTAAGGGCTTGGTGTAAATCAATTATCTCATGCTGGCCTAAAAATAAGTATCTGGAATTATTTTGAGAGCTGAAGAGGATTTTTGCTTCCTCCTCACACTTAGTCATCAACTTCTTTAATCAATATTAATGAAATAAACCCAGGCACGTTTCTGCCTTCTGCAGCAAAGCAGGCAGGGACCTGCTCCACACGGGGAGCTCAGCTCTTGGTGGGTACCTGGGGAGGGGGGGAGGACATGCAGTGCCAAACACTGAGTTAGTTGCCATGGTAAGAGCTCCTTTTTATACCTTCAGCTGCAGAGAAAGTTGTTTCCAAACCCCACATTAACTCCTGCCATCCCCTGCCAGGTGCTGAGCTGCCCTCTCAACCTGGAGCTGCTGGGAGAAGAGAGCGAAGCCAATGTCTTGGCTTCCAGATCTGGCCAAGTGAGGGAGAGATTCATGGAATCACAGAATGGGTTGGGTTGGAAAAGACCTCTGAGATCATGGAGTCCAACCATCAGCCCAACATCCCCATGGACACTAAACCATGGCCTCAAGTGCCACAGCCACAGGTTTCTTGAACACCTCCAGGGATGGGGACTCTGCCAGGCACTAACCCAGGAGGTTCTGTATGAACCTTTGTGTCCATCTTGGAGGTCTTCTCCAACCTTATTGATTCTAGGATTCTGTGTCCACTCCTTTCCTGAACACCTCCAGGGATGGGGACTCCACCACCTCCCTGGGCAGCCTGTGCCAATGCCTGAGCACCCTTGCAGGGAAGAAGCTGCTCCTAATCTCCAACCTAAACCCCCCACTGGCACAATTTGAGGCCATAAACTGTTTGTTTTGATCTTGAGCCAGGTTTGGAGCTCCTCTCTGCAAAGCACAATGTGGTAGCTCTCGTGGAGGTGTTAGGGAGGGCAGTCAGTTAATATTCCACAGAATCCCAGCAGGGTGGGGTTGCAGCTCCCTGGGCAGCCTGTGCCAGTGCCTGACCACTCTTGCAGCAAAGAAATTGTTCCTCATGTCCAATTCTTCCTCCAATCCTTTTTTTTTTTCACAGAGTTCCACCTCAGAGCACTGCAACTTCTGTACCTAAGTGTCTGAACCCTCAAGTGCTTGGGCACAGATCATAGAATCACAGAACTGTCAGGCTTGGAAGGGACCTCAAGGCTCAGCCAGCTCCAACCCCCTGCCATGGCCAGGGACACCTCACACTGCAGCAGGTTGCTCACAGCCACCTCCAGCCTGGCTGCAAACACCTCCAGGCAGGAGGCTGCCATCACCTCCCTGGGCAGCCTGTGCCAGGCTCTCACCACCCTCCTGGGCAACAACTTCTTCCTCACATCCAATCTCAATCTCCCCATTTCTAGTTCTGCTCCATCCCCCCCCAGTCCTATCATTCCCTGACACCCTCAAAAGTCCCTCCCCAGCTTTCTTGGAGCCCCCTGCAGATACTGGAAGGCCACAATGAGGTCTCCTGGGAGCCTTCTCCTCTCCAGCCTGCACAACCCCAACTCCCTCAGTCTGTGCTCACAGCAGAGCAGCTCCAGCCCTCTGCTCCTCCTTGTGGCCCTTCTCTGGACACCTTCCAGCACCTCCAGATCCTTCCTGGCACAGAGGCTCCAGAACTGGCCCCAGAGCTCCAGCTGTGGTCTCAGCAGAGTGGAGCAGAGGGGCAGAATCCCCTCCCTGGCCCTGCTGCCCACACTTCTCTTGCTGCAGCCCAGGCTCTGCTTGGCTCTCTGGGCTGCCAGTGCTGACTGCTGGCTCCTGTTGAGCTTCTCCTCCCCCTGCACCCCCAGGTCCTTTTCTTCAGGGCTGCTCTCTGGCCAGTCCCTGCCCATCCTGTATCAATGCTTGGGGTTGCCCTGAGCCAGCTGCAGCTGCTGGGTACCTCTATAAAGCACAATGAGCTGTTGGCTGTCCTGGGTTGGCTGTCCTGGGCCCCCTGGGCGGTGGGGCCGCAGGCACCGGGAGCCAGCGGCTGGCTCGCTGGAGAGCTGCTCCCCAGGCAGAAAAGCAAAGACTGCACCTCATGAATTTTTGATGGGGAAATATTCCACGGATCAATTGAACAGTGAATATTAAACTGGCTGTGAATAAACATTTCATTACAGCCCAGCTCCACGTGTCATGCCAGCGCCTCTCTTTGCTCTCCTGCCAGGCTAGCAGAAGGCAGATCTGGACATCCTCTCACCAGTGAAAAGCTCTTTGCTAAGGGTTTGCTGTGGAGATGGCCTCCTCCTGCCAGCACAGCTCCTGGAAATCTCTGGTTTGATGGGGCTGCAGGAACCCTGTAAGAATCCACCATGGACCACCAAGGGTCCAGCTCTGGAGTCCTCAGCAGTGACATGGACTCGATAGAGCGGGGCCAGAAGAGGCCACAGCAGTGCTGGCAGGGCTGGAAGCCCTCTGCTGGGAGACCAGGCTGGGGGAGTTGGGGTTGCTCAGCCTGGAGAAGAGAAGGCTCCAGGGGGAGCTTCTGGTGGCCTTGCAGTGCTTCAAGTGGCCAAGAAAAAGCTGGGGACAGACTTCCAGCAGGGGCTGCTGTGAGAGGACAAGGGGGGATGGTGTGAACACCCCAGTCTGTAAATACCAGTAGGTAAGGTACAAATCCACAAACACAGAGTTGCAAACATCAACACAGGCACTTCAGAGCTGGAAACACCCAAACCACACACAGATACATCAGATGTGAACAGAGAGCTTGAAACACACAGCAAATTCTCCCGGGGGCTGCAGTGGAAGATGTGGACGTGTCACTCTGGGACATGGCTTAACAGCCATGGTGGTGTTGGGTTGAAAATGATCAGAGGGCTGGAACAGCTTTCCTGGGAGGAGGCCAGGCTGGGAGAGTTGGGGCTGGGCAGCCTGCAGAAGGGAAGGCTCCAGGGAGAGCTTCTGGTGGCCTTGCAGTGCTTCAGGGGGACAATCAGAAAGCTGGGGACAGAGCTTTGAGCAGGGGCTGCTGTGACAGGACAAGGGGGGGTGGTGTGAACTCAAAGAGGGAGACTCAGACTGGAAGGAAGGAGGAAATGTTTGATGTTGAGGGTGGTGAGAGCCTGGCCCAGGTTGCTCAGAGAGGTGGGAGCTGCCCCCTCCCTGAAACCATTCCAGGTGAGGTTGGTTGGGGCTCTGAGCAGCCTGCTCTAGGTGCAGCTGTCCCTGCTGGCTGCAGGGGGGTTGGACTGGATGACCTTTAAAGGACTCTTCCCATCCAAGCCATGCCATGATTCAATGAGCCTTTGCCTCTAGTGAAGCAGGAGAGGTTAATGAGCAGAGGTGGGAGCTGCCCCATGCCTGGCAGGCTGGCTGGGGCTCTGAGCAAGCTGCTCTCTTGCTCAGAGGGGTTGCTCTGCATAGTGTTTTGCCTAAATGATTTTAGATGTCCCTTCCAACCTAAACCATTCCATGATTCCATCATGCCATGAAAGACAAGTGGTGGTGTCCCAGTTTGGAGCTGTGCCTCAGCCATGAGCACTCCAGTTGAGATGCAGAGGGAAGGATGCAGTGGATGCTTTCATGCCTGGGGGGGCAGCCCCTAGTTTTGTCAGGCTTCAGATCATCAGCCCATGGATGCTGCTCCTCCTGCTTTTGAGGGACTTTTTCTTTGCTTTCAGGTTGGTCTGGACATTCTCCACCAGTCCAGGCCTCCCTTCTTCCTAAAGGTTAGAGTTGGAAGGGACCTTAAAGGTCATCCAGTTCCAACCCCTGCTGCCATGGGCCAGGACACCTCACACTAGACCAGGCTGCTCAAGGCCCTGTCCAACCTGGCTTCTCATGTCATCTTGTTCTGCATCCATACCATAGCAACTCCTCCCAACCCAGGAAGTGTCTCCTGCATGGTACTCATGCCAGCCCTTGAGTATTTCACTCATCATCGTGATTGAGACAAATTCCAGCTGCTCAGTGAGACTTCTCAGTTGAGGAAGGAGGTTGACTTGCTGGAGGTGTCCAGAGAAGGGCAAGAAAGCTGGGGAGGGGTCTGGAGCACAGCCCTGGGAGGAGAGGCTGAGGGAGCTGGGGTTGCTTAGCCTGCAGAAGAGGAGGCTCAGGGGAGACCTTCTTGCTCTCTCCAACTCCCTGAAGGGAGGTTGTAGCCAGGTGGGGGTTGGTCTCTTCTCCCAGGCAAGCAGCACCAGAACAAGAGGACACAGTCTCAAGCTGTGCCAGGGGAGGTTCAGATTAGATGTTAGGAAGAAATTCTACACAGAAAGAGCTGTTAGCCATTGGGATGTGCTGCCCAGGGAGGTGGTGGGGTCACCATCACTGGAGGTGTTCAGGAGGAGACTTGATAGGGTGCTTGGTGCCATGGGTTAGTTGATTAGGTGGTGTTGGGTGATAGGTTGGGCACAATGATCTTGAAGGTCTTTTCCAACCTGGTTTATTCTATTCTACTTCTATCCTATGCTATGCTATGCTATGCTATGCTATGATATGCTATGCCATGCCATGCCATGCCATGCCATGCCATGCCATTCCACTCTATGCTATTCTATTCTATCTCTGCACTCAAGGCCACAGCACAGCTGGGAGGGCTGGAAGCCCTCAAGAACAGTTTGGGTTGGAAGGGACCTTGAAGATCATCTAGTTTCAACCCCATGCCATGGCCAAGGACACCTCCCACTAGACCAGGTTGCTCAAAACCTCCTCCAGCCTGGCCTTGACCACCTCCAGGGAGAGGCACTCCTGACATCCTGCTGCTGATCCCTCTTGCCTTGGCAAGCAGGAGCTTCACTACCTTCTCATTTCATTTTCTTTTCCTGTGCTGAAAGAGTATTTTCTGTTCATTTCCTTCCTCTCCCATCTTCCCATCTATCATTTCTGGTCAACCTTTAGCTGCAGGAACTTTCTGATTGTCTATCAGCATCTCCTGCACCCTCCTGAGCTACTATTTATTGCTTAATTATCTTGGAGATGTTTAATGGTGGTAGCTCTTGTCTCTAATTTTCTTATTATTATGCAGAACACCGTGGATGCTTCAGTTGAGAAGTGCCAGGGGAGCAGACTGGACACTAATTGCAGCTCTGTTCCCTTCTGCTCCTTGATGGAGCCATTTTTCACCAAACCACATGCAGGTCCTGCTCCCCAGAAGTCACCAGGTGGGCATGCTCAGCCATGGGAGAAGACAACTAAGAGGAAAAGGCCTCAAGCTGCACCAGGGGAGGTTTAGGTTGGGCATGAGGAACAATTGCCTTCCTGCAAGGGATGTCAGGCACTGGCACAGGCTGCCCAGGGAGGTGCTGGAGCCCCCACCCCTGGAGGTGTTCAAGAAATGTGTGGCCATGGCACCTGGGCTTGTGGCTCGATGGCCATGGAGCTGTTGGGCTGATGGTTGGGCTGGATGACCTCAGAGGCCTTTTCCAACCTAACCAATTCTATGATTCATGGTAACTGAGGCTGAGACACAGCAGTGGCACTGACACCCATCTGCAGCCCACCCCACACATGGGTGTCTGCTCCTCTTGTGCTCATCCTCACCATGGCAATTAGAATCACAGAACTGTCAGGGTTGGAAGGGACCTCAAGGCTCAGCCAGTCCCAACCCCCCTGCCATGGCCAGGGACACCTCACACCACAGCAGGTTGCTCACAGCCACCTCCAGCCTGGCTGCAAACACCTCCAGGCAGGAGGCTGCCACCACCTCCCTGGGCAGCCTGTGCCAGGCTCTCACCACCCTCCTGGGCAACAACTTCTTCCTCACATCCAATCTCAATCTCCCCATTTCTAGTTTTGCTCCATCCCCCCCAGTCCTATCCCTCCCTGACACCCTCAAAAGTCCCTCCCCAGCTTTCTTGGAGCCCCCTGCAGATCCTGGAAGGCCACAATGGCTCCTGGGAGCCTTCTCCTCTCCAGACTGAACAGCCCCAACTCCCTCAGTCTGTGCTTACAGCAGAGCAGGTAGGAACTCAGCAGAGTGAAGCAGAGAGGCAAAACCCTCCAAAGATAGACTTTTGGAGACACACCTTGGTACCTTCATAGAATCATAGAATCAATAAGGTTTGAAGAGACCTTCGAGATCATTGCATCCAACCTCTCACCCAACACCACTGAAGCAACTCAACCATGGCACCAAGCACCCCATCAAGTCTCCTCCTAAATACCTCCAGGGATGGGGACTCCACCACCTCCCTGGGCAGCACATTCCCATGGCCAATCTCTCTTGCTGGGAAGAATTTCTTCCTCACCTCCAGCCTAAACCTCCCCTGGCACAGCTTGAGACTGTGTCCTCTTGTTCTGGTGCTGCTTGCCTGGCAGAAGAGACCAACCCCCACCTGGCTACAACCTCCCTTCAGGGAGTTGGAGAGAGCAAGGAGGTCTCCCCTGAGCCTCCTCTTCTGCAGGCTAAGCAACCCCAGCTCCCTCAGCCTCTCCTCCCAGGGCTGTGCTCCAGACCCCTCCCCAGCTTTCTTGCCCTTCTCTGGACACCTTCCAGCAGCTCAACCTCCTTCCTAAACTGAGGAGGCCAGAACTGGACACAGGACTCCAGGTGTGGCCTAACCAGTGCCGAGCACAGGGCAGAATGACCTCCCTGCTCCTGCTGGCCACACTGTTCCTGCTGCAGGCCAGGATGCCCTTGGCCTTCTTGGCCCCCTGGGCACACTGCAGGCTCATGTTCAGCCTACTCTCAACCAGCACCCCCAGGTCCCTTTGTGCCTGGCTGCTCTCAGCCACTCTGTGCCCAGCCTGTAGCACTGCCTGGGGTTGCTGTGGCCAAAGTGCAGCACCCAGCACTTGGACTTGTTCCATGCCTCTCCACAGCCCCAAGCTCTGCAAGCACTGAGTTTCTCCCAGCTTTCTCACCCTGGAGCAGCAAGAGCTGCAGAGACAATCCATGGAGAAGGGAAGCTCAGTGCTTATCTGGCAGATAAGGAGGCTTTTTGCCACTGAAATTCCTTATCAGAACATGTCTGGGTTTGCAGGAGCACACGACTGCTTCTCACACCAGGGATAAATCTGGTGGTAAATGGGATGCTCTGACCTACATTTTATGTAGATGATGTCTCTTAGGCTGATAATGAAAGGGAGAGGCCTTGACAGATTAGCACTCACTGGGCAATATTTTTTTCCCTGCTCCCCTCCTTAGGATGTTGCACAGCATTTCAGGCAGAAGATGGATTTCCTTTAATTTAGGTGAAATATTGAACCTTCAGCAAACATCAGCATGTAAAAAACGACCCCAGAGATGCTCTTGGGAAGGAATCCTGCCTGGAAGTGCTCATGAATCTGCAGAAAAACCTAGAGACTGCAAAAATAGCCATGGCAGCACATTGGTCTTCTTGCAACCACACAGTCCCAGCATGGTGGGGTTGGAAGGAGCCTCTGGAGATCATCCACTCCAACCCCCTGCTCCAGCAGGGCACCCACAGCAGCTTGCCCAGCAGCACAATGCCCAGCTGGGGCTGGAAGCTCTCCACACAAGGAGACTCCACAGCCTCTCTGGGCAGCCTGCTCCAGGCCTCCAGCACCCTCACACCAAAGAATTTTTCTCCTCCTGTTCAAATGGAACCTCCTGGGTTCCAGTTTGTGCCCATTGCTCCTTGTCCTGTCTCTGGGCACCACTGAGCAGAGTCTGGCCCCAGCCTCTTGCCCCCCACAGGTCCTTTATCTCTTTCTGAGCATTGCTCAGCTCCCCTCTGGGGCTGCTCTTCTGCAGGCTCCACAGCCCCAGGGCTCTCAGCCTCTCCTCCTCACAGAGATGCTGCAGGTCCCTCACATCTTGGTAGCCTCCCCTGGACTCTCTCCCATGGTTCTCAGTCTCTCTTGAACTGGGAAGCCCAGAACTGGCCCCAGCACTCCAGCTGTGGCCTCACTGGGGCAGAATGGAGAGGCAGAAGAACCTCTCTTGACCTGCTGGCCACACTCTCCTTCATGCCCCCAAGAGACCATTTCCCTTCTTGGGCAGGAGGGACTCCTCACAGAGGTGCTCCAGGCCCTTCAGCAGGGATCTGTGAGTAAATATAGATGATCCTACATAGGTGAACAAAGTCAGAGCTGTGGGGAGGAGTGGACAGAACAGGATCACCTTCTCTAGAGCTGTAAGGAATTCACAGGGCATCATAGAATCACTGAGTGCCTTGGTTTGGCTTAAGCCCCTGCCACAGCTGAGGTGCAGCTGAAGAGGCTTTGTTTGGTGGAGATGTCTGTTCCTGTCCTTCTCCCTCCTGTGTGATTTGGAGTGTGGCAAATTAACAGCAGCAGTGCTCCAAACATCAACTCCTTGCTCATTTCTGGGAGCATTTGTCTGAGCAGGAAAGGCTGAGAGCCCTGGGGCTGAGAGCCTGCAGAAGAGCAGCCCCAGAGGGGAGCTGAGCAATGCTCAGCAAGAGCTAAAGGACCTGTGGGGGGCAAGAGGCTGGGGCCAGACTCTGCTCAGTGATGTACAGCAACAGGACAAGGAGCAATGGACACAAAGTGGAACCCAGGAGGTTCCATCTGAACAGGAGAAGAAACTTGTTTGTTGTGAGGGTGCTGGAGGCCTGGAGCAGGCTGCCCAGAGAGGCTGTGGAGTCTCCTTGTGTGGAGAGCTTCCAGCCCCAGCTGGGCATTGTGCTGCTGGGCAAGCTGCTGGGGGTGCCCTGCTTGAGCAGGGGTTGGAGGGGATGACCTCCAGAGGCTCCTTCCAACCCTACCGTGCTGGGATTCTGTGGTTGCCAGCCAGACCCAAACTGATGGCTCAGGAGAAACCCTGCAAGTCCTCCTGAAAGGCTCCTCCCAGGCTCCTGCTCGGTCTGGGGCTCACTTCTCAGAGCCCCACAGATGGAGAAGTCCTCAGCTCTGCCCCACAGCAGCTATGGGGGGAGAGGAGGAGATCCGAGGAGAGAAGTGGTTGCTAAGGCCTGGTGAGGGCCAGCATTGCTGCAGGCACTTTGTGTTCAGAACCCTCAGTGCCATCAGGAGATCTTTGCATCTGAATTAGCAACAACTGTCATCTGGCCAGCCTTCTCCTGGCTCTTTTTCTCTCTGCTCTCCAGGAGGGAACAGGGGAATATCTTCTTTTCTTTTTTTCAATGGATAAAGCACTCTTCACATGCTGGAAGTGCTGATGCCTTGATTCCCAGAAGGCTGATTACAAAGAGCTCTCCTCTTCTCCCCACCCCGGCCTGCTCGGATGAATGTTAATTACTGCGCTGGGTTAGGGAAAAAACGAGCAGGACATTCTGGAACAGCACCTTGGTGATTACACTTTATTTCCCTGGCAAAGGAAGGAGAGGAGAGAAGGACTCTGAAGAGCTGGAGTGGAGCACAAGCAAGGCAGTTTGCAGGAGCAGCCTTGGGAAGTCCCTCCTGCAGCAGCAGTGGTCGCTGCCTCCATTGCCAGCTCGCAGCAGGAACGTCCCCACGGACCCACAGATTGGTTTGGGTTGGAAGGGACCTTCAAGATCAGCCAGTTCCAACCCCCTGCCATGGGCAGGGACACCTTTTGCCAGCCCAGGTTGCTCAGGGCCTCATCCAGCCTGGCCTTGAACTCCTCCAGGGAGGGAGCATCCAGAGCCTCCCTGGGCAACCTGCTCCAGAGTCTCCCCAGACTCACTGGAAAGAATTCCTTCCTGATACCCAGTCTCCATCTGCCCTATTGCAGCTTCAGTCCATTCTCTCTCATCACATCACCTTCCACACACAACCAGCCCTGTCCTGGGCTGATGGGCAGCAGGGGCAGGGAGGGGATTCTGCCCCTCTGCTCTGCTGAGACCCCACCTGCAGTGCTGGGGCAGCTCTGGAGTGCTCAGCACAGACAGGGACCTGTTGGAGCAGGGCCAGGGGAGGCCACAGCAGTGCCGGCAGGGCTGGAAGCCCTCTGCTGGGAGACCAGGCTGGGAGAGTTAGGGTTGTTCAGCCTGGAGAAGAGAAGGCTCCAGGGGGAGCTTCTGGTGGCCTTGCAGTGCTTCAAGTGGCCAAGAAAAAGCTGGGGACAGACTTCCAGCAGGGGCTGCTGTGAGAGGACAAGGGGGGGTGGTGTGAACACCCCAGTCTGTAAATACCAGTAGGTAAGGTACAAATCCACAAACACAGAGTTGCAAACATCAACACAGGCACTTCAGAGCTGGAAACACCCAAACCACACACAGATCCATCAGATGTGAACAGAGAGCTTGAAACACACAGCAAATTCTCCCCGGGGCTGCAGTGGAAGATGTGGACGTGTCACTCTGGGACATGGCTTAACAGCCATGGTGGTGTTGGGTTGAAAATGATCAGAGGGCTGGAACAGCTTTCCTGGGAGGAGGCCAGGCTGGGAGAGTTGGGGCTGGGCAGCCTGCAGAAGGGAAGGCTCCAGGGAGAGCTTCTGGTGGCCTTGCAGTGCTTCAGGGGGACAATCAGAAAGCTGGGGACAGAGCTTTGAGCAGGGGCTGCTGTGACAGGACAAGGGGGGATGGTGTGAACTCAAAGAGGGAGACTCAGACTGGAAGGAAGGAGGAAATGTTTGATGTTGAGGGTGGTGAGAGCCTGGCCCAGGTTGCTCAGAGAGGTGGGAGCTGCCCCATCCCTGCAACCATTGCAGGTCAGGTTGGTTGGGGCTCTGAGCAGCCTGCTCTAGGTGCAGCTGTCCCTGCTGGCTGTGGGGCACTTGGACTAGAAGGACCTTTAGCAGCTCCTTCCTACTCAAAGCAGGCTGTGACTCTGCAAGTGCAAATGACTAACAGCTTCCAGATTTCATGTAGCTGTTGGGTTTGCTGGGGAGAGGAAGATGATGTAGATCCCTTCAGGTTGCAGGCAGCAGCCAGGCAGGGGTGAGCCCTTCCTTCAAGCTTCACCAACAGCTTTGCTAAGAGTGTCTGAGAGTTTTCCA
The DNA here is from genome assembly GCF_014839835.1 of Dryobates pubescens. Classification (NCBI taxonomy): domain Eukaryota; kingdom Metazoa; phylum Chordata; class Aves; order Piciformes; family Picidae; genus Dryobates; species Dryobates pubescens. The sequence goes on from NC_071622.1 coordinate 2,240,796, forward strand.
AAAGGGGAAGCAAAGACTCAGAGACCAAAGCAAGGCCTAAAAATAGGCTGCTAAATAAATCCTCGGGTCTGACTTCGGTGCTGTTAACTAATGCACAGAGCAGCATCCTACATGGGCTGCAGCTCCACTTCTGAGCAGCAGCTGAGGGAACTGGGGCTGATCAGCCTGCAGAAGAGGAGGCTCAGGGGAGACCTTCTGGCTCTCTGCAACTCCCTGAAGGGAGGTTGGGGCCAGGTGGGGGTTGGGCTCTCGTCCCAAGGAGCAAATGACAGGAGAAGAGGAAATGGCCTCAGGTTGTCCCAGGGGAGGTTTAGGATGGACATGAGGAACAGTTTCTTCCTCTTGAGGGTTATCAGTCCCTGGCCCAGGTTGCTCAGGGAGGTGGTGCAGTCCCCATCCCTTGAGGGGTTTCAAAGCTGTGGAGATGTGGTGCTGAGGGCCATGGGTTAGTGGTGCCCTGGCAGTGCTGGGTTCAGGGTTGGACTCCATGACCTTAAAGGCCTCTTCCATCCAAAATAAATCTGTGATTCTCTGGTACTCACTGGGAGGGACACCAACCCAGCTTGCTCAAGGGCTCAGCCAACCTGGCCTTGAGCACCTCCGGGGAGGAGACATCCACAGCCTCCCTGGGCAACCTGCTCCAGTGTCTCACCAGCCTCACTGGAAAGGATTTCCTCCTCATCTCCAGCCTCAACCTCTCCTCTTCCAGCTCAAAGCCATTGTCCCTTGTCCTGTCACCACAAGCCCTTGTCAAAAGTCCCTCCCCAGCTTTTTCTTCTCAGGAAACCTGTACCCATTGTGGTGGTGAATAGATCTCCTGCTGCCCCTGGCTGCTGGACTTCCTTGGTTGAACTGGGAGCTGTGGTCTTCACAAGAGGTTGTATCAAGGGGCAGCTCGATAAAGATGAGCTGACTCCCACTGGAGGGGAAGGAAGGGTTGGCTTTGACATCAAGGCAGATGAAACATGAGCCAGCAGTGTGCCCAGGGGGCCAAGAAGGCCAAGGGCATCCTGGCCTGCAGCAGGAAGAGTGTGGCCAGCAGGAGCAGGGAGGTCATCCTGCCCTGTGCTCAGCACTGCTCAGGCCACACCTGGAGTCCTGTGTCCAGTTCTGGGCTCCTCAGGTTAGGAAAGATGTTGAGCTGCTGGAAGGTGTCCAGAGAAGGGCAAGAAAGCTGGGGAGGGGTCTGGGGCACAGCCCTGGGAGGAGAGGCTGAGGGAGCTGGGGTTGCTTAGCCTGCAGAAGAGGAGGCTCAGGGGAGACCTTCTTGCTCTCTCCAACTCCCTGGAGGGAGGCTGGAGCCAGGTGGGGGTTGGTCTCTTCTGCCAGGCAAGCAGCACCAGAACAAGAGGACACAGTCTCAAGCTGTGCCAGGGGAGGTTTAGGCTGGAGGTGAGGAGAAAGATCTTCTCATCAAGAGAGATTGGCCCTTGGGATGTGCTGCCCAGGGAGGTGGTGGAGTCCCCATCCCTGGAGGTGTTTAGGAAGAGACCTGATGGGGTGCTTGGTGCCATGGTTGAGTTGATCAGATGGTGCTGGGTGAGAGGCTGGACTGGATGATCTCTTTTCCAACCTTATTGATTCTATGCCTCTATAAATCTATAAATCTCTGATTCTGTGATTTTATGATTCTATGGCTCTATGATTCTATAATGCTATGACTCTGTGACTCTGTGACTCTGAGACTCTATGAGTCTATGACTCTGTGACTCTGTGGGTCTGTGACTCCATGAGTCTATGACTCTGTGACTCTGTGGGTCTGTGATTCTATGAGTCTGTGCCTCTATGACTCTGTGGGTCTGTGTTTCTGTGTCTCTGAGTCTATGAAGGGCAGATGAAATGGACTGGCTGGGCAGGAAGGCTCCCAGATGAAACTGGGGCTGAGTCATTCCCAACCAGGTTCTTTTCCTCCTCGAGGCTGTTCTGGAAGATGGAAAAGATTCCTTCAGCTGGGTTTGTTCAACTGAGCTGAGCAGGGCTTTGGCTCTTGGGTTTAGTTGAATGGGAGCTGAGCTGTCTGATCCTCCCTTTCCAGTGCCTGCTTTGGGCAGGGAGGAATTAGCTGAACTGTGTCACCACACTGATTTCTCTTTTGGTTTGTTTGTTTGAGCTCTGATTGAACAAGCATAATGCTTGCAGGGCTTGACCCAAATCTCTTTTCATCTCTTGCTCCAGGATTAAGCTCCTGATCAAGAAGAGGCTGGAAGAAAACACTCAGCATAGATGCTTAATGAGTTCATGGAAAGGAAGAAACAGGAACTGGGAGATTTCAGGCAATATTGAGTGGGTTTTCTGCATCATCTCAGAGTCGCTTCAAGCATCTTGATGTTTCTTGAGGAAGAGGTTTCTGCAACAGGTCCTGCCTCAGTGCAGATCACCCTAAATTGAGTGGGAATGTTGATGTGCTGGAGGGTAGGAAGGCTCTGCAGATGGATCTGGCCAGGCTGGAGCAATGGGCCTAGGTCACTGGTGTGGGGTTTAACAAAGCCAAGTGCTGGGCCCTTCGCTTGGGTCTAAACAGCACCATGAAGGCTCCAGACTTAGGGCACAGTGGCTGGAAACTGCCTGATGGCAAAGGAGCTGGGAGTGAGGCAGAAGATGAGGCAGGGTGTGCCCAGGTGGCCAAGCAACTTCTGCTTCCCACCCCATGAGCTGCAGAGGTTTCCAGGTGGAGTTTTGTCTGCTGGTGTGCATTGCTGCAGCTTCTCTGAAGTCCGTGGAGGTTTGTGATCCTCTGTCAAGTGATCATTTGGCACCTCATCCTCAACAAGGAGTCAAGGCTCCTGTCCATGAGAGGGAACAGTTATCAGCAAGTGAGAATTGCTTCCTGCCCTTTTTTGTGCTTCTCCTTGTGGCTGTAAATAAGAGTGCAGAGGAGCAGCCCTGGAGCTACCAGAGCAGGAGGTGATGAAAGCAGAGACAGAAATCACCTCCCTCCCTGGAGCTGCTCAAGGCTAGGCTGCACAAGGCCTCCAGGGATGGGGACTCCACCACCTCCCTGGGCAGCACATTCCAAGAAGGTCTCCCCTGAGCCTCCTCTTCTGCAGGCTAAGCAACCCCAGCTCCCTCAGCCTCTCCTCCCAGGGCTGTGCTCCAGACCCCTCCCCAGCCTCCTTGCCCTTCTCTGGACACCTTCCAGCATCTCAATGTCCTTCTTAAACTGAGGAGCCCAGAACTGGACACAGGACTCAAGGTGTGGCCTAAGCAGACAACCATGTGGACATCCATGAAGCCAGCATGTGGCCAACCATGTGGACACTGGCAGCTCACCATGAAGACACCATGAGGTCAACCATGCTCAGGGGAGACTCAGGGGAGACCTTCTTGCTCTCTCCAACTCCCTGAAGGGAGGCTGGAGCCAGGTGGGGGTTGGGCTCTTCTCCCAGGCACCCAGCACCAGAACAAGAGGACACAGTCTCCAGCTGTGCCAGGGGAGGTTTAGGCTGGAGGTGAGGAAGAAATTCTTCCCAGCAAGAGAGATTGGCCATTGGAATAGAATAGAATAGAATAGAATAGAATAGAATAGAATAGAATAGAATAGAACAGAACAGAATGTGCTGCCCAGGGAGGTGTTGGAGTCCCCATCCCTGGAGGTGTTCAAAAAGGGATTGGATGTGGCACTTGGAGCCATGGTTTAGGTAGTCAGGAGGTGCTGGGTGACAGGTTGGACTTGATGATCTTTGAGGTCTTTTCCAGCCTTATTGATTCCATGATTCCATGATTCTATGATTCCAGGTGGTGGAGTCCCCATCCCTGGAGGTGTTTAGGAAGAGCCTGGCTGAGGCACTTGGTGCCATGGTTGAGTTGATCAGATGGTGTTGGGTGAGAGGTTGGACTCAATGATCTCAGAGGTCTTTTCCAACCTGGTTCATTCTATTCTATTCTATTCTATTCTATTCTATTCTATTCTATTCTATTCTATTCTATTCTATTCTATTCTTATGCATGAGTGACAGCTTTGCACTTAACCCATCCCTTTCCAGGTCAGGATGGACCTCATGGCTGTGAGGACCTGGCACTTAGCACTAGGTTTTGGAGCTGGTGGAGAGCAGATCAGGCTCTGTGGTGGGTCACACACTTTGTCAAGGAGTAGGATGTGTTGTCCTCAGCTACACAGGCTGCAGAACCCCAGCTGAGGTGGGGGTGGGAGGATGGAAAGGCAGGAGAGAGGCAGCTCCTGTGCCTCTGCACTTGTCATGGTGCATGAGTCACATCAGCCTTCTCCAGGCAGCAAGCTGAGTCTCCACGGCTGGCAGCTGGAAATAAATCACAGAATCAATAAGGTTGGAAAAGACCTCAGAGATCAGCAAGTCCAACCTAGCACCCAACACCTCCTGACAACTACACCATGGCTCCAAGTGCCACATCCAATCCCCTCTTGAGCACCTCCAGGGATGGGGACTCCACCACCTCCCTGGGCAGCACATCCCAATGGCCAATCTCTCTTGCTGGGAAGAACTTTCGCCTCACCTCCAGCCTAACCCTCCCCTGGCACAGCTTGAGACTGTGTCCTCTTGTTCTGGTGCTGGGTGCCTGGGAGAAGAGACCAACCCCCACCTGGCTGCAACCTACTTCATATAGTTGTAGAGAGCAAGAAGGTCTCCCCCGAGCCTCCTAAACACCCCCAGCTCCCTTAGCCTCTCCCCAGATGTCTTTTGGGAGGCTGGAACTGGATGATCTTCAAGGTCCCTTCCAACCCAAACCATTCTGTGAGTCTGTGAGGGATCAAATCCACACAGCAGTCACCTGGGGCCAACACAGACCTGCAGCATCACCCTGCAAACCCAGCCCTGCTACTCAAGAAGGAACTCCAGAAAGCAGAATGGGGAGGGGTTTGTCAGTGTTTCTTCTGACAGAGAACTCAAGCAGCTTTCAAGGGAGCTGCTAAGAGCAATGAGTCACCAGCAGCAGCTCAGGGGTCAAGCTGTGTGTCTGCGAGGTGAGAAGCTGCTCAAGTCCCTCCTGAATGGAGAGCTTCAGCAGCACTCCAGCCTGGAGAGACCCTGTGCCCATCAACTAACACCTCAGGATATCCATGGGGCATCCTCACACATGCTGTGATGCACATCCCAGCTAAGATGGGCTCATTTGCAAGCCCAGACCTCATCTGCCTCCAGAGTGATGGAGCTGAAGAAGCTGCTTGCTTTGAGTGGGTCCCAAAGATGTCCCCAAGGCCTTTGTTCCTGGGCTGGGGCAGGGCAAGACTTGCCAGGCTGCACCTTCTCAGTGGTGTCCACAAACAGGACAGGGGCCAGTAGAAACAAACTGGAGCACAGGAGGCTCCATCTAACCAGGAGGAGAATCTTCTTTGGTGTGAGGGTGCTGGAGGCCTGGAGCAGGCTGCCCAGAGAGGTTGTGGAGTCTCTGTGTGGAGAGCTTCCAAAGCCAGCTGGGCATTGTGCTGCTGGGCAAGTTGCTGTGGGGGCCCTGCTTTAGCAGGGGGTTGGAGTGGATGATCTCCAGAGGTCCCTTCCAACCCCTACCATCATTCTGTGATTCCCAAATGACAGCCCAGCCTCTGGCCTATTTTAATCCACAGTTTTAACATGGTTAGAGCAGAACAGAATCCCAGAGTTCCAACAGGATGGGGCTGGAAGGGACCTCAGCCTTTCAAGCCTTCAACTTTCATTAAGCTGGATTCCAGATTGCCAGAGAGATGCAAAGTTCCTTTACTCTGTTTCTTCTGCATAATGATCAATAAATCTATTACCATGGAATGGTTTGGGTAGGAAGGGACTTTTAAAGGTCTTCTAATCCAAGCCCCCAGCAGTCAGAAGGGATATCTGCACCTGGAGCAGCTTGCTGAGAGGCACAGCAAGCCTGAGCTCAAATGTCACCTGGGGGTGTTCAAGAAACCTGTGGCGCCTGGGGACATGGTTCGATGGCCATGGGGCTGTTGAGTTGATGGTTGGACTGGATGACCTCAGAGGGCTTTTCCAACCTGAATGATCCTTTGATTCTCTAACAGCAGTGTGGACAGGGGAAAGCAGGAAGGTTCTTTGCAGCAACCCACACAGCAGCCTCCAGAGGGGCCAGCAGCCAGGCCTTGGGGCTGGCCGGCGGAAGGCAACGAAGCTCTGCCGCGTAGCCGCCGCGGCTTTGGCCTCCCTCTAATACTTTAATCTTCTTTGCTGGAGCCCAGCTCCTAATTTTTAATTACATCTCCAGATATTGTGCTGATTTTCTCTGCCCCATGGTCTTGAGGAGGGTTTGGGCTGTGGCTGCAGCAGCGGCGAGGCTCAGAGGCAGGGTGAGAGCAGGCAGCAGCGCTGCTGAGGGGATGGGGAAAGCACCAGCGGGTCACAGAGCCCCTCAACGGCTGGGCTTGGAAGGGACCTTCAATGGCACCCAGTTCCAACCCTCCCCTGCCCTGGGCAGGGACGCCTTCCACCAGCCCAGGCTGCTCGAGGCCTCCTCCAGCCTGGCCTTGAACACCTCCAGGGAGGGGGCAGCCACAGCCTCCCTGGGCAGCCTGCTTCTTCAGCTACACTGCCTTGGGCTCTCTGTCTTGCTCTTGCCTGTCTCTACACAGCAAAGTGCTTCCCATCTCAAACAGCAGCAGGTTTCTCATATCTGCTGCTGCTTTCCACAGCTGCTCATGGCACCTTGACCATTGTCAAGGGTTGGGGCTGCTGTGGCCACCAGATGCTCTCCATGGAGCCCTCTGCTTCCCAATGGGAAGAAGGGAGAGAGACTGCTGGGCTGGGAAACGTAACCAGCTGGGATGGAAGGAAGAACAATGCCATGGGATAGAGACACAGAGACACAAACCAAGGTGGAACCCAAGCCCTGGTGGCAATGCTGGCACCATGGGCACCCTGCTGCTGGGGGCAGGCACTGGGCAAGTCCCAGCCTGGACTCAGTAGCAGATGGGAACTGGGTTCAGGAGCTGGATTCAGGAGCATAGGGATAGGAATGGAAGGCAGAAGGGACAGAGTCCTCCTGGGACTGTCCAGGGAAGAAGAGGCTTGACCCTGGTGCTCCCTCAGCTGTGGAAGGCAGAAGGGACAGAGTCCTCCTGGGACACCAGCAAGGGAAAACGAAGCACAAACTGGAACCCAGGAGCTTCCATCTGAACAGGAGGAGAAAATTCTTTGTTGTGAGGGTGCTGGAGGCCTGGAGCAGGCTGCCCAGAGAGGTTGTGGAGTCTCCTTGCGTGCAGAGCTTTCAAAGCCAGCTGGGCATTGTGCTGCTGGGCAAGCTGCTGTGGCTGCCCTGCTTCAGCAGCGAGGGTTGGACTGGATGACCTCCAGAGGTTCTCCATGCTGGGATTCTGGCATTCTGCAATTTGTAGGAACCCAGTAGCACTCCCAAAGCTACAGATCCCTCCCTGAAGAGCAGCCAACCTGCTCTGAGCAGCCTGTGAACAATTACAAGGAGCACCCAGCAAAGGTTTCCTTGGGCTCACCACGAGGAGTGCCAGCAGCACTGCTCTCAGTCACCAGCAGCTTCACCTGCCACGAACAGCAGCTGGAATTGAGGGCAAGCACAATACCTGGCCAATTCAACTCTGATGAAGCTGGCAGCAGTCAAATGAGAGCTGCTCTGAACGAAATTCCAGGGATATTAATAACTTTTTTAGCATATTGGAGTGGGAAGGGTTGGAGACGTGCTGTTACCACAGAAACCGCAGCCACTGCCAAGGGCTGGAGGTGGGATTCTCCTGAGCACAGCCACGACCTCAGAAAGCTCTGCTGAGAGACCTGAGAGCTGGAGCCGGCCTCAGAGCAACTTAGCTTCACCTTTCAGATCAATAAACAAAAATTCAAGTGTTGTCAGGCAAAGCAGGAGGTGGAGGGAAGGGCTGCCCACGCTGCGACAAGCCTCCCAGCAGCCTGCTCTGTGATCTCCCAGCAGCTCCAGTCTGGAACAGGCTGCTGCCTGTGGGCTGCAGCTGGTGTCACAGACAGCAAGGGAGCTGCACACAAAGGCACTGCTGGGAAAGCAGACCCTGCTTTGCAAAGCAAACCAGGTCAGGACCTGGTGATCACAGGGTCAGGAGGCAGGGTCCAGCTCTTTTCAGCTAGAGTACAGCCAGCAGGAGCAGGACAGGGCTTGTCCCCCTGGACTTGGCACTGGTGAGGCCACACTGTGTGTTCTGGGTTCAGGTTTGGGCTCCTCACTCCAGGAAGGACATTGAGGGACTCAAGCAGGTCCAGAGAAGGGCAACATAGCTGGTGAAGGGTCTGGAGGACAGGGCTGGGGAGGAGCAGCTGAGGGAGCTGGGGGTGTTCAGCCTGGAGCAAAGGAGGCTGAGGGGAGACCTTCTGGCTCTCTGCAGCTCCCTGAATGGGAGTGAGAATGCAGCCAGAGGGGGCTTGGTCTTTTATCCCAAGGAACAAGCAACAGGACAAGAGGAAGTGGCCTCAGGTTGCCCCAAGGGAGGTTTAGGTTGGACATGAGGAGAATTTCTTCCCCTTGAGGGCTGTTTAGGCTTGGCCCAGGGTGCCCAGAGTGGTGGTGGAGTCCCCATCTCCAGGGGGCTTTCAAAGCCATGGAGATGTGGTGCTGAGGGCCATGGCTTAGTGGTGAGCTGGGAGTGCTGGGTTCATGGTTGGACTCCATGGTCTCCAAAGTCTTTTGCAACCAAAACAATTCCAGGATTCCTCTCTCCTTTCTTTTTGCCATTTCTGTAGATCTCAAAGACTCCTTCCAGCTTCTGACAATAGAATATTGTTTCCTGTCCTCCCTGGCCTCATGCTCTTGTTTTGCTCTGCATTGCCTACCTGCACAATCCCCTGTGAATAAGATTCCAGCTGCTCCCAGCCTTTGTAGTCTGGAAATGAATCAAAAGGAAGGGCAGGGTGGTCACCTCCAGCAAGGATGGTGAGGGAGTAAACAAGCAGATGGAGCAGGGAGGAACAGAAGGTACCTCTGTCTGATGTGGAGGATGAGGATCTTACTGACTTCATGCTGAGTTCTGTAGCTGTTCTATGCTCCAGCCAGTTTTTTCACCCTGTGTTTCCAAACCCCATGAAGGTGGGCAGCAGAAGCTCCTGGGGCTGGGTGGGCATGGACTTATCAACTCATAGAGTCACAGATTGGGTTGGGTTGGAAGAGGCTTTTAGAGGTCTGTCCAGTCCAACCCCCCTGCAGGCAGCAGGGACAGCTGCAGCTAGAGCAGGCTGCTCAGAGCCCCAACCAACCTGACCTGCAATGGTTCCATGCAGCTCTCACCTCACTGGGCAGCCTGGGCCAGGCTCTCAACACCCTCAGGGTCAAACATTTCTCCCTTCTCTCCAGGCTGAATCTCCCTCTTTGAGTTCAGACCATCCCCCCTTGGCCTGTCACAACAGGCCCTGCTCAAAAGCCTGCCCCCAGCTTTCTGATCAGCCTCTAGCAGCACTGGCAGGCCACCAGAAGGGCTCCAGATCAGGTCCCCCAGAGCCCCATGTGGTGCAGGGCAGGGCTCCAGGTGGGCCAGCCTCTGCATCCCAGTCTCCTGTTGGAAGAGGTCGTTTTGCTGCTGTCACAGGATGCATCAGGTTGGAAGGGACCCTCAAAGGTCATCCTGTTGCACCCCCTGCAGCCAGCAGGGACATCTCCAGCTAGATCAGGTTGCTCAGGGCTCCATCAAGCTTGACCTTAAATGTCTCTGGGGATGGGGCCTCAGCTCTCTGGGCAACCTTTGCCAGTGTCTCACCACCCTCATTGTGAAGAACTTCCTGCTGATGTCCAACTGCTGCTCAGTGACTGATCTTGCCAGACAACCCCTTACCAGGCAGCTTTGCAAACCTTTTCTTCCCCATCCAGCTGGAAATACTCATCAGCTCCTACATGCCAGATGTAGAGGATGTTTGTTGTGTAGTTAATTTCTCCATCTCTGTGCTGGGCAGAAGCTCCATGACACATATTCATGAGCTGCCAACGTGCCACTTTGGGGGAAGGAAAGGTTCAAAATGTAAATGCTTGCAAATTCTCCAGGTGGCTGCAGTGAAAGATGTGGACATGTCACTCTGGGACATGGTTTCACAGCCAGGGTGCTGTTGGGGTGCAAATGATCAGAGGAACAACTTTCCTGTGAGGAGGCCAGGCTGAGGGAGCTGGGGTTGTTCAGCCTGGAGAAGAGAAGACTCCAGGAAGAGTTAATAGCAGCCTGCCAGTACCTGAGGGGGGCTACAAGAAGGCTGTGGAGGGACTGCTCCCAAAGGTCTGCAGTGATAGGATAAAGGGCAAGAGAATCGTAGACTTGTTAGGGTTGGAAGGGACCTTAAGGATCATGCCAGGGATACCATCTACAGTGACCCAGAGAGACATCTTGCTGGCTGGCCTTTGTCTCCAGACACCACGAGGGAACTCAGGGCAGAACCCCATCCAATTAATTCAAAGCCTCCTAGGAGCAGATCACACTGGGGCAAGGAATCCTGCAATCATTGAATTGTTTTGGCTTGGAGAAGGCCACTAAGGTCATCAAGTCCAACCACCAATCCAACACCACCAAACCATCTCCCCAAGGCAGCATGTCTCACATTTCTTGAATGCCTCCAGGGACAGAGACAGAGTGTAGGGGGAACAGCTGTGTTACAGGTGTCATAGAACTGTCAGGCTTGGAAGGGAGCTCAAGGCTCAGCCAGCTCCAACCCCCCTGCCATGGCCAGGGACACCTCACACTACAGCAGGTTGCTCACAGCCACCTCCAGCCTGGCTGCAAACACCTCCAGGCAGGAGGCTTCCACCACCTCCCTGGGCAACCTCTGCCAGGCTCTCACCACCCTCCTGGGGAACAACTTCTTCCTCACATCCAATCTCAATCTCCCCCCTTCTAGTTTTGCTCCATCCCTCCCAGTCCTATCCCTCCCTGACACCCTCAAAAGTCCCTCCCCAGCTTTCTTGGAGCCCTCTGCAGTGACTGGAAGGCCACAATTAGGGCAGCCTTCTCCTCTCCAGCCTGCACAACCCCAACTCCCTCAGTCTATCCCTCAGCTCCAGCCCTCTGCTCCTCCTCATGGCCCTTCTCTGGACACCTTCCAGCACCTCCAGATCCTTCCTGGCACAGAGGCTCCAGAGCTGGCCCCAGAGCTCCAGCTGTGGTCTCAGCAGAGCGGAGCAGAGGGGCAGAATCCCCTCCCTGGCCCTGCTGGCTCTGCTTCTCTTGGTTGGCTCTCTGGGCTGCAAGTGCTCACTGCAGGCTCCTGTTGAGCTTCTCCTCCCCCAGCACCCCCAGGTCCTTTCCTTTTCTTTTGAAGTTAGAGAAGAGCAGATTTAGGTTGGATGTTAGGAGGAAGTTCTTTACCATGAGGGTGGTGGAACACTGGGACAGGTTGCCCAGGGAGGTAGTTGAGCTCCATCCTTGGAGACATTCAAGCTCAGGCTCAACAGGGCTCTGGGCAAGCTGACCTAGTGGAGGTTGTCCCTGCTCACTGCAGCAGGGCTGGACCAGGTGACATTTGGAGGTCCCTTCCAACCCAAACTGTTCTATGATTCTATGATCCTTAAAGGTCTTTTCCAACCAAAATGTTTCTCTCATTCAACCATACTTGAGGTTGGTTGATGAGCAACCAGCTGGGGGTGCCCCTGCTTTAGCAAGGAGGGGGGGGTGGGGTTAGGGTTAGGGTTAGGGTTAGGGTTAGGGTTAGGGTTAGGGTTGGACTGCACGACCTCCAGAGGTCCTTTCCAATCCCCACCATGCTGGGCTGCTCTTGGGTGGCTCTGCAGACAAAGGATGGAGCTTTTAATGGATGCTGAACATGCCCAAAGCCTCTTGAAATCAGTGTTTTAAACACCAAGAGAGGCTTTGCCGTGGTGGGCAATTGACTGCCCACACCTCTGACTAATCCACTCTCTCCAGAGCAGCTCAAGAGATAAAACTCAACAGAAATGACAAAAGCAGCTTTTTTTTTTAAACCCCCAGGACAAAAGAGCTTTAGACACAAAGCTGGGCAGCAAACACCCATTATTGGTGCCTCCAACTGGGGCTTTTTCCCACCACACTTCAGGCAACAAAGAGGTTTAGCAAGTCAGAAGCCTCAGAGAGCTGACAGGCAGGGAGCTCTCGGCAGCTGGACTCGCCTGTGGAGCCACACAGCATGGGTGCTGTATGAAATCCCCTGCTGACCTTGTGGCAGGAAAGAAGGAGGACTCCAAGAAGGACACAGAGGGGCTGGAGGGGGTCCAGAGAAGGGCAGTGGAGCTGGTGAGGGGTCTGGAGAGCAGGGCTGGTGAGGAGCAGCTGAGGGAGCTGGGGGTGTTTAGTCTTTAGGAGGCTGAGAGCAGACCTCATTGCTCTGGGACAAGAGGAAATGGCCTCAGGGTGCACCAGAGGAGGTCTAGGTTGGACATGAGGAGCAGTTTCCTCCCCAGCCTGTGGCAGGCTGTTCAGGGCAGTGGTGAGTGCCCATCCCTGGAGGGGTTTCAGAGCTGAGGAGACGTGCTGCTGGGGGCCATGGCTTAGTGGTGGCCTGGCTTGGGTTTGTGGTTGCTGACTTAACATGGGTTCATGGTGGGACTTGATGGCCTTAAAGGTCTCTTCCAACTAAAATCATTCTGCAGTTCTCTGCTTCTATTCTGAGCTGTCTGAGAGCATCTCACCATGCTGGGTGATGTCCTGCCTCCAGCAAAGCTTTGAGGAGATTCCAGCTGCTGGTGCCAGGGCAGGGCAGGGAGTGCTGGGGCTGACACCTGCTGAGCACTTAGGACATGGCTCCTGGGAACACCAATGAGAGGCTTTGCTCTGGGGTTTCTCACCTGCAGAAGAGGAGGCTCAGGGGAGACCTTGCTCTCTCCAGCTCCCAGAAGGGAGGTTGCAGCCAGGTGGGGGTTGGTCTCTTCTCCTAGGCACCCAGCACCAGAACAAGAGGACACAGTCTCAAGCTGTGCCAGGGGAGGGTTAGGCTGGAGGGGAGGAAGAAATTCTTCCCAGCCAGAGAGATTGGCCCTTGGGATGTGCTGCCCAGGGAGGTGGTGGAGTCCCCATCCCTGGAGGTGTTTAGGAAGAGGCTGGATGGGGTGCTTGGTGCCATGGTTGAGTTGCTTAGATGGTGTTGGGTGATAGGTTGGACTGGATGATTGCACAGGTCTCTTCCAACCTGGTCTGGTCTGGTCTGGTCTGGTCTATTCTATTCTATTCTATTCTACTCTATTCTCACCAACATCAACCTGGGGCTTGTAAGCATTTCCGTTCAGGCCACCAGCAGTGAGGCAGGGCAGGGTAGGTGTCCTGTGTGGAGGCAGGGCAGGGTAGATGCCCTGTGTGGAGGCAGGGCAGGGTAGATGCAGGGTAGATGCCCTGTGTGGAGGCAGGGCAGGGTAGATGCAGGGTAGATGCCCTGTGTGGAGGCAGGGCAGGGTAGATGCAGGGTAGATGCCCTGTCTGGAGGCAGGGCAGGGTAGGTGCAGGGTAGATGCCCTGTGTGGAGGCAGGGCAGGGTAGGTGTGCTGTGTGGAGGCAGGGCAGGGTAGATGCAGGGTAGATGCCCTGTCTGGAGGCAGGGCAGGGTAGGTGTGCTGTGTGGAGGCAGGGCAGGGTAGATGCCCTGTGTGGAGGCAGGGCAGGGTAGGTGCAGGGTAGATGCCCTGTCTGGAGGCAGGGCAGGGTAGGTGCAGGGTAGATGCCTTGTCTGGAGGCAGGGCAGGGTAGATGCCCTGTGTGGAGGCAGGGCAGGGTAGGTGCAGGGTAGATGCCCTGTCTGGAGGCAGGGCAGGGTAGGTGCAGGGTAGATGCCTTGTCTGGAGGCAGGGCAGGGTAGATGCCCTGTGTGGAGGCAGGGCAGGGTAGGTGCAGGGTAGATGCCTTGTCTGGAGGCAGGGCAGGGTAGATGCCCTGTCTGGAGGCAGGGCAGGGTAGGTGCCCTGTGTGGAGGCAGAGCGCTGGAGCTGGTGGCCCTGGTGGTCTCCCATCCTCATGTTCTGTTCATGTGCTGCTTCTCCAGGGGAAGCAGAGGAGCATCTTGGTGTCTCCAGAGGTGCAAACTCCTGCTGGCCAGTGGCAGGCCAGGTCTGCCAGCCCAAGCACTGAAGCCTTCTCCCCTCCTCACTTCCTGCCCTCCAGATCCTTGGTCGGCTTGGCTTCCCCTGGGCATGGATCTGCTCCCTCTGTGGTGGGACACCGACTGCCAGGGAAGCAAAACAAATGCTTTTGGCAGATGAATATGAACTTGTGTGGTGCCACACGAGTGAAGTCAGCCACAGGGCCCTTTTTTAGCTCTTTTATTCCTCGTTGGGTGTTGTGACAGAGCTGTTCCTTCCGCTAGGCTAAGAATAGCCCCAAGTCTCCCAGGAGCAGGCTCAGCCATGTGCTTCTGGGGCTTCAGAAGGAGACTCAGAGAATCAGGGAGTGCTAAAGGCTGGGAGGGACCTCAGGAGATCATCCAGTCCAAGCCCCCTGCTGAAGCAGGGGCACCCACAGCAGCTTGCCCAGCAGCACAATGCCCAGCTGGGTCATCATCACCATGGCCAACGCTGGGCAGCCTGCTCCAGGCCTCCAGCACCCTCACGCCAGAGAACTTCTCTCTCCTGCTTAGATGGAACCTCCTGGGTTCCAGTCTGTGCCATTTGCCCCTTGGCCTGTCACAGAGCACCACTGAGCAGAGTCTGGCCCCAGCCTCCTGCCCCCCACAGCTCCTTTATCTCTTGCTGAGCATTGCTGAGCTCCCCTCTGGGGCTGCTCTTCTGCAGGCTCAACAGCCCCAGGGCTCTCAGCCTTTCCTCACAGGGAAACCACCAGCCCCAGGTGAAATGAAGCTGAAAGCACTTGGGTGTGGGGAATTATGGGGTCACCTGGACAGAGCTGAGCTGGCTAAGGGTCCAGGAACCAAAGAGGATTTTGGAAGAGGTTCAGAGTAAAGATGGTGAAGGAGAGCAGCACCAAAGGGCTCCCCACATGCAACATGTTGTGCTGCAGTAACATCTACGCTCTCTGGAAGATCCTCAGAGCAGTTGGTAGGGTCTGGCTGGTGCTTGATGTGGCAGCTAACTGCTGAGTGTTCTACTTGAGCGTTCCAGGTGCTGGATTGAGCTGCTGGAAGGTGTCCAGAGAAGGGCAAGAAAGCTGGGGAGGGGTCTGGAGCACAGCCCTGGGAGGAGAGGCTGAGGGAGCTGGGGTTGCTTAGCCTGCAGAAGAGGAGGCTCAGGGGAGACCTTCTTGCTCTCTCCAACTGCCTGAAGGGAGGTTGTAGCCAGGTGGGGGTTGGTCTCTTCTCCCAGGCAAGCAGCACCAGAACAAGAGGACACAGTCTCAAGCTGTGCCAGGGGAGGTTCAGGCTGGAGGTGAGGAAGAAATTCTTCCCAGCAAGAGAGATTGGCCACTGGGATGTGCTGCCCAGGGAGGTGGTGGAGTCCCCATCCCTGGAGGTGTTCAAGACAGGCTTGGATGTGGCACTTGGAGCCATGGTTTAGTTGTCAGGAGGTGCTGGGTGATAGGTTGGACTTGGTGATCCCTGAGGTCTTTTCCAGCCTTGCTGATTCTCTGCTGAGGAGCCTGGGGTTGTGTGTGCAGAGTGCCTGGCAGCCACAGAACCAGAGAATGTGTTGGCTTGGAAGAGACCTTCTGAGCATCCACTCTGTGCCTTCATCCAGGTCACTTGATGAAGATGTTGAACAAGATTGAACCCAGCCCAGCCCCCTGGGGACCCACCAGGAGCTGCAGGCCTCCCAGGAGGCTCTGTGCTGCTGCTCCTTCCATATCTAATGCCAATTAACTTCCTCGGGAGGGTTTCTTTGTTCTGAGTGCTGCAGGGCAATCATTAGAAGGAATTAATTAATAAATCATGTCAGCTGATAAGGTTCTTAACTCCCAGCCTATTATCCACAGCACTGCCTTCTGCTGGAGATGATCAGGGTGATAAGGTGTTATCTGTGGCTTCCCTGGGCTCCAAGAGGGAGATCAAGCACGTGATGGTTCAGCCACTTGGCCTCAGCCACCAGCAGCCTCCCCCCCTGTGCTGTCCCAGGGATGAACAAGTTCCTGGCAAAGCAGCTGTGGGCAGGAGGACTTCACTGCAGGTCTGTGCACACACCTTGCCTGGCCTCAGCTTGCCCCAGGGGAACAGAGCAGGGGAGCCTGCAGTGCATTGCTTCTCCTTGATGGTTGTCCTCACCAAGAGGTTCATCAGCTCCATTATGCCACCCTGGGCAGCAGCTGTGGCTCCAGCCCAGCTTCCCTGCACGTGTCCTCAGCAGCTTTGCTCGCTGGGTTTACTCCAAACACTTGGGTTGGACATAGGGAACAGTTTCTTCCCCTCGAGGCTTGTCAAAGCCTGGCCCAGGCTGCCCAGGGCAGTGGTGGAGTCTCCATCCCTGGAGGGGTCTCAGAGCTGTGCAGATGTGGTGCTGAGGGCCATGGTTTCGTGGTGAGCTGGCAGTGCTGGGCTCATGGTTGAATCTTGGTGATCTTCAAGGTGATTCAGAGTTCCAGGAGAGGGCTGGAGGGGATGAGCCTGCTGGGCACTGCTGAGGATTAGCTGTGGGTACAGAAACATCTCTGTTGAGTCAGAGAATCATAGAAGAGTTAGGGGTGGAAGGGTCCTTCAGGATCAGGCCAGGTCCAACCCCCTGCCACGGGCTGGGACACCTTGCACCTCCAGCCCAGCCTGCTCAAGGTCTCCTCCAACCTGCCCTTGAACACCTCCAGGGAAAGAGCATCCACAGCCTGTGCCAGTGTCTCAGCAGCCTCACTGGGGAGAATCTCTTCCTAATCTCCACTCTGAGTCCTTGCAGAGCAGCAGCTGAGATGGAATTTATGGCCTGGAAAGGTTCATTCTCCACTTACACCTGGTAATGGAAACCTCCAGGCACCTTTGGCTCTCCTGACTTGGGCCTGAAGCTCTCAGGTTGCCCCAGGGGAGGTTTAGGTTGGACATGAGGAACAATTTCTTCCCCTTGAGTGCTGTCAGGTGATGCAGCCCCCATGCCTGGAGGGGTTTCAAGGCTGTGGAGATGTGGTGCTGAGGGCCATGGTGTGGTGGGGAGCTGGCAGTGCTGGGTCAAGGGTTGGACTCTCCTAACCAAAATGATTCTGAGATGCCTTCATGGAGAGCTTGTTGCTGCTTGGTGGTTGTTGCAGATGTGGGGCTTGGGGATGTATGGCTTGGGACATGTCTAGAGACAGACCCATCTGCAGCTGTGAATCACAGAATCACACTCTGGTTTGGGTTGGAAGGGACCTTTGAAGGTCAGCCAGTTCAGGCATGAGGCATCTCCCACCTCTCAGGGCAACCTGGGCCAGGCTCTCACCACCCTCAGGGTCAAACATTTCTCCCTTCTCTCCAGTCTCAGTCTCCCTCTTTGAGTTCAAGCCATCCCCCCTTGTTCCATCACAACAGGCCCTGATCAAAACTCTGTCCCCAGCTTTCTGACCATCCCTTGAAGCACTGAAAGGCCACCAGAAGGTCTCTCTGGAGCCTTCTCTTCTGCAGGGTGAACAACCCCAGCTCTCTCCCAGCAGAGGGCTTCCAGCCCTGCCAGCACTGCTGTGGCCTCCCCTGGCCCTGCTCCAACAGGTCCCTGTCTGTGCTGAGCACTCCAGAGCTGGCCCCAGCACTGCAGGGGGGGTCTCAGCAGAGCACTGCAGGGGGGGTCTCAGCAGAGCACAGCAGAGGGGCAGAATCCCCTCCCTGCCCCTGCTGCCCACACTGCTTCTCATGGGTGGAATAGTTCATCTTGCACCCTGCAGTACCTGGCCAGGTGGTGATTTGGGAGAGCTGGCTCCTGCCCCCCTGCCCCCTAGGTTGAGGATAGGGCTGTGCTCCACCCAGCACCCCCCAGGCTTTCCAGTGGGAGTCTCAGTGTGAGCCTAACTTGTGCAATGGGTAACTGCAACAAGCTCAAGAGCAGGCTTGAGCTTGTCTCCCAGGGAGGCTGTGGCTGCCTCCTCCCTGGAGGTGCTCCAGGCCAGGCTGGATGAGGCCTCCAGCAGCCTGGGCTGGTGGGAGGTGTCCCTGCCCATGGCAGGGGGCTGCAAATAGATGACCTTCAAGGTCCCTTCCAACTTAACCCATTCTATGACTCTGGGAAGAGCAGTGCCACACACAGGGCTTGAGACTAGGCTGAATTGAAGCATGAAGTGTGGAGCTCAGTGTCTGCTGGTGTGGGGCTTTGAAGATCCATTCAGCCCTCAGTAGCACAATGGCTGTGGCAAATGGATTTGGAGATTTCCTTTCTCTCAGCAGAAATTCACTTGGCTGCTGCACAACCTTTATCTTCCCTAATTCCTTCCCTCACACCATGGCACCATTTTGAAATGAGGCTTCTGTTGCCCTGATTAACCATGGGATGATTGCTTTGCTCTTGCCTGGCTTTCTTGATGGGTTTGAAGGCATCTCATGCAAGTTCTGTTTCTGCCTTGGCTTTCCTACAGCTTCAGGGAATCACAGAATGGGAGGGCTTGGAAGGGACCTCTGCAGAGCATGGAGTCCAGCCCCCCCTGCCAAGCCAGGGCCACCTAGAGAAGGTCACACAGGAACACATCCAGGTGAGTCTGGCATGCTTGCAGGGATGGAGACTCCTAGTTGTTAATCCCAGCCTCCCAGCACAGTGCAGGTTGGAAGGAGCCTCTGGAGATCATCCAGTCCAACCCCCTGCTCAAGCAGGGCACCCACAGCAGCTTGCCCAGCAGCACAATGCCCAGCTGGCTTTGGAAGCTCTCCACGCAAGGAGACTCCACAGCCTCTCTGGGCAGCCTGCCCCAGGGCTCTGTCACCTTTATACTAACACAGATCCTTCTCATGCATAGATGGAACTTATGTTCATCTCTGCATCCACTGCTCCCTGTCCTGCCACTGGGCATCGTGATGTAGTCCCAGGAAACACTGCCCACTGCCTTTTTACCCTCATGGAGAGCACCCTAGCTGCAGACCAAAGAGAAATGGCACCCAAACATCAGAGTCCTTCCAGGTGTACAAAGGCTTTCATGCCCCTATGGGCTTAGAAAAATAAAGACAGGTGGGCTTCTGTCTCCTTGGCAGCTGCTGTCCACAGAATGGCAGAATCCCAGCATGGAAGGGGGCTTTGGGAGGCTTCTCCAGCTGAGGTTTGTTTGGGTTTAGCACTGAGACAGGGGGGAAAAAACAACTGCCTGTAGGATGACTCAGGCTGCACCAGGGGAGGTTTAGGCTGGAGGTTAGGAGGAAGTTTTACACAGAGAGAGTGATTGCCCACTGGAATGGGCTGCCCCAGGAGGTGGTGGGGTCACCATCACTGGGGGTGTTCAGGAGGAGACTTGACAAGGGTGCTTGGTTGCATGGTTTAGTTGATTAGGTGGTGTTGGATGATAGGTTGGACATGATGATCTTGAAGGTCTCTTCCAACCTGGTTTATTCTATTCTATTCTATTCTATTCTATTCTATTCTATTCTATTCTATTCTATTCTATTCTATTCTATTCTATTCTATTCTATTCTATTCTATTCTATTCTATTCTATTCTATTCTATTCTATTCTATTCTATGACAGTGGCCACCCTATGAAGAGTAAATACTGCTGCTACCAGAGGGGAAAGGGGAGCCTGGGGAGCTAATCCTGGTTGAAACAATTCCTAGTTGTTAATCCCAGCATCCCAGCACAGTGCAGGTTGGAAGGAGCCTCTGGAGATCATCCTACCCCCTGCTAAAGCAGGGCACCCCCAGAAGCTTGCCCAGCAGCACAATGCCCAGCTGGCTTTGGAAGCTCTGCACACAAGGAGACTCCACAACCTCTCTGGGCAGCCTGCTCCAGGCCTCCAGCACCCAAAGAATTTTCTCCAGCACCCAAAGAATTCTTTGCTGCCTCCAGCAACAAAGAAATTTCTCCTCCTGTTCAGATGGAACCTCCTGGGTTCCAGTTTGTGCCCATTGCCCCTTGTCCTGTCCCTGGGCACCACTGAGGCCCCAGCCCCTTTCCCCTCCCCAGGTCCTTTAGCTCCCACAGCAGCTTGCACAGGATAGGTTGGACTCAATGATCTCAAAGGTCTTTTCCAACCTGGTTAACCTTATTCTATTCTACTCCTATCCTATCCTATCCTATCCTATCCTATCCTATCCTACCCTATTCTATTCTATTCTATTCCATTCTAAGATGATGGCCAGGTGGGGTGGGATCTCTCCAGAGAAGGAAACTCCACAACCTCTCTGGGCTCCAGCACCCTCACAACAAACAAGTTTTCCCCTCCTGTTCAGATGGAACCTCCTAGCTTCTAGCTTGTGCCCATTGCCCCTTGTCCTGTGGCTGGGCACCACTGAGAAGAGTCTGGCCCTGTCCTTCTACCCTGCACCCTTTAGCTCTTTGCTGAGCATTGAGAGGATGCCCTCTCAGGCTGCTCTTCTCCAGCCCTCAGCCTTTCCTCCTCACAGAGATGCTCCAGTTATGGTTTGAGTGACTCCTGAGGCGTTTCTCAGCGAGGTGCCTCTCTCTCCTGGCAGCCTTCCCAAACCCAGCACCAGAGCCACAGCTCTGGGCTAAGCTCCAGGGCACTGCCTGAAATAACATCACCTAGACACTGGTATCAGCTGAGAGCTGAGACCAGGGATGCTCACACAGGTGGGGATTCAGGGTCAGAAGAGAAGCCTTGCTCCAGGTGCGGGAGTTTAGTCACCAACTTCATTCTGATTTTCACAGGGCTTGACACAACTTGTGGACAAAGAGCAGCAGGAGAGGGCAGCAGGGAGGAGAGGTGAAGAATGGAGAACATTTGTCAAAAGAAGCTTTGCAAAGCACTCTGCAGATGCCCCAAGCCTGGTGTTCACAACCACATGAGATGTGGCACTGCAGGACATGGTTTAGTGGGCATGGTGCTGTTGGCTTGATGGCTGGGCACCATTCACCACCATTTGTCACCAGCAGCCTTTGTCTTATCTCTGCACTCCCTGCCAGAGCCCCTCCTCATCTGCCTGCAGGTTGCCCTTAAAATAGATCTATTGTAGGACTGGAAGCCCTGGGCTGGGAGGCCAGGCTGAGAGAGTTGGGGTTGTTCAGCCTGGAGAGGAGAAGGCTCCAGGCAGAGGTTCTGGTGGCCTTGCAGTGCTTCAAGAGGCTGAGCAGAAAGCTGGGGACAGAGCTTTGAGCAGGGCCTGTGACAGGACAAGAGGGGATGGTTTGAACTCAAAGAGGGAGACTCAGGCTGGAGAGAAGGAAGAAATGTTTGACCCTGAGGGTGGTGAGAGCCTGGCCCAGGCTGCCCAGAGAGCTGTGAGCTGCCCCATGCCTGGCACCACTGCAGGTCAGGTTGGTTGGGGCTCTGAGCAGCCTGCTCTGGTTGCAGCTGTCCCTGCTGGCTGCAGGGGTTGGACTGGGTGGATGTTTAAAGGTACCTTCCCACCCAGGCCAGTCTGGGATTCTGTGATTCTCTGAGGTCCAGATCATCCCAGGATTCCAAACCATTTGATGATTGTTGAACAACCTGTTCAGCAGGATCTGGTGTGTCACCACTGATGGCAGTGCATGGGGAGGAGCTTGGAGGACCAAAGGGAGGGAGAATTCAGAAAGAGCATAGAATCCTAGAATCATGGAATCAATAAGGTTGGAAAAGACCTCAGAGATCTCCAAGTCCAACCTCTCACCTAATACCTCCTGACAACTAAGCCATGGCTCCAAGTGCCACATCCAAGCCTGTCTTGAACACCTCCAGGGATGGGGACTCCACCACCTCCCTGGGCAGCACATCCCAATGGCCAATCTCTCTTGCTGGGAAGAACTTTCTCCTTACCTCCAGCCTAAACCTCCCCTGGCACAGCCTGAGACTGTGTCCTCTTGTTCTGGTGCTGCTTGCCTGGGAGAAGAGACCAACCCCCACCTTCAAGGAGTTGGAGAGAGCAAGAAGGTCTCCCCTGAGCCTCCTCTTCTGCAGGCTAAGCAACCCCAGCTCCCTCAGCCTCTCCTCCCAGGGCTGTGCTCCAGACCCCTCCCCAGCTTTCTTGCCCTTCTCTGGACACCTTCCAGCAGCTCAACATCTTTCCTAACCTGAGGAGCCCAGAACTGGACACAGGACTCAAGGTGTGGCCTCAGCAGTGCTGAGCACAAGGCAGGATGACTTCCCTGCTCCTGCTGGCCACACTGCTCCTGCTGCAGGCCAGGATGCCCTTGGCCTTCTTGGCCCCCTGGGCACCCTGCTGGCCAGGTGCTGTGCAGCTGCTGTCAATACTACACCCAGGTCCCTTTTGAAGAGCTTTGTTCTGTGCCTTGGATTTCATCTCATGGTTTGTTATCAACAGTCTGGACACAGCAGGCTAGGAACAAGACTCAGAGATTCTTAGCATGGATTGAGTTGGAAGGGTCCTCAAAGCTCATCCAGGTCCAAACCCCCTGCCCTGGGCAGGGACACCTTCCACTGGCCCAGGTTGCTCAAGGCCTCATCCAACCTGGCCTTGAACACTTCCAGGGAGGGGGTATGCACAACCTCCCTGGGCAACCTGTGCCAGTGTCTCTCCACAACCTGGCCTTGAGCAACCTGGGCTGGTGGGAGGTGTCCCTGCCCAGGGCAAGGATGATCTTGAAGGTCCCTCCCAACCTATGTGTCTATGAAACTCCCAGAGCAGCCAGGCAACGAGGAGTCCCGCAGCCACAGCGGGCTCCGGCTGCTTGTTTGCTGCTTCAGGATGGGAGCTGGTGGGTGGTTAATCCTGAAGCCACCAGGGATCCTGAGCAAAATGGCAGCACGAGGCAGGCACGGCAGCGGGGGAGCCTCTGTTGCCATGCCAACCTCTCCTTGCCAAGCTATGGCAGAGCAGATGCTCCCCCAGCAGAAAGAGAGCTTGGCCTCGGAGTAAGGAGGCTGCTGCTAGGCATCCAGTTTGCTGCTGTGGAGGAATGTCTGGGACCTCAGCTGGGCAGGAGAAATCCAAGTGCAGTGATTAGAATAGAATAGAATAGAACAGAATGGAATAGAATAGGTTAGAACAGAACAGAACAGAATGGAATAGAATAGGTTAGAACAGAACAGAATGGAATAGAATGGAATGGAATGGAATAGAATGGAATGGAATGGAATGGAATGGAATGGAATAGAATGGAATGGAATGGAATGGAATGGAATAGAATAGAATAGAATAGAATAGAATAGAATAGAATAGAATAGAATAGAATAGAATAGAATAGAACAGAACACAATGGAACAGAGCAGAACAGAACAAGTGTTCAAAGCCAGGTTGGATGAGGCCTTGGGCAGCCTGGGCTAGGGGTGCAAGGTGTCCCAGCCCATGGCAGAGGGTTGGAACTCGACTGATCTTGAAGGACCCTTCCACCCCAAACTATTCTATGATTCTCTGACTTGACAGAGATGGAATGGAATGGAATGGAATGGAATGGAATGGAATGGAATGGAATAGAATGGAATGGAATGGAATAGAATGGAATAGAATAGAATAGAATGGAATGGAATGGAATGGAATGGAATGGAACAGAACAGAACAGAATTAACCAGGTTGGAAAAGACCTTTGAGATCATCAAGTCTCACCCAACACCATCTAATCACCAAACCACAGCACCAAGTGCCTCATCCAGGCTCTTCTCTCTTAGCTGTCTTTTATCTTCCCTGAAGAACAAGGTTCCTTAGCTCTTGGCATAAAACCCCAGCAAGCTTCAGTTGGTTTTGGTTTTGTCTCTACAACATTCTTTGGTGCATTGCTCATGTGGTTGCAACCCAGCCCCACCACAGAGCTGTCCATGCCAGGCAGGTCTGAATCTCTCCAGAGAGTCAAACTCTGCCATTTAGGATGTAGCAGGCTGCCCAGAGAGGTTGTGGAGCTTTCTTCTCTGGAGAGATCATAGAATCATAGAATCTTAGAACTGGAAGGGACAGTATCACAGTATCACCAAGGTTGGAAGAGACCTCAAAGATCCAACCCCCCTGCCATGGGCAGGGACACCTCACACCTGGCCATTGTGATCCTAAGCAAGCTGCTGTGGGAGCTAAAGGACCTGGGGAGAGGAAAGAGGCTGGGGCCAGAATCTTCTCAGTGGTGCCCAGGGACAGCACAAGGGGCAGTGGGCACAAACTGGAACCCAGGAGGTTCCATCTGAAGAGGAGGAGAAATTTGTTTGGTGTGAGGGTGCTGGAGGCCTGGAGCAGGCTGCCCAGAGAGGCTGTGGAGTCTCCTTGTGTGCAGAGCTTCCAAAGCCAGCTGGGCATTGTGCTGCTGGGCAAGCTGCTGTGGCTGCCCTGCTTGAGCAGGGGGTTGGACTGGATGACCTCCAGAGGTTCCTTCCAACCCCAAACACGCTGGGGCTTGATGATCTCCATGCCATCACACACAGCTCCTCAGGAGCATCAACTGCATGGTTTTTTCCTGTGCTTTGATAGATTTTTGGGTTGAGTGGAGCTGACAGCCTGTGTGTGATGAGGAGCTGCAAGTCAGAGCTGCAAATAGACAACCTGATGGCATGAGAGGTAGAGCGTGGGACAAGGCTCAGAGCTCCTGCTGGCATGGGCTTGGGTGGATAGCTCCAGACACCTTCTGAGAAGCTGATGTTTGTTATTCTGACCTGATGGCATTTGGGATGTGGAAGCACACAAGGACATGGTTTAGATTTCAAAGAAATGAATAAAATCCTCTGTCTTGAAGACAAAGGGCAGAGACTAGAAGGTTTGTGAAGGACAGGCACCAATTAGAGGTTGAACCTGAGGCTGAAGCTTTGGTCTGGAGCACAGCCCTGAGAGGAGAGGCTGAGGGAGCTGGGGTTGCTTAGCCTGCAGAAGAGGAGGCTCAGGGGAGACCTTCTTGCTCTCTCCAACTCCCTGAAGGGAGGCTGTAGCCAGGTGGGGGTTGGTCTCTTCTCCCAGGCACCCAGCACCAGAACAAGAGGACACAGTCTCAAGCTGTGCCAGGGGAGTGTTAGGCTGGAGGTGAGGAGAGAGTTCTTCCCAGCAAGAGAGATTGGCCACTGGGATGTGCTGCCCAGGGGGATGGTGGAGTCCCCATCCCTGGAGGTGTTCAAGAAAGGCTTGGATGTGGCACTTGGAGCCAGGGTTTAGCTTTCAGGAGATGTTAGGTATTAGGTCCTAGGTTGGACTTGACAATCTCTGAGGTCTTTTCCAACCTGGTTGATTCTATGATTCTATGTGTGGTCAGACCTGCTGAGGAGCTGTTCAGAGGAGAGCACAGCCCCTGCCCAACACAGAGGTTACAGAGCAGCAGCTGTGAGCTTGTTGGATGGATTCATTGAGCTCCACAGGCTTTCCTTGCTCATCCCTGGTAGCATCAGCCTGGTCAGCAATGCCCTCAGGGTCATGAAATGGTCAATAAGGCCTTTCCTCCACTGAAGCATATCTGCCCTGACTTCCTCTGGCATGTCTTTTTTGGTTGGGTGCTCAGTGTCCCACTGGGGGAAGACATCCTTCACACCAGCAGCCTCACCACTGAACCCCTGCTTTGGTGAGAGAGGTTTTCAGCTCCTTTCAGGAAGTGCATGGAGATATGGACTTAGAATCAATCATAAAATCACTTGGTTGGAAGAGACCTTTAAGATTCTAGTGTCCAACCATTGACCCAGCACTAAACCATGTCCCTCAACACCACCTCTACACAGGATTAAAACCCTTCCAGGGGTGGGGACTCTGGCACTGCCCTGGGCAGCCTGTTGCAGGCCTTTCCTCCCTCAAAGGGCAGAAGTTGTTCCTCATGTCACAGAATCACAGAGTGTCCAACCTAAACCTGCCCTGGCCCAACTTGAGGGCATCTCCTCTGGTCCTGTCACTTGTTCCTTGGGAGAAGAGATTGACCTCTGGGAGAAGAGATTGACGTCCACCTGGCTCCAAGCTCCTTTCAGGGAGCTGTAGAGAGCCAGAAGGTCTCCCCTCAGCTTCCTTCTCCCCTCAGCCTCCTTCTCCCCTCAGCCTCCTTCTCCCCTCAGCCTCCTTCTCCCCTCAGCCTCCTTCTCCCCTCAGCCTCTTTCTCCCTTCAGCCTCTTTCTCCCCTCAGCCTCCTTCTCCCCTCAGCCTCCTTCTCCCCTCAGCCTCCTCTTCTCCAGGCTGAACACCCCCAGCTCCCTCAGCTGCTCCTCCCCAGCCCTGTTCTCCAGACCCTTCCCCAGCTTTGTTGCCCTTCTCTGGAGCTGCTCCAGCCCTTCAGTGTCCCTCTTGGAGCGAGGAGCCCAAGCTTGGGGTGAGCATTGCCACCACCAGAGGCACCAGAAGGCTGTGTGTACACAGCCCACCTGCACATGGCTCTCAGCGATGTATGGCTGCTTGAAACACGAACATGAGGCTCTCTTTGGTTTCTTCCCCAGCTTCCTTCAGTGGTACTGGAGAACATGAGCTCAGATCAATGGGAATTAAAGATGAAGCAGCTCAGCCTTGCTGTGCTGTGCCCTGGCTGAGAAGAAAGCAGCTGTGGGAATCAAGAGAGAGACGTGTCATGACTTCTGACACGGCCTCAGCCCCGTCTCAGTGATTAAATAATTAGTGCAAAGGGGTGAAAAAGTGACTCCAAATGAGCTGAGTTTCCCACACTGCCTCCTCCCCTACGTGTGCTGCCTGCTAGGATGCCTAAACCCAGCATTTTCCAGACCAGCTGGAGGCATGGAATCTGACAGCACCACAAACGTGGCCCCTGCAAGAGGAGGAGGAGCAAAACACATCTGGGATGTCTCTGGATGGGAGGCAGTGCTGGTAGCTGCTGCTGGAGAAGAGCTGCTAGCTCCACCTGACTAGAAAGCAGCAGAGCAGTGCTGGAGTCCCCATCCCTGGAGGGGGGTTCAGAGCTGTGTAGATGTGGTGCTGAGGGCCATGGTTCAGAGGTGAGCTGGCAGTGCTGGGTTAACAGTTGGACTTGATGATCTGAGAGATCTCTTCCACCCAAAGTGATTCTGTGACTCTGTGATGCAATGAAACCCTCATGGAGCACCAGGAAAAGTCAAACCACAGCGTGTGGAAGCTTTTGGACTCCTCCCAAGGCTGTGTGCACAGTGAACTGTCACCTGTTAGCACTCTCACCCTGGGAAACCTCTGCTGCTGAATGGCCTCTGGGGCAGAGCCTGAGGGAGACTGCCACTGGGATGTGCTGCCCAGGAGGTGGTGGAGTCCCCATCACTGGAGGTGTTTAGGAAGAGCCTGGCTGAGGCACTTGGTGCCATGGTTGAGTTGATCAGATGGTGCTGGGTGAGAGGTTGGACTGGATGATCTCAAAGGTCTCTTCCAATCTGGTTAATTCTACTCTATTCTACTCTATTCTATTCTATTCTAGTCTAGTCTAGTCTAGCCTATTCTACTCTATTCTATTCTATTCTATTCTATTCTATTCTATTCTAGTCTAGTCTAGTCTAGTCTAGTCTAGTCTAGTCTATTCTACTCTACTCCTATTCTATTCTATTCTATTCTACTCTATTCTAAGATGTGTTCCCTCCTCAGGCTGCTCTTCACCAGGTCTCCAGCCCCAGGGCTCTCAGCCTTTCCTCCTCACAGAGGCGCTCCAGGCCCCTCAGCATCTCCAGAGCCTCTCTCTTGCACTGGGGAGCCCAGAACTGGACCCAGGACTCCAGCTGTGGTCTCCCCAGCATAGAGTAGAGGGGAAAGGGAAACCTCCCTGGTCCTCCTGGCCACACTCTTTTTAATGCAGGAGACCATTAGGCCTTCTTGGCCCTGAGGGCACATTGCTGGCTCATGGGTAACTTGTTGTCCACCTGCACTCCCAGGTCCTTGCCCATGGAGCTGCCTTCCAGCAGTTCTACCTGGTAAAGGGCAGGGAGATGTTCCAGTGGTGGCCTGGCAGTGCTGGGTTAATGGTGATTTGAAAAGGGATGGAAAGGCCTCAGCAGGTTGAGTCCACAAATCCCAGCCCAGTTTGCATCAAAAGCAGGAGGATGAGTATGGGGCTGGGGGGGGGCAAGGAAAGACACCTACAGCTTCTTGTGACCAGCCAGCAAAGTTCAGCAGCTCAGCAGCTCTCATGGAGACAGTTTGGGATTGTCTCCAAAAAGTTAAAGACTCCTGGAAGGGAAACTGTGGACTTTACATGAACAGCCTGTGCTGTTCTCCCCCCAGCTCCTCACTCAGTCTCCATGGCTACCAAGAGACGTGGTGGGTCCCCTCTGCCTGCTAATTGATTTCCAGCAAGGAATGAGCAATGCAGAACAACAGATCCTCCTTCCTGGCCAGGGCATTCCTCACAGCAGCCTCTGCCTCTAGGGCAACCTGGTCCACAGAGACAGATCCTCCCCTCTGCTCTGCCCCGCTGCGGCCACCGCTGGAGCACTGGGGCCAGGTCTGGGCTCCCCAGGTCAAGAGAGACAGAGAACTGCTGCAGAGAGTCCAGGGGAGGCTACAAGGATGCTGAGGGGCCTGGAGCAGCTCTGGGAGGAGGAAAGGCTGAGAGCCCTGGGGCTGTTGAGCCTGCAGAAGAGCAGCTCCAGAGGGGAGCTGAGCAATGCTCAGCAAGAGATAAAGGACCTGTGGGGAGCAAGAGGCTGGGGCCAGACTCTGCTCAGTGGTGCCCAGGGACAGGACAAGGGGCAGTGAGCACAAAGTGGAACCCAGGAGGTTCCATCTGAACAGGAGGAGAAAATTCTTTGCATCTGAACAGAAGGAGAAAGTTGTTTGTTGTGAGGGTGCTGGAGGCCTGGGGCAGGCTGCCCAGAGAGGTTGTGGAGTCTCCTTGTGTGCAGAGCTTCCAAAGCCAGCTGGGCATTGTGCTGCTGGGCAAGCTGCTGTGGCTGCCCTGCTTTAGCAGGGGGTGCATTGGATGATCTCCAGGGGCTCCTTCCAACCTGCACTGTGCTGGGAGGCTGGGATTAACAACTAGGAATTGTTTCAACCAGGATTAGCTCCCCAGGCTCCCCTTTCCCCTCTGTCAGCAGCAATATTTACTCTTGATAGGGTGGCCAATGTCATCCTACAGGCAGTTGTTTTTCCCACCCTGTCTCAGTGCTAAACCCAAACAAACCTCAGCTGGGGAAGCCTCCCAAAGACCAATCTGATGTTCATTGACATTCTCTGGCATGAATCTGACAGCATGAAGCTGCTGTGGGTGCCCCTCTTTTGGCAGGGGGGTTGGAGTGGGTGAGGTTCTTTCCACCATGCTGGGATTGTGTGGCTAAGAACTGCCAGGGAGTCAGAAGCTCACCTGTCTTTATTTTTGTAGCCCCCTAGGAAAATGGAAGCCTTTGTACACCTGGAGGGACTCAGAAGTTCAGGTGACACTTCTCTTTGGTCCAAAGCTCAATGAAGATGCTGTGCACTAGGATAAAAAGCCACTGGGCAGTGCTGCCAGGGTCTCATCATGCCCAAAGCTGAGAGCTGCTTTGCAGACAGGGGTATCATCCCTGAGGGTGATAATCAAACAGTAGCTGGAGTTGTTTTCTCCTTCCTTCTCACCACCCTTTGTGAACCCCAGATGTCAGGACACAGGAGTTATTATGCTGACAGTAGGCAGAGAACAGGGAGCAATTTTGGTGTCCAAAAAGCAGCTGAGTGGAGCACATTGAGAGCCATCTTCTCCAGCTGTCACATGCAGATGCCACATGTGGCTGAAAGCTCCGAGGAGATTGATGGTGAAATTGTGGCAGGACAGGGGGCAATGGCTTGGAGCTGCAAGAGGGGGGATTTAGGCTGGAGATTAGGAAGAAACTCTTTCCAGTGAGGGTGGGGAGACACTGGCACAGGTTGCCCAGGGAGGTTGTGCATACCCCCTCCCTGGAAGTGTTCAAGGCCAGGTTGGATGAGGCCTTGAGCAACCTGGGCCGGTGGAAGGTGTCCCTGCCCAGGGCAGGGGGTTTGGACCTGGATGAGCTTTGAGGACCCTTCCAACTCAATCCATGCTAAGAACCTCTGAGTCTTGTTCCTAGCCTGCTGTGTCCAGACTGTTGATAACAAACCATGAGATGAAATCCAAGGCACAGAACAAAGCTCCTCAAAAGGGACCTGGGTGTAGTATTGACAGCAGCTGCACAGCACCTGGCCAGCAGTGTGCCCAGGGGGCCAAGAAGGCCAAGGGCATCCTGGCCTGCAGCAGGGACAGTGTGGCCAGCAGGAGCAGGGAAGTCCTTGTGCCCTGTGCTCAGCACTGCTTAGGCCACACCTGGAGTCCTGTGTCCAGTTCTGGGCTCCTCAGGTTAGGAAAGATGTTGAGCTGCTGGAAGGTGTCCAGAGAAGGGCAAGAAAGCTGGGGAGGGGTCTGGAGCACAGCCCTGTGAGGAGAGGCTGAGGGAGCTGGGGTTGCTTAGCCTGCAGAAGAGGAGGCTCAGGGAAGACCTTCTTGCTCTCTCTGGTTGTAGCCAGGTGGGGGTTGGTCTCTTCTCCCAGGCAAGCAGCACCAGAACAAGAGGACACAGTCTCAAGCTGTGCCAGGGGAGGTTTAGGCTGGAGGTGAGGAGAAAGTTTTTCCCAGCAAGAGAGACTGGCCATTGGGATGTGCTGCCCAGGGAGGTGGTGGAGTCCCCATCCCTGGAGTTGTTCAAGACAGGCTTGGATGTGGCACTTGGAGCCATGGTTTAGTTGTCAGGAGGTGTTAGGGATTAGGTAGCAGGTTGGACTTGATGATCTCTGAGGTCTTTTCCAACCTGGTTGATTGACTCTATGATTCTGTGATCCCCACCCAAACCACTCTGTGCCTCTGTTCTGTGATCCTGCTTTGGGGAGAGGTGGAGCCCAGGGAGGGGAGCAGGGCCCCAGCCGTGTGCCAGGGCAGGTGGGCTGGGAGCAGCAGCACTGCCCCCGCAGCGGTGTGTGCCCAGAGCTGCCTCGGCTTAACAGAGTCACCACATCCATCGCCACGGATTAACAGAGTCATCAGAGCCATTGAGAAAGCAATCAAGGGCGTTCCATTTTAATTAGAGGTTGGTGTGGTGCCCTTGAGCATCGCAGGAGAACTTCTGTCCGGAGCTCTCTGCATGGGATTGGAGCTGCGGGTAGGGCGTCCCGGGGTGACCCAGCTCAGCTGCCTCGCAAACCGGCACGGCCAGCACCCCCTGCAGCTGATACCCTGCCGCTGGATTAGGATGCCGATGACACTAAGCTGGGGGGCAGAGCTGATCTGCTTAAGGCTCAGGAGGCTCTACAGAGGGATCCATGGGCTGAGGCCACTGGGATGAGGTTCCACAAAGCCCAGAGCTGGGTCCTGCACGTGGCTCTCAACAGCCCTGTGAGGGCTCCAGGCTTGGGGCAGAGTGGCTGGAAACTGCCTGGGGGAAAAGGTCTTGGGAGAGTTGGTTGACAGCAGCTGGAGACGAGCCAGGCTGTGCCCAGGTGGCCAAGAAGGCCACCAGCATCCTGGCTTGGGTCAGCAATAGTGTGGCCAGCAGGGAGAGGGCAGGGATTTCCCCCTGTGCTGGGCAATGATGAGGTCACAACTTGAGTCCTGGGTTCAGTTTTGGGCACAAAGGACATGGAGGGGCTGGAGAGGATCCAGAGAAGGGCAATGAAGCTGGTGAAGGGTCTGGAGAGCAGGGCTGGTGAGGAGCAGCTGAGGGAACTGGGGGTGTTCAGCCTGGAGAAGAGGAGGCTGAGCAGAGACCTTCTGGCTCTCTACAGCTCCCTGAAAGGAGGTTGGAGCCAGGTGGGGCTTGGTCTGTTTTCCCTTGTATCAGATGCTAGATCAAGAGGA
The DNA here is from genome assembly GCF_014839835.1 of Dryobates pubescens. Taxonomy (NCBI): domain Eukaryota; kingdom Metazoa; phylum Chordata; class Aves; order Piciformes; family Picidae; genus Dryobates; species Dryobates pubescens. The sequence goes on from NC_071622.1 coordinate 2,272,236, forward strand.
AATGGCCTGAAACTGTGTAAGGGGAGGATCAGGTTGGAGCTTAGGAACAATTTCCTTCCTGCAGGAGTGGTCAGGCACTGGCACAGGCTGCCCATGGTGGAGTCACCACGCATGGAGGCCTTCAAGAAATGTGTGGCCCTGGCACTTGGGGCCATGGTTTGTGGTGTTGGGCTCATGGTTGGACTGGATGATCTGAGAGGCCTTTTCCAACCCAAACAATTCCTTCTCATCAAGAGGCTAAAGCTCTCCTGGCCCCAACCATGGCCCCATCCTTGTGCTGCACGTGTCCTGCAGAGCAAGGGGGACCTGGGTGCTGCTGCATTTGGGACAGTGCATGTTAAGTAGTCCTGGGTTAACTCACTCTTCCAAACTTGGGGTGAAGATTAGTTAGGAGTGGAGAGAGAGGGGAGCATTAATTAATCTCACTCCATCCAGATCTGTTTCAGCAGTGAGTATTTTTAGCTGCTGCTCATGGCGAGGGTTTTGTGAGTTATTAATAGCTGGGCTGAATTTCTCAGCTCCTCTGCTCTGGTGGTGGATGAGCAATGGGCTGCTGAGGGGCTGGTTGGGGTGATCTTCACCCCAGAGGGCGGCAAGAGCCTGTGGAGGTAACGAGAGAGGAGAATAAAACCAAACCCATGAGGATTTGGGGGGTTCAGGAGAGGACACAGCTGAGAGTTTCAAGTGCTTTAATGAAGGATGGTTTGGGGCCTCCAGTTCCAAGAGGGACATTGCACTGCTGCAGACCATTTCCTCTCATCTTCTCACCTCATACCAAGGAGGAGAGACCAATCCCCACCTGACTCCAACCTCCTTTCAGGGAGCCAGAAGGTCTCCCCCTGAGCCTCCTCTTCTCCATGCTGGACAACCCCAGCTCCCTCAGCAGCTCCTCCCCAGCCCTGTTCTCTAGACCCTTCCCCAGCTTGGTTGCCCTTCTCTGGGCATGCTGCAGCCCCCCAATGTCCTTCTTGCAGTGAGGGGCCCAAACCTGCACCCAGGATTGGAGGTGTGGTTTCACCAAGGTGAACACAACATTGCCCCCTGACAACAGACCTTCTTCCCACCCTTTTCCACAGCTGGCAGGACAGCAGCCTGGAGAAGAGGAGGCTCAGGGGAGACCTTATTGCAACTCCCTGAAGGGAGGTTGTAGCCAGGTGGGGGTTGGTCTCTTCTCCCAGGCCAGCAGCACCAGAACAAGAGGACACAGTCTCAAGCTGTGCCAGGGGAAGTTTAGGCTGGAGGTGAGGAGAAAGTTCTTCCCAGCAAGAGAGATTGGCCATTGGGATGTGCTGCCCAGGGAGGTGGTGGAGTCCCCATCCCTGGAGGTGTTCAAGAGGGGATTGGATGTGGCACTTGGAGCCATGGTTGAGTTGCTCAGGAGGTGCTGGGTGAGAGGTTGGGCTTGCTGATCTCTGAGGTCTTTCCCAACCTTATTGATTGTATGATTCTAGGAGATAAAGCTAAATGGTGGAACTTGGTTCCATACTTGGTGACTTTCTGGGTCTGTAATGAGGGCTGGACATTGCTGGCTTAGCTAGGAACCCAGACAACTGGATTCTCTCTGATAAAGCCCAGAGCACTGATCTTCCCTGCTGAATCATAGAATAGTTTTGGCTGGAAAAGACCTCCAAGGTCATCCAGTCCAACCATCAGCCCAACACCACCATGGCCATCCAACCATGGCCCCAAGTGCCATGGCCACACGTTTCCTGAGCACCTCCAGGGATGGGGACTCCAGCACCTCCCTGGGCAGCCTGCTCCAATGCCTGACCACTCCTGCAGCAAAGAAATTGTTCCTCATGTCCAACCTGAACCTCCCCTGGCACATTTTCAGGCTATTTCCTGAAGTCCACAGCAGACTGAGAGATGTGCAGTGAGTGAAGGAGGCTTGAAGCTTCATGCTCCAGCCAGCACAGCTGCTCCAAGGGCTCTTTTCTCTTCAGTGTGCTGAAAAACCAAGTGAAGCAGCTTTGATATTAACAGCTTGGAAAGTTCACCCAAGAGTGTGGCAGCTCCAGTGAGGAAATGTGGGTCAGTCTTCACAAGCTCTTGAACTGAAGCCTTTGTAGAAGCTGAAGGCAAAAAGAAAGCCCAAGGAAAGCTTCAGTAGGTAGGCAGGTTGGCAGGTGGCCTTTGGTTGTGACCCATAGCTTCTCCCTGATGAGGCAGAAAATGGAGATGGATTGAGAAAGGGAACAAAGGCAAAGCAGAAGAATCACATGAAAGGGGCTGGATGGCTGAAATCCAGAGAGTATTTGGGTTAAATGAGATCAGCAGCTCAGGAGTGGCCCTCTAGACTCAGCACTGCTTTCAGAAGTTCAGGCAAACTCAACTAGCACCCAGGGGAGACCTGATTTGACTTTGGCCTCAGGAATGGGGTAATTGGGGAAAACAACAATGCCAAAGGCACAGCTGAGTTGCTGTGGCCAAGCCAGCGTGCAGAGCTTTGCATCCAAAGTCCTTTGGGAATCAGTGACTTCAGCACACCAGCCCTCTGCCCAGTAATCCTCAGCAAGAGCCTCCTCCAGCTCCTTGGCAAAGGCAGCTCTCACCTCCAGCAGACGTTTTTGCCTCTGGCCAAGCAGAGCTGAGCTCCAAGAGGAGGCAAAGAGAGTAAAGGTTTGTCCTTAAGCAGGAGAAGATGGCAAAACTCAGGTGTCCATAAAGGAAGATGCAAACCAGAGGCAGAGGACACAGGGATCTGCTGGAGAGGCTCCAGGGGAGGCTACCAGGATGCTTAGGGGACTGCAGCACTGCCTGGGGAGGAGAGGCTGAGGGGCCTGGGGCTCTTTAGTCTGGAGAAGAGAAGACTGAGAGGGGATTTAATCAATGTCTCTCAATAGCTGAGGGCTGGGGGTCAGGAGGGAGGGGACAGGCTCTGCTCACTTGCTCCCTGGGACAGGACAAGGAGCAATGGATGGAAGCTGCAGCACAGGAGGCTCCACCTCAACACAAGGGGGAACTTCTTTCCTGTGAGGGTCCCAGAGCCCTGGAGCAGGCTGCCCAGAGAGGTTGTGGAGTCTCCTTCTCTGGAGCCTTTCCAGCCCCATCTGGATGTGTTCCTGTGTGAGCTGAGCTGGATTGTATGGTCCTGCTCTGGCAGGGGGCTTGGACTGGATGATCTCTTTGGGTCCCTTCCAACCCCTGACATCCTGTGAGCCTGTGACCAGCAAAGCAGTCATTTTTCCTGGGCAAGAAGAGGCCAGACTGGAAGTGGTGTGCCTGGAGAAGAGGAGGCTCAGGGGAGACCTTCTTGCTCTCTCCAAATGCCTGAAGGGAGGTTGTAGCCAGGTGGGGGTTGGTCTCTTCTCCCAGGCAAGCAGCACCAGAACAAGAGGACACAGTCTCAAGCTGTGCCAGGGGAGGTTTAGGCTGGAGGTGAGGAAGAAATTCTTCCCTGAGAGAGAGATTGGCCATTGGGATGTGCTGCCCAGGGAGGTGGTGGAGTCCCCATCCCTAGAGGTGTTTAGGAAGAGCCTGGCTGAGGCACTTGGTGCCATGGTTGAGTTGCTCAGATGGTGTTGGGTGAGAGGTTGGACTTGATGATCTCTGAGGTCTTTTCCAACCTGGTTAATTCAACTCAACTCAATTCCCTTCCCTTCCCTTCCCTTCCCTTCCCTTCCCTTCCCTTCCCTTCCCTTCCCTTCCCTTCCCTTCCCTTCCCTTCCCTTCCCTTCCCTTCCCTTCCCTTCCCTTCCCTTCCCTTCCCTTCCCTTCCCTTCCCTTCCCTTCCCTTCCCTTCCCTTCCCTTCCCTTCCCTTCCCTTCCCTTCCCTTCCCTTCCCTTCCCTTCCCTTCATCCAGGAGCTGGAAATCCACAACCCCCTTAAGGATCTCTGTGGTGTCACCTTAGAAGGTGACAGCCAGCTGGTGGATGAACATGAGTGAAGGCTGGAAAGGTCTGGAGGGTGTAAAATCTCATTAGCAGCACCAGAGGGGGTGGTGGTGGTGGTGAAACTCTCTTCTGCAGATAACTGGTGATAAATGGTTCCTGGAAAGCTTCACATAAATAAGCTTCAAGTTGCAATTCTCCAGCAGCGCTGTCGGTTCCATGCCAGAGAATGTCAATGAACATCAGATTGGTCTTTGGGAGGCTTCTCCAGCTGAGGTTTGTTTGGGTTTAGCACTGAGACAGGGTGGGAAAAACAACTGCCTGTAGGATGACATTGGCCACCCTATCAAGAGTAAATATTGCTGCTGACAGAGGGGAAAGGGGAGCCTGGGGAGCTAATCCTGGTTGAAACAATTCCTAGTTGTTAATCCCAGCCTCCCAGCACAGTGCAGGTTGGAAGGAGCCCCTGGAGATCATCCAATGCACCCCCTGCTAAAGCAGGGCAGCCACAGCAGCTTGCCCAGCAGCACAATGCCCAGCTGGGGCTGGAAGCTCTCCACACAAGGAGACTCCACAACCTCTCTGGGCAGCCTGCTCCAGGCCTCCAGCACCCTCACACCAAATTAATTTCTCCTCCTGCTCAGATGGAACCTCCTGGGTTCCACTTTGTGCCCATTGCCCCTTGTGCTCTCCCTGGGCCCCACTGAGAGGAGTCTGGCCCCAGCCTCTTGCCCTCCACAGGTCCTTTATCTCTTGCTGAGCATTGCTCAGCTCCCCTCTGGGGCTGCTCTTCTGCAGGCTCACAGCCCCAGGGCTCTCAGCCTTTGCTCCTCACAGAGCTGCTCCAGGCCCCTCAGCATCTTTGGAGCCTCCCCTGGACTCTCTCCAGTAGTTCCCTGTCTCTCTTGACCTGGGGAGCCCACAACTCGACCCAGGATTCCAGCTGTGGCCTCCACAGGGCAGAGAACCTGGGCAGGAGAACCTGCCCTGACCTGCTGGGCACACTGCATTGATCCCAGCAGACCATTGGCCTTCCTGGCCATGAGGGCACATTGCCTGCTCATGAGGAACTTGTCCAGCGGCACTCCCAGGCCCCTCCGGCATCAATTGCCTACTAAGATTTCTCGTCAGATCTGCAGCCAGAGGTGATGTGGACCACAGCAGATGAGCTGATTTTTCTGCAGTGATTCTCAGTGTTCCCTTCTCCCCCCACACATGGATGGGTAGCAACCATCAAATGCTGCAGGCAGACGTGTTCACGATGTGATGAGTAACACCACGGGGGAAGGCTGGGAAGCAGCAGGGAGCTCATCCTGCCCTGTGCTCAGCACTGCTCAGGCCACACCTGGAGTCCTGGGTCCAGTTCTGGGCTCCTCAGGTTAGGAAAGAGGTTGAGATGCTGGAAGGTGTCCAGAGAAGGGCAACAAAGCTGGGGAGGGGTCTGGAGCACAGCCCTGGGAGGAGAGGCTGAGGGAGCTGGGGTTGCTTAGCCTGCAGAAGAGGAGGCTCAGGGGAGACCTTCTTGCTCTCTCCAACTCCCTGAAGGGAGGTTGTAGCCACGTGGGGGTTGGTCTCTTCTCCCAGGCACCCAGCACCAGAACAAGAGGACACAGTCTCAAGCTGTGCCAGGGCAGGTTCAGGCTGGGGGTGAGGAAGAAATTCTTCCCAGCAAGAGAGATTGGCCATGGGGATGTGCTGCCCAGGGAGGTGGTGGAGTCCCCATCCCTGGAGGTGTTTAGGAAGAGCCTGGCTGAGGCACTTGGTGCCATGGTTGAGTTGCTTAGATGGTGCTGGGTGAGAGGTTGGACTCAATGATCTCAAAGGTCTCTTCCAACCTGGCTGATTCTGTCTTCTCTCCTGTGCTGATCTGTGTTGGACAACCTAGCAATGAGCAGAACTCAGAGTTTGGATGTGGTGTAGCTCTCATTCCAGATAGGTTTGTCCAGCCCCTGAGGGGAGCTGCCAGTCACTGCTAGGTTGGATCCAGCACCAGAAAGCTGCTTTCTTGTTTCCCTTCCCAGTTCACTGTTTGAACTGGGAGGTTGTCCTGAGTCATCTCCATCCTCAAGCCTCAAGTTCTGCTCTAAGCTTAGCCTCTCTAACTACCTCCTCCACCTCCAGACCTCTGCTCACCTATCTCCTTTGTTGTGCTCCAGCAGCTCATTGCCACAGGGACAAAGCATGGTGTTCAGAGGAGATGAACTGACAGTGAGAGATGGATGGAGCTGGTGTGTTAAAGAAAAGAACCCATTTTAGCTGCCTCTACTGTGAAGCACCCCAAGGAGAGGACTGTACCCCTCTGCTCTGCTCTGCTGAGACCTCACCTGGAGTTCTGCATCCAGCTTTGGGGGCATCAGCACAGCAGAGATGTGGACCTGTAGGAGCGGGGCCAGAGGAGGCCATAGCAATGCTGGCAGGGCTGGAAGCCCTCTGCTGGGAGGCCAGGCTGGGGGAGTTGGGGTTGTTCAGCCTGGAGAAGAGAAGGCTCCAGGCAGAGGTTCTGGTGGCCTGTCAGGACTTCAAGAGGCTGAGCAGAAAGCTGGGGACAGAGCTTTGAGCAGGGCCTGATGTGACAGGCCAAGGGGGGAAGGTTTGAACTCAAGAGAGAGATTCAGACTGGAGAGAAGGAAGAGATGTTTGACAGTGAGGGTGGTGAGAGCCTGGCCCAGGCTGCCCAGAGAGGTGTGAGCTGCCCCATGCCTGGCACCACTGCAGGCCAGGTTGGTTGGGGCTCTGAGCAGCCTGCTCTAGCTGCAGCTGTCCCTGCTGGCTGCAGGGAGGTTGGATTGGGTGACCTTTCAAGGGCCCTCTGCACCTAAAGCAGTCCATGGCTGTGTACATGAGCTGCACACACAGGAGCAGTCACTCTAAACATCATACAGCCACAAATAGCTTTGGGTTGGAAGGGACCTGAAAGCTCATCCAGTTCCACCCCCCTGCCATGGGAGGGACACCTCCCACCAGCCCAGGCTGCTCAAGGCCTCATCCAGCCTGGCCTTGAACACCTCCAGTGTGTGTCCCTGCCCATGGCAGGGAGGTTGGAACTGGATGATCCTTCAGGTCCCTTCCAACCCAAACCATTCTGTGATTCTAAGGCAGGAATGGATTTTGTTTCAACTGAGAAGGCAGCAACTCTGGTGGAACTAATTCCAGCTAATCCAAATTTATCCCAGCTATGCCTGCAGAAAGCAGATGGCAAAGAAACAACAGGGCAGGCAGAGAGGGACCCAGAAATGGAGAAGAGTTGGCTGGAGCACCCTCCATGCCCCTGGCTCCACCCTCAGCTCTGCAGGGCTCATCCCTGGCCCCATCACACAGGCAGCTGCCCCCACACTGGAATCTCAAATGTGATCTCACCACAGGTTCCAGTCCCCACAGGAGGAGGAGACAGCTCACCAAACCCCACCTGAGCCTCAAGCCCACACTTCCAAGATGCTGCTACCAATTATAACCTCCCCCAGTGCTGCTGGAGAACACTACTGGACATTTCCATTGCTCTCTATTCCAAGGCACTGTTGTTCTTTCCATCCCACTTGAGTTAGTTGCTTTCCCACCCCAGCAGTCTCTCTGACTTCTTCCCTTTCTCTTCCCTTTGGGAAAGAGAGGGCTTCATGGAGAGCCTCTGGCACTTGTTTGGTGTCCAGAGAAGGGCAGCAAAGCTGGGGAGGGGTCTGGAGCACAGCCCTGTGAGGAGAGGCTGAGGGAGCTGGGGTTGCTTAGCCTGCAGAAGAGGAGGCTCGGGGGAGACCTTCTTGCTCTCTCCAACTCCCTGCAGGGAGGTTGTAGCCAGGTGGGGGTTGGTCTCTTCTCCCAGGCAAGCAGCACCAGAACAAGAGGACACAGTCTCAAGCTGTGCCAAGGGAGGTTTGGGCTGGAGGTGAGGAAGAAATTCTTCCCAGCAAGAGAGATTGGCCATTGGGATGTGCTGCCCAGGGAGGTGGTGGAGTCCCCATCCCTGGAGGTGTTTAAGAGGGGACTGGCTGGGGCACTTGGTGCCATGGTTGAGTTGCTTAGATGGTGTTGGGTGAGAGGTTGGCCTTGATGATCTCTGGGGTCTTTTCCAACCTGGTTAGTTCAGTTCTGTTCTATTCTATTCTATTCTATTCTATTCTATTCTATTCTATTCTATTCTATTCTATTCTATTCTATTCTATTCTATCCTACTGCAATTCAATTCAATTCAATTCAATTCAATTCAATTCTATTCTATTCTATTCTATTCTGTTCTGTTCTGTTCTATCCTACTTCAATTCAATTCAATTCAATTCAATTCTATTCTGTTCTATTCTATTCTGATCTATCCTCTTCTGTTCTTTGAGATGAGCCACCACGTGCTGGTGGTGGCTCAGCATCTCCTGGCTGCTGGCTCCTGTGTGGGCTGGCTGCTCTCCTGGAGTGCTTCAGCACCATGGAAACCTTGGGAGATGCCTGTTCCTAATGGTGGGAATGGTTGACAGCTAACAAGACAGCCCAGCAGAACGCAGCCCTGATGGCTGCTGAGGAATTTTGATGAGCTGCTGCCTTCTTGCTGTTGGTTTCCTTTCACTTGGAAGCCTGGAAGGAAGAACCTGGCCTTGGCCATTAGCATTCCTGGAAGCTTTAATGTCAGGAGGTGATGCTTCTGGATGTCAGGCACCAGGTAATTAACCCCAACATCAACACAGCATTTTACACTCCAGGGAGAATTTGGGTGAAGAAAGGCCAGAATGGAAAGCTCCTGAGCAATCAAAAGCCTCAACTGAGGTCTTTCTACTCCTTCTAATGTCTATTTTGATGGCAAATTGAATTCTCTGAAGAACAACCCCTTGGTTTTTAGAGTAGTCATGAAAACAGTCTGCAAGCACTGCTAATCAAAACTATTGTCAGCAAATATGGGCAGCTCATTCCAAACCATCCTGTGGTGCTTCTCCAGGTAGGATGGGTCAGCATCATGTGGGACACAGCCCTAGAAGTCACCCAGCCTTGATCTACAGAGAGCTGGACTTGCAGGGTGCTTTTGGTGGTGGCTTTTTGCAGGCATGTTGGCTGCTGCATGATTCACCTCAGTGAAGTTGCTTGGAGAAGTGTCTTGTACCACAGTCACCAATTCCCAGCATGGTAGGGTGGGAAGGGACCTCTGGAGGTCATCCAGTCCACCCCCCCTGCTAAACAGGGCATCCACAGCAGCTTGCCCAGCAGCACAATGCCCAGCTGGCTTTGGAGGCTCTCCACACAAGGAGACTCCACAACCTCTCTGGGCAGCCTGCTCCAGGCCTCCAGCACCCTCACAACAAACAAGTTTCTCCTCCTGTTCAGATGGAACCTCCTGGGTTCCAGTTTGTGCCCATTGCTGCTTGCCCTGTCCCTGAGCACCACTGAGAAGAGCCTGGGCCCAGCCTCTTGCCCTGACAGGTCCTTAGCTCTTGCTGAGCACTGATGAGATCCCCTCTCTTCTGCAGGCTCAGCAGCCCCAGGGCTCTCAGCCCTGCCTCCTCACAGCGATGCTGCAGGGCCCCTCAGCATCTTTGGAGCCTCCCCTGGACTCTCCCAGTAGATCTTCATCCCTATTGAACTGCAGAACCTAGAACATGTCTGCAGAAAGGTTCTCTCTCCCCATGTCAGTTTGAGACACAAACCTCCTCATTGCCTGGCTCGCTCCAAAGGGCTGTCAAGGCCTGGCCCAGGCTGCCCAGGGCAGTGGTGGAGTCTCCATCCCTGAAGGGGTTTCAAAGCCATGGAGATGTGGTGCTGGGGGCCAGGGTTTGGTGGTGCCCTGGCAGTGCTGGGTTCAGGGTTGGACTGGATGAGCTTAGAGGTCTCTCCCAACCAACACATTCTATCACCTCCAGAGGTCATTTCCAACTGCTGCCATGCTGGGATTCTCTGACTCCCTCTGATGCCTCTTTGACATGTGGGCTGTTGGGCACATTGGACACACAGGAACAGGTTGCCCAAGGAGGTCATGGAAGCCCATCCCTGGAGGCCTTCAAGGCCAGGGTAGATGAGGGCTTGAGTAACCTGGGCTGGTAGAAGGTGTCCCTGCCCATGACAGGGGGGCTGGAACTCAATGACCTTGAAGGTCCCTTCCAACCCAACCCACTCTGTGAGTCTATGAATTGCCATCAGCATCCTGTGTCCAGTTCTGGGCTCCTCAGCTTAGGAAAGATGTTGAGATGCTGGAAGGTGTCCAGAGAAGGGCAAGAAAGCTGGGGAGGGGTCTGAGGCACAGCCCTGGGAGGAGAGGCTGAGGGAGTTGGGGTTGCTTAGCCTGCAGAAGAGGAGGCTCAGGGGAGACCTTCTTGCTCTCTCCAACTCCCTGAAGGGAGGTTGTAGCCAGGTGGGGGTTGGTCTCTTCTCCCAGGCAAGCAGCACCAGAACAAGAGGACACAGTCTCAAGCTGTGCCAGGGGAGGTTTAGGCTGGAGGTGAGGAGAAAGTTCTTCCCAGAGAGATTGGCCATTGGAATGTGCTGCCCAGGGAGGTGGTGGAGTCCCCATCCCTGGGAGTGTTTAGAAAGAGCCTGGCTGAGGCACTTGGTGCCATGGTTGAGTTGATCAGATGGTGCTGGGTGAGAGGTTGGACTGGATGATCTCTGAGGTCTTTTCCAAGCTGGTTAATTCTGTATTCTGTAAGCCAAATGCATGTGCAGGGAATTACTTCAGCACTTCTGGCATCATGAATCTTCCTGCAGGAAGATCTCATCCAAAATTAGAGTGGTTGGGAGAGTGTTGTCAGAGGGGGGTGGTGGGAAACGTGGTGGAAAGGAATGGAGAGCAAGCTAATTGGGGAGGAGGCTGGGTTTGCTTCCTGGTGCTGGGATTGCTCAGCGCTGAGGATCAGGGCTTTTTAGGGAACAGGTCTCACCAGAACACGTTTGGTGCCTCATTGCTGCTTCCCTTCTACTTCAGGCAGCAGAAAGCTCACTTGGAAGTGTGAAAGCCAAGCCCAGAGGGAACAAACTCACTTCTCCTAAAGCAGCGTTTAACCTGCAGCTCAGAAACTTGCATGAGAGAGACGAGAGCCCCTAGGTGGGCCAAGGACATGACCTCCAGCTACCATCATCTCCATGCTACTAAGGATTCCAGACAGGAGGGCTTTAAGTCATTCCTGATGGACTCTTAGTGCTCATAAATATTCACCAGGAAAGAAAGAGGAGCTGAAGAGAAGCCAGAGCACAAGTATGAAGAACTGATTCCTCACTTCCAGCCTAAACCTCCCCTGGCACAGCTTGAGACTGTGTCCTCTTGTTCTGCTGCTGCTTGCCTGGGAGAAGAGACCAACCCCCACCTGGCTACCACCTCCCTTCAGGGAGTTGGAGAGAGCAAGAAGGTCTCCCCTGAGCCTCCTCTTCTGCAGGCTAAGCAACCCCAGCTCCCTCAGCCTCTCCTCCCAAGGCTGTGCCCCAGACCCCTCCCCAGCTTTGTTGCCCTTCTCTGGACACCTTCCAGCAGCTCAACATCTTTCCTAAGCTGAGGAGCCCAGAACTGGACACAGGACTCAAGGTGTGGCCTGACCAGTGCTGAGTACAGGGCAGAATGACTTCCCTGCTCCTGCTCCCAGGCAACCAGCACCAGAACAAGAGGACACAGTCTCAAGCTGTGCCAGAGGAGGTTCAGGCTGGGTGTTAGGAAGAAATTCTTCCCAGCAAGAGAGACTGGCTGTTGGGATGTGCTGCCCAGGGAGGTGGTGGAGTCCCCATCCCTGGAGGTGTTTAGGAGGAGCCTGGCTGAGGCACTTGGTGCCATGGTTGAGTTGATTATATGGTGTTGGGTGAGAGGATGGACCTGATGATCTCTGAGGTCTTTTCCAGCCTGGTTAATTCAATTCAATTCAATTCAATTCAATTCAATTCAATTCTATTCTATTCTATTCTGGATGTGGCTGTGAGCAACCTGCTGCAGTGTGAGGTGTCCCTGGCCATGGCAGGGGGTTGGAGCTGGCTGAGCCTTGAGCTCCCTCCCAAGCCTGACAGTTCTATGACACCTGTAACACAGCTGTTCCCCCTACACTCTGTCTCTGTCCCTGGAGGCATTCAAGAAATGTGAGACATGCTGCCTTGGGGAGATGGTTTGATGGCCTTGGTGGTGTTGGATTGGTGGTTGGACTTGATGACCTTAGTGGCCTTCTCCAAGCCAGAACAATTCAATGATTGCAGGATTCCTTGCCCCAGTGTGATCTGCTCCTAGGAGGCTTTGGATTAATTGGATGGGGTTCTGCCCTGAGTTCCCTCGTGGTGTCTGGAGGCAAAGGCCAGCCAGCAAGATGTCTTTCTGGGTCACTGTAGATGGTATCCCTGGCACAGCAGATCACAACTAGCCCAAGAACTTCTAAAAATACTCAGTGGCTAAAAAAAAACCCAAACCAGAGGAGGGGTGGGGTGAGGGGAGCTGCCTTGCTGCTGTCATTAGAGCTGGTTGTTAAAGATGACCTTCAAGCAGTAGTAGGTTAGTTTATTCAAATGGAGAACTTATATTTAGCAGAGCAGAGTTTGAGACACCAAAAGAGCTGCTCCACCATCCACTGAGCTGCTGAGCTTGAGGGCAGGAAGAAGTCCTAGGACTGCCCCAAGGTTAGTGGCAGCTGAGGAGGCCAAGAGCTCAGTGCTCTCTGAATGATTGGGTTAGGAAGAGTCTTGTGAGGCACTAGGAAGGGCGGAAGGAGAAAGATGGATGAGGAAAGAGAGCAGGAACAGTCTTGTGAAGCACTAGGAAGGGTGGAAGGAGAAAGATGGATCAGGAAAGAGAGCAGGAAGAGTCTTGTGAAGAACTGGGAAGGGTGGAAGGAGAAAATGGATCAGGAAAGAGAGCAGGAAGAGTCTTGTGAAGAACTGGGAAGGGCGGAAGGAGAAAGATGGATCAGGAAAGAGAGCAGGAAGAGTCTGCTTTAGAGACTGGATGGGGTGCTTGGTGCCCTGGTTTAGCTGATTAGATGGTGCTGGGTGATAGATTGGACTTGGTGATCTCGAAGGTCTCTTCCAACCTGGTCTGGTCTATTCTATTCTATTCTATTCTATTCTATTCTATTCTATTCTATTCTATTGTGAAGAACTGGGAAGGGTGGAAGGAGAAAGATGGATCAGGAAAGAGAGCAGGAAGAGTCTTGTGAAGAACTGGGAAGGGTGGAAGGAGAAAGATGGATCAGGAAAGAGAGCAGGAAGAGTCTGCTTTAGAGACTGGATGGGGTGCTTGGTGCCCTGGTTTAGCTGATTAGATGGTGCTGGGTGATAGGTTGGACTTGGTGATCTCGAAGGTCTCTTCCAACCTGGTCTGGTCTGGTCTGGTCTGGTCTATTCTATTCTATTCTATTCTATTCTATTCTATTGTGAAGAACTGGGAAGGGTGGAAGGAGAAAGATGGATCAGGAAAGAGAGCAGGAAGAGTCTTGTGAAGAACTGGGAAGGGTGGAAGGAGAAAGATGGATCAAGGAAGAGTCTTGTGAAGAACTAGGAAGGGTGGAAGAAGGACAGATCAGCGAGGAGACCTACATGGTGGAGCTGGGATCTGCTCCAGAGGACAGCAGGGAACTTGTAGCACTCTCATGTTGGAGCCCATTTGATGCTGCATCCTAATAAATATAGAAGCAGAGAATTGTTTGGGTTGGAAAAGATCTCTAAGATCATGGAGTCCAACCACCAACCCAACACCACCAGGGCTGCTGAACCATGGCTCAAAGTGCCATGAGCACACAATTCATGAACACCTCCAGGGAAGGGGACTCCACCACCTCCTTGGCCAACCTACATGACTCAAAATGTACTGAAGTCCCCTCTGAAAGAAACCACCAACTAAAGGGCTGAAATCTTTTTCCCTATGGAGACAAATTAGCACCAAATGGTCAACCAGACTGCTGGTGGACCACCAAAGCAATCTCTTAGACACAAAGAAGCAGGAAGCCAACAATGACAGCCTGGGTACTGCAGTAGATTGATAAATGATTGCCCCCTCCCTGGAGGTGTTCAGGGCCAGGGTGGACAAAGCCTTGAGCAACCTGCCCAGTGGGAGAGGTCCCTGCCCATGGCAGGGGGGTTGGGACTGGATGATCTTTAGGATCCCTTCCAACCCAAACCATCCTGCAACTCTGGGACAGTGCCATTGCACTCTGGCTGCAAAAGGGCCATGCAAATTGCCTGAATATTTATTAAGCTCGACATCTTACCGCGAAGTTGCAGGGTTCGGCGCTCCAGATGGTCTCAGACATGACTTTGGAGGGCGAGAAGAAAAGCAACACCACCACCATGTGGCAGAAAGCAGTCAGAGAAGCAGAGAACCACGGTTTCAGCAGCAAAACACCTTCAAGATCAAGCCCAGTCATTGACCCAGCACTGCCAGCTCCCCACCACACCATGACCCTCAGCACCACATCTGCACAGCTTGGAAACCCCTCCAGGCATGGGGACTCCAGCACTGCCCTGGGAAGCGTGAGCCAGTGCTTTGTGACGCTATTGGGGGAGAAATTGTTCCTCATGTCCAACCTAAACCTCCCCTGGGGCAACCTGAGAGCTTCAGGCCCAAGTCAGGAGAGCCAAAGGTGCCTGGAGGTTTCCATTACCAGGTGTAAGTGGAGAATGAACCTTTCCAGGCCATAAATTCCATCTCAGCTGCTCCTCTGCAAGGACTCAGAGTGGAGATTAGGAAGAGATTCTCCCCAGTGAGGCTGCTGAGACACTGGCACAGGCTGTGGATGCTCTTTCCCTGGAGGTGTTCAAGGGCAGGTTGGAGGAGGCCTTGAGCAGCCTGGGCTGGAGGTGCAAGGTGTCCCAGCCCGTGGCAGGGGGTTGGACCTGGCCTGATCCTGAAGGACCCTTCCACCCCTAACTCTTCTATGATTCTCTGACTCAACAGAGATGTTTCTGTACCCACAGCTAATCCTCAGCAGTGCCCAGCAGGCTCATCCCCTCCAGCCCTCTCCTGGAACTCTGAATCACCTTGAAGATCACCAAGATTCAACCATGAGCCCAGCACTGCCAGCTCACCATGAAACCATGGCCCTCAGCACCACATCTGCACAGCTCTGAGACCCCTCCAGGGATGGAGACTCCACCACTGCCCTGGGCAGCCTGGGCCAGGCTTTGACAAGCCTCAAGAGGAAGAAACTGTTCCCTATGTCCAACCCAAGTGTTTGGAGTAAACCCAGCGAGCAAAGCTGCTGAGGACACGTGCAGGGAAGCTGGGCTGGAGCCACAGCTGCTGCACAGGGTGGCATAATGGAGCTGATGAACCTCTTGGTGAGGACAAACTGGGTGCAGCTGGGCTGCAGCCCAAAAAGGAGAAGCAAAAAAAAACTGTAGAAAAGGACTTTGCTTTTCAGCTCAGCTTCCCTCAAACTGCATGGAGCCTTTAATTAAAGGGTTTGGAGGACAAAGGAAGCAGGGAGAAAGTGCCTGGGTCTGCAGTAAAGGCTATTTGAAGGTCTGCAGCAGAGCCAGGGCACCAGTGAGTCAACTGAGTTCACTGCAACCTGTGAAGGCAAACTGACTGCCACCAAAGCCTCTGTTTTTGCAGAGGGTTACCCAAATTCTCAGCATCCTAAACAGAAATGTTCCAAGATCAGAGCAAACTTTCCTTTGCTGTTACACCCAAAGGAAGCTACAGTTGGCACCTTCCCACCTTGCCTTCTAAAAATCATCTCAAAGGGAGATGTTACACAATGTGGGAGTCACAGCTTTGCACAAAGCCCTCAAAGAGGCATGAGCCAATGGATTGTGCCTGATTCAGTGCCACAGGAAACAGAACTCTGCCCAAATTGGCATTAAAACAGCAAATAATCACAGCTACCTCAGAAACATCCCAGAGCTGGGGCCAGCGTTGGACTCCGCAGCACCGACAGGGACCTGCTGCAGCGGGGCCAGAGGAGGCCACAGCAATGCTGGCAGGGCTGGAAGCCCTCTGCTGGGAGGCCAGGCTGAGAGAGTTGGGCTTGCTCAGCCTGGAGAAGAGAAGGCTTAAGGGAGAATATCTTTACTGATGATCTGGATGAGGGCATTGAGTCCAGCATCAGTAAGTTTGCAGATGACACCAAGCTGGGGGCAGGAGTTGATCTGTTAGGGGGTAGGAGAGCTCTGCAGAGGGACCTTGCCAGGCTGGGCAGATGGGCAGAGGCCAAGGGCAGGAGGTTGAACACATTCAAGTGCCAGGTTCTGCACATTGGCCACAGCTACCCCAGGCAGTGCTACAGGCTGGGGTCAGAGTGGCTGAGAGCAGCCAGGCAGAGAGGGACCTGGGGGTAGTGGTTGACAGCAGCTGAACAGCACCTGGCCAGCAGTGTGCCCAGGTGGCCAAGAAGGCCAAGGGCATCCTGGCCTGCAGCAGGGACAGTGTGGCCAGCAGGAGCAGGGAAGTCATTGTGCCCTGTGCTCAGCACTGCTTAGGCCACACCTGGAGTCCTGTGTCCAGTTCTGGGCTCCTCAGGTTAGGAAAGATGTTGAGCTGCTGGAAGGTGTCCAGAGAAGGGCAAGAAAGCTGGGGAGGGGTCTGGAGCACAGCCCTGGGAGGAGAGGCTGAGGGAGCTGGGGTTGCTTAGCCTGCAGAAGAGGAGGCTCAGGGGAGACCTTGCTGTGTACAACTCCCTGAAGGGAGGTTGGAGCCAGGTGGGGGTTGGTCTCTTCCCCCAGGCAAGCAGCAGCAGCAGAAAAAGAGGACACAGTCTCAAGCTGTGCCAGGGAAGTTTAGGCTGGAGGTGAGGAGAAAGTTCTTTCTAGCAAGAGAGATTGGCCATTGGGATGTGCTGCCCAGGGAGGTGGTGGAGTCCCCATCCCTGGAGGTGTTCAAAAAAGGCTTGGCTGAGGCACTTGGTGCCATGGTTGAGTTGCTTAGGTGGTGTTGGGTGAGAGGTTGGACTTGATGATTGCTGAGGTCTTTTCCAACCTTATTGATTCTATGATCTCCAGGGATGGGGACTCCACCACCTCCCTGGGCAGCACATTCCAATGGCCAATCTCTCTCTCTGAAAAACTTCTTCTTAATATTCCAGCCTGAACCTCCCTTGGCACAGCTTGAGTCTGTGTCCCCTGGTTCTGTTGCCATCCACACCCAGCCCTAGCCTCCTGCTGCCTGCACGGGGGAGCTGTGTCGGCAGGCAGCGCATCTCACGTCTGCACGTGCAGGGGGGTTATTTCCAGCTCCAGCTTCAGAGCCACGCTGAGTATCAACACCTAACTCAGGCAGAGCAGAGAGAAATGGGTTCTGCTCTGTCAGTTTCATACCCAAGATCTTTGAAACCCACCAAAAACACCCCGAGCAGCTCTGAGTGGAGCTGCAGCCTCCCTCCGAGAGGGTGGCGAGCGCTCGGTCGTTAATTATACATTAAACGCTGCTGCCAAGACTTTGAGACTCCTCTTGGAGCTCACCCAAATCAAAGGAGCTCCCAGCTCAGCCTTTCTGAGGATTCACACATCACACGACCTCAAACCCATTTTCTTTGCACATATTTAACATTCCTTCCACTTCCTCTTGCAAAAGAGAGAGGGAAAAAAGGCTCTCGGAGTAGCACGAAGCTCAGCTTACAACTGCTCCTGCTGTGAGCTACTCATGCTCTGCTACACACAACTCCCTGAGCCCCTTAATAGGGTTGGGGAGCTTGGGAGGGACCTCTGGAGATCATCCAGAGTCTAAACCCTCCTCCTAATGTCCAGCTAGTTTTGGAAGCTCTCCACAGAGACTCCACAACCTCTCTGGGCAGCCTGCTCCTGGGCTCCAGCAGCCTCACACCAAAGAAGTTTCTGGAACCTCCTGGGTTCCAGCTTGTGAGTTTGTGGAAGTTGGAAGGGACCTCTGGAGATCATCACAGAATGGCCTGGGTTGGAAGGGAACTCAAAGATCAGGTACTCCAGCCCCCTTGCCATGGGCAGAGATGCCTCTCAACCAGCCCAGGTTGCTCAAGGCCTCATCCAACCTGGCCTTGAACACCTCCAGGGAGGGGGCAGCCACAGCCTCTCTGGGCAACCTGTTCCAGAGTCTCACCTCCCTCACAGTGGAGAAATTCTTCCTGAGATCCAGTCTAAACCTACTCCCCCTCAGCTTAAAACCATTCCCCCTGGTCCTGTTGCTAGTCATCCCTATGAAAAGTCTCTCTCCAGTGTTGCTGTAGGATCCCTTCAGGCACTGGAAGGCAGCACTAATGTCCCCCTGGAACCTTCTCCTCTCCAGACTGAACACCCCCAGCTCCCTCAGCCTGTCCTTCTAGCAGAGGTGCTCCAGCTCTTGGATCATCTTTGTGGCTTCCTCTGCACCTGCTCCAGCAGTTCCATGTCCTTCTTCTGATAGGGGACACCAGAACTGGATGCAGTATTTGAGGTGGAGGTCTCACAAAAGTAAAGATCACCCAGTCTGACCCCCCCAGCAGCTTGCCCAGCAGCACAATGCCCAGCTGGGCTTGGAAGCTCTCCACACAAGGAGACTCCACAACCTCTCTGGGCAGCCTGCTCCAGGGCTCTGGCACTCTAAGATGATCAGTAAATCAATTTCTACTCTTGCTCAGGTTCAGAGCCTGGGTCACTGGAAAAATCAATAGCACTTTGTCTCTTGGCAGCCACCCATCAGGCAATTCTGTTAGCAAGGGGATCAGGAGGGGAGCTGTTGAAATATGGCAATGATGAAGAGCATCTCCACAAGCTTTCGAGGCTGGTGAGAGAATCCCCATCTTTCCTCCTGCACTCAGGTGCAAAAGGCAAGTGAAACAGAACAGCCCCACTGAAGTGTGAATGTTTTGCTGTTCTGACACTGAATCAATCACCAGCTGCTGGCTTCCCAGCAGAGGCTGCATCCTTGCAGCTAACCTGAGTAAGTGTGGATGAGCACTAAGTGTGACATGGATCCTGAATTGGTTGAAGGAAAGAAGTGTCCAGAGAAGGGCCACAAGGAGGAGCAGAGGGCTGGAGCTGCTCTGCTCTGAGGACAGACTGAGGGAGTTGGGGCTGTGCAGTCTGGAGAAGGGAAGGCTCTGAGGAGACCTAATTATGGCCTTCCAGGATCTGAAGGAGGCTCCAAGAAAGCTGGGGAGGGACTTCTGAGGGTGTCAGGGAGGGATAGGACTGGGGGGGATGGAGCAAAACTAGAAATGGGGAGATTGAGATTGGCTGTGAGGAAGAAGTTGTTCCCCAGGAGGGTGGTGAGAGCCTGGCACAGGCTGCCCAGGGAGGTGGTGGCAGCCTCCTGCCTGGAGGTGTTTGCAGCCAGGCTGGAGGTGGCTGTGAGCAACCTGCTGTGGTGTTAGGTGTCCCTGGCCATGGCAGGGGGGTTGGAGCTGGCTGAGCCTTGAGGTCCCTTCCAACCCTGACAGTTCCCTGATTCTAAGTCAGAGAGTTGTGGTCAAAGGGACAAAGTCTAGCTGGAGGTCTGTATCTAGTGAGGTTGGTACTGGGACCAGTGCTATTCAGTTCCTTCATCAGCACCCTGGATGAGGGCACAGAGGGCACTGTCAGCAAGTTTGCTGATGGCACAAAACTGGGAGGAGTGGCTGACACACCTAAAGGCTGTGCTGCCATTCAGCCAGACCTAGGCAGGCTGGAATGTTGAGAGGGGAGAAACTGAATGAAACACAAGAAGGGCAAGTTTAGGTCTTGCATCTGGGAAAGAGCAACCCCAAGGGCCAGCAGGGGTTGGGGACTGACCTGTTGGAGAGCAGCACAGAGGACATGGAGCTAGGAGACCTGGTGGATGGAAGGATGACAGTGAGCCAGCAATGTGCACTTGCAGCCAAGGCCAATGGTATCCTGGGGTGTGCTAGGCATGTTGAGAGAGGTTCTCCTTCCCCTCTACTCTACCCTGTTCCACATCTGGAACATTGTGTCCAGGTCCAGACATCTCAGTTGAAGGACCTCAGGGAACTGCTTGAAAGAGTCCAGTGCAGAACCACAAAGATGCTGAGTGGAGTGGAACATCTCCCTCGTGAGGAAAGGCTGAGGGAGCTGGGAGTCTCTAGCTTGGAGGAGCCTGAGGGCTGACCTCATTCATGTTTATAAAGGTGTGAAAGGTGAGTGTTAGGAGGACAGAAGCAGGCCCTGCTCAGTGATGTCCAATGATAGGGCAAGGGGCAATGGGGGCAAGAAGGTGCCATGTGAACACAAGGAAAAACTTTTAGGCTGTGAGGGTGACAGAGCCCAGGAGCAGGCTGCCCAGAGAAGGTTTGGAGTCTCCTTCTCTGAAGACATGCAAAACCTGCCAGGATGCATTCCTGTGTGACATGCCCCAGGTGATCCTGCTCTGGCAGGGGAGTTGGACTGAATGATCTTTGGAGGTCCCTTCCAACCCCTGGCGTTCAGCGATCCTGTGACTGAGAAGACACTTGGCAGCCAGCTTGGCCTGCTTCCTGCAATTAGTCTTCAGCAGAGAGAAGCAGGACAGGCACCCCTCCCTCAGCAGGGTGTGTAGGTGAGAGGGATGGTGCCTCCCAGCAGCACCAGGACAGGAGCAGCACTGGTGAAACCGGTTCCTCAGCTGCATTCCCTGCTCCGCTTGAGGAAGTGCTAAACCGCTTTGTTCAGCACCACATTTCTGCACCTTTGAAACGCCTCCAGAGGTGGGGAGCCAAACACTTCCTTGGGGAGCCAACCTCTTCCTTGGGGAGCCTGCTCCAGTGTTTCAGAACCCTTTCAGTGAAGAATTTTGTTCTCATGCCCAACTTAAAGCCTCCCTGATGCAACTTGAGGCCATTTCCTCCTGCCCTCTCACTTGTTCCTTGAGAACAGAGACTGACCCCCAGCTGGCTCCATCTTCCTTTCAGAAAGCTGTAGAGAGCTGTAAGGTCTTCCCTCTCCTTCCTCTTCTCCAGGCTGAACAACCCCAATCCCCTCAGCTGCTCCTCCTGCTGTTCTCCAGCAGCCTCTGAAAAGGGCAACAAAGGGCAAAAAAGGGCAACAAAGCTGGGGAGGGATTGGAGCACAGCCCTGGGAGGAGAGGCTGAGGGAGCTGGGGTTGCTTAGCCTGCAGAAGAGGAGGCTCAGGGGAGACCTTCTTGCTCTTTACAACTCCCTGAAGGGAGGTTGTAGCCAGGTGGGGGTTGGTCTCTTCTCCCAGGCAAGCAGCACCAGAACAAGGGGACACAGTCTCAAGCTGTGCCAGGGGAGGTTTAAGCTGGAGGTGAGGAAGAAATTCTTCCCAGCAAGAGAGACTGGCCATGGGAATGTGCTGCCCAGGGAAGCAGTAGAGTCACCATCAATGGAAGTGTTTAAGAAGAGCCTGGCTGAGGCACTTGGTGCCATGGTTGAGTTGATTAGATGGTGTGGGGTGAGAGGTTGGCCTTGATGATCTCTGAGGTCTTTTCCAACCTGGTTAATTCTATTCTATTCTACTCTATTCTATTCTATTCTACTCTACTCTATTCTACTCTACTCTATTCTACTCTACTCTACTCTACACCTCCTCTTCTTTAGGCTGAACATCCCCAGTCCTCTCAGCTGCTCCTCCTGCTGTTCTCCAGCAGCCTCTGAAAACTGAGCAGCATAGATTCATAGAATGGTTTGGGTTGGAAGGACCCAAGGACCATCCAGCTTCAAGACCCCTGCCATGGGCAAGGGCACTTCCCACTAAACCAGTCTGCTCACAGCCTCATCCAGCCTGGTTTTTAACACTCCCACTGATGAGGCATCCACAACTTCTTACAAGCCATTGCAGTGCCTCACCGCCCCCACAGTAAAATGACTCTGCAATCCCAGCTGACATTTTCATGGGCTCCCAGTACACAAAACTGCTTAGCCTCCACAATCTCTGCTACCATTAGGGTCCATTAAACCCCTGAAACTCCAGGGTGTTTGGGTTGGAAGGGACCTGAAGGAGAGGAACCAAATGAGGTTGAACGAGGAGAAGAGCAGAGTCCTGCAGCTGGGGAGGAAGAATAACCTGCAGCAGGACAGGCTGGGAGGGGATCTGCTGGAGAGAGCCCGGTGGAGAGGCACCTGGCAGTGCTGGTGGATCACAACTTATCCATGGGACACCAATGTGCCCTGGGGGCCAAGGAGGCCAAGGGCATCCTGGGGGGCATTAAGAAGAGTGTGTCCAGCAGAGCCAGGGAGGTTCTCCTCCCCCTCTGCTCTGCCCTGCTGAGACCTCACCTTGAGTGCTGTGTTCAGTTCTGGGCTCCCCAGCTCAGGAGGGACAGGGATCTGCTGGAGAGGCTCCAGGGGAGGCTACCAGGATGCTTAGGGGACTGCAGCACTGCCTGGGGAGGAGAGGCTGAGGGGCCTGGGGCTCTTTAGTCTGGAGAAGACTGAGAGAGGATTTAATAAATTATTATCAATATCTGAGAGCTGGGGGTCGGGAGGAAGGGGACAGGACAAGGAGCACTGGATGTAAGCTGCAGCACAGGAGGCTCCACCTCAACACAAGGGGGAACTTCTTTCCTGTGAGGGTGCCAGAGCCCTGGCACAGGCTGCCCAGAGAGGTTGTGGAGTCTCCTTCTGTGGAACCTTCCAAGGCCCTTCTGGATGTGTTCTGTGTGACCTGGGCTAGCTTGCACGGTCCCGCTTCCGCCATTTCCCGCCTTCCCCCTCCGCGGCCACCGCACCCCGCGCGTTCCCGCCTCCTCCAATCAACGCGAGAGTTGCGGGCGGCACGGCGAGGCGCATGCGCACTCCCGGCGGCCAGCGCGGCCTAGGCCGTGAGGCTGCGTGGGCTCGGGCGCTGCTCGCAGTGCGCCTGCGCGGCGGGCGGCCGCGGGGGCTTGTGGGATACTGCGGCCCAGGCAGGCTGGTGAGGCGGGCGACGGGGTGTGCGCGGCGGCGGCTAGGCCGAGCCGGGCCGGAGGTGGTTGGTGGTGGCAGGAGGCGGTAGTCGCAAGAGCAACAGTGAGGAGCGTGGTCGGGCTTAACGAGCTGTTCCTCTCCCTGATGTGTTTGTAGCAGCGGAGCGGGCGGCAGCGCAATGGCTTCGAGCAGCGGCACCGACGTGATTCAGGTCACCAACGTCTCCCCCAGCGCTAGCTCCGAGCAGATGCGGACGCTCTTCGGTTTCCTCGGGAAAATCGAGGAGCTGCGCCTCTTTCCTCCCGAGTGAGTTGCTGGCTTTTCTCTCTCTTGCCTTTCCACCCGCGAGGAGCGGCCCCCTTCTTCCGCCTCTGCGGCCTGGCCGCCGCCTCCGCCTTCCCCTCCCCCAGGCGCAGGCCTGCGGCCCGCCTCTGGCCTTCATGGCGGCCAGCAGCCCTGCTTCCCGCCGCGGCTGGGCGGCTAGGCCTCGGCCTGCATCCGCCTCCGCTTCGGCGCTAACGGGGCGGCCAGGGATCCCCTCTTTCTCAGCACGCAGAGGGTGTGCTGGGGACTCCCGGTGACTCAAACCGGAGCGAGCCCCTTTTGTGTGCCTGCCTTTCTTCCGAGATGAAGGGGCTGTAAGACCTTACGTGCGTCTTAAAGCTGTAATTATTCATGCGATTTCTTCATGCGGGGGAAAGAGGAATTTACGACGTGTAGTCGCACGCCGGATTCCTCTTCAGCGCACCTTTTCCCCTGGGTACTGTTCATTCCGGCTCAGCCTTGCTAACTTCTGCTGGATTT
This sequence comes from Dryobates pubescens, assembly GCF_014839835.1. Lineage (NCBI taxonomy): Eukaryota > Metazoa > Chordata > Aves > Piciformes > Picidae > Dryobates > Dryobates pubescens. The sequence continues at coordinate 2,295,525 of NC_071622.1, forward strand.
ATCCCCGAAGTTGTAGTTGGTGTGTGGGTAGTTGGCCATCGGACTTTTAAATTTGTATAAAAGCACCTGTATCTTAAAAAGAATTGGGTGACAAACAAGCAGGCAACCACTAATATCATAGATTTACAAGTCAAATGGAAACAAATGCGTGGTCTCTCGGGTTTTTAACGTTGATTTTTGGTAGTCTGAGTTTCTTTTATAGCACCTCATGTTACATGCTGATCTTTTGTGTATTGATTATGTAAGGAAAAAGGGTTTGGGTTGAGGTTTTTTTTGGCATGATGGGCAAGGATTGATGGAAGAAAAAAATCAAGCAAAACCATTTTTGTTGTTTTTTTTTTTATGGGGAGTGTGTTTGCCTTTTTTTTTTTTATTTTTTGGTTGGGGGCAAAAAGCTGTCAGAAAACATTTTTTTTTAATTATTTTTTTTTCCCTCATTAAGTCTTCAATCCCAAACCCAGGAATGTTGACCCATCTTGCTAGGTAGCTACATACACAAATCTAGAGGCAGTGTGGTTCTAGTTTGGGATGGGATTTTGTCAATTTAATGTTGAAAATGGGATCATGGAAGAGAGAGTGTTTTAGTAGGGGAGTGATTGTCCTCCTGTACAGGGCACTGGAGAGGCCACACTCTGAGTCCTGTGTTCAGTTTTGGGCCCCTTACTCCAAGAAGGACATTCAGGTGCTGGAGCAGGTCCAGAGAAGTGCAGCAAAGCTTATTGAAGGGTCTGGAGAACAGGGCTGGTGAGGGGCAGCTGAGCGAGCTGGGGTTGTTCAGTCTGGAGAGAAGGAGGCTGAGGGGAGACCTTCTGGTTCTCTACAATTCCCTGAAGGGAGGCTGAAGCCAGGTGGGGGTTGGTCTCTTCTTCCAAAGAACAAGGAACAAGACAAAAGGAAATGGCCTGAAGTTACACAAGGAGAGGCTTAGATCAGTTATGAGGAACAATTTCTTCCCCAGTAGGGTTGGTCATATCCTGACCCAGCCTACTCAGGGCTGTTGTAGAGTTCCCATCCCTGGAAGGCTTTCAAAGCTGTGGTGATGCAGTGCTGAGGGACGTGGCTTAGTGATGAGATAATCTTTGAACTTTATCTTCAAGGTCTTTTGTAACCAGAATGATTCTGTGAAACGATGTAAATCTAACTGAAATTGAGGAACAGTTCCAAGAATGGGAGTGAGTGGCTGACTCCCAGAGCTAACTGTTATCAGCTGTGCTAACTGGATTGAAATGGCAGAACTATTAATACTTGGCAGCAAGCACAGCAAATTCACCTTCAAAGATTCTCAGCTCTTTGATGTGCTGCTCTGTATTTTAATGTTACCTCCCATTTTTAAGGACTGTTATTGGCAATTAATTCTGTTTCTGAAACTTCATGCTGCTGCCAAAATCTGTTACAAGGTTATTTGTGTGCTATCAGAAATGGAGGGCAGGATACCTAGGGTCACAGTGGCCAGGTGGCTTTGGAATCTGCAAAGAAAGAGGCTCCACAACCTCTGTGGGCAACCTGATCCAGGGCTCCAATACCCTCACACCAAACAAGTTTCTTCTCCTGTTCAGGTGGAGCCTCCTGGGTTCCTGTTTGTGCCTGTTGATCCTTGTCCTGTTTCAGAGCCCCAGTGGAAAGAGTTTGGCTCTTAGTGAACATGATGGTGGTGAAAAACATCTACTGCATGGACAATCTGTTCACTCTAGCCTGATTATTATTACATCATTAGTAGTGTTTATCTAAATGGCAGGATTTAATAGCTTTAAGATGCTGGTTGTAGGATGAAGGAACTTTTGTTGAACAAGTAGTTAGAGGTTCTTATCTACTGTACTTCAGAATGGGTGCATTGTCCAGACCCCAACTACACTCAGTTGTGGTGTGCCTCAGCAATCCCTGGCATGGTGTCTGAGAGGGAGTTATTGAATTTCTCACTCTCTGCTGAATGAGAATAATGAGGGCCTTTTTTTGGTAACTGGGGAGAATGTTCTGTTCTTCCTGAATTTCTCTCAGCCACAGCTTGGGCTTTGCAGTGACTGGAAATAAACGTTTTAAAATGAAACACACCAGCTTCTCTTAAATGTCAGCCTGCACAAGCATGGCCTGAAGTGTTTGCAGTTGTGGTCTCCTGGTGTGCATGAAGAAGAGTGTAGCCAATAGGTCAAAGGAGGCTTTTCTCCCTCTCTGCTCTGCCATAGTAAAGCCACAGGTAGAGTACTGGGTCCATTTCTAGGCTCCCCAGATCAAGAGAAGCTGGGAACTACTGGTGAGAATCCAGGGGAGGCTCCAAACATTCTGGGGGGCCTGGAGCAGCTCTGTGAGGAGGAAAGGCTGAGAGCCTGCAGAAGAGCAGCCCCAGAGGGGAGCTGAGCAATGCTCAGCAAGAGCTAAAGGAGCTTTGAGGGGCAAGAGGCTGGGGCCAGACTCTTGTCAGTGGTGCCCAGAGACAGGACAAGGGGCAATGGGCACAAAGTGGAACCCAGGAGGTTCCATCTGAAGAGAAACTTGTTTGGTGTGAGGGTTCTGGAGCCCTGGAGCAGGCTGCCCAAAGAGATTGTGGAATTTCCTTGTCTGGAAAGCCTCCAAAGCCAGCTGGGCATTGTGATGCTGGGCAAGCTGCTGTGAGTCCTGCTTTAGTGAGGGGGTTGGACTGGATGGTCTCCAGAAGTCCCTTACAACCCCCAGCGTGCTGGGACTGTGTATGTTCAGCTCGCTCAGCTCATCAGTAGGCAGTGGTACTCTTGTATAGCAACAGTATCTACTCTCTTCTGTGAGCAACCACAGACAGTTTCAGGGTGTCTGAATGGTTTTTGCTGCATTAATGTCACAAACAGCTTAATTTCTTTAGGCAATAGCTGACTGTAGCATTCAGAGATGCCAGAACATCTTGATCTCCAGACACTTCACTGCTATGATCTTGTTATTTTTTTCTGCTGATGCTTCTTTGGGTTCTCTGCAAATGGCTTAAGAAAGGGCACGATTCTGGCCAGCTGCCATTTGGTCATAGATAAAAAAGAGCTGCTAGTGCCCATTTTCTCCTCCCTGTGCCATTTGTCACTACACTGACACTTGCCAATGAATTAAAGCTGTGAGATACTGGCTGAAGTGGCTGTTTCTGACGTTTTAAAAGCCCCAGTTTGCTGGCTTCTCTCTCTGCCAGCAATTTTCTCCATCAGTTTAAATTTAAAGTGTATTAAAACGTGATCCAATACATGTTGAGGGCAGTCCACGAGTTTGCATCACTTGCTATTGGAGTGAGCTGCTTGGTGAAGCCTCTGCTCAGCTTTTCTGAAGATTGGAATAGCTGTTTTGGCATTTGCAGTAACAGAAATAGATCTTGGATGTTGCCTTTGATGAAGAAATAATTCTGAGTTCTGACAACTCTTGTCAGTGCTTCAAGACTCGATCAGTGTTCCTCAACCCAGATGAAAGTGGTTTGGCAGTGGGATGCATTTTTCAAGAGCTCATCTTCTAATTGTTGCTGGGAGTCTGCTTAGTAAAGGTGCATTTTGATGGTAAAGAATTAAGGAGTTTTTCAGAGCTACCTCCTGAGGCTGCTTTGTACCTCTGGTGCTTGAGGGCAGAGCTGAGCGCCTCGTGGACCCTGCCTGAACTCCTGGAGGAAGTAGGGTGTGGGACATGCTGCTGCTTTCACAGCAGTCCTGTGCATTCCTGAAACGGCTTTTAACTCCTAAGATGCATGGCTGTGTCCCCATAACCTTTTTGCCATACAATCCCAGCATGGTAGGGGTTGGGAGGGACCTCCAGAGATCATCCAGTCCAACCCCCTGCTAAAGCAGGGCACCCACAGCAGCTTGCCCAGGGTCACAATGCCCAGCTGGCTTTGGAAGCTCTCCAGACAGGGAGACTCCACAACCTCTCTGGGCAGCCTGCTCCAGGCCTCCAGCACCCTCACACCAAACAAGTTTCTCCTCCTGTTCAGATGGAACCTCCTGGGTTCCAGTTTGTGCCCATTGCCCCTGGGCACCACTGAGAAGAGTCAGGTCCCCCACAGCTCCTTTATCTCTTGCTGAGCATTGCTCAGCTCCCCTCTGGGGCTGCTCTTCTTCAGGCTCAACAGCCCCAGGGCTCTCAGCCTTTCCTCCTCACAGAGCTGCTCCAGGCCCCTCAGCATCTTTGGAGCCTCTCCTGGACTCTCTCCAGTCTTTCCCTCTTGAACTGGGAAGGAGAAGCTTCTTTGCTGTGAGGGTACTGCAGGGGAGTTGGCCAAGATGATCTCTGAGAGTCCCTTCCCACCCAGTGCAATGTCTGAATCTCTAAAATGGTGCTTGGTACCAATGAGGGACCCAGGGGTGCCGGAGAGAGGGGGGAGGGGAGCCGGGGGTGCTGGAGAGAGGGGGGAGTCAGGGTGCTAGGGAGGGGAGGGGAGCTGGGGGTGCCAGAGGTGGATTCAAGGCTCGAGGTGAGGAGAAAGTTCTTCACAGAGAGAGTCGTTCGTCATGGGAATGTGCTGCCCAGGGAGGTGGTGGAGTCCCCATCCCTGGAGGTGTTCAAGAGGGGGTTGGACGTGGCACTTGGTGCCATGGTCTAGTCATGAGCTCTGTGGTGACAGGTTGGACTCGATGATCTGCGAGGTCTCTTCCAACCTTGGTGACGCTGTAAGGCGATAGCAGAAATGCTGCTTTCGCATAGAGGAGTGTCCCCTCGTCGTGCGGGGTTTCTTGCTTTGGTGCAAGCGGGGGTGGGCAGCCGAAGTGCCAAGCTCCCCAGTGTGACTGTTTAGCTTCAATTAACGTGTTGCCTTGTTTCCCTCTGGCAGTGACTCTCCCTTGCCCGTGTCGTCCCGGGTGTGTTTTGTAAAGTTCCACGAGGCGGACTCGGCGGTCGTGGCCCAGCACCTGACAAACACTGTTTTCGTTGACAGAGCCTTGATAGTCGTACCCTATGCAGAAGGTTGGTGCATTGTTTAATCACCTATGAAGCCACCAGTTTGATGGCAGTTTCATTCCAGTAGATACCACACCAAAAAAGAGAAAAGAAAAAAAAAAAAGAGAGAATTAGTTAAATGTCAAAAAGTTTAAAATCACTGTTTGGAACCCTTGGTATATTGCCAGTGGATTAAATGATGTTGGGGTTTAATCTCATGGCACAGAGTGAGAGTGGAAAGTTCACCTCTGACTGGCTTTGTGTGTCTTTAAGAGACATCTTTGAGTTCAGATACCAACGTTCTAGGCAGAAGTCTGCCCAGATCTTGCCCTTTTCTCACTTTGGCTGAGACGTTTTCCTCAGCTTAGGCAAACACTTTGGCATTTGAAGGATCTCACCTGAAGATCTTGCCTTAATCATTGTTTGCCTCATTCATACAGAAACCAAATCTCTTCATGAGACTGGGTTCTCCCTCCATCAGAGTGGATTAAGATTCCTTTGGGATCCCCGCTGCTGCCTTTAGTTGGGAATCTCCCTGGCAAAAGGCACTCTCCCTGCTTATCACATCCAGTATACCAAGGGTTGCAATAGTTCCACTTGAATTTGAAAGCTAGCTCTCCTCAGAGGTGCCACATTGGGCACTGGTGCTAGTTTTTGTTTGTTTTTTTCCTTGTTTTTCATCCTTGATATATTTTATAGCATTTCACTAAATAATAAACTCTTCTCTCTGTTATTTGTGTGTGTGATTTTTGTAGTGGAGAAGGCAAATGCAAAGCCCTTCCAGATGGCTGAAAAACAGTGGGTCCTCTGAAGCTACAGGGGATTCTAGACATTAACTAAAGGCCAGCAAGCACTCAAGTCCCCAAGTGTTTTCCTGGTGTAACCACTTTGTTAACTACATTTTCTCTTCTTCTTTTTATTTTTACATTTTAGGGTGTTACAGTAATTTGAAAGGCAATGAGCAGGGTTTTTGGAACTTACCTTAAAAACAAAGTGCTGAGAAGACACCTCTTCTTGCAGAAGTCTTATTAAACTCTTCTAGACTTGCTTTAGAAGTAATTGATTTCCATTGTACTGTTTTCCTTGCATTTTTTTTCCCCCCTTTGCTTTTGTTGTTGTTTTGGTTTTGTTTTCACTCCTGAAATAACGGATTTTCCCAGATGGCTTTGAATTTAAGTGAAAAGTCTGCAGATTTAAGTTCTACTACAGTAAGAAATGTGATACATGGCCTGGGTTCAGAGCTGTAAGCAAGAGATTGTAATGCTCTAGGTTGTCTTTTGAGGCCTGGGGAGCTGTCTTGTCTTTGTGTTTTCTTAGAATGAAACCTTCCTGATTCTGGAATGTAGGAACCTGCAGTGTGACCTTTGATGGACACATGCTGCTTTGGGGGAGTACAGACCACCTTCTGAAGCTGCCATTGAGTAACTGCTTCTGCTTGGGTTAGTTGAGGTCTGAGCACATAGCTGAAAGGCATCTTTGTCCTCCTCTTGGTGTGTAAGCATGAGACAGCAACAGTCCTTTAGAGTCAGCACTGAAATGGTCTCCAGGGCCCACGGGGGAGAAAGTTTAGTGCTTAACTTGTCCCTTGAGGATAACACTCCCCCAGCCCCCCCCCATTTTTCCCTCTGTCACTCTGGCTTTCTCCATCAAATGGAGGATAAATCTGGCACACAGAAAAATCTCCTCAGGAGCCTTGATTCCAAGATTGTGTCAAGAAATTCAAATCCAGTCCAATATTTGAAGTGGGGCTTTAAGTGCCCCGTAGGGGAATCTCAACCAGGAGCTTTGCTTCCAAAATTGTGTAAAGAAGAATCAAATCCAGTCCAATATTTGGGCTCTTTAAATGGACTTTTCTCTCTTGTCAGTCTGACTTTCTCCATTGTGCTTGATGGTGGGCAAATCTGGCATTTGGAGAAACCTCCCCAGGGAGCTTTGGTTCCAAGATTGTGAACAGAAAGTCAGATTCAATCCAGTATTTCAACTGTGGTGGTGTTCTTCTCTGTCACTCTGACTTTCTCCATCCAATGGTGGACAAATCTGGCACACAGAGACATCTCCCCAAGAGTCATGCTTCCAAAGTCTGTAAAGGAATTCAAATGCAGCCCAGCATTTGAAGTGGGAGCCTGTTTACATGGATTTTGGGTACACAGACAAATCTCCCCCAAGCCTTTAGCTTCCAAGTTCTGTAATGCAGCCCAGTATTTGAAATGGGGCTTTGAAAATGGACTTGTGGCACCCAGACAGATCTCCCCAGGAGTTTGGGTCCAAGATTTGTATCAAGAAATTCACATTCAGCCCAATATTTGAAATGGGGGAGGCTGTTTAAATGGATTCTGGCATATAGAGAAGGCTCCCCCACCAGCTTGGCTTGCAAAGTTGTGTGAATCAAATCAAATCCAGTCCAATCTTTGCAGTGGGGGTGTTTAAATGGGGAGTGTTCCTCCTGGAACACACTGTTGGTAGGTCAACAGCAGGATGTCAACAAGTCTTAACAAGAGAGAGGCTCAGCCAATAAGATGCCCACCCTGGTCTGGAAAGCCCATTTTTATCCTTACTCTGGAGCAGAGTTCTCCCTGCTAAGCCTCCCTGCCAGGCTCCCTGTTCAAGACAGCAAGAAACCTTAATTAAATCCAGACTTAAAGGCAGGACTGTGCCGAACTGGGGGCTTTTTGACCTCTTCTTACCTTCCTTGTTGTGATAACTCTTTGTCTGAATATTGCCTGTCACTAAAAGTCAACTTGTTTCTTGTCTTGTTGAAGTGCAATCATTATCCCCTCTACCACATACACAGACACTGGGGTGTGGTGGCTGTTGCTTTGTGTTCTAGAGCTTAAACACAAAGCCTACGGTAAGGTTTAGTCTTTGTCTGTTTCCCTCCCCCCCCTAGATTTGATAGGAAAAACTTTATAAAGATTAACTCTTTAAGATTTTAAAACTCAACAAAGGTGATTTATTATTTTTTTTTTCCTTTTAAGATGTAAAGATGGCTTTTAAGGTGTGGTTTTTTTGTAATCAAAGGTGGCTTTTAAAAGGTTTCAAGATGACTTTTAAGGCTTTAAAAGTGACTTTAGAGGTGTGTGGGGGGAAAAAAACCAGGTGGCTTTTAAGGTTTGAAAAGAGATGGCTTTTTAAGAGTCCCAAAAAGATGCCTTTTAACCATTTTAAGGTCCCAAAAGGTGGCTTTTAACCATTTTAAGGCTAAAGGAAAGATGCTTTGTAACCATTTTAAGGTCCCAAAAGGTGGCTTTTAACCATTTTAGGGTCCCCAAAGGTGGCCTTTTAACTATCTTAAGGTCCCAAAAGGTGACCTTTTAACCATTTTAAGGTCCCAAAAGGTGGCCTTTAACCATTTTAAGGTCCCAAAAGGTGGCCTTTAACCATTTTAAGGTCCCAAAAGGTGGCTTTTAACCATTTTAAGGCTAAAGGAAAGATGGCTTTTAACCATTTTAAGGTCCCAGAAGGGGCCTTTTAACCATTTTAAGGTCCAGAAGGGGCCTTTTAACCATTTTAAGGTCCCAGAAGGGGCCTTTTAACCATTTTAAGGCTAAAGGAAAGATGCCTTTTAACCATTTTAAGGTCCCCAAAGGTGGCCTTTAACCACTTGAAGGCTAAAGAAAAGATGGCTTTTAACCATTTTAAGGTTCAAAAAGATGGCTTTTAACCACTTTAAGGTCCCAAAAGGTGCCTTTTAACCGCTTGAAGGCTAAAGAAAAGATGGCTTTTAACCATTTTAAGGTCTCAGAAGGTAGCTTTTCACCACTTGAAGGTTCAAAGAGGTGGCTTGTAACCATTTTAAGGCTGAAGAAAAGATGTCTTTTAACCATTTCAGGGTTCCAAAAGATGCCTCTTAAGCATTTCAAGGTTCCCAAAAGATGCCTCTTAAGCATTTCAAGGTTTAATTAAAGATGGCTTTCTTGGGGGGGTGGGGAGGGGGAGGTGTTTAGGTTCTTTGGTTAATGTTTGTTTCTTTTTTTGTCTGTTTGTTCTTTTTTCTTTCATTTCTACCCATTCATGCCGTATTTCATGGTTCTAACAAAGCAGCAGTAAAAAAAGCTCTTGAAGCATGAAAATTATACCTGGTGAGGGGCCTCATTGCTCTCTTTTAAAAAGTTGTAGTTTATTGATTTCTTCAGTTGTTTTTTTTTTTTTTCTGTTGTTTTAAGTTTTTTTGACCAAGTAGAGGCTCGGATGCATGAGTTTGGGGTTTGTTTTTTTTTTGTTTCTTTTATGGTTATTTTAATTATTATTGGGGTTTTTTTGGTTGTTTGTTCTTTTTTAATGGATGCAGCTCTTCTCTGAGGGGGTCTTGGAGCCTAAAGCTCCTGAGGATTTGTATTTATTTATTTATTTTTTTTTTTCAGTTGCCAGAAATGTCGTGCTTAGTGGATTTCTTTTGCCAATGTTTTAGCTGTCATTAACTTTTGAGCCGTTGATTTGTGTGTCCTCCTCCTTTTGAGGCCGATAATTTCTGCATGCCAAGCTCTCTCCCCTCCTCTCCCCCCCCCCCACCTCCCCACCCCCCCTTAATCTTTCTGTAGGTATGTTAATATATTGATGCATTGATGCCCTCTTATTATCTAAATGCCCTTTTTTCCCCCCTCCCCCTCCCCTTTCCTCTTCCCCCCCCATAACTTTGGGTATCTAAATTGATGACAGCTCAATGCCACGAGCAAGCTAAAACAGTGCTGTGTATGATGCAGTTTGTTTAGATTATCGGCACTTCTCAGTATAGGTGGAAGGAACCATGACCTTTATTTAACAGTGGTTTTTCTTTTTTGTTGTTGTGTTTTACAGTTCTTTTCCCTGGTTCAGCCTGAACTATATACCAGGCCCTGCTGAAAATACCACCCAACAGTTTTCTTCTGCAGCTTATCCAGTTTCTCTTAAGTGCCCTGTACATATTGTATGTTTTACATGATGAGATGCAGTTTCTTAATTGTGTATTTGCAGAAACACTTTTAACTGGTATTTGCAACTATCTAGTTAAAAAAAAAAAAAAGACCAACTGTTTTGTTGAACTCTCATTTTGGGGGCTTGGGCACATTAACAAATTAATCCATCTGTATAGGGCTTTTGCTGTTGGATAGAGTTAAAGCTACTACCTCCATAATGACTCCTTTCACAGTAGGACACCTCCCCTCCTCTCCCCTCTCCCCCCCCATCCCCCCTACCTCCACCACCACCCAGTTAAAATTCTCTGTGCAGAGCAGGCAGTCTTAGCTGCAAGATTTGGGGCCAGAAGTTCCCTCTGCAGCATGTCAGCAGCACTGTGGGGGGTACAATAAAGCGTGGCACATAGGGGGACAAAAGGCATTTTACCGCGCAGGTAAGGAGATGTGCCACCGACCGACCCCCACCGCCCGCTCAGAGGCCTGCAGAACCTGCTCACTTAGCCGAGCCAGCAAAAGCCCTACTCTTGACCTCACCAAAAAAACCATAACAACAGAAACCAAACAAACCCCAACCAGATTGTTTTCCACGCTCCCTCCCCTTCTCTCTCTCTCTCTCTCTCCTCTTTTTAAGCCTGACCCAACGTTCCAACGCGACAGCGTGGTAGGTGCGTAACAAACGAACCTCCCAAAGCAAAGAAAGCAAACGAACAAACACAGAAACAGTGAACTGTAACCATCATTATTAACCCCTAAATCCAACTCTTTTTGTTTTTTTTTTTTTTTTCTTTTTTTTTTCTGTGTCTTGTGTATCTTGATTTTTTTCTGTGTGCTTTGTAGTGAAAAGCAGCCGACACGAGTCGTTGTTCATAAAACAGTTGAGAGCACAACCCCCCACTCTGGAGAACCGACTGTGCTTGCTTACGTTTGGTTCATGACTTAAAAATCGAGGACAGGTGATGAAACCTTGGCAGTGTTCACACACACCAAAAAAACCAAAAAACAAACCAAACACTCAAACCAAACTTCCCCCCTCCAAAAGAAAAAAAAAAAAAAAAGTATTGTGCTGTTTGCTTGATTTGGTTGTGGTTTATTCTGGCGGCTTTGGCTTTGGGTTTTGCTCTAGAGACTTTCGCCCGAGTTTGTAGAGCAAAAACCAAACCCACCACGCAAATAAAAGCCTCCCCTCTCCTCTCTCCCCACCCCACCCCCAACACCCTCCCCCCAACCAAAGAAATGGTTCCAAAGCTTTCATTGAGGTGAAGTTCTCATTCTAACTGCCCCCTCAACACTCCCCTTTCCTCCCCTCCCTCCCACCCCCTCATCCCCCTCCCCCAATCTGATAAATGAATGATAAATTATGGCTAGGGATGGAGCTGTTGTGTTTTAGCCAACGTAAATGCTTCCAACAAATTCAGGTGGTGTTTCAGGGAGACAAGGTTTTGTTTTTTTCTGGGTGTATTTTTTTTTTGTGTGTAATTTTCTGCCCCTGGAGCTGGGATGTGTTCTAATGCCAGGCTGTTTCTCTGCAGGAGTTATTCCTGATGAGACTAAGGCTTTGTCTCTCTTGGCACCAGCTAATGCTGTGGCAGGTCTGCTGCCTGGAGGTGGACTCCTGCCCACTCCCAACCCTCTTTCTCAGGTAAGCTCTCCAGTTGGACCAAAGGGGAGGCAATCACAGAATACCCCAAGAAAGCCAGTGGTCCCTGGCCTGGATCAGGAACAGTGTGGCCAGCAGGAGCAGGGAAGTCATTCTCCTCCTGTACTCAGCACTGCTAGGCCACACCTTGAGTCCTGTGTCCAGTTCTGGGCTCCTCAGTTTAAGAAGGACATTGAGACACTTGAACATGTCCAGAGAAGGGCAGTGAGGCTGGAGAGGGGTCTGGAGCACAGCCCTGGGAGGAGAGGCTGAGGGAGCTGGGGTTGCTTAGCCTGCAGAAGAGGAGGCTCAGGGGAGACCTTCTTGCTCTCTCCAACTCCCTGAAGGGAGGTTGGAGCCAGGTGGGGGTTGGTCTCTTCTCCCAGGCACCCAGCACCAGAACAAGAGGACACAGTCTCAAGCTGTGCCAGGGGAGGGTTAGGCTGGAGGTGAGGAGAAAGTTCTTCCCAGCAAGAGAGATTGGCCATGGGAATGTACTGCCCAGGGAGGTGGTGGAGTCCCCATCCCTGGAGGTGTTCTAAAAAGGCTTGGATGTGGCACTTGGAGCCATGGTTGAGTTGTCAGGAGGTGTTGGGTGACAGCTTGGACTTGATGATCTCTGAGGTCTTTTCTAACCTTACTGATTCTGTGATTCTATGAATACAGAATACCAAATCAACCAGGTTGGAAAAGACCTTTGAGATCATTGAGTCCAGCCTCTCACCCAACACCATCTGATTAACTCAACCATGGCACCAAGTGCCTCAGCCAGGCTCTTCTTAAACACCTCCAGGGACAGGCACTCCCCCACCTCCCTGGGCATCACATTCCCATGGCCAATCTCTCTTGCTGGGAAAGAATTCTGTGATTCTGAAGCTTTGAAATACCTGAATGAGAGAAACTGAAACACTCTCCCTGAACTTAATACAATGTTTGCTGTATCTAGAAGGCTGAGTCAAACCCAATTTAAGTTTCCACATGTCTAATCATTGAGTATCTTGATTGAGGATCTTAACCTAACAGCTTTTTGTCTTTGTCTCATTGCTGTCTGTGTTCCAGATTGGTGCTGTTCCTTTAGCTGCTTTAGGAGCTCCTGCTCTTGATCCTGCCCTAGCTGCTCTGGGGCTTCCTGGAGCAAACCTAAACTCTCAGGTAGGTCACACACTTCAAAACTGTCTTTATTTTCCCTAGCACATAGTGTTGAGTAGAGTAAGTGATAATTTTAGTGTAACACCCCCTATTTCCCCCCACCTCCAAAGGGTAATGTGCTTGCTGTGCAAAGCAAATCAAGATACAGAGGGAACATATTTGTTTTGCTTTGCTTCTGCCAGGTGATAAATAGCAAATTCAGCTCCCCATGAGCTCAGGCAGCAGCAGTTCAGATACAGGTTAAATAGCAAACTGTAGAACATGATGTGTAGCACATCAATCTTGGTGCACATTCTCCAGCTCTTTGATTAATTTATTATAGTTACCTCATTCATTATCCTGAGGTCCTCCTACATCCACACTGAAATCCTCCTCTTTAATGGGTGTGGGTTCCTGTGCAACCCCCACAGGTTCTGGAGGGGACACCTCAGTGGTTGGGATCTGTGAATCTCTGTCCCAGTCTGGTTTCTGTCAAGGAAACAGAATGAGGCATTGGCTACAGAGATTGAGGGAAGTTGACTCTCTTTAGATCCTGCTTTGAATTCATTTGTCTTGTTTCTGATTATTTTAACCTTTGAGGTCACTCTGTCCTTTAATCTTGAGGACCTTCCATGTTGTTATCCTGCTTCCAGGTCACTTCATTAAGTGCTTATTGAGCCTAAAAGTTTTTAACTCCCTCCTGGCAACGTGGGCAGCCCAGGCAGGCAGGCAGGGGGCAGCCCAGGCAGGCAGGCAGGGGGCAGCCCAAGCAACAGGCTGAAGGTCTGAGAACCTGAGGTCTGCAAACCTGGTTTTTATTAAAGACTTGGCTGAATGTGGCCTGGTTCTTCTTGGGACTGTTACAGAATGATCCCTGGGGTTTGGCATAGCAGGTTTACATAGAAACACTTTGGGCTCCACTTTTTCCCAGCTTAAAAGGAATTTTTATTTCTACTTTTTAAGTGCCAAGCAATAGGGAGTAGGATGGTGAGCTGGACAGTTGAGGTGCAGGGCCCAAGGGATGGCGAGCTGGACAGTTGAGGTGCAGGGCCCAAGGGATGGCGAGCTGGACAGTTGAGGTGCAGGGCCCAAGGGATGGTGAGCTGGACAGTTGAGGTGCAGGGCCCAAAGGATGGTGAGCTGGACAGTTGAGGTGCAGGGCCCAAAGGATGGCGAGCTGGACAGTTGAGGTGCAGGGCCCAAGGGATGGTGAGCTGGACAGTTGAGGTGCAGGGCCCAAGGGATGGTGAGCTGGACAGTTGAGGTGCAGGGCCCAAAGGATGGTGAGCTGGACAGTTGAGGTGCAGGGCCCAAAGGATGGTGAGCTGGACAGTTGAGGTGCAGGGCCCAAAGGATGGTGAGCTGGACAGTTGAGGTGCAGGGCCCAAGGGATGGTGAGCTGGACAGTTGAGGTGCAGGGCCCAAAGGATGGTGAGCTGGACAGTTGAGGTGCAGGGCCCAAAGGATGGTGAGCTGGACAGTTGAGGTGCAGGGCCCAAAGGATGGTGAGCTGGACAGTTGAGGTGCAGGGCCCAAAGGATGGTGAGCTGGACAGTTGAGGTGCAGGGCCCAAAGGATGGTGAGCTGGGCAGTTGAGGTGCAGGGCCCAAGGGATGGTGAGCTGGACAGTTGAGGTGCAGGGCCCAAAGGATGGTGAGCTGGACAGTTGAGGTGCAGGGCCCAAAGGATGGTGAGCTGGACAGTTGAGGTGCAGGGCCCAAAGGATGGTGAGCTGGACAGTTGAGGTGCAGGGCCCAAAGGATGGTGAGCTGGGCAGTTGAGGTGCAGGGCCCAAGGGATGGTGAGCTGGACAGTTGAGGTGCAGGGCCCAAAGGATGGTGAGCTGGACAGTTGAGGTGCAGGGCCCAAAGGATGGTGAGCTGGACAGTTGAGGGGCAGGGCCCGAGGGATGGTGAGCTGGACAGTTGAGGTGCAGGGCCTGAGGGACGGCGAGTTGGACAGGTGAGGTGCAGGGCCCAGGGGACAGCGAGTTGGACAGGTGAGGGGCAGGGCCCAGGGGACAGCGAGCTGGGCAGTTGAGGGGCAGGGCCCAGGGGACGGCGAGTTGGACAGGTGAGGGGCAGGGCCCAGGGGACGGCGAGTTGGACAGGTGAGGGGCAGGGCCCAGGGGACAGCGAGCTGGGCAGTTGAGGGGCAGGGCCCAGGGGACAGCGAGTTGGACAGGTGAGGGGCAGGGCCCGAGGGATGGCGAGCTGGACAGGTGAGGGGCAGGGCCCAAAGGATGGCGAGCTGGACAGTTGAGGTGCAGGGCCCAAGGGATGGCGAGTTGGACAGTTGAGGTGCAGGGCCCGAGGGACAGTGAGCTGGACAGGTGAGGGGCAGGGCCCAAGGGACGGTGAGTTGGACAGGTGAGGGGCAGGGCCCAGGGGACGGCGAGTTGGACAGGTGAGGGGCAGGGTCTGAGGGACGGCAAGTTGGACAGTTGAGGTGCAGGGCCCGAGGGACAGCGAGCTGGACAGGTGAGGGGCAGGGCCCAGGGGACAGCGAGCTGGACAGGTGAGGGGCAGGGCCCGAGGGACGGCGAGTTGGACAGGTGAGGGGCAGGGCCCAGGGGACAGCGAGCTGGACAGGTGAGGGGCAGGGCCCGAGGGACGGCGAGTTGGACAGGTGAGGGGCAGGGCCCAGGGGACAGCGAGCTGGGCAGGTGAGGCGCAGGGCCCGAGGGACGGTGAGCTGGACAGGTGAGGGGCAGGGCCCAAATACTGCACAAAGAGCCTTTTACAGGCCCAAGAAGTGCTAACAACCTGCTGCCTTGCTAAGAAATCCATCATTTAGCATCTGCATGTATGCCATGTCTGGTGACAAGAAAATGATGGCCATAATGAAACCAAAGAGAAAAAAAGGCATCCTGGGTGCATGTTTAAAGCAATCCAAACTTGGAATAATGAAGGATTGTTTCCTGGGTCCATTAAGCTAACAGAGGGCAGCAGCAGCTTGCCCAGGATCACAGTGCCAGGTTTGGCAGCTCTCCAGAGAAGGAGACTCCACAACCTCTCTGAGCAGCCTGCTCCAGGGCTCCAGCACCCTTACACCAAACAAGTTTCTTCTCCTGTTCAGGTGGAACCTCCTGGGTTGCAGCTTCTGCCCCTTGGCCTGTGGCTGGGCACTGAGAAGTGCCTGGCCCTGTGCTCTTGTTTGGGTTCAGCCTGTGGCTGTTGTGTGAAAAAAATCAGTGGGGATTAAACATTTTCTTGTCAGCACAGCACTGCTGCAGGAAGTGAGCACCTGGGAGCATATCTGAGCTTTCCTGAGAGATGTAAACCAGACTTCTTTGGTGGAATTCTTAACTACACTTCAGCTTATTATGCATGAACTGACACTGAGGACTTCCCATGAGCAGGCAGCTGAAGTTCTCTGTTCTCTTGAAGAAACAGAGAAATAAATCACCTGGAAAGACCAGAAATGGGGTTTTAAATTCAAGTTCTTTGGTTCTATCCAGGAAAAAGGCCTTGAGCAGCCTAGGACCAGCCTAGTGAGAGGTGGCCCTTGGCAGGGGGGTTGGAACTAGATGTTGTTCAAGGTCCATTCCAGCCCAAACCATTCTAGGAACCTATGAAAGTTTCTGTGTTTGTGCAGTGGTGCAGGGCAGGGGAAAGCTACCTAAGCACCACTGAAATGAGATGTTCAGACCTCACACCAAGTTTTGAGACAGAACAGTCTGCCTCCTGCTCTGTAACTTGCCTGGGGTTTGGATTGGTTTTGCATGTGTAGAGGCTTGAGGGCACGTTCAAGGCAGTCAATCTTCTTCACCATGGACACCCTCCAATGTGGTTCTAATTCTGGTTTCCTTCTCTCAGTCTCTTGCAGCAGACCAGCTACTAAAACTGATGAGCACAGTGGATCCAAAGTAAGCATTCTGAACATTTGTGTTGCACTTAATCCTGGGTTTATCTTCTGTGCTTGGATATCCAGCCTTTCTCCTGCTGGATCTAATGAGGCTGCAGAAACCTGGTGTCTTGAGGGTCTTGTGCAGGCTTTTCTGGGGTAGAGAAAAGAGGGGGAGGAAGTGAAGATGATTCAGCCTTGCATCTACAGAGTAGTTCCCCTTGATCTCTGGCATTTCATTTTGCTAGAGACAGGGAAGTTCAGTTTGATTGCTGTCACCTCTGTGTCCATAAGGTGAAGGTGCAGCTAGAACCTCTCATCCTGCTGAGAATAAGCAGCTCCTGCTGAAACAGACAATGGTGAAGGAGCCTGTGTGTGGCAGAGCTGTCAGGAGACAGCAAAACAAAAGGTGTCTGATTACTTGGTAGAGAAAGGGAGCAAAGAGCAGCAAGCACAAGGATGTGCTGGTTCTTATTTCAGTGCCCAGCAGAAAGGCTGCTTTTGTTTAAGGGAGTGTGCCATGGGGGTAGAAAGTCTCTCTGGAGACCATCCAGTCCACCCCACTGCTAAAGCAGGGCACCCACAGCAGCTTGCCCAGCAGCACAATGCCCAGCTGGCTTTGGAAGCTCTGCACACAAGGAGACTCCACAACCTCTCTGGGCAGCCTGCTCCAGGCCTCCAGCACCCTCACAACAAAAAGTTTCTCCTCCTCTTCAGATGGAACCTCCTGGCTTCCAGTTTGTGCCCATTGCCCCTTGGCCTGTCCCTGGCACCACTGAGAAGAGTCTGGCCCCAGCCTCTTGCCCCCCACAGGTCCTCTAGCTCTTGCTGAGCATTGCTCAGCTCCCCTCTGGGGCTGCTCTTCTGCAGGCTCAACAGCCCCAGGGCTCTCAGCCTTTCCTCCTCACAGAGCTGCTTCAGGCCTCTCAGTATCTCCAGAGTCTCCACTATGCTGTCTCTTGAGCTGGGGAGCTCAGAACTGGCCTCAGTCCCCCAGCTGTGGTCTCAGCAGGGCAGAGCAGAGGGGCAGGAGCACCTCCCTTCACCTGCAGGCCACGCTCTTCATGCCCCATGGGACACCACTGGCCGCCTTGGCCACGAGGGCACAGGTCTTGCTCAGGGGGAGCACAGACAAGTTCTGATTGCTTAGGTCTCTTCACTTTGTGTTTCTTGGATTCATAGACACTGAAGTTGTGATATGACTTTCTCTTCCTGCACAGGTTGAACCACGTAGCTGCAGGTCTTGTCTCACCCAGCCTGAAGTCAGATACCTCCAGTAAAGAAATAGAAGAAGCTATGAAAAGAGTCCGAGAAGCACAGTCGTTAATCTCTGCTGCTATAGAGCCAGGTAACTCCCACTGATGGAACACCTTCTGCAGCCTCAGGGGGACTTTGGCTGTGGGAAATGATAGAAGTTCATGGTCTGCTAAATGTTGGCTTGATGCTTCAGGATAGAATCTAACCAGGTTGTTGTGGTGTGATGGTTTAACCCACCCACATGAACAAAAGACCTTTGAGATCATCCAGTCCAACCTCTCACCCAACACCATCTGATCAACTCAACCATGGCACCAAGTGCCTCAGCCAGGCTCTTCCTAAACACCTCCAGGGATGGGGACTCCACCACCTCCCTGGGCAGCACATCCCAGTGGCCAATCTCTCTTGCTGGGAAGAATTCTTCCTAACATCCAGCCTAAACCTGCCCTGGCACAGCTTGAGACTGTGTCCTCTTGTTCTGGTGCTGCTTGCCTGGCAGAAGAAACCAACCCCCACCTGGCTACAACCTCCCTTCAGGGAGTTGTACACAGCAAGAAGGTCTCCCCTGAGCCTCCTCTTCTGCAGGCTAAGCAACCCCAGCTCCCTCAGCCTCTCCTCCCAGGGCTGTGCTCCAGACCCCTCCCCAGCTTTCTTGCCCTTCTCTGGACACCTTCCAGCAGCTCAACCTCTTTCCTGACCTGAGGAGCCCAGAACTGGACACAGGACTCCAGGTGTGGCCTAAGCAGTGCTGAGCACAGGGCACAATGACTTCCCTGCTCCCGCTGGCCACACTGTTCCTGCTGCAGGCCAGGATGCCCTTGGCCTTCTTGGCCCCCTGGGCACACTGCTGGCTCATGTTCAGCCTGCTGTCATGGTCAGGCATTGGAGCAGGCTCCCCAGGGAGGTGGTGGAGTCGCCATCCCTGGAGGTGTTCGAGAAGCCTGTGGTTGTGGTGTTTTGGGACATGATTTAGTGGCCATGGAGGTGTTGGGTAGCAGGCTGGGCTTGCTCTTTAGAGGTGTTGCCCAACTAAATAACTGTGGCTTTTTAACTTTGCTTTGCAACTCCAGACAAAAAAGATGAAAAACGAAGACATTCAAGGTCCAGGTCACGCTCCAGGAGGAGGAGGACACCTTCTTCATCTAGACACAGGTAGGTAGCTTATTTCCTTTACAAACAAAACCCACAGAGATGAAAGAGCTCCTCCAGAAGTGCTTCTTGGAGCTGAGACTTTGCTTGTGGAAGCTGAGAGGTGGAAGAATGGTCTCAAAGATGAGGCTGTGGTGAGGCCACTCTCTGGTGTGAGGTGGAGGCCTACTAGCACAAAGCACCTCAAAGTGCTGCAGAAGGAACCTAAGGCCACTGAGTCCTTTGGCAGCCTGGTCCTAGTGAGAGGTGTCCCTGCCCATGGTAGGGGGGTGGGAACTAGAAGATCTTCAAGGTCCCTTCCAACCCAGACAGAGCACAGAACTAACCAGGCTGGGAAAGACCTTTGAGATCGAGTCCAACCTATCACCCAAGACCATCTAATCATCCAACTCCTCTAATCTGAACCATTCTCTGAATCTATGAAGCTAGTGCTGGCAGTGTCTGATTGTATTGAACAGTGAACTGTTCCTTGTGTCAGATGAGAACCACCTTAGCCCAGAGCCTTGCCTTCACCCAGCCCTCACTGCTCTGAACAGCTGAGCTGTTGTGGACTCTCCATCTTATAGCAGGCCTAAGGGTCTGTTCTTCCCTCAGTCTCTCTCTCTACACTTGCTCTTGTGGAGCTTCCTGAGGTTCCTCACCCAGCTCTCCAGCCTGGCCTGGTCTCACTGAAGGGCAGCACAGCCTTGACAGGGCGTCAGCCACTCCTCCCGGTCTGGGGGGTCCACTGCCTCCCTTCATCCAGCTCATTGATGAAGATGTTGAACAAGATAGGACCCAGCCCTGACCCCTGGAGAACACCACCATCTGTAGGCTCTGCTCATCACAGCCCTCTGAGCTCTGTCCTTCAGCCAGTTCTTGCCCCACCTCACCACCCACACTTCCTGAGCTTCCCTGTGGGGCTGTTGCAGGAGGTGGTGCTCCAAGTCCGGCCGAGGGCCTCGGCGGACTGCGTGTGACACCTTTGCCGTTCCCTGTGTTCTCTGGTGGTTGCTTTTTCCCAGCACCATGAGCCAGCAGCTGGGCTCTGAGCTTGGGGACAGAAGGTCAGATCTTGACCTCCTGTGTGCACTGTTCCTTGCAGGCGCTCCAGAAGCAGGTCACGGAGAAGGTCCCATTCAAAATCAAGAAGCAGGAGGCGATCGAAAAGCCCAAGGCGAAGAAGATCTCATTCCAGAGAGAGAAGCAGGAGGTCGAGGAGCACATCCAAAACCAGGTAGAGTCCTTCACTCAGTCCATTCTGTTTGCTAGGAGCCAAATTACTGAGTGGTGCTGCTTAATTAAAAGATGATCTCACCAAGCAGCCTGGGTCACGATGAACCTGGTGGCTCCGCAAAGGCAGTCTTAGGGAGTTATGTCACATTTGTCCTCTGCATGGGCACAGTTGCATAGAAACATGGAACACGCTGTTGCTGAGGGTCACTACATGCAGCAAGCACTTGCTGAGCCACTCAGAAGATGTCCTTGGAGCTGTGAGGGTCTAAAGGTGGAGATGCTGTACCCAGAAGCTATAGAAGAGCTGTCCTCGTGCTGTGCTCTGGAGAGGCATTGCCTTTGTGCCTGTCAGTGTGTGACACACTCCAGCTGTACTCAGCAGTTCCTGCTCTCCACTGTAGTCACCATGGCTTCATTCCTTTTTTTCCTTCCTGGAAGAGTTTAAAAATGACCTAAGAAAGACCTTAAAAATCTCTGTTTTACTTCAAAGGGATAAAAAGAAAGAAGAGAAAGAAAAGAAACGTTCCAAAACTCCTCCCAAAAGCTACAGCACAGCCAGGCGGTCGAGAAGCACAAGCAGGTAGGTCTCACATCTCACAGCAGCCCAGCCTGGGGGGGGAAGGAACCTCTGGGGAGCATCCACTCCAACCCCCCTGCTAAAGCAGGGCAGCCACAGCAGCTTGCCCAGCAGCACAATGCCCAGCTTTGTTTGGAGTCTCTCCACACAAGGAGACTCCACAACCTCTCTGGGCAGCCTGCTCCAGGCCTCCAGCACCCTCACACCAAACAAGTTTCTCCTCCTGGGTTGCAGTTTGTGCCCATTGCCCCTTGTCCTGTCCCTGCCACCACTGAGAAGAGTCTGGCCCCATCCTGTTGTCCCCCACAGGTCCTTTAGCTCTTGCTGAGCATTGCTCAGCTCCCCTCTGGGGCTGCTCTTCTGCAGGCTCAACAGCCCCAGGGCTCTCAGCCTTTCCTCCTCACAGAGCTGCTCCAGGCCCCTCAGCACCTTTGTAACCTCCACTACTCCTGCATTCCCTGTCTCTTGAACTGGGGGAGCCCAGAACTGCACCCAGTATTCCAGATATGGGCTGGGCACAGAGTAGAGGGGGAGCAGAGCCAGAGGTGCATTTGTGGCTTTAAGAAACCCAACTCAACCAACTCTGCTCTCCCTGTGCTGCAGAGAACGACGACGCAGAAGAAGCAGGAGTGGATCCCGGTCACCTAAAAAGCCCAGGTCTCCCAAGAGGAAAATGTCCAGGTCCCCATCTCCAAGGAGGTCAGTAGGCTCTTGGCAGAGCAAAGTGGTGCCTGCTGGAGTGTTGCTGTGATGTGAAGTGCAGCAGAGGTCACAGTGGGTCCTTGGGAAGGTGCTGTGTGGTTACACCTAGCTATTAGAATCATAGAATCAACCAGGCTGGAAAAGTCCTCAGAGATCATCAAGTCCAACCTATGACCTAATCCCTAACACCTCCTGGCAACTAACCCATGGCTCCAAGTGCCACAGCCAAGCCTTTCCTGAACACCCCCAGGGATGGGGACTCCACCACCTCCCTGGGAGCTTTGGGCTGGATTACAGGAAGAAATTCTTGCCAGCAAGAGAGATTGGCCATTGGGATGTGCTGCCCAGGGAGGTGGTGGAGTCCCCATCCCTGGAGGTGTTTAGGAAGAGCCTGGCTGAGGCACTTGGTGCCATGGTTGAGTTGATCAGATGGTGCTGGGTGAGAGGTTGGACTTGATGATCTCAAAGGTCTCTCTCCTCCTCCGCCCGCCCTCTCTCCTCCTCTGCCCGCCCTCTCTCCTCCTCCGCCCGCCCTCTCTCCTCCTCCGCCCGCCCTCTCTCCTCCTCTGCCCGCCCTCTCTCCTCCTCTGCCCGCCCTGCCCGCCCTCTCTCCTCCTCTGCCCGCCCTCTCTCCTCCTCTGCCCGCCCTCTCTCCTCCTCTGCCCGCCCTCTCTCCTCCTCTGCCCGCCCTCTCTCCTCCTCTGCCCGCCCTCTCTCCTCCTCTGCCCGCCCTCTCTCCTCCTCTGCCCGCCCTCTCTCCTCCTCTGCCCGCCCTCTCTCCTCCTCTGCCCGCCCTCTCTCCTCCTCTGCCCGCCCTCTCTCCTCCTCTGCCCGCCCTCTCTCCTCCTCTGCCCGCCCTCTCTCCTCCTCTGCCCGCCCTCTCTCCTCCTCTGCCCGCCCTCTCTCCTCCTCTGCCCGCCCTCTCTCCTCCTCTGCCCGCCCTCTCTCCTCCTCTGCCCGCCCTCTCTCCTCCTCTGCCCGCCCTCTCTCCTCCTCCGCCCGCCCTCTCTCCTCCTCCGCCCGCCCTCTCTCCTCCTCTGCCCGCCCTCTCTCCTCCTCTGCCCGCCCTCTCTCCTCCTCTGCCCGCCCTCTCTCCTCCTCCGCCCGCCCTCTCTCCTCCTCTGCCCGCCCTCTCTCCTCCTCTGCCCGCCCTCTCTCCTCCTCTGCCCGCCCTCTCTCCTCCTCTGCCCGCCCTCTCTCCTCCTCTGCCCGCCCTCTCTCCTCCTCTGCCCGCCCTCTCTCCTCCTCTGCCCGCCCTCTCTCCTCCTCTGCCCGCCCTCTCTCCTCCTCTGCCCGCCCTCTCTCCTCCTCTGCCCGCCCTCTCTCCTCCTCTGCCCGCCCTCTCTCCTCCTCTGCCCGCCCTCTCTCCTCCTCTGCCTGCCCTCTCTCCTCCTCCGCCTGCCCTCTCTCCTCCTCCGCCTGCCCTCTCTCCTCCTCGGCCCGCCCTCTCTCCTCTCTGCCATTTAGTTCCAACCCCCCTGCTGCCATGGGCAGCAGCCCAGGTTGCCGAAGGCCTCATCCATCCTGGCCTTGAACACCTCCCGGGGGGGAGCATGCACGCCCTCCCTGCTGCAGCGGTGAGCTGCGAGCGGCGGGCCGCGCCGCGGGCTGCCGAGGTGGGGCTCCCATCCAGCTCTGCTCCGGTTGCAGGCATAAAAAGGAGAAGAAGAAGGACAAAGAGAAGGAGAGGAGTCGAGACGAGAGGGAGCGCTCCACCAGCAAGAAGAAGAAGAGCAAGGACAAGGAGAAGGAGCGGGAGCGCAAGTCGGAGAGCGACAAGGACGTGAAGGTAAGTTCAGGTCCCCGCGGGCGCCCGGCCCCTGCGCGCGGCGGGCTCCTCTCACCCGCCCTTGTCTCCGCGCAAAGCAGGTCACCAGGGATTACGACGAGGAGGAGCAGGGCTACGACAGTGAGAAGGAGAAGAAGGAGGAGAAGAAGACGGCGGACTCCTCCTCCCCTAAAGGCAAGGAGGCCGCGGGGGAGAAGGGCAGCGGCGATCCCGGCCGGGAGTCCAAGGTCAACGGCGACGACCACCACGAGGAGGACATGGACATGAGTGACTGAAGCGGGGCGGCGCCCGCGCCTCCCTGCCCTTCCTCTCTGGTTCTTTTTACGCTCTCCTCCTTAATCCTAACTCCTAGGTGTCTCCAGCTCCCAGCTAGCCATGGTTTGTACCTCTCCTGATACTAACTTCACACCCAACAAAGCTTTAGACAGAGCGAAGGCGACCGGCCCCGGCCGCCGGTCAGCTCGCGCCGAGCGGTCCGCCGCCACCGCCGCGCTTTGGGGTGCTGCTCGGAGCAGAAGTCAAGAAGCTGCATGTGTCTCCAGCAGGCATGGACTTGTTTGTGTGTGACCTCCTGTAGTCAATCAGCTCTCACCCACCCTAGTGTCCCCGAGACTTGGGATTCCTCGCAGCACCATAGAGCAGCGTAGGGAATGCACTGACTGCATGTTGATCCGGCAGAGATGGCCTCCCTCTGCTCCACTCCTGCCACAGACCACCCATCTGCTTCAAGGGGCTACTTTAAGGGCCTTGGTGGGTCTACTTCAAGGGTAGATTTGCTTCAAGAGTCTGGGTGGGCCTGCTCTGAGGGCCTGGGTGGGTCCACTTGGAGGGTGGGCCTGCTCTGAGGGCCTGGGTGGGTCTGCCCTGACCAAGGGTCTTAAGTGTGGCTACACAGATGCCTGCACCTGAAGCTCCTCGTTCTCCTAGAGATAGATTTGAGGTTTTGTTTCTCTTGTTTTCACTTCTGAAGCCCTGTGCCTGGGGTTGGTTTGGGTTTGGGTTGTTTCTCCCTTCTCCCCCCCTCAGGTGGGTTTGGTTTGGCTTTGAAGACAGTTCCACTGCACTGACCTTTTTGAGGGCTCCTGGCGATCGCTTGGTCCAAACCCACCTCGGGCAGGCTGAGATGGTTCATCGCTTCCCATCATCATCTTCAGCCTGGAGCCTTCCACCTCAGCAGTGCCCAGTGATGAAAGGCCGAGTGGTGCAGTGTCCCATCCCCCAGGTCCTTCGGTGTGTTGAGGGGTGACACCCCCTTTCCCCTCCCCTCCCCACCTCGCAGAAGAGCAGTGCATTTGAAATCCACCCTCCTGAGCTTCTCAAAGCCAGGCTCCTTCCTCCCAGCTCCCTTGGACTTGATCTTCAGTTCTGAAGCCCATCGGTTGGTGTCTGCCCTCCCCTGGTGCCCACGGTGATCCCCTGGTACCTGCAGTAGGTTAGGCGAAGCTCTCCCCTTAGCTACCGGAGCCCAAGAAGCTTTTTTTTGACTTTTGTGCAGGTAAAACAAAACAAAAGAGACAGAAGTAGGCTGCAGTCTGTGCCATGTCCATGTACAGTTTCAGAAATTGTTTTACAGAACTTTGATAATAAAAACCCTGAAACTCACTCTGCTCCTGCCAGCCTCACCCGCTCCTGCCAGCCTCACCCGCTCCTGCCAGCCTCACCTGCTCCTGCCAGCCTCACCCAGCCTCACCTGCTGGCTCCTGCCCTGCTGCTTTGCCTCCCCTCCCCTGCAGCGGCCTCAGGGGAGACCTCCTGGCTCTCTACAACTACCTCCAGTGTGCCAAGAAGGCCAAGGGCATCCTGGCCTGCAGCAGGAACAGTGTGGCCAGCAGGAGCAGGGAAGTCATCCTGCCCTGTGCTCAGCACTGCTTAGGCCACACCTGGAGTCCTGTGTCCAGTTCTGGGCTCCTCAGCTTAGGAAAGATGTTGAGGTGCTGGAAGGTGTCCAGAGAAGGGCAGCAAGGCTGGGGAGGGGTCTGGAGCACAGCCCTGGGAGGAGAGGCTGAGGGAGCTGGGGTTGCTTAGCCTGCAGAAGAGGAGGCTCAGGGGAGACCTTGCTCTCTACAACTCCCTGAAGAGAGGTTGTAGCCAGCTGGGGGTTGGTCTCTTCTCCCAGGCACCCAGCAGCAGAACAAGAGGACACAGTCTCAAGCTGTGCCAGGGGAGGTTTAGGCTGGAGGTGAGGAAGAAATTCTTCCCAGCAAGAGAGATTGGCCACTGGGATGTGCTGCCCAGGGAGGAGGTGGAGTCCCCATCCCTGTTTGTGTTTAGGAAGAGCCTGGCTGAGGCACTTGGTGCCATGGTTTTGTTATCAGATGGTGCTGGGTGAGAGGTTGGACTGGATGATCTCTGAGGTCTTTTCCAACCTGGTTAATTCTATTCTCATTCTATTGTAATTCTCCCCCTGTCCCAGAGAGGCCTTCCCTGGGGCCTCCCCAACCTAAAGCAGCCTCCCTGGGAGCTTCTTGCCCCTGGAGCAGCCTCCCTGGGCGCCTCCCCCCACACCAGAGCGACTTCCCTGGGGGCCTCCCACCTCTAGGCTCCTTCCCAAGCCTCTGCCCCCAGGCTCCCGAGTCTGCTCTGGAGAAGGCAGCAGGAGCAGCAACCTTGTGCTCCTTCCCTCTGCTCTGGCTGCAGTTGTGAGCTCTGCCCTCCAAGGCCACTGTGGGGCTGGAGCAGGGCACTGAAGGTGGGGAAGGGGCTGGAGGCCATTGCCTCTCTGGAGCCACTCCATCCCCTCTGTGCTGTCCTGCACATGGCCTCTGGGGGGTGAGGCAGAACCCGAGGCACAGGTATGACCAGAAGATGCCTTTTGGGGAGCAGGGTCATGTTGTGAGCCCCTCCCCTCCCCTGGAACCTCTCCTCAGAGGCCACAGCCAGAAGAGCCCCAGAGGAGAAAGTCAGCCCTTGGCTTGCCAGAGGTGGAGCCAGCTGAGAATCAGAGCATTTTGGTCTTTATTCTAACAAATGATACAACCAAACCCCAACAATTAGTGAGGGGGTGGGGAATAAAAACATGGACCGGGGCTGGGGCAGGCAGGGCCCCCTGCTGGGCCCAGCTCCATCAGGACGGCCAGGGAAGGGCTGTGGGGGGTCTGTGATCGTTACCAAACTGTTAAGGAGAAGGTGGAACTGCAGCATTAGAGGAGCTTTGTTACCAGGGGTTCCAGAAGGTGGGGAGGAAACCCTCCCAGGTGGAGGATGAACCCAGAACCTAAGAAAAACCAGCTTAAAAACCAGAGCTTGGCCTCCACTGGCGACTGCAGGAGGGGAGGTTCCAGTGGGACCTGGATGGGGCTCGGGAGGATGAAGGGAAGAGGACAGTGGGGAGCAGCAGCTCCGTGGGAGGAGGAGGAGGAGATCAGCACATTCCCTTTGCCAGAGGTTAAAGCAGGGGTTTGGAAGACCAGTGAAGCGATGTGGTTGGGTAACACCACCCAGGGCTGCTTCTGCCACATCTTGGTTCAGGGCACCACAGGTAACACCACCCAGGGCTGCTTGTGCCACAGCATCTTG
Source organism: Dryobates pubescens (assembly GCF_014839835.1). Lineage (NCBI taxonomy): Eukaryota > Metazoa > Chordata > Aves > Piciformes > Picidae > Dryobates > Dryobates pubescens. The sequence continues at coordinate 2,322,101 of NC_071622.1, forward strand.
CTTCAGGGCACCAGAGTTAATGGTTGGGTTTTAGTTGCTGGCTGAAGAGCTTGTGGCCACCAGGGAGGTGGTGAGAGCAGGAAACAATGCCCCAGACTCTGCCCTGAGGTGGCATCTCCCCCAGCCCTGCTGCAGAGGCTCCTCCTCTTCCACTTGCACATCACTGTCACCTTCACCCCCAGGACCACCATGGGGTCCCTGTGCCCCTTGTGTCTGCTGCCAGCTTCATCTCAGGCCCCCATGGTGTTGCTGTGCACCTTGCAACCCCTGGGAGCTTCACCTCAAGCACAGCCCAGTGTCCAAGTGCAGCTGAAGGGGGGGAAGGCTCTCCCCCAGCCTCCCTTTTTCATCTTAACCACAAAGGTGAAGCTGGTTCTGGGCCCACCTGGGGCCCATGGGCGAGTCCAGGTGTTTTGGTTCCCAGCTGCCCTGCCCTCCAGGCTGGCTCCCTGCAGTGAGGGCTCTCCACCTGCACAGCCCCAAGGGAGCAGCTGAAGCTGATGTGCTGCTCGGTCTCTAAGACCACCTCCAGGGGCCCAAACCTTCCCTCAGCACCCAAGGGGGCCTCAAGCAGAGTTCTGCTGGCTCAGTGTCCAAGAGAGAGCTGAGCAGGAGCTCACAGGCACTGCAGGACCCCGGGCTCACAGCACAGCTGTGGCCACCACCAACACCTCCCCCCCAGTGCTGGGCTCACAGCTCCTGACTGGGGCTTCCACCACATGAATCCCCAGGGTGGGCTCAGCCTAAGTGTCCCTCTGGCTGATGGCTTCCCAGCAGGAAGCCATCCTCCAAAGTCTCTCTCCAGATCCAGGGAGCTTCTCCTCTCCTACTGTGCTCTAGTGAGAGCTCACCTGGAATACTGTGTCCAGCTCAGGAGGGACAGGGATCTGCTGGAGAGAGTCCTAGGGAGGGCTCTGAGGATGCTGAAGGGACTGCAGCACTGCCTGGGGAGGAGAGGCTGAGGGGCCTGGGGAGAGAAGACTGATTGGGGATTTAATCAATGGTTATCAATAGCTGAGGGCTGGGGGTCAGGAGGGAGGGGACAGGCTCTGCTCACTTGCTCCCTGGGACAAGGAGCACTGGATGGAAGCTGCAGCACAGGAGGTTCCACCTCAACACAAGGAGGAACTTCTCTCCTGTGAGGCTCCCAGAGCCCTGGAGCAGGCTGCCCAGAGAGGTTGTGGAGTCTCCTTCTCTGGAGCCTTTCCAGCCCCATCTGGATGTTTCTGTGTGAGCTGAGCTGGGTTGTATGGTCCTGCTCTGGCAGGGAGGGGTTGGACTCAAGATCTCTTTGGGTCCCCTCCAACCCCTGACCTCCTGTGAGTTGAAGCTTCAAGACACACTGCTGGGAATGGTTCAGACAGAAGACATCACCCAAAGGTGGAAGGATGGAGAAAAGGTTCACTAGGTCTTCAACCAGGAAGCTGTCAGAGGGATGTGGCAATGCTCCCTGGACTGGGAAGGACAACCTGGATCACTCAGCCCCAGAGGGAGACAAGAGAGAGCAGGGTTTGCTCACCAGACTGCTGTAAGGAGATGCCAGCCCCCCAGGGCTGTGCCCACCCTTCTCTGCTGCCACTGCCAGGCTGAGCACACCTCCCCACAGCAACCCCCTCTGGAAAGCTGCTGCAGGTCTCAAAGCTGGGAGCTGGGGAATCAGGAAGGCTCAAACCCCCAGCTGGGAGTCTGGGGAGACCCCAGAGAACATCTGAGGGGCTGCAGTGGGTGGTCAAAGCTCTCAGTGACCCCCAGAAGAGGCTGTGGGCTGTAGCTGCAGGCAGCTGGAGCTGGACAGAACCCTCTGCTCTCAGGTGGGGCTGCACAGCAGCCCCCCATGGTCCCACTTCTCTCCAGCTGCACAATGCTGCCTCCCCTCTCACCAGGCTCTGATGAGGATTTGGAGGACCCAAGCCCCCAGGGTCACACAACCCCCCTGGGGGTCTTCCCTCCTGTAATATGGAGCAAAAGGATGTCCAGCATTCCCCTGGAGGAGAAGCCTGTGGCTGGTGACAGTCCTGAGCAGCTGAGGCCTCCTGCAGCAGCAGCACACAGAACATCCCCTCCTCCAGCATGCCTCTGTGACAGGAGCAGCCCAAGCTTGGCCCCTCCAGCACCAGACCCTGCCCTCCAGCACCAGACCCTGCCCTCCAGCACCAGGAGGCTCCTTTGGCCTCTCCATACATTCAAGCCTGGTTTCTCCCTAGAAGGATCTTGGTGGTGCCCGAGGAGGAGCAGGAGCTGGGTGCCCTCTGCTGCTGGCACAGCTGGGAAACCCTTGAGGAGCTCAGAGTGGCCTGGCAGAACAAGTGCTCTCCTTCCTGGCCCATGGCCACCATCTGCTGCTGACACAGTACTTCAGGAGGAGCTCCAGGCCCACACTTCCCTTTGCTTCTTGCCCCCAGAGCTGGATTTTGGAGCTGTTTCCAGGGTGTGGATCACAGTCTGCAAAGCCACCACACCTCACCTGGCCAGCTCAGAGCCACACTGGAAGAGGCTCAGCCTCAGCTCCCTGCCCCGTGGGCTCTGCTGACAGCCTTGGGTTGGGCTCCAGTGACCAAGTGGATGTTGTCTTCTCCAGAGCAGCCTCTTGGGGTCTGCTGCTGATGGATCACAGTCTGCAAAGCCACCACACCTCACCTGGCCAGCTCAGAGCCACACTGGAAGAGGCTCAGCCTCAGCTCCCTGCCCCGTGGGCTCTGCTGACAGCCTTGGGTTGGGCTCCAGTGACCAAGTGGATGTTGTCTTCTCCAGAGCAGCCTCTTGGGGTCTGCTGCTGCTGGATGCCAGGAGTTTGGAAGGAACATCTGCTGCAGGCATGGAGCTCCATGTCCTGCTGGGTCAGCTGTTATTGCCTCACCACCAGCCACCTCCACCCTGTCCTGCTGGGGTGGTTGCTTTGCCCAAGCATTGCTGGGACTCCTCCCTAGAGCCTTGGATGTTGAACTGAGTGATGAGCAGGAAGGGAAGGGGTAGGAGGACAGTGTACAAAGCTGATGGTCCTGAAGGTATTTACAGGTTTGTCCAACCACAGCACAGCACTTGGATCTTCAGCCAAATAGCACCAGGAGCCTCTTGCACACATTCCTTCTAACCAGCCCCAAAAGAGCTGGGGTCTGGTCAGAGGAGGAAGTCTGGTCAGAGGAGGAGGTGGAATGAGAAGCCCAGGGAGCCAAAGCACTGAAGCAGAACTGCTCAACTTGAGTCACAACATGAAGAGGAAGGAACTGAATCTGAGGACATCTCAAGCACTTGGGAGCTGAACCCTTCCAACCTGAGCCCCCTTCCAGCTGCAGCACAATGAGCTGAACAGCAGGAGCTGCTTCTGTGGAGACTGAGGGCTTCAGCTTCTTGTTCTGGTGGCTCCTTAGACCTGCCCCATGGGTCTGACTGGCTGCTGGCCACCAACTCAGGACGACCTCGCTGACCTCAAGCAGTTTGGAGCAGGTCTCCCAGGTGAAGAGGAGCAAAAGACCAGGAGTGGTCATTCCCAGCCAGTGGCCCTCCAAGCATGCTACCACCACAGTGCCATGGGCATGGGGGGCACACACCTGCCAAAGCAGGATGAAGAGGTTGGAAGTGCTGAGCTAACAAAAGAGATGATTCAAAGGAGCAGCTGAGAGAAGAAATGGAAGGCTCAGAGACATGGCCAGCACCACCATGGCTAGCAGAGAGGTGCTGGAGGAGGGAGCTGCTTCCCTGCAGGACAGGTGCTGCTGCTGGAGGGCTGTTCCATGGTCACCATTTGGTTCCTTCATCTCCAGAAGAAGGCATTCCCTCCTTCCAAGAGAGCTCCAAAACCACCGTCCCAACCACAGCAAGGGGCCAGAGCTTGACCCTTCCCCAAGAGCACAGCTTCAGAGGAGGGAGCACTTAGTCAGCTGAAGGCCAGCTGCAGGATGGGAGGTGGTGGAGAGGGCCCAGGATCCAGGCCAGCTGCAGGATGGGAGGTGGTGGAGAGGGCCCAGGATCCAGGCAGGGCCTTTCCAGTGGGATGCTGAGGGTCCAAGGGCGCTCTGCATCTGCTTGGGTTTGCTTCCGCTGCGTGTCACCGACAAACGGTAACAACAGCCTCGTGAAAGGCCTCAGCAGGCCTCCTGCCTCTCAGAGGTGTCCTCAGGGCCACCCAGGGGGCAGAGCAGCCCCCCCTGCACTGCTGGATGTGGAAGTGTTGAAGGAGAGGGTCAAGGAGGCTTTGCTGCCGGTCAGGCCCTGGGTGAGCTGCCCCCCGCCGGCCTCAGCACGGCCGCGGCCGGAGCAGCGCTCCCTCGGCCGCCGGCCCACGCGGTCCAGCCCCTCCTCCAGGACCCACTCTGCTACCTCTACCAGTGGGCTGGGTGGGTCTGCTTGCTGTGTCCCCCTGGCAGGCTGGGGCTGGCCATTCAAGCACCAAGCCTCCTCCCAGGGGGTTAGAGGTCGGGGAAGCGGCTGGGGTCCTCCTTGTAGTCCTCGGGGATGGTGAAGATGGAGTCGGCGAACTCGTCGTAGCGGAACTCCTGGAAGGTCACAGTGGCTGTGATGGTGGGAAAGACAGGGATGTCTGCAGAGGAAGCACAAAGACAGCACTGCAGGGGCCTGCAGAGCCTGCCCCAGCACAGGGGGGCCTGCAGAGCCTGCCCCAGCACTGCAGGGGCCTGCAGCAGCCTGCCCCAGCACTGCAGGGCCCCTGCCCCTGGAGGGGCTGGCACTAGATGATCACAGGCTCACAGGATGTCAGGGGTTGGAAGGGACCCAAAGAGATCATCCAGCCCAGCCCCCCTGCCAGAGCAGGAGCATACAACCCAGCACAGGTCACACAGGAGCACATCCAGATGGGGCTGGAAAGGCTCCACAGAAGGAGACTCCACAACCTCTCTGGGCAGCCTGCTCCAGGGCTCTGGGACCCTCACAGGAAAGAAGTTCCTCCTTGTGTTGAGGTGGAGCCTCCTGTGCTGCAGCTTCCATCCATTGCTCCTTGTCCTGTCCCAGGGAGCAAGTGAGCAGAGCCTGTCCCCTCCCTCCTGACCCCCAGCCCTCAGCTATTGATAGACATTGATTAAATCCCCTCTCAGTCTTCTCTTCTCCAGACTAAAGAGCCCCAGAACCCTCAGCCTCTCCTCCCCAGGCAGTGCTGCAGTCCCCTAAGCATCCTGGTAGCCTCCCCTGGAGCCTCTCCAGCAGATCCCTGTCCCTCCTGAGCTGGGGAGCCCAGAACTGAACACAGCACTCAAGGTGAGGTCTCAGCAGGGCAGAGCAGAGGGGGAGGAGAACCTCCCTGGCTCTGCTGGACACACTCTTCTCAATGCCCCCCAGGATGCCCTTGGCCTCCTTGGCCCCCAGGGCACATTGGTGTCCCATGGATGAGTTGTGATCCACCAGCACTGCCAGGTGCCTCTCCACAGGGCTCTCTCCAGCAGATCCCCTCCCAGCCTGTCCTGCTGCAGCTTATTCTTCCTCCCCAGCTGCAGGACTCTGCTCTTCCCCTTGTTCAACTTCATTTGGTTCCTCTCCTTCAGGTCCCTTCCTACCCAAACCATTCTGCTCTGAAGAGCAGAAGAACACAGGGTGCAAACAATGCCCCCTGGCAGCTAGGGATTGGGAGGGGTTTGGGATCTGATCTGCTAGAGAGAAGGGCCTGGCAGTGCAGGTGGGCAAGGAGGTCACCCTCAACCAGCTATGTGCCCTTGTGGCCAAGAAGCCAATGGTCTTATGTGGTACATGAAGAGAGTGGCCAGCACTCAAGGGAGGTTCTCCTGCCCCTCTGCTCTGCCCTAGGGAGGCCACAGCTGGAGTCCTGGGGCCAGTTCTGGGCTCCCCAGGTCAAGAGAGACAGGGAACTGCTGCAGAGAGTCCAGGGGAGGATACAAGGATGCTGAGGGGCCTGGAGCAGCTCTGGAAGGAGGAAAGGCTGAGAGCCCTGGGGCTGTTGAGCCTGCAGAAGAGCAGCCCCAGAGGGGAGCTGAGCAATGCTCAGCAAGAGATAAAGGACCTGTGGGAGACAACAGGATGGGGCCAGACTCTGCTCAGTGGTGCCCAGGGACAGCACAAGGGGCAATGGGCACAAAGTGGAGCCCAGGAGGTTCCATCTGACCAGGAGGAGAAACTTGTTTGTTGTGAGGGTGCTGGAGGCCTGGAGCAGGCTGCCCAGAGAGGTTGTGGAGTCTCCTTGTGTGGAGAGCTTCCAAAGCCAGCTGGGCATTGTGCTGCTGGGCAAGCTGCTGGGGGTGCCCTGCTGGAGCAGGGGTGGGAGTGGATGATCTCCAGAGGTCCCTTCCCACCCCCAGCATGCTGTGCTCCTGAAAGCTACAGCAAGAAGCTCTCACACAAGACAACTGCCTGCCCCAAAGCCCAGCTGTGAACACTCTGCATGGATCACCACACTGGTGTGGGCAATGGGAAGCCTCAGGGGGCTGCTGTGGTCATTCTCTTACCCAACTTGACAGGAAAGCCTGGAGGGAGCTTCATCTGCACAAATTCTCTAAGTTTGTTAAAGTGCTTGAAGGGTGCAATGACTTCTAAAACATTCAACAACCTGCAAAGGAGAAGAGATTTCAGTGCCCACTCCTCCCACCCAAGGCTCAGTGACTGAAACAGGACACCAGGAGCATGGCAGGCACCAAGCAGAGAGCTGGGGGCAGGGCCTGCTCTGACAGGACAAGGGGGCATGGTGTGAACTCAAAGGCAGACTGAGGCTGGAGGGAAGGTGAGGAGGGTGAGGAGAGCCTGACCCAGGGGGCCCAGAGGGGCAGGACATGCCCCATCACTGCTACCACTGCAGGCCAGGCTGCCTGGGGCTCTGAGCAGCAGGATCACTGGATCCCAGGGGGCTCTGAACAGCAGGAGGGATTCCTTTGCTGTGAGGCTGGAGGCCTGGAGCAGGCTGCCCAGAGAGGCTGTGGAGTCTCCTTGTGTGGAGAGCTCCCAAAGCCAGCTGGGCATTGTGCTGCTGGGCAAGCTGCTGTGGCTGCCCTGCTGGAGCAGGGGCTTGGGCTGGATGATCCCCAGAGGTCCCTCCCAGCCCCCAGCATGCTGGGACCCAGGGGGCTGTCACCTCAGAGCCTCACTACCAGCACCCTCACACTCAGCTCTCAGTGCTCCCTGCCATGAGGCCTGGAGCAGCCTGCTCCAGCAGGAGGTGTCCCTGCCCATGGCAGAACTGTAAGGTGCCTTCCCTCCCAGCCCCCTCTGAGGGGCTGTGAATCTTCCATACTGCCTCAGGGGTCCAAGATCTGGACTTGGCCTCACTGCACACCACAGCCTGAAGCTCCTGGTGTCACACCCCCTGCTCCAGGGAGATGAGGAACCTGAGAGCTCTGTGCTGATTTACAGGGCTCAGGGAGTCCTGCAGTGCTGAGGACATCACTGTGGGCTCAGAGAGTCCTGCAGTGCTGAGGACATCACTGTGGGCTCAGAGAGTCCTGCAGTGCTGAGGACATCACTGTGGGCTCAGAGGGTCCTGCAGTGCTGAGGACATCACTGTGGGCTCAGAGAGTCCTGCAGTGCTGAGGACATCACTGTGGGCTCAGAGGGTCCTGCAGTGCTGAGGACATCACTGTGGGCTCAGAGAGTCCTGCAGTGCTGAGGACATCACTCTGGGCTCAGAGGGTCCTGCAGTGCTGAGGACATCACTGTGGGCTCAGAGGGTCCTGCAGTGCTGAGGACATCACTGTGGGCTCAGGGAGTCCTGCAGTGCTGAGGACATCACTGTGGGCTCAGGGAGTCCTGCAGTGCTGAGGACATCACTGTGGGCTCAGGGAGTCCTGCAGTGCTGAGGACATCACTCTGGCCTCAGGGAGTCCTGCAGTGCTGAGGACATCACTGTGGGCTCAGAGGGTCCTGCAGTGCTGAGGACATCACTCTGGGCTCAGGGAATCCTGCAGTGCTGAGGACATCACTGTGGGCTCAGGGAGTCCTGCAGTGCTGAGGACATCACTCTGGGCTCAGAGGATCCTGCAGTGCTGAGGACATCACTGTGGGCTCAGAGGATCCTGCAGTGCTGAGGACATCACTGTGGGCTCAGGGAATCCTGCAGTGCTGAGGACATCACTGTGGGCTCAGGGAGTCCTGCAGTGCTGAGGACATCACTGTGGGCTCAGGGAATCCTGCAGTGCTGAGGACATCACTCTGGCCTCAGGGAATCCTGCAGTGCTAAGTTAATGATAAACCTGAGCAACTCTCTGCCCTTATCAAGTGAGATAAGCACTGGGCTCTTCCAGCCAGAGGCACTCCAGCAGCAAGGTGACAATGTGACCAGGTGACTTCCTTCCCAGGTTTCTGTGGTGCCAAGCTGCCCTTGCTGTGAGCCAGAGGCCTGTGCAGCTCACACAGGCATCTGAGCAGGCCTGGGGAGCAGAGCTGGCTGCCAGCTGTCACTCACGAGTCGATGCCCAAGGGGAACTCCTGGCTCATGGCTATGGTGGCCTTGAAGGTTTTCTTGCTCTCCTTGCACACCAGCTCTCTGCCCAGGTGAGGAGCTCTGCAGGGGGGGAAAGAAGTCAGGGGGTTTTAACTCAGTTTTACACAATACAGAATCAGCCAGGCTGGAAAAGACCTCAGAGAGCATCCAGCCCAAGCTCTCACCCAGCACCATCTGAGCAACTCAGCCATGGCACCAAGTGCCTCAGCCAGGCTCTTCCTCAACACCTCCAGGGATGGGGACTCCACCACCTCCCTGGGCAGCACATCCCAGTGGCCAATCTCTCTTGCTGGCAAGAATTTCTTCCTCACCTCCAGCCTAAACCTCCCCTGGCACAGCCTGAGACTGTGTCCTCTTGTTCTGCTGCTGCTTGCCCAAGAGAAGAGCCCAACCCCCACCTGGCTACAACCTCCCTTCAGGGAGTTGGAGAGAGCAATGAGGTCTCCCCTGAGCCTCCTCTTCTGCAGGCTAAGCAACCCCAGCTCCCTCAGCCTCTCCTCCCAGGGCTGTGCTCCAGACCCCTCCCCAGCTTTCTTGCCCTTCTCTGGACACCTTCCAGCAGCTCAACATCTTTCCTGACCTGAGGAGCCCAGAACTGGACACAGGACTCCAGGTGTGGCCTGAGCAGTGCTGAGCACAGGGCAGAATGACTTCCCTGCTCCTCCTGGCCGCACTGCTCCTGCTGCAGGCCAGGATGCCCTTGGCCTTCTTGGCCCCCTGGGCACACTGCTGGCTCCTGTTCAGCTGCTGTCAGCCACTGCCCCCAGAGCCATGGTTCAGCTGCTCAGATGGTGCTGGGTGAGAGCTTGCACTTGATCATCTCAAAGGTCTTTTCCAGCCTGGCTGATTCTGTACTCTGTAAAGCACCCAAAGAGCAGACAACACACAAAGAAAGCCCCACAACCCAACCCCCACCCCCAGAGCCCCACAGGGCCAAAGCCCTGATCTCAGGGGGTGTGGAAGCTGCTGTCAGCAGAGCAGGCACTCACTTGCCATTCTCAGCAGAGATGTACTCCTCCCAGGTGATGGTGTTGGGTGATGGTGGAGTCAGGGACTGCCTCCTGACAGGCTGTGGGGAGAGACACACATCATGGGATCATGGAGGAGCTCAGGGTGGAAGAAAGCCCTTTCAGATCACCCAGTACCACCCTACAGAGCAAACCTGCTGAGCATCTTCCCTTCCTGTTCAAATCACAGCTTGCACTGGGAGCTGAGGACCTTGAGCTCCTTCCCTCCAGCCCCTCCTTGGAGCACAGAATCCTTGTGGCTCAAGGAGGTCTTGAGGATCAGGGAGCCCAACCATGAGCCCAGCACTGCCAGGGCACCACCAAGCCATGGCCCTCAGCACCACATCTGCATGGCCCTGACACCCCTCCATGGCTGGGGACTCCAGCTCTGCCAGGGCACCACCAAGCCAAGGCCCTCAGCACCACATCTGCATGGCTCTGACACCCCTCCATGGCTGGGGACTCCAGCTCTGCCAGGGCACCACCAAGCCAAGGCCCTCAGCACCACATCTGCATGGCTCTGACACCCCTCCATGGCTGGGGACTCCAGCACTGCCAGGGCACCACCAAGCCAAGGCCCTCAGCACCACATCAGCATGGCTCTGACACCCCTCCATGGCTGGGGACTCCAGCACTGCCAGGGCACCACCAAGCCAAGGCCCTCAGCACCACATCAGCATGGCCCTGACACCCCTCCATGGCTGGGGACTCCAGCTCTGCCAGGGCACCACCAAGCCATGGCCCTCAGCACCACATCAGCATGGCCCTGACACCCCTCCATGGCTGGGGACTCCAGCACTGCCAGGGCACCACCAAGCCATGGCCCTCAGCACCACATCAGCATGGCCCTGACACCCCTCCATGGCTGGGGACTCCAGCACTGCCAGGGCACCACCAAGCCAAGGCCCTCAGCACCACATCTGCATGGCCCTGACACCCCTCCATGGCTGGGGACTCCAGCTCTGCCCTGGGCAGCCTGGGCCAGGCCCCCAAGGGGGAGAAATTGTTCAGCTCCAACCTGACCCTCCCCAGGGGCAACTTGAGGCCATTTCCTCTTGTCCTGTCCCTTGCTCCTGGGCAAAAGAGACCAAGCCCCACCTGGCTCCAACCTCCTTTCAGCCTCCCTTTCTCCAGGCTGAACACCCCCAGTTCCCTCAGCTGCTCCTCAGCAGACCTCTTCCCCAGACCCTTCAGCAGCTGCACTGCCCCTCTCTGCTCTTGTTCCAGCCCCTCAGTGTCCTCCTTGGAGTGAGAGGCCCTAATCTGAACCTCTAGGTGTCAGCTCTAGGTGTGCCTAGTCTAGGGAGGCAATCACTCCCCTGATCATGCTGGCCAGACCCTTGCTGATGAAGGCAGGCTGCTGCTGGCCTCTGGCTACCTGGGCACACACCAGCTGAGCTCCATGCCAGTCTTGCAGGCACCTGTCCTGCTACTCTCTGAGGACTTTGCCATTCATAGCTTCAGGGAGAGCTCTGGATGGAAGGGACCTTCAAGATCACAGAACCACAGAATCAACCAGGTTGGGAAAGACCTCAGAGATCATCAAGCCACCCAGCACCTCCTGACTGACTGAACCCTGGCTCCAAGGGCCACAGCCAAGCCTTGTTTGAGCACCTCCAGGGATGGGGACTCCACCACCTCCCTGGGCAGCACATCCCAGTGGCCAATCTCTCTTGCTGGGAAGAATTTCTTCCTCACCTCCAGCCTGAACCTCCCCTGGCACAGCTTGAGACTGTGTCCTCTTGTTCTGGTGCTGGGTGCCTGCCTGGGAGAAGAGACCAACCCCCACCTGGCTACAACCTCCCTTCAGGGAGTTGCAGACAGCAAGAAGGTCTCCCCTGAGCCTCCTCTTCTGCAGGCTAAGCAACCCCAGCTCCCTCAGCCTCTCCTCCCAGGGCTGTGCTCCAGACCCCTCCCCAGCTTTCTTGCTCTTCTCTTGACACCTTCCAGCAGCTCAACCTCTTTCCTGAACTGAGGAGCCCAGAACTGGACCCAGGACTCCAGGTGTGGCCTGAGCAGTGCTGGGCACAGATCACCTAGTTCTAACCCCCCTGCATGAGTTACAGGCCCAGCTGCTCCCCAGTTGTCAGAGGAGCATCAATGCAGTGTGTCCAGCTTGCAGCTGATCCTTCCCTGGGCTTTCCCTCCTCCTGCTCCAACTCTGACAGCCCCCATCTGAGTATTTGGCCTCCAAGTGTATGTTGTGTAGCACTGGGCTGGTGGGACCCATCAGCTCATCAGGGAACTGAAGAGCCTGCATGCCAAGCAGCAAAGCAGAAGCTAGTCAGAGGCATAAATTAATGGCTGTGGGTGTGTTCCCAGCTGATGCTTGGCTCCCTCTCAATAGCTCTTGATTTCCTGGTACTAATAACAGCCTTAGCTCCATCATCTTAATGGAGCCAAATGAGAGAATGGATTGCAAAAGACCACCAGAAAGGCATCAAACCCAATCAATATTTGGGCTCTAAAGCAAAGGGGAGTGATTTGCCACAGCCAAACCCATCATCTGGGGCTAAGAGCCAAAGGAAGACTAAAATAGCCAAGCTAATCAGGGCAGTTCCCCACTCATTAGGATAATTAAGCCATCACCATGATTAGACTTGCAGCTCCTATTTATTATTCCCTAATTAAGGCAATCAAGCTGCAATAAAAACATCATCTTGAGGCTGTGCCCAGTGGCTGGTGTGGAAGATGGCTCCCTGTCCCAGGGGAGGCCAGGGACAAGCAGAGTCCCCCAGGGATCAGTCCTGGGCCCAGGCTTGGTCACCATCTCTGTGGGTGCCAGGGACAGTGGCACTGAGTGCAGCCTCAGCAGGGTTGCTGCTGACACCAAGCTGTGTGGGGCAGCAGACAGCTGGAGGGAAGGGATCCAGCCAGAGGGGCCTGGGCAGGCTGCAGAGCTGGGCACAAGCCAACCTCAAGAGGTGCAACAAGCCCAAGGGCAGGGTCCTGCAGCTGGGTGGAGGCAATCCCAGGCACAAATCCAGGCTGGGCAGGGACTGGCTGGGAAGCAGCCCTGAGGAGAGAGCCTTGGGGGTGCTGGGGGAGGAGAAGCTCACCAGGAGCTCTCAGAGTGCACTTGCAGCCCAGAGAGCCAAGCAGAGCCTGGGCTGCAGCAAGAGAAGTGTGGCCAGCAGGGCCAGGGAGGGGATTCTGCCCCTCTGCTCAGCTCTGGGGAGACCCCACCTGGAGTACTGCCTCCAGTTCTGGAGCCCCTATTGCAAGAGGGATCTGGAGGGGCTGGAAAGTGTCCAGAGAGGGCCAGGAGGATGAGCAGAGGGCTGGAGCTGCTCTGCTGTGAGCACAGACTGAGGGAGTTGGGGTTGTGCAGTCTGGAGAAGAGAAGGCTCCCAGGAGACCTCATTGTGGCCTTCCAGGATCTGAAGGGGGCTCCAAGAAGGCTGGGGAGGGACTGCTCAGGATCTCAGGCAGTGATAGGACTGGGGGGAAGGGAATGAAGCTGGAGGTGGGGAGATTCAGGCTGGAGGTGAGGAGGAAGCTCTTCCCCATGAGAGTGCTGAAGCCCTGGCATGGGTTGTCCAGGGAGGTGGTTGGGGCCCTGTCCCTGGAGGTGTTTAAGCCCAGGCTGGCTGAGGCTCTGGGCAGCCTGACCTAGTGTGAGGTATCCCTGCCTATGGCAGGGGGGTTGGAACTGGCTGATCCTTGTGGTCCCTGCCAACCCTGGCTGATACTGTGACACCATGAAGATGACCCTCCCTCCAGCCCAGCTCCCAGGCTGTGAGGGCTCACTGAGCCTACCTCAAAGTTCTGCTCCATGAGGTTGCCCCCTTTGCTCAGGCTCTCCATGATGGCCTTGTTTCGAAGGATGTCCTCCTCACTGAGGTGCTCTCTCCTCTTCCTGGACTCCAGCACCAGCCCATTCACCAAGTAGAAGTCTGCCAAGAAGTTCCCCACTCTTTCCTGCAAGGAAGGAATTGGGAGAGGAGTGACTCACAAGGAGGTAAGCCACAAACCAGACTGAAACGTTTGCACAGCCAGCTGACTGGGGCTGCAGGATGGCAGCTTCAGGCTTCAAGTGCTGCCATTCCTACCAGCCAGCCACAGCAGCTACCCCTGGACAGTTCCAGGGAGGTACAGCTCATAGCATCCCAGGATCAATCAGGGTGGAAAAGACCTCAGAGATCATCAGGTCCAAGCCATCACCCAACACCTCCTGACAACTAAGCCATGGCTCCAAGTGCCACAGCCATCCCCAGGGATGGGGACTCCACCACCTCCCTGGCAGCACATCCCAAAGGCCAGTTCCCCTGTCTGAAGTCATGGGATTGTCTTGGGTGGAAGAGATCTTTAAGAGCAGAGTCCAACCCTTAGCCCAGCCAGGTCACCACGAAACCATCTCCCTTGGCACCACCTCTCCAAAGCTCTGAAACCCTGCCAGGGATAGGGACTCCATCACTGCCCTGGGCAGCCTGGGCCAGGCCTTGACAACCCTCAAGGGGAAGAAATTATTCCTCATGGCCAACCCAAACCTCCCCTTGTGCAACCTGAGGCTGTTTATTCTTGTTCTACCACTTGTTCCTTAGGAGAAGAGACCAACCCCTACCTGGCTACAGCCTCCCTGCAGGGAGTTGGAGAGAGCAAGAAGGTCTCCCCTGAGCCTCCTCTTCTGCAGGCTAAGCAACCCCAGCTCCCTCAGCCTCTCCTCCAGACCCCTCCCCAGCTTTCTTGCCCTTCTCTGGACACCTTCCAGCAGCTCAACATCTTTCCTGAACTGAGGAGCCCAGAACTGGACACAGGACTCCAGGTGTGGCCTGAGCAGTGCTGAGCACAGGGCACAATGACTTCCCTGCTCCTGCTGGCCACACTCTTCCTGCTGCAGGCCAGGATGCCATTGGCCTTCTTGGCCCCCTGGGCACACTGCTGGCCAGGTGCTGTGCAGCTGCTGTCAACACTACCCCCAGGTCCCTTTTGAGGAGCTTTGCTCTGTGTCTTGGTTTTGTGCTCTTCTGCCTTGGATTTCATCTCGTGGTTTGTTATCAACAGTCTGGACACAGCAGGCTAGGAACAAGATTCAGAGGTTCTTAGCATGGATTGAGTTGGAAGGGTCCTCCAGTGCCACCTGGTCCTCAAGGGTCCACCTGGGCACACTGCTGGCTGAAGTTCAGCTGCTGTCAGCCAGTACCCCCAGGTCCCTCTCTGCCTGGCTGCTCTCAGCCACTCTGACCCCAGCCTGTAGCTCTGCATGGGGTTGCTGTGGCCAATGTGCAGAACCTGGCACTTGGATGTGTTCAATCTCCTGCCCTTGGGCCCTGCCCATCTGCCCAGCCTGTCCAGGTCCCTCTGCAGAGCCCTGCTACCCTCTAACATGGTTTGGGCTGGGAAGGACCTTGAAGCTGAGCTGGCTGCATCCCCCCTGGCAGTGGCAGGGACACCTTCCAGCAGGCAGGGGGCTGAGGAGCTGGGAGCTTACTGTCTTGTCCTCGCGGAAGAGCCAGCCGGTCTGGGCACGGGTGAAGGTGATGGATTTGGTTGATAACGTTGCTGAGTAAATGTCACTGCTCATCAGAATGTCCACCTCCTCCTCTGTTTCCATCTCAGATTCCTAGAAGAAAAAAAACCCCAAACATCCCAAATGAGGCACAGAAATGAGTAATAATGACAACAATCCTGGAATGGTTTGGGTCGGAAGGGACCTGCAAGATCCCCTGGCTCCAGCGCTCCTGCCACGGGCAGGGACAGCAGACCAGGCTGCTCAAGGCCTCATCCAGCCTGAGAGAGGTTCAGATTGGGCATGAGGAGCAATTCCTTCCCTAAAAGGGTTGTGAAGGCCTGGCCCAGGCTGCCCTGGTGCAGTCCCCATCCCTGGAGGGGTTTCAGAGCCATGGGGGTGTGGTACTGAGGGCCATGGCCTAGTGGTGCCCTGGCAGTGCTGGGTCAATGGTTGGGCTCAGTGATCTTGAAGGTCTCTTCCAACCACAGATACTCTGTGATCCTTTCCACAGGCAAAGGTCCCCAGGTGATGGGTTAATAAAGCTCTAATGAAAATCTTGGCCAAACAGGAGGAGTCCAATGAGTCAGACCCTAGTGAACAACTGAAGTGGTGCCAGGCTGACTCAAGGGATGCAAAGGAGTTGCCAGCAGGTATGAAAACCTGAGGACACCTGAGTTAAAGCCACTGGGAAGATTAACAAGCAGTCCAGCTCCACTGAAAGCATCTGCCTCTCAGAAGGGAAAGGATTTTCCCAGGCCTCCCATCCCAGCTTTTTCCTCATAGAGTCACAGAATGATTTTGGCTGGAAGAGACCTTCAGGATCATGGAGTCCAACCCTTAACCCAGCACTGCCAGGGCACCACTAACCCATGGCCCTCAGCACCACATCTCCACAGCTTTGAAACCCCTCAAGGGCATGAGGGATGCACCACATCCCTATGGCCAATCTCTCTTGCTGGGAAGAACTTTCTTCTCACCTCCAGCCTAAACCTCCCCTGGTGCAGCTTGAGACTGTGTCCTCTTGTTCTGGTGCTGCTTGCCTGGGAGAAGAGCCCAACCCCCACCTGGCTCCAACCTCCCTTCAGGGAGTTGGAGAGAGCAAGAAGGTCTCCCCTGAGCCTCCTCTTCTGCAGGCTAAGCAACCCCAGCTCCCTCAGCCTCTCCTCACAGGGCTGTGCTCCAGACCCCTCCCCAGCTTTCTTGCCCTTCTCTGGACACCTTCCAGCAGCTCAACCTCTTTCCTAAGCTGAGGAGCCCAGAACTGGACACAGGACTCAAGGTGTGGGCTAACCAGCACTAAGGCCTTCTCTGGACACCTTCCAGATGATCTTTAAGGTCTCCTCCAACCCAGCCCATTCTATGACTCTTCCAGCACCTCAACATCTCTCTTGAACTGAGGAGCCCAGAACTGGACACAGGACTCCAGGTGTGGCCTAAGCAGTGCTGAGCACAGGGCACAATGACTTCCCTGCTGCTGCTGGCCACACTGTTCCTGCTGCAGGCCAGGATGCCTTTGGCCTTCTTGCCCACCTGGACACACTGCTGGCTCCTGTTCAGCCTACTCTCTACCAGCACCCCCAGGTCCCTCTCTGCCTGGCTGCTCCCCAGCCACTCTTTCCCCAGCCCATAGAGCTGCTCGGGGTCGTTGCGGCCAAAGCGTAGAACCTTGCACTTAGCCCTTCTTAAATCTCATCCCACTGGCCTCTGCCCAAGCCTGGGTGAGGGTCAGGCAGGTCTTTACCTCATGATGGATTCTCTGGTAAACTTTTTGCTCGTTGTCTAAAACTACAAAAGATTGGGAGGGCGCGGCGTCACCGTTGAAAATGAAGCTCAGGTCCCCTCGTTGGCACTTCATGTCGGTAAAGTCTATCAGAGTGGTGTCCAGCCTGGGAAGAGAGAGCAGGCCTTTCAGCTGGGGATTTAGGCTTCCAGGCCTTTAAAAAGTTTTCTCACAGATTTCAAGCAGAGAAGTAGAGAAATGCAAATCTTGGGTGGGGAAAGGAAAAGCAGAGGTAACGAAGAGAAGGCTCCGAGGAGACCGAGTTGTGGCCTTCCAGCATCTGCAGGGGGCTCCAAGGAAGCTGGGGAGGGACTTTTGAGGGTGTCAGGGAGGGATAGGACTGGGGGGGATGGAGCAAAACTAGAAATGGGGAGATTGAGATTGGATGTGAGGAAGAAGTTGTTCCCCAGGAGGGTGGTGAGAGCCTGGCACAGGCTGCCCAGGGAGGTGGTGGAAGCCTCCTGCCTGGAGGTGTTTGCAGCCAGGCTGGAGGTGGCTGTGAGCAACCTGCTGTGGTGTGAGGTGTCCCTGCCCATGGCAGGGGGGTTGGAACTGGCTGCTCCTTGAGGTCCCTTCCAAGCCTGACAGTTCTGTGAATTCTAAACAGTCCCACTGGAAAGGTATCTGCTCTAAGAGTGGCTGTACCAAAACAACCTTCCCTCTTCTGCTTGCTTCATGCTCTGAGGGGAGACTGCTCTGCTTCACCTTGGCTGCAGTGTTTGGGGATAAGACTAACAGCTACTTTTTCCTCTGCTCCCTTCTCCCTTTTGGACAGAGGGAGAGATCCATCTTCCCTGCCTCTCTTGACCAGGGTGGTTCCTGTGTTGTTTGTTCATTGTTAGGATCTCTAACTCCTGGATCTTTTGTACACAGTCACTGCCTTCCCTTGGAGGTTGTGGCCTTGCCTGTAAATGTATCTTCCATTTGCTTCCAGCTCAGCTAATGTTGGTGGGGGGTGAGGAGGGGGTTTAATTTCACACACACCCCCCCTTTAACCAGCACCACTTCAGTTAAGCCCAGCCTGCAAGCAGAAACCCTTTATTGATGGCTGGTTTTAAACCACAAGCAGCTGAAGGGGGAACTTTGCACAGAGTATTTCATGAGTGAAGCTTGGAGGTGAAAACAACAACAGCAGAAATCACTAAGACTGAATCAAGTTCACCTTTATAAACCCAAACTCTCCTCTCTTGCTTGGGAGGAAGAAAAAAGTCCCATTTGCTCTGAGTCATCTTTATTGCAGGTGGAAGTGAGAGAGTTTACACAACCAGGCTAGAGCAACAATGCTCCAAGCTGAGCAGCAGCCTGGCCAAGCAGCAGCCCCTGCTTTGAGGGCTGCTGTTAGGATGCTGCTATTAGGCCATGGCCCAGATTCTGAAGAGGGCTCAGAAACAGTCTGAATTGTATTAAATTTGACTTATTTGAGTTGCTATTTCTATTTCTCCCCCTCCCCTTGCCAACACAAAAGAAATGCTGCTGCTGACCTGGATAACTAGAAGATGGAGCCAAGGACAAAGATCTTGGCTGATGATTCCTCTCCCTTACTGCTAAAAGATTCATGTTTTCATCAGAAAGGATGGAAAAGCCTTGAATTTAGTGACCTCTGCAGCTCCAAGTGGTGATTGCTTCCTACTCATCCCATTGACTTTTGCTTTCAAAAAGGAAGCTGCAGCTCTTTGCACTCAGAGCCACCTCAGTCTCATACAGGCAGAGCAAGGAGAAGTGTGAAGGATAAAAGGGGCCTCTGACTCCACCTTTGACCCAACACTCAGCTCCCAACCCTCTGCTGATGGCTTTAGTAGAACAGAATTTTCTACAGATTGAATCCTCTCAACCATAGCTTTGACTTGTTTGGCCCAGCTGAGGCCAAGGCAGGCCTGGCTGGGGTTAGAACCTAAAGAAAAGGACAATTCCAACCCCAAAACCTCAAACTAAACCAGAAATGATGGCATTGGAGGAGCTCCTGGAAGGACTCTACTTTGTTGGTGAATCTGGCATGTCAACCACCCTCCCTGGTTCTATTACCCAGACTGGAGTGGCAACATTTCTCTCTAGAATACTGAAAGCCCCTTTGAAATTGTGGTAGAACTGTGTAAAATTGGTTTCCAAGGGATTATTTTCAGGCCTAGTTGCTTTATTTGAAGTGAGTCAAAGACTGGAGTTGAATTCAGACCAGTAGAGGGGGGAAAAAATGAGATCAAGGGAGAAAAGTGAAGTTAGATTCAGATGGAGAGAGAGAAATGAGATCAAGGGAGAAAAGTGAAGTTAAATTCAGGTGAAGAGAGGGGAAAAAAAGATGAGATCAAGGGAGAAAAGTGAAGTTAAATTCAGATGAAGAGAGAGAAATGAGATCAAGGGAGAAAAGTGAAGTTAAATTCAGGTGAAGAGAGGGGAAAAAAAGATGAGATCAAGGGAGAAAAGTGAAGTTAAATTCAGATGAAGAGAGAGAAATGAGATCAAGGGAGAAAAGTGAAGTTAAATTCAGATCAGTAGGGTAAGAGAAGAGAGTCAGCTCCATGGCCAAACCCCAGGCAGTGTGAATTTCAAGCCACCCCCTGTCTCTGAACACCAGTGTACCAAAGCCATGTTGCTTCCCAGCCTCCTGCAGACTTCTCAGTGGTTTCTTCCAGACCCTGCAAAAGCTGGAATCCAGTGGGTTCCCCCAACCAGGAAGACACTTCAGGACTTCAGCAGACACTAAAAAGCAGCACTCACCTGATATTTATACCTTGTTTGTGTATTTTACATGCATCAGAAGGCAGAATTCGGGAGAGTAAAGGCACTAGAGGTAGGGAGAGAGAGAAGGAAGTTAGGACACTGAGGCTCCTCTGCAAACTATTGCCAGAAAGCACCCCAGACAGCAGTTTCATTTTGGAAGCCTTTAAACACAAACACAGCATTCCCCATCTCCCATCACCATCCCAATGCAAGTTCATGGACAACAAGTTCCCCATGAGCCAGCAACGGACCCTCGTGGGCAAATGGCCACCTGGGGGGCATGCAGAATGTGGCCACTACCTTGAGGGAGGCTCTCCTCCCCTTCTACCCTGCCCTAGGGAGGCCACATCTGGAGCACTGGGACCAGTTCTGGGCTCCCCAATTCAAGGAGCTACTGGAGAGAGTGCAGGGGAGGCTCCAAAGCTGCTGAGGGGCCTGGAGCAGCTCTGTGAGGAGGAGAGGCTGAGAGCCCTGGGGCTGTGGAGCCTGGAGAGAGAATCCTCTCACTGTTTAGCAGTATCTGTGTCACTGGATCACAAAACAGAATTCAGCTCAGAAAAAAATGATTCAGAGTGGGGGGGGGAAACATTGATCTGTTTTACCTTTGGAACTTAAGATCTTGAGAAGTGGACTGTGAGCTTCCCAAGATGCAGAGGAGAAGGGAAGGGAAGGCAGAGAGAAACGTGCTGCAGAGTGGGTTTAGTAGCTCCCAACAAAAGAAACATGCAATTGCTTACCCCAACTTTGAAAATCCCAGTGAAGCTCTAGATAGAAGTCACCTAGCTGAGATGAAAAGAAGACTGAGGTTAGGTTTTCAGGCCTTTCTGCCAGCTGCAAGGCAGGCAGGAGCTGGGCCCTGCCCAAGAAGCTTTTAGGGGCTGTGCTGGATTTTTGAACAAAGCTTGAAGACAGCCTTGTCTGGGCTGTCTGATGTCAAAGGCAGCTTCAGCTCCTGCTGAAGCTTTAACTAGAGGAGGATCAATAGGGAGAGATTGTTCTCTCATCTGAGCTCCCCACTCCCAGTGGTTATCTGCAAGCAATAACTCATACAGCTATTAAGCCTTGGATTGTAAATAATTCATTGAAATGATTTATTGCAGAGAGATCAATGAAGCCTCTTGGCTGCTTTATTGATCCCTCCCAACCCCATGGAATGGCATTTCCCTGGCTCAGATTAATGAGGCAGGTTGCTGTTAGGAGGATTCTAACCAGCCACAAACTTCATTCTTCTGCTGTTGGAGATACACTTCAATAATTAAACAGAAGATCTTCCACCTCCATAAGCAGACCTCAGGCAACAACTCCTTTAAACTGTGCTCAAAGCCAAACAAAATGAAGGGGTGACTTGATTAAAATCAGTAAATGCTGGTAACACACTGAGGAGGGCACAGACTTTCACTAAGGCAACTCCAGGCCAGGTCTGCCCCCAGCAGGAGCCAGGCAGGGCAGAGCTGGTCTGAAGAAGGCTCTGCCTGCCCCCAGCAGGAGCCAGGCAGGGCAGAGCTGGTCTGAAGAAGGCTCTGCCTGCCCCCAGCAGGAGCCAGGCAGGGCAGAGCTGGTGTGAAGAAGGCTCTGCCTGCCCCCAGCAGGAGCCAGGCAGGGCAGAGCTGTCTGAAGAAGGCTCTGCCTGCCCCCAGCAGGAGCCAGGCAGGGCAGAGCTGTCTGAAGAAGGCTCTGCCTGCCCCCAGCAGGAGCCAGGCAGGGCAGAGCTGTCTGAAGAAGGCTCTGCCTGCCCCCAGCAGGAGCCAGGCAGGGCAGAGCTGTCTGAAGAAGGCTCTGCCTGCCCCCAGCAGGAGCCAGGCAGGGCAGAGCTGGTCTGAAGAAGGCTCTGCCTGCCCCCAGCAGGAGCCAGGCAGGGCAGAGCTGGTCTGAAGAAGGCTCTGCCTGCCCCCAGCAGGAGCCAGGCAGGGCAGAGCTGGTCTGAAGAAGGCTCTGCCTGCCCCCACACAAAACAGGAGTTTCCTACTGCCAGGCTGGGTTTCTTTCCTGAATCAATGACAAATGTAGGAATGTTGGCAAAGACCATTCATAGACTGCATCACTGATGTAGTGCAGCTCAATGTATCAGGGTATGGCTTCATTAGCTCAAGATAAATAGTTGGTTTTCCACAAAGGCAATTCTTTTACCACTTGATTAGGCAGGAGAAGCTCAGCCCAGCCAAAGGGAAATAACCACCTGCCTTTACTGAGGGGCGAAGAGTTGAAGGTTGGACTAGATGATCTTGAAGGTTTCTTCCAACCAAAGATATTCTGCCATCTTCTCAAGGCTCAGCAAGAGCTACAGGGACATGGGCAAGAGGATGGGGCCAGACTCTTCTCACTGGTGCCCACTGACAGGACAAAGGGAAACAGGGACAAACTGGAACCAAGGAGGAGGAAATCCTCTGCTTTGAGGGTGCTGGAACAGGCTGCCCAGAGGGGCTGTGGAGTCTCCTTGTGTGGAGAGCTTCCAAAGCCAGCTGGGCATTGTGCTGCTGGGCAAGCTGCTGTGGCTGCCCTGCTTCAGCAGGGGGGGTTGGAGTGGGTGATCTCCAGAGGTCCCTTCCAACCCCCAGCATGATTCTGTCTTCTAACCCCAGTTTTAACACACCAGCAGCAATGTGAAAGGGAGGAGACTGAGTTTATCTTCTTGGCCTCCTTGATGTTTCACTGTGCTCAAGAAGAATTGGAGAGCTAACCCCAAACCCTCTTTCATTATTAAGCAAGAAAAGTGTCAGGAGTGACTGGTGACTAAAATCCCCTGAATTATTCACCAGAACAAAGGATTTAAGAAAGGCTTAAAACTCTAATGCAAAGAAACAGAGATTAAAAATCCATTGGCCTGCAAAGGAGACCAGCAGTTGTTCCTCACAGAAACCTTCCTGGTTCAGACACTCATGGCATGGTTTGGGTTGGAAGGGACCTTTAAGATCATCCAGTTCCAATCCCCCTGCCATGGGCAGGGACACCTCCCACTAGGCCAGGCTGCTCAAGGCTTCATCCAACCTGGCTTTGAACACCTCCAGGAAGGGTGCATCCATGACTCCCTGAGCAACCTGTTCCAGTGTCTCCCCACCCTCATGGTAAAGAACCTCTTCCTAACCTCCAGTTTCAATCTGCCCTCTACTTCACCTCCTGGAGCCGGGGAAGAAAGCACGAGCATAGTTCTGTGGCCCCTGGAAATGGACACTGAGAGCCAAGGCTGCCATTAAGAGCAGAAGAGTGAAGCTCTTGTTTCCACAGCAAGGACAGCAGCCACTGGTGTCCATCCTTGGCTCCTTTGGTCAACACCCCTGCTCTGGACTCACCTCCTTCAGGGCTTTTAATAACCGAGGTCGCTTTTCTTCAACGCTTTCCCTGGACTGCTGCTTGAGCTTCCTCAGGAGTGCTGTGACTGAAGAGAAATGAACCATGAGGGAAGGCTGCTCTGCTTGCTTGGTACCTACAGGTCACTATCTGACAGCTGGTAAAACCAGGGTGAAACAATTCAGCAGGAGTTGAAGATGTTCACTGAGAGTGATCACAGAACTGTCAGGCTTGGAAGGGACCTCAGGGCTCAGCCAGCTCCAACCCCCCTGCCATGGCCAGGGACACCTCACACTGCAGCAGGTTGCTCACAGCCACCTCCAGCCTGGCTGCAAACACCTCCAGGGATGAGGCCTCCATCACCTCCCTGGGCAACCTGTGCCAGGCTCTCACCACCCTCATGGGGAACAACTTCTTCAGGGATGATAATTAAGCCATAGTTATGCTAATTAGACATAGCCTACTCTGATCTCAGCAGGAAACAAAGCCTCAGTACTTGTCTATAAAACAAAGCAGATCATCTTTAAGACAGGCTGACTGTATGAAGCTCACCAAGGCCAAGTGCCAGCTCCTCCACCTGGGTCACAACGACCCCAAGGCAAGCTCCAGACCTGGGGATGTGTGGCTGGAAGGCTGCAACTTGGAGAGGGAGCTGGGGGTGTTGGTTGACAGTCCCTGAACGTGAGCCAGCAGTGCCCAGGGGGCCAAGCAAGCCAATGGCCTCCTGGCTTGGGTCAGAAACAGGGTGGGCAGCAGGGCCAGGAGGTGACCATCCCCCTGTGCTCAGCACTGGGGAGGCCACACCTGGAGTGTGTGTTCAGTTCTGGGCTCTGAGGAGGGGCTGAGGGAGCTGGGGGTGTTCAGGCTGGAGAAGAGGAGGCTGAGGGGAGACCTCCTTGCTCTCTACAGCTCCTTGAAGGGAGGTTGGAGTGAGGAAGGGGCAGCCTCTGCTCCTTGGTGGCAAGGGACAGGAGCAGAAGAAATGGTTCCAAGCTGCACCAGGGGAGGCTCAGGCTGGATGCTAGGAAGTGTTTCTTCCTGGGAAGGGCTCTCAACTCCAGGGCAGTGCTGGAGTCCCCATCCCTGGGGGTGTTTGAGCAGCAGGGGGACTTTCCTGTCATCTCAGGAGACCTTCTACACAAGCATCTTCTGGCCCATGAGCTGGGCAACATCTGCTCACACTGAGAGCACTCTGTGGCAGCAAGCAGCCAACATGCAGACTGGGGTGAGGGTATGACAAGCTGGCTGCCCAGGGAGGCTGTGGATGCTCCCTCCCTGGAGCTGTTCAAGGCCTTGAGCAACCTGATCCAGTGTGAGGGGTCCCTGCCCAAGGCAGGGTGCTGGGACTGGATGATCTTTAAAGTCCCTTCCAATCCAAGCTATTCTGTGATTACAGACTGGTTTGGGTGGGAAGAGACCTTTCAAGCTCATCCAGTCCAATGCCCCTGCAGTCAGCAGGGACAGCTGCTAACTAGAGCAGGGTGCTCAGAGCCCCAAACCACCTGACCTGCAGTGCTTCCAGGGATGGGGCATCTCTCATCTCTCAGGGTTTCAGCACCTTCTTCTTTCTTCTCTCCAGCCTACATCTCCCTCCTTTAGTTCAGACCATCCCCCCTTGCCCTGTCACAACAGGCCCTGATCAAAAGTCTGTCCCCAGCTTTCTGATCCACCTGAAAGGCCACCAGAAGAGCCTTCTCTTCTCCAGGCTGAACAATGTCTAATGGTACATAGGAGTTTTCTGCTCTGGGACATGCTGTTAACAGCCAGCAGTGAGCAGCAGCAGAGTTCTCTTCCTTTCACTAACCCCTATCTAAAGGGATGAAATCCTCACCACCTTCACTCCCCTGCCTGTTGAGACACAGCACAAAAGCAACACCCCATGGCCAACTGCTCCCTCAAAGCCACATCTGACCACCTGCAGCAGCTCCAGTGAGGTGAAATCTGAAATCCAGCTGAGCTCAAATCCACTCTGACCTTGCAAGTCCAACCTGAAGAGCTAATTCATAGCTTGTTTTAATGCTAAGCAGTCAAGGTTTTGCTTCAGGTACCCTGACACATTGTCTGTCTTGGACATGTGAAGAGCTTTTTTGCCTCACATTTAGACCCAAAAAGCCCCAAAAAGCTCAGCTGGTGAAGACAAATCCTTCAGGGAAGCTTCTTGGCTCCTAGAGCAGTATCTAAAAGTCCAGCTGATGAAGATGAATTCTTCAGGGAACTAAACCACAAGGCTTATAAACCCTCCTGGCTTGAAACCCTTTTGTTTCCCTGTTCTCAAAGTGGCCTCAAGATCTAATTAATTAGGAAGCAGAGACTCTTACTCATTTGTCTGTCTCCATAGCTGATGGCTTCTGCAAGAGGGCTCCATCCCTGAGCATTTTTCACCTTTACTGGAGCATTGTGGGCTAACAGCAGGTGGGCACACTCTGGAGGAAGAGAGAGAAGCAGTGATAAAGTCATCATGGTTTCCAGGCAGCATCAAGCCAGTCCATTCAGAGCACAGGAAGCAATAACCTAAGAGCAGCAGATATTTAGGGAGTTTATCAAACCAGACATCTGGACTCTGACTCACACCTCAAACAGCCCAGAAATGTGTACCAGAGGACTCACAGCACCTCCCCAGCTCAATTACTGCACTGAAGACATAATTGCTGATCAACCACTAGCTGTGGCACCACTGGAGAAGTGTCCCTCCTGCTGCTTCTGGAGTTCCATCTCGGTGCAGCCACCTTGGGAAGGTATCTTGAGACACTGCATCACTGCTCTCCACCTCATGCATAAACCCACCTATCAAGCTGGGCCTCCCTTCTCTGCCTCAGGCTCCTTGGCTCAAAGGTTGGCCTGGCCTGAGCCACAGCCCAGCTTTCAACCCAGCACTGAAGGCAGAGGTGGCACAAGTGGGGAGAAGGGGGCAGGACAGGGGAGCCTCAGTTGCTCAGGAAGGGACTGAAGCCCATGGATGCAATCTGCAGGAGAAAGCAGAGGGAGCACCAGGGTCAAGCCTCTAACTCCCTGGCTGGTGTCCCAGGAGAACTCTGTTCCATCCACATCCCTGTGATCCTGAATCCAGATCCAGAACCCAGTTCCTGAATCCAGTTCCCACCTGCTGAGTCCAGGCTGGGTCCTGCCCAGTGCCTGCCCCCAGCACCAGTGGTGCCCATGGTGCCCTCACTGCCATTAGAGGTTGGGTTCCACACTGGTTTGTGTCTCTGTATCTCTATCCCAAGGCATTGTTGTTCTTTCCATCCCGGATGAGTTAGTTTCTTTCCCACCCCAGCAGGTTCTCTCCCTTCTTCCCTTTCTGTTCCCTTGGCAGAGGGGCTCATGGAGAGCCTCTGGCCCTTGTGTGGTGGCCAACCCAGCCCTGACAAAGGTCAAGGAGAAGCTAATTTGCCAGACATGATGATGGGGGCAGACCTGATGCCAATGTGCGTGCAGGAGGCAGAGAGGAAGCTGTGGCACTGACACATCCCTGTGTGCTGCAACATCCTGTGGTGAGGTGGCAGCTGCAGCAGGCCAGCAGGCACAGCCTCACCTAGGAGCTCCTCAGAACATGTGCAGCACCAGCTGTACACCTGGGACTACAGGGCTAACAGGGTGGATACCCACAGCACATGTGCCTCACGGTCCTGTGCCCCAGCACTGCAGGGACCTGCTTCATCAACACCAAGAGCCTGCATCAGTGGACAGGAGGAGAAACTTCTTGGGTACTGGAGCCCTGGAGCAGCCTGCCCAGGGAAGCTGTGGAGTCTCCTCCTCTGGAGAGCTTCCAAACCACTTGGACACTGTGATCCTAGGCAAGCTGCTGCAGGTGCCCCTGCTTTCACAGGGGGCTTGAACTAGATGAGCTCCAGAGGTCCTTTCCAACCCCCCCACCATGCTGGGATCCTGTCATGCTACCCCTGCTATACTCACACTGTGCTGATAAGAAGTGTTACCATCTCACCAAACCACAGCAGGCCCCAGCAAAGCCCCAGAACCACAGAATGGTTGGAGCTGGAAGGGCCCTTAAGGATCACCTGGCCATCAAACCACAGCAGGCCCCAGCAAAGCCCCAGAACCACAGAATGGTTGGAGCTGGAAGGGCCCTTAAGGATCACCTGGCCATCAAACCACAGCAGGCCCCAGCAAAGCCCCAGAACCTTAGAATGGCTGGAGCTGGAAGGGCCCTTAAGGATCACCTGGCCATCAAACCACAGCAGGCCCCAGCAAAGCCCCAGAACCTTAGAATGGCTGGAGCTGGAAGGGCCCTTAAGGATCACCTGGCCATCAAACCACAGCAGGCCCCAGCAAAGCCCCAGAACCATAGAATGGTTGGAGCTGGAAGGGCCCTTAAGGATCACCTGGCCATCAAACCACAGCAGGCCCCAGCAAAGCCCCAGAACCACAGAATGGCTGGAGCTGGAAGGGTCCTTAAGGATCACCTGGCCATCAAACCACAGCAGGCCCCAGCAAAGCCCCAGAACCACAGAATGGTTGGAGCTGGAAGGGCCCTTAAGGATCATCTGGCCATCAAACCACAGCAGGCCCCAGCAAAGCCCCAGAACCACAGAATGGTTGGAGCTGGAAGGGCCCTTAAGGATCACCTGGCCATCAAACCACAGCAGGCCCTAGCAAAGCCCCAGAACCACAGAATGGTTGGAGCTGGAAGGGCCCTTAAGGATCACCTGGCCATCAAACCACAGCAGGCCCCAGCAAAGCCCCAGAACCACAGAATGGTTGGAGCTGGAAGGGATCACCTGCTCACAGCTCAACATACATTCCCTGCTCATAGAATCATCAAACCATTAAGGTTGGAATGACCTCCAAGGTGATCAAGTCTCTGCCTACAGGTAAAAGGTGATGGTGGGAGGATGAACAGTCCTTAAAGTGAAGGAGATAACAGCTCAGAGAGCTGCCATGCTTTGAATGTCCTCATTTGAAGCCTCAAAGCTCTCCAGCTTCTGACTGCAGGCCTCCTGCTCCCCACACCTCCTTAGCAAAACCCACAACCGAGGTGACCCATCTGCAGTGACACAGCAGGCCCAAGCTGCAGGCTGAACAAGTGTCTCATGGCAAACACAAAAGGCTGGGCAGGCATGCAGGCAAGATGAGCTTCCTGCATTGTTCTCCTGCTCGGGATGGCCCCGGAAATGGAGCAAGCCCGCGGTGAGTCAGAGCGCTCCGAAGGGAAGAGACACTTCCCTGGCAGACAGATTGCCTCCTGTGGGGAGGCAAACAAAGCCCTGGCTGCTGGGTCAGCACACAGAGGAGCTGGGATGGCTCTCAGGTACCACTGTGAGGGGAGGCTCTGTATCTTGCAGTGATAGGAGGAGGGGCAATGGCTTTGTGCTAGCAGCAAACCGCTTGCAGGAGAAGGGCACAGTTCCTCTTGCCCTCAAGCCTGCAAGGTCACTGAAGGGCTTTACCTACCTTTGTGTCCCAACATCACAGCAAGGTGTAAAGGAGTGTTTCCTGCAACAAATAACAGGAGAAAGAGAGGTTAAACTCGAGGTAGGAGAAGCCAGCACAGTTCCTTCAGGTGCTGGCACGCACCACTCCAACCTCCCATGGCAACAAACCCCAGATCTGTGCCCTCCCAAGGGGCAAACCAAACCCCACCAGGGCAGCTCCACTTCTCTAAGCAATCCCTTGCACTGGAGAAGAACTAACCAGGCTGGAAACGACCTCAGAGATCATCAAGGCCAACCTCTCACCCAGCACCATCTGATCAACTCAACCATGGCACCAAGTGCCTCAGCCAGGCTCTTCCTAAACACCTCCAGGGATGGGGACTCCACCACCTCCCTGGGCAGCACATCCCAATGGCCAATCTCTCTTGCCAGGAAGAACTTTCTCCCTAACACCCAGCCTGAACCTCCCCTGGCACAGCTTGAGACTGTGTCCTCTTGTTCTGGTGCTGCTTGCCTGGGAGAAGAGAGCAAGCAACTGAAGGAGCTGGGGATGGTGAGTGTGGAGAAGAGGAGGCTGAGAGGAGACCTCATTGCTCTCTACAGCTACACTGTGGAGAGGCTGCTGCTGGTCCCTTCTCACAGGTGATTAATAACAGAGCAAGAGGGAATGGCCTCAAGCTGTGACTGGGGAGGTTTAGACTGGACATTTTTCCCCCAGCAAGAGTGGTCAGGTGCTGGAATGTGCTGCCCAGGGGGCTGGTGGAGTCACCAAGCCTGGCTGTGTTTCAAGGTGGCTTGGATGTGGTGCTTGGGGCTCTGGTTTAGGGGTGAGCCTTGCAGAGCAGGGCTCTGGGCTGGACTTGGTGATGCTGAGGGGCTCTTCCAGCCTGAATATTTCTGTGAGTCTGGGAAGTCTCAAGAGAGACTGACACAGGCTGCCCAGGGAGTTGGTGGAAGCCTCATCCCTGGAGGTTTTGAAGGCCAGGCTGGATGAGGCCTTGAGCTACCTGGGG
This sequence comes from Dryobates pubescens, assembly GCF_014839835.1. Classification (NCBI taxonomy): domain Eukaryota; kingdom Metazoa; phylum Chordata; class Aves; order Piciformes; family Picidae; genus Dryobates; species Dryobates pubescens. Next base: position 2,351,135 of record NC_071622.1, read on the forward strand.
TGGTGGAAGGTGTCCCTGCCCATGGCAGGGGGGTGGAAGCTGATGATTTTCCAAGGTCTCTTGCAGCCCAAGCCCTTCTCTGAACCTCTGAACCACCCAAAGCTCCACACTTCTGCTGGCCTGGAGTGTAGCACTTCACAGAGGGACACATCTGGGTTAGGAGCTGCTCCAAGAGAGGACACTGATGAAAAGTTTAAGAGCCTACTCAGCTTTGAAAGCTTGGCTACAAACCCCCTTCCTCATGCAACCAGGCATGGCTGGAATCACAGAATGGGCTGGGAAGGGCTTCAAAGATCACCCAGTGCCAGCCTCCCTGCCATGGGCAAGGACAGCTTTAAACACTAAGTGGAGAGGGAAAAAACACCTGGAAAGCAAATTTCTTGTGCAGTTCTACCACCTCAAGCTGCTTTCAGGGTTATCTGGCAGCAGCACAGCAGCAGCAAGGATTTGCTGCACACCAAGAACCTCATCAGTGCTGGTCAGTATTTCCAGGGGGGGTGTCAGGAGGACAGGACCAGGCCTCTCCCTGGGGTGCCCAGGGACAGCACAAGGGGCAATGAGCACAAACATCACAAGTTCCATCTCAACAGGAGGAACTTCTCTGGGCAGCCTGCTCTGGGGCTCCATCTCCCTTAGATGAAAGAAGTGGTGGAGTCTCCATCTCTGCAGACATTCAAAGCCCACCTGGGCCTGTTCCTGTGTGACCTGCTCTAGGGGGGGTTGGACTGGATGGTCTCCAGAGGTCTCCTCCAACCCCTGCCACTCAGGGTGATGCATGGAACAGCTCAGAGATGGAATCCCAAGCGTGGAGAGCCTGCTACATAAAGGGCCTCTCTGTGCTGTAGGGTCACTGACACCACTGCTGGGCTGGGGAGGAAGGGCTGGAGAGAAGGACCTGGGGTGCTGGTGGGTGCAAAGCTGGACGTGAGCTGGCACCAAGCACTGCCAGCCCAGAGCCAGCCCTGTCCTGGGCTGAGCCCCAGCAGCAGGGGCAGGGAGGGGATTCTGCCCCTCTGCTCTGCTGAGACCCCACCTGCAGTGCTGGGGCAGCTCTGGAGTGCTCAGCACAGACAGGGACCTGTTGGAGCAGGGCCAGGGGTGGCCACAGCAATGCTGGGAGGGCTGGAAGCTCTCTGCAGTGAAACCAGGCTGAGACAGTTGGGGTTGTTCAGCCTGGAGAAGAGAAGGCTCCAGGGAGAGCCTTTCAGTGCTTCAAGAGGCTGAGCAGAAAGCTGGGGACAGACTTCTGAGCAGGGCCTGCTGTGACAGGACAAGTGGGGGGGGATGGTGTGAACTCAAAGAGGGAGATTCAGGCTGGAAAGAAGGGAGGAGTGCTTGACAGTGAGGGTGGCAAGACACTGGCCCAGGTTGCCCAGAGAGGTGGCAGATGTCCCATTCCTCGAACCACTGCAGGTCAGGTGGCTGTCAGGGGCTCTGAGCAAGCTGGTGGAGCTGCAGATGTCCCTGCTGAGTGCAGGAGGGTTGAGTGCAGGTCCCTTCCCACCCAAAGCAGCCTGTGACCACGAGCTCTCCTCCCCAGACAGCGAGCAGGCAGAGGCAGAGCTTCCAAGCAGCTCTGCCTGAGCTCCACCACACGTGGCACAAGTTCCTCTGGAGGGCCACTGGCAGCAGCAGCCAGCTCCATCCTCCTTCATTATGCACATGAGGCTGACCTCAAAGGCTCTATTAATAGGCCTTGTAAGATGTGTGAGGCAGAGCACAGGGAGAGCACCGGATGCAGCAGGGCTTTGTTAAGTGACTGAAGGAAGGCACTTGGGCAGGAGCCAAAGCAGCTGCTCAGAGCATTCAGATGCTGAGCGTGGTCCTCAGCTCCTCAAGCACTGCACAGCTGGAGCAGGGGAGGGAGGCCAAGCCCAGCAAGTTGGCAGACAACATCAAGTTGAGCTGCTCCATGGCAAGGGAGTTGCACACAGGGATGAGGGTTGAGGGGCTGAGGTTCCACAAGGCCAAGGGCTGGGGCTTGCACTTACCTCACACCCAGGCTTGGGGCAGAGTGGCTGCAGACTGCCCAGCAGAAAGTGACCCTGAGGGGGGTGGCTTACAGCAGCTGAACACCAGCCAGCATGTGGCCCAGCTGGGCAGGAAGGCAAACAGCATCCTGGCCTGGACCTGCAATACTGTGGCCAGTAGGACCAGGGCAGGGATTGCTCCCCTAGACCAGGTACTGGTGAGGCCACACCTTGAGTCCTGGGCTCAGTTTTGGGCCCCTCTCTCCATGAAGGGGCTGGAGCAGGTCTGGAGAGGGCAATGAAGCTGGGGAAGGGTCTGGAGAAGAGGGCTGGTGAGCAGCAGCTGTTCAGCCTGCAGAAAAGGAGGCTGAGGGGAGACCTTCTGGCCTTCCTGAAAGGAGGCTGGAGCCAGGTGGGGGTTGGGCTCTTCTCCCAAGGAAGAAGTGACAGGACAAGAGCAAACAGCCTCAAGCTGTCCCAGGGGAGGTTTAGGCTGGCCATGAGAAAAAGCTTCTTCACTGGTAGAGTGTTTAGGCCCTGGAGGAAGCTGCCCAGGGCAGTGGTGCAGTCCCCATCCCTAGAGGGGTTTCAAAGCTGTAAAGATGTGGTGCTGAGGGCCATGGTTTAGTAGTGACCTGGCAGTGCTGGGGCAAGGGCTGGACTTGATGATCTTTGGCAGCTCTACACTCAGTTTTCTCCAACAGTGAGAAACCTGAAGACTGAAACCCACCCTGCAGCTTGCAAACAGTGACTTCAGAGCCAGAGGGCTTCAGAAGCTAGGGCAGCTCAGCAGAACAGCAAGATAGAAGTCAACAAAAGCTAACCATGCCCCTGAGAGCCTGCCTGAGACCTCTGCTAGATTTCATTTGGCAGATAAGCAGGAAGTGCAGCTGGGAGATAACAGCCATCACTTCCAAACTCCTCTGGCCAGGGTTCTGAGCAGCTCACCCAACTCTGCTGCTATCACTGCTTGGGCCAGGAGGTTGGACTAGATCACATCCAGAGAGCTCTTCCCACACAGGCTTCAACTCAATGATTGCCTTCTCACCAAGAGGGGTGCAAAAACTAGATAGGAAACTTGGATCCAGCAGCTAATGGGGAGAGGAAATGGAGGGTGCAGAAAGAGAGCAGAGGAGTTGGCACAGTGTCTCTCCTGGACATGGGAAGGGCACAGAAATGAGAACCTGTCAGCCTCAGATCAAGAGGCAAAATGGTTGGAAGCCACCACATGAAGAAGTTCTGGGCACAGAATGTCTCCAGGCAACCTCCAAGCTCTTCCCAGCAGCAGGAGAATGGGAAGCAGACAGAATCCTTGCTTGGCTCATTGCAGCCCTGAGAGGAGAAGGTTTTTGCAATGCCTTGGAAGAGATGAGCCCAGTCTCCTGTCAACCCAACCATCAACACCAAGCAGCAGCACCCAGCAGGCTCTGAAGCAGGCAGCAGCAGCCTTCCATACTGGTCAGGTCAGAAACCTGGCAGGCACAGCACAATTCCTACTCCTCTGGCATCTGGAGAGGTAAACCCAAGCCCAGCAGCTGCTGAAGGAGCCACACTCTCCTCCTCTTGCTGGGTATCTGAGTGGGGGAAGCTCCAGACTAATTAGTAGCAGTTGGATGAGGCCTTGAGCAAGCTGGGCTAGTGGGAGGTGTCCCTGCCCATGGCAGGGGCTTGGAACTGGATCACCTTGAAGGCCCCTTCCAACAAAAACCATTCCATGAACACACAATGGGACTCCAGGGGAACAGCTCCACAGGAACACAAACCAGTTGCTGATCCTGGGTGACCTTCTTCAGAACCTGGCTGGGCATGGGGAGGCCTCCTGGCCTTCCTGAAAGGAGGCTGGATCTCCAGAAGAGTATGAAGAGGAGTGTGGCCAGGAGGTCAGGAGAGATTCTCCTTCTCCCTTTCAGCTCTGCTCTGCACTAGGGAGGCCACAGCTGGAGCACTGGGGCCAGTTCTGGGCTCCCCAGAGAGATAAGAAACCACTGGAGAGAGACCAGTGGGGACTCCAAAGATGCTGAGGGGCCTGGAGCAGCTCTGGGAGGAGCAAAAGCTGAGAGCCCTGGGGCTGAGAGCCTGCAGAAGAGCAGCCCCAGAGGGGAGTTGAGCAATGCTCAGCAAGAGCTAAAGGAGCTGTGGGGGGCAAGAGGCTGGGGCCAGACTCTGCTCAGTGGTGCCCAGGGACAGCACAAGGGGCAATGGGCACAGACTGGAACCCAGAAGGTTCCATCTGAACAGGAGGAGAAACTTGTTTGGTGTGAGGGTGCTGGAGGCCTGGAGCAGGCTGCCCAGAGAGGCTGTGGAGTCTCCCTGTGTGGAGAGCTTCCAGCCCCAGCTGGGCATTGTGCTGCTGGGCAAGCTGCTGTGGCTGCCCTGCTTTAGCAGGGGGTTGGACTGGATAATGGCCAGAGGTTCTTTCCAACCCCTAACACTCTGTGATGATGGCAAGAACTGCTGAAGCTCCTCTTGAACATTTACCTTGAGCATACAGAACAGTTCCAAGTAAAATGATTCTGATGAAAGAAAAGGAGGTGAACTTCAGCACTGAGCAATGTTGCCTTGGCAGCACACAGTGCAACCAAGCACTTCTGCCAGGGCAGGGGAAGGGTGGTTGGATGCTTCTACCAGCTTGAGGCTCTCAGGGAAGCACAGCAAGAGTTGATTCATAGAATCACAGAACTGTCAGGCTGGGAAGGGACCTCAAGGCTCAGCCAGCTCCAACCCCCTGCCATGGCCAGGGACACCTCACACCACAGCAGGTTGCTCACAGCCACCTCCAGCCTGGCTGCAAACACCTCCAGGCAGGAGGCTGCCACCACCTCCCTGGGCAGCCTGTGCCAGGCTCTCACCACCCTCCTGGGGGACAACTTCTTCCTCACAGCCAATCTCAATCTCCCCATTTCTAGTTTTGCTCCATCCCCCCCAGTCCTATCCCTCCCTGACACCCTCAAAAGTCCCTCCCCAGCTTTCTTGGAGCCCCCTGCAGATCCTGGAAGGCCACAATGAGGTCTCCTGGGAGCCTTCCCCTCTCCAGCCTGCACAACCCCAACTCCCTCAGTCTGTGCTCACAGCAGAGCAGCTCCAGCCCTCTGCTCCTCCTCGTGGCCCTTCTCTGGACACCTTCCAGCACCTCCAGATCCTTCCTGGCACAGAGGCTCCAGAACTGGACCCAGAGCCCCATGTGGGGTCTCAGCAGAGCAGAGGGGCAGAACCACCTCCCTTAATGGATTCCATGAGCACAAGCAGCTGGACAGCAAGGAGCTGCTGGAGAGGGAGGGGAGGGTGTGAATTTCCAAGTGTGTGGCTCACCTGGGTAAGAGAGAGGAAATCCAGCAGGCAGTGTAAATAATTGAGTGGCTGACGTGGTGCCTGGCTGCTTTCCACCCCACTGAATCATCCCAAGGTGCTTGCTGGGACCATTGCTAGACACTGACCTGGGCACAGACTTGGGCAGCTGCAATCAAATTCATTCTCCTCTTGGCCACAGCTCAACTCAGCACACCAGCAAGCCTCACACTTCCCTTCCACCTGCAGGCAGCTTCAGCACCAGCTAGAGCTGGGGGGAAGCAGACAATTCCCTCCACACCTCCTGGAGCCTACAGGCCTGGTTTCAGCACAGCAGGGCCTGAGACCCTGCACTGGAACAACAACAACTGCCTGCACAAACCCACACCTGAAATACAGGGCTGAGAACCAGAGTTTGGGTTGGAAAAGGCCAAGCATCAGAGTCCAAACATTCTCTAACTCTAGCAAGTCTGAACCATGTCTCTCAGCACCATATATCCACAGCTGCTTAACACCTTCAGGGATGAGGACTCCACCATTGCCCTGAGCAGCCCAGGCCATGCTTTGAGAACCCTTTCAGTGAAGAAGTTTCTTCCAATGAGCAACCTAAACCTTCCCTGGGGCAACCTGCAGTCATTTCCTCTTCTCCTGTCACTTGTCCCTTGGGAGAAGAGACTTAACATCCACCTGGCTCCAGCCTCCTTTCAGGGAGCTGTAGAGAGCCAGAAGGTCTCCCCTCAGCCTCCTTTTCTTGAGGCTCAACCACCCCAGCTCCCTCAGCTGCTCCTCACCAGCCCAGCTCCAGCCCCTTCACCAGCCCAGCTCCAGCCCCTGCATCTGCTTCCTGGAGTGAGAGGCCCAAAACTGAGCCCAGGACTCAAGCTGTGGCCTCACCAGTGCCCAGCACAGGGGAGCAATCCCTGTCCTGCTCCTGCTGGCCACCCTGTTACTGACCCAAGCCAGAAGGGTGGTAGCCTTCTTCACCACCTGGGCACACACTGCCTGATCTTCAGCTGCTGCCAACCAGCACCTTTTCTGCTGGGCAGGATTCAGCCACTCTGCCCCAAGCCTGGAGCCTTCATGGGGTTGTTGTTACACATCCACTGGCACACGGATGTGTAGCTTTAACCTTTTGTTAGGCATCTGGAAGGAAGGAAGGAAGGAAGGAAGGAAGGAAGGAAGCCAAATCTGCTTTCCTAGAATAACTCAGCAAGGAGATCTGTCTGTCCAGACTAAAACCTTCTCCACCTATGCTGAAGCTCCTGCATGCACATTACAGTAACAGCAGAAATCATCCCCAAGTTACCCCCAGCAGCTTCTCCCCCCCTCAAATCCACAGGTTTTGGAGCAATGACAGCAGCCTTTGGATGGGTGATGGGGTTTGAGGTCAGCTCAGGGAGGCTGCACTCCTTTTGCTTTCTCAGAACAGCAACAGTTTAACACTCTACAGGACTTGGCTCTCCTGAACTTCACCACGCTAAAAATAGGGAGTGAACTGCCAACACAAACTGTTACTAGAAGGTCTCTCTCCCTTCTCTGTCACTTCCTCCTGTGCTGGGATCCTTCTGGTTTATTTCTGACCTGGAGGTCATCTACTGCCAGCAACTCACACCTCAGAAATGTACACAAAGGAAGGATGGCTCCAAGCAGGAAGAAAACAACAACAAGGAAACGTTAGTCAGGCCTCTGGCATGCCAAGGCACCGAGGGGCTGCTGCTGGGCTTTTGGTGGAAAAAAAAAAGACCATTTAAAGTGAAAATTTGGAGGAGGAGAATGAGTAAAAGGCCCCAAAGAGCTCCTGCTGCAATCAGCACCAAGGAAGCTGTGAGGGAAGTGGTGATGGGTTGGATTTGATGATCTCTGAGGTCTCTTCCAACCTTGCTGATAGTGTGAAGCAGAAGAAAGTTCCTTTACCTACAGATTTCTGAGCCTCTCTCTGTGCAAATATATTAAACTAAAGAGTCAGCAACACTGCTGGCATCTCCTGAACATGACAGGGTGCTGAAGAAGGAGCAGAAGTGCCCCAGAGTAACTCTGCTAAGCTCGTGGTGATGAGTTCCTTGAGGAAGAGCTGGAGGAGGCAGCAGAAGGAAAGCAGGGAGTGAGAAAATCTCCTCCCCAGACTGCTGCTTTCACTCCAGCAGTGCATGGAATGAGGAGGACAGGATAAATTTATCTGGAGCTATATTTACAACAACATCCTGAGAGCAATGTTGTGACAGTTGTAGGAAATCCTCCCTGGCTTGCCTGAGGAAAGGGACCTGGCAAATTACTCCACAAGCATCAGGTTGGGTTTCAGAGCCTGATGCTCCCCTGGCCAGGGCTGCTAACTCCCTGGTGCATTCTTCTTCCCATTAGAGCAATCCCAGTGATTGCTCAGGCACTGGAACAGGCTGCCCAGGGAGGTGCTGGAGTCACCATCCCTGGAGGTGCTCAAGAAATGTGCAGCCATGGCACTTGGGGAGGTGCTTTAATAGCCATGGTAGTGCTGGGCTGATGGTTGGGCTGGATGACCTCAGAGGTCCTCCCCAAGCCAAGCAATTCTATGACTGCTCTGCTTGAATGCTCTCAGATCACACAATTACCTCAAACAAAGGCCAGGTTTTGCTGTCATTCAGAAGAGGAGCACAGGCACATTCATCCATCACAGCCCCTTCTGATACCACATACGGTGTAGCTCTGCATCTGCCAGCAGAAACCTACCCTGCCTGACATCAAGAGGAGTGTGGGCAGCAGCTGGAAGGAGGTTCATTTCCCCCTCTACTCTGCTCTAGGGAGGCCATATCTGGAGTACTGGTTCCAGTTCTGGGCTCCTCAATTCAAGAGAGACAGGGAACTGCTGGAGAATCCAGGGGAGGCTCCCAAGATGCTGAGGGGCCTGGAGCAGCTCTGTGAGGAGCAAAGGCTGAGAGCCCTGGGGCTGTTGAGCCTGCAGAAGAGCAGCCCCAGAGGGGAGCTGAGCAATGCTCAGCAAGAGCTAAAGGAGCTGTGGGGTCAAGATGCTGGGATTCTGTGTTACTCTTGAAATAGGCAGGAAACAGAGATGAGAATTAACCATCAAACTTAAGCTGACATGACAGGCTGTTACATTTGCCAACAGTGTAAAACACTCCCTCAATTGAAGAGCTTATTTTAAGTTGTCCTAGCAAGGTGTCAAACATTCATGCACTACAGAGGAGCAGGAGGATTCTATTTCTTCTGCTGCTACTGCCACTTCTATCCAAAGCAAGCTTGGAGAGGAGCAGAGAAAATGATTTTGGCTCTTTCCAATTCCAGAACTCAAGTGCCAGGGAAATGCTCCCTCCCTGAAGAGGCTCAAGGCCAGGCTGGATGAGGCCTTAAGCAACCTGGGATGTGCTGCCCAGGGAGGTGGTGGAGTCACCATCACTGGAGGTGTTTAGGAAGAGACTGGATGGGGTGCTTGGTGCCATGGTTGAGTTGATTAGATGGTGTTGGGTGAGAGGCTGGACTCAATCTCAAAGTTCTCTTCCAACCTGGTTAATTCTGTTCTCGTGGAAGGTGTCCCTGTCCATGGCAAGGGGTTGGCACTGGATGATCTTTAAGGTCCCCTTCAACCCAAACCATTCTGTGATTCTCTGATAAAAGTTTTATGGAGGGGGTGGGAAATCAAATCAAACCAAAGACAGTTGCAGCAAGAGGCAAATGAAGCACTCCAGAGTGTGCCTGCCATAGAATCAATAAGGTTGGAAAAGACCTCAAAGATCATCAAGTGCAACCTGTCATGGAACCACTGAGGTGTCCATCTCCCAGAGCTACTAGGTGACAGCTCGGGCACTGCAATAACAACTGCTTTTTCAAAGCAAGTAAGGTTCTGGACTGGAAGCAACACCAGGCAAGCAGCTGCTCTGCGGGCAGTCCGGGGCCACAGGAGCCGGTGCGGTGCCCACCAGCATCACCCAAACCTCACTCGTTTTCCAGCCTGCCCTCCCTGCAGCCACATCACCGCCCCCACCCCGCCGGCCCCCCAAGCCCCGAGCGGGGAAAAGCGGCTCGGAAGGCAGAGGCGAGGCCTCCAGCCGAGCAGGGCGGGCCGAGAGCCGAGGCCGCGGCTCCCGGAGGAGCTGCCCGCGGCCGCCCGGGCCCCGGGCCCGCCCGCTCCGCGCACGCCGTGCCCAGGCCCGCCCGCTGCCCGCCGCTCACCGTGACTGTCCTTCTGGCCGATGCCCTGGGTGCGGATGAGGGCCGAGAGCCGCCTCACGTCCCCCTTGAAGACGCACTCGTGGACGGGGAAATGCGGGGCGCACTTGTCGGGCTCGGCGGGAGGCCCGGTCCCGGTCCCGCCGCCCGCCGGCCCCCCCGCCTTCAGCGGCAGCCGGTGGTGGTGGTTGCTGAAGATCCGGTGGCCGCCGGCCCTGCCGCCCTTCCCGCTGCTTCCCCGGCCGCCGGTAAAGATGCCTCCGGGCGCGGCGGCCGCCTCCTCCTCTCCGGGAGCCAGCAGGTCCCCGTCCTCCTTGCTGGGCTTGTGATCCCTGCGCAGCGAGCGCAGCTTCTCTCCGGTCATCGCCAGCGGCGGCCCCGCGGCCGGCGGGGCCCCGCCGGGAAGGTTCGCCTCAGCCGCAGGGGTCGATAGGCTCAGAGCCGCCGCGGTGGCGAGTCCCGTCCCGTCGGCATCCCCCGCCAGAGGCACCCGGAGCCCGCTGCGCCCGAGAGCCGTCTGCCCGCCCGCCCGCGGCGGCCCGCTCAAGAACCCGGCGCCGCCGCCATCTTGGCCGGCGCTTCCCGCGAGAGCCTGACGGGCGCCGCGAGACGTGCGGGAGCCGGGGGGGCGGGGAAGGGGGCGGGGAAGGGGGCGGGGCCGCATCCTCGCCCCGCCCCTCGCTCGGCTCCGGTCGGCTCCGCTCCGCTCCGCTCCGCTCCCCGGCGCTCGGCTCCGCTCGGCGGCTGCCCGAGAGCCCGTCGCTCCCCGAAGCGGGCCGTCGGCGGAGATAAAAAGCCGCGGTCAGGCCCTGTCCGGCTCCGCTGTGGGTTAGCCCTTCTCAGGGATCGCTGCACACACTGACGCCTTACAACAGAGCCTGCAAGCTGCCCGCGGGAAGGCCAGCGGTCTCCTGGGGTGCACGGGGATGTGGGCAGCAGGTTGAGGGAGGTTGTCCTTCCCCTTTCTACTGCCCTAAGGAGAGCATATCTGGAATACTGGGCCCAGTTCTGGGCTCCCCAGTTCAAGAGAGACAGGGAGTCCAAGGGAGGCTGCAAAGGTGCTGAGGGGCCTGGAGCAGCTCTGTGAGGAGGAAAGGCTGAGAGCCCTGGGGCTGTTGAGCCTGCAGAAGAGCAGCCCCAGAGGGGATCTGCTGAGTGCTAAGCAAGAGATAAAGGCCATACAGGAAACAAGAGGCTGGGGCCAGACTTTTCTCAGTGGTGTCAAGAGACTGGACAAGGGGCAACAGGCACAAACTGCAGCCCAGGAGGTTCCATCTGAACAGGAGAAACCGAGCCCAGTATTTGAGGTATGGCATCACCAGTATCCAGGACACAATCCCTGCCCTGCTCCTGCTGGCCACACTATTGCTGATCCAGGCCAGGATGCCACTGGCCTTCTTGGCCACCTGGCCACACAGTGTCTCATCTTCAGCTGCTGTCAACCAGCACCCCCATGTCCTTTTCCACCAGGCAGTCTCCAGCCACTCTACCCCCTGCCTGGAGCCTTCATGGGATTGTTGTGACCCAAGTGCAGCACCCAGCACTTGGCCTTGTTGAACCCCATCCCACTGACCTCAGCCCATCAATCCAGCCTGGTCAGCTCCCTCTGCAGAGCCTTCCTACCCTCCAGATCAACACTGCCACCCAACTGGGGAAGGACCTGTGCAAATGATCTTCCTCCAAGATGATGAGAACTGCTGTGATAAGAGAATTACCTTTCTGGATGACCTCTTTCTTCACCCATTTTCATCACCTCACACTGGGAGGCCAAGAAAAGTTTGAGGCAGAGGTGGGAGCTATGAAACACAATTTCTGTGCCTGCTCTCCTCAAGGTAACAACACATCCACTTCCCTTACAATTCTGACATGGAATTTTACACAGTTCTAGGGGGAAAACCTTTGCTCTATCCTCCACACTTGGTCTTTCCAACAAGGTTTTTCTGGCTCTTGCTTTTAGAAGAAACTACAACCCATTTACAAAGAGAGTTTGAGAAACTGTTGGCAGCTCTGGTGTCTCCAGTCTGTTCTCCAGCTGTTTGCTGTGCTGCAAAGGTGTGTGGTGCCTAGCTAGTCCTGTGGAGATGCCCTAGTTCAGGTTGCAGCTGATGTTGGAAGCTACCTGTTGCCTTTTGAATGACTGGAGGCCAGCTAAGAAGAGGCAGGGGCATGAAGTCACTGCTTACCAGCTTGTTATGGAGTCCTTTACTCCACTTAGAGGTGTGGAATAGGTTACCCAGGCAGGTGGTGGAGTTGCTGTCCCAGAAGGTGTTCAAGAAACCTGTGGACATGGCACTCTGGGACATGATTTGATGGCCATGGTGGTGGTGGGTGGATGGTTGGACTCTTAGAAGCCTTTCCAACTCAAACAATTCCATGACTCCATGTAATGACTGCATCAGTAATGGGAATGGTGAAAAGTGGTGGTTCTGGTGACCCCAGGTCTCCTCCCAAGCTAGGGCTCTGCTGACTAATCTACACCCAATGCTCTGGGGGGGGGGAGGTTATACCATCTCACAACCAAACTTTGCCTGGTTTACTCCACACCTTCTTAAATTACAGGCACTTGAGATCCAAGGAGCAGGATCAGATGTGGCAAAGGTGGAGCTGCATCTTCTACAGTTGCTGGGCTGTGAGTCTATGGAAACTTGACTGGAGGAATTCCTCCAGTAGGAAGTGAATAATGGAGGAGTCACTGAATAATGGAGGAGTAATTTAATAATGGAGTAACTGAATAATGGAGGAGGAGTAATGGAGGAGTATTAATGGAGGAGTATTTTCCTCAGGGGTGTATCCCTCCAGGAAGGATGCCAGCTTTTTGAGTACATAAAGGAAGATCTTGGTCAAAAAGCAGAGAGGAATAAAACCCAGAAGTAAATTCATGCAAAGCCCCAAGGTGGGCAGGCAGTGAAACTGATCCACTCTGAATGTGAGCTGCTTTGCTTGTAGCTGAAGGTCTAACCAGGGACATCTAAACTTCTGAAGAGTCCCTAATGGAAGGTTGAAACTTGAGTACAGAGAAATGCTCTTTGGTTGACCTTTTTTTTCCCCCTCCCTCACTTCCACAAAGCAAAACAGATAAGGTCCTGGAGGACAAGGAATGGACTTTGCCAGCTCTGGAGGAATTAACTTCCAGCAGTTGAGGATGATTGGCTTGAAAGAAATCATTTTTTTTTTCCTCAAAGCAACCAAAGACTTTTAAAGGAATTAAGAGGAAACTGTGGGTAAGAAATGTTAAACCATTGTAGCCTCCATGGCTTCTGTTCAAGTGGAGGCATTGACTGCCTCTTCTTTTCAGGGGGTGCTGTCCCAAAGCACTTCAGACCTTTGTTATCTCCTTACTAAAAAGCCCACAAGCTCTTTGCTGAGGTTGCTCAGACTAAAGCATGGGATGAGCATCTGCAGAGTCCCACTTAGTGATGGGATCCCCTGCTTGTGGGAGGTTTGGGGTGAGAATCTGTGCCCTTGAAAGGAGCAGTAGTACCAATACCAAAGGTCTCTCTGCTCACTGAGGGACAGGACAACCTGCTCCAGAAGCAGCCACAAAAGACTATTTGTGGGCTACACACATAACCACAACATGAAAATGGAGGTAGAGGAAGAATCATACAGTGGTTGGGGTTGGAAGGAACCTTTAAAGGTCATCCAGTCCAAACCCCTGGCAGCCAGCAGGGACATCTGCAGCTAGAGCAGGTTGCTCAGAGCCCCAAACAGCCTGACCTGGAATGGTTCCAGGGATGGGGCAGCCCCCACCTCTCTGGCCAACCATAACCAGAGCCTCATCACCCTCACTGTCAAACATTTCTTCCTTCCCTGTCTGAATCTCCCTCTTTGAGTTCAAACCATCCCCGCTTGGCCTGTCACAACAGGCCCTGCTCAGAAGTCTGTCCCCAGCTTTCTGCTCAGCCTCTTGAAGCACTGCAAGGCCACCAGGAGGTCTCCCTGGAGCCTTCTCTTCTCCAGGCTGAATAACCCCAACTCTCTCAGCCTGACCTCCCAGCAGAGGGCTTCCAGCACTCCAACAGGTCTGTGCTGTGCTGAGGACTCCAGAGCTGGCCCCAGCACTGCAGCACTGTAGGTAGTCTCATCAGAGTGGATCATGCTATAGCCTCCTCTGCCCTGGCTGCAGAGAAGAGGACAGAAGGAGTTGGGGCTATTCAGTCTGGAGAAGGCTCCAAGGAGACCTTATTGTGGCCTTCCACTATCTAAAGGGAGCTACAAGAAAGCTGGGGAGGGACTTTTGAGGGTGCCAGGGAGTGATAGGACTGGGGGGGATGGAGCAGAACTAGAAATGGGGAGATTGAGACTGGATGTGAGGAAGAAGTTGTTCCCCAGGAGGGTGGTGAGAGCCTGGCACAGGCTGCCCAGGGAGGTGGTGGCAGCCTCCTGCCTGGAGGTGTTTGCAGCCAGGCTGGAGGTGGCTGTGAGCAACCTGCTGTAGTGTGAGGTGTCCCTGGCCATGGCAGGGGGTTGGAGCTGGCTGAGCCTTGAGCCCCCTTCCAACCCTAAGGATTCTATGATTCCAAGATGTGAGCATTAGCAGAGAGTCCCTAACTGTGCCTGTCTCGGCTGAGGTCACGCCGATGGGCTCAGGTGCAGAGGCAGGAGGAAGCCGTTCGCTGGGGACAGCTCGGGTGGGCTCCCCGGACGCCCTGTCCCCCGCCGCCTGGCGTTCCTCCTGTAGCCAGCACGGCGGGTTCCTGCACTGCCAGGCGGCCACGCCGGCTCGCAGAGCCCGAGCCACGCTGCCTCTGTCCCGCCTGCTGCCGGCCGCTCTCCCGGGCTCGGTCACGCCACCCTTCCGGGGCCGAAGAGCAGGAACCAAGGCAGAGGCGGTGCCCCGCGCCCGGCCGCAGCGGTGCGCAGCGGCCGCGCTGCAGTCTAGTGGCGCCCCCAAGCGGGTGAGTGGTGTAACAGCGAAAGGCTTGGCCCAGCCTCATGGCGTGGTTAACACCGGAACAGGTCGCCCATTGAGGTGGTGGAGTCCCCATTCCTGGAGGTATTAAAGGTAAGACTTGAGAGGGCTCTGAGCAACCTGCTCTAGCTGCAGATGTCGCTGCTGACTGCGGGGAGTGGGAGTAGATGGCCTTTAAAGGTCCCTTCCCACCCCAAGCAGTCTGTGGTTCTCAGGACAAAAGCAATCCGATCAGCCTGTCTCGACACTGCTTCTGGGCAGCGAGCAGGTACAGGCAGCCGCACACAATCAGAACAGCCTCGGCTGCCTGCAGTGACCAGCTCCTGCAAAGACCAAAGAGCCACAGCCCTGGGCAGAGCCGGCCCCGTCCCATCCCAAACCCACGCCCCCGACCGGCCCCTCCCTCCCGTCCGTGGCGCTGTGGGCGGGGCCGTGCGTGACGTCGCTGCGGGCAGAGCCGTGAGCGGAGGGGCTGTGGGCTGGGCCGTGATTGACGTGGCTGTGGGCGGGGCGAGGCGCGACGTGGCTGGGGGCGGTGCCGTGATTGACGCCGCTGTGGGCGGTGCCGCGAGCGGAGGGGCTGTGGGCTGGGCCGTGATTGACGTGGCTGTGGGCGGGGCGAGGCGTGACGTGCTGGGGGCGGTGCCGTGATTGACGCCGCTGCGGGCGGTGCCGTGAGCGGAGGGGCTGTGGGCTGGGCCGTGATTGACGTGGCTGTGGGCGGGGCGAGGCGTGACGTGCTGGGGGCGGTGCCGTGATTGACGCCGCGGTGGGCGGTGCCGTGAGCGGAGGGGCTGTGGGCTGGGCCGTGATTGACGTCGCTGTGGGCGGTGCCGCGAGCGGAGGGGCTGTGGGCTGGGCCGTGATTGACGCCGCGGTGGGCGGTGCCGTGAGCGGAGGGGCTGTGGGCTGGGCCGTGATTGACGCCGCGGTGGGCGGTGCCGTGCGTGACGTGGCTGGGGGCGGGGCGGGGCGCCGCGGCGGTTCCCGCGTCACCGGCACGGGCAGCGGCATTGCCGGCAGCGAGGGGAGCCGGGGCCATGGAGCGTGGTGGGGTTCCGTCCTTCCTGCCGCCCTTCCCGCACTTTGCCACCCAGGCCATCCACGTCGGGCAGGAGCCCGAGCAGTGGCGATCGGGTGCTCTTGTGCCTCCCCTCTCCCTCTCCACTACCTTCAAGCAAAAGGCTCCAGGGCAGCATACGGTGAGTGGGGGGGCCACCGGCAGGACCCCGATCTGGGCTTGGCCCTCACCGGGGAGCTGAGGGATGGGGACACAGCGAGGGCTCATAGCCCGGCTCGGTAAGGCTCAGCCTGGGCGGTGCTGGCTGGCCAGGGGGGTCCGTGCAGACAGCTGGCCCCATGAGGTCCCCAGTACAGAGTCCTGCAGCTGGGGAGGAAGAATAACCTGCAGCAGGACAGGCTGGGAGGGGATCTGCTGGAGAGAGCCCTGTGGAGAGGCACCTGGCAGTGCTGGTGGATCACAACTTATCCATGGGACACCAATGTGCCCTGGGGGCCAAGGAGGACAAGGGCATCCTGGGGGGCATTGAGAAGAGTGTGTCCAGCAGAGCCAGGGAGGTTCTCCTCCCCCTCTGCTCTGCCCTGCTGAGACCTCATCTTGAGTGCTGTGTTCAGTTCTGGGCTCCCCAGCTCAGGAGGGACAGGGATCTGCTGGAGAGGCTCCAGGGGAGGCTACCAGGATGCTTAGGGGACTGCAGCACTGCCTGGGGAGGAGAGGCTGAGGGGCCTGGGGCTCTTTAGTCTGGAGAAGAGAAGACTGAGAGGGGATTTAATCAATGTCTATCAATAGCTGAGGGCTGGGGGTCAGGAGGGAGGGGACAGGCTCTGCTCACTTGCTCCCTGGGACAGGACAAGGAGCAGTGGATGGAAGCTGCAGCACAGGAGGCTCCACCTCAACACAAGGAGGAAATTCTTTACTGTGAGGCTCACAGAGCCCTGGCACAGGCTGCCCAGAGAAGTTGTGGAGTCTCCTTCTCTGGAGCCTTTCCAGCCCCATCTGGATGTGCTCCTGTGTGAGCTGAGCTGGATTGTATGGTCCTGCTCTGGCAGGGGGCTTGGACTGGATGATCTCTTTGGGTCCCTTCCAACCCCTGACATCCTGTGAGCCTGTGTGATCCAGTTTGCAGCTCATGGAATCATTTCCCTTCCTTCACCCAGCATCTTTTCCCTGCCAGAATAGCTGCTTTGGGCCATTATGGGTTGGGAGGAACACTGAGGGTGGTTTCCAAGGTGAAAGGTGCTGGAAGGAGCCCACCCAGCAGCACTCATGGGATGGGCATTTGCTGCAGGAAGCTGTTAACCACGTTAAGGTTCGGGGGTTGCTCAGATGGGTTCCATCCAACAGGGGACTTCTTGAAGCCGTTGTGGTCACACCACTTTGTGCTGAGCACAGGCAGAGTGACTTTCCTCACGTGCCCAGCTCTTAAAAGCAGCAGATTCAGTTGTTCTTCCAGTCCAGGTAGATGTCCTCTGAGTCAATTTCACTTTACTAGAAGGAGGAGTCTGAGAAGGGATCTTCTCAGTGCTCAGCAAGAGCTAAAGGGTGGGGAGAAGAAAATGGGGCCAGACTCTTCTCAGTGGAGCCCAGGGACAGGACAAGGGGCAGTGGGCACAAACTGGAACCCAGGAGGTTCCATCTGAAGACATTTCTTCCTTGTGAGGGTGCTGGAGGCCTGGAGCAGGCTGCCCAGAGAGGTTGTGGAATCTCCTCGTGTGGAGAGCTTCCAAAGCCAGCTGGGCATTGTGCTGCTGGGCAAGCTGCTGTGGCTGCCCTGCTTGAGCAGGGGGGTTGGGCTGGATGATCTCCAGAGGTCACATCCAACCCCCAGCATGCTGGGATTGTAGGAAGTATGTTGTGGATGTGCTTCAGGAAGTGCTGGGAGTGCTTGCCTTGAGCACCATGCATGCCTGAGGGGAATAGCCCAGATTTGCAACCCTTAATCCAGCCTTTGTTCCAAAGTGGAGGGCTGGCCATCCTGCTGTGCTGGTTGGGCAGCAGGAGCCTGCCTTGTGATGATCTTTCATTCCACCTAAAATCACTTGCAAGGGACTGAAATTGTGACTGTTGAGAAGACACCAGAAGGAGGAGTCCCAGGCTGCTGTATTCAGGTGCTGATGGCCACTTGCTAGCTTGGGAGCTCTCTTGAGAGCCAGCTGCTGGATTCCTGACTCTGCTGAAGCTGTCCTTAAGCAGAAATCCTGGAAGTGCAGCAGGTCCCAGGATGCTTAGCCAGGCTGTCTCTGCAGAGTGCAGCCCTGCACGCATGAGGGGCTCAGCGTTCACATACAAGCCCTTGCAGTGCCACATGGAGCATGATTTGCTTGCATGCCAGGGAGGCTTTTGACCTGTTGATGGGCACAGCTTGGCACTAACTGGTGCCCTGAAGCATCTTTCAGGCAGAGCATCCTGGAGATGGGACAGGATAACCTTGTGTCAGCCCAAGAGCTTTTCTCCAGCAGTGCCCAGAGGTGGATCTCCAGGAAGGAGAACATAACTAACAGCCTGATAGTTCCAGCAGCACAGCCCTGCAAGCCATTTTCAGCTTGGGGGATGCCAGTTTGGAGGTTGGGTGCAGCAGCCTGACACAGCCAAGACCCCAGCCAGCTGCTCCTGGAGGAGGTGAATAGAATAGAATAGAATTAACCAGGCTGGAAAAGACCTCAGAGATCATCAAGTGCAACCTATCACCCAACAACACCAACTCAACCATGGCACCAAGTGCCTCAGCCAGGCTCTTCCTAAACACCTCCAGGGATGGGGACTCCACCACCTCCCTGGGCAGCACATCCCCATGGCCAATCTCTCTTGCTGGGAAGAATTTCTTCCTCACCTCCAGCCTAAACCTCCCCTGGCACAGCTTGAGACTGCGTCCTCTTGTTCTGGTGCTGCTTGCCTGGGAGAAGAGACCAACCCCCACCTGGCTCCAACCTCCCTTCAGGGAGTTGGAGAGAGCAAGAAGGTCTCCCCTGAGCCTCCTCTTCTCCAGGCTAAGCAACCCCAGCTCCCTCAGCCTCTCCCCCCAGGGCTGTGCTCCAGACCCCTCCCCAGCTTTCTTGCCCTTCTCTGGACACCTTCCAGCAGCTCAACATCTTTCTTAAGCTGAGGAGCCCAGAGCTGGACACAGGACTCCAGGTGTGGCCTAAGCAGTGCTGAGCACAGGGCAGAATGACTTCCCTGCTCCTGCTGGCCACACTGTTCCTGCTGCAGGCCAGGATGCCCTTGGCCTTCTTGGCCCCCTGGGCACACTGCTGGCTCCTGTTCAGCTGCTACCAACCAGTACCCCCAGGTCCCTCTCTGCCTGGCTGCTCTCAGCCACTCTGCCCCCAGCCTGTAGCACTGCCTGGGGTTGTGGCCAAAGTGCAGCACCCAGCACTTGGACTTGTTGAATGCCATCCTGTTGGCCTCTGCCCATCTGCCCAGCCTGGCAAGGTCCCTCTGCAGAGCCTCTCTACCCTCTAACAGATCAACTCCTGCCCCCAGCTTGCTGTCATCTGCACATTTACTGATGCTGGACTCCATCCCCTCCTCCAGATCATCAATACAGATACTGAACAGGCTGGGGCCCAGCACTGCTCCCTGGGGCACACCACTGGTGCCTGGCTGCCAGCTGGCTGTGGCACCATTCACCACCACTCTCTGGGCTCTGTCCCCCAGCCAGTTCCTAACCCAGCTGAGGTGGATGAGTACCCTGGGGTTTTGGAGCTGCCTGTTCTGGGACACAGCTCTCTTGGTGCTCTCTCTGAAGCTGTCTTTGTTTCTTGCTTTTCCCCACAGGGTTATGAATACAGCAGGAGTGGGAACCCTACCAGGAACTGCCTGGAGAAGGCTGTGGCAGCACTGGATGGAGCCAAATACTGTAAGCCATGAATGTGTTCCTCAAGCCAAATGTCACCAGGGCTGTCCCCTGGGTGTCTGCAGTGGGTGGGACATGGGGAGCAAGGACACTGAGCCAGCAGCAGCAGTTATGCAACAGAATGGAGTGGAATGGAATGGAATAGGAGTGGAATAGAATAGAATAGGATAGGATAGGATAGGATAGAATAGAATAGAATGGAATAGAATAGAATAGAATAGAATGGAATAGAATAGAATAGAATAAACCAGGTTGGAAAAGACCTTTGAGACCACTGAGTCCAACCTCTCTCCCAACACCATCTGATCAACTAAACCATGGCACCAAGTGCCCCAGCCCTGGAGGTGTTTGCAGCCAGGCTGGAGGTGGCTGTGAGCAACCTGCTGTGGTGTGAGGTGTCCCTGGCCATGGCAGGGGGGTTGGAACTGGCTGAGGTCCCTTCCAACCCTGACAAGTCTATGATTCTAAGTTAGAGGATGGTTGGGCTCAATGATCTGAGCTTTGGTCTTTCCTGACCAGAACAGTTCCATGACCCTGTGAGGTGGGGAGCAGGAGCCAGGCAGCAGCTCTTGGTGTTCCTCCTGGGCTCCACTCCATGTAAAATCAGCCTGCTGCTTTCACTGAACCAACTTAGAGTGAGGTAGGACTCAGGGGAGTGACAGAGCAGGAAGGGGAAGGCAAAGCTGGCAGGGCTGGATCCCATTCAAATTGTCTGCAGTTGACATTTTTCTCTTTCAGGTTTAGCTTTTGCCTCTGGCTTGGCTGCTACTTTGAACATCACTCACCTCTTGAAGTCAGGGGACACCATTATCTGCATGGATGATGTCTATGGAGGTAAGGGACACAGGAGCATGGCCTGGGGCTTCATGAAGTGATCTCTGGGGTCCTTTCTAGCCTTAGTGATGCCATGAGTCTAACTGCACCTCTCTGTGATTCTCATCAGCCCCCTGAGGTCCCCATGCAGGACCTGCAGTTCTCTTTGAAGGCTTTTGACTGTGTGAGGGCACAGAGCTGCCTGGCTGGGGGGTGTTGGGACTTCAAACCCTGGGAGGTTCTGCAGCACAACCTGGAAGTTAAAAGGAAGAGCAGCTAATTAGTGAGGGATGCTGGAATGGGGGGAAAGCAGCACAGCCTTCCCCAGGTTGGCTTGCAGAGCAGGATCTGTCTTCTGCAGTCCAGCTCAGCAGAGCTTGCCAGCTCCATGGTGTTCCTGCTCTGCCTTCCCTAGCTTTGACCCTTCTCCATCCAGCATTTCTGCTCTGGATTGTTCCAGACAAGAGTTCTGCCACCTTCCCTGAAAGCACAGCTTGGCTCTGCTGTGCCCATGGCTTTTCAAGGCCTCAGGGATGCTGCAGCCCACTTCTAGGAGAGCTGGGGGGAAGGGAACCTCATGGAGATCAACAGGAGCAAGTGTGGTGTCCTGTAGCATGGGAGGAAGAACCCCATGCAGCAGTGAGAGGGTGGTCTGCTGGAAAGCAGCTCCCCAGAGAAGGACAACAAGCCCCCCATGAGCCAGCAATGTGTCCTTGAGGCCAAGAAGGCAAATGGTCTCCTGGGTTGCATGAGGAAGAGTTTGGGCAGCAGGGAAAGGGAAGTTCTCCTCCACCTCTACTCTGCTCTAGGGAGGCCACAGCTGGAGTCCTGGGGCCAGTTCTGGGCTCCCCAGTTCAAGAGAGACAGGGAAGTGCTGGATGGAATTCCAGGGGAGGCTCCAAAGATGCTGAGGGGCCTGGAGCAGCTCTGTGAGGAGCAAAGGCTGAGAGCCCTGGGGCTGGGGAGCCTGCAGAAGAGCAGCCCCAGAGGGCAGCTGAGCAATGCTCAGCAAGAGCTAAAGGAGCTGTGGGGGGCAAGAGACTGGGGCCAGACTCTGCTCAGTGGTGCCCAGGGACAGGCCAAGGGGCAATGGGCACAGACTGGAACCCAGGAGGTTCCATCTGAGCAGGAGGAGAAACTTGTTTGGTGTGAGGGTGCTGGAGGCCTGGAGCAGGCTGCCCAGAGAGGCTGTGGAGTCTCCTGGTGTGGAGAGCTTCCAGCCCCAGCTGGGCATTGTGCTGCTGGGCAAGCTGCTGTGGCTGCCCTGCTTTAGCAGGGGTTGGACTGGATGATCTCCAGAGGTCCCTTCCATCCCCTCCCATGCTGAGGTTCTGGGATCTGGTGTGTTTTATTCTCTTTTTCACCCATGTGTCCTAGAAACTCTTCCCCTGCAGAAGGGAGAGGAGCTGAGTAACCTTGGCAGAAGAGCTGATGAATTAATGTTTAATCCAGGCAGTGTTGCCAGGTGGTCAGTAAGTTATTCATTTAGTGACCACCTTCTGGCCACTTCTATTCATAACAGGGTTTAGGTTGAAAGGGACCTTGAAAGGTCATCCAAGTCCAACCCCACTGCAGTCAGCAGAGACAGCTGCAGCTAGAGCAGGCTGCTCAGAGCCCCAGACAGCCTGACCTGCAGTGGTGCCAGGGATGGGGCAGCTCCCAGCTCTCTGGGCAGCCAAAACCAGAGCCTCATGTCAAACATTTCTTCCTTCTCTGTCTCAATCTCCCTCTTGGAGTTCACACCATCCCCCACCTTGTCCTGTCACAGGCCCTGCTCAGAATTCTGTCCCCAGCTTTCTGCTCAACCTCTTGAAGCACTGAAAGGCCACCAGAAGCTCTCCCTGGAGCCTTCTCCTCTCCAGGCTGAACAACCCCAACTCTCTCAGCCTGGTTTCACTGCAGAGCCCTTCCAGCCCTCCCAGCATTGCTGTGGCCTCCTCTGGCCCTGCTCCAACAGGTCCCTGTCTGTGCTGAGCACTCCAGAGCTGCCCCAGCACTGCAGGTGGGGTCTCAGCAGAGCAGAGCAGCAGAATCCCCTCCCTGCCTCTGCTGCTGGGGCTCAGCCCAGGGGAGGGCTGGCTCTGGGCTGGCAGCAGAAGTAAAAACAGTTCTGATGTCTTGTTGATGGTGTAGACCACAAAGCTCCCCTCCTGGCTCTGGCTGCCTACCAGAGGCTGGAGCTCACTGAAGGCAGGCTGAGGACATGCTTTCAATTGTAGTTTTAATCTCCTCATGGTTTTTCTGGTCTGCTTTGTTTGGGGTTTTTTCTGCAGGCACAAATAGGTACTTCAGGCAAGTAGCCATGAAAATGGGGCTGAATGTGGTTTTTGTGGACTGCACCCAAACCAAGTGCCTAGAAGCTGCCATTACACCTGAGACCAAGGTATGGGACACCAAGCTGTAGGTGGGGAATCCCTGAAGCTACTTAATAAGTGTCATTCAATGGTATCTTTGTGGCTGCCCAGGGAGGTGCTGGAGTCCCCATCCCTGGTGGTGTTTGGAAAGGCCTGGCTGAGGCACTTGGTGCCATGGTTGAGTTGATCAGATGGTGTTGGGTGAGAGGTTGGACTTGATGACCTCTGAGGTCTTTTCCAGTCTGGTCAATTATTCTGTAATGGTTGTGGTGCCTCACTGAAAGCATTGTTGAAAGGGCAAGAAAGCACCATGGAGGGGGAGAGGGAGGAGGGAAAAGAGAAGACACAGAAGAGGGAGCAGCAGGGTGGAAGCAGGAGGTGCTTCATGGCTCTGGCACATGGAATCATGGAATCATTTTGGTTGGAAGAGGCCTTTAACATCATGGAGTCCAACCATGAACCCAGCACTGCCAGGGCACCACTAAACCCTCAGCACCACATCCCCATGGCTTTGAAACCCCTCCAGGGATGAGATGGGGACTCCATGCCTGCCCTGGGCAGCCTGGGCCAGGCCTTGACAACCCCCTTGGGAAAGAAATTGTTCCTGATGTCCAACCTAAACCTCCCTCAGGGCAACTTGGGACCATTTCCTCTTGTCCTGTCACTTGTTCCTTGGGAGAAGAGGCCAACCCCACCACTGGCCTCCAACCTCCTTTTGGGGAGCTGTAGAGAGCCAGAAGGTCTCCCCTCAGCCTCCTCTTCTCCAGGCTGAACACCCCCAGCTCCCTCAGCTGCTCCTCCCCAGCCCTGTTCTCCAGACCCCTCCCCAGCTTTGTTGCCCTTCTCTGGACCACTCCAGGCCCTCCATGTCCTTCTTGGAGTGAGGGGCCCAAAACTGAGCCCAGGATATGAGATGTGGCCTCACCAGTGCCCAGGCCAGGGGAACAATCCCTGCCCTGCTCCTGCTGGCCACACTATTGCTGCCCCAAGCCAGGGTGCTGGTGGCCTTGTTGGGCACAGGCTGGGGCATCTTCCAGTGGCACAGGCTGGGACATCTTCCAGTGGCTGCCATGTCCTCTTCCAGTGGCTGCTATGTCCTCTTCCAGCTGGTGCTTTCCAGCCACTCTGTCCCAGGCCTGCTCTAGGGGAAGCTAACTCAGCTATAGAAGCCTTAGGGACTTGTGGGCATGCAGCCTTTCTCCTGGCTGTGTCAGGCCCTTCCTCAGGGGTGATGCACATCCACAGCTCTGCTGTTCTTGCCAGGTATCAGCTGCTTGTGTGCAGAGCATTACCTCCCCCCTGGTATGTTTGCCTTGCTTCACTGGGGACTCTCATTCCCCCCCTACTGGGGACTCATTTCCTTCCCCCCCCCCCCTGCAAACCTTCCTGAGAAGCTGACCCTCGAGGAGGTTGTGTTTGATGGCCTCTGCCTTGCTGTGTTTCTGCAGCTGGTTTGGATTGAGACCCCAACCAACCCCATGCTGAAGGTCATCGACATCGAGGCCTGCGCAGAGGTAGTCCACAAGCACAAAGATGTTCTGCTGGTGGTGGACAACACTTTCATGTCTGCCTATTTCCAGGTAAGCTGGTGCTTTGTGTGCAGTTCTCTCTGCACCTCAGGGAAGTCAAAGGGTCCTTTTGACAATGCAGGGAGGAGCTGGAGGCTTGAGGGGAGATGTGGACAGGGCATCGGGGAGAGGTTCTGGAAGGTGAGGATGGTGAGAGGCAGGAACAGGCTGCCCAGGGAGCTTCCTTGTGGAGATCCTTGAGGTGTTCAAGGCCAGGCTGGATGAGAATGGAATGGAATAGGATGGAATGGAATAGGATTGAATGGAATAGAATGGAATAGGATGGAATGGAATAGGATGGAATAGGATGGAATGGAATAGGATGGAATGGAATAGGGTAGAATGGAATGGAATAGAATGGAATAGGATAGAATGGAATAGGATGGAATGGAATAGGATTGAATGGAATAGAATGGAATAGGATGGAATGGAATAGGATGGAATAGGATGGAATGGAATAGGATGGAATGGAATAGGATGGAATAGGATGGAATGGAATGGAATAGGATAGAATGGAATAGGATAGAATGGAATAGGGTGGAATGGAATAGGGTGGAATGGAATAGGATGGAATGGAATGGAATAGAATGGAATGGAATAGAATGGAATAGGATAGAATGGAATAGGATGGAATAGGATAGAATAGGATAGCATGGAATAGAATAGGATAGCATGGAATGGAATGGAATTAGAATAGAATAGAATAAACAGTGATACTGAACACAAAATAAACCAGGCTGGAAAAGACCTTGGAGATCACCAAGTCCAACCCCTCACCCAGCACCATCTGATCAACTAAACCATGGCACCAAGTGCCCCAGCCAGGCTCTTCTTAAACACCTTAAGAAGTGGGGAGATTGAGATTGGATGTGAGGAAGAAGTTGTTCCCCAGGAGGGTGGTGAGAGCCTGGCACAGGTTGCCCAGGGAGGTGGTGGAAGCCTCCTGCCTGGAGGTGTTTGCAGCCAGGCTGGAGGTGGCTGTGAGCAACCTGCTGTGGTGTGAGGTGTCCCTGGCCATGGCAGGGGGTTGGGACTGGCTGAGCCTTGAGGTCCCTTCCAGCCCTGACAATTCTCTGATTCTGCTCCAAGTCTGTTTGATTTATTACCTTTTACCACCGTGATGCTCCTTAGGCTTTATAATTAAAGTTTTTATCATGTGCAAAGTCCTTTCCTTAGTGACTGGTTACACAAAATGTGTTGTTCATTACTCCTGGGCCATCAGCTTCTCAGGCTGCCTCACCTTAAAAGGCTTCAAGGGACAAAGGTTGGAGGTTAGGGAAGAGCAACCTGGCACAAAACCCCCAACCCAAACAGCCTTTGCAGTTTCTTCAGGCCTTCTGTTGGTCCTTCAGTCCAGTGTCACCAACTCTCACATGGATGCATTTCCCACCACAGGATCCCCAAATCCCAGAGTGCTGGGGGCTGGAAGTGACCTCTGGAGATCACCCAGTCCAACCCCCTGCTAAAGCAGGGCAGCCACAGCAGCTTGCCCAGCAGCACAATGCCCAGCTGGGTTCAGAAGCTCTCCACACAAGGGGAATCCACAACCCCTCTGGACAGCCTGCTCCAGGGCTCCAGCACCCTCACAATAAACAAGTTTCTCCTCCTGTTTAGGTTGTGCCCCTTGCCCCTTGTCCTGTGGCTGGGCACCACTGAGCAGAGTCTGGCCCCAGCCTCTTGCTCCCCACAGCTCCTTTAGCTCTTGCTGTGCACTGATCAGATCCCCTCTAGGGCTGCTCTTCTCCAGGCTCTCAGCCCCAGGGCTCTCAGCCTTTGCTCCTCACAGAGCTGCTCCAGGCCCCTCAGCATCTTTGGAGCCTCCCCTGGACTCTCTCCAGCAGTTCCCTGTCTCTCTTGAACTGGGGAGCCCAGACCTGGACTCAGGGCTCCAGCTGTGGCCTAGAAAGGCAGAGTTGAAGGGGAAGAGAACCTCCTTTGAGCTGCTGGCCACAGTCATCTTCTTGGCCTGAGGATTCCTTTGGCTTTTTTGGCCCCTAGGACACATTGCTGGCTCATGGTGAGCTTCTTGCCCAGCAGCTCTCCCATGTCCTTCCCTGTGGAGCTGCTTTGCAGCAGGTCAGCTTCTCACTGTGCTGGTGCAGGGCTTGTTCCTTCATGCTCAGGTCTGTGTGGTTTTAGGAGCTCAGCTTTATATTTTGGTGGGGTTTGTTAGTGTCCCCAGCTGTTGCTGTCTCAGGGCTTGGTCACAGCCTTTCCCTCCAGCTTCTTATGACCCAGAGTGCTCAGGAGCTTTGGTCTGACTCAAGATTCTCATTCCCTTGCAGCGTCCTTTGTCTCTGGGGGCTGACATCTGTATGTACTCTGCAACCAAGTACATGAATGGTAAGCCTGGGGCTCCAGCTGACAGACCCTCGAGGTGCTTCTAGCCAAGCTTGCTTTGACTTCAGCAAAGGCTGTGGCTTCAGTGGAAGGCAGCTGCTAGAAATGATGCTGAGGCTCAAAGGAGGTTTCATGCAGCTGTGCTGGAGCCTGCCCAAAAGCACATCCACAGAGCCTTCTCTGCAGTAGTTCCCTGCCTCTCTTGAACTGGGGAGCCCACAGCTGGCCCTAGGACTCCTGTGGCCTCACTAGGACAGAGTAGAGGATGAGGAGAACCTCCCTCCACCTGCTGGCCACACTCTTCTTCATGCATCCCAGGAGACCAGTGGCCCTCTTGACCATGAGGGCCCCTTGCTGGCTTAGTGACCTTAGTCTGAGTGTTCAGAGCCCAGGCTTGAAGCTGACCTGGCTGTAGCTGTGCTGTCACCACATGTCCCTGGTGGTGCAGGTAGAAGTGGGCATTCTCTGGCTGGCTTTCTGAGGCAGCAGCCTGGTGCTGTAGCACTGAGGAGAACCCCAATGCTCACCACAGTGGGACTCTTAGTACCAAGAGTGAGAAAATGGCAGCACCCTGGGGCAGATGGAGCAGCTGATTCTGATCTTCTCCTTGCTTTTCTGTAGGCCATAGTGATGTTGTCATGGGACTTGTTTCAGTAAACTCTGAGGAACTCTATGAAAGGCTCAAGTTCCTACAAAACTGTAAGTAGCTGGTGTGGGGAACTCCTTGAAGTGGGTCAGACTGAGACAGAGCAGCTCCTCATGACCCAGGTGCTGCATGCACAAATGGAAGCTATCCAGAGATCACAGAATCACCACCCAGGTTGGAAGAGACCTCAAAGGTCATCAAGTCCAACCTGTCACCACAGACCTCATGAGATGTAGCTCAGGCTTTGAAATACAGAATTAACCAGGTTGGAAGAGACCTTGGAGATCATCAAGTCCAGCCTCTCACCCAACACCATCTGATCAACTAACCCATGGCACTGAGTGCCTCATCCAAACGTGGAGAGAAAGCAGTGACACAGGTGGAAGCACCTTGAAACCCCTCCTCTGATGTTCACCAGTCCTAGGCTGGCTTTGTGCAGTCATGGAGTTGTTTCAGCTGGAAAAGTCCTCCAAGGTCATGGAGTCCAAGCATCAACCCAGCACCACCATGGCCACTAAACCATGTGCCCAGATGGCCAGATGTTTCTTGAGCACCTCCAGGCTTCATGGAAACATATCAGTTGGAAAAGGCCTTTAAGATCCAGTCCAACCATTCCCTAACACTACTAGGGCTGATGCTAACCCTTAGAATGGAATGGAATGGAATGGAATGGAATGGAATGGAATGGAATAGAATAGAATTAACCAGGTTGGAAAAGACCTCAGAGATCATCCAGTCCAACCTCTCACCCAACACCATCTGATCAACTCAACCATGGCTCCAAGTGCCTCAGCCAGGCCCTTCCTAAACACCTCCAGGGATGGGGACTCCACCACCTCCCTGGGCAGCACATTCCCATGGCCAATCTCTCTTGCTGGGAAGAATTTCTTCCATGTCTCTCAGCAGCACAACTCTGCCTCTTTGAAACCCCCTTCAGGGATGAGGATTCAGCTACCTCCCTGGGCTGCCTGTTTCAGTGCTTGAAAACCCTTTAAGTGAAGGAAGTTTCTTCTACTGTCCAACCCAAACCTCCCCAGGTGCAACCTGAGGCCAAGCTGTCAGCCCCTGGCTTGGGCAGCAGTACTCTGAGCTGGGTTAGGAACTGGCTGGAGGCTGAGCCCAGAGAGTGGTGGTGAATGGTGCCACAGCCAGCTGGCAGCCAGGCACCAGTGGTGTGCCCCAGGGATCAGTGCTGGGCCCCAGCCTGTTCAATATCTTGATTGGTGATCTGGAGGAGGGGATTGAGTCCATCCTCAGTAAGTTTGCAGGTGACACCAAGCTGGGGGCAGGAGTTGAAGGTCCATCTGTTACAGGGTAGGAGAGCTCTGGCTCTGGTTCTTCCCAGCAAGAGAGACTGGCCATGGGAATGTGCTGCCCAGGGGGGTGGTGGAGTCCCCATCCCTGGTGGTGTTTAGGAAGAGCCTGGCTGAGGCACTTGGTGCCATGGTTGAGTTGATCAGATGGTGTTGGGTGAGAGGTTGGACTGGATGATCTCTGAGGTCTTTCTCAACCTGGTTAATTCTATTCCATCCCATCCCATCCCATCCCATCCCATCCCATCCCATCCCATCCCATCCCATCCCACCCCACCCCATTCCCTCTTGCCCTGTCTCTTCTCCCTCCTGCGGCTCGGCTGAGGCTGCAACGTTCTTCTCAGTGGGGTTTTGGTTCAAGTAGATCTTTGATTCCTTGTTTGTTTTTGTGTGGGGGGTGGATTTTGGTGGAGTTTTTCTTTCACCTGCCATAGCTCTTGGAGCTGTTCCCTCTCCCTTCGACTGCTACCTCTGCAACCGTGGCCTGAAGACCCTGGCGGTGCGGATGCGGCAGCACTTCCGCAACGCGCTGGCCGTGGCTCGCTTCCTGCAGGCACATCCCCGGGTGGAGAAGGTCATTTTCCCAGGTAGGTTGCCCAGCCTTCGGAGCTGCTGACCTCTTGGAGGCTTGGGCCTGGCTGCTCCCTGTTGCTGATGCAGCCTTCCCTCTGTGACTGCCCCGTGAGGTGTCCGCCACGGCCGTGAGCAGGCCGCCTCCGGCTAGCTGAGGGTGCTTTGCTCTTTGAGCTGAGTGAGGGCAATTAAAGCTCTTGCTGGCTGTTCCAGGTTTGCCTTCACACCCCCAGCATGAGCTCATCAAGAGGCAGTGCACTGGCTGTCCTGGGATGGTGACCTTTTACATCAAAGGAGGTCTGGAGCATGCTTCTGCCTTCCTCAGGAACTTAAAGGTAAAGTGGTTAGGAAGAAGTTCTTCCCAGAGAGAGAGAGGAAGGGACCTCTGGAGATCATCCAGTCCAAGCCCCAGCTGCAGCAGGGGCTCTCACAGCCAGTTGTCTCCCATAATAATACTCATGCCCACCCAAAAGGCAGTGGTTCCCACTGGACAGAGCTGAAGAGCCTCTGGGTATCTCCCACTCCTTCCCCTGGAATGCCTCCAAGCACGAGTTCTGGACACTGGCAGAGCAGCTCTGTGCTTGGAGTCAATGAAATGATGCCAAAAGCAGGAGGAAGCACCAGAGATTCCCCTAGTCTTTTGAGAACAAGAGGACACAGTCTCAAGCTGTGCCAGGGGAAGTTCAGGCTGGAGCTGAGGAGAAAGTTCTTCACAGAGAGAGAGATTGGCCATTGGGATGTGCTGCCCAGGCAGGTGGTGGAGTCCCCATCCCTGGGGGTGTTCAAGAAGAGCCTGGCTGAGGCACTTGGTGCCATGGTCTGGTTGATTGGATAGGGCTGGGTGATAGGTTGGACTGGGTGATCTTGGAGGTGTCTTCCAACCTGCTTGATTCCATGCTTCTGTGACTCCATGCTTCTGTGACTCCATGCTTCTGTGACTCCATGCTTCTATGACTCTGGTGGTAAATACAGCCTGCTCTGAGAGTGATTATAGAAGGACCTGGCTTTTCATAGGGTGGGGGAGAGTCCTTCTCTACTTGCAGAGCTCCTGAAGGCTTTGGGGTGCAGCCATCTCTAAATAACAGATGATTTGCAAATGGAGGCTAATGAGAGGGGAGAAGAAGATGCCTCAGCTCCTTGGAAGTGATTGTTTACATAGCAGGGTGTAGGGCATCCATCACTGCAAACAAAGGACCTGCAGGCTTCTGCACAAGCACCCCCAGGATTCCATAGCATCACAGAATGCATTGGGAAAGACCTCCAAGGTCCTTGAGTCCAACCATCCACCCAGCACCACCATGGCCACTAAACCATGTCCCAAAGTGCCATGGCCACACTTTGCTTGAACACCTCCAGGGATGGAGACTCCACCACCTCCCTGGGCAGCCTGTGCCAGTGCCTGACCACTCCTGCAGGAAAGAAACTGTTCCTTATGTCCAACCTAAACCTCCCCTGGTGCAACTTGAGGCTCTTTCCTCTTGTTCTGTCACTTGTTTCTTGCAACAAGAGCCTGCCCCCTACCTGGCTCACCGCAGGGGCGTGAGACCCTGGTCCAGGTTGCCCCGAGAGCTGGTAGGTGCCTCATCCCTGGAACCAGTGCAGGTCAGGGTGTTTGGGCTCTGATCAAGCTGCTCTAGGTGGGGATGTCCCTGCTGACTACAGGGAGGGGGTTGGACTGGATGACCTTGAAAGGCCCCTTGGAATTCTGTGAGAAGCACAAGAGGTAGATGTGAGCAGCGATGGGTGCTGTGGAAGGAAGGGGATGTGAAGACAGGATGTGATCCCTCAGCTCTTAGCTGAGCCTTTGTTCAGGCAGCCTGCTCTCATCTTCCTCTGAGCAAAATGGAAACTGGAGGCACCAAAGCAGAGCCTGCTCCTCACTTTCATAGATTCACAGAATCATGGAATGCTTTGAGCTGGAAGGGACCTTCAAGGTCATCCAGTTGCAACCCCCCTGCCATGGGCAGGGACATCTCCCACTAGAGCAGGCTGCTCAAGGCCTCTTCCATTCTGGCTTTGAACACCTCCAGGGAGGGGGCATCCACAGCCTCCCTGGGCAACCTGTGCCAGTGTCTCACCAGCCTCACTAGAATGAATTTCTTCCTAACCTCCAGCCTCAACCTCTCCTCTCCCAGCTCAAAGCCACTGCCCTCGGTCCTAGCACTACAAGCCCCTGTAAAAGGCCGTTCCCTTCTGTCCTTGCCCTGCTGCTGCCTTGGCAGTACTTTGAGAAGAAAGCCCTGAAGCTACCCTGTTCCTGAAGTCTCTTTCTGAGCACTGAGAGCCCCCCTGAAGTTCATTGCAGGCATTCCCAGCCTCGCTGGCAGCTCAGCTCTGTTTCTTTCCCCCCTGCAGGTTTTTGCGCTGGCGGAGAGCCTGGGCGGCTACGAAAGCCTCGCGGAGCACCCGTAAGTCATCCTCCATCCCCACAGCCTCACAGAGCTGCAGGGCAGCCAGCAGGCTTCTCACACAGTCCCACCATGGCAGGAGTGGGGAGGGACCTCTGGAGATAGAACAGGATAGAATTAACCAGGTTGGAAAAGACCTTTGAGGTCATCGAGTCCAACCTCTCACCCAGCACCATCTAAGCAACTCAACCCTGGCTCCAAGTGCCTCAGCCAGGCTCTTCCTAAACACAAACAGGGATGGGGACTCCACCACCTCCCTGGGCAGCACATCCCAGTGGCCAATCTCTCTTGCTGGGAAGAATTTCTTCCTCACCTCCAACCTGAACCTCCCCTGGCACAGCTTGAGACTGTGTCCTCTTGTTCTGCTGCTGCTTGCCTGGCAGAAGAGACCAACCCCCACCTGGCTACAGCCTCCCTTCAGGGAGTTGGAGAGAGCAAGAAGGTCTCCCCTGAGCCTCCTCTTCTGCAGGCTAAGCAACCCCAGCTCCCTCAGCCTCTCCTCCCAGGGCTGTGCTCCAGACCCCTCCCCAGCTTCGTTGCCCTTCTCTGGACACCTTCCAGCAGCTCAATATCTTTCCTCCAGGGATGGGGACTCCACCACCTCCCTGGGCAGCCCAGATCACCCAGTCCAACCCCTCCCTGCTAAAGCAGGGCACCCACAGCAGCTTGCCCAGGATTGCAATGCCCAGCTGGCTTTGGAAGCTCTCCTGAGAAGGAGACTCAGTATCCAGCATGTAGAAGGAGGTGGAGAAGGCTTTTCTCCTCCTGCAGGGCCACTTTTTCAGCATCCACTTCATCATTTGTAGCTCAGAAGTGCTGAAAACCTGGGAGATGCAAGTGACTGACTTGTCTGCCCTTCCTAAACTGACAGTAACTGAAAGAATCAGGGAACCACAGAATGGTTCTGGTTGGAGATGAGTCCAACCATGAACCCAGCACTGCCAGGGCACCTCTAAACCATGGCCCTCAGCACCACTTCTGCACAGCTTCAAAACCCCTTGAGGAATAAGGACCCCACCATTGCCCTGGGCAGACTTGGCCAGGACCTGGCAAACCTCAAGGGGAAGAAGTTGTTCTTCATATTCAACCCAAACCTCCTCTGGGGCAACTTGAGGCCATTTCCTCTCACTTGTTCTGTTTGAGAAGAGACCAACCCCTCCCTGGCTCCAACCTCCTCTCAGGGAGCTGTAGAGAGCCAGAAGCCCTCAGCTTCCTTTTCTCCAGGCTGAACACCCCCAGTGCCCTCAGCTGCTCCCTGCCAGACCTTTTCTCCAGACCCTTCACCAGCTTCATTGCCCTTCTCTGGACTTAGCTCCAGCCCCTCAATGTCCTTTTTGGAGAGAGGGGCCCAAAACTGATCCCAGAATTTAAGGGGTGGCCTCACCAGTGCTGAGTGCAGGGGGAACAGTCCCAGCCCTGCTCCTGCTGGCCACACTGTTGCTGCCCCAAGCCAGGGGCTTGGCCACCTGGGCACACCCTGGCTCACCTGAAGCTCCTGCCAGCCATCACTCCTCAGGTATTTTGCTGCTGGGCAGTTTCCAGGCACGTTGCCCCGAGGCTGGAGTGCTGCAGGCTGCTGCTGTGAGCCCAGGGCAGGGCCCAGCCCTCGGCCCTGTTGCCAGCAGCAGCTGCCTTCCATCTGCGAGTCGGCCAGCAGGTGGTACACAAGCCGTGTCCGGGCTCCCTGGAGCTGCAGGAGATGCTGGCAGCAGAGCAGGTTGTCTGCTCTTTAATGTTGAAAGCCAAAACTTCTTGCCAGCATCGAAGGCTTTGCTGCTGGGCTGTATTTTGCTGGGTGTTTCTTCCTCTGCCCCCCTTGCAGAGCCATCATGACTCACGCCTCGGTGCCCAGAGAAGACAGAGAGGTTCTTGGAATCAGTGACACTTTAATTCGCTTGTCAGTGGGTTTGGAAGACGAAGAAGATTTACTGGAAGACCTGGAGCAAGCTCTGGAAGCTGTGGTGAGGGGGTTGTGGTTACCCAGGAGTCATTTCCTCTCTGCTCCTCTGCCTTGCTCTTTAAGCGGTCTCGGACTGCCTCTTGCCTCAGCGCTCAGCTGCTCCTGAGCCTGCCTTGCTCAGGGCTTCAAAGCTTTATCACCAGGTTTAGAGTCCTGAGTCACCCTTTGAGGTGACATAGATTCATAGAGTGGTTTGGGTTGGGAGAGACCTTAAAGATCCTCTAGCTCCAACCCCTTGCCACGGGCAGGGACGCCTCCTACTAGCAGAGGTTGCTCAAGGCCTCATCCAGCCTGGCCTTGAACACCTCCAGGGAAGAGCCTCCCTGGGCAACCTCTTCCAGTGTCTCACCACCCTCACTGGAAAGAATTCCTTCCTAATCTCCAGTCTAAATCTGCCCTCCTAGATCTGCATGCAGCAGGTGGGATGTCCCTGGTGGCTGGGTGCCAGGCTCAGGCTGGAGGGGAGGCTCACGCAAGACCTTCAAGTGCTTAGTGTGTCCTTCAGGTTCCTCACAGTGCAGGTTTAGAGGGGGTTGGAATATGCTGAAGGGCTTCAAGAGAAGCACCAGTCTGAAACCTGAATCCCCCAATCCCAGCATGCTGGGGCCTGGAAGGGGCCTCTGGAGATCATCCACTCTAAAGCAGGGCAGCCACAGCAGCTTGCCCAGCAGCACAATGCCCAGCTGGCTTTGGGAGCTCTCCACACAAGGAGACTCCACAACCTCTCTGGGCAGCCTGCTCCAGGCCTCCAGCACCTCACAACAAACAACTTTCTCCTCCTGTTCAGATGGAACCTCCTGGGTTCCACAGCTCCTTTATCTCTTGCTGAGCATTGCTGAGCTCCCCTCTGGGGCTGCTCTTCTGCAGGCTCAACAGCCCCAGGGCTCTCAGCCTTTCCTCCTCACAGGGGTGCTGTAGGCCCCTCAGCATCTTCACAGCCCCATGTAGAGGTGCACAACTGTCCCCCTCTGTAGGTGCACACCAGCCTCATTCTCTCTCGTTTCTCCTTCTCCTTGCAGAGTGCAAACCCGAAGGCTTGATGTTTACAACCAGAGGGTTGAGGTGGCTGAAGAAGATGACTCTGATCACCACCTTTGCTGCTGATTTGCCTTTGATTTGCCTTTTGGAGTTTCAATCTGTTCAACCCCACACTGGATTCCCAGGGAGGTGCCACTTGGTGCCACTAGGTTTCCTCTGCTGCTGTCTGGATGCCCACGGAGGGTGGCACACACACTGTGGTCTCTCCTGTCTGTTACAGAACACAGAATTAACCAGGCTGGAAAAGACCTCAGAGATCATCCAGTCCAACCTCTCACCCAGCACCATCTGATCAACTCAACCATGGCACCAAGTGCCTCAGCCAGGCTCTTCCTAAACCCCTCCAGGGCTGGGGACACCACCTCCCTGGGCAGCACATCCCAATGGCCAATCTCTCTTGCTGGGAAGAATTTCTTCCTCACCTCCAGCCTAAACCTCCCCTGGCACAGCTTGAGACTGTGTCCTCTTGTTCTGGTGCTGGGTGCCTGGGAGAAGAGACCAAACCCCAGCTGGCTACAACCTCCCTTCAGGGAGTTGGAGAGAGCAAGAAGGTCTCCCCTGAGCCTCCTCTTCTGCAGGCTAAGCAACCCCAGCTCCCTCAGCCTCTCCTCCCAGGGCTGTGCTCCAGACCCCTCCCCAGCTTTCTTGCCCTTCTCTGGACACCTTCCAGCACCTCAACATCTTTCCTAACCTGAGGAGCCCAGAACTGGACACAGGACTCAAGGTGTGGCCTGGGCAGTGCTGAGCACAGGGCAGCAGTGTGGCTTCTGCTGGCCACACTGTTCCTGCTGCAGGCCAGGATGCCCTTGGCCTTCTTGGCCTTCTGAGCACACTGTAGGCTCATGTTCAGCCTACTCTCAACCAGCACCCCCAGGTCCCTCTCTTCCTGGCTGCTCTCAGCCACCCTGACCCCAGCCTGTAGCTCTGCCTGGGGTAGCTGTGGCCAATGTGCAGCACCTGGCACTTAGATGTGTTCAGTCTCCTGCCCTTGGCCTCTGCCCATCTGCCCAGCCGGGCAAGGTCCCTCTGCAGAGCTCTTCTACCCTGTAACAGACCAACTCCTGCCCCCAGCTTGGTGTCATCTACAAACTTACTGAGGATGGCCTCAATGCCCTCATCCAGATCATCAACACAACAGCTTTGCTCTTCTCCTTTGGGATTTCTGGAGTGCCTGAGAGGTGGTTGGGAGCAGCCATGGTGCACACCCAGGGCCATCATCCCAGTTCCCTTTGTGTCTCTTGTTTGTCACACTCAGTGCTGCTAGGGGGGTAGGTCTAAAGATTTGGGTTCTTGTCACTTCATGGTGGTCTTGGGTTGATGGTTTGGACTGAGTGACCTTGGAGCTCTCTTCCAGACAAAACCATTCTGTGATTCTGTTTTTCCCTCATCCCTTTCAATCCACCTGAAAAGAAATCAATCATTTCCCTTAGATTCCTTTTTACTTAGGTTGGAAATCTGCTGCAATGCTTTTTGCCTCCTCTTGAGATTGCCTGGGGTGCTGGAGATGAAATCCAGCACCTGGTGAAGGTGGTGACCTCCTGGGGAGGACTCTTTCCCTTTCAACACAAATTAATCAGGGACTGCCCATTGATTAGTAGTGCAAACTGGAATCACTCTAATTAAACCATGCCTTGACTCTCCCTCCTGTGTTGCTTGTCTGGGCATTGCCATCTTCTGCTCTGGTGCATTAGACCTCGTGCCTGATGTCTGCTGTCAGAAGTCAGGCCTGGGGAGCCAACAAACAAGTGCCAGAGGCTCTCCATGAAGCCCTCTCCTTCCCAAAGGGAAGAAGGGAGAGAGGCTGCTGGGGTGGGAAAGGAACCAAACCAGCTGGGGTGGAAAGAAGAACAATGCCATGGGATAGAGACACAGAGACACAAACCAAGGTGGAACCCAAGCCCTGGTGGCAGTGCTGGCACCATGGGCACCACTGGTGCTGGGGGCAGGCACTGGGCAAGTCCCAGCCTGGACTCAGCAGCAGATGGGAACTGGGTTCAGGAGCTGGATTCAGGAGCACAGGGATGGGGATGGAAGGCAGAAGGGACAGAGTCCTCCTGGGACACTGCCCAGGGAAGAAGCAGCTTGACCCTGGTGCTCCCCCAGCTGTCTCCTGCAGATGCCACCCATGGGCTGCAGTCTCTTGTTGGGCAGCTGAGGCTCCCCTGCCCTGCCCTCTCCTCCCCACAGGTGCCAGCTCTGCCTTGCTGCCCCCCAGCATGGGGCACAAGCTGTGGCTGTGCCTTGGTGTGGGCAGGAGCAAGTGCAAGGCAGAGGCTTCCTGCAGCCCAGCCCAGGCAGTGCCTGTCCCCCTCAGGCTCTCACTGCTGGCAGCAGCCCCTGGCTGCAGAAATCCACCCTGAGCCCCAGAGAGAGCCAGCCCTGAGCAGGGGCTGAGCTCAGCAGCCACAGCTCTGTGCAATTCCCCTACTGCAACAGATGTCCCATCCCTGGAACCATTCCAGGTGGGGCTGTCTGGGGCTCTGAGCAGTCTGCTGGCTGTTGCAGATGTCCCTGCTGACTGCAGGGAGGTTGGACTGGGTGACCTTTAAAGGTCCCTTCAAATGAAACTGCAGCATCTCTGGCAGCTGTTGATGAAGACCCTCAGAGGCTTCACAGCTGTGCTGTGTGAGCCAGCAGCTCTCCCCACCCCACTGGAAAGCAGCTTCTCATCCATGAAGTGTTTTCTTCCATTGCATTTAATTGCACTAAACACCTGATTTCATTTCTCTGTGGCCAGCCCAGCTGATGTTTGTGGTGTTTTCACTAGCACAGTCTTGCTTGCACTTTCAGCCTCTCCCTCCAAGAAGGACATTGAAGGGCTGGAGAAGGTCCAGACAAGGACAACAAAGCTGGCCTGGAGAGCAGGGCTGGTGAGGAGCAGCTGAGGGAGCTGGGGATGTTCAGCCTGGAGCAAAGGAGGCTGAGGGGAGACCTTCTGGCTCTCTACAACTCCCTGAAAGGAGGCTGGAGCCAGGTGGGGCTTGGCCTCTTCTCCAAAGGAACAAGTGACAGGACAGAGGAAATGGCCTCAAGCTGCATCAGAGGTTGGGCATAGAGGAACAATTTCTTCTGTGCAAGGGTTGTCAAGGCCTGGCCCAGGCTGCCCAGGGCAGTGGTGGAGTCCTCACTCCTGGAGGTGTGCAAGAAAGGTGAGGCCATGGCACCTGGGGACATGGTTTGGTGTTGGCTTGCTGGTTGGACTGGATGACCTTGGAGGCCTTTTCCAACCTTAATGATTCTGGAGGGGCACCAAGTGATGCAAAGGGGCAGCCTTGGAAAGGATAAGCTGAAGAGGCAGCTACTCCTGCAAGGATCTGATGGGGGGATGGGAGCGTCCCAGGGGGTGGCAGGGCTGAAGCTGGGACCACCCTCCACTGCCTCCAGCTTCCACTCCACCCCCACTCCCAGGAGATGAAGAACCAGAAGTAATTTTCCCATTACTCTTCTGGATATCCTTGATCAGTGTCTGCAAATTTGATCAGAGCCCTCACAATCAGATTGCACTGCAAGGGCCAAGGCAGGAGCTGCCACGCGGCGCCGCAGCCCGGGCCGGGGTCACGGCTGGGGGACAGCTGAGCTGCAGGGCAGGGCTGGCCAGAGGCCCTGGGGCAAGGGCTGCCAGTGGTGAGAGGCTGGGGCCACAGAATGGGTTTGGTGCAAGAGACCTCTAAGCTCATCCAGTCCAACCACGAGCCCAGCACTGCCAGGGCACCACCGAACCCTGGCCCCCAGCACCACATCTCCAGGGCTTTGAAACCCCTCCAGGGGTGGGGGCTCCACCACTGCCCTGGGCAGCCTGGGCCAGGACAATTTTAGGCTCAAGGTGAGGAGAAAGTTCTTCCCAGAGAGAGTAGTTAGCCACTGGGATGTGCTGCCCAGGGAGGTGGTGGAGTCCCCATCCCTGGAGGGGTTCAAGAGGGGATTGGATGTGGCACTTGGTGCCATGGTTTAGTTAGTCAGGAGCTGTTGGGTGACAGCTTGGACTTGATGAACTTTGAGGTCTCTTCCAACCTTATTGATTCTATGATTCTATGATTTTGGGAAGGGACTTGGTCCTCATGCCCAACCTAAACCTCCCCTGGGGCAACTTCAGTCAATTCCCTCTTGTCCTGTCACTTGTGCCCTGGGAGAAGTGACCAGCCCCCACACCATGACACCCCTGAGCTCAGCATGACTCCTTTTGACTGCTCTGGGGGCAGGATGGCCTCTTCCAGCCTTCCCAGCTCAGAGAGTATCTTCTTGGAGCTAAGTCAACAACTTTCAAGTGATTCCATCTGAGGATGAAGAGTAACCTCTGTGGTGTGAGGCTGCTGGAGCCCTGGAGCAGGCTGCCCAGAGAGGTTGTGGAGTCTCCTTGTGTGGAGAGCTTCCAAAGCCAGCTGGGCATTGTGCTGCTGGGCAAGCTGCTGTGGCTGCCCTGCTGTAGCAGGGGGTTGGACTGGATGATCTCCAGAGGCCTCTTCCAATCCACAGCATGCTGGGATGCTGTGAGATTATGTGATGCTAGGAGCTGCTGAGCAGTGTGGCAGCAGGTAAGTGGTGACCTCCTCCACAGCACATTTAGGACCTTTTTAGAATAGAATACAGTCAGAATGGAATTAACCAGGTTGGAAAAGACCTCAGAGATGATCCAGTCCAACCTCTCACCCAACACCATCTGATCAACTCAACCATGGCACCAAGTGCCTCAGCCAGGCTCTTCTCACACACCTCCAGGGATGGGGACTCCACCACCTCCCTGGGCAGCACATCCCAGTGGCCAATCTCTCTTGCTGGGAAGAATTTCTTCCTCACCTCCAGCCTGAACCTCCCCTGGCACAGCTTGAGACTGTGTCCTCTTGTTCTGGTGCTGCTTGCCTGGCAGAAGAGACCAACCCCCACCTGGCTACCACCTCCCTTCAGGGAGTTGGAGAGAGCAAGAAGGTCTCCCCTGAGCCTCCTCTTCTGCAGGCTAAGCAACCCCAGCTCCCTCAGCCTCTCCTCCCAGGGCTGTGCTCCAGACCCCTCCCCAGCCTTGCTGCCCTTCTCTGTCCCCACAGCACAGAGCAGTGCTGCAGCCTCACAGATGGCAGCAAGTGCAGGAGTCAGCAGCTCCCACACTCCCTCCCCGTCCCAGATTCTCCTCGCTTGAGCTTTTGGTTTTCTTGGCATTTATCTGCTGCAGAAGCCTTTGATAAAGGGTTTTTTTGGTGGTGGTTGTTTTTCTCCAGCCTCTCTCAGCCAAGAGCTGTCCCACATTAGTCAGAAGACTTCTTAGAAACATGCAGCTCTTACTTACAGGAAGGCTGCAGCAGCTGCCATTTGTCATTGTGATATAAACTTGTCCATGTTGAGTGATACCACACATTCCTTCTGCTTCAGCCCTGGCCAGCCCTGGCTGTCACCATCCACAGAGGCAGACCACAGAATCACAGAATTGTCAGGGTTGGAAGGGACCTCAAGGCTCAGCCAGCTCCAACCCCCTGCCATGGCCAGGGACACCTCACACCACAGCAGGTTGCTCACAGCCACCTCCAGCCTGGCTGCAAACACCTCCAGGCAGGAGGCTGCCACCACCTCCCTGGGCAACCTGTGCCAGGCTCTCACCACCCTCCTGGGGAACAACTTCTTCCTCACATCCAATCTCAATCTCCCCATTTCTAGTTTTGCTCCATCCCCCCCAGTCCTATCCCTCCCTGACACCCTCAGAAGTCCCTCCCCAGCTTTCTTGGAGCCCCCTGCAGATCCTGGAAGGCCACAATGAGGTCTCCTGGGAGCCTTCTCCTCTCCAGCCTGCACAACCCCAACTCCCTCAGTCTGTGCTCACAGCAGAGCAGCTCCAGCCCTCTGCTCCTCCTCGTGGCCCTTCTCTGGACACCTTCCAGCATCTCCAGATCCTTCCTGGCACAGAGGCTCCAGACCTGGCCCCAGAGCTGCAGCTGTGGTCTCAGCAGAGTGGAGCAGAGGGGCAGAATCCCCTCCCTGCCCTGCTGGCCCTGCTGCAGCCCAGGCTGTGGTTGGCTCTCTGGGCTGCCAGTGCTGACTGCTGGCTTCTGTTGAGCTTCTCCTCCCCCAGGCTTCTCATCCACCAGGTTAATGAAGGTTCTTCATCTTCTCCTGCTGATCCAGGTCCATGTCAGAGTACAAGCTGGGACATGGCACTCTGTTTCCTAACCTCATTAAGGATTTAGTGGTCTGAAGGTGTTAGCTCCATGGTGTCTCTTAGGTAGGGCTTCCAATTGCCTTTGTGAGACACTAAACTGAGTTTGAGTCTGGTTGGTTCTCCCTAATTCGTTTACCTCCTGTTAGGTGCAGAAGATAAAAGCATCACAGAATCATAGAATTGGTTGGTTGGAAGAGACCTTTCAGACCATGGAGTCCAACCTGCAACCCAGCACCACTAAACCTCACCCCCAAGTGCAGCTCACACTTGACCAGCACAGAGACCATCACTGACACCTTGAGTCCTGTGTCCAGTTCTGGGCTCCTCAGGTCAGGAAAGATGTTGAGCTGCTGGAAGGTGTCCAGAGAAGGGCAAGAAAGCTGGGGAGGGGTCTGGAGCACAGCCCTGGGAGGAGAGGCTGAGGGAGCTGGGGTTGCTTAGCCTGCAGAAGAGGAGGCTCAGGGGAGACCTTCTTGCTCTCTGCAACTCCCTGAAGGGAGGTTGGAGCCAGGTGGGGGTTGGTCTCTTCTCCCAGGCAAGCAGCAGCAGAACAAGAGGACACAGTCTCAAGCTGTGCCAGGGGAGGTTCAGGCTGGAGGTGAGGAAGAAATTCTTCCCAGCAAGAGAGATTGGCCATGGGGATGTGCTGCCCAGGGAGGTGGTGGAGTCACCATCCCTGGAGGTGTTTAGGAAGAGCCTGGCTGAGGCACTTGGTGCCATGGTTGAGTTGATCAGATGGTGCTGGGTGAGAGGTTGGACTGGATGATCTCTGAGGTCTTTTCCAACCTGGTTGATTCTGTATGCTGTAGAGACAGGAAACTTAGAACTGGAAGATTTGTTCCTCCCTTTGACCATCCTCCACGAGGAAAATATTGATTCTCTTGTATCTTGTTGACAGCCAGGGGTTGTAAAAGGGAACTGTCACCTTGGGGAGGTAGCCAAAACGAGCTCCAGCTCCCCACAGCTCCCCCCAGCTCAGAAGGTGTAGAGGTGAGGGCCTCCTGGTCTCCAGACACCCAGGTTGCTCCAGGCAGATGCTGGGGTTGGAGATGTGGCCACAACCCAGGAGAAATATTATCACAGAATGGTTTTTGTTGGGAAAAGACCTCCCAGACCATGGAGTCCAAGCATTGACATGGCACTGCCAGGGCACTGCTAAATCCTGTCCCTCAGCACCACACCTCCACAGCTTTGAAACCCCTCCAGGGATGGGGACTGCACCACTGCCCTGGGCAGCCTGGGCCAGGGCTTTGACAACCCTTTCACAGCAGAAATTGTTCCTCAGGTCCTACCTAAACCTCCCCTGAAGCAGCTTGAGGCCATTTCCTCTTGTCCTGTCACTTGTTCCTTGGGAGAAGAGACCAACCCCCACCTGGCTCCAGCCTCCTCTCAGGGAGCTGCAGAGAGCCAGAAGGTCTCCCCTCAGCCTCCTCTTCTCCAGGATGAACAACCCCAGGCCCCCTCACCAGCCCTGCTCTGCAGACCCTTCCTCAGCCTCATTGCCCTTCTCTGGACCTTCTCCAGCCCCTCAGTGTCCTTCTAGGAGTGAGGGCTCCAAAGCTGAACCCAGGATTCGAGGTGTAGCCTCAGCAGTGCCCAGCCCAGGGCCTCAATCCCTGCTCTGGGCACACTGCTCTTGATCCAGGCCAGGATGCTCTTGGCCACCTTGGCCACACATTGGCTCACCTTCAGACACCACCATGTCTGAGGTCAACCAGCTGAGCCTAAGCTGCATTTTGCCCCTAGGCAGTGTGCTGGTCTTGTGGCTGGTTAAGATCAGGGTGGCTCCTAAGCCTGAGACCACATCCCAGCTGCTTCCTCTGACAAACATCCTTCTGCTCTTCTCCAAGTGTCTGTCCACTCTCAGTTTATTTAGATGTGCAAAATCCTCTCTCTGGGCACCACTAAACACAGCCCAGATGATCCTGCTGGCAGGAGCAGTTGCATCCTGAGCTCAGCCTTTGACAGGGGAGCTGGCAAGGATCCTCCAGGGTCCCCTATAAGGAGTGGGGATATCCACCCTGCTCCCCAGCTCCACGATGGGACTGATGGCCCTGCTGAGAACCTCCTTGCAGCAGAAGGGGAGGTCGAGTCCCCCAGCCCACTGCCTGCTCCATCACAGCTTTATGGGCTTTGAGAGGGCAAAGGATACACATCTCTCTTTTCAGCTGGGTTGGAATGGAAGGGAATGGAAAGGAATGGAATGGAATGAGATGGAATGGGATGGAATGGAATGGAATAGAATAGAATAGGATAGGATAGAATAGAATAGAATAGGATAGGATAGGATAGGATAGGATAGGATAGGATAGGATAGGATAGGATGGAATAGAATTAACCAGGTTGGAAAAGACCTCAGAGATCAGAGTCCAACCTCTCACCCAACACCATCTAAGCAACTCAACCATGACACCAAGTGCCTCAGCCAGGCTCTTCCTAAACACCTCCAGGGATGGGGACTGCACCACCTCCCTGGGCAGCACATCCCAATGGCCAATCTCTCTTGCTGGGAAGAATTTCTTCCTCACCTCCAGCCTAAACCTCCCCTGGGACAGCTTGAGACTGTGTCCTCTTGTTCTGGTGCTGCTTGCCTGGCAGAAGAGACCAACCCCCACCTGGCTACAACCTCCCTTCAGGGAGTTGTACACATCAAGAAGGTCTCCCCTGAGCCTCCTCTTCTGCAGGCTAAGCAACCCCAGCTCCCTCAGCCTCTCCTCCCAGGGCTGTGCTCCAGACCCCTCCCCAGCTTTCTTGCCCTTCTCTGGACACCTTCCAGCAGCTCAACATCTTTCCTATCCTGAGGAGCCCAGAACTGGACACAGGACTCCAGGTGTGGCCTAAGCAGTGCTGAGCACAGGGCAGAATGACTTCCCTGCTCCTGCTGGCCACACTGCTCCTGCTGCAGGCCAGGATGCCCTTGGCCTTCTTGGCCACCTGGGCACACTGTAGGCTCATGTTCAGCCTACTCTCAACCAGCACCCCCAGGTCCCTCTCTGCCTGGCTGCTCTCAGCCACTCTGACCCCATCCTGTAGCACTGCCTGGGGTTGTTGTGGCCAATGTGCAGCCCCTGGCACTTGGATGTGTTCAATCTCCTGCCCTTGGCCTCTGCCCATCTGCCCAGCCTGTCGAGGTCCCTCTGCAGAGCCTCTCCACCCTCTAACAGATCAACTCCTGCCCCCAGCTCAGTGCCATCTGCTGGGCTGGCCTCTCTTCCCCAGAGAATCATTGAATTGTCTGGGTGGGAAAAGGTCTCTAAGCTCATCAAATCCAACCATTGGACTAGTATCACCATGGCCATTAAGCCATGTCCCCAAGTGCCATGGCCACAGCTTTCTTGAACAGCTCCAGGGGTGGTGGCTCCAGCACCTCCTTGGGCAGCCTGCTCCAGTGCCTGACCCTCATCAGCCTGGAGGCTGAGGTCAGGACCTGTGCTTGGTTCAACCAAGGGAATCATAAACTCAAAGGATGCTTAAAGTTGGAAAGGACCTTTAAAGTTCATCTTGTCCAACCCCCCCCCCCCACACACACACAGTGAGCAAGGGCATAAAAGACAGCAAGGAACAGTCCAGGTGTGGACCCAAGTCTCACAAAGGCTCAGTGAGAGTGGATGTTGCTTGGTGAAGCAGCAGCACTTGGAGCACCACATGAAGGTGGCCTCTGCTTCACTTCTTTTCAGCAGCTCAGATCTGTGCTGCAGGAAAGTGAGGCTGGAGGACCTGACAGCATGGCCAGGCTGGAGCCACAGCCTCTCTATTCTGCCCTGGGGAGGGCACAGGCACAGAGCTCTGGCTCCAGTTCTGAGCTCCCCAGTTCAGGAGAGACAGGGAACTACTGGGGAGAGTCCAGGGGAGACTACAAAGATGCTGAGGGGCTTGGAGCAGCTCTGTGAGGAGGAAAGGCTGAGAGCCCTGGGGCTGGGGAGCCTGCAGAAGAGCAGCCCCAGAGGGGAGCTGAGCAATGCTCAGCAAGAGCTGAAGGAGCTGTGGGGGGCAAGAGGCTGGGGCCAGACTCTGCTCAGTGGTGCCAGGGACAGGACAAGGGGCAAGGGGCACAAACTGGAACCCAGGAGGTTCCATCTGACCAGGAGGAGAAAGTTGTTTGTTGTGAGGGTGCTGGAGGCCTGGAGCAGGCTGCCCAGAGAGGTTGTGGAGTCTCCTGGTGTGGAGAGCTTCCAAAGCCAGCTGGGCATTGTGCTGCTGGGCAAGCTGCTGTGGCTGCCCTGCTGGAGCAGGGGGCTTGGAGTGGATGAACTCCAGAGGTCCCTTCCAACTCCACCATGCTGGGATTGGGTGGATTTTGTGGTGGAAAATGCACAGCATGAATTGTCTGGGGTCAAAACCCCTGCAAGGGCTTCCCTTGGGCTTC
This sequence comes from Dryobates pubescens, assembly GCF_014839835.1. Lineage (NCBI taxonomy): Eukaryota > Metazoa > Chordata > Aves > Piciformes > Picidae > Dryobates > Dryobates pubescens. The sequence continues at coordinate 2,395,855 of NC_071622.1, forward strand.
TCTTTGAAGGATGGTTTCCATTTGGAGGAAATTGAATTTCACCTTTGCTGCAAATGGGCAAATTTGTGTCTGTGAGTCTCAGGAGGGAGGTTTCATTAATTACCCTGAGCCCAGTGGCCAAGCTGGCAAGAAATTGGCTTCCAAGGGACAAAAAGCCAGTCAGAGATCGATGGCAGTGCACAGCACAAGAACCCACATGTGTCTTTCATCTGAAAGGTCTTACAGGCACCATGGACAAGCTGCCTGCAGAAAGCAGAGCAGGGACCAAACTCTGAGGGGGACTGGCTTGAGAGCAGCCTCAAGAAAAGGACCTGGGGGTGCTGGGGGAGGAGAAGCTCAACAGGAGCCAGCAGGGAGCACTTGCAGCCCAGAGAGCCAAGCAGAGCCTGGGCTGCAGCAAGAGAAATGTGGCCAGCAGGGCCAGGGAGGGGATTCTGCCCCTCTGCTCCACTCTGCTGAGACCACAGCTGGAGCTCTGGGTCCAGTTCTGGAGCCTCTGTGCCAGGAAGGATCTGGAGGGGCTGGAAGGTGTCCAGAGAAGGGCCACGAGGAGGAGCAGAGGGTTGGAGCTGCTCTGCTCTTAGGACAGACTGAGGGAGTTGGGGTTGTGCAGGCTGGAGAGGAGAAGGCTCCCAGGAGACCTCATTGTGGCCTTCCAGGATCTGCAGGGGGCTCCAAGAAAGCTGGGGAGGGACTTCTGAGGCTGCCAGGGAGGGATAGGACTGGGGGGGATGGAGCAAAACTAGAAATGGGGAGATGGAGATTGGATGTGAGGAAGAAGTTGTTCCCCATGAGGGTGGTGAGAGCCTGGCACAGGCTGCCCAGGGAGGTGGTGGCAGCCTCCTGCCTGGAGGTGTTTGCAGCCAGGCTGGAGGTGGCTGTGAGCAACCTGCTGTGGTGTGAGGTGTCCCTGGGCATGGCAGGGGGGTTGGAACTGGCTGAGCCTTGAGGTCCCTTCCAACCCTGACAGTTCTCTGATTTTATGCTGTTGCTGCCTCACAGCAGTGCCCACCAGGGACCAGATTAGTTCTCTCCTCCTCTTGGTCTTCCCATACCCACCAATATGCCACAAGGTTCAGAACCTCTTCTCCCCAGCCCCTGTCCAGCCCAGCCCAGAGCCTGGGGCAGGAAAGCCTCTTTCCCAGTCAAGTGTCCAGATGTCTTTTTTCTCCCAAGCAATGCTGAGGCTGACCTGAGTCCCACCAAGTGCTTTGTGGTTCTTGACCTTCTGGTTTGCTTCATCCAGGCCTGGAGCTGTGAGGGTGGCTCAGGTGGCACTAGCTGACAAGGAGTCCTGCCAGAGACGTTCCTGGAGCTGCTGGGCAGGAGCTGGTGTGGTGGTCCCAAACTGGGAGGAGTGGGTGGCACACCATCAGGCTGTGCTGTCACCCAGCCAGACCTGGGCAGGCTGGAGAGCTGGGGGAGGGGAACCTCACAAAGTTCAGGCAGGGCAAGTGTAGGGTCCTGCACCTGGGGAGGAGCACCCCTCTGCAGCAGTACAGGTGAGAGGTGACCTGCTGCAAAGCAGCTCCACTAAAGTGCTGGTGGACAACCAGTTCCCCATCAGCCAGTGGTGTGCCCTCCTGTCCAAGGAGGCCAATGGGCTCTTAGGGTGCATGCAGCAGAGCCTGGCCAGCAGGTCAAGGGAGGTTCTCCTGCCCCTCTACTCTGCCCTAGGGATGCCACAGCTGGATTCCAGGGTCCAGCTCTTGGTTTCCCAGCTCAAGAGAGACAGGGAACTAGTGGGGAGAGTCCAGGGGGGGCTACCAAGATGCTGAGGGGCCTGGAGCAGCTCTGTGAGGAGGAAAGGCTGAGAGCCCTGGGGCTGCTGGTCAGAACATGCCCCTGTGGAATGCACAAAATGAGTTTGAGGAGGGCACATCCCATCCAAAAAGCAGCAAGGTAGAGTGAAGTTCAGTGAGGAAAATGCTGGGAATCTGGGGAGGTGTTCAGGCTTTGGGATGGCTTCAGTTGGAAGGGACCTTAAAGATCACCTGGTGAAGGACATCTTGCATTGATGAGATGCTGGAACAGGTGGCCCAGGGAGGTTGTGGGTGCCAAGTTAGATGGGGTCTGGAGCAAGCTGGTGTAGTGGAAGGAGCCCCTGCCCATGGCATGGGGGCTGGAACTGGATGATCTTGAAGGCCCCTTCCAACCCACCCCACCCTGTGACTCTGGTAGCTTTTACCACTCTCAGCCTTTGCTTCCTTTCCCCTCCCCTCTCTTTTCTCTTTTGCCTACAAGCAGAAGCATCTTCAGTTGACCTTCTGAGATGCTTCTCTCTTCAGACAAGTATTTGGTTTGACATCTCAGATTGCAGTGTTTGCAGATCTCAAGCCCACACTTCCCCATCTTTAACACATCTCAAGACCCCAGCTGTGAACTTGCAGCTTGGGTGACCTCCTTTACCAAAGCCAGGCAAACTGACTCAGGAACAAAGCCTGGGAACAGCAAATGCCATCACTTGCTGCCTGGAACTGCTCTGTGCCTGCTCCCCTCCATGTGTCCAAAGCAGAAGAATTCCTTTTATGTTCATCTGTCTTCATGAAAGTCTGGAAGAGGAGGCAGAAGAGATAAATGATGATGAACACAGTCTAAATATAAAGATTTTCTTCATTCTCCCAGCCCTCTTTGGAGGTGTTCCCAGCTGAGCTGCAACGGCACTCTGCTCTTCATGGAGCTCAGCTGACGCTTCTGGGGAGCACAGGGAGACCTCCACAGTCAGAGGCTGGGGGAGGGCAATAGCAGTGCCAGGGTGAGGTCACAACAGGCATCCTGGCAACACAGGGAGATGTGGCAGGGGGGCTGGAACAGGACGAGGGGACTGAGCCCACCATCGGCGAGCTTGCAGATGGCAGCAAGCTGGGGGCAGGAGTGGAGCTGTTGGAGGGTAGCAGAGCTCTGCAGAGGGACCTTGCCAGGCTGGGCAGAGGCCAACAGGATGGCACAAAGAAGAAGTCCCTTCAGGATGCCTTGATTTGTCATCTGCTGCAGCCCAGAGCAAAGCCAAGGGAGCTGCCAAGAAGGAGTAACTGCAGCTTCCATGCATCAGGAGATGAATCACCCATGTTATTTTTAGCAGGTCATTAAGGGCTGTCAGCAACCTTTGCAGGGTGACTTGTGGGGCTTTGGGTTGGTGTGAGCATGACCTTTTAAAGACAACACAAACTGGGACTGAGAACAGAGGGACTGGAAGGACACAGCTCTGAGCTTGAAAATGAGAGGGAGGGAATCAAATGAGCAGACTTCATACAACCATGGAACCATGGCTAGAAAAGACCTCCAGGATCACCCAGTCCAACCATCAACCCAGCACCACCATGGCCACTAAACCATGTCCCAAAGTGCCATGGCCACACCTCTCTTGAACAGCTCCAGGGATGGTGACTCCACCACCTCCCTGGGCAGCCTGTGCCAGGGCCTGACCACTCTTGCAGGAAAGAAGTTGTTCCTAATCTCCAGCCTAACCCTCTCCTGCTGCAATTGCAGCACAACTGTCCTCCTCACCCCCAGCTCTCTTGCTTCAGAGGGATGCTCTGAGCAGTGGAACCATTGCAGGTCAGGCTGTGTGGGGCTCTGAGCATGGAACCATTGCAGGTCAGGCTGTGTGGGGCTCTGAGCAGTGGAACCATTGCAGGTCAGGCTGTGTGGGGCTCTGAGCACTGGAACCATTGCAGGTCAGGCTGGTTGGGGCTCTGAGCAGTGGAACCATTGCAGGTCAGGCTGTGTGGGGCTCTGAGCATGGAACCATTGCAGGTCAGGCTGGTTGGGGCTCTGAGCATGGAACCATTGCAGGTCAGGCTGTGTGGGGCTCTGAGCATGGAACCATTGCAGGTCAGGCTGTTTGGGGCTCTGAGCATGGAACCATTGCAGGTCAGGCTGTGTGGGGCTCTGAGCATGGAACCATTGCAGGTCAGGCTGGTTGGGGCTCTGAGCATGGAACCATTGCAGGTCAGGCTGTGTGGGGCTCTGAGCATGGAACCATTGCAGGTCAGGCTGTGTGGGGCTCTGAGCATGGAACCATTGCAGGTCAGGCTGGTTGGGGCTCTGAGCATGGAACCATTGCAGGTCAGGCTGTGTGGGGCTCTGAGCATGGAACCATTGCAGGTCAGGCTGTTTGGGGCTCTGAGCATGGAACCATTGCAG